>NC_141163.1:87828465-92628465 GCF_053477565.2 Lygodium microphyllum | reverse complement strand
CCTTGTCCACCGGAGTGCGAGCAATTTCAAATATTTGACATGCATTAATCTTTGTAAAACGAATGAATAAATGAATTTATAACTTTCATATGGAAATTAAACATGCCTAATGCATCCTTTCATGGGAAATTATTTATTAAGAACCTGGGCATTAAGGATCGGAGCATTGTCCACACGTGTACTCGGGGTGGAAGCTCCCGCATGTATGCCTCGTGACTTTTGCTTCGGAGCCATCGATGACATAGTGGACTTGGACTCCGCAAATTCTCCTTGCCCTTTTTCTCGATCTCCAAAACTACCTATTAGGCTGATATTTCTTTCCTTGCGCAGAAACTGGGGCTTACAAGACCGGTTTTAGAAATTGGGGAAGGCACGTGTAAACAAGGCTTATGGAAGCCTTTAGTGGAAGCTTCCAAAGAAGCTTCCAAGCTTCTGTACTGAGAGAAATAGTGTGGAGAGAGAGTGTTGATAGGGGAGATGATGAGGATGATGATAAAGGAGATGAAGAGGATGATGATTATGATGATTATGATGATGAAGAGAAAGACCATAAAAGCCAAACAAAAATATACAAGCCTTATATACCCACCTTTGAGCTACGCTCATCCTGCTAACAAGATTTCGAGAGAGTGAGGTCTTTTGGATTTTACAGGATGACTCAACAACATATGGATGATCTTATGGCTGAAGGTGATTTACTCGAACCAACGATGGAACAAAAGTTGGATTTTATTATGATGCAGCTTGATGAAGAACAAAGAGCCCGACAAGCTTTGCAAGTTCAATTGGCCAATTTGCAACAATCTGCCACCGACAAAGATGAACCGCAACCCGAAGATCTTACACGATGTACCATCAATGCGACACTTGAAGCTCAACCCATCTGCAAAGAAACAAAGATAAGTAAAAGAAACTTCAAATTTCGTACTTTCAATGGATCACGAGATGGAAAGACTATACATGCATTTATCAGTTAATTTGATGATTACTTCCATGAAGAAACATATGTTGAGAAAGACAAAATTAAATGCGTCACTAACCATTTAGTCAATCAAGCATCTTTATGGTGGACTGTGGTCCGCAAGAGCATTGATTGTCCCACTACCTAGGAGACTTTCCAAAAGAAGTTTTTGCAGAATTTCCTTTCTCCTCAGTTCCATGAAAAAGCCATCAAGCAATGGAATCTTCAACGGCAAAGAGAATGCGAACCTATTTCTCAATACATTGAACGTTTCTGGAATGCCCTACTGTAACTACGCATGCTCGAAGATGTACCTGAAGTGACTCACAAACGCAAGTTTATGTCTATCCTGCTTGGACATTACTATGTAGAAGTCAATATGTTCAAGCCAACAACCCTTGAAGATGCAATTTCCTTGGCTCATGACAATGAAAACAAGATTTGAGGAAGAGACAAGCGACCACAACAATTTCAAACTAATGGTAACTATGGTTCCAAACAATTCAATTCAAATATTTGAAGATTCAATCAAAGTTGTTTTCTTCCATCTTCTTTCGTAAGTCTTGGACACGACCAGCTACTTTGCCATCAAATACCAATCTAAACCCTAAGCCATCCTCACATCCAAATCCCAATATTCCTAAACTTCCTGCCATTACCAACAATGTATCTAAAGCCAAACCCATAGTTGTTACAAATACCATCAACTTGGACATCTAGCAGAGCCAACTGGCAAACCAAAAAGCCACCTGTCCATATCAATTATCTTGGAGCAATGGAAGAAGAAGAACGAGAGGAAATGCTTGACTTTACGGAAGATGATGACGACATTGGTACTACTTCCGATACTTTGCTAGGTATGCCAACTCCACATTCTTCGTTAACAATGAAATGTTTTGTGCATGGTAAAGAAAATACTATTTTACATTATGATGGTAGCACACATGATTTTATTTCTGCAAAGTTAGTGAAAGAATTGAAATTACAAACTGTTCCTACACATTATCGCATTAAAGCTGCATTCCTAGGCACAAGATATAATGGAACACAAGAAGTGCATAATTTAGAAATTAAAATTGGTGAATATACTGAACAAAGAAATTTCCTAGTTTTACCTTTGCAGTCTAGTGACATTATCTTAGGAATGCCTTGGCGTCATCAATATAACCCTGACATAGATTATTCTACACATTCAATTAAAATTTATTTTCAAGGAAAACCAATCACATTGCATGGTATGCACGCTTCTAATAAATTTCCACTGCTTACTCATACTCAAGCTAAACATGCATTACGTAAAAGTAGCAAATCTTATTTAATATGGGTGAATGAACTTCAAGCTAAAGAAAAACAAAAGGCATACACAATTTCTTGCCCAGTTTCAAGATTGTTTTGCTGATGATTTACCACCTGGATTACCACCTTCACATCCTGAAGATCACATAATAGATTTAATTCCTGGAACACAACCACCATGTAAAGCACCATATAGGCATAACCAAATTGAACAGAAAGAAATTCAAAATCAAATAGAAGAATTGCTTAACAGAGGATTAATAGACCTAGTAGTTCCCCATTTGGTGCACCTATTTTATTAGTAAAGAAGAAGAATAATACTTATCGTATGTGCATTGATTATCATGCCCTAAATAAAATTACTGTTAAGAATAGATATCCAATTCCTAGGGTAGATGATCTTATGGATAAACTACAAGGTTTTGCCATATTCAGTAAGATAGATCTTAAATCTGGTTATCATCAAGTAAGATTGGATAAATCTGATATATTCAAAACTGCATTTAGAACACAATTTGGACACTATGAATTTCTAGTGATGCCTTTCGGTCTAACTAATGCACCAGCTACATTTAGTCGCAAGATGAATCACATATTTATGAAATATCAGCATTGTGTTATAGTATTCTTTGATGATATATTGGTATTCAATAAAAATGAGAATGAGCATTATGAACATCTGTCTTTAGTTTTCAAGTTGTTAAAAGATAATCAATTGTATGCTAATCCAGAAAAGAGTGAATTCTTTCAAACAAAAATTGAATATCTAGGACATATTGTTTGATCAGAAGGTATTAAGGTTGACCCTAAAAAGATAGAAGTAATTTTGAATTGGCCCATACCCAAAAATGTGCATGAGTTACATTCTTTTCTAGGTCTTGTTAGTTTCTACAGAAAGTTTGTGAGGAATTTCTCATTACTTGCATTACCTTTGACTAAACTTTTAAAGAAGGGTATTGTCTATAACTGGTCTGACAATCAACAAAAATCTTTTGATTTATTGAAAGATGCATTAACCCATGCTCCTGTATTACAACTACCTGATTTCAATAGACCATTCTTCTTAGTAGTTACTGATGCTAGTGGATCTGGAATAGGAGAAGTCCTTATGCAAGATAATCATCCCATAGCCTACTCTAGCTGTAAACTTCAACCATCTGAACTTAAATATTCTACATATGATAAAGAATTGCTAGCTGTAGTACAAGCCTTACGTCAATGGAAACATTACTTAATGGGTTCTGAATTTATGATTAAAACTGACCAACAAAGCATTAGACATCTCCTTAGTCAACCACAAATATTTGATCGACATATTAAATGGGCAGCTTTCATTCAAAGTTTTCATCCCCTTATACAATATCAACTAGGAAAAGAGAACGTTGTAGTCAACGCTTTGAGTAGAAGACCAAAAATTCATAATATTTATGTGATATCATTTGATTCCCTTATCCCTATGAAAGATACTGATCATCAGGATCTTACTTTTCAAATTGATTGGAATAAATTAGTTGCAAATAATTGGATTCCTATTGATTCACTGTCTTACAATAATGGATTCATGTTTTATGAAAAAAGATTATGTGTGACAGTTCTATTTGGATCATTTGTTTTGCATGAGATTCATTGTCCTCCATATCAAGGTTATAGAGGTATTATATCTACTTTGCGTACATTGAGGCTGAAGATTTTTATTGGCCACATATGGACACTGATGTATCTAACTTTGTATCTGAATGTTTATTTTGTGAACAAGTTAAAAGACACCATGGTAAGCAATATGGTTTACTAATGTCATTATCTATTCCATCACGACCATGGGAACAGATTTCAATGGACTTTATTACTAGTTTACCTAACACTAAAGCTAATCATAATATGATTTGGACTGTTGTAGATAGGTTTAGCAAACAATCATATTTCATTCCATGCAAGAAAACTTTAACTGCATCTCAAGCTGCTCAATTATTTTTTAAAACTATTTTCACTAATCATGGTTTACCAAAAGTTATTATTTCTGATCGTGATTCTAGATTTTGTAATAATTTTTGGATTACTTTGTTTGCTAACTTAGGAACAAAGATTGATTTTTCATCTGCATTTCATCATGAAACAAACGATCAAACAGAAGCTACTAACAGTACTATTTTAGATCTTTTGCGTGCTTACACTATTTCAAAACCACACACATGGGATACACATCTACATTTACTTCAATTTTCATATAATAATACACCACACGCAGCTACAAAGAAAGCACCATTTGAAGTTATTTATGGATATAGATTGTCTACACCTATTGCATCATTATCAAAGAAAATTCAAACTACTGATGATATTGCTAACATGCATGCTACTATTTTTGATGAAGTTAAAGATATGATTGCCAAAGCCCAGCAATCATATACAAAATAAGAAAATAAGAAAAGACAGGCTATGAATTTTAAAGTTGATGATTATGTTTGGTTACGAATAGAAAAACGTACATTACAAAGTGTAGATAAACACCCAGTTGTGAAATTAGCACCTAGATTCTATGGACCATTCAAGATCATTCACAAAATCAATGACAATGCATTTAAACTAGAACTACCACAACATTGGAAAATACACAACACCATCCATATCAGTTTATTACGACCCTTTAGAGGCCAATTACCTGTACACCCTGTCTATGAAAACCCACCTTTGCTAGATGAAGAGACTGAAATCCTTGAGCCTGAAACTATTATAGATACTGACTTGATGACCACTAGAACTGGCAATAGGTATCCTAGATATTTGGTCAAGTTTAAAAACCATCTTGTTGAAGAGGCCCAATGGATGCACACTAGAGACTTAAATGCTTTCCCCACTCTGTTAGCTCCACATTGAGCTAATAGCAATTGAGGACAATTGCTATCCCACCCCGGGGGTATGATGCCGGGAGGCATATTCCATGGTGGATTCCGTGAGGTTTTACGGTGGATTCCGTAAAATTTTATTACTGGGGTTCATACACAAAGTGGATTCTTTGTGCGAGAAGTCAATGGGGACGCCTATCCTTTTCGGGCGTTTTGTTAATTTTATGTGTACATGGGTGATTCCATAGCGGGTGATTGTGCAAAATACATATTTAAATTAATAAATGTTTATGAGTTTAGAGTACGCACTCGTGATAAATTAAGGTTAGGATTGATTTCTAACCAATTTATTTATGTAGCTAAAGACTGCTAGGTATTCACTTTTGTCGGTTTAATTTTATTATTTTATTAATGATTGTGAATGCTTCAGTTGATGAGTAGAGATAGCAGCAGTGGCAGTGGAAAGCATTGGAGGATAGCGTGTATTCAAGTTATTGTCAATATTTTGATGGGCCGTACCTTAGGCATGGCGCCTATATTTTGTCGTGCTTATTTATCAAGGAGCTTGATATTTATTACTATTTTTGTATGCGCATGGGCGCACGATTTAGATATTTGTATTTGGACATTGTATTTGGGTATGCCTGACTTCTTGGGCGCCCATTAGCTTTAATTCTATTTGGCGCAAAAGCAAACTCAAAAGCTAAAGCGTGCTATTTTGTAATTTGGGCTACTATTTCAGCTTGAAGATGATTAATATATGAAATACATGCTTTGTGGAGCGCTCACACAAGGCATGGGGGGAGATTGCACCCAATTGGTTTCTTGTTCATGTCGTGCAAGCTTTCTACATTGATTTGTGTGCAAAAAGTAGAGTTCTTTTGTTCTTGGGTACCTTCTAATGCTCACTATGCGCACCTATGGCATCCGATCCGTGCACCAAGAAGATAGAATGAGAAGAATAAATAAGGAGAGAATGAAAAAAGATTGAGCTTCCATATCCATGTCTCAACGACCTTTTGTTGTGCATCCCCATCGAATCTCTCATAACAATATATTAGGAAATTCGGGAATTCTCATATAGTTTGGGAATTCCCAATATACTTAATAGTTGGCCACTTGATCGAATCTTGTTCCCTTACTTGAAAGCGGAGTCTACCTTAATTACTATATAGGTTGTCTTTCCAAGTCCCACTTTGAAGCATGGCTTAAGATTTAACCACATGGCCAAATCTTTACCTCTTATTTGAAAGTGGAACTTGGGAGATTCTCAAATTCTTTGATATGGTGTTTCATCTACTTATAGTTGGTATCAGAGCATTCAAGAGGTAGAGCTTTCCATTGGAAACCATCCCAATGATAAGCTGATGCTTGCCTCCTTCATTGCCATCAGCAGTTCTCATTAGAGGGTCACATACTACATGCAAAGATATGGCGACTACAGACACTTGTGATTCGTATATATATGTTCAGTGTAGTAAGAGTTTAAAGGACATTTGCCAATCTTCTTGGAGTTCTTGAGCTTGGCATAGCAAGGAAACTCCTCTTGGTTTCTAGCAGTTCCAAAGGGCACTCAGTTGCACGTCTTGCAACACACATTACAATCACGGATTATATTTATGTGCAAGAGCGATTGTGTTGGATTGCTGTCAGACATCACACTCATATTTTGTGAGAACAGATTGTCTGTGGAGTAAGGGTTGATGTAAATTCTCAAAAAAACAAGGCATTGATACGTTCTACATGATTACTACATCAAGCGGTCCTATGGATCACAAAATCATAATCGTAAACATCATAGAGCCAGATCTTCTTTATTGCATGGTCTCGTGATGGATCCTGAGTTAGGACCAAGATAATGAGATAGGCCAATGGATCCTACAGGTTGAAGATGTGCCCACCAAGCTAGGAAAAACTTATGTGCATCCCATCAAGTTGTATAGAAGATGAAATCAGATTGATCAACCATGCCCAAATTTGATAAATAGTGTTCCCATTGCAACTTCAATAGGCTTCCAAAAGAAAAAAAAAGGCTTTGCTTTGGTTGTTTGATACTAGAAATGAATGTATGGGTCAAAGTATCATGTACCTTAATTATTTCCAATTGAAGCAATTGGAAAATTGGTAGTTTTTGGGAATGACAAGGAAAATCAAGCCTCCCATCAGAAATTATCCTCTTGAGCTTTCAAGCTTGTAAGTTGTTGCACTTCACTAAACAACACGAGCTTTGGCTATATATGCAAGTATCAAAGTTACCTAAATTACACTTCAAACTGTCAACATAGTCCCTACTTTAAAAGGAAGATTTTATGAGAGAGAAACTGACAAAGGTAGTAGGATGATTATGGTCTTGTGCACTTTGTGGAGTGGGGTGGCTCAGTTGTGAGTGGAATTTGTATACAATTATTTGAGATGCAAGGTCTACAACAACTAGTGTGTGTAGTTGCCAAAGCGAGTACGAGAAACAGTAGCTCCAGGTCAAAGCTGAGCATCTGCAAAGAAGCAACATCACTGCATGGTTGATACAAAAGAGGATGAGTGCCTAATTGTCATGGTTTTCATCAAGCAAGGAGCTAACCTAGCTATTTTGGAGGCCTAAAAGGATGGTTTATGTCATTTCTGGGTGTTATTTTGGAGGCAAAAAAATTGCATAAGAATTCCTTTTTTTTTTTGTAGTGTTGGCTTGAGTAGGACTTCATTCATAGCACAAAAAACTGCAGAAAAACAACAAGGAAATTGGTCAATTTTAAGCCCCTATTCTGATGCCTTTGGGTCATATGAGCACCATTTGAGCTCTATTTTGAATGTTTATTGCTTAATAGCCAATATATGATGTATGGACATCATGTATGAATGTATGTGATAGAATTTGAGCTTATGTATAGCAGCCATTCTCTTTGAAGGCAATTTACATGAATTCTTGGGCTATTTTTGGTGCATTATTGGTCTTGGGTTGACCATCTGAGGCAGTGGATTGGTTCATGTTGTTGAATGCTTGATTGGGATAGCATATATTGCTAGATTTTTCTCAAATTTTAGCTATCAAAATGTCAACCACAACCCAAATTACCCAGATTGTTGGAGATAATTTGACCGAGGACAAAGACTGAGGACAACTATAGTGTCCAATCATACAAGATGGAGAACTTTCTGATGGGGAGAGGTCTTTGGGAGCTCATTACATATGATGATGCATGTCCAAAGCTTCTTGAGAAACCCACAAAAGAGCAAAAGAAGGCATACAAGGATCGGAATAGAAAGAACATGAAGGTTTTGCATTGGATCTCTATATGCATATATTAGAGACTCTGATTCCTCATATCAAGAAGGTAAATACTTGTAAAGAGGCATGGGAGATCATTGAGAAAGTTTAAGGGACATGTATGGAGGCAAGAAAGCTACAACTTAAGCAAAGATTGCATGGATCATGGAGAGAAAACCACACTATTAGTGCCCATCTTGCAGAAATCAAACAGGTTGTAGAAGATCTTGCATCTATAAATGTACCAGTGGATGATGATGACTCGGTTTCAGTCACACTTAATGGACTTGGCCCAACATATAAATCTTAGGATACCTCTATTTTAGTTAGAGGAGGATCTATGCCAGACTTTGAAGAATTGATTGCTTTACTACTTACAAAAGAAATAAAGTTGGGTTTGAATGCATCTAGTAGTAGCAAGAATGCAAGTAGAGATAGTGTCTTTTATCAATAGAGAGGTGTGGCAATGCATCTAGAGCTAAAGGCTCATCTAATGGCCATGGTGGTGATAGCTTTGCATGTGGTTAGGGTACTTTTGGTCATGGTGGTTTCATGCCTAGAGTTAGGGGCGAGCCTCCTCTAGAGGTAGAAGGACAATCTACCCCTCCACATAGAGACTGTGCATGTAATTATTGTGGGCAGTATGGACATTTTGAAAGGGAATGTTATCACAAGAAAAATCCTATGTCTAGGGGTTGAGGAAGGACTCAATAAAGACATTATCCAGGTGGTTATGGAGGTGCAAGTTATAGATCTAGAGATGGATCTCCTAGAGGCCATTTATTTGCTATGGAATATGTATTAGCAAGCATGAGACACCCTCCTAGTAGTAAGGATGATTGGTTTTTGGACTTAGGGGGTACAAATCACATGACTCATCATGTTGAGTGGTTTGACCAAAAAAAACAAATGGAGAATGAAGAATATGTGGCTACTAGGGATGACACTTTGCATAAAAGAACTCATAATGGTAGTGTGCCACTTATCACTAGAGATGCAGTTGAAGATAATCTTCGGGATGTACTTTATGTACCTATAATCACTAAGAACTTATCATTAGTTACCAAGGAATGCATGTGAGATTCAATAGATATGGATGTTTCATTGAAGAATTTTAAAATGGAAGACTTGGCAGATTGATTGCAAAAGGGAAGAAGAAAGGCAGGTTATTTGCCTTGGATGTAGGTATTCTTATCATTCAGAACTCTATGTATGTTGAAAGTGGGCATGGTCAAGATCAGAATATTGAATTATGGCATAACAAAATTGGACATGTAAACCCACAAAGACTGAAACAAATACAAACTAAACATGTGGTTCATGGTTTGCCCCATTTTGGTTATGTTAAATATGATCATGTATGTGAGGATTGTCAGCTTGGCAAGCAAGCTAGATTACCATTTCCAAAGAGGGGGAGAATCAACAGTTATCCTTTGGAAATTTTTCATTTTGATATTTGGGATCCATGTCAAAATTTCTCATTAAGTGGGAGATGTAGGTTTTATATCACTTTATTGATGACTTTAGCAGAATGACTTGGGTGTATTTCATGCAACATAAATGTGAAGCCTTTGAAATATTTTTGGAGTTTAAAGCTATAGTTGAAAAATAGTTTGGTTGTTACATAAAATTCTTGTGGTCTTATAATGGAGGAGAGTAGATGTCATATGAATTTTTAGATTTTTTTAGAGATCATGGAATCAAAAGACAAGTGACATGAAGATACACACCTTAGCAGAATGGTGTGGCAGAAAGGAAGAATCGTATCATTGCAAAGATTCCTAGGGCAATGATGAACCAAATGAATATGCCATTGACATATTGGGAAGAGGCAATGCATACTGCAGTACATATCATAAATAGGACACCTACAACATTGACTTATCATGTATCACCATATGAAAGTATGTATGGCAGGACACCCACTATTGCTTACTTCAAGGCTTTTGGATGTGTTTATTATGTTCATGTTCCTAATGATTTGAGGAAGAAGATGGAGCGAAAGGCTATAAAATGCATCTTTCTTTGATATCCTGATGAGAATAAGGGTCACAAATGCTATGATCCAATGACTAAGGAAGTTTACATTAGCAAGGATGTCAGATTCAGTGAGTATGAAAAATGGTACAAGCTCAAGATTGTAGTGGACTTGGATTCTTATGAGAGTAGTGATGATGATGCTCATGGGAGGAAAATTTCAGCAAATGGTAAGCTTGGAAATCAACACTTAGAAGATATGTCTGGACCTCAGGAGAATGTAGAAGCAGTGGTAGCTATAGTCCATGGAGTGATAGGTTGAGGAGTTCACAAAGGAGTGAAAATTTTGCAAAAGGCAAGAGGCCTATGGCTAAAAGTTTAGAGGATGACTCTATTGATGTGAGTATGGTATTCCTCATGTAAAATCCATGGGTACTAGAAGTTCAGGAAAATATGTGCCACCACATGCAAGAGTAGTTGAGACACCAAGTAGTGCTCCTTAGTTGAGGATATTAGAAAGGGTTAGATATCCTATTGATAGATTAACATAAAATGGGTTCATGAAGATCCATTATGCTTATATGATTTCTTATGTACATCATGTGGAACCTACTTGCTTTGACGAGGCAGTGGAAAGAAAAGAATGGAGACAAGTTATGGATGAGGAGATGGATGCATTGAAGAAAAACAAGACTTGGGATTTAGTGTAGGCACCTCATGGAAAGAAATCAATTGGTTGCAAATGGGTAAATAAGTTCAAGTGAAAATAGGATGGTTCTCTAGAAAGGTATAAAGCCAGGTTGGTTGTGGGTTATGCATAAAAATATGGATTGAATTATGAGGAAACATTCAATCCAATGGCAAAGATGACTACAATGAGATCAGTGATTTCTTTAGCTTCTATATATGGCTGGAAATTGTTGTCAAGATTGTGGGAGAGAAGGAAGGAGTCTCACTTGTAGCTTTCTTGCTTGCACAATGGGGGAATACACACAAAGGTGGAGGCTGAAAACAGTTTTCCTCTTCTTAGTTGTGTAAGCCAAAAAGAACTCACGTACATAGAAATAGAAGAACCCTATTTATGGGTCTCAAACCAAACTCAACTAACTAAGGTGGCATACTAACTGAGCCACGAACTAGAGTAGATAAGGATAGCTGTCATCTAGCTATTATTCATGGGCTGTGTACCAACCGCATCTGCACAACTGACAAGTCGGTGACATTAATGCACAACGGTCACCCTGGCATATCACGAGTGGAGCTCGATATCTCAACATTCCCCCTCAAGCTCAATCCCAATTTCTGCACACCAAGCAGGTCTCTGAACTTGCGCAGCTTCTCTGTGCCCAATGCCTTCGTGAACATGTCAGCTACCTGATCATCTATGCTGACATAAACTAGATCAATAAGACCTAGTAAAACCCTCTCCTGCACATAGTGATAATGCACCTCAATGTGCTTTGTTCTAGCATGATAGACTAGGTTATTTGCCAAGTGTATACTACTCATGTTGTCACAATAAATGACAACTGACCCATCTCTAGGTTGATGCATATCATAAAGTAGCTTATGCAACCAAGCTACCTCACATGCAGCCATTGCTGCACCCCTGTACTCAGCCTTTGTGCTCGACAAGGCAATTGTAGGTTGTTTCTTGCTGCTCCAAGTGACTGCAGCACTCCCAAAAGAGAACACATATCCACTGGTAGATCGTCTATCAGAAATATTACCAGCCCAATTAGCATCAGTGTATCCATGCAATTGTATCTGAACCCCAGTCTCATAAAGTAGTCCATACTGCAATGTGGACTTCACATACCTGAGTATGTGTCTAGCCGCATCCAAATGCGGTTTCCTTGAAGCCTGCATAAACTGACTTACCAATCCAACATCATAGCTCAAATCTGGCCTGGTAATAGTCATATAAATCAAACTTCCTACTATGCGTTTGTACATAGCAGGGTCTTCCAGAAGCTCACCTGCATCTACGCTCAGCTTCACGTTCTGCTCCAAAGGAACTGAAATAGGCTTACAGCCTGTCATCCCATATTTGGATAGCATGTCTAATCCATATTGCCTTTGCAAGAGCCGTATCCCACTTGGTGATCTAATCACCTCAATGCCCAAGAAATAACGCAGCTCTCCCAAATCCTTCATCTCAAACTTCTGCTTCAATAGCATTTTCACATGAAGGATATCTTCATCACTGTCACCTGTCATAATCAAATCATCAACATAAATGACAAGTACCATAATACCTTTCTCTGTTTTTCTCACATAAAGTGAGAAATCTGCCTTGGAAATCTGAAAGCCAATAGTGACAAGATATTGTCCTATCTTGTCAAACCATACTCTAGGTGCTTGCTTCAAGCCATACAAGGCTTTCTTCAACCTACAAACAAACTCAGGATGAACAACATGCATATAACCTGGTGGTTGCTCCATATATACCTCTTCTTGCAAATCACCATGCAAGAAGGCATTCTTTACATCCATCTGATGTAAAGACCATTCCTTTGATGCAACCATAGCAATGACTGCTCTTACGGTTGCCATCCTTGCAACCGGACTGAATGTTTCTTCATAATCAATGCCATATGTTTCTGCATACCCCTTGACTACTAATCTTGCATTGTATCTGTTCATAGAACCATCTGCATTGTGCTTCACCTTATAAACCCACTTACAACCAATTGCATTCTTATCTTTAGGCAAAGGTACCAATTTCCATATAGCATTTTCTTCCAAGGCATCCATTTCTTCATCCATGGCTTTCTCTCATTTTTCTTTTCCCATGGCTTGCTCAAAAGAAGTGGGTTCTGGTTCCTGTATCACTTTGACCATATAGGCATAGTGAATGGCTGTAAATCCATCATATTTCAGCCTATCCACAGGATACCTAGCTCTGATAGACCTGTGCAAAGTAGGTTCACTCCCAGGTGCTCTCAAAACATCCCTGGTCTTCCTTACTCCAGGTGTAACAATAGAAGGAATACCCAACTCATCTCAATGCTCCATTCTGAGCCACTGGATTCACCATCCACATAAGAGTGACCTACATTCACATCAAACATGGGCTGATCTACCTTCTCTTTTCCTTTTCGTGATACCTACATACCACTATTTGCATTTCTTTGAGAAGATTCTCCTGATCTCAATCTGCCTGTCCATGGCGAAGCATGTGAACCACTGCTAGAGGACGCTCGAGGTCCACTAATATCTTGTGACTGCTGCTGTGAATTTTGTGCAGCATTACCATTTTGTGCATCTACATTATCTATCACATTTACTGGTTTATACCAGCTACTCATCTCATCAAAAACAACATCTCTACTCATTGTAAACTTACGAGTAGAAGGATTATAGCATCTATACCCTTTTTGCTGCAGAGAATAACAAATAAAGATGCACTTCTTAGCTTTTGGATCCAACTTAGATCTCAACTCATCTGGCACATGAACATAGGCAATGCAACAAAAAATTTTCAAATGAGAAATATCTGGTTTCCTACCAATATACCTCTCCTCTGGAGTCATGCCATGTATTGCTGCAGTGGGAGTCCTGCTCATTATGTAGACTGCTGTAGCAACTACCTCAGCCTTGTAAAAATCTAGTAGGTCTTTTTCATTGAGAATGGCACGAGATACCTCTCCAATATGCCTATTTTTTCTTTTTTAAATTCCATTTTGTTGTGGGGTATGACTACATGAATATTGTTGCTTTATGACATGCTCCTGCAAGAACCTTGCAAACTCATTTGAGAGGTACTCTCCCCTCCATCTTGAAAAATATTTTTCTTCAATATTCTTTTTTTTTCTTCATCATGTTTGAATTGCCATTGGATAGGGAAGGGAAATAACACAAAACAAATAAAGGTACAACTAGGTCATAAAGCCTAGGTCATGAGCATACCCAACATAAATCAGATGTAGATCACAAAGGATAGGGATTTTTGACAAATTAAACACAAGATCAACATCACACTTGAGATAGGACACAAATAATAACCACAGCATGAAGCTCTAAAAAGAGACCAGAAAATGATATCATCGGAAAACACACCCTTACAAAGGATTTTACAATAGAGTTCTCCCACCCGGCTCATGGATGTTGGGAAGAAAAAGGAAAGAAAAGTACGCCTTATTGAAGAAAAAACAAAAAGAAACAAAAAAAATTCTTGTGTCATTTAGGACAGAATGATCTTGATGAAAAGAAGAAGTGAATTCATAATGGAATAAGATGTGCATATAAGAACACCATTAAGAAGCTTAAACATGCAAGCATAGCAAAAAGTACTGATTTTGAAGGTCAAATGTTGAAGGATTATTTTAAAAGCTATCTCAAGTCTCAGGATGAATTGATGCCCATCCATGTAAATAGATAAGGTATGTAACCATCCTATGGAAGATGAGCACCCACAAATGCCGTCGATTGCCATGGCAGATTGAACCATAGAAGTGGTATCTGCATTCCTATGTTGTCTTAGTATCTGAAGTTTGATCCCCTATCCTTTTTCACGGGCTATAAGGTCATTAAATTCATAGTGAAGTAAGTCATTCTCATTCTACAAGGATCGATTCCAGACACTCTTGACCTCTATAATGCCATGTTGTCTTCACTCTAGAGAGCCTGGCAATTCTCCTAAGACTTTCTCGGCTTCAGAGTAGAGAGTTGTGGAAAGCATGGAGGTGGAGTTGGAGGAGGGGCCTGCACAAGTAGAGCCCACATGATTTCTAGTCATGATTTGAGGAGAGGAAGGCAAGGTGAAAGATGGGAAGGCACTGATGAGTGTGGAGAGGTGTGGGTAATAGGCAGGTATGGCATCGAAGGAGGAGGCACTAGCCAAGAGAGGCAGTCTGCAACATTTTCCATAAGAACCCCCCCTTTTTAAAAAAATTTAAATTTAGTTCAAAATTTTTTACCCCTCTCTCTCCCCCTACCAACAACATGTCGGGGAGAGAGAGAGAGAGGGAGTAGAGTGGGAGAGGGGGCATGCACCCCCAGGTGTAGGGGTGGCAGCCATTAAACGGCCGTCTTCACCCCCCTCGTGGTCTCAGGCACCGCCCCTCCTACTTCATCTTCAACGCCATGCCACCCCCCTCTGCCTGACACGTAGCGCCACCCCCTTGCTCCACCTACACAATGCCAGGCCATCGGATTGCCCGGCCCATATCATCATCAACAACATCTTCGTCTTCCTAGCACGATTGAGGAGGAGGAGTCATTGTCAGGTCAACTGATAGAAAGGAAGAAGCTTAAGAAGCTTTTTAAGAAGCTTCCACAAAAAGATCATTAAGGGTGCTTCACTCACGGATCGCGTAAAGGACACAGTTTGTCTGTGAAGGGAGTTTCCTTGCAAGAAGGGAGGACTGCCAACTTGCAGAAAATTTTAGAACACCCTCTACTTGCCCGACTTATTCCCAAGTCCCAATCGCAATGGCCCCAAAACGCCACACAAGAGGAGCACACGGGAGTAAAAGGAGCACATATAGGAGTCCCCACCCGAAGCGCAAGAACTGATAATACCCCTCCTGCGGATGTTCAGGTTCCATCAAATTCACCCTTTTCGTTTCTGCATGACATGGGTGCATTAAGTATAAATTCGCATAGGGAAACCTTAATTGCATTATTAGAAGACTTTGTTTTAAAAAGATCATAGGAATGTTTGGAAAAGTTTTAAATTGCATGACAAGGTACTTAATATTTCTCGCACCATCATGATGAAAGGTTGTTGCATTTTTGAATATATGGTTCATGTGTTAAAAGATGCACTTATGCAATAATGTCCTAGTTGCATCTTGTATATAGGTTAAATATAAATTGCGATGTTCTTGTGCATTGGAAGGTTTTCATTGGATAATTTACGTTGGAAAGAATGAATTATGTTGTATGCAATGCATTTGTGCAATAATAATCCCTTGTGAGGATCGTAAATAGGTTAATTCATAGAAGGATGTTTAATTAAAGAATAGATAGTTGCTATGGATAGGAATAAAAAAGTTATATTTTATTTAGAATTTGCACAAACAACTGCATTCTTATTCACGTGACTTTTATGGGAAAAGAAAAGATTATGTTTTTATAGCATTATAAATTTACCTAGCATAACTTGCATGCATAAGTAGATGTATGAAAAGGAAAAGGGTTATATTTCATTTGATGAAAATCATATAAGATGCAATATGCATGAAATGATAGTTACATTCAATATGAAAGATAGGTTAAGTTAAGTTAAAATGTTGCTTAGTATTGTGCTTTCAGAGTTAATTGAGTGTTCTCGTACTTAGATTGCTCTATGTTGCGAGTAAGAGAGGGCACCGGGCCTTAGGACACGAATACTAGTAATATCGACAAACGAAGGGTTGTAATTCCTCAAGATAAGCATTGCTACCTATCTCATGCAACTAATCTGCAAGGTCATATGCTATTGCAACTAAATCATAAGATGCTACTACTACATCTTAGGCCAAGGGAGGCGAGATTTAATTACAAGTTAGAGTTGTTAAGAAGTGGAGTAGTCACCCTACTACAACTCTCTCTCTTGGGGAGCAATTTGTCAAACTTAGGGAGATTGTGAATTGCCAAGAAGCAAATTGACCAACCAAGGATGACAGGGTTGTCCAAGATCTTTTTGACTATAGTACAAGGAGACCTAAGGTAATGATAATTGGGGTTGGTAGGGTATAAACCCTAACCCAAAGAAAAAGGGAAAATAAGCAACCTAGCTTGCCAAGCCCTTGGAAACTTGCCAAGTTGCAAATGATCTAGGATCGAATGCTGGGAGTATTCGGGAAGAAGGAATCACACCTTAGCAATTGGTCGTACAAACGACCATAGAAATGATCATGATTGTACACTTAGGTACATTGTTTGAACTTCTTTGCTCAAGGAACCAATTCAAGACCAAACACTTAATGCTTCAGGTTAATAGCTTGGAGGGAGAGGTAGGTTCAGTTTCCTTTGACTGCTTGCCTGGCCCTATCTAAGGGGGTTGTTAGCCGCGCCGGGTACATGGACCGAGCCCGCCGTGAGAGATCTCTCCGTGGGTGCTGCTTGGAGCGGGAGGACGCTTGGGTGCTAGGGGAGGCTCTGGCTGTAAATTCCTTACCTCCGGATCCCACATAAGAGGCCGGCGTGACTCGAGATGGGATCTCGAGGCCCGTGTACTAGTCTATGGGTGAAACTTGAAGTAGCAATCTTGATGATTGCTGGGGTAGGCTTCGGGAAAGATACTTAATGTATTCCAAGACTATGATAAATAAAGATTAGATATTTGAAAAAGGAGCTTGCTTGACATTGTTTTTTTAATGTGAGTGCCTAAGTTACATGAAGAAACCTGTGTTTAAATTGGGTAATTAAGAAAGCTGCTTTTGCATGTCAAACATAATGTGGTAGGTAATTAGGTAACTAAGAAACCCGAGGAAAGTGCGGTGGACGTGACTTGGGTCCATCCTACAGAAGGGTGGTCCTGTTAGCTGGGAACTTTTCTCAAAAGATGTGATAACGAAACTGTGAAGACCTAGAGTCAGTAGAGTTAGAATCTTGATTTATATTGTTTTAGGGGAGCGGAATGGGACTATGTATTATGGGCAGAGAGATTGAGCTTCGCATCCCTCTCGTTTCCCATGCTCCATGAACCAAGTGTAGCATTAATCCGCTTCGACTCTGTTGTTCCTACGCAAAGTGGTTCATCTGGAGCTCGAGGCTAGCCATTTCCTAGAGACTTGGCTGATAGGAAAAAAAAACCCTGACTTGAGGTCAGTCCTAAGTGGGAACGACTGGATACTTCCGCTTCGGAGCAGACTTGGGAAGACCTAGATTGCAAATCCTGTGACATTCCTTGCGAGTGCCAGGTGGCGCTTCTAGTCTCTCTTCTTGATGGGCTGCTAAGACGTGTCCCACAGGTGGACAAGCGGACACGTTACACAGTTTTCCCATGAGAGCGGGAGTGAGGGTGCTCCTATGTGGACAAGACACTGGGAAGTAGGCTATGAAGTTGTAACGTGTCCACTAGAATCCTCTAGAACACGTCTTAGCAGCCCATCGGAAAGGTTGTCTAGAAAACTCCACCCGGCACTCCCATGGAATGTTGCGGGATTTGCAATCTAGGACTTTCCGCATCTGCCACGTAACGGAAGTGTCCTGGCCGTTCCCACTTAGGACCGACCGGAATTGTTTGGTCATTTACTAACAGCGACTAGCGTCAGACCTGATCGAACTACTTTACGCAGAAACGCCTGGTCTGAAGCGGATTCATGCTGCACTTGGTTCAAGAAGAATGGGAAACGAGAGGGATGCAAGGCTCGACCTCTCTGCCAAAAGGCATAGTCCCATTCCGTTCCCCTAAAACAGCGTGAATCGGGTAATCGGTAATTCCAAGTCATCATTCTCATTACTTGTTTCGGTGATGTTGATCATCCTTCTGTTCGTCGAAGACTTTGAGAAAAGTTCCCGGCTAACCGGGACCACCCATCCGTAGGACGGACCCATGGTCCATCCTCCGCACTTTCCTCGGTTTGTTTTAGTTATGTAATTACCTACCAGATTAGTTTGACATATACAAACAGCTTCTTTGAATTAACCCTCTTATGCACTGGTTCCTTCACGTAATCTTATCACAGGATATAAAGAAAACAATGCCAAACAACTTCTTTATTATCATTTTATCCTTTTATCTTTGAAATACAAGGAGTTCCCGCCTGTAGGCGTATTCATAATCCGCCCGAAGGCTATCCAGTAATCCACCAGGGATCACTAATCCAAGTTTCCGCCCGTAGACTAGTATGCGGGCCTCGAGATCCAATCCCGAGTCACGTTAGCCTCTTGTGCAGGACCCGGAAGGCGAGGGATTTATGGCCAGAGCCCCCTCTGGCACCCAAGCGTCCTCCTGCTCCAAGTAGAACTTAACGGAGAGACCTCTCGCGGCGGGTTCGGTCCACGTTCCCGGCGCGGCTAACAACCCCCTTGGTTAGGGTCAGGCAGGCAGTCGGGGGTAACTGAAGCTGCCTCTCCCTTCAGGCTTCAACCTGAAGTATTTAGATATATTTTCGTTCTTTAGTTCATTGAGCAAACAATGCAAACAGTGCTTTCCAAACTGTTACAAGCACAATCAATTTCCAATGGTCGTTTAGCTGGCAAACTGTTAAGGAGTGACTCCTTTTCTCCGAATGCAACCCGCATTTGATCCGGAATCAATTGCAACTTGGCAAGATTCCTATCATTCTTGGGTTAGAGTCATACCCTACCAATACTTTAGGTCTTGTTGTGGTAGATTCCAGCGACCATGTCGCTTTAGTTTATTGTCTGGTCATTCGCTTCAAGGCAAATACCTAACTTTCCTTTTCCTTGGCAATTATTCCCCAAGAAAAGTGAGTAACAGGATGATTACTCATCCTCTTGTAAGTTAAATTCTTTCAATAACTTGCCAACCTCATTTCGAGAGATGACAAAACTCTCTTGTGGACAAATCTCAAGTCTATACGACGTTGCAACCTTTTTGCACATGTGTTGCATCATTCCACGGGACCATTCCACCCATTGAATGGCGTTCTCCGGCCACGGAATTACCTCTAGCCGAGTAGTAGGGTTTAGGGTATCCTCCAACCCATTCCTAATTATGTTGGCCCATGGTCCTAGAAATTTGCAACTCCGTCGGAGTTTCATCATTTGAACGAATGATCCTTAGTATAAAACCTTAGATCATTTTATGCATGAACATCCAATTGATTCAACATTTCGTGAACGTGTGTAAGATCTTTGGGTTTGCGGGTTTAGACTTGGCAACAAGTGTAAAACTAGGTTGAAATCTTATTGCACTTGGCACTTGGAATACCTATCATATCGACTGAGCCATGCCCATATGAATCCCTTGTGTTTTAGGTTACTTAGACAACTCAATATTCTTGTATTGCAACAAGGATGAATCTTCTAAAGGTAATAAACTACATTTAATGGAGAACAATAGTTACAACTACACCAATACGCGTAAACATGCGATTTATTGCTTTTACGCATCACATGGTTTATGATAATTTTATCTTTCCTTGGTGTAGCAAAAATGCATGATAATCTGGATACTAACTTTTCCTAAGACCTATTAATCATGCCTACAACCTTGTAGCCTATACTTTCGAATCTTATGCTTTGACGAACCATGCAACCTTTCCTAAATGCGGCTTCTGATGAATGACGTTTTCGCATGATGACTATGCAATACGCAACATTCTCCTAGCTATAATGTAGTTAACGAAGTTTATACCAAACTAAAGCTAGTGTTAACTCATTCCATTTTACATGCTATTTGCAGGTCCATAAGATCATTTCCGTACGCTATTATTTCTTTTCGGATAATATCTTATGGTGTTAACCTTGCCTCATGAAATCATTACGAGGAGGATGTTGCCTAACATGCGGCACACGCTTATTCCTACCATGTCTAGGACGAAAGAGAATGCACCTATAAATTCCATTTCTTTGCCCTAAGTTTAGGCTCATTACTTTGATAATGTACCAAAAAAAAACTACATGCAACTAGTCTTCTAAGGTAGATAACTTGTTTCAAATTCATGACATATTTCAATCTTGCCTAATGTTTCAAGAGATACTTTACCAAATGTATTTTTTTTTTCCAATTTCCACATGCATTAAAATTAAGCGTAAAGATGCAATCTCCCTTATGAACTAAGCGCGCCTAATCATTTCTTTATGCGAAAATAACTCGAAAGAACCTGGACTTGAGGGGTCGGGGAGATATCCACTTGTATACTTGGAGATGAACCTCCCGCAGTCGCATCTTGTGTCCCTTTTGGGGCCATCGTAGGCGTGGTCTCGGCTTCTGGTTAGCTTTTGCGGCCTACGAATCGACTTGCCTTGGCATGCAACCTCCCGACCTTTGCCTTCTTCCCTTGTACGTAGGAGATTCCTTTACGGGATTTGGATAAATGGTGCTTGCGGAAGAGGGCTTTATGAGTTCTTTTGGCACGGAATTGATTCACGTATGGCTTGTGGGCTTTGAAGTCTTTTTGCGAAAAGCCTCTTTCGAAGGGTCTTGTGGGAGTTCTTTATGGGCTTCACCTTCTCCTCTTCAAAGTCTCGGGGAGGGGGTATGAATGGACCTTTGGGGAGATGTCGTGGGAAGGGGGGTTAAGGAAGCCCCCCCTTAGAAGCTTCTTAAGAAGCTTCTTAAGAAGCTTCTGGGCAGCAGCGATGACGAGGAGGGGGGTTCGTTGTGAAGAGGGCGGGGATGGGGCGGACTGAGGTGGCCTGGCGGCTCCTGCACGGCGGCGGCTGGCGACTTCCTGCACGGCGGCGGCTGGCGACTTCCTACACGGCAGCGACCTCCACCTCCCTCTCACAGCCCGCCCCTTCTGCACGGCCCTTGCTCTATCTAGCCTCCCCCCCTCTAGCTAGGGGGGTGTTTATATAGGCATGGGGGGAAAAGAGGGCATCCACCACGGGGCCCCCTTGCATGGGTCCCCCCCCCCCATGCAGGCCACGTCTGCCATATCCCCATCCTCCCCACACTCCCCCTTCTCCAGCCATGCATCGGCTGGAGAAAAAGGGGAAAAAATAAAAAAAATTTGCCTTGAATTACTCAAAATACCCCTCCCAAGAGGGTGTTTTTGTGAGACTTGCGGTTTTGAACTCCCGCTTTTGATTTACCAATGCGGAGGATCCCATTTCACGCGTGCGGGTCACACATTACACTGCCAATAATTTCAATGCAAGAGATAACCTTTGCACAAGGTTTACGTCGTGTGCGGGACGTCAATATTTACGGTACGCAGTTGCGGAAATATTACAGAAGTGATAGGTGTTGATGGAAGGTTTGAGAAAGTTAGATGGATGGTAATATAGTAGTTGGACTGAGGGAGTCCATGATGTGTAGTAAGAATATGGTGAGGGAACCGAAACAGAGAATTGGCAGCATGAGAGCTTCAAAAACAAAACCATCAAATTCCACATCATTTTGTGATGTCTTCTTCACTTGATAACTTCTTGCCTCTTGCAGATCTTGAAATCATCCATGAGTAGCCCCCTGGCAAGATCACAAAAATGATAAGCCCAAGGACAGCACGGAATCTACGAAAAGAGTAGACCTTTCCTTTTCCGAGAACAATATTTTATCATGTGAGCCTTTTGGACTACATATTTTGCATTGTCTCATAAATGAAATTTTTACAAGAGAGTATAAAAGTAAAGTGTCAATTTGCAAAGGATGTTCCCATATTGAGCACATTTTTGTGCCTTTATTTGCACAAATTTTCTAGTTATCAATGGTGGAGTTATCATATACTATGACAACATTAGCAGCATTATGTTGGCAAAGAATCTAGTCTACCATGCCAAGACAAAGCACATAGAAGTGCACTATCACTTCATTAAAGAGAAGGTCATTGATGGAGAGGTTGACTTGGTCCATGTCAAAACAAATGGCCAAGTTGCAGGTAAAGATAATTTTGAGTATTTCAATAATGCATTTGGAGTATTAACTTTGCAAGCTCATTCTGAGTTTAGAGATAGTGTTGAGAAATAAGGCATAGCCTAAGCCCTTATCCTATGCTTGTATTAAGTAAGTGTGTGAGAGGCTATGTAAAGTGTCCTAAAGGTCAAAGGGTCTATCTCTTTGGCGAGAGAATTGGAAAAGTAGATTAAAAGAGAAGAATGAAGAAGGAGAGAATGAATTGTGGATGAGAACTAGAGACTATTTTATATCAAGATTATGCCAGAGTAATAGATTATGAGAGCCAAAAGCTTGATGACAAGGATCACCAACTACATGTTTATGAGAAAAAGATATTAGCAATATTTCATGCTATTAAGAAGTGGTATCACTATGTCTATGGCTACCATTTCAAAATCAAGAGTGATCATTGTGTGTTGAAATACTTTCTTCCACAACCGAATTTGTCTCCCAAGCAATGAAGATGGTGGGCCACTCTTCAAGGATATGACTTTGAGATCTCATATATGGTTGGAAAAGATAATGTGGTAGTAGATGCCTTGTTAAGAATGTGGGTATGTTCCATTTCCACTATCTCCACTATGCATCAAGATTGGATCCATAATATTCAAGACGAGTACTTGCTTGATAAGCAAGCATCCAAAATGATGAAAGAATTTTAGCAAGGCAAAGGAAAAGAGTATCCAAATTATAAGTGGCATAGTGGTCTTCTTTGATATCATGGATGGGTCTATTTTGCAAGAGATTCACTCGTTAGTAGGCCATTATTCATATTTCAAAGATCATATTTTGTAAGAGATGACTCCTCATTCATATTTCAAATACCGTATTTTGCAAGAGATGCACTCTTTAGTGGGCCTTCATGCTTTGTTCAAGACATATGATAATATCCCATAAGAGCTTTTATTGGAGATAAATTTGGAGAGATGTTAAAGATTATATCATGAGATGTCTTCTGTGTCATAAGGAAACCACACTTCTATCTAGTGGATTGCTTTAGCCACCACCTATTCGTCATGGGAAGTGGACTCACATTAGCATGGATTTTATTACATTGTTTCCTATAAAGAAGCATGGGTAAAGTAGCATTTATGTGGTTGTAGACTGGTTGAATAAATTAGTCCATTTCATTTCAACAAAGGTTAAATTGTAGCAAAGCAAATGATTAATCAATTGATGAAACATGTCTTTAAACTTCATGGGATATCAATGAAGATTGTATTTGATCAAGACATAACTTTATGGGAAACTTTTAGAAGAGTTGATTCTCTTCTATGGGGACTATTTTGATTCCTAGTACAACTTATCATCCACAAACAGATGGCCAAACTAAAAGGGTCAATAAATGGCTAGAGATCTATTTGTGCCACTTTTTCCAAATGCATGGGATCATTACCTTCACCTTGTGGAGTTTCGTTATGATAATACTCATCACATGAGTATTGGAATGTCGAGTCATTTCAAAGCATTGTATGGTTACAAAGTTCAAGTGTCTTTTGCATTGTTTCATGATGATGTGAATCCTCATGCTCATTAAGAGTTAGAGAAGATGAAGGCTCTTATGAAGAAATGCAATGAAAATGTTAGGAAATATCAAGAGACAATGAAATCCTATGCAGATGAGAAAGAAAGGCATGTGGAATTTGACAAAGGTGAATGGGTTTTCTTGAAGGTTCCAAAATCTCATTATGCTTCTCTTAAGTGAGGGTATAATAAACTTGCTGATCATTTTTATGGCCATACAAAATAATCCAACAAGTTGGGGATCTTACATATCAACTTGATTTTCCTTCAACTACTCATATCCACAATGTCTTCCATGTATCTAAACTTAAGAACTATGTTGGCCCTAAATTCAAGTTCTTGATGAACTACCTCCCCTTGATGAAGATGGTTTGATCATTTATGAACCCAAAAAGATTATTGGCAAGAAAGAGAAGGTTCTAAAGAACCCAATTCTTATGGAGTATCTCATTAGATGGAAGGGTTTGCCTATGGAAGAGTATTCTTGGCAACATGCTTCATATTTAGACTAATTTCCATGGCTAATTTAAAAGGATACTTTCCTTGATGACTAGTAAATAGATTTTGTATTAAATTTTTGTACAAAAACTAATTACCTTATCTTCATCAAAATTAAATTTTGATGGTATGGCTAGATACTACATATTGTCCTTTACAATTTGCACATACAAATTGGACACTTCTACTTCAAGTTACAGCCAAAATTGTACTATAGTCTATTTTGGATAGCCTAGAATAGTTTCTTCACTAAATGTACTTCAACTTCATCAACTTACATGATACTCTTCAACTTGAAGTTTCATTTCAACATGGTCCATATGCTTCGAGATATCCTTGTAGTCTTCATTTTTAATTTGTCCTAATTTTAGCTTTGAGAAAAAAGCTCTTTTATATCATGATGGCTTGGAATAAAGAAAATTAATACCTTAGTGAAAGCATTTTTTAAAACTTGGTGAAGCATGCAAAAGAAGTAGATTAGTGCAAATTTGAAGCAGAAATTTAAAGCCGACGGAAGCGCAACATGAAGATTTGATAATTTTAAAGACCAAGGAACACATAAATGCAAAACGTTGCTGTGGTTGCAGAATTTTTGTAAATTTTCCAACCATCAAATTGAAGAGAGACAACTTTCTAGTTTTTTGGGATGTCAATCTGATCATGCAAAAATTTTCAAACCTCAAAACGAACGACAGATGATTGAGATTCGCAGGCTGGACAAGGCAAAAGTACCCAAAAAGGACCAAGAATTCTAAACATTGGGCATGGGCCCTTTGGGGGGCCTTTGACCCCTTAATGAAGAATTTAAAAAAATGTGATTTGGGGGGGGGGAGGGGGGGTGCAGTTTTTCAAATGGTGACAACTACAAAATGACACCCTCCTCCATCACGACAATTCATGGAGGGGCGCAATGGCAAGTCACTAAGAAGCCATGGATTGGAGATCAGTAAGAAATTCCTTCAATTCTTGTCTCTCCAATGCGACCTTTAGTTCATGAAATGGCTACCTAGTGGTGAAGCCACAATTCTAGTCTTTCTCTCTCCTCCCTCCTCTCTTCTCTTGAGGGCTGCTCACACGTATGGATCTATGCAAGAAAGAGAAGGAGATGGATGCGAGATTTGATGGAATGATGGTCCCGGGGTGGAGTAGATCATAGATCAAAGTTAAAGAGATAATCAACAATAGAAAATAAGCATTAGGGGTCTCCCAACCATTAATTGCACGCCTCCAAAATCAGGTTTCTCTACGTAAGCACTCATTTTATTCATTTTATGAAAGATATTTAATGAAATTGTTTGTAAATGGATTCATTTGATTGGAAATTCTGAACTTGATTAGAAATCTTGAAGAAAACCACAAAATTTATTCGTTTGATAATTTACATCAAAACATGCAAATATCGCAATTATGCAGTTTTTATAGAAATTATACATTTTCGAGGTTTTGTTATGATTTTGGGGTTCATGTGGAGTAGAAATGAATATAAAATCAATGTTTGATAACTGTGATCAGTCTCAACTTATAAATCAAAAATATTATAACTTTTATGATAATAAATGAAGAAAATTAGTGAAAAAAATTTAGTTTTTTGAGCTAGAAAATTAGGAAAAAATAAGGTTTATATCTGTGAATGTATGGCATGGTTGTAGCATGAGGTATAAGCCTTATTTCAGATGTGTCTTCATGTTAAAGTCCCTTTTTATTGCTTTTTACAAGAAAAACGGTGAAAAACTACTCTTTACACCTATCAACGAAGCACAACCTAAACGGTAGGGGGGAAGAGGGGATTTGATGCTATTAAATTGCTGAAAACATATGAAATTATGATCTATTTTTTTGTGCATACCATATGGGACATTTATAAATTAAGTTTAAATGGGTTAAGTAGCACGAGGATACTCGGGGCGACTGACTCTTAGCAAATGAAGCACAACATATAGGATGAAATCATTAAAAAAAACGTTTATTGCAGTGCAAAACATTGATTGATGAAACATAAAATGTTTGAGCACTATGGGATTCACAATTGCATTGCACATATCACATGGTAATCCTTGGATGGATTGCAATTGGTTTCTGATATAAATAACCTATGATGAGTTGTGAGGCACCTAAGTTGTAGGTTTAGGCATTGCGCATATCACATGGTAATCCTTGGATGGATTGCAATTGGTTTCTGATATAAATGATCTATGATGAGTTGTGAGGCACCTAAGTTGTAGGTTTAGGCATTGGGGTTCCTTGGGAAATTCTCAAGTAATGAAATTTTATCTCATGGATCATTTTAAATAAGAGTGGAGCTTGTTACGTCTGTGTTATATGTGTTAGTGGTTCATCGAGGGGCCAACCTTGCCAGTGTAGGAGAGCTACAATGGGGCATTGGCATTTAGTTGCCGAAGGGGTGCCTCCTTTTGTTTGTGATTACGGGGTATTTTGTACTGATCTAATTGTAGGGACTCCCTCTGAGGAGTATGGGGCTTCATCGTTGGACTACAACTTAAAGCAAATGCAGTTAGGGAAATGTGTCCCTTATACGCTCCTAGCCGTGAGGCTAAGGGGGTGTGGTTTCTTGAGTATAGAGAGGCCCGACTAGTGCTTATAGCTAGTGTCGGCCCGTTTTAGGTCCTGACACTTAGCCAATAGTTAGTATTAGGTCTAGGGTTAGATATAAAAGGCTAAGTTATAACTTGCCTAAGGATTTTTTTCCCAATTCTGAACATTTCTTGTTCGAGGTTTCCACCTTACACCATCCATTGAGGGTGCATACTATTTGGCCACCATGGCATTGAGGTGGATTCCATGCCTCTCCATAGCATGAGGAGGATATCAGGCTACGGCCTCTCATGAATGATTATTGTCCTTTATATTCAAGTGGTAACATGATTCATGGCAACCTAGCTACCTTGGCTATGACTTTCTTGGTATTTTAGTTTTTTTTCAATATTTTAACTTATTGTAAGAACTAGCTTCTTTATAGAGGTAGTAGCATTCTAATTAATAAATCAAGGATAAAATGCATAATTGAAAATTTCTTTTAGTCTTCAATGATATGCATGACTAATCTATGAAAGATTGGAATAAAGAAATAAGTGTTGGGTGATGGTCTTACCAATGCAATTTAGTGACTCATTTATTGCTAGTAATTACCCTTTATAATATTTCAATATTAGGAAAAAAATTCATACAACCAAATCATGGTTATGCATCAAGACATTATAAAGAATACCCATGATAAAATAATATGGAAATGAATGCTAAAATTCACTATAATAGGATTTGATCAATGAGAAGAGTACTAATCTCTTATCTATTGATCAATATTCTACCATCAATAAGTGGCAAAGCTTAAAGCAAGTGGATATTGTGAGATTTCAAAGATTAAGCAAGTGAAGTATATTAATCAAGCTCGTAGAAGATGATGATGCAATCTTCGGTCCAATTATTTGAAGAAAATTCCATAATCCACCATGAATCCATGATAAAGCTCCAAGAATCCATAAAATCAATCCATACATGCTTGAATAATATTGAATAGTTAAAGAATCAATACTTGAGCTTGCTTGAAAACTTGAATGTTGAAGACTCAAGCTTCTTGAAGAAAAGCCCCAAAATAAACCTTCAATATGAGCTTCAAGAGGCTCACTATGTTGAAATTTCATCATTTGTTCAATCTTCCATCCAATGTTAGCAAGAGGAATGTCCTTTGGCAAAAGCTTCTTGAGTAATCTTAAGAGATTAAAAGATTTTTAGTAATACCTTGTTGCCCATAGCCATCAAAAGGTGAAGAAAGATTCAATATATAAATAAATCGGCCGATCTTGTTACCATTTATTCTCCATAACCAAATAAAAGACCTACGTAGGAAGAAGATGCATAATCTTGTGACATTTGTAAAGATTTTTGACCATTGATGCTAGTATCGTGTTCTATTGTGACTAGGATTTGAAGGAGATGAAAGAGAAGTTCACAGGTTGAAATAGCAAGTGCCCTGCCTTCTAAATGCTGCCAAATGAAGCTTGAGGATTAGGGAATGAAGCATAACCAATTGAGTTGAAGAGAATTACTATAGTAATTCACTGCCAATTATGCCAAAAAATGTGTTGGATGGTACTAATGGAATGCCTAGCTAAAACCTACATGAAGTGTACTCCATTTTTTGAGTGTCATGCCAAGATCATTTTCCCCAAGCTCCAAAAGAAGAATCAAGTCATTGAGAAGTAAGAGATGAGGTTTCTTGGCAGCCAACATGGAAGCTTCAACCAAAATTTCGATAGAGAAGAGAAAGAGAAAGCCTATCCTAAAAAGTAATTGAACTTCTAACCAAGTCTAACTCTAATCTCCCTCACTTAAATCATTTTACCTTAGAAATAGCATGTTATTGATGCACAACATGCCACTTGGTCTAAGATGCCTCCAACTTTGCCTTCAAGTAGTCGAGTTAACTCTAACTAGTTGTCCTTGGTCTCCTTCGTCACTGCACTTGCCTATTTTTGCAACTAACACCTTGTCCTTGAGTAACCTAGAACTAATCAGACTATGGAAGGAAATTCAAGAAGGGATTGTACCAAATCAATCAAAGACCAAGGCTTTGATACCACTTGTCAAGAAGAGGGCTGAGATGTGAGAGAAAGAAGAGCAAAAGAGAGAGAAAGATGAAAGATAAAGGGTGATGAGGAGAGAGAAATACTAGAAAGATAAAAAAGAAGAGAGAGAAGCCATGAAAGCTGAGTACAACAGATGAGATGAGAAATAGTAATTCTATTATAACACTATATTAGAAAATTTGGGAATGCTCGAAGTCCCAATTTCAAATAAGTGATAAATATTTGACCACGTGGCTAAATCTTGATTTATATTTGAAAGTGACATTTGGGAAGGTAGTTTATATAGTATTTAGGGTAGACTCCACCTTTAAGTAAGAACAACAAAATTTTGACCATGTAGTCAAGTACTAAATATATTGGGGATTTTGAAAGTGCATAGAAATTTCCAAATTCTCTAGTATAGTGTTTTATGATAAAAGAGATCGAAAATTATGTCTCACACATTTTATACCTATGTTAGTGTGATAAGATATTATTAATAACTCTCTCTCACTAACTCATATAGTCGCAACTTCTTACACGAATGCTATTGAATGTATTTCCATTGGGTATCAAAATAAGAAAAAGGGTTATAAATATCATGATCATGTCACTAGAGAGGTCTACATAAGCATGGATGTATGGTTCAGTGAATATAAGTCATGGTACAAGCCTAAATCTACAGGTGATATGGTTGCTTCTGAGAGAAAATATGATGATGGTTATGGAAATGAAATTTTAGAGAATAATAGTCAAATAAATCAATATATTAAGGATATGTTTGGACCTCAAGACCATGAATAAAGTAATAGGATTTATAGCCCATCAAGTGGCAAGTTGAGAGATGCACAAAAGAAGGTAGAAATAGCATAAGGGAAGAAGCCGATAGGTGAGAATTCAAAAGATGAGTCTATGGATAATGAGTTTGGGATACCTCATGTCAAAACTCTAGGCATAAAGATTTAAGACAAGTATGTACCACCACATGCGAAAATGGTTGAGACACCATCTAGTGCATCTTAGTGAAGGACCTTGGAAAGACTAAGGCATCTAGTTGGTAGATTGATATACAATGATGTTACAAAGGTGAGTTATGTATGCATGGTATCTTATGTGCATCATATAGAGCCTACTTCCTTCAAAGAAGAAATTGAAAGAAAAGATTGGAAGATAAAAACGGATGAGAAAATGGATACTTTGAATAGAAACAAAACTTGGGATCTAGTTGGGTTGCCTTATAGGAAGAAAGAAATTGATTGCAAGTGGGCTTATACGGTCACGTATAAGTTAGATGGCTCATCAAAGAGATAGAAAGAAATTTTGGTTGCAAAGTAGTATATACAAATATATGGATTGGACTATGAGGAGACATTTAGTCTAGTTGCAAAGATGACTACAGTGAGATGAATTATTGTATTAGCTAGAATATATGGGTAGAACTTATATCAAATGGATGCTAAGAATTCTTTCTTGAATGGTACATTGGAGGAGGATGTGTACATGGAACAAGTTGAAGAATATATATACCCTAGCTATCAAGGTTATGTATGGAAGCCAAGAAAGGTGTTGTATGGGTTAAAGAAATCACCTAGAGCTTGGTCTCAGGGGATTGAAGATTTTTATGTAGCATGAGATTTCAACAAAGCATGGATAAATACTCACTATATGTTAGACACACAAATAATGTAACGGTATTTTCTATCATGTATATTGATGGCCTTATCATCACAAGTACTCTTGAAAGATAAATTGTTGATGCAAACCATGGTAGTTTGATATGAAAGACCTTGGACTGTTGAGGTATTTTCTAGAAATTGAAGAGGAAGTAAATATATCTAATGTGCTTCTTTTTCTTCTTTGTAACTTCAACTAAGACATCTATGGTTGGATATCCAACAGATTCAACAACAGTAGAGCACGATGATGTGATTGATGTTTCCTTGATAAGAAATGCAATACAATTATGTGTAATACTTGATCTCAATGGTCTTCTTTTACAACGATGCTTTTGCTAAGTCTAAAAGGTTTCAAAGCTTTCAAATGGGAAAGCAATGGCTTGTTCTTCGACCAGGATGCATGGAAAATCTTGAAGCCTTATTTGCAAGATTCCAAGTGGTAGTTTGGTCAACAGCTTTACATAAGAATTTCATGGCAATTATTAAGTGCTTGGAGATCCATGCAAAAAGGAAGTATCATTTCTTCATGATTTGTGTCCAAGAACAATGTCATAGACATCGAGTCAAAATCATATATAGAACAGATAAGATGGGAGTAGAAGCAATGTTCAAGCCTCTAAAGTATGTATGGGATCAATATGGAGATGTTTGTCAACATATCAAGACTATTCTCATAGATGACAGTCCTTACAAAGGATGTCCAAATCCTGTTGAGAATTGCATTTATCCAAAAACAATTGATATTGATCGTGAAGACTCTATCTTGATCAAAGAACTTCTACCATTGTAACGTATCCACTTGTATTTTCAGGACACGTCTTAGCAGTCCATTGGAAAGGATGTCTAGAAAGCTCCGCCCGACACTCCCATGGAATGTTATGGGGTTTGCGATCTAGGTATTTCCGCATCTGCCACGTAGTGGAAGTATTCCGGCCGTTCCCACTTAGGATCGACCTGAATAAGGGTTTTCCTTATTGGTCATTTCCTAATAGCAACTAGCGTCGGACCCAAGCAAACTACTTTATGCAGAAATGCCAGGTCCGAAGCGGATTCATGCTGCACTTGGTTCAAGGAGAATGGGAAACGAGAGGGATGCAAAGCTCAACCTCTCTGCCATAGGGCATAGTCCCATTCCATTCCCCTAAAACAGCGTAAATCGGGTTCACTCATAACTCTAGGTCAACGCTTTAGTTGTTCATGTTCTTTGACGATCTTCCTACTGTCCATCATGAATTTGAGAAAAGTTCCTGGTCAACTGGGACCACCCATCCGTAGAACGGGCCTATGGTCCATCCTCCGCACTTTCCTCGGGTTGTTTTAGTTATTTAATTACCTAACAAATTAGTTGGATATGTAACAACCAGCTTCTTTAATTAACTCGTTAGGCACTGGTTCTTTCACATAATCTTATCACTTGACATAGAAAAACAATATCAGATAAGTTCTTTATTAACATGTCATCATATTTATCTTTGAAATACAAAGAGTCCAGCCCGTAGGCTTATCCACAATCCGCTCGAAGGTTATCCAGCAATCCACAGGGATCACTATTCCAAGTTTCCACCCGTAGACTAGTATGCGGGCCTCGAGATCCAATCCTGAGTCATGTTAGCCTCTTGTGCAGGGCCCGAAAGGCAAAGGATCTATGGCCAGAGCCCCCCTGGCACCCAAGCATCCTCCTGCTCCAAGTAGCGCTCAACGGAGAGACCTCTCGCGGCGGGCTCGGTCCACTTGCCCGGCGCGGTCAACAACCCCCTTAGTTAGGGTTAAGCAGGCAGTCGGGGGTAACTGAAGCTGCCTCTCCCTTCAGGCCTTCAACCTGAAGTATAGATATCCATTTATCTTTTAATTCATTGATCAAACAAAGCCAAACAGTGCTCTAAAATCTGTAGCAAGCACAAACATTTCCATTGATCATTTTTGTTGGCAAACTACTAAGGAATGAATCCTTCCTTTCTAATGCATCCAGCACTCGATCCGAGATGACTTGCAACTTGGCAGGATCCTCTATATCCTGGGTTAGGGCGTACCCTATTAACCCAACTTGGTCAAACCTTAAGTTCATTGGGTACCTCAGTTTATCGGCTGGTCTTTAGTTTCCAATCAATCTTCTTTACTCTAGAAAGATCACTAAATTAGGATGATTGTTTATCCTCTTGCAAGATAACTTGTGTAAGGACATGCCAACTTCATTGCGAGAACTTGGCCATCCCCTTGTGATCCAATCACAAGATCATATAACTCCGCACTTGTTGCGCAAGTGCTACATCAAACTATGAGACTATGGAGTCACGAAACAATCTATTTTAGGTTCTTTAGGCCGACATCGTTAGACCTAGGGTTTCCAAGTTTCATCTTTGTAAGATTCTTAGGGACAAACCCTTGTTCACTTTACGATTACAATTCACTGTCCCTACATTAAGTGAATGTGGGCAAGTATTTAAAGTATAGGCGTTTCCTGGAATTTAACTTATTCCGAACGAGTATTCTGTGGCTTAGGTGTTTTAGGTTTTATGCCAATTTGGTTAACTCTAGAAAATAATTATGGGATCATTTCTACATCACTTGTTGTCAATGTGTAAATTGATTTTTTTCAACCCTAAACTTTATTGATTTGAGGTTAGGTTAATTTCAAATAATCTTCCTACACTTTGCGAACAAAATTCATGCTAAACAAGCAACTTTTTTCTTGATAATTTATGCAGTTGACAAATGATATTTTCCTAGAGTTTATGTATCGTAATAATCATTTCATGCTTGCACTTTCCATGACGATTCATTGCAAAGAGGATATGGATTAATAGTAGGAGATGCAGTTTATACTTCTAGGTTTAAACGAAGTATACTATTTTAATGGATAATAATCTAGTCTTATAGTTCATTTCAATGCATAAGCTATTTGCTAGAAATGCATTTATACTTTCTTAATTTGCATGTTTCATTAAAAAGTATTGATGACTAAGTTCCTTCGTTGTGAACAACTAGGATGAAAATATATCCTATTTCTAATAATTAACTTTGCATGATCGAATTACAACAATATCAAATAAAAATTAGGAAAGGAAACCTGGGCTTGGGGTGAGATATCCACATGGATGCTGGGAGACGACCCTCCCGCGGCTGCACCTTGGACTTTCTTCGAAGGCATCGCAATTGTAGTCTTTCAAATGTGGAAGTAGCTTTACAACTCCTCTTTGGAATTCCACCATCGCTCCCTTGCACCGTCCGTCGAAAGTAGTTTTAGAAGGCTCCCTCCTTGAAGAAGGGATTTCGGAAGGGGGTGATTCAAAATTTCTCACGACTAAGACCCATTGAAGCCATGGGGAAGGCTTAATGGCCTTTGTAAACTTACACTAACGGGGAATAGAAAGGTGTGGAAAAGAAGAATAAGATGCGGAAGAGTTCCAAGGGGTAGTTTTGCACGGCCTTCAAAGCCCAAGGAAAGGGCTTAAGAGAGATTAAAAGCACGAGGGGGGTAATAATAGGACCTCTAAGCCCCACTCTTATTGGGGGGGAAAAGGGGGCTTATAGACCTTTAAACATGAGGGGGGGTAATAATAGTCACAAGTAGGGCCCTTGGAGGGTTTTACGACACGGGGCGTGAAAGGGATTTCAAGAGATAAAACACCGGGGGGGGGGTCCAAAAGGCATAAGAAGGGGGCCTTGGGAGATTTTAGGACACGGGGGTGAAAGGGGGGCTTAAGGGTTAAAAATGGGGGGGGTCTGAGGGGGGGTTTTAACACCAGGGGAAAGGGGGCTAAGAAGGCCCCCCCTTTGGAAGCTTCCAAGCTTCTAGAAGCTTGCTGCGGGGGGTATTTAAGACCATCAATCGATGGCGCAATGGAGGCGGCTCCTCCCTCCTTTGACGGCGTCGCGTCCCTCTGCCCAGGCGGCCAGTGCAGAGTCCCTCCTCCCTTCTCTCTCACACACACTCAGAGAACCCTCTCTTCTCTCCCTCACGTCTGGCGGCAGCGTTGTCTTCACGATCTCTGCCTTCCCTCCTCCCTTCACCCCGCAGCCCTCTTCTGGTTAAATAGGGAGGGAGGGAGATCCTCCCTCTCCTTCGTGTGAGCATGCATGGCACTACCACCTGCGAGCTCCCACCGAGGAGCTTCCGCGTCGTTGCTATTCCCCTTCCAGCACAACAGTCGGCTGGGGAGGGGAATAAGATAAAAAAAATTTTGCATTATCCTAAAGAAATTGCCATATCATTATCCCCCTTTCCTATAAGGGATAGTTCATGCGAATGTTACAACCATACTTGACTCACTTAAGCAAATACCATGATGCACGTGAAGTCATCAAGTTTGATTGATATGGAAAGGATCCAGTTCAATATGGACATTAATTGCATGCTCAATTCAAGGTTGTCATTGATGAATGGACTAGAGCAGAGAATGATAGTATTTCATCTTCATCATCAGTACCGCACAAGACCATGATTGATAAAGATGGTATATATGTTCAACCTTCAATTACTTCTTGCTTCAAGAGACCATCTATTATACAAACATCCTCAACAAATGCCTCATGTCATCCGTCTCTTACATTTAATAGCTCACAATTATCCATGTTGAAGCAGACTCCTTTAGTTTCTACTTTGAAAGATATGGAAGTAATGCAACTTGCTTATGAGTTAGGGTATCACAAACATTTCATAAATGGTAGTGCAGCTTAATGTTTTATACAAAATCTACAAAATTTGTATTTTTCCAATATACATGATGTAACAAGAAGGCACTAACTCTATATGGACTAATTTTGACTTTCATAATAAATATATCCCTTACATTAAAGGCTTTTGCATGGCTATAAAATATATGCTTGTTAGAAATTTAAGGTGTTTTATGTAGTTACCTTGGTGTTTCTAAACACCACCAATATCAATGAGAGAATCTACTTGATGTTTTTTATTCTTTCAATAACATTAGTTAATTGTGTTGAAATTTCTTACAGAGTGGTTTAAATCCTATTTTGTACTTTATGACAGTATACTATACAAACATACTCAACAAATGCCTCACATCGTCTATCACTTACCTTGAACAACTCAGAATTATCCATGTTGAAGTAGACTCCTTTAGTCTCTACTTTGAAAGATATGGAAGCAATGTAGCTTGCTTAGGAGTTAGGATTTTACAAACATTTCATAAATGGTAGTCCAGCTAAAAATTTTATACAAAATCTACAAAATTTGTATTTTTCCAATATACATGATGTAACAAGAAGGCGCTAACTCTATATGGACTAATTTTGACTTTCATAATAAATATATCCCTTACATTAAAGGATTTTGTATGGCTATGAAATATATGCTTGTTAGAAATTTAAAGTGTTTTATGTAGTTACCTTTGTGTTTCTAAACACCACCAATATCAATGAGAGAATCTACTTCATGTTTTTTATTCTTTCAGTAACATTATTTAATTGTATTGAAATTTCTTATAAAGTGGTTTAAATCCTATTTTGTACTTTATAACCATCTACTATACAAGGATACTCAACAAATGTCTCACATCGTCTATCACTTACATTGAACAACTCACAATTATCCATGTTGAAGCAAACTCCTTTTGTCTCTACTTTGAAAGATATGGAAGCAATGCAACTTGCTCATGAGTTAGGATATCACAAACGTTTCATAAATGGTAGTGTAGCTATCTACAAAAGTTATATTTTTCCAATATACATGATGCAACAAGACAGTGACTCTATATGGACTAATTTTGACTTCCATAGTAAATATATCCCTTACATTAAGGGCTTTTGCATGGCTATGAAATATATGCATGTTAAAAATTTAAAGTATTTTATGCAGTTACCTTGGTGATTTTAAATGCCACCAATATCAATGAGAGAATTTACTTAATGGTTTTTATTCTTTCAATAACATTAGTTAATTGTGTTGAAATTTCTTATAAAGTAGTTTAAGTCTAATTTTGTACTTTATGTCTTAGCTAACAAATAAGTCTTAATTGATAATAAAATTTATGTCTATTTCTTTGGAAACACAAACCATTAGTCAAAGGTTAAATATTTAGTCTTAGAAAAATTATAAACTTCTAGCTTGGTATATAAACCTTCATTTTATGATATGAAAGTTCATTTAGCTAGTCAAAGTGGAAGCTAGTTGATTTTGGCCAAAGCCAATATCCATCTTGTCCATATATTGTCAAGATAGATAGAAATTTTGAATAAAAGATATTTATATATCATGCATATACATTAAAAAAATGTAAATGGGGTGAGCAATTATATGGCATACTTGCATCTATTGGTTTACACAAAAAAAGAACCATCACATCATAGGTTATCCAAACTTATTACTATATGGTATTAGATCAAGTTATTAAACCACACCTAGTTAGTGGTGACTCTTTTAAGGTCCTAGTTCATGAAACTTATACATGTTACTTTAAATGATGCTATATCTAAAAGAAAAAACTCGTATTATAATAATATCTTCAAATCCATAACATTATAAATTTTGGCCATGATAACATTTTTCATACAATGTTTAAGGCTCTTGTATTCTAAATTCTCTCTCCACTCCATCAAACCTTTGTATTCTTACATTAAACTTGGAAATTTCCTAGGTATATACTAGTTAAGCCTCCTTAATGTTTCCACCACCATACAACATCATATTTTGTTAGTATGCTAGAAAAGATAGAGGTGAAATTCAAATCTTGTAACAGCCACATAGCTTACATTCATCATGTAAGCTCTCAAGATGTGTGATCTCATATTTGTAACATACAAAGTGCCCTTTAAAGATTAAAAAATGAAAGACATTAATTCAAAGTGGGACTTGGGAAATTTCCAAAATCTCTAATATGGTGTTGAAGAAAATAGAGAACTCCATATTAAGGAGTTCTAAACGCTCATGTTCAACTATGGAATCCAATATGAAGGACACCTAATGATGTTCTTCAACATGATGTTAAAAGGAAGAGCACCAATGTGGTATCATGGTCTAGAAGCCGGAACCATAACTAGCACTGCCCAATTCTTTACGGGCTTTCGTAGAGAGTTTGCTCCTGAGAAGGGTGGGCAGTATTGGTTACATGGCTTGAATGTAACACGCCAAGAACCAAATGAGAATGTCTAGGCCTATGCCAATAAACTAAAGCAAGTTCTTCACAAAATTAATACTTATATCCCCATTCCAACGGCTGCACAATTGCAATATTTCCTACATGGATTGGATTTCAATATCTAGGTGCAGCTTAGTAGTGTTGCTTTGGCCAACATTGACACTGCTATTACCTAAGCAGAAGGAGTAGAGTCACGCATGCAAGCGGCTCATGCAGCAAGGATAAATTGGAATGGTAATAATCTAGCCTTGATCAATGGGAGTCAAGGGGACCCCATGTCAAATGCGAATGGAAGAGGGAGTATCATGCCAAATTTGCCTATGTTACCAGCTCCTCCTAGTATGACTATGCCCATGAGTAGTCATGGAAGCCAAACAATGAATCCTAATATTGTCCCAATAGGTCAGCGGCCAATTCCTAATCAAGTAGTTAGGCAGATGGGATGACAGATAGATGATCGCGGCTATGAGTCGAGTGCCTCTAATGTCCTTGGTGAAGTTAAGGACATGATGAAGCACTATACCGATATGATTTTTGAACAATACAAACAAATAGTTGTGGACATCAATTTTCTTAAGAAGCAGCAGAATTTGATAGGGAGTCGACGCCCTGAAGAGGGTGCCCCCTCAAGATTCAGCTGTAAGTGGTGTGGTGGCCAACATTTTCCTAGGAATTGTTTGAATGTTAAATGCGATATTTGCATAAAGTCTGGCCACTTAGCTGCTACTTGTTGGAGTAAGATTAGTTCTCTCCAACAAGGCAATAAACAACCAGGTCTAGTTAGCCATCGCGCACAAGGGAATAATCTCCAGCAAGATGAGGGACCAAGACAAATACTGCAACGAGGAAAGGCTACTGTAGAGGAGTTGCCTCGTGGCAGTGGAGTCAACCTTATTGAGACCGTATGTGTCAATGATGCTGAAACTTCTAATCTACGAGCCGTAACAAGAGGTCCAAAGATAAAAAAGGGTGATAAAGGAATTGTAAAACTTGTCGAGGGAAGCCCTAAGCAAGATGCTAGGGAAAAGTGAGTCCTGAATCTTGATATGGAAGGTGGACCTTTAAGATCTATTGGTAATAAAGTTGATCCCGAGAAGGATAAAGGATTGCCAAGAAAGAAGGTAAAGGCTAAAAAAGAGGTACCAAACCCGATTGAAATACCAAAGGAGAGAATGGTTTGGCACGAGAAGAGAACTTTGGCTAACTACAACGACTTTGACCTAGCAAGTTCTCTTTTTGAAGCTAAACCAAACGTAAATCTCCTACAATTGATTAAACTTTCTCTAGGAGTATGTAAGGATTTCAAGAAAATCCTGCGTATAGGGTATATTGTAGAACCTTTGGGCCTTGGGGGGGTCACTCATAAATATAAGTATATATAACATGAGTTTAAAATAAGGGGCTTTTAAAACACCATTTTTATACATTTTTTACATATAGAAGGGTGTCATATAAAGGGGTTACTTATAGATTGAATAGAAAAGGGTTGTGTTTTATTCAAGAAAAATTCACAGATTAGGATATTTTTGAATAGGCCATGAACACACGCTATATAGAGGATATATATATAGTGAACCCCCCGAGCTTTGGGCATTGCTAGAGTAGGAGAAGATTGGTTCCATCATGTTGAAAAGCATTTCCCTAGGATTCTAGTGGATGTGGATGGAATATTAGTGGAGCACGCTATCGTGGACACTGGATCCTCCGTCAAAATCATGAGTTCAGATTAGATGGAGAGATTAGGTCTAGAGATCCAAAAAGATGGCTCCACACTTCTTAGGATAACTGATGATAGTCTAAGATAATCGAAAGGTTGCATCACTAAAGTCTACAATAGAGTTGCGAGCGTGGAATGCTATCTAGAATTTAGGGTGATAAGGTTTGCATGATGTCCTAACTATCAAGATTTTCTAGGCAAACCATGGATTCTACGGACAGACTGTCAAGTCGATATACCCACTGGTCGAGTGATTCTAGGTCGAGATAACCATCGTGTAATAGTGGATGCTTACCCTGAGTCTCCTCAGAGTGAGAGAGCTCCATTATCCTCCACTAAATGAGAAACAGTAGATGATCCATCTGGTAGTCAAGCGTCATCGAGTAATGGATCTAAAGAAGGGTCCACTACAGAGGATACTTATCAGATAGCCTTGAATGAGCCGATAGAGCCTCAAGGTGGAATAAGAGATGCAAAAGTTATTGAGTTGGACCTTGGCATGCCTAATGATTCGCAGCCAATTAAATTAGGTTCCATGCTCAGTTCGAAAAAGAGAGAGGACTATGTGTCCATGATTTAGGAGTTCTACAACATCTTTGCTTGGAGCTATGACGAACTTAGGGGTATTCCTTCCAGTGTGGATATGCATACCATTCCTATAAAGGAAGGTACCCGCCCTGTACGTCAAAAAGTAAGTATGCCTTTTAAACTAAGGGACTGGTTGTTTGAAGAGCTTCAGGAGTTGCGGAAGGCGGGTTTGATCTTCCCAGTTCAGCATACTGAATGGTGTTCACCAGTTTTGTAATTAGAAAGAAGAATAATAATCAAATAGACTTAGAGAGCTAAATAAATAGACTGTTAAAGATTACTACCCATTGTCGTTTATTGACCAAATTTTGGATCAATTAGCAGGTAGGAAAATATATTCATTCATGGACTTCTTTGCAGGGTATAACCAAATGGTGATTGTTTAGTAAGACAAGTTGAAAATGACATTTATCACTCTCTTCGGTACCTTTGCGTACCATGTGATGCCATTTGGGTTATGTAATGCACCTAGTTCATGGCAAAGAATAGCCAACAAGTCCTTTGGTGACATCTCCCCAGAGGAGTTGAAAGTATTCATTGATGATCTGGGGGCAACCACTGTAAGAGAAAGGCAGTTGATCATTTTGCGAAAGTGTTTTGAGCATTGCATACATGTTTGCATAGCTCTTAACCCACGAAAGTGCGTCTTCAGAGTCCCTTATGGGCTTTTGTTAGGCCATGTGGTCAGTTCAATAGGGATTGCGATTGACCCTGAAACAATAAAGGTCACAGTCGCCATGAGTCCGCCACGTACTCCAAAGTAAGTGCATAGCTTTCTGTCGTCGGTAGGGTATTATCGGAGGTTTATCAATGCCCTGGCACAAAGAACATTTCTATTGACGAACCTATTGTCCTTTACTGTCAGTTTGCATGGAGTGATGCTTGGAAAGTATATTTTGACGATGTGAAACAGCAACTTGCCAAAGGAGCTATTTTGAAAGCTCCTAAAAGGAGTGAAATGCTCTATATATTTTCAGCAGCCACCATGTATAGTATCAGCTACTACTGCTTATCCCAAATTTGGAAGGAAAAGTGGTACCATCTGATAGCCTTTGCTAATGGGAAGTTGGGCATATCGGAAATTAACTATGCCTATATGGAGAAGTTGTGCCTTGCGATGGTATTTGTGAAGACCAAACATTCAGGCACGATATTCTTTATGAGAAGGTGGTTTTTTATACAAAGGTGGAAGGGCTTCGATTATTGTTGAATAAGTTACACCCGCCTAATCATTTAGCAAAGTGATTAATCAATTTGCAAGAATTTGATTAAGAGATTAAGAGCGAGCCGCCAAAGCTACAAGGCATTGTCAAGTGTCTTGTGGATTTAGGAGAGCCAAAAGAGGTCTCGGCTGAAGGAAGTGACATGTAAACTTTGTTCAAGATTGATACGACATCTATTCCCTCTTGGTATGTTGCTATAACACACTATTTTTCTATGGGAGAGACTGGAGCTACTTTATCAAAATCGGAGAAGAGAAAAATTAAATAGTAGGCATTGAAATTTTCCTTGATCACAGCAACACTATATCGACAGGATGTTGATGATATCTATGGCTGATGTGTGATGCCTGACAAGGTTCCATTTATATTGGAAGAGTTCCATGACTCTGCTTGTGGAGGGTACTTTGTTGGGTGGTCCATTTTCTAGGATTCATTTGACTATGTCAAGAGATGTGATACATGTCAAAGACATGACAGTAGAGAGAATAGGAAGCGTCCACTTACGCCGATTATGGCTACCCTTCCATTTGAGAAGTGGGGCATGGATTTTGTGGGACCTATCACCCCGTCGTGTACAAAAAAGATACATTATAGTAGCAACTGATTACTTTACAAAGTGTTCAAAAGAACAAGCGACGAGGCAGGACAATGCAAAAGAGACTGCCAATTTTCTACTTGAGCAAATTATCTACTGTTTTGGTCTACCAAAGGAAATAGTATTGGAACGTGGAACCCATTTTTTGAACAAGGCAATTCAAAGCCTAGCTTAAGCATGGAAAATTAAGCATAACAAGATGACCCCCTATAATTTGCAAGCAAATAGACAAGTTGAAAGTACCAATAAGCAGTTGGTGGGTATCCTATCCAAGATAGTCTCCGAAAAGAAGCAGGACTGGGATAAAAAATTATATATGGCGGTTTGGGCATATAACACGACATTCAAACGAGCCACTGGCCACACCCCATTCAAATTAATTTATAGGGAGGAGTGTGTCTTGCCCTTAGAAATTGAGTTGTTGACCATAAGATTCGCAATCAATCATTCTTTGGCTGATGAAGATGCCCTATTTCGAGCGGTTTACGACTATAGCCCACTTGGATTAGCTTAAATTGTAGAGTCTGTTGCACTAAGAGGTGGCTTAACGTCGGATGAATCGATTTCATGATCCAAAAGTGATGAAATATACCTTTAAGAAAGGGCAATTAGTTCTATACTATGAAGCACATATGGAGCTATTTCCAGGAAAGTTGGAACCTAGATGGGATGGCCCTTACAAGATAGTTCGGTTATGTAAAAATAAGTCCACAGCTTTATTATTTGATCTACAGGGAGTGGAATTTAAGAATGATATTAATCTTAATAAGATTAAACCTTACTATTTTTGAATATGCTAACACGCTAAATGCATTGCAGAACTATGTTGGGGTTAATTTGAGACCTGCAGGATAGCTTAAACTAGTTGATGGGGTAGCGGTTAATCCCTTATTTGGAGCACCCATATCTTGAGCAAAGATATCATCATGGGAAGCTTATCTGGTGGAGCAAGGGATACAAAGTGATTGAGCAAGAAGACGGGACCATTGTGTGGAAAATCAAAGTTTTCTTCCATCACTGTTTACAAATTTTGACAAGCATCCCTGTTGAGTTTCATGAAGAAGATGGGATGGAGCCTTTAGTTCATCCTCTAAATATGTTGAATTTTGACTATCATGATTACGAATAGGGGAGTTCTTGATGGCTGGCTATGTAAACCCATTATGGACGTACACATTATACTTTGATGAAGCATCCCGAGGGCCTAATAAAAAAGGGAGTATTGGAGTAGTTATCTAAGATTCTTGACGTAGGGTTGCAATAAAATTAGCTGTTTATCTCGGGGTAGGATTCACTAACAACATGGCAGAGAATAAAGCCTTGATTATGGGACTGAATATTGCCAAGAAAGGTTATATTCGAGAGTTGCTGGTAAAGGGGGATTCTGAGCTGATCTTAAATCAAATCAATGGGACATATACAGTCCAAAATTTCATCCTTCGTATGTATCATCGAATTGCTATAACCCTACTTGATGAATTTGAGAGCGTATCTCTTTAGCTCATTCCACATTATTGGAATTAGTTTGTAGATTCCTTAGCTAATTGTTCTTATGAAGAGGATCTCTTCTTCAATGTGGTCCTAGTCCGGATGTCGCTCTTGATAATGAGATAGGACCTCGTCGCTTGTGGGGAATGTTATCACACCACGTGTTATATAGCAGGCGATGGTTGATATGGGTAATGCGAAGAGTGGTCGAGACCCATCTACCACTATTATCTTGGACCCATAGGTTGATCAAATGACATGTTATGCATATGCCTCTTGCTATATATGCAGGAGGTATGGGTAACAAATTGATGCATTTAGTTTAGGGCTCATATCCCTATTGTTCCCCTTAGAATGGAGTGTATTTTCCTATATCTGCCTTCTTCCAAGGAGGGATCTATATGAGTTGGTTTGCTTGATTTCTTTAGGCCAAGAGGGCCAGTTGTTTTAAGGTTTTAATGTTCTCTTTCCTTAGGCCAAGAGGGCCAATTAGTTTTGTTGTGTCATGTTTGATTTCTCTAGGCCAAGAGGGCCAGCTAGTTTGCAGTAAAATGTGCCATTTCTTTAGGTTAAGAGGGCCCCATGTCTGTTTGTTAGTGCATGTATAGTTAATAGTTTTTGTTGTAGTGATTGCATCATACAGGTTGATGAAGTTGTTAGAGGGAGCCTTTGCTGCGAAGGAGCTTCTTGTGGCCATTCCACGTGGTCTCATCCCCTTTCCGAGTCTTTTCCCTTAAGCAATTAATGATATATGTGTGTGTAAGGGTTACTTTCTTTTGTTTGTAGGGGACCGGCACTCCAGGCATGAAGTCCTCGGTTTATGCTTTGTATGTCTGGGGGAGGTTTGAGTAGTCATTGCCTCCATCAAAGGCATTGTTAGGCATTAAAAGACTTGTTTTAGAAGGAAATTCTAGTGACCCTATTATGCTAACTTGCTAGGCATCCATTCTATGAGTTCTTGTTAGTTGTGAGGCAGTTAGAGAAGCTAGCTAAAATAATGATGGAAAGAGGCAAAACACTAAATATTTGAAAGACAATATATGAATATACGAAGGTGTGTAAAAAGGGGTTCTAACCCCTATAAAAATGGAAAAGGAAAGAAAGAAAAATCCTTGAGCTTGATGGGACCTGAAATGGGCCGGCACTGGCTATGGCACTAGCCGGACCTCATGCTCATAACAAACAAACACAACCTCACGGCCTCACAGACCAGGAGCGTCAATCGGTTGCTAAAGGACAAACTTCCCTAAAGCCTAATCTATGCGTTTATATTTTTATAGTTTTGTAGTCCAACGTTTCCCTTTCTATCAACTCCTCAGAGGGAGAATCATACTCATCTAGAAATCTATCACAAGACTCCTCAAATGATTTGATAGACCCTCTTGGAGGCTCCAGTACCATCTCTTTGCCTCTACCTTTGATAGACCCTCTTGGGAGGCTCCAGTACCATTTTCTTGCCTCTCCCTTTAGGGTACTTGAGAATACGAGCATCCGATGTATATCGTCAAACCCACTTGCAATGCAAGTTAGGCCATATTCTCTTAAATGAATCATTGGATCCTCATTTGGCAACCCATAAAACACAGGGAGATCCCTCTAAAGAGGAGAACATTTGGCCCTCCCTTTTTGGATCAACACCGGGTCATTAAAATCTTCATACTCATCATGATCTGGGTCCAGCCTCTTAGGATCTGTAGCCTCTTCCATCCCCACCCTTTTCGGTTTAGGGTGGTTAATACCCTCATTGACATCCCTTTCTGCTAACTCACTGAGTGGTCTAGGGAGTCCTATAAATTTCAACATGCCATTTTGATCCCCTCTTAGACAATCTTCCATACCTTTCCCTTTAAAAGGAAAGTCCATAATGGGTTTATATAAGAGCTTTGGGTCCTTATCCAAAGCAGATTTATCATTACCACTTCTTAAAACTTGGGAACCGTGCCTTTTAAGCAACGGTTTTCCCTTGATAGCTAGGGCTTCTAACATCCTTGTGATGCCTACTATGTCGTCATGGTGGCCCATTACACGGGATGTTTCAACCACAAGCATATTCCATCGTATATCAGCACTTTCCCATGGCATTATGGCTTTAGCATGATGACCTGCTGATGCCATAACTACCGTAGTTTCCAACATGCTTGTGCCATTCCCTCTAAGTTGATGGATGGTTAAACATGATTTCTCTTGGGTAGAGACCACACCAAGACGAACCTCGGCCCATGCCATCGTATTAGAGAATGGGGTAACCACTAACTGGCTATTCATCACATAAATTATCTTCTGCAGAGGACTCATGCTCTACATAACTTACTAAGTCCATTAGTAAGTTTTGTATGGGGAAAGCCAAGTTTTTCCATCCTCGAACAAACCCCATTTTATGGATAATTTAGGGTCCCTTGAAACCCTAGATTCGAAAACCGCAACTTATAGGTAGCTCCCTGCAGACGCACCACTGATGGGACCTGAAATGGGCCGGCACTGGCTATGGCACTAGCCAGACCTCATGCTCATAACAGACAAACACACCCTCACGGCCTTGCGGACCAGGAGCGTCAATCTAATGCTAAAGGACAAACTGCCCTAGAGCCTAATTCATGCGTTTATAGTTTCATTGTTCTGTACTCCAATGTTTTCCTTTCTATAAACTCCACAGAGGGAGAACCCATACACATTGGCAATGCCACGATCACATACATGGAGGCAACCTCTCAGTAGAAACACCGCAGCCCCACTGCAGCTCTCCTACATCACAGGGATTAGCCCCTTGATGCGCTGCTCAACATATAAAACAAATGAACACACTCCACTCTTCATTTTGATTCCAGGAGATATACCATGTGTCCTTACTTAACAGTCCCTTAGGAAACTGACCCCCTATCCTACGGCAAGGGATAACCTTACGCTCTCAATCGTGGGTCAAAGTCCTAAGAAAACAAGTGCTATGCAGTCTAGGAGCTTTTCCGTTGATACCATGAACTATGCATAGTGCATAATGTGAACGGTTTGGTGCACAAACAGAAGAAAATCAGCATTGTGCATCGTGCAAAACCAATCTTTTCATGATTTCCATGCTAGCATTTATGTAATGAGAAAAGACACCGAGCCTTATGCTCATGCTGCCTTTCTCTTTATTTTAAAACAACGTCCTATAGGCATGATGCAACACATAAACTAGATTTTAGTTCATATTTTGATGCTCAACCTCCCATCTCACCCTACCGTTTAATGTTTTGCATTCGTTGATAGGTGAAAGGGTCATTTTATGTGTGTTTCCTTACAAAGAAAGCGATAAACATGAATGGAAACATAGAAACGAGGGTCAACCGAGTCCAACCTCGTACTTTACCTTCATTATACACTGCACAAACACACATGTAATTTTCTGGAATTTTCCTTTAACAATTTCCTAATTTTCTCCCATTTAAAACCCATTTTCACCTTTTTTTGGTATTTTTCCTCTATTTTCTTCAATAAAAAAATGGCTAAAAATTAAGATTGATTGTGGGCTGTGGCCCTTAGGTTCCTCGATAGCAAAATTTTAGGTTTTTGTAGGCATTATGTCTTATATTTCCCATTTATTTTTAAAAAACCCCATTTTTACCCCTTAAACGCGTGTTTTTTGGGTTTTATAACATTAATTTCAGCCATATCACTTATGATTTTCTGATTTTCAGATTATAAACTCTTGAAACTCATAGAAAACAACATCATAATGCATAATCAGCCCATGGGAACAATGTTTCATCAATCAAATGGCATAAAAACTCATTTTTCTTCATAAAAATTTGAATTACCGCTTAGGTTTCGTGTTTTGGGATCTCGATTTTGGTGTGGGACTATGGGTCAGCCCAGATTCAATGTCTAACATCTTCACAATCAGCAATCTTCATGTCTACATTGATCCGGAAGCAATCCGGTCCCAACCGGACAAGCTTTCCTTCACCATTCTTCATTTCCTCTTGCACACAAGAACAACCCCTTAGGGGAGAGAGAGGGAGAGGAGAGAGAAATACTAGAATCAGATCTCTTCATTCAGTCAACCATTGCACAAGCAAAGACAGGCGATAAGACCAGCAAGGGAGGAGAAGTTGCCCCTCATGATCAGTTGGGTAGGTTGTTTGCAGGCAGAATCTCCATCTCTATCATCATGAGGCACAATTTTCGGCCGTTTCATGGCGCCTTCTTCTCCACAATTTCATCCTCATTCTCTCTCCACGATTGCATGTTGCATAAAATTTTTTGGGGGGGATCCAAAGCTCCCAAAGGTCACATCCCCTTTTGGCCAAACTTTGGTCCACCTTTTCATATCTTGATCGTTTGTTGGCCATTTCCGGCCATTTCCCCGTCCAGCATCCAATTCGAGTACTGTAAATTTCTACGTGTCTGCTTGACATCCCGCATTGACTAGCAACTCCTGACAACCCGCACGGTAGTTTGAAAAATTATCAAAAATCCACAAGTGTCGCTCAGGCACCTTTTAAAAGTCGTCTTTCACTTGGTGCTTAAAATTGTCCTGGATGGAGCTGTCGCCTTCGATGTTAAATATTTTTCTCCTTAATTCAGGATTTTTGGGAAAATTTTAGGCACATCTTAGACTCAAAACTCCGCTCTCAGATCTGTTGTTTATTGCCTTGCAAAGGCCTCGTAGGTTTTTAGGGGCGAGTTTTCCTGAGGCCAAGGCCTTGTCTTCTGAGGGGTGGCATCTAGCTGGAAAGCAAAGAATACAAGAAGGTTCAAGCGAAAGTAAAAGTAAGCATTAGAAAAGGATTAAATGTCACCTTGTGAGGGCTTGGTAGGTTCTTGGGTACCGAGACGAGACCTGAGGCCGATGCCCTGTTCTCCTTGGGTCACTATGCTCAGCTCCCTTCTTTTTACACGCTCGAGTATGGAAAATCAGAGGCTAAAAGAGCAATGTGCTAAACGATGTTGATCAGGATATAGGAGTCCTCACCTAGTAGGAGCTCCTAGTTGAGTTGTCCTTAGTTAGGTAAGTAGTTCAGACCACCACTTAGGATGACCTCTTTGCTTGTTCTTTTTAGCTTGGCTGTGTTGGAGCAGTTGGTTAGCGACTAGCTTGGGCTTTTTGCCAGATTATGCTAGACCTACTCCTCGTGGAATCATGCCTTGGTTTTGTCAAGGGGTAGGGTGAGAGCCGTGATGCGTCTTGTTGTGATGTGAAATCATGCCTTCGTTTTGCCAAGGGGTAGGGTGAGAGCTGTGATGTGTCTTGTTGTGTATCTATTTTGTATCAGCTTGATGCTCTTTGTGGTTGTTTTTATGTTTAGATCTTTTTGTGGGGTTCGATGGGCTAAGTCGCCCTGTCCTGTGGTTGACAATGATGGATGATTTTTAATGTCGAGAAGTGCTTAAAAATAGCCAAAAATTCTAAATTACAGGGGAGAAATAGACTTCATCGAAGCCAGTGGTTGCAATTAGTACGATTTTAAGCGGCAATGCCCAAAAGTGCTTAAAAGACCCACTGGACAGTGGTCGGTGAGTTTTCACAAATTTTTGGCATGTCAAACGAGACTCTAGGGCATGCCTGGCACTGGAGGACTTCAAGACGGACGCCTAGGATTTTTCGGACCACAAATCAAATACCGGACGAGAAAGAGGGGATGCCCGAGAGGCCAACGCCAAATGGCAAGTGGAAAAAGACTTAAGAGATCTCAAAAGATATGACTTTTGGGGGCTCCCTTTGGGGGCCCCTAACAAACTCAAAATCGTGGGGGAAGGGGGGGGTTTCAGGGACAGGCTAAGAGGAGGCGTCATTTTTTTCCACGATTGATGGAGATGGGCTATGGGGGATGCAAACAACCCCCCACAACTGATCTCATGGCTGATCTTCACTCTATCTTTGGTCCCTATCGCTTGCTTTTGCTGAAGTGTAGATCTCATGGCTGAAGTATGGGGTTAAGTCTCATGGCTGATCTACACCTATGAGAACCTCTACACCTATGCTTTTACATACAAAAAATGACATAAAAGAACCTCTACACCTATGCAATGTAGCAAAATTTAAACCATGAGGGGGAGGATGATGTTATACAAAAGTTTAAGCGTTGAAATAATAGAAAGTCTGATTGTTCTCTTTATGCATAACATTTAGGATGCATTTTATTTGGAAATAATGGGTCTAGCAGCACGAGGATCGCCTTGGTGGTAGGTTCCTACAATGATGCATATTAGCGAAAATTCATTAAAAGGCTTATTTTTGCACGACACATAGGCTGATTTCAAACCATAATTGTTTGTGCACAATAAGGCATTCTCTATTGCATGAATCATAAACATGGTATCTATTCCTGGCATGCATAACAATTGGTTGAATTATAAATGACCCACACTGGAGAGAGTAAGGCACCCAAGCTGTAGGTCTAAACGGTGGGGCCAAGGAGAGAAGTAAGTGAGGACTGGTATATTCTTAGAACGATATAATATTAGTACCAAGAGCAGATTCTATTTCGTATGGGTTATATGTGTTAGCGACGCTTCGAGGGGCCAATCCTCAAGGTGTAGAAGGGTCGTGGTGGGGTTGTGGCAATCAGTCAAGGGGTGTCTCCTATGTTGTTCTAAGTGGTGATTTACACCAAAATGTGTAGGGTCTCCCTCTGAAGAGTCTGAAAAGGTTAAGGGTTGGACTACAAACTTGATACAAATGCAAAATGTACGTACAATGGCAGGGCAATGTGTCCTGTAGACGCTCCTGGCCATGAGGCTGTGGGGTTGTCTTGTGCATGTCAGAGGTCCGGCTAGTGCTATAGCTGTGCTGGCGCATTTTAGGTCCCATCAATGGTGCATCTGTCGGGAGCTGCCAACAAGTGGTGGTTCGCGAATCTAGGGTTTTTAGGGACCAAATAGTTGGTTTATGTTCTCTGACAAGGATGTCAAGTCGAAATACAAAAAGCAGAACGTACTGAGAGGGCTAGACGAAATACAAAAAGTCGAAATAGTTGGTTTATGTTCTCTAACAAGGACCGTCAAGTCGAAATACAAAAAGCAGAACGTATTGAGAGGGCTAGACGGCGGTTGGAGATTTTAAGACACCAATCTCCTCAAAGGGCTGAAGTGTAGATCTCCACGATTGACGTAAAAGCATGGGTGTAGAGGTTCTCATAGGTGTAGATCTCATGGCTACATTGCATAGGTGTAGAGGTTCTCATGGCTGATCTTTTATGTAAAAGCGATAAAAAATGACATAAAAGAACCTCTACACCTATGCAATGTAGCAAAATTTAAACCATGAGGGGGAGGATGATGTTATACAAAAGTTTAAGCGTTGAAATAATAGAAAGTCTGATTGTTCTCTTTATGCATAACATTTAGGATGCATTTTATTTGGAAATAATGGGTCTAGCAGCACGAGGATCGCCTTGGTGGTAGGTTCCTGCAATGATGCATATTAGCGAAAATTCATTAAAAGGCTTATTTTTGCACGACACATAGGCTGATTTCAAACCATAATTGTTTGTGCACAATAAGGCATTCTCTATTGCATGAATCATAAACATGGTATCTATTCCTGGCATGCATAACAATTGGTTGAATTATAAATGACCCACACTGGAGAGAGTAAGGCACCCAAGCTGTAGGTCTAAACGGTGGGGCCAAGGAGAGAAGTAAGTGAGGACTGGTATATTCTTAGAATGATATAATATTAGTACCAAGAGCAGATTCTATTTCGTATGGGTTATATGTGTTAGCGACGCTTCGAGGGGCAAATCCTCAAGGTGTAGAAGGGTCGTGGTGGGGTTGTGGCAATCAGTCAAGGGGTGTCTCCTATGTTGTTCTAAGTGGTGAAGTACACCAAAATGTGTAGGGTCTCCCTCTGAAGAGTCTGAAAAGGTTAAGGGTTGGACTACAAACTTGATACAAACGCAAAATGTACGTACAATGGCAGGGCAATGTGTCCTGTAGACGCTCCTGGCCATGAGGCTGTGGGGTTGTCTTGTGCATGTCAGAGGTCCGGCTAGTGCTATAGCTGTGCTGGTGCATTTTAGGTCCCATCAATGGTGCATCTGTCGGGAGCTGCCAACAAGTGGTGGTTCGCGAATCTAGGGTTTTTAGGGACCAAATAGTTGGTTTATGTTCTCTGACAAGGATGTCAAGTCGAAATACAAAAAGCAGAACGTACTGAGAGGGCTAGACGAAATACAAAAAGTCGAAATAGTTGGTTTATGTTCTCTAACAAGGACCGTCAAGTCGAAATACAAAAAGCAGAACGTATTGAGAGGGCTAGACGGCGGTTGGAGATTTTAAGACACCAATCTCCTCAAAGGGCTGAAGTGTAGATCTCCACGATTGACGTAAAAGCATAGGTGTAGAGGTTCTCATAGGTGTAGATCTCATGGCTACATTGCATAGGTGTAGAGGTTCTCATGGCTGATCTTTTATGTAAAAGCAATAAAAAATGACATAAAAGAACCTCTACACCTATGCAATGTAGCAAAATTTAAACCATGAGGGGGAGGATGATGTTATACAAAAGTTTAAGCGTTGAAATAATAGAAAGTCTGATTGTTCTCTTTATGCATAACATTTAGGATGCATTTTATTTGGAAATAATGGGTCTAGCAGCACGAGGATCGCCTTGGTGGTAGGTTCCTGCAATGATGCATATTAGCGAAAATTCATTAAAAGGCTTATTTTTGCACGACACATAGGCTGATTTCAAACCATAATTGTTTGTGCACAATAAGGCATTCTCTATTGCATGAATCTTTAACATGGTATCTATTCCTGGCATGCATAACAATTGGTTGAATTATAAATGACCCACACTGGAGAGAGTAAGGCACCCAAGCTGTAGGTCTAAACGGTGGGGCCAAGGAGAGAAGTAAGTGAGGACTGGTATATTCTTAGAACGATATAATATTAGTACCAAGAGCAGATTCTATTTCGTATGGGTTATATGTGTTAGCGACGCTTCGAGGGGCCAATCCTCAAGGTGTAGAAGGGTCGTGGTGGGGTTGTGGCAATCAGTCAAGGGGTGTCTCCTATGTTGTTCTAAGTGGTGAATTACACCAAAATGTGTAGGGTCTCCCTCTGAAGAGTCTGAAAAGGTTAAGGGTTGGACTACAAACTTGATACAAATGCAAAATGTACGTACAATGGCAGGGCAATGTGTCCTGTAGACGCTCCTGGCCATGAGGCTGTGGGGTTGTCTTGTGCATGTCAGAGGTCCGGCTAGTGCTATAGCTGTGCTGGCGCATTTTAGGTCCCATCAATGGTGCATCTGTCGGGAGCTGCCAACAAGTGGTGGTTCGCGAATCTAGGGTTTTTAGGGACCAAATAGTTGGTTTATGTTCTCTGACAAGGATGTCAAGTCGAAATACAAAAAGCAGAACGTACTGAGAGGGCTAGACGAAATACAAAAAGTCGAAATAGTTGGTTTATGTTCTCTAACAAGGACCGTCAAGTCGAAATACAAAAAGCAGAACGTATTGAGAGGGCTAGACGGCGGTTGGAGATTTTAAGACACCAATCTCCTCAAAGGAGCATCCCGTTACACATAAGTGGTGGTTGTTCTAGTAATCTAAGTGTCACTAGCAGCCCTTTGAGTGCAAGTGGAAGTCTTAGTACTTCCCTTCTTCCAATTAGTCAACCCACTTCAAGTGGGGGTGTAGTTTTACCTACGCAACCTCCTGTTGTCAATCCGGTTGTAGCCATAACCATCGCAATTCCAATAGGTACACCGGATTTACCGGCATTAGGAGAACCTTTGCCCATTTTCCATGGGTTAGGAGAAGAAGATGGGGAAATCCATATTAAGGGGTTCCAAATGCTCATGTTCAACTATCGAATCCAAGACAAAGGACACCTAATGATATTCTTCAATATAACGTTAAAAGGAAGAGTAGCAATGTGATATCACAATCTAGAAACCGGAACCATAACTAGTAGTGTCCAATTCTTCATGGCTTTCCGTAGAGAGTTTGCTCCTGAGAAGGATGGACAGTATTGGTTGCATGTCTTGAATGTAACACTCCAAGAACCAAATGAGAATGTCCAGGCCGATGGCAAGAAACTAAAGTGCAAACTTCATACTTATATCCCCATTCTAGTGGCTGCAAAGTTGCAATATTTCCTACATGGATTGGATTTCAATATCTAGGTGCACCTTAGTAGTGTTATGTTGGCCGACATTGATACTGCTATTACCCAAGCAGAAGGAGTAGAGTCATGCTTGCAAGCGGCTTATGCCGCAAGGATAAATTGGAATGGTAATAATCTAGCCTTGACCAATGGGAGTCAAGGGGACCCCATGTCAAATGAGAATGGGAGAAGGAGTATCATGCCAAATTTACCTATGTTACCAGCTCCTCCTAGTATGACTATGTCCATGGGTAGTTAGGCGACCTCACAAAATAGTGGTGGAAGCCAAGCAATGAATCCTAATATTGTCCCAATAGTTCAGCGGTCAATTCCTAATAAACTAGTTAGGACGATGAGACGACAGATAGATGATCGCGGCTATGAGTCGAGTGCCTCTAATGTCCTTGGTGAAGTTAATGACATGATGAAGCACTATACCGATATGATTTCTAAACAATACAAAAAAATAGTTGTGGACGTCAATTTTCCTAAGAAGCAGTAGAATTTGATAGGGAGTCGATGCCCTGAAGGGGGTGCCCTCTCAAGATTTAGCTGTAAGTGGTGTGGTGGCCCACATTTTCCTAGAAATTGTATGAATGTTAAATGTGATATTTGCGAAAAGTCTCGCCACTTAGTTGCTACTTGTTGGAGTAAGATTAGTTCTCTCCAACAAGGGAGTAAACAACTAGGTCCAATTAACCATCGGGCACAAGGGAATAATCTCCAGCAAGATGAGGGACCAAGACAAATACTACAACGAGGAAAAGCTATTGTAGAGGAGTTGCCTCATAGCAGTGGAGTCAACCTTATTGAGACCGTATGTGTCAATGACGCTGAAACTTCTAATCTAGGAGCCATAACAAGAGGTCAAAAGATCAAAAAGGTTGACAAAGGAATTGTAAAACCTGTCGAGGAAAGCCTTAAGCAAGATGCTAGGGAAAAGCAAGTCCTAAATCTTGATATGGAAGGTGGACCTTTAAGACCTATTGGTAGTAAAGTTGATCCCGATAATAAAGAGTTGCTAAGAAAGAAGGTAAAGGCTAAAAAAGAGGTACAAAGGCAATTGAAAGACCAAAGGAGAGAATGGTTTGGCAATTTGAGATTTTTGCTCACCAAATCTCACAACAATCTGAGATTTTTACTCGACCCTGCTTCCAGTGCCTCCACAAGCACTATCCAAGAGAGAGAGTTGAAGAATGGGAGAGCTTCTTACCCGTTTCTTTCTTGCTCGAACCTTGCTTCTTTTCCTTCGTTTTAGCCTTCAAAATCAGCCTCTCTCAATGGTGCGGCTCTGATATCATGTCAAGAATCACGTGATGGGAGAATTTGCTTGAACTACTGCGTCAAATACACACTGTATACACAAGAGGAAGCTCACTCAAGAACACAAGAAGGGAGATGGAGGCCAAAACGTTTTCTTGCTGATTTTTCTTCTTCTTCCACACACTATACAATGTACACAAAGTATAGATAAGATACAACATAAAGGAAAGTGGTCTTCTAAGTCAAACAGTGCATAAGCAACTACACTAATCGACTCGCATTATATCTTTGCGAGCTGTAGGTAGGTGTAACAAACTAAATATAATAAGTGATAATTCACCATGTGAGTATCATAATGACCACCAATGTGCTAAGTGTAGACGTGCAGACTCATATAGCCAGGCGGTCCATCATCAATATCCGCACATATTGAGCTTGCCATCTCAACACATATGTGGATGGAATATTAGTGGAGTACGGTATCGTGGACATTGGATCCTCCGTCAATATCATGAGTTTAGATTTGATGGAGAGGTTAGGTCTAGAGATCCAAAGAGATGGCTCCACACTTCCTAGGATGGCTGATGATAGTCTAAGACAATTGAAAGGTTGCATCACTAAAGTCCACTTTAGAGTTGTGAGTGGAATGCTATCTAGACTTTAGGGTGATAAAATTTGCAGGATGTCCTAACTATCAAGTTTTGCTAGGCAGGCCATGGATTCTACGGACAGATTTTCAAGTCGATATACCCGTTGGTCAAGTGATTCTAGGTCGAGGTGCCTATCGTGTAATAGTGGATGCTTACCCTGAGTCTCCTGAGAGTGAGAGAGCTCCATTATCCTCCACTTAACTAGATACAATAGATGATCCATTTAGTAGTGAGATATCATCGAGCAATGAACACAATATTAGTGAGTTTGGGAATCTCCCAATTCCCATTTTTTGAATACTAAAAAGGTGGCACCCGGATAACATGCCTTTAAGTTTCTCAAAACCATATGATGTGACCTATCATTGGAAATCACTTGAAAAATGGAATCTACTGAGCTATAGAGCACTCGATTTGGAGTTATAGTGTTCAAGTTATGAAAAATCCAAAGATTTGACCATGTATCCCAAACTTATGGGAAATTCCCATATTCCCCAATATGGTGTTAATGGATCTAAAGAAGGGTCCACTACAGAGGATATTTATTAGATAACCTTGAATGAGCCAATAGAGCTAAGAGATGGAGACGTTATTGAGTTGGACCTTGGTACACCTAATGCGGCGAATCCAATTAGGTTCCATGCTGAGTTCAGAAGAGAGAGAGGACTATGTGTCCCTGATTTAGGAGTTCGATGACATCTTTGCTTGTAGCTCTGAAAAACTTAAGGGTATTCCTCCCATTCTGGCTGTGCATACCATTCCTGTAAAGGAAGGTACCGCAAGACGTATGCCTTTTGAACTAAGGGGTGTGGGCTCTTTGAAGAGCTTCAGAAGTTGTAGAAGGTGGATTTGATCTTCCCACTGAATAGTGTTCACCACTTGTGATTAGAAAGAAGAATAATAATCAAATCCGTCTTTGTATAGACTTTAGAGAGCTAAATAAATAGACTGTTAAATATTACTACCCGTTGCCGTTTATTGACCAAATTTTGAATCAATTGGCGGGTTGGAAAATAAATTCGTTCATGGATTGCTTTGTAGGGTATAACGAAATGGCCATTGATGAGCAAGACAAGTCGAAAACAACATTTATCTACCTTTGATACCTTTGCGTACCATGTCATGGAATTTGGGTTATGTAATGCACCTAGTTGGTGGCAAAGAACAACCAACAAGACCTTTGGTGACATCTTCCTAGAGGAGTTGAAAGTATTCATTGATGACCTAGCGGTAGCCATTGTAAGAGAAAGGCAGTTGATCATTTTGCACAAGTGTTTTGAGCGTTTGCAGACAATTTTGCATAGCTCTTAACCCACGGAAATGCGTCTTTGGAGTCCCTTACGGGATTTTGTTAGGCCATGTGGTCAGTTCAGTAGGGATTGCAATTGACCCTGAAAAAATAAAGGTCATAGTTGCCATGAGTCCGTCACGTACTCCAAAGGAAGTGCATAGCTTTCTCTCATTGGTAGGGTATTATCGGAAGTTTATCAATGCCTTGGGAGAAAGAACATTGCCATTGATGAACCTATTGTCCTTTAGTTGTCAATTTGCATGGATTGATGCTTGCAAAGTATCTTTTGATGATGTGAAACAAGAGGTTGCCAAAGCACCTGTTTTGAAAGCACCTAAAAGGAGTGAAATGCTCTATATATTTTTAGCAACCACCATGTACAGTATCAGCTGTTGCTTATCCCAAATTTGGGAGGAAAAGTGGTACCATCCGATAGCCTTTACTAGTGGGAAGTTGGGCATATCAAAAATTAACTTCACCTATATGGAGAAGTTGTGCCTTGCGATGGTATTTGCTACCAAAAAGTTCAGGCACTACATTCTTTATGAGAAGGTGGTTTCTTCTACGAAAGCGGAAGGGCTTCGATTATTATTGAATAAGTTATAGTCACCTGATCATTTAGCAAAGTGATCTAATCACTTTGCAGGAATTTGATTACGAGATTAAGAGTAAGCTGCCAAAGCTGCAGGGCATTGTCGAGTGTCTTGTGGATTTTGAAGAGCCAAAAGAGGTCTTGGCTGAAGAAACTAACATGGAAACTTTGTTCAAGATTGATACAGTGTTTGTTCCCTCCTAGTATGCTGTTATAATGCACTATTTTTCTACGGGAGAGACTAGAGTTACTTTATCAAAATTGGAGAAGAGGAAAATTAAATAGTAGGCATTGAAATTTTCATTGATTGTAGGAACACTATATCTGCAGGGTATTGATGATATCTATCGTCAATGTATGATACCTGACAAAGTTCCATTTATACTGGAAGAGTGCCATGACTTTGCTTGTGGAGGGCACTTTGTTGGGCGGTTAACGATACAGAAGACTTTAAGAGCTGGATATTGGTGGCCGTCCATCTTCCAGGATTCGTTTGACTATGTCAAGAGATGTGATACATGTCAAAGACATGGCATTAGAGAGAATAGAAAGTGTCCACTTACGCTGATTATGGCTACCCTCCCATTTGAGAAGTGGGGTATCGATTTTTTGGGACCTATTACCCCGTCGTCTACTACTCAGAAAAGATACATTATAGTAGCAACTGTAGTCACAAGCATGGGTGACGAGGCAAGACAATGCAAAAGAGATTGCCAGTTTTCTACTTGAGCAAATTATCTATCATTTTGGCCCACCAAAGGAAATAGTATCGGAATGTGGAACCCATTTTTTGAACAAGGTAATTAAAAGCTTGACTCAAGCATGGAAAATTAAGCATAACAAGACAACCCCCTATAATCCACAAGCAAATGGACAAGTTGAAAGTACCAATAAGTGGATGGTGGATATCCTATCCAAGATAGTCTTCGAAAAGAAGCAATACTAGAATACAAAATTATATGTGGCGGTTTGGGCGTATAACATGACATTCAAACAATCCATTGGCCACACCCATTCAAATTAGTTTATGGGGAGGAGTGTGTCTTTCCCTTAGAAATTGAGTTGCCACAACTATAAGATTCACAATCAATCATTCTTTGACTGATGAAGATGCCCTATTCGAGTGGTTTACAACTATAGCCCACTTGGATGAACTTAAATTGCAGAGTTTGTTGCACCAGGAGGTGGCTAAACATCGGGGGAAGTGGTTGCATGATCTAAAAGTGACGAAATATACATTTAAGAAAGGGCAATTAGTTCTATACTACGATGCGCGTACGGAGCTATTTCCAGGAAAGCTGGAACCTAGATGGGATGGTCCCTGACAAAATAGTCCAGTTAGGTAAAAATAAGTCCATGACTTTATTAGCTGATCTACAGGGAGTGGAATTTAAGAATAAGGTTAATCTTAATAAGATTAAACCTTATTATTTTTGAATATACTAACATGCTAAATGCATTGCAGGTCTATGCTGGGGTTTATTTGAGACCTGCAGCGCAGGAGAGCTTAAACTAGTTGATGGGGCGATTAATCCCTTATTTGGAGCAACCATATCTTGAGCAAAGATATCATCATGGGAAGGTTATTTGGTGGAGCAAGGGATACAAAGTGATTGAGTAAGAAGACGGGACCGTTGTGTGGGAAATCAAAGTTTTCTTCCATCACTGTTTAAAATTTTGACAAGCATCCCTGTTGAATTTCATGAAGAAGGTGGGATGTTAGTTTATCCTCTAAATATGTTGAATTTTGAGTATCATAATTACGAATAGAGGAGTTCTTGATGGTTGGATGTGTAAACCTATTATGGACATACACGTTATACTTTGATGGATTTTCCCAGGGGCCTAATAAAAAAGGGAGTGTTGGAGTAGTTATCTGAGATCCCCGACATAGGGTTGCAATGAAATTAGCTATTTATCTCGGGGTAGGATTCACTAACAACATGGCAGAGTATAAAGCCTTGATTATGGGACTAAATATTGCCAAGAAAGGTGGTATTTGGAAGTTGCTAGTAAAGGGGGATTCCCAGCTGATCTTAAATCATCTCAATGGGACATATATAGTCCGGAACCCCATCCTTCGTATGTATCATCGAACTGCTATGATCCTACTTGATTAATTTGAGAGCGTATCTCTTCAGCTCATTCCATGTTATCAGAATCAGTTTGCGGATTCCTTAGCTAGTTTTTCTTATGAAGAGGACCTCTTCTTCAACTGTGGTCCCAGTGTGGCTGTTACTCTTGATGATGAGACAGGACCTGGTCACTTGTGGCGAATGTTATCAGACCACACATTTTATGGCAGATGATGGTTGATATGGGTAATGCGAAGAGTAGCCGAGATCTATCTACCACTATTATCTTGGACCCATAGGTTGATCAAACGACATATTATGCGTACGCATCCTGCTATATATGTAGGAGGTATGGGTAACAACTTGATGCATTTAGTTTAGGGTTGAGAGCCCTATTTTTCCCCTTGGAATGGAGCATATTTTCATATATCTTCCTTCTTCCAACGAGGGATCTATATGAGCTTGTTTGCTTGATTTCTTTAGGCCAAGAGGGCCAGTTGTTTTAAGGATTTAATGATTTATTTCCTTAGGCTAGGAGGGCCAGCTAGTTTTATCATGTCATGTTTGAATTCTTTAGGCCAAGAGGGCCATCTAGTTTGTAGTGAAATGTTTCATTTCTTTAGGGCAAGAGGACCCCATGTCCGTTTGTTGGTATAGGTACAGTTAATGGTTTTTGTATTACATCAGATAGATTGACATGAGGAAAAAAATGAACTCACAAATGGGCCCTTTAAAATAATATAGTTTAAGATGTGGGCCTTTTGGATTGTCCAATAGGAAGGCTAGATGTTGACATCCATGGAGGGTGAATCTTATCTCTCCAAAAAGGGGTAGTGGAGGATTAAAAAAAGGGAGAATGAATAGTACACAAAATTTGAGTTTCTCTCACCTCGTATTACTCCCTTTTTTTGAGAATTTTTAATTTTGGCTTTTTTTCCTCTCACAAAATCAGTTTGACCCAAAAGTTGAGCAATAGACCACTTTCCCTCTCTTCTCTATACTCGTGAATTTTCATCTCCATTGAAGCTCCGTGCTGAGAGTAATTAGGGTTTTGAGCATTCTGCTTACCTCTGCACTTTCTTCTCCATGTAGCTCCAAATTTTGGGCAAAACATAGGTCCCCATCTCTCTTTACATTTTCTCTTGTTTGCTATTTTTTTAATAGGGTTTGATGTCGTTTCTTATTGTTATTGTTGTTTTATTATAGTGTTTATTTGGGGCAGGAGACAAAGGTGCTCATTTCTCTCTCCTTTCTTTCCCCCCTCTCTCTATGTGTTATTTCTCTTTTATTTTGTGTTTCAATAGAATTTGATGTTGGTTCTAATTGTTTTTTTCTTGTAGAGTTTATTTGGAGCAAGAGGCAAAGGTGTTAATCTATCTCTTTGTTTGGTTTTTTTTTTGTTGATATCTTTTCAATACAATATAATGTTAGTTCTAACCCTTGTTGTTGTTTTATTGCAAAAAGCATTTTGGGTGACATTGCATAAGTGCTCATCTCTCTCTCCCTCTCTCTTTCTCTCTCTATATTTCCTCTTTTCTACCATTTTTTTAGTATACCTTCATGTAAATACTAACTCTTGCTATTGTCTTTTGCAAACATCAATTTGGGCAAGATTGGATAGGTGTTCATTTCTTTCTCTCTCCCGCGTACTCACACACTCTCTCTTTCTTCCTCTCTGCATTATCCCTTTTCTACTATCTTTACAATAGGGTTTTATGCTAGGTCTAACTTAAGAATCAATTCTTGTTGTAGCACTTAACACAAGGTAGAGCAAAGATTCTGTAGCTCAATTTACAGGTAAATCTATCGTATTTTATGGTGCCGAAATGTATTAATTTAATTAGTGACTTTTATGTTTGATGGGATTGATGTTTTCTTATGTCCATCATTTGCAATGGGTTTTGATTAGCAATGATTCAATCTTATCTTCAGCAGCTCAGCTTATAGGTAAATTGGCTCTGTTTTGTATTGCTTCTATTCATGTAGTTATCTAGATATTTTTTACTAAAAGGGATTCATGCAAGTATTTTTGTTAAAAGGGATTCATGTAGGTGTTTTTTTGTACATGCAGATATTGTACAAGGTTTAGGTGAAGCATATAATTCTCAATGGACTATTTTGATGTAGTGAGTGATTTCTTTGTGTTGGATGACATGGGTCTACTGGAAATCGATGGTTCAAAAATCCTTTGCTTTATTGATCCTATGTGTCCATTTGGATCTCCATGCCAATTGGCAATGATGCATGAAACTCTTATATCATATCATCCATATAACACACAATGTGTTGAGTCTTAGAATATCTTAGGTGTCAATCCAGTGTGCCTATTAAGATTTGCATGCCATGTGGCTGCTATCCTTGTAACAAGTACTCTATAATACCCACATTTCATACAATGTATTGAGTCAAATCAAACTCCTCTTCATTATAATAATTTTTTTTTTGGCAAAATTCTCTAAGTATTCTTGTGCTATTCTTTTCATTATATTTCATGTAAATGGTATGATTAAAGTGATGCCTTGAAATTAAATCTATACTTTGTATTGATGTATATGTCCACATGCATTTTGATATCAATGTTTATGTCTGTTTGCAAAAGTGTAAACATCTCTTAATGCCATGTTGATTTGTATGACATATTGGTGATTACTGGATATACTTAAAATGCTTATTATTTAGGGGTTAATACATACTTATTTACATCTAATGCATAGGTTATAATGTCTGAGAGAAGAACAAGCATTCTCTTGATAGAAGTACGTAACAAAAAAGATGAAGAAGGAAATTGGATCACTGATACGTATCATTGCTCGTCTTGGGTACATATGCATCCAAGTATGAAGGGAGCTTTCAGGGTGAAAGCATATGCAATTGCAGATGTATCAAAGCATTGGAAGGGTAAAATTTTAGCTCTCAAACAAAGGAATGTTGATTCTTACCTTGTAACAGAGGCATTTGTACAACATGTATTCATGCAAAAACAAATACATATTGTGCCCACTATGCCCTTTCAACGAAACATTGCAAATAGTAAGTATTCGCAACTCATTGAGAATGAGAAATTTCATGATACCTATGTAACAACTTGTCTCGTATTTACAGAAGTATACCCTTTGGATTGCTGTGAGTGGCAAAATGTTGAGAGTTTCACTGGTTCTTTTAAGTGTTACCACCTTGAAATTGGTAGATTGCTCTTTGAGGGGCATACAGCTAAGTAGCTCGTAGAGGACCTTGTTTTTTTCTACGATTCCAAGTACATATTGCCCAAGGGGAGTCAAGAATATGGAACCCTTGAGTCTATGCATATATCGAATCTTAATAGCATAGAATGGCCATTGTGTAGTAGCAACATTTTGCACATGTATAGCATAAAAATTTTAGCAGACATATTGAATTCTATGAAGCCAAGCACCGGCTCAAAGAATGTACATCTAAGTGGTTCATACTGATTGCAATTTTTGCATATATGTTCAAGGAATGTAAGGGTTTGATATGTACCAAAAGCGAGTACATCATAAAAAATACATCAGAAGATTATGTAACAAGGATTCTAGGCAAAACTTGGATATAAAAAATAACTCACAATCCTGACATAGTGGAGTATCAAGTCACAACAAGGGATATGGCTTTTAGGTAAAATTTTTCTCTCTTAGTTGTCTATTATCTTACTTTGGGATGAATCGGCTAACTTTCCTTTCCAATTACACGTACTTTGTTGCACGTCAAATTTTATGCCTAGTGTTCAAGTATCGTAGATGGAGGATGGTCAAGGGTAAATGGTTGTGCCTTGATCAAGACATGCGTGAAAGTGCAGCTGTGGATATTACTGTCATTTGTGAGGGCTACAAGCCCCAAGTGTTGCAAATGGAGAATAATTGGCCCTTGAGTGTAATGAGCCACAAAATTACAATGTTAATACAGAATCCAACTGTTAGCTTCTATTTTAACCTAGATGGTAGGAAAATTCGAAGCCGAGCTGAGGATACTGTTACCAATGAAAAATGTGTGGCTCCACATATTTTAGAAATTGTAGAGTCTCCCTAAAAATCCCAACACCACAAATTGTAATATCCAACACCTATAAATTTTTGGATTTTTTTGGCCAATAGAATATTGTCGCTTGCAATATTTAAAAATTATGGTATTTATGCAAAATCATACACTTGTTATACACTTTCCACATCAACACATTTACATATGTATGTAAACTTTATAAAGACGTAAGTAAAGCCATAACTAAATATCATATGCAAACAACCCTTAATGGTTTAAAACTTAAGGTTTTTAAGGTAGAACTAGTTTAGTTCTTGTTTTATTATTTCATTTCACACTTTCTCTCTTCATCTCTTTATATCCACCACATCCCTCCTACCTGCTACTACGATGGATGCTCGCGCACACTTTGATGAGTGGATCCATGAGACTATCTTTGCCAACCAGGGTGACAAGATATTCTAGGTTTTCTCTAAGAACTTCAACCTTGAAAGCATGCTCTCATCGCTGGATCCCCTCCTTCACGTTTTGGAAGACTTTGTGAGCACCATTGCTACATACACATACTTCATCGAGGGATTTGACATGACTTGGGTGCCTCTAGAACAGCTCATGGTATTTAAGGCAGGGAATAATCACCAAAAAGTGGTGAATAGGTGTTTGGCCCATGTGGATCCTTTGCATAGAGTATGCACTGTTACCATGGGAAGTGCGTCAGGTATATCACCTTTGGATCTCGTGGAGTGTGATTGCGCATTGGCAATTTACCTCCTTGCATTGGATACACCCCTAGAGGAGGAGAGTGATGATGATACAACTCCATAGGTTGTTTCTATCACATACACGGGAGAAGAACGGATTGAAGAGCTCATAAATATTGAAGAGCAACATTGAGTGGTGGGCAGAGCAAGGGTTGCCTCTCATGGTGCCATCTTCTTCAGAACATCCACAAGTCGATAAACCCAACCTTGCCACCTTGATACCCATTGAAGTAGATGGTGTACAATACTTGCTTCTATGCAATACTTGGAAATTAAGGAAGAATATTTGTTTTCTATCCTAGTCAGGCATTCAATGAAAGACTTGATTGATTATGGTTACATGGATGTGCATCCGACAATGGTAGAGATTGGAAGATATGATGGCACAAGCTTAGATACTGTGAGTGCCATCATAGTAGCACAAGAGCATATTACCTTGGTTGAAGAAGATTACCTTGTGCCAGATGCTGAATTTAAAGCACTACAGCATGATTTATTCGGACTAAGGCCACAGCTTCCTACTAAGGATTTTGTAGATCCCTTTTCCCAAAGAGGTGCCTCCCTAACACAGGAGGAAATGAAGATACAAGATGATCTAGAGAAGGTGAGATTTCTAGCTACCATATATTTTTATGCGATGAAACTTGACGGTAGGGTGCGTCGGGTCCCTTAGAGTCCACCAGTGAGATCTTAGCCAAAAATGATGCTTGCAGGTGTCCTATCCAAAGTATGGTTTTTGAGGCCACTTTCTAGGTTGAAAGTGGCCCAAAATGAACTTGTAACCCATTTAAACCCCAAAATCGGGTTAATGCAACTTCATAAGCACTATCCATCGTATGATCGTAAATCCATAATCTTTTATCGAAATGCAACAAAACTTCACACGCGCACTCATTAGGTTGCCAAGAGTCCATTTTTTTGGCAGGAAAGTGGCTCCAGACACCAGACTTCGGACCAAGGGTCTCTAGGCACTTTTTTTTCAAAAAAAAAGGCTCTTGGCCACCTAATGAGTGCGCATGTGAAGTTTGGTCGCATTCTGATACAGTGATGCACTTCGCATGTATTGCACAACATTGAGCATCAGTCATCAAGTCAACTAAAAAGGCCTCGACAACACACTGTAGAGCATGAAGACATTCTTTTGTGAAGTGATCAGGTCTATCTTGACCTTGTGCCAAAAACCACCTCCTACTTTCTGTGTGGAAGAGGTCTTGCACAATCTCGCGAACAAGTCTCGAGAAGCTCGCCTTCGAAATGATGAGATAAAAAGAGCGTTGATACCTCCTAATTTCTCTCAAGGCCACTATACTTGCCTTCCACTTGCATTTCTTGTGGATGTTGAGGAGGATCTTTGTGAGGGCGGCTTGAGGAAGGTGGATTAGGTTGAGAAGGGGGTGCATCTGAGCTAGTAGATGCTCCAAGGGGTTGAACACAATATGGAGCTCTAAGCAGAAGCTTATTTGCAACTACCTTAGACCTAGCCATCTTTCCTGCACAAGAGATGTGAGAACTCAATGAATAAGATTGTTGAGAGTGAAAAAAGACTGAATTTTTGACTGATTTTTGTTGTTTTTGAGGTCTGATTGATTGATTGTTTATGAATTTAGAGTGATGTATGGTTGTTAATGGAAGTGTTTGAGAGTGTTTTGGATGATATTGATTATGTTTTGGAAGTTCATGATGATTTTCAGTGGAGATATGAAGCTTTATGATGTTCTGTTAAGGTTGTGATTGGTTCTGTATACCTTCTGTATAGCTTTTGTTTTGTTCTGATTGTCTTCTGTATGAAGCATGGATTGATGATTGATGAAGATTGAGATCTTTTGGAAGCTTATTGAATATTTTTTGATAGTTTGGAATGGTTTGAGTATGAGTTATGAGGTTCTAATGACCTTTTTTAACCCTCTGTAGACCTTCTGTAGAGCCTCTGTCTCTGCTTTGTAACTCTACTGTAGCTGTTCTGGTACTATACTGTACTTTTCTGTAGACCTCTGTAAGTGTTTTGTAGAATGTATGTGTGACTTTGGAAAAGTTTTCTAACTTTTGGAAAGGATGAATATAAGTTCAAAAGAGCTAAAACAAGTGGAAGAAGCAGCTACTGAAGACTGAAGAGAAGACTCAATGACAGTGACAGTAGTGAGCTGTGAAAAGACATTGTAGTGGCTCTGGTGACTCTTCATATCAGAAATACCTCTTGGGAGATGCATCCACGACCTAAGAAGGATTATTAAGAGTTATTATGAGAGTATTGCAGTGAGGAGATGATGTACTATTGATAGAGAGAGAGAGAGAGAGAGAGCTTGAGATAGTCAATTCTATCAAAACAGTGTAACTGTATATGAGAGAGTGAGAGAGAGAACTATGAAGACATTGAAGATGAATACTATGTGATTAATTTCCATTCAAAGATGGTGTATTATTTTGTGTTCTTTGTTATATTGGTGGATTCTATGAACAAGTTGAAGATTATGGTTGATTCTATCAAATCCGTGGGAGAAATCTACTATAATGCTGCGTGAAGATTTGCTATTTCCTTTGTTTTGATGATCAAAAGAATGAAATAAAAGCTTGTTGGTGTTACAAGATAGATTTTATTACAAGAGAATTCCATTTTCCTTGGTGTTCCTCTTGGGGCTCCATGTTTTTTGTGTGCAGTCGGGGAAACTTGCCATCAACAAGCACCAGAAGAGGCTGAAAATGAAGGAAATGGCATTGACAAGAAGAGGAGAATTCAATGGATGTTTGGAAAGTTCCTTCTTCCACTGAAGAGTTGGAGATTATCATTATCAAAGCCACTTTCCACAAGAAGTTCATCTCATAATGGCAGAAATATATCACCATCATGATGCATGCTCTATGTGGTGGACTGTTTCCTCTTCCTATTGAAGCAACAGAAACTTGCATCTTGGTGGCAAACTTTTTGGGAACAAACTGAAGAGCAGAAACAGAGAGAATGACAATCCATGGAAGATTTAGCATTCATTGAGAAGTTTCCAGACATTATCAAGTGGGAGATTGTGAATAAGCTTTAGGAGTCGTGGTCTATAGAGGTTCACGAAAACAAGAAGCAAAAGAGTTGGAACTTGTTCATGGATGCTCAATAGCAAGATACGTGGGATGCTTGGTGCACTAACAGTCTTCTGTTTCTCCAATTAGCAACCCACTGGAAGTTGGTAGACTAAGTGTTTTTCACAACACACACTATTGAAACCCTCAGAAGCTAGCATTATTATAATGGCACAACAACGATCCTAAGAAGAATGAGTTTTGATACTTTCAGAATGGAATATCTTTCCCTCTATAGTGGTTTGAAAGCCGAATTCAGAGATGTTGAAAAGAAGGAAGTAGAAGAGATGTTGGCTAGAGAATCCCTCAGAGATTAAAGCCCTCTCTGATACTATCCTGTTGAGTACAAACCAACAGGTTGGAGCCAACCCCCTGATGAATGACGCAATAAAGAGGCAAGCGTTAGAACGAGTCCAGAGGTACGTGAAAAGAGAGAAGACAAAAATCAAAGCTGAGAACGAGCTCACAGAAGAAGCCTCCTTTGATGCCCTAAAAGAACTCTTTACAGAAGTCCCCATGGTGACTCAAGGTCCCCTTCCTAGTCAGATTTGTCTTGGAAATATTAATGACAGGCCAGTAAATGTAGTCCCATTGCGCCAGTTTTTAAGGGAGAGTACAATGAAGACCCTGATCTTCATGTAGCAGAGTTCATGGTAGCATGTGTGGCTAACAATGCTAGAACCCTTGAGCATTGGTTAGCAATATTCCCCGCCACTTTCAAGGGCATGGCGTTTTAGTGGTATGAGAGACAAGAAACAGGAACTTTTGGCACATGGGACGACCTGAAGTTGGCCTTCCTCACTAAATTCAGGCGTGAAGGTTTTGAAGAGCAGATGCGAGAGGAATTTATGAACCTAAGTCAGTTCTCTGGAGAAACAGTAGAAGCTTATGTCTCGCGAATGGAATCCATCCTGAAGAGATGGACTAACTATCATTTGGATGAAGGAATCCAGAAAGCACTGTTCCTTAGGGGCCTACAACCAGAAGTTCCCAAGTTCATGGAATTGAGAAGACCAGTCAATCTTCAAGCAGCAGTGGAAGGTGCAAGATTGTATGACAAAGTTGAAGCAAGGCTGTCAATGACTCCAGGAAGAGGAGTCTTACCTCCTCCCATTCGTGGAATGGTATACCCACTAAATGCAGTCCCAGGGACAGTTCCCTACCCCTATCCCTAGATGCAAACAATGCCGCAGTATAATGCACTTAATCCACTGTGATCGCCGTAGATGACAATGCCTCAAATGATGGTTCAACCACAACAACAGTGGCCTCAAACAGTTCCTCCAATGGCAACTCAACAACAGTGGAATCCTACCAACTGGAATCAACAACCCCAAGTCTCAACATGAGCTCTGCATCAGAGTCAGAACAGAGGACCTTCTAGATCGACCCAACCAGTTTATGCAGTAATTACAACTACAAGCACTTCAGGAGGTGAAAATATGAAGGACTACTTATCCAACTGAGTTGCAAGTATCAAGAAAGAGATTCTGGATATGATTACAAAGCAGCTACAGACGTTGAAGATGAATACTCCTGTGGGAGCTGGAAGAGATGTGACGTGCTCTAATACATGGTGTGGAAAGTGTCATCAACTAGGACATTTAGCCACTAAATGTACCCGAAAACCAACTATTCCTGGGGCCTTCTGTTCCTACTATTTGTGGAAGAACCATAGAGAGGATATTTGTGCTCTGAAAGAGATGCATGAATGAAGATAGAAGGATGAAAATGCAAGATTCAACTTGCTAGAATCCAAAATGACAACACAGGATATTGGACCGAAGCCTAGAGAGCTTGGTCCTAATTTTGGTCCAAGGAGGTTTCCCTCTCAAAGTTACAAAGGACGATAGTCTAGTGGTGGTCAAAGATCAGAGGTGGAATGTTATAGGTGTGGAGAAAAGGGACATATCTCCCCGAATTTTCCAAACCCTAGATGATTTGTGGATTACAAGCCCTTATGCAGCCGATGCAAAGGACAAGGCTACACTGCAAAGAACTATCCAAGTCCAGCCCCTGTAAAGGCCAATGGCACTGATAGTCAAGAGAAGGTACAAGAGCTTGCCTCCAATTTGGTAGAGTTGAAAGTTGATGCTATCACGCGCACAAAGAAGAAGGAACCAGTTGTTCAAAATGAAAATAATTCTCCTGCCAAGACTGTGAAGTTCAACCTACCCACAGAGGGACAGAGCAATACAGAATAGAAGAGTGCAGTACAGAGCACTGTAGTGCCACAGAAAGTTATAGAGACAGTCCCAGAGACAGGACCAGAGATCTAAGAGATAGATGATACAAAAGCCCTTCCAGAAATAGAGGAAGTGTCGATGCTGCAATTATTAGAAGAAAAAGGGAAAATGAAAATGGGTGTAGCCCCATTCCTTAGCCAGTTGAAGAAGCCTGTGGATCCTATCAAAGATTATGACTTGGTAAAAGACAAGTATGAAAGAGCTCAAAATAGGTGATATTTCTTTTCTTTTATCAGCTGAAAAACACTCTTTGATGCAAATGCTAATGAAACATGGTAAAGCTTTTGCATTTCAACCAAGTGAAATAGGCTTTGTGGATCCAAATATTGTGGTTCCTATGGTCATTTTTACGGTTCCACATGTGCATTGGAACCTCAAGCCTATTCATGTTCCAAGGGCTCATTTGCCCAATTTACTGAAAATTCTAAATGAAAAGATCAGAATGAAGATTTTAGAACCTTCTTCAGCACCTTACTCAAATCGATGGTTTACTGTGCCCAAGAAAAATGGATCTTTACGATTCATTCAAGATCTATAGCCTATTAATCGAGTTACAATCCGAAATGTTGGTTTGGGTCTAATTGTTCACAAGTTTGCTGAAGTTTTTTTAGGTAGAGCAATTTATTCTATGGGTGACCTATATTCAGGATATGACCAATTTCAGCTTTCATTAAAGAGCCAAGGCATTACCACAATGAAGACACCTCTTGGATTGGTCCTCATGTATACTCTACCACAAGGTGCAACAAATTTCATGGCCCATATGATGAACACCATGCACAAAGTCTTAAGGGATTTTATTCCAGAGCTTACTCTTCCTTTTCTTGATGATGTACCTATCAAGGGATATGAAGTCTATTAAAGGAATGGGGAGCTTGACGAACATGGTTGCAAGACATTTGTAGTTAACCATATTCATGATTGTGACAGGATTTTGACAATACTAGAAGAGGTTCATCTTACCCTTTCTGGAGCTAAATCGATTTTTGGAGTTGAATACATCCTAGTAATCAGACATTTGTGTGGCTCCTACGAACGTAAACATTCACTAGCCAAGATAGATGCCAGAAAGGTGAATCCAGTTGCTGACGTGTTGTCACACACAAGATATGACAATGAAGAGGAGCTGATGGAAGAAGATGAATTTGAAGAGTCTATACTTGCTGAATTTCATTCCATGACTGTTGATAATACCTTTTCAATTGTTGCATATGTAGAACCAAAGCTGAAAACAAAAAGTATAGCTGATCTTTTTAATGGTACAACATTAAGTACATTAAATACATCAAAAAATAGTAGCAAAGATTAAAGATTTTCCTATGGAAGAAGGGTGGTCAGCTAGAAGATAGCATTCTCATTGCATTACTCAAGTTCTAGCTCATTTCCTTGAAGAAGATTATGAAGAAGATTGGGCCAATATTTAAGCACAATGAAGAAGAAGGAAACTTAGACTAATGAGGAGTTCAAGCATATTAAGAGGAAACCCTATGGCTTTTTTCTTGAAGATGAGCATCTTTGGAAGCACACAAAGAAGAAAAAAGGAGCGCATGTCTAAGTTTTAGGTAACAAAAGATTCCAACAACATGTAATGAAGGATTTTCATGAAATATTGTGGGCTGGCCATAGAGGCATATGGGGAACCTTTATTAAAGTCAAAGAAAAATAATGGTGGTAGAACATGTATCGAGACATAGAGCATTTTGTTGAAACTTGTTATGTGTGTCAGATGTATTCTATGGTTAAGCATCAAGATGGGTTACAACCAACTTATCCCTTGTCTATACATTATAGATGGGTTATTGATCTTGTAACCATGCCTACAGGGATATGGAATATGCAGTATTTAGTGCTTGCAAGAGAGGATCTAACCAATCAAGTTCAAGGTAAAACTTTAACAACCAAGACCAGTCGATTTGTTTGTCGCTTTTTGCTTGAAGAAGTATTTTGCAGATATGATTGTGTTAGTAAAGTAACTGTAGATAGAGGAGAGAGTTGGATGCCAATGAGGCACACAACTTCTTTGCTCAATTGGGTATTAAGTTGGCTTTGACATCAGCCTACAATCCTGAAGGAAATAGCAAAAGTGAGAGAGGGCATCAGCTTATTCTCAAATCTCTAGCAAAGTCTTGTAGAGGAAAGATCAAAGAATGGCCTAAAATGCTGCCTTTTGCATTATGAGCTGACCCGAATACTCACAGTACCATTACTGGCTATATGCCAGCTGAACTTATGCATGGGCAGCAACCAATTATTCCAATTGAAGAATCTATTCTCACATGGAGTATTCTACCTTGGGAGGAAGGCATTAGTAGAGAAGTGTTGTTGACTTTTCTCATATGGCAGCTAGAAAGAAGGCCTCAAGATGTTCAAGCAGCTATTGAGAAGCTAAAAATAGCAAGACTAAAGAACAAAACAAGATTTGATAGGAAACATCAACTTCGGCCAAGAGCTATCCAAGAAAATGACTGGGTGCTTGTCTATGACAATAGCCTAGACAATCAATATAGTGCTTCTAGGAAGATGGTAAAGCATTGGTTTGGCCCATATGTGGTAAAACTTGTTCATAACAATGCCACATATTCATTGGCTAAATTGGATGGGACAAGCATGAAGATACCCATAGCTAGAAAAAGAATCAAGCTCTTCAAACAAAGAGAAAGTTCAATATATGCATTAGAAGACTTGGATATAATCCAAGAGCATGAAGACACAAAAAAAAGGATTAGAAGATGAAGACATGACAAATGAAGATCTCTCTTAATGCTGGAAATCCAAAAAAGTGGCACATGCCAGAGGATGTGCAAGTTAGGAGGGGGTGAATGTCATGGGAATGTTTGCCCATAAATAAAAAATAACACTTTCTGTTGTTTCTCAACCACTCTAGAACTTTCTAGAGAGTTCACAAAATAAGTTGTTCTTCCTACTTCAATCACTCTTGTCCTTCACTTCTATTTTCATTCCAACATAACATTCCATCCTTTGGTCTTTTACCTTGAGTCATATGTTCCCACCTTGAATAAAGACAATGTCATGACTACCTTGAAATTAAAACCCACTCTACTTTTCTTGTTTGACCACAAGTTGTAAAAAGTCATGTAAATCACTAAGCATAAAACATGATGTAAGATTCGGTCGTTGGAACTCTAGCCCTTTGATTTTTTCTTGTAAGCTTCTTTGTCACTAGGCTTGAATGGGAAAACCACTCTCTTAAGCTTCTTGTAATTCTCCAAAGTGTATATGGAAAACCTAGTGCACACATGACATTGTGTAAATGACTTGATATGACTTATGAGACTTTAAAACCTTTGTGTATTAAGCTTGTGGTAGAGGAAGATCAGCCCACTTTTTGCGCCGTGATTTTTAGGCAGTTTGAAGATAGGTCAAGGTGCCATGGATGGAGGAGGGAGAGAGGAGTCCAAGCTACCACACAAAGGAGGAGATCAAGCCATGCAACCATAAGCAACATAAGAAGACTCTAGTTGACATGTAAGTACCTCTCTTTCCATACATTGACAGAAATGGAAGGCCACTCTTGGCTGTGAGAAATAGGGAAAATGTGTATAAAGAGGAGGATAGCAGCCCATTCATGGGGATTCATGCTCATTGAAGAAGAAAGAAGGAAGCTTTGAACATTGTTTGTGTCTATGTCTATGAAGTAGCGACTCTCTTTAATCAAAGTGAGCCTCTTTTTCCACTTCTTGATCTATATTATCAACGCTTGTGGGCTGTATTTAAAGGCCCAAGCTTGCTCTTTTATGGGCTAAATCTGTGTTTTACAAAGCACCTCTTGCACGGTTCAAGTGGTACATGTATTTGTGAAGAAGAAGAGAAGGGAAATGTCTTATGTACCTACCTCTTGATGTAGATTCTCTTCTCTATCAAGAAGAGATCTTTGGGAGACATAAAGATTTAATTTTGGACTGTCATATGTAGCCCAACACTCTCTTTGTGGGCTGAATCATGTCTAATTGGATTTCTACTCTTATGGTTTATGAAGAGAACATGCCCTACTTTCACTTGTAATTGCTGCATCTAATCACTCTTGCCTTGAAAAGGCATTGACAGTACTGTTTGGGAGATTTTTTGTGTCATCTTGGATTATCCTTGGTAGCCTAAAATAGGGTATTTCAAGGCTGAAACCTATAAATAGAGATTCTTCTTCATCTACAATCATTGAAAGTACAAACTAGACTTGTAATTCCCTCTACATATAGTAGCTTGCTTCCTCTTCATTCAAGGGAGGTTTCAAAGAAGTACTTTGGTGATTTCTTGCCATGCTTTGGAATTAATCTTGGCTATCCATAACAGTGATTCCATAGGCTAAAGCTTTTATGCAACTCCTTTATTCGTGTTATGTTGATCTAAGTCATGAATCTCATAATCTTTTCATGAAAAACTAGCAACATTGGTGCTAGTTCCAGAACCTTGAATCATTCAAAGGCTAATATAGGCAATCTTCATCTTGATCCTCTATCTTCATTATACTAATCATTTTCTATCTTCATTATACTAATCAGTTGAAAAGAGAAAGTGTATTGAAAATCTTCTTCATGCCTGGGTTGAAATAAGCAGATATATTCATAGGCAAGGTAGGGAAAAACTCTTCTTGTAATAATTGAAGTAGTGCTCCTGTTTACAAATCATCTTTCTTTGTGATCATAAGTTTCAAGATCTTTGATCATCTTAACCCATTTATTCAACTCTCTTATGTATAATATGTCTTTCCAAGATAAGTCAAAGTATATGGTGAACTAAAGGTTGTGAGGTTCCTCTTGAAAATAAAACATTCACTTGAATCCTACTTATCTCTTGAAGACACATCTCCATCTATCTTTTCTAGTTTTCTCGCCAAACCCCTGTGGTGACCTTCAACCCTATGCACTATGACAACGTAAGTTCATCAACTAGCTTAATCCTGAAGTCCATCAATATGTTAGCCTACAAAGACCAACTACATTGGCAAATTCTAGAACACATGCGAGATGGTGGGAACCTAGGGGGTCCACTACGGTTTACCGTATGGTACCATGTGAGTGTAAGGGAGGGGGGTTATTTAAAGGAAAGATGGTACATTTTATAAGGTAAGGTCCCATAAATAGGGAGTAGATAAGGGTTATTTTCATATATTTCTTGCACATAGGTGATGTCTCCTTATTACTACTAGTGAATCCTCTGTGGGTGGGAAGAAGTGAAACTCAACCAACAATGACAGAAGGATCTATTCAAGGAACCTCAAGTGGAATATCCTAATAGTACTTCAAGTGGGACACATGAAATTGTGTCTTATGTGACCACTCCCCTAGATCCATTTGCAACTACAGGTTCCAATGTATCAAGTGTATCTTTAAATCAATACACTTCAATTCTATCTTATATGATGCAAACATGCATGCCATCTATGCCTTAGACTCGCTCTACTCTAGATGAAGCTAAACTAGTAGACCCTATTGAAAAATCCCTTGGAAAATTAAAAGATGAAGTAATGGGTGCGGTCAAAGCACCCTTAAAAGAAATTTATTTGATAACAACACAAGCTACTAATGCACAAACACCTTCGAGCAGTTCGAATTCCTAGATCAAATATTTGGTGTGGTAAGTGTAATGAGTATGCTCATGTGGATATTGGATGCCCAACATCTTCAAGATTAATGCTTGAGCATCCTCCATTTTGTACCTTTTGTCTTAAAATAGGGCATGTGGACACAAATTGTTAGCATAAAATAGGCCAAGAATAGCAACACGCTCATGCAATGCAAAGAAATTACAATTACACAGATCACAACAACACTACTTATGAGATTGGGCCACCCAATCAACCTTTTAGGCCTCATGGATTGCCTACCCAAGAGAGACCTCCAATGCCACAAAACAATTACAATATTGATGGAAACCAAGGAAGAAATTATCCTTTTAGGAGAAACAATAGTAATTTTTGAATTCCAATGGGGCAAAGTGGATAAGAAAAACCTAGAGGACTGGTAATTTGTTATCAATGCTAGCAAGAAAGTCATATATCTACATACTATCCAGATGCTTGTAAAAATCAAGACTATACCCTTCTTTGTAGGAGGTGTAGTAGAGAAGGGCATTACAAAAAAAATTGTCCTGATGAGCACGAGGTTAACAAAACTAATGACAAAGATAAACATGTTTTGTTGAAGTAGAAATATCTATTATAAATTTAGTTGAAGTAGAAACAACAAGGCAGGAGATTGAGGTTAGGTCTAAATTCGTATACCATGTAGCGTGACCTTTAAGGGTAACCCCATGATTGGTGTCATTACTAGAGCACAAAGGTAGTAATAAAAAGAGCAAGGCCTAGAGGAAGAGAGTCCACAATCAAAAGAAGCTATGAAGGATAAATCTAAGAATGTAGATCCTAACGTGGAGCTACCTGAGTCGGATTCTCCTCAACACTCTTCTAATCATTTGTTATTATCCATGCCCTTGGAAAATCCTAAGCTTCAAGTAGGGATACTCTTGTTCTCAAAAGACTCAGACCTCCAAAAGAAGGTAGCAAAGAGGAAGCAGAAGTGGTGAACAAAGCCTATGATCTCTCTATACATGAGCCACATGGAGGAAATAACCTTAAAAATTAAATGAGAAAATTACTCGAAATAGCACCTACATGCCCACGCTAGCTTTATCATAAGCTAGTTCAGCAAAGAAGGAAAAGGATCAATACTAACGATGTTACACGAGCAATGATCGAGAACAAGCCTCACTCACAACCCGATAACAAGACGTTAAGAAGTGCCGATTGGGGTAATTGACTTTGTCGAATGCACAATACAACTTAAAAAATTCAAATATTCGATAATACACCACAAGCCACATGCAAAAACAAGACAAAACACAATGCCTCTTAAAGCTCAAAACAACTAAAAACCTAAATGTGGATAGTGCATCACACAACCACAACACAACGAAAATACCAACAATTTGAAAACAAACCAAGTGAGATATATTTTTGTACCTTAACAACTTTGAGCCAATGCGTGGCGCTTTGAAACCCAAAAGCTTCAACTTCCAAATTGGCATGACAAGAGCTCACTCTAGCATGTGACCCTCCTCTCTCCTCTCTCACAAAATACAATTGTAATCAAGGCAGAAGGCCCTTAACTCTCCATTCTCATCTCCTTATATAGTTTTCTATCCATACTCACACACATTAGGCTTTTTGCTTTCAGCTTTTGGCTTTTGCTTTTCTACTGCTTTTTACTATTTTCGTTTTTTCTACCCTATGCCTGTTTGCAACTTGTTTGGCTCACCGAATATAGTTATTTGGGTACTCAAAACGATCGGAACATATCTAGTCGACAAGCAATCGCGAGAAAAATTATGAAAATCCATAAAAATGGGCAAAAGTACCGATATTCGTAAATTACATCATTTTTCTCCATCTTTTATCTTGGACTACTTATTCCCTTCCTTGGCCTATTGTTCTTGTAATTGCACACACTTTCACCACACATGTCCTCTTTTTCTTCAAGAAATACTCGCTGATGATGTAAAACGTACGACCTTTTCCTTTGATCCTTAAGTTTCAAAATAAATATTATTTGGATATGAACCTATTTTTTTATGCAGTATGCCCTAGCAGGAATATGGTTTTTTTTTAAATGAACTCCGTGCCCAATCATTCATGATTTGGAAAAATATGCAATGTTGGATCCATGATATGCAACTAATCGATCCATGCTCACACAAAAATAATGTATGCATTGAAGAAATTGTGCCTAGTCTATCTACATGTGATCATGTGTCATGCAAAATGCAAACAAAATTTCTTGACTAATTTAAAATTCCTTATTCTCACCTCTCAACTCTCATAAAAAATATATGATATACTCCGATCCACCCATCCAAAATCTCACAATCACTCTAGAAAATGATGGTCCTCAAGATGTTGACTAGATAAGAACAACCCATCTCACAATTCGTGGCGTCCTTCATGACACTCTAACTCACCAACCTCCTTACACACTCAACCAGAGGTTCCTAACTTTGTGATGAACATCCCAAATGGTGCGTGCAAGAAATGTGCATGCTCAATAACAGGTGCTCTCTCATGTGCGCGTGCATTTTAAAATTATTGCATATAGCTACAGTGGACCTCATGCCGTGCTAATGCTCACTGATGGTGTAAAATGTGCATAATCCCAACCCATGGCATGGAAGTATTTGATAAGAAAAGGAGACGGCCCCCAAGTGCAGTGCATCAACAAGTGCAACGTGAAGTGCTCATGAACCCATAATCCCTGTGATGTACAAGAGTCTCGACAAGAAAACATGCCTTGCTCCTCAATGTCCGGTAGCTAATAGCAAACTCCAACTTCAACCTGTCCAAAAAATACCAAGCTCGACCAAGGCTATCAAGTTTCACACTCAACAAATTAAAAAAAATGACAGAAGCAAATCCTAAGCTAGACAAACACAAGAAATCCAATTATGAAACAACAAAACAAACTGTCACGCAAACAATTAAGCTAGCAAAAATCAAACCTAACTACAATTTGACTAGGATTTTTTAGTTTTCAGAAAAGCACTTGACAACGCTTCCAAGGTAAGTGCAAATGTATCCAAAAAGAGAACAACTAAGGAAGTAAAAGTTGTAGACTTATTTGTGGATCTAAGTGCACCAGTTATAAACATTGCCATCAATGGACACTTATTGAATGAAGTACAATTGGATGGTGGTTTAGCAATCAATTTAATGATAAAGAAAATGATGGAAGAATTAAGGTTGAAGAATCTAGAACCTACCCATATAGTTTTACATGTGGTTGATCAAAGGAAAGTTACTCCTTCGGGATTACTTTCTAATGTGAAATTTATAATTGCTGGACTAGAATTTCATGTGAATTACAACTTGATGGAAGAGTCTACAGAAGTTATCGCTACATTAGATAGTTTAGTTTGGTGTGATGAAGTACGAGATTTCCACTTATGGGAAGTTTACCATTGGGATCTTTGTAGAGCTACCTTAGGTAGAGCTCAAGATGAAGGAACCAATGGGGGTTTAGATGATTTTGGAATCCAAATGTATGCATTACCCTTATAGTAACCCTAGGCTTGTAAAAGAGGATGTGTCACCAAACAAAATGAGATTTTTGTCTTTGAAGAAGTCACCAACATCTAGTCTGCTTGGGGATTTAGAGGGTTGAGATGGAAGCCACAATGGGATGTGAGGTCACCATTGAAAATGAGAAGACTTCTCAAGTTTGACTTTTGAGGTGAGAGGCAATCTCTTACTCTCTAGTAGTCCTAGAGCAATTGGAAAAGTAATGGGACACCAGATTGAGAAGGGGTAGGATGGATAGATTTTGGCTTCTACTTGACAAAGAGATCCCTCTTTCTTAAATAAAAAATTATCTAGTGATAGGGAATTGCTAGTTAATGCAATGATCAACATGGTTGATATTCCATAGAACTTGATGATTGAACGGTGGGCCCGAGAGAAGTCCCTCCCCTACATCTTCTCTGTTCAGAAGAACATAAAAAGGAATAGGGATGCTCTCAATCTCAACACTAAGAAATAGCTTAAAAATTTCTCAATAGCAAGGAGTAGGGTTGGCCATCATAGGTATTCAGTTTTGGTGTCAAAGTGTATTGACCTCGGGTAAGTTACTATAAATATATGTGTGCATCACGTGGGTTCAAAATGATGTATTTTTAAAATACCATTTTTATGCATTTTTTTAACATATAGAAGGGTGTAATGTAAAGGGGTTATTTACAGATTGAATAGAAAGGGGTTATGTTTTATTCAAGAAAAAATCACAGATAAGGATATTTATAAATAGGCCTTGAACGCACGTGATGTAGAGGATATACATATAGTAACTTCCCCGAGGTGTTGGCCCAACTACTTGTAAAGGTTTTATGGAAGCCTAAGGGGTCCACTAGGGTTTACCCTATGGTACCACGTGAGTGTAAGGGAGGAGGGTTATTTAAGGGAAGGAAGGTACATTTTATAAGGTAAGGTCCCATAAATAAGGGGTAGATAAGGGGTGTTTTCATATATTCCTTGCACGCAGGTGACATCTCCTTATTACTACTAGTGGATTCCTCGTGTATGGAAGTGTCTTATAGTGTTGAACCCTCAATAATATATGCATCATTAGTGACTTGGCTGATAGTGATCAATTGGAATTGATTTAGAGGAATGAGAGGATCATCCTTTAGTTCCATTAAAGATACCAAATAGCTCCTATATTAAATAATGAATATGAATGTAATGTAGGGATATGTCAAGTCCACTTATGAGCATCAATCTTGTCCCTAAGTTTCATGCACCATATTTGTTATAGCACCATGATTTTCTTGATAGGAAAATCCAGATGATGCATTGGGCATTTATGTAAGTAATGGTGTGGGGGCTACTACTTCTTAATATGTATGCCATCAAAGTGTTCAATGCCTTCCCCCTTTAAGGTTTCAAGTTTAGCATTACCTATCCTACTTACCTGATAGACATGATATGGTCCCACACCCTAGAGTTTCAATTTCTCCTTATGGCCTTTAAGAGACTATAAGAGCACTAGGTTATTTTTGTTAAATGATTGCTATTGCATATGCATATTATCAAACAAGATCTTACCTAGGGCCTTTTTATCAAGGAGGGCATATGATTCCAAAAGGAGAGTCTCAATGAGACATCCCAACTCAAAAATATGGCTAGTTCAAGCATCAATGCCTTCCTATTTCTCAAGAACTATAATCTAAAGACTAGGAATTAGAAAATCTACTAGCATAATAGCATCAGTATCATAGGTAAGTTAGAATGGTATCTAGCGATTTGTGGTCTTGAAAGCTTTGCAATGTGCCCATATAACTTCCATGAGATTCTTATCCCAATCTAAACTTGAAATAGAGATAGTGTTAGTAAAAAACATTAAGAAAAATCATGTTGGTGAACTTAATCTAGCCATCGACTTGAGGATGGTTAGAAGATGACTTTTGGTGGCTAATCAAGAAGACAAAGAGCTAGTGCTTAATGAACTCATTCCAAAAGTGAGTTTGATGATTAGTAATTAGATTAGTTGGATGGTCAAAATGAGAAATCACTTTCTCTCACAAGAACTTATCCATGGTACGGATATCATTCTTGTGTGTGTCTTGTGCCTCAGCCCATTTAGTCATATAGTGAGTTTCCACAATGATGTGCCATGATTATTAGTACTAAATAGCATGAGTGGTAGGCCCTACAATAATGTACCATGCTTGTTAGTACTAAAATATCATGAGTGATAGGCCCTAGAAAGTCAATTCCCTACTTTTCAAAGGGTTGACTAACAATCACTAGTGGTAGCTCCATCTTGTCCATTTGAATCAACACTTTGTAGCAATGGCATCATCACAATAATTAACAAAGTATACTACATTCTTGAATAAGGTGGGCCACCACAACTGGGTCTGTAAAACCTAATGAGCTATAACATGGCCATCAAAATGGCTACCAACAATGCCTTCATGAGCTTCTTGAAGCACATTCTCAATCTCATGTTTCCACACATACCATCAAAGGAGACCATCTTGCCCTACTCCAATAACGGTGTCCCACAATCATCTAGAAGAGTCAGATCTCAATTAAGAAGAAGTGAGGTGAGCCTTCTCAATGGGGCTCTCAAGAATTAAAATCTCCAAAACAATCATAATTTCATCTTCCAAAGGAGGTGTCAAATCATCCTTAAATGATTGGGCCTCCTTTTAAAGTTGGAACAAGTGGGAATCAAGTAAATTGTCATCCATGCATGTTTACTTTTCTCATTGGCCATGTAATGCTTCTTTCCTTTGCACATGAATACAAAAAAATTGAGCTCGAGAAAAAAATTATCTTTAGGCAATTCTTCTCATATTAGATGCCTTGTTACTACTTTTATACCTTGTTGAGTCAAGCATTTAGTTGCTTCTTTGTACTCTTGTTCCTCTACAAATGGAAACGTGGAAAGAATATGAAGCCAATCCTATTTATACCTAGGGCATGTAATATATTTGTTCAACAGATTTTGTGTTGGCAAATAGATTGTGTCACCATGCAAAAAACTAGAAATAGAATACAAGTTGAAAAAGGTAATATCCTTAGTATTCATTTTAATGCATCTAGCCTTTGTTTGGTTTCTCAAAAAGACTAGACCATTGCCCCAATCCTCCTTGAATCATGCATTACACATCCATGGTCAATTGAGCAATAAGTCCTAGTCCATTCCCTTTATGACCACAAATGTGAGAGAAAACTTGACACTGGCAATCTTCACTAGCTAGCCCTTGAATGCACCTGGAGGATGCACCTTAGCACCATCAAGAATGATGAGATTAAAAAATATAAGATAAATAAAATATTTTTTCCATGTTTGGAGCATCACCTAGTTCATGATACTAACACAAGCTCTTGTTTCTATGTGTTGAGGGTTGAAATGAGTTGATTTTTTTGGTTGTTTTTTGTTGTTTTTGTGGACTGAATTGTTGATTTTTTATGGATTTTGTATGATGTTTAGTTGTTTTGGAAGTTTTTGGGAGTTTTTTGGATGAGGTTGATTAGGTTTGACAAGCTCATGATATTTTATCATGGAGAAATGATGTTTTGTGTAACGTGTCCACTTGTATTTCAGGACACGTCTTAGTAGTCCATTGGAAAGAATGTCTAGAAAGCTCTGCCCAGCACTCCCATGGAATGTTACAGGGTTTGCAATCTAGGGCTTTCCGCGTCTGCCACGTAGCGGAAGTATTCCGATCGTTCCCACTTAGGATCGACCTGAATTAGGGTTTTCCTGATTGGTCATTTCCTAACAGCAACTAGCGTCAGACCAAAGCGAACTACTTTACGCAGAAACGCCAGGTCCGAAGCTGATTCACGCTGCACTTGGTTCAAGGAGAATGGGAAACGAGAGGGATGCAAAGCTCAATCTCTCTGCCATAAGGCATAGTCCGATTCCATTCCCCTAAAATAGTGTAAATCGGGTTCAATCATAATTCTAGGTCAACGCTTTTTGTGTTCGTGTTCTTTGACGATTTTCCCTGCTGTCCATTGTGATTTGAGAAAAGTTCTCGGTCAACTGGGACCATTCATCCGTAGGATGGACCTATGGCCCATCCTCTGCACTTTCCTCGGGTTGTTTTAGTTATTTAACTACCTAACACATTAGTTGGATGTGTAACAACCAGCTTCTTTAATTAACTCGTTAGGCACTGGTTCCTTCACGTAATCTTATCACTTGACATAGAAAAACAATATCAGACAAGTTCCTTATTAACAGGTTACCATATTTATCTTTGAAATACAAAGAGTCCAACCCGTAGGCTTATCCACAATCCGCACAGGGATCACTAATCCAAGTTTCCGCCCATAGACTAGTATGCAGGCCTCGAGATCCAATCCCGAGTCACGTTAACCTCTTGTGCAGGGCCCGAAAGGCGAGGGATTTACGGCCAGAGCCCCCCCTAGCTCCCAAGCGTCCTCCTGCTCCAAGTAGCACTCAACGGAGAGACCTCTCGTAGTGGGTTCGGTCCACTTTCCCAGCGCGATCAACAACCCCCTTGGTTAGGGTTAGGCAAGCAGTCGGGGGTAACTGAAGCTACCTCTCCCTTCAGGCCTTCAACCTGAAGTATAGATATCCATTTATCTTTTAATTCATTGATCAAACAAAGCCAAATAGTGCTCTAAAACCAGTAGCAAGCACAAACATTTCCATTGATCGTTTTTATTGGCAACTGCTAAGGAATGAATTCTTCATTTTGAATGCATCTAGCACTCGATCCGGGATGACTTGCAACTTGGCAAGATCCCATATATCCTGGGTTAGGGTGTACCCTATTAACCCAACTTGATCAAACCTTAAGTTCATTGGTTACTTCAGTTTATCGGTTGGTCTTTAGTTTCCAATCAATCTTCTTTACTCAAGAAAGACTACTAAATTAGGATGATTATTCATCCTCTTGCAAGATAACTTGCGTAAGGACCTGCCAATCTCATTGAGAGAATTTGGCCATTCCCTTGTGATCCAATCACAAGATCGTATGACTCCGCACTTGCTGCGCAAGTGTCACATTGAACCATGAGACTTATTCTACTCATTGACGGAGTCATGAAACAATCTGTTCCTGATTACATTAGGCTGACGTTGTCAGTCCTAGAGTTCCAAGTTCCATCTCGTAAGATTTCTTAGGGACAAACCCTAGTTCACTTTCCAATTAGATTTTCATTGTCCCTACATTCAGTGAATGTGGGCAAGTATTTAAGGTATAGGAATATCAGTTTTAACAATACGTGCGATTAGGTCACGTATTAAATTCCCTAGTGAATTTCTTGGAATCCAACTCTTTCTTAATGAGTATTATGCGGATTAGGTGTTTTAGGTTCATACCAATTTGGTTAACTCTAGAAAATAATTGCATGATCATTTCCACATGACTCGTTGTCTATGCATAAATTAAAATTTTCCCTTAACTTATCGATTAAGGCCAAGCATAGGTTAGGTTAATTCCTACTAATCTTCGTATACTTTGCAAACAAAATTCATGCTAAACAAGCAACCAAACGATATTTTCCTAGAGTTTATGCATCGTAAGAATCATTTCATGCTTGCACTTTTCATGATGACTCATTGTGAAGAGGATATTGGTTAATAGTGCGATACGTAGTTTATACATCTAGGCTTAAACGAAGTATACTATTTTGATGGTCATTAATCTAATTTTTAATTCATTTTCAATGCATATGTTTCATTAAAATTATTAATGAATAAGTTCCTTCGTCATGAACAACTAGGACAAAAATATATCCTATTCTAACAATTAACCTTGCATGATTGAATCAAATAAAAAGTAGGAAGGAAAACCTGGTCTTGGGGTGAGATATCCACGTGGATGCTGGGAGACGACCCTCCCGTACCTGCGCCTTGGACTTTCCTAGGAGGCATTGCAATTGTAGTCTTTCGCATGTGGAAGTAGCTTTATAACTCCTCTTTGGAATTCCACCGTTACTCTCGTGCACCGTCTGTCGAAAGTAGTTTTAGAAGGCTTCCTCCTTGGAGTCGGGAATTCGAAAGGGGTGTTTGAGAATCTTTCACGACTAAGACCCATTAAGCCATGGGAAAGGCTTAATGGCCTTTGTAAGGACTCGCACGAACGGGGAATAACAAGGTGTGGAATCCCTTACGAGGCTTTTGAGTGGAAAAGGAAGGTGTCAACGACCCTCAACATTCCTCTTTCTTTTACGTGTGGGAAACGAAACAAGGTGCGGGAGAGTTCCAAGGGGTATTTTCACATGGCCTAAGGGGGATTTTTAACAAAACATGGGGGGAAAAGGAAAGGTTACTTGGAGTAACCTTTTATGGGGGAAAACCCTAAGGGGGAAACTCCAAGGAAAAAAGTAACCTTAAAGGTTATAAGTAAGGGTCTAAGGACCCTTAGGCAAGTTTGGAGGGAAGGGTTTCAAGAGGCCACGGGAAAGGCCCTAAGGGGAATTTTAAAAAAAGGGCTTATGAGTTTAAACACGGGGGGGGTTTCCAACTATGGGAAGGGGGCTTAAGGGGGGAAAGGGGGGCTTATGAAGCTCCTTTCTAGAAGCTTCTGGAAGCTTCTGCGTCGTCAGCATAGAGGATCAGGTAGTTGACATATTCAAGAAGGCATTGGGCGCAGAGAAGCTGCGCAAGTTCAAAGACCTGCTTGATGTGCAGGAATTGGGATTGAGCTCGAGGGGGAGTGTTAAGATATCGAGCTCCACTCGTGATACGATAGGGTGACCGTTGTGTATTTATGTCACCGACTTGTCAGTTGCAGACGCGGTTGGTACACCGCCCGGGAAAAAGACACTGGTGTGCTGACGAAGTGCTCGCAGCCTGTGATGGCAGAGGCCGATGATAGCCTACGATACTCGACATCTCCACCTCTCCCCTCTTGCAACAGCAGCGGCAGCCTCACCATCTCCCTCACGATCCCCTCACAGCAACAACAGGTGCAGCAATTTTTTTTCCTTCGTCTTTCGTCCCTTCACGGAAGCAGCCCCCCTCTGTTTAAATAGGGGAGGGTAGAGGGATCCTCCCTCTCCTTTGTGTCGATTTCCATGGCACACATTACACCTGCAAGCTCCGTTGAGGAGCTTCCGCCTCCTTTCTATTCCCCTCCCCCTCCAGCACGACTGTCGGCTGGGGGGGAATAAGGTTAAAAAAATTGCACTATCCTTAGGAAATTATCAAAAGAAATGCTACATCATTATCCCCATTACTTAAAAGGGGGTTCATGCGAAATATAGAATTTAGACTGTTACATTTTGATATGTTCTGTTGATGTCCTAACAGTGACTGATTGGTTCTATTTGAGTCTATAAATATTCTCGTTTTCTCTATTTTCTTTTGTATGAGGGGTTTGAGTAAGGATTAATAAAGTTTTAGAAAGTTTGGAATCTTATTGATTGATTCTTGATGGGTTGGAATGATTTAAGTAAGCTCAAGGCTTTCTGATGACCTTCTATATGGTTTTATGTAAACCCTCTGTTGAGCTTATGTAGAGCATCTGTTTTTGTTCTATTATGTTCTACATACCTCTATAGGTATGATGATAGATAAATATGTAGCTTGAGAAAATTTTCAAATATTGGGAAGAGATGAATATAAGATCAAATTAGCTCAAAGAAGTGGTTGTTGAAGAGTACTTGAAGTAAAGACCGAAGTGATAGTGACATTAATGAGCTACGAAGAGACACTGTAGTGGCTCTAGTGACCTTTCATATTTGACATACCTCTTAGGAGGGGTATCCATGACGTAAGAGGGGTTATGTATGATTATTCTTGATGATCTCATTGTAAAATTTTGTGTGTGTGTGTGTGAGAGAGAGAGAGAGAGAGTGAGAGTGAGTGATTGTGTGTGTGAAACATAGCCAATTCTATGCAAAACAATGTATCTATGAGTGAGAGATTGTGAGAGCAAGCTATGGAACTATTGAAGAAGAATACTATGTGATAATTTCCATTCAAAGTGGTGTACTCTCTTGTGCCTTTGTGGTATCTTAATGAGTTATTTGAAGAATATGAGGAGAATGATGAATTTTGTTCAATTTAAAGCCGTGGGAGAATTGTTTCTATGAAGCTATGTGAAGATTTCTTACTCTTAGTGTTCTTTTCCTTGTTGTGGTCACACAAATGATAAGAAAGATGGTTGTTGATGATACAAGATATATTCTCTTGCAGTAGATTCCCCATTTTCTTGGTGTTCCTCTTAGGGCTTCATGTTTTTGGTGTGCAATCGGGAAAAATTTCCATCAAGAAGCATAAGAAGAGGTTGAAAATGAAGGAAATGGCATTGACAAGTGGAGAAGAGGATGCTTGCAAAGTTCCTTTTACCACTGAAGAATTGGATATTCTCATTGCCAAAGCTACTTTCTATAAGAAGTTCATCCCACAATGGCAGAAACATATTGCCATCATGATGCAGACTCTATGTGATGGACTATTTCCTCTCCCTATTGAAGCAACAAAGTCGTGCATCTTGGTGGCAAATTGTTTGGAAACAAATTCAAATGAAAAAATAGAGAGAATGACCATCTATGGAGGATTTAGCATTGGTTGAGAAGTTTCTAGCCATCATCAAGTGGGAGATCGTGAAGAAGCTTCCAAAGTCGTGGTAAGTGGAGGTTCATGAGAACAAGAAAGGAAATAGTTGGAATGTGTTCATGGATGCTCAATAGTAGGATACGTGGGACGCATGGTGCACTGACAATCTCATGTTTTTCCAATTAGCAACCCACTCAAAATTGATAGATAGAGTAATTTTCACAACATACAATATTAAAACCATCAAAAGTTAGCATTACTATGATGATGGCATCACAATGATCCTCAAAAGAATGTGTTTTGACACCTTCAAAACCAAATACCTTCCCCTTTGTAGTAGTGGACTAAAAGCTCAATTGAGAGACATTGAAAAGAAGGAAGTAGAAGAAATGTTGGTAAGAGAATCCTCCAAAAAGTGAAGTCCCCATTTGATTCTGTTATATTAAGCACATACAAATTGGGTGGAGCTAACTCCTTGATGAATGATGCAATCAAGAGGCAAGCACTAGAACGAGTATGAGATATCTGAGAAGAGAGAAGGAAAAAATCAAAGCCAAGAATGAGCTAGTAGCAAAAGCCTCTTTTCACGCCCTAGCAACACTCTTTATAGAAAATCCTGTGGTGACTCAAGATCCCCTTCCTAATAAGATCCATCTTGGAAATTTTGATGTTAGGTCAGCAAATGTAGTCTTGTTGCCCGTCTTTAAGGGAGAGTACAATGAAGAGCTTGATCTTCATGTAGCAGAGTTTATGGTAGCGTGTGTGGCTAACAATGCTAGAACCCCTAAGCATTGGTTGGCAATATTCCCCACTACTTTCAAAGGTGTGGTGTTTTAGTGGTATGAGAGACAAGTAGCAAGAACTTTTGGCTCACGAGATGACCTGAAGTTGGAATCCTCACTAAATTCAAGTGTGAAGGTTTTGAAGAGAAAATGGGAGAGGAGTTCATGAACCTAGGTCATTCCTCTCGTGAACGGGTGGAAGCATATGTCTCTAGAATGGAATCCATACTAAAACATTGGAGCAACCATCATTTGGATGAAGGCATTGAGAAGGGAGTTTTCCTTAGAGGCCTACAACCAGAAGTTTATAAGTTTGTGGAATTGAGAAGAGCAGTCAATCTGCAAGCTGCAGCAGTGAAAGGTACAAGAGTGTATGATGAAGTTGAAGCAAGGTTGTCAATGATCTCAAGAAGACGAGTCCTACCTCCTCCCAATCCAGGAATGGTATACCCACCAAATGTAGTCCCAAGGATAAATCCCTACCCTGATAGATGCAAAGAATGCCACAGTATAGTGCACCAAAACCACATTGATAGATGACAACACCTCAAATCATGGTTCAACCACTACAATTAGTGACCTCAAACAGTTCCGCCACTGGCAACTCCACAACAACAGTGGAATCCTACCAATTGGAACTAACAACCTTGAGTCTCAACAAGAGCTTTGAATCAAAACCAGAATAGATGACCCTTCAGATCAACTCAACCAGTCTATGCACTGATAATAGAAGCTTCCCAAAACCCTATTGCAAGTACTTCAAGAGGTGAAATTTATAAAAGCTACTTGTCCAATTGAGTCACACGCATAAAGGAGCAGCTTATGGATGTGATTACAGAACAGATAGAGACACTAAAGGTAAATACAACAAACATATCTAGTCCATCAAGAGGTGAAAGAGATGTGATGCAATCTACACAAAGGGACTTTTAATCAATCCCTATATAGGAAAACTTGTGAAATGTAGAAAATGTTGTAATATTTCCTATGTGTGAATGCATGTATTCCCTATGTACAACTAGGGAATCACATTTTCCACTTCTAATAGTAGGAAATTAAAGGTCAATATAGACTATTTCCTACCTTCTTTAAAAATTTCCTATATAAGAGTATACATGGACGTAATTTCCTACTTCTACTTGTAGGGAATCATAGGTCACTATGAAGATTCCGTATGTTCTCTCAAAATTCCCTATATAACATAATTATGTAGGAATGCCATTCTCCAATTGTAATGAAATTAATGAAATTGGAAGTAACCATATAGATGTGAACCTAGATTTTCTAACCCCCCTACACATATGAAAATGTTGCATACACATACATGTGCACACATACACATATGAACACGTGTGTACATGCATACATACACACATGCACCCCTCTTCACTTTTAGTCATCAAAAGGCAATATTTAAATATAGCTATTGGCTTGTTTATCCTAGCACTAAATGTTGGAAATGACCACCATGTTGCAAAAAGAGGAGGCCTCAAATCAAGCAACTACATACCTATTTTCTGCAACATTAGTCTCTTTTCTCTAACTTTTCCAATGATGTAACCGTTTAATGCATTTCATGCTGACATAGAATATTGTATAAAGGCACACATGGTAATGTTTGGATTGAAAACCTTATAGGTTCTCATGCACGCCTTGCATGAATTGGTCTACAACTCATGTTTAATTTAAGAACAATAGTTTATACTAACCCTTTTAAGCTTAGACATGCCAATGTAAACATAATCTTGGTCTAGCACCCTATGACCCTTGGGTGAGATACCATCAAGCTTTTGAATGGTTGTAGTGTTTGGACTAATGACCTAGATGATTGAAATGATCCAATATTTTTGAGATATCTTATACTCTTGTTAGAAGAAAATGTTGGTATTTTTATAACTTCTTTAAATGAGCAAGATGGTGCTAGCCTTTGACTGCCATAATGATAGCAAGTGTCCAATGAACCATAATCCTCCTTTAGTAGTTTTTGAAATAGCAAGACATCTATGTTGTATACTCTAGATAACTCCAAAACCCTAGGATCTCCTAGTAAGGCCCCTTATGAGAGGTCCCTAGAAAGGAGGAGTTACACTCTTTGACTATTACAACCATAAAAAAGAAAAATGCAAAATAATAGCAACATAGTTCAATAACCCATTGCAATGGGTTGGTTGGTAGTCATTATGAGACTCCTATGAGAGAACAATCTCCAAATGAATGTAAGGGTGGCATTATAAGCTTGGGTGGGGGTCCTAGACATACATAAGAATTACTCCACTTTTTCTTCTTTATCACAACTCATTCTAGAATGGCAATGTTAGAAAACATCCATTTTTTAGCAATGTCCATGTAATCCATAAGGGACCTAAGCATATAAATTAAGACAAACGTGTTTGTCATATTTTGGATCGATACTCTAAAATGACTAAGGGTCATTTCATATTCATTTGGGGACAAATGTGTGCAACAAAGCCATTAATTGAGGTGGAAATTATCCAATGTGGGATAGAACTATCTTAGTGTTGTTGAATTTGACAAGCAGGAGGTGAGTGGATAGTTTTCTATAATGCACAAAAAGGAGTGGCTAGCCATTGGTACCAATCAAATGCATGCAAGCATCCAAGAAAATTTTGAAAGCAAGAGTGCTCAAATCATGTTTGATCTACCTTTCATTGCTTTCGGTTTATGCATTCTAATGTGTTTTTTGGTCTAGACATTCATGAAACCTTCCTAAGACAACAACTTTTCTCAAGGTGATGAGGTCCACAAGACAGCTTTGGCTTTTTACACAGATAACCTAGTACATCTAACCAAGATTAGATGGAGCACCATTCCAAGTCTATTCATAAATCACACTTGTTGGCTTGTAGGGGCTAAATTTTTTTCCAACTTACAATTATCAAAGATACAATTTGAATATAGTGATGAGAATACATCTCACACAATACAGTTATCAAAGATATCACATAGAACATTAAATTACACCAATCAAAATACATCACATAGAGAAAAAATGGATGTGCATGAAATAGGAACAAAGTTTGATTCTGTAATATTCCGAAGGGCCGCATGTACCGCCTCCATAAAAACGAGTTGGATAATGAAATTTTTTAATTCCCCCTTATCCCCCCAGCCAACTGATGAGCTGGAGGGGGAGGGAAATAGTAGGAGCAATTAAGCTCCTTGGTGGAGCTTGGAATGAGGGGGGGAAACATGCGTAATGACACACAGGGGAAGGAAGATGCCCCTCCCCTCCACTATTTTAATGACAGGTCAGAGATGAGGAAAAGGATGAAAGGGTGCTGCCATGACGCTGTGCCAAAAGTGAGGGCGTGAGGGAAGAGAAGAGGCTGGCAGATTGTGGAAGTTCATTGTGTGGAGGAAGGAGGACGGTGACGTGCCGTGCCTTGTGGAGGAAGGGGGAGAGAGCCGCGCTGCGCCAGCTGCCTTATCCTTGTCGCCATTTGTTGACGGCCCCCACCCCCCCACGTGCCCTTCGTAAGCCTTCTAGAAGGCCCTTGGAAGCTTCCAAGGGGCCTTCTTAAGCCCCCTTTTCCACACCTTTGCCTATTTTCCCCCCTCCAAAAATTTCCCCTTAAGGCCCCCTAAGCCCCCTTGTCCCCCCCGGGTTTTAATTCCCCTAACCCCCTTGTTCCCCCCCCGGTTTTAATCCCTCAAATCCCCCTTTTTCCCCCGGTTTAATCCCTCTAAGCCCTCTTTCCCCCCCCCCCCCCCCCCCCCCCCCCCGGGTTTTAAAAACCTTTAGCCCCATTTCACCCTCGTGCTAAAACCCCTTATCTTCACTTTGAAGTCACTCCCCCTAAAAGCACGAAGACCTTAAGGGTCTTATTACTTTTTCCTCCGTGTCTTATCACCCCTCTTATCCTTTAAGCCTACAACACCTCCGTGTTAGATCCTTCCCTAGCCCTTCCCTTATGGCCTATTGAAACCCCTTACCTCCAAGTTAACCCAAGGTCTTTCGACCTCACTTATAATCCTTGCAGTTACTATATTTCCTTGGAGTTCACTTCCGCACCTTGTGTCTTTTCCACACCTTTTTATTCCCGTTCGTGCAAGCTTACAAAGGCCATTAAGCCTTCCCCATGGCTTCAATGGGTCTTAGTTATAAAAGATTCTAAAACACCCTTTCGAATTCCCGAATTAAAGGGGGGAGCCTTCCAAAAACTACTTTGACGAGCGGTGCAAGGGAGCGACAATGGAATTCTAAGGAGAAGTTGTAAAGCTTCTTCTACGTCTGAAGGACTACAATTGCGATGCCTCCTAAGAAAGTCCAAGGCGTAGCCGCGGGAGGGTCATCCCCCGGTATCCATGTGGATATCTCACCCCAAAACCAGGTTTTTCTTCTTGTCTTTGATTCAGTTTTTAAGTCGATCTTGCAAAGAGAAATTGTTAGGGATAGGATATATTTGTCCAAGTTATTTGTAATGAAGGAGTTTAGCTTATTTGAATGAATGATAATGAATAGAACTTAGTTTCCTTCGAGTTGCGTCAAGCATTATAAATTACGAGCAAGATTATCCATTTACTATAGTAGTATATTTTAGTCCTAAAGGTGTAGAAATAATATCTTGCACCATTAGCCTTATTTCTTTCGCAACGAGTCATTGTAAATGGTTAAATTCATGAAAGGTTTCTTTCGTTGCCCAATTTACTAAAAAGTTATCTTTGCTAATTGCACATCTTAGCAAGGCAAATGTTGTTATTTGGCATGAGTTCGTCTCTAAGGAAACGGAAGTTTAAATTGAACTGTATTGACTGAAAAAGTAAATTGTCACAAGAATAGCAAAACTGTGACAAGACGATTAATATTACCTTCCAAAAATTATCCAAACCAAACTAGACATAGAAATATTCATACCCTAAGCACTTGACTATTTTCCTTATTGTAGGGTCAAACAAATTCGTAAAGATAAGGAATTAGGGCTGTCCCTGAGATCCTTAAAAAGAAACCCTAGGCCCGACATACGTCAGCTTAAAGGATCTATAACGGATTACTCCATCACAGGACTTGCACAGCAAGCACGAAATCATTTAGTCTTGTGATTGATTCATAAGGAGAAAGGGTAAAAACCCTCATCAAGGATGGTAGATCCCTACGTAAGTTATTTTGCAAAAAGATGTATTTTTGGATATCCTTCTAAATAAGGAAAGTTGTAAACTGAAAACTAGCATATCTAAGGAACTTTAGGGTTGACCAAGTTGGGTTAATAAGGTATGCCCTACACCAGAATGTAAAGGATCTTGACGATTTACAAGACATCTTGGAGACGAGTGCTCATACACTAAAAAGGAAAGAACACTTCCTTAGCAGTTTGCCATACAACTCGGTTCATTAATGGAAATGTTTGTGCTTGCTAGAGATTTTAGGGCTCTGTTTGAATTATGAATTACAAATTAAATGAGTACCTATACTTCAGGTTAAAGGCCTGAAGGGAGAGGCAGCTTCAGTTACCCCCAACTGCCTGCCTGACCCTGACCAAGGGGGCTGTTGACCGCGCCGGGAATGGGGACCGAACCCGCCGTGAGAGGTCTCTCCATTGAGCTCTACTTGGAGTAGGAGAACTCTTGGGTGCCAGGGGGGGCTTTGGCCGTAAATCCCTCGCCTTCCGGGTCCTACACAAGAGGCTAACGTGACTCGGGATTGGATCTCGAGGCCCGCATACTAGTTTACGGGTGGAAGCTTGGAATAGTGATCCCTGGGAATCACTGGATAGCTTTCGGGCGGATTATGGACAAGCCTACGGGTGGAACTCCTTGTATTTCAAAGATAAAATGATGAAATGTTAAAAGAACTTGCTTGATATTGTTTTCCTATGTCACATGATAAGATTACGTGAAGGAACCAGTGCTTAATGGGATTAATTAAAGAAGCTAATTGTTATATGTCAAATTAATGTGTTAGATAATTACATAACTAAAACAAAACGAGGAAAGTGCGGAGGATGGGCCATGGGTCCATCCTATGGTTGGGTGGTCCCGGTTAGCTAGGAACTTTTCTCAAAAATCTCGAAGAGCAGCGGGATGATCATCATCATCAAAACGAATAACGAGAACGATGACCTAGAGTTATGTCTTACCCAATTTATGCTGTTTTAGGGGAATGGAATGGGACTATGCCTTATGGGAGAGAGGTTGAGCCTTGCATCCCTCTCGTTTCCCATTCTCCTTGAACCAAGTGCAGCGTGAATCCGCTTCGGACCTGGCGTTTCTGCGTAAAGTAGTTCGCTGGGGTCTGACGCTAGTTGCTGTTAGCTAATGATTAATCAGGAAAACCCTAATTCTGGTCGATCCTAAGTGGGAAACGGCTAGGATACTTCCGCTACATGGCAGACGTGGGAAGACCTAGATCACAAAACCTATAACATTCCATGGGAGTGTCGGGCGGAGTTTTCTAGACATCCTTTCCGATGGACTACTAAGACATGTCCTGGATGATACTAGGGGACACGTTACAGATTGTGGTTATGGCATGTGAGCTTTTGGATGATTTGTGCCTATGTGGTTTCTAAAGCATACCTCAATAACTTCAATATTATAGTGTTAGGAGTTGAAAATGGATCCCATAGAGTTTCATGTGCTAATGGAGCCCTAAAAGGTACTGGCAGATAGCTAAGGCATATATTTCTCATTTGAACCTTCAACAACTTTTCAACCTCTTGCTAGTTGTATGGCAATTCTACTATGCATCATCAGGTCACAAGTGGCTCAACAAAACAAACAGGGGGAATATTTTTGGATAAACAAAGAAGGAACAAATTATGGTGGGCCCATGAGAACCATGAGTAGGGGCTGCTATTTTCTTTCAAGGGAGGCAAATGATATTTTGGACATGTATCGAGAAGAAGACCATGGTGAAGAAGGTAATCAAACTGTGAAAAGAGGCTGATTTAAATAGAACTAGTGATTACAACAAATAATCAATAGAAGGGTGGATAATTTCTTTTGAAAGCAAGACAAAGGGAGTGTCACAGCAGCAGACTAAGCATGGGCTTCTCATGCATTGTACAACCTCACATGCTGGGTATGTATTTCTACCATAAGGTTGTTTACACCATCATCCACAAGTAGAGAGCAATCACAATGTAAGCATAAAGGTGATTAGAATATCATAATGGAAATCAGAGGGTACTATTGTATTTCCATGTGTACATGCCACAATTGTACTACTATTGAAATCCAAGATGGCTACTTCTCCTAAATAAATGATGGCTAATTTGTAATGTGGGAATATATGAAGATGGATGATCTTTTGAGGCACATAATGTGGAGGTTCAACACTTCTTCACGAAATGAGGCACCTAACTCATGAGAATGGCATGAGGGGTGGCAATGCAAGTGTGAACAGCTTGAAATTTAGATTTGCAAGTTTGTTAGGATGGCTCTCAAAATGGATATTGACTCAAACATGAAGGAGAGAAGTGAAGGGAGAGTTGCAAAGTAGGCTAGACGCGCGAGGAGTTTACATGGACAACTTATAGAATCACGTAAGTATAGGGGAGGAGGGCTTCCCCCAAAATTACATAAGCATATACATTAGGGATATTCCCCCATATTAACTCCCCCTTTAGTGGCTAATATTTTTCAATTGGCTAAAACATTATATGTGTGATAGTACATTAAGCTTGTCCCCCACTAAGTAAGTTTTATCGAACCATTTGTGAACCTTGCCTTGGATCTTATCCTTGAACTGCTTAAGAGGTTGGATGCACAACAACAATGGGCTATCATTGTCAAGAATTGGGTTGTAACCTACCATCCTTTAGGAGGTTAGTGGTGGATAGGCCCAACATCTTGGGATATCCTAATAACCTATTATTACAATTAAGATTATTGCCTTAGAACTTGCCCAAAAATTGGTTTGCAGCCCCAAGAGGAACACCAAGGAAAAGGGGATTCTACTGCAAGAAAATCTATCTTGTAACATAAAAAATCTTTTATTTTATTCTTTTGATGACCAAAACAAAGAAAACAACAAATCTTCACGTAGCATCATAGTAGATATCTCCCACGGATTTGATAGAATCAACAGTAATCTTCAACATCTTCATAGAATCCATCAATAGAACAAGGAACATAAAAGAATACACAATTTTTGAATGGAAATCAATCACATAGTATTCATCTTCAATGTCTTCATAGTTTTCTCTCTCAATCTCTCATATACAGATACATTGTTTTGATAGAATTGGCTATATGTGGCTCTCTCTCTCTCTCTCAATAGTACGTCATCTCCTCACTACAATACTCAATATTGACACTCAATAATCCTTCTTAGGTCATGGATGCACCTCCCAAGAGGTATGTATGATACGAAGAGGCACCAAAGCCACTACAGTGTCTCTTCATAGCTCCCTACTCTCTCCGTCACTTCAGTCTTCTCTTCAGTCTTCAGTAGTAGCTGCTTTTTCCATTTGTTTTAGCTCTTTTTAACTTAGATTAATCCTTTCCAAAAGTTAGAAAAAATTTCCAAAGTCACACATACATTCCATAGAACACTTATAGACGATTTACATAATAGAATAGAATAGGAATAGAGCAGAGACAAAACAAAGAAGAGGCTCTACAAAAGGTTTATAGAGGGTTACATAAGGTCATTAGAGAACATCAAATCCTCATAACTCACACTAAAACCATTCCAAACTATCAAAAACTACTCAATAAGCTTTCAAAGATTTCAACCTTCATCAATCATCAATCCATGCTTCATACAGAAGAAAATCAAAACAAAACAGAAGCTATACAGAAGGTATCAGAACCAATCAGAACCTCAACAGAACATCACAGAGCCTCATATTTCTACTAAGAATCATCATGAGCTTCCAAAACATAATCAATATCATCCAAAAAAACTCTCAAATACTTCCATTAACAACCATACATCACTCTAAATCCATCAAAAATCAATCATTCAGACCTGAAAAACAATAAAAATCAGTCAAAAATTCAGTCTTTTTCCACTCTCAACATGTTCCCACACTTAGAAAGGAAGCGTCCTCCTGACCTAAGGAAAATAATAATATAATTTCACTAAAGAGCTCAATTTGATCTTCTTTAGTATCTTCAACAATCACTCCATCACGACCCAACTTATCACCTGTATCTCTAGAAAAGAATACTACTAAAGGAAAACTTTGTTATTCATTAACATATCTGATAAACAATAGAAAGTCATGACAAATTTGTAAAGGATATAAGAGGTTCTTCAACTCTCCATCGTAGGCTTGCCATCCACCATCACCATCAATAGTTGAAAAGAGAGCTCTCGAACAAATTATTCAACCAGTACGAACTCATCACATACAAATTAATACAACACACACACAAACACAACCATCTAAATGGCACCTCCAAAAAAATGTCTCATTAAGAAGCATAAGAGATACATCCAGGGGTATCAATGAAGATGATTCCTCTTGAAGGCTTGATGATTTCGAAAGCGATCCTGGGATAAAGACTCATCTACAAAAGATTTTGGAGGATTCTGAAAGAATTGAAGGCAGCACATCCATTCTAGCAAAACAAGGTATCTGCTAGGTAGACAAAGGGCATAAAAATATAGGACATCCAATTGTTGGGAATCAATGTTCACATTGACATTCATACAAAGCTTTGGAATGGCCTTTTGATCGTTATGAGAATGCCTATGCATATATGCTAAGTACCAAGCAAAACGGGCTGTCAATCTCACTGAAGGATCTAGAGATTGTGAATATTGTTGATAAAAATGGAGGTCATTTTGGTATGCTTGACTAGCAGTTGCCCAGTCCCCTGGAATAAATAGAAAATTAATTTGTGGTCCCGTGAGAGAATCAGTTGAGCTCCATCCTCTTCTTCTCGGAATCTGCTGATCAAATCCTTCGTACCCACTAACCAATTGAGGGGGTTGAGAAATAGAAGTGGTAGGAGATGGAAGAGGAATAAGTAAAAGAGGATGAAGAGATGGGTAGGCAAAATCATAAAATGAGAAATAAGCTAAAGAAGGAGTGGCTGAAAATTTAAGCAAATCAGTTAGGAAAGGTGTCAATTGATAAGCAGAAAAAGTAGAAGGTATATGGATAGATGGAGAAGGACATGGGGGAGAAGGGGAAAAGACTCGTCTTCAATGAAAGAACAATAGGTAAAGATTTGAATTTGAGGAAAACCTTAAGGTTGGAAAAGGAGAGGTAAGATAGTTGTTGAGTTGGATTGATAAAGGGAAAAATAAGCATCATAGCGATGGGCCATTTGTTGATAGTATAATAAGCTAGGAATAGAGGGACCTAAAACAGATTGTCAATGGAAGGCATCAAAGAAGGATGAATCAAATGGATGGTTCTTGGAAAGATATGCTAGGAGATCCACCCTCAGGTGCTCTGCACATAAGTAGAAGCTGTATTGTGGTGTTGGTTCAGGACTACATAATTAATCATTGAATACCATGAAGTGTCAGGGCAAGTAGCCACTTTAGAAGAATAGCATTGGAACATGTCATCTATCCTCAACTCCAAATGTTTGACATATAAGGCATCTTATAAGACCACATCCCCCACATACCAAGCTAGATCTACATCATCAGAAATTAACAGATCACCTAGTAGATACATATAAGACAGCAACATGGTATTCCTTGTTACGGAATTGTAAAGTTCTAAATTTCTCTTCACGTGAACTAACCCTTTCAGGTAATGGATAATGGGATAGAATTTTTTTTAAGGATAATGCAAAATTTTTTCATTATTCCCCTCCCCAGTTGATTGTCGTGTTGGAAGGGGAGGAGAATAGTAGCCGTGCTGAAACTCCTCGGTGGGGGAAACGCAGGTGGTAGCACCATGCACAACGACACAGAGAGAGGGGGGATTCCCTTCCCTCTCCCTATAAAAACCCCCACTCAAGGGAAGGCCAGGGACAGGGGAGAGGACGACGTTGCCAGGACATCACCGTGAGAGGGAGGAGGAAGGGGGTATGCTGTCGTGACACCTCATGGAGGAGCTGAAGTCGACAGAGAAAGAGGGGGAGGCTGCCGTTCGGCTTCCACATCTCGAGTGCCCAGGGAGGAGCCACTACCACCGTCGACTAGAGAGCCCTTCACCCCCCCTTCCATGTCGAAGCTTTAGACGCTTCCTGGGGGGGAAGCTTCTAAGGGCCTTAAGCCCCCTTTCACCCCGGTGGCCCAAAACTTCCCAAGGCCCCCTTTTTTTATGCATTCTTAAACCCCCCCCCCCTTCGGTTTTAATTATTTTAAGGGCCTTTCATCCCTTCTTGTGCCTCACCAAATTCTCCCTACCCCCCCCCCCCCCCCGGTGCTAAACGCAAGGACCCTTTTGTCTTGGGCCATATAAACCCTTTTCATGCCCTATTGTGCCTTTCAAAAACCTTTCATTTCCCTCGTGTCTTATCATCCCCCTTATCCTTTAAACCTTTAGGCTTTAAAGGTCTTATCACCCCTCTTATCCCTTAAGCCAAAAACACCCCCGTCTGTAAAATTCCTCATCTCCCTTCCCTTGTGACATATTGAAGACCCCCTCATGTTTAAAGCTCATACGGTTTCTTTTTTCCTTAACCTTCCCATGTTTCCCATGGGCTTTAAAAACCGCATGCTTTATAAAATTCCTTAAGCCTTTCTCTTGGACTTAGGAATTACTCCCCATTTCTCCCGTGCTTAAAACCCCTAGCCGTTCCTTACCCTTTTCAAAATACCCTTGGGACTTTGATTTTTTCCCCTACTCAAAAAACAGAAGAAAAGTATTGACGTGCAAGGGAGCAATGGTGGAATTCCGAAAAGGAAGTGTAAAGATGTTTCCACGTCCAAAGGACTACAATTGCGATGCCTCCTAAGAAAGTCCAAGGCGCAGTCGCGGGAGGGTCATCTCTCGGTATCCATGTGGATATCTCACCCCAAACCCAGGTTTTTCCTTCTTAATTTTTATTTTATATCGTTGTAATTTAATCATGCAAGGTTAGTTGTTAGAAATAGGATATATTTTGTCCTAGTCATTCACGACGAAATACATCTAATGGAACATGCAAAATAAATAAAGTATAAACGCACTTTTTTCAAATAGCTTTATGCATTGAAATGAATTATGAGCTAGATTATTACCCATTAAAGTAGTATACTTTGGTTAAGCCTAAAGGTATAAAACTGTATCTCCCACTATTAACCCCTATTCTTTTTACAATGAATCATCATGGAAAGTGCAAATCATGAAAGGACTCTTACGGTGCATAAACTCTATGAAATTATCATTGCTAACTGCATAACTTATCAAGAAAAAGGTTGCTTATTTAGCATGAGTTTTGTTCGCAAAGAAAAGGGAAGATTAGTTGGAATTAACCTAACCTCAAATCAATAAAGTTTAGGACTGAAAAGTCAATTGACACATAGATAACAAATCATGTGGAAGTAATCTCGAAATTACCTTCTAGAGTTAACCAAGTTGATATAAACTTAAAAATACCTAGGCTGCGAAATATTCATTGGGAATGAGTTAAATTCCAAGAAACGTCTATACCTTAAATACTTGTCCACATTTCCTGAATGTAGGGTCAGTAAATTGTAATCGTAAAAGGAACTAGGGTTTATCCCTGAGATTCTTACAAAAAATAAAGCTAGGAAACCCTAGGTCTAACAACGTCAGCTTAAAGAACCTGAAATGGATTGTTTCATGACTCCATTATCGCATAGTATGATGCGGGACTTGTGTAGTAAGTACGGAGTCATATGGTCTTGTGATTGAATGACAAGAAGAAAGGCCAAATTCTCGCAACAAGGATGGCGGATCCTTATGTAAGTTATCTTGCAAGAGGATGTATACTTTGATATCCTTCTTGAGTAAGGAAGATTAATTGGAGATTAAAGACCAAAAATTGAAGTACCCAATGAACTTTAAGGTTTGACCAAGTTGGGTTAATAGGGTACGCCCTAACCCAGAATATAGGGGAACTTGCCAGGTTGCAAATCATCCCGGATCAAGTGCTGGATGCATTCGAAAGGAAGGATTCATTCCTTAGCAGTTTGCCAACATAAAAAACGATCAATGAAAATGTTTGTGCTTGCTACAGATTTTAGAGCACTGTTTGACTTTGTTTGACCAATGAATTAAAAGATAAATGAATATCTATACTTCAGGGTGAAGGCCTGAAGGGAGAGGCAGCTTCAGTTACCCCTGACTGCTTGCCAGACCCTAACCAAGGGGGTTGTTGATCGCGCCGGGAACATGGACCCAACCCGCCTCGAGAGGTCTCTCTGTTGAGCGCTACTTGGAGCAAGAGGATGCTTGGGTGCCTGGGGGGGGCTCTGGCCGTAAATCCCTCGCCTTCCAGGTCCTGCACAAGAGGCTAACGTGACTCGTGATTGGATCTCGAGGCCCACATACTAGTCTACGGGCGGAAACTTGGAATAGTGATCCCTGTGGATTGTTGAATAGCCTTTGGGTGGATTGTGGATAAGCCTACGGGCAGAACTCTTTGTATTTCAAAGATAAATATGATGACTTGTTAATAAAGAACTTGTCTGATATTGTTTTTCTATGTCAAGTGATAAGTGTAATATATAGAATAAGTAAAAGGAAAAAAAAATTCGCATTTCATGGCGGCGCATGAGCTAAGCCGTGACGCCGCAATCCGTTAGGTGATAGAGGGGGGGGGGGGCAGCAAGCTCCTCGCTGGAGCTTGCTCAGGGCCCTCTCCATGCACGCTGACAGGCAAGGGGGGGAGGATTCCCTCCCCTCCCATATTTAAAGAGGGAGGGTGGCATGGTTAACGAGGAGGGAGGAGAAGAAGATACACACCGCCTACTTGATTGCTGCCGCCACCAGCCGCCGCTATCACCTATCCCCTCCAGCTTCCCTCCACAGCGCCATCGTGAGACTTCTCGTTTCCCCCCCCCCCCCCCCCCCAAATTGTCTTTCCCCCCTCCTGCCACATGATAAAGGAAGCTTCTTTGTAGAAGCTTCCTAAGGGGGGGGCTAATAAAGCCCCCATTCACCCCTCATATCCCCTTCCTATGAATTTTCATTCCCCCCTCCCCTGGGTTTTTAAACCCCCAAGCCCCCTTTCCCGTGGTGCATTAACCCCTTTTCCGAGGTAGACTTAAGCCTTTTCCGGGGTACGATTAACCCTTTTCCGGGATGCATTAAAGCCAATTCCCTTAAAATTCACCTTACTCTAGGAGGAGAAAACCCTTAATCCCCGTGCCTAAAACCATAAGTCTCGTCTTGTGTTTGACCCCATGTTTTACCCTCATATGTTCTTTTTCTTTTGTACACTCCTAAGCCCTTTCTAAACCCCGTACACACCTTTTTTCCCAACTATAAACCCTTGTGTTATTTTTCAATTTTTCCTTTGGGTTTGAAAAACTCCCAAATCCTTCCATTCCATTGCCAAAGATATCCCAAGGGCTTTCATAGATGTTTGTGAAGCCACGCTCACACATAACCTTTCCACCATGATTATATCCTATAGATCCTTTATCCCTTAAGCTTACAAACCTTTTTCTCTCCGAAGAAGCTAGGATTTTAGAGGTCTTATTATCCCTTCCGGTGGTCAACTTTTTGATCGACTTCTTGCCTCGAAAGAGAGACGGTGGAAATCCAAAAGAAAGAGTAAAAGCTGCCTTCACGATCGAACTGCAATGCCGCCTAAGAAAGTCCAAGGAGTAGCTGCGGGAGGGTCGTCTCCCGGTATACATGTGGATATCTCACCCCAAAACCAGGTTTTTCCTTCTTGGTTTTATATCGGGTTTTAAGTCAAATCATGTAAAGATAAATTGTTAAGGGTAGGATATATTTTTTCCGAGTTATTTACAATGAAGGAGTTCAGTTTAATTGAACAAATGATAATGTATAGAACGTAGTTTCCTTCGAATAGCATCATGCATTTATAACGAATTACGAACAAGATTATCTACTTACTATAGTAGTATATTTTAGTTAAATTCCTGAAGGTATAAAAGCTGCATTTTGCACCATTAACCCTATTCCTTTGGCAACGATTCATCATGAAATCCATGAAAGGTTTTTTTCTCGTTACTCAAATTACTAGGAAGTTATCATTGCTAACTGCATTTCTTAGCAAGGAAAAGATTATTATTTGGCATGAGTTCGTTTGCAAGGAAAAAGGAAGGTTAAATTAAATTCATCGACTGAAAAATCAATTATTACAAGGATAATAAATCGTGACGAGGTGATCAATATTACCTTCCAAAAAGATAACTAAACCAATCTAAACTTAGAAATACCATACTGAAGAGAAAAATACGCCTCGGAAATGATTTAAAGACCAAAGAAACGTTTATACCTTAAGCACTTGACTACTTTCCTTATTGTAGGGTCAATAAATTCGTAACGATAAAGGACTAGGGTTTGTCCCTGAGGTTCTTAAAAAGAAACCCTAGGTTTGACATAAGTCAGCTTAAAGAAACTTAAACGGATTATTTCAACGTAGGACTTGCACAGCAAGTACGAAGTCATGTAGTCTTGTGACTGATTCACAAGACGAAAGGGTAACCAACCTCAACAAGGATGGCAGATCCTTACTCAAGTTATCTTGCAAATGGATGTATTCTTGGATATCCTTCTAAATAAGGAAAGTTATAAACGAGAAACTAAAGTATCTAATGAACTTTAGGGTTGACCAAGTTGGGTTAATAAGATACGCCCTAACCCGGACTATAAAGGATCTCGCCAAGTTACAAGACACCTTGGGAACGAGTGCTGATATACTCAAAAGGAAAGAATAATTCCTTAGCAGTTTGCCAAACAACACGGTTGATTTAATGGAAATGTTTGTGCTTGCTAGAGATTTTAGAGCACTATTTGAATTATGAATTACAAATTAAATGAATACCTATACTTTAGGTTAAAGACCTAAAAGGAGAGGTAGTTTCAGTTACCCCCGACTGCCTGCCTGACCCTAACCAAGGGGGTTGTTGACCACTCCGGGAACGTGGACCGAACCCGCCGCGAGAGGTCTCTCTGTTGAGCTCTACTTGGAGCAGGAGGATGCTTGGGTGCCAGAGGGGCTCTGGCCGTAAATCTCTCGCCTTCCGGGTCCTGCGCAAGAGGCTAACATGACTCGGGATTGGATCTTGAGGCCCGCATACTAGTTTACGAGCGGAAGCTTGGAATAGTGATCCCTGCAGATTACTAGATAGCCTTCGGACGGATTATGGACAAGCCTACGGGCGGAACTCATTGTATTTCAAAGATAAAATGATGAAATGTTAATAAAGAACTTGCTTGATATTGTTTTTCTATGTCACGTGATAAGATTACGTGAAGGAACCAATGCTTAATGGATTAACTAAAGAAGCTGATTGTTATATGTCAAATCAATGTGTTAGATAATTACATAACTAGAAACAAACCGAGGAAAGTGCGGAGGATGGGCCATGGGCCCGTCCTACGGTTGGGTGGTCCCGGTTAGCCAGGAACTTTTCTCAAAAATCTCGAAGAACAGCGGGATGATCATCAAAATGAATAACGAAAGCGATGACCTAGAGTTATGTCTTACCCGATTTACGCTGTTTTAGGGGAACGGAATGGGACTATGCCTTATGGCAGAGAGGTTGAGCTTTGCATCCCTCTCATTTCCCATTCTCCTTGAACCAAGTGCAGCGTGAATCCGCTTCGGACCTGGCATTTCTACGTAAAGTAGTGCGCTCTGGTCTGACGCTAGTTGCTATTAGTTAATGACCAATCAGGAAAACCCTAATTCCAGTCGATCCTAAGTGGGAATGGCCATGATATTTCTGCTACGCGGCAGATGCGGGAAGACCTAGATCGCAAATCCTGTAACATTTCATGGGAGTGCCGGGCGGAGCTTTCTAGACATCCTTTCGGATGGACTGCTAAGACGTGTCCTGGATGATACTAAGAGGACACGTTACAATAAGATTATGTGAAGGAACCAGTGCCTAACGAGTTAATTAAAGAAGCTGGTTGTTACATGTCCAACTAATTTGTTAGATAAGTAAATAACTAAAACAACCCGAGGAAAGTGCAGAGGATGGGCCATAGGTCCGTCCTATGGATGGGTGGTCCCGGTTGGCTGGAAACTTTTCTTAAAACATGAGGAACAGCAAGATGAGCATCAAAGGACACGAACAACAAAAGCGTTGACCTAGAGTTATGACTTAACCCGATTTACGCTGTTTTAGGGAAACGGAATGGGACTATGCCTTATGGCAGATAGGTTGAGCTTTGCATCCCTCTCGTTTCCCATTTTCCTTGAACCAAGTGCAACGTGAATCCGCTGACCTGGCGTTTCTGTGCAAAGTAGTTCACTTGGGTCTGACGTTAGTTGCTGTTAGGAAATGACCAATCAAGAAAACCCTAATTCAGGTTAATCCTAAGTGGGAGCGGCCAGAATACTTCCGCTACGTGGCAGACGTGGAAAGCTCTAGATCGCAAACCTCGTAACATTCCATGGGAGTGCCCGGCGGAGCTTTCTAGACATCCTTTCTGATGGACTACTAAGACGTGTCCTGGATGATACTAGTGGACATGTTTCAGTTGGTATCAGAGCCGACCAACAACGGAATTATTTTTATGAAATCATAATAAGATGAAGTAAAGCAAATGTTGCTGTCCAAACATTTCCTTACCTTCAATGGTGTCTTGCAGAATTACGAGGCGCGAAACAAGTTCTTGGTATTTCAAGTCATATTTATGACTGCAATGCATTCTCCGCATTATCAACAAAGGTTTGAGATGATGAACATCCTAGAGCAGATCTATAATCCATCACCGTTGTACATGGAAAGAAGATGGATGGGTGCCTCACGAATCTACTATTTAGCCGCCCACAAGTTTGCTTATCTACAAACCAACCTAAAAAGGATCAAGTGGTTAGAAGACCTGAAAATCGTGAAGCTATTCATTTTTGTAGAAGCTCACATAAACTCAACTTTAGATATTTGAGGACGGAGGGTTGAGATGAACTCATATGTATATGAGGAAGTAGCCCGTGTAATCCCGGCCGACAGGATTAAAGTGTTGGGCCGCCATGAGAAGTATGGATTCCAACGGAAAGGATATCCTGAACTTCTGATGACTTACTGATTCCTGAAGATCCATGACCCGAAACCTTACTATTATACAGTTCCTGTAGATAAATGTAATACAACGTTGTTCTCCCCAAACTAAATGAAACAGCTGGCTTATCATCGCATGAAATGTTGTATTCGAAAGACTATGGCCATATGTCTGATTGTACATAAGAGTTGATAAAAAGTTAAGTAGCTACATTGTTTACATGATATCGAAATTGAACATGTAATATAAATTAATGACGATTATCGTATAATAGCATTAAGAAAACCTTTATTCAGGCACAACCCCAGGTACAGGTTCCTAATTCGCCTCCTACATCAAGTACTGCTATGATCCAGGAGAAGAAGTTCATTCTCAAGCAGATTAAGCCACCCGAGTTTGATGGGAGAGACAGATTCGTCCAAGTTGATGCTGAAATTTGGATTGAATCCATGGAGAATTACTTTGAAGCAGTCGGTACTGCACTTGCCAATCAGGCTATGCTCGCTAAGCTAAAGCTCACCGGTGAAGCGAGGCTTTGGTGGAAGCAATGGTGCAGGAATCAAGGGATCACAGAGGGATATGTTACCTGGGAGAAGCTAAAGAAAGCTGTGCAAGGAAGATATTTACCACATGCTTATTGCACGCAGAAAATGAATGAGTTCTACGAGCTAAAATAGTTGGGGCTCACGCTTGATGCATACTACTCTAAATTTGTCTCACTTCTTAAGTATGCACCGCAGATGGACATGACACAGCAAGTGTCTAAATTTTGTGCGGGATTAAATCCTTTAGTCAATACCCGTCTCAAATCTATGCATCCATCATATCTTCAGGATTCACTCATTCGAGCGGCGCCTATAATTCAGGAGGTGCAAGCTAGACCAAGGGGTAACAAAATTTGGTCTTATAATGACCCGAACAGAGGAGCATTCAAACCTCAAATGAAGAGAGTTCAAGGTCATAATCAGAGACAAAGAAAGAAAGCAAGGATGAATAATGTCAACAACTTTGTTTCTACTCAAAGTAATGGCCGAAACCTCCGTTGTTTCCACTGCAATGAACTCGGTCACTTCAAGAGGCAATGTCCCAAGCTTGGTGGAGGACATTGCCAAGCGCCTTTCCAAGGATCAGGCCATGGTCAAGGAGCCACTACCTGTGGGAGCTTTCACTCAACTGCCAAGACCCACGACCGCTTATTCTTTCAAGCGTTCCAAGCCAAGCACTAATGGCTACCTCTCACATAACCAACGCGCCATCCATACCTTTGAGTCACCTCCTCTCCCGCGCACTCCGGTGGCTCCATGATCCAAGTGCAAGCTTCAAGCAACCTCGATCCTCTCGCTCCAAGCTCCAAGATCCATTGCTGTGAGCAAGACAAGAGAAGAGAAGAGAAGAGAAGAAGAGAGGAGAAGATGGAGAGTTCTCCTCCTTGGTCCCTCACCCTCACACACTCACTCCCTCACACTCTCACACTCCCTCTCTCAAGCACAAGCTCAAGCAAGAAATAACAAGAAGAAGAAGAAGAAGAGGAGAGCTACTTTTGGCCACACACAAGAATGAGCTTCTCATTCACTTTTCAACTTTATATACAAAACCCTAAATCCCTTTTGGGGGACATGAATGGTGTAGTCCCGGGCTGCCACCGTTTCCAAAATGCCTTTAAATAGTTCGTTGAATTTTTCTATGTCCCGGGCTCCCCTTTCTGCCCTTGAGCATCTGGTGCCCGAGCATACGTTGGGGGTTTGTGCCAGCGGTGTCGCCACATTGTGTGCGCCTCCTTGAGCGTCCACTCCCCTGGCCCGTGGATTCTTCGGCCTTTGTCCGGGGCTGTGTCGCTTAGGGCCGCATTTCTTGGTGTACCTTTTAAGAGTGGGCATGTAGCGCACCGGCGGAGGGGCGTGTGCTGCATGTTCTCGTCGGCTGCGGAGAGTGTCCTTGCAAGCTAGTTGTCATTGGTTCTCCATGTTTTCCTCGTGGGGGGGCCTGTAAGATGCGAATCAAGGATTAGGATTTGTCACATGATAAGACCATTCATATATAAGGGATTATAGTGCAGATTATCAAGCGCATAAGAGGAGAAGGGGAGGGGTGGGGCATGCAGCGCTTGTTGTAGAGGGATGGCCCCTGTGATGTATATTTAGCCTCCTGCCATTAGCACCGAGTTACGTCGGCTTGTGATCATGGATTTAGGAAAAGCTCCTCCTCGGAAGGATAGACCGAAAAGGGAAGAAGGTGTATAGAAAGGGACTACACCCTCTCTACACCATCAAAGTTGTTGGTCAAGGCTTCCTATGGCGGTAATGTGGGTTGCATGCCCTTCACTTGGAGGTGGGGATGGTCACACGGCTTTTAAATGCGTGATGAGAGGAGGACTTGAGGAGCTTAACCTGGCAGACCCAACTCTTCTCCCTGCGCTTGACTATCATTGCTTGTGTGTGTTGATATTGTTTATACACGGTGACACACAAATCAATGTTTATTTATATACATATTTATGAATCCATGTCACTTCGCGAGGATAAGAACCAATTGTAGAACTCGGGGTTATACTGGAGCGTGGCACACGCATCCAGCACTCGTGGCAGCTTACTTAGTACCGATAGATATTTTGCCACATTGAGCAGCACGGACCCTTGTCCAAGTCTACTGGCAACATGTAACTCCTCCTCAGTGAGAACCTTATCAATCAAAGGGCTCTCTAGGCTAGTTCTAGCTAAGTCCGTACCCCGAATGTTAGTTAGCACTCGAAGGGAAGTTGGTGCCACATAGGTTGGGTCTCTTTGAGACCGTCATTTGGCCAATCACTCCTCAAATACTGTCATGATCTAAGCTCCTAGTTCGGCCATTACAACGCGGTTTTCACACCAACACTGTTAAAATTGACTTCGACGTGCTGACAATCGCTTTAGTTGCTCTAGGTCTACGAGATTTGATTGGCAGAGCACTTCATTGAACGTGACAGTTAAGCGTAGTTCATCAGCTTCCTTGTCAGAGATGAGTCGCATGCGTTCATGTAAGAGCTTGTTATAGTGCTCGTCAAGATGTTCTTGCTCTTCCCAAGATAGAGGGAAGGGCAAGTAATCTCCAAGCTGCTCCTTGGGTATTGTGCCCACATCCGCAAGGACGTAGACTCGTGTGAACACCTTGAGCTTAGCATCCAACTCAGCTAGCCATTCTACGATACTTCTATGTTCAATGAGGGCTTGCTCAGTTGCCATCTCATGCAAGGTTCCAGGAGTTTCCTTAGGCTTTAGCATAGCTGGGGGTTCAGGCCTAGATGAGCAAGATTGGTCAACGCTAGGATTGCTTATGCTCTTAGGGATTGTGCATTTTTCTTGAGGTTTTGCTACTATTTTGTCATGGTTCTTCTCGGATGTGACTTGTATAGATTTGTCACCCTGTTGTGACAGCGTTGTATCCACTCTTGATTGGTCGATGCGAGTTCTATTGTCTGTGGATTGAGTGTTGAAAGCAACTATTGATGGCAACGACTGCTTTGATTTTTCAGAGCACATGGATATGTTAGAGGTTTCGCCACTATTAGGAGAGACATCAATGGATTCACTGGTGGGTGGACTTAATGCTTTATTCATCAGCTTTCCAGCACTCTTCGTCCCAATGTTCTTGGGGTCCACAACCACCTGCAACAACTGTTGTTATTTTCTATGCTTTCTCCTCTTTTTCTTGGTCAGTGAAGGTGCTTCTCTCAATGACTTAGGACCCTGGACTAGGTTGACCGCGCTGATGTGCTTGGATGGGCCATAGCATTTCCCTTCTCTAATGTGTCCTCATGGGACCTAGTTGTGGCCTATGGAACAGCCTCGCTAGGTTGTGAGAGCACAACTGCCTCCCTTTTCGGAGAGTCTAGCTCTTCAGCCAACTCCCTTGTGTGTAACTTCTCGAGCCTAGGCTCTAGGCACTTTGAGAGTGCTGGAGTTGTCAATGAAGTTGGTTGCGACACCTCCTCCACAGGTAATCTACTAAGGACACATTCCGCAAGGGGCATTGTCACGGCCAAAGGCTGTGATTGTTGGGGTCCCTGATTGGAAGTAGTGGTGGCTAGTACAGTGGACGGGCTACCATTGGTAGACTGCAGTGTCAAGTCCCTAGGGCAATCGGAAGTGGTCGTGTCTTTTGTTGCCCTTTGCACATTCACTTGTGTAGATTGAGCAGCAGCACGAGGCTGCTGCTGCTGTGCTTCCCGTGTCCATTTAGGTGAAGAGGATGTGGGAGATTTGGGACTCCCACGTGGGCTTGGCACTGACTAGAGAATTTTCTCGTGATTGTTAGATGATTCTATCATTAGCTTTGTTGAGCAATCATCCTTATCATGCACAATGTTGTGCATGTGGTGCTTATTATCCTCTTGGAAAGTCAAAGGCTCCTTGGGCACTAGTGGACCTAGTGTACACTCGACAGTTACCTCTGATATCTACTTGCTAAGCACACTAGACTAAGGATCTACTTTTTGATAGGTCATGTTTGGTTTCTTGACTTCAATCGTGTGGGGCTCAATCACTCCCATATTTTTTGTTTCGAGACTTGGATTTTCATTTAGGTTTCCTCCTACGCCTCTTTGCTTTTGACATAATTTGGGCGTCTGACAGAGGTGGTCTAGTAGGGGGTTTTGGTACCGAAATCCATCGGTTGCCTGCATAATACCCTTGAGCATGAAGCAACGCCTTGGATATCCATCATGGCGTTGTGCTAGCTCTCCATTGATGCCTGCGTCTATAAGGCTTGGGCTTCTTTTGGGGTCTTCTACGATATTTGTAAGTCCAAAGCCTGTCCTTGGCATTGTCTCTTGACCTTCTTGGCTCAGGCATGGCCTCATTCACTGGCTCTCGTTGTTCGACCTGTGCTTGTATTAACTCTTCCAACAAGTCCTTGCTCTCGTTAATGGGCTTGACTGTTACGTCAGCACCTTCCTTGCCTTTCCCTCGAGGTTTGCTAAGGTCACCATTGCTAAAGGTCGTGACTATCCTCACACCCGGTAGTGTCAAGTGTATCCTCTGAGCTATGTAGTCAGCCTCACACTTGGTAGCCTTTTTGAAGGGCCTTCCTAGGAGGATTTCCTTTCCACCATTCTCGCTATTGGGAGGAACATAGAACATGAGGGGCAAGTTTTCTATTTCAATAGTTACAAGGACTTTGCACTTCCCTAAAAGTGCTTGTGGGTGTTCCCCGTAAGGATTAAGAGTTGCATCAATCGGTGTGAGCTCTGGTTGGCCTAGTAGGGTCCATGATTCATAGGTCAAGATATTAAAATATGCTCCTTCATCAATTAGAGCATCAATAGTATGATATCTTTTAGCGGTGAATTTGACCCTAAGATAGGCAGGTGGTACTATGTCTTCATCTTTCGGGTCTTGGCTTGTAAATTTAAGCCTTCTGACAGATACCCTTGAGTTTTCGACTACACGACCAGATGTGGATTCTCCAGTGCTGTCTTGGATCATCAGTGCAGTGCTATTCAAGGTACATCTCTCGTCAAGAGTGTCATGTCTAGTCATATTCACATTTGTAGCTCGCTGAAGTTGCATTTTGATCTAACTAGACACGGTCTGAACACAATGTCTTTGTGTTCTTGTGGCGTGGCCTTTTTTCCCTTGATGGCTAGTTTGGCCCATTGAGGTTCTAGGGTCTCTGTTTCTCTCTGTTCGGGTATGGGCTTTTGGTTGCTCTTTTTCAAGTGAGGTTTCATGCTCATGTAGAGCCATTAATTCACTAGGGTCCAATTTGGAGGACCTGTCACGACGCGCGTTTTCCCTCCAACCTACTTGGGGGAGATGCGGAGGGGGCCCCTCTGCGGGGGTCCGGGGGATAGACCCCCCCGGCCCGCAGGGCCGTTACGATAAAAGCCATGCACAATTTGGAGGACCGTTTATAGCCAAATTTTGAACTACGTGCTCTAAATTTTAGCCCAGTGATGGATCTGTGATGTGCCTTTAGCTCTACGTAGCCTTTGGGGCCAATCTCGGGGTTTAGATGTGTCAAAATTTGTGTTCTAGATACCTATCCAATTTTGATAGTTTTCTGTCCGATTCTCAGATGTCCGATTTTCAAGAGTTCGATTATCAAAATTGGACGTCCGATTTTGGATTGGTCCGATCGGCCCAGTGGTTCGATTCTGGACTGGTCCGATTCTCGACTGGTGGTCCGATTCTGGACTGGTCCAATTTCCAAAATCGGACAGGTTGGTCTGAGTGGTCCGATCGGACAGGATGGTCCGATCGGACGGTTGTCCGAGCGTCTGAGTGTTCGAGTGGTCCGAGTGTCCTATTCTCAAAATCGAACGGGTTGGTTCGAGTGGTCCGACTCCCAAAATCGGACGGGTTGGTCCGATTGGACGGTTGTCCGAGTGGTCCGATTCTCAAAATCGGACGTTCGATTCTGAGACTCGGACACTGAATCGGGTGTCCAATTCTGCCGACCCGAACGCACTTTCGACCATGAAATCATCCAGAATCTTAAGGTATTGCTTATTGTAAGCTACAAGATTCCACAGGAATGATGCTAGAGTGATGGGGAAGAGATCTATATACCTGGGATGGCCAATAAATTCCAAAATGTAAATCAGCAAACGAATCAAACCCTCATGCCCTGTTATGACAGCAGAAACCCTGATGCTTATTTTTCTTCTTTTTCTTTGTTTTTTCGTACCCTAATGCACCCAAATCACAAAGTAAATACCTACGCTACTTCATTCCACAACATAAATCTCAAGAAAGCAAAAAAAACTACTTGCCAAGGAGATCGAATACCATCTTCAACCCCCTCCCTTCCTACCTATTTCAAGCACCGGTTCGGGGAAAGTCCTTACTTCGATACTCGATTCGAAGCGCGCAAGCACTCAAGGCTTGAATCCGTTGGTCCCGGAAATGGAACCAAAATGTGGGAGCTTTCACTCAACTGCCAAGACCCACGGACTGCTTATTGTTTCAAGCGTTCCAAGCTGAGCACTAATGGCTACCTCTCACATAACCGACGCGCCATCCATACCTACGGGTGTAGTGAGCTTACCTCCATGCCATTCGAGTTACCTCCTCTCCCGCGCACTCCGGTGGCTCCACGATCCAAGTGCAAGCTTCAAGCAAGCTCGATCCTCTCGCTCCAAGCTCCAAGCTCCATTGCCGCGAGGAAGACAAGAGAAGAGAAGAAGAGAGGAGAAGATGGAGAGCTTCTCCTCCTCGATCCCTCACCCTCACACACTCACTCCCTCACACTCTCACACTCCCTCTCTCAAGCACAAGCTCAAGCAAGCAAGAACAAGAAGAAGAAGAAGAGGAGGAGGGCTACTTTTGGCCACACACAAGAATGAGCTTCTCATTCACTTTTCAACTTTATATACAAAACCCTAAATCCCTTTTGGGCGGTCATCCCCTTTTTTCCTTTTTTTACATGGTCGATCATAGCCTAGGCCCTTTTTCCCATTGTCCTTCTATCTTCTTTTCCACCCCCTGTCTATATTTACAAATTGCACGGGTGAGAGCCCGGCACTCCTTGAATTAAACCCTAATGCACTTGCGCTCTTTTACAAAAGTTTTGACTTGCGCTTTTCCTTGTGCGCCTTTCTCCCTTATTTAGGACTCTTCTCCTTGTGCGTCTTTGTCTTCCGTTTCTCTTTGCCTTGGCCTTTGTCTTTGTCTTCTGCTTTAGCTTTTCCGGATTTTCCACCTTCGTTCATTTGAGGGTTAACACTACCCGAGGAAGAGGGAGAACCGCCTACATTGCCAATAGGCAAATGTGCGAAGAAGAAGAAGAGGAAGATCCGACTATGGAAGGAGAATTCGAAAGGGCGATAGTCCATGCCGCTTTACACAAGGGCCAAATCGCTAGTTCTCGGTGATTCAAACACTATCGGACTATCAAGGTAAAGGTTTCAAGACCTTGATTGATTGTGGCAGTACACATTCCTTTATCTCACTAGCATGTGCAAAAAGATTAGGAATTGCCACAGTAGAAGGACCTACCATGCTTGTGGAATTGGCAAATGGTCATGAGGTTACTTGTACCAGGCAAATTGCTAAGGTGGAATTCTTCCTAGGAGGAAAGAAAACTTCGGTCAAATTCAGAGTTATGAATTTAGGTATCCATGAGTGTCTACTCGGAATGGATTGGCTCAAGCCTAACGATGCCCACATTCACTGTGGAAAGGGTCAAGTTTCCTTTCGAAACTCTAAAAGGGAATTAGTCACAACTCAAGGTGAGGCAGGAGTGTCAAGAATCCAATTGGCCAAAGTATCTCAGATCATAAAAGAAGTCAGAAAAGGATTACATGTTTACTTGATCAAACTCAACAAATTAGATCAAAAGCAAGAGTCTGATGAAGGACCTTCTTGGCTAAAGGAATACGCGGACATATTTCGTGAAGAGTTGACTAAACTTCCGCCTCAAAGAGAAGTGGATCATGAAATTAGGTTAGTACCAGGAGCTATACCAATTGCAAAGAGACCTTATAGAATGTCCATACCAGAAGCAATTGAGCTGAAGGAACAACTCAAGCAACTGCTAGATCAGGGCTACATCCATCCTAGCAGTTCACCCTGGGGAGCTCCAGCACTATTCCAGAAAAAGAAAGATGGGACACTTCGACTATGTATTGATTACTGTGGGTTGAATCAATCAACAGTCAAGAACAAGTATCCTATTCCTAGAATAGATGAGCTTCTTGATCATCTTCAGGGTGCAAAGATCTTCTCCAAGATTGATCTCAGGTCAGGTTACTATCAGATAAGGATCAAGGAAGAAGATATCCCAAAGATGGCCTTCAATACAAGATATGGGCACTTTGAGTTCCTAGTTATGTCATTTGGGCTTATGAATCCACCTGCCACCTTCAATAGGTTAATGCAGGATATCTTTAGGCCATATCTTGATGATTTTGTGCTTGCCTTCTTCGATGACACTTTAGTCTATTCTAAAAAGGAAGAAGATCATGAACCTCAACTTCGGATTTTCCTTGAGACAATGAGGTCACATAAGCTGTATGCTAAAATGAAGAAGTGTGCATTCTTCAAGCGTCACATTGAATATCTGGGATTCATAGTATCAGCAGAAGGAATCTCAGTGGACCCAGCCAAGGTCAGAGATGTTCTTGAGTAGCCAATACTAGTATCTGTCAAGAGTTACGTAGCTTTCTTGGATTGACAGGATGGTATAGGGTCTTCATAAAAAACTATGCTTTGATTGCAGCACCTCTGACGGACTTACTGAAGAAGCAAACTTCCATTGCATGGTCAACTCCCGAACAAAATAGCTTCGACAAATTGAAGCAAAGTTTGGTATCAACACCTATTCTAAAACTTCTAGACCTCAATAAGGAGTTTGAGGTAGTAAATGATGCTAGCATTCTTGCCTTGGGGTATGTACTTATGCAGGAAGGTCATCCAGTAGCATACTCTTCAAGGAAATTGAAGAGTCATGAAAAGAATTATGCTACGCATGATCTGGAATTGCTAGCTGTCATCCATGCTCTAAAGCTTTGGAGACACTACCTGTTGGGTAATAAGTTTACTCTAGTAACTGACCATAAGAGTCTCAAATGGATCTTTACCCAGAACGAGCTCAACATGAGGCAACGTCGGTGGATTGAAGTGTTGGAGGAGTATGACTTTGAAATCAAGTACCGACCATGAAAAGAGAATGTAGTTGCCGATGCACTTAGTCGCAAGGCATTCCTTAATTCCCTAATCTTGCAAAATCCATCAACAGCCAGATCTCTAGCTAAAAAAGTATCTATGCCAAACAACCCTATACTTGAGTTAGCTAGAAAGGATGCATGCCATGATCCAGCCTACCAAATAATGCTAAGGGATATCTCTATCAAAGATCAGAATCAAAAGTTACAGGCTAAGTATCATGAATTTTCTATCAATAATGGGCTTGTCTATTATAGAAGAAGGCTGTGTATACTAGCAAGCCAGTCACTTAAGTAGAAGATATTGTGGGAAGCTCATGATTCCCCTTTCGCAGGACATCCTGGCTATGCCAAGACTCTCAATGCAGTTAGGAAGAGCTACCATTGGGAGAGGCTCAAAGGTGACATTCTCAAATATGTCACCGAGTGTTTGTCTTGTCAACGTATCAAAGCCGAACATGTCATGATGCCAGGGAAACTGCAACCGCTTGACATCCCCCAAATGAAATGGGAATTCATCAGTATGGATTTTGTTGTAGGCCTATCCCAAGTCCAAGGAGGATACAACTCCATCATGGTTGTGGTTGATATGCTTACTAAGGTTGCACACCTCATTCCAGTAAAGACAAACTATAAAGTCTCAGACATTGCAAGATTGTTTATCAAGGAGATATTCAAGCTACATGGTTTACCCAGAAGAATCATTAGTGATCGTGATTCTCTCTTCACATCACACTTCTGGAGAGCTATCTTTGAAGCTATTGGGACTCAACTTTGTTTTAGCACTGCCTACCATCCCCAAACGGATGGCCAAACAGATCGAGTAAATCAAGTCATCGAGAATATGCTTAGGGCATACTGCTATCGAGAGCCGAAGAGGTGGATTCAATACTTGCCTTTGATTGAATTCGCCTATAATGCTTCTTACCAGCAAAGCATTCAGATGACCCCTTTCCAAGCATTATATGGTCATGACTGCAGAAGTCCCCTAAACTTTTTTGATCCAACCCTAAGGGTTGAATCTTTAAGGCAAATGTTGGAAGAGATGGATGACTAAATTAAGTCAATAAGACAAGTCATAAAAGCGGCCAAGGATAGACAAAAGGCATACGTGGATTTGAAGCGTCAAGAAAGGGTCTTCGAAGAAGGAGACATGGTCTTCATTCGCGTACGCCCTAAAAAGAGTTCTCTATCCTTAGGGAATTGCAAGAAGCTAAGTCCAAGGTATTGTGGGCCATACAAGATCCTCAAATGCCTAGAACCTAATGCTTATAAATTGCAACTTCCTGAGAACCTAAAAGTTCACAATGTATTCCACATTAGCCTATTGAAAAAGTATGTACCTAATCCTAACCATGTACTTGACGACCAACAAGTTGTAATGCCTAGTCAAGGAGTCCTTGAACTAAGGCCTAATAGGATCTTAGATGTTAGGGAGAGACAATTAAGATCCAGAACCCTGAGAGAATGCCTCGTCCAGTGGAAATATTATCCCGAAGAGGATGCTACTTGGATAAATGAAGGCACTCTCAACCATCAATATCCCTAGTTTATCTCAAGATGAGGACATCTCGATTCCTCTAAGGGGGAGAGAATGTAAAGTTCTAAATTTCTCTTCATGTGAACTAACCCTTTCAGGTAATGGATAATGAGATAGATTTTTTTTAAAGGATAATGCAAATTTTTCTTCATTATTCCCCTCCCCAGGCGACTATCGTGCTGGAAGGGGAGGGGAATAGTAACCGTTCTGAAGCTCCTCGGTGGGGGAAATGCAGGTGGTAGCGCCATGCACAATGACACGGAGAGAGGGAGGATTCCCTTCCCTCTCCCTATAAAAACCCCCACTCAAGGAAAGGCCAAGGAGAGGGGAGAGGACGACGTTGCCAGGACATCACCGTGAGAAGGAGGAGGAAGAGGGTACGCTGCCGTGATGCCTGACGGAGGAGCTGAAGTCGAGAGAGAAAGAGGGGGAGGCTGCCATTTGGCTGCCACATCTCGAGTGCCCAGGGAGGAGCTGTTGCCACCGTCGACCAGAGAGCCCTTCACCCCCCCTTCCACGTGGAAGCTTTAGAAGCTTCCTAGGGGGGAAGCTTCTAAGGGCCCTAAGCCCCCTTTCAACCCCGTGGCCCAAAACTTCCCAAGGCCCCTTTTTTTATGCATTTTCAAACCCCCCCCCCCCCCCGGTTTTAATTATTTTAAGGGCCTTTCATCCCTTCTTGTGCCTCACCAAATTCTCCCTACCTCCTCGGTGCTAAACTCAATGACCCTTTTGTCTTGGGCCATATAAATCCTTTTCATCCTCTATTGTGCCTTTCGAAAACCTTTCATTTCCCCCGTGTCTTATCATCCCCCTTATCCTTTAAACCTTTAGGCTTTAAATGTCTTATCACCCCTCTTATCCCTTAAGCCAAAAACACCCCCGTGTGTAAAATTCCTCATCTCCCTTCCCTTGTAACACATTGAAGACCCCCTCATGTTTAAATCTCATAAGGTTTCTTTTTTCCTTAACCTTCCCATGTTTCCCGTGGGCTTTAAAAACCGCGTGCTTTATAAAATTCCTTAAGCCTTTCTCTTGGACTTAGGAATTACTCCCCATTTCCCCTGTGGCGGTTAAAACCCTTAGCCATTCCTTACCCTTTTCAAAATACCCTTGGGACTTTGATTTTTTCCCCTACTCAAAAAAGAGAAGAAAAGTATTGAGGTGCAAGGGAGCAACGGTGGAATTCCGAAAAGGAAGTGTAAAGTTGTTTCCACGTTCAAAGGACTACAATTGCGATGCCTCCTAAGACAGTCCAAGTTGCAGTCGCGGGAGGGTCATCTCCTGGTATCCATGTGGATATCTCACCCCAAACCTAGGTTTTTCCTTCTTAATTTTTATTTTATATCGTTGTAATTTAATCATGCAAGGTTAGTTGTTAGAAATAGGATATATTTTGTCCTAGTCATTCACGACGAAATACATCTAATGGAACATGCAAAATAAATAAAGTATAAATGAACTTTTTTCAAATAGCTTTATGCATTGAAATGAATTATGAGCTAGATTATTACCCATTAAAGTAGTATACTTCGGGTTAAGCCTAAAGGTATAAAACTGCATCTTGCACTATTAACCCCTATTCTTTTTACAATGAATCATCATGGATAGTGCAAATCATGAAAGGACTCTTACAATGTATAAACTCTATGAAATTATCGTTGCTAACTGGATAACTTAGCAAGAAAAAGGTTGCTTATTTAGCATGAGTTTTGTTCGTAAAGAAAAGGGAAGATTAGTTGGAATTAACCTAACCTCAAATCAATAAAGTTTAGGATTGAAAAGTCAATTGACACATAGATAACAAATCATGTGGAAGTAATCTCGAAATTACCTTCTAGAGTTAACCAAGTTGATATAAACTTAAAAATACCTAGGCTGCAAAATATTCGTTCGGAACGAGTTAAATTCCAAGAAACGTCTGTACCTTAAATACTTGTCCACATTTCCTGAATGTAGGGTCAGTAAATTGTAATCGTAAAAGGAACTAGGGTTTATCCCTAAGATTCTTACAAAAAATAAAGCTAGGAAACCCTAGCTCTAATAACGTCAGCTTAAAGAACCTGAAACGTATTGTTTCATGACTCCATTATCGCATAGTACAATGCGGGACTTGCGCAGCAAGTACGGAGTCATATGGTCTTGTGATTGAATCACAAGAAGAAAGGCCAAATTCTCGCAACAAGGATGGCGGATCCGTACGCAAGTTATCTTGCAAGAGGATGTATACTTTGATATCCTTCTCGAGTAAGGAAGATTAATTGGAGATTAAAGACCAGAAACTGAAGTACCCAATGAACTTTAAGGTTTGACCAAGTTGGGTTAATAGGGTACGGCCTAACCCAGAATATAGGGGATCTTGCCAGGTTGCAAGTCATCTCGGATCAAGTGCTGGATGCATTCGAAAGGAAGGATTCATTCCTTAGCAGTTTGCCAACATAAAAAACGATCAATGGAAATGTTTGTGCTTGCTACAGATTTCAGAGCACTGTTTGACTTTGTTTGACCAATGAAATAAAAGATAAATTAATATATATACTTCAGGTTGAAGGCCTGAAGGGAGAGGCAGCTTCAGTTACCCCCGACTACCTGCCTGACCCTAACCAAGGGGGTTGTTGACCACGCCGGGAACGTGGACCCAACCCATCGCGAGAGGTCTCTCCGTTGAGCACTACTTGGAGCAAGAGGATGCTTGGGTGCCAGGGGGGGCTAATGTGACTTGGGATTGGATCTCGAGGCCCGCATACTAGTCTATGGGTGAAAACTTAGAATAGTGATCCCTGTGGATTGCTGAATAGCCTTCGGGCGGATTGTGGATAAGCCTACGGGCAGAACTCTTTGTATTTCAAAGATAAATATGATGACCTGTTAATAAAGAACTTGTCTGATATTGTTTTTCTATGTCTAGCGATAAGATTACCTGAAGGAACCAATGCCTAACGGGTTAATTAAGGAAGCTGGTTGTTACATGTCCAACTAATGTGTTAGATAAGTAAATAACTAAAACAACTCGAGGAAAGTGCAGAGGATGGGCCATAGGTCTGTCCTACGAATGGGTGGTCCTGGTTGGCCGGGAACTTTTCTCAAAACACGAGGAACAGTAGGATGAGCGTCAAAGGACACGAACAACAAAAGCGTTGACCTAGAGTTATGACTTAACCTGATTTACACTGTTTTAGGGGAACGAAATGGGACTATGCCTTATGGCAGAGAGGTTGAGCTTTGCATTCCTCTCGTTTTTCATTCTCCTTGAACCAAGTGCAGCATGAATCCGCTTCGGACCTAGCATTTCTGCGTAAAGTAGTTCGCTTAGGTCCGATGCTAGTTGCTGTTAGGAAATGACCAATCAGGAAAACCCTAATTCAGGTTGATCTTAAGTGGGAGCGGCCGGAATACTTCCGCTACGTGGCAGACACGGAAAGCCCTAGATCGCAAACCCCGTAACATTCCATGGGAGTGCCGGGCGGAGCTTTCTAGACATCCTTTCTGATGGACTGCTAAGACGTGTCCTAGATGATACTAGTGGACACGTTACAGGAATCTTCAAAGACCATATATACAACTTCTATCAGAGAATCAGAAGATGAAGCCCCACTCCAACCATCCTCTAGAAGAGGGAGATCCATCATTGAGAGGTTAATATAGAAGGCCAACTTCTGCAAACAACTGATTACTGGAAAAAAAAGGAATGGTCTAGAGGAACATACTCCTGAAAGTTCTCAAACGTAGACCATAATAAATCCATCCTAGATTGCAATCTTTCCACTTTATCTTGAAACAACAGACATAATGTGGCCTGTCTCTAGAGAACTTCCAAGTCCTGCTGAGATATAGAAGGAATCATAGGAACACTCGGGCTTGGAGAAATGGACCGTGACTGTGCCAGGTGGTCCTGCAACTGCTTAATCTAGGAAGCTTGGGATTCCAATGTATTATGAGCAGTCTGCAAAGCTGAGAGTTTTGTATCTAAAAGAGTCTTAAACTCTTGAGCTTCTTTGGACATTTTCCTTTCTCTTCCGAAACTCTAGTGACCTTTGACTGAGCCTTTGCTAACTGAATTTTCAAAGAAGATATTTCTTCTCTCTGGGTCTCAATCATTTGTGTCTGCTCCTCCATCTGCTTAAACAGATCAACAAGAGTGTCTTTAGTAGAGGCTAACTCTGTGGTTGTCTTATACATCTGGTCTTTGGATTGCATCAATTCTTCCTAGAAAGAAGTATATAATTGTTGAGCACAAGCTGTCATCACTAAGAGTTCAATAGAACTCTCGATGTCGTTACAAAGGAAAGGAATGGCATCCCCTGACACTAAGCTGTTCAGTGAAGGAATTGATATTTCCAAAGAACCCTCTTGATGTGCCCTGAATAAGTTGTTTTATGTGAGGTAGGCAGGGAGGTCACTTCTAGAGGTAGCAGGAACTCTTATTGAAGGAATGACTGGGGGAATTTTCTCTACCACATGCTTCAAGCGCTTCCATTGAATAACCAATGGAGGAGGGGAATCAAGATCCTCTATGTCAATGGGTTCTGAATCCTTTGAAGGTGGAGGGGGAGGGACTTGATCAAATGGAGGAAGAGGAAGCACACCCTTTTTAAGGCTGGAATATATCAAGAAAGCATATAAATATGAACCATAAGTTACATTGGTAACATTCCCTCTAGTCACTTTGACAAAATGTTGGTCCATCTTCGTAAGAAGGTAAGTACTCCAGTCAATGGCAACCCTTTTAACACCATCTTGGAAGCTGTGAAGAGCTCCTTGGACAACTAGTGGGATGGTGTCTTGGCAGTCATGAACCTGTCTTGGAGAAGTTGGAAGACTAGCTTCCAGAGAGGATCAATGATCATTGAGAAAGACACTCCTGAAGTGTTAATCACCTTCTTGACATCGAGGACCTCTTTAGGATGCTTCTATAATAGCTTGAGAATCTCTTCATTTGAGAATAACTGCCTAGCTATAACAAAGGGTTCTCCTTTGTAGGGAAAAGACAAAACCTTTCCTAACCCTCTAGGTGTCAAAACCATGGAAGTACCACGAACCAAGCCTAATTTCTTACTGTATTACGCAAGAAACTCATCACATAGGACTGGATTGTCTCGAATCAAAAGGAGTGAAGCAACGACATATTGAATAGGACGAGGAGCTTGAGGCGCCATTCAGATGGAATATACACACACCACAAACATAGACAATCACAAAGAATACCTGCAATACAACAAAATAGCTATAAAAAAGAAATCGATCAAAATAAGCGTACACACACACACGCAACTAACCAATTGACCACCCCAAACAACCCACATCTTAGAAAAAATTCAGCATGACCCTTACACATATGCGACCAAAAGCTTCATGCTATGCAACAAGCAGGCACCCAAGACCCCGTATTAGGAGAAAAAAAAAAACTAAAGACCGCACATGTAATCATATCACATAATCAAACCATAATAACTCAAAAACCTAATCAGGACATAACCAAAACTTTGATAAACAATATCATCTTAAAGGACTATATGTACCCATCCCATGAAGTGTATTTATTAAAAAGGAAAAAAAGTGCAGTGAGGAGAATGATTTTAGTGAAGGTTTCATTTTAAGAAATTATTAACAATGGTTGAAATTTTATTGGGTTGTAAACCTTAATAAGAAAACGGCAGTTCATTTTTAAACTATTAGTTACAATTTATTAATGTGAAACAATGCTTTTAACAAAACCCGGACTGTGATCCCCAGACTCAGGTCTCTAAATGCATATTCATTGATTAGAAATTTAATGCGTCTGAAGCGCTCTTCTTTTTCAACGCATGCATTTTTGTGACGGTTGGTTCACTTTTATTTAAAATTAAAGTGCCTCTGAAGCATATGTAGCGCATGCAAAGTGAACGGTGGGTTGTGAAACTTGAGAGGCAACATTCAATTTTTCGAGTCTTGATAGAGAGTTGTTATGATGTGCACATCAAAGAAGAGCCTAGGTGCACTTGTCCTAATTTTCAAAGAAGAGAATCTACCCAAAGGGCATTTCTTGCCTGCAAACATATGTATTATGCATACGTGCACATACTTGGCCTTCAACCTAAAGAGCACATGGCTATACATCAACCTGCACTAACTCCCATTAACCTTGCCTTTGTGTTAGGGCAATCACGTAAGATATGCCGTGTCATGTGGAAAGCCCAAAAATAAGCATAACTCATTCATTTTTTTGGCCCACTCGTCATCATGCTCACATCAATAGGGTGTGGCTTGTCATTTTTTATTGCAAAAAGATTAGGGTGTAGCAATCTTGGAAAATTTCTAGATATTGTACTATTTTTGGGAGATAGAGAAGTCCTCCATTGCTCACTAGAGGAAGGTTGCCCATACTCTTTCTAGATATTGCACTCTTTTTGGGTAATGCAAAAGTTTTGGTTGTAGCAATCTTGAAAATTTTCTAGAATTTTGTATCGCAACTTCCTCAATTCTGGATACTATACATCTTGTTGCAAGCTTGAAAAATCTTGAAAAATTAATTTCAATTACAAAAGCACAAAATTGGAAGCTCACAAAAATAACACACTCCTACCAATGCACCACCCAGGTCAAACACCCATAGTATCAACTTGTTGCTCATCATGCACATAAGAAGTCATCCCCTTGGATCATAGATCAAAATGGCTAGCATTAACACAAATCTTGAGCCACACCTAGTATCACCTCTAGGGTCATAAGGACTCAAGTGCATATCATACACTAAAGGCTATGGAACCTCCATATATATGCTCAAAATACACCCATCAACAAATACATAGCAACATGCATGCTCTTTCAAAGTCCAATACATGGAAATTTACTTATATTGATAATTATGTACCACATCAAACATAAACTGAGCCTCACTTGCGTCCAACACATATTGACCATTACCAAAAATAGTGTAGTCCATATCTTGAAGTATTTTTGAATTGCCTATCAAGGCCTTTGACAAAGCATTTGAAATAGTTCAGATTGTGAAGCATTACATCTAACATCCTCTAAAGGCATATCCTCAAGCTCATGAATTGTCTCAAAAACGATAATTGTATCCTACAAATCATGTGTATCCAACACTTTATCAATCTCCCTCTGAGTCCTTTCATCAAGTAAAGCATGAGTTTCATAAGCCTCTTCAGATGCATTAAGAAAATTTACAAATGCAATGGCTAACTCTTCTAGTATATGATCTTCCAAGGCATCCGTGGCTATCTCAATATCAGACTATAACTTATATCCCAATTGTTTTCCATTTTTCTTGCCATCATGTTTCTGCTCCTGCCCAACCTCTTCCATAACATGGTTGGGAGATGGTTGATTCATAGCTTTAGGTTGATCCACACTTCTTCTTGTCACTCTCTTAGATGTCTCTGCACTATCTTCATCTCTCTTTCATTTCTCTTCCACAAGTACATTCATGTTTTGCAATTTTGCTAAATATGCATCCACTGAATAGACATCTACCGGTGATTCCCTGGTAGTTATGTCATGAATGTTTTGCCCTGCATGAGATATTTCACTATCAGTAGCTTTTCTCTTTTCACTTGCATACAAAGAATGTGTCCATATTGCAACCTTCGGACCAACCATCACTTGGCCAAGCATTCTATCCAACTGTAGACCAAAAGTAGAAGCATGTACATCCGCATAATCATTTTGAATAGCCAAGTCTTCCAACAAATTTTGCATACCTCCCTTTCCAAAATTAAAAGGAAGAGGCAATACCATTTCTTGTGCATGGATCTTGACATTTTTACAAAAGATGAGCTATTGTGCAAGGCCTCTTGATAAGCAACACAATCCTTCCTTTCATGTGCTGCAAAATATCACACCATATATATATTTTCCTAGTTTAGGATCTGCTACCTATCCCCTTTCCTCTTTTCATTTGTCATCCAATTTTGCGACCTTCAACTAAAGATCCTACATGTCTTTAACCAATTCATCTAATACATATTTCCTAACAGTGGGAAGAGTAGGTGCAACCACCATAGGGTTAGCCAGAAAAGTGAGTGGCTTATTGGATACATCAACTATTTTTCCCGTAACAGTAGCCAAGCTAGATATATGCAATCTCTCTTCTTCTATGCTTTTTTTCTAGTGTAGTAATAGCTTCCTTAACATGCTTCCACTCTATTTTAAGTCATGTATGTGTAGTTTGATCCTCTAACAAATCATGAAGCTTCTCTTGAAGCTCAAGATGCACCACTTGTAGAAATAATTCAATTTTCAAACTTGCAAGAGCTTTCTCTTCTGCAAGATCTAACTGCTCAAACCAACTTTTAAGTTCTCTTAGTAGCTCTGGATCCATAAGACCCTTATTAGGTTATAGAACCCACTCCTAGAAAGTCTTGTGGGTAATTAAGCTTATATCTTCAATGTAAAAGTTTTTCTTGAGTGTCTTCTTGAAAGCTACCCAGTTGGCATCCTACGTGTAAAATTTAGTATCTCGATCTTTCAATTCATGTACAGTGACCCATACAAAATACTAGCTCCATGCAAGTTGAGCCACCCCAAAGAACTCCATCATTTGAGCATAGTTATGCAAATATGTAGATACATTCCTGCCATTGAATAACTTCATCTCACACTCTACTACTTGTAGAGTATTCATCACAACAATTTCTCCTTGAGCAGATGTTTGCATCACCTTTTGTTGTTGTTGCACTTGCACAAGCATGTTCATATTCTGCAGTAAGTGTTGTAAAACATAACTAGAAATAGTGCTTATAGATTTTACTATCCTATCTTTCCTTCCAATGACCTTTCATATTGGGTTCACCAATGTCGGAGGGGTTTTAGTTGAAAGGTCGTATCCACTTGGGATCAGAAAGAGAAGGAAGTAGATAATAGAAGATAGAAGAGAAGAATAAGAATAGACAAGAGGTATATAAGAAATATCAAAATATTTTTAATTCTTGTATCTTTTACTACATTAGACTTAGCTATCAATTAAAAGTACTATATTTTAAATTAAAATTTTTAAGATAAAAATACAAATCAATAATCATTGTTATAATACCATGTCAATTTGGAAAAAATTTATTATAAATTAGCTATATATTTTTTGATATTTCATTCTAAATATTGTTCTACTATGTACATTTAATTATAGTGTCATGTACTTAAATTTATGTAAGTGTGTATATGTATATTAGATGTGTGCAAATGTATTTATGTTTTATCCATGTGTGTCCATTTGTGTGGTCAAATAAGTATGCATACTCTCTTCTCATTATCTTTCTCTCCTGTCCTTTTCTTTGTCTCTCTCTTCTCTCCTTTATTTCCCCTCTCCTAACTCTCTTATTCTTCTTTTTCTTATTGTTATTGTTGTTGTTGTTGCTATTCTTTTTCTTCTTCTTCTTCTGTCTGTCTCTTCTCTCTCCTTTATTTCCCCTCTCCTAACTCTCTTCTTCTTCTTTTTCTTATTGTTATTGTTGCTATTGTTGCTATTATTTTTCTTCTTCTTCTTCTCTCTGTGTGTGTGTGTGTGTGTGTGTGTGTGTGCACGTGCACATGCATGGATGTGTGCACACGTATGTATATATATGCATACACGTGTATCTTTATGTGATCTTCTAAATGCGTGCCATCTCTCTTCCTCTCATCATTTGTATTCTCTTCTTTCCTTTTATTCCCCTTGTCACTCATATTTATTCACCTCAAAGATGTGCATACTCTGTACACATGTGCATATATGTGTTTGCATGTGTGTGTGTGTGTGTGTGTGTGTGTATGTGTGTGTGTAGATATATATGTCTATATATGTGTGTGTATATGTGTTCTCTCCTCTCCTCACTCTCTCTATTCTATGTATGTTAATGTGTATATGAGCTTGTAGGTATATTCATGTGTGTGTATGTGCATTCGTGCATGGTTTTATAGTAAATATATATTCCATGAACATGTTTAACCATTGAAATTATTATCTCATCTCATCTCATATGTTCAATTAGAAAAGCAATTGAGCTCTTTTTATAATATATGTGCATTTGTCTTGAGAGATTCACTACATACATATACTCTATGTTATGTGCATTCAAGGCCTATTTATATATATCTTTATGTGTGAATTTTTGTTGCATTAAAAATTATATTTTTTAATTTATAAATAATCCATGTATATGATACCCTTATTGTATGAAAATGGTATTTTTAAAACCCCTTATTTTAAACTCACATGATATATGCATATATTCATCGGTGACCCCCGCAAGGCATTTGTAAGTATTTTTAGGGTATGCATTGTGCACATATGTTCAATCATTATAATATTATATCATTTCATATGTTTAATTAAAATCAAAATTTATATATTTCTCTAAGAAAATGGAAGAGAGAGAGAGAGAGAGAGCTACATAGAAGTTTCTATAGACTCAACTTTATCCTTTTTATGATCATATCCTATGTTTAATTAAAAGAGAGAAAGTGTTTGTGTGTGTGTCCATGCATGTTCAAATGAGAGAGAGAGAAAGAGAATAAAATATAAATCCCACTCACCCTTCAAGAAAAATCTCTCTTTATTTCTTGAATACCAAACTTCTCCTCCTTGTGCCATATAAGCTTGAGAGTCTTCTAGTTGGTTTGGGTTCCCTAAGCCAAACTTTCAAATAATATATAGATAAGAATAAGATAAGAAAACATATGTGTGTCTGCTTGTGTGATCTTATAAATGTTTGACATCTCTCTCTCTCTCATCATTTTTGTTTTCTCTCTTTTTATTTTCTTCCCCTTGTCTCTCATCTTTCTTCACTTTATATGTGTGCATATTGTGTACAGATGTGTAATGTATGTATCACATGTATGTGTGTGTGTCGATGTGTACACACACACACACACACACACATGCACATACATATATGTTGTGATATGCCCTAATAAAATTATAGTGAAATTTTTTGTGACGTGTGTAAGTAATGTTTAGAAATAATTTTTAGGTAATTTTGAGTATGTTGACAAATTTTGGTGATGAAAATTTTTTGGTTGAAATTTTTTTGACATAGGGGCACGGGGGTTTCACTAGTAGTAGTAAGAAGACATCACTTGCATGCAAGAAATATATGAAAATACCCCTTATCTACCCTTATTTATGGGACCTTACCTTATAAAATGCACAATCCTTCCCTTAAATAACCCCCTCCCCTACACTCACATGGTACCATACGGTAAACCCTAGTGGACCCCCCCCTCCCCCCCCCCCCCCCCCGCCCCCCCGAGCATAGGGATATCTATTGCCTTTGAGCTGGATTTGTGATCAAATGGAGCAAAATTTGTCTAAAGATCCTCTTGTAGAGTTTGAAGAGGGCATCAAGGAGAATATTTTCCCCCCTTAGATGCCCACTCAAATTTCTCACCATTTGGAGAAACTAACCTTTACAAATGAAAAGAAAAATCTAACACTTTTTAAAAAAAGCTTGTTGTGCTATTTGTGCTTTCTTTCTATTTTTGAAGGGTTTGTATTTAAGTGTCTATTTGGAAAGATCATATCAATTTTTGTGCACGTTTTCCTAAAAAATAAAATATATTTATTCACACACACACACACACACACACACACACACACACATATGTATATATGTATATATATCTGCCTACATACATACATACATATATTGTATGTAGGTATGTATTCATATGTGCACATTGTCGAAGGGTTTTCAAAAGCAAAGTCACATCTACAGAGGACCTTGACAAATTTCAAGATAGAATATCAATCTAGCGAGATCAGATTCAATTTGAAAGCTCAATTTTATATAATATGAGTCATATAGTCAGCTACACTTGATTGGGAGAGTTTATCTTGCTTGTATATAGATTTGACCACGCCTTCACCTCTAACATCATTCTGATATTCTCCTTTTATCTAAATCTGTTAAACAAAAAATCTGCCACACGATGCCTATGCAAAAGATACTCTATAGCAAGAAATATCGGTGATAATAGATGGATCAATGGATCATCATGTGTTAGATCCTTTCTATTCATAGCCCTGCACAGTTCAAAAGCAGATTCTTTCTGCTACATGATATAACAACCTCTGATCTCCCACCCATGCGGCTGGATACATAAACTCAAAGTCATCTTCAACACATCTCTTGAAGCCTCCGATGGGGTACAACACATCCAACTTAAGGCTTCGGAAGAGCGGCGGGTTGAGACCCAGAAATAAGCTTCTTCGTAAGGAAATTGTTGATCATTTGGAGACTCAATATGGTTATCTTTTAGTGAGATAACAGACTGGAGCAGGATCCAAAAATCTGGTCTTGGTCACTTCCTTCTTTAACCTTCTTTCTTATCAAATATTCCACGATCCAGTCACCAACAACATTCACATCAGTTTCCTTTGGAAAAGATCAATCTTTGTTGCAACCAATACAATTGGATTGGCTCCAACCAGATCACGAATTCTTGCAAGAAAACTTCCATTGAAATCAACAATATCTACCAGCTTTATTATTAGTGCTTTCTCGTTAGAAAGATGTGACAATTGTGAACGAAGTTGCTTGGCTGAAACAAATCTTTTCCCTCCAGCATAACCACCATGCCCACCCACTACAGGAATCATCTAGCCATGAGCTAATAAGTGGCATCTCCCACAGAGCACAGTCCTGAGCTGATGGTGCTTTTTTTAATTTAACCAGAAGCTTCCTTACACAGCAGCTTTGGCCAAAGCTTCTTTTTGAAGCTTCTCGATCTGATCAAAGCCTCTCCAAGATGCTTTCTTTCACAATCGCTTGTTCCTTCCACAATAGCTCCCGCAATAAACTTTCCTCGACTCTTCTCCAAGAAGCTTCCTTCCTTCCTGATCGCTCTCCTCCACCTGAATTAAAAAAAAGCAGCTCGAAAGTAACATCTTCCGCCCAAAAAAAAACCTCTCTGGTCCCGCAAGCTTTTTCAGTTCCGTTTTGATATGCTGATTCAAAATAAGGTTGTCACAACTAAGTCTATCCAGAAATCCGTAAGGGCTCTTATTTGCTTTTGCATAGGCCTTCAATAGAGTGCAGTATGATGTGTAGGTACGCGTATAGCCTACGTCTTTGAGACATTTCATTACCTTCTCTGCTCTTGTTACATCCTTTTCTCTGCCAGAAATTCAAGAAGTATTTGGTATGTTATATATTTGGGCCTATCACGGACAGAGGTTTTACTAGTCCTTTGAGCTATTTCAAGCGTCTCAACAACTTTGTCTTCATTAGCCGCATTTAAATACATCAGTACCAAGAAATGGTAAGTTGATGGATTTGGATAGTAAGAAGCCTGTATCTTCTTCAGTATCTTCTCCTTGGTAACACTTCAAAATTCATCATCCATATCCATTGTTACAGACACATCCTTCTGCATATCAAGGTCTTCAAGTCCCATAAGATGCTCTTCATTAATGACCTCTGTTGCAGCCCTTAGCTTTTCAACTTCAGGAACCTCCATTGCAAGATCCAAGGTAGATGGTAATCAATCTTCTAGTGCTTCTACAAACAGACCACATTTGGCATACATATCCATGAATGCACTGTCAAGAACAACATTTTTTTCTAGCAATCCCTCCTTCACAATCTCATCATGTATTTCTTTGGCCTTGTCAACAACTCCTATGTTGCCACAAGCTTTAACAATGTAAGAAAATATTATTGCACTTGGAAATAGGCCCTCTAGTTGCATCTTTTCAAAACACATCACTGCTTGCTCATCATATCCATGTTGAACATAACCTGTAATCAACGCACTCCATGATATAACATCTTGAGCTGAAATATTGTCAAATACTTCTTGGGCTTTTCCAAGCATGCCATATTTTGCATACATGTCAACCAGAGCATTACAAATAAGTTCCTATTGCTCGAAACCCCTCTCCACTATACTGCCCACGCAGAAAAAAAATGCAAACACAACGACTAAGTATGTACAAAGTAACAAATGTCACACACACAACTTTTTGGTGGATTCTACACCTCGGATGCCCAACAATACAACATCCACCCCCTTTGATCCTACACATCCTTTAGATGGGCCAACTACCCATGATCATTATCGTCAAGATCCACGAACAGATCAATCTCTTCATTATGTATTTTCGGTATATCAGCAAGATTATGTGTCATATCATCTGTCTCTTCTACTAGAGTTTCTTCTCTTTGCCCTTCTCTTGCAAATCCTTCCAATGCATAATCCTCATCATCTCTTTTCTTGAAAATCTTGATTCTTTTTCCTACAATAGACACTCTAAGCACTGTCCCATCCAGTTTTGTCAGCTCATATGTTGCATTATCAAAGACATGTTTGATTATGTACAGCCCAAACCATCTTTTCACCATCTTCCGAAGTGCAGCATGCTGATTTTCAAGGTTGCTATCAAAGACTAATACCCAGTCTCCCTCTTCTATTGCTCTAGGCCGCAAGCGATGCCTGCTATCAAACCTGTCCTTATTTCTTAGTCTAGCAACCTTCAACCTGTCAATAGCTAGCTGAATATCCTCTGGTCTTCTCTCTAACTGCCGGATCCGAAGAGCTAAGAGTTCCTCTCTTTTCAAATCCTCTTGCCAATGTAAAACTGACCAAGTCAAAGCACAAGTCTTAATCGGCATAACCAATTTTTGACCATGCATCAACTCTGCAGGGCATATATCCTGTGGTAACATTGTGAGTCGTATGATCAGCCCACAAAGCAAATGGTAGAAGTCTTGACCATTCTCCAATCCGTCCTCTGCATGCTTTGGCTAATGCTTTTACTATTGGTGGATGCCCTCTTTCACTCTTTCCATTTCTTTCTGGATTATATGATGTGGTTAGAGCCAACTTGATTCCTAGTTGAGAGAAAAACTCCCTAGCTTCATATGCATCCAATTCACCACAATCTGCAGTGATCTTACCCACATAGCCATACCTGCAGAAAATTTCTTCCAATAAGAACTTGCACGCTGCACTAGTGGTCTTTGTTCTCGAAGGTCTACCCTCAACATGATTGGTAAGATCCTCTCTAGCAAAAACAATATACCTCATCTGCCATAGATCCATAGGCATAGTAACCAAGTCAACTACCCACTTATAATGAATGCATAGTGGATAGGTCAGATGAAGCTCATCTCGATGACGCACTACGGAATACATCTGAAAATCTCTACAAGTCTCTACAAAGTGAGAAACATCTCTATACATGCATTTCCACCAATATTTTTCCTTGATTTTCTCATAAGTAGCCCACACTCCTCTATGACCAGCCCAAGGACTCTCATGAAGCTCTCTCATCACCTGTAACTGGGTCTCTTTATCGCAAACAACCCGCAAGGGTAATCCATCTCTTTTCTTCGAGTGCTTCCAAAGAAATCCGTCCTTGAGAAAATAACCATAGGCTTTTCTTCTAATCTTCTTGAACTCTTCATCTGTCCATTCATCTCTTTTTCTTAGTGTACTAAGGTACTTGCCAATCTGCAACCAATCTCCAACATAGAGTTCTTCTATGAAAGCCACAATATCATAGACATGGTAAACATGATCAACCATAGCGGGCTGAAATTTCTGCATCATCCTCTTCTGCAAGTAGTCACTACAAGATATAGACCTTATACCGACATTTAAAGCGACGAAAATACAAACAACAAAATTTGCCCCCGTCATCGCAAAAAGCATCGTTATTGAAGACGCCATAGAATCGTCGCTATATGCGTCGCATATAGCTACGCAAATAGCAACACATATAGCGACGCAACCAGTAAATTTGCGACGCACATAGCGATGCCAATAGCGAAGCGAGCAGTAAATTTGCGACGCAAATAGCGATAGTAACAGGGAAAAAAAAATTTGTGGCAGGGCAACCACATATAGCACTGTGTGTTGTATGAGAGCCATACAAAAAAGTTTTTGCACTACTGCATACAAAGCGCTTGCAAACAAAAAGAATGTATACTGAAATGATAAAACTGATACATGAAATAAATACATGATCGCATAAAATGCTATTGGTACAATCATGAAAGGATATCATTAATACATAGAAAATGTCTACATAGATCAGGCGACTAAAAACTAAAGGTGCATGAGCTCCAAGGATCCAAGGGCGAGCTACAAATCCTCATCCCCCGAAAGCTCGTCCCGCCGCAAAGGAGCATCGAACGGATTCTACAGAAAAAGAAACAACACATCAATCCACCATACAATAATGCATTCAAATATCTCATGGTAACTACGGACAAGAAAGATGAGTGACTTACAGGGCCGCCGCGTCTATACAATTGGTCGATCAATGCATTGAGATCGTGCCTCTCTACATATCGAGTCTCAAGGCCTTGCGGATCGCGATTTGTAATGGAGTGCTGCAAAGAAAACAAAATGCTAACTGTTAGAAACATGATTGTCAATACAAAGAATATTTCAAAAAAACAAACAAGCAAAACAAAAGAGAAACTTAAAAAGTCCTCCAAATATGTCCTGTGGCCGCCACTCCTAAGATGATGGACCACTCTGGCCTCGAGTCGTGCCCTCGCCGCCTCCCGCTGGCTGCTGACTCCAACGTCTTGGCAAATTTGTAGCCTCCTCCCTCAGTCGGCGCCAATCGTCTGCATCTAACCACTCAGGCTTTGTAGCCCCACTCTTGATTGCCTTGTGTGCATCGAATCGTCTATGTGACATGTATGCACGCATGCAATCCATCATCCAACCCGTAGAGAATCTGTCTACTGCGGTTGGCACCGGAAAATCCTCGTGCAAGGATGCTACTATGTAGTTCTTGCTCCCCTCCGGTATGTTCTTCCAATGATCCAGGACGATGTGCCGAAAAACTTGTTGGCACAACTCTCTCATGCGAGCCATCACCCTCCTTCCCTCATCATTCATGATGATGGCTCCTGACCCACTATCAACCAGGTATCCATAACCCCTATGAGTCTGCCTAAGATTGGTCCTCTCACATCTCCGTTCACGCTCCTGGGCATATCCAGGAGACCCCTCTACATCCGATGTACCGAACGGGGTAACCTCTCTCGGAGTGGCACTCAAAGGGGTGCCACCAAAAGGGATGCCAATGCTGACGACTGCGCAAAAGCCGAAGTAACTAGAGTAGACGTCCCCATAGGTGTGACAAATCCTGGAGGTGACGCAGCTCTAGCTGAACGACGAGACGGAGACACCACATCCGTGTCTCCACAGCAGCATCCCCCTGATCCCAATGCAGTCCCTCCCTCTGGCCCAAGTTGTGAGGGTCGAGATCGTCAGCTCAAAGCTGAAGCATCTGATCGCGCTGAAGCAGATCAAGCAGAGCGCCCTAACGAAGAACGAGATAGCTCCTGGTCTGCCATCTCTCTGAATCTCGCGAGCTGGTCTGAACACATGCGTGCCATCATGTCCTGAAACTCCTCATCGCTTATCCCTCGACTCATCCTGAAAATGTCACCTGCACAGATAAAAAATGGTGTTAGAATAATCAATTTAAACTATACAAAGCACAGTAATATAAATCATTTTTGAAAAATCCCTCTTAAAATGCATATCTTATGTACCTTTATGGAAGATCTAAACAACGAATTGAGTAATACAATTCTCCAAGAATGAAGTATCCTATGGTCCCATGTTAATCTCCTGACACAACTCTGCATACACTGGAAGGTCGATAGACATGTCACCACAAAGAATGAGTGTGCCTCATTCTCAAAAAAAGTCTTGGACTCCTGTATTTCCATCATTGTTAGCCGATGCGGGCTCCAAGCTTGCGGTGGCCTCTATTTGCATATTATCTTCATCTATGCCCGAAACATGGCTCTGATCATATACTCTCGCACTTCGAGGAGTTGAAGGTATAACATACCACCATCGAGGTTGTCGGGGGTTTGGATAGAAGATTACCTGTTCACAAACAAGTAGAAAGCGAGTTCAAACCATTGTGACATAAACTATGTCGTATTACAATTAGCAAGCAAATGACTCTATGCACCTGTTCACAATGGGCCGGCAACACAAAGGTGTCGCGCAAATCCGTCCATTTTTTTTCGGAATCTATTTCGAGAAATCCAGATGGACCTCGTCGAACTGTTGCTCCAGCTCCTCCAAGTACCACTTTGAACCACTGCACATCGAATAGTATCATGGAGAAGCTACGGTAATCCACCATAATAATACTTTGCAAGTTTCCAAAATACTCCATCTCATCCACAACCGTGTTCGGATCCATTGCTCCTCACCGGTTCTCTTGCTCAAACCTTGCCATGACACCACAGTCCATTGTGGAGCGCATTTTATCAATACGCTCCACGTGAAAATGCCGTCCGCGCGACCACGCTGCACTATATATTTTGTACTATACATTGAAACACTCAAATTAGATGTCGCATATAAAATTTAGATACGACATATTCTAAACCCCTCATCACCTTTGGACTACATCCCCTCAAGGACTCCCACTCCTCGATTGAGACCTCTATCCCTTCGCTGGATGCTGCGGGTCAAGGCTCCATGCAACCATCGTGTTGACATAAACCGCGGCATCTCCTCCATGCCTTCGGGATATCCAATTAGTCGATGACGCGTACTGCGTCGGAATTCAGCTCGCGCTTCCTCTCGGTCTTGCCTTGCAATCTGGTACTTGGCGAGCCACGTCTCCATGGAGGCATGGTGCAACATACAAAAGCGATTCACCTTCTCTTCCATTGAAGCATCCATTCTTTTTTCTACCCCATTTCCAACCACCACATCTCCAGTCAGTCTATCATCGTCCTTCAGCGTCCAGAGCATTTCATTGTCTGGTTCCACCGTTGGTAGCCATTGTGAGATATGCACTAACGCCTCTGACACCAACCAACCTTCCGCCATGCTACTTTCTGGACCAGCTCGTTGTCGCACAAAGCCTTTCAGGGTTTCATGAAGCGCTCCAGGAAGAACATCCATCGCGTATGGACAGGTCCAGCAATCTCCACTTCGTCCACAAGATGCACAAGAAGGTGAACTTGTATCATGAGCATGCTAGTGGGCAGGTATTTCTCAAAGAGACAGACCATCTCCACTGCTCTCCGCCTTGCGGATTCAATAGAGGACGTCTTAATCTCTTTCTGTGAGATCATTGCACCAAATTCGACAACTTGTAAATGGCCCCATAAATTTCTAGAGTAAGGCATCCTGCGATCGCGATCGGTAGGACAAACTGCCACAAATGAGAAAGCATTATGAATAATGGCCACTTTTCAAATTACAAGATGCCCATGCTAATTACAATCCATTCTGTTCACAAACCTGACATATCTTATGCTAATCATGGGATTTTAGCCTAGACAATTGGTCATCTTTAGAAAATGCGGACCTGAGAGAACGCATCATACCCGTCGGAGTGCGGATAGACTTGATTACTTGCTTCACAATGCACTCTTCTTTGGTGGACAAAACCCAAGGAGCGCGAGGAAGCTGCACTCCCCCTTTAGCACTCGACTGCGGCCAAAGCGCCTCCATCTTACCTACCTCCTTCAAATCCATTCATGACCCTATAGTGTCTCTCTTTCCTGTGATGTGGTCCCACAGCAAGCTGCCCACATTCTTGAAAATATGCATGGGATCCAACAAGTGGTTGACCTGTAAGTGGGTCCAATATGGCAACTCATAGAAAACTGAGAACCGTCGAATTCCATTTGGATGTGATTCTGGGTTTACCATTTTTAGCTCGTACCAGTTTGCAACGTTCATACGTGTTGGAGGTCGTCCAAGAAAACCTTCCCTGAGTTCATGATCCTCCGGCAAGAAAGCGGCGTCCCTTGATATACCATCTTCTTCATGGTTCGTGACCTTCGGGAGTCTAACTGTGGCCCACACAATGGACATGCATGATAACCTGAGGTAACTAGACCTGTAAGGTGAGCCACGACCTAGTGAATACTTGATTGAATGAAATAAAATATAGATATTACCAGCGAGAATGGAGGTCTGCTCACTTGAGCACTCTCCCAATCCCGGAAAGTCATGCATCATCCACATGAGAATGGCTCGAATGTTGGCTGACCGTCGACCATCACGTCTACTCATATCTTGCACAGTGACCCCCTCCTCCCACAAAATCTTAAGCTCATCGACTAATGGACAAAGATACGCATCCATATTTTTTACTTTGTAGCGGATCGGGACGAGCAAGCTAAGGATGAGATGTCCTTTCTTTGTAGAAAACCATGGAGGGATGTTGTAGTTGACAAGCACTATAGGCCACACACTGTAAGAAGTCGAGTGCAGACTGAATGGGTTCACACCATCCATGGCAAGACCGAGTTGAAGATTCCTTGACTCTCGCGCAAAGCCTGGGAAGGTAGAGTCAATGTGGCTCCATGCGCGCGAATCCGCTGATATTCATTGAACTCCATCCGTGGACCTATTCTTCACATGCCACGTTGTCAAGCTTGCCATGCCAGACGTGCGAAACATGTGGTTTATGTGGGGGATGAGCGGAAAGTGTCTGAGAACTTTTTGAGGGATGGTTTGTCCTTGCAAGTCCTGTCAATATCTGTGAGCACCACACTTTGGACATGTCTCCATAGTCTCGTATTCATCTCGAAATAGTATGCAGTCGTTGATACATGCATGGATGTTATTGTAGTCCATGCCAAGCTTCCGTAAAACATGTCGTGCATCATCACGAGACTCAGGCATGGTATTTGTAGGTGGTAATATATGATATTTCAATAACCCTGAAAAAAATCATAAAACACCTTGAAAAAGCACAAATGTTTGCAATAATACTGTTTTAAAAAAAATCAATGAAACCTATGTGCAAGGTACCTGAATAACTTGGTCACACTCGTATCGCTCCAACCGTATTTTGCTTGCACACTTAAGAGTGCAAGCAATGTCTTCAACCGAGATACTCGGCACCCATCATATAATGATATGGATGATTCCTCTCTAAGCGGGTCAGATGTCTCAACATCCATGGGAATCAATGCATCGATCATTGCCTCCATCTCAGGCTCCAAGATTGTAGGTAGGTCGGGAAGGTTGTCTGTCTCCTCTGGCATTGATGGTATAGATGGGCCTTGTGAGTGGTGAATTGGCTTTTGCAATCCATCCATCGCACGTCCACAAACTCTTCTAATTGGCCGCAAAGGGTGCACTCCCCATTGGGTCGAGACATCACCCCCTGGATAGAAAATTTGCCAACAAGGCCCAATCTTGTTGTGTATGGTTTTCAATTAGCTTGCGAGTACAATGCATGATTAATATTAACTTCAAATTATAGTTTGCTGAAAATCCACAATCGCCTGATCAATGATCTCAGATTGAAACTCGCCAAATCGTCGTACGTGTTCTATAGACAATCGGCATTTTCATCTAATTGCCAACTTGCATTGAGAGCAAGGACATGGGACACGCTGATTAAGATACGTCTCGCTATCTTGAACAATAAGACCTTCTTCGTTTTCCATCTTATCTACATTACAGCAAATGAGGCTTAAATGGATAGCTTTATGGAGATGTACGTCAAGTTTCAAGTTGACCATAAATCTTGCATTGTACATAGTAGTTGAGAGATTTATTGATGTTATATCTCGGCCTTGTATCATGCTCAACGACTTGTTTGTCCTGGTAGATAATTATTCGTTATTGTAAAAAACTACACTAGAGGGCTTTGAGTATAAGTAATCCATTTATGAGCATCATTGAGGATCTCTTAGTCTAATAATAAATTAGTATCAACAAAAAGCATCTTAGAAATATGGTTTTTTTGTCCTAGGATCGCGTATTAAAATTAATGCCATCTATGACATTTATCAACTATAGTAATAAAATTTATTTTAATCAATTATACTCATAGTCATAAGACCTGAGGGAAAATATCCTATACTCAATTTAAGGGATTCTTCTTCTATAACAATACTTTTGGGTTCATTTTGATGAAGTACCGTAATGACCATTAGCTAGGGTATCATCTTCTTTTAGTCCTTTCGTTGACTAGTTAGCATGATTTCTAATTTGTTATGCCTATAAAGTTAATACAAAAACTATGAATTATGCATATCACAATTAGATCCCCTACTTGGACAATATGAAGGACATGACCAATTTTAAGCCATCTTAAAGAGTCACCAATGTACGTGGCCCATGGCAAAGCACATTGCATACCATTATCGATAAGTATATTATCGTGCATATTAAATCTCCTAATTAGAATTTATAAATGGTATGACTAATTTTTAGCCCCCTTAAGGAGTCGATGTAATGGTACCCATAAAAAAAGTAAAGTGGATACCATTACCATAATCATGGATATGCTATCATTCCAATATATGTTATCTTTCTCTTTCTCTCCCTCTCCCTCCCTCTCTTTCTCTTTCTCTCGTATTTCCTCTCCCTCTCACAATATATCTTAACACTCTCCAAAAGCAAAAGGGAGAGGGAGAGAGAGAATGCACTCTCCCTCCCTCTCCCTCTCCCTCTCCCTCTCTTTCTCTTTCTCTCCCTCTGTCATTTCCTTCCCCTCCCTCTTCCTCTCTTTCTCTCCCTCTCTCTCCCTCTCCCTCTCTTTCTCTCTTTCTCTCTTTCTCTCTCATTTCCTCTCCTAAACAAGCAAAAAAGAAAGTGATTCAAACATTAAACAAGCAAGAGGCAGAGTGAGAGAGAGAATGCACTCTCCCTCCCTCTCCCTCTCCCTCTCCCTCTCCCTCTCCCTCTCCCTCTCCCTCTCTTTCTCTTTCTCTCCCTCTCTCATTTCCTTTCCCTCCCTCTCCCTCTCCCTCTCTTTCTCTCTTTCTCTCTCATTTCCTAAACAAGAAAAAAATAAAGTGATTTAAACATTAAACAAGCAAAAGGGAGAGGGAGAGAGACAATGCACTCTCCCTCCCTCTCCCTCTCCCTCTCTTTCTCTTTCTCTCCCTCTCTCATTTCCTTCCCCTCCCTGTCCCTGTCTCTCTCTTTCTCTCCCTCTCTTTCTCTCTCATTTCCTCTCCTAAACAAGCAAAAAATAAAGTGATTTAAACATTAAACAAGCAAAAGGGAGAGGGAGAGAGAGAATGCACTCTCCCTCCCTCTCCCTCTCTTTCTCTTTCTCTCCCTCTCTCATTTCCTCCCCCTCCCTCTCCCTCTCCCTCTCTTTCTCTTTCTCTTTATCTTTCTCTCCCTCTCTCTCCCTCTCCCTCTCCCTCTCTTTCTCTCTTACTCTCTCATTTCCTCTCCTAAACAAGCAAAAAAGAAAGTGATTTAAACATTAAACGAGCAAAAGGGAGAGGGAGAGAGAGAATGCACTCTCCCTCTCCCTCCCTCTCCCTCTCTTTCTCTTTCTCTCCGTCTCTCATTTCCTCCCCCTCCCTCTCCCCCTCCCTCTCCCTCTCCCTCTTCCTCTCTCTCTCTTTCTCTCTCATTTCCTCTCCTAAACAAGCAAAAGAGAAAGTGATTTAAACCTTAAATAAGCAAAAGAAAGAGAGAGGGAGACTCATTGATGAGATATGGCGAGCATGGGGCGGCTCCTCCTCTCCTTCGCGAACAACGGCGACAGCAAGTCTTCTTCCTCTCCTTCTCTCACGACGGTTGCTCTCTCCCTCGCTCTTGCTCTCAAAACTCACAAGCCGCAAACGCGAAATGAAAACCGTGCTCGGTTTCGGCCGCTTTTTTTCCCTGTGGAGCATTGCTATTTGTGTCGCTATTTAGCGACGCCGCTATCCGCCGTCACTAATTGGCATCGCTACTAGCTCAAATCCTTGTAGTGAGTGTCTCCTCATCATCATATCTGGCTCTAGACAGCATATGCGCCACTGGATTGTCTTTTCCTGCTATGTGTTTAAATTCTAGATTTAATGACTTGATGTATGCAATCCATCTCAGCATAGCTATATCCGAAGTAGAGCAACTCGTAATCATACCTATCAATGGCAAGCAATCTGTTTCTACCACAATTGGGGCTCCAATAAAGTACTCCTTGTCACATTTGAGAGCCGTAACAATTCCCAGTAATTCCCTCTTGATTTGCGGATACCTTCTCTGTCTCTCGTTTAGGACTTTCGCCCCAAATCAAATAGCATACCTATTTCCATCAGCATCATCTTGACCCACATCCCAACCTATGCCAATTGGACTAGTGTCAACTGTCAATACAATAGGCCTTCCGAAATTATAATCCGCTTTCCTAAGAGTAGGAGCAATCTGCAATAACTTCTTCAATTTCCGCATGGCTCTAGTGTGGCTCTCATCCCAATAAAATTTCTGTCCCTTTCGAAGTAGCTGATATAAACAATCTGCTATGTGTGCAAAATGGGGTATCCAAATCATGTAAAACACACAAGTTCCAATGAATCTCTGTACCTCTGAAGTGGTAGAACAATACTCCGTATTCTTGCCTATAGCATCCACCTTCTCAGGTGATGGTTTCCTGCCATAATACCCACACATATGTCCAACAATGACAACCTCATTTACTCCAAAAACAAATTTCTGCCCTGATAGTGTCAAGTTCACTTCTTCTAACCTGGCCAAAATCTTTTCACAAGCTGAAATATGATCAGCCATAAAGTATCTGCATCCCTGCTCATATAGACTCTCATTCTTCTCTTCTTTTGCACACCCCTTAATGGGCACATCATCCAAGAAAGGCATGGTAAGCTGAGGTATGTACTCACGAAGGACCTTATGCATGGCATTCATATTAGTGGCACCTTGAGGCAAGGTACACATCCTGACAAACCCAACAGGAGTTCTCATAGTGGTTATGTCCCTACTTTCCAAAGCCAGCTGAAACTGATCATATCCCGAATACAAATCACCTAAAGAATAGATGGCATGTCCAGCAAATGCTTTTGCAAACTCATCCACAAATGGACCTATACCAACATTCCTGATAGTAACTCTGTTTATTGGCTGCATGTCCTGTAGAAATCGGAGAGTACCATTCTTCTTTGGAACCGTAAACCACCTATTTGAGTATGGTGTAGATGACGGCTCTAGGATTCCCATCCTGATTTTCTCATTCAACAAGTCAACTAGCTTTGGCAGGTGTGCCCTTGGCAATACTCGTCTCGAATCTATGTGCCCATCAGATCAATAGGATACACTCATTTGAGCTGCCCCTATAATTCAAGAAGTACAGGCTAGACCAAGAGGTAACAAAACTTGGTCTTATAATGACCTGAACAGAGGAACATTTAGGCCTCAAATGAAGAGAGTTCAAGGTCAAAATCAAGGACAAAGAAAGAAAGCAAGGACTAACAATGTCAACAACTTTGTTCCTACTCAAAGCAATGGCCGAAACCTCCGTTGTTTCCACTGCAACGAGCCCGGTCATTTCAAGAGGCAGTGTCCCAAGCTTGGGGGAGGACATTACTAAGCACCTTTCCAAGGAACTGGCCGTGGTCAAGGAGCTGCTACCTGAGGCATAGGAAGAACCTCTTGCATTGCCAATAGGCAGAGGTGCGAAGAAGAAGAAGATCCGACCATGGAAAGAGAGTTGAAAGGGCGACAGTCCATGCCACTCTACACAAGAAAGAGCCAAATCACTAGCTCTCGGTGATTCAGACACGGTCGGACTATCAAGGTAAAAGTGTTAAAACCTTGATTGATTGTGGCAGTACACATTTCTTTATCTCACCAGTTTGTGCAAAAAGATTAGGAATAGCCATAGTAGAAGCACTTATCTTGCTTATGGAATTGGCAAATGGTCATAAGGTTACTTGTACTAGGAAAACTGCTAAGGTGAAATTCATTTAGGGAGGAAAGATGACTTCGGTCAAATTGAGAGTCATGAATTTAGGCATCCATGAGTGTCTACTCGGAATGGATTGGCTTAAGCCTAATGACGCCCACATTCATTGTGGAAATGGCCAAATTTCCTTTCAAAACTCTAAAGGGGATTTAGTCACAACTCAAGGTGAGACTGGAGTGCCAAAAATCCAATTGGCCAAAGCATCTCGGATCATAAAGAGAGTCAGAAAAGGACTACCTAACTACTTGATTAAGCTCAACAAGTTAGATAAGAAGCAGGAATCTAATGAAGGACCTTCATGGCTAAAGGAATACGCTGACGTATTTCTTGAAGAGTTGACAAAACTCTCGCCTCTCAAAAAGAAGTGGATCATGAAATCAAGCTAGTACCAGGAGCTGCGCCAATTGCGAAGAGACCCTATAGAACGTCTATCCCGAAAGCAATTGAGCTGAAGGAACAACTCAAGCAACTAGTAGATCAGGGCTATATCCATCCTAGCAGTTCACCATGGGGAGCTCCAATACTGTTCCAGAAAAAGAAAGATGGAATACTTCGACTATGTATTGATTACAGAGGGTTGAATCAATCAACTGTCAAGAACAAGTACCCTATTCCTAGAATAGATGAGCTTCTTGATCATCTTCAGGGTGAGAAGATCTTCTCCAAGATTGATCTCACGTCTGGTTACTATCAGATAAGGATCAAGGAAGAAGATATCCCAAAGACGGCCTTCAACACAAGATATGGACACTTTGAGTTTCTAGTTATGTCATTCGGGCTTACGAATGTGCCTGCCACCTTCAACATGTTAATGCAGAATATCTTTAGGCCATATCTTGATGACTTCGTACTCGTCTTCTTCAATGACACTTTAGTCTATTCCAAACAGGAGGAAGATCATGAGACCCAACTTCGGATGTCCTAGAGACAATGAGGTCACATAAGCTGTACGCTAAGATGAAGAAATGTGCATTCTTCAAACGTCAGATTGAATATCTGGGATTCATCGTATCAGCGGAAGGAATCTCAGTGGACCCATCCAAGGTCAGAGATGTGCTAGAATGGCCAATTCTAACAACTGTCAAAGAAATACGCAGTTTTCTTGGATTGATAAGATGGTATAGGGTCTTCATAAAAAACTATGGTTTGATTGCAGCACCTTTGACGAACTTATTGAAGAAGCAAACATCCATTGCATGGTCAACTCCTGAACAAACCAACTTTGATAGATTGAAGAAAAAATTGGTATCAGCACCTATCCTAAAACTTCCAGACCTCAGTAAAAAGTTCGAGGTAGTAACTAATGCTAGCGCACTTGCCTTAGGATGTGTGCTCATGTAGGAAGGTCATCCTGTAGCATACTCTTCAAGGAAGCTGAAGAGTCATGAGAAGAATTATGCTACCCATGATCTAGAATTGTTAGCTGTCATCCATGCTCTAAAGCTTTGGAGACACTACCTGTTGGGTAACAAGTTTACTCTAGTGACTGATCATAAGAGTCTCAAGTGGATCTTTACCCAAAACGAGCTGAACATGAGGCAATGCCAGTGGATTGAAGTGCTGGAGGAGTATGACTTTGAAATCAAGTACTGACCAGGAAAAGAGAATGTAGTTGCCGATACACTAAGTTGCAAGGCATTCCTTAATTCTCTAATCTTGCAAAATCCATCAACAGCTAGATCTCTAGCTACAAAGGTATCTATGCCAAACAATCCAATACTTGAGTTAGCTAGAGAGGAAGCATGCCATGATCTAGCCTACCAAATGATGCTAAGGGAGATCTCTATCAAGGATCAGGACCAAAAGCTACAGGCTAAGTATCATGAATTCTCTGTCAATAGTGGACTTGTCTACTATAGAACGAGGCTACGTATACAGGCAAGCTAGTCATTTAAGCAGAAGATATTGTGGGAAAGCTCATGATTCCCCTTTCTCAGGACATCCTGGCTATGCCAAGACCCTCAACGCAGTTAGGAAGAGCTACTATTGGGAGAGGCTTAAAGGTGATGTTCTCAAATATGTCACCGAGCGTTTGTCTTGCCAACGTATCAAAGCCAAACATGTCAAAATGCCAGGGAAGTTACAACCACTTGACATTCCCCAAATGAAATGGGAATTCATCAGTATGGATTTTGTTGTTGCCCTACCCCAAGTCCAAGGAGGATACAACTCCATCATGGTTGTGGTTCACATGCTGACTAAGGTTGGACACCTTATTCCACTAAAGACAAACTATAAAGCCTCAGACATTGCAAGGTTGTTTATCAAGGAGATATTCAATCTACATGGGCTACCAAGAAGAATCGTTAGTGATCGTAATTCTCTCTTCACATCACACTTCTGGAGAGCCATCTTTGAAGCCATTGAGACTCAACTCTGCTTTAGCACAGCTTACCATCCCCAAACAGATGGCCAAATAGAGTGAGTCAATCAAGTTATCGAGGATATGCTTAGGGCACACTGCTGTTGTGAGCCAAAGAGGTGGATTCACTACTTGCCTTTGGTTGAATTTGCCTACAATGCTTCTTACCAACAAAGCATTCAGATGACTCCTTTTCAAGCATTGTATGGTCATGACTGTCGAAGTCCCCTAAGCTTCTTAGATCCACCTTGAGGGTTGAAGCTTCAAGGCAGATGTTGGAAGAGATGGATGACCAAATAAAGTCAATAAGACATGACATCCAAGTTGCCAAGGATAGGCAGAAGGCATACGCGGATTTAGAGCGTCAAGATAGAATCTTCAAGGAAGGAGACATGGTCTTCATTCGCATACATCCAAAGAAGAGTTCCCTATCCTTAGGATATTGCAAGAAGCTAAGTCCAAGGTATTGTGGACCATACAGGATCCTCAAGTGCCTAGGACCTAATGCTTATAGACTACAACTCCCTAACAACCTAAAGGTTCATAATGTATTCCATATCAGCCTATTGAAGAAGTACGTATCTAATCCTAACCATGTACTTGATGACCAACAAGTTGTAATGCCTAGTCAAGGAGTCCTTGAACTAAGGCTTGACAGGATCTTAGATGTTAGGGAGAGACATCTGAGATCCAAAACCTTGAAAGAATGCTTCGTCCACATTGGAAAGATTATCCCGAGGAGGATGCCACTTAGATAGATGAAGGCACTCTCAACCACATATATCCCCAGTTTATCTTGAGATGAGGACATCTCGATTCCTCCAAGGGGGAGAGAATGTAACATTTTTTATTCTAAGTATGCGTTCTTTGCATGAACCTCCTCTTAATAGGAGGTCATGAGGATAATTAAATGATTAATGGCAAATTTTTCTTAATAATCCCTCTCTCTTTGAACCAACTGTTTTGCTGGAGGAGGAGGGAATAGCAAGGGGTGAGCAAGCTCCTTGCTGGAGCTTGCTGAAGGAAGAAAGCATGCAAGATGCCGAGTGGGGGAGGGAGGATCCCCCTCCCCTCACCTATATAAGTAGGTAGGGGACATGGCCAAATAGAGACTCAACATAGCTAGGGTAGAGTAGAAATCCGTTGGACTGTTTACACGCTGCCCTAGAAGGAGAGGGTGGTCGTGAGAGGAGAGGAAGGCCATCACTCAGTTGCATCGTGTTGCCATCGAGAGTGGAGGGAGGAGCCATTAGTGCTACCGAATCGAGGAGCAACTGCCATCAAATGACCCGCCTGTGTGGATTGGCCACTGTCCCAGTCCGGCCACGTGCTGGGCCATAGACCATCAGAAGCTTCTAAGGCTCTTAGAAGCTTCTAAGGGGGAGGGTTCTTGAAGCCCTTTTTCCCCCACGCAAAAAAAGTCTCCTCCTAAGGGTTTTTTACACCTTTTCTCCCCCCACACAAAATTCCCTCCTAAGGGCTCTTTCATACCCTTCTCCCCCCACACAAAATCCCCTCTTAAGGGTCTTCTACACCCTTTTTCCCCCTTTCCTGAGGGTCTTTAGAAAGCCTTAGCTAAGTGGGTTTGGTACCCCCTCCCCCTCGGGATTCAAGAAAAGCGCCCTTCCCTTGGTTATAATAAGCCTTGCTCTGGAAAGGTTTTCCTACCACCCTCTTCCCGGGATTTAAACCCTTCCTGTGGGTTTCTTTTTCCCCTTCCATGGAAATATCCCTTTTTAAGGACTATAATACCCTTTTCCCCTTTCTCAATCCGTTAAAAGTCTAGTTAGTACCCCCTTTCCCGTGGGTCCTATCTGAGGCTTTTAAAAAGGCTCATTAAGCTTTTTCCCTTGGATTTCCTTCAATCTCCCAATTAGCCCGAGTGCTAAACCCCTTTCCATCTATACAATTTGCACCAGAGCTTCTACGAAAGGAAGGAAAAAAATTTCATAAAGGACGGTGGAATTACAAAGGGAGTTTCCCAAAGCCGCATCCAAGACGGAAAGGCCGCATTCGCAATGGCTCCTAAGAAAGCACAAGGCGTAGCCCCGTAGGAGGATCATCTCATAACATCCATGTGGACATTTCACCACAAGTACAGGTTCTTTCTTCCTAATTTTTGTTTTACGTCATTATAATCCAATCGTGCATGGATCATTTTTGGAGATAGGATGCATCTTTCGTTTTAAATACTTTGACTAATTTAAAAGAAATAGCTCACGACAGAAGAATTCGGCCATTAGTATTTTCAATAAAAGAAACAAAATAAAGTGAGCATAAGATTCCTATGCATTTCTAGCCAGTAGTTTTTATGCATTGCAATGAATTGAAATTAGATTAATGTCCATTTTTACAAAACGGAATTATGATAGTACACTTCGATTAAGCATGGAAGAAATAAACTACATATCGCATTATTGAACATATTTTTTGAAATGATTCTTAAAGAAAGTTACTAGCAACTGTAGGAAATTGCTAGTGCTGCATGAAGGAGATTTAACTCTAGGCAAGTGGCCTAAAAACTTAAATCAACGAAAGAGTATGTAAGTTCAAGATACGCCAACTTCATTCGGAAATGAAAGTAGAAAAAGGCTGCATGTTTTAGCTTGAATCTTGTTTGCATATTGGGGGATGATCAATTGGAATTATGCCTATGCTTTGATCTTAACCCGAAAAATTAGGGTTTGTAGATCAACTTATACGTAGACAATGAATCACGTTCAAGACCAGACAAGTTAAATTGGTTTAAACCTTAACACCTAAAACCGTGAATTACTCGTTTAGGAAGGGTTAATTCAATGCAACATATTCCAAAGAACTAACTAGGATTTAACATGTTGAGACGTGACCTAGTCGCTCGTATTGCCAAAGCTGAAACTCCTATACCCCAAAGACTTGCCCACATTCACGGAATGTAGGGACAGTAGGACATACTTGCGAGAAAAGATCTAGGGTTTTTACCCTAAGGATCTCTCGCTAAAAAGATGAAACTCGGAACCCTAGGACCGACAATGTCGGCCTAATGTAATCAGGAACGGATTGTTATATCTAATCATGATACCGTGTTTAGAAGACACCATTGATGGGTAGAATAGTCCCATAGTTGATATGACACTTGTGCAACAAGTTGCAGAGTCGCATGATCTTGTGATTTGATCACAAGGGAATGGCCAATTCCTCGGAATGAGATTGGCAGATTCTTACACAAGTTATCTTGCAAGAGGATGAATAATCACCCTGATATAGTACCTTTCTTGGGTAAAGCGACCAAGATACGGGGATTAGATATTTGCATGAAGCAAAAGACCAATCAATGAAGTGGAATAACATATTCATTGCTAATAAAACTTAAGTTTTTGATTAAGTCGGGTTAATAGGGTACGGCCCTAACCCAAGGATACAAGGGTTAACAGTCAAACTCTTGGGGATCTTGCCAAGTCGGAATTGATCCCGGATCGAGTGTTGGATGCATTCAGAAAGAAGGATTCTCTCCCTAACAGTTCGCCAAAAATAACGACCAATGGAAATGATTGTGCTTGTAACATTTTTAAGAGCACTGTTTTGTTTTGTTTGCTCAATGAATTAAAGGAAAAAAAGATATCTAATGCTTCAGGTTGAAGGCCAGAAGGAAGAGGCAGCTTCAGTTACCCCCGACTGCCTGCCTGACCCTAACCAAGGGGGTTGTTAACCACGCCGAGAAGGTGGACCGAACCTGCCGCGAGAGATCTCTCCATTGAGTGCTACTTGGAGTAGGAGGACGCTTGGGTGCTAGGGGGGGCTCTGGCTGTAAATCATTCGCCTTACGGGCCCTGCACAAGAGGCCAACATGACTTAGGATTGGATCTTGAGGCCCGCATACTAGTTTAGAGGCGGATTATGGATAAGCCTACGGGCTGGACTTTATGTATTTCAATGATAAATATGATAACCTATTGAAAAGGAACTTGTTTGACATGGCTTTTCTATGTCAAGTACTATGATTATGTGAAGGAACCAGTGGCTAACGGGCTAATTAAGGAAGCTGATTGATACATGTCCAACTAAATGTGTTAGGTAATTAAATAACTAAAACAACCTAAGGAAAGTGCGGTGGATGTGACCATAGGTCCGTCTCACGGATGGGTGGTCCTGGTTGGCCGGGAACTTTTCTCAATCATGATGGACATCGAGGAGATCATTCAAAGGATACGAACAAAAAAAGAGCGCTAACCTAGAGTTTAAATTATTAAATGATTTTGATTTACACTGTTTTAGGGGAACGGAATGGGACTATGCGTTATGGCATAGAGGTTGAGCTTTGCATCCCTCTCGTTTCCCATTCTACTTGAACCAAGTGCAGCATGAATCCGCTTCGGACTTGGCATTTCTGCGTAAAGTAATTCGCTCGGGTTTGATGCTAGTTGCCGTTTAGGAAACGACCAATAGGGAAAACCCTGATTCAGGTCGGTCCTAAGTGGGAATGGCCAGAATACTTCCGCTACGTGGCAGATGTGGAAAATCCTAGATCTCAAACCCCGTAACATTCCATGGGAGTGCCGGGAGGAGCTTTCTAGATATCCTTTCCGATGGACTGCTAAGATGTGTCCTGAAGACAATAGGTGGACACGTTACATACAAGCATTGGCGGGACAAAAACCACCTCGGGTTCGTCATCATCTACGCCATTGCCTTGTTCTTCAACAACTTCGGGCCCAATACGACCACCTTCATAGTGCCTGCGGAGTGCTTCCCGTCGAGATTCCGCACCACCTGCCATGGAATCTCGGCAGAGATGTCGGAAAGCTCGGGGTGGTTCTGGGGGCCTTCCGCTTCTCGTTCTCTGTGCAAGACCCCGACCCCGCCAAGGTTGAACCTGGCTATAGATCGGGCAGGCCCACCTCCACTGCAGATCAACAAGATCTCAAACGGCAATATAAAGCCATAACCAAATTCTAATTACCATGATTATATCACATCTTCAAATCCATAACTCAAGTCAAAACTTGCAACAAAGTATAGCCATAAATTTTTATTAACATATATATGATATAAAAGCAATATATATGAGCAATATAAATATGAAACCATATACATGAAAGTAAGATCTAAGAATGAACAAAGAAGAAAAACTTATCTTTGCGTGATTGTGAAACCTCGCTCTGATACCATGTTGAACAGTGCTCGAGGGAGATGAGGAACGGAGGAAGAGAGAGGAGAAGAGAGACACGAGACACCAGAAGTAGAACCCCAGAAGTGCATCAAGTGAGCACACATAGTTGGAATATATAGAGGGGACCATGGATGCTATATATAGACAAACTATATATAGCTAATAGAAGCGCACGATTAAGGGTGTTTCTATGGAAAAATGACACATGACATATAAATATCATTATGTATAAAGTATCAATATGAAATGAAGGTTCGAATTCTAAGTCATTGTCATGAAAAATAAATGGTTGTGTATTATAGTGAAGAATTTAGGACTTCATCCAATATTTAAGGGAGTGGAAGCACGTGTTAGCCTAGTTCCATCTTTCCAATGGTACAATATGATATAGAAAAGTATGGAAAGAATGATTTTTCACATCACATGGGTGATTTTAAGTTAAAACTATTTGATCATGCTAGGGCATGATTCATTGCATATGCACCCTTTCTGCATTTGTAGGTCATAGAAATCAAAATGATATTGTTACCAGTGTGGAGTGTTTTTTGGAGACCCAAATAGAGTCTAGGGAAGATGTGATGACACTAGAGGAAGCCACAACAACAGGGAAGGAAAGGCTAGGTTTTGTGCGAATTGGCATACAAATCTAGATCAACTTTTACAACCCAAACCATAAACAACTTGGCTTGGGTAGAAGAGTGGTCTAGGGTTTCTTTCGTGGAATCGCCAATTTTGCAAGGAAGTGCATATATCCATGGTGTGGAAATATTTGAAGCATATGATGATCGCAGACTAGAATATCCACTTACTCGCACTAGATGGGTGGAGCACATGATGAATGGTAAATAAGAAGGATATATAATCCATCATTACTTTGTGTCTTAGAGATGGAGTACTTGTGTGTGTAGAACAAGGTCTTAAGGGATTACATACCATAATTAACTATGCCATTCTTAGAGGATGTATCAATAAAGAGTTGTACATTGGATAAGAAGAATGAAGAGTTGAATGGGCATGGTTGTAGAGCATTTGTTCCCTGTCATATAGCCAATTTGTGAAAAGATTTTGGCTTTCTTACAAGAAGTGCATTTGACTCTTTTGGGCCAAAAGTCTTTTTTTGGAGTTGAAGAGGCATTGATTGTCAATCACATATTCGAGATCTATGGTGGAAAGTCTTGTCTAGCAAAGATAGATGGGATAAACAAGATGCAAGATACATATTCCAACATTTCAGATGGCAGACTATTTTTAGGGGCATATGTCTTTTACCTCATATGGATTCCACATTTTGGGTATGTGGTAGATGATTTGTATTAGTGATCACAAAAGGGAGAGAATTTATTTTGGGATAAAAAGCACACCCAAGCCATGAGGAAAAACTACTGAAATCTTCATTGACATTGAGGAAGGTTGATTATTCAAAGGGAAATCCTACTATAATTACAGTGGACACTAGCCCTATTTGTATTGGATGGGTGATTGGACAAGATGACAATGAAGAGAATCGATATCCAATTAGATTTGGTGCAAAAGTGTGAAATGAAAGGAAAATGACATATCCATAAGTGAAGAGGAAGCTATGGTCCTTATAATAGCCCTTAAATGTAAGAAAGAGCACTCTATAGATGCACACGTGATTACTGAAACAATTTGTTTGTCATTATTGGGGATGATTGCAGTTGTGCCACTCCAGATATTGCCATGCTAAGGTGGATTGCATATATAAAGTTACTAAATCATAAATTATACTAAATTGCAAGGAGAAATAATTTGATTTTCAACATGTTGTCTAGGAGCACACTATGAGAATAAAGATAGGATGATAGATGATGAATGAGGGGGTGAATTTACTATTGAAAATATATATAGTAGTGGGGCTGAATTAGTAGTTGCTAAAATTGCAAGTATAGCACTCATTAACACAAACAATAATACATACAACAAGTATAAAAGATGAGCTAACAATGACATCTATTGAAAGAATGAATACAACAATAAATAATGCATTTGCATTGATGGATAAATCTTGGATAGTAGAGAGAAAGCACTTTAGGTATTTCAAATTTAAAAGTTGTCTTACAAAACTTGTATGTAGGGTAATGACTGAAAATGGATTACTATCTCCATATTGTCCAAGAGAGATGAATGGTTTGAAGAGGAGTACAGAAGAAATGAAAAAATTGTATGTGGGTTCTTTCCAAAAGATAGATATCTTTGGAAACATGTTCATGAGAGTTTGTGGGCTAAAAATAGAGGTGCTTTGGACACATTTGAGAATATTAAACAAAGATGTTGGTGGCAAAGAATGTATAAGGATGTTTCACACTTTGTGGAATCATGTGACACCTATCAAATGCATTCAATAGTGAAACATAGAGATGGGTTGTAGTCTGTCCTTTATCTCTACATTACAAATGGGTAGTAGATTTAGTCACCATGTGTTATAAACTTTGGCAAATGGGATACCTCGTGCTTGTGTATGAGGATTTGAATAATTAGGTTGAAGAAAGAGCTCTACACACTAAGACGATATATGTAGTATGCAAATTTCTCTTGGAAGAGGTATTTTGCTACTATCATTACTTAGGCAAGGTTACAAATAAGAGAGGAGAACTAGATGTAGATGGGGCTCGTGCATTCTTCTCTGAGTTGGGAATCAAGCTTGCATCAAATTCAGTATTAATCCAAAGAACACAATTTTGGTGAGTTTGGGAAACTTTCAAGTCCCATTTTTTATTATTTAGAACATTGGGACTCAAAAAAAGTTGCCTTCAAGTCACCTAAAGCTACTATCTTATACATAATTAAAAGCCTTATGAAAACTGGAATCTATTGAGCTATTGAACATGAAATTTAGAGCCATGATGTGAGAGTTATACCAAAGACAAAGTTTGACCATGAGGCCTAAATTTCTAGAAAATTCCGTAACGTCCCCATTACTTAGTTTACTTTAATGTGCATATACATTTCAAAGAAAATTGACTTATGTTGCACATTTTTAAAAAATAGTGCTAATGATGAAATTGACTCTCATTATGAAGATAATAATAATTATTGTTGAGGTATTATATGCCAATTCATGGAAGAGAGACTTGGGAGACCCTCCCAACACTAGCTTATTAAAACTATGTTTGTAGTATAGAACAACAAAAAGAACTAGCCTAGTGGATAGTCACTTGGAAGTTAAGTGCACTTGGGGTACTAATACACACAGAGACCATGTAGAAATCTCTCTATTGTTGATGCGATGAAGCTCTGCTATGATCAGACGACTCTCTCTCTCTCTCTCTCTCTCTCTCTCTCTCTCTCTCTCTCTAGAAGTGCTATTCAAATCCATCAAGATTCTAGTGCGCAAATATCAGATGTTGGATGCATATGTAGCGAGCGCCGGAAGGTCCCCGAGAACAGAGAACTCTACTAAAACTCATAAAAAGTAAGAAGAGAGTTTGCATGATATGAAGCAAAAAGACAAATTGGATATAATCTCCCTCCATGCCTTGTGTGAGCACTTCACAAGGTATGCATTTATAAATTTATTCATCTCAAAACTAAAAAATAGCCAAATTTTACAATTATCATACTTTAGCTTTTGTGTTTGCTTTTTTTCAAATAAAAAATAAAGCGATTGGGTGAGGCCTAAAAGTTGGACTATGCCCAAATACAATGTCCCATAATGAAATATTTAAACCGTACGTCCATGCACATACAAAATAATATATATTTTTCAAGCACTTCAATAAATAAGCGCACCTAAATAAATATTAGCGCCATGCCTTTAATGATAAGACGCGCGCCCATGAAAAATGATAATTTCTTTTAGGTAATTTGAATACATGCTATCGCACAGTGCTTCCTAATGCCACTACTGCCTACTCTACACATCAATTGAAGCATTCACAATTGTTAGAAAATAATAAAATTAAACCCACAAAAGTGAATACTTAGCAGTCTTCAACTACAAAATAAATAGGTTGGAACTATGTCCTAACCTTAATTTAATATGAGTGCACTCTAAACTCATAAATGTCCATTAATTTAAATATGTATTTTGTGGAATCACCCATTGTGGAGTCACCCATGTGCACATTACATTAATATGTTGTCCAAAAAGGACAGGCCTCCCCATCAACTTCTCCTACAAGGAATCCACCTTATGTAGGAGCCTCGGCAAATAAATATGGTTTTACGGAATCCACTATAAAACCTCAAGAAATCTATAGTGGCATTTAGAAAAACTCATGGAATCCACCGTGGTCTCACAAAATCCAGTGTAGAATATGCCTCCTGGCATCATACCCCTGAGGAGGGATAGCAATTGTTCTCAATTGTTATTAGCTCAATGTGGAGCGAGCAGTGAGGGGTAAGCACTTAGGTCACGGGCGTACATCCATTAGGCCTCTTCAATAGGATGATTTTTTAACTTAACCAAATATCTAGAGTATCTACGGCCATGTCTAGTGGTCATAAAGTCAGTGTCTAAAATAGTTTCAAATTCAAAGATTTCAGATTTTTCTTTTAACAAAGGAGGGTTTTCATAGACAAGGTGAACATGTAATTGGCCTCTAAAAGGTTGTAACAAACTGATATGAAAAGTATTGTGGATTTTCCAGTGTTGGGATAGTTTTAATTTAAATGCATTGTCATTGATTTTGTGAATGATTTTGAAAGGTCCATAAAATCTACGGGCTAACTTAATAGCATGGTGTTTCTCAATAATTTGTAATATTCCTTTTTCAATGCGTAACCAAACATAATCATCAACTTTGAAACGCATAATTTTTCTTTTCTTATTATCTTGTTTCGTGTATGATTGCTGGGCTTTCACAATCATGTCTTTAACTTCAGCAAGAATAGTAGCATGCATATTAGCAATATCATCAACAACTTTAACTTTGTTTGATAATGATGTAATAGGTGTAGGTAATCTACGTCCATAAATGATTTCAAAAGGTGCTCTTTATGTAGCTACATGTGGTGTATTATTGTATGCAAACTAAAGTAAATGCAAGTGTGTATCCCATATTTGTGGTTTGAAAATTGTGTATGCACACAAAAGATCTAATATTGTACTGTTAGTAGCTTCTATTTGCCCATTAGTTTCAGGATGAAATATAGATGTGAAATCAATCTTAGTATCTAAATTAGCAAAGAAAGTAGTTCAAAAATTATTGTAGAATTTAGAATTAGGATCTGAAATAATAACTTTTGGTAAATTATGGCTAGTGACAACAATTCTAAAAAACAATTGAGTAGCTTGAGATGCAGTTAATGTTATCTTGCATGCAAGAAAATATGCTTGTTTGCTAAATCGATCTACAATAGTCCAAATCATATCATGATTAGCCTGGGTGTTAGGAAAACCAATTATAAAATCCATTGAAATATGTCCCCATGGTTGTTCAAGAATTGGTAAATGCATTAACAAACCATATTGCTTAACTCTTTGGCAAATTAAACACTCAGATACAAAGTTAGAAACATCAAATTTCATTTATGGCCAGTAAAATCTGCAACCAATATACGTAAAGTAGAAATAACACCTCTATGGCCTTGATATGGGGGACAATGAATTTCGTGCAACACAAATGATCTAAATGGAACAATTACACACAACCTTTTCTAATAAAGCATAAATCCATCAGAAAAAGATAATGAATCTATTGGAATCTAGTTATTAGCAAGTAATGTATTCCAATCACGTTTGAAATTGGGGTCTTGGTCATAGGTATCTTTCATAGGGATAAGGGAATCAAAAGATATAACGGAGATATTGTGGATAATTGGCTTCTACTTAAGGCATCAGCAAAAACATTCTCTTTTTCGGGTTGATATTGGATAAGTGGATGAAAACTTTGAATAAAAGAAGACCATTTAATATGACGATCAGAGATTTGTGGTTGACTAAGGAGATGTTTGATACTTTGTTGGTTAGTTTTCCCATTAAATAGTGTTTTCATCAACGTAAAGCTTGTACCACAGCTACCAATTCCTTATCATAGGTAGAATACTTGAGTTCAGATGGTTTAAGTTTGCAGCTAGAGTAGGCTATGGGATGTGAATCTTGCATAAGGAAAGATCCTATTCTAGATCCGCTAGCATCAATGACTACTAGAAAGAATGGTCTATTGAAGTTAGGTAATTGTAAAACAAGGGCATGGGTTAAAGTATGTTTCAATAAATCAAAAGACCTTTGTTGATTATCAGATCAATGATATACAATATCTTTCTTTAACAATTTTGTCAAAGGTAATGCAAGCATTGAGAAATTTCTCACAAATTGTTTGTAAAAGCTAGCAAGACCTAAGAAAGATTGTAATTCATGCACAATTCAAATTTGCTTCTATCTTTTTTAGATCAACTTGAGTACCATAAGAAGGAACAATATGTCCTAAGTATTCAATGTAGCTTTGGAAAATTTCACTCTTTTTAGGGTTAGTATATAATTGATTCTCTTTCAATAATTTGAAAACAAATTATAAATGTTCATAATGCTCGTTCTAGGGATCAGCCAATTGAAAATTGCTTCTATCTTTTTAGGATCAACTTGAATACCATTAGAAAAAATATGTCCTAAGTATTCAATGTGGGTTTGGAAAATTTTACTTTTTTTAGGGTTAGTATATAATTCATTTTCATTCAATAATTTGAAAACCAAAGATAAATGTTCATAATGCTCGTTCTCATTGTTACTAAAAACCAAATTGTCATCCAAGAAAACAATTTCACCCATACTAAGTATGATTTGCTACCTTTTCTTAATGCACGTTTAGCATGTGTGTGACTAAGAAATGGAAAATTATCAAAGGTGTGCATTCCATGTAATGTGATTTGTTTTCTATTACAATGAATTTCCATTGAATGTGTAGAATAATCTATATCCGGATTATATTTATGATGCCAAGGCATTCCTAAAATAATATCACTAGATTATAAAGGCAAAACTAGGAAATTTTTGCACTCAATGTAATCACCGATTTTGATTTCTAAATCATGAACTTCTTGTGTACCATTGTATCTAGTGCCTAAGAATGTAGCTTTTATGCAATAATGAGTTGGAACACTATATCAATTCAATTCTCTGACCAATTTTGCAGAAATAAAATCATTTGTGCTCCCATCATCATGTAAAATAATATTTTCTTTACCATGCACAAGACATTTCATCGTTAATAATGAATGAGAATTTGGCATACCTGGTAAAGCATATGAAGTAGTACCGATATTGTCATCGTCTTCCGTGAAATCTGGCATTTCTTCATGGTCTTCATCTTCAGTCGCTCCCAAGTAGTTGATGTGAACAATTGTCTTTTTGGATTGATAATTTACCGCTAGATGTCTAGGTTGGTGGCACTTGTAGCAAACTATGGGCTTGGCTTTGGAAACATTATTGGTAATGGATGGGAGTTTAGGTATGTTGGGATTTGGTTGGAAAGATGGCTTAGGATTTGAATTTGTGTTTGATGGTAAAGCAGGGGATCATGTCCAAGATGTACAGAAAGAAGGAACAAAGTGATTTTGATTGAATCTTCGAAAGTTAGAATTGAATTGCTTTGTACCAAAGTTACCGTTAGTTGAAGATTGTTGTGGTCACTTCTCTCATCCAAGAATTTTGTCTTCAGCATCACGGGCCAAAGAAATCACATCCTCGAGAGTCATTGGATTGAGCAAGTTCACCTCTACATAGAACTAACCAAGAAGACCAGATATAAACTTGCGCTTGTGGATTGCCTCAAGTACGTCTTCAAGCATTCAAAGTTGCAATAAGGCGTTCCAGAAATGCTCATGTATTGCGAAAGAGGCTCATGATCTCTTTCTTACAGAAGATCCCACTTTTTGATTCTTTCTTTTTTCATGGAATTAAGGTGGAAGAAAATTCTACAAAATTTTCTTTTTAAAAGCCTCCCAAGTAGTAGGACAATCAATACTTTTGCTGACAACAGTCCATCAAAACGATGCTCTGTTCACTAAATGGTTAGTGACACACTTGAGTTTGTCTTTTTCGCCATACTATTCTTCATGAAAATAATCATCATACTGAGTGATAAAAGCAAGAATAGATTTTCCGTCACGTAGCCTATTAAAAGTATGGAATTTGAAATTTCTTTTAGTTATCTTGGCTTATTTCTTGATAGATTGTGCTTAGAGTATCACATCGATCATACATGGTATAACATCTTCAAGTTGCGGTCCATCTTGATCGACAATAGATCGTTGAAGAGTAACCAGTTAAGCTTGCATAATTTGACGTGCTCTTCTATCCTCTTGAAGCTCCACCATCATTGGTCTTGATAAATTACCTTCGGCCATAAAATCTTCAATATTTTGATTGGACATCCTGCAAAATTTATAACAATCTCACACACTCAAAATCTTGTTAAGCGAGATCAGTGTAGCTCAAGGTTGCATTTACAAGGCTTGCTTCTTTTTTTTGTATAGATTTTTTCAATCTTTCTTCTTTTTACAGGCATGAAAATTGATGAAATCCTCTTCCAATGAATACTTCGTGCTGCGTGTAGACTGCATATAACAATCCGCTTACTGGAAATTGTCTATGTCAGAGTACAGATACAAACATGGGCTTGGTAGAGTTGTAAAATTGGTTTAGGGTTGGTTCAGTGAGAACAACCCCTATAGGGAAGATTGAAAATTGGAATTTTATCCTTATAAAGCTTATAAGCTTTTAAGCTTTATAAAAAGCTTTATGTTTTTTTGGAAATTCGATAGGACTGCAGCATCAATTTGATGGCGGCATCACTCATGAGTACATCCTCACACCGTCGACACTAGAATTTGAGGAGTTAAGCTTTTTAATAAAGCTTATTAAGCTTTATAATCCAATTGACTAATGGAAGTGTATGCTTCTCAGAGAAAAAAAAACATCTTGATAAAGGAGCTTCCCGGGTGTGGTCCTCCGTCCATAGAGAGTGGTTCTTCATGATCCAATAGCACAACAAGGGGGTTCTTCACTACTAGGACATGCTGATATCGACCGTTCATCGTGAGACTACTGTAGAGACCGTTTGTTTCAGGAGCTTCGCCTTCACGAGAGATGGTAAGTGATTGAAAGTCCTTGATCTCAGCTTCACTTTGATATCACTAGTGTGCAAATCAGATGCTGGATGCATACGTAGTGAGCGTCAAAAGGTCCCCAAGAACAAATAACTCTACTAAAACTCATAAAAGGTAAGAAGAGAGTTTACAGGACATGAAGCAAAAAGACAAATTGGGTACAATCTCCTTGCATGCCTTGTGTCAGCACTTCACAAGGCATGTACTTATAAATTTTTCCATCTCAAAGCTAAAACAATAGCCCAATTTTACAATTAGCATGCTTAAGCTTTTATGCTTGCTTTTGTCCAAATAAAGAATAAAGCGGTTGGGTGGCCCAAAAGTCCGGGCTGTGCCCAAATACAATGTTCCATAATGAAATATTTAAATCGTACGCCCATGCAAATACAAAATAATAAATATTTGTCAAGCACTTCAATAAATAAGTGCGCCATGCCTTAATGATAAGACACGCACCTATCAAAAATGATAATTTCTTCTAGGTAATTTGAATACATACTATTGGCCAAAGCTTCCCAACACCACTGTTTTGGGGGGGTCACTCATAAATATATGTATATATAATGTGAGTTCAAAATAAGAGGCTTTCAAAACACCATTTTTATACATTTTTTACATATAGAAGGGTACCATATAAAGGGGTTGCCTATAGATTGAATAGAAAAGGGTTGTGGTTTATTCAAGAAAAATTCACAGATTAGGATATTTATAAATAGGCCATGAATGCACGTTATATAGAGGATATATATATATTGAACTCCTCCAGTGCCACCGCTGCCTACTCTACACATCAATTGAAGCATTCACAATTGTTAGAAAATATTAAAATTAAACCCATAAAAGTGAATACATAGCAGTCTTTAGCTATAAAATAAATAGGTTGGAACTATGTCCTAACCTTAATTTAATATGAGTGCACTCTAAACTAATAAACGTCCATTAGTTAAAATATGTATTTTGCAGAATCACCCATGTGTGCATTAAATTAATATGACGCTTAAAAAGGGCATGCGTCCCCGTCAACTTCTCGCACAAGGAATCCACCTTGTGTACAAGACCCAGCAAATAAATAGAGTTTTACAAAACCCACTGCAAAACCTCATGGAATCCACCGTTGTCGTCGTACCGCTATGCACACATTGTGTGAAAAACTCTAGAGTACGGCTTCCTTATAGATTTATAGAGCCAATGCCATTTTAGACATAGTGTTAGTGTCCATGGTTCAAAAATATTAGATTTTTTGACAATTTTTAGCCCATTTTTGATATTTTAGATATTATCTCTTGTAAAGATCCATAAAACTATAGACAACTTCTAGATTAGGATGATATGTAAAAGAAAGCATGTAGCTTTCAGCCAATTTGAGAGGATTTTATATAAAAAGAGATTTTGATGAAATCGTGTGATGCATGATTGTTGTTTTCAAGTCGTGAATAGCACTCCGAACGTGGGAGATGAAAAAGGAGTGATCTGGTACAATTTTGGTTAGGTGTGCCAATATTTTACCCCCTCTTAGAGCCAATGGAAGCATCGAATTGGTGATTTGAGAAACATAGAGGAAGGTATTATTTTATACACGTTCTTGTCTATTAGAGTTATATCTTCTCATAATGCTGAAAGAAATTGATAGGTTTTATCTCTATAGTATTCTTCTACATTTTCTAATTCTTTTTGGGAGTATTCTTCAACGTCTTCAATTTCTTTGAGCCCCTTCTCTTTCATCTACTTCTCTCCATGAATCTACCTTCACCCTGCTATCTCCTACCCTTGTGGTGGACTCTCGACACACCCAACTCACCGACACCGTGTTAGGGGAAGTTTATGCTATCATTTGAGGTGATTTGCGAAAGATATTTGGAGTGATTTTGAGCTGATATCTTTAGCCATATTCAGAGAATTAGCTACAATATTGTTCTTTTAATTCATTTCTTACTCTACAGAAGACATCTTGTTAAAATATGCAAGTATTATGTGCCCCTTTGGCAGGGCAATGTTCATAGATCATTCATAGATGCTTTGAGTTGAATTAAGAGGATCTTTTTCTCTTATTTCTTGGTTGTAGTAACTTATCCTTATCAAGAACTCAATTTTAAGCTCTCTTGAAGCAAGTATCTTTGCCCTACAAGCCTTGTAGTTGAATCATAAGCTTTTATCCCTAACAGTCTACATTGAATGTAATCATGCAAAGTTGATTCATACTATGGCATCATGTATGAATGATGGGATGCAGAGTTGTCTATGATACATGACAATATATTGTACTTGATTTTTTTAAATTGCTCTTACAGTTAAGAAAAAGAACTTGGCTTGAAACCTTCAACCCTTCTCTTATCTCTACCATCTTTGAGTCTAAGCTGAGATAGGTGTTTTTACTTTTTGATCACTTGAGCACATGAGAGGGCAAAGGGCGAAGTGGTAAGTGCCCCTTTTATGTAGCATAGCTTTAGAGGCTCAAGGAATATTCGAGGGGCTCTGAGCTAGTAAATTCCCTATTGACCATGAATGGAGTACGATCACATACTGCCCATATCGAGGGATTGGAAGGTCTTATCCTAGGTAGGACGGTGTTTTGGTGTGGGAAGATGATTTTGTACCACTCTACGGAGTGATGATTTTGGATGTTATTATGAAATAAAGTATCTAATGTTCAAAATTATTTGTTATGTGCTCAAGATTGAGTTTAAGGAACCCAATTTAACGGAGTAATAAAAGGAAGCTGATTTCATATGTCCAAATAGTGTGGAAGTATGCTTTTCTAATTAGAAAACTAAGCAAACCCCATGGAGGAAAGTGGAAGGCTTCAATCCTGACAATTGGATGCCTATGGATGGGTGGATCTGATAGGTCTAGATAGAGTTGATTAAATCGTAACCCTCCCAATATCGATAGGATTAGTTACCAAGTTTATTAGGGGACTGAAGCTGAGATTTTATCCTATGGGTAGGGGGATCGAGTTACACACTCCCCTGTCTCACTCTCTTTGAACTAAGTGCGGTGTTAACCTCACTCCTATCTTTGATTGATTGCAAAGTGCTCTTTCTTAGTCGGTCATTAGATTGCTGTTAGGGGTGACTTGTCCATGCTTTCCTTGTGAAGTAGAACCGAGACTCCCATGTTCAACTAAGTCCTAAGTTTCCCATGGGGAGATTGGATGGTGATGTGCATGGATATGGATTTTGGTCGACTATACTAAGAGGACTCCTTCAGGTTTGTTGGAGGAGGCAACTCACAAATTTCCAATTCACTAATGACATGTTAAAGGGTAATGGAAAGGTTAAGAGGGGGTCATTTGCCTATCATCAGGCACTTTTCAAAGTTATGTAGAGGTATAGTAAAGGATTGGCTTGATAATTACCATATGCATTATGGGGTGATTGGACAACACATAGTATAGTGACTTGGTACATATTTGCCAAATTGATATATGAACAGAAGTCAAATATCATTACAAGGATATAGGCGCATTAGCGATGGCGGTTTTTAACGTAAATTAGCAGCATCGCTATTTGCGACGGTACTTGGGCAAAAAAACGCGGGCTGAAATGTATGCACGTCATTTTGCGTGAACGAACGAAAGAGAGAGCGAACTCCATCTTGCATTTGAGAGGGAGAGGGAGAGAAAGAGAGAAAGAGGGAGAAGGAAAGCTTCTTGCCGCCACCACCACCATTTGCGAAGAAGAGGAGAAAGTGTACGGAGGGCGAAGAGGAGCCGTTGTCGCGAGAGGAGCTGCCGAATCCATCCTCGGGCCTTTGCGGTGAGTGCATTGATCCCTCTTTCTTTGTTTTTTTTTTCTCCTTTTATTTTGTTTTTTTGTTAAAAATCATGTGTATTGAGAGAGAAAGAGAGGAAATGAGAGAGGGAGAGGAAGAGAGAAAAGGAAAGAAAGAACAAGAGAGAGAGGGAGAAAACATTAAACATAATAGAGAAAGAGAAAAAGAGAGCAAGAGGAAGGGAGGGAGGGAGAGAGGGAGGGAGAGGTTGTTGTTATTGTTGTTATTGTTTTAATTTTTATTTTCTTTTTTTCTTATTTGTTATAGTAGCAGTAGCAGTAGCAGTAGCAGTAGCAATAGCAGTAGCAGTAGCAGTAGCAGTAGCAGTAGCAGTAGCAGTAGCAGTAGCAATAGTAGTAGTAGTAGAAGTAGTAGTTGTTGTTGTTGTTGAATTTCTTATTTTCTTGTTTGTTGTTATTGTGGTAGTAGTTGTAGTAGTAGTAGTGGTAGTGGTAGTGATAGTAGTAGGTGCTGTTGTTCAAATTCCTCTTTTCTTGTTTGTTGTTGTTGTTGTAGTCATAGTCATGGTCGTGGTTGTCGTAGTCATGGTTGTGGTAGTAGTATTAGTAGTTTTCTTGTTTGTTGTTGTTGTTGTTTTTTTCTTTTCTTTTCTTTTCTTATTTATTGTTGTAGCAGCAGCAGCAGTAGCAACAATAGTAGTAGTAGTAGTAGTAATAGTTGTTGTTGTTGTTGTTCTTGTTATTATTTTTTCTTTAGTAGTAGCAGTAGTAGTAGTAGTAGTAGTAGTAGTAGTGGTAGTGGTAGTGGTAGTGGTAGTGGTAGTGGTAGTGGTAGTGGTAGTGGTAGTAGTTGTTGTTGTAGTAGTAGTAGTAGTGGTAGTAGTAGTAGTAGTGGTAGTAGTTGTTGTTGTTGTTATTTTTTCTTCTTTTCTTGTTTATTGTAGTGGTAGTGGTAGTAGTAGTAGTAGTTTTCTTGTTTGTTGTTGTAGCACGGCATAAGGGTAAAAATAAGGTCCACGAAGATTATGCTCAGCAAATCACAGATTCCATGTTGGATAATACACCTCCAGAGAGCCCTAAAGAGCCTCAACAACAAGGGGAAGTTAGTATACTCAATAATACCTTGTGCATCCATGAACAAAGACATAGGGAATGACACGATGCCATATTATCAAGAATGGAGTAGGTGATTTTGTCTACTGATCAAACAAAGTCTTCCATTGAGAAGGTGGATTCAACAACTCAAACAAAGGCTTCTATTGATAAGTTGGTGCAATCTAACGCTCAACTTATGTCACAATTCTCCCAATGGATGCAAATGCAAATGGAATCAAAAGAAGCTAAGGAGAAAGCGTATTCAAATAGTGAGCCTTCAGTCCCACTTCAACCATCTAACCAAAATGGTCATGAACATGGGATTATTAGAATAAGAGGCATCCCAAATAGCCAGTATGAAGTAGGAGAGGCTTCACAATAGCGCGATGACTATTTGGGCAGTTTGAATGGAGCTAATTCTCAAGATTTTGGACTGAATACTCAAATTCCTAGGGGTTCTCTACCAGCAGGAAGATTACATAGTAGTTCTCAGCCACCTGTTGGGAGATTTCCGTCTCAATTTGGGGATTCCATACATGGTATTCATGATCAGCCTATTTTGGGACAACAACCATTTCATGAAAGAGAGCTAAAGGACAAGATTGTTCTAGCTAAATTTAATGGTCAGTCATCTTCACCATCTGATTTAGAGGAGTGGACCTCTAAGATGGAATCCTACTTTGACATATTCCCTAAAACTGATGACATGAAGATTCATTTTTCTTCCTTGCATTTGGAGGGATTTGCCCATGCTTGGTGGAGGAATAAAAAAAAATAAAACATACTTGTAGAGAATTGGGAAGCTTTCAAGGCACTTATGGCTAAAGTATTTTTCTCCCCTCTTGAAAAAGAGAAATTGGCACGGAGATGGTATGGTTTGGAACAAAGAGGCCTAAGTGTAAGAGAGCACACTAACCAATTCCTCAACCTAACGATGTATGTGGAACGCATTAGTGATGAGGCTAAGCTCCATAAGTATATGTATGGTTTAGAGCCATCTTTATCAACTGATGTCATGGGACAAAATCCTACTTCCCTCTTTAAGGCTATTGAGCTTGCGGAGTACTATGGAAGAAAGTATAGAAGAGAATCTTCATTTCATCTTGGTTTTGAATACCCAAGGACTGTTTTTAAGCAGGGGCAAGTTGGTAACACTTATGGGAGCAATCGTGTGCCAAATGGAAGCTTACGGGTACCAACTTATCCTCCATTCAATGCTTCTAGACCTCAAAGTAATTTCAGGACAGCAAACAGTCCAAGAGTTGACTTCAAACAAGGGGATAGTAAGCCTAAATCCATTTCAGCCAATACGAATCCTAAATCTATTTCTATGGATCTTTATAAAAAAAGAAAGGAGAAAGGCTTATGTTTCAAGTGTGGGGAAAAGTATACACCTGATCATGCCTCAAAGTGTATATACAAAAATGTCAAATCCAGGCTTCAGAGTATGTTAGTTTTTGAGGATTTTGAAGATGACATGGATGAAGCTAATGCAATTGCACTTAATGCTGAAAATGAAGATCTTGAGAAAGAAGTTGGACAAGATTATTTCTATGATCCAACCGACTCTTTTCCTTTTGATCCAGGTGGAAGTGTTCCATTTGATCCAAATGAAACTTGTTATGAGCCACTTGTTGCCACTAATTGTTCTATTTCTATGGATGCTTAGACAGGATCTAAGAGCCCTAATACACTCCGTATGAAGGGAAGCATATGTGGAAAGCCAGTATTCATTCTGATAAACAGTGGCAATACTCATAATTTTGTAAATAAGTCCATCATGGACAAGCTGAATTGTATTCCCATAGATTTACAGCAGCCCATTAGAGTTCAAGTGGCCAATGGTAAAGAGGAAATCAGCACACAGATATACCCATAGGTTTCTTTGCAGTTGGCTGAAAATTTTGAAGCAAAAGTAAACCTGATCACTTTGGAAATGGGACCTATAGGCATTGTACTCGGTTGTGATTGGTTGATGACATTAGGCAGGATCACTATGGATTTCTCACAGTTATATATGGAGTTTATCTTCAATGGACAACTCATCCATTTATAGGGAATTCCTAGTAGATCAGATTTTCAGCTTATTACCATTCAAAAAATCAAAAGGGAGTACAAGAGGCACTCACAAATATTTATTTTGCATTTGAATAAAAAAATGCAACATCAGCCCAATAATTCAGCAAACCATCTAGCCTTGATAGCTCTTCTTGAGGAGTATAGAGATTTGTTTGAGGTACCTACTTCATTGCCTCCCAAGAGAGCAGTAGATCACCCCATTGATTTGGAGCCCAACTCAAAGACAATCAATAAGCCACCTTACAGATTATCAAAGTGTGAATGAGAGGAAGTAGCCAAGCAAATTAAGGAACTTCTTGAGATGGGATTCATTGAACCAAGTTCTTCACCTTATGCATCTCCAATCCTGTTAGTCAAAAAGAAAGATGGATCTTTCAGAATGTGCATTGACTACAGGGATCTTAATAAGATCAGAGTGAAGAATAGGTATCCGATACCCAGGATTGATGATTTGCTTGATGAGCTTAACGGGGCTCGATTTTTTACGAAGATTGATTTGAGATCAGGGTATCATCAGATTCGCATGCGAGAGGGTAATGAAGTCAAGACTACTTTTGGGATTGATCGTGGGCTCTATCATTTCTTAGTGATGCCATTTGGGCATACAAATGCTCCAGCTACCTTCCAAAGTCTGATGAATAAGATTTTACAGCCTTTCCTCTTTCAGTTTGTCTTGGTGTTCTTTGATGACATTCTAATCTACAACAAGACGTTACATGATCACATGGCACATATGAGGAGGGTTTTTGATGTATTGAGACATCACAGGCTTTTTGCTAAGGAGAAGAAGTGTTCTTTCATACAGACTAAAGTGGAATACTTGTGATATATTGTTAGTGAAAAAGAATACAGGTTGATCCCATGAAGGTGCAATGTATTAAAGATTGGCTAGCGCCTACTACTACTACCTTTCTTAGAGGATTCCTTGGTTTCTCTTCATTCTATCGCCGATTCATTAAGCATTATGCAGCCATTGCAGCTCCTTTGACTGATAGGTTGAAGAAGGAGGCTTTCTTTTGGGATGCTCTTGCAGATAGCAACTTCAACGAGTTAAAGGAACTCCTTACCTCTACTCCTATCTTAGTATGCCCAGAACTTTCCAAAGATTTTACTATACAATGTGATGCTAGTGGCCGTGGCATTGGGACTGTTTTGCTACAGGAGCATGGAGTGATTGCATTTGAGAGCCGTAAGCTTACAGATAAAGAAATGGCCATGAATGTTTATAACTAGGAGATGTTGGCTATCTTGCATGCAATTAAGAAGTGTCACCATTACTTGTACGGCAGCTGATTCAGAGTACACATTGATCACAGGGTACTTAAGTATTTTCTTACTCAGTCCAATCTTACTCCAAAGCAACGTCGTTGGGTAGCTACATTACAGAATTATGATTTTGACATCACTCATACAAGGGGCAAAGATAATATAGTGGCTGATTCTCTTTCTCGTTTGTGGGCTTGCAAAGTTTCATCTATGAATTGCATAATGATTGGATTGAAGAATTACAGGAGGCTTATCTTTTGGATGAAGAATTTAGCCATATTTTTCAGAAATTACAGTAAGGTCTTATGGAAGAAAACTTGCATTACCAGTTCAAAAATGGCCTTATTTGGTTGAAAGGCAAGATTATTATTCCTTTTACCTCTTCTTTTACACGCAAAATTATGGAGGAACTACATTCTTCGCCTGTAGCTAGACATTTAGGAGTTTTCAAGACCTAAGAAAGGATCAGTAAATGTTTCTATTGGAAAGGACTATGGAAAGATGTCAAGGACTTTGTTATGAAGTGTATGCCTTGTTAGCAAAATAAGAACATCACCCATAAGCGAGGAGGTTTGTTACAGCCATTACCTATTCCTACAGGTAAATGGACTCATATTACTATGGATTTCATTACTGGCTTGCCTACTACCAAGAAGGGATGGAATAGTATATATGTGGTGGTAGACAGACTCACCAAGGTAGCCCATTTTATTCCAACCAAGATTCAGTTTACTGCTTCTCAAGTGGCCAATCAGTTTATGGAGCAGTTTTTTAGACTACATGGATTACCGGAGGTGATTATTCATAATAGAGACTCAAAGTTTATGAGTAACTTTTGGCAGGCGGTATTTACATCTATGGCACTAAATTGGCTCCATCTACGGCCTATCATCCCTAGACTGATGGATAGACAGAAAGAGTCAATAAATGGTTTGACACTTATCTTCGCCATTTTTGCTATGATGTCCAAACTTCATGGGATTCTTGGTTACACTTGGCTGAGTTTGCTTATAACAATTCTACCCACACTAAGATTGGAGTTTCACCCTTTGAGGCTTTGTATGGTTACAAGGTGACCTTACCCACAGTCATCTTTAATGAAAGGATCAATCCTCATGGGAAGGAAGAGTTGCAAAGAATGCAGACCATTCTTCAGCAATGTAAGATGAATCTTAGGAAGGCTTAAGACCAAATGAAGATGTATGCTGATGAGAAGAGGTGGCCTTTAGAGTTCTAAGAAGGAAAGTTGGTCTTACTGAAGGTGCCCAAGTCCAAGTACTCTACATTAAAAGATGGATCTAGTAATAAGCTTGCCCATAGGTTTTATGGCCCTTACCAGATCCTTAAGAGAATTGGAGATTTGGCATACAGATTAGAGCTTCCCTCTTCCACAAAGATTCATAATGTCTTCCATGTTAGTCAGCTCAAGCCCTTTTATGGTGATCCATTGGATATAGTTGATGAGCTTCCACCTATTGATGAAGAAGGTCTTATTCAGTAAATCCCAGAGGCTGTTATAGGTTAGCGTGAGAAAAAGCTTTGATCTCATTCTATCGTGGAATATTTGATCAAATGGAGAGGTTTACCACCTGAGGAAGCTTCTTGGAGGCCTGATTCTATATTGGATGAGTTTCCTTTCTTAAGGGATACATTGGTGGCTAAAGCCTATTGATTATGGAGCTAGTGATGATGCAGACAGGATCAGGACAGCACGCTGTTTTAGAACAGTTTTTATCGTGCCTAATTTTTAGAATTAAGCTATCTACATGGGCTTAAAGTTCTCTTCAAGAGCTTCATTTTGATATATGGTGCACCTCATTTGGACACTTCTACTAGAAGTTATGGCAGATTTGGTCTAGCAAGGTCTATTTATACAACAAGCTGTCTACTTTGTTTTGAGATTATTTGTTGAAGACTTTCTAGCTCCTTATACTTTTGAAGTACTCCAGATCATGTATATAGCTGAGGCCTACTTCCGTTCTTCAATCTCAGTCCATATAGTTGGTCATACTTCATTCAATTTCCATTTATAAAGCTATAAAACAGAGTAATACTCTGTTCTATCCATCTTTTTCTAGTCTTCCAGGTTTGTTTTTTAGGACAAAAACTTTTGGAAAGGGATGGATTGTTGGATGGACTCGGGGGGAATCTCATATGCGATAGCTCATGTCACCTATATCTCCATAACTAAGAAAGATATATTTTTGAGACTTAAGATCCAGCTTATTGTGCTTATCCTTAGAAACATGGTAGAAAGCCTCACAACCAAAGACATACAAATGAGCATATGAGGGATTTCAAACCATAATTCCTCTGCAACTTGATATCAAGAGCAGTGTATGGAGACCGATTTATCAAGTATACGGCAGTAGTAACTACCTTGGCCCAAAAATGTTGTGGTAAGCCTACCTCGCTAAGGATACTACGAACTCACTCCTGAATTTTCCCATTCATATACCTATCTGTACCATTCTAGAATGGGATGTATAGAGCAATCAACCTCGGGAAAGTTACTATATGTATATCCTCTACATCATGTGCGTTCAGGGCCTATTTATAAATATCCTTATTTGTGAATTTTTCTTAACTAAAACATAACCATTTTCAATTCGATCTGTAAAAAAACCCCTTTATATTACACCCTTCTATATGTAAAAAATGTTTAAAAAATTTATTTTAAAAATACATTATCTTGAACCCACATAATGCAAACATATATTCATCAGTAACTTACTAGAGCAATCAAGTGACACATAGTATCTCTTTCATCACACAACTACTTAAAATGCTTTAGAGATATATTTACCCCCATTATTTGGCCTTAGACATTTTAGTCTATACTCAAATTGGTTGTTGACCAAAGCAAGCCAATAACCAAGACTTCCAATGTCTTCTTCATAGGATATGCCTACACCTTATGCGTATAGTCATGAATGAATGTATCATCCCCTATCTTCACATAGCCTAGAGTTTTTGGATTGCATATCTCTCTGAACTACTCTCCACGAGAAGTCAGGTGGGTAGAGGTACTTAAGTCTACATACCATACATCATTCTTAGATGATCCATTAGCTGTCATAGTATTAATAAAATGCTACATGACAAAATTCTACTTGCATATATTGTTGTTGTTTTCACTAGTGAGAGTACTACCTTATTGTTTTTCCCATTTCTAATTTTAATATTTCTTTTTAAACAATTCTTATATAAACAAACCTTTCCACTACTTTCTTCTATTGGACTTGAAACCACATGATAATGAGTTATCTAATATTGTTCTTGGTAATCTTCTTTGTCCATCTCAACTTGTTGATGTAAACTAGAACTCCCTTAATGAAAAAATACATGAACAACATATATACACACATACACATGTAGTGTGCATGCATATGTAAACACATATGCAAATGAATGTGTATACACACACACACACACATGTACATATGCATACATACATATGTGTATGTGTATATGTATGCATGTGTGTGTGTGTGTGTGTGTGTGTGTGTGTATGAATATATATTTTTTATTTTTCAAAAAAATGTGCATAAAATTTGATATGATCTTCCCAAATGGACGCTCAAATACAAACCTTCCAAAAATAAAAAGAAAGCACAAATAGCACAATAAGTTTTTTTAAAGTACACACACATACATGTGATACATACATTACACATCCATACACAATATGCACACATATAAAGTGAAGAAAGATGAGAGACAAGGGGAAGAAAATAAAAAGAGAGAAAACAAAAATGATGAGAGAGAGATATCAAACATTTATAAGACCACACAAGCAGACACACATATGTCTTCTTATCTTATTCTTATCTATATATTATTTGAAAGTTTGGCTTAGGGAACCTAAACCAACTAGAAGACTACCAAGCTTATATGGCACAAGGAGGAGAAGTTTGATATTCAAGAAATAAAGAGAGATTTTTCTTGAAGCGTGAGTGGGGTTTATAATCTATTCTCTATCATCTCTCTCTAATTTGAACATGCATGGACACACGCACATACACTTTCTCTCTTTTAATTAAACATAGGATATGATCATAAAAATGTAATAAGTGGGGGACACGAGAACATGGCATGGGAACATACCAGTCACATTGACTGTATATAAGGTGTAAGAGGGTATTCTGAGGCATCACAGAATTATCAAGAATCTCTCTTTTCACCTTCACAAGCTTTCATGGCTTCTTCTTCTTCTTTCCCCCTTTCCTCTCTTTCTCTCTCTTCTCCCTATCTTTCCCTCTCCTCTTCTTCTTTTGCTACAGTCCTTCTCTCTCTTCTCTTTCTTAGTTAGACTAGCTAGGTCTCTTTCATTACAAGTGGTATTAGAGCTTTGTCTTTGATCCTTTTCTTTCCCATAGATTTAGGGTTCTTACAATTTCTCACAGTTAGAAAATCTCAGTTACATATTTCTCACAGGTACACAGGGAGTACTCAGGCAAGCTATCAGCCCTCTTGAAGACCATGGCAGCCCTTCTTGGATAAGTTACATAAATTTGGCAAGTCGTCACTAATTTCCATGTAAGTTTCTTGAGGATTTTGGGCAAAAAGAGTGTAGTAGAGTTAGAGAAGCCCAAAAGCACATTGAATTTTTCAAGATAACCTTCTCTCTCCTTCCTTCAAGATGCCATGGAACCTTCAGCTCCAGAAGTGCAGAGATCTTGCTCCCCCTTCTTCCTCAGCTTGAATGACTTGTCCTAGAGCCTTCCCCACTTCATGCTCAGTATCTAGAGCACCCATCAGCCATGTTTGCCCTGCATGGAGCCTCCTGAGGCCAACCTGAAATTCACGACGCATTTTTGCATTGAGTGGTGTGCTCTCTTCTTCCTACTCTAGCTCAGTTCTAGCACTCCTTGCTTCATCCTCCAGCTCTTGGCATACTTCTAGGCAAGGCTTGAGCATGGTTGTTGAGATTTTCAACCGGTTCTTGACATATCTCAAACCCTACTGTGGGAAATAGCCATGGCAGCCATGAAACCTTCAACCAAGCTCATGGCACACTAAATCCCCTTCAATTTATTACCCCCAGGAGCCTTGGGAGAAGCCACAAGCTTCAAGAAGTGAAGATATACGACATTGAAGGCCCCCATACAACCAAGGGCTGCAAGAAGAAGGGCAACCACAACTTTCTTGGAGAGGGCAGCCACTACCTCTTCCCCGAGCTTGAATAAGGTATGTCAATTGGTTCTTGCTCCCTCTTTTACATCCAATTGTTGAGCTCAACCACTTGATGAGAAAGATGGAAGAATTGCATGCCTTCTTGGAGCTTGAGAGTGCCAAACTTGGATTTCCATCCCACACCCTTGAAATGCATGCATGGCTGAATGCACTTTAAATTCCCTTCCCCAGTGATCAAGATTTTACTCTAATCCTTAACTATACTCTTATCTTGATTCCGACCGATAAGAAAGAAATTTGTAAGAAGGGTAAGTCATTGATTTGCAAAGGTAACCCCTTTTCCCATCCCATTTTCCTTATTGATCATGCATATCATGAAAGGCCCAATCCTCAATTTGTAAATGCATATCATGTTGGCTGCTTAATAATAAATATCTGCCATGTATATTTCAGGTGAGGAAAAGCCCGATGCCAGGCGAGGTGGCAAGACAAAAGAGGGGTGACCCCCCCTTGCCATCAAAGACCTTGAAGGGGTGCACAACCTGGCTCAAGGGGAACTTTGCCCACCTCCCGGTGATCTGGAGCCCAAAATTTCTTGCAAGTGTAGGTACACTTGAATGAATAGCTCGATCCCTAATCATTTACATTCCACAACCTTGTAGATGTATTGGTAATGAGATGTATCACTTGGGAATGTATGGTGGATGCATGCAAGATGGGTAGGGTATGCAGTCAAGAAAATGGTCTTAGCAAGAGAACTATTGATGGAAATGATGTATGGCTCTATGGTGGATGCATGCAAGATGGGCAGGGTATGCAGTCAAGAAAATGGTCTCAGCAAGAGAACTATTGATGCACATGATGTATGGCTCTATCTAGCATTGAGAACCACCATTGAGGCCTAGGATGTCTTGAAATAAGCACCTTAGAATTGGGATATTGTATGCTCAATGAAGGAATCCTTGCAGGGTGTTGCAGATAGCTAATCCTACACAGTCAGCCCACAAAAGTCAATCACAGCAAAGCCTTCTTGTGTGACTGAGCGTAGGCCCCATAGCTTGATTCAAAGAGGCCCCCCCCCCTTCAATTTGAACCAAAAATCTCCCCATTCCACCCTACGATCTGGGAGATACACCCAATTTTGTGCTCAGAGGTACTGTGGGATAGACATTAGTCCTACATAGTCAGCCCACAAAAGTCAATTATAGAAAAGCCGTGATCAGTTATTGTTAGAGATATTTTTACATAGCCTCATAGAGTTGATCAAGAGCTTTAATTTGAATTAAAAAATTTTCCGATATTGAGCTTCCTAGCTCAAGATATTTCCATTTTTGTAATAGGGGGTCTAGTGGATCACACTTAGGATGGCAAGCCACAAGGGTAAAGCAAAGGGCCAAGAGGACTTCCAACGTGAAATAAGGGACTCCTGTGCCTCAATGAATGATCCTAGCTTAGCCCAAGAGGATCATGAAGTCATGTTTGAAGAGGGTATCCCCGAGATGGACCGGGCAGCATACACATGGCAATAGGCAGCATACACATGGCAGTTTTGGGAAGCAAGGCCCCAATGCTCAGCTCGGTTTGCATTTAATGCATGGGCAACATGGTCATTTTGGACAGCAAGGTCCTAATGTGCAATTTGGACCTCATGTAATGCATGGGCAGCATGGCCCACATGGAAATTTTGGACAGCCAAGGTTTGGACAGCAAGGCATGTATGGGTAGCATGTAGCACACGGAATACATGGACAGCAAGGCCCAAATGAGTTGCGTGACAAGATTGTGTTTGTTAAGTTTAATGGGTAGTCCTCATCCCTGACAGAATTAGAGGAATGGACCTCTAAATTGGAAGCCTATTTTCTCATTTATTCCTGTACCAATGAGGTAAATATTATTTTTTCCTCCCTTCACCTAGAGGGTTTTGCCCACACATGGTGGATATTTATTCAAAGAGAAAACTAGCATTTTCATGATTGAGAAGATTTCAAGATGCATATGGTCCAAGTTTTTGTCTCCCCGGTAGAGAAAGAATGCTTGGCTAGGCAATGGTATCAGTTTGATTAGTGAAATCTCACCATGAGGGAGTATACCAACCAATTTATGAACCTATCCATGTATGTTGAGGCCATCAGTGATGAGGCCAATTTGCATAAATACATTTTTGGCCTAGATGTGCATCTTTCACCTGATGTAATGGATCAAAAGCCAGCCACTTTGTTTGCAGCCATAGAATTGGTTGAATGGTATGCTCGAAAATACCGTTGCAAAGAGGGCATGCAACCAATTACAAGATAGCAAAGATACCCTACTAGGAAACCCCCATATGCTAGTAATTATCGCAGTAACAATGCAGGGAATGGTAGCCCCGAAATCCCCACCTACCCTACTTTTAATGTTGAAAGGAAATATGGCAGTTTTGGGACAACACCCCCTTCCAAAAGTGACCCAAAGTATGCTGAAAATAAGACATAAAATGGCTTCAGTTCTAATGGTCAAAATTTCATTCCTCTCCAGGTTGTGAAGGATCGCAAGGCTAAGGGCTTGTGCTTTAAATGTGGGGATAAGTGCACGGCTGATCATGCATCCAAATGCCCCTTTAAGAATGCCATTGTCAAGTTTAATATCATGTACGTGTTAGAAGATAGTGAAAAGTTGGAAGAGGACTCTCGTGACACCTCTCCCATGATGACACTTGCTGAAAATGTTGAATACAAAGAGGATCTTGACACCGATCAGTTTTATGACTCACCAGATGGGTTCCCTTTTGACCCTAGTGGTTGCTCCATAGATGGCATGCTTGGGAATAACCCTTTGCACCCCCCACTTACCACTATATCAGCTTTCTCAATCTCCATGGATGCATGGACCAGCTCTAGGAGCCCAAACACCCTACGGGTACATGGTAACATTGATGGAAAGAATGTATACATTCTTATAGATAGTGGCAGCACACATAGTTTTGTGAATAAATCGACTCTTGCCCATTTGCTGTGGGGCTGAGACATCCTATGCAACATCAGAGACTTGGGCCATTGGAGCATCAACTACTGCGGTAGGTTGTCTAGTTGGTTGTATAGTAGTAGGAAGGCTCCTCTCGAAATATCACCCTGTGTATCTCAACAACATGCTTAGAGGACTTACGATCACGAGACTTATTGCGAGACTGTAATTTTTCCCACCCAGCCATACCGACAAAAGATCTCTTCTAAGAGAAAAGTACATACGGCATTTGTCATCTTAGTACGTAGAGCTCTCCCTTCCACTTGATTAATCAAGTCTTCACGGGCAAGCACAAGACATCTTATTTGCCAAAGACCTGTATGCATCGTGACTACATCCACCACCCACTTAAAATGAAGAGACAATGGATATGTGGGTTGCAATCCATCCCGATGTCTCAGAGATGAATACATTTGACATGTCATACATGTTTTCATAAAGTGAGAAACATATTTATACATACCCTGCCACCAATATCTTTCTTTGATCTTTGTAAAAATACCCCAGACACCTCTATGACCATCCCACAAGCTTTCATGAAATTCTTGCATTACTTTTACTTGTGAAGCTCTATTACCCAAAACTCACAATGGCATACCCTGTTTCTTTTTAGCATGTTTCCATAACTATCCATCTTTAAAAGAAAACCCATACACTTTCCTCTTTATTTCTTAAACTCCTCATCTGACTGTTCATCTCTCTTTGTTAATGTATTGAGGTATTGACCAATTCTCAGCCACTCTCCTATATATTTGTCTTCTAGAAACACTTCTACACAAGATACAAAACATCTAAAGTGTCTTCTCTTTGTTGTCCAAGCTTTTGTTAATGTTGTAGCAACACCTTGCATTGCTAAATTCACTCCTGCAACATCATTTTCAGCCATAAGAAAGTCATCTTCTTCCTCCTCATCCATCATCCCATCTTCATTCTCATAAGTGGTTGAGATAACATGTCTACCACTGGGTTATCTCTTTCTGCAATATGCTGAAGTTCAGGGTTCAGATTTGATGTATGCAATCCACCAGAGCATAGCAATGTCTGAAGCAGCACAACTAGTAATCATACCCAATACTAGCAAACAATCGGTCTCAATGACTACATGAGTACCCATAAAATACTCCTTATCACATTTAAGGGCTGTCACAATTCCCCGTAATTCTCTTTTAACCTATGGATATCTTCTCTATCATTCAGTCAATACTTTAGCACCAAAGAGAATTGCATATCTTTTTCCTTCCTCATCATCTTGCCCAATTTTCCATCCAATCCCGATTGGGCTTGTATCAATAGTAATAATAATAGGCTTTCCATGTTAATAGTCATCCTTTCTCAATGTAGGAGTAGATTTTAAGAGTTGCTTCAATTTCTTCAGTGCTTCTAATGCTTCCTTTCCCAATGAGATTTTTGACCGTTCCTTAGAAGCTGACAAAGATCATCGGCTACATGTGCAAAGTGAGGAATCCATATCAAATAGAACACACATGCACCCAAGAATCTATGCACCTCTGATACATTCATGCGTACATCTTGCATTCTATCAATCCTATCTATTTTTGCTGGTGATGGCCTTCACCCATAAGGCACACACATATGCCCAACAATCAAAACCTCTTCAACTCCAAAGACAGAATTTTGTCCAGAAAGAGTTAAATGCACCTCTTCTAGACGTGTCAAAATCCTCTCACAATCCACAATATGGTCTGCAACAAATTGTCTGCATCCACGAGCATCCATCTCTTCATTCTTTTCATCCACTACACACCCTTTGATTGGAACATCATCCAAGAAGGACAGAGTCAATTATGGTATAAAATCCGTGAGTACCCTATTCATAGAATTTGTCATGTGTGCCACTGAGTTTGTTCCACCCTGTGGAAGAGTACACATCCGTACTAACCCCAAAGGAGTCTTCATGGTTGTGATATCCCTGCTTTCAATTGCAAGCTGAAACTGATCATAACCCAAGTAAAGATCACCCAAATAATAGATCGCTCTGCCTGCAAAAGCCTCTGCAAATTCATCAACCACAGGACGTACACCCACATTTCTTATGGTCACTTTATAGACCGGTTGCATGTCTTGAATAAATCTCAAAGCCCTATTCTTTTTGGGCACAATAAACCAACGATTTGAGTACGGGGATGAAGAAGGCTCCAAGATCTTCATGCGAATCTTTTCCTTTAGCAAATCCATCAGCTTTGGTAAGTAATCTTTAGGCACTGGAATAGGCCTCAAGTTCCATGGCACATGTGGCAGACTAAATATGACCATAGGAGAGAAAACTTTTGGATCCACACAACATATTTCACTTGGATGAAATGCAAATGCCTTCCCATGTCTAGCCAGCATCCGCATAAAACAGTCTCTCTCAGTAGGAAAAAAAAACCCTTATGCACCAACTTTCAATTCCTGTAATGTTTCAGATGCAAACTGATGACCTATATCTTTAGGATCCCGTAAGCTTGGCTACCTTGACACTTTTTCATACATACCCTCACTCTCTAGTGGAAGTGGCAAAGCAATTGGTTTCACCTTTTTTTCAACTGTCTTATACTTTTTCTCCACAAGTGCTTCAACCCATTGTAATCCTTCCTGTTGAGCAAACAATGCTATAACATCATACATATCCAAAGAACTGACTGATAACACTTTTTTTTCAGCCTCATTTTTTGCATGTATAGTTGCTGAAATTTCAGCCATAGTGTCAGTAATATTCAGCCCATAAAAGATGCCTGAAATGCCATCATTTTCAGCTAACAACCCCAATGCTCTCAATTTCTTAGTAGCCCATTTCATAGATATGTGTTCAACCCTACACATAGCTTCCATAGGCTTAAATGAACGTGAACTGTTTGCTGTAAACTTAGAATTACCAATAGTACCTACATGCTTCATTTCATCAAGAGGTGAGTACACCCACTGAAGAGCACCACTGTCACATCGCATTACAGCAGTGCTTAATGAAAATCCATACTTATTGACTGGTTGCATGTCTTGAATAAATCTCAAAGCCCCATTCTTTTTTGGCATAGTAAACCAACGATTTGAGTACGAGGCTAAAGAAGGCTCCAAGATCTTCATGCCAATCTTTTCATTTAGCAAATCCATCAGCTTTGGCAAGTAAACTTTAGGCACTGGAATAGGCCTCAAGTTCCATGGTATATGTGGCACAGTAAATATGACCATAGGAGAGACAACATTTGAATCCACACAACCTATTTCACTTGGATGAAATGCAAATGCCTTCCCATGTCTAGCCAACATCCACATAAAACAGTCTCTCTCAAAGGGCAAAAGTAACCTTGTTGTACCAACTTTCAATTCATGTAATGTTTTAGATGCAAAATGATGACCTATATCTTTAGGATCCCGTAAAGTTGTCGTTGCTGCCGCTGTATATCAGGCCGTCGACGTCCTCTGCCGTCACGAGTCCGTGCCCAGCCGTCAAACGTTGTCGATCGTGGCGCTGTCTTCTTCCCCACTCCCATGTGGCGTGAAGCTGAGAAGCTTCCTAGGGGGAAGCTTCCAAGGGGCCTTCTTAGCCCCCTATCCCTTGGGTTTTAAAAAAACCAACCCCCCCCTCGTGTTTAAACCCTTAAGCCCTTCTCTTTGCTTTGGAACCCCCCCTTCCCCCCTCGTGTTTAAAGCTCTATAAGCCCCCTTTTCCCCCAATAAGAGTGGTGCTTAGAGGTCTTATTACCCCCCCCCCCCCCTCGTGCTTTTAATCTCTCTTAAGCCCCTTTCCTTGGGCTTTGAAGGTAACCCCCCTAAAATTCCCGCTTAGGTTTTACAAGCCCCCTTCTCTCCCCCCAGAAAAGGGTTTTGACCTTTAAGGTCTTATCTCCCCGGTTTTTTTTTTAAAATCCTCCTTAAGACCCTTCCTTTGGTCTTGAAACCCCCTATCGTAAAAACCCCCTTTATCCCTTCCTTTGTGCTCTTGAAACCCCATGAAAAATACACTTGGAGCTTTGTTTTTTTTCTCGACTCGTATAAGAGAAGAGAGTGTTGAGGGCTTTTAACACCTCCCTTTCCCACTCAAAAACCCCTCATAAGGGATTCCACATCTTGTTATTCCATGTTCGTGTGAGTCCTTACAAAGGTCATTAAGCCTTCCCCATGGCTTAATGGGTCTTAGTCGTGGAAGATTCTGAAACACCCCTTTCGAATTTATGACTCCAAGGAGAAATCCTTCTAAAACTGCTTTCGACGGACAGTGCAAGTTATTGCAAAAGCAAGCCACGGTGGAATACCAAAAAGGAGTTGTAAAGCTGCTTCCACGGTGGAAATGCCTCCTAAGAAAGTCCAAGGTGCAGCCCCGAGAGGGTCGTCTCCCAGCATCCACGTGGATATCTCACCCCAAGCCCAGGTTTTCCTTCCTAATTTCTATTTGATATTGTTATAATTCAATCATGCAAGGTTAATTGTTAGAAATAGGATATAATTTTTGTCCTAAATGCTCACTAAGAAGGAACTTAGTCATTAATAATTTCAATAGAACATGCAAAATAAAGGAAGCATAAATGCATTTCTAGCAAATAGCTTTATGCATTGAAAATGAGTTAAAAATTAGATTAATGTCCATTAAAATAGTATACTTTGTTTAAGCCTAGATGTATAAACTGCATATCGCACTATTAACCCATATCCTCTTCACAATGAATCATCATGGAAAGTATAAAGCATGAAATGATTCTTACGATGCATAACTCTAGGAAATTATCGTTTGCCAACTACATAAATTATCATGAAAAAGGTTGCCTGTTTAGCATGAATTTTGTTTGCAAAGTAAAGGAACATTAGTTGGAATTAACCTAACCTATGCATGACCTCAAATCGATAAGCTAGGGTTGAAAAAATCAATTTACGCATAGACAACGAGTCATGTGAAAATGATCACGTAATTATCTTCCAGAGTTAAACAAATCGGCATAAATCTAAAACACCTAAACCGCGGGTACTCGTTGAGAACAAGTTAAATTCCAAGAAACGCCTATACCTTAAATACTTACCCACATTCACTGAGTGTAGGGACAGTGAAATGTAATTGTAAAGTGAACTAGGGGTTGTCCCTAAGATTCTTACAAGATGAAACTTGGAAACCCTAGGTCTAATGATGTCAGTCTAGTAACCTGAAATAGATTGTTTCGTGACTCCATTGTCTCATAGTTCGATGCGGCACTTGGCAACAAGTGCGGAGTCATATGATCTTGTGATTGGATCACAAGGGAATGGCCAAGTTCTTGCAATGAAGTCGGCATGTCCTTATGCAAGTTATCTTGTAAGAGGATGAATAATCATCCTAATTTAGTGGTCTTTCTTGAGTAAAAAAGATTGATTGGAAACTAAAGACCAGCTGATAAACTGAAGTAAGCAATGAACTTAAGGTTTGACCAAGTTGGGTTAATAGGGTATGCCCTAACCCAGGATATAGGGGATCTTGCCAAGTTGCAAGTCATCCATGCTGGATGCATTCGAAAGGAAGGATTCATTCCTTAGCAGTTTGCCAGCAAAAAAGATCAATGGAAATGTTTGTGCTTGCTATAGATTTTAGAGCACTGTTTGGCTTTGTTTGATCAATGAATTAAAAGATAAATGGATATCTATACTTTAGGTTGAAGTCTTGAAGGGAGAGGCAGCTTCAATTACCCCCGACTGCTTGCTTGACCCTAACCAAGGGGGTTGTTAACCGCGCCGGGCAAGTGGACCGAACCCACCACGAGAGGTCTCTCCATTGAGCACTACTTGGAGCAAGAGGATGCTTGGGTGCTAGGGGGGCTCTGGCCGTAAATCCCTCGTCTTTCGGGCCCTGCACAAGAGGCTAACATGACTCGAGATTGGATCTTGAGGTCCCCATATTAGTCTACGGGCGGAAACTTGGATTAGTGATCCCTATGGATTGTTGGATAGCCTTCGAGCGGATTGTGGATAAGCCTATGGGCTGGACTCTTTGTATTTCAAAGATAAATATGATAACATGTTAATAAGGAACTTGTCTGATATTGTTTTTCTATGTCAAGTGATAAGATTATGTGAAGGAACCAGTGCCTAACGGATTAATTAAAGAAGCTGGTTGTTACATGTCCAACTAATGTATTAGGTAATTAAATAACTAAAACAACCCGAGGAAATTGCGGAGGATGGGCCATAGGTCTGTCCTACGGATGGGTGGTCCCAGTAGGCCTGGAACTTTTCTCAAATCACGATGGACAGGAGGAAGATCAAATAACACGAACAATAAAAGCGTTGACCTAGAGTTATGATTGAACCCGATTTACGCAGATTTAGGGGAACGGAATGGGACTATGTCTTATGGCAGAGAGGTTGAGCTTTGCATCCCTCTCGTTTCCCATTCTCCTTGAACCAAGTGCAATGTGAATCCGCTTCAAACCTAGCATTTCTATGTAAAGTAGTTCACTTGGGTCCGACGCTAGTTGCTGTTAGGAAATGACCAATAAGGGAAACCCTAATTCAGGTCAATCCTAAGTGGGAACGACCGGAATACTTCCGCTATGTTGCAGACACGGAAAGCCCTAGATCGCAAACCCCGTAACATTCCATGGGAGTGCCGGGCGGAGCTTTCTAGACACCCTTCCGATGGACTTCTAAGACGTGTCCTGAAGATACAAGTGGACACATTACAGTTGGTATCAGAGCTGACCAACAACGGAATCGTTTTTATGAAATCTTAATAAGTTGAAGTAAAGCAAATGTTGCTGTTCCAAACATTTCCTTACTTCCAATGTTGTCTTGCAGAATTACGAAGCGTGGAACAAGTTCTTAGTATTTCGAATCATGTTTATGATCGCAATGCATTCTCTGCATTATCGACAAATGGTTGAGATGATGAACATCCTAGAGCAAATCTATAATCCATCACCTTTGTACATGGAATAAAGATGGATGGGTGCTTCAGGAATCTACTATATAGCCGCCCACCGATTTGCTTATCTACAAACCAACTTAAAGAGGATCAAGTGGTTGGAAGACCTGAAAGTTGTGAAGCTGTTCATTTTTGTGGAAGCTCACGTAAACTCAACTTTACATATTCGAGGTTGGAGGGTTGAGATGAACTCATATGTATATGAGGAAGTAATCTGTGTAATCCCCAGCGAACAGGATTAAAGTGTTGGGGTGCCATGAAAATAATGGGTTTCGAAGGAAAGGATACCCTGAACTTCCAATGACTTACCGATTCCTGAAGATCCATGACCCGAAACCATACTATTATACAGTTCATGTAGATAAATGTAATACAACGTTATTCTCCCCAAACTAAATATAACAGTTGGCTTATCATCGCAATAAATTTTGTATTTCGAAAGGGCTATGCCCATATAGATACAAATAAGACTTTTTTTTTTGTAACGTGTCCACTAGAATCATCCCGGACACGTCTTAGCAGTCCATCGGGAAGGATGACTAGAAAGCTCCGCCCGGCACTCCCATGGAATGTTACGGGACTTGCGATCTAGGTCTTTCCGCGTCTGCCACGTAGCGGAAGTATCCTGGCCGTTCCCACTTAGGATCGACCTGAATTTGGGTTTTCATGTTTGGTCATTAGCTAGCAACAACTAGCGTCAGACCCGAGCGAACTACTTTACGCAGAAACGCCAGGTCCGAAGCGGATTCACGCTGCACTTGGTTCAAGGAGAATGGGAAACGAGAGGGAAGCAAGGCTCGACCTCTCTGCCATAAGGCATAGTCCCATTCCGTTCCCCTAAAACAACATGAATCGGGTAATAGTTAATTCTAAGTCATCGTTCTCGTTACTTGTTTTGGAGATGACCATCCTTCTGTCCGTCGAAGACTTTGAGAAAAGTTCCCGGCTAACCGGGACCACCCATCCATAGGACGGACCCATGGTCCATCCTCCGTACTTTCCTCGGTTTGTTTTAGTTATGTAATTACCTACCACATTAGTTTGACATATACAAACAGCTTCTTTGATTAACCCTCTTATGCACTGATCCTTCACGTAATCTTATCACAGGACATAAAGAAAACAATGCCAAACAACTTCTTTATTATCATTTTATCCTTTTATCTTTGAAATACAAGGAGTTCTCGCCCGTAGGCGTATTCATAATCCGCCCGAAGGCTATCCAGTAATCCACCAGGGATCACTAATCCAAGCTTCCGCCCGTAGACTAGTATGCGGGCCTCGAGATCCGATCCCGAGTCACGTTAGCCTCTTGTGCAGGGCCCGGAAGGCGAGGGATTTACGGCCAGAGCCCCCTCTGGCACCCAAGCATCCTCCTGCTCCAAGTAGAACTCAACGAAGAGACCTCTCACGGTGGGTTCGGTCCACGTTCCCGGCGCGGTTAACAACCCCCTTGGTTAGGGTCAGGCAGGCAGTCGGGGGTAACTGAAGCTGCCTCTCCCTTCAGGCTTCAACCTGAAGCTTTAGATATCTTTTCATCCCTTAGTTCCTTGAGCAAACAATGCAAACAGTGCTTTCTAAACTATTACAAGCACAATCAATTTCCAGTGATCGTTTAGCTGGCAAACTGTTAAGGAGTGACTCCTTTTCTCCGAATGCAACCTGCATTCGATCCAGAATCAATTGCAACTTGGCAAGATTCCTATCATTCTTGGGTTAGGGTCATACCCTACCAATACTTTAGGTTTTGTTGTGGTAGGTTCCAGCGACCATGTCGCTTTAGTTTATTGTCTGGTCATTTGCTTCAAGGCAAATACCTAACTTTCCTTTTCCTTGGCAATTATCCCCCAAGAAAAGTGAGTAACAGGATGATTACTCATCCTCTTGTAAGTTAAATTCTTTCAATAACTTGCCAACCTCATTTCGAGAGATGACAAAACTCTCTTGTGGACAAATCTCAAGTCTATACGATGTTGCAACCTTTTTGCACATGTGTTGCATCATTCCACGGGATCATTCCACCCATTGAATGGCGTCCTCCGGCCACGGAATTACCTCTAGCCGAGTAGCAGGGTTTAGGGTATCCTCCAACCCATTCCTAATTATGTTGTCCCATGGTCCTAGAAATTTGCAACTCCGTCGGAGTTTCATCATTAGAACGAATGATCCTTAGGATAAAACCTTAGATCATTTTATGCATGAACATCCAATTGATTCGACATTTCGTGAATGTGTGTGAGATCTTTGGGTTTGCGGGTTTTGACTTGGCAACAAGTGTAAAACTAGGTCGAATTCTTACCGCACTAAACCCTAGTTAGCACTTTGGAATATTTGTCATATCGACTGAACCATGCCCATATGAATCTCTTGTGGTTTAGGTGACTTAGACAACTCAATATACTTGTCTTGTGACAAGGATGAAACCTTTCCTAAAGGTAATAAACTAGATCTAAAGGAGAACAATAGATACAACTTCACCAATACGTGTAAACATGCGATTCACTGCTTCTACGCATCACATGGTTCACAATAACCCTATCTTTCCTTGGTAAGGTAAAAATGCCTGATAATCTGGACACTAATTTTCCTAGGTCCTACTAGGACTTACATCAAATAATCATGCCACTTGCAAGTCCATAGATCATTTTCGTGCCCTTCTATTCCTTTTCGAATGACATCTTATGGGTGTTAACTTTTCCTCATAAATCATTACAAGGAAGATTTATCTAAAAATGGGACATGCCATTAATCTTTCCATGCCTAGTAAAAAGGTGTACCTCAATAATTTCAACCTTGTAATGAGGCAACAGTTTGTCCTAGGCTCGTCACTTTTGAATACACAAAAGGAAACTTGCTAATAAGGTCCTACAAATGCATGGACACCTTATGCCCTTTCCAATCATTCCATTGAACGTACCAATGATCAATTTTCATATCTTAAGCTATTTCTAATAAATGCTCAAATAGCCAATTCATTTTTCCAGTTGCTTTTAACTTGACTAGTTGAATTTGAACATGCATGAGTGCTTCCTAATTCATGAAGTTTATCATGATTAACTCAATACTTCTGTGTGGAATCCAAATAGATCAAACCTGGACTTGTGGGCTCCGGGAAATACCCACGTAAATATTAGGAGAAGATCCTTCCGCAAGCGCGTCTTGTGACTTTTTAGGGGCCATTATGACATAATTACGGACTTCCAGGTTGGCTTTTCCCTTACGCAATCGATGAATTTGCTCACCCTGGTACGCAGCCTCAAGATCTTGTTCTTTTCTCCCTCGTACGCAGGAGATCCCTTTCGAAAAGTGGATCCTTGGGAATACCAGCTTGCGGAATTTGGCCTTATGGAAGGCCTTGCGGGGTTGGAGCTTGGTTCTTGGAAATGGGGATTTTATGAATGGAGTTTCAACAATTGGACCTTACGAGGATGTTCGCGGAAAGGGCTCTTGCAAATTGGCCTTGCAAGAATGGAGGCTTTAGAGTTCTTCTTCTCCTTCCCTAAAATCCTAGGACCGGCCTTGTAGGTGATTAGTGGGAAGGGCCTTTATGGGCTTCCTCTCTTATTCTTCAAAATCCCAGCCTAGGGATGACTGGTGGGAAGGGGTTTTTGTAGCCTCCTCCTCTTGAAAGTCTCGGATGGACTTATTGGGTGATTGGTGAGAAGGCTCGTAGCCTTCTTCTCTTCAAAGTCCCGGGGGGGTATGAATAGACCTTTGGGGAGATGTAGTGGGAAGGGGGCTTAAGGAAGCCCCCTTAGAAGCTTCCTAGAGAAGCTTCTAAGAAGCTTCTGCCAGCACGTGGCCACATCGGCAGAGGGGGGGGGGTCGTGATCCAGCGGCGGCAGCGGACTGAGGTGGCCGGGTGGCTTTACGGCAGCGGACTGTGGCGGCTGGCGACTGGCGGACTGGGTGGCAGCGTTTCCTTCCCTACCTCCCACAGCAACGGCCTTCACACGACACGGCGACCTTCCCACCAGCACATTCAGCACGTCCTCCTCCCTCTTACGTCCGGCCTCCTTCCTTCACGGCAGCCTTCCGCCCATTGTTCCTATCCCCCCTCTCCAAAAGGGGGGTGTTTATATAGGCATGGGGGGAAAAAGAGGGCCTCCACACACGTGGAGGACTCCTCCTCATGCAATTTGACCTTCTCCTCCCTTGGCCATTCCTCCCCACACTCCCTCTCCTCCAGCCATGCATCGGCTGGGGGAAGGGATAAAAAAATTTGCCTTGATTTATCCAAATTGTCCCTTCAAAAAGGGTGTTCCCTTGCGGCTTTTACGGTCTTCAATCTCAGCCTCGTATTTCTCGACGTGGAGGCCTCATTTTTTAGCGTGCATGGTGTGGATGAGGTTACCAATAATTAGAAGTAGGGAATACCCTTGCACAGGGTTTACACGGCGTGCAGGAAGTTAATATTTACGGTACGCGATATGCAGAAATATTACATTCTCTCCCCCTTAGAAGAATCGAGATGTCCTCATCTCGAGATAAACTGGGGGTATTGAAGATTGAGAGAGCTTTCATCCATCCAGGTAGCATCCTCTTCGGGATAATCCTTCCACTGGACGAGGCATTCTCTCAAGGTTCTAGATCTCAACTGTCCCTCCCTGACATCTAAAATCTTTTCCGGTCTTAGTTCAAGGACTCCTTGACTAGGCATTACAACTTGTTGGTCATCAAGTACATGATTTGGGCTAGGTACATACTTCATTCTTCAATAGACTGTTATGGAATACTTTATGAACCTTTAGGTTTTCAGGGAGTTTGCAGTCTATAAACATTAGGTCTTAAGCACTTGAGGATCTTGTATGGTCCACAATACCTTGGACTTAGCTTCCTGCAATCTCCTAAGGATAGAGAACTCTTCCTTGGGCATACGTGAATGAAGACCATGTCTCCTTCCTCAAATATTCTATCTTGACACTTCAAATCTGTGTATGCCTTCTGTCTATCCTTCGCAGCTTTGATGTCCCGATAAAGTGAAATCATGAGCTTCGCACAATATCTTCTATTTAAATAACTGGCTTGCTCGTATACATACTCTCATCCTATAGTAGACAAGTCCACTACTGACAGAGAATTCATGATACTTAGCCTCTAGCTTTTGTTCCTGGTCCTTGATAGAGACTTCCCTTAGCATCCTTTGATAGGCTAGATCATGGCATCCTTCCTCTCTAGCTAGCTCAAGTATTAGGTCGTATGGCATGGACACCTCTGTAGCTAGAGATCTAGCTATTGATAGATTTTGCAAGATTAATTAATTAAGGAATGCCTTGCGATTGAGTGCATCAACAACTACATTCTTCTTTCCAGGTCGGTACTTGATTTCAAAATCATATTCCTCTAATACTTCAATCCGTTGACGTTGCCTCATGTTGAGCTCGTTCTGGGTAAAAATTCATTTGAGACTCTTATGATCGGTTACTAGAGTAAACTTGTTACCCAACAGGTAGTGTCTCCAAAGCTTTAAAGCATGGATGACAGCTAATAACTCTAGATCATGCGTGGCATAATTCTTTTCGTGACTCTTCAATTTCCTTGAAGAATATGCTACTAGATGACCTTCCTGCATAAGAACACACCCCAAGGCAAGAATGCTGGCATCAGTTACTATCTCGAACTCCTTATTGAGGTCGGGAAGTTTCAGAATAGGTGCTGATGCCAAACATTGCTTCAATTGGTCGAAGCTATTTTGCTCGGGAGTTGGCCATGTAATAGAAGTCTGCTTCCTTAATAAGTCGGTAAGAGGTGCTACAATCAAAGCATAGTTTTTGATAAAGATCCTATACCATCCTGTCAAGCCAAGAAATCTACGTATCTCTTTGATAGATACTGGTATTGGCCATTCAAGCACATCTCTGACTTTGGCTGGATCTACTGATATTCCTTCTGATGATACTATGAATCCTAGATATTCAATCTGACGTTTAAAGAATGCACACTTCTTCATTTTTGCATACAGCTTATGAGACCTCATTGTCTCCAACACAATCCGTAGTTGTGGTTCATGATCTTCTTCCTGTTTAGAATAGACTAAAATGTCATCGAAGAAGACAAGCACGAAGTCATCAAGATATGGTCTAAAAATATCCTGCATTAATCTATTGAATGTGTCAGGCACCTTCGTAAGCCCTAATGACATAACTAGAACTCAAGTGTCCATATCTAGTGTTGAAGGTCGTCTTTGGGATATCTTCTTCCTTGATTCTTATCTGATAGTAACCAGACCTAAGATAATCTTGGAGAAGATTTTGGCACCCTGAAGACTATCAAGAAGCTCATCTATTCTGGGAATATGATACTTATTCTTGACTGTTGATTGATTCAACCCACGGTAATCAATACATAGCCGAAGTGTCCCATCTTTCTTTTTCTGGAATAGGACTGGAGCTCCCCATGGTGAATTGCTAGGCCGGATGTAGCCTTGGTTTAACAGTTGCTTGAGTTGCTCCTTCAACTCAATAGCCTCCGGAATGGACATTCTATAGGGTCTCTTCGCAATTGACGCAGCTCCTATTACTAGCTTGATCTCATGATCTACTTCTCTTTGAAGCGGAAGTTCTGTTAACTCTTCAGAAACTACGTCCATGTATTCCTTCAGCCAAGTGACCAATTCACTTTACTTCTTTATCAATATTCATAGTCAAGACAATCGGGAAAAAGTTTCATTCCATTCATATCAGCATAGCCCTTTCGGTATAATTATTTCTTGGGCCGATGGAACAAGTTAATACATTAATTCGAGGAGAATAAGATGTTGTTGCATTCAGCTACAGGAACTGAGTAGTAGTACGGATTGGGGTCATCGATTTTCAGGAATCGATAGTTCATTGGAAGATTAGGGTATCTTTTCCTTTGATATCCATTCTTCTCATGACGTCCCAAAACCTTGATTCGGTCGGCAGAGATTCTTTGAATCACTTCTCCGTACACATACTTATTCTGGTTAACCCTTCGACCTCCGACTTGTAGGGTCGCGTTTACGTGAGCCTCAACAAAGACGAACAGCTTCACGATCTTCAAGTCCTCCATCCACTTGATTCTCTTCAAGTTAATTTGAAGGTACGCAGGTCGATAGGCAGTTATGTAATAGATCCCTGAAACACCCATCCATCTCTGTTCCATGTACACAGGCGATGGATTGTAAATGCGGTCTAGGATGTTCATCATCTCAACCCTTTGTCGATAATTCGTGGAATGCATCGCGGTCATAAACATGACTCGGAACACTAAGAACCTGTTCCATGCTTCATAATTCTGCAATACAGCATTCAAAGTAAGGAAATGTTTGGGACACAACATTTGCTTTACTTCTTCTTATTAAAATTTCCTAAAAACAAGTCCTTTGTTGGTTTTCTTTGATACCAACTGTAACGTGTCCACTAGAATCATCCCGGACACGTCTTAGCAGTCCATCGGGAAGGATGTCTAGAAAGCTCCGCCCGGCACTCCCATGGAATGTTACGGGACTTGCGATCTAGGTCTTCCCGCGTCTGCCACGTAGCGGAAGTATCCTGGCCGTTCCCACTTAGGATCGACCTGAATTTGGGTTTTCATGTTTGGTCATTAGCTAGCAACAACTAGCGTCAGACCCGAGCGAACTACTTTACGCAGAAACGCCAGGTCCGAAGCGGATTCACGCTGCACTTGGTTCAAGGAGAATGGGAAACGAGAGGGAAGCAAGGCTCGACCTCTCTGCCATAAGGCATAGTCCCATTCCGTTCCCCTAAAACAGCATGAATCGGGTAATAGTTAATTCTAAGTCATCGTTCTCGTTACTTGTTTTGGAGATGACCATCCTTCTGTCCGTCGAAGACTTTGAGAAAAGTTCCCGGCTAACCGGGACCACCCATCCATAGGACGGACCCATGGTCCATCCTCCGCACATTCCTCGGTTTGTTTTAGTTATGTAATTACCTACCACATTAGTTTGACATATACAAACAGCTTCTTTGATTAACCCTCTTATGCACTGGTTCCTTCACGTAATCTTATCACAGGACATAAAGAAAACAATGCCAAACAACTTCTTTATTATCATTTTATCCTTTTATCTTTGAAATACAAGGAGTTCCCGCCCGTAGGCGTATTCATAATCCGCCCGAAGGCTATCCAGTAATCCACCAGGGATCACTAATCCAAGCTTCCGCCCGTAGACTAGTGTGCGGGCCTCGAGATCCAATCCCGAGTCACGTTAGCCTCTTGTGCAGGGCCCGGAAGGCGAGGGATTTACGGCCAGAGCCCCCTCTGGCACCCAAGCGTCCTCCTGCTCCAAGTAGAACTCAACAGAGAGACCTCTCACGCGGGTTCGGTCCACGTTCCCGGCGCGGTTAACAACCCCCTTGGTTAGGGTCAGGCAGGCAGTCGGGGGTAACTGAAGCTGCCTCTCCCTTCAGGCTTCAACCTGAAGCTTTAGATATCTTTTCATCCTTTAGTTCCTTGAGCAAACAATGCAAACAATGCTTTCTAAACTATTACAAGCACAATCAATTTCCAGTGATCGTTTAGCTCGCAAACTATTAAGGAGTGACTCCTTTTCTCCGAATGCAACCCGCATTCGATCCAGAATCAATTGCAACTTGGCAAGATTCCTATCATTCTTGGGTTAGGGTCATACCCTACCAATACTTTAGGTTTTGTTGTGGTAGGTTCCAGCGACCATGTCGCTTTAGTTTATTGTCTGGTCATTTGCTTCAAGGCAAATACCTAACTTTCCTTTTCCTTGGCAATTATCCCCCAAGAAAAGTGAGTAACAGGATGATTACTCATCCACTTGTAAGTTAAATTCTTTCAATAACTTGCCAACCTCATTTCGAGAGATGACAAAACTCTCTTGTGGACAAATCTCAAGTCTATACGATGTTGCAACCTTTTTGCACATGTGTTGCATCATTCCACGGGATCATTCCACCCATTGAATGGCGTCCTCCGGCCACGGAATTACCTCTAGCCGAGTAGCAGCGTTTAGGGTATCCTTCAACCCATTCCTAATTATGTTGTCCCATGGTCCTAGAAATTTGCAACTCCGTCGGAGTTTCATCATTAGAACGAATGATCCTTAGGATAAAACCTTAGATCATTTTATGCATGAACATCCAATTGATTCGACATTTCGTGAATGTGTGTGAGATCTTTGGGTTTGCGGGTTTTGACTTGGCAACAAGTGTAAAACTAGGTCGAATTCTTACCGCACTAAACCCTAGTTAGCACTTTGGAATATTTGTCATATCGACTGAACCATGCCCATATGAATCTCTTGTGGTTTAGGTGACTTAGACAACTCAATATACTTGTCTTGCGACAAGGATGAAACCTTTCCTAAAGGTAATAAACTAGATCTAAAGGAGAACAATAGATACAACTTCACCAATACGTGTAAACATGCGATTCACTGCTTCTACGCATCACATGGTTCACAATAACCCTATCTTTCCTTGGTAAGGTAAAAATGCCTGATAATCTGAACACTAATTTTCCTAGGTCCTACTAGGACTTACATCAAATAATCATGCCACTTGCAAGTCCATAGATCATTTTTGTGCCCTTCTATTCCTTTTCGAATGATATCTTATGGGTGTTAACTTTTCCTCATAAATCATTACAAGGAAGATTTATCTAAAAATGGGACATGCCATTAATCTTTCCATGCCTAGTAAAAAGGTGTACCTCAATAATTTCAACCTTGTAATGAGGCAACAGTTTGTCCTAGGCTCATCACTTTTGAATACACAAAAGGAAACTTGCTAATAAGGTCCTACAAATGCATGGACACCTTATGCCCTTTCCAATCATTCCATTGAACGTACCAATGATCAATTTTCATATCTTAAGCTATTTCTAATAAATGCTCAAATAGCCAATTCATTTTTTCAGTTGCTTTTAACTTGACTAGTTGAATTTGAACATGCATGAGTGCTTCCTAATTCATGAAGTTTATCATGATTAACTCAATACTTCTGTGTGGAATCCAAATAGATCAAACCTGGACTTGTGGGCTCCGGGAAATACCCATGTAAATATTAGGAGAAGATCCTTCCGCAGGCGCGTCTTGTGACTTTTTAGGGGCCATTATGACATAATTACGGACTTCCAGGTTGCCTTTTCCCTTACGCAATCGGTGAATTTGCTCACCCTGGTACGCAGCCTCAAGATCTTGTTCTTTTCTCCCTGGTACGCAGGAGATCCCTTTCGAAAAGTGGATCCTTGGGAATACCAGCTTGCGGAATTTGGCCTTATGGAAGGCCTCGCGGGGTTGGAGCTTGGTTCTTGGAAATGGGGATTTTATGAATGGAGTTTCAACAATTGGACCTTACGAGGATGTTCGCGGAAAGGGCTCTTGCAAATTGGCCTTGCAAGAATGGAGGCTTTAGAGTTCTTCTTCTCCTTCCCTAAAATCCTAGGACCGGCCTTGTAGGTGATTAGTGGGAAGGGCCTTTATGGGCTTCCTCTCTTATTCTTCAAAATCCTGGCCCAGGGATGACTGGTGGGAAGGGGTTTTTGTAGCCTCCTCCTCTTCAAAGTCTCGGATGGACTTATTGGGTGATTGGTGAGAAGGCTCGTAGCCTTCTTCTCTTCAAAGTCCCGGGGGGGTATGAATAGACCTTTGGGGAGATGTAGTGGGAAGGGGGCTTAAGGAAGCCCCCTTAGCAGCTTCCTAGAGAAGCTTCTGCCAGCACGTGGCCACATCGGCAGAGGGGGGGGGTCGTGATCCAGCGGCGGCGGCGGACTGAGGTGGCCGGGTGGCTTTACGGCAGCGGACTGTGGCGGCTGGCGACTGGCGGACTGGGTGGCAGCGTTTCCTTCCCTACCTCCCACAGCGACGGCCTTCACACGACACGGCGACCTTCCCACCAGTACGTTCAGCACGTCCTCCTCCCTCTTACGTCTGGCCTCCTTCCTTCACGGCAGCCTTCTGCCCATTGTTCCTATCCCCCCTCTCCAAAAGGGGGGTGTTTATATAGGCATGGGGGGAAAAAGAGGGCCTTCACACACGTGGAGGACTCCTCCTCATGCAATCTGACCTTCTCCTCCCTTGGCCATTCCTCCCCACACTCCCTCTCCTCCATCCATGCATCGGCTGGGGGAAGGGATAAAAAAATTTGCCTTGATTTATCCAAATTGCCCCTTCAAAAAGGGTGTTCCCTTGCGGCTTTTACGGTCTTCAATCTCAGCCTCGTATTTCTCGACGTGGAGGCCTCATTTTTGAGCGTGCATGGTGTGGATGAGGTTACCAATAATTAGAAGTAGGGAATACCCTTGCACAGGGTTTACACGGCGTGCGGGAAGTTAATATTTACGGTACGCGGTACGCGGAAATATTACATTTTTATCAATGTCTGATTGTGCATGAGAATTGATAAAAAGTTAAGTAGCTACATTTCTTAGGTGATAGCAAAATTGAAGATGAAATATAAATCAATAACAATTATCGTATAAGAACGTTAAGAAACCTTTATCTAGGCACAAACTAGGTATAGGTTCCTAGTTCGCCTCCTACATCAAGTACTGCAGTAATCCAGGAGAAGAAGTTCCTTCTCAAGCAGATTAAGCAACCCGAGTTTGACGGGAGAGGCAAGTTCTTCCAAGCCGATGCTAAAATTTGGATTGAATCCATGGAGGATTACTTCGAAGCAGCCGGTACTGCACCTGCCAACCAAGCTATGCTCGCTAAGCTAAAGCTCACTAGCAAAGCCAGACTTTGGTGGAAGCAATGGTGTAGGGATCAAGGGATCACGGAGGGATCCATTACCTGGGAGAAGCTGAAGAAAGCCATGCAAGGAAGATACCTACCACCTACATATTGCACACAGAAAATGAATGAGTTCTATGAGCTAAAACAGCTGGGACTCACTCTTGACGCATACTATTCTAAATTTGTCTCACTTCTTAAGTATGTGCCACAGATGGACATGACACAGCAGGTGTCCAAATTTTGTGCTGGTTTAAATCCACTAGTAAATACCCGTCTCGAATCTATGCATCCATCAGATCTTCAGGACGTACTCATTCGAGCAGTGCCTATAATTCAAGAGGTGCACTCTAGACCAAGGGGTAACAAATCTTGGTCTTATAATGACCCGAACAGAGGAGCATTCAGACCTCAGATAAAGAGAGTTCAAGGTCATAATCAGGGACAAAGAAAGAAAGAAAGGACTAACAATGTCAATAACTTTTTTCCTACTCAAAGCAATGGCCAAAACCTCAGTTGTTTCCACTACAACGAACCCGGTCACTTCAAGAGGCAATGTCCCAAGCTTGGTGGGGGACATCACCAAGCACCTTTCCAAGGAACGGGCCGTGGCCAAGAAGCCGTTACACGAGGCAGAGGAAGAACCACCTGTGTTGCCAATAGGCAATGGCACGACGAAGAAGAAGAATAAGATCCGACCATGGAAGCAGAGTTCGAAAGGGCGACAGTCCATGCCGCTCTACACAAGAAAGGCCCGAATTGCCAATTCTCAGTAATTCAGACACCATCGGACTATCAAGGTAAAAGTTTCAAGACCTTGATTGATTGTGGCAGTACACATTCCTTCATCTCACTAGCTTGTGCAAAAAGATTAGGAATAGCCACAGTAGAAGCACCTACCTTGCTTGTGGAATTGGCAAATGGTCGTGAGGTTACTTGTACTAGGCAAACTGCTAAGGTGGAATTCTTTCTGGGAGGAAAGAAGACTTCGGTCAAATTCAGAGTCATGAATTTAGGTATCCATGAGTGTCTACTCGGAATGGATTGGCTTAAGCCTAATGACGCCCACATACATTGTGGAAAGGGTCAAGTTCCCTTTTGAAACTCTGAAAGGGAATTAGTCACAACTCAAGGTGAGGCTGGAGTGCCAAGAATCCAATTGGCCAAAGTATCTCGGATCATAAAAGGAGTCAGAAAAGGATTACCTGTCTACTTGATCAAACTCAACAAGTTAGATTAGAAGCAAGAGTCTAATAAAGGACCTTCTTGGCTAAAGGAATACGCAAACGTATTCCCTGAAGAGTTGACAGAACTCCCACCCCAAAGAGAAGTGGATCATGAGATTAAGTTAGTACCAGGAGCTGCGCCAATTGCAAAGAGACCTTATAGAATGACCATACCAGAAGCAATTGAGCTGAAGGAACAACTCAAGCAACTACTAGATCAGGGCTACATCCAGCCTAGCAGTTCACCATGTGGAGCTCCAGTACTATTCCAGAAAAAGAAAGATGGGACACTTCGACTATGTATTGATTACTGAGGATTGAATCAATCAACGGTCAAGTACCCTATCCCTAGAATAGATGAGCTTCTTGATCGTCTTCAGGGTGCAAAGATCTTCTCCAAAATTGATCTCAGGTCAGGTTACTATTAGATAAGGATCAAGGAATAAGATATTCCCAAGACGGCCTTCAATACAAGATATGGGCACTTTGAGTTCCTAGTTATGTCATTCAGGCTTACGAATGCACCTGCCACTTTCAACAGGGTAATGCAGGATATTTTTAGGCCATATCTTGATGACTTCATGATCGTCTTCTTCGACGACACTTTAGTCTATTCCAAACAAGAAGAAGATCATGAACCCCAACTTTGGATTGTCCTTGAGACAATGAGGTCACATAAGCAGTATGCTAAGATGAAGAAGTGTGCATTCTTCAAACGTCAGATTGAATATTTGGGATTCATAGTATTAGTGAAAGGAATCTTAGTGGACCCAGCCGAGGTCAGATATGTGCTTGAATGGCCAATACTAACATCTGTCAAAGAAATACACAGCTTTCTAAGATTGACAGAATGGTATAGGGTCTTCATAAAAAACTATGCTTTGATTGCAGCACCTTTGACGAACTTGGACTCTGGTATCATGGCAAGGTTCGAGCAGGAGAGTGGACGATGAGCAACGGATCCAAACATGGTTATAGCTGAGATGGAGTATTTTAGGAACCTGCAAAGTATTTTTACGGTGGATTACCGTAGCTTCTCCATGATACTATTCAATGTGCAGTGGTTCAAAGTGGTACTTGAAGGAGCTGGAGCAACAGTTTGACAAGGTCCATCTGGATTTCTCGAAATAGATTTTGAAAAAATATAGTTGGATTTGTATGACACCTTTGTGCTATCGGCCCATTGTGAACAAGTGCATGAACTCATTTGTTTGTTAATTGTATTATGACACAGTACATGTCACAATAATTTAATCTCTCTTGTACGTGGTGTTAAACGTGTAATCTTCTATCTAAACCCTAGACAACCTTGATGGTGGTATGTAATACCTTCAACTCCCTGAAGTGCGGGAGTATATGATCAAAGTGATGTTTCAAGCATAGATGAGGACAATATGCAAATAGAGGGGTCGACATTGCAAGGGGTGGAGGCCACGAAAGCTTGGAGCATGTAGAGGAGCCAACATTGGCTAACAATGATGGAAATACAGGAGTCCATTCCAGTGTATGCAAAGTTGTGTCAGGAGATTGACATGGGACCATAGGATACATCATAGTTGGAGCATCCACTTACTCACTTCATTGACTAATCGCTTATAAGGGTACATAAGATATGCATTTTAAGTGAAATCATTTTTAAAAGGATTTATATTACCGTGCTTTGTATGATTTAAATTGATTACGCTAACATCATTTTTTGTCTGTACAAGTGATATTTTCAGGATGAGTCAAGGGATGAGCGATGAGGAGTTGCAAGATATCTTCACGCGTATATCTCTAGATTAGATTGCGAGATTTAGAGACACAGCAAACCAGGAGCTCTCTCGGACATCATCAGGCCGCTCTACTAGATCTACTTCAGTGCGATCAGATGCTTCAGCTTTGAGTAGACAAGGTCGACGCTCCAAACTTGGGCCAGAGAGAGGGAGTGCTTCAGGGTCAAGGGGATGCTGTAGAAATACGGAGGCAGTGAGCCCGCGGTTGACATGGGATACAGGTGCGATTCCTTGCTCTCATGGCAGTTTCAAGGAGCATGGCTCAGGTAGATGCTGTGGAGGCACGGACGCAGTGTCTCCGTCTCGTCTTTCTGCTAGAGTTGCATCACCTCCAGGATTTGTCACACATGTGGGGACGTCTACTCCAGTTACTCCGGCTTTTGCTTAGCCGTCTACAGGTGGCACCCCTATGGGTGCCACTCCGATAGATATTACCCCGTTCGGTACATCGGATGTACAGGGGTCTCCTGGATATGCCCAGGAGCATGGACGCAGGTGGGAGAGGATCCATCTTAGGCATACCCCAGGGGGATATGCCTATCTTATCGATCATAGGTCAAGAGTCATCATCATGAATGATGAGGGGAGGAGGGTGTTAACCCCAACACGAAGAAAGCAAAAGGAAATAAAAAAGACACAGTGCAAAGGCGGAAAAAAGGTAGCCCAACTGAAGAAAGAATAGCAGAAAAGGCCAAAAGCGCAAGGGCAACCTTAAAAGTCCAAGGCAAATGCAAAAAGGGAAAGAAGCATTTTAAAATAACAAGGCGCACCCTGAAATCTTGTAAAAAAGTGCCGGGTTCTCACCCGTGCAATTTGTAAATGTAGACGAATGGTGGAAAGGAAGCTAGGAAGATAGAAGGACAATGGGAAAAAGGGCCTAGGCTACGGCCAGCCATGTAAAAAAGAGGAAAAGGGGATGACCGCCCAAAAGGGATTTAGGGTTTTGTATATAAAGTTGAAAAGTGAATGAGAAGCTCATTCTTGTGTGTGACCAAAGCTTCTTCTTCTTCTTCTCTTGTTTCTTGCCTTCTTGCTTGTACTTGAGAGAGGGATTGAGAGAGTGTGAGGGAGTGAGGGAGTGATTGTGTGAGAGTGAGGGATCTTGGAGAAGAAGCTCTCCATCTTCTCTCTTCATCTTCCCCTCCTCTCTTCTCTTCTCTTGTCTCGTGCGTGGCTATGGAGGATGAAGCTCATAGGAGAGGGATTGAGGTTGCTTGAGCTTGCCTCAAGGATCATGGAGCTACCGGTGTGCAAGAAAGAGGAGGGTACGCGATCGAGCATCAAGGTAAGCTCACTACACCCGTAAGGGAGGCATTGCGCATCGGCTATGTGAGAGGTAGCCATGGCCGCTCGGTTCGAAACACTTGAGCAATAAGTGGTCCGTAGGTCTCAGGGTAGAGCTTGTAGCTCCCCTTCATTTTGGTTCCGTTTTCGGGACCAACGGAATCGAGCCTTGAGAGCCGCCCACATCAAATCGAGTATAGAAGTAGGGTTTGCAGCCGGAATCGGTGCTCGAGATAGCTAGGAGATTTAGGAGGTTTTAATCCGTGAAACAAGTAAGTGTTTTGGTTTGTTGGAAGAATTAGTGTAGGACTATCATTCTGCATCTCTGTTTTGCATTTTGACTGCATAGATTAAGGTTAGATTAGGTTAAGAAAAGAGAAAACAGAAGGTTTTGGCTCGTGCTGGAAACAGGGAAACAGGGGACCAAATTCAACGATTCTGGGTGCCATCGATTTGTGCTACTCCAGGTGAGTCTGGTGCTTCTTAGTAGTACCCTAATCATATCTGGAAAGTCTCTTGTGATTGTGTGTAGCACGTGTCAAGTGGGATCGAAACACATTGAAATCGGGCCTGGCTACCAGATGCAATCAGACCAGGTCTCAGTGGTTCGAGTCCCAGAATCGGACCACCCGAGTCCTGGAGTCGGACCATCTGATTCCAAGAATCGGATCGTCCGACTACTAGAGTCAGACCAGGTGCTAGTCGGACCATCCAACATTCGGATTGGACCAAACAATTTTAGAATCGAACCCCACTACCGGATCGAATAGTCCGATCGGACATGCTACATGGCACTCAGACCGCCCATCATAGTTGGACCGTCCGACTACTAGAGTTGGACCAGCCCTGTCCTACTACTGGACTCGGACCACTCTGTCCGACTACAAGAATCGGACCGTCCGACTAGTAGAGTCGGACCAGCCCTGTCCGATTCCTAGAATCAGACAATCCGATTCTGGGAATCGTACCATCTTGCCTGAAGGAAAAATAAGGATCTTTAGTTGACTCTACCACAGACCTGACCCCTGAGACACAACCCTGAACACCCCCAAGACCCAGTTTGACCATTAGAACCTCAGAGACCAATCGAACTTAGAGCAGAATAGAAAATGCAGCAGAGACCTTCAGAAAGACCATAGAATAGCTGAGAATCGAGCTTTGAACTCAAATTAGGCTAAGAATGTGGAGAGAAACAGAGTGGAGTTCGCATTAAACGCTTTCTGCATCAGCACTTCACTCTTGTGTTCCACTAAGTTTGCACTGCAAGAAAAGAGAAAAGCTTGTTTTCGCACCAAGCACCACAAAAGCACTAAGCATAACGTGTGAATAAGGATTGCAGCTGCTTTCAAATAACAAGGAACACATCAGGATATCTAATAACATTAAGGAACCCGCTAGTAGGAGAAGACCCCAAGACTTAGACAGGTGTCTGAGTGCCCTACTAGTAGGACCTGGAGAAGACACAAAGACACGAAAAGCAACAATATAGAGGATTGGACGCTGCCGGAGCTGCTTGGATTTATTGACAACCTCGTGGAGCTGGAAGCAGAAACAATGTTGGGATCAAGAGGCGAATGAGGAGAGAACCAATTAGACTTAGGAGAATTTCCAACCTTAGTCCAGGAACTGGTCCACAACTACGATCTACTCACTAGGACTGTGATCTAGGGTAGACCTGTAGATGAAGTGGTAGCAAACCTGGAAGAAGAGAGAAGAGCAATCAAGAGAGCACTAGAAGGCATAATTGCCTACAACCATGAGCAAAGGGCTAGAAGGCTACAGCAAGACGTAGATATTACGAGGCTAGACGAGTGCTAGACCTAGTTGGAGTGGCCAAATCTGGACCGAATGTAGAGAGGGAATGGGCAGCAGAGGCTGACATGACATTGAGCGAACTGGTAGCAAAGCGACTCTTGGACAATACGTACGTTGAACATAGCACTACTGCCCTAGCCACCACGCTACTATCGGGATTGGGAGTCATGCAAGGGGCTAAAGGGTAGGCTAGAATCCCCATTGTAGCAAAACAACTAGCTAAATACGAACCTAGCAATGACCCGTACAGCTTTATGGAGCAGTTCGAGCAAGTATGTGAGGCAAACGGTCTTACTGACCCTACGCAGTGAGCTCAAGTTTTCGGCCTGTGCTTAGGCGATAAGGGGAGGACCTGGTATTCTAGTCTAGATGATGTAGAATGTACGAACTTTGTTTGCCTTAAGGGCCTCTTCATCAAGAGGTTTTCGGAGGCAGGGTATTCGGGTAACCTCATCGTTAGGTTGATGAATATCAGTCAAAGGGAGAAGGAAGACGTTAGGGATTATGTCACTCAAGTGCGTAGCCTCTACAAGAGAATCCCTACCAATGAGCGACCTACCGAGAGGGCAGTGTCTATAGTGTTCATGAACGGGATTCGGAGTGAGGAGCTCTACAAGGCTTTGGCCAGTAACTCCACCTTGCAATAAGACATGCTAGCTAGAGTTTTTGAGGAGGCAATACCCATAGATGATCAACTTAGGGAATGCAGCATGAGGACTACCAACCAAGAGAGTACAAGCTAGAGGAACCCTGAGAGATCAACTACTTTGGGGGAAAAAGCAACTGCTAGCGAGCAGGATAAGGGAAAGAGTGTAGACCACGACCAGGGGATGGCAGAAATGAGAATGGAGATTGCACGGTTGCAAGAGCTGGTAAGGAAGCCTGTGAGATCGCATGTACAATGTATATACTGCGGCGGCAATCACCTCCCAGTTGAGTGCCAAGATCCTGAATCTTGGCCGTGCTCAAATTGCGGTAGATTCGGGCATGATGCAGTGCATTGCAGAATGCCGAGGAGATTCCCATACGCGCAGCAATACAATCCTCCATACTTAGATAATAGGCCACCCAATTTCTTTGGGAGGGGAGCCTAGTTAGCTCTCCCAGCACCGACTGACTCAAGACCTGCCGTACCTAGACTGAGATGAACCCAACTGGTATACCCAGACCACCAGGGCCTTTTGTAACCCACCCATCTAGCGATGCTCCTGTTCACTTTGTGGAGGAGCCTAATGAGGAAGAAACATATGTCAACCCGTACATATCCTATGATGAGGAGGGTAACCCAGTCCTGATGGACTATCGGCCGGTGCCGGTGATGGCTTTAGGAAGAGGAAGAGGCAGAGGCTTTGGAGGGTCAAGCCAAGATCCAGTCACATGCTGGACTTGCAGCCACCTAGGCCACATTTTATCACGTTGCCCAAAAGGAGAACAAGCTAACAAGGACAAAGCGAATCTCCGATGCACAGAGTGTAGAATCACACATCTATTTCCTGACTGTCCTAGGCAGAAGCCATCAACCAGCTTTGCCAACATGCCATCGGTGCCTTTGGGGCTTTTTGGAGTGGAAACCTTTGATAGTGAGGATACACCCATCCCACTACATGTTATGATGCGAGCTCAAACAAAACAGGCATGCATCTCTTTGCCAGGGCCAAGTAACCTTGACGCAACCTCAATAGGAAAGAAAAGCCGGAGGAGACAGAAAAAGAGAACCGATGCAAAGATAACTCTTAAAACCGAGGAAGCGACTACGTTAGTAACAGGAAAGAGGGTCACAGACGCAGAGGCGGAGACCTCAACTCCTAAGACAGCCGAGCTAGGGAGTACCAAGGTAGGGGAATATCCCCATCCTAAATGGCAGCTCGAGGCTATAGCTAAGGTCAAGGAGTGGGTCAAGGACGCCCAAAAGCACCTCAAGGATGCTGAACCCATATTAGAAGATCCTATTGACAATTTCTCCAGCGTGAGCACACCAGTCTCACCTTCAAAACCACAAGCTGCGAGCATACCTACACCACTGGGGGCAACTCAGCAGCAAGGCCAAGGGGAAACTTGCCAGGGCAGACAAAACACATGGCCTAGAAATGCTAGTCACAGGGGAAGATAAGAGCCTAGTAGCCTCCTCACAACCTTGTTGTCTACTCCAGTAACTCTAAGCTTGGAAGAACTACTTAGGCAGAATCATTCCTTATGGCAGGAATTAAAAGACTTGATGGAGGGACACACAAGACTTGCGGGTGCTGATCCGCAAGATCATGATGCAGTTACACAGATCCCAAGTCTAACTCTACACTCAACTCCCAAGTCTTTGCACATCAATGCTTTTTGGGAAGGCACTAAAATGCATGCAGTTTTACCCATCCTAGCCTTAGGAGATATGGTGCGAAAAGGAATTGTAGACACATACACAGGTGTTAGTGTACTAAGCCATGTAGTCTTAGAGGCATGGGGAAACCCTCCTGTAGAGACTGCCAGGTTTAACATCACGTTAGCAAATGGAATGAAGGTAAGACCATTCGGGGTCTTAAAGAATTGGCCAGTAAAGATTGCCGGTGTGCAATTTTTCGTAAACTTCATTGTCATGAAGGGAGTGGATTACGACATACTAGTAGGCCGACCTTGGATGAGGAATGCACGTGTCATTGAGGACTGGGGCAATGGTTTGATTTTCCTAGGGAATAGAACTAGTGCAGTAAGGGTAGAGATGGACACTTGGAAGACGACCCCTGTTGACCTAGATGCCATCTCAGCTATGCTAAAAGGCGATACTCAAACGACCAAACCCTATGGATCACTCACTAAATATATTCCTTGCCCTGAGGATGAGAGGGATTGGATGCACGTTTTGGCAATCATTGACCTACCATTCTTGGATGAGGAAGAACTATATCAGCAAGCTGCTAAAGCCGCAACCATGCCAATTGAGGAGCCAATTGTGCCACTCTGCATGATGACAGGAAGCTCACTCAACCCAAGCAAACCAGCCTGGTTCCATATCCCCAACAACAAACTAGAGCTTCAGGAAATCGTAGAGTATCTGACCAATAAACTGGAAGGCAACTTGGCTGCTAACTTAAAACCTCTACGTGATCTATTAGCTAAGCCAGAATGGAAATGGACCAAGGTCCACGACTTGAATTTGTTATATAACTGGGATTTAGTTACTAATGACAAGGAGACTAGAGAGGAAAGCTTAGGTGATGATGAGCAATCAGAAGGACAGGACTCTGATGATGAGGAGTATGAGGACTATCGCTCTACGGGAGAGGAGAGTGAAGAAGAGATAGATACAATAGAGTACGACACGGAAGGAAAAGCGATAGAACAAATCAGGGCAGACTCGAGGCCTAGGAGAGGAAGGACTAGTCAGAACGAAAAAGGAGTCATGCGAATGGAGTGTGACAGATCCTGACTAGAACACATAGGAGCCATGGATTATGTGCAAGCCGGAGTGGCACGACCATGGGTAATCCTAGTGCTCAAGACGGATGCACCTATTGAACTACGACCCCTTGGGGAAACACCTTCCTCAAGTGAGGGATGCGAGTTTAACTTAGAGTCGGAAGTCAGCACTGAGAGTGATCCCGAGATACCACAACCTTCTAAAGTCAAACGCACCAAGGGAGACTTGCCAGTCCACCTAAAGCGCAGGAGGCTAAAGGAGGAGACTAGGAAGCAAGCAAAGGACTCAGAAGCAGAAAGGAAAAAGAAACCGCAGGATCTACCTAAACGGTTTACAAAATTTAAAAAGGGTGACAGAGTGGTGATTCTGCTAGGTGCGAAAAGACAAGGACAAACTAGTGAACCGATAGAGGGACCCGCCAAAGTCAAGGAAGTTAACTTGGCTGGGGAAGGTGAAAAGCCAAGACCTGTATTCATTGCAGATGACTTGATGGAGGATGAGGAGACCAAACTTGTTGCACTCTTGCAAGAGTACATTGACGTATTTTCCTGGACATTGGATGAACTTAAGGGAGTCGGCACCCTAGGGTTATGACTCATAATATCCCAATGGTCCCTGATGCAATGCCAACAAAACAACAACCTTACCCCATGAATCCCAAACACGCCCATGCAGTAAAAGAGGAGATTGATAAACTCATGAGGGCAAGATTCATATATGAGATCGAGCACATGGACTGGGTATCACCTATCGTGATTGTCATGAAGAAAAATGGAAAAATCCGAGTGTGCATGAACTACAAGAAAGTGAATGCCTCTACAAAGAGGGATAGCTATCCTTTACCTTACACCGAGCACATGCTTGAGAGGGTAGCAAGTAAAGAAGCTTACAGTTTTTTGGATGGTTTCTCGGGCTATAATCAAGTGCAAGTGCACCCCGACGACAGGCACAAGATTGCCTTTGCCATGGAATGGGGTGTACTCGCCTACATTGTCATGCCTTTTGGGCTGATGAATGCACCTGCGACTTTTCAACGCCTAATGTGCACTATCTTTAAGGACATGCTTAGGCGCGAACTGGAAGTGTTTGTAGATGACTTATGCGCACACTCTAGTTGGGCCGAACACTTAGAGAATTTGAGAGTTGTCTTTGAAAGGTGTAGGTTGTACCACCTCTCGTTGAACCCCTTAAAGTGCCAGTTCTGGGTGAAACACGGATGCATCTTACGGCATGTAGTGTCAAGGAACGACATTGCCACTGACTTTTCTAAAGTCAGAGTCATTGTTGACTTACCACCACCTGATAACTACAAGGGAGTTCAGTGCTTCTTAGGACACACTGGATATTATCGACGCTTTGTACTAAATTACGCACTAATTGCTAGACCATTGTACAAGCTGTTGATAGTGTTCGAGTGGACTGAGGAATGCCAGTGCGCATATGAGGAGTTGAAAAAGGCTCTTACTACTGCACCAATCTTACGAGCCCCAAACTGGAACATAACGTTTCATGTACACATAGACGTCTCTAAGTTCGCTATTGGAGCCGTGCTATGCCAGCCTGGTGAACATAACTTAGATTACCCTGTGAGTTTTGCCAGCAAGTAGCTCACAAAGACCGAGATGAACTATTCCACGACAAAAAGGGAGGGGTTGGCCATGGTATTTGTGGTAAAGAAATTTAGGCATTACTAGTTGGCCACTCCCTTTGTCTTCTTTGTTGACCATCAAGCCTTGCTATATCTTGTAAACAAGCCTTGTGCTACGGGATGCATAGCTAGATGGTTACTCCTTCTACTAGAGTTTGACTTCTCTGTAGTTGTACGCAAAGAAAAGCAGCATTACATGGCTAACCATATGTCCCGCATAACCACAGGAGAAGCCACTGGACAAGCCATACTTGACGATTTACCCGATGCTCATCTCTTTAACCTGTCTAGCAAGAGATAATTGTTTAAAGCTGATCTGACACCATACTAGGCCGATGACATAGTGCAAGTGCTAGAGAGCGGACTACTTGAGAGACCCATTGAGAAGGCCAGGCTAAGAAGACTTATCCTAAAAATTCAGCCATACCAACTGATAGCTGGCCAACTCTACAGGTTGGGACAAGACGGTTTATTGCGCAGATGTGTATGTGAGCACAAGATGCATGATGCATTGAAAGAAGTGCATGGGGGAATCGTTGGAGGACACTTTAGCGGGGACACAACAGCCCAAAAGGTGCTATAATCCCAACTATGGTGGCCCACCCTTTTCCGCGATGCAGCTAAATTCGTAAAGCACTGCGATGAGTGCCAAAGGACCAAAGTGCCTTTGCAAAAAGACAAGATGGAGTTGATCCCTCTCATAGCTTGACAACCCTTTGAAAAATGGGGCATTGATTTTATTGGACCTATCAGTCCTACTGCACAATATTCCCAAGCTCGCTACATCATAGTGGCACAACCGATTATCTAACGAAGTGGGCAAAGGCACGAGCCACGAGGAAGAATGATGCTAGAACCACTGCAAAGTTCTTGTGGGAGCAGGTCATTTCACAGTTTGGCTGTCCAATCAAACTTGTAAGAGACCAAGGCACGCACTTCATTAATGAGGTGATTTCCCACCTGCTCTCTACCTTCCTAATAATTCATCGAAAGTCCTCTCTGTATTACCCTCAAGCTAATGGCCAAGCCGAATCCACGAATAAAATCTTAGTCAATGTGCTTACAAAGGTAGTGTCTACTTCAAGAAGTGACTGGGACAACAAGCTAATGGTGGCCTGGTGGGCCTATCGCACAGCTTATAAAACGACAGTAGGACAGACGCCTTTTAGGCTAACGTACGGAACTGAAGCCATTTTACCCTTAGAATTCTTCATCCCTAGCTTAAGGATAGCAGTCCAGGAGCGTTGGGAGGGAAGAGAGGCTTGGACCAATTGCTTAGTGGAGTTAGAATGCCTAACGGAGACTCGACTCCTCGCCACTCACTCTCTGATTTGTGAGAAGGCTCGACGAAAGATGTGGTTTGACAAGCATGTCAAACAGCGAGACTTTGAAAAAGGGGACCTTGTTATGCTATACTCTGTAAAAGGACATAAACAGAAGATGAAGTTTCGAGGGCTAGGGCCTTTCAGAGTACGCATGATTGGTAGAATAGGGAATGTTGAGTTAGAGACACTTGAAGGCGAAGGAATAGGATTTTTTTATGGCAGTCGCATAAAGAAATACTATCCTCCTTCCCATCCATTACATGAGCCACCCATGCTAGAACCCCCAATGAATGTCTGCATGACTACTATAACTGACCTTATAGATCAGGATGAAGAAGCAGTGGCACCGGCGTATCTACAAATCACAGTCACAGCAGGAGTGATGTATTCTTTCGATGCCTTGATTGATGAAGGTGCCGACTACAACATCTTGACGCATGACCATTGGACACGCATTGGTCAACCGAAACTACAACCCACTAATGCCAAACTCACCCTGTTTGGGGGTAATTCTTATTCACTCCTAGGGAAGTGCAAGGTAGTCGTTTCTATCGAGTTTGAAAGTTTACCAGCTTTCTTCCATGTGTTGCCTGACACTAAAGGAGCCGGTAATATGTCACTATTAGGTCATACTTTCAAGAAGCAAACGAACTGTAATGTGGATTACACCATAAACCGCATTCATCTTGCTATAGGCAATGTGCGTATAGTGACGACTTTCAGCAAGGGCTGTCCTGACTCCTCCACCATTACGAAACCACTGGTAGAAACCCCTACAACCACGCTTCAGCCCAAGTCTAAACAAAAGAAAACTAAGGCCTAATGCCAGGCTCTCGACCCTAGGCCCAAACCCACCAAGAGTGCTCACAAGGCCAAGGAGTCCAAGCTTATATGGGTGCCAAAACAACAAAGACCACATCCGGGTAGACCACCCAAATGTGATTCTAAACGCCAAAATAATCAGCCATCACGGCCTAAGAGGCAGTCTAGACGCTATCGACGTAGACACACAACCACGCCGCCATGGATCCCCAAATATCTCTTGCGCATACAAGGATACTACGAGGGAAACCCATGGATTTGGGTGCCTAAAAATGGAAAGTTTAAAAGCTCATCTATAAGCAATCTCACCCCAGTGAGGGAGGCTTGCACACATGGTGCCCAGGGCATAGTCAGCAAACCATTTCTCGATGTGGCTAGTAAGCCCCAGCTCATCTATCTACCAAAGCAAATGCCACAAGCCTTAGACTTACCTAATCCAGAGAACTTAAATACCCCCATGACTACTCACTCAGAACCCAGAACAACTCCCATGCCCCCAGAGCTTCCTACAGCACCTCAAAGTGCTTCGGAGTTCAAAGCCACACCTGTGACACCAATGATGGAGTCACCACTATCCAGTCCATTTGCACCATTCCCACCAACATGTCTTAAACCTTCCTACACGGTACGACCTTTCCTTTCCTTGGCTAAAGACCTCGCCACGACTTTTGGGGATGACTTAGTAACCTGCATCAAGATGTTGAACAAAACTTTCACTACATTTGCTAGAAGTTATGAGAGGCTAGACCTAGGTCTTCTTGACAAAACACTTGCTTCGGATGTTCCTGCATTACCATGCACTTGGGAAGAATATGAACTTATGACCGGTAAATTCCCCAAAATTGCTGCTGAACTGATAGCAAATAATGAAATCTCAAAGGAGCAAGCTGCCCTCAGAAGACTAATCACTTCATATCGTAAGCCTCCTCATTCTGTTCCTGAGCTTGAGTTGCAAGAGCTCATGCAGATGGCAAGCTCGCCTTCCACGTTCTTGCAGCAGTGGTTTGCTCTGAGAATCCAATGGGAGAAAAAAGGTTGCCGGATAATGACCAATGCTGAGCAACGCAGGACAGTTAAAACCATCGAATATGACCCTACTTATGTGGCACCTATCTCATTAGGGTTTTGGCCATCACCTGCAATCAGCATTTAGACGACCATGTGCTCGCTCACCCTTACATTGACCAATTTCTTACAAAAGAGGAATTACATGTTGCAAGCCGCCTTAATACTGGAGATCTCTTTCACGATGTCTTGACCTACACCTCCCAAGTCTCCATCCAACCATCTGCTCTTGATTGTCATGCCCAACTCGAATACAATCCAAGCTTCTATGATTGGTTATTGGCTAAGTAAGTCAATCCACAAAAAATAGTATTTGCCTCGTACTTCCTGTGCTAATCCTAGGAAGGATTCCTTGAAAGATCCAAGCCGAGGGGGGAGCAATGTGAGCAAGAGCAGGGCAAGAGCAGAGCAAGAGCAGAGCAAGAGCAGAGCAAGAGCAGAGCAAAATGAGAATCATGCTATCTAGCAGAATGTTATGATTAATTGAGTTTCAATGGAAGATACTGCAAAGGGAAAACAATAGCAATTGCTGTTGTGAGCCTGTCTCTAAAATTCAAGCCTCTAAGCAAGTATACCAATTTTTGACACATACATTTTTCTCTCAAAATTGAGTTTTGTTAGAAATAAGCCGATTTTTGAGCATTAATATTGGCATGGTGTGTTGACAGGTAACCACCATGGCAAGAAAAGATAAAGGGAGCAAACTCCCATTTTCTGAAGAAGAGATGACCAAGTTCGGCATCAGTGTCGAGACACGAGGATTCAATCAATTCACCTTCAAGCACACTCTGAACTTGGATGAGGCCATCTTGGAGGAACCTGCAGTCAAAGAATTGGTGGACAGATGCCACCTCCACAAGTATGTGGAAAAGATGGGGCAGGCCGTGGATTACGGCATGTGTGCTGAATTTTTGAGGAACTTTGATAAGGGTAGGAACTGTGGCACTGTCATAGTGAGGACAGGGGAGCAGGAAAGAAGAGTTGAAGTGCCCCTCAATGTGGCAATCATAGAGAAGGCCTTGGGGCTCGTACCCAAGAAAGAGAGGCGGCTGAGAAGGGATGTTTATGCCATGCTGGGGGTAAAGAAAGAAGAGGTGCACACAGTGGATGGAATCAGCTTAGTTGATATCCCGGATCCAGTAGTGAAGGTGCAAGCGAAGATGATCCACACACTCTTCTTGGGCCAAAGGTACAACGCATTGATGAACAGGATCGGGGTCCCGTTGTTAGAAAGCATCACAGCAAGAGTCCCTGAGGAGGTAGATTGGAATGGGTTTGTGCAGAAAACCATTCAAAGCTCAGCTGCCCTTCTCACTCCAGTGGAAGCACCATCAGGAGGAGAATCCCTTGCCTCAACAGCACGCTCCACAAGGAAGAAACCTGCCTCAAAGGCGGCCACAATTAGATACAGTGGTGTTTTGACAGCCATCATAAATGAAGTAATGAAGGATGCTGGAGTCATGGAAGAGCAAGCTGCACATCAAAGCCCATTGCATCAAAGCCCACCTCACCACGAGGGAGAAGAATCAAGTGAAAGAATGAAAAGTGAAAAGGGAGAATAGGAGTTGCCACCTACACAAGCAAGTAAACCAAAATGACAAAAGAAAGGAGACATGAGACAGAAGGAAAGGAAAGAGGAATTAAGCAAAGAAGAATGAGCTGAAATCAAGAGGGCTCAAAGAGAGTCTAGGGGAGCTGAGGAAGAAAGAAGAAGGAAAGAGGAGGAAGAGCTTGCAAAGATAAGAGAAGAATCAAAGAAGGCAGAAGAGGACAGGAAAAGAAGGGCGGAAGAAGAAGCTGAAGAGCAGAGACTGAAGGAGCTGGCCGAGTTGGCAGAGGCTACACGAAGATCTGTGGAAGAGGCCCATAGGAGTGGAGAGCTCGAACCTGTGAGCCCCCGTCATAAAGCCGAAGCTAGTTCAAGTGTGAAAACAGCTCCAGTGGCTGTAGGCAAGGGCAAGTCCCTACTACATCCACTTCCTTCCTCTTTTGTGCCTGCAACGACTGAAACCATGACTACAACCACCACACAACCCACACCTCCCCTCGACACCGCACAACTAATGAACATTATGCAAATGCTAGTGAGCAAAGTGGTCGAGATCGTGCCTGAAACCGGATTGAAAAGGCCCACTGCTGTAGATGCAGAGTCACGGCAAGACCCTAAAAGACAAAGGCTGGAGGCATCAACCACCACACCCCATACTCCCATGCTTGCCGACACTAACTATGATGCATATGTGGCTGAGCTACTAGCACAACTAGACAAGGCAAAGGAAGAAAAGAAAGTGGCCTTGATGGAGCTAGAAAAAGAAAAAGAAACGTCAGCTACTCTTAGGCTAGAAGTGTCAAGGCAGGGAGCTCACCGACAAAGAGAAATGAAGGCCCTCCATGACCAACTAGTAGCAAAAGCAAAGGAAGCCTAGGACAATGAAAGCCACCTTAAACAAAGGCTGGAAGACGAAGAGTAGAACCTGGTGGCAGAGCAAAGGAGTCTAAAGCTACTAGTGTAGCAATACAATTATCTACAGCAAAAGATCGCTCAAGTGGAAATGCTAAGACGAGAGGTTCAGGAAGGCAAAGCCAGTACACCACAAGAACATACCATGGAGCTCCGTTTGTGGTAGGAGCTAGAAGAACAAAACAAATTAATAAGTGAAATCAAGTTTCTGAATAGTGAAGGGCCAGGAGTTTCAGCAGCATAAGAAAAACGGCTACAAGATGAAGCGCAAAGATTACAAGTTGCATTGGAGACCTCCCATGAAGATGTAGAGGCCCTCATGGCCATGGCTTTCAATCAAAAAAGGCTATTCCTTGTTGAGATCCAAATCCAAGAGTAGTTGGTGCAGGAAAAATCAGAAGTACTGGCTGAGGTGCAACAAAGGCTCAGCATTGTAGATCAAGCCAAAGGGATTGCTGAAGAGCAGCTGGCTCAGAAGTCAAGAGAAAGAAACCAGTTGTGGTTTTTAACAAATGAGCAGCAACAGGTAGTGACCACCCTGGCGAGCCAACTGGAGGAAGAGAGAAAAAGGATGGAAGAAAGAGCTATGGATTGGGAAAGGAATACTTTTGACAGGGTGAGAGACTTGATCGAACGCTTGGCAGTGGTGGCAGAATGCAAAAGGGTGCTTTTTTGTAGAAGCCAAGGTTGAAGCTGCCGAAATAACTACTAAAACACAGCGGCATGCCTTCCTCAACATGGTACTCCATGTCACACAAGCTGAGGGCGATGATCCAGTGGAAAAGGTGAAAAGAAAGTTGGAGCTAACCACCCGAGCTCTAAGATATGGTCTTCAAGAGGGGGAGCTCCCAACGAGTATAGGGATCACTAAGGAGCAACAATTCCACTACTTACACTGTACGGGCCTTTCCATTGCAGAGCTCAAGGAGCTAGGTTTTGAGGAGCATGAACAGCCACCACACCACTGCTAGTCATCCCATCTATGGTTCAGCGACATGTCGAAGAGGGTCCGGATTTCGAGCAAGGTGATGAAGAAGAGCAACAAAGAATGCCGAGTCTGCCTCAACCCGATCTCCCACAGGAAGAACCTGCAGATGCCCATCTGCCTGAGCGTATAGTTGTAGCAAGGAGGAGAAGACAAGAATTAGCTAAGGAGGCCCAATGCTGAGCACGCATAATTCCAAGACAACTTCCTGAAGAGCCCATGCCACTGAGAGGTGATGCACATCATGTAGACTGGCCCCAGGAGTTGGTCATCTGGCATCAGCAAGAGTTCCACAAAAGGCCATTTGAGCTCTCACTTGCTTTCCCACGCTCTCTGGACCGGGCCCTGCATCTAGGAGTCGTAGCCAAGATCAAGGATCTAGCTAATGAACTTGCAAACAGGTGGATTGAAGAGAGGAGCCTGATAATGTGGTGGCGACAAGAACCACAGGATTACTAGGAAGATAAGGTCAATATGGTTTCCAAACCGTCCAAGGCTACGAGGCACAGCCGAAATGGTGGAGGAGGATTTGGGACACCAATTTTGATGCATGGACCGCCTTTTGCAGTTCACTCCCTGAAGAGCGCAATGATCCTATCTACATGCCCTACCCCTGTAGGCATGGAGTGGACTATGATAGAGACTTGCATGGAGATTACGACTTCCCAAAAATATATAATGTAAATGCTAGGATCCCTGAGGAATACTTAGTGTTTAGGTTAGAAGATATACTTCCTTCTATAAATCGTTTCCTTGCAGACTTCTCTTCCTGCCCAGATCCAGCGTTTTTGACCACTTGTAATTACCTCCGACTTATCAAATTCTTACTACTCCAAAAACCCACAGCAGAGGAAGCCCATCTCCCCCCACTCTTCTTTGATATCAACCTAGGAATAGATAGTAGAGCTATGACTAGGTTAATGATGCGGGCTACTCTCCTTCCTTTCTTCTGTCTAAAGCTCTTAGAAAATATGAGTGACACCCGCTTCACAAGGTGTAATCACCCTTTCTTGTCAACCACTCCTCTGAGAGCTAAGGCCGATATTAAAGAATACCTACAAAGTCGCGCATTCTTATCTCAATGCCTGCGACTGCCCCGTGATTAAATGGGTGTGATATGCCTTGACAATTGTACTCCCTCTCTCATTCTCAGAAAAAAAAAAAAGCAAAAAGAGAAAAAGCCACAAGGGAACAAAGATAAGGTGACTAGAGAGAAAGACAAAAGCAAAAAATAGCAAAGCTGAAAGATGAATCTACTACTAAGAAAGTTAACAAGGAGAACACTTCACATGTGCTTGCAGTCTCCCTTTAATGTTATTGTGCACCACACTCACTGCATCTAGGGTTCTCCCTAGCCCCTTCCCCACTTCACACATAGGGCACATCAAGGGCAGGACTTTCAGACCTGTCACCCTAAGTTTTGCACCGCACCTCCAACGACGCACGAACTGGGTCCTCAAGTGTGGGACATTACCAAGGGCTTGCCCAAGGTTAGACCCATCTCCCAGTTCCACTGGCACATAAGGGGCACCACAACAGTGTGAAAGATGCCGAGTATCTTCATGAAGCCTAAAGCATGCCAGAATCTTTCCTGGTCATCGTCCTTAAACCCCATCACCTATCATTCAACCAACCACATTGGAAGCAGTGTCACATACCTACCTGTTCCACCCAGCAGCCGACCTAACTAGCCACTACGTCCTTGTCACCCACGTCTTCGGTGCACGCTACAGTCTGCTACCTATGACGGTGAGTACCATGGGACTGGCACTCATCTAGGAGGGGGGTAATGTTAACCCCAACACCAAGAAAGCAAAAGGAAATAAAAAAGACGTAGGGCAAAGGCGGAAAAAAGGTAGCCCGACTGAAGAAAGAATAGGAGAAAAGGCCAAAAGCGCAAGGGCAACCTTAAAAGTCCAAGGCAAATGCAAAAGGAGAAAGGCACATTTTAAAATAAAAAGACCCACCCTGAAATCTTGTAAAAGAGCGCCGGGCTCTCACCCATGCAATTTGTAACTGTAGACGGGCGGTGGAAAGGAATCTAGGAAGATAGAAGGACAATGGAAAAAAGGGCCTAGGCTACGGCCAGCCATGTAAAAAAGAGCAAAAGGGAATGACCGCCCAAAAGGGATTTAGGGTTTTGTATATAAAGTTGAAAAGTGAATGAGAAGCTCATTCTTGTGTGTGACCAAAGTTTCTTCTTCTTATTCTCTTGTTTCTTGCCTTCTTCCTTGTGCTTGAGAGAGGGATTGAGAGAGTGTGAGGGAGTGAGGGAGTGATTGTGTGAGATTGAGGGATCTTGGAGAAGAAGCTCTCCATCTTCTCTCTTCATCTTCCCCTCCTCTCTTCTCTTCTCTTGTCCCGCACGTGGCTATGGAGGATGAAGCTCATGGGAGAGGGATTGAGGTTGCTTGAGCTTGCCTCAAGGATCGTGGAGCTACCGATGTGCAAGAAAGAGGAGGGTACTCGATCGAGCATCAAGGTAAGCTCACTACACCCGTAAGGTAGGCATTGCGCGTTGGCTATGTGAGAGGTAGCCATGGCTATGAGCGATAAGTGGTCCGTAGGTCTCGGGGTAGAGCTTGTAGCTCCCCTTCAGAGGGTGATGACTCGCATGAGAGAGTTGTGCCAACAAGTTTTTCGGCACAACGTCTTAGATCATTGAAAAAACATACCGGAGGGGAGCAAGGACTATATAGTAGCATCCTTGCATGAGGAGTTTCTTGTTCCAGTCTCAGTAGATAGATTTTCTATGGGCTGGATGATGGACTGCATGTGTGCATATATGTCACACAGACGATCGAACGCACGCAAGGCACTCAAGAGTGGGGTTGCAAAGCCCGAGTGGCTAGACGCGGACGACTGGTGCCGACTCAGGGAGGAGGCTACAGATTCTCCAGGACATTGGAGCCAGTAGCGTGAGGCGGCGAGGGTACGACTAGAGGCCGGAGTGGTCCATCATCTTGGGAATGGCAGCCACAGGACATATTTGGAGGACTTTGTAAGTTTTTCTTTTGTTTTGCTTGCTTATTTTTTTGCAATATCATTTGTATTGACAATCATGTTTCTAACCGTTAGTATTTTGTTTTCTTTGCAGCACTCCATTACAAATCGCAATCCAACTGGCCTTGAGACTCGATATGCAAAGAGGCACGGTCTCACTACATTGATCGACAGATTGTATAGACGCGGTGGCCTTGTAAGTCACTCATCTTTCTTGTCTGTAGTTACCATGTTTAATTAGAATGCATTATTGTTTGGTGGGTTGATGTGTTGTTGTTTCTTTTTTTGCGGAGTCCGTTCGATGCTCCTTTGTGGTGGAACGAGCTTTTGGATGGCGAGGATATGTAGCTCGCCCTTGGATCCCTGGAGCTCACACACCCTTCTTTTTTGGTCGCCTGATCTGTGTAGACATTTTCTATGTAGTAGTGATATATTGTCATGATAGTACCACTCGCTTTCATTATGTGATCATGTATTTATTTCATGTATCAGTGTTATGATTTCAGTATACTTTGTTTTTGTTTACACGAGCATTGTACATAGTGCATAAACTATTTTGTATGGCCCAAATAAAGCACACACAAATTTTTTTTTCCCTGTTGTCGTCGCTATTAGTGTTGCAAATTTACTGTAGGTGTCGTTATTGGCATCGTTATTAGCATTGCAGAGCGTCAATATCAGCGTGTCGCCAATAACGACGCTTTTTGTGACGCAAATAATGACGCTGATATCGACTGTTCTATGGTGTCACCAATAACGATGCTTTTTGTGACGACGGGGGCAAATTTTGTTGTTTACATTTTCGTCGCTTTTAACATCGATATAAGGCCTATATCTTGTAGTGATGGAGACTTTGGGTGACCCTTTCCATATTAAGGCTAGCTTCAAGGGCAAGAAAAAGAAAATTGTATTCAATGAGTTTATAAATATTTTCAATGACTCGCCCATCCTACAATGTTTAATGATTAGATTCTATGGCTTGTCACTAGAAGACGCACCAGGAGTGGCTAGATGTAATATTCCGCATTAACTAAAGATTTGGGACTTATCGAAATTTTTTTAATTTTTCCCCCTTATCCCTCCAGCCGACGGACGAGCTGGAGGGGGAGGGAAATAGAAGGAGCTGTACGCTCCTTGGTGGAGCCTGTGGAGGGAGGGAGGACATGTGTGTCGACACGCAGGAGGAAAAGATCCTCCTTCCTCCACTATTTAAATGAGGGGAGAGGGGCCGCTGTGGATATAGAGGCTGGGCCATGCCGCCATAACTCCGAGCCGAGGAGGAAGACGAGTCGCCATCTGTCTCCACCACATCGCCATCTATAACCGCCAGTCCCTCTTTAGGAGCCGTGGCACAGCAGCAGCCTCCCAGCACGCCGCTTGCATTCGCACGCCCTGCCACCTCGCCATCACGCCATCAGGAGCCTTTTTTTCCCCCCCCCATGTGGCCCTTCCAGAAGCCCTTGGAAGGTTCCAAGGTGGGCTTCCTAAGCCCCTTATTCTCCCCCCCCCCTCTCTCGGGGTTTTAAAATCCCCCCCCTAAGCCCCTTATTCTCCCCCCCTTCCAGGGGTTTTAAATTCCCCCCTAAGCCCCTTGTTCTCCCCCCCTCCCGGGATTTTAAAATTCCCCCCTAAGCCCCTTGTTCTCCCCCCCTCCCAGGGTTTTAAAATCCCCCCCCCAAGCCTTGTTTTTCCCTCCGGATTTTAATCCCTCCAAAGCCCTTATTACTCCCCTCGGGTTTTAATTTCCCCCCTAAGCCCTTGTCCTTTTCCCCTCCGGATTTTTCTTTAGACTATTCAAGTCACACCCATCAGCCTACTTTGTTCTTAGGCTACCTTGCAGACTTCCATTTTCTTGCATATATTCCTTCACTCACTTTTTAAATCTTTTTGTGTAAGTGCTCTCGTAGCTGAGCTTTGTGTTCTTAGTCTTATCAAACAAGCCGGTGTCCACACATTCCCATGTCCTAAAAAAATCCAAGGCATCATCATGGCCTCGTATGGTATCCCGTAAGGAAGAAATAGCCGTGAGATAAAAGAAAGGGAGGGAAGTAGAGGGAGTGAAAAGAGGGAGTGAAGGAGGAAGAATGGGAAAAAGGTAAAAGATAAGGAAGGAGAAGACGATGGAATTCCAAGAAGAAAAAGGAAAAGGCTATCTCACATTCGAACTACGATGCGGCCAAAGAAAGTCCAAGGTGTAGCTGCGGGAGGGTCATCTCCCGGTATCCATGTGGATATCTCACCTCAAAGCCAGGTTTTTCTTCTTGGTATTAATTTGGTTTTAAGTCAATCATGCAAAGGAAAATTGTTAAGAAAATATATATTTGTTCGAGTTATTTTTAACGAAGGATTTAGCTTATAAATGACAATGTATACAAATTAGCTTTCTTCAAATTGCATCAAGCATTATAAAATTATAGGCAAGATTAACCATTTACTATAGTAATTTATTCCTAAAGTGTAGAAATTATATCTTGCACCATTAGTCTTATTCCTTTCACAACGAATCATGGTAAAATGGCTAAATTCATGAAAGGTTTCTTTCGATGCTCAAATTACTAGGGAGTTATCTTTGCTAATTGCACATCTTAGCAAGGCAACTGTTGTTATTTGGCATGAGTTCATCTTTAAAGAAAACGGAAGTTAAATGTTAGGAATTAACAAGTATAAAAATTAGATATACGAACTCATTTGAAAAGAAAATGTAATGGGGAATTGCTGGATGACACTCTATTAACACTTTTCCCGTGCTATTTGAGGACTTGGGACTAATAAAGTGTATATACACCAATTCCTTAGCTAGGCCTTTGTCGCAAGAAGTATCGTCGCTCTTTGTATCATCTTGGCATTATGCTATATGCCAAATTAAACTGTATTGATTGGGAAAGTTAATTGTCACAAGGATAGTAAAACCGTGACAAGACGAGTAAGATTACTTTCTAAAAGCTAACCAAACCAATCTTTCCAAAAGCTAACCGAACCAATCTAAACATAGAAACATTCATACCATAAACACTTGACTACTTTCCTTACCGTAAGGACAATAATTTCATAAAGATAAGAAACTAGGAAACCCTAGGCCTGACATACGTCAGCTTAAGGAATCTAAACAGATTATTCCATCGCAGAACTTGCGCAACATGTATGAAATCATTTTGTGATTGATTCACAAGGAGAAAAGGGGAAAAAAAACCCCATCAAGGATGGCATATCCTTACGCAAGCTATCTTGCAAAAAGACGTATTTTTGGGTATCCTTCTAAATAAGGAAAGTTGTAAACCAGAAACTAGCATATCTAAGGTACCTTAGGGTTAACCAAGTTGGGTATACCCTACACCCGAATATGAAGGATCTTTCCAAGTTACAAGACATCTTGAAAACGACTACTGATACAGTCAAAAAGGAAAGAACACTTCTTTAGCAGTTTGCCATACAACTGGGTTGATTAATGGAAATGTTTGTGCTTGCTAGAGATTTTAGGGCTCTGTTTGAATTATGAATTACAAATTAAACAAGTACCTATACTTCACGTTAAAGGCCTGAAGGGAGAGGCAGCTTCAGTTGCCCCCGACTGCCTGCCTGACCCTAACCAAGGGGGTTGTTGACCGCGCCGGGAACGTGGACCGAACCCGCCGCAAGAGGTCTCTCCGTTGAGTTCTACTTGGAGCAAGAGGACGCTTGGGTGCCAGGGGGCTCTGGCCATAAATCCCTCGCCATCCGGGTCCTGCACAAGAGGCTAACGTGACTCGGGATTGGATCTCAAGGCCCGCATACTAGTTGATGGACAGAAGCTTGGAATAGTGATCCCTGGAGATTAGTGGTTAGCCTTCGGGCAGATTATGGACAAGCCTATGGGTGGAACTTCTTGTAATTCAAAGATAAAATGATGAGATGTTAAAAGAACTTGCTTGATATTGTTTTTATATGTCACGTGATAAGATTATGTGAAGGAACCAGTGCTTAACAAGATTAATTAAAGAAGCTGATTGTTATATGTCAAATTAATGTGTTAGATAATTACATAACTAAAACAAACCGAGGAAAGTGCGGAGGATGGGCCAAGGGTCCGTCCTACGGTTGGGTGGTCCCAATTAGCCGGGAACTTTTCTCAAAAATCTCGAGGAACAGCGGAATGATCATCATCATCAAAAAGAATAACGAGAACGATGACCTAGAGTTACATCTTACCCGATTTACGTTGTTTTAGGGGAACGGAATGGGACTATGCCTTATGGCAGAGAGGTTGAGCTTTGCATCCCTCTCGTTTCCCATTCTCATTGAACCAAGTGCAGCGTGAATCCACTTCAGACCTGGCATTTCTGCGTAAAGTAGTTCACTCGGGTCTGACGCTAGTTGTTGTTAGCTAGTGACCCATTAGGAAAACCCTAATTCTGGTCGATCCTAAGTGGGAACGGCCAGGATACTTCCGCTACGTGGCAGACGCAGGAAGAACTAGATCGCAAAACCCATAACATTCCATGGGAGTGCCGGGTGGAGCTTTCTAGACATCCTTTCTGATGGACTGCTAAGACGTGTCCTGGATGATACTAGGGGACACGTTACACTAGATTTGTGGTTAAACTTAATGAAAGTGAGATTCTAAAATGCATAAAAGTAGAGAGTGTCTGAAGGATGGATTTTAGGCCCCGGAACATGCCTAAAAATAGGGAAAAATATGGAAATGCGGGGGAAAATCCTCAACCACGAAGGCGGCAGCTCGAGCGAGCACGATTTTAAGCGTCAAGTACTTGACGGGCGCCCGTATGACACTCCGAGAATTTTCATAATTTTTTCGTGCGCCCATGCCAGTCAGTGAAGCTGCAGGCCTGTCCGGAATGTTGAGACGAGCTCACAGAAATTTTCAGAACGCAGTTCGGAGTTCGCACGCGAGAGTTGGCCCGAAACCGGCCGGGGTGCCCAAGAGGGGGCCCAAAATTGAAATTTTAAAAGGTGCAAGTGGGGGGGGGTGACCTTTGGCACCCCCCCACAAAAAAAAACGTGAATATGGAGGGGGGCGGCGGCTGAAAACAGCCGCCGAAAAAACGCGACCCCCCCCCCCCCCAATCGATTGATGCCTTGCAAATAAGCCATAGCCACGAGCCTCCAGGCCTGATGAAGATGATGTGCCGATCAATTCGCCGGTCTCCGCTCCCGCAATGGTGGACTGGTTGAAGAGAGAGAAAACCAGTCTTTCTCTCTCCTCTCTCTCTCTCCTCTTAGCCCCCGTTCGTGCTTGAAGGAATAGGATGAAGATGGACGGCCGGATGGATGCCGATTCTTGACGGGATGAAAGAGCAATGCAAAACCATTGTAGATTGCTGATTCCAAGCAGAATTCATGGCTGGAAATCAATCGTGGGACGTGCCAAATTTAATGAAAAAACCCGCAAGACACGGTAATAATTGTTTTTACAAAGAAAATGGTCTTTTGATGCAAATTTGGTTGATAAAAATGTGTTCATATGGATTGAGTTTTGAGTATGTCGTGCTTTGAGTTGGTTTCTAGCTGTTCATCATTTAAAAATCAGGAAAACATGTGTGGGATAGCAGAAAATAGGGAACCGAGACACGAAAAACCATAAAAATGAAGGAAAACAAGGGTTTTGGGCATATAAATGGGAAAAACCGTCGATACACATCAACTAATCTTTCAATTTTGTTGCAAATGAACTAAGGGCCACAGCCCACAAACTGGTTTTCATTTTCAGCCATTTAAAAATTACAAGAAAATGAAGAAAATGGGGAAAAATGATAAAAACACCATGAAAAATAGGGGAAAAATACATTTGGGGCTACGAAAAATATAGAAAAATAGGATTTATGTTTGTTGATGTATAGCAAGGTTGGGGCATGAAGTTATGCTTCAGTTCAGCCTTGTTTATATGTTTTGGTGCGTGTTTCATTCCTTTCTCCACATAAAATGACAAGGAAACCCTAAAAGAAATGAATATAATGATGCACTATCAACGGGGAAGGGTAGAGTTGTGGAAAAAAATGGTTAAATGACGCTGAGCATGATGAATAATTTGCTGATTTTATATGCATTGCATCTAGGACGGAATAATAATGATAAAAATTAAAACCTAGTAGCACGAAGATCACTTCGGTGCTAGGTGTTGCAGCGAAGCACAAAGCGGTTAGAAAGAAAAGCATGAAAGAGATGTTTTGCACTTGCACGCTGCTGGTTTTTAAGATGTTTGAGCACTAGGCATCCACCTCTTTGCATGATCATGTAGAGGAAATTAAAAGTATCAGAGTTAGCTCCTGGATATGCATAGCAATTGTTTTCAGCAGGCCTGTGACCCACCGTTGAGAGCGTGAGGTTCCTATGCTGTAGGATAGACGAGGGTTAAAGGGGAAGTCAAGTGAGGAAATGGTACATTCCTGGATACGTTTATTTGGTACCTTGAGCGACGTTTGTGCGAAATGTCTAAATGTTGAGCGACGCATCGAGGGGCCAATCCCCAAGGTGTAGGAGAGTCGCAGAGGGTTGACGGCATTCAGCCGTAGGAGGAACCCCATGTGTATGTGATTCGAGCCTTTTGGCTATGTGAAAGGGACTCCCTCTGAGGAGCAATATTGGGTTAGGATCAGTTGGACTACAACGTATTACAAACGCAATGTTTAGGAAGGCAGAGATTTTGATAGACGCTCCTGGCCGCGAGGCCGAGGGGTTGTCTTGCGCGTAGTGACGAGGTCCGGCTAGTGCATGAGCCAGTGCCGGCCCGTTTTTAGGTCCATCAGTGGTGCGTCTGCCGGGAGCTGCTTAAAAGTGGCGGTTCTCGAATCCTGGTTTTCTAGGGACCAACTAGCAGTTTATGCCAAAGGATACTGAGCTTGATCCGTTATTTAGTGATAAGCATCGTCTAGCAGAAATCCAAAAGCAAGAAAGAGACGAGAGAGCTAGGCGACGTGCTGAAATCTTTAGGAGATATTCCCCTAAGCGGAGCGGTGCTGAACCCTTACGAGGGAGTGGATCTAGTGGTCTTAGGACCCCAAGCAGTAAGTTAGGAGAAGGTGGAAGCTCTAGTGCTCCCCTTCCTTCCTTAAGCCAGTCCACGTCAATTGCGGGAGGTGTAACCCCACCGTTCCCTATTCCTAGTGCAAACCCAATCCGCGTCATGGCGCAGCCTATTGCAATTCCAGCAGGAACGACGGATTTGCCGGCTCTAGGTTACCCGCTACCCATTTTTAATGGGTTAGTTGAGGAAGATGCGGAACTCCACATTAGGGAGTTTCAAAAGCTGATGTTTAACTGTCGCATTCAAGAAGAAGGGCATTTAATGATGTTCTTCAATATGACTCTCAAAGGAAGAGCCGCTATATGGTATCATGGTTTAGAAGCCGGAACCATATTAAACATTGATGCATTTTATGGAGCTTTTCGAAGGGAGTTTGCCCCTGAAAGGGGTGGGCAATATTGGTTGCGTGTACTCAACGTGACCCGCCAAGATCCACATGAGGATATTCGTGCTTATGCGAAGAAGATAAAAGAGGTCTTCCGTAAGTTGGACACCTCTATTCCTATCCCTGCAGCTGCCCAATTGCAATATTTCCTACATGGTTTGGACTTTAATATCCAATTGCAGTTGAGTAGTGTCCCCTTGGGGGATATAGATACTGCCATTACACGAGCACAAGAGGTGGAATCCCGACTACAAGCAGCCTATGCTTCTAGAGGCAATTCGAACATGGGTTTAGTATTGGGAAACAATATGGCAATAGCCAATGGCAGTAGTGGCCAAGGGATAGCGATGGCTAACCCTAATGGGAGAGGGAACATGATGCAGAATGTGCCTTTATTACCAGCTCCCCCTAGCATGTCGATGCCTACGGGCAGTCAAATGGCTCCAAATGGTGGAGGCCAGGCGGTCAATTCTAATCCCATGCCTGTGGTTCAACAACCAGTGCCTAATCGAATTGTTAGGCCGATGGAGCGACATGGTAATGACCAAGGCTATGAGTCGAGTTCTTCCAATGTTCTTGGCGAGGTTAAGGACATGATGAAGCATTATACCGACATGATTACGGAGCAGTATCGACAAATAGCTGTTGATGTCAACTTCCTTAAAAAACAACAAAATTTGATAGGAAGTAGATACCCGGAGGAGGGTGCACCGTCGAGGTTTAGTTGCAAATGGTGTGGCGGGCAGCACTATCCAAGAAATTGCCCAAATGTTAAGTGCGACATTTGTGGAAAATCCGGCCATCTAGCAGCTACTTGCTGGAGTAAGATCAGTTCCCTCCAGCGTGGTAGTCGGCAACCAGGGCCTGTTAATCATCGTGCTCAAGGAAATGATTCCCAGCCAGAAAATGGGCCTAAACAAATACTTCAACGACCAAAGACTACAGTGGAAGAGCTACCAAGTGGAAGTGGGGTTAGTTTGATTGAGGCTGTACGCGTTAATGATACTGAAACCTCTAATCTACGAGCTGTCCTTACAAGAGGTAAAAAGGGTAGAGAAGCCGACATGGATAAGCCTGTCGACGGAAACCCTAAACAAGGCGATAAAGGAACGCAAGTTTTGGATCCTGCCCTAGAAGGGGGACCTTTGAAGCCCGTAGAGAGTAAAGCCGATAAGGAACCACCAAAGAAGAAGGTGAAAGTTAAGAAAGAGGCAATGAAGCCAGTTCAGCGACCTAAAGAGCGGATGGTTTGGCGTGAAAAGCGAGCCCTATCGAACTATCATGAATTCGATTTGGCGGGCTCTCTTTGCGAAGTCAAGTCGGATGTGAACCTTTTGCAGCTTATTAAGCTTTCCCCAGGAGTACGTAAGGAATTTAGAAAGATCCTACGTACCGGGTATATTGTAGAACCTTTGGGTATTGCGCGAGTTGGTGATGACTGGTTCGAGCATGCTGAGAAGCATTGCCCAAGGGTTGCAGCCTATGTCGATGGGATATTAGTAGATTATGCCATTGTCGACACGGGATCATCTGTTAACATTATGAGTTCTGAACTGATGGAAAGGTTGGGTCTTGCGATTCAGAAAGATACTTCCACAATTCTCAGAATGGCAGATGACAGTTTGAGACAGCCGGAAGGCTGCATTACTAAGGTCCATGTCACTGTTGCAAATGTAGAATGCCTGTTGGACTTTAGGGTGATTCGTTTTGCAGGGCGGCCAAGTTACCAAGTATTACTTGGACGACCTTGGATCTTGCAAGCGGATTGCCAAGTGGATATACCCGCCGGTCGATTGTTATTCGGCAGAGGTGCCCAGCGTGTGGTGGTTGATGCTTATCCTGAGTCCCCGCAGAGTGAGAGAGCTCCTCTATCTTCTACAGAATTGGAGACATTAGAAGATTTATCTGCTAGTGAGACATCATCGAGTGATGAGTCCAAAGAGGGATCCACCACGGAGGACATCTATCAGATCACTTTGAACGAGCCGATAGAGGCCCAAGATCGTATAAGAGATGCAGATGTTATCGAGCTAGACCTTGGTACGCTTGATGATTCGCGGCCAATCAAATTAGGCTCTATGCTCAGCTCAGCAGAAAGGGAGGACTATGTGGCCTTGATCCAGGAATTCCGTGATATCTTTGCCTGGAGTTATGATGAGTTGAGAGGCATCCCTCCCAGTCTTGCTGTTCATACAATTCCGTTGAAAGAGGGCAGTCGTCCTGTACGGCAGAAAGTCAGGCGTATGCCTTTCGAATTGAGGGACGGGTTGTTTGAAGAGTTACAGAAGCTTCGAAAAGCGGGTTTGATTTTCCCTGTACAACACACGGAATGGTGTTCGCCAGTTGTGATTAGAAAGAAGAAGAATAATCAGATCCGTTTATGTGTAGACTTTAGAGAGCTGAATAAGCAGACAGTTAAGGACTACTACCCATTGCCATTTATTGACCAGATTTTGGATCAATTAGCGGGTAGGGAGATATATTCGTTTATGGATTGCTTTGCAGGATACAACCAAATGGCAATTGCAGAAGAGGACAAGTTGAAAACAACTTTCATCACTGTATTTGGCACTTTTGCGTACCATGTGATGGCCTTTGGTTTATGCAATGCGCCTGGTTCGTGGCAACGAACAGCCGATAAGACATTCGGTGACATATCCCCTGAAGAGTTGAGGGTGTTTATTGATGACTTAGGGGCCGCCACCGTGAGAGAAAGGCAGTTGATCATTTTGAGAAAATGCTTTGAGCGCTGTAGACAATTTTGCATCGCCCTAAACCCACGGAAGTGCGCTTTTGGAGTACCTTATGGGCTATTGTTGGGTCATGTGGTCAGTTCGGTAGGAATTGCGACAGACCCCGAGAAGGTCAAAGTTATAGTTGCCATGGGTCCACCACGCACTCCGAAAGAAGTTCATAGCTTTCTGTCTTCGGTTGGTTACTACCGTAGATTCATTAACGCCTTAGCAGAAAGAACGTTGCCACTTACAAATTTATTGTCCTTTAGCTGTTCGTTTGTATGGGGTGACCCTTGTAAGGTAGCATTTGAGGATGTGAAACAAGAGCTAGCCAGAGCGCCCGTTTTAAAAGCACCTAAAAGAGGTGAGGTGTTTTATATATTCTCAGCAGCCACCATGTATAGTATCAGCTGCTGTTTAGCCCAAATTTGGGAAGAGAAGTGGTACCACCCGATTGCTTTTGCTAGTCGGAAGCTGGGGGTATCCGAAGTCAATTACACCTACATGGAGAAGCTGTGTCTAGCGATGGTCTTTGGGGCCAAGAAGTTCAGGCATTACATTCTCTATGAGAAAGTCGTACTTTATACGAAGGCGGAGGGACTTCGACTATTGATGAATAAGTTACAGCCGCCTGATCGTCTGGCGAAGTGGTTGATCACTTTGCAGGAATTTGATTATGAAATCAAGAGTAAGCCACCAAGGTTGCAAGGCATCGTGGAATGTCTAGTGGACTTTGGGGAGCCGAAAGAATCTGTGGCTGAAGGTAGTGACATGGAGATGATATTTAAAATAGATACGGCATCTATTCCCTCCTGGTATGCTGCAATAACGCATTATTTATCAACAGGAGAGGCGGGATCCGAATTATCTAAGGCTGAGAAAAGGAAAATTAAGCAGCAAGCGTTAAAGTTTGCCTTGATCGCAGGTACATTATATCGGCAAGGGGTTGATGATATCTATCGCCGATGTGTGACGCCTGACGAGGTGCCATTCATTTTGGAAGAGTGCCATGATTCCGCTTGCGGTGGCCATTTTGCTGGACGGCTTACAGCACAAAAGGCTTTAAGAGCAGGTTATTGGTGGCCTGCCATCTTCCAGGATGCGTTTGCGTATGTTAAGCGATGCGATATTTGCCAACGACATGATAGTCGAGAGAATAGGAAACGACCACTCACCCCTATTATGGCGATACTTCCATTTGAGAAGTGGGGAATAGACTTTGTGGGTCCTATTACTCCGTCATCGACTACGCAAAAGCGGTACATCATTGTAGCAACTGACTACTTCACAAAGTGGTCAGAAGCACGTGCAACAAGGAAAGATGATGCGAAAGAAACTGCTAGTTTCCTTTTAGAGCAGATAATATGCCGGTTTGGTCCACCGAAAGAATTAGTGTCGGACCGCGGAACCCATTTCCTGAATAAGGTGATCAAAGGTTTGACAGAGTTGTGGAACATCAAGCATAACAAGACAACCCCATATAATCCGCAAGCCAATGGGCAAGTCGAAAGCACCAACAAGCAGCTTGTGGGCATCCTGTCCAAAACTGTGTCGGAAAAGAAACGGGATTGGGATAAAAAGTTATACGTGGCAGTGTGGGCCTATAATACGACTTTCAAACGAGCCACTGGCCATACCCCGTTCAAGTTAGTATATGGGGAGGAGTGTGTCTTGCCTTTAGAGATTGAGCTGCCGACTATTCGGTTTGCCATCAATCATTCTTTGAGCGATGAAGACGCTCTTTTTGAGTGCTTGACGACATTGGCACATTTAGATGAGCTTAAGTTGCAGAGCTTGTTGCACCAAGAAGTGGCGAAACGCCGAATGAAGAAGCTACACGACCTCAAAGCCAAGAAATACACCTTCAAGAAAGGACAGCTTGTTCTGTATTATGACGCACGACGTGAATTATTCCCAGGCAAGCTAGAACCCAAATGGGATGGGCCCTATAAGATCGTTAGGATAGGAAAGAATAAATCTACAGTGTTGTTAGCTGACCTTGAGGGGATAGAATTTAAAAATAAGGTTAATCTTAATAAGATTAAACCTTATTACTTCTGATTGTACTAATGCTATGACTGCCTTGCAGGTCTAGGCAAGATTGATCAAACATCTGCAAGGAAATCGTGATAGAGGTTGATGGGTCGTCTGATCCCTTATTTAGAACACCCATATTTGGAACAGAGGTATCATCAGGGAAAGCTCATTTGGTGGAGCAAAGGATACAAGGTGATTGAGCAAGAAGGTGGGACATTCATTTGGGAAATCAAGGTCTTCTGCCATCACTGCCTACAAATTTTGACGAGCATCCCTGTTGAATTCAATGATGATGGAGGGATGGAGCCTACAGTCCACCCGTTGAATATGCTGAATTTCGATTACCATAATTACGAGTAGAGTTCAGGATGGCAGAATATGTAAACCCTTTATGGACGTACACCTTGTACTTTGATGGGGCGTCCAGGGGTGCATGCAAAAAAGGAAGTGTAGGAGTTGTCATCCGCGACCCCCGACGACGCATTGTCATGAAGTTAGCTGCTTATCTCGGGGCGAATTTTACCAATAATATGGCAGAATACAAAGCCCTGATTATGGGTTTGAATATTGCAAAGAAGGGTGGTATCCGCCAGTTGTTGGTAAAAGGGGACTCTCAGTTGGTTTTAAATCAACTCAATGGGACGTACATGGTACGAAACCCCATCCTTTGTATGTACCATCATACTGCCATAGCCCTGCTAGACGAATTTGATAGAGTGTCTTTTCAGCTGATTCCACGGTATTGGAATCAGTTTGCTGATTCATTGGCTAATCTTGCGTATGAAGAGGACCTCTTCTTTAATTGTGGCCCTTGTCCCGATATATCTATTGATGGTGAGACAAGACCTGGTCGTTTGTGGGGTATGCTTTCTGAACATGCCCTCTTTGGCAGACGATGGTTGATTTGGGTGATGCAGAGGGTAAGCGAGACTCATCTACCTTTATTATCGGGGACCCATAGACTGATTCGACGACATGTGATGCGAACACCTCTTGCGATATACGCAGGAGGGATAGGTCATAATTTAATGCACCTAGTTTAGGGCTACAAGCCCTGTTCCCCTGGGAATAGTATGCTTTGATGTCTATCATGGTTGTTCCCAGGAGGATGTTATGTATAGTATTGTTTTATTTCATTAGGCCAAGAGGGCCGATTCAGTTTTATAGCAAAGTCATGTCTGATTTCATTAGGCCAAGAGGGCCATTTCCCTGTCTAGTGCGGGTGCGTTTAATTGGGTTTTGGTTTAGTGTTGTGCTGGACAGGTTTCGTGGTTCGTGGAATTTGGTGGAGCCTGGAGGAGCCTTTGCTGCGATGGAAGCTTCTTGTGGCCACTCCAGGTGATATTTCTCCTTTACGAGTACCTTTCTTTCCTGTTATATGTGTATTTGTACTTGTCAAGGGGACACATTTTTTTTGGGGACCGGCAACCAAGGCATGAAGTCCCAGGTTTGGGCTAAGTATGTTTGAGGGAGGTCGGAGTAGTCATTGCCTCCTGTAAAGACATCGTTAGACATTGAAAGATCTGTTTTAGAAGGAAGTCCTCGTGGCTCTGTTCTGCTAACCTGCTAGGCAGCCGTTCTAGGAGTTCTTGTTAGTAGTGAGGCAGTTAGAGAAGCCTGCTAGAAGATAATAATGATGATGCCCAGAAACTTTGTATATCCTAAAAGATGACTATAAATACGAAGGTGTGTAAAAAGGGGTTCTAACCCCTATCACAGAAAAGACATGAAATAAAAATATATAAGCAGTTGATCATTGCCTTGCGAGGGCCTGGTAGGTTCTTGGGGACGAATCAGACCCGGGGCCGATACCTTGTCTTCCTAGGGGTGGCTTCTTGCTGGAAAAATAATATCAAAACAAGGAAGGTTGGAGCGAAAATAAAAGTGAGCGTTAGAAAAGGATTAAGTGTCGCCTTGCGAGGGCTTGGTAGGTTCTTGGGTGCCGAGACAGGTCCTGAGACCGATGCCCTGTTCTCCTTGGGTCACTACGCTCAGCTCCCTCCTTTTTACATGCCAAGTATGTTCATCCAATCAAAACCCTCAAAGAAGAGATATACTAAAAGAAAATATCCTTTGCTCAGGCTATAGGAGTCCTCGCCTTGTAGGAGCTCCTAGTTGCGTTGTCTTTAGTTGGTAAGTAGTTCAGACTACCATTTAGGGCAACCTCTTTGACAGTTCTTTTTAGTTTGGCTGTGTTGGAGTAGCTGGTTCGTGACTCACTTCGGATCTTCTATTAGATGATGCTAGGCCTACTCCTTGTGGATGTTATGCCTTGGTTCTGTCAGGGGTAGGGGGAGCATTGTGCTGAGTTTTATGATGATAATTGTTTTGTATCAGTTTGATGCTTCTTTGGATGTTTATGTGCAGATATGTTCGTGGGTTCGACGGACTGAGTCGTCCTATCCCGTGGTCGCCAATGAAGGATGGATTTTAGGCCCCGGAACATGCCTAAAAATAGGGAAAAATATGGAAATGCGGGGGAAAATCCTCAACCACGAAGGCGGCAGCTCGAGCGAGCACGATTTTAAGCGTCAAGTACTTGACGGGCGCCCGTATGACACTCCGAGAATTTTCATAATTTTTTCGTGCGCCCATGCCAGTCAGTGAAGCTGCAGGCCTGTCCGGAATGTTGAGACGAGCTCACAGAAATTTTCAGAACGCAGTTCGGAGTTCGCACGCGAGAGTTGGCCCGAAACCGGCCGGGGTGCCCAAGAGGGGGCCCAAAATTGAAATTTTAAAAGGTGCAAGTGGGGGGGGGTGACCTTTGGCACCCCCCCACAAAAAAAAACGTGAATATGGAGGGGGGCGGCGGCTGAAAACAGCCGCCGAAAAAAACGCGACCCCCCCCCCCCCCAATCGATTGATGGCTTGCAAATAAGCCATAGCCACGAGCCTCCAGGCCTGATGAAGATGATGTGCCGATCAATTCGCCGGTCTCCGCTCCCGCAATGGTGGACTGGTTGAAGAGAGAGAAAACCAGTCTTTCTCTCTCCTCTCTCTCTCTCCTCTTAGCCCCCGTTCGTGCTTGAAGGAATAGGATGAAGATGGACGGCCGGATGGATGCCGATTCTTGACGGGATGAAAGAGCAATGCAAAACCATTGTAGATTGCTGATTCCAAGCAGAATTCATGGCTGGAAATCAATCGTGGGACGTGCCAAATTTAATGAAAAAACCCGCAAGACACGGTAATAATTGTTTTTACAAAGAAAATGGTCTTTTGATGCAAATTTGGTTGATAAAAATGTGTTCATATGGATTGAGTTTTGAGTATGTCGTGCTTTGAGTTGGTTTCTAGCTGTTCATCATTTAAAAATCAGGAAAACATGTGTGGGATAGCAGAAAATAGGGAACCGAGACACGAAAAACCATAAAAATGAAGGAAAACAAGGGTTTTGGGCATATAAATGGGAAAAACCGTCGATACACATCAACTAATCTTTCAATTTTGTTGCAAATGAACTAAGGGCCACAGCCCACAAACTGGTTTTCATTTTCAGCCATTTAAAAATTACAAGAAAATGAAGAAAATGGGGAAAAATGATAAAAACACCATGAAAAATAGGGGAAAAATACATTTGGGGCTACGAAAAATATAGAAAAATAGGATTTATGTTTGTTGATGTATAGCAAGGTTGGGGCATGAAGTTATGCTTCAATTCAGCCTTGTTTATATGTTTTGGTGCGTGTTTCATTCCTTTCTCCACATAAAATGACAAGGAAACCCTAAAAGAAATGAATATAATGATGCACTATCAACGGGGAAGGGTAGAGTTGTGGAAAAAAATGGTTAAATGACGCTGAGCATGATGAATAATTTGCTGATTTTATATGCATTGCATCTAGGACGGAATAATAATGATAAAAATTAAAACCTAGTAGCACGAAGATCACTTCGGTGCTAGGTGTTGCAGCGAAGCACAAAGCGGTTAGAAAGAAAAGCATGAAAGAGATGTTTTGCACTTGCACGCTGCTGGTTTTTAAGATGTTTGAGCACTAGGCATCCACCTCTTTGCATGATCATGTAGAGGAAATTAAAAGTATCAGAGTTAGCTCCTGGATATGCATAGCAATTGTTTTCAGCAGGCCTGTGACCCACCGTTGAGAGCGTGAGGTTCCTATGCTGTAGGATAGACGAGGGTTAAAGGGGAAGTCAAGTGAGGAAATGGTACATTCCTGGATACGTTTATTTGGTACCTTGAGCGACGTTTGTGCGAAATGTCTAAATGTTGAGCGACGCATCGAGGGGCCAATCCCCAAGGTGTAGGAGAGTCGCAGAGGGTTGACGGCATTCAGCCGTAGGAGGAACCCCATGTGTATGTGATTCGAGCCTTTTGGCTATGTGAAAGGGACTCCCTCTGAGGAGCAATATTGGGTTAGGATCAGTTGGACTACAACGTATTACAAACGCAATGTTTAGGAAGGCAGAGATTTTGATAGACGCTCCTGGCCGCGAGGCCGAGGGGTTGTCTTGCGCGTAGTGACGAGGTCCGGCTAGTGCATGAGCCAGTGCCGGCCCGTTTTTAGGTCCATCAGTGGTGCGTCTGCCGGGAGCTGCTTAAAAGTGGCGGTTCTCGAATCCTGGTTTTCTAGGGACCAACTAGCAGTTTATGCCAAAGGATACTGAGCTTGATCCGTTATTTAGTGATAAGCATCGTCTAGCAGAAATCCAAAAGCAAGAAAGAGACGAGAGAGCTAGGCGACGTGCTGAAATCTTTAGGAGATATTCCCCTAAGCGGAGCGGTGCTGAACCCTTACGAGGGAGTGGATCTAGTGGTCTTAGGACCCCAAGCAGTAAGTTAGGAGAAGGTGGAAGCTCTAGTGCTCCCCTTCCTTCCTTAAGCCAGTCCACGTCAATTGCGGGAGGTGTAACCCCACCGTTCCCTATTCCTAGTGCAAACCCAATCCGCGTCATGGCGCAGCCTATTGCAATTCCAGCAGGAACGACGGATTTGCCGGCTCTAGGTTACCCGCTACCCATTTTTAATGGGTTAGTTGAGGAAGATGCGGAACTCCACATTAGGGAGTTTCAAAAGCTGATGTTTAACTGTCGCATTCAAGAAGAAGGGCATTTAATGATGTTCTTCAATATGACTCTCAAAGGAAGAGCCGCTATATGGTATCATGGTTTAGAAGCCGGAACCATATTAAACATTGATGCATTTTATGGAGCTTTTCGAAGGGAGTTTGCCCCTGAAAGGGGTGGGCAATATTGGTTGCGTGTACTCAACGTGACCCGCCAAGATCCACATGAGGATATTCGTGCTTATGCGAAGAAGATAAAAGAGGTCTTCCGTAAGTTGGACACCTCTATTCCTATCCCTGCAGCTGCCCAATTGCAATATTTCCTACATGGTTTGGACTTTAATATCCAATTGCAGTTGAGTAGTGTCCCCTTGGGGGATATAGATACTGCCATTACACGAGCACAAGAGGTGGAATCCCGACTACAAGCAGCCTATGCTTCTAGAGGCAATTCGAACATGGGTTTAGTATTGGGAAACAATATGGCAATAGCCAATGGCAGTAGTGGCCAAGGGATAGCGATGGCTAACCCTAATGGGAGAGGGAACATGATGCAGAATGTGCCTTTATTACCAGCTCCCCCTAGCATGTCGATGCCTACGGGCAGTCAAATGGCTCCAAATGGTGGAGGCCAGGCGGTCAATTCTAATCCCATGCCTGTGGTTCAACAACCAGTGCCTAATCGAATTGTTAGGCCGATGGAGCGACATGGTAATGACCAAGGCTATGAGTCGAGTTCTTCCAATGTTCTTGGCGAGGTTAAGGACATGATGAAGCATTATACCGACATGATTACGGAGCAGTATCGACAAATAGCTGTTGATGTCAACTTCCTTAAAAAACAACAAAATTTGATAGGAAGTAGATACCCGGAGGAGGGTGCACCGTCGAGGTTTAGTTGCAAATGGTGTGGCGGGCAGCACTATCCAAGAAATTGCCCAAATGTTAAGTGCGACATTTGTGGAAAATCCGGCCATCTAGCAGCTACTTGCTGGAGTAAGATCAGTTCCCTCCAGCGTGGTAGTCGGCAACCAGGGCCTGTTAATCATCGTGCTCAAGGAAATGATTCCCAGCCAGAAAATGGGCCTAAACAAATACTTCAACGACCAAAGACTACAGTGGAAGAGCTACCAAGTGGAAGTGGGGTTAGTTTGATTGAGGCTGTACGCGTTAATGATACTGAAACCTCTAATCTACGAGCTGTCCTTACAAGAGGTAAAAAGGGTAGAGAAGCCGACATGGATAAGCCTGTCGACGGAAACCCTAAACAAGGCGATAAAGGAACGCAAGTTTTGGATCCTGCCCTAGAAGGGGGACCTTTGAAGCCCGTAGAGAGTAAAGCCGATAAGGAACCACCAAAGAAGAAGGTGAAAGTTAAGAAAGAGGCAATGAAGCCAGTTCAGCGACCTAAAGAGCGGATGGTTTGGCGTGAAAAGCGAGCCCTATCGAACTATCATGAATTCGATTTGGCGGGCTCTCTTTGCGAAGTCAAGTCGGATGTGAACCTTTTGCAGCTTATTAAGCTTTCCCCAGGAGTACGTAAGGAATTTAGAAAGATCCTACGTACCGGGTATATTGTAGAACCTTTGGGTATTGCGCGAGTTGGTGATGACTGGTTCGAGCATGCTGAGAAGCATTGCCCAAGGGTTGCAGCCTATGTCGATGGGATATTAGTAGATTATGCCATTGTCGACACGGGATCATCTGTTAACATTATGAGTTCTGAACTGATGGAAAGGTTGGGTCTTGCGATTCAGAAAGATACTTCCACAATTCTCAGAATGGCAGATGACAGTTTGAGACAGCCGGAAGGCTGCATTACTAAGGTCCATGTCACTGTTGCAAATGTAGAATGCCTGTTGGACTTTAGGGTGATTCGTTTTGCAGGGCGGCCAAGTTACCAAGTATTACTTGGACGACCTTGGATCTTGCAAGCGGATTGCCAAGTGGATATACCCGCCGGTCGATTGTTATTCGGCAGAGGTGCCCAGCGTGTGGTGGTTGATGCTTATCCTGAGTCCCCGCAGAGTGAGAGAGCTCCTCTATCTTCTACAGAATTGGAGACATTAGAAGATTTATCTGCTAGTGAGACATCATCGAGTGATGAGTCCAAAGAGGGATCCACCACGGAGGACATCTATCAGATCACTTTGAACGAGCCGATAGAGGCCCAAGATCGTATAAGAGATGCAGATGTTATCGAGCTAGACCTTGGTACGCTTGATGATTCGCGGCCAATCAAATTAGGCTCTATGCTCAGCTCAGCAGAAAGGGAGGACTATGTGGCCTTGATCCAGGAATTCCGTGATATCTTTGCCTGGAGTTATGATGAGTTGAGAGGCATCCCTCCCAGTCTTGCTGTTCATACAATTCCGTTGAAAGAGGGCAGTCGTCCTGTACGGCAGAAAGTCAGGCGTATGCCTTTCGAATTGAGGGACGGGTTGTTTGAAGAGTTACAGAAGCTTCGAAAAGCGGGTTTGATTTTCCCTGTACAACACACGGAATGGTGTTCGCCAGTTGTGATTAGAAAGAAGAAGAATAATCAGATCCGTTTATGTGTAGACTTTAGAGAGCTGAATAAGCAGACAGTTAAGGACTACTACCCATTGCCATTTATTGACCAGATTTTGGATCAATTAGCGGGTAGGGAGATATATTCGTTTATGGATTGCTTTGCAGGATACAACCAAATGGCAATTGCAGAAGAGGACAAGTTGAAAACAACTTTCATCACTGTATTTGGCACTTTTGCGTACCATGTGATGGCCTTTGGTTTATGCAATGCGCCTGGTTCGTGGCAACGAACAGCCGATAAGACATTCGGTGACATATCCCCTGAAGAGTTGAGGGTGTTTATTGATGACTTAGGGGCCGCCACCGTGAGAGAAAGGCAGTTGATCATTTTGAGAAAATGCTTTGAGCGCTGTAGACAATTTTGCATCGCCCTAAACCCACGGAAGTGCGCTTTTGGAGTACCTTATGGGCTATTGTTGGGTCATGTGGTCAGTTCGGTAGGAATTGCGACAGACCCCGAGAAGGTCAAAGTTATAGTTGCCATGGGTCCACCACGCACTCCGAAAGAAGTTCATAGCTTTCTGTCTTCGGTTGGTTACTACCGTAGATTCATTAACGCCTTAGCAGAAAGAACGTTGCCACTTACAAATTTATTGTCCTTTAGCTGTTCGTTTGTATGGGGTGACCCTTGTAAGGTAGCATTTGAGGATGTGAAACAAGAGCTAGCCAGAGCGCCCGTTTTAAAAGCACCTAAAAGAGGTGAGGTGTTTTATATATTCTCAGCAGCCACCATGTATAGTATCAGCTGCTGTTTAGCCCAAATTTGGGAAGAGAAGTGGTACCACCCGATTGCTTTTGCTAGTCGGAAGCTGGGGGTATCCGAAGTCAATTACACCTACATGGAGAAGCTGTGTCTAGCGATGGTCTTTGGGGCCAAGAAGTTCAGGCATTACATTCTCTATGAGAAAGTCGTACTTTATACGAAGGCGGAGGGACTTCGACTATTGATGAATAAGTTACAGCCGCCTGATCGTCTGGCGAAGTGGTTGATCACTTTGCAGGAATTTGATTATGAAATCAAGAGTAAGCCACCAAGGTTGCAAGGCATCGTGGAATGTCTAGTGGACTTTGGGGAGCCGAAAGAATCTGTGGCTGAAGGTAGTGACATGGAGATGATATTTAAAATAGATACGGCATCTATTCCCTCCTGGTATGCTGCAATAACGCATTATTTATCAACAGGAGAGGCGGGATCCGAATTATCTAAGGCTGAGAAAAGGAAAATTAAGCAGCAAGCGTTAAAGTTTGCCTTGATCGCAGGTACATTATATCGGCAAGGGGTTGATGATATCTATCGCCGATGTGTGACGCCTGACGAGGTGCCATTCATTTTGGAAGAGTGCCATGATTCCGCTTGCGGTGGCCATTTTGCTGGACGGCTTACAGCACAAAAGGCTTTAAGAGCAGGTTATTGGTGGCCTGCCATCTTCCAGGATGCGTTTGCGTATGTTAAGCGATGCGATATTTGCCAACGACATGATAGTCGAGAGAATAGGAAACGACCACTCACCCCTATTATGGCGATACTTCCATTTGAGAAGTGGGGAATAGACTTTGTGGGTCCTATTACTCCGTCATCGACTACGCAAAAGCGGTACATCATTGTAGCAACTGACTACTTCACAAAGTGGTCAGAAGCACGTGCAACAAGGAAAGATGATGCGAAAGAAACTGCTAGTTTCCTTTTAGAGCAGATAATATGCCGGTTTGGTCCACCGAAAGAATTAGTGTCGGACCGCGGAACCCATTTCCTGAATAAGGTGATCAAAGGTTTGACAGAGTTGTGGAACATCAAGCATAACAAGACAACCCCATATAATCCGCAAGCCAATGGGCAAGTCGAAAGCACCAACAAGCAGCTTGTGGGCATCCTGTCCAAAACTGTGTCGGAAAAGAAACGGGATTGGGATAAAAAGTTATACGTGGCAGTGTGGGCCTATAATACGACTTTCAAACGAGCCACTGGCCATACCCCGTTCAAGTTAGTATATGGGGAGGAGTGTGTCTTGCCTTTAGAGATTGAGCTGCCGACTATTCGGTTTGCCATCAATCATTCTTTGAGCGATGAAGACGCTCTTTTTGAGTGCTTGACGACATTGGCACATTTAGATGAGCTTAAGTTGCAGAGCTTGTTGCACCAAGAAGTGGCGAAACGCCGAATGAAGAAGCTACACGACCTCAAAGCCAAGAAATACACCTTCAAGAAAGGACAGCTTGTTCTGTATTATGACGCACGACGTGAATTATTCCCAGGCAAGCTAGAACCCAAATGGGATGGGCCCTATAAGATCGTTAGGATAGGAAAGAATAAATCTACAGTGTTGTTAGCTGACCTTGAGGGGATAGAATTTAAAAATAAGGTTAATCTTAATAAGATTAAACCTTATTACTTCTGATTGTACTAATGCTATGACTGCCTTGCAGGTCTAGGCAAGATTGATCAAACATCTGCAAGGAAATCGTGATAGAGGTTGATGGGTCGTCTGATCCCTTATTTAGAACACCCATATTTGGAACAGAGGTATCATCAGGGAAAGCTCATTTGGTGGAGCAAAGGATACAAGGTGATTGAGCAAGAAGGTGGGACATTCATTTGGGAAATCAAGGTCTTCTGCCATCACTGCCTACAAATTTTGACGAGCATCCCTGTTGAATTCAATGATGATGGAGGGATGGAGCCTACAGTCCACCCGTTGAATATGCTGAATTTCGATTACCATAATTACGAGTAGAGTTCAGGATGGCAGAATATGTAAACCCTTTATGGACGTACACCTTGTACTTTGATGGGGCGTCCAGGGGTGCATGCAAAAAAGGAAGTGTAGGAGTTGTCATCCGCGACCCCCGACGACGCATTGTCATGAAGTTAGCTGCTTATCTCGGGGCGAATTTTACCAATAATATGGCAGAATACAAAGCCCTGATTATGGGTTTGAATATTGCAAAGAAGGGTGGTATCCGCCAGTTGTTGGTAAAAGGGGACTCTCAGTTGGTTTTAAATCAACTCAATGGGACGTACATGGTACGAAACCCCATCCTTTGTATGTACCATCATACTGCCATAGCCCTGCTAGACGAATTTGATAGAGTGTCTTTTCAGCTGATTCCACGGTATTGGAATCAGTTTGCTGATTCATTGGCTAATCTTGCGTATGAAGAGGACCTCTTCTTTAATTGTGGCCCTTGTCCCGATATATCTATTGATGGTGAGACAAGACCTGGTCGTTTGTGGGGTATGCTTTCTGAACATGCCCTCTTTGGCAGACGATGGTTGATTTGGGTGATGCAGAGGGTAAGCGAGACTCATCTACCTTTATTATCGGGGACCCATAGACTGATTCGACGACATGTGATGCGAACACCTCTTGCGATATACGCAGGAGGGATAGGTCATAATTTAATGCACCTAGTTTAGGGCTACAAGCCCTGTTCCCCTGGGAATAGTATGCTTTGATGTCTATCATGGTTGTTCCCAGGAGGATGTTATGTATAGTATTGTTTTATTTCATTAGGCCAAGAGGGCCGATTCAGTTTTATAGCAAAGTCATGTCTGATTTCATTAGGCCAAGAGGGCCATTTCCCTGTCTAGTGCGGGTGCGTTTAATTGGGTTTTGGTTTAGTGTTGTGCTGGACAGGTTTCGTGGTTCGTGGAATTTGGTGGAGCCTGGAGGAGCCTTTGCTGCGATGGAAGCTTCTTGTGGCCACTCCAGGTGATATTTCTCCTTTACGAGTACCTTTCTTTCCTGTTATATGTGTATTTGTACTTGTCAAGGGGACACATTTTTTTTGGGGACCGGCAACCAAGGCATGAAGTCCCAGGTTTGGGCTAAGTATGTTTGAGGGAGGTCGGAGTAGTCATTGCCTCCTGTAAAGACATCGTTAGACATTGAAAGATCTGTTTTAGAAGGAAGTCCTCGTGGCTCTGTTCTGCTAACCTGCTAGGCAGCCGTTCTAGGAGTTCTTGTTAGTAGTGAGGCAGTTAGAGAAGCCTGCTAGAAGATAATAATGATGATGCCCAGAAACTTTGTATATCCTAAAAGATGACTATAAATACGAAGGTGTGTAAAAAGGGGTTCTAACCCCTATCACAGAAAAGACATGAAATAAAAATATATAAGCAGTTGATCATTGCCTTGCGAGGGCCTGGTAGGTTCTTGGGGACGAATCAGACCCGGGGCCGATACCTTGTCTTCCTAGGGGTGGCTTCTTGCTGGAAAAATAATATCAAAACAAGGAAGGTTGGAGCGAAAATAAAAGTGAGCGTTAGAAAAGGATTAAGTGTCGCCTTGCGAGGGCTTGGTAGGTTCTTGGGTGCCGAGACAGGTCCTGAGACCGATGCCCTGTTCTCCTTGGGTCACTACGCTCAGCTCCCTCCTTTTTACATGCCAAGTATGTTCATCCAATCAAAACCCTCAAAGAAGAGATATACTAAAAGAAAATATCCTTTGCTCAGGCTATAGGAGTCCTCGCCTTGTAGGAGCTCCTAGTTGCGTTGTCTTTAGTTGGTAAGTAGTTCAGACTACCATTTAGGGCAACCTCTTTGACAGTTCTTTTTAGTTTGGCTGTGTTGGAGTAGCTGGTTCGTGACTCACTTCGGATCTTCTATTAGATGATGCTAGGCCTACTCCTTGTGGATGTTATGCCTTGGTTCTGTCAGGGGTAGGGGGAGCATTGTGCTGAGTTTTATGATGATAATTGTTTTGTATCAGTTTGATGCTTCTTTGGATGTTTATGTGCAGATATGTTCGTGGGTTCGACGGACTGAGTCGTCCTATCCCGTGGTCGCCAATGAAGGATGGATTTTAGGCCCCGGAACATGCCTAAAAATAGGGAAAAATATGGAAATGCGGGGGAAAATCCTCAACCACGAAGGCGGCAGCTCGAGCGAGCACGATTTTAAGCGTCAAGTACTTGACGGGCGCCCGTATGACACTCCGAGAATTTTCATAATTTTTTCGTGCGCCCATGCCAGTCAGTGAAGCTGCAGGCCTGTCCGGAATGTTGAGACGAGCTCACAGAAATTTTCAGAACGCAGTTCGGAGTTCGCACGCGAGAGTTGGCCCGAAACCGGCCGGGGTGCCCAAGAGGGGGCCCAAAATTGAAATTTTAAAAGGTGCAAGTGGGGGGGGGTGACCTTTGGCACCCCCCCACAAAAAAAAACGTGAATATGGAGGGGGGCGGCGGCTGAAAACAGCCGCCGAAAAAAACGCGACCCCCCCCCCCCCCAATCGATTGATGGCTTGCAAATAAGCCATAGCCACGAGCCTCCAGGCCTGATGAAGATGATGTGCCGATCAATTCGCCGGTCTCCGCTCCCGCAATGGTGGACTGGTTGAAGAGAGAGAAAACCAGTCTTTCTCTCTCCTCTCTCTCTCTCCTCTTAGCCCCCGTTCGTGCTTGAAGGAATAGGATGAAGATGGACGGCCGGATGGATGCCGATTCTTGACGGGATGAAAGAGCAATGCAAAACCATTGTAGATTGCTGATTCCAAGCAGAATTCATGGCTGGAAATCAATCGTGGGACGTGCCAAATTTAATGAAAAAACCCGCAAGACACGGTAATAATTGTTTTTACAAAGAAAATGGTCTTTTGATGCAAATTTGGTTGATAAAAATGTGTTCATATGGATTGAGTTTTGAGTATGTCGTGCTTTGAGTTGGTTTCTAGCTGTTCATCATTTAAAAATCAGGAAAACATGTGTGGGATAGCAGAAAATAGGGAACCGAGACACGAAAAACCATAAAAATGAAGGAAAACAAGGGTTTTGGGCATATAAATGGGAAAAACCGTCGATACACATCAACTAATCTTTCAATTTTGTTGCAAATGAACTAAGGGCCACAGCCCACAAACTGGTTTTCATTTTCAGCCATTTAAAAATTACAAGAAAATGAAGAAAATGGGGAAAAATGATAAAAACACCATGAAAAATAGGGGAAAAATACATTTGGGGCTACGAAAAATATAGAAAAATAGGATTTATGTTTGTTGATGTATAGCAAGGTTGGGGCATGAAGTTATGCTTCAATTCAGCCTTGTTTATATGTTTTGGTGCGTGTTTCATTCCTTTCTCCACATAAAATGACAAGGAAACCCTAAAAGAAATGAATATAATGATGCACTATCAACGGGGAAGGGTAGAGTTGTGGAAAAAAATGGTTAAATGACGCTGAGCATGATGAATAATTTGCTGATTTTATATGCATTGCATCTAGGACGGAATAATAATGATAAAAATTAAAACCTAGTAGCACGAAGATCACTTCGGTGCTAGGTGTTGCAGCGAAGCACAAAGCGGTTAGAAAGAAAAGCATGAAAGAGATGTTTTGCACTTGCACGCTGCTGGTTTTTAAGATGTTTGAGCACTAGGCATCCACCTCTTTGCATGATCATGTAGAGGAAATTAAAAGTATCAGAGTTAGCTCCTGGATATGCATAGCAATTGTTTTCAGCAGGCCTGTGACCCACCGTTGAGAGCGTGAGGTTCCTATGCTGTAGGATAGACGAGGGTTAAAGGGGAAGTCAAGTGAGGAAATGGTACATTCCTGGATACGTTTATTTGGTACCTTGAGCGACGTTTGTGCGAAATGTCTAAATGTTGAGCGACGCATCGAGGGGCCAATCCCCAAGGTGTAGGAGAGTCGCAGAGGGTTGACGGCATTCAGCCGTAGGAGGAACCCCATGTGTATGTGATTCGAGCCTTTTGGCTATGTGAAAGGGACTCCCTCTGAGGAGCAATATTGGGTTAGGATCAGTTGGACTACAACGTATTACAAACGCAATGTTTAGGAAGGCAGAGATTTTGATAGACGCTCCTGGCCGCGAGGCCGAGGGGTTGTCTTGCGCGTAGTGACGAGGTCCGGCTAGTGCATGAGCCAGTGCCGGCCCGTTTTTAGGTCCATCAGTGTCTCTATTATCTTGATGAATAGAGCACTTTCATTAGATAATTGCAATTACTCAATGTCATTTAGTCTTCAATCACAAGGAGTGGCTAGATTTGTGGTTAAACTTAATGAAAGTGAGATTCTAAAATGCACAAAGCTAGAGAGTGTCTCTATTATCTTGATAAATAGATCACTTTCATTAGATAATTGCAATCACTCAATGTCATTTAGTCTTCAATCATAACACACCATTTGGTAGCTAGAAGCATTCAAAGTAGATATAGAGGATTTTGATATAGTGTATTGGGTTTTTCATCGAACACCAATACTTGATGTTATTAAGAGACAATAAGCAAGAGAATAGCTATTTGTTGAAGGATTTTGGAAGTATAAGATTGAGTGGCACATAGCCAATGACTTAAAGACACTTAAATGCATGTACAATGTATCAAAGGGAGCCAACTTCAAATCTCCTTGTCTATATTGCATGGCCCCAACCATAGAGTTAAACTCAAGTAATTAGAATAGAGCTCCCTCTAGGCACAACAAGGATCCACAATTTCAGCTAGTCCTAGATATTTCTTCAGTGAATACCCATATGTGTGCACTTCATGTGATTGGCATGATAATCAAAAAGCTTGTTCATCTTTATATAGAATTTGCATAGAAGCTGAAGCCATTATCAACTAAAATAGATGCTACAACAGAGATTGAAAATGTCTCATATGAAATTGGTCTATATGGTGGTAATGTTGTTTTTGAATCAAATCTTCAAAAGTCTAAGGATGGTAAATTTTTTTCCAAAAAGGAATCTATTGGTGGAGTGAAGGCTAGAAGGTTCCTAGGCTTTCATGGGAGACTTGGTAAGATAAACTCTACAAATGGTGGCTAAACTATTAGATACAATCAGTGGAAGTCCCTACATAATGCAGTTAAGGATCATGCTGATAATGGACAATCTCAGAATAGAAAAGCTAGTGTTTGGGAAACACTAGACAAACTATTCTTTTATTGTGATAAAAGTGAGTGAAATGATGATGATCTCAAAGACTTCAAAAACCAATTGAACCTTTTTAAAAAGTCAATGACAGAAGCTTGGGGTAATCAACACTTCACTCACTAGATGGTAAGAAGTTTGCATATGTATGTCTCTTTATTGTTTGACCTGTAAAAGTTTTTTTAATTGACTTTCTTTATTTTTTAACTATGCATCATATTTTATACAACCATGCTTTATATTTCATCAAGAAATATGGATCTCTATCTATCTAGTCAACCCAAGGTATGAAAAAATCACATTATCAAGCAAGAACAAAATACTTTAGATACACAAGACATGGATGTGGAAGATTCAAAGAAAACAATTTATTAGAGGTCTTTTAATGGTTTTATAGAAAAATTTGACTCAAATTCAAGTTCAAAGGCACAATTGCATCATGTAATACATCATCTTTTGCAAGGACTATATCCATTGTTACCCAAAGAAGAAAAGATAGATATTTAAACTCTTGTGCAAAGCAAAGATTTTCAAAATAGTTACAAATTAGACAAAGAGATGGAAAAAGATGGGTTTCAAGAAATCCTTAACATCTTTTGGTTTGACTCTGCTGAAGAGTCTTTAGTTTCAAGCAATTATCTAGGTCTTCTAGAGGAATCTTTTGTTTTATCCCACTCAATGAGACCTCTACATTTCAGAAACTCTTGTTTCCTATAGCCTGGAAGGAGCTTCAAATTCTTGGCATCTCGAACATGGGAGAGCAAATAAGAGCCAAGAACTCCAAAGTATCTTGCCCTAGATCCACTGTATCTAGGCATGAAGCTAAAAACTCTTATAGCTTCTTCCTTATCTACCAAAATTATCTTGTCTTCTAAACCTCTATTGAAATTATGGGATCCAATCACCTTGGAGATAGCTTTCAAAGCCATCACTAGCAAGCTTGGAGAGCTTGACAACCTACTATGATAAATTGTAACTGTTTGATTATTTAAGCTTCCAATATAATAACCAAGGCCTTGACTTTTTCCAAACTTCAATGGCCTTGAGCCTTGGCTCTTCCAAGAAAGTCGTCTGCATCTTCGATTTCTATCTACACAACAAGTCGCAATAGTGTAAGATGTCAGTAGATAAATATCCAATAATATTTGTCTATAATGCATAACATACTCTAATATAAACCACAATAGATATCTTAGAATTTTCATACTTTAGGGTTTTCATCTTCTTCAAGAAGGCTATCATCATAAAGAGTTATTGAACTTTTTGGTTGTTCCTCTAATAGAGACTTGAGTTTCTCTTCATACCCCATGTTATCAATACTAAGTCTCTATTGAATTTGTAAGAACTCTTCCTCTGTACATATCCCCTCCTTTTTATATTCCACAATCTAATTAATATATGAATGCAAGGCTACAGAGCTGTCAAAGAGAGAACTAGAGAGAGAGAAAGAGGAGAGAGAAGACTGTAGAAGAGAGAGAAAGACCGCAAGAAGAGAGAAAAAGAGAGTGACGAGGAGAGAGAAAGACATGAAAGAGAAAGAAGCCATAGAAGCTATGAGCAAGATGGGAGAGAAGGATAGTAATTGTATTAATGTGTCAAAAAGATATGAAAAGTTTACATATCCTCTCCTTTTATACAAATGTAAGTGTGACATGGCATAACAACAATATTACTTATACACTAAATCCTTATTCTTCCCAGCTTCTTACAATCCATCCCTTCCCAAAGGTTTTTTCCCTCAAAAACAAATTTGAAAGACTAGAAAAGGATGGATAGAATAGAGTACTATTATGTTTTTACAGCTTTACAAATGGAAAAATGAATGAAAAATCACCAGCATATGGACTAAAATTGAAGAACAAGAGTAGGCCTCAGCTATATACATGATCTGGAATACATCAAGAGTATATGAAGCCATAAAATCTTCAACAGATAATCTCAAACTGAAGTAGACAGCTTGTTGTGTAAATAGACCCTGTTGGACCAAATATGCCATAACTTCTAGTAGAAGTGTCTAAATGAGGTGTGCCATATATCAAAACGTAGCTCTTGAATAGTACCTTAAGCCCATGTAGATATCTTAATTCTCAAAATTAGTCACAATAAAAACTGTTCTAAAATAACGCACTGTCTTGATCTTGTCTACACGAAAACTAGCTCCATAATCAATAAGCTTTGGCCACTAATGTATCCCTTAAGAAAAGAAACTCATCCAATATAGAATCAGACCTCCAAGAAGTTTTCTTAGGTGGTAAATCTCTCCATTTGATCAAATATTCCATGATAGAATGAGATCAAAGCTTCTTCTCACGTTGACCTATAACAGCCTCTAGAATGTATTGAATAAGACCTTCTTCATCAATAGGTGGCAGCTCATCAATTATATCCACTACATCACCATAAAAATGTTTGACAACTGACTAACATGAACGACATTGTGAACCTTTATGGCATAAGGAAGCTCTAATCTGTATGCCAAATCTCCAATGCGCTTAACGATCGGGTAGGGGCCATAAAACCTGTGAGCAAGCTTATTACTAGATCCATCTTTTAATGTAGAGTACCTAGACTTGGGCACCTTTAGTAAGACGAGTTCTCCTTCTTGGGACTCTAAAGATCGCCTCTTTTCATCAGCATACATCTTCATTTGGTCTTGAGCTTTCGTAAGATTCATCTTACATTGCTAAAGAAGGGTTTGCATTCTTTCTAACTCTTCCTTCCCATGAGGATTGATCCTTTCATTACAAATTACTGTGAGTAAGGGCACCTTGTAGCCATACAGAGCCTCAAAGGGCAAAACTACAATACTAGTGTGGGTAGAGTTGTTGTTAGCAAACTCAGCCAAGTGTAACCAAGAATCCCATGAAGTTTGGACATCATAGCAGAAATGGCAAAGATAAGTCTCCAACCAATTATTAAGTTTTTATGTCTATCCATCAGTTTGTGGATGATAGGCCGTAGATGGAGCCAATTTAGTGCCCATAGATGTAAATACTGCCTGCCAAAAGTTACTCATAAACTTTGAGTCTCTATCATGAACAATTACTTTCGGTAATCCATGTAGTCTAAAAATCTTCTCCATAAACTGACTGGCCACTTGAGAGGCAGTAAACTGGATCTTGGTTGGAATAAAATGGGCTGCTTTGGTGAGTCTATCTACCACCACATATATACTATTTCATCCCTTCTTGGTAGTAGGAAAGCCAGTAATGAAATCCGTAGTAATGTGAGTCCATTTACCTATAGGAATAAGTAATGGCTGTAACAAACCCCCTGACTTATGGGTGCTGTCCTTATTCTGTTGACAAGGCATACACTTCATGACAAAGCCCTTAACATCTTTCCACAATCCTTTCCAATAGAAGCTTTTGCTGATCCTATCATAGGTCTTGAAAACTCCTAGATGTCTAGCTAAAGGTGAAGAATGTAGTTCCTCCATAATTTTCCGTGCAAAAGGAGAGGTAGAAGAAATGACAATCTTGCCTTTCAATCAAATAAGGCCATTTTTAAACTGATAATGCAAGTTTTCTTCCATAAGAACTTGTTGTAATTTTTGAAAAATATGGCTGAACTCCTCATCCAAAAGATAAGCCTCTTGTAGTTCTTCAATCCAATCATTATGCAGTTCATTTGTGGGGCAGAAACTTTGCAAGCCCACATACAAGAAAGAGAATTAGCCACTATATTGTCTTTGCCTCTCGTATGAGTGATGTCAAAATTATAATTTTGTAGTGTAGCTACCCACCGATGCTGCTTAGGAGTAAGATTGGACTGAGTAAGGAAATACTTAAGAACCCTATGATCACTCTGGACTCTAAATCGGCTACCATACAAGTAATGGTGTCATTTCTTAATTGCATGCAAGATAACCAACATCTCCTAGCCATAAACATTCATAGCCATTTCTTTATTTGTAATCTTATGGCTCTCAAAGGCAATTACTCCATGCTCCTGTAATAAAATAGCCCCAATGCCACGACCACTAGCATCACACTATATGGTAAATTCTTTGGAAAGTCCTAGCATACTAAGATAGGAGCAGAGGTAAGGAGTTCCTTTAACTGGTTGAAGCTACTGTTTGTAAGAGCATCCCAAAAGAAATCCTCCTTCTTCAATCGGTCAGTCAAAGGAGTGGCAATAGGTGCATAATGCTTGATGAATTGGTGATAAATTGAAAATAGACCAAGTAATCCTATAAGAGAGGTAGTAGTAGTGGGTGTTGGCCAATCTTTTCTACATTGCACCTTCTTGGGATAAGCTTGTATCCCTTTTTCATTGACAATATGTCCTAAGTATTCCACTTTAGTCTACATGAAAGAACATTTATTCTCCTTAGCAAAAAGCCTGTGATGTCTCAATACATCAAAAATCCTCCTCATATGTGCTAAGTGATCTTGTAAAGTCTTACTATAGATCAGAATGTCATCAAAGAACACCAAGACAAACTGAAAGAGGAAAGGCTACAAAATCTTATTCATCAAGATCTGGAAGGTAGTTGGAGCATTTGTAAGCCCAAATGTCATCTGAGATGATAGAGCCCTCAATTAGTCCTGAAAGCAATCTTGACTTCATCACCCTCTCGCAAGTGAAGTTGATGATACCCTAACCTCAAATCAATCCTCGTAAAGAATCGAGCCCCCTTGAACTCATCTTATTAAGATCCCTGAGTCCGTCAGTTGTGGATCTTCTACTTGTATCCTTTGGATCTGTAGCGCGGCCTCCAAATGCACATGAGCCCAATATGTCCCTTTCTTCATGTAAATCTGAAAGAGCTTGTAATCACCAAAGTGAGGGTATTGGGGATCTTTAAACTTCCTAAGACTCATAAGATGGAGTAATATTTTTTTCCTACGTTGCACAACAACATGCATGAATAGAAAGCATTGAAGAAAAAATACAACATGCATGCAACTTGCTTTGTAAATACAAATTACCTTTCCGAAGAGATTTTGGAACTTGTAAGACAATACAACTTGTCTCTTGTGATTTTGAGCATGTTCGCATCATCCCACCTTAGGCTAAATAACAACTTAAAGAAATCATCCCCATTTTTGGGATTGGCAATGCATAAGTACTTGTAACCCCTATCTTTGAGGCGCTCCTCTTCCACTCTTATAGACTTATCTAATTGTTTCTTCCTCTCTGCCTCATCTATACCAAGAGCCTCAACCTTCGCAGTTTCTTTTGAGATAAAGACATGGAATTCATCATGTCATACCAAAACCAAAATAAAATTATAGCCAGAGAGAGAAAAGCACATTCCATACAAGAGAGCTAGAGATAGAAAAGTACCTTCCATACAAGCTGAGATATTAAACTTCAAGGAGAGTAGCAGATAGGGGTGAGCTAGATGCAGATGAGGCTCATGATTTCTTTGCACGGTTGGGGATAAAGCTTGCTTTAACATCAGCCTATAACCCTAAAGGAAATGGCAAAAGTGAAAGATGTCATCCACCTATTGTGAAGGCATTGGTAAAAGCATGTGGAGAGAAGGTAAAAGAGTGGCCACAATTGCTCCCTTATGCTTTGTGGGCTGACAAAACAACTCATAGTGTCGTTATAGGATATATGCCTATAGAATTAATGTATGGTCAATAACCTATCATGCCGATAGAAGAGATGACAATCACATGAAGTATGTTACCTTGGGAGGAGGAGTTGAATCGAGAGGAGTTGTTGGCCTTATGCATTAGACAGTTGGAAAGAAAGTCAGAAGACATAGAGGCAGCAACTGCAAAGCTAAGGGCAGCAAGGATACAGAACAAGAAACGGTTTGACAAAAGACATAGACTGAGACCAAGAACCATACAAGATGGGGATTGGGTATTGATTTATGATAGTAGTTTAGATAACTACCATAGTGCCATGCGTAAAGTTTCCAAAAGATGGTTTGGACCTTATGTGGGAAGACAAGTGTTTGATAATGCTACTTATGCATTAAATGAGTTGGATGGGACAACCATCAAACTTTCGGTAGTAGGGAAAAGAATTAAATCATTCAAAAGGTGAGAATCTACTACCTATGAGTTGCCAGAATTGGAAGAAAATAGTGGTCCTAATACAGGGGCTAGCCACAAAGATGTGGAAGATGAAGAAGTAAAGGATATGGTTGCAAAGGATGAGGAGGACTACGAATCCGATGACAACTAGAATTTTGGCACATACCGGAGGATGTGCAGGTTCAAAGGGGGTGGATGTCATGATGTTATGAGGACACAGTGTGAAAAAGTATGGAATGCATAATCATCCGACTTCTTATTAATCAAGAGAGTCAATGTGATCTGAGTTATTAGTATTAGTGTGAGTTGCATGGATTATCCAAACATACTAGATTTTTGGATAATTTTAGCCTATATTTGATATTATTTATTGTAAAAATCCAAAAATTTTAAAAAAGCTTATAGATTAGGATGGCATGCAAAAATCAAGTTGCTTTTTTAGCCAATTAGGGGATTTTCACAAGGGGGACAGATTGACGAAATCCCACGTGTCGCAATCGCTGAAAACAGGCTGAAAAATGCAGTTTGAACTAGAAGAGGAAGAAGGAGTGACCTGGGAGATCGGTGAGTAGGTGTCCTGAGGTTTTACCCCCCTTTCAAAGCCAATGAAGCCATTAGATTTGGATTTTGGGCAATGGAGAAAGAGCTGATTTCTCTTATTCACATTTTTGGTATATGAAGAAGCTCCAGGAGATCTAATGCATGGAGATTGCTTCTGAGTAGTGCAAAGATTCCAAGTTCTTTCAATACATATTGATTCAATTCATTGTGATTTGTCTTTGTAGTGTTTACCACCTGGGTATTCTCTATCTTCTCTTCCTTCTCCTATCTCTACTTCCTTATCCCCGGTGGATTCGACCTTTCGACAAAAACCCCTCCGACAATGAGGAAGAGAGAGAGCAAGAGAAAGAGAGAGATGAATGTGTAAGTACAAGTGCATGTATCTATGGGTTCCTTTTGTGTGCATACTTGAAGTATTAACATATTAATATGTAATTAAAAAGCATGCGCAAAGAAGGGAGAGAGGGGGATATGAATGTATATGTAGTGTGATATCTCATATGTATGCATAATTGAATCATCAACATTGTGATAATATTATCAAATATAAGCATATAAGCTTAATCTAGTGATGTAAATAAGTTAATTAGAGAGAACTACTACTACATTGCTAGAGAGAGAGATAGAGATAGAGACAAAGACACACACACACACACACACACACACACACACAGAGGAATGTGTAAGTATAAGCTTACATGGTTTTGCTCATGTATGCACAATTAAAATACTAATACATCTTGATGTAATTATAACATTCATACAAATAATTGAGAGAGGGGGGATGTGAATGTATATGTGAGTATGATATCATTTGTGTATCTGTAATTCAACCACTGTCATTTTGATAATATTATAAAAAATAATCACATAAGCTTAATGTAGTGTGTAAAGCACTTAAGGAGAGAGAACTACTAATGTGTTGTTAGAGAGAGAGGGCATTATTGAGGAAAAGGAGGAGAGGGAGATGCACGTTGTTGACTTGAGTGGATATAGTTATACTTCTTATATAAACAAACCTTTCCACTACTTTCTTCCACTGGACTTGAAACCACATGATAATGAGTTATCTAATATTGTTCTTGATAATCTTCTTTGTCCATCTCAACTTTTTGATGTAAACTAGAACTCGGTTAATGAAAAAATAAATGATCAACATATATACACACATACACATGTAGTGTGCATGCATATATAAACTTACACATATATGTACATATGCATACGTTGTCATACTACTGCGCATTCGAGGTGTGGAATCCACCAAAAAGTTGTGTGTGTGACATTTATTACTTTGTACATACTTAGTCATTGTGTTTTCATTTTGTTCTGCATGGGCAGTATAGTGGAGAGGGGTTTGGAGCAAGAGGAACTTATCTGTAATGCTCTGGTTGACATGTATGAAAAATTTGGCATGCTTGGAAAAGCCCAAGAAGTATTTGACAATATTTCAGCTCGAGATGTTATATCATGGAGTGTGTTGATACAGGTTATGTTCAACATGGATATGATGAGCAAGTAGTGATGTGTTTTGAAAAGATGCGGCTAGAGGGCCTCTTTCCAAGTGCAATAATATTTTCTTGCATTGTGAAAGCTTGTGGAAACATAGGAGCTGTTGACAAGGCCAAAGAAATACATGATGAGATTGTGAAGGAGGGATTGCTAGAAAAAGATGTTGTTCTTGACACTGCATTGGTGGATATGTATGCCAAATGTGGTTTGTTTGTAGAAGCACTAGAAGATTGATTACCATCTACCTTGGATCTTGCAATGGAGCTTCTTGAAGTTGAAAAGATAAGGGATACAATACAGGTCATTAATGAAGAGCATCTTATGGGACTTGAAGACCTTGATACGTAGAAGGATGTGTCTGTAACAATGGATATGATGAATTTCGAAGTGTTACCAAGGAGAAGATACTGAAGAAGATACAGGCTTCTTACTATCCAAATCCATCAACTTACCATTTCTTGGTACAGATGTATTTAAATGTGGCTAATGAAGACAAAGTTGTTGAGATGCTTGAAATGGCTCAAAGGACTAGTAGAACCTCTATCTGTGATAGGCCCAAATATATAACATACCAAATACTTCTTGAATTTCTGGCAGAGAAAAGGATGTAACAAGAGCAGAGAAGGTAATGAAATGTCTCAAAGACGTAGTCTATATGCATACCTACACATCATATTGCACTCTGTTGAAGGCCTATGCAAAAGCAAATAAGAGCGCTTACGGATTTCTGGATAGACTTAGTTGTGACAACCTTGTTCCGAATCAGCATATCAAAATAGAACTAAAAAAGCTTGCAAGACCAGAGAGGTTTTTTTTGGGCGGATGATGTTACTTTCGAGTAGCTTTTTTTCTAATTCAGGTGGAGGAGAGCGATCGGGAAGGAAGGAAGCTTCTTGGAGAAGAGTCGAGGAAAGTTTCTTGGGGGAGCTATTGTGGAAGGAACAAGCGATTGTGAAAGAAAGTATCCTGGAGAGGCTTTGATCAGATCGAGAAGCTTCAAAAAGAAGCTTTGGCCAAAGCTGCTGTGAAAGGAAGCTTCTTGTTGAATAAGAAAAAGCACCATTAGCTCAGGACTGTGCTCTGTGGGAGATGCCGCTTATTAGCTCATGGCTAGATGATTCCTACAGTAGGTGGGCATGGTGGTTATGCTAGAGGGAAAAGATTTGTTTCAGCCAAGCAGCTTCGTTCACAGTTGTCACATCTTTCTAACGAGAAAGCACTAATAATAAAGCTGGTAGATATTGTTGATTTCAATGGAAGTTTTCTTGCAAGAATTTGTGATCTGGTTGGAGACAATCCAATTGTATTGGTTGCAACAAAGATTGATCTTCTTCCAAAGGAAACTGATCTGAATGCTGTTGGTGACTGGATCGTGGAATATTTGATAAGAAAGAAGGTTAAAGAAGGAAGTGACCAAGACCAGATTTTTGGATCCTGCTCCAGTCTGTTATCTCACTAAAAGATAACCATACTGAGTCTCAAAATGATCAACAATTTCCTTACGAAGAAGCTTCTTTCTAGGTCTCAACCCGCCGCTCTTTCAAAGCCTTAAGTTGGATGTGTTGTATCCCATCGGAGGCTTCAAGAGATGTGTTGAAGATGACTTTGAGTTTATGTATCCTGCCGCATGGGTGGTAGATAAGAGGTTGTTATATCATGTAGAAGAAAGAATTAAAAAAAAATTTACACAGGTGATTTTGTTTCTGATTCTACAATGTTCAGAAAGAAAAACAGTTATACAAGAAGTCCAATAGAGCCAGTTGTAGCTTTTAGTTCACCAGGATCAAATGGGAAGATTAATGTGAGTGTTATTGAGGCACCAATTCTTTCTCAATTCAGGCTGGAAATGATTGGAGATCCTAGACAAGTTGGGGAGAATTTATTTTGAGGCCTCGTGTTTCTGAACTGTGCAGGCCTATGAATAGAAAGGATCTAACACAGGATGATCCATTGATCCCTCTATTATTACCGATATTTCTTGATATAGAGTATCTTTTGCAAAGGCATCGTGTGGCAAATTTTCTGTTCAACAGATTTAGATAAAATGAGAATATCAAAAAGATGTTAGAGGTGTAGGCGTGGTCAGATCTATATACAAGCAGGATAAACTCGCTAGATTGAAATTGAGCTTTCAAATTGAATCTGATCTCGCTAGATTGATCTTCTATCTTGAAATTTGTCAAGGTCCTCTGTAGATGCGACTTTGCTTTCGAAAACCCTTCGACATCTTTGGTGAACCCGACGTGAAAGCGTCGCACTTAAATTTCAGGATGGGAGATACTTCAGCATCATTTTCAGCCTCTTCTACGATTCTTGCTTTGTCCTCTACTTCAGCTTCATCATCGACTTCTACTTCAAGTACTTCTATGGATGATTTAAAGCAGATTTTGCAGAATATGTCTATGTATATGCAACTTCAAAATCAACAAACACAATTGTATATGTAGCAGCAACAACAGTTACATCAACAACAGTTGTCTCAGCAAAGGCAACTATATTCGGAGCAAGAGAATGCAATCACTGCGACTAAGGCGATTGAAGCAGTTGAGAATGAAAAGAAGCTATTTGATGGCCGTAATGTATTGGCTTATTTGAAGACGTATGAGATCAAGATGGGATTTTTTGGAGTACCAACAGAACTTATGAGTAAATATTTTCTTCGCCTTGTCACACCCGCCTTGAGGGTAAAAGTGACTGATCTTTTCCTTCAAATTCGCATTGGCAAGATTTTAAGAAGGCCATGAAAGAGGAGTATTTTCTTGAGGACTTTGGGATGGCTACACGGCGATCATTCCGAGAGTGGGTCTACATGCCAAACAAAGGTCTAGCTACTTCAGAATTGATACGAGAATTTGAAGAGAGGTATAGTTAGCTTGATGCCATTGAACAAAGAGCATTGGATGTTGAGAAAGTTGAGCTTTTCTTGCAAGCTGCAAGTCCTGCTCTTCAGGAAGAATTAGGAGAGATTCTTGAAGATTGCACGAAGCCTATGGGTCTTAAAACAGATTGATGGTAAGATGCCCACAATGCGGTCTCGACTTTGACCAAGAGGCGGATATGGAAGACCCGCCTGCAGAATGGATCCATGACACAGACGCCGTCTTCTGCTCCTATGTCTGCTTCTGCCCTTGTCATTTCTTCTCTTCCTTAGCCAGTTTCTTGGCCTATGCCAGTGCCTACTGTTTCTAATCCTCCTGTTCCTCCTGTTCCAAGACCGATGCCGGCTTCATCTGCTCCAAAATCATCCGCTCCGTCGGTTCCTTCCTCTCTTGATGACATAATCAAAGGCATAACAGATTTGACACTGGAGTTAGTTAAAGCAGAATTGGTGGAAATTTTGAAAGAGCAGTTTGCTTCGACTGGGCCTACTATTTCTTCTAGTGCTTATAGTGCACCTAGGAGTGCTCCTAGTGCACCTAGGAGAGATCAAAGATATATTTGGTGTGATAGTACGGACCATCAACATTGCAAGGATTGTGAATCTTTTCAAGATGCAAGGAGGAAGAATTTGGTATTTTGGGGACAAGATGGCAAGATCTGGTTGACTGAAACAGGAGCTCCGCTTGCTACCAATTTTGGGAAAGGCAGAATGAAGAAATTAGTAGATGACATGGCTGCGCGTACTTCTTATGTGGCAGCTAAAGGAGATGCTTCTGCATATGGAGTCCAGATTGAGAAAGGTTCAGAGAGTCAGTCATCATTATGGACATATGCTTTGGAGATAGCAAACAAGGGGAAAATTCAGCAGACTTTTTTGACTAGTGCAGATTCTAGCATCAGATCTGAGACAGGTTGGGATTCGTCTGTTGACAGATACACTATTTATGCCTACTTGGCTAAGTCTCAGGGAGCAGATGTACTTGTTGAGGAGAAGCGTAAGAGAGATGAAGGGAATCCAAATGCAACTAAAAAGACTAGAGGGGGTGAGTTTGTTACTCCACCTACTGCAGGGCCGTCTTTGAGACCAGGGCCAGAATGACAAATGGAGGATACTCAAAAGAAAGAAAAGATGCAGGAACCTAGACAAAGAAAGTAGCTAGGGTTTAGATTGATGTTCGATATTGAGACATCTACGGACATGAAGAGAATCTTTAATGATAAGATACTTGGCAGTGAGGTGACTTTTACTATTTCTGAGGTTTTGGGCATCTTGAAAAGAGAGTTTCAAGATCAGTTCCAAGAAGTCCTGAAGAGAAAAAGACATGCATTGCCTACTATTGATACACAGGGAGTTTTGATTGGGGATTTGGATGAGGATGAGGATGAGGTTATGGTTGAAAATGCTTCTGTTTTTCCGTAGACAGAGAAGAGGGTTTAGCCTATGCATTATGCTGAAACTGATGAGCCTATCTTGGTACAGCGAAGTCACTTTTTGTGGAGTCATTGGGCTAGGGCAACTACAGAAACAATAGTAAAAATTGGAGAGAATCAGGTGCCTTATGTTGCTTTGGTGGATCATGGTTTAGAGATTAATCTCATAGTTTGTGGAGTTTATGAAAGTAATGGATGGCCTATGGATGTAGAGCATGGGTGGCGTATGAGAGCCGCCAATAATACTACCAGTGATTTGTATGCTACCTGTCCCAATGTCAAGATTTCTATTGGAGATGTAGAGGAGGATTTCCATTTCTTTGTGCAGGATTCATGCTCTTACCCCATAATCCTTGGACAGCCATTCATCATTAGATGCGCATGGAGACGAAAGTAATGGATGATGAATCTGCTTATGCACGGATTCGCAGTAAAGATGGTATGAGAGTAGTCCAGTTTATGACTGTGTGTGTAAATCATGCTAGAAATAGGGATACTCTTTGAGATGCACCTTTGCCCACTGTGAGGGATTTGGGTTTTCATTAGGTACCGCTGTCCCAAGAGACGATCGTGGTACAGAGCAGAGGATATTGGAGTTCTCGCCTCCTGGGAGCACTGTTTTCTCCTCCAATTTTGTTGGAATTTTAGCAAACAGTTCGATGAGTTATCAAAAGTTTTCTAAGTTGGCTAGAGTTTCCAGGCAGTACATATGCAGGAAGGAGAAAGATTTGAAAAATGCAGGTATTTTAGAGGATGATAAGCATATAGATGGGATGTATGATAGTATGGTTTGTGCAGATATGAGAGCGGAGTTTTGATGCTGAGAAGTGCTTAAAAATAGCTAAAAATTACAAATATCAAGGGAAAAATATTCAACGTCGAAGGTGGCGACTCCAGCTAGGACGATTTTAAGCACCAAGTGAAATATGACTCTTAAAAGGCGCCCGAGCAACACTTGTTGATTTTTGATAATTTTTCAGACTGTCGTACGGATTTTCAGGAGTTAGAGTCAATGCGGGATGTAAAGCCAAACGTGCAAAAATTTACAGCACTCGAATCGGAGCCACGACAGGGAAATGGCCACAAAAGGGGCAAGATATGAAAAGGTGGACATTTGAGAGGGCCAAAAGGGGTACCCTTTGGAGCCTTTGGCCACCCCCTCAAAAATTTTATGCATCCTACATCAAAAAACATGGAGAGAGAATGAGGGATGAAGAAAAAACGTGGAGCAACATGGCGGCCGTTTTTTGCGCCCTCTCATGATGGAGATGGAGTATGCAGGTTGAATGTCTGAGCACATAGCCATACATGATTTGCATTAAGCATAATAATTAAAAGATATCAGAAAAACCTCCTAGATGCATGGCACTTGTCTTCCTTAGGTTGTAACCAACGATGAGCATGAGAGGATGTCCTAAGCTGTAGGTTAGTCGTTGGGTCCTAAGGGAAAATTTTAGTGAGGAATGGTACATCCTAGAACGTAAAATATTGGTACCCTGAGAGGATTTTGTGCTCATTTTGTTATATGTTTAGCAACGCATCAAAGGGTCAATCCCTGCGATATAGGAGAGCTGCAGTGGGGCTCCGACTATTAGTCGGTGGAGTGCCTCCTATGTGTGTGTGACGTTGGACTATAAACTATAAACGCAGGAATTAAGCTTTAGGACAGTTTGTCCTTTAGCATTGGATTGACGCTCCTGGTCCGCGAGGCCGTGAGGGTGTTTGTGTGTCATGAGCATGAGGTCCGGCTAGTGCTATAGCCAGTGCCGGCCCATTTTAGGTCCCATCAGTGGTGCATCTACCGGGAGCTGCCTATAAGTGGTGGTTTTTGAATCTAGGGTTTCAAGGGACCCTAAATTATTCATAAAATGGGGTTTGTTCAAGGATGGAAAAACTTGGCTTTCCCCATACAAAACTTACTAATGGACTTAGTTCATTATGTAGAGCATGAGTCCTCTGCAGAAGATAATTTATGTGATGAAAAGAGTAGCCAATTAGTGGTTACCCCATCCTCTAATACGATGGCATGGGCCGAGGTTCGCCTTGGTGTGGTCTCTACCCAAGAGAAATCATATTTAACCACCCATCAACCTAGAGGGCATGAAATAAGCATGTTGGAAACTAGGGTAGTTATGGCATCAACAAGTTATCATGCTAAAGCCATGATGCCATGGGAAAGTGCTGATATACGATGGAATATGCTTGTGGTTAAAATATCCCGTGTAATGAGCCACCATGACGACATAGTAGGCATCACAAGGATATTAGGAGCCCTAGCTGTCAAGGGAAAACCGTTGCTTAAATGGCACGGTTCCCAAGTTTTAAGAAGTGGTAATGATAAATCTGCTTTAGATAAGGACCAAAAGCTCTTATATAAACCCGTAATGGACTTTCCTTTTAAAGGGAAAGGTATGGAAGATCCTCTAAGAGGGGATCCAAATGACATGTTGAAACTTATACGACTCCCTAGACCACTCAGTGAGTTGGCAGAAAGGGATGTCACTGAGGATATTAACCTCCCTACACCGAAAAGGGTGGGGATGGAAGAGGTTGAAGATCCTAAGAGGCTGGACCTAGATCATAATGAATATGAAGATTTTAATGACCCCGTGTTGATCCCAAAAGGGATGACTAAATGTCCTCCTCTTTATAGGGATCTCCCAGTGTTTTATGGGTTGGCAAATGAGGATCCTATGATTCATTTAAGAGAATATGACCTAACTTGCAGTGCAAGTGGGTTCGACAATATACATCGGATACTCATATTCCCAAGTATCCTAAAGGGAGAGGCAAGGAAGTGGTACTAGAGCCTCCCAAGAGGGTTTATCAAATCATTTGAGGAGTCTTGTGATAGATTTCTAGATGAGTATAAAAAGAAGCTCCCTATGATTCAGGTCTTAAGGCGGCTTATGCAGTTTAGACAGGAGTCTTATCTTTCTGTTAAAGAGTATGCTAGAGCCTTTGATAGTACTCTTAGGCTTTGGCCAAGAAGAGAAGAGCACTACCAAATGATGTGCTATGTGAGCTCTTTCTGAATGGCTTAGAGATTAATACGCAAATCCAAGTGGAACTATGGAATCCTAAGTCATTAAGGGAAGCAAAAATTCATGCCATTGATTATCAGGGTCATATTCAGAAATGTTGGGAAAACTTTTGGAGTTTTTCCAACTCAGTACAAGTGCATCCTAGCTTCCAACCATTTTTGCAAGAAGACAGCTCACTTGTTGATACCAAGGCAATCTATGAGGGAAACCTTGGTGGCCAAAATCTCAAAGCAAAAAATGGCCATCCTATGAGTAGTAATGACATGCCTCTTAGCGAACAGGTGCCAAGCCATGTAAGTCCCATTAGGGCTTGCAACACTTCCACGAGAGCTAGTTGTGATGGCAACATGGATAGAACCATTGGGCCTATGAGTGTTGATAAGCATTCTGTGTGTGGTTCTAATTTTGTTGCTAGTAAGGCTCTTGAGAGACCTTTGGTGTTGGAATCATGCTTCCGGGTGGATGTTGTTCCCTTCAGTGAAAGCATGGTTCTTATGGAAAAAAATCTGCAGTATGGACGTAAACAAGTAAAGGCATCTTTTGTAAAGAGGATGCAAAATGCTAAAAGTCCACATGTGCTTCACAAAGGTCATAAGGATGTGAGGCCATTTGGCCATAGGGATAAGTTTGCATTGAGTTCGTTAAACCAGTGCAGCAAATTGAGGGAATGCAAGAATATTAAGGGAAATGTGAGATGGATTTGGAGACCCAAAATCTCCAAAAGTATGGCAGGAGTGTCGGATGCAAGGCCAAGGATCCCATCTAGACTAGATATATATTCGACAATATACACTGCCTTGGGATACACCCATGTGATGTGCCTAGGCTTGAAGCTCTACCTAGTTTGGGTCGCAGCACTGATTTGTGTGAAAATCCAAATAGGGGAGGCTTGAATGAGTACAAAGCTATGATTCTTTCTCCCAAAGGAGCCACTCAACCGCTTGAACGACCAATTTATTCGGATTACAATAAATGTAGGTCATGTGAGCCCATAGAGACCATTCATTCAGCTCATAGTGCCCAAGAAGGGATCGGACCTTATTGATGAGTTGTTTGTGGAAAAGCTTGGATTTGTAGCTCTACAAAAAACCTAAGATAAAAAAACTACAAGATCAAGCTTTTAGCTAACTTGCATGAGTAGCATGGGGCTAGTCGACCTATGATATGCTATCTTTGGCACCTTGGGTAGTCTGATAGGGTGTGATGTATATGCCAAGGACATCAATATTATGTGGACTAAAATGACCTATCTAGTTTTAAGCTAGGAAGGCTAGCTGCTGTGGATATTATGCCTAGATTTCGTTAGGCCAAGAGGGCCGGTTGACTGTTTAGTACAGGTGCAGTTAATGGTTTCTTGTTTTAGTTCTATGCTAGACAGGTTTAAAGACGAGCTTGGAAGGAGCCTTTTGTTGCGTGTAAGCTTCCCGTGGCCCTATCCAGGTGATATCTCTCCTTTACGAGTAACGTGTTTTCATGTTGTATGTGTCTCTCTACTTGTTGGGAGATTTTTCTTTCTTGTTGGGGACTGGCGTCCAAGGCATGAAGTCCCAGGTTTAGGCTAGGTATGTTTGAGGGAGGTCTGAGTAGTTGTTGCCTCCTGTAGAGACATTGTCCGGCACCAAAAGACTTGTTTTAGAAGGGAGTTCTAGTGACCCTGTTATGCTAGCCTGCTAGGCAGCCGTTCTAGGAGTTCTTGTTAGTTGTAAGGCAGTTAGAGAAGCCTACTAAAAAAAGAAAATAATGATGCTAGAGGAAAAGGAACCTTGAATATCTTAAAAGAACTAAATATATACAAAGGTGTGTAAAAAGGGGTTCTAACCCCTATCAAACTAGAAAAGAAAAGAAAGAAAAAATTATAAGCAATTGATCATCGCCTTGCGAAGGCCTAGTAGGTTCCTGGGGATGAGTTCAACCCAAGGGCGATGCCTTGTATTCCTAGGGTGGCATCTTGCTGGAAAAGAAGAAAATAAGGAAGGTTGGAGCAAAAATAAAAGTGAGTGTCAAAAAAGGATTCAGTGTCGCCTTGCGAGGGCTTGGTAGGTTCTTAGGTACCGAGACAGGACCTGAGGCCGATGCCCTGTTCTCCTTGGGTCACTACGCTCAGCTCCCTCCTTTTTACATGCCCGAGTATGGAAAATAAAAACCTAAAAGAAGCAATGTGTTAAAGAAAATACTTCTTGATCAGGCTATAGGAGTCCTCGCCTAGTAGGAACTCCGGGTTGTGTTGTCCTTAGTTAGGTAGGTAGTTCAAACCACCACTTAGGGTAACCTCTTTGATAGTTCTTTTTAGTTTGGACGTGTTGGAGCAGTTGATTAGTGACTACCCTCAGACCTTCTATCAGATTATGCTAGGCCTACTCCTTGTGGATGTTATGCCTTGGTTTTGTCAGGGGGTAGGGAGAGCATTGTGCTGTGTTTAGTATGCATCTATTTTGTATCAGCTTGATGCTTCCTTTGGTTGTGTTGTGCAGATCTACTATGGGATTCGACGGGTGAGTCGCCCTATCCCGTGGTCGCCAATGAGAGTGGAGTTTTTATACCGAGAAGTGCTTAAAAATAGCTAAAAACTATGAATATCAAGGGAAAAATATTCAACGTCGAAGGCAGCGGCTCTAGCTAGGACGATTTTAAGCACAAAGTGAAATACGACTCTTAAAAGGCATCTGAGCGACACTTGTTGATTTTTGATAATTTTTTAGACTGCCGTACGGGTTGTTAGGAGTTACCAGTCAATGCGGGATGTAAAGCCGAATGCGCGAAAATTTACAACACTCGAATCGGAGCCAGGATGGGGAAATGGCCACAAAAGGGGCAAGATATGAAAAGGTGGACATTTAAGAGGGCCAAAAGGGGTGCCCTTTGGAGCCTTTGGCCCTCCTTAAAAATAGGACGGATGTAGCCTTGGTCTAACAGTTGCTTGAGTTGCTCCTTTAGCTCAATCGCTTCTGGGATGGACATCCTATATGGTCTCTTTGTGATTGGTTGCGCTCCTAGCACTATCTTGATTTTGTGATCGACTTCCCTTTGAGGAGGAAGTTATGTCAGCTCTTCAGGAAATACGACTGCGTATTCCTTTAACCATGAAGGTTCTTCCCTAGACTTCTGATTCTGATCTAGCTTATTTAGCTTAATCAAGTAGACAGGTAGTCCCTTTCTAACTCCTTTTATTATCCGAGGTGCTTTGGCCAGTTGAATTTTTGGCATACCAGCCTCTCCTTGATTTGTAACTAGTTCCCCTTCAGAATTTTGAAAGGAAACTTGGCCCTTTCCACAGTGAATGTGGGCATCATTAGGTTTAAGCCAATCCATTCCGAGCAAACACTCGTGGACACCTAGGTTCATAACCCTGAATCTGACCGAAGTTGACTTTCCACCCAATAGGAATTTCACATTACATTACATGTCCAATTCAGCTTTTAACCAAGTGACCTAATCACTTGACTTCCTTACTAATACTCACAGCCAAGACTCATTGATAAAAATTCTATTTCATTCATGTGGGCATAGCCCATTCGAGTACAATTATTTTTTGGAAGATGGGACAAGTTGATTGGTACATCAATTCGGGGAGAATAAGATTGTATTACATTCAGCTACAGGAACTGAGTAATAATATGGATTGGGGTCATGGATTTTTAGGAGTGGATAGGTCATAGGAAGCTTGGGGTATCCTTTCCTTTGATACCCGTTCTTCTCATAACGTCCCAACACCTTGATTTTGTCAGCAGGGATTATTCGAGTCACTTCCTCGTGCACATACCTGTTCTGCTTAACCTTTTGATCGTCGACATGTAGGGTTGCTTTTGCGTGAGCCTCAACAAAGATGAACAGCTTCACGATCTTTAAGTCCTCCATCCACTTGATTCTCTTCAAGTTGGTCCGAGGGTACGCAAGTCAGTAGGCAGCTATGTAATAAATTCTTGAATCACCCGTCCATCTCCATTCCACGTACAGGGGTGAAGGATTGTAGATACAGTCTAGGATATTCATCATATCTAGCCTCTATTGATAATCCAAGGTATGCATCGCAGTCATAAACATAACCTGGAACACCAAGAATTTGTTCCATGCTTTGCGACTCTGCAAGCTAGCATCGATAAGCAAGAAAATATTCTTAACAGCAATATTTGCTCTACTTCTCTTCATTAAGTTTCCTTGTAAGTATTAGATCTTTGTTGGTTCTCTCTGATACCAATTGTAACGTGTCCACCTGTCCACTTATAGGACACGTCTTAGCAGCCCATCAGGAAGAGAGTCCAAAAAGCGCCGCCCGGCACTCCCACGGAATGTCACGGGGTTTGCGATCTAGGTCTTCCCGAGTTTGCCACGAAGCAGAAGCATTCCGGCTGTTCCCACTTAGGATGGACCTGAATCACGGGCTTTCTAATGGTCAAGTTCGTAGAAGATAGCTAGCATCGAGCCCCATACGAACTACTTTACATAGGAACATCAGGGTCGGAGCGGATTTATACTGCACTTGGATCAAGGAGAATGGAAGACCAGAGTGATGCAAAGCTCAACCTCTCTGCCCGTAAGACATAGTTCCATTCCGTTCCCCTAAAATAGCATAAATCGGGACTATAGCTCTATAGATTCTAGGTCATCGTTTACCTTGCTGTCAATTTCTTTGAGAAAAGTTCCCGGCCAACCGGGACCACCCTTCCGTAGAACGGACCCAAGGTCACATCCACCGCACTTTCCTCAGGGTTGTTTTAGTTATCTAATTACCTACCACATTTAGTTTGACAAGCAAAAAAGAGCTTCCTTAATTAGCCAATTATTCACCGATTTCTTCACATAATTTAGGCACTGACATAGAAAAACAATGTCAAACAAGTTCCTTTTCAACATTTAATCTTTATTTATCAATCTTTGGAATACATCATATAATCCAACTGGAAGGCTATTTTATAATCCGCTCGAAGGCAATTCCATAATCTGCCCGAAGGCAATTCCAGCAATCCTCAGGGATCGCTATTCCAAGTCTCGGCCCGTAGACTAGTATGCGGGCCTCAAGATCCCATCTCCAATCACATCGGCCTCTTGTGCAGGACTCGAAGGCAAGGGATTTATGGCCAGAGCCCCCCTAGCACCCAAGCGTTCTCCTGGTCCAAGTAGCACCCACGGAGAGACCTCTCACGGGGGGTTCGGTCCACGTACCTGGCGCGGCTAACAATCCCCTTGGATAGGGTCAGTCGGGGGTAACTGATGCTGCCTCTCCCTCCAGGCTTTCAACCTAAAGCATTAGTTATTTTCTAGCATTAGTTCCTTGAGTAAAGAAATACAAACAGTGCTCCTAAGTGTACAAACACAAGCATTCCAGTGGTCGTTTGTACGGCCAACTGTTAAGGCGTGAATCCTTCTCTCCGAATACATCCAGCATTTGATCTGGGATCAATTTCGACTTGGGGCAAGATCCCCAAGGGTTTTGTTGCTTATTTACCCCTTTTCCTTGGGTTAGGGTTTATACCCTGTTAACCCAATTTGTCAATACCTTAGGTTTCCTCATATTAAGGTCAATAATTCCTGGGCGACCTCGTCGCCCTAGCTTGATTGGTCAATTGCTTGCTAGGCAATTCATAACTTACCCTAACTTGGCAAATCAGCCTCAAGGAAGCGTGATGTAGCAGGATGACTACTTATCCTCTTGCAAATTAGACTTGTACTTAGAACTCGCTAACCTTGTTCTAAGGAGTGGCAATATTAATTTTGTGATTTAGTCACAAAATCATGCGACGTTGCAACTTGTTGTACGAGATAAGTGTCGCACCTAACTTGTGGGATTATTTCTCCCGTCACACGGTATTCCTGGGTCAAGAATACTTTGGTCAAGATGTAGGGTTTGGGAGTCCTCTTGACCCAACCCAACCCTAACCCTACTAGGCCGATAATGCTTTGGCCCTAGGGTTCCTAATTTCCTTGCGAAAATCTAGCATTTGGTCATCTGATCATTAGGGTAAGAACCCTAGATCAATCTTGCACAAGAGTTTAGCTAACCCTAACATTCCGTGAATATGGGTAGGATCTTTGGGATCGGAAATATTGCATCGGCAACCTAAGTGCAATACTAGGCAGAATTTTAACTTAACTTAACCCTACCTAGCACTTTGAGGTGATTGTCATATACAATCTAATCGTACCTATGATTTTCATGTGAGCTACTTAACTATACACGAATTACTTGGTTGATTAACTAACCCACGATTAGAGACGATCTTCCCTTTTAAAGATGCAAATACTTCCTTCTAAATTAGCAAGTATTTTTCCCTAAAAGATGCAAGGAACTGCAAGATATATGCAATGTATCATTTCATGCAAACTTGCGATTTCAAGACTATAAACCTTTTCCTTCAATGCAACTATAAGGTTTACAATGTTCATTTCTTTCCCTTGCCCTAAACTATAATGATACAACAGAATCAAAGCTTTAATATTTTCAATGAAGATGCATTCAAACCTTGATAGAAGGACCCCATGCATGAGTGAATACCATAAGTCCAACATTAAAATAATCCTTCCTTCAGCACTTAACCCGTCCTAAAATGCAACCATCTTCGCATGCAATTTGCAAAGTTCGTAATTCCTTTCCATGCATTGCGATGATTTGGACATCTTTCAATTTGGGCATCTAAGATTATTCTCTATATGAACCACAACCATGAATCTACTTCGTAAGTGCATCATGCAACATAAGCTCTATCCTTCTTAGCACAATATCATCTTCTAAGTTATGCATTATACGTTTAAGAAGATTGCAACTACCCTTGTCCACCGGAGTGCGAGCAATTTCAAATATTTGACATGCATTAATCTTTGTAAAACGAATGAATAAATGAATTTATAACTTTCATATGGAAATTAAACATGCCTAATGCATCCTTTCATGGGAAATTATTTATTAAGAACCTGGGCATTAAGGATCGGAGCATTGTCCACACGTGTACTCGGGGTGGAAGCTCCCGCATGTATGCCTCGTGACTTTTGCTTCGGAGCCATCGATGACATAGTGGACTTGGACTCCGCAAATTCTCCTTGCCCTTTTTCTCGATCTCCAAAACTACCTATTAGGCTGATATTTCTTTCCTTGCGCAGAAACTGGGGCTTACAAGACCGGTTTTAGAAATTGGGGAAGGCACGTGTAAACAAGGCTTATGGAAGCCTTTAGTGGAAGCTTCCAAAGAAGCTTCCAAGCTTCTGTACTGAGAGAAATAGTGTGGAGAGAGAGTGTTGATAGGGGAGATGATGAGGATGATGATAAAGGAGATGAAGAGGATGATGATTATGATGATGATGGTGATGGAGAGGGCAATGACGACAGCAGCGTGGCGTCAGCATAGCGGCTCCTGGTGGCGTGGCAGCATGGCGGACAGGCAGGGCAGCAGCTCCACGATCTCCTCTCCCCCCCTCAAGCTTGGGGAGGGGGTGTTCTTATAGTGTGGAAGGAGAGGTAGCCACACACATGGGTGGTGGCATGTTCCCTCCCTATGCTCCTCTCTACTCCACACCCACTCCTCTCACACTCCCTCTCCCCCGCCATGCAATAGATGAAGGGGAGGGGGCTATTATAAAATTTTTTTCCAAAAATTCATCCATTACCCATTTGCTTTTCTCATGAAGGGTGTTCCCGCGTGGAACTATGGCTTTTTGAGCCTCGGTCTCTTATGCACAACGCGGGCTGGAGTTTGCTAGTGTACGCGGAGGGAGCACTTAGCCACCAACATTTTTCCGTTGCGGGAGATTACTTTTAAGTTGCTCTTGTGCAGGATGTGTGAGGCTCTAGGATCATTAATATTTCGTGCGAAAATATTACAGTGCATTAATAACAGGCTATTTCCAAGGTAAAATGATTTAATCTAGGGAGATCAGACTTAGACTTGGTTAGAAGTTCAATTACTTTTTAGGATAGGCTTTCTGTTTCTTCTCTCTCTCAAAATTTTGGTTGAAGCTTCCATGTAGGCTGCCAAGAAACCTCATCTCTTACTTCTCAATGACTTGATTCTTCTTTTAGAGCTTAGGGCAAATGATCTTGGCATGACACTTAGAAAATTAAGTACACTTCATGTAGGTTTTAGTTAGGCATTCCATTAGTACCATCCATCACATTTTTTGGCATAATTGGCAGTGAATTACTATAGGAATTCTCTTCAACTCAATTGGTTATGCTTCATTCCATGATCGTCAAGCTTCATTTTGCCACTTTTAGAAGGCAAGGTAGTTGCTATTTCAACCTCTCAAGCTTCTCTTTCATCTCCTTCAAATCTAGCCACAATAGAACACATCACTAGCATCAATGGTCAAAAATCTTGACAAATGTCACAAGATTATGCATCTTCTTCCTACCAAGGTCTTCTATTTGGTTATGGAGGATAAATGGCAACAAGATTGGTCCATTTCTTTATATATTCAATCTTTCTTCACCTTTCGATGGCTATGGGAAACAAGGTATTACTAAAACTCTTTTAATCTCTTAAGATTACTCATGAGAGCTTTCAATCAAGGCCAAAGGACATTACTCTAGCTAGCATTGGGTGGAAGATTGAACAATTGAAGAAATTTCAACATATTGAGCCTCTTGAAGCTCATATTGAAGGTTTATTTTGTTGGAAACTATGAGGAAGACGAGAGACGAAAGGAAGAGAGGAGAGAAGAGAGATGTGAGACACCAGAAGTGGAATCCCAGAAGTGTATCAACTGAGCACACATGATAGGAATATATAGAGGGGACCTGGGGCGCTATATATAGACAGACTATATATAGCTAACACCCCAGCCGCTCAAATAAAGGTCCCTTACTATGGATGAAAAACCCTTAGGGGCTCAAGGGAAAAACCCACAGCTCTATATAGGCCTATCGTTATATTAATATTCAAAATATAAAATTACAAAGTTGAACTTACAAGAGCCTATTCATAGGCATCAAAGGAACTACATCACTTGTGAATTACAATATCAACGGAGAATGAGCTATATCACTCAGGAGCTACATCACTCCTAAATTACAACAGCCTATTCAAAGGCATCAAAAGAGCTTTATCACTCCTAAATATACATGTAAAATAAGGATAAACGACATCACTGCAAAAGATAAGATCTCCAAGAAATTCCTTCAACTGAACGTGGGATGTAAATAGTATATCTGTTACATCAAAACTTAAAGAAAAATGTTACAGTGACATTAGAACAACACAAGGTCTAGAGACGGTTCGCGACGCCGCTCTATCGACAACATAACTTATGTGGGGCCCCATGAACATAATATAAATAAAACAATTTGTCATCAGCTGGAATATAGACACTCGTCAACTGGAAAGAATATAAACAAAATAATATGTCATCAACTGGAATATAGACCCTCATCAGCTGGAAAGACTATAAACGAAACAATGTATCATCAGCTAGAAATGGAATAACGAATGAGGACGATCATCATGAAGCATAGCAATATCGACATCCAAAAGTAATGTTGATGTTGAAATGTAGAGAGAGAGAGAGAGAGAGAGAGAGAGGAAGCTTATCTGCTAAGTGGCTAGTAGCGAGAGAGAGAGAGGAAGCTTATATGCTAAGTGGCTAGTAGCATGTTGAAACCCATTTTTCAAACCATCCACGATATGAGATGTTGGCCCATTCTCAATTGATTTTCCCAGCATGTCTCCATGGGAAATCTCTGCCATGGCAACATCTCCTTCACCCTCCAATGTTCTTTCAATGCATTTCACATCCTGAGAAACACTTGTTGAAACTCCTGTTGTATCTGTTACTTTTGTCCTGGTTTCTATAATATCAAGTTTTCCATTGCAAGTTTCTTTTGCATTTATTGTTTTTATTCTATCCTTAGAGGTACCATCTGCATTTATTGTTTTTATTCTGTCCTCAGAAGTACCATGATCTTTCTCACTCAAAACAGTATCCTCTAACTCTTCAAAAGTATGTCCATCAATTTCCTTATCCCCATGCTCCAAAATACCTGGAGTAAAATTTTGACCAACCTCTTCAAGTTGTTGCACCTCACCTACATTAGATACTATACCTTGAGTACCCTTGGATTCTGAAAACTCTTCAACTCCAGGTTTTGTTCCACATACATTGCTGTGTTACTGGTTCCAATGTCCGTGAGTGTATACCCTATAAAACGTTTGAGCAAGGAAAGGAGCATGAAAGTTGGCTTGCTGCTGTGGTTGGCCTTGCTTTTACTTTTGTAAGTTCTCTTCCGATTCTATTTGTGCTTTCAAGAGGTATTTCTGACAAGAAACCAGAATTAAGCGCTGCTATGCTATGGAACTGGGTGGAATCCATGTGGCACTGGAATAGTGCAACGTATTTATATCTATTTTTGGTGCATTTTCCATGTTCTGTATTATGCCACTTTCTCTTGTTAAGTGGTTGTGAGTGAGAAGAATTGGGAAATTGGCTGAGCTCTTCCATCAGGTCAGCATTCGCAGCTACAAAATTAGCAAATTGAGCCAAAGTTTATCCATCCAGTGTATTAAGAACCCAAAAGGATGCCATGACCTGGGAATACCCCTGTGCCATTTATACCTGCATTGCTGTGCATTCCTTCCAATTCCATTATTCTGACAAAATGCTTCTATTTCCTCCCACTGCTCCTTGGATTTTCCACTACTACTGAACCCTGCTGCCTCAGACTCCAACTGCTTCTTCTTTGCAGCAATCAAAACTGAGACTTCATGTGGTTGCGAGTGCTGCCTATTCGTTGCCTTCTTTTTAGATTGTTCCACATCCTATATAGAAGCTTTTGTGGCAACGCTTCTGGAGTATGAGGTCCACGGCCTGTGTTTTAGTGATTCAAACCATGGAAGAGACCTCTGCATCAGCAACATGCCTAGGCGGCAATTTCTTCTTGTGAGCAGCAGGATGTGACACTCGAGGAAGGCCAACTCTCAGAGCGTTCTGATTTGCAAGAACCCCATTCTGGGCTGCATTCTGAGCCGACAGAAGTTGGGATGCGATCTGCAGCTACAAGCGAGCGGCGGCCTCATCGGAGAAGAAGGAACATGGAACGTCCCAGCCAAGGCGCGGACGTTTTGTGGGGCGGGTCTTGACTCGGAAGGGACCGGACACAAGGTCGAGAGCCATTCGCAGCGACCAAAATCAGTAGAGAAGAGCAGGAGCCCAGGGGTAGGGTTTTAGGGAAGAGGACGACAGCAAACAAGAAGCATTGATAAGGTTTCATGGGAACGCGAGAGAGAAAGAAACGGAGACAGAACCAGACAGATGGAGAGCGAGAGAGAGGGAGAGAGGACCCATCTAGGCCCGACCCCAGACACCCGCACGCACGCTCTTGCTGCCGCAAACCAACAACAGGAAAGGAGCTGAGACAGAGAAGCGCGAAAAGGAGAAAGAGTCCATCATTTCTTGCCCCTTCCTTCTTCCTGTCCACCTCATTTATTCAAAGATCCAGATGCAGAGGTAGTAGCACTGTCGCCAAAGGTATTGATGGAATCTAATAAATATGTGTGTGAAATCTGTGGACAAGGATTCCAGCGAGAGCAGAACTTGCAGATGCACACTTTGAACGCACGAGCAACCTAGGAGGAGACGACGATGAATCAGGGGATGATGAGCCTGGGTCCTCTCCTCTGCCTTTCTTGTCATTATCAGGATATTCAGGAGGGTGTCGTCGACCTGCGGAGCCGCACACTTTGAACGCGCGGGCAACCTAGGAGGAGACGATGATGAATCAAGGGATGATGAGCCTGGGTCCTCTCCTCTGCCTTTCTTGTCATTATCATCGCCTCGTCTTCTTCTTCTTCTTCACGGTACTGAGCTAGAAGAACCATTATCTCAGTAGAAAGCTCGTTCTCTTTTCTTTTTCTTTTGGTGGAAGTTCACTCTCACTCGCTCTCATACCATGTTGGAAACTGAGAGAAAGACGAGAGACGAAAGGAAGAGAGGAGAGAAGAGAGATATGAGACATCGGAAGTGGAACCCCAAAAGTGTATCAACTGAGCACACATGATAGGAATATATAGAGGGGACCTGGGGCGCTATATATAGACAGACTATATATAGCTAGCATATTTTGGGGCTTTTTTTCAAGAAGCTTGAATCTTCAACATTCAAGTCTCTTCAAGTAAGCTCAAATATTGATTCTTCATCTATTCAATATTATTCAAGCATGTATGGATCGATTTTATGGATTCTTGAAGCTTTATCATGGATTCATGGTGGATTATGAAAGTTTCTTCAAATAATTGGACTGAAGCTTGCATCATCATCTTCTACGAGCTTGATTAATATATTTCACTTTCTTAATCTCTAAAATCTCTCAATATCCACTTGCTTTAAGCTTTGCCACTTATTGATGGTAGAATATTGATCAATTAATTCTTTGACTTGATAAATAGATAAGAGATTAGTACTCTTCTCATTGATCAGAACCTATTACATTGAATTCTAGCATTCATTTCCATCTTATTTTATCATGGGTATCCTTTATAATGTCTTAATGCATAACCATGATTTGGCTGTCTGATTTTTTTTTTCTAAGATTGAAATATTATAAAGGGTAAGTACTAACAATAAATGAGTCACTAAATTGCATTAGTAAGACCATCACCCAACACTTATTTCTTTATTCCAATCTTTCATTGATTAATAATGTATATCATTGAAGGCTGAAATTTAAATTATACATTTTATCCTTGATTGATTAATTAGAATGCTACCACCTCTATAAAGAAGCTAGTTGTTACAGATCCAAATGACATGTTGAAACTTATACGAATCCCTAGACCACTCAATGAGTTGGCAGAAAGGGATGTCACTGAGGATATTAACCTCCCTACACCGAAAAGGGTGGGGATGGAAGAGGTTAAAGATCATAAGAGGCTGGACCCAGATCATAATGAATATGAAGATGTTAATGACCCGGTGTTGATTCCAAAAGGGAGGAATAAATGTCCTCCTCTTTATAGGGATCTCCCAGTGTTTTATGGGTTGCCGAATGAGGATTCGATGATTCATTTAAGAGAATATGACCTAGCTTGCACTACAAGTGGGTTCAACAATATACATTGGATACTCGTATTCCCAAGTACCCTAAAGGGAGAGGCAAGGAAATGATACTGGAGCCTCCCAAGAGGGTCGATCAAATCATTTGAGGAGTCTTGTGATAGATTTCTAGATGAGTATGAAAAGAAGCTCCCTATGATTCAGGTCTTAAGGCGGCTTATGCAGTTTAAACAAGAGTCTTATCTTTCTGTTAAAGAGTATGCTAGAGCCTTTGATAGTACTCTTACGCTTTGGCCAAGAAGAGCCAGTGCACTACCAGATGATGTGCTATGTGAGCTCTTTCTGAATGGCTTAGAGATTAATACGCAAATCCAAGTGGAACTGTGGAATCCTAAGTCGTTAAGGGAAGCAAAAATACATGCCATTGATTATCAGGGTCATATTCAGAAATGTTGGGAAAACTTTTGGAGTTTTCCCCACTCAGTACAAGTGCATCCTAGCTTCCAACCATTTTTCCAAGAAGACAGCTCACTTGTTGATACTAAGGCAATCTATGAGGGAAACCTTGGTGGCCAAAATCTCAAAGCAAAAAATGGCCATCCTATGAGTACTAATGACATGCCTCTCAGTGAACAAGTGCCAAGCCATGTAAGTCCCATTAGGGCTTGCAACACTTCCACGAGAGCTAGTTGTGATGGCAACATGGATAGAACCAATGGGCCTATGAGTGTTGATAAGCATTATGTGTGTGGTTCTAATTTTGTTGCTAGTAAGGCTCTTGAGATACCTTTGGTATTGGAATCAGGCTTCCGGGTGGATGTTGTTCCCTTTAGTGAAAGCATGGTTCTTATGGAAAAAAATCTGCAGTATGGACGTAAACAAGTAAAGGCATCTTTTGTAAAGAGGATGCAAAATGCTAAAAGTCCACCTGTGCTTCACAAAGGTCATAAGGATGTGAGGCCATTTGGCCATAGGGATAAGTTTGCATTGAGTTCATTAGACCAGTGCAGCAAATTGAGGGAATGCAAGAATATTAAGGGAAATGTGAGATGGGTTTGGAGACCCAAAATCTCCAAAAGTATGGCAGGAGTGTCGGATGCAAGGCCAAGGATCCCATCTAGATATATTTTGTCGAACCCCCAAGAGGATAAGACTAGATATATATTCGACAATATACACTGCCTTGGGATGCACCCATGTGATGTGCCTAGGCTTGAAGCTCTACCTAGTTTGGGTCGCAGCACTGATTTATGTGAAAATCCAAATAGGGGAGGCTCGAATGAGTACAAAACTATGATTCTTTCTCCCAAAGGATCCACTCAGCCGCTTGAACGACCAATTTATTCGGATTACAATAAATGTAGGACATGTGAGCCCATAGAGACCGTTCATTCAGCTCATAGTGCCCAAGAAGGGATCGGACCTTATTGATGAGTTGTTTGTGGAAAAGCTTGGATTTGTAGCTATACAAAAAACCTAAGATAAAAAAACTACAAGATCAAGCTTTTAGCTAACTTGCATGAGTAGCATGGGGCTAGTCGACCTATGATATGCTATCTTTGGCACCCTGGGTAGTCTCATAGGATGTGATGTATATGCCAAGGATATCAATATTATGTGGACTAAAATGACCTATCTAGTTTTAAGCTAGGAAGGCTAGTTGCTGTGGATATTATGCCCAGATTTCGTTAGGCCAAGAGGGCCGGTTGACTGTTTAGTACAGGTGCGGTTAATGGTTTATTGTTTTAGTTCTATGCTAGACAGGTTTAAAGATGAGCTTAGAAGGAGCCTTTTGCTGCATGGAAGCTTCTCGTGGCCCTATCCAGGTGATATCTTTCCTTTACGAGTAACGTGTTTTCATGCTATATGTGTCTATCTACTTGTTGGGAGATTTTTCTTTCTTGTTGGGGATCGGCGTCCAAGGCATGAAGTCCCAGGTTTAGGTTAGGTATGTTTGAGTAGTTATTGCCTCCTGTAAAGACATTGCCCGATACCAAAAGACCTGTTTTAGAAGGGAGTTCTAGTGACCCTGTTCTGCTAGCTTGCTAGGCAGCCGTTCTAGGAGTTCTTGTTAGTTGTAAGACAATTAGAGAAGCCTACTGAAAGAAGAAAATAATGATGCTACAGGAAAAGAAACCTTGAATATCTTAAAAGAACTAAATATATACAAAGGTGTGTAAAAAGGGGTTCTAACCCCTATCAAACTAGAAAAGAAAAGAAAGAAAAATTTATAAGCAGTTGATCATCGCCTTACAAAGGCCTGGTAGGTTCCTGGGGATGAGTCCGACCCATGGCCGATGCCTTGTATTCCTAGGGGTGGCATCTTGCTGGAAAAGAAGAAAATAAGGAAGGTTGGAGCAAAAATAAAAGTGAGCATAAAAAAAGGATTCAGTGTCGCCTTGTGAGGGCTTGGTAGGTTCTTAGGTACCGGGACAGGACCTGAGGTCGATGCCCTATTCTGCTTGGGTCACTACGCTCAGCTCCCTCCTTTTTACATGCCCGAGTATGGAAAATAAAAACCTAAAAGAAGCAATGTGTTAAAGAAAATACTTCTTGATCAGGCTATAGGAGTCCTCGCCTAGTAGGAACTCCGGGTTGTGTTGTCCTTAGTTAGGTAGGTAGTTCAAACCACCACTTAGGGCAACCTCTTTGATAGTTCTTTTTAGTTTGGACGTGTTGGAGCAGTTGGTTAGTGACTAGCTTCAGACCTTCTATCAGATTATGCTAGGCCTACTCCTTGTGGATGTTATGCCTCGGTTTTGTCAGAGGGTAGGGAGAGAGCATTGTGCTGTGTTTAGTATGTATCTATTTTGTGTCAGCTTGATGCTTCCTTTGGTTGTTTTGTGTAGATCTACCGTGGGATTCAACAGGCTGAGTCGCCCTATCCCGTGGTCGCCAATGAGAACGGAGTTTTGATGCTGAGAAGTGCTTAAAAATAGCTAAAATTTACGAATATCAAGGGAAAAATATTCAACGTCGAAGGCGGCGGCTCCAACTAGGACGATTTTAAGCACCAAGTGAAATACGACTCTTAAAAGGCGCCCGAGCGACACTTGTTGATTTTTGATAATTTTTCAGACTACCGTACGGGTTGTTAGGAGTTACTAGTCAATGCAGGATGTAAAGCCGAAAGCGCAAAAATTTACAGCACTCAAATCGGAGCTAGGACGGGAAAATGGCCACAAAAGGGGCAAGATATGAAAAGGTGGAGATTTGAGAGGGCCAAAAGGGGTGCCCTTTGGAGCCTTTGGCCCCCTTCCCTAAAAAAATTTATGAATCCTACATCAAAAAATATGGAGAGAGAATGGGGGATGAAGAAAAAACGTGGAGCAACATGGCGGCCATTTTTTGCGCCCTCTCATGATGGAGATGGAGTATGCAGGCTGAAAGCAACCCATACAATCGATCATGGGGCTGATCTTCCCTCTCTTGACTGGTCTTATCTCCTATCTTCGCCCGTACAATGGTGATTTGAATGAAGAGAGCCAATTCTAGTCTTTCTCTCTCCTCCCTCTCTCTCCCTTAAGGGGTTCTTCTTGTGTGGATGAAGACAATGAAGAATGGTGGAGGAAAGCTTGTTCGGATGAGACTGGATTGCTTCCGGATGGATGGAGACATGAAGAGTACTGTTCTTGAAGATGCTAAGCATTAAATGCATGTTGGAAATTAGTCCCGTAATCAAGGCCAAGAAACCGAGACCTGAAAATAAGCAGTAATGCTATTTTTATAAAGGAAAAATGATCTTTTTTTGCTATTTACTTTATGAAACCTTGTTCATATGGGATGAAAGTTCATTATAATATTTTTTGCCATGAATTTCAACTTTTTGCAACCTGAAAATCAGAAAATATAAGGCTACATGGCCGGAATTAGTGTTAAAATACATGAAAAACACGTGTTTTAAGGGTAAAATTGGGGTTTTTGCTATATAAATGAGAAATATGATATGTCACACCAACTAAATCTGAGTTTTTCTATCAATGAACCTAAGGGCCATAGCCCATAATCAATTCTCATTTTCAATCATTATTTATTAAAGAAAATTAGGGGAAAATACCCAAAAATAGAGAAAATTGGGTTTTAAAATAGGAAAAAATAGGAAACGGGCTAAGAAAAATTAGGGAAAATTATATCTATGTTTGTGAAATGTATAACGATGACAAAGTACAAGGTTGGCCTTAGTTTTTTCCCATTTCTATGTTTTGTGCGTATTTATAGGGTTTTTTAAAGGGAAAAATGCATAGAAACCCTATCTAACCACAATCAATGATGCAAAATGCTAAGAGTTGGATGAAGAGGGGCTGAAATACTGAAAGATAAAGAAAATATTTAATTTATGCATTGCACTTGGCATATAGGAAACGGTTTGAATAAAGAGGATGGTAGCATGAGCATATGGCTCGGTGCCTCCTTTCAACGCAGCATGCACTAGTAAAATTCATGGAAAGAATGCTTTATGCACTATGCACATTGCTGATCTTTCTTTTGTCTGAGCACATATCCATACATGATTTGTATTAAGCATAATAATTAAAAGGTATCAAAAAAACCTCCTAGATGCATGGCACTTGTCTTCCTTAGGTTGTGACCAACGATGAGCGTGAGATGATGTCCTAAGCTGTAGGTTAGTTGTTGGGTCATAAGGGGAAATTGTAGTGAGAAATGGTACATCCTAGAACGTAAAACATTGGTACCCTGAGAGGAGTTTGTGCTCGTTTGTGTTATATATTTAGCAGCGCATCAAAGGGCCAATCCCTGCGATGTAGGAGAGCTGCAGTGGGGCTCCGACTATTAGTCGGTGGAGTGCCTCCTATGTGTGTGTGAGGAGGCGTTATGCCTATGTACTTTGGGTTCTCTCTTTGAGGAGTTTTAGGGAAACGTTAGACCATAAACTATGAACACATGAATTAAGCTTTGGGACAGTTTGTCCTTTAGCATTGGATTGGCGCTCCTGGTTCGCGAGGCCATGAGGGTGTTTTAGTGTCATGAGCATGAGGTCCGGCTAGTGCTATAGCCAGTGCTGGCCCATTTTATGTCCCATCAATATACGATGACAGAGATGGAAAATATGCTGAAAACTGATATGCAGTGTTGTCACAGTAATGTATTAGTCCCTGGACATGTTTCATGAAATTTCAGATTGTGTTACAGATAGCGTTAGAGGCTGAGGTGACTCAGCAAAAGGTATTGAGTGCTGAAGAAATTCAACAAACAGTGTTTCTGGCTGATTATGATCAACCTACAAAGACATAGAGGGCTGAAAACTTTCAGCCAACAGAGTTTACTGCTGAAATATTTCAGCATCCAGAGTTTAGGGCTGTTCCTATGCAGTCCATAGAGCAGAGGGCTGAGGATATTCAGCCCAACAGAGGGCAGAATTGCTAATTTATAGCATGATTTGAGTAATACAAAGGATCATAATGAAGCCAGGGTTAACACGAAATACAAGACTGTGGATAAGAAGGTAAAGCAAGTAGCTGGACTGCTTCCACCTAACAGTGATCAGCAAATAGAGAGGGCTGCAAAGTAGCCAATTTTGAGGAATCCAGAGCATATAGACCATAAATTTTCAGCAGAGACTCTTGCTGAATTAAAAATTGGAAATGGTGATTTCTTATTACCCTCAGAGAAGCAGTGCTTTCAGGATATGCTTGAGCGACATGGAAGGGGGTTTACTTTCTTTTCGCATGAGATTAGATGTGTGAATCCGGATATTGTTGTCCCTATGGTAATCATTACTATTCCTCATATTCCATGGAACCTCCGACCTATTCCTTCATTGGTGGGTTTAAACCAGCACAAAATTTTGACACCTGATGTGTCATGTCCATCTGTGATGCATACTTAAGAAGTGAAACAAATTTGGAGTAGTATGCGTCAAGAGTAAGTCCCAGTTGTTTTAGCTCGTAGAACTCATTCATTTTCTACGTGCGATACGCAGGTGGTAAGTATCTTCCTTGCACGGCTTTCTTCAACTTCTCCCAGGTAATGGATCCTTCCGCAATTCCTTGATCTCTGCACCATTGCTTCCACCAAAGCCTGGCTTCGCTGGTGAGCTTTAGCTTGGCGAGCATAGCCTGGTTGGTGGGTGCAGTACCGACTGCTTCAAAGTAATCCTCCATGGATTCAATCCAGATTCCAGCATCTGCTTGGACAGACCTGCCTCTCTCATCAAATTTGAGCGGCTTAATCTGCTTGAGAAGAAACTTCTTCTCCTGGATTACAACAGTACTTGATGTAGAAGGCAAACTAGGATTCTGTACTTGGGGTTCTGCCTAGATAAAGGTTTCTTAATGTTATTACATGTTAAACGTTGTGATTTATATTTCATTTCCATTTCAGCTATCAACCGAGTAATCCAACCACTTAATTTCTTATCAATTCTCATGAACAAACAGACATTGATAAAAAGAAGTCTTATTGTATTTATATGGGCATAGCCCTTTCGGAATACAACATTTCTTGCGATGATAAGCCAACTGTTACATTTAGTTTGGGGAGAATAATGTTGTATTACATTTATCTATAGGAACTATGGTTTCGGGTCATGGATCTTCAGGAATCGGTAACTCATTGGAAGTTCAGGGTATCCTTTCGTTTGGAACCCATTCTTCTCATGGCACCCCAACACTTTAATCCTGTCGGCGGGGATTACATGGGTCACTTCCTCATATACATATGAGTTCAACTCAACCCTCCGACCTCGAATATGTAAAGCTGAATTTACGTGATCCTCCACAAAAATGAACAGCTTCACGACTTTCAGGTCTTCCAACCACTTGATCCTCTTTAGGTTGGTTTGAAGGTATGCAAACCGATGGGCAGCTATATAGTAGATTCCTGAGGCACCCGTCCATCTTCGTTCCATGTACAAAGGTGATGGATTATAGATACACTCTAGGATGTTCATCATCTCAACCCTTTGTCAATAATTCGAGGAATGCATCATAGTCATAAACATGACTCAGAACACTAAGAACTTATTCCATGCTTCGTAATTCTACAAGACAACATTGAAAGTAAGGAAATATTCGGAACAGCAACATTTGCTTTACTTCATCTTATTAAGATTTTATAAATAACAAATCCTTCATTGGTTGGCTGTGATACCAACTGTAACGTGTCCACTTGTTGTCTTCAGGACACATCTTAGCAGTCCATCGGAAAGGATATCTAGAAAGCTCCACCTTGCACTCCCATGGAATGTTACGGGGTTTGCGATCTAGGACTTTCCGCGTCTCCCACGTAGCGGAAGTATTCTAGCTGTTCCCACTTAGGACACCTGAATCAAGGTTTTCCCTATTGGTCATTTCCTAAATGGCAACTAGCGTCAAACCCGAGCGAACTACTTTACGTAGAAACGCCAGGTCCGAAGTGGATTCACGCTGCACTTGGTTCAAGGAGAATAGGAAACAAGAGGGATGCGAAGCTCAACCTCTCTGCCATAAGGCATAGTCCCATTCCGTTCCCCTAAAACAGCGTAAATCGGAATCATTTAATAATTTAAACTATAGGTCACCACTATTTTTCTGTTCATATCCTTTGAACGATCTCCTCGCTATCCATCATGATTGAGAAAAGTTCCCGGCCAACCGGGACTACCCATTCGTGGGACGGACCTATGGTCACATCCATCGCACTTTCCTCAGGTTGTTTTAGTTATTTAATTACCTAACACATTCAATTGGACATGTATCAATCAGCTTCCTTAATTAGCCCGTTAGGCACTGGTTCCTTCACGTAATCATACCACTTGACATAGAAAAGAAATGTCAAACAAGTTCCTTTTCAACAAGTTATCATATTTATCTTTAAAATACATAAAGTCCAGCCTGTAGGCTTATCCATAATCCACCTGAAGGCTATCTAGCAATCCATAGGGATTACTAATCCAAGATTCTGCCTGTAAACTAGTATGGGGCCTCGAGATCCAATCGCGAGTCACGTTGGCCTCTTGTGCAGGGTTCGTAAGGCGAGGGATTTACGGCCAGAGCCCCCCCTGGCACCCAAGCGTCCTCCTGCTCCAAGTAGCGCTCAACGGAGAGACCTCTCGCAGCGGGTTCGGTCCACCTTCTCTCGGCGCGGTTAACAATCCCCTTGGTTAGAGTCAGACAGGCAGTCGGGGGTAACTGAAGCTACCTCTCCCTTTAGGCCTTCAACCTGAAGCATTAGATATCTTTTTTTCCTTTAATTCTTTGAGCAAACAAAACAAAACAATGCTCTTAAAATTGTTACAAGCACAATCATTTCCATTGGTTGTTATTTTAGGCCAACTTCTAGGGAGCAAATCCTTCTTTCTGAATGCATCCAACACTTTATCTGGGATCAATTGCGACTTGGCAAGATCCCCAAGAGTTTGACTGTTAACCCTTGTATCCTTGGGTTAGGGCCGTACCCTATTAATCCGACTTAATCAAAAACTTAAGTTTTATTAGCAGTAAATATGTTATTCCAATTCATTGATTGGTCTTTTGCTTCATGCAAATATCTAATCTGCGTATCTTGGTCGCTTTACCCAAGAAAGGTACTATATCAGGGTGATTATTCATCCTCTTGCAAGATAACTTGCGTAAGAATCTGTCAAACTCATTCTAAGGAATTGGCCATTCCCTTGTGATCAAATCACAAGATCATACGACTCTGCAACTTGTTGCACAAGTGTGGTATCAACTATGGGACTATTCTACCCATCAATGGTGTCTTCTAATCATGGTATCATGATTAGATATAACAATTCGTTCATGATTGCATTAGGCCGACATTGTTAGTCCTAGGGTTTTGAGTTTCATCTTTTTAGCGAGAGATCCTTAGGGTAAAAGCCCTAGATCTTTTCTTGCAAGTATGTCCTACTCTCCCTACATTCCATGAATGTGGGCAAGTCTTTGGCATATAGGAGTGTCAGCTTTGGCAATACGAGCGACTAGGTCACGTCTCAACATGTTAAATCCTAGTTAGTTCTTTGGAATATGTTGCATTGAATTAACCCTTCCTACACGTGTACTTCATGGTTTTAGATGTTTAGGTTTAAACCACTTTAACTTGTCTAGTCTTGAACATGATTCATTGTCTACGTATAAGTGGATTTACAAACCCTAATTTTTTGGGTTAAGATCAAAGCATAGGCATAATTCCAATTGATCATCCCCCAATATACAAACAAGATTCAAGCTAAAGCATGCAACCTTTTTCTACTTTCATTTCCGAATGAAGTTGTCCTATCCTGAACTTACACACCCTTTCGTTGATTTAAGTTTTTAGGCCAGTTGCCTAGAGTTAAATCTCCTTCATGCAGCCCTAGCAATTTCCTACGATTGCTAGTAACTTTCTTTAAGAATCATTTCGAAAAAGATATTCAATAATGCGATATGCAATTTATTTCTTCCATGCTTAATCGAAGTGTACTATCATAATTCCATTTTGTAAAAATGGACATTAATCTAATTTCAAATCATTGCAATGCATAAAAACTATTGGCTAGAAATGCATAGGAATCTTATGCTCACTTTATTTTGTTTATTTTATTGAAAATACTAATGGCCGAATTCTTCCGTCGTGAGCTATTTCTTTTAAATTAGTCAAAGTATTTAAAACGAAAGATGCATCCTATCTCCAAAAATGATCCATGCACGATTGGATTATAATGACGTAAATCAAAAATTAAGAAGAAAGAACTTGTACTTGTGGTGAAATGTCCACATGGATGTTAGGAGATGATCCTCCTGCGGGGCTGCGCCTTGTGCTTTCTTAGGAGCCATTGCGAATGCGGCCTTTCCGTCTTGAATGTGGCTTTGCGAAACTCCCTTTGTAATTCCACCGTCCTTTATGAAATTTTTTTCCTTCCTTTTGTAGAAGCTCTGGTGCAAATTGTATAGAGGAAAGGGGTTTAGCACTCGGGCTAATTGGGAGATTGAAGGAAATCCAAGGGAAAAAGCTAAATGAGCCTTTTTAAAGGCCTCAGATAGGACCCACGGGAAAGGGGGTACTAACTAGACTTTTAACGGATTGAGAAAGGGGCAAACGGTATTATAGTCCTTAAAAAGGGATATTTCCGTGGAAGGGGAAAAAGAAACCCATAGGAAGGGTTTAAATCGCGGGAAGAGGGCGGTAGGAAAACCTTTTGAGAGCAAGGCTTATTAAAACCATGGAAAGGGCGCTTTTCTTGAATCCCGAGGGGGAGGGGGTACCAAACCCACTTAGTTAAGGCTTTCTAAAGACCCTCAGGAAAGGGGGAAAAAGGGTGTAGAAGACCCTTAAGAGGGGATTTTGTGTGGGGGGAAAAGGGTATGAAAGAGCCCTTAGGAGGGAATGAAGAGCCCTTAGGAGGGAATTTTGTGTGGGGAGGAAAGAGGGTGTAAAAAACCCTTAGGAGGAGACTTTTTTTGTGTGGAGGGAAAAGGGCTTAAAGGACCGTCCCCCTTAGAAGCTTCTAAGAGCCTTAGAAGCTTCTGATGGTCTGTGGCCCAACATGTGGCCGGGCGTCCAATCCACACAGGCGGGGCGTTTGACGGCGGCTGCTCCTCGATTCAACAGCACTAATGGCTCCTCGCTCCACTCTCGGCAGTGACACAATGTAGCAGAGTGACGACCTTCCTCTCTTCTCATGACCACCCTCTCCTTCTACGGTAGTGTGTAGACAGTCTGACGGCTTCCTACTCTTGCTCCACGGCAGCGACCACCCCCTGGCTATGTCCCCTACCTACTTATATAGGTGAGGGGAGGGGGATCCTCCCTCCCCCATGCGGCATCTCGCATGCTTTATTCCTTCAGCAAGCTCCAGTAAGGAGCTTGCTCACCCCTTGCTATTCCCTTCCCCTATTAATCATTTAATTATCCTTATGACCTCCTATTAAGAGGATGTTCATGTAAAGAACATGTACTTAGAATCGGAAATGTTACATTGTAGGGGATCCCCAGGGAGAGCATGAAGATGGCCATCCCCTTTATTAGCTATATATAGTTTGTATATATATAGCATCCCTGGTCCCCTCTATATATTCCAACTATGTGTGCTCACTTGATGCACTTTTGGGGTTCCACTTCCGGTGTCTCATGTCTCTCTTCTCTCTCTTCCTCCGTTCCTCATTTCCCTCATGCATTGTTCAATAGCTTCAACATAAGAGTGAGGGTAGGCTAAAATCCCGTGCCCTACTTTTCACTACACATCGGAATATGTTATTCCTAATTTTTCCATTTTTCTAGACTTAAAATATATTTTTGTTTATTTTTAAATTTTTTTAATTATTTTTATTAATTATTTCTTATATAAATGCTAATAATTCTATAATTTCTAATCATAAATAAAAAGCATAGTTATGGCAACTAGTGCACACCATCTTTTCCCACACATACCATTACTTCCACCAATTTTATCAATTGTCATCATATTTCTCGAATTTTCATATTTTTCATGTACTTGATAATTAATGTTTGCATTATTTGTAAGAGAGGGGAAAATAAAATAACGGGGATAAAATACTAGTTAGACTAGCCAATATGAAAGGTGTAAGGGACTTGACTTTTGGATTATTACTATAATACAAGTATCCTTCATATTCTCTCTTTATCAGCTTTCATGGCTGCCTTCTCTCTCTTTTTGTCTTTCTCTCTCCTTTCTTAGTCATTCTCTCTCCTCATCACTCTCTTTCTATCTCTTCTACACCTCATCTTCTCTTGCTTCGATAGTCTCTCTCTTCTCTTTCTTCCTCTCTAGTCCACTCCTTGACAAGTGGTATTTGAGCTTCTGAGGTTCTTGATCTAGTTAGTCATATTTTGTTTAGTTTTTCCTTTTTAGCCGCACAAATCCAAGAACTTTAGGTACACAGGTACAAACATGGCAGGCACCATTGAAGACTAGTGGATATTTCCAAGAAGAAGACAGGCCACATTGAAGACTGGAGAGTGAATAGCAAGCATGGAGCATGTAGAAGACCTTGTCATTTTGTGAGAAGCACACGGGGTGAGCTAGTATGCCATTGCCAAGTACATTGAGGACAAGTACAATGGGGTTCTTTCGCAAAGCTTTTGTGATAGTTGGAGTGGCCTTGAATTTGAATTTGTTGGTGACATCCACAAAACCCCTCTCTGCTATATCTAGGTTGTTATAAACAACTCAAAATATGAAGAGAATGAGAGAGAACTCAGTTCGACATTCAAAGGGCACGAGATCTTTTTTCCTCCCAGCCTTGCTTAGTTATTGCTAGCAACTCTCATCGTAATCCGATTGCCAGCCGTCACTTGTTGGTGAGTCCTACTATTCCTAGACTCTCTTTAATTCTAAGATCTGCACTACATGTAGCAACTCTCATCCTAATCCGATTGCCAGCCGGTCACTTGTTGGTGAGTCCTACTATTCCTGGACTCTCTTTAATTCTAGGCTCCCCTAAACCCCGTTCGGGTGCCCAAGGCCCCCGAACGGTCATCCCTTGTGCTTGTTTCCCGTAATTTACCTTACTAATATAACATAGGTGCACTCTTGCCATCTCTAATTTTGAAATAGGGTTTATCGCTAGATTCGTCAAGCATGTTTGCTGCACTAGAAGCTTCAGTGATGGAGGTAGAATCTCTATTTTGGTTTTCTTTGTGTTCATTTTCCTTGTTGTCAACAAAGGTGTCGAGGTCTTTGACATGATTTGAGGATGAATCTTTGATATGACTTCCTTCGAAAGATATATCTTTGTTTTCTTTGTAGTCAAAGATGTCAATGCCTTCAAAATCCATATTGTGACCACAAAAACCAATGTCATCTTTGAAATGGATCCAAAAAACTCAAATAACCATCAGAAACTTATGCTCGACATCGAGTGAATCTTCTAGAAGCAATGATGCCAACATCTCATATGGATCAGCTTGAAGCTTGCACTCAAAATGTGGCACACCATTTGACTTGTGAGGAACATCTTCTAACTCATTCCTACCATCATTGTGTAGGTGTTTGTTTGCCTCACTACCTGCACTTGCATCATCAATAGCCATTTCAGAGTTCATGGTCTACTAGAAACTGCTCACTAACCATGCACAATTTTGAGCTCGTCACTGAGTTTAATTTCTCATCTAGGCTTTCTAAGGGCAAGCTGAAGGCAAAGATAAGACAGCCTAGTCGGCAACATGAAAGAAGTGAGGCCATCTCACCATGTCTTGTGTACACGATATAGCATTAGCTTCAAGACTATTTTCCATATGAGTAGCTGAAATGCAAATTTCTTTAGGAATGTGATTTGAAAAAGGACTCATAAATTTCTCTCAGATGAATAACTTGATGTCATGATCTATAAGCTCATCTTCATCCATCCAGCCACCATCAACATAGAGCTCGAATCCATAACAAAAATAGGCAGATGTAGAGCCAATGCTTTCACTTGAATCATCAATATCAGCGCAAGAAAATTGAGGACGAAGTAGACCTGAATGAAAATGTGTGTTAGAGGCAATTGTGTTGGAGGAAGGCCTCAAGAAAATTTTCCTTTTCTTCTTACTACCAATATATTTTCTCTGCACATCTTTTAGACACACCCATTGTTTGTATTGGTAAACTTATGTACTATTCTATACTTCCATAATAGGTGCAATAAATACTGTACAACTAGTTCCTTTTTCCCATCTTCCTAACTAGGAGCCTTATCAAGAAGCCTCTGTAAAGTCTTATTTTCTATAGGCACTGCTTTGTATGAAGTGATTCCCATCTTTGAAGCAAGAAGCAAGGCACTGCCATTGAAGTACCAACCCTAGACATTGTTGAAGTTGCTATTAACTTCACAAGAAAATGAAGATGAATCTGCATATTGAATGGCTAGAGAATGCTATGCTAGCTTATGTGGAGGATTAAAGAACATGTCTGAAGGCAAGCTCATGCTCTACCACAATGAGCCACCACAAACACATGGAGGCTAAGATGGATTAAAAAGTATTGTGATAAAAAATAGTGATTGCTGTTAAAGTGCTTCACAACCTTGCTACAGATCATTAGGAGAAAGCTTGGTGAATAAAATGTGGGAACAATCAATTCTTGAGTGAACATTAGCGGTCTCAAAACAATTTCTAATCTATTAGTCACAAGAAGAATAGATGTTATGTCATCAATAAGACTTGAGATACCTTCGACAAAAGGTTTCTATTTGTCATAGTATAGCTTATGTAGCATGTAGAAAAAGAAAAAGGAGACATATCAGAAGAACACAACCCAAGCAAATCTTTAATGTATCTAAATCAACTGGTAGCTTATCTAAAGCTTTAAGCAGTGTCAGTAAAAGATCCTCAACCCCTTTCTCTTATCACTATCTTTGGATTGCCTATTTGAGGCTTTTGGGGGTGGAGTTGGAACTCTTGTTGCCAAGAAAATTTGTCAATTTAGATTTCACTAGCTCTGATTTCCTGCTAGTTGCAATGGCCTACATTTCTAAAATTTTTGCAATCATTTCTTGATCCTCCTTACTAGAGCATTCATAATAAGTCTCCTCAAGCTCCTTAAGGATTTCTTGCTAACTGTGATGGCTAATGTGCAGAGACTTGCATAACTTTATCATGCTTTTTTCTAGATTTATGAAGAACTCCACAATCACATTAGATATGTGGCCCTTGAGGTTTCAATGCTTTGTAAAGCACCCTTTTGTAGTGGTTGTGTGAAGCCTAATATCTCCCTCTCTTGGTTGTGAAGAGATGTTTGAAGGTCTCTAAGTACTATCTCTCCCTTTGATACAAGTGTTGATAAAAGCTCCTCTAATGTAGAGGAATGAGCAAAAATAGTAGCATTAAATCTTTCAAATGTGACTGATGATCCTCTCTCATGAGAATGAATCAGATCATTGAGGCCTTTCAAACTAGAACAATAGAAATACTTCAAGTGGAGAAGCCTTTTCTTCAAACCTTTAGAAACCTCCTCTTTGCTTGATACAAAGGATTTTAGTTGCTCCTCCATATTGTGAAATTGATGTTGTTGGTGTGTAATAGAGCTTGCAATAGTTGAGCAAAGAGTCTCATTCACCTCTACAGCAATGAGCTATGCTGGGATGCTGAAAATTGTGTCAACTCCCCTCTCTGTAAATTGGAGTTTCTCTAGCAAGTTTCCTAAATATTTCTCTTCAAGTACACTTCCTATAGACTTTCACATGAGCTGGAATGAAGAGGCTACATTGATGTTAAGGATTTTTATTAGATAGGAATACACTTGATAGCCCTGAAGGGGAGCTGAGAACGTTTTTGTTTCATAGCTTTCTTCACCACATGACTTAGTCTAGGATATTTCTGGTTGCTAGCTACATACACTTGCGGAACATTAGCACTTTTCTCTTGCAATTTAGTTGGTTAGCTGCTTACAAATTCTACTACTACATTTGCTACTATTGAACATACCCTCAAGCATTGATCTTACTATCATATCTGGTTTTGCTTACCTTTTTAGATTCTGAAAGCAACTTGATTACAATGGCAACTGAGATCAATAGCTCTAGCTCTACTGAACAAGATTGGCTTCAAACACAGACTAATATTGATAAACTTGCAACTTTAATTGATCGATATATTGCTCTTATGAAGGTGGACAAAGAAAATAGAGCAATACTTGAATCAAGTATGAATTCTCATCATCTTGAGTAATATCAATAGCAAGATGAGTATTATGGTCATCATGAGCATTCTCATGGGCATTATGCACCCGATACTTATGCTTATGGCCAATATGGATATGTTGATGGTACACAATATGATTTGCATACATCTTTGAATATGGGTAGCAACAACATGCAAACAAACATGAGCAATACATGTACCATGTCATGATGTAGAGCATCATTCCACTGAACCTTGGCAACACAACAGAATGGCTATTATGGGCAATATGCTTATGCTTCTGAGCATCCATCTTTTCAACAACATAGTCATGATTATACATGTGAACCTTCCTTGATTAAGCAACCTAGTTCTTATGGATGTGATGATAATGGTCATGCTTATTTGTACTCTTTTAGCTTTGATCATCAACAAGTTCATAACCACCATGGTACCCTATGTCCCAATCATTTTATACCTTGTGACCACCCAAATGTAATGATGAATTCTTTTCAAGGTGTTGATGATGATGAAGATAGCAATGCGCAAGGTGAACAACAAAAAGGAGATAATGATCAACAAGAAGATGAACAAGAAGAAGACAATAACCAAGAAGAGGTACAAGAAGGAAACAATGAAGAGCAAGATGTATAAGTTGATGACATATTTACTCAAGAATCACATGAGGCACTCACATATGTAGATGGCTATGCTGAAGGTTTTAGACTCTTGGAGAAACCTCATGATGATCTTCATTAGCATCAGTTTACACATAATCAAGGTTTACAATAGCCATTGAAGGCATTTGATAATGAGTACCTTGATCATGGTTACAATGATTGGTATATATCCGATGATGATGTAACACATGATTTGGGTATACATGAAGATGAAGATGGCATTGTGGTTCTCTATGATCTGGGAGATTATGGATGTGATTATAGACTTGATTATGGGGATACTTCCTTGTATCCATTTGATTCAGGTGGACTAGAGTATGTGGTTGATGGCCATTCTCTTCTCTTGGACAAGTAGTATGATGGAATACCTTTTGATCTAGGAGGTTAATGGATTGTTTGGGGATCTCATTTAGATCAACATCCATCTTGTAAGAAATTTTTTCTCTTTGGTAGGCTCTTTTAGCTAAATATTGGTCATCTATGGCCATATTTTAGTGTAGGGAAGATTGGAGAAAACTCACCATTTTTCACAGATTTTACTTTGAACTTTGGATAGCAAAACCTAGCCTACATGGGCTACAAGTACTTACCAAGAGCTCCATTTTGATGTGTAGCATGCCTTGATTGGAGTTCACTACAAGAAGTTATCTAACTAGATCTACTACAGTAGGGTCTTGTAGTAGACAACATGATGTCCATTGCCTGCAGCCTTCATTTTCTTAGAGAATATGGGCCAATATTTAAATTTTATCATACGTGAACAATGACCCTTTATACATCAACAATTACATGTTATTCCATTAGATAACCCTTATAATGCATGCAATAGAGTAGTACTCTAGTCTACCCCCACTCTATCTTTTGTAATAAGTACCCAACTTGATTATGAGAGGAAAAACTTTGGATGGGGATAGAATGTAAGAGAGGGGAAATAAAATAATGGGGATAAAATGTAAGCTAGACTAGCCTGTATAAAAGGTGTAAGGGACTTGACTTTTGGATTATTATTATAATACAAGTCTCCTTCATCTTCTCTCTTTATTAGCTTTCATGGCTGCCTTCTCTCTCTTTCTGTCTTTCTCTTTCCTTTCCCAGTTTTTCTCTCTCCTCATCACTCTCTTTCTCTCTCTTTTGCACCTCATATTCTCTCTCTTCTATAGTCTCTCTCTTCTCTTTCTTCCTCTCAATCCAGTCATTGACATTATCACAGCCAAAAATTCTAAAATTTCATGCTTGTATCCCTTAAACACAACACATATCACTTCCATATCAAATTTTCGTCCATTTATGTCTCAATTTCATGACAAAAATAATAATAGAATTAAATATTCTTTACTATAAGAAAACCACTTAGGTTTTCATGATTTCAAAGATGTATAGGGTGCCCATTAATGCTTCTTATAGGTGCTATCACCACCACTTAGATTTTCATGATTTCTGAGATACATAGGCCACCCACTAATGCTTCACATAGGTGCTATCAACCACCTTCAGGTTTCCTCGCTCCATTTCATTATCTTGTCCACGATTTGACACCCCTTTCCCCTCATTCTCTTAGTCCACATGAATAGCAATTAGGGCATTCAAGAGAAGGAGGTTAGCAGTTTCATTTGCATCACCCTTTCTCATCACTTGTGCTTTTGACCATCTCATAAAATAGTCATTCGCTATTATAATATACCTCTTTGATGTAGAGGACGACGGGGTCATTGAACCTATGAAGTCAATGCCCCACTTCTCAAATATTAATGAAGTCATAATAGGAGTCTGTGTACGCTTTAGATTCTCTCTACTATAATATCTCTAGAATATATCACATCTCCTTACATATGCAAATGTATCTTGGAAGATGGAGGGCCACCAATATCTAGCTCTTAAGGCATTTTGTACAGTCAACCATCCAACAAAGTGCCCTCCACATGGGAGTCATAACACTCTTCCAAGATAAATGGAACCTCATCAAGCATAATGCATCAGCGATTAACATCATATTTCCCTTCTCGATCTAAAGTTATTGCAATTAGGGTAAACTTTAAGGCTTGCTATTTATTTATTTTTTTCTCACCCAATCTCTTTTATAGATAGATAATGTGTTATTGTAGCATACCAAGATTGAATGGAGGTAATGTCTATTCTCATTAGACCCTTAAAGTTACTAACTTCAGTCAATACCTCTTTTGGCTTTTCAAAGTCTACAAGACATTCTACAGTGCCTTGCAATCTTGATGGCTTACTCTCAATCTAATAATCAAATTCTTGCAAAGTGTCCATATGACCTCAATACTAAGGAAAATTTTTAGCTCTCCCAAATATTTTATCTCAAACTCTCCTTGTAGCATGGATTTTATCTCATTAATGGCTTATGTGTCTCGTCTTTAATGACCAAGTCATCTACATAAACCACTTAAATCACATTGTCATTCTTTGTCTTCTTAGTAAACAAGCTATGGTCAGCTTTACCCATATCTAAAATCCAAGATTCCATAAGAATGAGCTATTTTTGCATTCCATGCATGTGGTGCCTCTTTCACTCGATACAATGCTTTCTTCAATCTACCAACATAATATGGATATTCAACATGTATATATTCTTTTGATTGATCCATATAAACTTCTTCCATCAAATCACCATTTATGAATGCATTCTTTGCGTCCATTAGGAGAACTTTGAGGTCTCAAAGATGCCCTATAAGCGATCCTAGAGAGAGAAAATATTTTAGGAAAGAAAATTAGTTTTAATATTTTTAAAAACCCTTATATTTTGGTAAGTAAATATATAAAATTTGTTAACAAGTCATTGTCATGATATTCTCATGGTCACATAAAACCTAGAAATCTAGGCTACCATAAAGGTGACAAAGATTGTCATAATGAAGATCTTCCTCATCCCCATTAAAGTGAAAAATAATATTCATTTTGAAAAATTTTTTACGTTTGATTATTTCCCTCCATTCTCACTCTTTTATTTCTTTTTCCCATCCTTACTAGTTTCTTTTTTGTTTTCCTTCTTGTTTCTAATTCACATAGTTTTTCAATCCAATATTCTAATCACATCCTTAGCTCTGGATCAATCGTCCAATGATCTTTGTAGCTCTAGTAAAAGATCTCTCTATCATCTTCATATTGAGTTGGATAGTGATTATGAACCAATGATTGCCCCTCCCATAGGCACCAAGAACAGCATAGAAGACTAGAGAACACTCCCACAAAATCTATGTGGAAAGCTTGGCTTTCAACCTCAAGCCCATCTCTTCTCTTCCACAAACAAGGAACACAACATATATTCATTGTCATCATCCTCACTACCTCCCTCTCCCATAGATAGAATCGAGACACACATAGAGAGAGAAGCAAGAGTTATGCCCCTAAAAGAGAGAAAAAAGGATATGTGAGAATGGGATGATAAAGAGAGAGCAAGTGGTTGCAACTCCTCTAACCAACCATCACATGACTCTTCCCATATTCATATTTCTTTATAAAAAACATTTAAGTACATAAAAAATTAGGACTTTAGAACCTTAGCATTTTTTCCTTTCTTATCCACATATTAGACCATACAACATGGTACATTTTGTATCTAGGAATACATAAAAGGATGGCTATCATGAAATTTTGATACAAAAATTTCACTTCTCATGACATATATTTTCAACATATTTGAGCTCCATCATACTCCCACACTAAGAAGTGAAGTGTTCTCGTGAACCACTAAAGAATAATAAATACTAAGGAATATAGGGAAAATGGGGATGAAAAAGGGAAAAGTCGACTTGCTGTCATGAAGCTTGTAGACAGAAGGGACCCTTGTAAACTCCCACACAAAACTTTGCATAGTCTCTAGAGAAAATGTTCTCCCATAGCAATCCATAAAGGTTTCCACCATCCTGCCTGGGAATATGATAGCATGCCATTACTTTTCTTACTTCACACAGCATGTGAACAAGGGCCCTCTATTGGGCACTTTTTTTAAAGTTCAACAAAGAAAATATTATAAATGTATTATAATAGATAAAAGATAATAAGCATTTGTGGATGAAAAGGAACATCACAGGATAGGCTGTCAAATGAATAGGCTACTACCATGAATTGCAAGGAAGGGCATCCATGTGCATAAAGAAGAGAGGTGAAATGCCTACATCTTGGAGGAGAATAGACATTGAACATTGTAGTAGAACATGAACGAGCACTAAAAAATTCTTTTGCTAAAGGAACATCAAGATCTCTCTACGTGGAGAGGCCAAAACTACCATGAGCGGAGTCAAGAAGAGCAATCTAATGCTATCACACTACAAAGAATAGTTTGGCAACATCATTCCTGCCTTCTTGTCTATCTTGGTCTCTATCATCGCATTAATTCTACTCATGGCCTTTGCTTAACCTTCTCTCCTTAGATTGAGATTGGAGGTTTCCCCGACTACACACCACATGATTGCAAATCCCGCAGGCACCAAGAACAGCATAGAAGACCAGAGAACACTCCCACAAAATCTATGTGGAACTTTTGTCTTTCAACCTCAAGCCATGTAGATCGTTTCTCGCAAGTATGTCCTATTGTCCCTACATTCCGTGAATGTGGGTAGGTCTGTAGGGTATGAGAGTTTCAGCTTGGCAATAAGAGCAACTAGGTCATGCCCCTAGTTAGCACTTGGGATATGTTGCATCGATTTAACCATTCCTAAGTGAGTCCTTCGCAGTTTAGGTGTTTAGGGTAAACCAATTTACTTGTCTATTCTTGAAGATATTTATGATACCATTCTTGTAATCACATGATTCATTGCCTACGTATGATTAGATTTACAAACCCTAACTTTTCTGGTTAAGATCAAAGCATATGTTAAGTTACGGTATAATCTCCATTGATGCATTCACGATTCAGGCTGCTAAGCTTTTAGGGTTTATGTCAAAATGACCCATGCAGCCTTTTCCTAACTTCATTTTTGAATGAATTATTCGTGTGTTGAATGAGCATTACACAACCTTTCGTAACTACTTACATAACTAGTTGAGATTTATGCAAATTGCCTAGAATTTAATCTACTTATGCAGCCTTAGAATCATTTCCATGCCTTGCAAATTCCTACAATTGTTAGCAATCTTCTTTAATGAATCCTTGCGAAGAAAGAGATGTCTAAATAATGCCACATGCGATTTTATCTTTCCATGTATAATTGAAGTGTACAACAATAATTTCAACTTTGTAAAGATGATCATTAGTTAATCTAAATTCGTTACTTTACAATGCATAAAAACAACTTGATAAGAATGCATAGACGTCTTGGCCTTCTTTCATTCGTTTCTTTGAAAAATACAAATGACCGATTCTTGGATTGTGAGTTATTTCCTTTAAAATAGCCAAAAGTGCATCCTAATTCCATAAATTATCCATGCACAATTGCAATATCTCCACGTAAACCAAAATTAGGAAGAAACCTTGGACTTGTGGATTCGGTGAAATGTCCACATGAATGTTAGGAGATGATCCTCTTGCGGTTGCGCCTTGTGCCTTTTTAGGGGCCATCATGTATTCAACATTCTTGCCTTGGCCGCAAACTTATGATCTTGGCCCATCTCCCTCGCATGCGCAATGCCCTTTTTAAAATAGGGCTTCCTTGACCAATGCACCTTCTTGCGGAATTTGGGCTTTGAAAATGGGAACTTATGAACTCCCCTTCTTTATGTAGAAGTTCCGGGAATACAATTTGATCTTCACGGAAAGGGGCCTTAAGAAAAATCCTGGGGTAAAATGGCTTGTGGGAGTTGAAATGGGAAAGGGGTTAGAACCCAGCTAATATGGCTCTATGTGAGTCCACGGGAAGGCTTTAAAAGAAATCTAAGGGATAAAGTGGACTTAAGGAGATTCAGTGGGGAAAGGGACTTAAAACCAGCTAATGTGGGAATCCACGGAAAAAGGGGTAAAATAACTTTGTGGAATGCAAGGGGGGAAAGGGTGCTTAAATCCCGCGGGTTATAAAGACCCCTTGGGAAGGGTTTATAAAATTCCACTTTAAAGGACTTGTGTGGGAGAAATCCATAGGAATGACTTTGTGGAAATGCTATGGGGAGGGCTTTGAAAAACCTGGCTATGGTGTCTTTTGGGAAAACCAAGGGGGAAAAAGGGTTTAATTCTCGAAGTAAGGTGAACTTTAAAGGGACTTGGGTGGAACCTCACGGGAAGGGGGCTTAAATCCCAAGGGGGGGGGGGGGGGGGGGGGGGGGGTTATAAACCACTTGGGAAGGGGCTTAAAGTCCATAGGAAGGGGGGTTTTCTAAGGGGCCCTTAGAAGCTTCCAGGAAGCTTCTGGTCGTGATGCAAGACCACGTGGATGAAGGGGAAGACCAATACGTGGAAGGGTGGCGTCGGCAGCAACCAGCAGCAATTCGGATGGCAGCTGGTGCTGGGATTCATCTTGACTACCGGCTTCCCTCTTCCTCCCGGTGCAGCAATACAGTGGCTTCTACAGTCATCCTTCCTCCCTCTTCACGACTATTAGCCCACGACTCCTCCTCAACTTTCCTCCTCACTTTTTTTTTCAAGCCATCTCTCTCTCTCTCGGCCTGCAGCGTTACAACTCTTTTCTCCCCTTTACTCCCCCTCCACAGGGGGTTTTTATAGGCTAGGGAGAGGATCCCTCTCTCTCCCATGCGGCCAATTGCATGGCCCTTCTCCCCCCATGACCTCCAGCAAGAGGGCTGAGTCATCCCCGCCTACTCCCTCTCCTCTAGCACAGCCTTCGGCTGGGGGAAATAAGGGTTAAAGAAATTCGCCATAAATTAATCAATTTCCTCTTGACCTCCTCCCAAGAGGAGGTTCACATGAATATATGCAGTTTCTTTTACTTCGGTCTCATTTTTGCTAATCATGATACGTCGTGTATAATCGCACCGTCCGTATTTTCAATGCCGGCATCGTCATTGTATGAGACTCACGCGTGTACGTAATATTTTTTAGCAAAAATATTACACTATACATCTCATATGCTTTGTAGGATAATTGAAAATATTATTCATCCTTATATAGGATTTACATAGAAGCTAAAGAAATTATTAGCTAGAATAGATGTTATAACAAAGATTGAAAAAGTCTTATCTGCAAATCGGTCTTCATGGTGGTAATGTTGTTATTGAACTAGATCTTCAAAAGTTTAAGGATGGCAGTTGTGTGCCCAAAATGCCATCTATTGGTGGAGTGAAGGCTAGAAGGTTCCTAGGTTTTCATGGGAGACTTGGTAAGATAAACTCTAGGATTAGTGGCTCAACTATTAGATACAATTAGTGGAAGTCCCTACATAATGAAGTTAAGGATTATGTTGATAATACACAAGTTCAGAATACGAAATCTAATGTTTAGGAAACAATACTAGAAAAAGTATTCTTTTATTGTGATAAAACTGAGTGGAATGATTATGATCTCAAAGACTTCAAAAACCAATTGAACCTTTTTAGAAATGCAATGACAGAAGCTTTGGATAATCAACACTTTACTCACTATATGGAAAGAATTTTGCATATATATGTCTCTTTATTGTCTAACTCATATAATGTTTTTTAATTGACTTTCTTTATTTGTTAGATATGCAACATATTTTATACAACCATGCTCCATATTTTATTAAGAAATATGGATCTCTATCTATTTGGTCAACCTAAGGTATGGAAAAATCACATTATCAAGCAATAACAAAATACTTGACATGAACAAGACATGGAGGTGAAAGATACAAAAGAAACAGTTTATTAAAGTTCTTTCAATGGTTCTACGGACAAATTTGGCACAAATTCAAGCTCAAAGACACAACCCCATCATGTAATACATTATCTTTGTCAAGGACTATATCCACTATTACCCAAAGAAGAAAATAGGGATATTTAAACTATTGTGCAAAGCAAACATTTTTAGAATGGTTACAAACTAAACAATGATATGGAAAAAGATGGGTTTCAAGAAACCCTTAACACTCTATTATAAAAGAGTCTTTAGTTTCAAGCAATTCACTAGGTCCTCTAGAGGAATCTTTTGTTTCATCCCACTCAACGAGACCTCTACATTTTAGGAACTCTTGTTTCCTATGTCCTCAAAGGAGCTTCAATTTCTTTGCATCTCCTATAAGGGAGAGAAAATAGGAGCCAAGAACTCCAAAGTATCATGCCCTAGATCCACTATACTCGAGCACGAAGCTAAAAACTCTTATAGGTTCTTCCTTCTCCTTTAAAATTATCTTGTATGAACCTTATTGATTGGGATCCAATCACCTTGGAGATATCTTTCAAAGCCATCATTGGAAACCTTGGAGAGCTTGACAACCTGCTATGATAAATTGCAACTGTTTGATTATTTAAGCTTCCAATATAATGGCCAAGGCCTTGACTTTTTCCAAGCTTCAATGGCCTTGAGCCCTTGGCTCTTCCAAGAAAGTTGACTGCATCTTCAATTTCTATCTGCACAATAAACCACAAGTAGTGTAAGATATTAGTAGATAAATATCTAATAATATTTGTGTATAGTGTATAACATACTCTAATATAAACCACAATGGATATATTAGAATTATCTTTCATACCCTAGGGTTTTGATCTTCTTAAGGAAAACTGTCTTCATAAAGATTTATTGATCTTTTTGGTTTCTCCTCTAATGGAGACTTCAATTTCTCTTCATATCCCATTTTATTAATACCAAGTCAGTGTTGAATTTGTAAGAACTCTTCCTCTATAGGTATCCCCTCTTTTCATATTCCATGATCTTATTAATACATGAATGCAAGGCTATAGAGCTATCTTGAAAATTCTCTCCCTCAACATCAAGACTTGCTAGCAATTCCTATTCATAACGTAAAAATTCTTATCATTTTGATCCCATGCTGCAAGGATTGCTAAGTAATAATCTTCTCTAAGATAAAAAAGGTTTCGCATATCATTTGGAAATACCTATCTCCTTTTGTTGATGAGATAACTAGGAAATATTGAGACACATTCAAGATGACATGTTTCAATCTCTCCACACAACTCTATCTCCTTTTCTTCCACTTTTGTAATGTTCTCACTTTTAAACAAAGCAACATCAAATCCTTGCACTAACTGGTTCTCAATATCCTCATGAAACATTTTTCCCTTCTCTTCAACCTCTTTATCTTTGCTTGCAGTATCCTCTATCTTCTTCTCTTGTATTGTATCTGAAGAGCAACTATCCATATACAATATTGAAGATATACAAGAAATCAAACATCCTTCTATACAAGAAGAAATTGATGCTGATTTTGATGAAAATGGAAATCTGCTTCTCACTTCTTGAATTCCTCATCAATAAGGCTAAACCTTGTTTGCAAAGTTCTTCTAGGCGCATTGGTAGCTTCCATTACATCACTATAACGGACAAACCCCTCAATATTTAGGCCTTCCATATGTCTATTGAATAGAGGTTGCATCAATCTTAAATGTGAAGCCATTTGATTCTTACATATCATTTGATAGAACTCCATCACAAGAAAGAGAACAAGATTCATATCAATGGAACCGAGCTGTCTCAAGTACTAGTAGTCTCACTAAAAAGAGAAGTAGAAAAAGTAGCAAAAGTATAGAAAGTGAAGATAATGCTACACTATGAAGTAACGCACCATCCATTGATTGGGATTTAGAGTCAAATTTTGAATTTCACCAATTATTTAGAGAGCTAGTGAGAGGGCTTCATGGATGGTGCATTACTTGTAGATTTAGGATTATGGTTCTTATTTAGAATCCCCCCCCACCAACGAGAGTCATTTCAAGATGTAGCTGATCTAGGGTTGAGATTCCTATTCAAGGAGCCCAAGGATCCTATGTGGTTGATTCTACTCCGGATTTCAAGCTAGGGTGGTTATCTAGAGAAATAATGGATCATAATCTCATAAGACTAGCTAATTTTACCCAATTTGGGGGACTGTGGGATGAAGATTCCAATGCTCACATACAAAGGTTCGAGGTGGCTTGTGAAGCAAATGAGAGAGTGGAGGATGATCAAAAGTTGCATATTTTTCTAGCAACGCTAAAAGATGAAGTAGCTAGATGGTATGGGAATATCAATGCGCAAAATAAGGAGACTTATGCTACCTTATTAAGAGCATTCTTAGAGAAGTTTCAGTGGCAAGGTTTCCAAGATCAGTTAGCTCTTTAATTGGACTATTTATCCCAAGAAGCAGTTGAAAGTATTGAGCATTACATCGAGTGGATGGAAATGATTATTTGAAAGCTCAACCTGACCCCTAATGAGCCTATGCAAAAGTGTAAGTTTATCGACTGGCTTAATCATTAAGTCCATCAACATGTTAGCCTACAAAGACCAACTACATTGGCAAATGCTAGAACACATGCTAGATGGTGGGAAGAAGTGCAACTCAACCAAGAATGACAAAGAATCTATTCAAAGAACCTCAAGTTGAATATTCCAATAGTACTTCAAGTGGGATACCTAACAATGTGTCTTATGTGGCCACTCCCCTAAATCCATTTACAACTACAAGTTCCAATGTATCAAGTGAACCTTTAAATCAATACACTTCAAATTTAGCTTATATGATGTAGACAGGCATGCCATCTATGCCTTAGACTTGGTCTACTCTAGATGAAGCTAAAGTAGCAGACATTATTGCAAAATCCCTTGGAAAATAAGAAGATGAAATAATGGGTTTGGTCGAAGCACCCTTAAAAGAAGCTTATTTGATAACAACACAAGAGCTACTAATGCACAACCACCTTCGAGTTGTTGGACTTCAAATCCACCTAGATCAAATATTTGGTGTAGTAAGTGTCATGGGTATGCTCATGTGGATATTGGGTGGCCAACATCTTCAAGATTAATGCTTGAGCATCCTCCATTTTGTACCTTTTGTCTTAAAATAAGGCATGCGCACACAAATTGTTGGCATAAAATAGGCCAAGAATAGCAACAGGCTCATTAAATACAAAGAAATTACAATTACATGGATCACAACAAAATTACTTACAAGATTGGGTCACCCAATCAATCTTTTAGGCCTCATGGATTGCCTACCCAAAAGAGACCTCCAGTGCCATGAAACAATTACAATATTGATGGAAAACGAGGAATAAATTCTCCTTTTAGGAGAAAAAATGGTAATTTTTGAAATCCAATGGGGCAAAGTGGATAAGAAAAACCTAGAGGATCGGATCGGTAGTTTGTTATCAATGCCAGCAAGAAGGTCATAAAGCTACATATTATCCAGATGCTTGTAAAAATCAAGACTATACTTCTCTTTGTAGGAGGTATAGTAGAGAAGGGCATTATAAATAAAATTGTCTTGAGTAGGAGGCTAACAAAAATAATGACAAATGTAAAAAAGTCTCCAATTAACCTTCAACATCTACTGCAAATTTACTGGAAGTAGAAACAACAAGGCAGGAGATTGAGGTTAGGTCTAAATTCATACCTTGTAGCGTGACCTTTCAAGCTAACCCCATGATTGGTGTCATTACTAGAGCACAAAGGTAGTAACAAAAAGAGCAAGGCCTAGAGGAAGAGAGTCCACAATCAAAAGGAGCTATGAAGGATAAATCTAAGAATGTAGATCCTAATGTGGAGCTACCTAAGTTGGATTCTCCTCAACACTCTTTTGATCATTTGTTATTACCCATGCCCTTGGAAAATCCTAAGCTTCAAGTAGAGATAGCTCCTGTTCCCGAAAGACTTAGACCTCCAAAAGAAGGTAGCAAAGAGTAAGCAAAAGTGGTGAACAAAGCTTATGATCTCTCTATACAGGAGCCGCATGGAGGAAATAATCTTAAAAATTAAATGAGGAAATTTCTCAAAATAGCACCTACATGCCCAAGCCAGCTTTATCATAAGCTAGTTCAGCAAAGAAGGAAAATGATCAAGACTAACGCTTCCAAGGTAAGTGCAAATGTATCCAAAAGGAGAACAACTAAGGAAGTAAAAATTATAGATTTATTTATGGATCCAAGAGTACTAGTTATAAACACTGCCATCAATGGACACTTATTGAATGAAGTACAATTAGATGGTGGTTTAGCAATCAATTTAAAGATAGAAAAAAAGATGGAAGAATTAGGGTACTTGAAGAATCTAGAACTTACCCATCTAGTTTTACATGTGGTTGATCAAAGGAAAGTGACTCCTTTGGGATTACTTTGTAATGTGAAATCTATAATTGTTGGACTAGAATTTCATGTGAATTACCTAGCAGTTTGCTCATTGTCAAATATCTCTTCATATTTTGTGTTGTTAGGTCAAAGACCTTGGTTAAGCGAGATGTGAATGGCTTTATGTCTAGTTATTTAAGACACAACAAGCATCAAGAGTAGAAAAATTAGATGTGAATATGGTACATTAGCCTCATCAAGAAAAATAGGTGGGTATTGGTGAATATGCTTTAAATTTATCCTCGGATAATGATTCCGATAGCAATATTATCCATTGGTTATCCACATTAGAAGATACTACCCTAGGCTGCTTAATGATCTTAGCAGCAGGGAAAGATAAATATCTTGATTATGCAATCCATGAATTCAATGATTTGAATGATTCATTCTTTGAAGCATGTCCTAGATTTTATAAATATGAGGAAGAAGGTGACCTTGGGGATGCATTTTTTGCATATTAAGCAAAGCTATTTTCAAAAGTTGACCTAAGGAAATGCTACTACTAGATTGCGATTAAGAATAATGATATTTTAAGAAACTACTTTTAACATGATGTATAGCCATTTTAAATTTACTTGATATCCTTTGGGTTGAGTAATGCATTGGCTACTTTCAATAGATTAGACTAGGATATTTTCAAATCGTACCTTGATGGTATTTTCAAATCATATTCTTTGATGACATCATGTCCTATTCCAAAGAAGAGCAAGATCATCTAAACCACCTCAGAGTCATCCTTGATACCTTGAGGGAAAATAAGCTCTATGCAAAGCAGAGAAAATGCACCTTCTTTAAAAAAAAGATTGAGTATCTAGTGCTCATTATATTAGCCAAGAGAATCTCAATCAATCCTACAAAACTCAAGGATGTTCAAGAGTAGCCATCTCCCTAAATTGTCTAAGACATTCAAGGATTCCTAGGGCTCATAGGATGTATTACATTTTCATCAAGGATTAGATCCTTATTGCCATTCCTTTAAATGAAATTCTCAAGAATCAAACTAAGATAATATGAACTCCTATAAAGTAAAAAATCTTTGATAAGCTAAAGGAATGACTTACTACGACTCCAATGTTAAAGCTCCCTAACTTCTCTAAAGAATTCAAAGTCATTATCAATGCTAGAACTATTGCATTGGATTGTTTATTTTCCCAAGAAGGATGACCCATAACATATTCTTCTCAAAAACTCAAATCTTACAAGAAGACCTATGCTGCACACGATCTAGAGCTTTTTAAAGTCGTTCATGCTCTTACATTGTAGTGCCATTATCTATTTGGTCATAGATTCATCCTCATCACCAACCACAAAAGCCTAAATGGATCTTCACTGTAAGAAGCTGGGAAGAATAAGGATTTAGTATAAAAATAATATTGATGTTATGCCATGTCACACTGACATTGATATAAAAGGAGAGGACATGTAGTTTTTCATATCTTTTTGACACATTAATACAATTATTGTCATTCTCTCCCATCTTACTCATAGCTTCTATGGCTTCTTTCTCTTTTTCCTATCTTTCTCTCTTTAATTCTAGTCTTTCTCTCTCCTTGCCACTCTCTTTCTCTCTCTTCCTACAGTCTTTCTCTCTCTTCTACAGTCTTCTCTCTCCTCTTTCTCTCTCTCTAATTCTCTCTTTGACAAGTGGTATTAGAGAATTAGTCTTTGATCCATTTTTCCTTCTATTTTCAGTCCTACTTTCCTCCATCAACATCAATTTCAAACAAGTATTGGACAAGACAGTGACTAGTGGAGTATTGCAGACCATCTATAGTTAGTAAGAGACTACATATGGAGATCTTCAAGGCTGAATATGGTGGCAAGAGGCTAAAGTAATAGATCCTCATAAAATTTCATTCAAAATTGGAGGTAACTAGGCTAAAGAAGAGTTAACTGGTCTTAGTTTGGGGTTAAAATCCAGTTACTTTTCAAAAGAGAGCTTCTATTCTCTCTCTTCCAAGATTTTGGCTAAAGCTTCAATGGTGGCTACCAAGAAATCCTTCATCTACTAATCATTTCTCATAGCCAAACCATGGGGCAATGATTCTTTATCCTCTATGCTTCAAGTTGAGTACCTTGGTCAGGTGCTTGATGCATAAGATGGAGCAGCATCCAGCCCGAAATTTGTACCAAAAAATGAGCTGATTTTCCTGATCTAATCCTCTTCCTAATCTACTCTAGATCTTCTATAGATTGTTGCATGCTTTGAAGTACTTCATTAGGTACATATTCAACAACTTCTACTGAGAGATGAACTATAATCTTCATCTCCTTTATTCAAAACCCTAAAACACAACAGAGTAGCCATAGCCACAGACTTGGAAGCTCAAATTCTTCAAATTTTGGACTTCTCCAACCTCCAAGGCTTCTCTAGTACCATGTACAAGTCGGATATACTTCAAAATTGAAGACATTGGAGAGATTTAAGCCCGTGGAGGACATTGGAGCTCATATTGAAGGTTTATTTTGGGGCTTTTCTTCAAGACTGGATTTGAGCATATTGGAGGCCTGAATCTTTGGTATTCAAGTGTTCAAGCAAGCCTCGGGCATTGATTCTTCACAGATTTGAGCATATTGGAGCTCATATAGACTAATTTAGTGGACATTTCAAACTTCATGGTGGATTTTGAAGAATTATTCCATCAATGGGATTGGAGCTGGCATCCATCAAGGTATTTCTCTTGCTTAATCTCTAAAATCTCTCAAGAATCCACTTGCTAATGTTTTTCCACTTGTTGATGAGAGATTATTGATCAATTAATTCTCTGAATTGATCAATAGATCAGAGATTAGTGTTATTTCCATTAATCTCAGCCTATTCCATTGAATTTTAGTATTGATTCAATCATAACTTCATCATTGGTATCATTTGCCAAGTTTGATGCATAACCTTGACTTGTTTGGCTGAATTCTTTTGCCCAAACTGAAATATTGTAAAAGGGTAAGTACTAAAGCAATTAGTGAGTCACTAAATTGCATTGGTAAGACCATTTCCTTATCCAAATTTTCCAAATCTCATTCAATTGCATCTCATGAAAGGGGCTAAATGAATATTTTAGCAATGCATTTCATACTAGTTGATTAGAATAGAATGCCATTTCCATGTTCATATATCCACTGAGGAAAAGGTGGATGCCGGGGGAGATAGTGGGACAAAACAGAGTGACCTCCCTCATTATCAAAGATCCCGAAGGGGTGCAACCAACCGAATCAAGGGGAACTTTGCCCACCTCCTACTGATTCAGAGCCCGTGTAGGGAGCCTGTCATGCTTTTTTATCTCTCACACAGTTACAATGAGTGGAGAATTGAAGATTGAAGAGTTTCCAAATGCTCAAGTATCTTCAGGACCAAAACAAGGTAAAACACGGATTTTACAGGGCACTAGAAGGCATTTATAGGTTGTCATAGGTACACCCTTCATTACTGAAGTACAAGTGCATGTACAACAAGGTATCCATAGGTCCTACTCAGCCTTCTATAGATTTTGGTATCCATTTGGGGTTACTATTTTACCTCATAGGGTCAAAACAAGATGCAGGCCTAGACACTTCAGACTTAGAGATTGAGTGCAGAATTTTTTATCCTAAATTTGTTATAGCGTGCTATACCTCATCTCAAAGAGGGCATTCTTGGCTTCGATTTCAACTAATAATTTTTTAAATCAGAGTTCCCTAGAAAAAGTTATAGCCATTTTTCTGATAGGGGATACTGCAGGACTGCACTATTATGGCAAGGCATAAGGGTAAAAATAAGGTCGAGGATGATTATGCTCAGAAAATCAGAGATTCCATGTTGGATAATGTACCTCAAGAGAGCCATGAAGAGCCTCAATAAGAAGGGAAATCAGTATACTCAATGATACCTTGTGCGTACATGAACAAAGGCATCGAGAATGTCATGAGGCCCTACTATCAAGAGTGGAGCAAATGGTTTTATCTATTGATCAAACAAAGTCTTCCATTGAGAAGTTAGTAGATTCAAAGACTCAAACAAAGGCTTCTATTGATAAATTGATGGAATCCAATGCTCAAATTATGGCTCAATTCTCCCAATGGATGCAGATGCAAATGGAATCTAAAGAAGCCAATGAGAAAGTCTATTCAAATAGTGAGCCTTCAGTCCCACTTCAGCCATCTAACCAAAATGGTCATGGTCATGGAATTATTGGACAAAGAGGCATTCCAAATAGTCAATATGAAGTAGGTGAGACTTCATAAAGGCATGATGACTATTTGGGCAGTTTGAATGGAGCCAACTCTTAAGCTTTTGGGCTGAATACTCAACTTCCTAGGGTCCTCTACCAACGGGAAGATTGCATAGTGGTTCTTAGCCACCCATTGGGAGATTTCCATCTCAATTTGGGGGGTTCAATGCATGGTACTCATGATCGGTCTATTTTGGGATAGCAACCATTCCATGAAAGAGAGCTGAAGGACAAGATCATTTTAGCCAAGTTTAATGGTTAGTCATATTCATCATCTGACTTATGGAAGTGGACCTCTAAGATGGAATGTTACTTTGACATATTCCCCAAAACTGATGACATGAAGATTCATTTTACTTCTTTGCTTTTGGAGGGATTTTCCCATACTTGGTGGAGGTATATAAAAATGGAAAACATACTTTTAGAGAATTTAGAAGCTTTCAAGGCACTTATGGGGCTGAAGTATTTGTCTCCCCTCTTGAAAAAGAGAAATTGGCACGGAGATGGTATGGTTTGGAACAAAGAGGCCTACGTGTAAGAGAGTACACTAACCAATTTCTCAACCTAACCATGTATGTAGAAAGCATCAGTGATGAGGCTAAGCTCCACAAGTACATGTATGGTTTAGAGCCATCTTTATTAGTTGATGTCATGGCACATAACCCTACTTCTCTCTTTAAGGCTATTGAGCTTGCAGAGCACTACGAAAGGAAATATAGAGGAGAATCTCCATTTCAGCCTGGTTTTGGACAACCAAGGATTCTTTTAAAACTGGGGCAAGTTGGTAACATTTATGGCACTAATCATTTACCAAATGGGAGCTTAAGGATGCCAACTTATCCACCATTCCATGCTTCTAAACCTCAAAGTAATTTCAGGATAGCAAACAATCTTAGAGTTGATTTCAAACATGGGGACAACAAGCTTAAATCCATTTCAGCCAACATGAATCCTAAGTCTATTCCTATGGATCTTTACAAAGAAAGAAAGGAGAAAGGCTTATGTTTCAAGTGTAGAGAAAAGTATACACCTTATCATGCCTCAAAGTGTGTATATAAAAATGTCAAACCTAGGCTTCAGAGTATGTTAGTCCTTGAGAATCTTGAAGATGAGATGGATGAAGCTAGTGCAATTGCACTCAATGCTAAAAACGACGATCTTGAAGAAGAAGCTAGACAAGAGTATTTCTATAATCCAAGCGACTCTTTTCCTTTTGATCCAAGTGAAAGTGTTCCTTTTGATCCAGATGGGACTTGTCATGGGCCACTTGTTGCCACTAGTTGTTCTATTTTCATGGATGCTTGGACAGGTTCTAAGAGCCCTAATACACTCCGTATGAAGGGTAACATTCATGGAAAGACTGTGTTCATTCTAATAGATAGTGGCAGTACCTATAGTTTTGTGAATAATTCCATTATGGACAGGCTAAATTGTATTCCCACAGTTTTACAACAGCCCATTAGAGTTCAAATGGCCAATGGTGAAAAAGACATCAGCACACAGATATGCCCACAGGTTTCCTACAACTAGCTGAAAATTTTAAAGAAAAAGTAAATCTGATTACTTTGGAAATGGGGCCTGTAGACATTGTACTTGGTTGTGATTGGTTGATGATATTAGGCAAGATCACTATGGATTTGTCACAGTTGTATATGGAGTTTATTCTCAATGGATAGCTCATCCATTTACAGGGAATTCCTAGTAGATCTTATTTTCAGCTTATTACCATTCAACAATGCAAAAGGGAATACAAGAGGCATTCACAAATATTTGTTTTGCATTTGAATAAAGAGATGGAAGATTAGCCCAATAATTCAACAAACCATCTAGTCTTGACAGCTCTTCTTGAGGAGTATAGGGATTTGTTTGAGGTGCCTACTTCATTGTCCCCCAAGAGTAGTAGATCACCCTATTGATTTGGAGCCCCAACACCACCTAATAGATTATCTAAGTGTGAAAGAGAGGAAGTAGCCAAGCAAATCAAGGAGCTTCTTGAGATGGGATTCATTGAACCAAGTTCTTCACCTTATGCATCTCGAGTTCTCTTAATAAAAAATAAAGATGGATCTTTCAGAATGTGCATTGACTACATGGATCCTAATAAGATCACAGTGAAGAACAGGTATTCAATACCCAAGATTGATGATTTTCTTGATGAGCTCAAGGGGGATCGATTCTTTACGAAAATTGATTTGAGGTCACGGTATCATCAGATTCGCATTTGAGAGGGCGTTGAAGTCAAGACTGCTTTTCAGACTAATCGAGGGCTGTATCATTTCTTAGTGATGCCATTTGGACTTACAAATGCTCCAGCTACCTTCCAAAGCAGCCTGATGAATAAGATTTTTCAGCCTTTCCTCTTTCAGTTTGTCTTGATGTTCTTTGATGAAATTTTGATCTACAGTAAGACTTTACAAGATCACTTAGCACATATGAGGAGGGTTTTTTATGTATTATGACATCACAAGCTTTTTGCTAAGGAGAAGATATGTTCTTTCATGCAGACTGCAGTGGAATACTTGGGACATATTGTCAGTGAAAAAGGGCTACAAGCTGATCCCAAGAAGGTGAAATGTATAAAAGATTGGCCAACACCCACTACTACTATCTCTCTTAGAGGATTCATTGGTCTATCTTCATTCTATCACCAATTCATCAAGCATTATGTAGCTATTGCAGCTCCTTTGACTAACAAGTTGAAGAGGGAGGCTTTCTTTTGGGATGCTCTTGTAGATAGTAGCTTCAACCGATTAAGGGGACTCCTTACCTCTACTCCTATCTTAGTATGCCCAGACTTCTTCCAAGAATTTACAATATATTTTGATGCTAGTGGCCATGGCATTGGGGCTATAGGAGCATGGGGTGATTGCCTTTGAGAGTTGTAAGCTTATAAATAAAGAAATGGCCATGAATGTTTATGACTAGGAGATGTTGGCTATCTTGCATGCAATTAAGAAATGGCACCATTACTTGTATGGCAGCCGATTTAGAGTCCAGAGTGATCAAAGGGTTCTTAAGTATTTCCTTACTCATTCCAATCTTACTCCTAAGCAGCGTCGGTGGGTAGCTACACTACAGAACTATGATTTTGATATCACTCATACAAGGGGCAAAGAGAATATAGTGGCTGATTCTCTTTCTTGTATGTGGGCTTGCAAAATTTCAACTATGACTGAACTGCATAATGATTGGATTGAAGAACTACAGGAGGCTTATCTTTTGGATGAAGAATTTAGCCATATTTTTTACAAATTACAGCAAGGTCTTATGGAAAAAAACTCGCATTATCAGTTTAAAAATCTCCTTATTTGGTTGAAAGGCAAGATTGCCATTCCTTCTACCTCTTCTTTTACATGAAAAATTATGGAGGAAAAACATTCTTCGCCTTTAGCTAGACATCTAGGAGTTTTCAAGACGTATGATAGGATCAACAAAAGCTTCTATCAGAAAGGACTATGGAAAGATGCCAAGGACTTTGTCATGAAGTGTATGCCTTGTCAACAGAATAAGGACAACACCCATAAGCTAGGAGGTTTGTTATAGCCATTACCTATTCCTACAAGTAAATGGACTAACATTACTATGGATTTCATTATTGACTTGCCTACTACCAAGAAGGGATGGAATAGTATATATGTGGTGGTAAATAGACTCACCAAGGCATCCCATTTTATTCCAACCAAGATCCAGTTTATTGCCTCTCAAGTGGCCAATTAGTTTATGGAGCAGATTTTTAGACTACATGGATTACCGCAAGTGATTGTTTATGATAGAGACTCAAAGTTTATGAGAAACTTTTGGTAGGTGGTATTTACATCTATGGTGGGCACTAAATTGGCTCCATCTATGATGTATAGATAGAAAGATGGGCACTAAATTGGCTCCATCTATGATGCATAGATAGAAAGATTACTAAATGGTTGGAGACTTATCTTCACCATTTCTGCTATGATGTCCAAACTTCATGGGATTCTTTGTTACACTTGGCTGAGTTTGCTTACAACAACTTTACCCATGCTAGTATTGGAGTTTCACCCTTTGAGGCTCTGTATGGCTACAAGGTGCCCTTACCCACAATCATCTTTAATGAAAGGATCAACCCTCATGAGTAGGAAGAGTTGGAAAGAATGCAAACCCTTCTTCAACAATGTAAGATGAATCTTAGAAAAGCTCAAGAACAAATGAAGATGTATGTTGATGAAAAGAGGCGGCCTTTAGAGTTCTAAGAAGGAGAGTTTGTCTTTCTTCAGAAGGTGTCCAAGTCTAGGTACTCTACATTAAAAGATTTATCTAGTAATAAGGTTACTCACAGATTTTATGGCCCCTACCGGATCCTTAAGCGTATTGGAGACTTAGCATATAGATTAGAGCTCCCTTCTTCCACAAAGATTCACAATGTCTTTCATGTTAGTCAGCTCAATCCTTTCTATGGTGATCTAGTGGATATAATTGATGATCTGCCACCTGTAGTGATGAAGAAGGTCTTATTCAGTACATTCTAGAGGCTATTATAGGTTAGCGTGAGAAGAAGCTTTGATCTCGTTCTATCATGGAATATTTGATCAAATGGAGAGGTTTACCACTTGAGGAAGCTTCTTGGAGGCTTGATTCTATATTGGATGAGTTTCCTTTCTTAAGGGATACATTAGTGGCTTAAGCTTATTGATTATGGAGCTAGTTTTGGTGCAGATAGGATCAAGACAGCGTGTTGCTTTAGAACAGATTTTATTGTGCCTAATTTTTAGAATTAAGCTATCTACATGGCCTTAAATTACTCTTCAAGAGCTACGTTTTGATATATGGCACGCCTCATTTGGACACTTCTACTAGAAGTTATGGCAGATTTGGTCCAACAAGGTCTGTTTAAACAACAAGCTGTCTACTTCATTTTGAGATTAGTTGTTGCAGATTTTACAGCCCCATATACTCTTGAAGTATTCCAAATCATGTATGTAGCTGAGGCCTACTCTTGTTCTTCAATTTTAGTCCATATGTTGGTCATTTTTAATTCATTTTTCCATTTGTAAAGTTGTAAAAACAGAGTAGTACTATGTTCTATCCATCCTTTTCTAGTCTTTCAAGTTTGTTTTTGAGAGCAAAAACCTTTGGGAAGGGATGGATTATAAGAAGCTGGGAAGAATAAGGATTTAGTGTAAAAATAATATTGATGTTATGCCATGTCACATTCACATTGATATAAAAGGACATGACATGTACATTTTCATATCTTTTTGACACATTAATACAATTATTGTCTGTCTCTCCCATCTTACTCACAACTTCTATAGCTTCTTTCTCTTTCCTGTCTTTCTCTCTCCTCTTCACTCTCTTTCTTTCTCTTCTTCTAGTCTTTCTCTCTCTTCTGCAGTCTTCTCTCTCCTCTTTCTCTCTCTCTAGTTCTCTCTCTGACATTCACTTAGTTGGATCTTAACATGAGGCAAAGAAAGTGGATAGAAGTCTTAGAAGAAATTTGACTTCAAGATTTGATATTGTCATGGTAAAGAAGATGTGGTAGTTGACGCTCTTAATCACAAGACCTTCATATATTAATGAAAGACCCTATAAGGCAAGAGAGTCTTGCCAGCCTCATCTCAATTCCTAGTAATCGCATTCTCGAGAGACAGTGGCTATCGAAAATGCTAAAAATCTAGATTACCTATAAATAAAGAGGATTATCTGTCCAAAAAAGAAGACACCAAATGAGAAGGCTAAAATCAAGAATTATATCTTACAAAATGAGCTACTTTATTATCAATGGAGGCTTTATGTACCAAAAAACAGGGAGTTAAAGAAGAAGAGTTTCTCGAAACCCCATGATGGCCCAATAAGTTGACATTTGGGGTATGATCAAACCCTAAGTACAGTCTAAAAGAGCTACTATTGGCCTCAAATAAAAGTAGATGTCCTTAGGTTTGTGAGGTAATGTCTGAACTATCAAAAGATCAAGTATGAAAGACTCAAACGTCCTATTGAATCTCATCCTCTTAATATTACCTAGATGAAATGGGAATACATTAGTATGGATTTCCTAGTTGGCTTACCCACTCTTCAAGGAGGTTATGATACTATCCTAGTGATAGTAGACATGCTTATCAAGGTAGCTCATACTATTTTGATAAAATCAACCCACAAAGCTTCGAAATTTTTGAGAATTTTCATCAACAAGGAGATACTCCATCTACATGGGCTCTCGAAAAGGATCATCATTTATCATGACACTCTCTTTACCTCCAAATTCTAGACTAATCTCTTTCAAGCTATCGGGACTCATCTATCCTTTAGTACAATTGACTACCCAAAAACTAGTAGCCAAATAGAAGGAGTGAATCAAGTGTTGGTAGAGTACGACTATAATGCTTCCTTTCAAAAAAGCATTGGAATGACCTTCTCTCAACCATTATATGGGCAAGAGTGCTTATCTCCTTTTAACTTCTCCAATCCAACCATAAAAGTAGAAGCCTCTAAGAGGATGTTAGATAACATATAAGAGTAGGTCAAGGCAATTTAACATGGCATAAAAGTAGCACAAGATTGACAAAAGGCCTAGTGTGAATCAAAAGGATTAATTGAATCTTCAAGGACATAGACATGGTTTTCCTAAGAATTTGATCCAAGAAAAGCTTTCTATCTCATAAAATTTAAAAAGTCAAGTCCTAGGTATTATGGGCCTTACAAGATCATAAAATGCCTTGGGACTCATCCTCCATACAAGCTCACCTTACCTCTATATCTTGAGATCCACAATGTATTCCACATAAGCCTACTCAAATCCTATGTTCCTAATCCAAAACATAGATGAATAAGTTGTAATACTATAGACTTAAGGAATCCTTGAAGTCTAACCTGATAAATGGGAATCATAAAAAAGCCCTTGAAAAACCGTACCTTATAAGAATATCTAATTCAATGAAAAGACCTCCCAAAGGAAGATACAACTTGGATTGAGGAATCCATCCTCTCAAAGGAATACCCTAAGTTTTTCTCAAGATGAGGACATCTCAATTTCTTTAAGGAGAATAAAATATAGCATATCCAAATTTCATACATAAATATACTTAATTTAGCTCTATTAAACATATTTTTTAAATCAAAATAGGCTAATTAATGTTTTGCCAAACCAAAATGAAATTTCACAAATTAATTGATATTTTTAAATATTTTTAATTAAAATAAATTCTATTATTTTTTTAGAGTTATTTTGGAGGTCTTTCAAATCAAACTAATGTATTGAATTATTATATTAGCCAAAAATCTTTCTTGAATGATGTTATTTTTATAAAAATTCTCTATTCTAAATGGATATTATAATGATTATTGAAAATTAATCTAATTTATTGATATCTAAAAAAAACATAATTATATTCTTCTTAAGATAGTCCAAATATTATCTTATTTTTAAATAATTTTTTTAAAAATATAAATTTAAAATCAAATAACAAAAAAAATTTATACGTACCCATACATATAAAGAAAATTATTTAAAAAAGTAAAATTTTTAAAAAAGGAGGCTAAGGCTTAAGGCTTAATCTTATGTGGATATAATAGGCCAAGGGAAGCCACTTTGTAGTTGTCCGCAACCACAAATTATGTCGATGTCCCCCCTCCCCAAAAAGTAAGCTACGACTCTCATCTCCTACCTCCCCTCCCCTCCCATTCCCCCCCCCCCCCCCCCCCCTCCCCCTCACCCAAAAAAAAAAAGGCAGAACCTACCCCCCTTAAACTCATAAAAATAAAAGGAAATAAAATTTTTTATTTTTAATTAAAAATAAATAAACCCCCTTTAGTAATAAAATAAAAATAGTTACATATTCCCAAAATCTCATAAAAAGTTAAGCCCTCCCCCACCCCCCCTAAAACTATTTACAAGAGGGCCCCTCTTCTCATTTTAATGCACAATGATGATGAGTCATCTCTTGAGAGTGAGAGAGGAAGTGATAATCATGAGTTAGAGGTGAGGAAACTCTAAACAAAGGAGCTAGAAGAAATTCATGCATCATTTGCCTACCCACAAAGACCTTTCTTTTTCTTTTTCTTCCGATCCATGATAACCTTTAATAAGGATGCTGATGTAATGGAACCCTCGAGCACCCATGATGCCAAAATTTCGATCATTAATATGATCAATGTATAATATTTAATTTTTATTAATCATAAATAGCTAAAATAATATTCAAAACTGTAAAAAAACTAGCAGATTAAAATTATTCTTATTTTTTATTGAAAATTTAGATTGGGAGAGGCATAGAGTAAAGTGATATATGGGATATTTGCATGAATCTGAAATCCTTGTTATTGCTTGGAAGAATTTAGCAAGATTTTGTAAGATAAACACAAAGGCTAGAAAATTGCAGCTCAAGTTAGAGCTACATCAAGTTGAAAGATGGGATTTATATATCAAGGAGTATGCATCAAAGAGCAATAGCATTGTGAAAGCCCTTGGATCTATCAATGTAGTAACTGATGATGATGTCATTGTGCAAGTATGTTTCGTTGGACTTGGAGATGAGCATAAGAGCTTCAAGCCATCTCTAAATATTAAGGATGATATTTCCAACTTTGTAGATTTAACATCTAAACTCATACTTGAGGACAAGAACCTTGTCTTGGATTCTTCTTCTCAAAGTAAGAGAATATCCACATATGTGTTTCATTCTACTACAAGAGAAGTAGAGTTTATAGCCAAGGCCAAGGTAGTGACAATGGTCAAAGTTTTGGTGCACAACAAAATAAGGGAGGATAGTCTGGAGGAAGGCGGAGTAAAAAATGATACGTTTCAAGTTTTAACTCACAATAGTAGAATTCTAGTGATAATAGAGAATAGTGACATTGTCATAAGAAAAGCTATCTTTCTATTAATTGTTTAAGAAGGAAAATTAAAATTAGAAATGGAAAAAAACAATAAGGTAGTTATACTCTCACTAGTAAAAATAACAATAATATATGCGAGTAGCTTTTTGTCATGTAGCATTTTATGAATACTATGACCGCTAATGGATCATCTAAGAATGATGAATGGTATGTAGACTTAAGTACCTCTAACCCCCCTCTAACCACATGACTTACTGTGGAGAGTAGTTTAGAGAGATATGCAATCCGAAAACTCTAGCCTATGTGAAGATAGGGGATGATACCTTCATTCATGACTATATGCATAAGGTCTAGGCATATCCTATGAAGAAGAAATTGGAAGTCTTGGTTATTGGCTTGCTTTGGTCAAGAACAAGTCTGAGTATAGGCTGAAATGTCTAAGGTCAAATAATGGGGGTAAATATATCTCTAAAGCATTTTAAGTAGTTTTGTGATGAAAGGGATATTAAGTGTCACTTGATTGCTCTTTGATTGCTCCATACATCCCATCCTAGAATGGTATGGATAAGTATATGAATGGGAAAACTTAGGAGCGAGTTCGTACTATGCTTAGTGAGGCATGCTTACCACAACATTTTTGGGCTAAGCTAGTTACTATTGCCGTATACTTGATAAATTGGTCTCCATATACTACTCTTGATATCAAGTTGGAGAGGAGTTGTCATTTCAAATCCCTCATATGCTCCTTTGTATATCTTTGGTTGTGAGGCTTTCTACCATGTTTCTAAGGATAAGCACAATAAGCTGGATCCTAAGTCTCAAAAATATATCTTTCTTAGTTATGGAGATATAGGTTAGATGAGCTATTGCATACGGGATTCCGCCCGAGTTCATCCATAAGAAATCATCTATATAATGTGCATTTAAAGGATATCATGTGGTTTTCCCTAAATACTATATAAGAAATCCCCCCAAGTCCAACTCTCAAATATGGGGTCAAGATTCAGCCACTTGTTCAAATATTTACTCCTTATTTGAAAGTGAAACTTGGGAGATTTCCAAATTCTCTAATAGGGTATTTTGTCCACATAATTCTCCTAAGTTCCTAGTTAACTTCTATAGAAGATCACATGTAATTAAAATCCTAGTCATAGACTTACATAAATTTACCTTCTCCTCTTGAATCTAACTGTATTTCTTATAACCAAGTCACTGAAATCAAGAATGTGAAACATCTCTAACTTCCATATAACTTGTCTTGCCATGTTATGTGTACAAACCCCCAAATGCATAAAGTTATGGGTTTTTATTTGCCTTCATAGTATGGACATAAAATCATATGACACCTAACCCCTCCAAACCTACACATCCTTCAAACTATCATTCTTCTACAAGTTCAAAACCTTCCTCATTGATCTTAATGTCCTCCTCATCCTCCTCGATACTATCTTGAAAAGTATCTATATTCACCTCTTTTATCTCATATACATCCAGCTCACATATTTTGAAGATTTTGATATGTTTCCTTGCAATTGGAATCCTCAATGTGTCCCAAGCAACTTACTAAGAGCATGGATAGCATTATCTTGCACATGTGTCACAATATATACACCAAACCATCATTTTGAGACCTTTTGAATAGTGCTATGCTAATTATCTAAATTGTTGTCCTAAACAAGTACCCAATATCCTTCCTGTATTACTCTTGTCCTAAGTCTATGATTCTCTCTTTTTATAATGAAGCCTTGTTTCCCTCAATCTTGTAACTATTATCTCAATTTCTTTTGGTCTCTGCTCTAACTATCAAGTGCATAGAGGAAGCAATTCTTTTCTACTTAGCCCTTCCTCGCAAGGTAATACAATCCATGTGGTAGTTACTGCTTTAATAGGCATATTTGACTTTTGTTCATAAATCAATTTGGAAAATATATACTAAGTCACTACACCATGTGTTGTCCAGTTACCCCATAATGCATATGGTAATTATCAAGCCAGTCCTTTACTCTACCTCTACATAACTTTGCCAAGTGCCTAATGATAGGTGAATGACCGCTCTCACTCTTTCCATTACCCTTTAATATGCCATTAGTGAATTTGGGAATTTGTGAGGTGCCTCCTCCAACAGACCCGGAGGAGTCCTCTTAGTAGTTGAGTGAAATCCATATCCATGTACATCACCATCCAGTCTTCCCATAGAAAACTTAGAACTTAGTTGAACATGGGAATCTCGGTTCTACTTCACAGGGGAAGCGTGGACAAGTCACCCCTAATAGCAATCTAATGCCCACCTAAGAAATATCACTTTGTAATCAATCAAAGGTAGGAGTGAGGTTAACATCGCACTTGGTTCAAAGAGAGTGAGAGATGGGGGAGAGTGTAACTTGATCTCCTTACCCATAAGATAAAATCTCAGCTCTGGTCCCCTAAAACAGTGTTAAATGTGATAACTAATCCCACCGATATTGGGAGGGTCACAATCCAATCACCTCTATCTAAACCTATCGGGTCCACCCAGCCATAGGCGTCCAATCGTCAGGATCGAAGCCTTCCACTTTTCTCGATGGGGTTTGCTTAGTTTTCTAATTAGCAAAGTATACTACCACATTGTTTGGACATATGAAATCAACTTCCTTTTATTACTCCGTTAAATTGGGTTTGTTAAACTCAATCTTTAGTACATAACAAACAATTTCAAACAAGAGATACTTTATTTCATAATAACATCCAGAATCATCACTCCGCAGAGTGGTAAAAAATTGTTTTCCCACACAAAAACACCGTCCTGCTGCCTAAGATAGGACGTTCCAATCTCTCGAGATGGGTTGTATGTGATCGCACTCCATCTATGGTCAACATGGAATTTACTGGGCTCATAGCCCCTCTAAGCTTCCCTGAGCCTCCAGATCCATCCTACATAACAAGGGCACTTACCACATGGCCCTTTGCCCTCTCAAGTGCTCAAGTGATCAAAAAGCAAAAATACCTATATCCCTCGAGAGTATAGGACCCCCCCCCCCCCCGTAGGTGAGTATTTCCACAATCCGCAAACTGTTTACGGAGCATTAGATTGGGGACCCCAATGTCCTAAAACACAACAATCCACAACTCGTTCGAATGTGCAAGCCTAAAATCATAAGAGTCATAACTCATCATTCACAAATCCAAAAGCAATCATAACCATAAAAGAGTTTTAACACACTTATCAATGTAAGCAATGCATAGAATCTATCCCCTTCATCAATTTCTGTTTTTCTTCCCAAAAAGCAATTGATAATACTAACATGATTTTGTAAGCTTAAATGCATTCTAACTAATTGTAATCTATGTAACCGACTAACTTATCCCTCATTAGGAAGCTGTAGAGTTAATAACTTAAAATTAGTCCTTTTATTTTGTACTAAATGTGATTATCTACTTTCGATCATCCATTATGATTATGGTTTATGGCCGCAACGTCGGTTTGTAGTGGAATAACGGGTCCTTCGAGTAGAATGGATTCGAGGTTCACTTTTGTCTAGAGAGAGAGAGAGAGAGAGAGAGAGAGAGAGAGAGAGAGAGAGGACTAATTGTAGAGAGCTTCGTCTCATCATCAACAGAGAAACTTCTGCATGGTCATTTTGCATTCTCTGTGTATGTTAGTCACCCAAGTGCACTTAACTCCCTAGTGACTTTGAATCTGTGCTTCATCCAACTTCAAGGCAAACTTTAGAACACCATAACTTTCTTCTACTGTGATTTTATACATGTGAACCATTGCAATTTGCACCTTTTTTAGATCAACCCATATATTGTTAAACTCATTGTAATAAAAAATTGCATTTTTTTAAATTTTTCATAGGACATAGACCTTTCGATGTGAATGTAATCTCCAAAAACATGTGGAATCTTGCGATTCATAGAAATTCTTGCAGTCGAAACTGCAAGGGCTCGGGGCAATCCAAATATAGTTACCCTATTGCGTTTAAGATTTTTAAACCATAATCCAGAGATAGCACGATCTAGTTCTTTTTGTTGTTCTATACTAAAAACATAGTTTTAATAAAGCTAGTCTTGGGAGGGTCTCCCAAGTCTTTCTTCCATGAACTGGCATATAGTATTTCAGTAATAATAATTATTATCTTCATAATGAGAGTCAATTTCATAGATAGAGCTATTTTTTACGAATGTGCAACATAAGTCAATTTCCTCTGGAATGTATATGCACATTAAAATAAACTACGTAATGGGGACATTACAGAAATTTCCACAAGTTTAGGACTCATGGTCAAACTTCCTCTTTACTATAACTCTCACATCATGGATTTGAATTTCGTGTTCAATAGCTCAATAGATTCCATTTTTCATAAGGCATCTAATCATGTATTAGATAGTAGCTTTAGGTGACCTGAAGGCATCTTATTTTGAGTCCCAATGTTCTAAATAATAAATAATGGGACTTCAAAGTTTTCCAAATTCACCAAAATTGTGTTCTTTGGATTAGTACTGAAGTTAATGCAAGCTTAATTCTCAACTGAGAGAAGAATGCATGAGCCTCATCTACATCCAGTTCTCCTCTCTTATTTGTAACCTTGCCTATGTAACAATAGTAGCAAAAGACCTCTTCCAAGAGAAATTTGCATGCTACATACATCGTCTTAGTGTGTAGAGCACTTTCTTCCACCTAATTATTCAAATCCTCATGCACAAGCACAAGGTATCCCATTTACCAAAGTTTTTAATGCATGGTGACTAAACCTACTACCCATTTGTAATGAAGAGATAAATGATAGACTACAACCCATCTCTATGTTTCACTTTTGAATGCATTTGATAGGTGTCACATGATTCCACAAAGTGTCAAACATCCTTATACATTCCCTGCCACCAATACCTTTGTTTAATCTTCTCAAATGTGTCCAAAACACCTCTATTCTTAGCCCACAAACTCTCATGAACATGTTTCCAAAGATAGCTATCTTTTGGAAAGAACCCACATACGTTTTTTAAATTTCTTTTGTACTCCTCTTCAAACCATCCATCGCTCTTGAACAATATGGAGATACTAATCCATTTTTAGTCATTCCCCTACATACACGTCTCGTAAGACCACTTTTAAAGTTGAAACACCTAAAGTGATTTCTCTCTACTATCCAAGATTTATCAATCAGTGCACATACCTTATTTATTGTCGTATTCATTCTTTCAATAGATGTCATTGTTAGCTCATCTATTGTACTTGTTGTATGTAATGATGTTTGTATTAATCAGCGCTATACTTGCAATTATAACACCTGCCAATTCAACCCCACTATTATATATATTTTTTAGTAGTAGTAAATCCACCCTCTTATTCATCATCTATCATCCTATCTTTGTTCTCATAGTGTACTCCTAGACAACATGTTGAAAATCAAATTATTTCTCCTTGCAATGTAGTATAATTTATGAGTTAGTGACTTTATATATGCAATCCACCATAGCATAGCAATATCTAGAGTGGCACAACTGCAATCATCCCCAATAATGACAAACATTTTGTTTCAGTAATCACGTGTGCACCTGTAGAGTGTTATTTCTTACATTTGAGGGTTATTATAAGGCCCATTGATGCCAGGAGGCATATTTCATGGTGGATTTCGTACCACCGCAGATTCCGTTAGGTTTTACGGTGGGTTCCGTAAACTTTGTTGACCGAGGCTCATACACAAAGTGGATTCTTTGTGCGAGAAGTTGATGGGGACGCCTATCCTTTTCGGGCGTTTCATTAATTTAGTGTGTACATGGGTGATTCCATAGCGGGTGATTTCGCAAAATGCATATTAAATTAATAAACGTTTATGAGTTTAGAGTGCGTACTCGTAATAAACTAAGGTTAGGATTGATTTCTAACCAGTTGATTTATTTATGTAGCTGAAGACTGCTAGGTATTCACTTTTGTCAGTTTAATTGTATTATTTTACTAACGATTGTGAATGCTTCAGTTGATGTGTAGAGATAGCAGCAGTGGTGGCGGAGGAAAGTATTGGAGGATAGGGAGTATTCGAGTTATCACTTATATTTTGATGGGCGCATACCTTAGGCATGGCGCCTATATTTTGTCGCGCCTATTTATTGAGGCGTTGGATATTTGTTTATTATTTTGTATGAGCATGGGCGCATGATTATGTTATTTGTACTTGGACATTGTATTGGGTAAACCTGACTCTTTAGGCACCGCCCATTAGCTTTATTTCTATTTTGTGCTAAAGCAAACTCAAAAGCCAAAAGCTTGCTATTTTGTAATTTGGGCTATTATTTGAGCTTGAAGATGATTAATACAAAAAATACATGCTTTGTGGAGCGCTCACACAAGGCATGAGGGGAGATTGCACCCAATTGGTCTCTTGTTCATGTCGTGCATGCTTTTTACCTTAAGTTTTGTGCAAAAAGTAGAGTTCTTTTGTTCTTGGGGACCTTCCGACATTCACTACGCGAGCGTACAGCATCTGATCTGCGCACTAGTGGTATCAGAGCGAAGCTGAGATCGAGAGCTTCCAATCGCTACCCATCTCATGCGAAGGTGGAGCTCCTGGAACGATCGATCTCTACGGTCAATCTCATCGCGAACGGTCGATATGGGTGGATTCGTGGCGGTCAAGAACCTTTGTTTCCATCCTCAGATCGCGAAGGACCAGTCTGCAACAACAGAGGACCACTTCTACATCCTCTCATACAAGTCGTGGAGTTACAGAGATAAGCCATATCTATTGTCAAGCTTAAAAGCTTAAGTTCTAAAGTTTTAAAGCTTAGTCTAATTTGAAGCTTTAATAAAGCTTTAAATCGTTGATTCGCGGGGACATCAGGATCTTCAGGGCGCCGAAATTTCCCTCGAGGACATATTCATGTCCTAAAAATCGTCGACTGATCAAGAAGCATAAAGCTTCTTAATACTCTAAGTCTACTAAGACTTCCCAACTACTCAAGTTCAAAGTTACTTATCTTGCAAGTTCTGTTGGTCCACAGTCACATAAATCTATCAAGTCACACAAGTTCTGCAAGTTCTGGTACTCTGCAAGTCACATAAGTCTGCAACTCTACAAGTCAGACAAGTCACCTGAAGTCAAAACTAACTTCTGTCCAAAACTCCTAGAAGGACTGTTCCTGCGCAGAAACTTCGAACTGCAAAGTTGTTATTTGGAAGGTACTGTTCGCATACGCAGGTTTGCTGAACCAGTTTCAGCACACGCAGAAGATCAAAACACAGATTTTTCAAAGATTACAAATCCCGCAATAGCCAAAGACAAAGATTGTGAAAGCCACACACAAAAATATATAAGCCTTGTACACCCGATCTTGAGCTACGCTCATCCTGCTAATTGGATTTTGAGAGTGTGAGGTCTTTTGAAGTTTTGCAGGATGATGGAACCACATATGGATGATTTAATGGCTGAAGGCGATCTTTCTGAACCTACGATGGAGCAAAAGCTGGATTTAATTATGATGCAGTTGGATAAAGAACGACGAGCTAGGCAAGCATTGCAAGCTCAATTGGCTAATTTACAAAGATCGACTACCGACAAAGAGGAACCAGAATCTAAAGATCTTATTCGACGTACCATCGACGCGACTCTCGAAGCTCAATCCATCCGTAAAGAAACAAAGATAAGTAAAAGAAATTTCAAATTCCATACTTTCAATGGCACTCAAGATGGAAAAACTGTTCTTGCATTCATCAGTCACTTTGATGATTACTTTCATGAGGAAACATATGTAGAAAAAGATAAAATCAAGTGTGTCACTAATCATTAAGTGGATAGAGCATCTCTTTGGTGGACCGTGGTTCGTAAGAGTATAGATTGTCCCACTACCTGGGAGAATTTCAAGAAGTTTATGCAGAATTTCCTTCCTCCACAATTTCATGAAAAATCCATAAAGCAATGGGACCTTTTTCAGCAAAGAGATCGTGAGCCTATTCCTTAGTACACCGAACGCTTTTGGAATGCATTACTCCAGTTACGCATGCTTGAAGATGTACCTGAAACGACACACAAGCGCAAGTATATGTCTGGATTACTTGGGCATTACTACGCTGAAGTTAATATGTTCAAGCCTGCAACTCTTGAAGACGCAATTTCTTTAGCTCATGACACTGAAGATAAGCTTCGAGGAAGAGATAAGCGTCCACAGCAATTTCAAACCAATGGTAACTATGGATCTAAGCAATTCAACTCAAATTTTAGAAGATTTAATCAAGGTCGTTTTCCTTCATCATCTTTCCGTAAGTCTTGGGAAAAACCAACTGCTTTACCATCCAATACCAATCAAAACCCCAAGCCAATTCCACAACCAAATCCTGATATTCTTAGACTTCCTGCCATTGCAAAAAATGTATCTAAAGCCAAACCTATAGTGTGTTACAAATGCCACCAACCTGGACATCTAGCAACCAATTTCCAATCAAAGAAGCCACCTGTCCATATCAACTACCTTGGAACGATGGAAGATGACGAACATGAAGAAATGCCTGATTTCACAGAAGATGAAGACGACATTACTACTCCTTCGGATACTTTACCAGGTATGCCAACTCCACATTCTTTATTGACAATGAAATGTTTAGTGCATGGAAAAGAAAAGATTATTTTGCATGATGATGGTAGTACTCATGATTTTATTTTTGCAAAGCTAGTAAAAGAATTGAAATTACAAACTCTTCCTATGCATTATCGCATTAAAGCAGCATTTTTAGGCGCAAGGTATAATGGAACACAAGAGGTGCATGATTTAGAAATTCAAATTGGTGAATACACTGAAAGAAGGAATTTTCTAGTCCAGTGATATTATTTTAGGTATGCCTTGGCGTCATCAGCATAACCCTGATATAGATTATTCCACGCATTCAATTAATATTCAATTTCAAGGAAAACATATTAGATTGTATGGTATGCATGCATCTAATGCTTTTCCATTGCTTTTGCATACTCAAGCTAAACGTGCATTATGCAAAAGTAGTAAATTTTATCTCATTTGGGTGAATGAACTGCAAGTTAAAGAAAACCATATGCACCCTAGGCATGAAGAATTTCTTGCACACTTTAAAGACTGTTTTGCAGAAGATCTACCACCTGGTTTACCTTCTTCATGTCCAGAAGACCACAAAATAGATTTGATTCCTGGCACACAACCACCTTGTAAAGCACCATATAGGCATAACCAGATAGAGCAAAAAGAAATTCAAAATCAAGTTGAGGAATTACTCAATAGAGGATTGATTAGACCTAGTATTTCTCCATTTGATACACCTGTTTTGTTAGTAAAGAAAAAGAATAATACTTATCGTATGTGCATTGACTATCGTGCTTTAAATAAGATCACTCTAAAGAATAGATATCCAATTCCTAGAGTTGATGACCTTATGGATAAACTGCAAGGTTCTACCATATTTAGTAAAATAGACCTTAAATCTGGTTATCATCAGGTAAGATTAGATAAGTCTGACATATTCAAGACTGTATTTAGAATATAATTTGGTCATTATGAATTTTTAGTGATGCCTTTCGGATTGACTAATGCACCTGCTACATTTAGTAGAATGATGAATCGTATATTTTTGATATATCAGCATTGTGTTATTGTATTTTTTGATGATATTTTGGTGTTTAGTCAAAATGAGAAAGAACATTATGAACATTTGTCCTTGGTTTTCAAGTTGTTGAAAGATAATCAATTGTATGCTAATCCGAAAAAGAGTGAGTTCTTTAAAACAGAAATTGAATATTTAGGTCATATTGTATCATCTGATGGTATTAAGGTTGACCCTAAGAAAATAGAAGCAATATTGAACTGGCCTATACCTAAAAATGTGCATGAGTTACGATCTTTCCTAGGTCTTGCTAGTTTTTACAGGAAGTTTGTGCGAAATTTTTCATTACTTGCTTTACCTTTGACTAAACTTTTAAAGAAAGGTATTGTTTATCATTGGTCTGCTAATCAACATAAATCTTTTGACTTATTGAAACATGCATTAACCCATGCTCCTGTATTACAACTGCTTGATTTTAATAGACCATTCTTTTTAGTAGTTACTGATGCTAGCGGATCTGGAATAGGAGCCGTACTTATGCAAGACAATCATCCCATAGCCTATTCTAGTTGTAAACCAAAACCCTCCAAACTTAAATATTCCACATATGATAAAGAATTATTAGCTATAGTACAAGCTTTAAGACAATGGAAACACTACTTAATGGGTTCTGAGTTTATGATTAAGATCGATCAACAAAGTATTAGACATTTACTTAGCCAACCCCAAATATCTGACTGACATATCAAATGGGCAGCCGTTATTCAGAGTTTTCATCCGATTATCCAATATCAACCGGGTAAAGAAAATGTAGTGGCCGATGCATTAAGTAGAAGACCCACCATTCATAATATTTCTGTTATATCGTTTGATTCTTTAACTCCTATGAAAGATACTTATCATCAGGACATTACTTTTCATGCTGATTGGAATAAATTAGTTGGAAATAACTGGATTCCTATTGATTCACTGTCTTATAATGATGGATTCATGTTTTATGAAAATAGATTATGTGTTACAGTTCCCTTCAGATCTTTTGTTTTGAATGAGATTCATTGTCCTCCATACCAAGGTCATAGAGGTATCATATCTACTTTACGTACATTAACTGAAGATTTTTATTGGCCACATATGGACACTGATGTATCTAACTTTGTTTCTGAATGTTTGATTTGTCAAAGAGTTAAGAGACATCACGGTAAACATTATGGATTACTTATGCCTTTATCTATTTCATCAAGACCATGGGAACAGATTTATATGGATTTTATTACTGGTTTACCTAATACTAAAGCTAACCATGATATGATTTGGACTGTAGTAGATAGGTTTAGCAAACAAGCATATTTCATTCTATGTAAGAAAACTTTAACAGCATCTCAGGCAGCACAATTATTTTTGAAAACTGTTTTCACTAACCATGGATTACCAAAAGTTATTATTTTTTATCGTGATTCCAGATTTTGTAACAACTTTTGGATTACTTTGTTTGCTAACCTAGGAACAAAAATTGATTTCTCATCTGCATTTCATCCTGAAACTAATGGACAAACAGAAGCCACTAATAGTACTATTCTAGATCTTTTACGTGCTTATACTATTTCTAAACCACAGACATGGGACACACATTTGCATTTACTGTAGTTTGCATATAACAATACACCACACACATCTACAAAGAAAGCACCGTTTGAAGTGATTTATGGTTATAGATTGTCTACACCTGTTGCATCTTTATCAAATAGAATTCAAAGTACTGATGATATTGCTAGTATGCACGCTACTATTTTTGATGAGGTTAAAGACATGATTGCCAAAGCCCAGCAATCATATACCAAACAAGCCAATAAGAAAAGACAAGCAATGAATTTCAAAGTTGATGACTATGTTTGGTTGAGAATAGAAAAACGTAGATTACAAAGTGTAGATAGACATCCAGTTGTGAAATTAGCACCTGGATTCTATGGACCATTTAAGATTATTCACAAAATCAATGACAATGCATTCAAGTTAGAATTACCACCTCACTGGAAAATTCACAACACATTTCACATTAGTTTATTGCGACCCTTTAGAGGCCAATTACCTGTACACCCTATTTACGAAAACCCACCTTTGTTAGAGGAAGAGACTGAAATACTTGAACCTGAAGCTATCATAGATACTGACTTTATGACCACTAGAAATGGCTGAAGATATTCTAGATATCTAGTCAAATTTAAGAACCATCCTGTAGAAGAAGCCCAATGGATGCACGCTAGAGACTTAAATGCTTTTCCCACTCTGCTAGCTCCACATTGAGCTAATAGCAATTGAGGTCAATTGCTATCCCACCCCAGGGATATGATGCCACGAGGCATATTTCACGGTGGATTCTGTGCTACGCTGGATTCCGTGAGGTTTTACGGTGGATTCCGTAAACTTTGATGACCGGGGCTCATATACAAAGTGGATTCTTTGTGCGAAAAGTTGATGGGGACGCCTATTCTTTTCGGGCGTTTCATTAATTTAGTGTGTACATGGGTAATTCCATAGCGGGTGATTCCGCAAAATGCATATTAAATTAATAAACGTTTATGAGTTTAGAGTGCGTTCTCGTAATAAATTAAGGTTAGGATTGATTTCTAACCAGTTGATTTATTTATGTAGCTGAAGACTGCTAGGTATTCACTTTTGTTGATTTAATTGTATTATTTTACTAATGATTGTGAATGCTTCAGTTGATGTGTAGAGATAGCAGTAGTGGCGGAGGAAAGCATTGGAGGATAGCGAGTATTCGAGTTATCACTTATATTTTGATGGGCGCATGCCTTAGGCATGGCGCCTATATTTTGTCGCACCTATTTATTGAGGCGTTGGATATTTGTTTATTATTTTGTGTGCGCATGGGTGCATGATTATGTTATTTGTACTTGGACATTGTATTGGGTATACCTGACTCTTTGGGCACCGCCCATTAGCTTTATTTCTATTTTGTGCTAAAGCAAACTCAAAAGCCAAAAGCTTGCTATTTTGTAATTTGGGCTATTATTTGAGATTGAAGATGATTAATACATAAAATACATGCTTTGTGGAGCGCTCACACAAGGCATGGGGGGAGATTGCACCCAATTGGTATCTTGTTCATGTCGTGCATGCTTTTTACCTTGAGTTTTGTGCAAAAAGTAGAGTTCTTTTGTTCTTGGGGACCTTCCGGCATTCACTATGCGAGCGTACAACATCCGATCTGCGCACCACCCATAGCTTCCTCTTCACTTATGGATACCTCATTTGTCTTTCATTGAACACTTTTGCACCAAATCTAATTGCATATCGATTCTCTTCCTTGTCATCTTGCCCAATCACCCATCCAATACGAATAGGGCTAGTGTCCATTGTAATAACATTAGGATTTTCCTTTGAATAATCAATCTTCCTCAATGTCAATGAAGATTTTAGTAGTTTCCTTGATTTCCTCATGGCTTTGGTGTGCTTTTTGTCCCAAAATAATTTCTCTCCCTTCTGTGATCACTAATACAAATCATCTACCACGTACCCAAAATGTGGTATCCATATGAGGTAAAAGACATATGCTCCTAAAAATAGTCTGACATCTGAAATATTGGAATATGTATCTTGCATCTCGTCTATCCCATCTATCTTTGCTGGAGAAAAATTTCCACCATAGAGCTCCAATATGTGATTGACAATCAATACCTCGTCAACACCAAAAATAGACTTTTGGCCCAAAAGAGTCAAATGCACTTCCTCTAAGCAAGCCAAAATCTTTTCACAAATTGGCGATATGACTGGGAACAAATGCTCTACAACCATGCCCATTCAACTCTTCATTCTTCTTGTCCTATACACAACTCTTTATTGGTACATCATCTAAGAATGGCATAGTTAATTCTGGTATATAATCCCTTAAGACTTTGTTCTACACACACAAGTACTCCATCTCTAAGATACAAAGTAATGATGGATTATATATCCTTCTTATTTACCATTCATCATGTGCTCCACCCATCTAGTGCGACTAAGTGGACATTATAGTCTCTGATCATCTTATGCTTCAAATATTCCCACACAATGGATATGTGCACTTCCTCGCAAAATTGGCTATTCCACAAAAGAAACCCTAGACCACTCTTCTACCCAAGCCAAGTTGTTTATGGTTTGGGTTGTAAAAGTTGATCTAGATTTGTATGCCAATTCGCACAAAACCTGGCCTTTCCTTCCCTGTTGTGGCTTCCTCTAGTGTCATCACATCTTCCCTAGACTCTATTTGGGTCTCCAAAAAACACTCCACACTGGTAACAATATCATTTTGATTTCTATGTCCTACAAATGCAGAAAGGGTGCATTCATAAAACAAAGTTCTACATACATTTGGTTGTATTTATAGAAAGAACATGCACACACACAAAGAGATATTCCCTTTACTAGCTTACTCTAAAGTTACCTAGCACACGCAAGTGGCTTGCTTATTAGTCTCAGATATATGTAAAAGGATAATTTTTCGACGAGCAGTTAGGATATCATCATCACATGTCACGTAACTTTTTGTCCAAGACATTAGCATTCTATAGAAAGGAGTTTTTCCCTAGAAAAGAGAGATTGGCAACCGACTCTTAGCTCTGGGGGAAGGACTACGATATAAGAAAATTTTTATGTTCTCATGGTGAGGCGTGGAGTGGGGATGGCAACGAGGTGAGTCGCGCGAGAGACGACCAAGCCAAAGCTTTCTGACAGGTCGACTTGCTCTTGGCCGGGCGGCAACTCCCAATCGAAGGTGTGAATGAGGCGAGCGAGGGCAAACTCGACGATGCTCGCGCCGAGAGTCAGGCCAGGGCAGATCCTGCGGCCGGCCCCGAAGGGCAGGAACTGGAAATGCTGGCCTCGAAAGTCCAATGCACTGCCCTGATCGCCGGACAGGAGGAAGCGCTCAGGAAGGAACTGTGACGGGTGGTCCCACAGCTTGGGGTCTCGGGCCATGGTCCATGCATGCACCATGACGCGAGTGCCCTTGGGGAGGTGGTAGCCGCCCACCACGCAAGCCTGGCTGGACATGCGGGGCGTCAGGAACGGCGCTGGCATGTGCAGGCGCAACGTCTCCTTCACTACACACCTCAGATACCCCAGCCTCGCCACGTCCTCTTCCTCCACCATCCTCTCCCTGCCCACCGCCTCGTCCGCCTGCTTCTGTAGCTTCGCCAGCTCCTCTGGGTTGGCCATGAGCTCCGCCATTGCCCAATCCAATGTCGAACTTGCTGAATCAATCGCTCCCACAAGAAGCTCCTGGGAAAGCACGGGTCAAGGAGAATTAGATGAACCACGAGTCTATTAGAAAGCATCCTGCAGTCTCCAATATATCGATGGCGACATATAGGAATTTGTGAAACCACGAGTACCTGGAGTAGCTGCTTCACCCTGTTCCTGTTGTCCGGGAAGCCAGCCAAGAGCACGCGTAGGAAGCTGCCAGCTGCCGCCTCTTCCCTGCACGCATCCACACCATAGATTCTATCGTGGCCCTGATCTTGCTCGTATTGCTTGATCAACTCCTCCAGCAGCGCATCGACCTTCGCGCGGTGTTCATCGAGGGATCGCTTGGCTTTGAGGTCCAAGAATCCGAGGGCGGGTATAAAGTCGCCAATCACGTTCGACTTGAACAAAAGAGTGCTCTTATGCATTACCTCCTTGAGCCGTTGGATGTGTGAGATGTCGTCCTGGCGCTTGCCGACGGCGATTCGGCAGAAAAGGTTCTCGAGCAGGGAGTCGATGTGAGAGGTGAGGTCGAGGCAGGTGCCGGCCGAGGATTGGATCTTGGAGATGGCGTGGTTGATCTCCTGGTCTAAGACGGGCTGGAATGAGACGAGGCGCTTGGGGTTGAAGAGGTGGAGGGTGGCAAAGCGCCGGAGGTCCTGCCAGGCGGGGCCGAGGTCAGCCATGGCGAGGGTGTTGCCCGTGCCGAACTGCAGGCGACGCGAGGCCTCCATGGGCGGCCGGTTCGCAAACACCTTGTCCTGGTGCTGAAGCACCTCCCTGGCCAAGGACGGGCTGCTGATTACCACCGTGTCAGCGTAACCCAGGCGCAGGTGCAGTATCGGTCCATACTTGCTTGCTAGCTGAGCCAGGTTCCGGTGGATGAGCTTCCCGCCGGCCACTAAATGATACAGGTTTCCTATCACCGGCCATATTGGCCATGGTCCTGGCGGTAATCCCCTCCATCGCCTGCTATTCTGTAACACAACGTAGCACAATAGCACCACCAGCCCGGCGGTCACCAAACTACTCGGTACTTCCGTTCGCACAACCTCCATGTCGCCTATTCTCATTCTGCTCACAAGGAACTTTAGACACCTATCCATATAGAAAAAAAAGAGAAATTTTCTAGATACTTATCAATGTATCTAAAAAAAGAGAAATTTTCTAGATACTTATCAATGTATCTAAAAAAAGTCTCATGTAGTAAAAGTGGAACACTTTACAAGTTAGTAATATAGTAAAAAAATCCTATATAGAAATTTCAAAATTCTCTAGTTATCTATGTAGTGAAATTTTACTATATAAACATACCAGATAGAACTAATCATATAGTGTTTTTTATATATAAGAAAACTAGTTGCAATCATGTAGATAGTTTTAAGAATTACTAATATGGTAAAAAATATAAATCAAAATAATAGAAAGAATTAAAAGATGTTACCTTCATTAATAAAGAGGTCAATTCAAGATACATATATAATCAATACTCAAAGATTTATTGTGATTTTTTGTAACATGAATTTTCTCTCTATAGAGTAACCAATCCACGAGAGCTTTTCTCATGGCTGGCAATGTTTGCTCATTGCGTCCTCCTAAAAAAGTAGGATCTCTCTTAATAACACCATATGTAGATTTTAACGATGCATATAGCTCATCAATGGATTGGATGTCTAAATATTTGAGGAGAATGGTTTCTTGGTCTTCCTCTTAAAATGCATTAACAACCTGCATTTTAGAAATACAACATAGATTAATGTGCTACTACATCATAATTTAATTAGCTACTCTATTGTCTTAATATTTAATAACATTGAGTTACCGATGAAGTTCTTGATGACAATTCTATATTAGAAGGATCCACACTTTTTTATGGCTCAACATGGTCGAGAGTCTATAGTATAGACAATAAAATAAAGTTAACAAAATTAAATTATGCCACATTTAGAAAAAAAAAATGCAAAGAAGTACCTTAGATAATTTCTTATTTTTGCCCTTACTCTCCTTTTGTTGTTGCTTGCTTTGCTGCATTTTCTCGCTCATCTTATCACAATAAGTTTGTAACTAGATATAATGTATTAAATGCATATATTAAAATAAAATATCAAGAGATAGCTAAGCATACCTTTCGTACACGAAGACTTTTCCGTGCTACTTCAACCCCCTCAAGATCTTGGATCATATATTGTGGAAGAGAGTGTTCACTACTGCATGAACCCTATAATACAAGAAAAGTAAAACTTAAAATGGAATATATTTTAATTTAAAAGTATACAAAAATTAAGAATATATGTATATATTCCTCATATAGATGGAATTCCTTGTAGTAGCTCCATAAAACTATGATCTGAGTTTAAATAGTCCTGAAACATTGGTTAAGTGTTAGAGACAATCAAATGAAAAAAGACTACAAACCAAGATATACTAACCATTTCATTATTTTTTTGATATTTTTCGGAAGCAGAAATTGAAACAAGAGGTGGACCATCATTATGAGATTCCAACTAGTACAAGCAAAAAAATTGAAGTCAATATCAAAAACTAAAAACTCCAAATATTAAAATATTTAAATGAGTGAATGATGTACATACATGTGTTGCACTATTCTCAGAAAAGATACATTGTTCTTTCACCATAAGTTGTGGATAATACACCTCCTCACTTGTATCCTAAAATTTTAGAGAAAATATAATGAAATGTAACTATATCTAAGAAACTTTAAGTGAAATGATTATAATAAAGATAAAGATAATAAAAATTATACAATAGAAAAAATAAAACTTGAGATGAAAATTGCAAATCTTACTGGTTTTTGTTGCATATGTACTTGCTCGAAGCTATGATTATTCTATTAAAAAACCATAGTTGTGCCAATCAATACCAATTTCTTGTGTATATAATCTATGGTGAGAAAATTTTGATAAATAAGTATGCTTACCAAAGATATATCCACCAAAGATGATCTTTTCCTCTTGAGTTTCTTTCTGAGATTTTGAGCAACAGAAAGATTGTACAGATATACATCCTCATTTTTCCAAAGGTAAGTAGCACAGGAAACTCAAGGGGTAAAATTTAATCATAGTTTTGATCTATGATCTCTAAAATTCTATGTTTGTCATCTTTATTATTATGAAACCGCAAATCATTGCCAATCTCATGGCTCTTGACCCAATTATACACTTTTCTATGATTAGCACAATACCTAACATTTTGCGTATCTCGATAGTATTTTAGTAAAAATGGTTTTCCAAACTCATCTTAGTCTTCTCGACTAATCCTTTTAGGTGGTTTGAAAATCTGGTCATATGTAGGAGTCTTCATCAGAGATACATCCCCTATTTGTATACTCTTGATTTGCTTTTGAGGTGGTAACTAGACTCTTTTACTTTATATTGAAACTGGTTTGTCATTCTCATTGTTTGTTCGGAACTATCATTCTTTGATTTTAGTTCCTCAATTGTTTTTTGTAGAGTGATGATAGTTTGCATCATTGAATCTAGAGTTTGTTGACTTGGGGAGGCCATGAGACAAGCTAAAACTAAATCAAGAAACTATGTTAATATTCAACCAATAAAGAATCAATCAATCATATAAAAAGGATACAATATACAACTATATAAACCATGAGACAAGCTAAAATCAAACAAGATACAAGCTAAAATCAAATTTTCAACTTTATATGCTAGTATTCCTCAAACAAGAGACTATATCCATACATTAATCTTCTTCAAGCAAGAAATTTTCTCATTTTTTAATAATCACACATGCACACATACACATATACACACAAAGATTGAACTACCTATACATGAGACACAACATGAGCTATATCCACGAGATACCGTCCTAATATACAAACACCCATAGATAAAGCATTATGATATACACAATGGGATGGCGATCAGATAATGATGTCCATTATGACCAATGCTACTAGCACCCATTTGAATCTCCATATAGTACTTACTTGGATTATGAGGCCACCGTCCATGACAAATAGAGGGTGGAGATAGCTTATAAGCCTTTTCACAACAAAAATCTATCATCTTTTTCTTTTCATTGGACATGGCTCTCATGAGTACTCATATGTATTTTTGAAATATATTTAGAGATCACACATTCATCGCATCATATACCAAGTCTATTGACAAGTTAAAACCATACAAATCATACAGTTTCCATAGAATAGACTCTCCAGCTAATCCTGCAAGCTTTAGTTTTCCATCCTTTTCAGCTTGTGTGGATGCCCTCTTTGACCTTGATAAGGCATCAATCATTTCACCTATGGACCGTTGAGTTGAAGGATATCTTGCTTGATATCGACTACCATCATAAAGGTAACGTCCTTGGAATGAGGGATTACTAGTAACAAGAGTAGCTTGGGCTTTGTCTCTACTACAAAAGAATTGCCCACCATCTTTGAAGGATCCTGTTTTGCATTGTGCAGGATGATCCCCTGTAACTATCATTAGCATTGATCTAACAACACAAAAGTTTGATTGCCCCATTGGATTTTCAAAAATCTTTTCTACAGGGTAGTTGTATGATACTTGCATATCATTTATGTAAAGGTCTTGTAGCTCACTAATAAGTGGTCTTAAAAAAGTTTGAAATACATCAAGAGTATTACGAATAAATTTAGAGCAACTAAAATGTATGAATAAAACATGAATAATGCCTAATATGGAACCCTTCCCACCATTAAGGACCTTAATTTCAACCACACCACAGTCCTTTTGAGTGGTATGAGAGGCTTGGAAGCCATCCCAATGTAAAAGAAGTGCCAAGTTTCGAGGATCACCTCTACACTTTTTCTTTTTACATTTGTTGAGATGTCGGCATTTTTTACAAACAAAACTATACTCTTGCATCTCTTGGTCAAAACCTTGTTCTAGAACTATTGAAAAACAAGACCTTGGAAAAGTTGTATATACTTTCCCACATGTAGGGTTGTTGCACGCAACAACCATCTCATACTCAGCATCAGGATTCCAAAAATCTTGATACTCACGACACTTTGTTCCATCCCAAAACTCGTTTATGAATTCTGGTTGCATATGGATATCTTTCCCTAACCATCTTGTTTTATGACGCCACATGCTTAGGAAATCATGACAAAGTGTCCTGGATCGCACTAAAAGCTCTAATTGTTTCTTTAGAGGTAAATAATCAATAGCTAAAATTTCTCTCCTTGGTTTATTGCATTTTTGACACTTTTCACAACATTCAATACAATCACGCTTGAGTATTCTTTTTCGCATATTTTGTTTGCAAGAACACAAGACTACATCTTTGGCATAAGAATCTTCTTTACTAGGTGTAAGAAGTTCAATTTCATGATCATTGTTTTTACTTCCCATGCAAAACCTATAGCACTCAGGTTGGACCATGCCAAGACCATGATACATAGAGTCAAGTTGCTCCCAAGATGTCGGGACTCTTACTCCATCAAGATTTCCATCGCATGTATCAGGTAGTTGCACTAATAGCTTACTTAAACTTGGCTTGCAATCTTCAACTCTTTGAGCCCTAGCCCTTGGATTTCCCATGTCTCCAAATAATAATTGGAGCATCTTCTCTTGTGCACTAATTGATATTCAGTTCTCATCCCAAAGAGCTTGAAGCTCAATTATTTTTTGTATAGTTTGTTGATATAATGATGGCCCAATAATAGATATGTGATTGTCTATAGAAGGATCTATTTGAGGAGACTCAGCATGGTTAATTGAGTTGTTGTCATGACTGAAGGGGGGACTTATAGATGTATTGATAGTTTGATCATTGCCTTGTTCATGTTGCCTTTCATTAGAAGGAGTAAGACCAATTTGCATACTTAGTACATCATATTTGGCCTTCAACTCCTGGTGCCTAAGAAAAGTTTGTGGACCAACACTCCTCCCACCATTACAATATGCAAGGCAATCACACCACCTACGTCGTCTATTTAAATCATCTATGTTAGTTTCACAATGCATTGGAGATGATTCTTCGTGCCTTCGGTTCGCAAGATGATCTCCTTGCACATTTGAGTCCCTTGGTTCACTAGGATGTGATCTTTCTAGAGAAGAATGCGTAATCCCAAGCATGTCATTTTTAGCGTGTCTAAAATAAGTACTACAATTCACTAATTGCCAACCTTCAGTACTATGGGCACACTTATAGTTACATGTACATTTTCTTAATGTGCTTGTAGAAGAATACATCCCTTACTTGAGTATCTTCAATCTTCAATCCAAGGATGATGAAACTATAAGCTCCACAATTATAACTCCAAGACTGCAAAAAAACCAACCCATAACATAGTTTACGTTAATAACATATTTTAGTTGCACAGTTAATATCATAGTCTATACTAGTTTAGCAATAGAGCTACATTTAAAACCATACTTCGTAGTGTCTATTAGTGTCTTGGAAATAGACACACAATTTCACAATTAGGATGAGAAACCCTAAGTCGCGAAAGAAAGGTGTTGGGAGAACTCTTAGAGTTTTCCTTGCACCCTTGAAATTCATAAGGATTGGCAACATTTGTTGAATGTTAACAATGCTAGAGGTACAAATGAGAGGCATACAAGGAAGAATCCCAATATTAACTACAAAGATCCAAAGGTCCAAGGACCCTTGCATCCTAGTGCAACCAATGCTATGTTCCAAACTGTGAGCTAAATGGAAATTGGTTTAGAGTAGATGGGGGAAGTGGAGTGGTATTGTGTGGAGGCTATCTCAATTATTGGAAGCTTAACTGATAGGAAACCTAGGTTTTGTGACGGTAAAGGTTCACCTAGGGTTGGGTCTGGTAAAAGAAGCTGACTTAGTGGTTGGGTCTGCAAAGATTAAAAGGCGATGGATTTGGAAGCCCAAACCCTACAATGATGATAATAGTTTAGTAGGTAAAGTGCCAAATTTTCCAAATAATGAGGGCATTAGGTCAAATAAGTGAGATAAAGAGAATGACCTTGGGATATTAGCACATTGATATTTTCCAAATAATGAGGGCATTAGGTCAAATAAGTGAGATAAAGAGAATGACCTTGGGATATTAGCACATTGATATTTTCAAGATTTCTATGGATATTAGCCCTATAGATCTTCTCACAAAGACTTTACCTTTTGAGTGCTTTGCACTCCCTAGAACTTCTCACAAAGTCTTTACCTTATGATACGTTGGCCCATGGGTACGATTTTAGTGGAAGGACACTGAGATCACTACTGCATGCAGAGTACTCTACTGCATGCAATTCTGACAGTATATTCCTCCTCCTCTCTGCAAGACATGCAGTGATCGATCTCCATCTACTAGCAGCTTTGACTTGAAAAGCAGTGGAGTTTTCTGATGGGGGCAACCTATTGATGAGCACGCTCCAACTGTACCAGCATGTAGCTGCCTCTTTGTATGGCTTCGTTGGCAGCAAAGAAACCAAAGGCAAGGTAAGGGCTACAATGATAGAGCTGAAGGAGTCCTTCCTTTCTTTGTTGCACCGTGATAGGTCTCAAAAGCCCACCACACATGCAAGAGTGTGAATGCAGGGAATGCTGCAATGCAATACTACCCATTATGTTGTCCTCAAAGCTCTTGCATGAGATGGAAGCAGAAGAGGCTTTTCTAAAGGTTCATAGTTTGGGGACATCTATGCCACTGAAAGATCTAGACCGTGTAGTATCATCATTTGCAGCTTGACAACGAAATAGCATCAAGTAGTGACCCAGACCGTGTAATTGCGTGCAGAGTGCAAAAGCCTGCTCAAGATGCAAAAATACTGAACTCTGGCAGGAGATATAGCTGTTGATCACTCAACCTCCTCTTTGCAAGCTGATGACAAGATACACCAACTCGGTGAATTGTTTAGACTCCTTGGTGAGTATCTGGTGAAGGTAGAATAAATGGCTAGGATTTTGTGATTTAAGCATCTAGAATTTAGTACTAAAGCATGCAGTTCTTGCAGCTTCTACAGCAAAAGGCCATTTGCTTCATCACTGTGCTTCACAGGATAGCTTGATATTATCAAGGACAGGGAAGATTACGAGGAATAAAATGAAAGAAAAAGACTTGATTTGGAAAAGACTGGGCAGAAGTTGACAGTGATAATAGGGGGAATGAATTCATGTGGGCAGCAAAGGGCTTGACGGTTATTTATGACAAATCATGGGCAACAAGGAGTTGATTGACTACAACAAATGGATTGCTGTAACTAGCATCTGCTTGAGTAGTCGTGATCATCACAGGGGCAAAACAGACAAGTCTTGCTGATGGCGCCTTCTATCTGATGAAATCAAATGAAATCACAAGCAACAAAAACTAGTTGATGCATACAGTTCTTGATGTCTAGGCCCCAGCTTGATTCCTTCACGAGCAGTAGGTCGTGTTCAAGCACAACCTATTAATGATGCTAATTGTGAGCATATGCTTAGTGAATTTATGGGAGCCTTGTGAATGAGGAAGTAACAATTTTTTTTCAAGGACTCAGAGCAAAGGCCGGTGGCCTCTCATCGGTAATATTATCATGCTTACAATATCCCTTTGCATGTTTCTTTGAATATCGTGGCTAGACGTGCAGAGATACCCTAAGCAAAGTAGCATGTGACCCGCTGGATGGCATCGCTGTGGTGGCTATGTAGCATCCACATCACTACAATGGATGTATTGATCAGAGTCTGCATGATACTATACTACAAATATGAAAGTGGAAAGCTATCAAATGGGGCTATATTGAGGACTCTTGAACCTCTGACTAACTCGTAGGATGATGCACAAGAAGTTCTGGACCATTGCCATGGTAATTCTCACATGATTAATTACAACAACATCGGTAAGCAGTCATTTCTCTCTCTCAATTTCAAGGATTACATCATGTCCTATCACAATAGACAGGAGATCATGTAGCTCAATGAAATAAGAATGGACAAATCTGGAGCAACATATCCTAGAGTTCCTTTGACCTTCGTAGAGCTTACATGCTTGGCAATCCCAAAATCTGCTAGTTTGGCCACCATCTCCTGATCTAAAAGTATGTTGCTTGGCTTCACGTCACGGTGGACAATTTGTTTCCTGAGGCCATGATGCAAGTAGGTAAGCCCATTAGCCACACCCAATGCTATATGCAACCTCAAGGGTAGACTCAACTTAGTGGGCTCCTGACAATGGAGCATACTTCATGATTAGGAGATAGAACCTTGATGCCAGCATCTGCTTGCTTGATTACAGGTGCAAGTTGAAGAGTCAAATTGGTGGCCTTGTACACTTTGCTGCTTCCACCTTTTCAAATTATACAAGCTTCACTGAAATTCTGTGTTGCACATTCTAGTTCTCAGATTAAGGACTACTTAATGTGCCTGTTATAGGCAGATACTACTGGAGAAAGCAATGGTGAGACCTCCTTCACCTTCCATTTTGAGCAATGGTAAAAGGCATATCTCAAGAGAAAAAGGCAAATGGCAAGCCCAAATATAGAGCTCAAAACAATAAGTACTTTATACCCCACCTTGAGCTTTGATTTATTTTGTGATTGAGCATCATAAGTCAGCATGGGACAAGGTTTGGACAATGGAGGGCCATATATATCCGGATTGAAGAGGAAAGAGGTAGCATTTAGCTTTGCAAAGATCCCAGATGAGGGTATTGGCCCTGATAGCTTGTTATAAGAAAGATTATGTACTTCAAGCTCAGTAGTCCTGCAAGAAATGTTGGAATTGGACCTGAGAGTGAGTTCATGGAGAGATCCAAACTCTCCAAACCTTGCAAGCTTGAGACAGCTTCTGGTATGCTTCCTATTAATGAATTTTGAGAGAAGGTTGAGGCTTATTAAATTCACACAATTCCCAATGCTTGCTGGCATTGTCCCAGATAAATTATTTGCAGATAGGTCTATGCTTTGCACATGAATTAATTGTCCTATCCCTAGTGGTATGATGCCATTAAGCAGGTTGCAGGGCATGGAGAAACTAAAAGTCATTGTTGGCAAGCTTGCGACCATGTCAGGAATAGTCCCATTAATGCGATTATTACCAAGATTGAGATTCTGCATTGCAGTTAGATTTGAAAAGGCCAATGGAATGCCTCCTGCTAGCATGTTGTTCTGTATAGAGAGCTCAGTTAGATGCTGAAGGCTACCTAGACACATATGCACTCTAAGGGTGGAGAAAAGTGATGGCCAACATCAAGAATAGATGTAGGCTCTACAGAATTTTCAGGCAAGTGATGAGCAACAAAAGAAGTGGTTACCACTTGCATGCCGACAATCCATCTTAGGATGCTATGCCCAGATAGAACTTGGCCATGGATCAAACGTGCAAGGGTTGGAAACTACAGCAACATTCGATCCTTCAATGGATGAGTTTGTCATACATAGTCCTACTCTAACATCTACAAAAGTATTTCTGTTTTATTTTATCAGTAGGCACTGGACGTCTACATATGCAACTTAGAATATCGTCTTCTTATTTAATTGTTTTGGGCAGTGGTGGCCAGGAGGCTTGAGAAAGGTGTCAACACATGCAATCGTCTATGCACATCTGCTGAGACAGATGGCCATGACTATGGCATACACAATGTAGGTAAGGTAATTACTATGCTATGTCATGCGTGACTTACTCATATCTTGTAGGTTGGCAACAGTAACAAAAGAGGGAAAGTATGTACCATCTAGTGTGCCACGACAACTAGGTTATGGTATTTGTGAGTTTGTTCATCCTTTTACAGGCATCGGATTATCTTTCAAGGGCTGTCACTATAGCAGTCAGATATAGTGCAGTGAGATGGCATTTTGGATCTCAAAAAGGGCAGCCTCAAGTACAGGTAATATTAAATGCAGACTCATGGTTTGAGTGGTCCTTTCTTAATCTCCACATTATTGAGTCCATGCGAAACACCTGATCCATACAAAATTAATTGGGAGAGATTTTTGTTGCTTTCAACAGGTGATTGACTACGTGACACAACAGAGCAGGCTATTCCCACTTCTTGCAACTGCCTATGCATACCGCTTTTTGGGGCACTGGTTATCATGGCTCGACTCAGATGTAATGGCTCAAATAGATAGCAATGATTTTTCAACATTATCTGAAGTGCATGCTTGTACAGCTGGACTGAAATCAATTACCACATCTGCAGCTGCTGTAAGTTGCCAGTTATTTGCCAGCTTCTGAATGCTTATATTATGAAGGAAAAAGAGTTCTTTTTCCCATGTCAGGAAATGTCAAAACCTTCCACTGGCTAAGTTGACTCTAGGATGACAATGAATTGGGATGAAGGATGACAATGAATTGGATATCTAACCAATGAACAGGTGATTCTAGCAAGAGAATAGCTTTGGGAGTTGTATTGTCAGGTAAGCAGCATATTGAGCAGTGTGCTTCAGTGTCATAATACGTCTTTGACACTATCATCAATCGTGTGCCTCAATATGATTATGTGCCTCAGTATGATTTTCTAGTATGTAATGTTTGTCAATCAATCGCATCTCCAACATTTTCAATGACCCGTGGTGAATCACACAACCCTTGGCTAGCAATAGAAATGGACAAACCAGCTCTCACAGTTTTCAGATTACTGCAGGTGCCATTAGTCTTCTGCCAAGATACTCACCATCTTCAGATTACTACAGGTGGCATTAGTCTTCTACAGAGATACTCTGTTGAGGCTTTGGTTGCTGTGGTGGCAATGTAGCATCCACATCACTGCAATGGATGTGTTGATTAGAGCCTGAAGCATCAGAATGCTCATGTCAGGATCTACTCCCCTTGGCAAAGATCTTAAAGATGCATTCAAGGCCAGAGTCCCCCATGCAATCATAGGGCAGGTCTGTACTTAACATTAACAATTTTGATCTCTTTCCCTGCTCTCTGTGAAGAAACATATTCTTCATACATGCCTTGCCTAGCTTTTAGGGTGTGAATGGGGTAAGGTAATCATAATGATGTGCAAAAGAGGGGTATCTATATAAGACTCTACCAGCTACCTTTCTTGTCAGTGCTGATCTTTCTCTTGAATGTTCAAGAGCCTAGATTCATGTGAAAATTCATGTGGAGATATTGTTGGCAGACATAGTTGGAGCTTGCCTTGCACATCTTATCTATATATATCATTGATACATTGATAAGTTGTTCCAAGCAAGTCTGCTCAGAGTTTACAACCCTCAAGTCAGCTTATCTATATATATCATTCATATATTGATAAGCTTATCTATATATATCATTCATACATTGATAAGCTGCTCCAAGCAAGTTTGCTCAGAGATACAACTTGAGATAGCAAGTCTGCTCAAAGTTTACAACCCTCAAGTTAGAGGGGTGATGACACAACAATAGAGGGGTGATTACATTGTGCAGGGCTATGGGATGACTGAGGCAATGCCTGTGCTAGCCAATCCCAAGACTAGTATCTCGCTCCCTCAGAACAAACATGGAGAAATCTGCATCAAATGTTGTAGTGCAAATGCTGGACTCAGGTACATTGTCCAGGTAACTTGCTCTTAATCCTAGATGACTATGGGCAAGTTCAGACTCATGATTAGATTCTTGTGCTGTGAAGGATAACAATAAATACTTCTTTTGATACATTTTCTGTAATGTACATTAATTATGTGTTAGTAGATGCACCATATTTTTGTTATAGCCTTCAATTTCTGAGATTGTAAGTTTCTCAATGCCCGACTATGCTTATGAGGACATGACATTCTTACAACCATACTATATTTTAAACATAGTTAAAGAGGAATCTTGAAGTTTCTCGTAAAATAGTACTTGAGCTATTAAGGAGTGGCTATACTAATGGTGACAGATTGAATTTATAATGTCTTGGCTCCCGTGCCTAATCACACTATGTGAAATTATAGCTGCAGTACCAATGAGATTACAGCACAACAGAAACATTAGTATAACCTCTTAAGATCAACTAGTTATTATGACTATCATGATAGAGAAGATTATCATGAGCTGTACTGTTATTACAGTGAGAGATATACGTCTTTCATACCTTGGATCAGACTTAAGCTTGGAGACTGCAGATTATCAAGTGATGATCGATGATGGAGATGTGGAGATGATGGACAGTACAAAACTAGAGTATTGCTTATTTTGCTTGTCCTGCACCTTGCGCTAGCTGAAAGCACAAAGTACAAACTCGTCTTGTGAAAAGAACAAAAAGAAAAAGAAGTTGTACGTTGGAGAAACGGGCGGGAACCCCAAAATGTAAAGGAGGGAAGCTAATTCGTTTTTTTGCTAACGATAGGATGAGAAATTTCTTATTTATTTTTATAAATCTTCATTTTATGGTAGGATTAGATTTCTCTCTTTTTCACAAAATCTTCATTCTATGATTTTATAAATTTTTATTTTTATGACATACTATATTTAAATATAGTTAAAAAAGAATCTTGAAATTTATTGGAAAATAGTACCTGAGCTATCAAGGAGTGGTGATGGTGACCGATTAAAATTTTAATGTGGACTCCCGTGCCTAATCACACTGTGCCTAATCACGTTGTCGTACTGCTGCGCATCCGAGATGTGGAATCCACCAAAAAGGATATGCTGAATATGGACTATTTGTCAAGGCACTTGCTTCTTATTATCACATGTAATTAGAGGGTGTTTGTTCAGATTTTGTCAGCCATTGGACATGGGTTTCAATTATCTTATAGTCAGCAAATGAGACTTTTACATATGGAATAAGTGGATCTTTTTGGTATGTCACTAGCTCAGCTATACAAATACTTCTTTTCAGTATCATTGCAAGGGAAACTAAACGAAGAGCACCAAAGGCTCACATTGTTTTGTGGAACTTGTCGAGAAGGTCACCTTTTTGCATGGAAATTCACTGTTAGACGTCTCAAGTTCTGTCAATACCACTGAAAGGGTGTAAAGCCACTCCAACTAAAGTAAAATTTCAGAGAAAGGTGCAAGATTTAAAAGGGCTGCTTTTCTAAGGCTATTGTGAAAAAAAAAGAGAGCTTTATTGGCCGTTTTGCTTTTCTGAGGACAGGGAGAAGCTTTTGTTTTTGAATCGAATTTGGGGGGAAAAGATGGTCTGGAAAAAGGAAGACACTGTGTTTTTTTTGGGAGAATCAGAATGCTAAAGGAGGAGATCTGCCGCGAAAAAGAGGAAGGAAGGAAAATAGAGAGTTTACGCTGTGCTGGGAAAAAGGAGGAAAATGGTGGGTGCTCTGTAGTTCAAGGGGGCGACTTGATTGGAGGAGTATGCTAGGACTTGAAGAGAGAGGACAGCTCGAGAGGAGACGACTACTGGAATAGAAGAGAAATACAGTACTCGGCGGCTGAACTGTGGCGCAGAGATTGGGCATCATAGTCGTTTGGAACGTTTCATCACGGAAAGAACTTATTCTACAGAACTATGCGCCATGGTATGCAGAAATTTCTTATGTGGATAGTGCAGATAGAGCCTTATTGTACTGAAGAATAAGGTAAAGGTTGAGGGTGTCTAGCTATGGCGGAAGCAACATAGTGAGCACCGATTTGCCCTTCTTTTCCTATGAGAGCTCTCTCGGAGGTGCAAAGAACTTCTGCAACCTTAAAATTACTAACTCAAGGCCTCTCTCCGCCATACTCAAAGTCACGGTGCTTGTGGAGTTCAGACCACCATACTGATACAATCTGAGGATGACAACCGTGCATGAGGCGGCATAAGAGGAGGAGACATCGTAGAAACTGCGATTACAGAAGCTGCGATGGAGGAAAACCAGAAGAAGCTATAGCAAAACGGCGTTTGGTGACAATGCAGGATGAAAAAGGAACCGAGAGAAGATGATAAAGATGAAGACTCCAAAACCTCAACAGTCATTTTTGTTCTCTGCCTGATCTGGTTCTATTCTCCTGTGATGGGGCGCTCTCGCTGTACAGGAAGCTCTTGCGATCCTCTCGCACTCGGTCTGGCCCAGCTGAAGAGAAGCGATACATCTTGGAGGAGAGTCGTACTTTGTTTAGGGAGAACCAAAATCTATCAGACCCTCAAGCCATTGAACAAAAGATCTTGGATGGAGAAGTACGCTATGAATATGCATGGCACTATAAGATTCTTTATCCTCGCCTGCACAATTTTGCAACTGGGACCATAGTAGAAAAGCCTTCCAGAATAACTGGCCCTGTTTATGAGGTACCTCATTCATGGGAAGAAGAGCTAGAGGCTGAAGGTAAACACTCCCAGGAGTTGGACAGCTTCCAAGAGCACACTTCAGGCAATCAGACAGTTGTATAAATTTAGATGAAATTCAAACTACAAAGAGTCCAATTCTAGTATGAAAAACACCTCATACTTCTTTCCATTACTGTTCCGAGGCTGGCGGATACCCACACTAGACACTTGGTTCAAGACATCCACAGATGTAGCTTAAAGAAACAGACTGGAATCAGCCTTAAATATATGATGGATTTTAGCACCTTTCCTACGAAGAAGAATCTGTTGTTCTCTGTCAGAAAGAAGATGTGGATGTGAATATAGACAATAATTACCTGTCTGAATTAAAAAAAAATAAGCTGTTATAATAGAATTCAGATTCTCTGATGTTAAAGAGGAAGTTGCTAAGCTAATAAGCTGTTTGTCTCATCGGTCTTCTGAAGAGTTGTTGAAATATAAATATGATTCTTTGTGGAGGCTACCACTATTGACCTTCTATCTTGAAATTAATCAAGGTCCTCTGTGGTTGCGACTTTGCTTTTGAAACCCTTCGACATCTTTGGTGAACCCGACGTGAAAGTGTCGCAGAAATTTCAGGATGGGAGATACTTCAGCCTCTATTTCAGCTTCTTCTACAACTCCAGCTGCGTCTACTTCAGCTCCATCAATGACTGCTGCGTCAAGTACTTCAACAGAGGATCTAAAACAGATTTTGCAGAATATGTCCATATATATGCAGCTCCAAAATCAGCAAACACAATTGTATATGCAGCAGCAACAACAATTGCATCAACAGCAGTTGTCTCAGCAAAGGCAACTCTATTCGGAGCAGGAGAATGCAAACAGCGCGACTAAGGCTATTGAAGCAGTTGAAAATGAGAAGAAGCTATTTGACGGGCGTAATGTTTCAGCATATTTGAAGACATATGAGATCAAGATGCGGTTTTTTGGAGTTCCTACTGGACTTATGAGTAAGTACTTCCTTCGTCTTGTCACACCTGCTTTGAGGACAAAAGTGATTGATCTTTTTATTCAAAATACACTTTGGCAAGATTTTAAGAAGGCCTTGAAAGAAGAATACTTCCTTGAGGACTTTGGTATGGCTACTCGGCGGTCATTCCGAGAGTGGGTCTACATGCCAAACAAAGGTCTCGTTGCTTCGGAGTTGATTCGAGAATTCGAAGAGAGGTATAGTCAGCTTGATGTCATTGAACAAAGAGGATTGGATGTTGAAAAAGTTGAGCTTTTCTTGCAAGCTGTAGATCCTGCTCTTCAAGAAGAATTGGGTGAGCTTCTTGAAGATCGCACGAAGCCTATGGGTCTTAAAACTGATTGGCAGGATGCTCAGGATGCAGTCTCGACTTTGACCAAGAGGAGGATATGGAAGACTCGCCTATAGAATGGTTCCATGATACCTACACCATCATCAGCTCCTATGCCTACTTCTATCCCTATTATTTCTTCTCCTCCTCAGCCAGTTTCTTGGCCTATGCCAGTGCCTACTGTTGCCACTCCACCTATTCCTCCTGTTCCACGACCGATGCCTACACCTTCTGCTCCAAAACCATCCGCTCCATCGGTGCCTACCTCTCTTGATGACATAATCAAAGGCATCAGAGATTTGACACTGGAGTTAGTCAAAGCAGAGTTGGTGGGAAAGTTGAAGGAGCAGTTTGCTTCGACTGCGCCTACTACTTCTTCTAGTGCTCCTACTGCACCTAGGAGTGCTCCTAGTGCACCTAGGAGAGATCGGAGATGTATTTGGTGTGATAGTATGGACCATCAGCATTGCAGGGATTGTGAGTCTTTCCAGGATGCAAGGAGGCAGAATTTGGTATATTGGGGGCAAGATGGTAAGATTTGGTTGACTGAGACAGGAGCTCCACTTGCTACCAACTTTGGTAAAGGTGGAATGAAGAAGTTAGTGGAGGACATGGCTGCGCGTACTTCTTATGTGACAGCTAGAGGTGATGCTTCTGCATATGGAGTTCAGATTGAGAAGGGTTCAGAGACTCAGTCAGCGCTATGGACTTATGCTATGGAGACTGCAAACAAGGGGAAAATTCAGCAAACTGTTTTGACTAGTGCAGGCTCTAGCATCAGATCAGAGACAGGTTGGGACTCGCCTGTTGATAGGTACTCTATTTATGCTTATTTGGCTAAGTCTCATGGTGCAGATGTACTTGTTGAGGAGAAGCGTAAGAGGGATGAAGAAAATCCAAGTGCAGCTAAGAAGACTAGAGGGGGTGAGTTTGTTACTCCACCTACTGCAGGACCTTCTTCAAGACCAGGGCCAGATCGACAGATGGAGGATGCTCAAAAGAGAGAAAAGAGGCAAGAGCCTAGAGAGAGAAAGCAGCCAGGATTCAGATTGATGTCCGATATTGAGACATCTACAGACATAAAGAAAATCTTTAATGATGAGATACTTGGCAGTGAGGTGACTTTCACTATTTCTGAGATTTTGGGCATCTCAAAAAGAGAGTTTCAGGATCAGTTTCAGGAGGTCCTGAAGAGGAAAAGACATGCATTGGCTACTACTGATACACAGGGAGTTTTGATTGGGGAGTTGGATGAGGATGAGGATGAAGTTATGGTTGATAATGCTTCTGTTTTTTCGCAGGTAGAGAAGAGGGTTCAGCCTATGCATTATGCTAAAATTGATGAGCCTGTCATGATACCGCGTAGTCACTTTTCACGGAGCCATTGGGCTAGGGCAACTACAGAGATGATGGTAAAGATTGGAGAGAAACAGGTGCCTTATGTTGCATTGGTTTATCATGGTTCAGAGATTAATCTCATAGTTCGTGGAGTTTATGAGAGTAACAGATGGCCTATGGATGTAGAGCATGGGTGGCGTATGAGAGCCGCCAATAACAGTGCAGGTGATTTGTATGCTGCCTATCCTAGTGTCAGGGTTTCTATTGGTGATGTAGAGGAGGATTTTCATTTCTTTGTGCCGAATTCATGCTCTTATCCCATAATTCTTGGTCAGGCATTCATTACAGAGATGCGCATGGAAACAAAGGTCATGGATGATGGATCTGCTTATGCACGAATTCGCAGTAAAGATGGTATGAGAGCAGTTCAGTTTATGACTGTATGTGTGAACCATGTTAGAAACAGAGATACTCTTAGAGATGCACCCTTGCCCACTGTGAGGGATTCGGGTTTTCATTAGGTACCGCCGTTTCGCGAGACGACGGTGGTACAGAGGAGAGGAGATTGGAGTTCTCGCCTCCTGGCAGTAGTGTTTTCTCCTCCGGTTTTGTTGGGATTTTAACAAACAGTTCAATGAGTTATTAGAAGACTTCTAGGTTGCCTAGAGCTGCCAGGCAATATATATGCAGGAAGGAGAAAAAATTGAAAAATGCAGGAATTTTGGAGGATGATGAGCACATAGATGGGATGTATGACAGTGTGATTTGTGCAGATACGATGACAGAGATGGGAGATATACTGAAAACTGATATGCTGAATTGTCACGGTAATGTATTAGTGCAGTCCCTGGACATGTTTCATGAAATTGCAGATTTTGTGTCACAGATTGAGTCAGAGGCTGAGGTAATTCAACAAAGAGTATTGAGTGCTGAAGAAATTCAGCAGACAGAGTTTCCAGCTGGTTATGATCAGCTTTCAGAGAGACAGAGGGCTGAAAACTTTCAGCCAACAGAGTTTACTGCTGAAATATTTCAGCATTCAGAGTTTGGGGTTGTTTCTATGCAGTCCATAGAGTAGAGGGCTGATAATATTCAGCCATTGGAGTGCAGAATTGCTGATTTATAGCAAGATTTGTGTAATGCAGAAGAGCATAATGAAGCCAGGGTTGACACGAAATACAAAACTGTGGATAAGAAGGTGAAGCCGGTTGCTGTACCGCTTCCACCTAACAGTGATCAGCAAATAGAGAGGGCTGCTAAACAGCAAATTTTGAGGAATCCAGAGCATATTGGTCATAAATTTTCAGCAGAGACTCTTGCTGAATTGAAAATTGGAAATGGTGATTTCTTGCTATCCATAGAGAAGCAATGCTTTCAGGAGATGCTTGAGCGTCATGGAAGGGGATTTGCTTTTTTCCCACATGAGATTGGATGTGTGAATCCTGATATTGTTGCTCCTATGGTCATTTTTACTATTCCTCATATCCCATGGAATCTCCGACCTATTCCAGTGCCTAAAGCACACTTGCCAAAGCTGATTGATTTATTGAATGAGAAAATCAGGATGGGAATCCTTGAGCCTTCATCTGCACCATACTCAAATAGGTGGTTTACAGTTCCAAAGAAGAATGGTACTCTTCGATTTATTCAAGACATGCAGCCAGTGAACAGAGTTACTATCAGGAATGTTAGTATAGGTCCAGGATCAGTTTCAGCTGGCTTTGGAAAGCAGGGACATAACCACCATGAGAACTCCTATTGGGCTTGTCAGGATGTGTACCTTGCCTCAAGGTGCCACTAATTTTGTTGTGCATATGATGAATGCCATGCATAAGTTCCTTCGTGATTACATACCTCAGCTTACTATGCCTTTCTTGGATGATGTGCCCATTAAGGGGTGTGCAGAAGAAGAGAAGAATGAGAGCCTAAATGAGCAGGGATGTAGATACTTTGTGGCTGATCATATTTCAGTATGTGAGAAGATTTTGGCCAGGTTAGAAGAAGTGAACTTGACTCTTTCAGGGCAAAAATCTGTTTTTGGAGTGAATGAGGTTGTTATTGTTGGGCATATGTGTGGATATTATGGTAGGAAACCTTCACCTGATAAGGTGAATGCTATAGGAAAGATTGCAGAGTATTGTTCTACTACTTCAGAGGTACGGAGATTCATTGGTACTTGTGTGTTTTATATGATTTGGATACCTCATTTTGCACACATAGCAGATTGTTTGTATCAGCTGCTTCGAAAGGGGCAGAAATTTTATTGGGATGAGAGTCACACTAGAGCCATGCGAAAATTGAAGAAGTTATTGCAGAATGCTCCTACTCTCAGGAAAGCGGATTATAATTGTGAAAGGCCTATTGTATTGACAGTTGACACTAGTCCAATTGGCATAGGTTGGGCTGTGGGTCAAGATGATGCAGATGGAAATAGGTATGCTATTTGGTTTGGGGCGAAAGTCCTAAACGAGAGACAGAGGAGATATCCGCAAATCAAGAGGGAGTTATTGGGGATTGTCACGGCTCTCAAATGTGACAAGGAGTACTTTATTGGAGCTTCAGTTGTGGTAGAGACAGATTGCTTGCCATTGATTGGTATGATTACGAGTTGTTCTACTCCAGATATAGCTATGCTGAGATGGATTGCATACATTAAGTCATTAAATCCAGAGTTTAAACACATAGCAGGAAAGGATAATCCAGTGGCAGATATGTTGTCTAGAGCCAGATATGATGATGAGGAGACTCTACTTGCAGAAGAGGATGATGCAGAAATTTCAGCCACTATGGTTGATCATGTTTGTCATGTCTATGATATTGTGGCTTTCACAGAAGAACTCTATGTTGGAGATTGGTTGCAGATTGGCAGGTACCTTAGTACACTAAGCAAAAGAGATGAATGGACAGATGAAGAGTTCAAGAAGATTAGAAGGAAAGCCTATGGTTATTTTCTTAAGGACGGATTTCTTTGGAAACATCCGAAGAAAAGAGGCGGATTACCTTTGCGGGTTGTCTGCGATAGAGAGACACAGTTACAGGTGATGAGGGAGTTTCATGAGAGTCCTTGGGCTGGTCATAGAGGAGTATGGGCTACTTATGAGAAAATCAAGGAGAAATATTGGTGGAAAGGCATGTATAGAGATGTTTCTCACTTTGTTGAGACTTGCAGAGACTGCCAGATGTATTCAGTAGTGCATCATCGAGATGAGCTTCATCCGACCTATCCGCTATGCATTCATTATAAGTGGGTAGTTGATTTGGTTACCATGCCTATGGGTCTATGGCAGATGAGGTACATTGTTTTGGCTAGAGAGGATCTTACCAATCATGTTGAGGGCAGATCTTTGAGAACGAAGACCACTAGTGCAGTGTGTAAGTTCTTATTGGAGGAAATTTTTTGCAGGTATGGTTGTGTGGGTAAGATCACTGCGGATCGTGGTGAATTGGATGCAGATGAAGCTAGGGAGTTTTTCTCTCAGCTAGGTATCAAGTTGGCTCTAACCACTGCATACAATCCAGAGGGAAATGGGAAGAGTGAAAGAGGGCATCCGCCAATAGTGAAAGCATTAGCCAAAGCATGCAGAGGACGGATTGGAGAATGGCCGAGACTTCTACCATTTGCTTTGTGGGCTGATCGTATGACTCATAGTGTTACCACAGGATATATGCTTGTAGAGTTGATGTATGGTCAGAAACCGGTTATGCCGATTGAGACTTGTGCTTTGACTTGGTCAGTTTTACCTTGGCAGGAGGATTTGACGAGAGAAGAGCTCTTAGCTCTTCGGATTTGACAGTTGGAGAGGAGACCAGAGGATATTCAACTAGCTATTTACAGGTTGAAGGTTGCTAGACTAAGGAATAAGGACAGGTTTGACAGCAGGCATCGCTTGCGGCCTAGAGCAATAGAAGAGGGAGATTGGGTATTGGTCTTTGATAGCAGCCTTGAAAATCAGCATACTGCACTTCGGAAGATGGTGAAAAGATGGTTTGGGTCGTACATAGTTAGACATGTCTTTGATAATGCAACATATGAGCTGACAGAATTGGATGGAACAGTGCTTAGAGTGCCTATTGCTGGAAAAAGAATCAAGATTTTCAAGAAAAGAGATGTTGAGGATTATGCATTGGAAGAATTTTCAAGAGAAGAGCAATGACAAGAAACTCCAATGGAAGAGACAGATGATATGACAGATAATCTTGTTGATCTACCGGAAATGCATAATGAAGAGATTGATCTATTTGTGGATCTTGATGATAACGACCATGGGTAGTTGGCCCATCCGGAGGATGCGCAGGATTAGAGGGGGTGGATATCGTACTGCTGCGCATCTGAGATGTGGAATCCACCAAAAAGGATATGCTGAATATGGACTATTTGTCAAGGCACTTGCTTCTTATTATCACATGTAATTAGAGGGTGTTTGTTCAGATTTTGTCAGCCATTGGACATGGGTTTCAATTATCTTATAGTCAGCAAATGAGACTTTTACATATGGAATAAGTGGATCTTTTTGGTATGTCACTAGCTCAGCTATACAAATACTTCTTTTCAGTATCATTGCAAGGGAAACTAAACGAAGAGCACCAAAGGCTCACATTGTTTTGTGGAACTTGTCGAGAAGGTCACCTTTTTGCATGGAAATTCACTGTTAGACGTCTCAAGATCTGTCAATACCACTGAAAGGGTGTAAAGCCACTCCAACTAAAGTAAAATTTCAGAGAAAGGTGCAAGATTTAAAAGGGCTGCTTTTCTGAGGCTATTGTGAAAAAAAAAGAGAGCTTTATTGGCCGTTTTGCTTTTCTGAGGACAGGGAGGAGCTTTTGTTTTTGAATCGAATTTGGGGGGAAAAGATGGTCTGGAAAAAGGAAGACACTGTGTTTTTTTTGGGGGAATCAGAATGCTAAAGGAGGAGATCTGCCGCGAAAAAGAGGAAGGAAGGAAAATAGAGAGGATACACTGTGCTGGGAAAAAGGAGGAAAATGGTGGGTACTCTGCAGTTCAAGGGGACGACTTGATTGGAGGAGTATGCTAGGACTTGAAGAGAGAGGAGAGCTCGAGAGGAGATGACTACTAGAATAGAAGAGAAATACGATACTCGGTGGCGGCTGAACTGTGGCGCAGAGACTGGGCATCATAGTCATTTGGAACGTTTCATCACGGAAAGAACTTATTCTACAGAACTATGCGCCATGGTATGTAGAAATTTCTTATGTGGATAGTGCAGACAGAGCCTTATTGTACTGAAGAATAAGGTAAAGGTTGAGGGTGACTGGCTATGGCGGAAGCAACATAGTGAGCACCGATTTGCCCTTCTTTTCCTATGAGAGCTCTCTCGGAGGCGCAAAGAACTTCTGCAACCTTAAAATTACTAACTCAAGGCCTCTCTCCGCCATACTCAAAGTCACGGTGCTTGTGGAGTTCAGACCACCATACTGATGCAATCTGAGGATGAGAGCCTTGCATGAGGTGGCATAAGAGGAGGAGACATCGTAGAAACTGCGATTACAGAAGCTGCGATGGAGGAAAACCAGAAGAAGCTACAGCAAAACGACATTTGGTGACAATGCAGGATGAAAAAGGAACCGAGAGAAGATGATAAAGATGAAGACTCCAAAACCTCAACAGTCATTTTTGTTCTCTGCCTGATTTGGTTCTATTCTCCTGTGATGGGGCCCTCTCGCTGTACAGGAAGCTCTTGCAATCCTCTCGCACTCGGTCTGGCCCAGCTGAAGAGAAGCGATACATCTTGGAGGAGAGTCATACTTTGTTTAGGGAGAACCAAAATCTATCAAACCCTCAAGCCATTGAACAAAAGATCTTGGATGGAGAAGTACGCTATGAATATGCATGGCACTATAAGATTCTTTATCCTCGCCTGCACAATTTTGCAACTGGGACCACAGTAGAAAAGCCTTCCAGAATAACTGGCCCTATTTATGAGGTACCTCATTCATGGGAAGAAGAGCCAGAGGCTGAAGGTAAACACTCCCAGGAGTTGGACAGCTTCCAAGAGCACACTTCAGGCAATCAGACAGTTGTATAAATTTAGATGAAATTCAAACTACATAGAGTCCAATTCTAGTATGAAAAACACCTCATACTTCTTCCCATGACTGTTCCGAGGCTGGCGGATACCCACACTAGACACTTGGTTCAAGACATCCACAGATGTAGCTTAAAGAAACAGACTGGAATCAGCCTTAAATATATGATGGATTTTAGCACCTTTCCTACGAAGAAGAATCTGTTGTTCTCTGTCAGAAAGAAGATGTGGATGTGAATATAGACAATAATTACCTGTCTGAATTTTTTTAAAAAAGCTGTTATAATAGAATTCAGATTCTCTGATGTTAAAGAGGAAGTTGCTAAGCTAATAAGCTGTTTGTCTCATCAGTCTTCTGAAGAGTTGTTGAAATATAAATATGATTCTTTGTGGAGGCTACCACTATTGACCTTCTATCCTGAAATTAATCAAGGTCCTCTGTGGTCGCGACTTTGCTTTCGAAACCCTTCGACAACGTGACCAATTAAAAGTAAGGAGGGAGACTATAATGTTTTTTTGCATAGGCTCGCAAGTGGTTGGCATGCTAGTAGACTGGCTCTTATGCTTCAGGCTTCACAATCAACAAAAATTTATAAGCTCCATTATGTATACAAAGCTTGGAATGTTTAAAATATGAGAAACATTTATTGATTTTGCAAAGTTTTCTCTTATATTCAAAGGGAGTTTCTATAATTTAGATTTATGGTAGGATTAGATTTTTATCTTCATTTTATGGTAGGATTAGATTTTTCTTTTTTTCACAAAGTCTTAATTCTATGATTTTATAATTGCTTATTGTTGAGAGCTATCCACATGTGTATGTATATTTAAAGGCACATGCTCTTACTCAAAGAGTACACGAGAGAGAGAGAGAGAGAGAGAGAGAGAGAGAGAGAGAGAGAGAGAGAGAGAGAGAGAGAGAGAGAGAGAGAGAGAGAGAGAGAGAGAGAGAGAGAGAGAGAGAGAGATGCATGATTGCCTTTTACAAGCAATCATGTATCTCTCTTTACAAATATTTTTTTTGAGTTCTGCATGTAAACTCCTCGGTAGACACACATAGTGTGTTTGGGGTTCAACTCCCTTTGTGTTTATCCTCCTAATCACCTTTTGTAGGTTTGATATGTGTAACCACAAAGATATGGTTACAAAGATATGTGCAGCCACAAAGGTATGACTTTTGTAGACAATGAGGTCACTACATCTGAGAAGAGGTTTTCTCTAAAAAAATTCCAAAGCATTTCAAAGCTTCATCACAATTTCTATCTATCAACCTGAATAGTAGCAAATCAAGCCAGTCCAAGAGACTATGTTCAATACTAGAAGAAACTTCTTATAATTTCAGCCTTTCTATCTTTCATCCAAATGCAAGGATTATCTCAAATCATAGCAATGGTGTGCATGTGTAAAGGAGCCTTGCGATAGCAATTGTATGACTTTATGAGATAGGACCCAACAATTGTTGCAGCTAGCTTATATCAGGCCATGGAGAGAATCACCAACAACTATTGCAACTATCTTATTTCAAGCCACGGAGATACTGTAAGAGATATTTGAGCTTGATGACTAGGAAATGGGACTAGAACTATCTTATTCAATGGCGTATTTCTCATATGACATGTACATCAACAATGTCTGAATAGCAATAATTGATATTGGTCCTTAGTTGGATCTCTCTCATCTCTTTGCACCATGAAAATATAAAAAATGTATTGAACCATAGTGCAAGGAAAAAACTTCATCGAGCATGCTTTCCCCCTTTGTAAATCTCTCTTCAAGCTTCTCCTTTCTCACATAAAGCTTGGTTGTGCAGGTATTTGATGAGCTCATGCTGGATGACTTTTTGCACCATGTACACTGAGAGTGTGCTCTTTTCTAGGATTTCTCTTTTAATCAACATCCTTTATTTTTCACATCTTCTTTCTTCTTCCTTCTATGCTCATCTTGCCCACCTTTCTTGTGCTAAGACTATGTTTAGTGTTGTACCTCTACTTTGACATGCTTGAACTTTGTATCTTCAATTATCATTAGAAGTGTAGGTCCAAAGTCCAGGGCAAGGAGTTTGGGCCTCCTCGGTAGACACACACATTGTGTTTGGGGTTCAACTCCCTTTGAGTTTATCCTCCTAATCACCTTTTGTAGGTTTGATATGTGCAACCACAAAAAAATGATTACAAAGATATGTGTAGCCACAAAGATATGACTTTTGTAGACAATGATGTCACTACATCTGGGAAGAGGTTTTCTCTAAAATTTTCCCAAAGCATTTCAAAGCTTCATCATGATTTCTATCTATCAACCTAAACAGTAGAAAATCAAGCCAGTTGAAGAGATTATATTCAGTACTAGAAGTAACTCCTCATAATTTCAGACTTTTTATCCTTTTTTAGCAATGGCCAAACAGATCCATCAACATCCAAATGTTGCTTAAGAGGGGACTTGCCATCATTATGTGGAAAAATGAAATGAGTTGAATTTTTACATAATCTCTACATTTTAAAATCTTGCTTTCAAAATGGTTTTATAAGTTTGCAAATATGCTTTCAAGGCCACCAATGCTTTCAAGGCTACCGATCTATGAGAGTTTGGTGTGGGCACCCTTCATATTGGCATATCAATGGTACTTCTTGTTAAGGACTATGCATTGCAAAAAGCTCATCTATTCCTTCCCTTACATTTATTGAGGTGTTTTTAGTGCATTCTGAGGGGAGATGCAAGTGTACATAAGTGATGGACGTGTGGTACATCATTCTTATTGTGGTAAGTACACTATTAGTAACTTTAAACGGTTTCTGTTTGCAAAATTGATCATGCGTACAAACAATATCTCCTAGAAATTATGCCTATCGTTGTAGACTTTTGAGTAGGAAGCAAGTTGCTAAAGGAAGAAGGCATGATCCTGGCAAGCAAGGATTACCTCGAATCGTAGCAATGGTGTGCATGTGTAAAGGAGCCTTGAGATAGCAATTGTATGACTTTATGAGATAGGACCCAACAATTGTTGCAGCTAGCTTATATCAAGCCATGGGGAGAATCACCAACAACTATTGCAACTACCTTATTTCAAGTCATGGAGATACTGTAAGAGCCATTGAAGCTTGATGACTAGGAAATGGGACTAGAACTATCTTATTCAATGGCGTGTTTCTCATATGACATGTACATAAACAATGTCTCAATAGCAATCATTGATATTGATCCTTAGTTGGATCTCCTTCTCATCTCTTTGCACCATGAAAATCTAAAAAATGTATTGAACCATAGTGCAAGGAAACAACTTCATTGAGCATGCTTTCTCCCTTTGTACGCCTCTCTTCAAGCTTCTCCTTTCTCACAGAAAGCTTGGTACTGAGGTACTTGATGAGCTCATGCTGGATGACCTTTTGCATGATGTGCACTGAGAGTGTGCTCTTTTCTTTGATTTCTCTTTTAATCAACATTCTTTATTTTTCACATATTTTTTCTTCTTCCTTATATGCTCATCTTGCCCTCCTTTCTTGTGCTAAGACTATGTTTAGTGTTATACCTTTACTTTGACATGCTTACACTTGGTATCTTCAATGATCATTAGAAGTGTAGGTCCAAAGTCCAAGGTAAGGAGTTTGGGTCTCATGTTATAATATTACCTTGTTGCTAACTCACTTGATTGTTGCCAATTTAGTTTGGAAGGTTGTAGTGAGTAGGTGTTCCTTCATGTGAATTTGATTCCAGGAGGCATATTTCACGGTGGATTCCGTGAGGTTTTACGGTGGATTCCGTAAACTTTGTTGACCGGGGCTCATACACAAAGTGGATTCCTTTGTGCGAGAAGTTGATGGGGACGCCTATCCTTTTTGGGCGTTTCATTAATTTAGTGTGTACATGGGTGATTCCATAGCGGGCGATTCCGCAAAATACATATTAAATTAATAAACGTTTATGATTTTAGAGTACGCACTCGTGATAAATTAAGGTTGGGATTGATTTCTAACTAGTTGATTTATTTATGTAGCTGAAGACTGCTAGGTATTCACTTTTGTCGGTTTAATTGTATTATTTTACTAACGATTGTGAATGCTTCAGTTGATATGTAGAGATAGCAGTAGTGGCGAAGGAAAGCATTGGAGGATAGCGTGTATTCGAGTTATCACTTATATTTTGATGGGCGCATACCTTAGGCATGGCGCCTATATTTTATCGCGCCTATTTATTAAGGCGTTGGATATTTATTTATTATTTTGTATGCGTATGGGCGCACGATTATGATATTTGTATTTCGACATTGTGTTGGGTATGCTTGACTCTTTGGGCGCCCGCCCATTAGCTTTATTTCTATTTTGTGCTAAAGCAAACTCAAAAGCCAAAAGCGTGCTATTTTGTAATTTGGGCTATTATTTGAGTTTGAAGATGATTAATACATAAAATACATGCTTTGTGGAGCGCTCACACAAGGCATGGGGGGAGATTGCACCCAATTGGTCTCTTGTTCATGTCGTGCATGCTTTCTACCTTGAGTTTTGTGCAAAAAAAGAGTTCTTTTATTCTTGGGAACCTTCCGGCATTCACTACGCGAGCATACAACATCCGATCTACGCACCAGTGGTATCAGAGCGAAGCTGAGATCGAGAGCTTCCACTTGCTACCCATCTTGTGCGAAGGCGGAGCTCCTAGAATGATCAAGCTCTACGGTCAGTCTCATCGCAAACGGTCGATACAGGTGGATCGTGGCGGTCAAGAACCTCTGTTTACAGCCTCTGATCACGAAGGAGCGGCCTATAACGGTAGAGGACCACGTCAACATCTCCCTACTCAAGTCGTTTCTTCTCAGACAAAACAGAGATAAGCTTCATCTTTTATCTTCAAAGTTTAAAGCTTAAAAGCTTAAAAACTAAGCTTTTAAAAAGCTTAGCATTATAAATCATCAAAACGGCGGCAGGGCGACAACATCCCATGAAATTCAGCGTCAGAAAACGGACCCCCCCTAAAATTTGACTTTTTATTAAGCTTAGCTTTAAGCTAAGTCAATCAAGTCCTAAGTTACATAAATCTTCATAGTCTACAAGTTCAGATTCTGCAAGTCTAAATTTACTTACCTAGCAAGTCAGTCAAGTCATTAGAAGTCAGAACTGACTTGTGCCAAAAACTCCCATAAGGACTGTTCCTGCGCAGAAGCACCGAACTGCAAAGTTGTTCCCTGGAAGACTCTGTTCGCATACGTAGACTTGCTAAACCAGTTTTAGCACACATGTAGAAGATCATATGTAGAATTTACGAAGATTTCAAATCCCGCAACCGCAGAAGTCGAAGACTATGAAAGCCAAACAAAAATCTATAAGCCTTGTACACTCGACTTTGAGCTTCGCTCATCCCGCTAATTGGATTTTGAGAGTGTGAGGTCTTTTGATTTTTTGCAAGATGACGGAACAAAATATGGATGATTTAATGGCTGAAGGCGATCTACCTGAACCTACGGTGGAACAAAAGTTGGATTTAATTATGATGCAGTTGGATAAAGAACAAAGAGCCCGGCAAGCCTTTCAAGTTCAATTGGCCAATTTACAAAGATTGACTACCGACAAAGAGGAACCACAACCCGAAGATCTTATCTGACGAACCATCGATGCGACTCTCGAAGCTCAATCCATCCGCAAAGAAACAAAGATAAGTAAAAGAAATTTCAAATTCCGTACTTTCAATGGCACTCGAGATGGAAAGACTATTCTTGCATTCATAAGTCAGTTTGATGATTACTTTCATGAAGAGACATACGCTGAAAAAGATAAAATGAAGTGTGTCACTAATCATTTAGTGGATAGATTATCTCTTTGGTGGAGCATGGTTCGTAAGAGCATAGATTGTCCCACTACCTGGGAGAGTTTCAAGAAGAAGTTTATGTAGAATTTCCTTTCTCCACAATTCCATGAAAAAGCCATAAAGCAATGGGACCTTCTTCAGCAAAGAGATCGTGAGCCTATTTCTCAGTACACCGAACGTTTTTGGAATGCCTTACTCCAACTACGCATTCTTGAAGACGTACTTGAAGCAACTCACAAGCGCAAGTATATGTCTGGATTACTTGGGAATTACTACACTGAAGTCAATATGTTCAAGCCTGCAACTCTTGAAGATGCAATTTCTTTAGCTCATGACACTGAAGACAAGATTCGAGGAAGAGACAAGCGTCCACAACAATTTCAAACAAATGGTAACTATGGTTCTAAGCAATTCAATTCAAATTTTAGAAGATTCAATCAAAGTCGATTTCCTTCATCATCTTTCCGTAAGTCTTGGACAAAACCACCTGCTTTACCATCAAATACCAATCAAAACCCTAAGCCATCTTCACAGCCAAATCCTAATCTTCCTAGACTTTCTACCATTGCAAAAAATGTATCTAAAGCCTGTGTTACAAATGCCATCAACCTGGACATCTAGCAGTCAATTGCCAATCGAAGAAGCCACCTGACCATATCAACTATCTTGGAGCAATGGAAGATGAAGCACATGAGGAAATGCCTGACTTTACGGAAGATGAGGACGACATTACTATTCCTTTGGATACTTTACCAAGTATGCCAACTCCACATTCTTTGTTGACAATGAAATGTTTAGTGCATGGAAAAGACAAGATTATTTTGCATGATGATGGTAGTACATATGATTTTATTTCTGCAAAGTTAGTAAAAGAATTGAAATTACAAACTGTTCCTACGCATTATCGCATTAAAGCAACATTCTTAGGCACAAGGTATAATGGAACACAAGAGGTGCATGATTTAGAAATTCAAATTGGTGAATATACTGAAAGAAGGAATTTTCTAGTTGTACCATTACAGTCCAGTGATATTATCCTAGGTATGCCTTGGCGTCATCAGCATAATCCTGACATAGATTATTCTACGCATTCAATTAAAATTCATTTTCAAGGAAAACACATTACATTGTATGGTATGCACGCATCCAATAATTTTCCACTGCTTACTCATACTCAAGCTAAACGTGCATTACGTAAAAGTAGTAAATCTTATCTAATTTGGGTGAATGAACTGCAAGTTAAAGAAAAACATATGCACCCTAGGCATAAAGAATTCCTTATACAATTTCAAGATTGTTTTGCTGAAGATCTACCACCTGGACCACCTCCTTCACGTCCTGAAGACCACAAAATAGATTTAATTCCTGGTACACAACCACCTTGTAAAGCACCATATAGGCATAACCAGATAGAGCAAAAAGAAATTCAAAATCAAGTTGAGGAATTATTAAACAGAGGATTGATTAGACCTAGTAGTTCTCTATTTGGCGCACCTGTCTTGTTGGTAAAGAAGAAGGATAATACTTATCGTATGTGCATTGATTATCGTGCCCTAAATAAGATTACTGTAAAGAATAGATATCCAATTCCTAGGGTAGATGATCTTATGGATAAACTACAAGGTTCTGCCATATTTAGTAAAATAGATCTTAAATCTGGTTATCATCAGGTGAGATTAGATAAATCTGACATATTCAAGACTGCATTTAGATCACAATTTGGTCATTATGAATTTCTAGTGATACCTTTTGGATTGACTAACACACCTGCTACATTTAGTAGAATGATGAATCGCATATTTTTGAAATATCAGCATTGTGTTATAGTATTCTTTGATGATATCTTGGTATTCAGTAAAAATGAGAAAGAGCATTATGAACATCTGCCTTTTCTTTTCAAGTTGTTGAAAGATAATCAATAGTATCCTAATCCGGAAAAGAGTGAGTTCTTTCAAACAGAAATTGAATATCTAGGTCATATTGTGTCATCAGAAGGTATTAAGGTTGACCCTAAGAAGATAGAAGCAATATTGAACTGGCCTATACCCAAGAATCTGCATGAGTTACGTTCTTTTCTAAATCTTGCTAGTTTTTATAGGAATTTTGTGTGAAATTTTTCATTACTTGCTTTGCCTTTGACTAAACTTTTAAAGAAAGGTATTGTTTATCATTGGTCTGATAATCAACAGAAATCTTTTGATTTATTGAAACATGCATTAACCCATGCTCCTGTATTACAACTACCTGATTTCAATAGACCATTCTTTTTAGTAGTTACTGATGCTAGCGGATCTGGAATAGGAGCCGTACTTATGCAAGATAATCATCCTATAGCCTATTCTAGCTGTAAATTGAAACCCTCTGAACTTAAATATTCCACATATGATAAAGAATTGTTAGCTGTTGTACAAGCTTTAAGACAATGGAAACATTACTTAATGGGTTCTGAGTTTATGATTAAGAATGGCCAACAAAGTATTAGACATCTACTTAGTCAACCCCAAATATCTTATCGACATATCAAATGGACAGCTTTTATTCACAGTTTTCATCCCCTTATTCAATATCAACCAGGTAAAGAAAATGTAGTAGCCGATGCATTAAGTAGAAGACCAGCCATTCATAATATTTCTGTTATATCATTTGATTCTCTAACCCCTATGAAAGATACTTATCATCAGGACATTACTTTTCATGCTGATTGGAATAAAATAGTTGGAAATAACTAGATTCCTATTGATTCATTGTCTTACAATGATGGATTCATGTTTTATGAAAAGAGATTATGTGTTACAGTACCATTTAGATATTTTGTTTTGAATGAGATTCATTGTCCTCCATATCAAGGTCATAGAGGTATCATATCTACTTTACGTACATTGACTGAAAATTTTTATTGGCCACATATGGACACTGATGTATCTAACTTTGTTTCTGAATGTTTGGTTTAGCAAAGAGTTAAGAGACATCATGGTAAACAGTATGGATTACTTATGCCTTTATCTATTCCATCAAGACCATGGGAACAGATTTCTATGGATTTTATTACTAGTTTACCTAATACTAAAGCTAACCATGACATGATTTGGACTATTGTAGACAGGTTTAGTAAACAAGCATATTTCATTCCATGCAAGAAAACTTTAATAGCATCTCAGGCAACACAATTGTTTTTGAAAATTGTTTTCACTAATCATGGATTACCAAAAGTTATTATTTCTGACCGTGATTCTAGATTTTGTAATAATTCTTGGATTACTTTGTTTGCTAACCTAGGAACAAAGATTGATTTCTCATCTATATTTCATTCTGAAACTAATGGACAAACAGAAGCCACTAACAGTACTATTTTAGATCTTTTATGTGCTTACACTATTTCTAAACCACAGACATGGGACACATATTTGCATTTACTGCAATTTGCATATAACAATACACCACACACAGCTACAAAGAAAGCACCATTTGAAGTGATTTATGGTTATAGATTGTCTACACCTGTTGCATCTTTATCAAATAGAATTCAGAGAGCCGATGATATTGCTAACATGCATGCTACTATTTTTTATGAAGTTAAAGACATGATTGCCAAAGCCCAACAATCATATACAAAACAAGCCAATAAGAAAAGACAGGCCATGAATTTCACAGTTGATGACTATGTTTGGTTAAGAATAGAGAAACGTAGATTACAAAGTGTAGATAAATACCCAGTTGTGAAATTAGCACCTAGATTCTATGGACCATTTAAGATCATTCACAAAATCAATGACAATGCATTCAAGTTAGAACTACCACCTCACTGAAAAATTCACAATACTTTTCACATTAGTTTATTACGACCCTTTAGAGGCCAATTACCTGTACACCCTGTTTATGAAAATCCACCTTTGCTAGATGAAGAAATTGAAATGCTTGAACCTGAAGCTATCATAGATACTGACTTTATGACCACTAGAACTGGCCGTAGATATTCTAGATATTTGGTCAAGTTTAAAACACCATCCTGATGAAGAAGCCCAATGGATGCACGCTAGAGACTTAAATGCTTTCCCCACTCTGTTAGCTCCACATTGAGCTAATAGCAATTGAGGACAATTGCTATCCCACCCCGGGGGTATGATGCCAGGAGACATATTTCATGGTGGATTCCGTGCCACGGTGGATTCTGTAAACTTTGTTGACCGGGGCTCATACACAAAGTGGATTCTTTGTGCGAGAAGTTGATGGGGACGCCTATCCTTTTCGGGCGTTTCATTAATTTAGTGTGTACATGGGTGATTCCATAGCGGGTGATTCCGCAAAATACATATTAAATTAATAAACGTTTATGAGTTTAGAGTGTGCACTCGTGATAAATTAAGGTTGGGATTGATTTCTAACCATTTTATTTATTTATGTAGCTGAAGACTGCTAGGTATTCACTTTTGTCGGTTTAATTGTATTATTTTACTAACGATTGTGAATGCTTCAGTTGATGTGTAGAGATAGCAACACTGGTAGAGGAAAGCATTGGAGGATAGCGTGCATTCGAGTTATCACTTATATTTTGATGGGTGCCTATTTATTAAGGCGTTTGATATTTATTTATTATTTTGTATGCGCATGGGCACACGATTATGATATTTGTATTTGGACATTGTGTTGGGTATGCCTGACTCTTTGGACGCCCGCCCATCAGCTTTATTTCTATTTTGTGCTAAAGCAAACTCAAAAGCCAAAAGTGTGCTATTTTGTAATTTGGGCTATTATTTGAGCTTGAAGATGATTAATACATAAAATACATGCTTTGTGGAGCGCTCACACAAGGCATGGGGGGAGATTGCACCCAATTGGTCTCTTGTTCATGTCGTGCATGCTTTCTACCTTGAGTTTTGTGCAAAAACAGAGTTCTTTTGTTCTTGGGGACCTTCCCGCATTCACTACGCGAGCATACAGCATCCAATCTACACACCAGAATTAGCATATAGGTTAGTGAACTGATTGGAGGGGGACCAGATGTAATTGATAAGCACCTACTCTTGGTTAAAGTGAAAGAGTGCAATTACCTCCTATAATTTTGAGGGGAGTGATATTCATATGGGTTCTTGATGGTATGGCCAATTGCATAGTGATTTTGATTGTCATGCGACCCTTGGTGCAAGTGGAAGGGCAATTAGGTTTTAGATGGCCTAGGTGTCATCTTGTAGCATAGGCTCACAAGTGATTGGCATGCTAGCACACTGGCTCTTATGCTTTAGGCTTCACAATCAACAAATATTTATAAGCTCCATGCAAACGGAGCTTAGAATGTCTAAAATATCAAACATTTATTGACTCAACAAAGTTTTCTCTTATATCCAAAGGGAATTTCTATAATGTTTTTGAGTAATGTAGCTTTTTAGTTATATCTAAAAGTCATTGTAGTGATAGCAATGTAATCAAGTTAATGTTTTTAATAATCAAGTCACATATTCAATTATTAACAAAGAAGAACCATTTCATATTAGGATAGAATAGAGATAAGTGCATGAGGATTATCTAGGTTTAAGTACCAACACAAAACCAATAAAGCATCTAAAAGTGCCAACTCAACATTTATGGAAGAACATTAGATGAATTGATGGGATTCTATGGCAAGTATATTTCCATGTATGTATGGGTAGTGAAAACAATATGCATGATTTGATTGGCCAACTTATAATGAGGTGTTGCCTCATCTTATGATAGTTTCCTAAAAGAGAAGGTTCATCTATGTTGCTAGAATAGTAAGTAATCCAAAATGTTTTCAACCTCTTGTGATAGATCTTCCAAGGATGTAATCCAAACCTCCTATCTTGTAAAGCTAATATTATTGGTCAATCTAACTGCCATTGTGATAGTTTTGGGCCACTTCTCTAAATGATATAGTAGTTGAAGAAATATGCAAGACATGAACCTTTTCTAAATACCCGAAACAAACAAAAAAAGGGGCAATGCTCTAGCACATACACATGCACACTCGTTACTTTAGAAGTTTTTGGTTAACACAACACAACACCACACACACACACACACAAACATTTTTAAAGGATATACCATTACATAAATTAGTAAGTTTTCCTTTTCTGTTTGCCTTCACACTGCCACACACAAACACAAATCTTACGTAATGGTATATCCTTAAAAAATCTCTATGTGTGTGTGACAAAGTGAGTTAATTTAGTAAATCTATTACAATTGATAGCATTGAATAGGCTCATTTATTTCTATTGTTTTGCATATTTCTAATGTTTCCATAATAAAATCTCCATATTACCTACTACATCACACTATAGTTCTATAGACCCTCATCTTTGCACTGCAAAAGTATGTTTGCTGCAAACAATGGCTATAATGAAAGCTTATTCTATCATTACCTATACATGAATTAGTGTGTTCTGGATGAAAAACATGCAAGAGGAGATTGAGACATAAGCTACACTAATAACTCTCCTATACTTGGCAACATAGGTTGAGGCACAACACACTGGCTTAACATGCTTGCAACAAGTGTTAATTTCTTAGCTTGGTTATATAAACATTATTGTTTTCTATGACTAAAAAAGTATTTGTTTGCTTTGCTATAGAGACACTTATTTTGTTTTTCTGGCTTTGTATATATTTATCTTGTAAAATTAAAATATTAGTTTATATCCAAAACTTCCTACATGGTAACTAGAAAAAATTCATACATTTACTAAGTAAGAGTCATTTTACTAGTTATAGCTTCATTTCTATGTAGTAAAGTTAAAAACCTAGTTTGAATATAAAAATTCCTACTTGCTAACTAGAAAAATTTATTCATTTACTATATGCGGGTCCTTTTACTATCTAGTCTTGTGTCTAAAGTTCCTTGTGGCTCATCCACGCTTCGGGCTACTGCAAGTGCTAACTACCACACCCTCGGTGCTCAACCTTGGTATGCTTGCAGGTACTATGACAACTTACTAGACCGGCGTAGTTTGTCATTTTGTACGGTACTAATGTACATTTATAGTAAAGCACTCATGCTATTAGAATGGGTAATTTAGAGAGGATAAAGCCCTCGCATTTTGTAGATTGTGTTCAATTACATCACACCACTCACCCAACACAAATCACCTCTTAGTTAAGTGTTTTGTACATAACTAGGTTTGTGGACGAGGGAAGCCCCATGGAGCTTTGTCATGTGCAATAAAATTGACTCCTTTGGAAAAGCATACTTGTTCTTAGGCAAAAGTTTTAGCAATCTAGAGGAGCATCGGTGTTCACACTAGTGGTGGAAGTGCATGGAAACGTGTTTTAATTCTTTAAAAGAAACTAGTCATAACAGTTTGTATCCTCTTTTGTTAAATCAAATTTCACCACATGTGAATTATAACATCTTCCATTGACCAATTTTTTATTCGAAGGATATTCGGATAGTAGAAGTTGTGGTGTATATGGAAGAAAGCAACCTTCTCTCTTTCAAATGAAATGTATACACGTTGCATATTCACACACGTCCTCTTTTTACTTATGTCTTCTAGTGTGAACCTAGTGTAAGGCACATAAGTTGCTTGAGAGTGTAGAGCCTTGAAGTGTGAGAGACAAAAGGTCTAAAGTATAACATTAATGAAGGTTTGAATCATTTACTTTGTTGTACCTTGATGTCAGTATTCTTTTATTTTGGAGCTCCAATGAAAATGAAGCTAAAGACTACTTCAATCATTAAAAGTTTATGATATAGAAGGGCACAAGTTTCAAAACCAATGATGACATAAAACCTCAACATATTTATTATACGGAAGGATACAAAAGGGCATGATCAAGACTACTTCAATCATTATAAGTTTATGATATAGAAGGGCACAAGTTTGAAAACGAATGATGATATAAAACCTCAACATATTTATTACATGGAAGGATACAAAAAGGCATGATCTGATATGGAAGAGTAGTAGAGAAATATCAAAGCAATGTCCAAGAAAAATATATCTAGTCCAAGGAGTCCACCTATAAGATTTCATCTATATAATGTGCATTGATAGGATATTAAGAAATACCCTTTCTTTACATGCTATAAGGCCTTAACATGACCCTTTATACTTTACTAAAATTAAAAATATTTTTTCAAATTGTAATTTAAATTTTATTTTCTCTCTATATATATAGAACGAGTAACTTAGAGAGGATGAAGCCCTCTCATTTTGTAGATTGTGTTCAATTACATCACACCACTCACCCAATACATATCACCTCTTAGTTAAGTGTTTTGTATATAACTAGGCTTGTGGATTGAGGAAGACCCATGGAGCTTTGTCATGTGCAATAAAATTGACTCCTTTGGAAAAGCATACTTGTTCTAAGGCAAAAGTTTTAGCAATCTAGAGGAGCATGGGTCTTCACACTAGTGGTGAAAATGCACGGAAATGTGTTTTAATTGTTTAAAAGAAACTAGTCATAAAAGTTTAAAACCTCTTTTGTTAAATCAAATTTTACCACATGTGAATTATAACATCTTCCATTGACCAATTTTTTATTCGAAGGATGTGAGGACAATAGAAGTTGTGGTGTACATGGAAGAAAGCAACATTCTCTCTTTCAAATGAAATGTATGCACGTTGCATATTCACACACCTCCTCTATTTACTTATGTCTTCTAGTGTGTACCTAGCCTAAGGCACATTAGTTGCTTGAGTGTAGAGCCTTGAAGTGTGAGAGACAAAAGGTCTAAAGTATAACATTAATGAAGGTTTGAATCATTTACTTTGTTGTACCTTGATGTCCGTATTCTTTTATTTTGGAGCTCCAACGAAAATGAAGCTAAAGACTACTTCAATCATTATAAGTTTACGATATAGAAGGGCACAAGTTTCAAAACCAATGATGACATAGAACCTCAACATATTTATTACACGGAAGGATACAAAAGGGCATGATCAAGACTACTTCAATCATTATAAGTTTATGATATAGAAGGGCACAAGTTTGAAAATGAATGATGACATAAAACCTCAACACATTTATTACATGGAAGGATACAAAAAGGCATGATCTGATATGGAAGAGTAGTAGAGAAATATCAAAGCAATGTTCAAGAAAAATATATCTAGGCCAAGGAGTCCAGCTATATAAGAATTCATCTATATAATGTGCATTGATAGGATATTAAGAAATACCCTTTCTTTACATGCTATAAGGCCTTAAAATGACCCATTACACTTTACTAAAATTACAAATATTTTTTCAAATTGTAATTTAAAATTTTATTATCTCTCTATATATATAGAATGAGTAACTTAGAGAGGATGAAGTCCTCTCATTTTATAGATTGTGTTAAATTACATCACACCACTCACCCAATACAAATCACCTCTTAGTTAAGTGTTTTGTACATAACTAGGTTTGTGGAGTGAGGAAGGCTCATGGAGCTTTGTCATGTGCAATAAAATTGAATCCTTTGGAAAAGCATACTTGTTCTAAGCCAAAAGTTTTAGCAATCTAGAGGAGCATCGATGTTCACACTAGTGGTGGAAATGCACAGAAATATGTTTTAATTGTTTTAAAAGAAATTAGGCATAAAAGTTTAAAACCTCTTTTGTTAAATAAATTTTACCACACGTGAATTATAACATCTTCCATTGACCAATTTTTTATTCAAAGAATGTGAGGACAATAGAAGTTGTGGTGTATATGGAAGAAAGCAACCTTCTCTCTTTCAAATGAAATGTAAGCACGCTGCATCACACACCTCCTCTTTTTCCTTATGTCTTCTAGTGTGAACCTAGCCTAAGACACATTAGTTGCTTGAGAGTGTAGAACCTTGAAGTCTGAGAGACATAAGGTCTAAAGTATAACATTAATGAAGGTTGGAATCATTTACTTTGTTGTATCTTGATGTCTGTATTCTTTTATTTTGGAGCTCCAGTGAAAATGTAGCTAAATACTACTTCAATCATTATACGTTTATGATATAGAAGGGCACAAGTTTCAAAACCAATGATGACATAAAACCTCAACATATTTATTACATGGAAGGATACAAAACGGCATGACTAGATATGGAAGAGTAGTAGCGAAATATCAAAGCAATGTCCAATAAAAATATATCTAGTCCAAGGGGTCCACCTATACGAAATCATATAAATAATGTGCATTGAAAGGATATTAAGAAATACCCTTTCTTTACATGTTATAAGGCCTTAAAATGACCCATTTTACTTTTTTAAAATTACATATTTTTTTCAAATTGTAGTTTAAATTATATATATATATATATATATATATATATATATATATATATATACATATATATATGTATATATATATATATATGTATATATATATATGTATATATATATATACATATATATATGTACATATATATATATACATATATATATATACATATACATATATATGTATATATATATATATATATATGTATATATATATATACATATATATAGAATGGGTAACTTAGAGAGGATGAAGCCCTCTCATTTTGTAGATTGTTCTCATTTACATCACACCACTCACCCAACACAAATCACCTCTTAGTTAAGTGTTTTGTACATAACTAGGTTTGTGGACTGAGGAGGGCCCATGGAGCTTTGTCATGTGCAATAAAATTGACTCCTTTAGGAAAGCATACTTGTTCTAAGGCAAAAGTTTTAGCAATCTAGAGGAGCATCGGTGTTCACACTAGTGGTGGAAGTGTACAAAAATGTGTTTTAATTATTTAAACAAAACTAGTCATAAAATTTTATAGCCTCTTTTGTTAAATCAAATTTTACCACATGTGAATGATAATATCTTCCATTGACCAATTTTTTATTCGAAGGATGTGAGGACAGTAGAAGTTGTGGTGTATATGGAAGAAAGCAACCTTCTCTCTTTCAAATGAAATGTATGCACGTTGCATCACACACCTCTTTTTCCTTATATCTTCTAGTGTGAACCTAGCCTAAGGCACATTAGCTGCTTGAGAGTGTAGAACCTTGAAGTGTGAGAGACATAAGGTCTAAAGTATAACATTGATGAAGGTTTGAATCATTTACTTTGTTGTACCTTGATGTCCGTATTATTTGATTTTGGAGCTCTAGTGAAAATGAAGCTAAAGACTACTTCAATCATTATAAGTTTATGATATAGAAGGGCACAAGTTTCAAAATGAACGATGACATAAAACCTGAACATATTTGTTAGATGGAAGGATACAAAAAGGCATGATCACATATAGAAGAGTTGTAGCGAAATATCAAAGAAATGTTCAAGAAAAATATATCTAAGCCAAGGGGTCCATCTATAAAAAATCATCTATATAATGTGCATTGAAAGGATATTAAGAAATACCGTTTCTTTACATGCTAAAGGCATTGAAATGACCCATTTTACTTTACTAAACTTACATATTTTTTTCAAATTGTAATTTAAAAATATATTTTCTAAATGTAATATTATAAATTTTACTAAATATAATATCCTTTCTTTTGAACTCACGTGGTATCTTACGTGCTCTAAAAGCTAGACTTCTTGGGATATTTAAGAACTAATGGAAATACCCCTTTCTCTTTAGGCTATTTGGGATTTCTTGAAGTTGGCCAGTTTTGAAAGACTAATGTCCGCATCGTTCCTTTTTCACAAGGCAACTTGAAGCCATACCCTTTTTTAAAAGTAACTCATAAGTTTGGCCTCAACCAACAATATGTATAATAACAATTTTATCAAATCAAATAGAGAATATCTAGAACTCACACTAGGTGCTCTATACCTAGATTATCCCAGTGTGAGAATGGTTGGTGCTTTATGTGTAGATTCCCCTCATACTTTGCACTAGGAGAATGGCTAGTGCTCTATACTAGTTTTAGAAGCAATTAGGTAATGCATATATAATAAAATAATATTAATATAATATATATATAATATGATATGTTATTAATAAGGTAAAACAAATCATTAATGCAATGATCGTCACTTTGTAATATCTATAATAATATCTCATATAGTATATGATATCAATATTACAAAAATATTATTAAAATATCTCAATATATAATAAGGCTAATTTAATATTATACTACTATATTTATATAATACGTATAAAAAATGTATGATATACTTTATTATTAATATAATTATATATACTACATTATATGTATTATCAATGTAATAAGAAAAACTATCTTGAATGTATATAGAATATATTTTATTATTCAATTTTTAATATTAATATATATTATATAAACATTTTTATTATTACTTTCTATGAGAGAAGCTATATTTATATAGACTTAGATCACATTTAAAGCAATATGAAATCCATCTAATATAAAAAGTTAATATTAATCTTTTAATGATAAATCATTTATTAAAAGAATTTCAAGTACTTTTTAACATCAAAATATTTTTAATTATTGTATCTTTTATTACATTAGACTAGCTCATCATAATGTGCTCTTGCCATACTTGTGGCAGTTTATCCAATGATTTATTTATTTGACTTTGAGAAGTTGGTTTAAGAATATGGATCTAGTAGACCTTTTAGTGTACTTCCATTTAAGTTCCTTTTTAATTGTTTTCTTTCTCTACCTTTTATATAATTAATTCTTTTATAGAGACATATTTCTTTCATTTCTTTGATCTAAATAACAAACAAGATAAAAACAATTTCTGATCTCACTCTTATGTGTACACATACAAAGTTTATTTTAAAACTTAGAATGTTTTCCTTAATAAAAAATTTATGCTTGTGATCCTCCTCCCTTCACTTACTCAATTAACAAAAATGATGTTTATATAAATAAAATATAAAATTATAGTATTGATGTTGAGGGTAATTTTCATGCCATCACATTGATTAATTATGAATTCAGGTTTTTGTTCATGAAACCATTACATTGAATTTTAAAACTATAACTTATCCATATTATTTATTCTTATAGATAATAAATAACTTTATAAATTCTAATATTATCAACAGATAGTTTTTACACTCCCTCTATTCTTGTGTGTGACAATTTGGCATGATGCATATGATTTTTTTGGTTTAAAATTAAAAAGACAATGTTCTCATGTGAATATTTTCTTAGAAATACGTTTAGTTTTGTTTTTATTTCCCTAAAATATCAAAAAAATAAAAATTTTACTTTTGAACTCTCCATAAAATATCATAATTTTTTTATCTCTATACATAATTATCAATGAGTAAAAACTATTATTTTCACTCAAAATGATTATCTTTTGAGTTTTAGAAATTAGTAAACATTATCTAAAAATTATTTCTAAAAAAGATGTTTATACCATAGAGTTTATCAAAATAAAAGTATCAAACTTGATAATATTCATTTTATAGTTTTATAAAAAAATTATTGTAATTTTTAAGTCTTTTTCAAACATTCGTAGCATTTTTTTATTTTTAAAAATTAAATAAGAGATCAATAAATATTAACAACCATTCAAAGTGAGAAATTAGACTTTGATACATTGTATACAAAGTTGAAACTTAATTTTTTTAAACATTAGATCATTCATTTTTCTTAAACAAAGTGAGATGCTTACTTGGCAATTGGCAAGTCGTAGAGTCATGTCTTGGAAATCATGTCTCGATAGTCCACCAACCAAGGAAATTTAGTCTATTGATCTTGTATTCTACTCAAAAAACTTTCTTTGATTCCCATTGCTAGACTTTAATCTACCATTTTCTATAATGATCTTGAAACCCTTTTTCCACATGAACTAAGCCTTTAAAGCCCTTCTAATTGAACCTTTAACTAAATTTTTAAAGAAAATAAAAATTTATATCCTTCCCTCTCTGTCAACTAATCCTACGGCCACCAAGTTGACGCCTTAATGGAGGAGGCAGATTGAGACACAAATGATCGTGATTGAAATATGGAATGAAAGGAATGACTAAGGGAGTGATTGGGCAATTGATGGATCATTGATCTTGATGACAAGAGATGATCAAGGGGATGGCAAGATACTAGTGATGATGACAATCCATGGAAATAACTATCAAGATAGGGTGTCCTTCCTCCTCTGAATCATTCGCTAGATCTTTCTCTCTCCTCACTAGTCAATTGCACCCTCCTCATGCCTCTCTTCTTCACAGACATGGCACCCCCCCAAGATCTTTTTGCCCCTTCTCCCCTCTAATTGCAATGGCCTCCCTTTCACTATCCTTGAATTGTTTTTTCCTTTTTTTTAAAAAAAATATTACCTTTCAATAATTCTCCAAAGGAGATTGCGAGCTCTCCCTCCAATTCATCATGCCCCCCTCTTTGTCAACAACCTCTCTCTCCTCTACATTTTTCTTTTTTTCTCAATCTCCTTCAAGACCTTACCCTTTTTAATCTTATAATCACCCCCATCTCAATAGCAACAACATCAGCTAATGTCGCATTTAACATAGTTTTAGCCATTGTAAAAGCTATTTTAAGATGATTACAACTAAACTAATCTCCACAACATCAATAGGGTCTAGATTTTCCAAGAAGTGCAACGACTATCCTTTGGAAGACTTGACAACATCGAGTTTTGTTTGTACAATTGTGTCAATGAACAAGGGACCTAAAAATCTCCCTCTAACTCCAAACCTATATACTTCTAGGTACACACACAAACCCTTCTCCATTCCAGGTCTTTAAAATCATTGTATGTGATCATGAAAATCTTGAACATTACTATTTATACGAAGTATTGCTAAATGCAAGGTAACTAAGTACAATAGCTCACAGAAGCTCTTTAAACATAGTCTTCACCTATCCTATATAACTACACTATTTCCACCCTTCTCCCCAAGAAAAGTTCCCTTGAACCAATATCTTCCTTTTTTTAAAGACTATTCAGACACATCCTCCAAAGACAGCAACTACAAACACCACATCTGTAGTAAATTGATATGTCAAATGTATTTAATTTGGTTAAAAATATTTGCAATATTTGGCATGTTTCTAGGTGTTGTCAATACTCTAGTGAGTCTTGGATGACTCTGACGACTCCTTGCGTGTTGACAACAAGCGGTGCACATCGACCAACTGAATGGGTCAATCATTTCTAACCCTCCCTCTTGCATTTATCTATGTATGTGTTGTATCTTAAGTGTAGGAATGCAAGGGTTTGGGTCATGGTCAAGTGCTAGGCCCCTACTGATTAAATAAGTTGATCCGTTAAAGTTTTAAGTGTGGAAACACGCCCTTGCATGTTTTATTTGCATATATTCATGAACACATTTCTATATAATCCCTAAATGATATCATATTTTTCTTTGTCTTGTTGAGGTCCCTTCCTCACCCAACCACCTTGATCTATTGTGTTCCTGAGGTCTTTCCTTGCCCTTTAGCCTTTTTCCTTGTTTTGCTATATTTCTATGTGAATGCACCTTATGTTCACCAAAATGGTAATCTAACCTTACATCCTTGATCCTCCCTTTGAATTTGATATTTTAAATTTTCATTGCCCTCTGTTCTAAGAAACAGTTCCTCGGTTATTATTTTTTGAAGAATTTTACGTGAATTGGATATTTTTCCATGCAAATGCACCTTTCTCACTCTAGAGATGCAATTTGACATGATAGTTCTAATCTTTCCCTTCTATCAAACAATGTTTCTTTTTATAGTCTATCATTTCAACATAGGGATTGGCCATTATTTATTTTTGTGTGTTTGCGAGTCTTTTCTTATATGAATTTAGTTATTTTTTCATGTGATCATGCTCTCTTCTTATCAGAATGGTGTCTTACTCAAATAGCCTTGAGCCGCTTATCAACTCGGACCTTTAGCTCAACACTATGCATACATGATAGAAGTAATGAAGAACAAAGAACCAACGTCATTTTTGCACAAGCAATTAATATATGCGAACTAGTATAAAGCAATGGATTAAGAGTAGGATGCTTTGCTAAAAAATGAAACTTGAGGATTTAGTTAAGCTTCACAAAGGCAATATGTCTATTGGATGCAAGTGGATTTATAAAGTCTAATGTAAATCACATGGATTGCTTGAGAGATACAATGTTAGGTTGGTTGTGAAGGGTTATGCTCAATAGTATGGGTTGGACTATGACAAAACTTTTAGTTCTCTTGCAAAAATGGTGACTATATGGACTGTCATTGCATTAGTTACATCTAAAGGTTGGAATCTATATCAGATCATTAGGGGAGTTTTGAGGCCTAAAAAATGCCTTCTAGGAGATATAGAGAGAGTGCTCTAGACCAATAGGAGCAAAGACTCCATAATGGAAGTTCTATTTTAAAAAATACAAAAAGTACTTACAAAAAGATATATATTTATATATATATAATATTACAACATTGTACTATCAATATCTCTTTTTAGCCTCTTATATTTGTGATTATGACATTTTTTTCATTAGTGATATATAGTCTCCACACTCTTATTGAATGATATGTTTGAATTAATGATAATGACATGTAATCTAAATTCAAATTAGTAAAGAGCTTGACACTTATTTTTTTCACTCCTTTCTTTTATCCCTCTCGTGTTTTTCCCTCCTTTGTGATAACTTATATATATATATGTATATATATATATATATATCTCTATGCCATGGATACAAAAATTTGACCTTCAACAAGGTGTCCAAGCTCCCAAATCACACATCAATATCAATGTTTAACTCATTCCAAAAAGATGGACGATGGATTCCTATAATCATTAGCAAAGGAAGTTGGATCACCATGCAACAAGAAAAACGTGGGAAAAGACAAAGATATGAGATCTCGTTCATTTGTGCTTGGAAGGGTATAATATGAGATCTCAAGCTTAGAGTAAATAAGAATAGCATAAAAGAGGTACTAGTGCAATAGGTGTTTATGCATAGATAGTTATATTTAGAACCTGGAACTTCAAATCTTCCAATGCATAGACCAAATTGTAAAAATTTGTTTCTTAAAGTCTTTCTTTTCTTGAACTTGGTTTAAGGTTTTTCATTATAACATTTGTTCATTTGTATTGTAGATGTATATCCCTCTAATCTTGAGGAATGGAAACTCATCAAGTCTATTGTTGATTTTATTGATGTGATGCATGGTTTGATTGGAGAAGAGATGTACAAAGGTAGAAAGAAGATAGAGCTTATAGAGAATGAAATATTCTTCTATGAACAATCTTATATTGTTCTCATGTAGCATAGCCAATGGGGATCAATATTCCCTCTTCCTTTACCCAATTTTCAAGCTTTGAGTGGTATTTGCCAAGTCCGGCTACTAGTGAGGGCTATAGATGTAAAATATTTTTTGAGATATAGAGAACATTAAAATCTAATATCTCAAGTAGGCTAAGAAAAGTTACTTTTTTCATGCATATTAATATATTTGTTGACTTATTTTCTAATGATGAGATAAGAAGATCAAAGGCCATGCTTTTAGTGAAGAGACTAGTATATGATCATGTCATACAATTTGTTGATGAGGGATGGCACACTAGGATAGAAGGAAAAACTATATGTAAGATAGGTCAAGACTCTATAGCTTGTAAATATATGATTGCTACTTAAAATTTCATCCTTAGCTTTTAATATAGTAGATGGCATTATGTTGGTGGTAGTCTAGTTGTTTTAGACTAAAATCTTGATAATTTTAGCAAAGATCCTATAGTGGATCTTTATGTTTCGTTCAAGGAGGACATTACTGCAATCCTAAAGGTTAGATCATCATGTACACTACATCAAGTGAGGATGGATTTGTAGAATGAAGATATTGAATTACCATGCTCATTTGAGTTGCAACTTAAAAACAAACAAGTAAGTTTTTATATCATATTACATCCACTTAAGTATATATCTGATTTCACTTTCTAATTAATAAACATTTGTAACATACTTTTTTATAGATATCAACAAGGAGAGAGAAGAATATACAATGCAATAATATTGAAGAAAATATATCTTTACTATCAATATAAAATACTTGTACAAAATTTGTAATTAAAAAAAATTGCCATCTCCACGACTTATACACACAAGGGCTTACAAGCAATGAGGCAAATGTATTTCTTATTTTGAGAAACTTTCTTAGGAAAAGGGATATCCTTTCTAGGAGTCCTTTTATCTTTCTTTGATGCTTTGGTTGCCTTTGGTGTTGATGAAGGCATAGCTTCACCTCCTATAGAGATACATGCACCTCCTCTCCTTCAATGTCCAAGAATCCACTATTGTCCATTCTTGTTTGTTGCATACAATTGACCATATGTACTTCATGACCTTTGCTCTCATATACCAAACATACTCACTTGTATAGCAATCCCTTGTAACTATCATACATTTGTAAGAAAGGATTTTTAGTTCATTATTATTATTTACAATGGATTATATTATAATCATCAATGGACTATTTTGTAATAAACCTCTACCTTAAATTTTAGTATCTTTCACATTACCTTTATAAGTTTATCATCATTAAGATAAATAAACTTAACTAATCTTCTAGCATTTGCAATTACTCTCTAGCTACAAGAGTGACTATCATCCTTGATAAGGACACTGCAACAATATAAAGTAAAACTATGAAACTTGTTTATGGTAGTTTGTAGAACAAATTTTGTTATAATGTTCCAACCATATTAATCAAGATCTTACCACAACTCATCTATATTGCATTGTTGCAAGTAAATCAGAAGGCATGGGAAGCTTTTTCTCTAGCACTTCAATCAATCTTTTTAGAGCTCTACACAAAAAAGGCAATAAAATTTAGAGTATTTACAAAAAAAAAATCCAAGATATTTAGAGTACTTGAAAAAAAAGATCAAAATATCAAGGAGATCTTAGATTATATAACTTACAAGTTGGCATTTCCATGGACTTCTTTCATAGAATTAATGAGGAAACATTACCTTTCCCTACAATCTATTCTAATTAGGCTCCAATGAGAATTGAAAACAATCATATTTCAATCATCTAGCAAGAAAAGATATCATAAAATCTAAAAAAATATCAAATTATTTACCTTTTCATTGTATAAAATTAAAAGAACCTTCAAAGTTTCAAAGTCAATTGGATAAAACCAATGATCAAATGCACTTGCATCAAGCTCACTCCTCATATAGTATGAGATAGATGGATCAAGAACCTCAAATTTTTGTTGTATATCAAGGGGAAGATCATGCATTATATACCTACCAAAGGAACGCAGATAGTAAGCATTAAGAGGAAAGTCTATTGCTAGAAACATATAGTGAGTAAAAATGAATTTTAGTATATCATACCTCATCCCAACAAGAAGAATAGAGTAGTTTACTTCTCTCATTTTATTCTTGAGAATTTGAACACAAACAGAGCAAAAAAAAACCATATCAGATATTCTCTTAATATCACCAAGTAAAAAGCAATAGACATTGAAGCCTTTAGGGTCAGCCCTTTCAAGAAGGATAGATAGCTCTTCTTCAAAAGATGGGAGTTGCTTCACTTCATTTTCTTCTTCCTTCTTTCTTTTATACTCCCTCCATTTATCTACTTGCTCTTCTATGGAATTTTCCTCTTTATCATGTAGTCTTGTGCCATTTTCATGGGTGACATATTCAACCTTAGGACCTAGATTACATTTCTTTTTCCTATATGGAGGTACATTTAAAATATTGAAAGCCTTCACATTTGAAAGAGATATTGGCTCGACCTTTGAAAACACGGTATATCAACCTCCCAAAAATTATCATGTATTTATCCATAAGTGTAAGCCTATGTGCATGAGCAACACATACATAACAATCTTGGAAAAACTCAATCAAAAATTCTTTTGCAGCCTCTTGAATATACTTGAGAGCTGCCCTAGTCCATCTAAAACTATCAAGTCTATGCTTGTCACAAATTCCTCTGATAAGCCTTTGAAAATGTAATTTTCGAATTGTATTATCTAGAGCCTTCACTACACTTCTAATTTCCTTTAGGCATTGAACATGTTGTGAAAACCTTCACCTTGGCTTTGATTTCCTTGTAAGTTCGGAAGGCTTGGAAGACCGATGAATCTTTAAAGAAAGACCTCTAAGATCAACTTTCTGGTTCCTTGTAGGGGCCTTAGTTCTAGCCATCTGAAATATCTAGAAAAACAAAAAATACCTCAAAATTAGGACACTTCTCCAAATCTTTGATATAATGTCATTTACAACTTAGTAGTAAACAAACATTATGCACATCGTCTCAATCCCACACCTTCAATAATAGGCTATTTTTTCAAATGATAAAACTAGGTTGTAATGATTCAATAGAGTTGTGCTACCATTCTACCTCAAATTTCAATCAAAGAATACAAGAATATGACATATGAAACACAAAATGGGCCTTCTGGATAACAGAAGTCTATGCCTTCTCACATTTCATGCATTACTTTTTTTAAATAGACATATTTCATCATAGCCCATTTATGTCATGAAGTTTTAGAAGTCTTACAATAGAACAATGGTCACTCTAGCAAATATTAAATCTTATTCTCAATGAGTTCAACCCTTGAGTAAAATTATCTTTTTGTGTAATCTAGCTCTGTTAATCCATGCCTCTTTTTGAGAAAACTTGGATTCCTTGTGTCGTATGAAATGCAAGATGACTATTTTCCATGGGGAGAGCCATGACTAATCGTGTTTCATATGTCAATGTTTTTTGGAGAACATTTGGCAAGATTCCTTATATTGATAGAGAGCTAACTTAGCACGTATGTTGGGTAATAAAATCTTCCCAAGTCACCTTATGTTGCGGAATAATTTTGAGCTGTAACCAAGTTGGCCTTGTGTTGGTGTTATTGAGCATAAAAAGAGATTTTTCTTTGAAAAAACTATTTTGCAATTAAAAATTTGGGTTTAAAAGGATGTTAATTTACACATGTGGTTGTTGTAATGCACAGTTAATTTGACATGTGCAATGGGTAGACCATTTCTGCCTTTGGGACTTGTGCCACGCATCAGTGATGTTTTCGACATGATGAAAATTTTATGGCTCAACTTTTTGAGTGTAAAAGAAAAAATTTAGCCTCTTCTTTTTCATTTTAAACACAGTTCTTTGGAGTGAGTATATAGTATTTCTGAAACAAATATATGATCACTGTTGGCATATACATATAAAAACTCAAGGTTGGGTTTATGTAAATTTCTCTTCCACACATTTTGTTTTCTCTTTCACAAACCATTTTTCTCATGTGGATTGCAAGTCCAAACCATGCATATTCCTACAAAAATCCATTTATTCTCAACACGGAATACAACTCTCAGGTACCAAACTTTTATTTATCACTTTTTCTCTACAATCCTTTAAAAAAGAGTTGAATGAGCTATTTTGAGGCATTAAAGATGATCAAATTTGTTAGTTTTCTTGCCAAATGATTGGCTGATGTATAAAATGTGATTTTATCATTTGTAAAGGGTTTTGGATCATTGTTATCGCGTTTCATGAGTCATGAATCTAAAATAAAAACTCATCAACGAGATGCAAAATTGCATGTCTCCTCTGTTTCTCAAAGAGTCAACTTGCTTTTCATAAGGCACTACTATTGTATTTTGACCAATTTACCATGTGCGATATCTTAGGTATTTGGACATGCAAGATGAATGAAGTAATGTGTCATTGCCGCACATTGTTCTGTGTTTGTTGGTTTAAGAGGAGGAAGATGCATCAAGAAGTCAGAAATTCTTTGAAGGGTTTGACTAAATTTTTCTAAAAATCTTGCTTTAATCTTGTACATATGTTAAATGATGTGGTTTTGATGTTCTAGATGCATTATCTCAGACAAAATTTTTGGATGTGAGTAAATGTGGATTTGTTTACATCTAGATTAAAGTAAGACTGATGTATGAAACATGATTTTATCAACTACGAATCCTTTTTTATCATTGCTTTCGTTTCCCGAGTCATGAATGCAAAACAAAACTTGATCAATGAGATGCAAAATTGCATGCTTCCTCTATTTCTCAAAGGGCCAATTTACTTTTTACAAGACATGGTTATTGGATTTTGACCCATTTAACATGTGTGATATCTTAGGGACTTAGACATGTAAGATGAATGAAGTAAAGTATCATCGTTGCACATTATTCTGTGTTTCTTGGTTTAAGAGAAGCAAGATAACGTTGAACCGTTGCTCAGAATTTGTTAGTGAGCACGTCATATATTAGGAGGGTAAACTTTAAAGCCAAGATTGAGTTCTTGACAAAATATCAAGTAGTCAGAAATTCTATGAAGGGTTTGACTAAATTTTTCTAGCAATCTTGCTTTAAACTTTTGTATGTGAGCAAATGTGGATTTGTATATTGTGTTTCTAAATTTACTTTGTTGTTTTCAAGATTTGGTTTTGTGAGTAATCAGGATGACTAAAAGGAAGTTTTCTTTAGACTGAATGGAGGAAGATGATCTAGAGAATACCTGTGATGAAAAGCTAAATGATTTTCTCCATGCAACTGAAAATTCATCTAGATTTGTTCACATTAGAGATATGCTCAATGTTTCCTTTGATTTCGAAGAGCTCTTAAAGGAACTTGAAGACAAATTGAAGGATTTTAGGGAGTTTTATGATAGACATGTGCAAGGCCTAGAGATTGAGGGATTTGTCCATTATAGTGATGTAATGGTAGCTACCAATTCTGCCAGAATAACTTTGCAAACAAGGTTTAGCCTTATTGATGAGGAATTCAAGAAGTGGGAAGCAGTTCTCCATTTTCATCAAAATCAGCATCAATGTGTTCTTGTATAGAAGGATAAAGGATTTCTTATATATCTTCAATATTGTATATGGATAGTTGTTCTTTAGATACAATACGAGAGAAAAAGATAGAGGATATTGCAAGCAAAGATAAAGAGGTTGAAGAGAAGGGAAAAATGTTTCAAGAGCATATTGAGAACCAATTAGTGCAAGGATTCGATGTTGCTCTGTTTAAAAGTGAGAACATTACAAAAGTGGAAGGAAAGGAGATAGAGTTGAGTGGAGAGATTGAAACATGTCATATTGAATGTGTCTCAATATTTTCAAGTTATCGCATCAATAAAAGGAGATATGTATTTCTAAATGATATTCAAAACCTTTTTTATCTCAAAGAAGATTATTACTTAGCAATCCTTGCAGCATGGGGTCAAAATGATAAGAATTTGTATGTTATGAATAGGAATTGCTAGCAACTCTTGATGTTGAGGGAGAGAATTTTCAAGATAGCTCTATAGCCTTGCATTCATGTATTAATCAAATCATGGAATATGAAAAGGGGGGATACCTATAGAGGAAGAGTTCTTACAAATTCAACAAAGACTTGGTATTAATAACATAGGGTATGAAGAGAAACTGAAGTCTCCATTAGAGGAGAAATCAAAAAGCTCAATAAATATTTATGAAGACAGTACGAAGATGAAAACCCTAAGGTATGAAGGATAATTTTAAGATATCAATTGTGGTTTATATTAGAGTATGTTATACACTATACACAAATATTATTAGATATTTATCTACTAATATCTCACACTATTGTGGTTTATTGTGCAGATAGAAATTGAAGATGCAGACAACTTTCTTGGAAGAGCCAAGGGCTCAAGGCCATTGAAGCTTGGAAAAACTCAAGGCCTTGGTCATTATATTGGAAGCTCAAATAATCAAACAGTTGCAATTTATCATAGTAGGTTGTCAAGCTCTCCAAGGCGATTGGATCCCAAGTTTTCAATAAAGGTTCATACAATATAATTTCGGTGGAGAAGGAAAAATCTATAAGAGTTTTTAGCTTCATGCTCGAATACTATGGATCTAGGGCAAGATACTTTGGAGCTCTTAGCTCCTATTTGCTCTCCCATGTAGGAGATGCAAAGAAATTGAAGCTCCTTCCATGCCATAGGAAACAAAAGTTCCTAAAATATAGAGGTCTCGTTGAGTGGGATGAAACAAAAGATTCCTCTAGAGGACCTAGTGAATTGTTTGAAACTAAAGACTCTTTTGCGATAGCGTGTTAAAGGTTTCTTGAAACCCATCTTTTTCTATCTCTTTGTTTAGTTTATAACCATTCTGAAAATGTTTGCTTTGCACAATAGTTTAAATATCCCTCTTTTCTTCTTTGGGTAATAGTGGATACAGTCCTTGCCAAAGATAATGTATTACATGATGCGGTTGTATCTTTGAGCTTGAATTTGTGCCAAATTTGTCTCTAAAACCATTGAAAGACCTTTAATAAATTGTTTCTTTTGTATCTTCCACCTCCATGTCTTGTGCTTGTCAAGTATTTTGTTCTTGCTTGATAATGTGATTTTTCCATACCTTAGGTTGACCAGATAGATAGAGATCCATATTTCTTGATAAAATATGAAGCATGGTTGTATAAAATATGTTGCATATTTAACAAATAAAGAAAGTCAATTAAAAAACTCAAACAATAAAGAGACATACATATGCAAGCTTCTTACCATATAGTGCGTGAAGTATTGATTACCCCAAGCTTTTGTCATTGCCTTTCTAAAAAGATTCAATTGGTTTTGAAGTCTTTGAGATCATCATCATTCCACTCAGTTTTATCACAATAAAAGAACACTTTTTCTAGTGTTTCCTAAATATTGGCTTTCCTATTCCTAACTTGTCTATTATCAACATAATCCTTAACTACATTATGCAGGGACTTCCGCTAATTGTATCTAATAGTTGAGCCAATAATCCTAGAGTTTATCTTACGAAGTCTCCCATGAAAGTCTAGGAACCTTTTAGCCTTCACTCCACCAATAGATGGCATTTTGGGCACACAACTACTATCCTTAAACTTTTGAAGATCTAGTTCAATAACAACATTACCACCATGAATACCTATTGTAGACAAGACTTTTTCAATCTTTGTTATAACATCTATTCTAGCTAATAATGGCTTTAGCTTCCATGTAAATCCTATATAAGGATAAATAATATTTTCAATTATCCTACAAAGCATATGATATGTATAGATATGGTCATTTACTAAAGGAATATCTAGGACTAGCTTAAATTGTGAATCCTTGTTGTGCCTAGTGGGAGCTCAATTCCAATTTCTTGAATTCAACTCTATGGTTGGGGACATGCAATATAGTCAAGGAGATCTAGAGTTGGCTCCCTTTGATACATTGTACACACATTTTAGTGTCTTTAAGTAACCAGCTATGTGCCACTCAATCTTATAGCTCCCAAACACTACAAGGATATGAGGCTATAGCAACGCCGATTAGCGATGATAAATAGCGACGTCGCTATTTGTGTCGCTATTAGCATCACATTTGTGACACTAACAGAGATGCAAATAGCGACGTTACCCAGTGGAAAAAAACATGAACCGAAACCCGAGCGCATCATTTTTCATGCATTCATGAAGGAGAGAGAAAAAGGGAGAGCGAGAGGAAGAGCGACCATCTTGCTGAGAGGGAGAGAAACAGAGAAAGAAGGAGAAAGAAGGCTTCTCACCACCACTGCCGCTGCCACTGCCATTCGCGAAGAAGAGGAGGAGGTGTACGGAGGGCGAAGAAGAGCCGCCGTCACGAATTGAAGAGGAGCCGCCAAACCCTTCTTCAAGCCTTTACGGTGAGTGCATTGTCCATTCTTGCTTTGCTTTTGCCTTTTCTCTCTCTTTTACTTGTTTCTGGTGTAATTCGTGTGTATTGAGAGAGGGAGAGGAAATGAGAGAGAAAGAGAGGGAGAGGGAGAGGGAGGGAGAGGAAATGAGAGAGGGAGAGAGAAAGAGAGGGAGAGGGGGAGGGGGAGGGGGAGGGAGAGAAAATGAGAGAGGAAGAGGGAGTTTTCTCTCTCTCTTTTACTTCTTTTTGGTATAATCCATGTGTATTGAGAGAGGGAGAGGAAATGAGAGAGAAAGAGAGGGAGAGGGAGAGGGAGAGGAAGGGAGAGGAAATGAGGTATAATTCGTGTGTATTGAGAGAAGGAGAGGAAATGAGAGAGGGAGAGGGAGGGAAAGAGAATGAGAGAGGGAGAGGGAGAGGGAGAGGAAATGAGAGAGGGAGAGGGAGGGAAAGAGAGTGAGAGAGGGAGAGGGAGTTTTCTCTCTCTCTTTTACTTGTTTTTGGTATAAACCATGTGTATTGAGAGAGGGAGAGGAAATGAGAGAGAAAGAGAGGGAGACGGAGAGGGAGAGGGAGAGGGAGGGAGAGAGAAAGAGAGGGAGAGGGGGAGGGGGAGGGAGAGAAAATAAGAGAGTGAGAGGGAGTTTTCTCTCTCTATTTTACTTGTTTTTAGTATAATTTGCGTGTATTGAGAGAGGGAGAGAAAATGAGAGAGAAAGAGAGGGAGAGGGAGAGGGAGAGGGAGAGGGAGTTTTCTCTCTCTATTTTACTTGTTTTTTGTATAATTCGCGTGTATTGAGAGAGGGAGAGGAAATGAGAGAGAAAGAGAGGGATAGGGAGAGGGAGGGAGAGGAAATGAGAGATGGAGGAAATGGGAAAGGAAGAGGGAGGGGGAGGAAGAGGAAATGGGAGAGGGGGAGGGAGACATTAAACATAATAGGGAAATGAGAGAGGGAGAGGGAGAGGGAGAGGGAGAGGGAAACATTGAAAGAGAGAAAGAGAGGGAGAGGGAGAGGGAGAGGGAGAGGGAGAGGGAGGGAAAGAGAAAGAGAGGGGGAGGGAGAGGAAAATAGAGAAAAAACATTAAACCTAATAGGGAAAGAGAGAAAGAGAGGGTGAGGGTGAGGGAGGGAGAAGAAATGAGAGAGGGAGAGGAAGAGAGCAAAAGGAAATGAGAGAAGGAGAGGAGAGAGAAAAGAAAAGAAAATATGTTAAACATAATAGAGAAAGAGAGAAAGAGAGGGTGAGGGTGAGGGTGAGGGAGGGGGAGGTAATGAGAGAGGGAGAGGAAGAGAGAAAAGGAAATGAGAGAGAGACAGGAGAGAGAAAAAGAAAGAAAAAACATTAAATCTAATAGAGAAAGAGAGAAAGAGAGGGTGAGGGTGAGGGAGGGAGAGGAAATGAGAGAGGGAGAGGAGAGAGAAAAAGAGAGAAAAAAATTAAACCGAATAGGAAAAGAGAGAAAGAGAGGGTGAGGGTGAGGGTGAGGGTGAGGGAGGGAGAAGAAATAAGAGAGGGAAAGGAAGAGAGCAAAAGGAAATGAGAGAGGGAGAGGAGAGAAAAAAAAAAGAGAGAAGAAGAGGAGAGAGAAAAGAGAGAAAATATATTAAACATAATAGGGAAAGAGAGAAAGAGAGGGTGAGAGTGAGAGTGAGGGAGGGAGAGGAAATGAGAGAGGGAGAGGAGATAGAAAAATAAAGAAAAAATATTAAACCTAATAGGGAAAGAGAGAAAGAGAGGGTGAGGGTGAGGGAGGGAGAGGAAATGAGAGAGGGAGAGAAAGAGAGAAAAGGAAATGAGAGAGGGAGAGGAGAGAGAAAAAATGAGAGAGGGAAAGGAGAGAGAAAAAGATAAAAAAACATTAAACCTAATAGGAAAATAGAGAAAGAGAGGGAGAGGGTGAGGCAAAGAGAGCGAGTGAGAGAGGGAGAGGATGAGAGAAAAGGAAATGAGAGAATGAGAGGAGAGAGAAAAAACATTGAACATAATAGGGAAAGAGAGAAAGAGAGGGAAAGGGTGAGGGAGGGAGAGGAAATGAGAGAGGGAGAGAAAGAGAGAAAAAAATGAAAGAAAGGGAGAAAAAAAATGAGAGAGGGAGAGGAGAGAGAAAAAACATTAAACCTGATAGGGAAAGAGAGAAAGAGAGGGAGAGGGTGAGGGAGGCAGCGTATATGAGAGAGGGAGAGAAAGAGAGAAGAGGAAATGAGAGAGGGAGAGGAGAGAGAAAAAGAGAGAAAAAACCCATATACCTAATAGGGAAAGAGAGAAAGAGAGGGTGAGGGTGAGGGAGGGAGAGGAAATGAGAGAGGGAGAGAAAGAGAGAAAAGGAAATGAGAGAGGGGGAGGAGAGAGAAAAAATGAGAGGGAGAGGAGAGAGAAAAGGAGAGAAGAAACATTAAACCTAAGAGGTAAAGAGAGAAAGAGAGGGTGAGGGTGAGGCAGGGAGAGGAAATGAGAGAGGGAGAGGAAGAGAGAAAAGGAAATGAGAGAGGGAGAGGAGAGAGAAAATACACTAAACATAATAGAAAAAGAGAGATCGAGGAAGAGGGTGAGGGAGGGAGAGGAAATGAGAAAGGGAGAGGAGAGAGAAAAAATGAGAAAGAGAGAGGAGAGAGAAAGAGAGAAAAAACATTAAACCTCATAGGGAAAGAGAGAAAGGGAGGGAGAGGAAATGAGAGAGGGAGAGGAAGAGAGAAAAGGAAATTAATTGTTGTTGTTTGTAGTAGTAGTAGTAGTAGTAGTAGTAGTAGTTTTTCCTTCTTTTCTTATATATTTTTGTAGTAGTAGTAGTAGTAATTGTTGTTGTTTTTTTTTTTCTTGTTTATTATAGTGGTCGTAGTCGTGGTCGTGGTAGTGGTAGTGGTAGTGGTAGTGGTAGTGGTAGTGGTAGATGTGGTGGTCGTAGTCGAGGTAGTGGTAGTGGTAGTGGTAGTGGTAGTCGTGGTCGTGGTCGTAGTCGTAGTCATGGTTCTGGTCATCGTAGTCATAGTCATGGTTCTGGTCGTCGTAGTCATAGTCGTAGTCGTGGTCATGGTCATGGTCGTGGTCATGGTCGTAGTCGTAGTCGTAGTTGTAGTCGTAGTCGTGGTTGTGGTCTTTATCGTAGTCATCGTCGTGGTTATTAAAGAAAATGAGAGAGGGGGAGGAAGAGAAAAAAGAAGAAGGAACGAGAGAGAGGGAATAAACATACATCATAATAAAGAAAGAGAAAAATAGAGAGAGATGGAAGGCGAGGAGATAATGAATGTTTAAAAAACAAAGAGAGAGTGGTGGCGAGGTCTGGTGCAACACCACGAGACGGGAAACACTGCAACATATATATGTTAATTTGTGGGTGGGTGGGTGGAGACTTTACATACGTTAATTTTTGCTAAGTTACAAGAGAAGAAATCCCTTCTCAAACAATTTAAGAAAGAAAAATAGAATAATAACAAAAACAAATTGTTTGTCGTAACGTAGACAAAATGGAAAACGATGAAGATCTTGTTGTTCAAGATCGCGAGGCATATCTTAATCAATGTGTCCCATGTTCTTGCTCTCAATGAAAGCTGCAAATTAGACAAAAACGTCGATTGTCTATAGAACACATACGACGCTTCGAATTCGGCAAGTTTCAATCTGAGATCATTGATCAGGTGATTGCGGATTTTCAGCAAACGGTAAGAAAAGTTAATATCAATTATGCATTGTACTCGCAAGCTAATTGAATACCATATACAAGAAGATTGGGTGTGACTGGCAAATTTTCTAACCAGGGAGATGACGTCTCATCCCAAGGAGGAATGCACCCTTTGCAGCCAATTAGAAGCATTCATGGGCGTGCGATGGATGGAGCACTTGAGCCAATCCACCACTTGGAAGGTACTACCCAATCTATACCGTCAATAGCAGAGGAGACAAGCAACCTTCCAGACCTACCTACAATCTTGGAGCCTGAGAGGCAATGATCGATGTATTGATTCCCATGGATGTTAAGACTTCTGATCCACTTAGAGAGGAAGCATCCATACCATTATATGATGGGTGCCGAGTATCTCACCTGAAGACACTGCTTGCACTCCTAAGTGTGCAAGCAAAATACGGGTGGAGTGATGCGAGTGTGACTGAGTTGTTTAGGTACCTTGTATGTACTCTTCGTTGATTTCTTTTTGACACTATCATTAAAAATATTTGTGCTTTTTCAAGGTGTTTTATGATTTTTTTCAGGTTATTGAAATATCATACATTACCACCTTAAAATACCATGCTTGAGTCTCGTGATGATGCATGATATGTTTTACGAAAGCTTGGCATGGACTACAACAGCATCCATGCATGTATCAATGATTGCATATTGTTTCGAGGAGAATACAAGACTATGGAGACATGTCCAAAGTGTGGTGCTTATAGGTATCGACAGGACTTACGAGGGCAAACCATCCCTCTAAAAGCTCTTAGACACTTTCCGCTTATCCCCCATATAAACCACATGTTTCGTACATCCGGCATGGCGAGCTTGACAACGTGGCATGCGTAGAATAGGTTCACAGATGGCACGAATGGATTTGAAGGAGGTAGGCATAATGGAGGTGCTTTGGCCGTAGTCGAGTACTGATGGTCACATGTAGCTATCTCGCACTCCTTGGGTTTTGTCAACTAAAGAAGAGCGCATTGTGAAGCAAGTAGTCAAGTCTATCCACACTTTGACGAGTATGATGTGTTCTCTCAAGTCTGCATTTTCTAAAGACGATCAATTATCAGGGCTAAAATCCCATGACTGGCATAAGATATGTCAGGTTTGTACTATGAATGGATTGTAATTGGCATACGCATTTCGCCTTACTTTATAAATATGCGGGGGCCATTTACAAGTTATCAACTTTGGTACAATGGATCTCACAGAAGGAGATTAAGACGTCCTCTATTGAATCCGCGAGGCGAGGAGCAGTGGAGATGGCCTGTCTCTTTGAGAAATACCTGCCTACCAGCATGCTTACGATACAAATCCACCTTCTTGTGCATCTTGTAGATGAAGTGGAGATTGGTGGACCTGTCCATACGCGATGGATGTTCTTCTTGGATCGCTTCATGAAAACCCTAAAAGGCTTTGTGCGACAACGAGCTCGGCCAGAAGGTAGCATGGCTGAAGGTTGGTTGGTGTCTGAGGTGCTAGTGCATATTTCACAATGGCTACCAACGGTGGATCCAGACAACAAAATGCTATGGTCGCTGAAGGATGATGATAGACTGACCGGAGATGTGGTGGTTGGAAATGGGGTAGAAAAAAGAATGGATGCTGCAATGGAGGAGAAGGTGAATCACTTTTGTATGTTGCACCATGCCTCTATGGAGATGTGGCTCGCCAGGTACCAGATTGTTAGGCAAGATCGAGAGGAAGTGCGATCTGAATTTCGACATATTATGTGCCATCGACCAATTTGATATCCCGAGGGCATGGAGGAGATGCCGCGGTTCATGTCAACACAATGGTTGCATGGAGCTTTGACCGCAGCGTCTCATGAAGGGGCAAAGGTCTGAATGGAGGAGTGGGAATTTTGGAGAGGATGTAGTCCAAAGGTGATGACATGTTTAGGATTTGTTGTATCTATTTTTTATATGCAACAACTAATTTGAGTATTTAAATGTACAATACAAAATATATAGTGCAGCGTGGTCGTGCGGACGGTATTTTCACGTGGAGCGTATTGACAAAATGCACTCCACAATGGATTGTGGTATCATGGCAAGGTTCGAGCAGGAGAGCCGAGGATGAGCAACAAATCCAAACACCGTTATAGATGAGATGGAGTATTTTGAAAACTTGCAAAGTATTGTTACGGTGGATTACCATAGCTTCTCCATGATACTATTCGATGTGCAGTGGCTCAAAGTGGTACTTGAAGGAGTTGGAGCAATAGTTCGACGAGGTCCATCTGGATTTCTCGAAATAGATTCTGAAAAAAAATGGATGGATTTACGCGACACCTTTGTGTTGCCGGCCCATTGTGAACAAGTGTATGAACTCATTTGTTTGTTAATTGTATTACAATATGGTACATATTACAATAGTTTAATCTCTCTTGTACGTATATGTGAACATGTAATCTTCTATCCAAACCCCCGACAACCTCGATGGTGGTATGTTATACCTTTTGCTCCCCAAAGTGCGAGATTATATGATCAAAGCAATGTTTCGAGCATAGATGAGGAAAATATGTAAATAGAAGGATCAATATTGCAAGGGGTGGAGGCCACCGAAAGCTTGGAGCATGGTGAGGAGCCAGCATCGGCTAATAATGATGGAAATACAGGAGTCCAAGAATTCTTTGAGAACGAGGTGGACTCATCCTTTTGTGGTGACATGTCTATCGATCTTCTAGTGTATACGGAGTTGTGTCAGGAGATTGACATGAGACCATAGGATACTTCATACTTGGAGCATCCACTTACTCAATTTGTTGACTAATCACTTATAAGGATGCATAAGATATACATTTTAAGTGAGATCATTTTTTTAGGATTTATATTACCATGCTTTGTATGATTTAAATTGATTATACTAACATCATTTTTTGTCTGTGCAGTTGACCTTTTTAGGAGGGAGGAGTCGAGGAATGAGCGATGAGGAGTTACAGGATATCTTCATGCGCATGTCTCCAGATCAGATGGCGAGATTCAGAGATATGGAGGACTAGGAGCTATCTCAAACATCGTGATGCCGCTCTACTAGGTCTACTTTGGCGCAATTAAATGCTTCAGCTTTGAGCAGACAAGGTCACGCTCCAGACTTGGGCCAGAGGGAGAGAGTGCTTCAGGGTCAGGGGGATGCTGTAGAGATACGGAGGTAGTGAGCCCACGGTCGGCATGTGATACAGGTGTGACTCCTCGTTCTCATGGAGATTCCAAGGAGTGTGGCTTAGGTGATTCCTGTGGAGGCATGGACACGGTGTCTCCGTCTCGTCGTTCTGTTGGAGTTGCGTCACCTCTAGGATTTGTCACACCTGTGGGAACGTCTACTCCAGTTACTTCGGCTTTTTCTCAACCGTCTGCAGGTGGCACCCCTATGGGTGTTATACCAATAGATACTATCCCAATGTTGAGATATCGAGCTCCACTCGTGATACGCCAGGGTGACCGTTTTGTATTTATGTCACCGACTTGTCAGTTGCAGACGCGGTTGGTATACCGCCCATGAATAATAGCTATATGATAGCTATCCTTATCTACTCTAGTTCATGGCTCAATTAGTATGCCACCTTAGTTAGTTGAGTTTGGTTTGAGACCCATATATAGGGTTCTTCTATTTCTTTGTACTAGAGTTCTCTTGGCTTACGCAACTAAGAAGAGGAAAACTGTTTTCAGCCTCCACCCTTGTGTGTATTTCCCCATTGTGTAAGCAAGAAAGCTTCAAGTGAGACTCCTTCCTTCTCTCCCACAATCTTGACATGGTATCAGAGCCTTATTCGTGGTAAGGAGCTCAAGAAAGCAAGCCAAGCTCGCGGTGTTCTGGTAAGAGGAGCAGTGTTGCTTTCATTTTCTGTTTTGGGAGCAGATCTCTACAGGTAGCATAGCCGGAAAGTGCAGGAGTGCATTGTCTCAGGTTGAGACGCCCTTCGCGGTGAAGCAAGAGGGCAGTATATGTTGCGGGAGATGGCTTTAGCCCTTGGCGACCTTGTTTTTTTGATTTGAGGCCATTTTGGGGCCTGTTTTGGAGGCGGAAGTTTTCTGCACGCACTCAGGAAAAGGCCTGTTTTATGCTGTGCGACCATTGTTCTACAGGTCGGTGAAAAGTTACCACATAAATTGCATCGTATGCTTGTGTGCAGAGACATTGGGAGTTACAGAATCATCCTTGGTTCCTGTTTATGCAAAATCGTCACTAGGAAGTGACTATGTGGTCAAATACCACTTTCACCAGTTTTGCAGATTTGCCCTTGTGAGGGTGAAGTTGTGTTTTTTGCAGTGACAGAATTTTTTGTAGTATTCTATAATGGCGTCTGATTCTCTTTCACAGATTGTAACTGAAAAGCTTGACAAGAACAACTTCCAAGCATGGAAGTTTAGAATGACGAATTTCCTTATGGAAAAAGATATTGGGAATTTGTTGCAGGAAATGAAGAAGAACCAGTTCTTCCTGACGTTCCCAATCAACAGCAAATGCATGCATTTAAAGCATGGCATGAGAGAGCGAGGAAAGTTATGTACTGGCTGTCTATCAGCATTTCAAACTCTATGATTGTGCATATTCAAGATGCAAGTACGCCAAAGCAGAATGACATCATGAATGGAAAACTGCAACAAGGGAATTATGCATCTTCTGGTAGACACGGTGATGACAGAAATGAGCATTTGTTTATGATGCAGCACATGAACAACTTTGTGACAAGTGCAGAAGAAAGCAATGATGTATGGTATGTTGACTCAGGTGCATCAAACCACATGACAGGTCATGCAGAATGGATGGAGGATGCAAGAAAAATGAAAAAACTAGGATTTGTGGAGACTGGTGATGACACTACACATCCTATTGTGCAGATTGGAAAAATTCCTTTGTCTATGTAGGATGGCAAAAAGAAATACCTGTCCGATGTATTTCATGTCCCGAATATCACCAAGAATCTGGTTTCTGTTGGTCAAATGGTTGAGCAGGGCTTGCAGGTCAGATTTAATCCTCATGGATGCTTTGTTGAGGATATGAAAAATAAAGATCACTTGATAGCAAAAGGAAAGAAGAAGGGCAGAATGTTTACATTGGATGCAGACATGTCTGAATTGAGTGCAGCAATGTTTGCACATGGGACCGGTGTAGTTGCAGATATTGATATCTGGCATAAACGCATTGGTCATGTTAATGTACAGCGACTTAAATCAATGCAGGCCCAAAATATTGTTGCAGGATTGCCTAAATTCAAGGTTGCAGAAATGCATAAGGTATGTGAAGCATGTCAATTTGGAAAACAGGCAAGGAAACCATTTCCTAGACATGTTCAAGAGAGTGAGAAGCCATTGGAATTAATCCACTCTAATGTGTGGACTACTAAAGCTACATCTCTTGGAGGCTGTCATTATTTTGTCACTTTTATTGATGACTATAGCAGAAAATTTTGGGTGTATTTTATGAAAAAGAAAAGTGAAGTTTTTGGGCATTTCAAAACCCTTAAATCTATGGTTGAAAAAGAAACAGGCCTGCAAATAAAATGCCTAAGGTCAGATGGAGGGGGAGAGTACCTCTCAAATGAGTTTGCAAGGTTCTTGCAGGAGCATGGCATAAAGCAGCAATATTCATGCAGTCATACCCCACAACAAAATGAAATTGCAGAAAGGAAAAACAAGCATATTGGAGAGGTATCTCGTGCCATGCTCAATGAAAAAGACATGCTAGATTTTTATTGGGCTGAAGCAGTTGCTACAGCAGTCTACATAATGAACAGGACTCCCACTGCAGCAATACATGGAATGACTCCAGAGGAGAGGTATACTGGTAGGAAACCAGATATTTCTCATTTGAAAATTTTTGGTTGCATTGCGTATGTACATGTGCTAGATGAGTTGAAATCCAAGTTGGATCCAAAAGCTGAGAAGTGCATCTTTATTGGTTACTCTCTGCAGCAAAAAGGGTATAGATACTATAACCCTTCTACTCGTAAGTTTACAGTGAGCAGAGATGTTGTTTTTGATGAGATGAGTAGCTGGTATAAACTAGTAAATGTGATTGATGATGTAGATGCACAAAATGGTAATGCTACACAGAATTCACAGCAGCAGTCACAAAATATTAGTGGACCTGGAGCATCCTCTAGTAGTGGTTCACATTCTTCGCCATGGACATGCAGATTGAGATTAGGAGAATTTTCTCAAAGTAATGCAGATAGTGGTATGCAGGTATCACGAAAAGGAAAAGAGAAGGTTGATCAGCCCATGTTTGATGTGAATGTAGGTCACTCTTATGTGGATGGTGAATCCAGTGGCTCAGAACAGAGCATTGATGATGAGTTGGATATTCCTTCTATTGTTACACCTGGAGTAAGGAAGACCACGGATATTTTGAGAGCACCTGGGAGTAAACCTACTTTGCGCAGGTCTACGAGAGCTAGGTATCTTGTGGATAGGCTGAAATATGATGGATTTACAGCCATTCACTATGCATATATGGTCAAAGTGATACAGGAACCAGAACCCACTTCTTTTGAGGAAGCCATGGAAAAAGAAAAATGGGAGAAAGCCATGGATGAAGAAATGGATGCCTTGGAAGCAAATGCTACATGGGAATTGGTACCTTTGCCTAAAGGTAAAAATGCAATTGGCTGTAAGTGGGTTTATAAGGTGAAGCACAGTGTAGATGGTTCTGTGAACAGATACAAGGCAAGATTGATAGTCAAGGGGTATGCACAAAGATATGGCATTGACTATGAAGAAACATTCAGTCCGGTTGCAAGGATGGCAACCGTAAGAGCAGTCATTGCTATGGCTGCATCAAAGGGATGGTCTTTACATCAGATGGATGTAAAGAATGCCTTCTTGCATAGTGATTTGCAAGAAGAGGTCTATATGGAGCAGCCACCAGGTTATGTGCATGCTGTTTATCCTGAGTTTGTTTGCAGGTTGAAGAAAGCCTTGTATGGCTTGAAGCAAGCACCTAGAGCATGGTCTGACAAGATAGGACAGTATCTTGTTACTATTGACTTTCAGATTTCCAAGGCAGATTTCTCACTTTATGTGAGAAAAACAGAGAAAGGTATTATGCTACTTGTCATTTATGTTGATGATTTGATTATGACAGGTGACAGTGATGAAGATATCCTTCATGTGAAAATGCTATTGGAGCAGAAGTTTGAGATGAAGGATTTGGGAGAGCTGCGTTATTTCTTGGGCATTGAGGTGATTAGATCACCAAGTGGGATACAGCTCTTGCAGAGGTAGTATGGATTGGACATGCTGTCCAAATATGGGATGACAGGCTGTAAGCCTATTTCAGTTCCTTTGGAGCAGAATGTGAAGCTGAGCACAGATGCAGGTGAGCTTCTAGAAGACCCTACTATGTACAGACGCATAGTAGGAAGTTTGATTTATATGACTATTACTAGGCCAGATTTGAGCTATGCTGTTGGATTGGTAAGTCAGTTTATGCAGGCTCCAAGGAAACCACATTTGGATGCGGCTAGACGCATACTCAGGTATGTGAAGTCCACATTGCAGTATGGACTATTTTATGAGACTGGGGTTCAGATACAGTTGCATGGATACACTGATGCTGATTGGGCTGGTAGTATTTCTGATAGACGATCTACCAATGGATATGTGTTCTCTTTTGGGAGTGCTGCAGTCACTTGGAGTAGCAAGAAACAGCCTACGGTTGCCTTGTCCAGCACAGAGGCTGAGTACAGGGGTGCAGCAATGGCTGCATGTGAGGTAGCATGGTTGCATAAGCTACTTTATGATATGCATCAGTCTACAAATGGGCCAGTTGTCATTTATTGTGACAACATGAGTAGTATACACTTGGCAAATAACCCAGTCTATCATGCTAGAACAAAGCACATTGAGGTACATTATCACTATGTGCGAGAGAGGGTTTTACTAGGTCTTATTGATCTAGTTTATGTCAGCACAAAGGATCAGGTAGCTGACATATTCACGAAGGCATTGGGCGCAGAGAAGCTGCACAAGTTCAGAGACCTGCTTGGTGTGCAGGAATTGGGATTGAGCTCGAGGGGGAGTGTTGAGATATTGAGCTCCACTTGTGATACGCCAGGGTGACCGTTGTGTATTTATGTCACCGACTTGTCAGTTGTAGACGCGGTTGGTACACCGCCCATGAATAATAGCTACATGATAGCTATCCTTATCTACTCTAGTTCGTGGCTCAGTTAGTATGCCACCTTAGTTAGTTGAGTTTGGTTTGAGATCCATATATAGGGTTCTTCTATTTCTTTGTACTAGAGTTCTTTTGGCTTACACAACTAAGAAGAGGAAAACTGTTTTCAGCCTCCACCCTTGTGTGTATTCCCCCATTGTGCAAGCAAGAAAGCTTCAAGTGAGACTCCTTCCTTCTCTCCCACAATCTTGACACCCAGTCGATTCACCAGATGTATAGGGGTCTCCTACATATGCTCAGGAGCATGGACGCAGGTGGGAGAGGACCCATCTTAGGCATACCCTAGAGGGATATGCCTATCTTGTCGATGATAGGTCAGGAGCCATCATCATGAATGATGAGGGGAGGAGAGTGATGGCTCGCATAAGAGAGTTGTACCAACAAGTTTCTTGGCATAACGTCTTAGATCATTGGAAAAACACACTGGAGGGGAGCAAGGACTACATAGTAGCATCCTTGCATGAGGAGTTTTCGATTCCAACCACATCAGATAGATTTTCTACGGGCTGGATGATGGACTGCATGCGTGTATATATGTCACATAGACGATCGGACGCACGCAAGGCACTTAAGAGTGGGGCTACAAAGCCCGAGTGGCTAGACGCAGATGACTTATTCCGACTGAGGTAGGAGGCTACAGATTCTCCAAGATGTTGGAGTCAACAGCGCGAGGCGGCGAGGGCACGACTAGAGGCCGGAGTGGTCCATCATCTTGGGAGTGGTGGCCACAGGACATATCTAGAGGATTTTGTAAGTTTTTCTTTTGTTTTGCTTACTTATTTTTTTGCAATATCCTTTGTACTGACAATCATGTTTCTAACAGTTAGTATTTTGTTTTCTTTGCAGCATCCCATTACAAATCGCGATCCAACCGGCCTTGAGACTCGATATGCACAGAGGCACGATATCACTGCATTGATTGACCAATTATATAGACACGGCGGCCTTGTAAGTTACTCATCTTTCTTGTCTGTAGTGCCGAAATTGACATTGTTGTTGTTTTGAATGTGAGTTTATTTTGATTTCTTGTGATTGTTGAAAATGGTTGATAATTTTCTTGAGTTCCATGGTAATCATACTAAAGATCCCAAAATATTTTTAGAGAAAATAGAGCTGTGTTGTTTGATAGAGAGAGTGACTAAACTTGAGGATAAACTCCAGATTTTTAGATATCAATTGCAGGAAGAAGCACGAAATTGGTTGCTTGACTTTGAGAGAAGCCTGAAATTTAAGAGACAAAATTTGGACTATGAGACCATTAAAAATGCTTTTCTATCTAGGTTTAAAAAAAGAGAAAGTCAAAGTGAGATTTGGGTGAAAATAGAAACTTGTGTTCAAAAAGATGATCAGTGTGTTGAGGATTTTTCTAGCGAGTTTGAAAGATCGTGGAATCGATGGAATTTAACATTGTTAGAAGGTGAGATAGTCCCAGTTATATTGAAGATAATGTATTTTGTAAATGGATTGAAATTAGAAGATTGGAGAGTGAAATTAGAGGTAAAAAACCCTAAGACTTTTGAGGAAGCGGTGAAGATAGCTCAATATCAAGAGAGGAAGACCAAAAGAAAAAAAGAGTTAGGGTTTGATGAACCAAGGAAAAGGTTGAGTTCAAGGCGAGTTGAGAGAAAAGTTTTTGAGGAGAAGAGAGTTAGTTATGCCTATCCTAAGAGAGGTATACTATATTATCTATTTAGGAGAGATGAGTTGACTTGTGAGAAATCAATTGAAGTATGTGAGGAGAAACTCCCTAGGGTGGTTGAGGAGAAAAATACTTGTTTGACTGATTGGAGTGAAGAGTCTAGGAGTGTGAATTCATACCCATTGACCACGGATACTTCTAGTTCAGTGATTAGTGATTTAACTAAAGAAGAGGGATCGACTGATGATACTTTGGAACTTGAGGACTATAAAGATGAGCTAGAGTTGGATCTGAGTTGTAAAGAAGAAAATGAGAGACCATATTGCTTTAAGGACCAAGATTTTTCATGTTCTTTGGGAAAAGATGAGAGTCGAGAAAGTTTTGATATTTCTGATGAGGGAAGGTGTGATGAAAGTTTTTATAGTCATGGTAGTTTTGAATAGAGTAAAGACAAATTAGAGAGTGAGCTTGTTTGCCTTGGTGATAGTATAGATGGATCTGATTGCTTAAAAGATGAAGAGAGAATAGAGGATGATTTTTTGAGTTTGTTAGAAGACCATGAGGGGGAGGGCTTAGAAACTGTAAGTTTTCAAGATGAAGTTAAGGGTTCAAATTTGTTGCCTAATGAGTTTGTGGAGATTTGTTGTGAGTTTGATGATCAAGAGAGTATTGAGTTTTTAGGTTCTGACTCTTGTTGTGATTTTGGTGTTGGTGTTGTTGACTCAGTTGAGTCTTGTGAGTTGGTTGGTGATGTTTTGAGTAGCCCTGGAGAGGCTTTTGTTTGTGGTGTTGATGATGTGGTTTTGAGTAGACCTAATCTCTTACTCCTTGCTAGTTGTGATGATGATTGTTTGGTTGTTTTAGGCAACAATGTCAAAGAGAAAACTTCATTTGATAGTCTTTTAGTTTCTTTGAGTTCTCCTAAAGGTTTTGATGTTGTTTGTGATGATTTTGATTGGGGTTTTGAGGATCTTGAGAGTGACGTTGATGAGGATGTAAGAGAGAATTTGAGTAAGGCTTTGAACAGAATTGAAAATTTGAGAGAAGAGAGATTTAAAACCAAGAAGATAGAGTTGGAAGAGGTTTGTGAGGAGGTAGTAGGGGATTTGGTAGTTAAGGAATCTTTGGTTGAGGTTTTAGACCCAAAATTGTTGTATAGTGAAGATGTTATTCGTGATGATGCAGAGGTGAAAGTTTCTTCAATTTCTTGTGAGGTTTCTTGTAAGGATGCTGTGGAAGGTGTTTACCACTCTTTATGTGTGAAAGACTCGATGGAGTCTTGTATTGTTGATGATGAAGTGACCCCATTTATAGATGTTGTTGGTTCTTGTGGCATTATGAGTCCGGAGTTGACTCCTTTTGATGTTGTGTTTCATTTGGATATTGAGTTGGGAGATCCTTACATAGTATCTTTAGGAGAAGTTGTAGATAAATCAGTGGATGAATTTAAGATTGGCAACAAAGAAAGGGTTAAAACTTTATTTAGAGACTCTAGAAGTAATATGGTTTTTCCTAGGGAGGATGGGTGGGATATGAATATTTTTGAGTGTGGTTGCGATTTGAGGGGTTTGAAGATGTTGGATTATGGTTGGGATTTGTGGGATATGAACATTTTTTAGTGTGGTTGCGATTTGAGGGATATGAAGATTTTGGATTATGGTTGGGTTTGAAGAATTTGGAGGATGATGGATTTTCCTTAGATGGAGAGGATTGTCTCGAGAATTTTGATGAGAATTTCATGGATGAGTTTTGTCTACCTGTAAAGGAGTTGTTTGAGAGAAATGTGCCATTTGTGTTTGTTGAGAAGATTGTGGATAGATCATTGGATTTCATTTTTACTAAAAAGCCCTAGTCAAATTGTAGTTAGGTTTGATTTCTGCTAGCTTAGTTATTTGTGTGACAGTTTGTTTTGTTGTTTTGTAATTCGATTTCTTATGTTTGTTTAACCTAGGTTTTGTTTTTGTCATTTTGTTTAATTTGTTGTGTGAAACTTGATAGCCTTGGTGGAGTTTGGTATCTTTTTGAACATGATAAAGTTAGAGTTTGCTATTAGCTACTGAACATTGAGGAGCTAGGTATGTATTCTTGTTGAGACTCATGCACATCACAGGGATCATGGGTTCATGAGCACTTCACGTTGCACTTGTTGATACACTGCACTCGGGGGTCGTCTCCTGTTCTTATCAAATACTGCCATGCATGGATTGGGATTATGCACGTTTTGCACAATCATTGAGCACTAGCATGGCATGAGGTCCACTGCAACTATATGCAGTAAATTTTAGATGCACGCGCACATGAGAGAGCACCTATCATTGAGAAAGCATGTTTCTTGCACGCACCATTTGGGATGTTCATCAAAAAGTTAGGAACCTCTGGTTGAGAGGGTAAGGTGGTTGGCAGAGTTCCAGGGTTGTGAAGGAAGCCATCAATTATGAGAAGGGTTGTTCATATCTGGTCAACATATTGAGGACCATCTTTTCTAGAGTGTTGGTGAGATTATGGGCGGGAGGAGCGGAGTATGTTTTTTTTTTTTGAAGAGCGTTGAGAGGTGAGGATAAGGAATTTTAAATTAATCAAGAAATTTTGTTTGCATTTTGCATGACGCACGATCACATGTAGATAGACTAGGCACAATTTCTTCAATGCATACATTATTTTTGTGTGACGCATCGGTTGAATGGTTGCATAGCATCGATTTTATATTGCATGCTTTCTCAAATCATGTATGGTTGTGCACTGAGTTCTCTTTCATAGCATATTCTTGCTAGGGCACACTGCATAAAAAAACAGGTTCATATCCAGAGAATATTTATTTTGAAGACTCAAGGATCAAAGGAAAAGATCGTACATTTTACATCGTCAACAAGTATTTCTTGAAGAAAAAGAGGAAATGTGTGCTGAAAGTATGTGCATGAGAGCGGAATTTTGGTGCCGAAAATTGCTTTAAAATAGCTAAAAATTATGAATATCAAGGGAAAAATATCCAATGTCAAAGGCGGCAGCTCGACCTAGGACGATTTTAAGCGTCAAAGTGCTCTAAGGACTCCGGGCAACACTTGTAGATTTTTAGTAATTTTTCTATGCACCTATGCCAGTCAGTGTGTGATGCCGAGACGAGCTCACAGAAATTTTCAGATCTAGATTCGGACACTGTATGCGAGAGGCGCCGGGAAAAGGGCCAAAAGGCCGGTCAAAATTGGGGAGGTGCCCAAAAAGAGAAGTGAAGGGGTGCCTTTGGGGAGGGGCACCCCCTCCCTTAAAAAAAAAGAGATTGAGGGGGGGCGACGTGCAGCAAGCACCGCAAAAAAAATGGCGCCCCCCCCCTCCAAAATGGAGATGATGGTGGCTGAAGAGCAAGCCATTAAGGCAAGCACAGCAGGCAATTGCATTCATCCCTCGCTCCACATCGTTCCGTTCCACGCAGACAATGGCAGCCTGTAGAGGGAGAGAGAAAATTAGTCTTTCTCTCTCCTCCCTCTCTCTCCTCTAAGGGGGGATTCATGTGGGAAGAGAAAGGAAGAAGAAAGAATGATGGAGGCTTGTCTGGCATCGATCGGATTGCTCCACGGGCTGAAGATGGTGACGTGTGATTGTCATGAGCATGAAGTGCTACTGATTTTCATATTTGCAGCCATGGACATGAAACCCGAGACACGCAAATAGGAGGTAATTCAATTGTTTCAAAGGAAATTTGAGATTTCATGGCTTTTGATTGATACAATGTTATTCATGTGGGCTAAAAATTATTTATGTTATTTTTTTCCATGAGTACTTATTGATCATAATCAAAAAATCAGAAAAACATGCATCTTGTGGCCCAAAATAATACACCAAAATACGTAAAATATGGAAAATCAAGGAAAAATGATGTTTTTGAGCATAAAAATGGAAGCATAAATAGGAACACCAACTAAATTTTCATTTTTGTTGCAAGAAGGAACTAAGGGCCATAGCCCATAACCTATTTTGAATTTTCAATAATTAAATAATGCAGAAAATAAGGGAAAATACAAGGAAAATAGAGGAAAACCACTAAAAATAGGGGAAAAATGCATTTTGGGTGCGAAAAATTAATGAAAATTAAGAACAATGTTTGTGAATGATTGTGGGGACTAAAGAATGAGTATTTTCTTCAGTTCAGCCCCACCTTCTTGTTCTAGTGTGTTTTTCCCGCTTTTTACACATAAAATGATGGCAAAATGGCTTATAAATCTATACAACAATGCAACATTTGATCGATGGGAGGGTAGAGTGGTTAAAATGTGTCTAAATGCGGAGTAAAAAGATGAAAAGATTGCTGGTTTTTGTTTGCATGCCATATAGGTCGGTGAATAATTATAGAATGAGAGCCTAGTAGCACGAGGGTTTCCTCGGTGCTAGGTTCATGCAACGCCACATAAGAACGGTAGTTGAAAATCATTAAAAGGATGTTTTTCACATGTGCACAATATTAATTTTATAATTGTTTGAGCACTTGGAATCCACACTATGCATAAACCATGGAAATATTTAAAGGTATCAGAAATCCTGGATGCACAGCAATTGCTTTCATTAGGACCTTGACCCACGTTGAGTGAGAGACAGGACACCCTAAGCCATAGGCTAGGCATGGGGTCTAGGGGAAAGAGAAGTAAGGACAATGGTACATTCCTATATACGATTAAATGGCACCTTGAGTGGATTTTATGCGAAATGTTTATATGTTGAGTGACGCACCGAGGGGCCAATCCTCAAGGTGTAGGAGAGTCACAGAGGGGTGGCGGCACTCAGCCGTTGGAGGACCCCCTATGTTTGTGCTTCGTGCCATTAGGCAATGTGTAAGGGACTCCCTCTAAGGAGTAGTGGGTGAGAGAAGAGTGGACTACAAATGACGTAATATAAATGCAAGATATTTAGGAAGGCAATGTATGTGTCATCAACGCTCCTGGCCGCGAGGCCGTGGGGTTGTTGAGCGCGTGAGATAGAGGTCCGGCTAGTGCACGAGCTAGTGCCGGCCCGTTCTAGGTTCCATCAGTGGTGCGTCTTCCGGGAGCCTCTTAAAAGTGGCGCTCCTCAAATCCTGGTTGTCTAGGGATCAACTAGCAGTTTATGCCAAAGGATACTGTGATTGATCCGTTATTTATCGATAAGCATCGTCTAACAGAAATCCAAAAGCAAGAGAGAGACGAAAGAGCTAGGCGACATGCTGAAATTTTTAGGAGATATTCCCGTAAGCGTAGCGGTACTGAACCCTTACGAGGGAGTGGATCTAGTGGTCTTGGTGCCACAAGCAGTAAGTTAGGAGAAGGTGGAAGCTCTAGTGCTCCCCTTTCTTCCATAAGCCAGTCTACATCAAGTGTGGGAGGTGTAACCCCACCGTCCCTTATTCCTAGTGCAAATCCAATCCTCGTCATGGCGCACCCTATTGCAATTCCAGCAGGAACAACGGATTTGCCGGCTCTAGGTTACCCGCTACCTATTTTTAATGGGCTAGTTGAGGAAGATGCGGAACTCCACATTAGGGAGTTTCAAAAGCTGATGTTTAACTGTCGCATCCAAGAAGAAGGACATTTAATGATGTTCTTCAACATGACTCTCAAAGGAAGAGCCGCTATATGGTATCATGGTTTAGAAGCTGGAACCATAATGAATATTGATTCATTTTATGGAGCTTTTCGAAGGGAGTTTCCCCCTGAAAGGGGTGGGCAATATTGGTTGCGTGTACTCAACGTGACCCGCCAAGAACCACATGAGGATATTCATACTTATGCGAAGAAAATAAAAGAGGTTTTCCGTAAGTTGGAAACCTCTATTCCTATCCCCGCAACTGCCCAATTACAATATTTTCTACATGGTTTGGACTTTAACATCCAATTGCAATTGAGTAGTGTCCCCTTGGGGGATATAGATACTACCATTACACAAGCACAAGAGGTGGAATCCCAACTACAAGCAGCCTGTGCTTCTCGAGGCAATTCGAATATGGGTTTAGTATTGGGAAATAATATGGCCATGGCCAATGGCAGTAGTGGCCAAGGGATAGCGATGGCTAATCCTAATGGGAGAGGGAACATGATGCAGAATGTGCCTTTATTACTAGCTCCCCCTAGCATGTCGATGCCTACGGGCAGTCAAATGGCTCCAAATGGTGGAGGCCAAGCGGTCAATTCTAATACATGCCTGTGGCTCAACAACCAGTGCCTAATCGAATTGTTAGGGCGATGGAACGACATGGTAATGACCAAGGCTATGAGTCGAGCACTTCCAATGTGCTTGGCGAGGTTAAGGACATGACTAAGCATTATACCGACATGATTACGGAGCAGTATCGACAAATAGCCGTTGATGTTAACTTCCTTAAAAAACAACAAAATTTGATAGGAAGTAGATACCCAGATGAGGGTGCACCTTCGGTTGCAAATGGTGTGGTGGGCAACACTATCTAAGAAATTGCCCAAATGTTAAGTGCGACATCTGTGGAAAATCTGGCCATTTAGCAGCTACTTGCTCGAGTAAGATCAGTTCCCTCCAGTGAGGTAGTCGGCAACCAGGGCCTGTTAATCATCGTGCCCAAGGAAATGATTCCCAGCGAGAAGACGAGCCTAAACAAATACTTCAACGACCAAAGACTACAGTGGAGGAGCTACCTAGTGGTAGTGGGGTTAGTTTGATTGAGGCTGTACGTGTCAATGATGCTGAAACCTCTAATTTCCGAGCTGTTCTTACAAGAGGTCAAAAGGGTAGAGAAGCCGACAAGGATAAGCCTGTCGACGGAAACCCTAAACAAGGCGACAAAGGAACACAAGTTTTGGATCCTGCCATGGAAGGGGGACCTTTGAAGCTTGTGGAAAGTAAAGCCGATAAGGAATCACCAAAGAAGAACGTGAAAGTTAAAAAAGAGGCAATAAAGCCAGTTCAACTACCTAAAGAGAGGATGATTTGGCGTGAAAAGCGAACTCTATCAAACTATCATGAATTCGATTTGGCGAGCTCTCTTTGCAAAGTCAAGCCAGATGTGAATCTTTTACAGCTTATTAAGCTTTCCCCAGGAGTACGCAAGGAATTTAGAAAGATCCTACATACCGGGTATATCGTAGAACCTTTGGGTATTGCGCGAGTTGGTGATGACTGGTTCGAGCATGCTAAGAAGCATTGCCCAAGGGTTGTAGCCTATGTCGATGGGATATTAGTAGATTATGCCATTGTCGACACAGGATCATCTGTTAACATTATGAGTTCTAAACTGATGGAAAGGTTGGGTCTTGTGATCCAGAGAGATACCTCCACAATTCTCAGAATGGCAGATGATAGTTTGAGACAACCAGAAGGCTGCATTACTAAGGTCCATGTCACTGTTGCAAATGTAGAATGCCTGTTGGACTTTAGGGTGATTCCTTTTGCAGGCCGTCCAAGTTACCAAGTATTACTCGGACGACCTTGGATCTTGAAAGCGGATTGCCAAGTAGATATACCCGCCGGTCGACTGATATTCGGTAGACGTGCCCAGCGGGTGGTGGTTGATGCTTATCCTGAGTCCCCCAGAGTGAGAGAGCTCCTCTACCTTCTAGAGAATTGGAGACATTAGAAGATTTATCGGCCAGTGAGACATCATCGAGTGATGAGTCCAAAGAGGGATCCACCACGGAAGACATCTATGAGATTACTTTGAACGAGCCAATAGAGGGCCAAGATCGTATAAGAGATGCAGATGTTATCGAGCTAGACCTTGGTACACCTGATGATTCACGGCCAATCAAATTAGGTTCTATGCTCAGTACAACAGAAAGGGAGGACTATGTGGCCTTGATTCAGGAATTCCGTGATATCTTTGACTGGAGTTATGATGAGCTGAGAGGCATTCCTCCTAGTCTTGCTGTTCATACAATTCCGTTGAAAGAGGGCAGTCGTCCTGTACGACAGAAAGTAAGGCGTATGCCTTTTGAACTGAGGGACGAGCTGTTTGAAGAGTTACAGAAGCTTCGGAAAGTAGGTTTGATTTTTCCTGTGCAACATATGGAATGGTGTTCGCCGGTTGTGATCAGAAAGAAGAAAAATAATCAAATTCGATTATGTGTAGACTTTAGGGAGCTGAATAAGCAGATAGTTAAGGACTACTACCCGTTGCCATTTATTGACCAGATTTTGGATCAATTAGTGGGTAGGGAGATATATTCGTTTATGGATTGCTTTGCAGGATATAACCAGATGGCAATTGCAGAAGAGGATAAGTTGAAAACAACTTTTATTACTGTCTTTGGTACTTTTGCGTACCATGTGATGGCCTTTGGTTTATGCAATGCGCCTGGTTCGTGGCAACGAACAGCAGATAAGACATTCGGTGACATATTCCCTGAAGAGTTGAAGGTGTTTATTGATGACTTAGGGGCCGCCACCGTGAGAGGAAGGCAGATGATCATTTTAAGAAAATGCTTTGAGCGCTGTAGACAATTTTGCGTTGCCCTAAACCCACGGAAGTGTGTTTTTGGAGTACCTTATGGGCTATTGCTGGGTCATGTGGTTAGTTCGGTAGGAATTGCGACAGACCCCGAGAAGGTCAAAGTTATAGTTGCCATGGGTCCACCACGCTTTCTGTCCTCGGTTGGTTATTACCGTAGATTCATAAACGCCTTGGCAGAAAGAACGTTGCCGCTTACAAATTTATTGTCCTTTAGCTATTTGTTTGTATGGAGCGACCCTTGTAAGGTAGCATTCGAGGATGTGAAACAGGAGCTAGCAAGAGCTCCCGTTTTAAAAGCACCTAAAAGAGGTGAGGTGTTCTATATATTCTCAGCAGCCACCATGTATAGTATCAGCTGCTGTTTAGCCCAAATTTGGGAAGAGAAGTGGTATCATCCGATAGCCTTTGCTAGTCGGAAATTGGGCATTTCAGAGATCAATTATACCTACATGGAGAAGTTGTGTCTAGCGATGGTCTTTGGGACCAAGAAATTTAGGCATTATATTCTCTATGAGAAAGTCGTGCTTTATACGAAGGCGGAGGGACTTCGACTATTGATGAATAAGCTACATCCGCCTGATCGTCTAGCGAAGTGGTTAATCACTTTGCAGGAGTTTGATTATGAAATCCGTTGTAAGCCACCAAGGTTGCAAGGCATCCTGGAATGTCTTGTGGACTTTGGCGAGCCGAAAGAATTTGTGGGGGCTGAAGGTAGTGACATGGAGTTGTTATTTAAAATAGATATGGCATCTATTCCCTCATGGTACGTTGTAATAACACATTATTTATCAACGGGAGAGGCGGGATCCGAATTATCTAAAGCTGAGAGAAGGAAAATTAGGCAGCAAGCGTTAAAGTTTGCCTTGATCGCAGGTACATTATATCGGCAAGGGGTTGATGACATCTATCGCCGATGTGTGATGCCTGACGAGGTGCCATTCATTTTGGAAGAGTGCCATGATTCTGCTTGCGGCGACCATTTTGCTAGACGACTTACAGCACAAAAGGCTTTAAGAGCAGGTTATTGGTGGCCTGCCATCTTCCAGGATGCGTTTGCGTATGTTAAGAGATGAGATATTTGTCAACGACATGATAGTCGAGAGAATAGGAAACGACCACTCACCCCTATTATGGCGACACTTCCATTTGAGAAGTGGGGAATAGACTTTGTGGGTCCTATTACACCATTGTCGACTATGCAAAAGAGGTACATCATTGTAGCAACTGACTACTTCACAAAGAGGTCTGAAGAACCTGCAACAAGGAAAGATGATGGTAAAGAAACTGCTAGTTTCCTTTTAGAGCAGATAATATGCCGTTTTGGTCCGCCGAAAGAATTAGTGTCCGACCACGGAACCCATTTCCTGAATAAGGTGATCAAAAGTTTGACAGAGACTTGGCAAATCAAGCATAACAAGACAACCCCATATAACCCGCAAGCCAATGGGCAAGTTGAAAGCACCAACAAGCAGCTTGTGGGCATCCTGTCCAAAATTGTGTAGGAAAAGAAACGGGATTGGGATAAAAAGTTATACGTGGCAGTGTGGGCCTATAATACGACCTTCAAACGAGCCACTGGCCATACCCCGTTCAAGTTAGTATATGGGGAGGAGTGTGTCTTGCCTTTAGAGATTGAGCTGTCGACTATTCGATTTGCCATCAATCATTTTTTGAGTGATGAAGACGCACTTTTTGAGCGCTTGACGACACTGGTACATTTAGATGAGCTTAAGCTACAGAGCTTATTGCACCAAGAAGTGGCAAAGCGCCGAATGAAGCAGTTACATGACCTCAAAGCCAAGAAATACACCTTCAAGAAAGGACAGCTTGTTCTATATTATGACGCACAACGTGAATTATTTCCAGGCAAGCTAGAGCCCAAATGGGACGGGCCCTATAGGATCGTTAGAATATGAAAGAATAAATCCATAGTCTTGTTAGCTGACCTTCAGGGGATAGAATTTAAAAATAAGGTTAATCTTAATAAGATTAAACCTTATTATTTCTAATTGCACTAATACTATGACTGCCTTGCAGGTCTAGGCGAGATCGATCAAACATCTGCAAGGAAATCGTGATAGAGGTTGATGGGTCGTCTACAAGGAAATTGTGGTAGAGGTTGATGGGTCGTCTGATCCCTTATTTAGAACACCCATATTTAAAACAGAGGTATCATCAAGGAAAGCTCATTTGGTGGAGCAAAGGATATAAGGTGACTGAGCAAGAAGGCGGGACACTTATTTGGGAGATCAAGGTCTTCTGCCATCACTGCCTACAAATTTTGACGAGCATCCCTATTGAATTCAATGATGATGGAGGGATTGAGCCTACAGTCCACTCGTTGCATATGCTGAATTTCGATTACCATAATTACGAGTAGAGTTTCGGATGGCGGGATATGTAAACCCTATATGGACGTACACCTTGTACTTTCATGGGGCGTCCAGGGGTGCATGCAAAAAAGGAAGTGTAGGAGTTGTCATCCGAGACCCTTGACGACGCATTGTCATGAAGTTAGCTGCTTATCTCGGGGTGAATTTTACCAATAATATGGCAGAATACAAAGCCCTGATTATGGGTTTGAACATTGCAAAGAAGGGTGGTATCTGCCAGCTATTGGTGAAAGGGGACTCTTAGTTGGTTTTAAATCAATTCAATGGGACGTACATGGTAAGAAACCCCATCCTTTGCATGTACCATCATACTGCCATAGCCCTGCTAGACGAATTTGATAGAGTGTCTTTTCAGCTGATTCCACGAAACTGGAATCAGTTTTTTGATTCATTGGCTAATTTTGCGTATGAAGAAGACCTCTTCTTTAATTGTGGCCCTTGTCCCGATATATCTATTGATAATGAGATAGGACTTGGTCATTTGTGGGGTATGCTTTCTGAACATGCCCTCTTTGGCAGACGATGGTTGATCTGGGTGATGTAGAGGGTAGGCGAGACTCATCTGCCTTTATTATCCTGGACCCACAGACTGATTAGACGACATGTGATGCGAACACCTCTTGCGATATACGCAAGAGGGATGGGTCATAATTTAATGCACCTAGTTTAGGGCTACGAGTCTCTGTTCCCCTGGGAATGGTATGCTTTGATGTCTATCATAGTTATTTCCAGGAGGATGTTATGAGTAGTATTGTTTGATTTCATTAGGCCAAGAGGGCCATTTCCCTGTCTAGTGCAGGTGCATTTAATCGGGTTTTTGTTTTAAGTGTTGTGCTAGACAGGTTTCGTGGTTCGTGGAATTTGGTGGAGCCCGGAGGAGCCTTTGCTGCGATGGAAGCTTCTTGTGGCCAATCGAGGTGATATCTCTCCTTTACGAGTACCTTTCTTTCCTGTTATATGTGTATTTGTACTTGTCGAGGGGATATATTTTTGTTGGGGACCGGCAACCAAGGCATGAAGTCCCAGGTTTAGGCTAAGTATGTTTGAGGGAGGTCGGAGTAGTCATTGCCTCCTGTAAAGACATTGTCAGGCATCGAAAGACCTGTTTTAGAAGGAAGTCCTAGTGGCCCTGTTCTGCTAGCTTGCTAGGCAGCCGTTCTAGGAGTTTTTGTTAGTAGTGAGGCAATTAGAGAAGCCTACCAGAAGATAATAATGATGATGCCAAGAAACCCTGAACATCCTACAAGATGAATATAAATACGAAGGTGTGTAAAAAGGGGTTCTAATCCTTATCAAAGAAAAGAAAAGGAATGCAAATGTATAGGCAGTTGATCATCGCCTTGCGAAGGCCTGGTAAGTTCCTGGGGACGAGTCAGACCCGGGGCTGATATCTTGTCTTCCTAGGGGTAGCTTCTTGCTGGGAAAAAAAATATATAAAAAAACAAGGAAGATTGGAGTGAAAATAAAAGTGAGTGTTAGAAAAGGATTAAGTGTCGCCTTGCGAGGGCTTGGTAGGTTCTTGGGTGCCGAGACAGGTCCTGAGGCCGATGCCCTGTTCTCCTTGGGTCACTACGCTCAGCTCTCTCCTTTTTACATACCCAAGTATGTTAATAAAATAAAAACCCTAAAAGAAGAAATGTACTGAAAGAAAATACTCTTTGATCAAGCTATAGGAGTCCTCGCCTTGTAGGAGCTCCTAGTTGTGTTGTCTTTAGTTGGTAAGTAGTTCAGATTACCACTTCGGGCAACCTCTTTGACAATTCTTTTTAGTTTGATTGTGTTGAAGCAGTTGGTTAGTGACTCGCTTCGGATCTTCTATTAGATGATGCTAGGCCTACTCCTTGTGGATGTCATGCCTTGGTTTTGTTAGGGGGTAGGGTGAGCGTTGTGTTGAGTTTTATCACATATTTGTTTTGTATCAGCTTGATGCTTCTCTGGTTGTTTTGTGCAGATCTATTGTGGGATTCGACGGACTGAGTCACCCTATCCCATGGTCGCCAATGAGAGCGGAATTTTGGTGCCAGAAATAGCTTAAAAATAGCTAAAAATTATGAATATCAAGGGAAAAATATCCAATGTCAAAGGCAGCGGCTCGACTTAGGACGATTTTAAGCGTCAAAGTGCTCTAAGGACTCCAGGAAACACTTGCAGATTTTTAGTAATTTTTCCATGCGCCTGTTTCGGTCAGTGGAGCTGTCAGTCAGTGCGGGATGCCGAGATGAGCTCACAAAAATTTTCAGATCTGGATTCGGACACCGTATGCGAGAGAGACCGGGAAAAGGACTACAAGGCCGGTCAAAATTGGGGAGGTGCCCAAAAAGAGAAGTGAAGGGGCGCCTTTGGGGAGGGGCACCCCCTTCCTTAAAAAAAAACAAGATTGAGGGGGGGCGGCGTCCAGTAGGCGACGCGAAAAAAATGGCGCCCCCCCCAAAATGTAGATGATGGCTGAAGAGCAAGCCATTAAGGCAAGCACAGCAGGCAATTGCATTCATCCCTCGCTCCGCATCGCTCCGTTCCACACAGACAATGGCAGCCTGTAGAGGGAGAGAGAAAATCAATCTTTCTCTCTCCTCCCTCTCTCTCCTCTAAGGGGGGATTCATGTGGGAAGAGAAAGGAAGAAGAAAGAATGATGGAGGCTTGTCCGGCATCGATCGGATTGCTCCACGGACTGAAGATGGTGACGTGTGATCGTCATGAGCATGAAGTGTTGTTGATTTTCAGATTTGCAGCCATGGACATGAAACCCGAGACACGCAAATAAGCGGTAATTCAAAATTTTCAAAGGAAATTTGAGATTTCATGGCTTTTGATTGATAAAATGTTGTTCATGTGGGCTATAAATTGTTTATGTTGCTATTTTCCATGAGTACTTGTTGATCATAATCAGAAAATTAGAAAAACATGCATCTTGTGGCCCAAAATAATATACCAAAACACGTAAAATATGGAAAATCAAGGGAAAATGATATTTTCGAGCATAAAAATGGAAGCATAAATATGAACACCAACTAAATTTTCATTTTTGTTGCAAGAAGAAACTAAGGGCCACAGCCCATAACCTATTTTGAATTTTTAGTAATTAAATAATGCAAAAAAAGGAAAAATACAAGGAAAATAGAGGAAAACCACTAAAAATAGGGGAAAAATGCATTTTGGGTGCGAAAAATTAATGAAAATTAAGAACAATATTCGTGAATGGTTGTGGGGACTGAAGCATGAGGATTTGTCTCAGTTCAGCCCCACCTTCTTGTTCTAGTGTGTTTTTCTCGCTTTTTACACATAAAATGATGGCAAAATGGCTTATAAATCTATACAACAATGCAACATTTGATCGATGGGAGGGTAGAGCGGTTAAAATGTGTCTAAATGTGGAGTAAAATGATGAAAAGGTTGCTGGTTTTTATTTGCATGCCATATAGGTTGGTGAATAATTATAGAATGAGAGCCTAGTAGCACGAGGGTTTCCTCGGTGCTAGGTTCGTGTAACGCCGCATAAGAACGGTAGTTGAAAATCATTAAAAGGATGTCTTCCACATGTGCACAATATTGATTTTATAATTGTTTGAGCACTTGGGATCCACACTATGCATAAACCATGGAAATATTTAAAGGTATCAGAAATCCTGGATGTACATCAATTGCTTTCATTAGGACCTTGACCCACGTTGAGTGAGAGACAGGACACCCTAAGCCATAGGCTAGGCATGGGGTCTAGGGGAAAGCGAAGTAAGGACAATGGTACATTCCTGTATACGATTAAATGGTACCTTGAGTGGATTTTGTGCGAAATGTTTATATGTTGAGCGACGCACCGAGGGGCCAATCCCCAAGGTGTAGGAGAGCCGCAGAGGGGTGGTGGCACTCAGCCGTTGGAGGACCCCCTATGTTTGTGCTTCGTGCCATTAGGCAATGTGTAAGGGACTCCCTCTAAGGAGTAGTGGGTGAGAGAAGAGTGGACCACAAACGACGTAATATAAACGCAAGATATTTAGGAAGGCAATGTATGTGTCATCAACGCTCCTAGCCACAAGGCCGTGGGGTTGTTAAGCGTGTGAGATAGAGGTCCGGCTAGTGCACGAGCTAGTGCCGGCCGTGCCGTTCTAGGTTCTATCAGTGCAATTACAAGAACAATAGGCGAAGGAAGGGAATAAGTTGTCCAAGATAAAAGATGGAGAAAAATGATGCGATTTACGAATATCAGTATTTTTGCCAATTTTTGATGGATTTTCGTAATTCTGTCCACGTAGGCTTGTCGATCACATGTATTCTGATCATTTTGAGTACCCGAACAACTATATTTGGAGTTCAAATGACGAAGTTATGATCCAAACAAGTTGCAAACAGACATAAAGCAGAAAAAACAAAAATAGTGAAAAGCTGTAGAAAAGAAAAAGCCAAAAGCTGAAAGCAAAAAGCCTAATGTGTGTGAGTGTGGATAGAAAACTATATAAGAAGAGGAGATTGAAGAGTTAAGGCCCTTCCCCCTTGATTACAATTGTACTATGTGAGAGAGGAGAGTGGAGGGTCGCATACTAGAGTGAGCTCTTGTCATGCCAATTTGGAAGTTGGAGCCTTTGGATGTCAAAGCATCAAGCGTCGGCTCAAGGATGTTAAGGTATGAGAATATATTTCTCTTGGTTTGTTTTTGAATTATTGGTATTTCCATTGTGTGGTTGTGTGATGCTCTACCCGCATACGGGTTTTAAATTTTTTGTCAGCTATAAGAGGTATTATGTTTTGTCTTGTTTTTATATGTGGCTTGTGGTGTATTATCGAATATTTGAATTTTTCAAGTTGTGTTGTGCATTCGACAAAGTCAATTACCCCAACCAGCACTCCTTAACGTCTCGTTATCGGGTTGTGAGTGAGGCTTGCTCTCGATCACCGCTCATGTAACAACGTCATAGAATCATATCATTAAACATTATAGGGTGGGTAAGATAAGGAAAATATTATTAAATTCATCGAATAAAACTTCATTTTTATTGCCTTTGAAGCTAGCCTTGATATGGAAAGGCTCACCCAAAATCTGTATCACTTTATTATTCACTCTTTGTATCTGATAGTTCTAGCCATAGATGGGCTTGGAAGTATGCAATTACGTACTTATGTTTGCTTCATATTTGATTGTAAAAGGCTAGAAATTTTGTATAGGAATATCTTGACTGATACCAATACTATCTAGTGTCTTCTGCACTAACTCAATATCCAAAGAATGATCCTTTACAAATGACTCCAAGCATTGTTTCTTTGCCATTTTAAATTTCTTCTTCTCTAAAATATCTTTTGAAACTATTGAAGGAAGAAGATGTTAATAAAACTGAGACACTTTTAAAAAATCTCTTTCACTTGCATTCGATTGAAGAAGAGACCTTAACAAAATCAATATCACAAATCAATATAATTAATTATAAACAAAGTCATATGTAATATTTTTAAGTGAAAAAAATGTACCTTATTGCTTTGTTTCTTTTACTACAACCATCTCCTCCTTGTTTGAGACTCTCAATATTTTTAAGAGCCTTTTCTCAATTTCAAAGACCTAAAATATTTAGCTTTTGTTGATAAGATTTGATTAATTTCTCCAATGAATGAATCTTCTATTGACAGCCCTCTAACTTCTACAACAACTCGTTGTTATGTTTTGATAAAAGATGGTTCTCTAATCCGAGGATATCCTTTTCTGCAACCAAGCTAAGTGTATAATCTAGAAACCCATTATAACCATCACCAATGAGGCTCAACAATGAAGATCTATTATAGAAAGACAAAGTGCTATTTTTGCTAGGATCTTTGGGATATTGTCTGTTTTCTAACCAAACATCAAGATTTCTCTTTTCTTCAAGCCAGCTTAGTATATGTTTTGTAGACTCTGTAATAGTAATGGGTTTTGTTATCTTCCTTATTAGTTGATGGAGCTCAAATATGTGGAAAATATATATCATGAAAAGTGAAAATTTTGTATCAAAATGTCAAGAAATCCATTTTTTAATGTATTTCCAAATAAAAAATGTACCATGTTGTATGGTCTAATATGTGGACAAGGAGGACAAAAATGCTAAGGTTCTAAAGTGCTAAATTTTTATGTACTCAAATTCTTTTTATGAAGAAATATGAATATGGAAAGAGTCGTGTGATGGTTGGTTATAGGAGTTGAAACCACTTGCTCTCTCTTTATTATCCCATTCTAATGTATCATTTTCTCTCTCTTTTCGGGGTACAACTCTTGCTTCTCTCTCTGTGTGTTTCTTGGTTCTATCTATGGAAGAGAAAGATAGTGAGGATGATGACAATGAATATCCATTGTGTGCCTTATTTGTGGAAGAGAAGAGATGGGGTTGAGGTTGTAAGCCAAGCTTTCCACATAGATTTTGTGGGAGTGTTTTCTGGTCTTCTATGTTGTTCTTAGTGCCTATGGGATGGGCAATCATGTGGTGCGCAGTCAGGGAAACCTCCAATCTCAAGCTAAGAAGCAAAGAAGGCTAAGCAAAGGCCATGATTAGGATTAATGAGATGATAGAGATCAAGATAGAAAAGAAGGCAGGAATGATGTTGCCAAACTGTTCTTTGTAGTGTGATAGCATTAGATTGCTCTTCTTGACTCTGCTCGTGGCAGTTTTGGCCTCTCCACGTCTCGGGGGGTTCAGTAAATGTATATTCTCTATATAACGTGTGTTCATGGCCTATTTATAAATATCCTAATCTGTGAATTTTCTTGAATAAAACACAACCCTTTTCTATTCAATCTATAAGTAGCCCCTTTATATGACACCCTTCTATATGTAAAAAATATATAAAAATGGTGTTTTAAAAACCCCTTATTTTGAACTCACGTTGTATATACATATATTCATGAGTGACCCCCTTGAGCTCCACGTAGACAGATCTTGGTGTTCCTTTAGCGAAATAAATTTTTAGTGCTAGTCCGTCTTTTACTACATCATTCAATGTCTATTCTCCTCCAAGATGTAGGGATTTCACCTCTCTTCTTCTTTACGCAAATGGATACCCTTCCTTGCAATTCATGGCAATAGCCTATTCATTTGACAGCCTATCCTAAAACATTAATTTTCATCCACAAATTCTTATTATCTTTTATCTATTATAATACCTTTATAATCTTTTCTTTGTTGAACTAAATGTTTTTACAAAAAGTACCCAATAGAGGGCCCTTGTTCACATGCACTGTAAGAAGTAAGAAAAGTAATGACATGCTATCATATTCCCAGGTAGGATGGTGGATACCTCTATGGATTGCTGTGGAAGAATATTTTCTCTAGAGACTATGCAAAGTTTTTAGTGTGGGAGTTTGCAAGGGTCCCTTCTCTGCAAGCTTTATGACAAGTTGACTTTTCCCTTTCTCATCCCCCTTTTCCCTATATTCCTTGGTGCTTATTATTCTTTAGTGGTTCACGAGGACACTTCGCTTCTTAGTGTGAGAGTATCATGGAGCTCAAATATGTGGAAAATATATGTCATGAAAAGTGAATTTTTTGTATCAAAATGTCATGAGAGCCATCCTTTTATGTATTCCTAGATGTGGACAAGGAGGGAAAAAATGCTAAGGTTCTAAAGTCCTAATTTTTTATGTACTCAAATGTTTTTAAATAAAGAAATATGAATATGGGAAGAGTCGTGTGATGGTTGGTTAGGGGAGTTGCAACCACTTGCTCTCTCTTTATCATCCCATTCTCACATATCCTTTTTTCTCTCTTTTCGGGGCACAACTCTTGCTTCTCTCTCTATGTGTCTCTTGATTCTATCTATGGAAGAGGGAGATAGTGAGGATGATGCCAGTGAATATCTGTTGTGTGACTTGTTTGTGGAAGAGAAGACGTGGGCTTGAGGTTGAAAGCCAAGCTTTCCACATAGATTTTGTGAGAGTGTTCTCTAGTCTTCTATGCTATTCTTGGTACCTATGGGAGGGGCAATCATTGGTTCATACTCACTATCCAAATCAATATGAAAATGATAGAGAGATCTTTTACTAGAGCTACAAAGATCATTGGATGACTGATCCAAAGCTAAGGATGTGATTAGAATATTGGATTGAAAAACTATGTGAATTAGAAACAAGAAGGAAAACAAAAAAGAAACTAGTAAGGATGGGAAAGAAAGAAGAGAGTGAGAATGGAGGGAAGTAATCAAATGTTAAAAAAAAATTGAAATGAATATTAGTTTTCACTTTAATGGGATGAGTAAGATCTTCATTATGACAATCTTTGTCACCTTTATGGTGGCCTAGATTTCTAGGTTTGATGTGACCATGAGAATATCATGACAATGACTTGTTAACAAATTTTTATATATTTACTCATAAAAATATAAAAGTTTTTACAAATATAATAAATGATTTTATTTCCTAAAATATTTTCTCTCTCTAGGATCTCTTATAGGGCATCTTTGAGACCTCAAAGTTCTCCTAATGGACATAAAGAATACTTTCATAAATGGTGACTTGATGGAAGAAGTTTATATGGATCAATTGGAAGAATATGTACACATTGAATATCCATCTTATGTTTATAGATTGAAGAAAGCATTGTATGGAGTGAAAGAGGTACCACATGTATGAAATGCAAAAATAGCTCATTCTTATGGAATCTTGGATTTTAGATATGGGAAAGCTTATCATAGCTTGTTTACTAAGAAGACAAAGAATGACTATGTGATTTTAGTGGTTTATGTAGATGACTTGGTCATTATAGACAATGACACGCAAGGCATTGATGAGATCAAATATATGCTACAAGAAGAGCTTCAAATAAAATATTTGGGAGAGCTAAATTTTTTCCTTGGTATTGAGGTCATATGGACACTTCAAGAAATTTGAATGTTGCAAAAGTAGTATGTATATAATATATTGGAAAGTTATGGTATGCTGGAATGCAAGCCCATGGATACTTCACTAGAGTACAAGGTCAAATTGACAGTTGATATAGAAAATGACATTGAGAATGTGATTATGTATATATAGATGGTTGGTAGCTTGATTTATCTTACCATCACTTGACGTGATCTTAATTATTCACTTGGGTTAATCAATTAATTCATGCAAAATCCAAGGAAACCTCCTTTACATGCTATGAGATTGATTATGAGGTATGTCAAGGTTGCACTACATTATACTATTTTATGAGTATGGTAAGCCTCTTGAGCTTACATGATATAGTGATGCAAGTAAGGCTGAATGTGAATACGACAAAATATCAACAAGTGGGTATCTATTTGGTCTTGGCAGTAGTATGATTAGCTTGAATAGTAAAAATCAACCCATTGTGGCTCTCTTAAGATATTAAAGTAGAATACAGAGGTGTAACTTGAGCTGCATACAACGTTATTTGCTTGGTTAAGATGTTAGATGATTTGGGAGTACATGTGGATAAACTAGTTAAGTTGTACCACTACAAGGATACATGAGTATAGTGACGGCCATTTCTGATGCAAATTAGTGGTGTTGCTATTTGTGTTGGTATTGGCGTCGCAAATAGCGACGATACTCAGGCGAAAAAAGGCAGGCCAAAACCCGAGCAGGTTATTTTGCGCGAACGAATGAAAGAGGGAGCAAAAGGGAGAGAGCAAAAGGGAGAGCAAACTGCATCTTGTGTTTTAGAGTGAGAGGGAGAGAAAGAGAGAAAGAGGGAGAAGGAGAGCTTCTCATTGAACGGTGCCGCCGTTTGCGAAGAAGAGGAGGAAGTATATGGAGGGCGAAGAGGAGCCGCCGAATGCACCCTCGGGCCTTTGCGGTGAGTGCATTGTGCCCTCTTGCTTTGTTTTTGTTTTTTCTCATTTTCTTTTGCTTGTTTTTGTTAAAAATCATGCGTTTTGACACAGAGCTGGAATCCATCACAAAATTAGGCAAACACACAGCTAATGCTTTCACTCGAATCATCAATATTAGCGCAAGAAAATTGAGGATGAAGTAGACCTAAATGAAAATGTGCATAAGTGACAATTGTGTTGGAGGAAGGCCCCAAGCATTTTTTCATTTTCTTCTTCCTACCAATATATTTTCTCTATCTATACATCTTTTAGACACACCCATCATTTGTATTGGTAAACTTATGTACTTTGCTATACTTCCATAATAAGTGCAACAAATACTGTAAAACCTATTTCTTTTTCCTATCTTCCTCACTACAGGCCTTATCAAGAAACCTCTGTAAAGCCTTATTTTCTATAGGCACAACTTTGTATGAGTAATTCCCATCTTTGAAGCAAGAAGCAAGGCACTGCCATTGAAGCACCAACCCTAGACATTGTCGAAGTTGCTATTGACTTCACAAGAAAATGAAGATGAATCTACATATTGAATGGCTAGAGAATGCTATGCAAGCTTATGTGGAGGATTAAAGACCATGTCTTAAGACAAGCTCATGCTCTACCATGATGAGCCACCACAAACACATGGAGGCTAAGATGGATTAAAAAGCATTGTGATAAAAAAATAGTGATTGTTCTCAAAGTGCTTCACAACTGCCTTAGCCAATGCCCGCCCATTTTAGGTCCCATCAAAGAGGTGGATTTGTATCGTGAGAGCATGTTGGTGGAAAGGTACTTATCAAAGTGATAGACCATCTCCAGTGCTCCTCACCTTGCGGATTCAATAGAGGATGTCTTGATCTCCTTCTATGAGATCCATTGCACTAAATTTGACAATCTATAAATCATCCCACGTATTTTTGGACTAAGGCATCCTATGATCGCGATCGATAGTATAAATTACTACAAAAAAAGAAGTATTACAAACACCAACTAAACTCCAAATAGCAAAGTATGCAGGCCACTTAGAATCCATTGATAGTACAAACCTGACATATCTTATGCCATTCATGGGATTTTAGCCCTGATAGTTGGTCGTCTTTAAAAAAAGTGGATCTTAGAGAATACATCATATCCATTGAAGTGCAGATAGACCTAATAATTTACTTCACAATGCACTCTTCTTTAGTGGAAAAAACCCAAGGAGCATGAGGTAGCTGCAAGGGACTATCAACACTCGACTATGGCCAAAACCATCTCCATCTTGCCTACCTCCTTCAAATCCATTTGTGCCCCTGTAGTGTCTCTCTTTCTTGTGATGTGGTCCTCTTGAAAATATGCATGGGATCCAACAAGTGGTTGATCTATAAGTGGTTCCAATACGGCAACTTGTAGAAAATCAAGAACCGTCGCATTCAGTTTTTGGATGCGACTCCGTGTGGACCATTTTTAACTTATACTAGCTTTGGGAATTTATTCGTGCTAGAGGTCGTCCAAGAAAACCTTCCCTTAGTTCATGATTCTCCAGTAGTAAGAAAGAGGCATCCCTTGATATACCATCTTATTCATGGTTTATGTCTTTGAGGGTCTAACTGTGGCCCACATAATGGACATGCATGATAACCTGAGATAATCCCACCTATCCCAACACCTCTATTTAATGATCACAAACTTGAATGAGCTATGATAGTTATGACTAACAAGAATAGAAGCCTACTTACTTTAGCACTCCTTGAATCTCGAAATGTCATGCATGGTCCACATGAGAATGGCTTGTATATTAGCGGATCGCACTTGCTCATATCTTCCATGGCGACCCCCTCCTCCCACAAAATCTTAAGTCAACTAATGGATGGAGATAGATGTCCATATTCTTGACTTTGTAGTGGCCAAGAATGAGCAAGCTAAGGATTAGGTGTCCTTTCTTTGTAGAAAGCCTTGGTGGGATATTGTAGTTAAAAAGGACTATAGGCCACACAATATAAGACATTAAGCGGAAACCTAATGGGTTCATGCCATCCATAGCAAGATCAAGCTGAAGATTCCTTGGCTCTCATGCGAAGCTTGAAAAGGTAGAGTCAATGTGGCTCCATGCACGTGAATCTACTGATATTTGTTGGATTGCATTTGTGGATCTATTATGCACATGCCACATGTTAAGCTCACCATGATCGACGTATGAAACATGTGAAATATACGGGGGATAAGTGAAAAGTGTCAAAGAAATTTCACAAGGATGGTTTTCCCTTGCAAGTCCTATTGATATCTATGAGCACCATACTTTAGACATGTCTCCATAGTCTTGTACTCTCTTTGAAATGGTATGCAATCGTTGACACATGCATGGATGATGTGGTAGTCCATGCCAAGCTTTCACAAAACATATCGCGCATCATCACGAGTCTTAGGTATGGTATTTTGAAGTGGTAATATATGATACTAGTAACCTTTAAAAAATCATAAAACACCTTGAAAAAGCATAATTGTTTTTTATAATGATACAAAAAATAAATCAACAAAGAGTACATAGAAGGTACATGAACAACTCAATCACACTCGTATCGCTCCACCTATATTTTGCTTGCACACTTAGGAGTTCAAGCAGCATCTTCAGGCAAGATACTCGATACCCATCATAAAATGGTATGGATGCTTCCTCTCTTAGTAGATCAGATGTCTCAGCATCCATGGGTATCAATGCATCGATCATTGCCTCCATCTCACGCTCCAAGATTGTAGGAAAGTCTGAAAGGCTACTTGCCTCCTTTGGTATTGATGGTATAGACTAGGTCATGTCTTCTAAGTGGTGGATTAGCTCAAGCACTCCATCCATCGCATGCCCACAAGTTCTTCTAAAACTAGCCACAATAGATGCATTCCTCGTTGGAATGTGACATCACCTTCCACTATAAATTTTACGGCCATGTCTAATGTTTTTGCATATAATATTCAATTAGTTAACCAATATAAGGTATGGTTGATACACATTTTTCTTACTGTTTTCTTAAAGTTTTAGATTGCCCGATTAATGATGTTCAATTAAAACTCTCCAAAGTGTCGTACGTGTTCTATAGACAAGCAACGCTTTTGTTTGATTTGCTAGCTTGCATTGAGAGCAAGGACATGGGACATGATGATTAAGATACGCCTCGCGATCTTGAACATCACGACCATCATCACTTTTCACTTTGTCTATGTTACGATAAATAATTGGTTTTTGTTCTCATTCTCTTTGTCTTTCTTAATTTTTTTGAGAAGGGATTTCTTCTCTTGTAACTCAACAAAATTAACATCAACTAAATTCTTGATTTTCTCTTCCTTTCTTTGTTTCTCCCCCTTTCTTTGCACCTTTCCTTGTGCTCTTTATTTTGTGTTCTCTCCACCTTATATTTCTTTCTTTCTCTCTCTCTCTCTCATTTTTTGTTGCCCCTCTCTTTTTTTCTCTCCACCCCCTCGTGTTTTCTCACTCATTCTCCTCTCTCCCTCCCTCTCTCTCTCTCTCTCTCTTTCCTCATTTCTTGGTTATCTTTCATGTTTATTCTCTCCCTTTGACAAATCCTCTCTTTATTTCTCTCTATCCCCTTGTGTTTTCTCACTCATTCTCCTCTCTCCCTCTCCCTCTCTCTCTCTTTCTCTCTTTCTTTGTTATCTTTCATGTTTATTCTCTCTCTCTCTCTCTCTCTCTCTCTCTCTCTCTCTCGTTCTCTCTTCCTTTTCCTTTCTTCTTCTCCCTCTCTCATTTTCTCTTTTTCTTCCTCAATGCACCTCATTCTCAAGAAACACAAAAAAAAAGAAAGAACAAGAATAAAACAAGAGGAGGATGGTTTGTTGATCTCCTCTTTGCAACATATCCTCTCATTGTTTCTCTCGACCCCCTCATGTTTTCTCACTCATTCTCCTCTCTCCCTCCCCCCCCCTCTCTCTCTCTCTCTCTCTCTCTCTTTGTTACCTTTCGTGTTTATTTTCTCTCTCTCTCTCGTTTTCTCTTCCTTTTTCTTTCTTCTTCTCCCTCTCTCATTTCCTCTCTTTCTCCCTCAATGCACCTCATTCTCAAAAAAAAAAGAAAAAAAAGAAAAGAATAAAGAACAAGAACAAACCAAGAGGGAGCAATGTACTCACTGCAAACACTCGAGGATAGATTCTTTGTCTCCTCTTTGTGACGGACCCTCTTCTTTTGTGCACTTCCTCCTCTTCTTCACAAATAGCAACGATGATGGTGGCAGTAGTGAGAAGCTCTCCTTCCCTCTCTTTCTCTCTTCCTCTCCCTCTCCCTCCTAAAGGCACTCTCTTTTTCGCTCTTTGCAGCAAAATGCCGTGCTCGTCTTTAAGTATCGTCGTTATTTGTGCCACTATTAGCATCGCAACTACTCACCGCTATGCCCCTATATCCTTTTAGTGCAAGTCGTATATTTTGGTAAAAAATGTTCACATGTGTAGTTGATTAAAAATGTGGCAATATTTTTGCATTTTTTACATTGTTGAACTACAAATTAATGTATTTCATATAACCTTTTCAATGTTTAAATGATATCATACAATTGCATAGTTTAATCAAGGTTTACATGCAATACCAGTATAACTTAAGATTGATATTACACAATTATGTTTTTAATCAAAGATCACATGTCACACTAATTTACTTGAATCTATCATAGGTAGCAATTACAGTTTTAATTGAAGATCTAATGCAATCTATGTTATATTTTCATTATTTTTTATATAATGCAAACATCTATTTCTTTTTCAAGTTTATAAGAAATTATTTGTATACATTTGTGTTTTTTAATTGTGATTACGAGTTTTGTCAAGTTTTTTTCATGTCTTAATATGAAAGTGCAAGGTCCAAACCTTCATTATCACGCTTATATGCTTGCCTTTCTTTATTGTGGATAGTTTGTGATTTACGATGGCCCTCAATGTTACCAAAGCACTCTATATTTTCTTTATAGATGGCATTTCATCATTCACAACACATCAAATATCCCTTGTTAATAGTAGCAATTTTTCTTTTGTTATCTTTTGCAATTAGGCATGTGCAACCATGCATAAATGTTGCAGCAACAAGGGCTTTCACACTTAGTTATTGATGTGCTCTAGGATTTAGAGAAAACTTTATATCTTTGTTGCACATTGATTGGAAATACACCCAATATGTTAGAAGATCTTAAAGAGTTAGCACCAATGTCTACATTAAAGGAGAAGCTAGCATTATCAAACACAAAGTGGAGAGAGGAGGTGGCATGCTCAAAGAGGGAAAATGACTTGTCTAGTGCAATTTCTTTACCAAAGCATCTTAAGACCACCATAGGTGCATGTCCTAGTTTCAATGTCTCACCACATAGTAATGCGATTTGTCAAGGAGGACAAGGACTAGATTGTGCACATTAAGAAATCACCAATGTGCACCAATATTGGAATTCCCTTCAATGCCATCAAGTCAGGGAGAGTTATTTGCCAAGGTGCCAGGGAGAGTTATTTGCCAAGGTGTATTTAGACAATGTGTTGAATACCATAGACAATATTGGCTATTTTCCTTGAAATTTAGCAAATTGCGCTACAATAACATCAAAATACAACAATTTCAATTGGAATGTGGAATGTAGAAGGTTAATGCATCATTTGTGCGATGCATTGCCTTTACTTTTGAGCCCCCTTGAGTTACAATATTCCCCTTCTTCAGTGGTGGTACACTAAATGATATATTGATGTATTGATGTGGAATCCTTTTCAAGTATGTAGATATAGAAGAATAATCAAGCATTTGCACAATCCATAAATGGGATTCAGTCTTGGTCCTAACATGGTGCCCATGCATAAGAGGAGATAGCTAGAATTGTGGGTGTCATAAAAATTATGTCAAACATTATTCATGCATTGATAGATGGGATAAAGGATGGATAAAGGCTGTCCGGAATGCTGGTATCATCCATTCAAATTTGCATGCTAACAATATGGTACTAAACATAACTAGAGATAACACCCCTAGGATCGATATCATAGATTGGGATCTAATGCTTATTTATGGTATGACAAGACCATCCCTTAGCTGATAAGCATAAATGGAAAGGTGCATTGGAAATGAAAAGAAGGTGAAGGACTGCAACAAAGATCTACAACCCACTGTGCTAGTCATTGGATATAGTAAGGAGTGAGATGTGTATGCAATTGGATGGCTCATCATTTGCCTTGTTGAGTTTTGGTGCTTAGGCCAATGCTTGTGGTTACATAGGGAGTTAAGAGATGCTTTAGATAAAGAGATCATGCACCTAATAGAGTTCAAGGCAAGGGATGCATGTTGGTAGATGATAGGGCTATGCAAGTGTCATTTGTTGATCTTGATGACTTTTTTAGAACCAAGTGTGGCAGTGATCCTACAAAAGCACAAAGAGTGCTTGTAGAGCTTGGCCCTATCCTAGCTCACCCTTTCTAAATAATCCACATCTTGCAATCTCTTTCCATATTTTGTAAAACATCTAATCTAGTTTTACTAGTCTCTATGACTCGTGAATCCAAAGATGCCTCAAAATAGATTGCAATTTCTTGTGAAACTATATGGAATAGAATTGTGATTTGTAATATGGAATACAACATGTAATTTGTAATATGTAATACAATCTCATGAGCATCATAATCCATTCCCATGACATCATGTAGAATTTAAATACTCCACATGCTCGAGTAATATTTGTATGGATTGCTGCAAGCCATTTCACTCGCATATGAAGTTTACTATTATAAATCACATCTTGGTAATTAGATTTTACATCCACAATGCTTATTATAATGAAATTTATAAAGATAACACTTAAAAATATCATATTTTCTCATTCAATTCAGATATTCTCTTGTAACAATCTTTTAATGTTGAATGCAAGTTTTACAATTGAATAAGGGACTTTTCATTTGGATTTCATGGGTACTTTTTACAAGATTTAAATAATATTCAATGATACTTAAGAAAATCTAAGCCTTATGAGATAAGAAAAGATGGATCCGAATATACCTTTGCTCAAATTCATGAGCATAGATGGATCTTTTGAATTCATTGAGGACAATCATATTATTGAAAAGTGGCAAGAGGAGCGGTGGACTCTTATGATAATCTTCATGTAACATGTCCACCTGATCGCTTGCAGGACACGTCTTAGCAGCCCATTAGAAAGAGGGTCTAGAATGCTCCGCCCGGCAATCCCATGGAATGTTATGGTTTTTGCAATCTAGGTCTTTTCAAGTTTTCCACGTAGCGGAAGTATTCCGTCCATTCCCACTTAGGACTGACATAGGGTTTCCTCTTGTGGTCAAATTCCTAGAGAGTAACTAGCGTTGAACCCCATGCGAACTACTTTACGTAGAAATGTTAGGGTCAAAGCGGATTCAAGTTGTGCTTGATTCAACGAGAATGGGAAACAAGAGGGATGCAAAGCTCGACCTCTCTACCCGTAAGGCATAGTCCCATTTTGTTCCCCTAAAATAGCATAAATTGAAATCCTAGTAATCTAGACTCTAGGTCAATGTTCCTTGCTGTTCATTTCCTTTGAGCAAAGTTTTCTACTGTTGATTTTATTTGAGAAAAGTTCCCGGCCAACCGAGACCACCAATCCGTAGGATGGACCCATGGCCACATCCATCGCACTTTCCTCATGGTTGCTTTAGTTGTCCACTTACCTACCACATTTAGTTGGATACGCATAAAACAGCTTCCTTAATTAGCCAGCTAGACATCGGTTCCTTCACGTAATCTTAGCACTTGACATAGAAAAAAAGTATCAAACAAGTTCCTTTTCAACAGGTTATCTTATTATCTTTGGAAGACATCCATATAATCCAGGCCATTGGCTAATCCATAATCCGCCCGAAGGCAATCCATAATCCACCCGAAGGCTATCGAGCAATCCACAGGGATTACTAATCCAAGATTCCACCCGTAGACTAGTATGCGGGCCTCGAGATCCAATCCCGAGTTGTGTTTTCCTCTTGTGCAGGGCTCGAAAGGTGAGGGATTTATTGCCAGAGCCCCCCTAGCACCCAAGCGTGCCCAACGGAGAGACATCACGTGGCGTTCGGTCCACGTTTCCGGCGCGGTCTATCAACCCCCTTGGTTAGGGTCAAGCAGATAGTCGTGGGTCACTGATGCTGCCTCTCCCTTTGGGCCTTCAACCTGAAGCATTAATTAACTTTCCATCTTTTTGTTCCTTGAGCAAACAATGCAAACAGTGCTCCTAAACTATTACAAGGACAATCAATTCAGTGATCCTTTATTTGGCCAACTGCTAAGGAGTGAATCCTTCTCTTCGAATGCATCCAGCATTTCGATCCAAAATCAATTGCAACTTGGCAAGATCCCAAAGGGTTTGTTTGTTCACCCTTTTGTCCTTGGGTGAGGGTCATACCCTATTAATCCAAATTAACCATCACCTTAGTGTTTCTTAAATTAAGATAGTAAATCCTGGCGACCACATCACTCCAACTTGATTGATTCTTTGCTCACCAAGCAAAACATAACTACCCTTAACTTGGCAAATCAGCCCAAGAAAGGTGATGTAACATGATTTCTACTCATCCTCTTGCAAGTTAGACTTGCACTAGAACTTGCCAACCTCATTCCAAGGAGTGGCAAATCTATCTTATGATTAAACCACAAGGCCATGCGATATTGCAACTTGTTGCACAAATGTCGCATCTATCTCATGGGATCATTTCACCCATTGAACGACGTTTCCTGGTCAAGGACTTTTGTTTAGACAAGATGCAGGGTTTGGGGTGTCTTCTTACCAACCCAACCCTACTTGTACAAGGCCGACAGGTCCTAGGGTTTCCAAACTCAATCTGAGTTTTAGCATTAGGTTGAACAATCCTTAGGGTAGAAACCCTAGATCATTGTTTGCATGAGCATCCAATTGACCCAAACATTCCGTGAATGTGGGTAGGACCTTTGGGTTTGAGGGCTTTGACTTGGCATCCAAGTATGATACTAGGCTGCATTTCTGACGTGCCAAGCCTTAGCTAGTACTTGAGGTGTTTATCATGTCGACTAGTTACGCCTATACAAATCCCTTGAGGGTTAGGTGATTTAGCTAAATTGGACTACTTGTCTTGCAACAAGGGTGATCATTTCCTAGAGATGCTAACCTTGTTCTAAAGGTGTAAACAGATGCCTGATTCCACATTTCGTGCAAGTGTACGATTTGTTACATCTATGTTCTATAAGGTATGCAATAACCGTTTACTTTTCTTACTAAGATCACGACGAATGATAACTTGCATGAACCTACTAGGGTTTACATCGAGGAATCACGCCTACAACCCTTTTGTCTAAGCTTTAGATTTTCATGCTTTGATAAGCCATGCAATCTTTTCTAAATGCAACTCGATGAAATGAAATTTACGAATATGTAACATGCAACCCTTTTCTAAATACAACATTGTTAATCAAGTTCATGTGACATGCAACCTTTAATCCATTCGACAAACATCTTTGCAAGCAACATGCAATGTCCATTGTTTCATTTTCATGCCCTGCAATGGAAGTTAACAATTTCCTCATGCGAGTCATAACGAAGAAAGTTATTGACTAAATGCAAGATACTCCTTTCCTTCACGGCCAATGCGCTTAACAATTTCCTCTTTAACCCTAGGCAATATGATTTTTAGACTTCCACTTTGAAAATGCACGAGAAGGAAATTTGCGACTAAGTTCATAGGGTGAGTAAGTGATTTACATTTATAACTTTGGAGATGCAAATGATCCAATTGCATGATATGCACCAATCCTTATCCATCCTTTATAGAGATACTTTCACAAATGTACTTTTATCACTACTACATGAATTAACGATAAGTGTAAAATGCATTCTCCCTATGGAATTAAGCGTGCTTAAAGCATTTCTTTATGTGGAAATAAATTCGTGCAACCTGGGCTTGTGGATCCGCGGTGATGTCTATGTGTAAGTTCAGGGAGGAGCCTCCTGCATGTGTACCTTGCGTCTTCTTGGGATGCATCATTGATGTAGTGTGTTTGGACTTCGGGTTTTGCCTTTGCCCTTACGAGGTCTACGAATTCCCTTCAAGTTTCAAAAATCTAGTCTGATTCTTCCTTATGCACGAATACCTTTACAATTGTGGGTTATAAGCACCCATGCCAAAACCCGCATGCACAAGGCCTAAAGTAGCCTTATCCTTAGAAGGTTCTAAGGAAACTTCTGTGACATGGGAGGAAAAAGGGGGTAATGATTAGAGTAGAGGTGGACGACAGAAAAGGGGGGAAAAGTAATGATTATAACGATGATGGTAGGGAGTATGGATGCCAGCCCAACGCCATAGGTGGACCGTGGCGCAGCAGGTAGCGGAATGGTGATGGCAGTGGAAGAATCATCTGATCCTCCCCCTTTCCTCACGGCAGCATTCGGCCTCTCCACTCTGATCGTGCCTTCACGTGCCTTGTTTTCCCAAGGCGGAAACCTCCTCCCTTCCTCACGGCAGCGTTCCCCTCTCTCCTTTCTCTATCCTCCTCCCACTTGACCACAAGGGGGTCACGTGTAAGATGACGACGGCAACGCTTCTTCAATATGACAGCCTCTCTCCTCCTATGTCTCCCCCTAATGCCTAAGGGGTGTTTTTATAGTGCAAGGGGGGGGGGGGGGGAGGTGGTAGCCACCACGTGGCCCATGCATGGCATTACCTCATGCATTCCCTACACCACACCTACTTAGGCCATTCCTCCCCACACTCCCTCTCCTCCAACCATGCATCCGCTGGGGGAAGGGATAATTATAAAAAAAATTGGCTTAAATTTCATCATTTATCCCAATTTCTCCTTCAAAAGGGGTGTTCTTCCGCGGCTATGTGGTCTTGAACCCCTGGCCTCAATTGCTCAATGCGGAGGCCTCATTTTTGTGCATACGGGGTATGGATTAAGCTACCAATAATTACGATGTGGGAGATAACCTTACACAGGTTTTACGCAGCGTGCGGGGAGTCAAGTTCAACAATATTTTTGAGCGGAAATATTACACTTCAAGTTTGGATCAGGAGGTGTGCTACTATGATGAATTAACCTCGTTCTCCAAATAAGCAAAAATATCTAGAATAAGTTGGAGAGGAAAAAAATGAAACTTTAAGAAACCTTACTTCAAAGCTAAGAAGTAAATTGTTAAGTCCCATCACTCTCAAGACTTGGATGCAATAAGGCTAAAGTTAAAGCAATCAACAATCTCAAGGGATAATAGGTTTGAGTTACACAGTAAAGATATCAATGGAGAACCTCAAGTTCATGTTTGGTGCAATGAATATAACTTGTTGTATGGGAAGTGCTCAGTGGAAGGGAAGCATGCCACATATACTTGTCTTTCTAAGTTCATGAGGACACACGCCATTCAGAATAAACATCATGAAAAAAAGTATATTATGTTTTGAGGGCTTACAAAAGTGGATATACAACATATAGTAGTTGATCAAGAACCAAATGATAGGAAAGAAGTAGAGACTTCAATAGAGAAGTTACATTCTTAAATGGAGAAACATGAAAGTATTATCCTTTTTCTTTGTTTGAGTTTATATATACAGTTCTTTCTATTGAAAAACAGGTTGTGTGTATTAGATTAGGCTTTTAAATATCAAACTTGTTATATAATACAAGTCTATTTTTCACATAGATTGGGATTTTGAGGTCATTGAACCCACATTGTCATGGGATTCTAGGCTCATGATGTGAAAATTAGAGTTTGGTTGTCAATGTCATGGTCTTGCTAGCTCTTGGTAAGGATATGTTGTAAGGTGTTTTTCATGCTTCGTCAAGACTAAGTAAGCTAAGTTTTCTCCATGGGACATGATGTATGCTCTATAAATCATTCATTGTTTTAGAAGAAACATTCAACTTGGTTAATTGGCAATATGTGATGACTTCTATTTTGAAACCTTTCCTCTCTAAGAGTACATTCACTACTTGAAAAAATGAAGTTTTGTAAGTCATGCTACATATATCATGGTATATGTGATCATGGACAATCACATGGCTTGATTGAGGCCCTAACTACATGTGTCAGTGATGTAGTTACTCCAAAAACATGACTCGCAAGTTCATTATAAAGAAGAACCACTAAAGCTCATGAAGTTTGCTATGTCTGTGAGCATAGGACATTGTATATATCTTGCATATTACTTGTGTGACTAATGATACCTATGAAATAGTCAAGAAAGAAAACAAGAGGATATCGTGACCAGCACTGCATTTCTCGGTCTTAGGATTGAAATAGGGCGCAAGGCTAAGAGAGATGGAAGGAGCTCGAAGAGTACCACACAAAGGGAGATGGAGGCATGCAACCACAAAGAAGGATCAAGCCATCAAAGGGCTGCAACACTTGACATGTAGCTGCATCTTCTCTCCATACATCTGTTGCTTTCATGGCCACAACTGGCTGCCCAAAAGAGGGCTGAATTGTGTATTTAAGGGTACCAAACCATACTTACTGGATCTCTCTTATGAATCTTGAAGAAGATTTATTCTTGAATTGTGTATTCTTCTATATGCTGTGTCTATACTCTTATGCCAAGAGAAGCATCAAATTTACTCTCTTGAGTACTTCAAGAGTTGAATGAAGACTACTATTAGCTATCCAAACTTGTAATTTGAAGGGATGAAGCTCATATTCTTGAATTCTCATCTAATCTTGTCCCATTAAGGGGGAATTATTCATGCTCTTGGAAGTTAACTGCAAGCTACCATTGTAGAAGCTTGAAGAGAGGAGTATCAAGCAACCTTCCTGACTTGATTATGTGATAAAAGTGGGCTAAAATAGGCAGCCCAAACAAAGTATTGTGGGCAATAGAACATATCCTTCTTTTCTTGAAGATTCATGATCAATCGTTGGTCTTACTTGACATTGATATGCTTGATGCAAGTTGACATTTCATGGGCATTGTGGAAGGGGAATCAAGAGAGCATCTTGATTGCTTTATGTACATGCTTGGGCTGAAATAGGTAGCCAATAACAGGGCAGATAAGGGCATCATAATTTCCTTCTTCTCTCCTACTTCTACATGCTTATTGCAAGCTACCTATTGCTTGTTACATGCTCTTGAGTATAGGGGTTGCTTTTGTACTTTATCAAAGTGTCTTCTTGGAAGGTTGATGCCATGTATATGGGCTAAAATAGGAAACCCACATAGTGAATTTCATGGACAACAAGTCCTTTTTCTTCTCTATTACTTCATACGGTGAGATAGACACTTGTATTTGGCTAATCTATATATTCCGTGTTAGGGAAAGCTTATGCTATCATTAGAGGTGAATTCTGGATGATATTTGGGCTGATTTGGGGTTGATATCTTTAGCCATAATCACAGAATTAGCTACAATACTGTTTTTTAAAATTTGTTTCTTGCTCTACAAAAGAGGTCTTAACAAAATATGCAAGTCTTATGTGTCCCTATGGCAAGGCAAAGTTTGTAGATAATTCATAGATGCTTTGAGTTGGATTAAGAGGAGCTTTTTCTCTTTATTTCTTAACTGAAGTAACCTATCCTTATTTGGAACTCTATTTGAAGCTATCTATCTTGAAGCAAGTCTCATTTGCTCTACTAGCTTGTATTTGACTCATAATCTTTTGACCCTATCAATCTACCTTAAATGTATTCATACAAGTTGATTCATGCTTTAGCATCATGTATGTTTGATGCGAAGCAGAGTTATTTATGATACATGAAAATATATTGTACTTAAATACATATTTTGTGATTGCTCTTAAAATCAATAAAACAAGCTTAATTTGAGTTAGATCTTATGAGGTAATTCTCTTGTGATCATTGCTAAGAACATGCAGTTGGAATCTCTTTTAGCATCTTTGAGAACTTGACTTGAAACCTTCAACCCTTCTCTTATCTCTACTATCTTCGGAGTCTAAGCTCTTGAAGTGCATACATTCCTCTCTCAAACTTCTCTGATTGACCATCAAGTTCCCCTTGAACCCTTAAATATTCACTTGAATCAACTTATCTCTTGAAGACACATTTCCATCTATCTTGTCATGTTCTTGCCAAACCCCTGTGGTGACCTTCAACCCTACACACTGTGACATTGATGAACCCGACGTGAAGGTTGATTGTAAGAAAACTCCAAGATGGGGGAATCTTCAAGAGATACTCTACAATAATTGGCGCACATACTGCAGCACACTCATCAACAACAAATCCAAATGTTACAACAACAACAACAAAGGAAAGATGAAGAGAAGATCAAATCCATATTTATCAAGGCCCTAGAAGAAGTTGGGCGAGAATTAAAACACTTTTATGGTCAAAATGTCTCTGTTTTCATTCGCTTGTATGTTGAGAAAATGATCTTATTTGGTGTATCACAACATGCATGGAGTCACTATTTTGCCAGACTAGCCAAGCACGGTCTTCAAGAGAGAATCCGTGGTCTTTTTCAACAAGATGCAGATTGGGCTACATTCAAAAAAGCCCTACGTGAAGAATTCTTCTTAGAAGAATCTAGCCTTATGGTGAAGAAAAGTTTCATTGATTGGGTTGAGAAACCCAACAAAGGGTCAACTACAACAACTCTAAACCATGAATTTGAAAGTAAATTTGGGCAACTTGATACTGAAGAGCAACAAAGTATGGAAGGTTAGAAGATTGAATTATTCCTTAAGGTTGAAGATCCCATCTTGTAAGAGAAGCTTGCTGATCTCCTAGAGGATACTACCTCCGAAACAGGAGTCAAAATTGCATGGACAGATGTTACTGATGTAGTTAAGATGATTGCTCAAAGAGAGCAGGTGCGACTAATATTGGGCTCTACTTCAACTTCAACAACTCCATTGATGGAGCCCGTTCCACCTACAGAAACCCCTATCCCTTTGACTAATCAACCAACTCTTTCTTCCTTTGTTTCTTCTGTTCCACCTCTTGAAAATGATGTCATGGATGAACTCATTAAAATCATGTGAGATCTTCATTTGAATCTTACAAAAATTAGTTCAAAAGTAGAAAAGTTGGATGTCAAAGTTGAAGAACAAGGATGATCATCAACTCAAAGACCCATGAGAGAAGGCTATAAGAGGTGTTGTATTTAGTGTGATAGCCAACAACATGACAAGAGGGAGTGTACTGCCTTCTGAGAAGCTTAAGCACAGAATCTCATCTTTTGGAAAGACATAAAAATTCATGCAGCTAAAACTGCTCTTCCATTGGAGCCAAATTTTGGAAATGGTGGAATGAAGAAAAGATTAGAAGATTTAGGTGTAAAGAATTCCTACGCAACAATTGAAGTAGCTACCTATGGGCTACAAATTGAGCCAGCTAAATCTAATTTGAAAGCATGTAAAGCTTATGTGCAATCTAAAGTATGGATGTAGGCATTAGATAAAAAGGAATGGGGAAAAGTAGCCAAATATGATTTGATTAATGATAGCCAGTGCATTCGAGGAATAACTGGTTGGGAAGAACCAACAGATTCTTTTTTCACCTTTGCACATTTGGCTGAAGTCAATCATAAAGAAGACTTGATTGATGAAAAGAGAATAAGAAAAGATGAACTTGGCCCTTTCCCCTCTGGCCCTCTGAAATGGGTAACTAGAAAAATGCCTGAACAACCAAAGCCTGGTGAAAGTATAACCCGAGATCAAGAGATGGAAGATGCGCTATAAACTAAGAAAGCTAAAGGAAAGAATAAAGGCAAGCAGCCAGGCTACAAATTGCAGTCTAACATAGAAATTGTAATCGATCTCAAAGGAGTCCTAGAAGAATGAGTTCTAGGAAGTAAAATTGAGTTTACCTTAGGCAAAATTATTGGAATTGCCAAACATGAATTTCATGATGTAATTATTAATGTAATAAAAAGAAAAATACAATATGTTGGTGATGATGCTGAAGAAACAATGCATGCTTTTTTGCAAGCTCTTCAAGTATTTGTGTTAAATGAAGAGAAGCTGAATGCATAAAGAATTCAGCTTGAAGCAATTAAATAATTAATTGCAGCAATTGAAGTTCAAGATAAAGAAAGCATGGAAGAAGAAATTGAAGAAGTAAAGGCAGAAAATGTAATGGTCAACTGGTCCAAACCAGTTGGGCAGCATGCCTCTCAAAAAGAAGGTTGTCTACATCACATGCATGATGAGGAAGAAGCTCGATTCATTTTGAGTAGTCACTACTCCCGTACTCATTGGGCAAGAGCAACAACGGAGACAATTGTCAAAATTGGAGAAAAAGAAATACCATGTATTGCACTCTTAAGACCATGGTTTTGAGATAAACATCATGGCTAGGAGTCTCTATGAAAGTAGCGGATGGCTCATAGATGTTGATCCAGGCTGGGGAATGAGAGATGCAAACAATTCTTCTAGAGAGTTATATGTTGCATGTCCTAATGTGCAAGTAACTATTGGAGACATAAAAGACAATTTTCACTTCTTTGTTTAAGACTCTTGTGGTTACCCTATCATTCTTGGGCAACCTTACATTTCTAAAGCCCTCTTGGAAACAAAAGCTCTTGATGATGGTTCTTCCTATGCTCGAATCCGAAGCAAGGATAATGAACGAGCTATCTTATTTCTTATTATATGTGTTAATCATCATTTGAGAGCGGAGTTTTGAGCCTGGAATGTGCCTAAAATTTTCCAAAAAATCTGAAATTTAGGGAAAAAATATTCGACATTGAAGGCGGCCACTGTAGCCATGACGATTTTAAGCACCAAGTGAAAGACGGCTTTTAAAAGGCACCCGAGTGACACTTGTGGATTTTTGATAATTTTTCTGGCTGCCGTGCGGGATGTTGGGAGCTGTGAGTCAGTGCGGGATGTCGAGACGGACGCGCAAGATTTTTCAGAGGCCAAAATGGGCCAAAATCGAAAAGGTGGAAAAAACTTAGGCCAAAGGGGGATGCCCTCTAGGAGGAGGCACCCCCCCTCCCTCAATTTTTCTTCACGTGGCGTGGATATGGCGACGCCATCAGAATGGCGCCGAAAAAATCAGACCCCCCTCCAAAATCGATTATGGAGCATCAAAGTACCACCTACAATAGACAATGCACGGCGATTTCTACTTCTTCCTTGATCAAATCACCGGACTTTGCACAAGATATGGCTGGCTGAATGAAGAGATTAGAATCTAGTCTTTCTCTCTCCTCCCTCTCTCTCATCTCTATGGGCTATTCATGTGCACTATCTTGAAGGAGGAATCAGGAAAGAGATTGAAGCAAACAGTGATGGAGATTGATGGAGATGCTAAAGATTGATGTGTAGCATTGAATTGAGAGCAATGGAGGCTCCGTCCACTGGTCATGTAGTCATTTAATGCGTCTCGGGTTTTGTAAAAACACGGTATGAAAATGAAGGGTTTTTGGTATTTTATGATGGTAATGATGTTCTTATTGGATGAAAATGTGTTTGAGTGCTAGTTGTATCATGATTGATTGCTGTGTATCACAAAATCTTGACTTTGCAATGATTTACATGCGCTATTTAATTCCTGTAGAACCCGAAATGCAGTTTTAAGCGGTAAAATGATAGTTTTGTCATTTCGGGTGGGTGAAATGTGTTCTTATGGGGGGAAAATGGAAAATAAATTAAATGTTAGTATGCTGAAGTGATTGGAACAAGAAAAATCAGAAAATAGCATATTTTATTGACAAATAAATCAAGAAAATAGAGAAAATAAGGGAAAAAATAGAAATACACTTCACAAAAATAAAGAAAAATATAATGATTGTTTGTGGATGTATGGTAGTGGCAAAGCATGATGTTTAGCCTCAGTTTTCCCTATATCCTTGTCAAAGTTGGTGATTTATCACTTTTAATACATCAAAACATGACAAAATGAACCTTTACACCTATGCAACGAAAGCAATACCTAAACATAGGGGGTAGGATGTTTGAATGGTGCGATTTGCGTACTGATTGTTGTTGATTTTCTGATGCATATCATGACATAGAGTTTGTTGTATTTTAATTAAGAGAATAGTAGCATGGGTGTTGTCTCGGTGCTATCCTTACATCGCCACAACAGGTTAGTAAATGAGCATTGGAAAGCCTGGTTGTGCACGGCACATTTCTGATTGAAAACTATGTTTGAGCACTTTAGGATCATCCACTTTTGCATGTGCATGTCAACCATGGTATCAGAATACAAAGGATTGGATGCATAGCACCTGTTTTCGATGACGATGACCCACGCTTGAGTGTGGAAAGGCAACCTGAGCTGTAGGATAGATGTTCATTTCTTGGGGAATTATTTGGTAAGGACACATGGTATCTCCTGGAATACTTTCAAAATGAAAGAGTGGAGTTTATTCGTTTGTTCTATATGTTGAGTAGCGCATCAAGGGGCTAATCCCTGCGATGTAGGAGAGCTGCAGTGAGGCTGCAGTGTTTCCACCGAGAGGTTGCCTCCCATGTATGTGATTATTGTGGCATTTATTGCCAATGTGTATGGGTTCTCCCTCTGTGGAGTTGATAGAAAGGGAAACATTGGACTACAAAACTATAAACACATAGATTAGGCTTTAGGATAGTTCATCCTTTAGCAGCAGATAGACGCTCCTAGCCCGCGAGGCCATGTGGGTGTGTTTGTCTGTTATGAGCATGAGGTCTGGCTAGTGTCATAGCCAGTGCCGGCCGTGTGGGTGTGTTTGTTTGTTATGAGCATGAGGTCCGGATAGTGTCATAGCCAGTGCTGGCCCATTTGAGGTCCCATCATCATCAAAACAAAGATCAATTGCGAGATTATCCTGTGCCTCCTAATGCCCAAGAATTTAAGATTTTTCGAGCTGCATTGTTGTAAAAGGAGGCTATGGCAGTGCTTTATGTAAAAATATTGTGCCTCCTCATGCTACAGAAGTCGTGTCTCTAGCAAATCTACATGTATGTACAGCCAAAAATATGGGCTGTTATAAGTCTCTTTCAGCCACGACTAAAGCTGAAAGAAAATATTTATGTCATGTAGAAAGGGAGATGAAAACTAATGACATGATGGCTGAAAATGAAGAAGTTTGTAGATCATTCACAAATTCTTTGAGTTGGATTAAGAGGAGCTTTTTCTCTTTATTTCTTGGCTGAAGTAACCTATCCTTATTTGGAACTCTATTAGAAGCTATCTTGAAGCAAGTCTCATTTGCTCTACTAGCTTGTATTTGACTCATAATGTTTTGACCCTATCAATCTACTTTAAATGTATTCATACAAAGTTGATTCATGCTTTGGCATCACATATGTTTGATGGGAAGCAGAGTTGTATATGATACATGACAACATATTGTACTTAAATACATATATTGTGATTGCTATTAGAATCAGTAAAAAAAGCTTAATTTCAGTAAGATCTTATGAGGCAATACTCTTGTGATCATTGCTAAGAACATGCAGATGGAAGCTCTATTAGCATCTTTGAGAACTTAACTTAAAACCTTCAACCCTTCTCTTATCTCTACCGTCTCCAGAGTCTAATCTCTTGAGCCCGCAAACATTCCTCTCTCAAACTGGTTTACCATGAAGTTTCCCTTGAACCCTTAAACATTCACTTGAATTTACTTATCTCTTGAAGATACATATCCATCTATCTTGTCTAGTTTTCTTGCCAAACCCCTGTGGTGACTTTCAACCCTATGCACTACGACAATGTGATATGACTTCAAAGACAAAAGCTTTGCTCGCATAAGGTGCAAGTACAATGATACATTGGCTACATTTTGGGTCCTTCAAGGTCTAAACTATATACTATTTTGATAGAACATACAAAATCAATATTACACACAAAATCATTTTTGAAGGAGGAGGAAAAATCCAAGTCATTGCTTACATGATTGCATGGACATCCTCGAAAGGATATGGTGTATGATCCAAAACAAACATCTCTTAGCTAGTTCATAGTCTTTACAAAGGCTAGAAATTCAACTCGGGCTGATGCATTGGCCTCATCTCTAAATGACCATGAAGACGATGAAAATTCATTGGTAAGTTTAGAATAATATTTTTCGTTTTAAGGAGTCGCATAATTGACGTGAATAAGAAGAGCATCAATGTGAAATATTTAATAGATGATTGATGTAGTGGCAAACTTTGGTTTTCAGAGCCTTTTACTAGGGAATATTTGAATGATGGAAACACATACTTTCAAATAGATGGTTTCTTTCATCACATTTATTGTCCACATATTTCAAATATTGGGCAACCATTCACAAACTTCTCTTTTTCTCATTACAAAGGTATTTCTAAGCTTTTTGACTTTAGGATGAGAGTATATAGGGAGAAGTTAGCCCAAGAGAAGAGAGGGAACATTGCAAAAGAATTAGATTATCTCACTAGATAGGATCTCAAACACATTACTTGTTGTCAAAAATCATATAACAGAACTCACTTTTAAATTATGCAAGTATAAGCTTCGGATTGCGGCTCTTTTGGTGAAAATAAGGAGCTTACATGAAACCAACTTGGAGTCTCTTAATTGAAAACATGTAAAGAGATTTTGTAACAGTATAATAGAAGCCTATAAATTGGGAAAATTTCATGGAAAACCTACTATATCAGACTTGTTGCAAGACATAGCAACAGATACCAAAGCTTTGTTAGACATTGCAAAGATGTGGGGTAGACCAAGGTTGCATGATTTCCTCACTACAAACCTCAATGGCCCTTCACTCTCAACGACAAAGACAGCCCATAAACAAGCAACCCACTTAATACCTAGTATACATGGATATATTTTTGACACCATTATTGAAATATATGAGAAGGGGCAAGAAAAACATGGCATTGTAGGAAAGATTCTCTTTACATTAGAAGAAATATGGACTCTCTTTTTTGCCCCTTAAGGAGTGAATAAAGAAATATAGGCCTAACCAATGGGAGAGTTGGGATTCCAGATTCATGTAACATGAATCTTTTAGCTATACCTTGGCCCAAATCTTCCCTCAGCAATAAAATAAGGGGAAATGTGGTGAATACAATGCTGACACTTCTTGAAGGTTTGTGACTTGAATTTTCATTTTCTTAAATTTTTATGTTTGACTTTTCATTTCTCCCCTTTTCAAATTTCCCCTCTTTCTTAGGCAAAACTCTAATTTATCATATCTCTTTCCTGGCAAAATCTTATAGCCTCATTATTTCTTGCCCTATCTGTAACCCTACGAAATTTCATTTCCTCTACACAAACACAGAGTGAGTTTCACGTGTTTTATGAGAGTAGAGCTTGTTCTACCAAAGCCCTAAGATTTTCTTCTCAAATCTTTACAAGTATATTGTTCTCGTCCATGGATTTTCTATGGTAAAGTTTTATCTCATTTGGCAAAACCTCTACAAGTTATGTGCATTCTCTGACATGTAATTTCTTTAGTTTTGGTACTCTAGGAGTCTCTTACAGTCAAGAACAATGTCTTTTGAACACTCAACTTCTTCTTCAACATCTTACGATTTCTTTGTAAACAAAGCTACATGTATGTTGTCTTGTCTTTTTGTTGCTATGTTTAAATTTCATATCGTTTGGACAAAATGTATTTCAAGCTATATGTATACTGAGTTTTTCTTTGTTTTTTTACTCCCAAAGTCTTTGAGAGTGGAGAACAATGATTTTTAAAAACCTTAACTTCTTCAACATCTTTGAGCTTCTTTGCAAAGAGAGCCACAGGTATATTGCCACTTTTTTTTGTTGTTTCATAGTTAAGTTTCAACTCATTTGGACAAATCCTATGTAAGTTATATGTATGCTTTAACTCGATATTTCTTTTTTTTTGTACTATAGGAATTTGTTAGTGAAGGAACAATGGTCTTGTTATAAGTCAACTTCTTGTTCAACATCTTTGGGCTTCTTTGTGAAAAGAATTGCATGTACAATGCTTTTTTAAAAATGCTCCATTTAAATTTCATTTCATTTGGATAGAACATTTGCAAATTATACACATGCTGATAGGTAACTTTTCTATTTGGTTATCATAGATATCTTCACGGAGGAAAAACATCAGTAACATACTTACAGTGGAGGTCTTCAATAGGAAAGATAGTGGCAGTAATTGGATTTTTGATCATTATTATAAGTTGGATTGGATTTTGATGCACCCAAGTACTTGAGAGAGCTTCAAGGTGAGGGATAAGGATGTTGCGAATCCTAGGAAACATTGGAAAGGTAGAATTTTAGAGTTCAGAAAAGTGCTCAATGGAACAAGTACATGAACATAAGTAATGATCCAACATGTTTATATGCACAAACAAATCTCTTTACACGACAAGAACTACATTACAAATTATAAATAAAATAGTAAGTATTTAAATTTTATCATTGTTTATTCTTTTGCATCAAAGTTGTTTTTAAAAATCTTTGCAGTGTTCTAATTCAATATTGTTTTACTGACAGCGCTATATCCATTAACTTTGCATGAATGGCATATTGTTTGAGCGGCAAGATACATGTTTGGCATGAAGACATAGGTTCTTTGATCGATGATAATAACTTTGCAAGTCAACTTGCAACTCAATTTTTTTTTAAAATATTCATTGTATGTACTAGAAAGCCAAAGATTGCAGCATGTCCCATTGCCACCACTATCTAGTGGTAAATGGTTGATTGGTAGCTTGGATTTGTCAAGAACATGTAAGTCCAAGATAAAATCTGACATCAATAGTGCTATGAAACCCACCATAGGCTCCAAAGATGTGTATCTTAGTTGGTTTATTCCATTCTCATTGTTTGCATATTTTTTTGGTTCATGTGATGTTCTAAAGAAAATAAAGATGTAACGTGTCCACCTATTCACTTGCAGGACATGTCTTAGCAGCCCATCAGGAAGAGAGTCTAGAAAGTGCCACTCAGTACTCCCACGGAATGTTACGGGGTTTGGAATCTAGGTCTACCACATAGTGGAAGCATGTCCACCTATTCACTTGCAGGACATGTCTTAGCAGCCCATCAAGAAGAGAGTCTAGAAAGCGCCGCTCAGCAGTCCCACGGAATGTTACAGGGTTTGCGATCTAGGTCTTCCCGAGTCTGCCATGTAGTGGAAGCATTCCGGCTGTTTCCACTTAGGATCGACCTAAATTAGGGTTTCCCTAATGGTCAAGTTCTTAGAGAGTAACTAGCGTTGAACCCCTAGGCGAACTACTTTACGCAGAAACATCAGGGTTGAAGTGGATCCATGCTGCACTTGGTTCAAGGAGAATGGGAAACAAGAGGGATGCAAAGCTCGACCTCTCTGCCCGTAAGGCATAGTCCCATTCCGTTCCCCTAAAACAGCATAAATCTGACTCTATTATCCTAGATTCTAGGTCATCGCTCCTTGCTGTCAATTTCCTTCAAGAAAAGTTCCTGGTCAACTGGGACCACCCATCTGTAGGATGGACCCATGGCCACATCCACCGCACTTTCCTCAAGGTTGCTTTAGTTATCTAATTACCTACCACATTTAGTTGGACACGCATAAAAGAGCTTCCTTAATTAGCCAATTAGTCCCCAATTACTTCACGTAATCTTAGCACTGACATAGAAAAACAATGTCAAACAAGTTCCTTTTCAACAAGTTATCTTATTAATTAGTCTTTGGAATACGTCATAATAATCCAGCCCGTAGGCTATTCCATAAATCCACCCGAAGGAAATCCATAATCCGCCCAAAGGCAATCTAGCAATCATTAGGGATTACTAATCCAAGTTTCTACCCGTAGACTAGTATGCGGGCCTCAAGATCCAATCCCGAGTCACGTTTGCCTCTTGCGTAGGACCCGGAAGGCAAGGGATTTACGGCCAGAGCCCCCTCTGGCACCCAAGCATCCTCCTGCTCCAAGTAGCACCCAATGGAGAGACCTCTCGTGGCGGGTTCAGTCCACATTCCCAATGCGGCTAACAACCCCCTTGGTTAGGGTTAGGCAGACAGTCGGGGGTAACTGATGCTGCCTCTCCCTCCAGGCCTTCAACCTGAAGCATTAATTATCTTTCCATCTTTAGTTCCTTGAGCAAAACAATATAAGCATTGCTCCTAAACTGTACAAACACAATCAATTCAGTGGTCATTTATTTGGCCAACTGCTAAGGAATGAATCCTTCTCTCCGAATGCATCCAGCATTCAATCATGGATCAATTGAGACTTCGCAAGATCCCCAAGGGTTTGTTGTTTGTTTACCTTTTGATCCTTGGGTTAGGGTTTATACCCTATCAACCCAAATTAGCAAACACCTTAGGTTCCTTAAATTAAGATGGTAAATCCTGGGCAATCCCTGTTGCCCAACTTGATTGGTCAATTTCTTGCTAGGCATAACTTCCTTATCTTGGCAATTCAGCCCAAGGAAGGGAGATGTAGCAGGATGTCTACTCATCCTCTTGCAAGTTAGACTTGCACCAGAGCCTGCCAACCTTATTCCAAGGAGTGGCAAATCTATCTTGTGATTAAAACACAAAGCCATGCGACGTTGCAACTTGTGCACAAGTGTCGCACTTAACTTGTGGGATCGTTTCTCCCATCAACGATGTTTCTTGGTCAAGAAATATGTTTGGCTAAGATGTAGGGTTTGGGAGAACTCTTGACCCAAACCAACCCTAACCATACTAGGCTGACGCACCTAGGGTTTCTAAACTCAATCAGAGATCTAGTATTAGGTCATTTGATCCTTAGGGTAAAACCCTAGATCGTTAGTGTATGGGCATCCAATTAATCCAAACATCCGATGAATGTGCATAGGACCTTTGGGTTTGAAAGTCTCGACTTGGCATCCAAGTGCGATACTAGGCAGAATTTCTAATATGCTAAACCCTAGCTAGCACTTTGAGGTGTTTGTTGTGCTAACTACTTATGCTTTTAATAATCCCTTGAGGGATATACCCTTACAAGTGATCTAACCAAATCGGTCTACTTGTCTTGTGACAAGAAAGGATCTCTTCTTAGAGATGCTGAATTTGTTCTAAAGGTGTAAATAGTTGCAAGACATCACTTTACGTGTAAATATGCGATTCATTACTTCTATGCGACTATAGGGTTTGCAATGACTATTTCTTTTCCTTGCAAAAATCATGATGATTGACAACTTGGGGGAATAACTTGCATAAAACCTACATAGATTTATAGCAAGAGCTTTGCCTACAAACCTTTTGTTTTAATGCAATTGAATTTCAGGCTTGAATATGACATGCAACCTTTTCTAGGTACAACTTTGATAAATGAAGTTCATGCATGACAAATGTCATAAAACTAATGTTGACTTAATCCATTCAGCGGCAATTAACCGGACTTACAATACAAGCATCTTCGCATGCAACATGCAAGTTCATGGTTTCATTTCCATGCAATACAACTACTTGGACAACATAGACAACGATTATGTCATATGAATCTGCAAGTGGAAAATTACTACCTAAATTCCTTATGCACTTTTCTTTTCCATGGTCAATCAAAGATGCATTTAAATGATTTCCTCTTTTTACCCTACACAATATGTCCTTTGGATTTTGCAACTTGGAAATGCAAGCAACCTAATTTGCATGACATGCACTAACTCTTGTAAATCGTCCAAGGAGATAAATTCCAAATTGTATTTTAACTTGACTATGTGAAATTAGAAACATGCATAAATGCATTCTTCCCATGAAAATTTAATGTGACTAATGCATTGCTTTAATGCGGAATCATTCTTTTAAGAATGCGGATTTGAGAACTCGTAGGAATGTCCACGCTTATGCTCAGGGTAGAAACTCCCGCGTGTGCACCTCTTGCCAATTTCTTGGGAGCCATTGAATTCTGGTCCAGCAACTCCTCTTTGACTCTTTCATGTATCGAATACCTTTTTGCCCTGGATTTTCTATTCTGCACAGGACACGGCCCTTACAGAATGTAAATTTTAGGCTAACCCGCAATGGTGAGGTGAACAAGGCTTAGAGAAGCCTTGTTTTTAGAAGCTTCTAAGAAGTTTCTATGCTTCTGGGTAGAAGCTACATGGAGAGAGAAGAAGTAGTTTAGTGGGAGAAGATGCCGATGACGAAGATGGAGGTGATAATGATGATGGTGATGGTAGAGTGGAGGCGGCAGCAGTGCTGCAACAGGCGGCAGCGGGGGCGGCATGTGGCGACGGCTTCCTGGCGTGGCGGTGCTCTCTGATAGCACAACCTCCTCTTATCTCTCTTCGTGCCTCCCCCTCCAAGCTCTAGGGGGGAGGTTTTATAGTGTGTAAGGGGGGGGGGGGGGAGAACCATACACGTGGAGGGCTTTCATGCCTTCCCTTCCTCATGCATCCCCACACCACACTCCTCCCTCTCTCCACTTAGCTCCACTCCCTCTCTCCTGCCATGCATCGGCCTAAGGGGAGGGGTAAATAAGTTAAAAAAATTACACTAATTTAATCATTTATCCATTTGCCTTTACATAAGGGGTGTTTCTTGTGCAGCTTGCAAGTTTTAACCTCGGCCTTTTTTGCACAATGCAGATGGGGTTTATTATTGTGCGTGCAGGGTAAGGACTTTGTCACTATCATTATTCTGTTGCGAGAGATAACTTAGCATAGCTTTTGCACGGGGCGTGTAGTGATCAAAATTCTTTAATATTTTGTGTGGAAATATTACAAAAGATTACTTATCAATGCAAGTGTCTATCCAAGGAATGGATGAGTCAGTTGTTGGGTGAGACTTGGCAAGTCAAAAGAACACATTTTGATAAGATGATTGAATGCGGGGTCAACCAATCTAATCTCACATTCAAGTAAATCTTTTTTACTACTTTGAATGCCTTTATTTAATTGACATAGGTCTTGCTTAGATGAATTGTTGTGTTATTTGCATTTACTTATCATTATTTTTGTTTTTATTACAGGTATTTTATCACTAGACAGACTCTATGAATTCACTTTCGATATATAAGATGGCGACTTTTGCGAGGGGAGTGGATCAACTTGGATCAAGATACGCGAGATGAGACACGTACAACTCTCATAGATGTGGCTATCTTGTGGAATGGTCATAATACTTTTGTGGTCAGCACAAAGAGCCATTGGCCCATTTCTTTTCTGAGACAAGAAATCTAATTAATTTCCAATGAGCCCCTCTGCAACTTCTATTTCAAGTTAGATAATAGAAGAGTCAAGATTCGTAGTGAGCAATCCATGACATGTAAACAATGTGTTTCTCCACATATCCTTGAGATAGTGGAATCCTTGTAGTCTTTTTTTAATAAATAACGAATATAATATTTTTTTAAACTTCTGAGTACTTTCAATATAGATCATCTTAGTTTACTATGATCCAAGTGTGTGATAATACACACAATAATTAGTCAATCGTGCTAGTTAAAATCATAATTAAATTGCTGGCTAGAGTTCTATAATCTATGAAATATTGTCTTTGTATAATGACATATTGTAGCTCATCTCTTCTACTTATTTCTTAAAATTAAATATTAAATTGGAACCAAGGGATTTTGAAGGTCTTTCAGATTTCTTTTCTTAAAAATTTTCTATATTTTCTAGTTGGACTTGAATATACTCAGTGATCCAAGTATAGTCGAGGATATAATAATGTAGAATGAAGCATTTGTCTATATGAGTAATTTTAACGGTTACTTTAAAGTATTGAATTAAAGAAACTAAGGTAAGAGTTTTAATTTGAAACTTTAGGGTTATAAAAGAACCTTTATTTAAAACCTTGGATACATAAAAGCTATAACTCCAAACCCATTTTCACTTTCATTCTCTACTTCCCTACACTTGTGCTCTCCTCCCTTCTCTCTTTGTGTGCCATGTCTACCACTCCCACCTTCACCGCATGAATTAGCTATACACAATATACACACATAGAAGACTAGATATACCTAAGGTTATGCACGACCTTGAGTCCAGAGAGCTCGCTTCTTGCCGTAGACCCTAGCTCTAGTATACAGGCATCGTTTTGTGATGCAACAAACCCTCTCACCTGATATATTCCAAAATCTCCTCTCAAATGGGTCTCCATAGATTTACTATATAGTTTAGGTGTTGGATCAAGCCATGAAAAGGCAATAAATCAAGCCCTTGTGCATGTGGGGTAGCATCTTCGTGCCGGAGCAGTGCTCACCTCATCCCAGGACCATTCCATGATGGATCTCATCAAGCACGATGCAACATTTTCCATATATGTTTTGTGCACTGAGGTGCAAGAGGACAATGAGGAAAGCATTGACACACCCTCTTGGCGACAACTAGAGTATTTTGAGAGGGAGCTTAAAGAGATCACACTCTATCCGAGAGTAGAGGAAACACAAAGCTTAGCCATAGTGCACCCACCTCCTTGCCCTTGTTGAGATGCCGACAACAAGCAATGAGCCACCCCTCACTTCTCTCCATGCTATCATCATCGAGGGGGTGGAATATTTACGTATGCAGGATGTACTAGAACTTTTAGAGCTAAGGGAAAAAGAGCTATATTGTATCATAGTGTGTGATGCACCTGATGATTTTATAGTTTTTTATATACAAGATGCACCAACGCATGTTGATGAGGTGGCTCGATATGATGGCACGAGTGTTGATGTCATCTCTACCATTGTGAGCATCCAAGAGTTGATTGAGAATGCAGCACCATAGTGTGAGATCTCAAATGAGAAGTTTGAGCAATTGCAAGAAAGAATTTTTGAACCTCGACCCAACTACGCACTACCTTCTCGAGATGAGGGTGACCTAGTTGGCAGGAGCAGACTTGGATACTCCATTAGAGCAATAGATAGATGATGTAGAGAAGGTAATGTTATCAGATTTGTATCAAAATTTACTAGTAGGCCTCTAGGGCATTGGGAGTATGCACATCAAATTTTGCTAGGCTCCGGCCCTTAGAGCTGCCCTGTCCAAAGGCAGATTCAGCCCCCCAGACATGAGCCTTCAGACAGGGCAGCTCTGGGAGCCTGATCCTCGCAAAATTTGATGTGTATACTCCCAATGCCCTAGAGGCCCTACTGGTAACTTTTGACGCAAATCTGATGTATATATCTTTACCACACTTCATGCATTATGAATTTGACACAGTGAGTCTGACACTGAAATTGTGTGATGCATGACATTGTCTATATAGATGAATTTTTATCTGAACAAGGTAGCTGATTTGGTAGCCAAGGAAGGGTACAGGACTCAGCATTGAAGGAGTATATTAGCCAGCTTGTGAGCAACATTTTTTTATTTCATAAGACATGCTCTGCAGCTTTTTCTTAGAACTTCTTGAAGTTGAGGGCACTAATGAAGGTTGGGCCGTTCAAGACCATCCCAACAAACTCTAGCTTGGAGAAAGTACTATTGCTTTGACGTTCAAAGCTCCTCTACTTATTCTCCAGTACTAGGTCTAGGCCACTTTTTTCCATGGTGGCCCATGGCATGGTTGCTGGTGTTGAAGGCCCCAATGTCATTAGGCAAGAACTACTAGGGAAAAATGTGTTGTTGCCTATGATCAAGAATAGCTCTGACCATGGAGAGTCTAGCTCAAAGAAGCCTAAAAGAGAGTAGATGTACTTAGTGCCAAATGATATCTCATCACCAATGTAATGTAATTTGTAATCTTCTCTTGAAGTGATGAAAACCAATATTTGTTGGATTTGCGCACAATGTAGTTTGTCATACACATTGTTTATTATTGTTTTTTACTTTAATATTATGTTTATTTATCATATTTATATGCAACATGATTTATACCCTAAATTTAATATGTAGTGCTTTATCGAGTTTGTGCGCAATATATATTCATTCGAATGCATGTAATGATAACTCAAAGACATAAATAAAACAAATAACAAGTGAATTAAAAAAAAAGGATGTGCCAAAAAATTTGTATTCATATTCATAACATTTTATATGGGATCCATTACAACCATGGTTTTACAAAATCTCTTTGGAAGCTACATTCCGTATATGTTTTGGTAGTATACCCCTATCATTGTTGATCTCCGCAAGGACTATCCTTCCATCACCGGAAGAACCTCACTATTTGCAAATCCCTATCGGTGATGGTGACTCTCCTTGCATGTATTGCTGCATAGACGGAGTCTCCAAACAAATTGATGACATAAGCTTCCTGTAGTGCAAGGAGGGCTTGGTCAGTCCACCAATCGGGTTGTTGCAAGCATGTGCCATGTAGGAAGTGGCTCTTGATGTTCTTAATGAGTATGCCATCCATAATCTCACGCACTAGCTTCTAGAATGGAGCCTTTGGTATTAAGAGATGTGTGGTATTTTGGTAATGGTGGATCTCACAAAGAGCCATTGTTCCTGGCTTCCATCGATGCTTGCGATGTTGGCCTAGTGATGGTGGTGGTGGTAGTGGTGGAGCTGGGGGAGGTGGCCTCTGCATAGGATTTCCAGAGGGTGTCTTCAAGCTGCTTACTTGGTGCGTGCCATGTCTTCTAGGAGAGAAAACCCAAAAATCAAAAGTGAAAAGTGTAAATGAGGTGAAACTTTAAACTTATAGCAAAACTTTCAAAAAACCCTTAAACCTGAATTAATGTATCCAAGCTTTGGAAGAATATGACCAGTGATCCGATTGACATGAAATTTTACCTGTGAACTCCTCTAAGGTACATCAACTATTTAAAAAAATTTGGCCTCATCAGAATTCTCTAGGACACCTGTCTGGAGGCTGGCGTCTGGGGCCCTGAATCCCTAGATTTAGGGCCCCAGACACGAGCCTCCTGGGGATTTAGGGCCCTAGATGCTAGCCTCGAGACAAGTGTTGCAGAGACTTTTGATGGGGCCAATTTTTTAATATCCATGAGTTTTTATGATACCAGGCATGTGGGTGAAGTTTCACCAGATTTCAATTTATAAAATTGACGATTCAATCATTTTTTTAAAATGCATTAATTGGATTATACTTCACTGATAATAGAAAAACTCACAACTGCACCGAGTGTGCACAACTGCATATTAAATGTGTTGTCGACTAAATGTGAAATATTGAAAACTTAAAAATTCACAAAAAATAAATCACGGGTCAAATGGTATATTGCATATTGGATGCAGTATTGCCACATCGCTAAATACAATAAAGATATAGTTCGGCCTATGTACAAATGATCACTGATGTGTCTGTGATTGCGCATTGAATTTATACTTAACAAAACTACTTTCAAAATTAGAAACTCGAAAATACGCAAAATGCAAATCATGGCAAAATAGAAGATCAAATATCAAATTTGGCATCACAAAACCATGAAATACACTATAGATAGTGAATTGCACCAATTATAACTAGAGTTAGGAAAAATTTAGCTCCATTTTGTAGACCAGTGCTATCAAATACTTGAAGGTCTACTGAAAAGATAAACCAAAACTAAGCTCCTTACAGTCTACAGCCAAACCTGAGCTAAAAACATAGATCCAATTACAAGGTAGCTTCTCAAAGCATATTGTTGACATTAAGATTAAATGCATCCTTATTGTTGTGGATCCTACGAACAAGAATCATATCTATGGGCTTAATAGTGATACGTCAGGCATGAATGGCTAAAACTTGAGAATCACCCATTAGATCAATCAAGTAACTTTCAACTGCTTCTTGGAGAGCAAGCAAGTCTTGGCTTGACCATTGCCCCACATTCCTTGCATGGTTCCTTGAAAAGAACTTGTGATGATGCCCTAACTCTAGATCTTGCACTATTTCTCGCACCAACCTAGAGAATGGTTCCTTAGGAATAATCAAGTTAGCACTCTTCTAGAATTTCCTTACATCACATAGCACAGCTATGCCTTGTCTCCATCTTCGCTTCTTATGTGTTGGAGGATGTGTATTACTAGTTGGAGCAGCAGTGGAGGTAGGGCGATTGGAGCATGTGGACCACCATTTCTGGACAATGGCAAACCATCATTATTGACCACACTAGGGCCACCATTGTTGGACACAGTAGCACCACCATTATTAGTTACAAGAGGGCCACCATTGTCGGCCACCAAGGGACCTTTCTCACTCACAGTACGCTCACTAGATTTGAAAAAGTGTTGAGCTCTTGCTTTTGCAGGTGCCTTCTTGATAGGAAGCTTGGAACGTGCCATGGTTGTGATAATAAAGGATAGAAAGGTGGAGGGTAGAGTGAAGAGTAATGGGAAAAAAATGAAAGAAGAGACTTGACTTAAGTACGAAACTTTTAAACCTACTGTGGTGTAAATGACTTTTAAAATTAAAAAACATAGTTCAAAATCGACTTTGAAATACATAGTGACAAACCTTCAAAATTTTAAACAAAATTTTCAAGACATCTCATATTATAGATAGGAGTATTGATGTGTCATATTTTGGGTACCTATGCTCTCTCATGGACTCTAAATGCATCAAAAGTAGTATCTCTATCTAGGTCTCCATTTCTTGCCATCTCTCTCTTGAGTTGCCAACCATTCTGTATGGCATTGTCTAGCTATGTTGTTTTCATATCTTGATTTTCTCACTTTATATATTTCCCTACTTACATATTCTGCTTGAGAGGTTTTGGACTTCTTTTCTTTTTCCTCATATTGTATCTCTAATCTCCTATACCACCATTGTAATAATTTCCTCATAGAATTGGAATCATTGATGCCACCTCCATGATCAGTTGCCTTTTGAAAAGCACAGCAAGCTTGCCAATGAGATCATTCCATACCTTGAGTTGACCATACTGCCAAACTTCCTTGATCTGCAAAGTATGAACCATGTGCTTCAAGTATATGCTGCACAAGAAGAGAGATTAGAAACACAAACTAATTCGAAATGATGATATTTTTTTGTAATGGTGACAATACTAACCATGTAGTGTGTTATACTATTTGTAGTCCATGCCTCCACCATGGACTTATGAAATTTAGCAACTGTCTCTTTAAATATATTTGCATCACCATCCCTAAGCCTCAACTTTTGTAAGAGAGTTGCTAATCTATCTACGTGTATCCACACTTCTTGCCTTTGCAATCCTCATTCATCCCCTATTGCTCCAATCCGGAACAGCAAGGTGCAACTTTTTCCATACTTCATACTTCTCGAGTTGTTTTACAAGTATATTACCTCGCTCATGTCGAGGTGGAGATATAAACTTCCTAGCCTTGGGTCCATCAAAGCATGGTTTAAACACAAGGGATATTTCCACTCTTTCCTGATTTTTTTTCGTCCTTTTTTATTTCTACTTGGCCCACATGCAATCCAACTTCAGAGAGGACTCATTCTACCTTCTTGCTTATAGCATCAGCCTCTGATATAGGTTGCATCTTGTATGCAAAGCATATATATTCATATACTAGCTTCTCAATTATTCTAACCAAAGAATGCAATGTGCAAAAGTGAACCCTTGTTAGTGGTATTTCCAAAATAGGGCATTAGTTTGGATCCACTGGAACTAGCATTCCATTTCTCATGACTTTTTGATCACGTGTCGGAGCACCTTGTTGTCCTGCCTTAGCAAGCCATTCTTTCTTTCCATCTTTTCCTTTCTTCCTAGTTTGCATGTAGTATATGCATGGAAATTTTACATTCGCTGCATTTGATAAATCAAACATACACTTCAATGTTTTTAAATCACCTGCAAGATGCCATTCAACTTGATAGTCCCGAAACCCCTCAATGTGTAAAATTGCTCCATTATTTTGCTGTTGAATAATACTAGGTATATTAGTGAGGTTAAAAAAAACTTTAAGTACTTCATGGTCCTCCTTTGGTACTTCAAATGCTGCAAGTCACCATATTTCATTCTCTAATTGTACACTGAAGTATAAAGGATGGTTTTCATCGATGTTGGGATCCAATGCTCAATTCATAAGTGTTATGCTCACACGTTCAAGTTTTTGCCCCTTAATAGTCTCACTCTCATCAAGTTTGAGGACAAACTTAAGCTTGCCTCTACATTCTTCCATAGACATATTGTAGAACTTAACCATAGCAATCTGAATCCTACATATATCCAATACAAAGTTGTTTGTTAACCCCAAGCCGAGAAGGCAGAAGGATGAATAAAAAAGCGGAAAGAAGATGGAAAAGTAGCAAGGACATGCAGGCGGTCTCTAAAGCTAAGCTGGGGCCAAAAGCATAGTTTTAAATAAAAGGTGCCTCAAAAACTCCAAAAACTCTTGTAAAACAACACCAGCCTCTCTCCTGTACCACTTGTAAAAGAATAGTTGAATATAGGCCTAGGGCATGAAGCAAAAAGAGGCAATTAGAAAAAGGGACCTTGCCACAATGGCGGGTCATGTAAAAAGGGATGGGTGCCCATGGTTTTAGGGTTTTTATATATAAAGTTTAAAAAGTGAATGGAAGCTCATTCTTTTATTGTGTGCCCAACAAGAGCTCTTCTCTTCTTCACTTCTTCTCCTCTTCTTGCTTGTGTGTGCTCTTGAGAGAGGGAGTGTGAGAGTGTTAGGGAGTGAGTGAGTGGGAGTGAGGGATCAAGAGGGTGAAGCTATTCACCATCTCCTCTTCTCTTCTCTTCTCTTTTCTTCTCTTGCGCACGCGGCTATGGTGGATGGAGCTCGGAGATGGAGGAGGCTTGAGGATGCTTGAGCTAGCATCTAGGATCGTGGGGCTACCAGAGTGCAAGAGAGAGAAGGCATTTCATATCTACATTAAGGTAAGCTCACTACACTCGTAGGATCGATGGCGCATTGACTATGTGAGAGGTAGCCATTAGAGCTCGCTTGGAACGCTTGAAACAATAAGCGGTCCGTGGGTCTTGGTGGTTGAGCGAAAGCTCCCACATTTTGGTTCCATTTCCAGGACCAATGGATTCAAGCTTGAGCACTTGGGCGCCCCATATGGAGCATCAAAGTAAGAGATTCTCCCCTGAAACAGAGCTTGAGGTAGGTAGGAAGGTTGGGTGTTTTGATCCTCAAAACAAGTAAGTATTTTGGGTTAGCTAGTTTGTTTGATGATTAGAAAACAAGGAGAAATCATTTCAGTTTGTTGCTTTCGATTCTCGTTGCATTTAGTATATGATAGGATTAGAAAATCGAACCAGAAAAGGGTAGGGTTTATTGTTGCAAACAGGGAAAAATAGGGCATAAATCATGCAAAAAATGGCAAAAAACTGGCTTGGGATACTTAATGTCGGCAAGTGAGTGATTGAGTGTGTCAAAGCCATGCCCAGGAAGGGGTTTAAGAGCCAGGAGGCCAAGAGAGAGCTCATTTGCAACTATTGCAGTGAGAGAGAGAGAGAGAGAGAGCCCCCACAAAGATTCGATTCGATCGCATCATCGAAGAGCCTACCGCTCACTGTAGGTATACCAATCACTTCCCTTGGTGCCTTAGCCAAGATCTTGAAGTTTGTGCTTCAGATGATTTCATGACTTGGGAGATTCGATCAAAATTGTCATTGTATGGCAATCGTTCCGCCTCATTCGACCCGTCCGAACGGCCCTTGTTAGGCCGAATCCCAAACTCAACCCTTGGACCCGCCCATTCGGACCTCGACTCAAAAACCCTAATCAACATTCAACTCGGTCCGTCCGAGTTACTCCACTCGGCCCTTTGACCAAATTGACACTCGGCTCGAAGTCCACTCGGCCTAGGACCCGACTTGGCCCTCGACCCAACATTTGATTCGGCCCGTCCGAGTTACTCCACTTGGACCTTGGCCTACAAAAAAACATTTTGCACTCGAACAAGTGCGATTTGGCCCATCCGAGTCACTCGCTCAGCTCCTACAATTCGAACCAGTTGGGCCGAGTGTGTGTCTAACTCAGTATCAGAAATTTGACCTAACCTAACTGGAGACTAGTAGCACAACCTGTCTAAGCCCTCCTCACATTTAGAGCCTGATTCTGGCACACCGAGTAGACCAAATCGTAAGGCATAGCCACTTAACAGTTTGAGTGGGCTATTGCGATACCTAGAAACACAGGGACCTAGAGGCAACCCACTGAGTCATAAAACCTTGATCGTGCCCAAAAACGGCAAGGCAATGTACCCGAAAGGCCCTAAATCCCATCTAGACAACAGAGAATTGATCGGCAAAGCCTATCAAGCCCGAGGATACATGAGACGCTTAGAGGCTGTTTCTCGCACTCACCTTGAATTTTTGCACTTGAACTACACTTAACAAAAATTGAAAGCCTAATTGAACACAAGTGCACAAAAAAGAACACATGCATGGAGTGGAGATAACTTGAGGAATGTATTTAATAAGTCAAGGAACTCACTCAGATAAGCAACTCAAGAAACCCATGAATAGGAGAGAACCCACAGGCAAAGACAAACCATCAATATGCAAAGTAGGACCAAGCAAGTGGCGCAAATGAAGGGGATTTGACAAGCCCACTCAACCTGATCAATAGCTTGGTGAAGCACAAGAACTCGACTATGGGAGAGAAAATCGGACTGCAGGTCTAATGAGGAACTCGACTTGGGCGTCTTCCCAAAGGCTATTCAGCAAACAAGTGAGCAGCTACGATACGCATGCCTGGTATGAGCACCACGGTTGGACAGTAGATGCTATCATCATAGACTTAGAAGAAGAGAGGAAGCTAGCCCATAAGGTTTTGCAAGGCATAACCACGTACAATAGAGACCAGCAGGCTAGGAGTCAAAGGCAAAGCACGGAGTTGCGTGAGGTACAACAAGTGCTGAACTTAGCCGGCAGAAACCAGACGAATCATGAGAAAGCCGTAGAAGGAGACTTAACGCTAAGCGAAATTATTATGAAGTGATTGTTAGATAACACTGCAGCAGAGCAAAGTGCTGCAACATTAGTGACCTCACTGCTAGCAAGATTAGGAGCAACCCAAGGCTCTAAGAGCCAGTCTAAAATCCCAATAGTTGCAAAGCAGCTCGACAAGTCTCAATCCCATGACAACCCATACAGCTTTGTTGAGAAGTTCAAGCAAGTCTGCGAAGCTAATGGCCTTAGCGACCTGACTCAGCATTCTCAAGCGTTCGAGCTCTGCTTAGGTGACAAGGGCAAGACCTAGTATACAAGCTTAGACGCCACAAAGCGGGCAAACTTCAATAACCTCAAGAATCTCTTCATTAAGAGATTTGCCAAGCTTGGATACTTCGACAATCTGCTAGTGCAACTGATGAATGTCAAGCAGAAAGAGAAGGGGGACATTCACGATTATGTAACCCACATAAGGAGCCTCTTCAAAGAGAATCCCTACAGGTGAACAACTGACTGAAAGAGCAGTTTTAACTGTGTTCATTAGCGGAATTCGAAATGAGGAACTCTATAGGGCTTTGGCAGCCAACTCAAGCTTGCAGCAAGACAACACACTAGCTAGGGTTTTTGAGGAAGCTATCAAAGTTGATGATCAACTAAAAGAGAGGAGCTCCAGGAGCTCCAACTCAGAAGAAACCATCTCGCAAGGTTTGGAAAGAGCATCAACCTCTGGTGGGCGACTAGCCCCATCATCCCAAGATAAGGGGAAGGTCACCGAGACAAACCACGACTTGGCTGATGTCAAGATGGAGATAGTCAAGCTGCAAGACCAATGGAGACGACCAATGCAGCCAACGTCCAATGTGTATACTATGGCAGAAATCACTTGCCAACCGAGTGTCACGACCCTCGGTTGAGACCTTGCGCTAACTGCGGCAAGTTCGGTCATGACATTATGCATTGCAGATTGCCCAGGAGACTTTCGTACTCCCAACCATATGGTCAGCCTTACCTAGTGAATAGACCATAGCCACTTTTTGGAAGGGGAGCCCCATTGGCCCTTCCTACACCTAATGACATTAAGCCAGCTGTCCTCAGGATGGACATAAACCTACAAGTATACCTAGGCCACCTTGTCCCTATGTGACCCATCCATCGAGTGACGCTCCAGCCCACTACGTGGAAGAGACAAATGAGGAAGAGACTTACTTATACCCTTATGTCTCTCATGATGATGAGGGAAACGCCGTCCTTATGGACTATCGACCAATACCAGTGATGACGTTAGGGAGAGGAGGAGGTAGAGGCTTAGGAGGGCAGACACAGGATCCAATCATCTATTGGACTTGTGGTCATCCAGGCCATGTCTCATCACGTTGCCCTGAGAGGGAGCAGCAAAACAAAGACAAAGATGACCTAAGGTGTGTTGAGTATGGAATCACCCATCTCTTTGTCGATTGTCCAAAGTGGAAACCTTCTGCAAATTCAACTGAAGTACCATTTTTCCCATTGGGGCTGTTTGGTGTCAAGAACCTTGATGGGGAGGCCACACCCATCCCGTTGCAGGTCATGACCTCTTCCCAAACAAAGCAGGCTGGCATATCACTACCACGACCCAGCAATCTCAATGCAGCCCTCGACGGGAAAAAAGAGCCGTAGGCGAAGGAAGAGGAGGCCAGAGGCTAAGATCACACTAAAAGCTAAGAATGCTACAAATCTAACAGTTGGAAAGAAAGTCGAGGACGCAGAGACGGAAACTTCAGCCCCCAAGACGGCTGAAAAGGGAAGTGCCAAGGTAGGGGAGTACCCTCTGAAGCACCAACTTGAGGCCATAGAGAAAGTAAAGGATTGGGTAAAAGAGGCCCAAGAGCACTTAAGGGATGATGAGCTCATCCTAGAGGATGAGAGCAAGGATCTCATCAGCATGAGCACGGTAGTCTCACCCCCTCGACCAAAGTCAGGAGATGCAATGGGCAAGCCTTGATGCTGCAGGCCCACAAATCAGTCACGGCCATTGGCTAGGACAATATGGCATAGAAGAGGGACGAGCAGTCGACAGCCTCCTTACCATGCTAGTGACCACCCCAATGACGTTAAGCCTAGGAGACCTGCTTAAGCAGCACCCCACCCTATGGCAAAACCTCAAGCAGTGGATTGAGGAATCACGAGAACAAGCATTGGATCTGCAGGATCAGGATGGAGAAACATAAATACCGAGTCTAATGCTACACTTTGTGCCAAAATCCTGGCATGTTAATGCCTTCTGAGAAGGCACCGAGATGCATGCAGTGTTACCAATCCTAGCTTAGGAGGCACAACGAGAAAGGGGATCATAGACACGGGAGCCGGGGTTAGTATGCTAAGCCACGCCGTACTACAGACCTGCTGAAACCCACCTGTTGAGACCGCTCGATTTCATGTCACATTAGCAAATGGCATGAGGGTGAGGCCATTCGAGGTACTTAGAAACTGGCTAGTGAAAATCACAGGTGTCTAGTTCTCTGTCGACTTTATAGTCATGAAGGGGGTGGAATACGATGTCCTATTAGGCCAACCATGGATGCACATTGCCAGAGTTATTGAAGATTGGGGTAATGGCTTGATATTCTTAGGCAATAGGACGGAAGCTGTGAGGGTAGAGATGGACACTTGGAAGACCTCACCAATCCACTTGGATGCCATCTCCTCGATGCTCAAGGGTGATAGTCAAGTCAAGAAGTCTTATGGGCCCTTGACCAAGTATATCCCATGCCTAGAGGATGAGCGGGATTGGATGCATGTCCTTGCTACAGTCGACCTACGATTCCCGGATCAAGAGGTGCATGAGCAAGCCATCAAGATGATGGGCACGACCGACTGCATGCCCTCTATACCAGTGCGCATGATGGAAGGAACCCTTCTTGGGAGACCTAAGCCTGTCACCTTCAAAGTGCCAGGAAACAAGAGAGAACTCCATGAGGCCTTGGAATACTTAACAGCCAAGCTGGTTGACAATTCAGCAGCAAATCTCAAACCACTCCAGGATCTCTTAGGCGAATCCAAGTGGCAATGGACCAAGGTGTATGACTTGAACCTTATGTACAATTGGGCCTTAGTTCCGGATCGAGGACAAGAGATGTACCAAGCCCTACAAGATGATGAAGAGTTTGGCATAGAGGACTCTGACCATGAGTACGAAGAGACTGCCAACCCTCCAGTGATGGAAGTGAGGGTGAGATGGATTCGGTAGAATAAAACACGGAGGGACATGAAATAGAACAAATACGGGTGGATACCAAGACACAAAAAAGAAGTCCCTACAAGATAGAGTGAGGACTCATGCACATAAATTGTGAACGTGCTTGGCTAGAACACGTAGGAGCCATAGACCTTGAGCAAGCAGGCCTAGCTCAACCAGGAGCAACACCAGTGCTTAGGGTAGAATCACCATCTGAATTGCGACCACCAGGGGAACCCCCTCTTCTAGCAAAGATGATGAGTTTGACTCTGAGTTGATGGTGAGCTCGGATAGCAACCCAGAAATACCTAGGCCGCCCAAGACCCAACGCACAATCAGGGACTTACCTGTCCACCTGAGGTGCACACAGTTGAAGCAAGGAAGGGCGAACCAACCCAGGGACACCCGAACAGACAAATAAGGAAAACCACGAAACCTTCCTAAGAAATTTATGAAATTCAAGAAAGGAGATAGGGTAGTGATCTTGATGGGTGCCAAACGGCAAGGGCAAACGAGCGAACCCCGCCAACCAGGATCAAAGAGGTGAACTTAGCCCGGGAAGGGGAGACACCTCGACCAGTCTTCATTGTCGATGACTTGGGTGAGAAAGAGAAAGCAAGTCTTATCACTCTCTTGCGAGAGTATATAGATGTATTCGCATGGTCCTTGGAAGAGCTTGAAGGGGTAGATTCGAGTGTAGTGACTCATAACATACCCATGACACCATATGCAGTGCCGATGAAGCAGGGACCGTACCCAATGAATCCTAAGCACGCTCATGCTGTCAAGGAAGAGATTGATAAGTTGATGAAAGCAGGATTCATTTATGAAATCGAGCACACGGACTGGGTATCACCCATAGTCATTGTGATGAAGAAAAATGAAAAAATTAGAGTGTGCCTCAATTACAAGAGGGTGAAAGCTGCTACTAAAAGGGATAATTATCCATTGCCATACACCCAGCACATGCTTGAAAGAGTGGCAGGCAAGGAGGCCTACAGTTTTCTGGACAGCTTCTTAGGATACAATGAGGTGCAAGTGCATCCTATCGATTGCCTTCGCAACTGAGTGGGGCATCTTTGTGTACATAGTCATGCCTTTCGGTTTGACTAATGCCCCTGCCACCTTTCAACGTCTCATGTGCACCATATTTAAAGACATGTATCACAAGGAGTTATAAGTCTCTGTCGATGACCTCTGTGATCACTCAACCTGGATGGAACACTTGAACAAACTCCAAGCAGTCTTTGACCGGTGTCGCCTATATCGTCTCTCCTTGAACCCCTTGAAATGCCAATTTTGGGTGAAGCATGGATGCATCCTCAGCCACATAGTGTCGAAGAATGGCATTGCCACTAACTTCTCGAAGGTTAGGGCTATTGTCGATCTTCCATCCCCAACCAACTACAAGGGAGTTCAATGCTTCTTAGGCCATACAGGATACTATTGACTATTTGTGTTGAATTAGGCATTGATAGCTAGACCTTTATACAAGCTATTGATTGTCTTTGAATGGATTGAAACATGCCAACGAGTATATGAAGAGTTGAAGAGGGCTCTAACCACAACACCAATTCTACGAGCCCCGGATTGGACCATAACCTTCCACGTGCATATCGATGCTTCTAAAATTAATGTGGGGGCAGTGTTGTGCCAACCTGGCAAGCACAACCTAGAAATTTCAGTGAGCTTTACTAGAGCAGACAACTCATGGAAACGGATATGAATTACTCAACGACGGAAAGAGAGGGCTTGGCCGTGGTGTTTGCTGTGAAGAAGTTCTGGCATTATCTATTGGCTACACCCTTTACCTTCTTTGTAGACCATCAAGCCTTGCTATACCTAGTGAACAAACCTTGCGCTACAGGACACATAGTGGCTCCTTCTGCTTTTGGAGTTTGGCTTCTCCGTGGTTGTATGGAAGGAAAACAGCACTACATGGCTGATCATATGTCACGCATCCCCACAAGGGAATCTGCTGGAGAAGAGATTCCAGATGAAATGCCAAACGCCCACCTCTTTAACCTCTCCAGCGGGAGGGATTTATTCAAGGCCAATCTAATGCCATATTGGGCAGATGACATAGTCCAAGTGCTTGAGCACGGAGTGCCTGAACGACCAATAGAGAAGGCAAGACTAAGGCAACTTATTCTCAAAATCCAACCCTACCAGCTGATAGCAGACCAGCTATATCACTTAGGGCAAGATGGATTGTTGCGCAGATGCATGTGCAAACATGAGATGCACGATGTGCTCTCGAAGGCACACAGTGGGATTGCTAGTGGATACTTTAGCAAAGACACAACGGCCCACAAGGTGTTGCAGTCTCAACTATGGTGGCCAACGCTATTTCGTGATGCCGCACGATTTGTTAAGCATTGTGATGAATGTCAGCAGATGAAGGTCCCAATTTGCAAGGATCAAATGGAGTTGACCCCAATCATTGTACGATAACCCTTCAAAAAATGGAGAATCAACTTTGTGGGACCCATTAGCCCCACTACACAGTATTCTCACGCCAAATACATCATTGTGGCCACAGACTACCTAATGAAGTGGGCAGAGGCGAGAGAAACCCGAAAGAACAATTCTCGAATGATTGCCAAGTTCTTGTGAGAGCAGGTGATCTCACGATTCAGATGCCCCATCGAGGGACACACTTCATCAATGAAGTGATAACTCATCTCCTATCCACCTTCCTAATTATCCATTTGAAATCCTCTCCATACTACCCTCAAGCAAATGGCCATGCAAAATCCACAAATAAGATTCTTGTCAATGTCCTAACCAAGGTAGTCTCGGCCTCACACAGCGATTGGGATAACAAGCTGATGGCGGCCTTGTGGGCTTACCACACAACTTACAAAATGACCATCCGACAGACCCTCTTTAGGTTGACCTACGAAATCAAAGCAATTCTCCTCGTAGAATTCTTTATGCCTAGCCTACGAATTGCACTTCAAGAGTAATGGGAAGGAAACGAGGCATGGACGCAATGCCTAGTAGAGCTCAAACGCCTCTCGAAGACTCATCTTCTAGCCACTCATGCACTCATATGTGAGAAGGCATGACGCAAGAGCTGGTTTGACAAGCATATCAAGCAACACAACTTCAAACAAGGTGACCTAGTGCTCCTATACTCATTCAAGGGGCACAAGAAAAAAATGAAGTTTTGGGTCTTGGACCTTTCAGAGTTTGTGCGATTAACTGGACGAGCAACGTTGAGCTCGAGACTCTAGCCATCGAAGGAATATGCTTCTTCAATGGCAACCATGTCAAGAATTACTATCCCCCCATACATCCTTTGCATGAACCACCGATGTTGGAAGCACCAGTCAATGTCCAAGTAGCCACCATCACCGAAATCGATGAGGAGGATGAGGAAATTGTAGAACTTGCATACTTGCACATCACAGTCTCACTGCCAAGCGAACATGCATCTTCAATGCCTTAATTGACAAGGGAGCGGACTTCAATGTCTTGACTCATGATCATTGGACCCAACTTGGCAAACCACCACTACAACCCACTAACGCCAGATTAAATCCATATGGGGGCCGCTCATATGCACTCCTCGGTAAGTGTAGGGCCGTCGCTTCTATCAAGACTGAAACTGTACCAATGATCTTCTATGTGCTACCAAACACCAAGGATGAAGGCATGGAGATGCTGCTAGGGCAAACCTTCAAGGAGTAAACTTGTTGCCACATCGATTATGAGTTGCAGCGCATTCACCTCGCCATAGGCAACATCCACATTAATACACCTTTCAGCAAGGGTTGCGCGATGGAACAATCTGCACGGCCACCGATAGAACTATTAGCATCCGAATCTAAGCCGAAGGGTAGTTCCCGGCCATCGCTCCACCACCTCTCAAGAACCACTGCTTGTGGTAACAAAAGCTAAGGCTCAACAGCCTAGTTTCCAATGGAATCTTAAATAGTTGCAACCACCGCCTAGGAGTCGTTGCACATGACCTCATAAGACCCAAAGCTCTAAATCAAGGACACTAAGGCGCAGTTACAGAAATCAAGGCATGATCAGGCGAAGGTGGGTCTCTAAAGCCCTCCTGCACACGCAAGGCTACTATGAGGGAAATGCCTAGTTATGGATCCCTAAAGCCCACACGGCCAAGACCACCACTCATATGCTACCCCCAAGCCTCATCACCCCTAGTTCCATCAAACCTCAAAACCATAAGCCGCAGTGCTCCCCAGGCCCATATCCATCAAACCCATCCACACATATGCCCGAGAGAGTCGAGCAAGCCTACCGGCCCAAATGATAGACGTCGTCACATGAACCATCACCCACTAGAGCCCATCCGACTATAATGATCCACTCTGAAGGCAGCAGTCCATTAGAAGTAGCTGCTGCTTCCCCATCCCTAAGCCACGAAGCCCAACCGCAACCTAAGGCACACCCACAAACACAACTATCCACTGTTAAAGGCTCTAGTGCTATCAAACCCCAACCATCAGCACATCTTAAACCCTCCTACGAGCGGAAATCATTTTTGACACTGGCCTCAGATCTAGCCAAATATACAGGGGATGACATGGTTGATTACATTAGATGGCTCGATGCCACCTTCAGAGAGCTAGCTTTGAGCAATGACCGCTTGGATTTAGGCTACTGCCCAATCCTTTTGCAACCAAAATTTGCACGATGCCCTATTCTTGGGAGACGTTTGAACTTTCCTTTGCAAAGACAGCAAACTCCGCTGCTGTATTGCTCAACAGTGAGGTCTCTAAAGAGCAAGCCCTCAAATAGCGCCTCATAACGTCATACGATTAGGGAACCTCTTCTGCCATCACCGACCAAGAAATTGCAGAATTATCCAAACTTGTTGGGACTGAATCCCCATTCTTGCAGCACTGGTACACTCTTAGGTTGCAATGGGAAGTAGAGGGATGCCGAGTCATGACCAACGTGGAGCAGCGCCGCGCAATCAAAACAGCGGAGTATGACCCCAGTTATATCGTGCCAATCTCCTATAGAGTGTTAACCACTCTTCGCAACCACCCCCTAGAAGAGCACATCAACGGACACCCTTACCTCAATCGCCTACTGACTGAGGAGGAGCTACACATTGCTAGCCGCGGTGCCTCCGGTGACTTCCTAATAGATGTTCTCACTTACATAACACACGTTGGCACTCGCCCTTTTGATCTCAATCGTGCAGCTCAGTTAGAGTACAATCCCGATTTTTACACAGTTCCTACACCAATGACTCCTAAGACCCATTACCGAAGGTCCTCAATCTCCAAAACCTTCAATCCTAGTAAGGATTCGTCTCAAGCTGGGAAGGGAAGGGGAGTGAGCTTAATCAAGAGGTCAATTAAAACCAATGAAAATCAAGCAAAATGCATAAGCACGTAGACAACAAGCGAGGTAGGAAAATGTCAAGAGAACTTTGAAATAAAGGGAAAAAAGTTAAAGCTGAAAGGGAAGGCTCCACATTGGATAGGATTTTAATGCTTTCATTCAATAAACATATAGAGTCTTTCCTTTTTAGTCTATGACTTTTCTTGCAAATTGTTAATTTGGAAGCACTAATAGAAACTGGGGTTTATGACAGGAACAAAAGATATCGCAGCAAGACTGTGCCCACTGAGTTTTATTCACGGAAGAGGAAAGAGCATAGTACAACATCACTCTGGAGAGCCGCGCCTACAACCAGGTAAAGTTCCGAGCCATTAACAACATAGAAGGTTTGGTGGAAAAGGAGGAAGCGACCAGAAGAGTCGTTGAAAAATATAACTTCACCAAGTATTTTGAAAAATTTGTGCAAGAACCTAACCACACAAAGTGTGTGGAGTTTCTCAAGTCTTACGACCCCGACAATGAGTGCGGCATCATCACAATAGGAAGGGGACAAAATGCCAAGCACACATGCATGTTTTCTCAACCCCTGCCTTGGTGGAGAAGGCACTGGGACTAGAGCAAAAAATAGAGCAAAAGCAGAAGAGGGATGTATACGCCATGCTGAAGCTGAGAAAGGAGGACGTGCTCACAAATGATGACATCAACATCCAGGACATCCCTAATGCGAAAACCAGATTACAAGCAAAACTAGTACGTGTGCTCTTCTCCAGCCAGCGCTACAATGCCTTGATGCACCGAATCAGTGTGCCTATGCTGGAGAGTGTAGTGGCTCATACCGTCGACTGGAATGGCTATGTGCACAAAACTATCGACGAGGTAGCTAAAGCACTGGCTTTAGGAAGCACACTTGCAGGAGGAGAGTCTCCAGCTTCTAGGGCCACGGAAAGAAAGAAGGCCTCATCCAAGGCCTCATTCATTGCCTATGGAAGCATTTTGACTTCGCCCATCTAGGAGGTAGCGAAAGAGATGCAGGATGGAGAAGAAGGGGAAGGAAAAATGCCCAACAAGTCATCCCCTCATCAGGACCAAGAGAGGTCCAGCGATAGGACCGAGATTAATAAGCAAGGATAGGGGCAAGAAGAGCAATCAAGAAAAAAGCACGTCAAGTAACCCAAGAAGAAGACAGCGCAAAAGAAAAAGAAGCCAAATGAAGGCCACAGGAAGGAGAAAGAGGTTTTGAAAAAGGCAAAAAGACAATCCCTCAAAGAGGCTGAGTAGAGGGAGAAGAAGAAGAAATAAGAAGAAGAAGAAGAAGAAGAAACAACAGAACGAGTCAAGAGGGCTAAAAAGGCGTCAAAACAGGAACCTGAGAAGAGAAAAAGAGAAGAGTAGGAAGAAAAGGAGAAACTAGAGGAAGAGTACAGGAAAGTTGAAAAAGAAAGACAAAGAAGAGCTGCGGAGGAAGAAGAGGAACTAAGAAGGAAAGAGGAGGAGGACTTGGCTAAAGCCACATGCTAGTCCATTGAGCAACATTGTAGGGCTGATGATCCAGGAGCCTGGAGCTAGCTGAGAGAAGAAGGGCCTAGCTCTAGCACGCAAGTACCAGAAGTTGTGCCGCTCGCTGCCCTGGAAGGCAAAGGCAAGGCCCTCCTCCATCCTATTCCCACCCTCATGGCACCCTCCACCGAACCAACCATCCTTACCCCTAGCATCCCCACCAGCATGGAGGTTTCCAACTTCGTGGCCTGGATGCAATATTTTATCAGTAAAGGAATGGCCCAGGGAAGGAGCACAAAAACCACGACCACAAGGTAAAAGAGACCAGCCGCAGTTGCTAAGTCGAGACAGGACTAGAAGCGTCCGAGAGTGGAAGCCTCGACCACCCCAACCCACACAACAATGACACCACCAACCAATTATGATGAATACACCACCGAGTTTCTCTCCTAATTGGAGAGGGAGAAGGAGGAAAAGAAGATGACTGTGGTTGAGTTGGTGGTAGAAAAGGAGTCAGTAGTCGCCTTCCAGCTTGAGAAAACCCGCACAATAGCCATGCAACAATGATAGATCTTTGACCTCAAGCAGGAGTTAAAGGCGAAGGAAGACATGGAAGAAAGCTACAAATAGCAGCTCGAGGATGAAAATCAAGAACTGGTACAGATGCAGCGGGAATACAAGCTCCTCTTGATGCAACATGGGGAATTGGAAATGAAAACCGCCAACATCGAGCAAATAATGGAGGAACTAAATGCCAAAGAGGAGGAGAGAAGACAAGAGAGGGAGCAGCAAGAAAGGGAGATCGAGTCTATGACCGATCAATTGCACTTGGGAAGGAAAGAGCACGAGAATATGAGCAGAGAACTCAAAGCCCAGGAGTAGAAGCTTGTAACCCTAGCATAGAAGCAGGGGGAGAGCATGGAAGGAATGAACAAAAGAGTAGAGGAATGGACCGCGCAGAATGAGAAACGTGTGAAGACACTGCAGGGCGCCTTGTTTTGGTGGAGAAAGAAAAATCCCTTGTAGAAAGTAAAGCAGACGCCACCCAGACAGCCTTCAGTGCCCAGCAAATAGGCCTTCCTCAACACATTACTAGACACGACCCGGTCAAAGGGAAAGAAGTCGTTGGAGGTGGTGCAAAAAAAACTGAGCATCGCATGAAGGGCCCTGCATGCGGCATGCAGGGCCCTGCATGCGGGGCTACAGATGCCACCCCAACCTGCGGAGGTTAGGCTGAGCTTAGATGTAACGTGTCCACTAGTATCATCTAGGACACATCTTAGCAGTCCATCGGAAAGGATATCTTGAAAGCTCCGCCTGGCACTCCCATGGAATGTTACGGGGTTTGCGAGCTAGGGCTTTTCGCGTCTCCCACGTACTGGAAGTATTCTAGGTGTTCCCACTTAGGATCGAACCGGAATTAGGGTTTTCCTGATTCGTCATTTCCTAACAGCAACTAGCGTCGGACCCAAGTGAACTACTTTACGTAGAAATGCCAGGTCCGAAGCGGATTCACGCTGCACTTGGTTCAAGGAGAATGGGAAACGAGAGGGATGCAAAGCTCAACCTCTCTGCCATAAGCAATAGTCCCATTCCGTTCCCCTAAAACAATGTAAATCGGTTAAGACATAACTCTAGGTCAACGCTTTTGTTGTTCGTGTCCTTTGACGATCATCCCGTTGTTCTTCGAGATTCGAGAAAAGTTCTCGGCCAACCGGGACCACCCAATCATAGGACGGACTCATGGCCCATTCTCCGCACTTTCCTCGGTTTGTTTTAGTTAGGTAATTATCTAACACATTAGTTGGACATGTAACAATCAGCTTCTTCAATTAAACCGTTAAGCACTGGTTCCTTCACGTAATCTTATCACGTGACATAGAAAAACAATATCAAACAAGTTCTTTATTAACATATCATCATATTTATCTTTGAAATACAAGGAGATCCGCCCGTAGGCTTGTCCATAATCCGCCTGAAGGCTATCCAGTAATCCACAGGGATCACTATTCCAAGCTTCCGCCCGTAGACTAGTATGCGGGCCTCGAGATCCAATCCTGAGTCACGTTAGCCTCTTGTGCAAGACCCGAAAGGCGAGGGATTTACGGCCAGATCCCCCCTGGCACCCAAGCGTCCACCTGCTCCAAGTAGTGCTCAACGAAGAGACCTCTCGCGGGCGGCGGGTTCGGTCCATGTTCCCGGCGCGCTCAACAACCCCCTTGGTTAGGGTCAGGCAGGCAGTAGGGGGTAACTAAAGCTGCCTCTCCCTTCAGGCCTTCAACCTGAAGTATAGATATTCATTTAATTTATAATTCATAAATCAAACAGTGCTCTAAAATCTCTAGCAAGCACAAACATTTTCATAAATCGATCTTGTTGTTGGAAAATTGCTAAGGAAGGAATCTTTCCTTTTGAATGCATTTAGCACTCGATCTGGGGTGCCTTGCAACTTGGCAAGATCCTTTATATTCTGGGTTAGGGCGTACCCTATTAACCCAACTTGGTCAACCCTAAAGTTCATTGGATACTTTAGTTTCCGATTTTGAACCTTCTTTACTTAGAAGGATATCAAAGAATACATCCTTTTTGCAAGATATATTGCATAAGGATCCACCATCCTTGTTGAGGGTATTCCACCTTTCTTCTTGTGAATCAATCACAAGACCATATGACCTCGTACTTGCCTCACAAATCTTGCATTGTACTATGCGATAATGGAGTTACAAAACAATCCGTTTTAGTTTCTTTAAACTGACGTTTGTTAGTCCTAGGGGTTCTTAGCTTTTATTATTTTCTTTAAGAACCTCAGGGACAAACCCTAGTTCTTTTACGTTTACGATTTTTTGACCCTACAATCAGGGAAGGTGGGCAAGTATTTAAGGTATAAACATTTCTTGGGTTTTAAATCATTCCCAATGAATATTTCGCAGCATAGGTATTTCTAAGTTCATATTAATTTGGTCAACTTTTAGAAAGTAAAATCGAGATCACTTCTGCATGATTTGCTATCTATGTATCAATTGATTTTTCAATCCTAAACTTTATCAATTTGAGGTTAGGAAAATTCAATTATTTTTCCTTTTTCCTTGCGAACAAAACTCATGCCAAATAAGCAATCTTTCCCTTGTTAAGTTATGCAGTTAGCAATGATAACGTCCTAGAGTTTAAGCATCGTAAGAAACCTTTCATGAATTGCACCTTCTATGATGATTCGTTGTAAAAAGAATAGGGGTTAATGGTGCAAGTTGCAGTTTTTATACCTTCAAGATTTAACCGAAATATACTACTATAGTGGGTAGATAATCTTGCTCATAATTCGTTTCAATGCATAATGCTATTTGAAGGAAAACTATGTTTATACTTTATCCATTTTGCATGTTCAATTAAACTAAATTCCTTCATCATAAATAACTAGGACAAAATATATCTTATCCCTAACAATTCATCTTGTATGATTGAATTAAAACCGATATAAAACCAAGAAGGAAAAACCTGGTTTTGGGGTGAGATATCCACATGGATATCGGGAGATGACCCTCCCGTAGCTACTCCTTGGACTTTCTTAGGCGACATCGCAGTTGTAATCCTTCGAATGTGAAAGCAGCTTTACACTCCTTTTCGGAATTCACCGTCGCTTCAATACTCTTCTTCTCTCTTTCGAGTCAAGGAATCGTTAAGGGATGAACTAGAGAAAGGGGTAACAAGACCTTTAAGGTCTTAGCTCCTTCGGAGAGGGAAAGGTTTAGAAAGCTTAAAAGAAAAGCATCTATAGGGTATATTCATGGTGAAAAGGGTGTGTGTGAGTGTGGTTTCACAAACATATATGAAGGGACCTTGGGAGATCTTTGGGCACGGGAGTGAAAGGGGTATGGGAAGCGGGATCTTGAAGGGATTCTTTTAGACACGGGGGTAAGTTCCAAACCAAGGGGAAAGGTGAAGGGTGAAAGGGCTTATGGCACGGGGGAAAAAGGTGATAATGGTTCCAAGGGAATGGGAACGGGGTTTAAGCACGGGTATAAAAGGGGCTTTTTAAAGGTCAAACACAGGGATGAGAGGGGGAAATTTTAACACTAGGGGGTAAAAGGTGTGTAAAAAGAAAAGGGCACAAGGGAAAAAGGTAATAAGGATTTTCAAGCCTTAGTTCTTTTCAGGGGGAGGGGTCCATCCATGGAAAGGGGGTTTAAGGGTTTCAAACCCGGGGTGAAAGGGTAAAAGGGGATAAAACTGGAAGGGGGGAAGAAAAGGCTTTAAATAGGCCCACATGAAAGGGGGCTTATTAGGGCCTTTGGAAGCTTCCAAAGCTTCTGAAGACTTCTTGTGGAGCCACGTGGAGAGAGCCCAAGGCAATTCGACTAGCGGTAGTAGCAACGTTTTGATTGGTTGGCGACAGGGCGGCTCCTTCATGCTCAGGGCGGCGCCTTCATGCTCTATGGCAGCACATGGCGAATGATGTCGTTCTCTCTCCCTCCCTCACGGCAGATAGATGGCGTTTTGGCATCCCTTTTCTTTCTTTTTTCTTCCATTACTCCCCTTCCGTAGGATCTTTTATAGGTGAAGGGAGGGGACCTCCCCACCCCCACGCGGCCCGAGTGCATGGCCGTGAAGCCAAGCAAGATCCAGCGAGGAGCTTGCTGGCTCTTCTATTCCCTTCCCCCCCTTCCAGCTCAACCGTCGCGGACAGGAGGATTAGGGAAAAAAAATCCCCTTTTACCCTAATTTGATATATTACATTCTCTCCCCCTTAGAGGAATCGAGATGTCCTCATCTCGAGATAAATTGGGGATATTGATGGTTGAGAGTGTCTTCTTCTATCCAAGTGGCATTCTCTTCGGGATAATCTTTCCACTGGACGAGGCATTCTCTCAAGGTTCTAGATCTTAATTGTCTCTCCCTAACATCTAAGATCCTATCAGGCCTTAGCTCAAGGACTCCTTGACTAGGCATTACAATTTGTTGGTCATCAAGTACATGGTTAGGGTTAGGTACATATTTTTTCAATAGGCTGATATGGAATACATTGTGAACCTTTATGTTCTCAGGGAGTTGCAATCTATAAGCATTGGATCCTAGGCATTTGAGGATTTTGTATGGCCCACAATACCTTGGACTTAGCTTCTTGCAATCTCCTAAGGATAGAGAACTCTTTTTAGGGCATATGTGAATGAAGACCATGTCTCCTTCTTGGAAGACTCTTTCTTGACGCTTCAAATCCGCGTATGCCTTTTGTCTATCCTTGGCCGCTTATATGTCTTGTCTTATTGACTTTATTTGATCATCCATGTCTTCCAACATCTGTCTTGAAGCTTCAACCCTTAAGGTTGGATCTGAGAAGTTTAGGGGACTTCTGCAATCATGACCATATAATGCTTGAAAAGGGGTCATCCGAATGCTCTGCTGATAAGAAGCATTGTATGCAAATTCTACCAAAGGTAAGTATTGAATCCACCTCTTCGGCTCTCGACAGCAATATGCCCTAAGCATATCCTCGATGACTTGATTTATTCGCTCTGTTTAGCCATCCGTTTGGGGATGGTAGGTGGTGCTAAAATAGAGTTGAGTCCCAATAGCTTCAAAGATAGCTCTCTAGAAGTGTGATGTGAAGAGAGAATCACGATCACTAATGATTCTTCTGGGTAAACCATGTAGCTTGAATATCTCTTTGACAATCTTGCAATGTTGGAGGCTTTATAGTTTGTCTTTACTGGAATAAGGTGTGCAACCTTGGTATGCATGTCAACCACAACCATGATGGAGTTTTATCCGCCCTGGACTTGGGGTAAGCCTACAACAAAATCCATACTGATGAATTCCCATTTCATTTGGGGGATGTCAAGCGGTTGCAGTTTCCCTGGCATCATGACATGTTCGGCTTTGATATGTTGGCACGACAAACACTCAGTGAAATATTTGAGAACGTCACCTTTGAGCCTCTCCCAATGGTAGCTCTTCCTAACTGCATTAAGAGTCTTAGCATAGCCAGGATGTCCTGTGAAAGGAGAATCATGAGCCTCCCACAATATCTTCTGCTTAAGTGACTGGCTTGTTGGTATACACAGCCTTGTTCTGTAGTAGACAAGCTCATTATCAATGGAAAATTCCTGATACTTAGCTTCCAACTTTTGATTCTACTCCTTGGTAGAGATCTCCCTTAGCATTGTTTGGTAGGCCAAATCATGGCATGCTTCCTCTCTAGCTAACTCAAGTATAGGGTTGTTTGGCATAGATACTTTTGTAGCTAGAGATCTGGCCGTTGATGGATTCTGCAAGATTAGAGAATTTAGGAATGCTTTGCGACTAAGTGCATCGACAACTACATTCTCTTTCCCTGGTCGGTACTTGATTTCAAAATCATATTCCTCCAACACTTCAATCCATCGACGTTGCCTCATGTTGAGCTCATTCTAGATAAAGATCCATTTGAGACTCTTATGGTCGGTTACTAGAGTAAACTTGTTACCCAACAAGTAGTGTCTCCAAAGCTTTAGAGCATGGATGACAGCTAGTAATTCCAGATCATGTGTAGCATAATTCTTTTCATGACTCTTCAATTTCCTTGAAGAGTATGCTACTGGATGACCTTCCTACATAAGTACACACCCTAAGGCAAGAATGCTAGCATTAATTACTACCTCAAACTCCTTATTGAGGTCTAGAAGTTTTAGGATAGGTGCTCATACCAAACTTTGCTTCAATCTGTCGAAGCTATTTTGTTCGGGAGTTGACCATGCAATGAAAATTTGCTTCTTCAGTAAATCCGTTAGAGGTGCTGCAATCAAAGCATAGTTTTTGATGAAGACCCTATATCATCCTATTAAACCAAGAAAGCTACGTATCTCCTTGACGGATACTGGAGTTGGCCACTCAAGCACATCTCTGACCTTGGCTGGGTCCACTGATATTCCTTCTGATGATACTATGAATCCCAGATATTCAATCTGACGCTTGAAGAATGCACACTTCTTCATTTTAGCATACAGCTTATGCGACCTCATTGTCTCAAGGACAATCCGAAGTTGAGGTTCATGATCTTCTTCCTGTTTAGAATAGACTAAAGTGTCATGGAAGAAGACAAGTACAAAATCATCAAGATATGGCCTAAAAATATCATGCATTAACCTATTGAAGGTGGCAGGTGCATTTGTAAGCCCGAATGGCATAACCAAGAACTCAAAGTGCCCATATTGTGTATTGAAGGCCATCTTCGGGATATCTTCTTCCTTGATCCTTATCTGATAGTAACCTGACCTGAGATCAATCTTGGAGAAGATCTTTGCACCTTGAAGACGATCAAGAAGCTCATCTATTCTAGGAATAGGATACTTGTTCTTGACTATTGATTGATTCAACCCTCGGTAATCTCAATACATAGTCGAAGTGTCCCATCTTTCTTTTTCTGGAATAGTACTGGAGCTCCCCATGGTGAATTGCTAGGCCGGATGTAGCCCTGATCTAACAGTTGCTTGAGTTGTTCCTTTAGCTCAATTGCTTCTGGTATGGACATTCTATAAGGTCTCTTGTCAATTTTGCAGCTCCAAGCACTAACCTAATCTCATGATCTGCTTCCCTTTGAGGCGGAAGTTCAGTCAAATCTTCAAGGAATTCCTTTAGCCAAGAAGGTCCTTCATGAGACTCTTGCTTTTGATCTAACTTGTTGAGTTTGATCAAGTAAATAGGTAATCCTTTTCTGACTCCTTTTATGATCCGAGATACTTTGGCCAATTGGATTCTTGGCACTCCTGCCTCACCTTGAGTTGTGACTAATTCCCTTTCAGAGTTTCGAAAGGAAACTTGACCCTTTCCACAGTGAATGTGGGAGTCGTTGGGCTTAAGCCAATCCATTCCCAATAGACACTCATGGATACCTAAATTCATGACTCTGAATTTAACCGAAGTCTTTTTTCCTTCCAAAAAGAATTCCACCTTAGCAGTTTGCCTAATACAAGTAACCTCACGACCATTTGCCAATTCCACGAGCAGGGTAGATGCTTCTACTATGGCTATTCTAATCTTTTTGCACATGCTGGTGAGATAAAGGAATGTGTACTGCCACAATCAATCAAGGTCTTGAAACCTTTACCTTGATAGTCCGACGGTGTCTGAATCATTGAGAACTGGCGATTTGGCCCTTTTTTGTGTAAAGCGGCATGGACTGTCGCTCTTTTGAATTCTGCTTCCATGGTCAGATCTTCCTCTTCTTCTTCTTTGCACATTTGACTATTGGCAATGGAGGCGGTCCTTCCTCTTCCTTGAGTAGTGGCTCCTTGACCACAACCTGTTCCTTGGAAAGGCGCTTGGCGATGTCCTCCACCAAGCTTGGGACATTGCCTCTTGAAGTGACCGGGTTCGTTGCAGTGGAAACAATGGAGGTTTCAGCCATTACTTTGAGTAGGAACAAAGTTGTTGACGTTATTCGTCCTTGCTTTCTTTCTTTGTCCCTGATTATGACCTTGAACTCTCTTCATTTGAGGTCTGAATGCTCCTCTGTTCGGGTCATTATAACACCAAGTTTTGTTACCCCTTGGTCTAGCTTGCACTTCCTCAATTATAGGCACCGCTTGAATGAGTGCATCCTGAAGATCTGATGGACGCATAGATTCAAGATGGTTATTTATTGGTGGATTTAAGCCCACACAAAATTTCAACACCTGCTGTGTCATGTCCATCTGTGGCGCATACTTTAAAAGTGAGACGAATTTAGAGTAGTATGCGTCAAGAGTGAGTCCTAGCTGTTTTAGCTCATAGAACTTGTTCATTTTCTGCGTGCGATAAGTAGGTGGTAAGTATCTACCCTGCACGGCTTTCTTCAGCTTCTCACAAGTAACGAATCCCTCTGCGATCCCTTAATCCCTGCAGCATTGCTTCCACCAAAGTCTAGCCTCGCTGGTGAGTTTTAACTTGGCGAGCATAGCTTGATTGGCGGGTGCAGTACCGACTGCTTCGAAGTAATCCTCCATGGATTCAATCCAAAATTTAGCATCAGCTTGGACGAATCTGCCTCTCCCGTCAAATTGGGGTGGCTTAATCTGCTTAAGAAGGAACTTCTTCTCTTGGATCACAGTAGTACTTGATGTAGGAGGCGAATTAGGAACCTATACCTAGGGTTGTGCCTGAATAAAGGTTTTCTTAATGTTATTATACAATATTCGATGTTAGCTTATATTACATCTTTAATTCAGCTATCTCGTAAACAATGTAGCTACTTAACTTTTTATCAACTCTCATGCATAGCCAGACATTGATAAAAAGAAGTCTTTTCGAATACAATGTTTCATGTGATGATAGGCCAATTGTTACATTTAGTTTGGGGAGAACAACGTTGTATTACATTTATCTACAGGAACTGTGTAATAGTAGGGTTTTGGGTCATGGATCTTCAAGAATCGATAAGTCATTGGAAGTTCAGGATATCCTTTCCGTTGGAATCCATACTTCTCATGGCGGCCCAATACTTTAATCCTGTTGGCGGGGATTACACGAGTTACTTCCTCATATACATATGAGTTCATCTCAACCCTCTGACCTTGAATATGTAAAGTCAAATTTACATGAGCTTCCACAAAAACGAACACCTTCATGACTTTCAGGTCTTCCAACCACTTGATCCTTTTTAGGTTGGTCTGTAGATAAGCAAACTGGTGGGCGGCAATATAATAGATCCCTTAAGCACCCGTCCATCTTCATTCCATGTACAAAGGTGATGGATTATAGATCTTCTCTAGGATGTTCATCACCTCAACCCTTTGTCGATAAAGCGGAGAATGCATTGCAGTCATAAACATGACTCAAAATACCAGAAACTTGCAGTTCCACACTTCACAATTCTGCAAGACAGCATTGAAGGTAAGGAAATGTTTGGACATCAACAATTTCTTTACTTCATTTCTTTGAAATTTTATAAAAACAATTCCGTTATACGTCGGCTCTAATACCAACTGTAATGAGTCCACTAGTATCATCCAGGACACATCTTAGCAGTCCATCGGAAAGGATGTCTAGAAAGCTTCACCCAGCACTCCCATGGAATGTTATGGGGTTTGCGATCTAGGGCTTTTCGCGTCTGCCACGTACCAGAAGTATTCTGGTCGTTCCCACTTAGGATCGACCGGAATTAGGGTTTTCCTGATTGGTCATTTCCTAACAACAACTAGCGTCAGACCCAAGCGAACTACTTTATGCAGAAACGCCAAGTCCCAAGTGGATTCACGCTGCACTTGGTTCAAGGAGAATGGGAAACGAGAGGGATGCAAAGCTCAACCTCTCTACCATAAGCAATAGTCCCATTCCGTTCCCCTAAAATAATGTAAATCGCTTAAGACATAACTCTAGGTCAACACTTTTGTTGTTCGTGTCCTTTGACGATCATCCCGCTGTTCTTCGAGATTTGAGAAAAGTTCCCGGCCAACGGGGACCACCCAACCGTAGGACAGACTCATGGCCCATTCTCCGCACTTTCCTTGGTTTGTTTTAGTTAGGTAATTATCTAACACGTTAGTTGGACATGTAACAATCAGCTTCTTTAATTAAACCGTTAAGCGCTAGTTCCTTCACGTAATCTTATCACGTGACATAGAAAAACAATATCAAACAAGTTCTTTATTAACATATCATCATATTTATCTTTGAAATACAAGGAGATCCGCTCGTAGGCTTGTCCATAATCTGCCCGAAGGCTATCCAGTAATCCACAAGGATCACTATTCCAAGCTTTCGCCCGTAGACTAGTATGCGGGCCTCGAGATCCAATCCCAAGTCACGTTAGCCTCTTGTGCATGACCCGAAAGGTGAGGGATTTACGGCCAGAGCCCCCCTAGCACCCAAGCGTCCTCCTTCTCCAAGTAGTGCTCAATGGAGAGATCTCTCGCGGCGGGTTTGGTCCACGTTCTCGGCGCGCTCAACAACCCCCTTGGTTAGGGTCACGCAGGCAGTCGGGGGTAATTGAAGTTGCCTCTCCCTTCAGGCCTTCAACCTGAAGTATAGATATTCATTTAATTTATAATTCATAAATCAAAGAGTGCTCTAAAATCTCTAGCAAGCACAAACATTTCCATAAATCGATCTTGTTGTTGGCAAAGTGCTAAGGAAGGAATCTTTCATTTTGAGTGAATTTAGCACTCGATCTAGGATGCCTTGCAACTTGGCAAGATCCTTTATATTCTGGGTTAGGGCATACCCTAGTAACCCAACTTGGTCAACCCTAAAGTTCATTGGATACTTTAGTTTCTGATTTTTAACATTCTTTACTTAGAAGGATATCAAAGAATACATCCTTTTTGCAAGATATCTTGCGTAAGGATCCGCCATCCTTGTTGAGGGTATTCCACCTTTCTTCTTGTGAATCAATCATAAGACCATAGAACCTCGTACTTGCCTCGCATGTGCTGCATCGTACTATGCGATAATGGAGTTACAAAACAATCCGTTTCAGTTTCTTTAAACTGACATTTGTCAGTCCTAGGGTTTCTTAGCTTTTATTATTTTCTTTAAGAACCTCAAGGACAAACCCTAGTTCTTTTACGTTTACAATTTATTGACCCTACAATCAGGGAAGGTGGGCAAGTATTTAAGGTATAAACATTTCTTGGGCTTTAAATCATTCCCAATGAATATTTCGCAACATACTTATTACTAAGTTCATATTAATTTGGTTAACTTTTAGAAAGTAAAATCAAGATCACTTCTACACGATTTGCTATCTATGTATCAATTGATTTTTCAATCCTAAACTTTATCAATTTGAGGTTAGGAAAATTCAATTATTCTTCCTTTTTCCTTGCAAACAAAACTCATGCCAACTAAGTAATATTTCCCTTGCTAAGTTATGCAGTTTGCAATGATAACGTCCTAGAGTTTAAGCATCGTAAGAAACCTTTCATGAATTGCACCTTCTATGATGATTCGTTGTAAAAAGAATAGGGGTTAATGGTGCAAGATGCAGTTTTTATACCTTCAAGATTTAACCAAAATATACTACTATAGTGGGTAGATAATCTTGCTCATAATTCGTTTCAATGCATAATGCTATTGGAAGGAAAACTATGTTTATACTTTATCCATTTTGCATGTTCAATTAAACTAAATTCCTTCATCGTAAATAACTAGGACAAAATATATCTTATCCCTAACAATTCATCTTGCATGATTGAATTAAAACCGATATAAAACAAGAAGGAAAAACCTGGTTTTGGGGTGAGATATCCACATGGTTACTGGGAGATGACCCTCCTGCAGCTACTCCTTGGACTTTCTTAGGCGGCATCATAGTTGTAATCCTTCGAACGTGAAAGCAGCTTTACACTCCTTTTCCAAATTCATCATCGCTTTCATACTCTTCTTCTCTCTTTCGAGTCAAGGAATCGTTAAGGGATTAACCACGAGAAAGGGGTAACAAGACCTTTAAGGTCTTAGCTTCTTCGGAGAGGGAAAGGTTTACAAAGCCTAAAAGAAAAGGGTCTATAGGGTATATTCACGGTGAAAAGGGTGTGTGTGAGTGTGGTTTCACAAACATATATGAAGAGACCTTGGGAGATCTTTGGGCATGGGAGTGAAAGGGGTATGGGAAGGGGGATCTTGAAGGGATTTTTTTGGACACACGGGGGTAAGTTCCAAACCAAGGGGAAAGGTGAAGGGTGAAAGGGCTTATGGCACGGGGAAAAAAGGTGATAATGGTTCCAAGGGAATGGGAACGAGGTTTAAGCATGGGTATAAAAGGGGCTTTTTAAATGTCAAACACGGGGGTGAGAGGGGGAAATTTTAACACGAGGGGGTAAAAGGTGTGTAAAAAGAAAAGGGCACATGGGAAGAATGTAATAAGGCTTTTCAAGCCTTAGTTCTTTTCAGGGGGTTCCATCCATGGGAAGGGGGCTTAAGGGTTTAAAACCCAGGGTGAAAGGGTAAAAGGGGATAAAACTGAGAGGGGGGAAGAAAAGGCTTTGAATAGGCCCACATGAAAGGGGGCTTATTAGGGCCTTTGGAATCTTCCCCAAGAAGCTTCCAAAGCTTTTGAAGACTTCTTGTGGAGCCACGTGGAGAGAGTCCAAGGCAATTTGACCAGCGGCGGCAATGGCAACGTTTTGATTGGTTGGCGGCAGGGCGGCAGGGCGGCTCCTCCTCAACAGCAGCTCAGGGCAGCGCCTTCATGCTCTATGCCAACACACGGCGAATGATGTCGTTCTCTCTCTCTCCCTCACGGCAGATAGACGGCAATTTGGTGTCTCTTTTCTTTCTTTTTGCTTCCATTACTCCCCTCCCATAGGATCTTTTATAGGTGAAGGGAGGGGACCTCCCCACCCCCACGCGGCCCGAGTGCATGGCCGTGAAGCCAAGCAAGCTCCAACGAGGAGCTTGCTAGCTCTTCTATTCCCTTCCCCCCCTTCCAGCTCAACCATTGTGGACAGGAGGATAAGGGAATTTTTTTTTCCCTTTTACCTTATTTTGATATATTACATTAGAAGAGCAATGGAAGTACCTACTACTAGCCCGCCTAACCCCCTAGGAGTTGGATGCACTGGGCTTTGAGGAAGGAGTGCAACTAGAATACCGGCAGGGGGAGGAGGCTGACCTTCAATTTGTCATGAGTAGAACCAGCGAAGAGATAATCCCACAACCCCCCTCACCGCATATTCAAGAACAACAATAGATTGATCCGCCCTTGGAAAAACAAACCGTGCTAAGGGAGAGACGGAGAAAATTAGTTGAAGAAACCAAGAGGTAGTTAAGTGCAGCTCTCCGCACCCCTCCCACCATGCCCATATGACCTCCCTGCTAGATTCCACGCGAAGCTGATGATTTGGGAACGGCAAGAAAACGAAAAGAACCCTTTCACCTTTAGCTTCCTCATGCCTACTAATAGTCTGCAGAGGGTCCTGCCGATCAAGATAATGGAGGAGGTGATCGTGACTGGAAGCTAACTGGGACAAAAATGGCTAGAAGAAAGAGAGAAGACCCCCACTCTGTGGGACACGGAGGAAGCAGAGTTTTGGCAAGACAAGGTGTTTGAAATACCACATACTATATAGGGCTACAACTGCCAACCCCTATGGAGGAGGCGAGTGTGCAATATTAGAATGCTCGCCTGGATGGCATTTTGCAACACCCTACCCTATGAGAGGAATGACCCCACTTTCATGGCATATCCTGGTAGGGTAGGTGTGGATTTTGTTGCCACCCTCCATGGGCGTCATGATTTTCCCATCATCTACAACTCCAATGCCGCCTCTTTCGAGCATGCCCTCCTTTTTGACTCGGGAAGCCTAAATGATTCCATGATGCGCTTTCTCGCATCATGCCCCAATCCAGCCTTTATAACTACCTGTAATTATCTTAGGCTACTTAAGCTACTACTCAAGCAGGACCCGACCCCACAAGAGCATGGCTTGCCTCCCCTCTTTCTTGACCCCAACACCATTGATAGCTGCGCCACGGCGTGCTTAATGATGAGAGCTATCCTTCTTTCCTCATTTTGCCTAGCTCTCTTAGAGGGTATGAACTAGAGCCAGTTTACTAGGTGCAACCATCCCTTCCTCTCCACCACCTCCCTCCACATCCACATGAACCTCAAAGGGTACATGCAAAGCCATCAATTTTTTAGCAAATCCATTCGACCCCCTTATCCACCTCAATTAGACAAGGAAGATTAGGTATAGGTTGTCGTTCTACTAGTGTAATACCAAAAAGAAAAAAGAAAAAAAAAAACCAAGGAAGCGCAAGTAGAACATTACACATGGAATAACCAAAATGACTCACTTACACAAGCGCTCAACACCACATAAAGCACAATCACTGCACCTAGGGGTCCTCAAGTTAGGTGTGCCTGGTAGATTTGATCGGCCGGCTCCGCTCCTACTACCCCCCTTGCCCTTTTTGGTCCCCCACTTAACGCTTAGGGCCCATCAAGGGCAGGACATACCTAGGGAGGTCCACTCACCTATGGTTAGACCTGTCACCCTAAGCTACTCGCACTGCACCTCTAGCACAAATGGGGCCCCCAACCATGGGATATCACCCAAGCTACCCTATGGTTAGACCCAAATTCCTATTCCACCAGTACGAGCACAATGCACTACACAATATGATATATACCCCCTCCTTAGGTGGAGCATCGCACCCTCTCCTTCCAAGCATCACCAACGCAACCAACCACCGACCTCAGAGTCCCTCGTCAACCACTTGCTACCCATTTGACTTCTCCAACCAACCTTACTACCACACTTCCACGAGCACCCGATTTTACAAGTTGCCCTGCCCTCACATGATTGCTTTGCCAACTGCCACTTAAACACCAACAGTCAACAAGAGTGCCATGGGACTGACACCCATCTCGGAGGGGGGAAATGTTAACCCCAAGCCGAGAAGGCGGAAGGACGAATGAAAAAGTTAAAAGAAGATGAAAAAGGAGCAAGGACACGCAGGCGGCCTCTAAAGCTAAGCTGGGGCTAAAAGCCTAGTTTTAAATAAAAGGTGCCTCAAAAACTCCAAAAACTCTTGTAAAAGAGCACAGGCTCCCTCCTATGCCACTTGTAAAAGAATAGTCGAATATAGGCCTAGGGTATGAAGCAAAAAGAGGGAATTAGAAAAAGGGACCTTGCCACAATGACCGATCATGTAAAAAGGGATGGGTGCCCATGGGGTTTTAGGGTTTGTATATATAAAGTTCAAAAAGTGAATGGAAGCTCATTCTTTTGGTGTGCACCCAACAAGAGCTCTTCTCTTCTTCACTTCTTCTCCTCTTCTTGCTTGTGTGTGCTCTTGACAGAGGGAGGGAGTGAGTGAGTGGGAGTGAGGGATCAAGAGGGTGAAGCTCTTCACCATCTCCTCTTCTCTTCTCTTCTCTTGCGCACGTGGCTATGGTGGATGGAGCTTGGAGATGGAGGAGGCTTGAGGATGCTTGAGCTAGCATCTAGGATCGTGGAGCTACTGGAGTGCAGGAGAGATAAGGCAACTCATATCAGCATCAAGGTAGGCTCAGTACACTCGTAGGATCGATGGCGCGTCGGCTATGTGAGAGGTAGCCATTAGAGCTCGCTTGGAACGCTTGAAACAATAATAAGCGGTCTATGGGTCTTGGCGGTTGAGAAAAAGCTCCCACATTGTTGGATGCATTCAATACAAATACAACTTCTTTGAAACCATACTTCAATATGTGTATATTTTCTAGATGCATTGGCTCACCAATTAGTTCTAAAACTTTCTCATTTAGTTGTTTTTGAGCCTTCTTCATGTGAAATGGTTTTGGCAAAGACATTACTCACTTAGTTTTGAAGACTTGCTTAAATCCTATATCCAATTATTGATAGAGCATACTATATGACTCAGAACTCATTCCCGCCATGTCACATAATCCCTAAGCATCTACAGCAGTAGACAAGTTGCTCACATCCCTAAGATGTTCACTTGTGACACCATCTACAATATCGTTGAATTTACAATTTTCCAATGCATTTTTGACCATATCCTTGCTTAGGACTTTGGCAATAGTATCATTCTCTACATGAGGGAACATATTTCTCATTATAGCAGATTGAGCATATATCCTCTATGATATTGTCCACTTTCTTTGGTTAATTGGTGAATTGGTTTAACTAATCAGATGCGCTAATATGCTTCTTTGGTTTTTAAAGTGGGTCCAATCTCCAAAGTTTTTGTGAGCTTTCTCTTCATGTTTCAATTCTCCTTCTCCAAGTCCATAACTTTAGATTGTAACTCCATATTTTGCACATGTGTAGCCTTCATAGTATCTTCAATGACAGACATTGCTTGTTGTAGCCTCTAGTTCTCCCTATCCTTCTCAAGCAATAATGTATCCTTTTCCATCAAAGACTGCATATTCCCTTGTAATTTTTTCTGCATATTTGTCAAGGCTTGATGAATCCCTACTAATCCTTTTGTGATAGGTTTGCATGTGTATCCATACAATCCTTCATTGCCTTCACAAATGAGCTTTACAAATGATATAAGCCCTTCAAATTGTGGTGGCCTTTGAGTGACTGGATTAGGTGGATAAATGCACCCATCAACTCAAAGCTCCACATTTATTTTCCCTGCATTTCTTTTTTGTTGCATCTTGTATCTTATTGCATCATCCCTTTCTACAGTTCTTTTGAACATTGGTGCATATTCATCCTCTAATTGAAAGTGAATATCTCTTTTTCTCTTGGTATGTCTTGCACCTACATCCTGTAAGGAAAAATAAAAGCCAATTTTAACATTACAAAATTACACCCCTTTGATTAATAGTAAGCTAAGGATTCAATGCCAATTTTCTGATCAATAGCAAGAACGTCTAAATATCTAGGAGCTATAGGTCAGCGTCAATCGAGCAGCATGCAACTAATTCTGGATTGGCTCAAATCACACAATTACACTCCTTTGATTCACTATATCTGCGTTCTTTTTAACCTAGTTGGACCTTGTCTCTTTCTCTTAATTTCAGTCATGATAGACCCTAGTTAACCCCTGATCTGCTTGTACTCTTAGCTTTTAATCTACCTCTAATCAACATCCAATCTTATCTTCTGTTCTATCCAAAATATTCTCTCTCTCTCTCTCTCCCCCCCTCAAGAAGAATTTATCAAAGATATTTAAACACATTTATACATAATCTTGGCTAGTGGAGAACAATAACATCATCTTATCTTCTACCCTAATTTACTCTTTGTCACTCTATCACTTATTTTCTTATTCATCTCACACAGTCCTCTCTCTTCCCCCCCTCCCTTCTCCCTCTTTCCCTCTCTCTCTCTCTCTCTCTCCCCCCCTCTCTCTCTATGAATTAACACTTAAGGATTAAACAAAAACTATGAAGAATAATAACATTAGAGAGATTTAAAAAATAAAGATACCTCCATTATCACTTGATTGCTTGTAGTATAGAGTGTTGAAGAGGAAGATATCTTATAGCACAGTATTGAAGAGGGAGATTACTTGTTGTAGCAGGGCAGAGAGTGTTGTAGATAGTGTAACATTTTCGAATCTAAAATATGCATTGTTCATATGAATCTCCTATTGGAGTCCAAAAAGGTTAGGATAATAGCAAATTTCTTTAATATTCCCCTTATCCCCCCAGCCGACTGTCGTGTTGGAGGGGAGGGGAATAGCAGGTATGATCAAGCTCCTTGATGGAGCTTGTAGGGGGAGAGATCCCATGCGAAATGATGTGTGGGGGAGGAGGGATTCCCTCCCCTCACCTATTTAATTTGTGATAGAGCTATAGAAGCTAGGGAGGCTAAGGCTGTAAAGGATTGGATGTGGTCGTGAGAGGAGAGAAAGGAGCCATCGCGCTGCTGCAAACCTTGTGTTGTTGCCGAGCTAGAGGAGGAAGGTGATAATCCGATGCCGCCAGATAAGAGTGAAGGAGAGGCAAGACACTGTTGTTGAGAAGCCAGGGGGGGGGTCGTGGCCGTGGAGCAAGAGTGGAAGCCATCAAACTGTCCGTAAGCTGCCATACCAGCGTCGCTACCATCCGTCTATTGACATCCCGCCACCATTCAGTCGATGTTTTCCATCTGCTGCCTTTACACCACATGGGCTTCCACGTTTCCTTCAGAAGCTCAAAAGCTTCTTAGGAAGCTTCTAAAAGCTTCCTAAGAAGCCTCCCCTCATATGGACTACTTAAGCCCTTTTTCCCCCCACACACAAGATCTCCTCCTAAGGGCTCTTTAAGCCCCTTTTCCCCTTCACACACAAAATCCCCTATTTCCTGTGGGTCTTAAAAAGGCCTTTCAAAATAAGTTGATAAATCCCCCTTCCCCGAGAATTAAAACCCTCCTCGCGGGTTTACCCGACCCCCGCAATCCAAAGACCCTTAATCCTTTCTTGTGGGCCTTTCCCAAAAGCCCCTATCATCGTCTTATACCTCCTGCCCTCCGGGATTTTTCCGCCCATTTCCATGTGAATTCCACCTAATTCCCTTCCCATCAGGTTTCCCACAAGTCCTCAAACCCTTCTTGTGGATTTTTCCTCCCCTAGCCGGTTTTAAGGTCTTCTAAAGCCAATTCACAAAGGGAGTTCACGTACGAAGGAGACGGATAAGATCTAACTCTACACCCAAGGCGAAAAGGCTGAATTCGCAATGGCTTCTAAGAAAGCTCAAGGCACAGCCGTAGGAGGATCGTCTCCTAACATCCATGTGGACATCTCACCACAAGTCCAGGTTTTTCTTCCCAATTTTTATTTACGTCATTATAATTCAATCGTGCGTGGATGATTTTTGGAGATAGGATGCATTTTTCGTCTTAAATACTTTGGTTAATTTAAAAGAATTAGCTCACGACGGAAGAGTTCGTCCATTAGTATTTTCAATAAAACAAACAAAATAAAGTGAGTAGAAAATTGATCTGCATTTCTAGCAAGTAGTTTTTGTGAATTCCAATGAATTGAAATTATATTAATGTCCATATTTACAAAACGGAATTATGAAAGTACACTCTGATTAAGCATGAAAGGAATAAACCACATATTGCATTATTGAAAATCTTTTTTTGAAATGACTCTTAAAGAAAGTTATTAGCAATCGTAGGAAATTTCTAGGACTACATGAAGATGATTTAACTAGGCAAGTGGTCTAAAAACTTAATTTAACGGAAGGGTGTGTAAGTTCTACGTACAACAAATTCATTCGGAAATAAAAGTAGTAAAAGGCTGCATGTTTTAGCATGAATCTTGTTCGCATGTTATAAAATGATTATTTGGAATTAGGCTATAACTTAACCTAGGCTTGATCTTAAATTGAAAAGTTAGGATTTGAAAATCAACTTACTTGTAGACAATAAGTCATGTGGTTATGGAAATGATAGCGTAATTATCTTCAAGAATAGACAGGTTAAATTGGCATAAACCTAAACACCTAAAACCGCGGAGTACTTGTTTAGAAAAGGGTTAATTCAATGCAACGTATCCCAAGGAGCTGACTAGGGTTAGCACAGTGAAGACATTTACCTAGTCGCATGTATTGGAAAAACTGAAACTCCTATACCCTAAATACTTTCCCACATTCATGGAATGTAGGGATAGTAGGACATACTTGCGAGAAAAGATCTAGGGTTTTTTTCCCTAGGAATCTCTCGCTAAAAAGATGAAACTCAGAACCCTAGGACCAATAATGTCGGCCTAATGCAAATAGGAACATATTGTTATATCTAATCATGACACCGTGATTAGAAGACAGCGTTGATGGATAGAATAGTCCCATTGTTTGATGTGATACTTGTGATTGGATCACAAGGGAATGGCCAATTACTCGGAATGAGGTTGGAAAATTCTTACGCAAGTTATCTTGCAAGATGATGAATAATCGTCCTAATATAGTATCTTTCTGGGGTAAAGATAATTGCTTGGAAGCAAAGGACCAATCAATAAATTGGAATAACATATGAACTTAAGGTATTGATCAAGTCAGGTTAATAGGGTATGCCCTAACCTAGGATCTAGGGTTAACAAATAAACCCTTGGAGATCTTTCCAAGTTGCAATTGATTTCAGATCGAGTGTTGGATGCATTCGGAAAGCAAGATTTGCTCCTTAGCAATTGGCCAAAAATAACGACCAATGGAATTGTTTGTGCTTGTAACAATTTTAAGAGCACTGTTTTGCTTTGTTTGCTCAACGAATTAAAGGACAAATGGATATCTAATGCTTCAGGTTGAAGGCTTGAAGGGAGAGGCAGCTTCAATTACCCCCGACTGCTTGCTTGACCCTAACCAAGGGGGTTGTTAACCGTGCCGGGAAGGTGGACCGAACCTACAGCGAGAGGTCTCTCTGTTAAGCGCTACTTGGAGCAAGAGGATGCTTGGGTGCCAGAGGGGACTCTCGCCGTAAATCCCTTGCCTTTTGGGCCCTGCACAAGAGGCTAACGTGACTCGGGATTGGATCTTGAGGCCCGCATACTAGTCTACGAGTGGAATCTTGGATTAATGATCCCTATGGATTGCTGGATAGCCTTCAGGCGGATTGTGGATAAGCCTACAGGCTGGACTTTATGTATTTCAAAAATAAATATAATAACATGTTGAAAAGGAACTTGTTTGACATTACTTTTCTATGTCAAGTGCTATGATTACATAAAGGAACCAATGCCTAACGGGTTAATTAAGGAAGCTGATTGCAACTAAATGTGTTAGGTAATTAAATAACTAAAATAACCTGAGGAAAGTGCAGAGGATGGGCCATGGGTCTGTCCTACAGATGGGTGGTCCCGGTTGGCCTGAGAACTTTTCTCAATCACGACGGACAGCAAGAATATCGTTCAAAGAACACGAACAGCAAGAGCATTGACCTAGAGTCTAAGTTATAGATGATCTTGATTTACACTGTTTTAGGGGAAGAGAATGGAACTATGCCTTATGGCAAAGTGCTTGAGCTTCGCATCCCTCTCGTTTCCCATTCTCCTTGAACCAAGTGCAGTATGAACCCGCTTCCGACATGGCGTTTTTGCGTAAAGTAGTTCACTCGGGTTCGACGCTAGTTGGCATTAGGAAATGACCAATAGGGAAATCCCTAATTGAGGTCGGTCCTAAGTGGAAATGGCCGGAATACTTCCACTACGTGGCAGACGTGGAAAGCCCTAAATCGCAATACCCCATAACATTCCATGGGAGTGCCAGGCAGAGCTTTCTAGACATCCTTTCCGATGGACTGCTAAGACGTGTCCTGAAGATAACAGGTGGACACGTTACAATTGATATCAGAGTGAACCAACAAAGGATTTTTTTAAATGAAATCTTAATGAGATGAAGTAAAGAAAATGTTGTTGTTCCAAACATTTACTTACTTTCAATGCTGTCTTGCAGAATTACGAAGCATGGAACAAGTTCTTAATGTTCCGAGTCATGTTTATGATTGCGATGCATTACCCAGATTATTGACAAAGGGTTGAGATGATGAACATCCTCGAGCATATCTATAATCCATGACCTTTGTACATGGAACGAAGATGGACGGGCACCTCAAGAATCTACCATATAGCTGCCCATCGTTTTGCATACCTACAAACCAACCTAAAAAGGATCAAGTGGTTGGAAGACATGAAAGTCATGAAGCTGTTCATTTTTGTGGAAGCTCACATAAACTCAACTTTACATATTCAAGGTCGAAGTATTGAGATAAACTCATATGTATATGGGTAACTAACCCGTGTAATCCCCGCCGACAGGATTAAAGTGTTGGGGTGCCATGAGAAGAATGGGTTCCAAAGGAAAGGATACCCTGAACTTCCAATGACTTACCAATTCATGAAGATCCATGACCCGAAACCATACTATTATCTAGTTTCTGTAGATAAATGTAATACAACATTATTCTCCCCAAACTAAATGTAAACAGTTGGCTTATCATCGTAAGAAATGTTGTTTTCTGAAAGGGCTATGCCCATATAAATACAATAAGACTTCTTTTTATCAATGTATGTTTGTGCATGAGAATTGATAGAAAGTTAAGTGGTTAGATTGCTTGATTGATAGCTGAAATCGAGATGAAATATAAATCGTAATAGTGATCGAGTAAGAACATTAAGAAACCTTTATCCAGGCACAACCCCAGGTAGTATAGAATCCCAGTTCACCTCCTACATCAAGTACTGGTGTAATCTAGGAGAAGAAGTTTCTTCTCAAGAAGATTAAGCTGCCTGAATTTGACGGGAGAGGCAGATTCATCCAAGAAGATGCTGAAATTTGGATTAAATCCATGGAGGATTACTTTGAAGCAATCGGTACTCCACCCGCCAATCAAGCTATGCTCGCCAAGCTGAAGCTCACCGAAGAAGCCAGGCTTTGGTGGAAGCAATGGTGCAGAGATCATGGGATCGCGGAAGGATCCGTTACCTGGGAGAAGCTGAAGAAAGCCGTGCAGGGAAGATACTTACCACCTATATATCGCACGTAGAAAATGAATGAGTTCTACGAGCTAAAATAGCTGGGACTCACTCTTGACACATACTACTCCAAATTTGTCTCACTTCTTAAGTATGCACCACAGATGGACATGACACAACAGGTGTCAAAATTTTGTGCTGGTTTAAATCCACCAGTAAATACCGGTCTCGAATCTATGTGTCCATCAGATCTTCAAGATGCTCTCATTCGAGCTGCGGCTATAATTCAGGAGGTGCATGCTAGACCATGAGGTAACAAAACTTGGTCTTATAATGACCCGAACAGAGGAGCATTCAAGCCTCAAATGAAGAGAGTTCAAGGTCACAATCAAGGACAAAGAAAGAAAGCAAGGACTAATAATGTCAACAACTTTGTCCCTACTCAAAGCAATAGCTGAAACCTCCATTGTTTCCACTGCAATGAGCCTGGTCATTTCAAGAGGCAATGTCCCAAGCTTGGAGAAGGACATTACCAAGCATCTTTCCAAGGAACTGGCCATGGTCAGGGAGCCGCTACCCGAGGCAGAGGAAGAACTGCCTGTATTTTCAATAGGAAAATGTGAGAAGAAGAAGAAGATCCGACCATGGAAGCAGAGTTTGAAAGGGTGACAGTCCATGTCACTCTACAAAAGAAAGGGCCGAATCGCTAGTTCTCGGTGATTCAGACACTGTTAGACTATCAAGGTAAAAGTTTCAAGACCTTGATTGATTGTGGTAGTACACATACCTTTATCTCACCAGCTTGTGCAAAAAGATTAGGAATAGCCACAGTAGAAGCACCTATCTTGCTTGTGGAATTGGCAAATGGTCGCGAGGTTACTTGTACCAGGAAAACTACTAAGGTGGAATTCTTTTTGGGAGGAAAGACGACTTCGGTCAAATTCAGAGTTCTAAATTTAGGTATCCATGAGTGTCTACTCGAAATGGATTGGCTTAAGCCTAATGACGCCCACATTCATTGTGGAAAGGGCCAAGTTTCCTTTCAAAACTCTGAAAGGGAATTAGTCACAACTCAAGGAGAGGCTGGAAATCCAAAAATTCAATTGGCCAAGGCATCTCGAATTATAAAGGGAGTCAAAAAAGGACTACCTGTCTACTTAATTAAGCTTAACAAGTTAGATCAGAAGCAAGAGTCTAGTGAAGGACCTTCTTGGCTAAAGGAATACATAGACATATTTCCTGAAGAGTTGACAGAACTCGCGCCTCAAAGAGAAGTGGATCATGAGATCAAGCTAGTACTAGGAGCTGTGCCAATTGCAAAGAAACCTTATAGAATGTCCATCCTGAAAGAAATTGAGCTAAAGAAACAACTCAAGAAACTGCTAGATCATGGCTACATCCATCCTAGCAGTTCACCATGGGGAGCTCCAGTATTGTTCCAGAAAAAGAAAGATGGAACACTTCAACTATGTATTGATTATAGAGGGTTGAATCAATCAACTGTCAAGAACAAGTACCTTATTCCTAGAATAAATGAACTTCTTGATCATCTTTAGGGTGTGAAGATCTTCTCCAAGATTGATCTCAGGTCTGGTTACTATTAGATAAGGATCAAGGAAAAAGATATCCCATAGACGGCCTTCAACACAAGATATGGGCACTTTGAGTTCCTAGTTACGTCATTCGGGCTTACGAATGCGGCTGCCACCTTCAACAGGTTAATGCAGGATATCTTTAGGCCATATATTGATGACTTTCTGCTCGTCTTCTTCGACAACACTCTAGTCTATTCTAAACAAGAAGAAGATCATGAACCCCAACTTCGGATTGTCCTTGAGACAATGAGGGCACATAAGTTGTATGCTAAGATGAAGAAGTGCATTCTTGAAACGTCAGATTGAATATGTGGGATTCATCATATCAGCAGAAGGAATCTTAGTGGACTAGCCAAGGTCAGAGATGTGCTAGAATGGCCAATACCAACAACTGTCAAAGAAATACGCAACTTTCTTGGATTGACAGGATGGTATAGGATCTTCATCAAAAACTATGCTTTGATTGCAGCACTTCTGATGGACTTACTAAAGAAGCAAACAACCATTACATGGTCAACTCCCGAACAAACCAGCTTTGATAGATTGAAGCAAAGTTTGGTATCAACACCTATCCTAAAACTTCCAGACCTCAATAAGGAGTTCGAGGTAGTAACATATGCTAGCACACTTGCCTTAAGATGTGTGCTCATGTAGGAAGGTCATCCTGTAGCATACTCTTCAAGGAAATTGAAGAGTCATGAGAAGAATTATGCTATGCATGATCTGGAATTGTTAGCTGTCATCCATGCTCTAAAGCTTTGGAGACACTACATGTTGGGTAACAATTTTACTCTAGTGACTGATCATAAGAGTCTCAAGTGGATCTTTACCCAGAATGAGCTCAACATGAGGCAACATCGGTGGATTGAAGTGCTGGAAGAGTATGAATTTGAAATCAAGTACCAACTAGGAAAAGAGAATGTAGTTGCTGATGCACTCAGTCTCGCAAGGCATTCCTTAATTCTCTAATCTTGCAAAATCCATCAACAACTAGATCTCTAGCTACAAAGGTATCTATACCAAACAATCCAATACTTGAGTTAGCTGGAGAGGAAGCATGCCATGACCCAGCCTACCAAACGATGCTAAGGGAGATCTCTATCAAGGATCGGGACCAAAAGCTGCAGGCTAAGTATCATGAATTCTCTATCAATAATGGACTTGTCTACTATAGAATGAGCCTGTGTATATCGGCAAGTCAGTCACTTAAGCAGAAGATATTGCGGGAAGCTCATGATTCTCCTTTCTCAGGACATCCTGGCTATGCCAAGACTCTCAATGCAGTTAGGAAGAGCTACCATTGGGAGAGGCTTAAAGGTGACGTTCTCAAATATGCCATCGAGTGTTTGTCTTGTCAACGTATCAAAGCCGAACATTTCAAAATGCCAGGGAAGTTGCAACCGCTTGACATTCCCCAAATGAAATGGGAATTCATCAATATGGATTTTGTTGTTGGCCTACCCCAAGTTCAGGGGGGATACAACTCCATCATGTTTGTAGTTGACATGCTAACTAAGGTTGCACACCTTATTCCAGTAAAGACAAACTATAAAGCCTCAGACATTGCAAGATTGTTTGTGAAGGAGATATTCAAGATACATGGGCTACCAAGAAGAATCGTTAGTGATCGTGATTCTCTCTTCACATCACACTTCTAGAGAGCTATCTTTGAAGCTATTGGGACTCAAATCTCTTTTAGCACAACTTACCATCCCCAAACCAATGGTCAAATAGAGTGAGTCAATCAAGTCATCGAGGATATGCTTAGGGCATACTGCAGTCGTGAACCAAAAAGATGGATTCAATACTTACCTTTGGTTGAATTTGCCTAAAATGCTTCTTACCAACAAAGCATTCAGATGACCCCTTTCCAAGTATTGTATGGTCATGATTGTCGAAGTCCCCTAAACTTCTCAGATCCAACCTTGAGGGTTGAAGCTTCAAGGTAGATGTTGGAAGAGATGGATGACAAAATAAAGTCAATAAAATAGGACATCCAAGCTGCCAAGGATAGACAGAAGGCATATGCGTATTTGAAGCATCAAGATAGAGTCTTCGAAGAAGGAGACATGGTCTTCATTCGCGTACGCCCAAAGAAGAGTTCCCTATCCTTAGGAGATTGCAAGAAGCTAAGTCCAAGGTATTGTGGACCGTACAAGATCCTCAAGTGCTTAGGACCTAATGCTTATAGACTGCAACTCCCTGAGAACCTAAGGGTTCATAATGCATCCCATATCAGCCTATTGAAGAAATATGTATCTAATCCTAACCATGTACTTGATGACCAACAAGTTACTGTTAAGGTGGAATTCTTTCTGGGAGGAAAGACGACTTCGATCAAATTCAAAGACATGAATTTAGGTATCCATGAGATTCTACTCAGAATGGATGGGCTTAAACCTAATGATGCCCACATTCATTGTAGAAAGGGACAAGTTTCCTTTCAAAAGTCTAAAAGGGAATTGGTCACAACTCAAGGAGAGGCTGGAAATCAAAAAATTCAATTGGCCAAAGCATCTCAGATTATAAAGGGAGTCAGAAAGGGACTACCTATCTACTTGACTAAGCTCAACAAGTTAGATAAAAAACAAGAGTCTAGTGAAGGGCCTTCTTGGCTAAAGGAATACGCGGATGTATTTCCTGAAGACTTAACAGAACTCCCACCTCAAAGAGAAGCGGATCATGAGATCAAGCTAGTACCACAAGCTACGCCAATTGCAAAAAGACCTTATAGGATGTCTATACCGGAAGCAATTGAGCTAAAAGAAAAACTCAAGAAACTGCTAGATCAAGGCTATATCCATCCTAGAAATTCACCTTGGGGAGATCTAGTACTGTTCCAGAAAAAGAAAGATGGAACACTTCAACTATGTATTGATTACAGAGGGTTGAATCAATCAACTGTCAAAAACAAGTACCCTATTCCTAGAATAGATGAGCTTCTTGATCGTCTTCAGGGTGCAAAGATCTTCTCCAAGATTGATCTCAGGTTTGGTTACTATCAGATAAGGATCAAGGAAGAAGATATCCCAAAGACGGCCTTCAATACAATATATGGGCACTTTGAGTTCCTAGTTATGTCATTGGGGCTTACGAATGCACCTGCCACCTTCAACAGGTTAATGCAAGATATTTTTAGGCCATATCTTGATGACTTTGTGCTCGTTTTCTTCGATGAAAATTTAATCTATTCTAAACAGGAAGAAGATCATGAACCCCAACTTTGGATTGTCCTTGAGACAATGAGGTCACATAAGTTTTACGCTAAGATGAAGAAATGTGCATTCTTCAAGCATCAGATTGAATATCTCGGATTCATCGTATCAGCGAAAGGAATCTCAGTAGACCCAGTCAAAGCGAGAGATGTGCTAGAATGGCCAATACTAGCAAACTGTCAAAGAAATACGTAGTTTTCTTGGTTTGACAGGATGCTATAGGATCTTCATCAAAAACTATGCTTTGATTGCTGCACCTTTGACAGACTTACTGAAGAAGCAAACATCCATTGCATGGTGAACTCCCGAACAAACTAGCTTCGACAGATTGAACAAAAGTTTGGCATCAACACCTATCCTAAAGTTTCCAGACCTCAGTAATGAGTTAAACGTAGTAATTGATGCTAGCGCACTTTCCTTAGGATGTGTGCTCATGCAGGAAGGTCATCCTGTAGCCTGGTCTTCAAGGAAACTAAAGAGTCATGAGAATAATTATGCTACCCATGATCTAGAATTGTTAGTTGTCATCCATGCTCTAAATCTTTGGAGACACTACCTATTGGGTAACACGTTTACCCTAGTGATTGATCATAAGAGTCTCAAGTGGATCTTTACCCAGAACGAGCTCAACATGAGGCAACGTCGGTGGATTGAATTGTTGGAGGAGTATGACTTTGAAATCAAGTACCGACCAGGAAAAGAGAATGTAGTTCCCGATACACTCAGTCAGAAGATATTCTTGAATTCTCTAATCTTGCAAAATCCATCAACAGCTAGATCTCTAGCCACAAAGGTATCCATGCCAAACAACCCAATACTTGAGTTAGCTAGAGAGGAAGCATGCCATGATCCAGCCTACCAAACGATGCTAAGGGAGATCTCTATCAAGGCTCAAGATCAAAAGCTGCAGGCTAAGTATCATGAATTCTCTATCAATAGTGGACTTGTCTACTATAGAACGAGAGTATGTATACCGACAAGCCAATCACTTAATCAGAAGATATTGTTGGAAGCTCATAATTCCCCTTTCTTAGGATATCGTGGCTATGCCAAGACCCTCAACGCAGTAGGAAGAGCTACCATTGGCAGAGGCTTAAAGATGACGTTCTCAAATATGTCACCGAGTGCTTGTCTTATCAACGTATCAAAGTCGAACATGTCAAGACACGCAGGAAGCTGCAACTGCTTGACATTCCCCAAATGAAATGGGAATTCATCAGTATGGCCTTTGTTGTTGGCCTACCCCAAGTTCAAGGAGGATACAACTCCATCATGGTCGTGGTTGACATGCTTACTAAGGTTGCACACCTTATTCCAGTAAAGGAAAACTATAAAGCCTTAGACATTGCAAGATTATTTATCAAGGAGATATTCAAGCTACATGGGCTACCAAGACGAATCGTTAGTGGTCATGACTCTCTCTTCACATCACACTTCTGGAGAGCCATCTTTGAAGCCATTGGGACTCAACTCTGTTTTAGCACGGCTTACCATCCCTAAATGGATGGCCAAACAGAGTGAGTCAATCAAGTCATCGAGGATATGTTTAGGGCATACTACTGTCGTGAACCAAAAAGGTGGATTCAATACTTACCTTTGGTTGAATTTGCCTACAATATTCTTACCAACAAAGCATTCAAATGACCCCTTTTCAAGCATTGTATGGTCATGACTGTTGAAGTCCCCTAAACTTCACAAATCCAACCTTGAGGGTTGAAGCTTCAAGGTAGATGTTGGAAGAGATGGATGACCAAATAAAGTCAATAAGACAGGACATCCAAGCCGCCAAGGATAGACAGAAGGCATACACGGATTTGAAGCATCAAGATAGAGTATTCGAAGAAGGAAACATGGTCTTCATTCATGTACGCCCAAAGAAGAGTTCCCTATCCTTAGGAGATTGCAAGAAGCTAACTCCAAGGTATTGTGGACCATACAAGATCCTCAAGTGCCTAGGACATAATGCTTATAGACTGCAACTCCCTGAGAACCTAAAGGTTCATAATGTATTCCATATCAGGCTATTGAAAAATTATGTACCTAATCCTAACCATGTACTTGATTACCAACAAGTTGCAATGCCTAGTCAAGGAGTCCTTGAAAGAAAGCCTGATAGGATCTTAGATGTTAGGGAGAGACAACTGAGATCCAGAACCTTGAGATAATACCTCGTCCAGTGGAAAGATTATCCTGAAGAGAATGCCACTTGGATAGATGAAAGCACTCTCAACCATCAATATCCCCAGTTTGTCTTGAGATGAGGGCATCTCGATTCCTCCAAGAGGGAGAGAATGTAATATTCCCGAATTTAGCCACGCATTCTGCATACGAATCTCCTCTTAGGAGGCTAAGAGGTTAGGATAATAGCAATTGTTTTTTAAATAATCCCTCCCTCCTCCAGCTGACTGTTGTGTTGGAGAAGAAGGGTTTAGCAAGAGCCACCAAGCTCCTTGCTGAAGCTTTCAGGGGGGATTACCCATGCATATTGACACGTGGGGGAGGGAGAATCCCCTCCCCTCGCCTATTTAGTCCCTGCCGTGAGCTAGGAGGGTCCATAGAGGCTAACGCTGTAAATGGAAGGGTGGTCGCCGCCATGAAGCCGTAGGGGGAGAGATTGACATTGCCGTGGGACTACCATAAAAAGAGAGAGAGGGGAGTGGAGAAACTGAGTTGCTGTCGTGAGACAAAGGAGGAGCCGTCACGAGACACCACCCAGTCACCATTGCAGCTACCACTGCAGTCTGACCGTGCCCGCATTCATGCTGCCAGCAACTCGAAGTGTAGTCCGCCCTGTCCGTCGACATGTCACCATCTACCGCCTTTCTTCTGCCAAGTGGGCTTCCTAGCAAGCCCCCCCTCATATGGACTAATTAAGCCCTTCCCCCCCCACCCACAAATTCTTCTTTTGGGCTCCCTCCTAGCCCTGGTTCATGTGCCTCTTTTAAGCCCTTTTTTCCCCCCACCTAAAAACCCCCTCTTCAAGGTTATACACCCCTTCCTTTCCCTTTTTTTTCCCTTTTTTTCACACCTAGGGCATCCTAAAGACCACCCCCGGGATCAAATAAAAAATCCCATTTCTGTGGCTTTAATAAGCCTTACCTCAAAGGACTTTAAACCCTCTCCTCGGAATCTAAAGGCCTTTTTTGTGAGCCTTCTTATTGCCCTCGCAAGTGGGGTTTAAAAGCCTAGTTACCCCGTTGAAATCAAGCCCTTTTGGCCACTTTAGGCCGACGTTTAAAGACCCTTTCCGTGAGCATTCCCCACTCAAATTCATAGGAGGAAACCTTCTGCAAAAACCGTTTTTGAAAGACAGTGCAAGCTGTCACAAAGGGGAGTTACGAGTGCAAAAGGAGACGGCCAAGGTCATAAATCTGCATCCAAGACGGAAAGCCCACATTCACGATGGTCGTAAGAAAGCCCAAGGCGCAACCCCAGGAGGATCGTCTCCTAGCATCCACATGGACATCTCACCACAAGTCCAGGTTTTCCTTCCTAATTTTTATTTTACGTTGTTATAATTCAATCGTGTGTGGATGATTTTTGGAGATAGGATGCATTTTTTGTCTTAAATACTTTGGTTAATTTTGAAAAAATTAGCTCACGACAGAAGAGTTCGGCCATTAGTATTTTCAATAAAACAAACAAGATAAAGCGAGCAGAAAATTGATATGCATTTCTAGCAAGTAGTTTTATGCATTGCAATAAATTGAAATTTGATTAATGTCCATTTTTACAAACCAGAATTATGATAGTACACGTCGAAGAAATAAACCGCATATTGCATTATTGAATATCTTTTTCGAAATAATTCCTAAAGAAATTTGCTAGAAACCGTAGGAAATTGCTAGGGTTGCATGAAGAAGATTTTACTCCAGGCAAGTGGCCTAAAACCTTAAATCAATGAAAGAGTGTATAAGTTCTGCATACGACGAATTCATTCGAAAATGAAAGTAGTAAAAGGCTGCATGTTTTAGCATGAATCTTGTTCGCATGTTATAGAATGATTAATTGGAATTAGGCTATAACCTATGATCTTAAACCGAAAAGTTAGGATTTGAAAATCAACTTATGCGTAAACAATAAGTCATGTGGTTATGAAAATGATAGCGTAATTATCTTCAAAAATAGATAGGTTAAATTGGCATAAACCTAAACACCTAAAACCGTGGAGTACTCGTTTAGAAAAGGGTTAATTCAATGTGATGTATCCCAAGGAACTAGGTAGGGTTAGCCCGGTGAAGACATTTACCTAGTCGCACGTATTGCCAAAAACTGAAACTCATATACCCTAAATACTTGCCCACGTTCACGGAATGTAGAGACAGTAGGACATACTTGCGTGAAGTGATCTAGGGTTTTCCTAAGAATCTCTCACTAAAAAGATGAAACTCGAAACCTTAGGACTGACAAGTCGACCTAATGCCATCGAGAACATATTATTTTGTGACTCCATTCGATGGATAAATAGTCCCATAATTGATGCGACACTTGTGCAACAAGTTGTAGAGTCACATGATCTTGTGATTTGATCACAAGGGAATGGCCAATTCCTCGGAATGAGATTGGTAGATTATTACGCAAGTTATCTTGCAATAGGATGAATAATCATCCTAATATAGTATCTTTTCAAGGTAAAGATAATTGCTTGGAAGCAAAGGACAAGCCAATAAATTGGAATAATATATGAACTTAAGGTATTGATCAAGTCGGCTTAATAGGGTACGCCCTAACCCAGGATATAGGGGATCTTTCCAAGTCAAAATTAAATCCCGAATGGAGTGCTAGATGCATTCGGAAAGAAGGATTCACTCCTTAGAAGTTGGCCAACAATAACAACCAATGGAATGATTGTGCTTGTTGCAGATTTAAGAGCACTATTTTGCTTTGTTTGAACAAAGATTTAAAGGATAAATGGATATCTAATGCTTCAGGATGAAGGCCTGAAGGGAGAGGCTGCTTCAGTTACCCTCGACTGCCTGCGGACCCTAACCAAGGGGGTTGTTAACTATGCCAGAAAGGTGGACTGAACCCGCTGGAGAGGTCTCTCTGTTAAGCGCTACTTGGAGCTGGAGGACGCTTGGGTGCCAGGGGGGTTCTGGCCATAAACCCCTCGCCTTCCAGGCCCTGCACAAGAGGCGAACGTGACTCGGGATTGGATCTCGAGGCCCACATACTAGTCTACGGGTGGAATCTTAGATTAGTGATCCCTATGGATTGCTGGATAGCCTTTGGGCGGATTGTGGATAAGCCTATGGGCTGGACTTTATGTATTTCAAAGATAAATATGATAACCTATTAAAAAGGAACTTGTTTGACATTGCTTTTCTATGTCAAGTGATATGATTACGTGAAGGAACTAGTGCCTAATGGGCTAATTAAGGAAGTTGATTGATACATGTCCAACTAAATGTGCTAGGTAATTAAATAACTAAAACAACCTGAGGAAACTGCGGTGGATGTGGCCATAGGTCTGTCCTACGGATGGGTGGTCTCGGTTGGTCGGGAGCTTTTCTCAATCATGATGGACAGCTAGAAGATCATTCAAAGAATACGAACAGCAAGAGCGTTGACCTAGAATCTAAGATACAAATGATCCCAATTTACGTTGTTTTAGGGAAACGGAATGGGGCTATGCCTTATGGGGCAGGGAGGTTGAGCATGCCCATCCCTCTCGTTTCCCATTCTCCTTGAACCAAGTGCACCATGAATCCGCTTCGAACCTGGTGTTTCTGCATAAAGTAGTTCGCTCGAGTTCAATGCTAGTTGCCATTAGGAAATGACCAATAGGAAAAACCCTAGTTCAGGTCGGTCCTAAGTGGGAACAACTAGAATACTTCTGCTGCGTGTGGCAGATGTGGAAAGTCCTAGATTGCAAACCCCGTAACATTCCATGGGAGTGTTGGGCAAAGCTTTCTAGACATCCTTTCTGATGGACTGCTAAGACGTGTCCTGAAGATAACAAGTGGACACGTTACAGGCCTTGTGATAGTCATGTAAATGATCAAACTCCCTACTATCCTCCTGAACATAGTAGGGTCTTCTATCTCATCTTCAACGTCAGCACTCAGCTTTACATTTTGCTCCAATGGTACTGAAAGAGGCTTACATGATGTCATACCATACTTGGATAGCATATCCAAGATATACTGCCTTTGGGGTAGCCATATACCATCATCACATCTGATCACCTCCATACCAAGAAAGTATCTCAGCTCACCCAAATCTTTCATCTCAAACTTCTTCTTCAAGAAGTCCTTAACTTCAGCAATCCCATTGTCATTGTCACCTGTAATAATCAAGTCATCCACATAGATGACTATGATGACCAACCCTGCATCTCCCTTTCTCACATAAAGTGAGTGATTAGTATCATAAATACAAAATCCAATATTGACCAGATACTCTCCAATATTGTTAGACCATGCTCTAGGTGCTTTCTTCAGCCCATATAGCACCTTCTTTAACCTGCACACATATGTGGGATGCTCTAAATCCTCATAACCTATTGGTTGCTCAATATACACTTCTTCCTGCAATTCACCATACAAGAAGACATTCTTAACATCCATTTGTTGCAAACTCCAACCTTTGGCTGATGCCAAGGAAATAAAAAATCTAACAATTTTCATCCTAGCAACTGGACTGAATGTCTCTTCATAATCTATGCCATATGTTTAAGCATAGCCTTTTGCAACTAGCATAGCTTTATACCTGCTAACTGAACCATCTCCATTATGCTTGACTTTGTAAACCCACTTAGAGCCATTAGCTTTCTTACCCTTAGGTAAGGGTAACAAATCTCAAGTCTTATTGGCTTCTAATGCAGCCATCTCCTCATCCATTATTGCATCCCAATGAGCATGACCAGCAACATCCTCGAAATAAGTGGGCTCAACATCCTCAACTAGTTTCACCATATAAGCATAATGGTGAGCTACATAACCTTCAAAATGAAATCTTTTAATAGGGTATTTGACCCTGCTAGATCTGCGTACCACCGAATCACTCAATGGAGCCTTTACATTACTATGAGCTCTCTGTACACCTAGTGTCCTGACTGAAGGAATACCAAGCTCATCATCTAAACTCTCTGAACCAGTGGAATCTCTGTCAAATCCCAAATGACTGGTAGATGTATCATTACCATCCAGCACTTTCCTCTTTCCTTTGTCCTTCCCTGCAGCACTTATAAATCCACGTGAAGATGTGGGGCTACTCCTTAGTCTCCCAGACCAAGGGCTCACTGTAGGTGTAGTACAAGATGATGTTTTTGGTCCACTAAGACTCCATGATTCTTGTTTATCTTTCTACACATAGCTGTCCTGATCATTATTATCATCCAAAATATCACGAGCAGGTGTATACCAACTTGCAATCTCATCAAAGATAACACCCCTGCTCACTCTGAACTTACCTATGACAGTTATATAATAGTGATATTGTTTCTGCTCTAAAGAGTATCCAATAAAAACACATTTTTCTACGTTTGGATCAAGCTTCTTCCATAGCTCATCTAGCACATGAACGTATGCAACATAGCCAAATACTTTAAAGTGTGATACATCGAGCTTCTTGTCAGTAAAGCATTCTTCAGGAGTCATCCCATGAATTGTAGTTGTGGGAGTTCTGTTCGTAATGTAGACAACAGTATGGATAGCCTCAGACCATAAATTTTTGGGCATATTCTTTTCAATCATTAATGCCCGTGCAACTTCTGCAATATGCCTATTTTTTCTTTTTGCAATACCATTTTGCTGTGGAGTATACCTACAAGTAAATTGACTCTTTATCCCATGAGTCCTCAAGAAACCACTAAACTCATTAGAGAGGTACTCTCCCCCTCCATGTGATCTCAAGCACTTTACTTTTCAGCCTGTTTTTGTTTCAATAGCTGCCTTAAAAGATTTTAAGTACTCAAAGACATCACTTTTTTCCTTCATGAAGTATACCCATAACTTCCTTGAACAGTCATCAATAAGTGTGACAAAGTATTGACGGTCTGCCAATATTCGATCCATTCTCATGTGGACGATGCATGACTTTCTACGATTCGGAGAGTGCTTAGGTAAATAGGCTTTCGTGCTCATTGGTAATATCTATCATAGCTCGTTTAAGTTTGTATTCACTGGATAGAGGTGTTGGGACGGGTTTGGTTACCTCAGGTTATCATGCATGTCCATTGTACAGGCCATAGTTAGACTCCTGAAGGTCACAAACCATGAAGAAGATGGTACATCAAGGACACACCGCTTTCTTTTCGGAGGATCATGAACTCAGGGAAGGTTTTCTTGGACGACCTCCAACATGCATGAATGCCCAAAGCTGGTACGAGCTGAAAATGGTCCACATGGAGTCACATCCAAATGGAATGAGACGGTTGTCAATTTTCTACGAGTTGCCATATTGAACCCACTTACAGATCAAGGATCCCCTGCATATTTTCAAGAACATGGGCAGCTTGCTATGGGACCACATCACAGGAAAGAGAGACACTATAGGGGCACGAATGGATTTGAAGGAGGTAGGCAAGATGGAGGCACTTTGGCTGCAGTTGAGTACTGATGGTCGCGTGAAGCTACCTCACGCACCTTAGGTTTTTTCCACTAAAGAAAAGTGCATTGTGAAGCAAATAGTCAAGTCTATCCACACTTCGACTGCTAAAATCCTATGATTGGCATAAGATATGTCAGGTTTGTACTACGAATGGATTGTAAGTGGCTTGCACATTTTGCTATTTGAAGTGTAGTCATTGTTCATAATGCTTTCTCATTTGTGGCAGTTTGTTCTACCGATCGTGATCGTAGGATGCCTTACTCCAGAAATATGCGGGGCCATTTACAGGTTGTAGACTTTACTGCAATGGATCTCACAGAAGGAGATTAAGACATCCTCTATTGAATTCGCGAGGCAGGGAGAAGTGGAGACGGCCTATCTCTTTGAGAAATACTTGCCTACCAGCATGCTCACAATACAAATCCATCTTCTTGTGCATCTTTAGATGAAGTGGAGATTGTTGGACCTGTCCATATGTGATGGATGTTCTTCTTGGAGCACTTCATGAAAACCCTGAAAGGCTTTGTGAGACAAGGAGCTAAGCCAGAAGGTAGCATGGCTGAACATTGGTTGGTATCTGAGGCGCTAGTGTATATTTCACAACGGCTACCAATGGTGGATCTAGGCAACAATATACTATGGTCGACGATGATAGACTAACCGGAGATGTGGTGGTTGGAAATGGGGTAGAAAAAAGAATGGATGCCACAATGGAGGAGAAAGTGAATCGCTTTTGTATGTTGCACCATGTCTTTATGGAGACGGGGCTCGCCAGGTACCAGCAAGTTAGGTAAGATTGAGAGGAAGCGCGATCTAAATTTTGATGTAGTATGCGCCATCGACAAATTCGATATCCCGAGGACATGGAGGAGATGCCGCTTTTTATGTCAACGCGATGGTTACATGGAGCTTTGACCGCAACATCTCACGCAGGGGCGGAGGTCTCAACGAAGGAGTGGGAATTCTCGAGGAGATGTAGTCCAAAGGTGATGACATGTTTAGGGTTTTTTGTAAATATATTTTATATGTGACAACTAATTGAGTGTTTCAATGTACAGTACAAAATATATAGTGCAGCGTGGTTGCGCAAAGGACATTTCCGCATGGAGCGTATTGACAAAATGCGCTCCACAACAGACTGTGGTATCATGGCAGGGTTCGAGCAAGAGAGCCGATGACGAGCAATGCATCCAAACACAGTTATAGATGAGATGGAGTATTTTGGGAACTTGCAACGTATTGTTACTGTGGATTACAGTAGCTTCTCCATGATACTATTCGATGTGCAGTGGTTCAAAGTGGTACTTGAAGGAGCTGGAGCAACAGTTCGATGAGGTCCATCTGGATTTCTTGAAATAGATTTCGAAAAAAATGGACGGATTTGCGCGACACATTTTTGTTGTCGGCCCATAGTAAGCAGGCGCATAAACTCATTTGTTTGTTAATTGTATTACGACATGGTATATGTCACAATAGTTAAATCTCTCTTGTACATGTTTGTGAACATGTAATCTTCTATCCAAATCCCCAACAATCTCGATGGTGGTATATTATACCTTCAACTCGCCAAAGTGAGAGAATATATGATCAAAGCGATGTTTCGAGCATAAATGAGGACAATATGCAAAAAGAGGGGTTGATATTGCAAGGGGTGGAGGCCACCGAAAGCTTGGAGCATATAGATGAGCCAGCAATGGGTAACAATGATGGAAATACAGGATTCCAATAATTCTTTGAGAACGAGGTGGACTCATCATTTTGTGGTGACATGTCTATTGATCTTCCAGTTTATGCTGAGTTGTGTTAGGAGATTGACATGGGACCATAGGATACTTCATACTTGGAGCATCCACGTACTCAATTCATACTTGGATACATAAGATATGCATTTTAAGTAAGATCGTTTTTTTAAGATTTATATTACCGTGCTTTGTATGATTTAAATTGATTATGCTAACATCATTTTTAATCTATGGAGGTGACCTTTGTGGATATTTAGATCATCAGGATGAGTCGAGGGATGAGTGATGAGGAGTTGTAGGATATCTTCACACACATGTCTCCAGATCAAATGGAAAGATTCACAGACATGGCGGACCAGGAGCTGTCTCGGACATCGTCACGCCGCTCTATAAGATCTATTTGATGCGGTCAGATGCTTCAGTTTCGAGCAAACGAGGTCGATGCTCTAGACTTGGGCTAGACGGAGGGAGTGCTTCAGGGTCAGCGGGATGCTGCAGAGATCCGGATGCAGTGAGCCTACAGTCGACTCGGGATACAGGTGCTACTGCTTGCTCTCGTGGCGGTTCTAGAGAGCGTGTCTCAAGTGGTTGCTATGGAGGCACGGACGCAGTGTCTTCATCTTGTCATTTTGTTGGAGTTGTGTCACCTCCGAGATTTGTCACACCTATGGGGACGTCTACTCCAGTCACTCTAGCTTTTGCTCAGCCGTCCGCAGGTGGCACCCCTATGGGTGCTACTCCCTGGTGAGTACATCAGATGTATAGGGGTCTCTTGGATATGCCCAAGAGCATGGTCGCAAGTGGGAGAGGATCCATCTTAGGCATACCCCAGAGGGGTATGCCTACCTTGTAGATGATAGGTCAGGAGCCATCATCATGAATGATGAGGGGAGGAGGGTGATGGCTCGAATGAGAGAGTTGTGCCAACAAGTTTTTCGGCACAATGTCTTGGATCATTGGACAAAAATATCGGAGGGGTGTAAGGACTACATAGTAGCATCCTTGCATAAGGAGTTTCTGGTACCAGTCGTAGAAGATAGGTTTTCTACAGGCTGGATGATGGAGTGCATGCATGCATATATATCACACAGACGATCGAACGCACGCAAGGCACTCAAGAGTGGGGCTGCAAAGCCCGAGTGGCTAGATATGGACGACTGGCGCCAACTGAGGGAGGAGGATACAGATTCTCCACGACGTTGGAGATAATAAAGCGAGGCAGTTAGGGCACGACTAGAGGCCGGAGTGGTCCATCATCTTGGGAGTAGCGACCACAAGACATATCTGGAGGACTTTGTAAGTTTTTCTTTTATTTTGCTTACTTTTTTTTTTGCAATATCCATTGCACTAACAATCGTGTTTCTAATAGTTAGTATTTTTTTTTGTTTGCAGCACTCCATTAAAAATCGTGATCCAATTGGCCTTGAGACTCGATACGCAAAGAGGCATGGTCTCATTGCATTGATCGACCAATTGAATGGACGCAGTAGCCTCATAAGTCACTCATCTTTCTTGTTTATAGTTAGCATGTTTAATTAGAATACATTATTGTATGGTGGACTGATGTCTAGTTGTTTCTTTTTTTGAAAAGTCCATTCGATCGATGCTTCTTTTGTGACGGGACAAGCTTTTGGATGGTGATGATCTATAGCTTGCCCTTGGATCCCTGGAGCTCATATACCCTTCTTTTTTGGTCATGTGATCTGTGTAGACATTTTCTATGTAGTAGTGATATATTGCCATGATTGTACTAGTCGCTTTCATTATCCGATCATGTATTTATTTCATATATCAGTGTTATGATTTAATTACACTTTGTCTTTATTTACACAAACATTGTACACATTGCAGAAACTCTTTTTTCTGGCCCAAATAATGCACATAGTACTATTTCAAGGAGAGTGCAAGACTATGGAGACATGTCCAAAGTGTGGTGCTCATAGATATCGATAGGACTTGCAACGAAAAACCATCCTTAGAAAGTTCTTTGACACTTTCAGCTTATCCCCCGTATACCTCACATGTTTGATGGGACGTGAAATGGGCCGGCATTGGCTATGGCACTAGCCAGACCTCATGTTCATGAGACACAAACACCCTCACGGCCTCGCGGACCAGGAGTATCAATCTAATGCTAAAGGACAAACTGCCCTAAAGCTTAATTTATGCGTTTATAGTTTATAGTCCAACGTTTCTTTTTCTCATAAACTCCTCAGAGGGCAAACCCATACACATTGGCAATGCCACGATCACACACATATAGAGACAACCTCTGGGTAGAAATACCACGGCCCCACTATAGCTCTCCTACATCGTAGGGACTGGCCCCTTGATGCGCTGCTCAACATATAAAATAATCAAACACAACCTCCTCTCTTTATATTTCTCGTATTTCCAGGAGATATACCATGTGTCCTCACTTAACAGTCCCTTAGGAAACCGCCCCTCTATCCTATGGAAAGGGATAACCTCACACTCTCAATCGTGGGTCAAATTCCTAAGAAAACAATTGCTATGCAGTCCAAGAGCTTTTCCTTTGATACCATGAACCATATATAGTGCATAATGTGAATGGTTTAGTGCACAAACAAAATAAAATCAGCATTGTGCATCATGTAAAAACATTCTTTTTATGATTTCCATGCTAATGCTTAGGTACTACAAAGAGAACAGACACCGAGTCGTAGGCTCATACTGCCTTTCCCTTTATTTTAAAATAATATCCTATAGGCATGATGCAATACATAAATCAGATTTAAGATTATACTTTGACTCTCAAATTCCCCTCTCACCCTACCGTTTAATATTTTGCAATCGTTGATAGGTGAAAAGGTCGTTTTATGTGTATTTCTTTATAGAGAAAGCGATAAACACGGACAAAAATAGAAAAACGAGGATAAATCGAGGCCAACCTCATGCTTTGCCTTCATTAATAATTGCATAAACACACATGTTATTTTTTGGAATTTTTCTTTTACTGTTTCTTAATTTTCTCCCATTTTTCACTATTTTTTTATATTTTTTCTCTATTTTCTTCAATAAAAATGACTAGAAATTAAGATTGATTGTGGGCTGTGGCCCTTAGGTTCCTTGACAGTAAAACTTTAGGTTTTAGTGGCATTATATCTTATATTTCCCATTTATTTTGCAAAAAAACCCCATTTTACCCCTTAAACGCGTGTTTTACGGGTTTTATGACATTAATTTCAGCCATATCACTTATGATTTTCTGATTTTCAGATTATAAACTGATAAAACTCATAGGAAACAACATAATGATGCATAATCAGCCCATGGAAACAATATTTCATCAACCCAATAGCATAAAACTCATTTTTCCTTCATAAAAATTGAATTACCGCTTAGGCTTCATGTCTCGGGATCTTGGTTTTGGTGTGGGACTGCAAGACTGCCCTCGTTCAATGTCTAGCATCTTCGCAATCAACAATCTTCATGTCTTCATCGATCCGGAAGCAATCTGGTCTCAACCGGACAAGCTTTCCTTCACCATTCTTCATTTTCCTCTTGTACACAAGAACAGCCCCTTAGGGGAGAGAGAGGAAGGAGAGAGAAAGACTAGAATCGGAATTCTCCATCCAGGCTACCATTGGACGAGTGAAGGATGGCGATATGCTTAGCCCACAGAGGGGAATCAAGGGCCGATGCCTGCTCCATGGGTTGTATGCAACCCCCATGCCTCATCATCATGAAAGAGGGCGCAAAATTCGGCGTAGTTTTCTCACGCCATGGCTTCACATTTTTTCATCTTCATTTCATGTGGCATAAAATTTGGGCCCCCAAAGGTCACTAGTCATTTGGCCCAAAGTTTGTCCACCTCTTTGCATCTTGACCTGTTTCTTGGCCATTTCCCCGTCCGGGCTCCGATTTGAGTGCTGTAAATTTTTGGGCGTTCAACTTGACATCCCTCATTGGCTGGAAACTCCTGACAACCCCCACAATAGTCTGAAAAATTATCAAAAATCAACAAGTGTCACTCTGATGCCTTTTAAGAGTCGTATTTCACTTAGTGCTTAAAATCGTCCTAGCCGGAGCCGCCGCCTTCGATGTTGAATATTTTTTTCCTAAATCCCGAATTTTTTGGAAAATTTTGGGCACATCCTAAGCTCGAAACTCTGGTCTCATTAGCGACCACGGGATAGGGTGACTCAGCCCGTCGAATCCCACAACATATCTGCACAAAACAACCAAAGGAAGCATCAAGCTGATACAAAATAGATACATACTAAACACAGCACAATGCTCACCCTACCCCCTGACAAAACCAAGGCATGACATCCACAAGGAGTAGGCCTAGCATAATCTGATAGAAGGTCCAAATCTAGTCACTAACCAACTGCTCCAACACGGCCAATTAAAAAGAACTATCAAAGAGGTCGCCCTAAGTGGTGGTCTGAACTACCTACCTAACTAAGGACAACACAACCAAGAGCTCCTACTATAGGCGAGGACTCCTATAGCCTAATCAAGAAGTATTTTCTTTTAGCACATTTTTTCTTTTAGGTTTTTTATGTCTCCATACTCGGGTATGTAAAAAGGAGAGAGCTGAGCGTAGTGACCCAAGGAGAATAGGGCATCGGCCTCAGGTCCTATCTCGGTACCCAAGAACCTACCAAGCTCTCGCAAGGCGACACTTAATCCTTTTCTGATGCTCACTTTTATTTTTGCTCCAACCTTCCTTACTTTCTTCTTTTCCAGCAAGAAGCCACCCCTAGGAAGACAAGGCATTGGCTCCGGGTCTGGCCCTGGGTCTGTCTCGTCCCCAGGAACCTACCAGGCCTTCGCAAGGCGATGATCAACTGCCTATAGATTTTCCTTTATTTTCTTTTTTACTTTTATAGGGGGTTAGAACCCCTTTTTGCACACCTCTGTATATATTTATTGTCTTTAAGATATTCAGGGTTTGTTTTCTCTTATATCATCATCATTATGTTTCTTCTGGCTGGCTTCTCTAACCACCTCACAACTAACAAGAGCTCCTAGAACGGCTGCCTAGCCCGCGAGCACAACAGGGTCCCTAGGACTACTCCTAAAATAGGTCTCTCGATGCCTGGCAATGTCTTTACAGGAGGCAATGACTACTCAGACCTCCCTCAAACATACCTAACCTAAACCTGGGACTTCATGCCTTGAACGACACTGGTCCCCAATAAGAAAAGAAAAATCCCCTACAAGTACTCAGACAAATATAGTATAAAAACACGGTACTCATAAAGGAAAGATATCACCTGGATAGGGCCACAAGAAGCTTCCGTGCAACAAAGGCTCCTTCCAAGCTCTTCTTTGAACTTGTCTACCACAAGACTACAACAAGAAACCATTAACATCACCTGTACTAAACAGACAACTAGCCCTCTTGGCCTAATGAAATATAGCATTTCACTACAAAAAACTGATCGGCCCTCTTGGCCTAACGAAATAAGACATTCAAAACCTTGCAAAACTGGCCCTCTTGGCCTAACGAGATCAAACAGAATAGCACCTGCATATTCCTCCCTGGAATAGTACATATATACAATAATAGGCTCCTTTCCAAGGAGGAAAAAATAGGCTCGCAGCCTTAAACTAAATGCATAGGGTTATGACCCAACCCTCCTGCATATATAGAAAGAGGCGTACGCATAACATGTTGTCTAATCAACCTATCGGTCTAGGATAACAATGGTAGATTGGTCTCAGCTACTCTTTGCATCACCCATATCAACCATCGTCTGCCATATATTGCATGCTCAGATAACATTCCCCACAAGCGACCGGGTCTTATCTCATTATTGATAACAATATCCAGACTAGAGCCACAATTGAAGAAAATGTCTTCTTCATAAGCAAGATTTGCCAATGAATCCGCAAACTGATTCCAGTAACATGGAATCAGCTGAAAAGACACCCTCTCAAACTCCTCAAGTAGGGTCATCGCAGTTTGATGATACATACAAAGAATGGGATTCCACACTGTGTAGGTCCCATCTAGCTGATTCAGGATCAACTGGGAATCCCCTTTTACTAACAACTGTTGAATACCACCTTGTTTGGCAATATGAAGTCCCATAATCAAGGCTTTATACTCCGCCATATTGTTAGTGAATCCTACCTTGAGATAGGCAGCTAAATTCATCATAACTCTACGTCGGGGATCTCGGATTACTACTCGAACACTCCCTTTTTTATTAGGGCCCTTGGATGCTCCATCAAAATATAATGTGTACGTACAAAATGGGTTTACATAGCCTACCATCATGAACTCCTCTATTGGTAGCTATGATAATCAAAGTTTAACATGTTGAGAGGATGAACTGACGGCTCCATTCCACCTTCTTCATTGAACTCAAGAGGGATACTTGTCAACAGTCGTAAGCAGTGATGGAAGAAGACTTCGATCTCCCTCACAAAGGTTCCGTCTTCTAGCTCAATCACTTTGTATCCTTTGCTCCACGAGATAAGTTTCCCCTGATGGTATCTCTGCTCTAGATATGGGTGCTCCAAATAAGGAATTCACCAACCCATCAACCAGCTTTAAGCGCTCGTGCAGGTCTCAAATCATCCCCAGCATGGACCTGCAATGCATTTTTCTATATTAGCATACTTAGAAATAACAAGGTTTAATCTTATTAAGATTAACCTTATTTTTAAACTCTACTCCCTACAGATCAGCTAGTAGAGCCGTAGACCTATTTTTTCCTATCCTAACAATCTTGTAGGGGCCATCCCATTTAGGTTCAAGCTTCCCTGGAAACAACTCCCTACATGCATTATAGTATAGAGGTATACTTCTTTGCTTTAAGGTCATGCAACTGCTTCATCTGACGTTTAGCTACCTCTTGGTGTAACAAGCTCTCCAACTTCAGTTCTCATCCAGATGGGCTATGGTCGTGAACCGCTCAAAGAGGGAATCCTCATCTCCCAAAGAGTGGTTAATTGCAAACCGTATGGTTGGCAACTCGATTTCAAGGGGTAACACACACTCTTCTCCATAAACTAATTTAAATGGAGCATGGCTGGTAGCTCGCTTAAACGTTGTATTGTACGCCCATACTGCCACATACAACTTCCTGTCCTAGTCTCATTTCTTCTCAGAGACTATTTTAGACAAGACACCCACAAGCTGCTTATTAGTACTTTCAACTTGACCATTTTCTTGCGGATTATAAGGGGTTGTTTTATAATGCTTGATTTGCCAAGCTTCAGTTAAGCTTTTTATTACTTTATACAAAAAATGGGTTCCACGGTCCGACACTAGTTTCTTCGGGGGACCGAAACGATAGATAATCTGCTCTAAAAGAAAACTTGCTGTCTCTTTTGCATTTTCCTGCCTTGTCACCCGTGCTTTTGACCATTTTGTAAAATAATCAGTGGGCTGGCTACTATAATGTATCTCTTCTGAGTAGTAGATGACGGGGTAATAGGACCCACAAAATCAATGCCCCACTTCTCAAATGGAAGGATAGCCATGATAGGCGTAAGTGGGCATTTCCTATACTCTCTACTGTCATGTCTTTGACAGGTATCACATCTCTTAACATACTCAAAGGAATCTTGGAAGATGGACGGCCACCAATATCCAGCTCTTAAAGCTTTCTGTGCCGTCAACCATCCCGCGAAGTGTCCTCCACATGTAGAGTCATGACACTCTTCCAAGATGAAAGGAACCTCGTTAGGCATCACACATCTGTGGTAGATATCATCAACACCCTGCCGATATAGTGTTCCTGTGATCAAGGAAAACTTCAAAGCATGTTGCTTAATTTTCCTCTTTTTAGACTTTGATAGACCAGCTCCAGTCTCTCCCGTTGATAGATAATGCGTAATAGCAACATACCAAGATGGGATAGAAGTTGTATCAATTTTAAACATTTCTTCAATATCACTTTCTTCAGCCAAAGTCTCTTTCGGCTCCCCGAAATCCATAAGCCATTCCACAATACCCTGCAACCTCAGTGGCTTACTCTTAATCTCATAATCAAACTCCTGCAAAGTGATTAACCACTTTGCCAAATGATCAGGTGGCTGTAGCTTGTTCATAAGCAATCTAAGCCCTTCCGCCTTTGTATAGAAAACTACCTTCTCATAGAGGATGTAGTGCCTGAATTTTTTAGTCGCAAAGACCATCGTAAGACACAACTTCTCCATGTAGGTATAGTTGATCTCTGAAATGCCCAATTTGCGACTAGCAAAAGCTATCGGATGATACCACTTTTCCTCCCAAATTTGGGCTAAACAACCGCTGATACTATGCATGGTGGCTGCACTGAAAATATGTAAAACATCTCGCCTCTTTTAGGTGCTTTCAAAACTGGTGCTTTTACTAGCTCTCGTTTCACATCCTCGAAAGCTACCTTACAAGGGTTGCTCCATTCAAATAGACAGCTAAAGGATAATAAGTTCGTTAATGGCAACGTCCTCTTTGCCAAGGCATTTATAAACCTCCGATAGTACCCTATCGATGACAGAAAGCTATGTACCTCTTTTGGAGTACGTAGTGGACTCATAGCGACTATAACCTTAATCTTTTTAGGGTCAGTTGCGATCCCTACTAAACTGGCCACATGGCCTAGCAATAGCCCATAAGGCACTCCAAAGACACACTTCCGTGGATTAAGAGTGATACAAAATTGTCTGCAACGCTCAAACCACTTTCTCAAAATAATCAACATCCTTTCCCTTAGAGTGGCTGCCCCCAAGTCATCGATAAATACTTTCAACTCATCTAGGGGGATGTCACCAAAGGTCTTGTCTGCTGTTCGTTGCCATGATCCAGGTGCATTGCACAAACCAAAGGCCATCACATGGTACGCAAAAGTACCAAAGACAGTAATGAAAGTTGCTTTCAACTTGTCCTCTTTTGCAATTTCCATCTAGTTGTATCCTACAAAGCAATCCATAAACGAATATATTTCCCTACCCACTAATTGATCCAAAATCTGGTCAATAAATGGCAACGGGTAGTAATCCTTAATCGTCTGCTTATTCAGCTCTCTAAAGTCTACATATAATTGGATCTGGTTGTTTTTCTTTTTCTTGATAACAACTGGTGAACACCATTCTGTGTGTTGTACAGGGAAGATTAAACCAGCTTTTCGCAACTTCTGTAACTCCTCAAATAGCCCATACCTCAATTCAAAAGGCATACACCTTACTTTTTGATGCATAGGATGACTGCCTTCTTTTACAGGAATAGTATGAACGCCCAGGCTGGGAGGAGGGAGGAATGCCTCTCAGCTAAGCAAAAATGTCGCGAAATTCTTGAATCAAGGACACATAGTCCTCCCTTTCTGCTAAACTGAGCATGGAACCTAATTTAATTAACCGCGAATCATTCGACGTGCCAAGGTCCAACTCAATCACGTCTGCGTCTCTTATCCTATCTTGCGGCTCTATCGGCTCATTTAGAGTTATCTGATAAATATCCTCTGTAGTGGACCCCTCTTTAGATTCATCGTTGGATGATGTCTCACTACCAGATGGGTCATTTGCTATTTCTAATTCAGTAGAGGATAAAGGAGCTCTCTCACACTGAGGAGACTCAGGGTAAGCATCAACTATTACTTGATTAGCACCTCTACCTAGAACCACTCGACCAGTAGGTATATCGACTTGGAAATCTGTTCGTAAGATCCAAGGCCTACCTATAGCAAGACTCGATAGCTAGGACGTCCTGCAAATCTTATCACCCTAAAGTCCAAGAAGCATTCTACACTTGCAGCTGTAACATGGACCTTAGTAAAGCAACCTTCTGGTTGTCTTAGGCTATCATAAGCCATTCTAAGAAGGGTGGAGCTGTCTTTTTGGATGCCTAGACCCAACCTCTCCATCAACTCTTAACTCATGATATTGACAGAGGACCCAGTGTCTACGATGGCATGCTCTACTAATATTCCATCCATGTATGCTGGAACCCTAAGGCAATTCTTTTCAGCATGATCAAACCAATCTTCCCCTACTCGTGCTATACCCAAAGGTTCTACAATATACCCAATATGCAGGATCTTCTTGAATTCCTTGCGTACTCCTGGAGATAATTTAATCAACTGTAAGAGGTTTACATTTGGTTTAACTTCGCAAAGAGAACTTGCTAAATCAAAATCATGATAGGTAGCCAAAGCTCTCTTTTCTCGCCAAACCATCCTTTCTTTTGGTCTCGGGACCGGTTTTGGCACTTTTTTTAAAGCTCTTGCCTTCTTTCTTGGCACTTCCTCATCCTTCTTAGGATCAAATTTTTTGTCAAGAGGCCTTAGAGGTCCACCTTCCATGCCACGATTCATAACTTACGTCCCCTTATCCCCTTGCTTAGGGTTTCCCGCAACTAGTTTTGCATTGTCTTTGACACCCTCTTTAGCCTTTTGGCCTTGTGTCATGGCTCTTAGGTTAGAGGTTTGAGCGTCATTGACACGGACAGCCATGATGAGGCTGACTCCATTGCCTTGTGGCAACTCTTCTATAGTGGTCTTTCCCCTTTGCAATATTTGTCTTGGTCCATCATTTTGCAGAAGGTTATTACCTTGCGCTCTATGATTAACTGGACCTGGCTGTTTACTCCCTTATTGGAGGGAACTAATCTTACTCCAATAGGTAGCAGCTAAATAGCCCGACTTCCCACAAATATCACATTTAACATTTGGAGAGTTTCTAGGGAAATGTTGTCCACCACACCACTTACATATGAATCTTGAGGATCCACCCTCTTCAAGGCGTCGACTCCCTATCATATTCTGCTTCTTCTTCAAGAAATTGACGTCAATAGCTATTTACCGATATTGTTTAGAAATCATGTCAGTGTAGTGCTTCATCATATCCTTAACTTCCCCAAGTATATTAGCTGCACTCGACTCATAGCCTCGATCATCGACACGTCGTTCCATTGCCCTAACAATTTGATTTGGCATTGGTTGTTGACTCACAGGAACAACATTAGGGTTCAAAACTTGGCTCCAACATTTGAGGGAGCCAACTGACTAGCCATAGGTGTAGTCACACTGGGAGGAGCTGGTAGCAAAGGTACATTTTAAACCATGCTTCCTCTCCCATTAGGGTTATTCATAGGCATCCCTTGACTTCCATTTGTCAATGGTAGATTGTCTCCAGGTACTAAACCCGCATTAAGATTTATTCGAGAGGAGTAGGCCATTTGTAATCGTGCTTCTAATCCTTTTGCCCGTGTGATGGCAGTGTCTATATCAGCCAAAGCCACACTGCTCAATTGTACCTGAATATTGAAATCCAATCCATGCAAGAAGTATTGCAATTGGGCAATCGACGGAATAGGAATGTAGGTTTGTAACTTACGAGACACTTCCTTAAGCTTCTTTGCATATGCTTTCACATTCTCATGGGGATCTTAGCGTGTTACATTCAAAACATGCAACTAGTATTGTCCACCTCTTTCAGGGGCATATTCTCCTCAGAAAGCTGCATAAAATTAGTCAATTGTGGTTATGGTTCCAGACTCTATGCTATGATGCCATAGTGCAGCCCTTCCTTTTAACGTCATGTTAAAGAACATCATAAGATGTCCCTCATCTTGGATGTGTTAATTAAACATTAATCTTTGGAATTCACAAATGTGAAACTCTGCATCTTCTTCAGCTAATCCATTAAAAAAGGGCAAAGGATCTCCTAAATCTGGCAAATCTGGCGTCCCTATAGGAATTGCAATGGGTTGTGCCATGACGACAATCGGATTCACAATAGGAGCTTGAACTGATAGATTCGCACCCCCACTTAAAGTGGGTTGACTTGGTGGAAGAGAGGAAGAACCTGTGCTTCCTCGTGCACCTAAAGGACTATGTGCATCAGCTGAGTTACTAAGGCCACTGCCTCTTATGCGTATCGGGCTATTTCTTTGAGGAGAATAGTGACTAACGATCTCCAACCACTGTCTAGCCCTCTCAGCACGTTTTGCTTTTTGTATTTCGACTTGATGGTCCTTGTCAAAGGACATAAACCAACTTTTTGGTCCCTATAATTCCTAGATTCGGAAACCACCACTTATTGGTAGCTCCCGGAAGACGCACCACTGACGGGACCTGAAATGGGCCGGCATTGGCTATGGTACTAGCCAGACCTCATGCTCATGACACACAAACACCCTCACGGCCTCGCGGACCAGGAGCGTCAATCTAATGCTAAAGGACAAACTGCCCTAAAGCTTAATTTATGCGTTTATAGTTTATAGTCCAACGTTTCTTTTTCTCATAAACTCCTCAGAGGGCGAACCCATACACATTGGCAATGCCATGATCAAACACATATAGAGACAACCTCTTAGTAGAAACACCGCGGCCCCACTGCAGCTCTCCTACATCGTAGGGATTGGCCCCTTGATGCGCTGCTCAACATATAAAACAATCAAACACAACCTCCTCTCTTTATATTTCTCATATTTCCAGGAGATATACCATGTGTCCTCACTTAACAGTCCCTTAGGAAACCACCCCTCTATCCTACGGCAAGGGATAACCTCGCACTCTCAATGGTGGGTCAAATTTGTAAGAAAACAATTGCTATGCAGTCCAGGAGCTTTTCCTTTGATACCATGAACCATACATAGTGCATAATGTGAATGGTTTAGTGCACAAACAAAATAAAATCAGCATTGTGCATCGTGCGAAAACATTCTTTTCATGATTTCCATGCTAATGCTTAGGTAATGCAAAGAAAACAGACACCGAGCCATAGGCTCATGCTGCCTTTCCCTTTATTTTAAAATAATGTCCTATACGCATGATGCAATACATAAATCAGATTTAAGATTATACTTTGACACTCAAACTCCCCTCTCACCCTACCGTTTAATGTTTTGCAATCGTTGATCAGTGAAAAGATCGTTTTATGTGTATCTCTTTATAGACAAAGCGATAAACACGGACAAAAACATAAAAACAAGGATAAACCGAGGCCAACCTCGTGCTTTACCTTCATTATACATTGCACAAACACACATGTAATTTTTTGGAATTTTCCTTTTACCATTTCCTAATTTTCTTCCATTTTTCACCATTTTTTTGTATTTTTCTCTATTTTCTTCAATAAAAAATGACTAGAAATTAAGATTGATTGTGGCTTGTGTCCCTTAGGTTCCTTGATAGAAAAATTTCAAGTTTTATTGGCATTATGTCTCATATTTTCCATTTATTTTGCAAAGAAACTCCATTTTACCCCTTAAACGTGTGTTTTACGGGTTTTATGACATTAATTTCAGCCATATCACTTATGATTTTCTAATTTTCAGATTATAAACTGATAAAACTCATAGGAAACAACATCATGATGCATAATCAGCCCATGAGAACAATATTTCATCAACCAAATAGCATAAAAACTTATTTTTCCTTCATAAAAATTGAATTATCACTTAGGCTTCATGTCTCGGGATCTCGTTTTTGGTGCACGACTGCAGGACTGCCCTCATTCAATGTCCAGCATCTTCACAATCAACAATCTTCATGTCTTCATCGATCTGGAAGCAATCCGGTCTCAACTGGACAAGCTTTCCTTCACCATTCTTCATTTTCCTCTTGCACACAAGAATAGCCCCTAAGGGGAGAGAGAGGGAGGAGAGAGAAAGACTAGAATCAGAATTCTCCATCTAGGCCACCATTGAACAAGCGAAGGACGGCGATATGCTCAACCCACAGAGGGGAATCAAGGGCCAATGCTTGCTCCATGGGTTGTATGCAACCCCCATGCCTCATCATAATGAAAGAGGGTGCAAAATTCGGCGCAGTTTTCTCATGCCATGGCTTCACGTTTTTTCATCTTCATTTCATGTGGCATAAAATTTGGGCCCCCAAAGGTCACTAGTCATTTGGCCCAAGGTTTGTCTACCTCTTCACATCTTGACCATTTTCTTGGCCATTTCCCCGTCCGGGCTCCGATTTGAGTGCAGTAAATTTCTGGGCGTCTGGCTTGACATCGCGCATTGGCTGGCAACTCGTGACAACCTGCATGGCAGTTTGAAAAATTATCAAAAATTAACAATTGTTGCTCAGACGCCTTTTAAGAGTCATATTTCACTTCGTGCTTAAAATCGTCCTAGTCGGAGCCGCCGCCTTCGATGTTGAATATTTTTTTCCTAGATCCCGAAATTTTTGGCAAATTTTAGGCACATCCCGAGCTCAAAACTCCACTCTCAATGTTTCATGCGTCGGTCATGGCGAGCTTGACAACGTGGCATGTGCAGAATAGATCCACAAATGCAATCCAAGGAATATTAGCAGATTCACGTGCATGGAGTCACATTTACTCTAGCTTTTCAGGCTTTTCATGAGAGCTAAGGAATCTTCAGCTCGATCTTGCTATGGATGTCGTGAACCCATTTGATCTTTGCTCAACTTCTTATATTGTGTGGCTTATAGTCCTTTTTAACTACAATATTCCGCCATGGCTTTCTACAAAGAAAGGACACCTGATCCTTAACTTGCTCACTCCTGGCCACTACAAAGTTAAGAATATGGATGTCTATCTCCATAAATTAGTTGACTTAAGACTTTTGGAAGGAGGGGGTCGCTATGGAAGATATGAGCAAGTGCAATGGTTGATGGTCCGCCAATATACAAGCCATTTTCATGTGGACCATGCATGACATTTCAATTTTTAGGGAGTGCTGAAGTAAGTAGGCTTCTATTCTCATTAGTCATATCTATCATAGCTTATTCAAGTTTGTGATCGTTAAATAGAGGTATTGGGATAAGTCCAATTATCTTAGGTTATCATGCATATCCATTATGTGGGCCACAATTAGACTCTCAAAGGTCATGAACCATGAATAAGATGGTATATCAAGGGCATGCCTCTTTCTTGCTGCTAGAGAATCATGAACTAAGGGAAATTTTTCTCAGACGACCTCCAGCACAAATAAATTTCCAAAGCTAATATAAGTTAAAAATGGTCCACACGGAGTCACATCCAAATTGAATGTGACGATTCTCTATTTTCTACAAGTTGCCGTATCCGAGCCACTCTGTTGGATCCCATGCATATTTTCAAGAATACGGGCAACTTACTATAGGACCACATCACAAGAAAGAGACACTACAGGGGCACAAATAGATTTGAAGGAGGTAGGCAAGATGGAGATGGTTTTGGCCATAGTCGAGTGTTGATAGTCCCTTGTAGCTACCTCATGCTCCTTGGGTTTTGTCCACTAAAGAAGAGCGCATTGTGAAGTAAATTATCAGGTCTATCCACACTTCAATGGGTATGATGCATTCTTTGAGGTCCACTTTTTCTAAAGACGACCAACTATCAAGGCTAAAATCCTATGAATGGCATAAGCTATGTTAGGTTTGTACTATGAATGGATTCTAAGTAGCCTGCATATTTTTCTATTTGGAGTCTAGTTGGTGTTTGTAATGCTTCTTCTTTTGTAGCAGTTTATACTATCAATCGCGATCATAGGATGCCTTAGTCCAAAAATACGTGGAACGATTTATAGGTTGTCAAATTTAGTGCAACGGATCTCATAGAAGGAGATCAAGACATCCTCTATTGAATCCGCAAGGTGAGGAGCAGTGGAGATGGTCTGTCTCTTTGAGAAGTACTTTTCCACCAACATGCTCACAATATAAACCCATCTCTTTGATCGGACCTAGAATGGGGGCTAGCATTAGCTAAGGTACTAGTCGGACCTCATGCCCTCAACAAACAACCCCATCTCACGGCCTCGAGGGCCAAGAGCGTCTATCGAGGGATACACTATCCTAAATGCTAATTATTGCGCGTTTATAGTTTGTAATCCAATAAATATTTACTTTTTCCATCTCCTCAGAGGGAGATTATACATAGATTGACAATAAATGCTACATATTACACACACAAGGGCACTCCATCGGGGCTGATTGCCGCGGCTCTATTGGAGCTCTCCTACATCTTGGGGATTGGCCCCTCGATGCACTGCTCCCACACATACACACATTCGAAACAAGCTCCCCTCTTAGTGCCAATATATTTAACGTTCCAGGAATGCACTGATCCTCACTTATCCATCCCCTTTTACCCACCGTCTAGACCTACAGCCAAGTTGCTCACTCTCTCTACGTGGGTCAAGTTCTAAAGAAACCAAGTGCTACACATCCAGCAGCTTGCAATTGATACTATTTAACGATGCTTGATGCGAATGTGTGTATAATTAAGTGCTCAAACAATTGAAAAAATAGCCTCGTGCATTGTGCGAATCCATTCTTTCCATATTTCCATACACTAACGCATAATTGTTGTGATGAGAGAAGACACCGAGCCTTATACTCATGCTATACTTCCCTTTATTTAACTTAACGTCATCCTATATGAATAATGCAATAAATACATCAGATTTTATATCATATTTCAATACTCAAACTCCCCTCTCTCCCTATTGTTTAAGGTTTTTCTTGCGGTGATAGAGGTAAAAGGGTAATTTCATGTGTATTTTGCACAAAATAAGCAGTAAATACTCACAAAAACATATAGATGGGGATAACCTAAGGCAAACCCTCATGCTTTATCCTCATTATACACTCACAAACACATCCATAATTTTTCATAATTTTTATTGTTCGTTCCCTATTTTTTTCCCTTTTAAAGAGCATTTTCTCTTTTTTTTAATTTTTTATCAATAAAAATGAAAGAAAATTAGCATTACTTCAAAGCTCTGGCTCTTGAGTCCTTAAACAACAACCATGTAGATTTTATTGGATTTTTTTTCATTTTTTTTTATTTTAAGCCCAAAAATCCCATTTTTATTCTTAAAAAACATGTTTTTTGGATTTTTTTCATTTATTTTCCACACTTTAAGTGTATAATTTCTAAGTTTTTTATTATGAGAAACGAAAACCAACAGCAAGAAATATATCCATCAATTTTCAACCCATAAATATGAACATTGCTAACCTCATCAAATGTGAAAAAAGAGTCATTTTCTTTGTAAAAATGTCATTATTGTGTATTTTTCATTATTTTGGGTTTTGAAACTTTTTGCAGGTTTGCAAATCACAGTCCGTTTGATGCTTAGCCTGCCTCCACACTGCCATCTTCAGCCCACCTTCGATTTGGAAGCAATCCGGTACCATGTCGAATGAGCATTCATCAACCGTGCTTCATTCTTCTTCACACGCAGGAACTTCCCCTTGCAGGAGAGAGAGGGAGGAGAGAGAAAGACTGAAATATGATCTCCACAACCGGGTAGCCATTCGAGGAGCGAACTGGAGCAATGGAAAGCGAACATAGGAAGAAGATTATGCATCAAATCAGTTGGGGGGGTTACTTTTAGGCTCTCCAACCCCCCTCACCATGAATCATGAATATGGTGCCAACTCCCTGCCTCACGCCAAAAAAAATGTCCCCCCCACAAAATTCATTTTTTTTAGGGGCCTCCTTTTGGGAGTCCCCTAAACGTCATGCCTTTTGCCTCTTGGCAAGTCCCATTCACACTTGACTTTGAACTTGGCCTCCCAGGCGCTCCCATTTCCTCGCGTCCGATGTCTGTTTTGAGGCCTGAAAAATCCTGGCCGTCCATCTTGAAGTCCTCCACTGTTGGGCATCTCCCAGGATCTCATCTGGCATGCCAAAAATTTGTCTAAATTCACCAATTGTTGTCAAGTGTGTCTTTTAAGCGTTTTTCGGGCATTGCCACTTAAAATCGTACTGATTGCCACCATCGCCTTCGACGAACTCTATTTTTCCCCTGAAATTCAAAATTTTTGCATATTCGCTACAAGGATATGGAGATACAACGATGGAACTTTTCGATGCAAAATAGTGGCATCGCTATTTTCGTTGCTATTAGCGTCGCAAATGCGATGCAAATAACGACATAAATAGCGACGATGGTCAGATGAAAATAACGTGGGCCGAAACCCAAGTGGGTTATTTTGTGCGCATTTACGAAAGAGAGTGCGAAAGGGAGCGCGAAAGGGAGTGCGAAAATCTTGCATTTGAGAGGGAGAGGGAGAGAGAGAGAAAGAGAGAGAATGAAAGCTTCTCACCGCCGCACTGCCGTTTGCGAAGAAGAGAAGGAAGTGTACGGAGGGCGAAGAGGAGCCGCCGAATCCATCTTCGAGCCTTTACGGTGAGTGCATTGTTCCATCTTGCTTTTCTTTTGCGTTTTCTCTTTCTCTTTTACTTTTTTTGTTAAAATTAATGTGTACTAAGAGAGGGAGAGAAAATGAGAGAGAAAATGAGGGAGAGGAAGAGGGAGAGGGAGGGAGAGGAAATGAGAGAGGGAGAGGGAGGGAGAGGAAAGAGAGGGAGAGGAAGAGAGGGAAACATTAAACATAATAGAGAAAGAGAGAAAGAGAGGGAAATAGAGAGGGAGGGAGAGGAAATAAGAGAGGGAGAGGGAGAGGAAGGAAGAGGAAAGAGAGGTAAATATTAAACATAATAGGGAAAGAGAGAAAGAGAGGGAGAGGGAGGGAGAGGAAATGAGAGGGAGAGGAAGAGAAAAAAGGAAATGAGAGAGGGAGAGGAAGAGAGAGAAGGAAAGAAGGAACGAGAGAGAGAAGAAAAAAACATTAAACATAATAGGGAGATGGAGAAAGAGAGAGAGAGGGAGAGGGAGAGGGAGAGGGAGGGAGAGGCAATGAGAGAGGGAGAGGAAGAGAGAAAACGAAAGACAAAATGAGAGAGAGAGGGAAAAAACATCAAACATAATAGGGAAAGAGAGAAAGAGAGGGAGAGGGAGAGGGAGGGAGAGGAAATGAGAGAGGAAGAGGAAGAGAGAAAAGGAAATGAGAGAGAGAGAGAGGAGAGAGAAAAAATATTAAACATAATAGGAAAAGAGAGAAAGAGAGGGTGAGGGTGAGGGAGGGAGAGGAAAAGAGAAAAGGAAAGAATGAATGAGAGAGAGAAGAAAATATTAAACATAATAGGGAAAGAGAGAAAGAGAGAAAGAGGGAGAGGGAGAGGGAGGGAGAGAGAGGAGGGAGAGGTTGTTATTTTCTTGTTTGTTGTTGTTGTAGTAGTAGTAGTTTTTTTTCTTTTCTTATTTATTGTTGTATGGTTTTCTTGTTTTTTATTGTAGTAGTAGTAGTAGTAGTTTTTTTTCTTTGCTTATTTATTATTATTGTAGCAGTAGTAGTAGTAGTAGTAGTAGTTGTTGTTGTTGTTTTTCTTCTTTTCTTGTTTATTATAGTGGGAGTGGTAGTGGTAGTGGTAGTGGTAGTGGTAGTGATAGTGGTAGTGGTAGTGGTAGTGGTAGTGGTAGTCTTAGTCGTAGTCACAGTCATGGTCGTGGTCATGGTCATAATCGTAGTCGTAGTCATAGTCGTGGTTGTAGTAGAGTAGTGGTTTTCTTGTTTGTTGTTGTTGTTGTAGTAATAGTTTTTTTTGTTTTCTTGTTTATTGTTGTCTAGTTTTCTTATTTGTTGTTGTTGTTGTAGTAGTTGTAATAGTAGTAGTTTTTTCTTCTTTTCTTGTTTATTATAGTGATCGTGGTCGTTGTCATGGTTGTGGTCATAGTCCTAGTCGTAGTCATGGTCATAGTCATAGTCATGGTCGTAGTCGTAGTCATAGTCATCGTAGTCGTGGTTGTGGTTGTAGTAGTAGTGGTGGTTTTCTTGTTTGTTGTTTTTATTGTTGTTATTGTTGTTGTAGTAGTAATAGTTCTTTTATTTTCTTGTTTATTGTTGTCTAGTTTTCTTATTTGTTTTTGTTGTTGTTGTAGTAGTGGTAGTAGAAGTAGTTTTTTTGTCTTTTCTTGTTTGTAGTAATAGCAGTAGTAGTAGTAGTAGTAGTAGAAGAGAGAGATATGTTTTGTTAAAGAAAATGAGAGAGGGAGAGGAAGAGAAAAAGGAAGAAAGAACGAGAGAGAGGGAATAAACATAAAACATAATAAAGAAAGAGAAAAAGAGAGAGATGGAAGGAGAGGAGATAATGAATGGCTAAAAAACAAAGAGAGTGGTGGTGAGGTCTAGTGCAACACCACAAGACAGGAAATACTTTGACATACATTAATTTGTGGGTGGGTGGGTGGAGACTTTACATACGTTAATTTTTGCTGAGTTACAAGAGAAGAAATCCCTTCTCAAACAATTTAAGAAAGAAAAAAAGAATGATAACAAAAACAAATTGTTTGTTGTAACATAGACAAAATGGAAAATGATGAAGGTCTTGATGCTCAAGATCGCGAGGCGTATCTTAATCAGCGTGTCCCATGTCCTTTCTCTCAATGCAAGCTGGCACTTAGACAAAAACGCCGATTCTCTACAGAACATATACGACACTTCGACGAGTTTCAATCTGAGATCATTGATCAGGTAATCTTGGATTTTCAGCAAACGATAAGAAAAGTTAATATTAATCATGCATTGTACTCACAAGCTAATTGAATACCATATACAAAAATACTGGGTGTGGTTGGAAAATTTTCTATCCAAAGAGGTGACGTCTTGTCCCAAGGAGGACTGCACCCTTTGTGGCCAATTATAAGAGTTCATGGGCGTACAATGGATACCACTTGAAAAATACTACCCAATCCATACCATCAATACCAGAGAAGATAGACAGCCTTTGAGAGTTACCTACAATCTTGGGGCTTGAGATGGAGGCAATGATCGATGCATTGATTCCCATGGATGTCGAGACTTCTGATTTGCTTAGAGAGGAAGCATCCATAGAATTATATGATCGATGCATTGATTCCCATGGATGTCGAGACTTCTGATCTGCTTAGAGAGGAAGCATCCATACAATTATATGATGGGTGCGGAGTATCTTACCTGAAGACACTGCTTACACTCCTAAGTGTTTAAGCAAAATACGGGTGGAGCGATGCCAGTGTGACCAAGTTGATCAGGTACCTTATACGTACGCTTCGTTGATTTCTTTTCAGCACTATCATTAAAAACATTTGTGCTTTTTCAAGGTGTTTTATGATTTTTTTCAAGTTACTAAAGTATCATATATTACCATCTACAAATACCATGCCTGAGTCTCGTCATGATGCATGACATGTTTTACGAAAGTCTGGCATGGACTACAATAGCATCATGCATGTATCAACGATTGCATACTATTTCGAGAAGAATACGAGAGTATGGAGACATGTCCAAAGTGTGGTTCTCATAGGTATCGATAGGATTTGCAAGGGAAAACCATCCCTCAAAAAGTTCTTAGACACTTTTCGCTTATCCCCTGCATAAACCACATGTTTCGTACATCTCGTATGGCGAGCTTGACAATGTGGCATACGCAGAATAGGTCCATAGATGGAGTTCAACATATATTAGCGGATTCATGCGCATGGAGCCACATTGGCTCTACCTTCCCAGGCTTTGCTCGAGAGCCAAGGAATCTTTGGCTTGGTCTTCCAATGGATGGCGTGAACCCATTGGTCTGCGCTTGACTTCTTACAATGTGTGGCCTATAGTCCTTGTCAACTACAATATCCCCAGCTGCTACAAAGTCAGAAATATGGACGTGTATCTTTGTCCATTAGTCAATGAACTTGTGGGGGGAGGGGGTCACCGTGCAAGATATGAGCAAGCGCGATGGTCAACAGTCTACCAATATTCAAGCCATTCTCATATGGATGATACATGACTTTCTGAGATTTAGATAGTGCTCAAGTAAATAGGCTTCCATTCTCATTGGTAATATCTATCATAGCTCATTCAAGTTTGTATTCATTGGATAGAGGTATTGGGACAGGTCTGGTTACCTCAGGTTATCATGCATGTCCAATGTCCGGGCCACAGTTAGACTCCTAAAGGTCACGAGCCATGAAGAAGATGGTATATCAAGGACATGCCGCTTTCTTGCCAAAGGGTCATGAACGCAGGGAAGGTTTTCTTGGACGACCTCCAATACGTATGAATGCCCAAAGCTAGTAGAGCTGAAAAATAGTTCATGCAGAGTCACATCCAAATGGAGTGCGACAATTCTAAGTTTTCTACGAGTTGCCATATTGGACCCACTTACAGGTTAAGGATCCCATGCATATTTTCAAGAATGTGGGCAGCTTGTTATGGGACCACATCACAGGAAAGAGAGACACTATAGGTGTTAAGATTGTGGGAGAGAAGGAAGGAGTCTCACTTGTAGCTTTCTTGCTTGCACAATGGGGGAATACACACAAAGGTGGAGGCTGAAAACTGTTTTCCTCTTCTTAATTGTGTAAGCCAAAAAAGAAGTCACATACAAAGAAATAGAATAACCCTATATATGGGTCTCAAAACCAAAGACAACTAACTAAGGTGGCATACTAACTGAGCCACGAACTAGAGTAGATAAGGATAGCTGTCATCTAGCTATTATTCATGGGCGGTGTACCAACCGCATCTACAACTAACAAGTCGGTGACATAAATGCACAACAGTCACCCTGGCATATCACGAGTGGAGCTCGATATCTCAACACTCCCCCTCGAGCTCAATCCCAATTCCTGCACACCAAGCAGGTCTCTGAACTTGCGCAGCTTCTCTACGCCCAATGCCTTCGTAAATATGTCAGCTACCTGATCCTCTGTGCTGACATAAACTAGATCAATAAGACCTAGTAAAACCCTCTCCCGCACATAGTGATAATGCACCTCAATGTGCTTTGTTCTAGCATGATAGACTAGGTTATTTGCCAAGTGTATACTACTCATGTTGTCACAATAAATGACAACTGGCCCATCTGTAGACTGATGCATATCATAAAGTAGCTTATGCAACCAAGCTACCTCACATGCAGCCATTGCTGCACCCCTGTACTCAGCCTCTATGCTCGACAAGGCAACTGTAGGCTGTTTCTTGCTGCTCCAAGTGACTGCAGCACTCCCAAAAGAGAACACATATCCACTGGTAGATTGTCTATCAGAAATACTACTAGCCCAATTAGCATCAGCGTATCCATGCAGTTGTATCTGAACCCCAGTCTCATAAAATAGTCCATACTGCAATGTGGAATTCACATACCTGAGTATGCGTCTAGCCGCATCCAAATGCGGTTTCCTTGGAGCCTGCATAAACTGACTTACCAATCCAACAACATAGCTCAAATCTGGCCTGGTAATAGTCATATAAATCAAACTTCCTACTATGCGTCTATACATAGTAGGGTCTTCCAGAAGCTCACCTGCATCTGTGCTCAGCTTCACATTCTACTGCAAAGGAACTGAAATAGGCTTACATCCTGTCATCCCATATTTGGACAGCATGTCCAATCCATACTGCCTCTGCAAGAGTTGTATCCCACTTGGTGATCTAGTCACCTCAATGCCTAAGAAATAATGCAGCTCTCCCAAATTCTTCATCTCAAACTTCTGCTTCAATAGCATTTTCACATGAAGGATATCTTCATCACTATCACCTGTCATAATCAAATCATCAACATAAATGACAAGTAGCATAATACCTTTCTCTGTTTTTCTCACATAAAGTGAGAAATCTTCCTTGGAAATCTGAAAGCCAATAGTGACAAGATATTGTCCTATCTTGTCAGACCATGCTCTAGGTGCTTGCTTCAAGCCATACAAGGCTTTCATCAACCTGCAAACAAACTCGGGATGAACAACATGTACATAACCTAGTGGCTACTCCATATAGACCTCTTCTTGCAAATCACCATGCAAGAAGGCATTCTTTACATCCATCTAATGTAAAGACCATCCCTTTGATGCAGCCATAGCAATGACTGCTCTTACAGTTGCCATCCTTGCAACTGGACTGAATGTTTCTTCATAGTCAATGCCATATGTTTGTGCATACCCCTTGACTACTAATCTTGCCTTGTATCTGTTTACAGAACCATCTGCATTGTGCTTCACCTTATAAACCCACTTACAGCCAATTGCATTCTTACCTTTAGGCAAAGGTACCAATTCCCATGTAGCATTTTCTTCCAAGGCATCCATTTCTTCATCCATGGCTTTCTTCCATTTTTCTTTTCCCATGGCTTGCTCAAAAGAAGTGGGTTCTGGTTTTTGTATCACCTTGACCATATATGCATAGTGAATGGCTGTAAATCCATCATATTTCAACCTATCCATAGGATACCTAACTCTGGTAGACCTGCGCAAAAAAGGTTCACTCCCAGGTGCTCTCAAAACATCCCTGGTCTTCCTTACTCTAGGTGTAACAATAGAAGGAATACCCAACTCATCATCAATGCTCTATTCTGAGCCATTGGATTCACCATCCACATAAGAGTGACCTGCATTCACATCAAACATGGGCTGATCTACCTTCTCTTTTCCTTTTCATGATACCTGCATACCACTATCTGCATTGCTTTGAGAAGATTCTACTGATCTCAATCTGCCTGTCCATGGAGAAGAATGTGAACCACTGCTAGAGGACGCTCCAGGTCCACTAATATCTTGTGACTGCTGCTGAGAATTCTATGCAACATTACCATTTTGTGCATCTACATTATCAATCACATTTACTGGTTTATACCCGCTACTCATCTCATCAAAAACAACATCTCTGCTCACTGTAAACTTACGAGCAGAAGGGTTATAGCATCTATACCCTTTTTGCTCTGCAGAAAATAACCAATAAAGATGCACTTCTTAGCTTTTGGATCCAACTTGGATCTCAACTCATCTGGCACATGAACATAGGCAATGCAGCAAAAAATTTTCAAATGAGAAATATCTGGTTTCCTACCAGTATACCTCTCCTCTGGAGTCATGCCATGTAATGCTGCAGTGAGAGTCATTTTCATTATGTAGACTGCTGTAGCAACTGCCTCAGCCCAATAATAATGTGGCAAGTCTTTTTCGTTGAGCATGGCACGAGATACCTCTCCAATATGCCTGTTTTTTCTTTCTGCAATTCCATTTTGTTGTGGGGTATGACTTCATGAATATTGCTGCTTTATGCCATGCTCCTGCAGGAACCTTGCAAACTCATTTGAGAGGTACTCTCCCCCTCCATCAGACCTTAGGCATTTTATCTGCAGACCTGTTTCTTTTTCAACCATAACTTTAAGAGTTTTGAAATGTCCAAAAACTTCACTTTTCTTTTTCATAAAATACACCCAAATTTTTCTACTATAGTCATCAATAAAAGTGACAAAATAATGACATCCTCCAAGAGATGCAGCTTTAGTAGTCCACACATCAGAGTGGATTAATTCCAATGGCTTCTTACTCTCTTGAACATGTCTAGGAAATGGTTTCTTTGCCTGTTTTCCAAACTGACAGGCTTCACATACCTTATGCATTTCTGCAACCTTGAATTTAGGCAATCCTTCAACAATGTTTTGGGCCTGCATTGATTTAAGTCGCTGTACATTAACATGACCAATGCGTTTATGCTAGATATCAATATCTGCAACTACACTGGTCCCATGTGCAAACATTGCTGCACTCAATTCAGGCATGTCTGCATCCAATGTAAACATTCTGCCCTTCTTCTTTCCTTTTGCTATCAAGTGACCTTTATTTTTCATATCCTCAACAAAGCATCCATGAGGATTAAATCTGACCTGCAAGCCCTGCTCAACCATTTGACCAACAGAAACCAGATTCTTGGTGATATTCGGGACATGAAATACATCGGACAGGTATTTCTTTTTCCCATCCTGCATAGACAAGGGAATTTTTCCAATCTGCACAATAGGATGTGCAGTATCATCACCAGTCTCCATAAATCCTGGTTTTTCCATTTTCCTTGCATCCTCCATCCATTTTGCATGACCTGTCATGTGGTTTGATGCACCTGAGTCAACATACCATACATCATTGCTTTCTTCTGCACTTGTCACAGAATTGTTCATGTGCTGCACCATGAACAAATGCTCATTTCTGTCATCACCTTGTCTACTAGAAGATGCATAATTCCCTTGTTGCAAATTTCCATTCATAATGTCATTCTGCTTTTTATAGCACTCTTTAGCCATATGACCCATTTTACTACAGTAGTAGCATTCAACATTACTATTTGCATTTTGACCTCTTTGCCATCCACCACGACCTCTTTGGCTCCCCCTGCCTCTAGAGTTACCACGTCCTCCTCCATAGGACTGGTTTTCTTGAGTTTGTTGCATATTCTGATTTCTACCACGGCCTCCAAATCGGCCTCCTCTACCTCTGCCTCTACCTCTTCCAGCATTTGAGTAGAAGACAACTTCTTTTGAAGTTTCTCCTTAAGAAGATGCACCACCATTTCTCTACTCCTCAAAAATTAGAAGAACAATCAACTCCTCAAAATCAGGAAATCTTTCATGGACGGAAATGGATATTCGGAACTGTGCATAATCCTTTCCTAGACCATTCAAGGTCACAGAAACTAAATCATCATCTTCCACTGGTGACCCAATGGAAGCAAGTGCATCTGCAATCTTCTTCACCTTCATGTGGTAGTCATTGATGCTCATATTTTCTCTTTACACATTATGCAACTCTTGCTTGAGCTACATTTTCCTGGCTTGCGTATTTGTGCTATACATTTTTGACAAAGTATCCCATGCCTCCTTTGGCGTACTTGCATCCTGAATATGCACAATCATAGAGTCTAAAATACTGATAGACAGCCAGTACATAACTTTCCTGGCTCTCTCATGCCATGCTTTGAATGCCTGCATTTGCTGTTGATTAGGAACATCAGGAAGAACTAGTTCTTCTTCATTTCCTGCAACAAATTCCCAATATCATTTTCCCATAAGGAAATTCGTCAATCTAAACTTGCATGCTTGGAAGTTGTTCTTGTCAAGCTTTTCAGTGACAATCTGTGAAAGAGAATCAGACGCCATTAGAGAACACTGCAAAAAATTCTGTCACTGCAAAGAACACAACTTCAGCCTCACAAGGGCTAATCTGTAAAACCGACGAAAGTGATATTTGACCACACAGTCACTTCCTAGTAACGATTTTGCATCAACAGGCAACGGGGATGATTCTGTAACTCCCAATGTCTCTGCGCACAGGTATACGATGCAATTTCTACAGTAACTTTTCACAGACATGTAGAGCAGTGGCTGCACAGCATAAAACTAGGCCTTTTCCTGAGTGCGTGCACAAAACTTCCGCCTCCAAAAGAGGCCCCGAAATGCAGCATATACTACCCTCTTGCTTCACCGCGAAGGGCGTCTCAACCTGAGACAATGCACTCTTGCAATTTCCAGCTGTGCTACCTGCAGAGATCTGCTCCCAAAACAGAAAATGAAAGCAACACTACTCCTCTTACCAGAACACCGTGAGCTTGGCTTGCTTTCTTGAGCTCCTTACCACGAACAAGGCTCTAATACCATGTCAAGATTGTGGGAGAGAAGGAAGGAGTCTCACTTGTAGCTTTCTTGCTTGCACAATGGGGGAATACACACAAAGGTGGAGGTTGAAAACTATTTTCCTCTTCTTAGTTGTGTAAGCCAAAAAAGAAGTCACATACAAAGAAATAGAAGAACCCTACATATGGGTCTCAAAACCAAAGACAACTAACTAAGGTGGCATACTAACTGAGCCACGAACTAGAGTGGATAAGGATAGCTGTCATCTAGCTATTATTCATGGGCGGTGTACCAACCGCATCTACAACTGACAAGTCGGTGACATAAATGCACAACGGTCACCCTGGCATATCACGAGTGGAGCTCAATATCTCAACAATAGGGGCACGAATGGAGTTGAAGGAGGTAGGCAAGATGGAGACCCTTTGACCGTAGTCGAGTGCTAATGGTCGCGGGCAGCTACCTTGCGCTCCTTAGGTTTTGTCCACTAAAGAAGAGTGCATTGTAACGCAAATAGTCAAGTCTATTTGCACTCCGACAGCTAAAATCCCATGATTGGCATAAGATATGTCGGGTTTGTACTATGAACACAATTGACCTGTGCATTTTGCTATTTGGAGTGTAGTCATTTTTCATAATACTTTCTCAATTGTGGTAGTTTGTACTACCGATCGTGATTGCAAGATGGCTTACTCCAGAAATACGCGGAGCCATTTACAAGGTGTAGACTTTAGTGCAATGGATCTCACAGAAGGAGATTAAGACGTCTTCTATTGAATTCACGAGGCTGGGAGAAGTGGAGACAGTTTGTCTCTTTGAGAAATACCTACCTACCAGCATGCTCATGATACAAATCAACCTTCTTTTGCATCTTGTAGATGAAGTGGAGATTGTTGGACCTGTCTACACGCAATGGATGTTCTTCTTGGAGAGCTTCATGAAAACCCTGAAAGGCTTTGTGGGACAATGAGCTCGGTTAGAAGGTAGCATGGCTGAAGGTTGGTTTTTGTCTAAGGTGCTAGTGCATATTTCACAATGGCTACCAACCCTGGATCCTAACAACAGTATGCTATGGTTGCTGAAGGAAGATGATAGACTGACTAGAGATGTGGTGGTTGGAAATGGTGTAGAAAAAAGAATAGATGCTGCAATGGAGGAGAAAGTGAATCGCTTTTGTATGTTGCACCATTCCTCTATGGAGACATGGCTTGCCAGGTACCGGCAAGCTAGGCAAGATTGAGAGGAAGCGTGATCTAAATTTTGACATAGTAGCGCCATTGACCGATTCGATATCCCGAGGGCATGGAGAATATGCCACGGTTTATGTCAACGCAATGGTTACATGGAGCTTTGATCACGCAGCTTACCACGAAGAGGCGGAGGTCTCAACAATGGAGGAGTGGGAATTCTTTAGGGGATATAGTCCAAAGGTGATTACGTGTTTAGGGTTTGTTGTTTTTATATTTTATATGCGACAACTAATTGAGTGTTTCAATGTAAACTATAAAATATATAGTGCAGCATGGTCGTATGAATTATGGCATTTCCGCGTGGAGCGTAGTGACAAAATGCACTCCACAATAGACTGTGGTATCATGGCAAGGTTCGAGCAAGAGAGCTAATGACGAGCAACGGATCCAAACACGGTTATAGATAAGATGGAGTATTTTGAAAATTTGCAAAGTATTGTTACGGTAAATTACAGTAGCTTCTCCATGATACTATTCAATGTGCAATGGTTCAAAGTGGTATTTGAAGGAGCTGGAGCAACAGTTCGACGAGATTCATTTGGATTTCTCAAAATAGATTCTGAAAAAAATGGACGGATTTGCGTGACACCTTTGTGTTGCCGACCCATTGTAAATAAGTGCATGAACTCATTTATTTGTTAATTGTATTATGACATGGTACATGTCACAATAGTTAAATCTCTCTTGTATTGTTTGTGAACAGGTAATCTTCTATCCAAACCCCCGACAACCTCGATGGTGATATGTTATACCTTCAGCTCCCCAAAGTGCGAGATATGATCAAAGAGATGTTCTGAGCATAGATGATGACAATATGCAAATAGAGGGGTCGATATTGCAAGGGGTGGAGGCCACCGAAAGCTTGGAGTATATAGAGGAGCAATTATCGAGTAACAATGATGGAAATACAAGAGTCCAAGAACTCTTTGAGAATGAGGTGGACTCATACTTTTGTGGTGACATGTCTATCAACCTTTTAGTTTATGCCGAGTTGTGTCAGGAGATTGACATGGGACCATAGGATACTTCATACTTGGAGCATCCACGTACTCAATTAATTGACTAATCGCTTATAAGGGTACATAAGATATACATTTTAAGTAAGATCATTTTTTGAATATTTATATTACTGTGCTTTGTATGATTAAATTGATTATGCTAACATCATTTTTTATCTGTGCAGGTGACCTTTGTGGATAGTTAGATCATCAAGATAAGTCGAGGGATGAGCGATGAGGAGTTGCATGATATCTTCACACGAACGGAATCCTATTTACCTGAGCACTCTCCGAATCCCAGAAAGTCATGCATCGTCCACATGAGAATGGCTCAAAAATTGGCAGACCATCGACCATCGCGCTTGCTCATATCTTGCACGGTGACCCCCCTCCTCCCACAAAATCTTAAGCTCATCGACTAATGGACGAAGATAAACGTCCATATTTTTGACTTTGTAGCGGCCGAGGACGAGTAAGCTAAGGATGAGATATTCTTTCTTCGTAGAAAACCATGGAGGGATATTTTAGTTGAGAAGGACTATAGGCCACAATTTGTAAGAAGTTCAGCGCAGACCGAATGGGTTCACGCCATCCATTGTAAGACCGAGCCAAAGATTTCTTGGCTCTCGGGCAAAGCCTGTGAAGGTAGAGTCAATGTGGCTCCATGCGTGTGAATCTACTGATATTCGTTGAACTCCATCTGTGGACCTATTCTATGCATGCCACGTTGTCAAGCTCACCATGTCGGACGTACGAAACATGTGGTTTATGCGGGGGATAAGAAAAAAGTGTCTAAGAAATTTTTGAGGGATGGTTTGCCCTTACAAGTCCTGTTGATACCTGTGAGAACCACACTTTGGACATGTCTCCATAGTCTCGTATTCTCCTTGAAATAGTATGCAATGGTTGATACATGCATGGATGCTATTGTAGTCCATGCCAAGCTTTCATAAAACATGTCATGCATCATCACGAGACTCAGGCATGGTATTTGTAGTTGGCAATATATGATACTTTAGTAACCTGAAAAAAATCATAAAACACCTTGAAAAAGCACAAATGTTTTTAATGATAGTGCCGAAAAAAAATCAACGAAGCATACGTACAAGGTACCTGAACAACTCAGTCACACTTGCATCGCTCCACTTGTATTTTTCTTGCACACTTAGGAGTGCAAGCAGTGTCTTTAGGCAAGATACTTGGCACCCATCATATAATGGTATGGATGCTTCCTCTCTAAGTGGATCAGAAGTCTCGACATCCATGGAAATCAATGCATCGATCATTGCCTCCATCTCAGGCTCCAAGATTGTAGATAAGTCCGAAAGGTTGTCTGTCTCCTCTAGTATGAACGATATAGATTGGGTACTACTATCCAAGTGGTGAATTGGCTTAGGCACTCCATCCATCGCATGCCCACGAATTCTTCTAATTGGCTGCAAAGGGTGCACTCCTCCTTGGGACGAGACGTCACCTCCTTGGATAGAAAATTTACTAGCCACACCCAATCTTTTTGTATATGGTATTCAATTAGCTTGCAAGTACAATGAATAATTGATATTAGCTTTTATTACCGTTTGTTGAAAATCCAAGATCACTTGATCAATGATCTCAGATTGAAACTCGCCAAAGCACGTTACGTATTCTATAGACAATTGACGTTTTTGTCTAATTTCCAGCTTGCATTGAGAGCAAGGACATGGGATGGGACACACTGATTAAGATACGCCTCGCGATGTTGAATATCAAGACCTTCATCATTTTCCATTTTGTGTACGTTATGACAAACAATTTGTTTTTTTATCATTCTTTTTTCTTTCTTAAATTGTTTGAGAAGGGATTTCTTCTCTTGCAACTCAGCAAAAATTAACGTATGTAAAGTCTCCACCCATCTACCCACAAATTAACGTATGTCAGAGTGTTTCTCGTCTCATGGTGTTGCATCGAACCTCACGGGACCTCGCCACCACTCTCTGGGGGGGGGTTTACCAAGCCCACATGGACAAGGGCTAAGAGAAAACCCACAAAGAGGAATGGGGGGTGTAATGTGAAAGGGGGCTTAGGAGGCCCACCCTTGGAAGCTTCCAAGAAGCTTCTAAAGCTTTTGGAAGATGGCAGAAGCCCATGTGGAAGGAGGCCAATTGAGATTCAAATGGCAATGGGGGCAGCGTGCAACTTCGGTGGCGGCCAGGGCTGGACTGCAGCGGTAGGTGGCGATGACCTCCTCCCCTTAAACTGGCAACGTACAACGTTACGGCTCTATCTCTCGACAGCAGCTTAGTGTCTCCACTCAGTAACCCGTACAATCCCCGCCGACAGGATTAAAGTGTTGGGCCACCATGAGAAGTATGGATTCCAACGGAAAGGATATCCTGAACTTCCAATGACTTACCGATTCCTAAAGATCCATGACTTGAAACCTTACTATTATACAATTCCTATAGATAAATGTAATACAACATTGTTCTTCCCAAACTAAATGTAATAGCTGGCTTATCATTGCATGAAATGTTGTATTCAAAAGGCTATGGCCATATAAATACAAATAAAGACTTCTTTTTAATAATGTTTGATTGTGCATAAGAGTTCATAAAAAGTTAAGTAGCTACATTGTTTACATGATAGCGGAACTGAAGATGTAATATAAATTAACAACGATTATCATTTAATAGTGTTGAGAAAACCTTTATTCAGGCCAACCCCAGGTAGAGGTTCCTAATTCGCCTCCTATATCAAGTACTGTTGTGATCCAGGAGAAGAAGTTCCTTCTCAAGTAGATTAAGCCACCCGAGTTTGACAGGAGAGGCAGATTCGTCCAAGCTGATGATGAAATTTGGATTGAATCCATGGAGGATTACTTTGAATTAGTCGGTACTGCACCTGCCAATCAGGCTATGCTCACCAAGCTAAAGCTCACCGGTGAAGCCAGGCTTTGTTGGAAGCAATGGTGCAGGGATCAAGGGATCACAGAGGGATCCGTTACCTGGGAGAAGCTAAAGAAAGCTGTGCAAGGAAGATATTTACCACCTGCTTATCGCACGTAGAAAATGAATGAATTCTACGAACTAAAACAGCTAGGGCTCACGCTTGATGCATACTACTCTAAATTTGTCTCACTTCTTAAGTATGCACTGCAGATGGACATGACACAGCAGGTGTCTAAATTTTGTGTGGGATTAAATCCACGAGTTAGAACCGCCTACATTGCCAATAGGCAAATGTGCGAAGAAGAAGAAGAAGAAGATCCAACCATGGAAGCAGAATTTGAAAGGGCAACAGTCCATGCCCCTTTACACAAGAAAGGGCCAAATCACCAGTTCTCGGTGATTCAGACACCATCGGACTATCAAGGTAAAGGTTTCAAGACCTTGATTGATTATGGCAGTAGGCATTCCTTTATCTCACCAGCATGTGCAAAAAGATTAGGAATAGCCACAGTAGAGGCACCTACCCTGCTTGTGGAATTGGCAAATGGTCGTGAGGATACTTGTACCAGGCAAACTGCTAAGGTGGAATTCTTCCTGGGAGGAAAGAAGACTTCGGTCAAATTCAGAGTCATGAATTTAGGTATCCATGAGTGTCTACTCGGAATGGATTGGCTTAAGCCTAACAATGCCCACATTCACTGTTGAAAGGGTCAAGTTTCCTTTCGAAACTCTAAAAGGGAGTTAGTCACAACTCAAGGTGAGGCTGGAGTGCCAAGAACCCAATTGGCCAAAGTATCTCGGATCATAAAATGAGTCAGAAAAGGATTACCTGTTCACTTGATCAAGCTCAATAAGTTAGATCAGAAGCAAGAGTCTAATGAAGGACCTTCTTGGCTAAAGGAATACGTAGACGTATTCCCTGTAGAGTTAACAGAACTCCCACTCAAAAAGAAGTGGATCATGAAATTAGGTTAGTACCAAGAGTTGCGCCAAATTCAAGGAGACCTTATAGAATGTCCATACCAGAAGCAATTGAGTTGAAGGAACAACTCAAGCAACTGCTAGATCAGGGCTACATCCAGCCTAGTACTTCACCTTGGGGAGCTCCAGTACTATTCTAGAAAAAGAAAGATGGGACACTTCGACGATGTATTGATTACCGAGGATTGAATCAATCAATGGTCAAGAACAAGTATCCTATTCCTAGAATAGATGAGCTTCTTGATCGTCTTTAGGGTGCAAAGATCTTCTCCAAGATTAATCTTAGGTGGGGTTACTCAGATAAGGATCAAGGAAGAAGATATCCCAAAGATGGCCTTCAATACAAGATATGGGCACTTTGAGCTCCTAGTTATGTCATTCGAGCTTACGAATGCACCTGCCACCTTCAATAGGTTAATGCAGGATATCTTTAGGCCATATCTTGATGATTTCATGCTTGTCTTCGTCGATGTCACTTTAGTCTATTCTAAACAAGAAGAAGATCATGAACCCCAACTTCGGATTGTCCTTGAGACAATGAAGTCACGTAAGTTGTATGCTAAAATAAAGAAGTGTGCATTCTTCAAGCGTCAGATTGAATATCTGGGATTCATCGTATCAGTAGAAGGAATCTTAGTGGATCTAGCCAAGGTCAGAGATGTGCTTGAGTGGCCAATACCATTATCCACCAAAGAGATACGTAGATTTCTTGGATTGAGAGGATGGTATAGGGTCTTCATCAAAAACTATGCTTTGATTGCAGCACCTCTGACGGACTTACTGAAGAAGCAAACTTCCATTGCATGGTCAACTCCTGAACAAAATAGCTTCGATAGATTGAAGCAAAGTTTGGTATCAGCACCTATTCTAAAACTTCCAGACCTCAATAAGGAGTTCGAGGTAGTAACTGATGCTAGCATTCTTGCCTTGGGGTGTGTACTTATGCAGGAAGGTCATCCAGTAGCATACTCTTCAAGGAAATTGAAGAGTCGTGAAAAGAATTATGCTATGCATGATCTGGAATTTCTAGTTGTCATCCATGCTCTAAAGCTTTGGAGACACTACCTGTTGGGTAATAAGTTTACTCTAGTAACTGACCATAAGAGTCTCAAATGGATCTTTACCCAGAACGAGCTCAACATGAGGCAACGTCGTTGGATTGAAGTGTTGGAGGAGTATGACTTTGAAATCAAGTACCGACCAGGAAAAGAGAATGTAGTTTCCAATGCACTTAGTCGTAAGGGATTCCTTAATTTCCTAATCTTGCAAAATCCGTCAACAGCCAGATCTCTAGCTACAAAAGTATCTATGCCAAACAACCCTATACTTGAGTTAGCTAGAGAGGATGCATGCCATGATCCAGCCTACCAAATAATGCTAAGGGAGATCTCTATCAAAGATCATAATCAAAAGTTGCAGGCTAAGTATCATGAATTTTCTATCAATAATGGGCTTGTCTATTATAGACCAAGGCTGTGTATACCAGTAAGCCAGTCACTTAAGCAGAAGATATTGTGGGAAGCTCCTGATTCCCCTTTCGCAGGACATCCTGGATATTCCAAGACTCTCAATGTAGTTAGAAAGAGCTACCATTGGGAGAGGCTCAAAGGTGACGTTCTCAAATATGTCACCGAGTGTTTGTCTTGTCCACGTATCAAAGCCGAACATGTCATGATGCCAGGGAAACTGCAACCGCTTGACATCTCCCAAATGAAATGGGAATTCATCAGTATGGATTTTTTTGTAGGCCTACCCTAAGTCCAGGGAGGATACAACTCCATCATGGTCATGGTTGACATGGTTACTAAGGTTGCATACCTTATTCCAGTAAAGACAAACTATAAAGCCTCAGACATTGCAAGATTGTTTATCAAGGAGATATTCAAGCTACATGGTTTACCCAGAAGAATCATTAGTGATCGTGATTCTCTCTTCACATCACACATTTGGAGAGCTATCTTTGAAGCTATTGGGACTCAACTCTGCTTTAGCACCGCTTACCATCCCCAAACGGATGGCCAAACAGAGCGAGTAAATCAAGTCATGGAGGATATGATGAGGGCATACTACTGTCGTGAGCCAAAGAGGTGGATTCAATACTTGCCTTTGGTTGAATTTTCCTACAATGCTTCTTATCAACAAAGCATTTAGATGACCCCTTTCCAAGCAATATATGGTCATGACTGCAGAAGTCCCCTAAACTTTTCTGATCCAACCCTAAGGGTTGAAGCTTCAAGGAAAATTTTGGAAGAGATGGATGACCAAATAAAGTCAATAAGACAGGACATACAAGCGGTCAAGGATAGACAGAAGGCATACGCGGGTTTGAAGCATCAAGAAAGAGTCTTCGAAGAAGGAGACATGGTCTTCATCCGTGTACGCCCTAAAAAGAGTTCTCTATCCTTAGAGAATTGCAAGAAGCTAAGTCCAAGGTATTGTGGTCCATACAAGATCCTCAAATGCCTAGGACCTAATGCTTAATAAACTACAACTCCCTAAGAACCTAAAAGTTCATAATGTATTCCATATCAGCCTATTAAAAAAGTATGTACCTAATCCTAACCTTGTACTTGACGACCAACAAGTTGTAATGCCTAGTCAAGGAGTCCTTGAACTAAGGCCTGATAGGATCTTAGATGTTAGGGAGAGACAATTAAGATCCAGAACCCTGAGAGAATGCCTCGTCCAGTGGAAAGATTATCCTGAAGAGGATGCTATTGGATAAATGAAGGCACTCTCAACCATCAATATCCCCAGTTTATCTCGAGATGAGAACATCTTGATTCCTCTAAGGGGGAGAGAATGTAAAGCTCTAAATTTCTCTTCATGTGAACTAACCCTTTCAGGTAATGGATAATGAGATAGCATTTTTTTAAAGGATAATGCAATTTTTTTTTTCATTATTCCCCTCCCCAGCCAACTGTCATGCTGGAAGGGGAGGGAAATAGTAACTGTGCTGAAGCTCCTCCGTGGGGGCACGTAGATCGTAGTGCCATGCAAGTGGACACGCAAGGGTGAGGAGAACCTTATCCCCTCCCCTATATAATTGAGGGGAGGGAGGGCTATAGGGAAAAGGAGAAAATGGGAAGGAAGGGCAGTGATTGAGAGGATGTTTCTTCCGCCTATCATAAAGGAGGAGGGCTGCCAGTGTCGGTGCTGCCACTGCTGTTGAGGAGGAGGGAGGACTCCGAACTTGCTGATGGAGGCGCTACGACGGTAAGGAGGGGAAATTTCCGTGAGCTGCTGCCAGCCGCCGAGTCACCACCAACACACGACCTAAATTACCCACCTCCCCCCCCCCCCCCCCCCACGTGGAAGTCAGGAAGCATAAAAGCTTCCAAGGGGGGGGCATCTTAGCCCCTTTTCCCCCCCGGGGTTAAACCCTTCTCCCCTCACACCCCCCCTCCGATTTTAATTATCTTAAGGGCCTTTCATTCCTTCTTGTGCCTCACCAAATTCTCCCTACCCCCTCCCCCTCCTAGGAATCTTCTAGAGTTAACCAAATTGATATAAACTTAAAAATACCTATGTTGCGAAACATTTGTTCGGAATAAGTTAAATTCCAGGAAACGCCTATACCTTAAATACTTGCCCGCATTCACTCAATGTAGGGACAATGAATTGTAGTCGTAAAATGAACTAGGGTTTGTCCCTAGGAATCTTACAAAGATGAAACTTGGAAACCCTAGGTCTAACGATGTCAGTCTAAAGAACCTGAAACAGTTTGTTTCGTGACTCCATTGTCGCATAGTACGATGCAACACTTGCACAGTAAGTACGAAGTCGTACGGTCTTGTGATTGGATCACAAGAAAAAGGCCAAATTCTTGCAACGAGGATGGCGGATCCTTACGCAAGTTATCTTGCAAGAGGATGAATACTTTGGTATCCTTCTTGAGTAATGAAGATTAATTAGAAATTAAAGACCAGAAACTAAAGTACCCAATGAACTTAAGATTTGACCTAGTCAGGTTAATAAGGTATGCCCTAACCCAGGATACATGAAATCTTGCCAAGTTGGAAGCATTCAAAAGGAAGGATTCATTCCTTAGCAGTTTGCCAACAACAAAAACGGTCAATGGAAATGTTTGTGCTTGCTATAGATTTTAGAGCACTGTTTGGCTTGTTTGATCAATAAATTAAAAGATAAATGGATATCTGTACTTTAGGTTGAAGTCTTGAAGGGAGAGGTAGCTTTAGTTACCCCTGACTCCCTGCCTGACCCTAACCAAGGGGGTTGTTGGACCGCACCGGGAACGTGGACTGAACCCGCCGCGAGAGGTCTCTCTGTTGAGCATTACTTGGAGCAGGAGAACGCTTGGGTGCTAGGGGGGCTCTGGCCGTAAATCCATCGCCTTCCGGGTCCTGCACAAGAGGCTAACGTGACTCAGGATTGGATCTTGAGGCCCGCATACTAGTCTACAGGCAGAAAGTTGGAATAGTGATCCCTGTGGATTGCTGGATAGCCTTCGAGCGGATTGTGGATAAGCCTACGGGCTGGACTCTTTGTATTTCAAAGATAAATATGATGACATGTTAATAAGGAACTTGTCTGATATTGTTTTTCTATGTCAAGTGATAAGATTACGTGAAGGAACCAGTGCCTAACGGGTTAATTAAAGAAGCTAGTTGTTACATGTCCAACTAATGTGTTAGATAATTAAATAACAAAAATAACCTGAGGAAAGTGCGGAGGATGGCCCATGGGTCCCATCCTATGGATGGGTGGTCTCAGTTGGCCGGGAACTTTTCTCAAATCATGAGGAACAACGGGATGATCGTCAAAGGACACGAACAACAAAAGCGTTGACCTAGAGTTATGTTTTAACCCAATTTACATTGTTTTAGGGGAATGGAATGGGACTACGCCTTATGGTAGAGAGGTTGAGCTTTGCATTCCTCTCGTTTCCCATTCTCCTTGAACCAAGTGCAGCGTGAATCTGCTTCGGACTTGGCATTTCTGCGTAAAGTAGTTTGCTTGGGTCTGACGCTAGTTGCTGTTAGGAAATGACCAATCAGGAAAATTCCAATTCAGGTCGATCCTAAGTGGGAACGGCCGGAATACTTCCACTAAGTGGCGGATGTAGAAAGCCCTAGATCGCAAACCCCGTAACATTCCATGGGAGCGCTAGGCGGAGCTTTCTAGACATCCTTTCCAATGGACTGCTAAGACGTATCCTGGATGATACTAGTGGACACGTTACAGAAACATTGGTTTTTATTATTTATATGCACTTTAAATTGACCAGTAAATGCTACAAGGAGAGGAGGAGGATTTGTTTCACACCTTTCGCTACAATAGGAAACTTCATTTACAAGTTGAATTTGCATAGGTTGCCATCATATGTGCATTTAACCTCACTATAGCTTAGAGATGAGAACCCTCTTACTAAGTTCCTACTGTAAACATAGAGTTTCCTAATTGTAAATATTCCAATGAGAATTATTAAAGATTAAAGTAACCTTGTGTATGAAGCATGAGGGGCAAAAAACTTCCAAAATAATTGCAGCAACTTATGTGTATGTAGAAAAAATGTTAAGAAGCCTCATGTGAAGATAATTGCACTTAAGAAGGTGGAGGTGACTTTTTTGGAGTCATAAGATGCACAAAGAATTAGCAAATATTTAAAAGAGATACATCTCTTCTCTCTTATTTACCTTACGTACTCTTATTTTGTTTGTTTTACCCCTAAGGTGTCATGCTCTTGATGGGCTTTTGATAGTGTCTTTTATCAGAGTATTGCATTTTCCTTTGTACTATTGCAAAAGAGTTATTGGGATTCACGAGAGTAGTTGGTATCTTGATAGGAGTTTGGTTCAAGCTTTTGTCTTGAGTCAAAGTTATTGGATTCCAAGAAGTGTATAGTAGTGTACATACATTTTTCTTAATCTTCATTACAGAATTCATTGGATCTTTTATTTTCCATCTCCTTTCTTCCCTTGCCTTTCAGAGACCTCGCACCTTTGTGGCTTATGCACAAAACTCATTCCAACAGCATAGTATTGTTTTATACTTTAGTATGAAGAGAAATACCCAAAGTATAATAAATCTATATATAGCTCACCATGTCTTAACCTAGTCTCCCCTATGTAACGTTTGATCAAAATTTTCCCTTCTTTGGAAGTGTATTTGGGACATCTTCTACTCTCTCTCTCTCTCTCTCCATGGGTCTCACTCAATGTGGTATCAAAGCCATCAAAGTATCATATAAAGAGAAAGAGAAGATGAAAAATCAGTGTGAATAATTTTATTGCTATAACATACTTGATTTTTTATGATAAAGAGAAGAGAAAAAAGCATCATGTGAATAATTTTATTGCTACAACATACTTGACCTATCCTATATTTGTTCAAGGTGAAGAATCCCATTACTTTTCAAACAATTGCATTGGATCTATCTTCATTATAGTAAAGTTTTAAATGAGATAACTTGCAATCAAATAGGAAAGGATTTTGGAGTGGAATTTGGCTAAGAATTAGACAAAGTGAATCATGGATTAGCCTTACCCTACATCTACTCTTATATAGATACTCATGACCTTCAAAATAAATCATGGGTTTCTCCAAATGGAGTTAGTAGCACAAAGTTGTATTATTGGATTTTATGCAAGCCATGCCCCTTCACAAGTTCTATGATTTTGCAAAATTTTTGGATTTCTCTAAAAAAATTTCAATCGTCTCCGTGTCAATGAATTTCCATGCATTTTTTGCTATCTTTTAAGGACTTTCTGGGCATTTTTATACTAGTTTTGAGTGACACATCATCTAGCTTCCTCAACATGCATACTATTTCCAACCATGCATATGGTTCAATGAATTTTGCATATAAATCCTAGCCTTATTCACAAAATCTTGAGTGACTATATTGGCTAGTCAGAATTGTTATTTGTTTTTGTCTCATGAGTAGCACACTACCCTTCCTTCTTGCAAACCCCATGATATGTGGAATTCAATGTTGGTCAATAGCTTACCCTTTGGTCAACATTATCTTATCTTTTTCCAAGGCTGAGGGTTTTTTTTGGATGGAAGGAAAATATTCTATTGATTATTGAAGGTACAAAAGTGACAAAGACATTGCGCCTCAGAAGAAAGTTGAGCAATAGACAAGTTTGATACAAGACTAGTAGAAGATGAGAGATGAGCTTTTGGATGGTAGATAGGGAATCAAATATCACACTTCAATCCAATCCATATATTCATGTATGGAACCAAGAAACACATAACTAAATAATAAACAATATGAATATCAATTCTAGAAACCATATTTCATCATGGTTCTAATTTGTGTCAATATCGAGAACATAATTAGTAGAATGATATGTTAGGATAAAGTCTAGATAAGATAAGGATATGCAACACGTGGAAAAAAGGATCCCACGGTGGTCCTCATGGTAAGTATCCTAGATATTTATAATAGGAGCTCACCTAGCTCATTCAATGTACCATGTATATATACAACTACTAGTAATGAAATTGCAACTGTAGTTCATTCTACTTTCTAGACTCTCTCTCTCTCTCTCATGCATTGTGTACAATTTCTTTTCATCTACTTATCATCTATTCCTTGCTTTTCACTATATGGTATTATAGCCTCAACTTCTAGTCCTCTAGCAAATTGTATCTTCTTCACTATCTCCAAAATCACAAGTCACTTATGTTCCTTTACTCTCATTACTCTAATGTCTCTATTCCATGCCACTACCTCTTATAGCCATCACATCAAGATTGGAAAATTCAATGGTAGCAACTATCAAATCTAGAAGCTAAGAATTAAATTATGCCTCGAACTATACCTATCTCAAGCTAACCTCTGGAACATCATCAATGGCAAGGAAAAATGCACTGAACAAGAAGGAGCAGACAAGGAAGATTGGATGCAATGAGATGCAGCTACAAGGATGGAGATTCTTATCCATCATGGAGATTGACAAGTGCAACTGTAAAAACAATACCCATTACAAAATGTATTTGTGATTTCTTCAACAATAGCCACTACCATTATGCATGAAGATCAATATTTCACTAAGTTCTTAGAATAGTGGCAATCCCTATTACATGAAACTATGATATCTAGATCAGTCATCTCTGAAGAACTATAAGCTATGTTGCTTCTCTCCTCTTTGCCACTATCCTAGAGAGCCCTTGTCCCCACTCAAACCTCCACCACTAATAAAATCAAGCTTTAGCCTCTCATCAATAGAATCAAACAAAAAAAAGTTATGAGGGATACCCTTTGTACTTCTTGCACTCAAGAGTCTAACTCCCTAGTTGTAGCTACCCACAATCTAAAACATCTTCACAAAAGAGCGCACGCCCTTCACCCAAAGCCTAAGTTTTCTTCTCTATCCAACTTCAAAATGAATCCTTTGCAATACTTATCACAAACCCAACACTCATCATCACTCATTTTAATCCTCGAGGAGGTTACTCATGAATATATGTATGTATCATATGGGTTTAAAATAATGTATTTTTAAAATACCATTTTATATATTTTTTACACATAGAAACGTGTAATATAAAGAGGATATTTATTCATTGAATAGAAAAGGATGATGATTCATTTAGGGAAAAATCACACAAAGTTATGTTGAAATAGGAATAGGCCTTGAATGCACGTGATGTAGAGGATATACATATGTTGAACCTCCTGAGTTTCAATACTTCTCCATTTCTCGAAATCCTCACCACCATCTCACATTTAATGTTTGTAAAAGAGAAGGTCATATAGAAAAGGATAGTTGGCAGAAAGATAGATTCAACAAAAATCACTCAAGGGGGCAAACTCATTTAGTTAGCATTGGAAATTATGAAACAAAAGATTAATCAAACACCATCATTAGTTGAGATACAAGTGTCTCCGTATCTCATCAAGATTCCAAAGAAGAATAAACCTAGTTCTTAGAATCTAGAGCTATTCATCATATGGCTTTCCACAAAGATTGGTTGGTCAATTTCAAAGAGATGTCTACTTCACTCAATGTAGCCATGGGAGACAACAACATCCAACTAGCTCAAGGCTACAATACCATTAAAGTTTAGTTTCCATGTAACCAAATAATCAAGGTACACAAAGTATATTATATTCCAAATCTCAAGAAAAAACTTCTAAGAATCAATGAGCTCACTTCTCAAGCCTCTCTCATTGCTCACTTCTTTAATGACCATTGTATCTTGTAGCTACTTTTACCTTCTCTCAAACTCTCTTTGTTACTCAATTCTTGAACCTCTTGCTAATTCATTCACTAATTTCACCTCACTTCAATACTCTCTTCTCTGGAACTTTTGACTTGGTCATGCCTCTCAACATCTTCTCCAATAACTTACCCACAAGAAATGTGTCCTAGTATCCCACATTCTCTCTCTCAAATTCCCTTTTGTCAAGCATGTGCTCTCAAAAAATCCACACACCTTCCTTACTCTAAATCTCATTTGATCACAACTCAAATCCTTCAATTAGTAAATTCCAACATTTGTGGTCCTATGAGTCCTGCATCAATCACTAGAGCAAAATATTTCATGATACTCATTGATGATTTCTCTAGATATATTGTTATATGTTTTCCTACAAGGAAGCCATAAGTATTTTCAAAGCTCCAAGAATACAAAGAAGTGATGGAAAATAATGTAATATTTCCATTATGAGAATATTTCTAAACCCATGTGATAGTCATGCAAGGGAATTCCAACATCCAAAAATACGCCGATGGTGTGATTTTTCGAATTACATACTACATATCCTGATCTCCGCTTGCATAAACGAGTTAAAAGAATGTACGTGGGAACCTCCTCCTAGAAAGCCAAGAGGATAACCTTTAGGCTAAGGGAAATTTTTTTATTATTTTCCCCTTTTTCCCCCAGTGACTGTTGTGCTGGAGGGGAGGGGAATAGCAAGGATGACTAAGCATCCTTGCTGGGGGTAGTAGGGGGGGATAAGCCCATGCACGAGCTGCGTGGGGGAGGGGAGGTACCTCTCCCCCCTCCCATATAAACCCCGTGGGAGGAAGGGAAGGATTAGGGAGGAAGAGAGAGACGGACAGCCTTCGCCCTGTTGAAGCCAGGAGCTATGTGAGAAGGGATGATGCTGCGGATTAAGGAGGAAGCTACGGTCGCCACAATGGTGAGGAAGGAGGAGCTGAAGCAATGATATGTTGCACCAGTCGTAGCTAAAGGAGGGCCGTGTGGTAGTCGTGAAGGGAGAAGGGAATTATAGCTGAAGGACACAGCCGCGAGGGAGAGGTGGGTGTGGCTTGAGAGAGGTGGGGGGGGCTGCCGTGGAGCAAACGCTGCCAGTCAGCAGCCGTTGTTCAGCCGCCATCCCTCGCCGTTCAGCCACCATCGGATGCCAGCTTGCCACGTAACCCCTTTTTTTTTCCCCACGTGCCTTCTAGGAAGCCTTGGAAACTTCCAAGGGTGGCTTCCTAAGCCCCCCTTCGTGTGGCCTTTGGAAATAACCCTTCTCTCCAATTTTTCCCCTAAAGGGCCTTAGGTCTCTTATCTATAACCTTTAAGGCTACCTTCTCCCCCTTTAAATTCCTCCCTAAGGGCTCCCTTAGGGTCTCTTTTTTAACCCCCTAGAGTTTCCCCCTTAGGGCTTTATAAAACCCCCTTTCCCCCTTTGCGTTCTTAACAAAGGGATTCTTACCCCCGGAAAACAAAGCCTTTCCCTTGCCTTTTTTTTTCCCCTTTTTTTTCCCCCCGGTTTTAAAAATTCCCTTAGCCCTTCCCATGGTTTTAAATTCCCTTTTCCCTCGAAAACAACTCAGACCTTGAAAGGTCTTATTTTTCCCCCCTCCGTGTAGGATTGGAGATTTTCCCCCATAAAGGGGTTTTTGACCTTAAAGGTCTTATCTTCCCAGTCTTAATTTCCCCTTAGGACCCTTGCTCGTTATAACCCTCAAACTACCCCCTTATATCTTCTCCTAAGGCCTCGTTAGGCCCCCTTTTCCAATAACCTTTAAGGATACTTTCCCCCCCCCTTGGAGTTCCTCCCTTAGGATTCTGTAAAGCCTTTTTTTTTTCCAAGAGAATTTGTCCTTAGCCTTTCCTTCAAAACTCGCAAAATACCTTGAAGTTTTGTTCTTCTTCCCCCACTTGAAAAAGGGAAGAGAGTGCTAAGTGTTTTTCGAAAGAAGTGTAAAGCTGCCTCCACGTTCAATGGACTACAATTGCCATGCCTCCTAAGAAAGTCCAAGGCGGAGCGGCGGGAGGGTCATCTCCCGCTATCCATGTGGATATCTCACCTCAAAGCCAGGTTTTCTTCTTGTTGTTAATTCGGGTTTTTAGTCAATCATGCAAAGAAAAATTGTTAAGGAAATATATTTATTTGTACAAGTTATTTTTAACGAAGGAGTTAGCTTATGAATGACAATTAGCTTTCTTCAAATTGCATCAAGCATTATAGAATAATAGGCAAAACTATCCATTTACTATATTAATATAGTCCTAAAATGAAGAAATTATATCTTGCACCATTAGTCTTGTTCCTTTCACAAACGAATCATGGTAAAATGGCTAAATTCATGAAAGGCTTCTTTCGATGCTCAAATTACTAGGGAGTTATCTTTGGTAATTGCACATCTTAGCAACTGTTGTTATTTGGCATGAGTTCATCTTTAAAGAAAACGGAAGTTAGATGTTAGGAATTAACAAGTATAAAAATTAGATATACGAACTCATTTGGAAAGAAAATGTAGTGGAGAATTGCTGGATGACACTCTATTAACACTTTTCCCCTGCTATTTGAGGACTTGGAACTAATAAAGTGTGTATACACAAATTCCTCAGCTAGGCCTTTGTCCCAAGGAGTATTGTCACTCTTTGTATCATCATGGCATTACGCTATATGCCAAATTAAATTGTATTGATTGAGAAAGTTAATCAAAGATAGTAAAACCGTGACAAGACGAGTAAGATTACCTCCCAAAAGCTGACCAAACCAATCTTTCCAAAAGATAACCGGACCAATCTAAAAATAGAAACATTCATACCCTAAAACACTGGACTACTTACCTTACCGCAAGGACAATAAATTTATAAAGATAAGAAATTAGGGTTCATCCCTAAGGTTCTTAAATGAAGAAACCCTAGGCCTGACATACGTCAGCTTAAGGAATCTAAACAGATTATTCCATCGCCGGACTTGCGCAACATGTACGAAATCATTTTGTGATCAATTCACAAAGAGAAAAGGGAAAAACCCTCTTCAAGGACGGCAGATCCTTACGCAAGTTATCTTGCACAAAGACGTAGTTTTTGGATATCCTTCAAAATAAGGAAAGTTGTAAAATAGAAACTAGAATATCTAAGGTACCTTAGAGTTAACCAAGCTAGGTATACCCTACATCCGAATATAAGGGATCTTGCCAAGTTACAAGACATTTTGAGAACGACTGCTGATACACTCAAAAAGGAAAGAACACTTCTTTAGCAGTTTGCCATACAACTGGGTTGGTTAATGGAAATGTTTGTGCTCGCTAGAGATTTTAGGGCTCTGTTTGATTTATGAATTACAAATTAAATAAGTATCTATACTTCAAGTTAAAAGCTTGAAGGGAGAGGCAGCTTCAGTTATCCCCGACTGCCTGCCTGACCCTAACCAAGGGGGTTGTTTGACCGCGCCGGGAACGTGGACCGAACCTGCTGTGAGAGGTCTCTCCGTTGAGTTCTACTTGGAGTAGGAGGACGCTTGGGTGCCAGGGTGGGCTCTGGCCGTAAATCCCTCGCCTTCCGGGTCCTGCACAAGAGGCTAACGCGACCCAGGATTGGATCCTGAGGCCCGCATACTAGTTGACGGGCGGAAGCTTGGAACAGTGATCCTTGGAGATTATCTGTTAGCCTCCGGGCAGATTATGGACAAGCCTACGGGCGGAACTTCTTGTAATTCAAAGAAAAAAAAATGATGAGAGGTTAAAAGAACTTGCTTGATATTGTTTTTATATGTCACGTGATAAGATTACGTGAAGGAACCAGTGCTTAAACAAGATTAATTAAAGAAGCTGATTGTTATATGTCAAATTAATGTGTTAGATAATTACATAACTAAAACAAACCGAGGAAAGTGCGGAGGATGGGCCATGGGTCTGTCCTACGGTTGGGTGGTCCCGGTTAGCCGGGAACTTTTCTCAATAATCTCGAGGAATAGCGGAATGATCATCATCATCATAAAGAATATCGAGAACAATGACCTAGAGTTACGTCTTACTCGATTTACACTGTTTTAGGGGAACGGAATGGGACTATGCCTTATGGCAGAGAGGTGAGCTTTGCATCCCTCTCGTTTCCCATTCTCATTGAACCAAGTGCAGCGTGAATCCGCTTCGGACCTGGCGTTTCTGCGTAAAGTAGTTCGCTCGGGTTTGACGCTAGTTGCTGTTAGCTAGTGACCCATTAGGAAAACCCTAATTCCGGTCGATCCTAAGTGGGAACGGCCAGGATACTTCCGCTATGTGGCAGACGCGGGAAGAACTAGATCGCAAAACCCGTAACATTCCATGGGAGTGTCGGGTGGAGCTTTCTAGTCATCCTTTCCGATGGACTACTAAGACGTATCTCGGATGATACTAGGGGACACGTTACAAATAACCACAAGTTATGAATCAAGGTTCTATAGATAGATAATGGAGGAGACTACACATGTAATGAGTTTGAAGATTAGTACAAAGCCTTTGGGATTCATCACATGACCTTACCATACTATATCATGCACAACAAAAAATGGAGTTACTAAATGTAAGAACCAAACTTTACTAAATGCTCCAAGAGCTATATTATTAGTAGCTCATCTAGATAAAGAATATTGAGAAGAAGCAATTATTGTAGCAACTTATCTTCAAAGTAGGTGGTATTCTACCTCTCTTCACAATCCCACTACCTATGAATTATGGTTGGCCACCCTCATGATTTATCACATGTGAAGATATTTGGATTCACTAACTTTCTAATAATCATGGAATACAAATCAAAATTCACACCAAGAGCCACTATAATCAATGTCCGAGCACAATTGCCACAAAAATGATGATGGACGCACTTAAAACTGTAATAGATGGACATTGATATCACTTTAAACATTTAGATCGTAGGTTCAAGAGTGAGACATAATCATAGGACAAAGATCAAACACAAAGTATACTCAAACTCTATCAAAAACGTTTTACCAAAGTATAAATCATCACATCAATTGAGGACTAAATGGTCGCAAAACAATACAAGGGACTAAACTACTACAGGGATACCATGACCAGGGTAGTACTACTACTAAGCACAATGAATGTGGATAGTAGAATATGAGCTCTACTATGAGAGAGCATCTAGGATATTATTCAAAGAAGACTAGTAGAAAGCCTCAAGTAGGATATGGCATGCAACAGTAGGAGGACTCTTTGCTGCTTGAACTTTAGGACTATGAGTACACTTGAATTAACAACCAACTACAATGATTCACTCCCTTCCTTTATATAGGCTGCTACCTGTAGAGGGACATTCTCTCCGCCCATAAGTCATGCTAAGTTTCTTTAATTCTCTACACCTATTTTCTCATCAATGTGCTACTGGCAACTCCTAGTTTTAGAGGGTACTAACTTCCACCAGCTTTAACAGCCACACAACTTATCTTCACCGGATATGGTGAGCCTTATGGTCACAAAGCCAAATTTTATAACCCACAGCAAAAAGTATTTGTTTATGGTAGCAGTACTATCTTTAATGAACCTCATATCTTTCTAACCTTCTTGACCACCACAAACCCTTAATCTCTTCCTCTTTATCCAATTTCACCCTTTGCAATCACATCTTCAAGTTCATCCCATGCCACTCATACATTCAATGCCAAGTCATGCTTCATATCTACCCACTTGCCTCTTCATAAGACCTTCAACTCACTTGTCACATGGACACCACTCCAAACCCAAAAGAATTAAATCAAATAACTAATTTCCAAAATGTATTGACTCCTTCCACCAGCTCTCACAACCTACAAATGGTAACGAGATCTTGGCGCGGGATTTAGTGTCTTCTTATCCTATCCACTTCATGCCGAATCCCTCTTATCCCCATCAAAATGTAGCACGAAAGCCTCTTCAATACCTTCAGTCTAAACAAGGCCATTCATAGCATGTAAATTAGCTCATGTCCACTAAGCAAATGGCACTTGATACCACACCACAAGAAGCCACAACTATAGATTGCAACATGATTTCTAGCCCAATACCCTTTCTAGCTCATATCTTAGCCACAAATCCTTGTCAAATTAGCTCATTAGCTGCACATTCAAAGTTCACTCCATTTCAACTCAAGAATGGTTCTTAAACTATAGATACACGAGCAAGCTTTACTTAACAAATAATCATTGAAAGCTTTTCCACTCCATCCTTATTGCCTTCACCTCCCTAGGAATATCCTTTGTCCTCTTCCACTCCTAATAAAATCCACTCAATAATAGCAGGGAATAAAGGAAAAATACATCTCTTACTCTAACACAAATCTTCATGTGCCAACAAGGATAGGTGCCATATCTTCAACCTACAACAATTCACCTCCTACTACTACCATCATTGTCATGAGCCTTAAACCTCCATCTCTCATCTCCTCCTTTAATTCCATTACCCTCTTCAGCTCCTCTAAATCTGAAGATGATAAAATCATGTCCTTTCCCACTCCATGGTATAAGGACTTGGATGACATCTATTTCCATGCCAATATTGCAATTGTACAAGCAAGAAAGTCACTTCATGAAAATATTCTCGAGCCACAAAATTGTCATTGCATCAATCAAGCATTATGAAGTCATGAAGCTCCTCTTTGGCAAGCTGCCAATCTTCAAGAATGCAAGGCTCTTCTTGAAAAGCACACTTCGAAATTAGGCCTTCCTCTTCTTGGAAATGAGCATCAACTGTAAATGGGTGCTTTGAAAAAAGCTCAAACCAAATGGTACCATTGACAAGCATAAAGATCGCCTGGTAGCTTGCCATTTTGAAGAGATGGAAGGCCTCCACTATGGAAGTACATTCTCTTCAATGCTCTCCATGACTTTCTCATAGATATTAGTTTCCATGACTATGCATTTCAAAGTCCTTTTGCATCATGCTGATGTCAAAAATACATTCTTACATGGTCACTGACAAGAAAATTTTAATGTGTCCTAACCTCCTAATTTTGTAGATCCTAAATTTCCTAACTATGTTCATTTTTCACGTAAACCTTTATATGGCTTGAAATAGGGACCAAACCAATGGTACACTTACATTCATATTTACTTAGTACACCATGGCTTTAGAAAGTTGAATATAGATAATAAAAACTATATTCTCATTCAAGGCAACACAATCATTATCCTAGCTAACTCTTATTATGACATGTCAAATACAAAATCTATAATATCCTCCCAATTTTCTATAACAGATTATGATCCTATGCAATACTGTTTGGCATTGAAATGGAATAGTCACCTACATCCAAAAGATGCATAAACATACCTACATCATGACTATTCTCTCCTCCTATTTCATGCAAAATTGTAATACCACAATCACTCCTTTCTCAAAATCTCCACCTCAATCTATCTTCATCTCATTATCTATCCACCATGCAATCCTGTGAAATGGAAAATATACCCTACATGGAAGCACTTGTATACTTACGATATTTGATTACTTGCACCTATCCAGACTTATCTTATGTGGGAAACATTCTTTCCAAGGCTATGCATCAACCATCATATGAGCATTGGAAGCAACATAAAAGAGTCTTGAGATATCTCAAGGTGACATATTTTGTGGGGCTATGTTTGTCTAAAGACAACAATTCTTTTCTTTTAAAAGTCTATTTAGATGCAAATTAGGGTGGAGACCTTGCTACCAAAATATCTCTCAAAGCTTCATTGTCACTCTAGTATGTGATCCTATATCTTGGAATACTAAGTAGTAACATTCAATAGCACTCTCTACTATGGAAGTCGAATATGTGGCAGGTAGCATGGAAGCTCAAGAAGTGATGTACATCAAGAGACTCCTCAAGAACATCAATTTTGGATACGACCCTTAGCAAATCCTCATCTTCACTAACAACAAATCATGTATGTCTATGGTTCAAGACCCAAAATTATGTCTTAAACGCTGCCACATTGACATGAGATATCATTTTGTAAGAGAGTTAGTAGAAACCTCTCATATCACCCTTGATTATGTACCCTCTTATAAAAATGCTATTGATCTCATACAAAATTATAATGTAAATCCTTTGCATGCTCTAGTGGGGACATGATATGATAGATGGATGTTAATTAGATCTTAAGTTGTGTTTTTCATTTCCAATTGTATTCAAATGTATTCAACTATATTTTCTATGGAATCCTTTTGATGAGGGGGATGTTTGGATAAGATAAGAATACAGAACATGTAGATAAGAGGCTCCTATAGTGGTCCTCATTCTAAATATCCTAAATATTTAGAACAAGAGCTCACCTACCTCATTCAATGTATCATGTATATATACAACTACTAGCAATGAAATAAGCAACTACAGTTCATTCTACTTTCCATACTCTCTCTCTCTCTCTCTCTCTCTCTCTCTCTCTCTCTCTCTCTCTCTCTCTCTCTCTCTCTCTCTTATATACATTGTGAACAATGTCTTCTCATCTACTTATCCTCTAGTCTTTACTTTTCACTATATGAGAGACTATGGAAACATACATAATTCTATTGTTTCAATTCAAGCTTAACCTACATGACAATAGTTTTGGTATATATGGTCCAAGTAGCCTATAAAAACCCTTTATAAGTGATTCAAAAGCCCTTATTTGCCATGCATATCTTGATATTTTCATACATAATAGTAGAGAAGTCATAAAAGCACCATTTTTTCCAACACATCATAAAGATAGGGCATAATAGGTGCTCAAAACTGAGCAAAATGACTATAGCAGTGGTGTTGTTGTAACGTGTCCACTAGTATCATCCAGGACACGTCTTAGCAGTCCATTGGAAAGGATGTCTAGAAAGCTCTGCCCGGCACTCCCATGGAATGTTACCAGATTTGCGATCTAGGGCTTTCCGCGTCTACCACGTAGCGGAAGTATTCCGACTGTTCCCACTTAAGATTAGGGTTTTCATGATTGGTCATTTCCGAACAGCAACTAGCGTCGAATCCAAGCGAACTACTTTACGTAGAAACACCAGATCTGAAGGGGATTCATGCTGCACTTGGTTCAAGGAGAATGGGAAACGAGAGGGATGCAAAACTCAACCTCTCTACCATAAGTCATAGTCCCATTTCGTTTCCCTAAGACATCGTAAATCGGGATAAGACATATCTCTAGGTCAATGCTTTTGTTGTTCGTGTCCTTTGACAATCATTCCGCTATTCCTCGTGATTTGAGAAAAGTTCTCGGCCAACCGGGACCACCCAACGGTAGGACGGACCTATGGCCCATCCTTCGCACTTTCCTCGCGTTGTTTTAGTTATGTAATTATCTAACACATTAGTTGGACATGTAACAACCAGCTTCTTTAATTAACCCATTAAGCACTGGTTCTTTCACGTAATCTTATCACTTGACATAGAAAAACAATATCAGACAAGTTCTTTATTAACAGGTCATCATGTTTATCTTTGAAATACAAGGAGTTCCGCTTGTAGGCTTATCCACAATCTGCCCGAAGGCTATCCAACAATCCACCAGGATCACTATTCCAAGTTTCCACCCGTAGACTAGTATGCGGGCCTCGAGATCCAATCCCGAGTAACATTAGCCTCTTGTGCAGGACTCGGAAGGCGAGGGATTTACAACCAGAGCCCCCCCGGGCACCCGAGCGTCCTCCTGCGCCAAGTAGCGCTCAACGGAGAGACCTCTCGCGGCGGGTTTGGTCCACATTCCTGAACAGCCCTTCCAAGCAAGATGAAAACCTAGGTAATGGAGGTTGTGAGTACACTCACAGATCCCAGAAACCACAAAGAAGCACTTGAAACCCTTCTCTCTTACATCCTCTATTATGACTATGAATAGACCAGCACACAGAAGATATGGCATGAATTGTATCCTCACTCTCTCTCTCTAAAAATCAAACATTATGCACATGGAAAGAGAGCGAGAGTTGTGCAGAAACAAGAGAGGAGGAGAAAGAATTGTGGAATTGAGAAGATAAAGGAGAGAGGAAGTTGAACCACCTCCTCCAACCACCTTCCCACGACCAGTCACATCCTTCTTTAAATTCATGATGTAAAATGATAAAATACATAGTATTTTTATCTAAGGTTCATAGCCATAAATATATTGACCCGAGTACAAATGAATTTTATATGTCCAAAAGATATCACAATTTGCACTACATTTGGCAATACGTAACATGGTTTTTGATAAATTTTGCACTAAATAAAGGGTTCATCATTCTCCCACACTGGAGAGGTGAGCTCTTGCAAACCAAGCTTGGTGAAGACCCGCAACTCTTCATCACTTTGCTTCATCAAAAGGCTTCTTTGACCTTGAGACACTCCCACACTAATTCTTCAAAATTTGCTACAACATAACAAGGATCTCCTATCCACCTTTGATCCGCAAAAAGAACAACCCCCACAACACAAGAAGAATGACTTTTCCACCATTAACTGCCATGCAAGAAAAGGCCCCGTACAATGATTTTACATTGCAGCATACCCTCACTGATGTTTTATTCGATGAAGATCTCCTCCCATATGGCCTCTTGGTATGTGTTAGACATGATTTTGACTGCAATTTAGACTTGACCATTGTCATGATTACTTTATTTGTAAGAGAAGAGGTTAATGTTGTGTGAATTAAACTTTAGAAGTAGGGTTTCCTTTTGTTTAGAGTTTTCAATAGACGGGAAGAAGAATTCGAAAACTCTGTCGCTACAAACACATTGCTTTCTGCTATGATGTTTTGCGATGCTGATGGTGCTTGATTTGAAATATTTATTATTGTCAATCTACTGCTACAGAAGGCGATGAAGTTGTTTCAATTTGCTGATGTTGATTTTGCAACTACGTATCATGTTGCGCCCTGAATCTTGACAAATTAATAGACCTCCTTTCGCTTTCTTCATTTTCATCACTGCTCTTTCCAAAAATTGCTATGTTCATCCCACATCCTTTAGCTTCTTGCCCTGTTACTCCTTTGACCAACATCAATGCAGATCAAGCCATCATAATCATCCTTCCATTAGTTAAAGTAGCAAAACGTGAACGTGCGTTCCTTTGTGTGTGCCTTTCCTAGCTTCTTTGTCTGGCATCCCAGATCACCTCCCTCCCGGCAAACGCACCAATGAACAGCCCTTCCAAGCAAGATGAAAACATGGGTAATGGAGGTTGTGAGTACACTCACAGATCCAAGAAACCACAAAGAAGCACTTGAAACCCTTCTCTCTTACATCCTCTATTATGACTATGAATAGACCAGCACACAGAAGATATGGCATGAATTGTATCCTCACTCTCTCTCTCTAAAAATCAAACATTATGCACATGGAAAGAGAGCGAGAGTTGTGCAGAAACAAGAGAGGAGGAGAAAGAATCGTGGAATTGAGAAGATAAAGGAGAGAGGAAGTTGAACCACCTCCTCCAACCACCTTCCCACGACCATTCACATCCTTCTTTAAATTCATGATGTAAAATGATAAAATACATAGTATTTTTATCTAAGGTTCATAGCCATAAATATATTGGCCCGAGTACAAATGAATTTTATATGTCCAAAAGATCTCACAATTTGCACTACATTTGGCAATACATAACATGGTTTTTAATAAATTTTGCACTAAATAAAGGGTTCATCTGTTCTCGGCGCGGTCAACAACCCCCTTGGTTAGGGTCAGGCAGGCAGTCGAGGGTAACTGAAGCTACCTCTCCCTTCAGGCCTTCAACCTGAAGTATAGATATTTATTTATGTTGTAATTCATTGGTCAAACAAGTCAAACAGTGCTCTTAAATCTTTAGCAAGCACAAACATCTCCATTGATCAATTTTGTTGTTGGCAAACTGCTAGGGAATGATTCCTTCCTTTCGAATGCATCGAGCACTCGATTCAGGGTGTCTTACAACTTGGCAAGATCCCATATATTCTGGGTTAGGGCATACCATATTAACCCAACTTGGTCAAACCTTAAAGTTCATTGGATACTTTAGTTTTTGGTTTTTAATCTCCAATTAATCTTCCTTACTCAGAAGGATATCAAAGTAAACATCCTCTTGCAAGATAACTTGCGTAAGGATTCGCCATCCTTGTTGCATGAATTTGGCCTTTCTTCTTGTGATTCAATCATAAGACCTTATGAGTCCGTACTTGCTGCACAAGTCCCGCATCGTACTATGCGATAATGGAGTCACGAAACAATCCACTTCAGTTTCTTTAAGCTGAAGTTGTTAGACCTAGGGTTTCCTAGCTTCATTTTTGTAAGAATCTCAGGGACAAACCCTAGTTCCTTTTTCGATTACAATTTACTAACCCTACATTCAGGGAATGTGGACAAGTATTTAAGGTATAAACGTTTCTTGGAATTTTAACTCATTCCCAACGAATATTTCGCAGCATAGGTATTTTTAAGTTTAATTTGGTTAACTCTAGAAGATAATTTCGAGATTACTTCCGTATGATTTGTTATCTACGTGTCAATTGCCTTTTCAATCCTATACTTTATCAATTTGAGGTTAGGTTAAATCTTACTAATCTTTCCTTTTGTGAACAAACTCATGCTAAATAAGCAACCTTTTCCTTGCTAAGTTATGTACTTAGCAACGATAATTTCCTAGAGTTTATGCATCATAAGAATCCTTTCATGATTTGCATTTTCCATGCATAAAACTATTTTTTAAAAAAATTACGTTTATTCTTTATTTATTTTTCATGTTCCATTGAACTAAATTCCTTCATCGTGAACAACTAGGACAAAATATATCCTATTCCTAACAATTCATCTTGCATGATTGAATTACAATGATATAAAATTAAGAAGAAAAAAACCTAGGTTTGGGGTGAGATATCCACATGGATACCGAGAGATGACCCTCTTGCAGCTACTCCTTGGACTTTCTTAGGAGGCATCGCAATTGTAGTCCTTCAAAAGTGGAAGCATCTTTACACTCCTTTTCAGAATTCCACCATCACTCCCTTGCACGTCAATACTCTTCTTCTCTTTTTCGAGTAAGGGAAAAAAAACCCAAGTCCCAAGGGTATTTTGGAAAGGCAAGGAACAATTAAGGGTTTAACCACGAGGAGGGGGTAATAAGACCTTTAAGGTCTTAGTTCTTTTGGGAGGGAAAGGCTTACAAAGCCCAAGGAAAAGGCCCTATAGGGGTTTACACACGAGGGGGGGGGGGGGAGAAAAAGAAGAGGGTTTCAAAGCCCAGGACAAAGGCCTTAAAGGTCAAATCACCGCGGGGGGGGGGGGGGGGGGGGGGGGAGGGGGGAAGTAACAAGCCCAAAAGAAATGGGCATAAGGGTTAAATATAGGGGAAGAAAGGTTTAAATTACGGGGTTCCAACACCCATGGGATGAGGGGGCTTAAAACACAGGGGGGGGAAGGGTGTGTGTGTGTGGTTCCAAAAGGCATAAGAAGAGGGACTTGGGAGATTTTTGGACACGGGAGTGAAAGGTATAGGAAGGGGGTCTTGGAGGGATTTTAGGACACGGAGGGGTTTGTGGAAATGGGGGTGAAAAGGACTTAAGGGTTTTAAAACCCAGGTGGGAAAGATGAAAGGCAACACGAGGGGGTGAAGGGAATACAAGGGGGGTGAAAGGAACACAAGGGGGGTGAAAGGGGCTTAGGAGGATTTAAAGACCCGGGGGTGAAAGGGTGAAAGGGGCTTATCTAGCCCCCTTAGAGGCTTCTCTTTAGAAGCTTCTAAGCTTTGTACGTGGCCAGGAGAGGGAGATTGACACCATGACGGTGACGGGCTGGTGGCGCTTCTATGTGGCGACAGGGCCTTGCGATTGAAGGCGGGGTGTTGGACGTCCTATAGAGGGTATCACACGCTCACGAAGGAGAAGGCTCACTCCCTCCTTTTGGCATTCGGACGGCGTTCAGCGTCGACTATCCACCCTCTTCATGGAGGCAGCCCCCTCAATTTAAATATGGAAAGGGAGGAGGATCCTCCCTCCCGACGTGGCGAGAGGCATAGCCTCCTACTCCCGCAAGCTCCTAGCAAGGAGCTTCCACCTCTTCCTATTCCCCTCCCCTTCCAGCACATCAGTTGGATGGGGGAGGGGAATAAAAAAAATTCATATTATCCCTTTTTTTAATAAAAAGAATTATGTTTTATGCAAACGTTACAGTTGTCTTGAATTCCCTTCTTCTTACCATCAAGTATATTAGTTTGTTACTTTTTTTAAATCCTTGTTTCTTTGAGATAAATTCAAGTAAACCAATTGAGCCTTATTTTACTACTATATTCAACATTGAATTATAACAACTCACCTTCAAAAATTAGGCAAAGACCTCAAATAAATTGTGCATCAAGTATAACATTTTCTTGCCCATTTTGCATACTCAAAATTTGTGAGAGAAGAGAATATAACAATCCAATCCAAGATTCTCTGTATTATAATAGTATTTACACTAGTAAAGATATATATATCATGGTCTTTAAAGCATCAAATTTGTCTCCTCTATTATGCATCCAATACGAGTCAAGTAGCCCCCTTCAATCCTTGCCCTTTAACCTTGATTGTCATGATCAAGAGGTAATCCTTGTCCTCAATTTGTGCTAATTTCTTCATGCAAAGTTTCAGCTCCTATTGCCCATGATAGTCAATCCCCAAAAGCATACACTTCCTTTTCCTAGAAGCCATGGATGTTGTTTATGGAATGCTCCCCTTTAACTCAGTAAAGAACAACTTAGAAGCTTTAATAAATCTCTTCTTTAAACATGCAGAAGACTAATAGAGTTTGAGCATGCTTAACACTTATCCCAACTTCCTATCATGTCCTTGTAAAATGATTAGTACCTCATATAAATAGGGCAACTAGTGTCTTAAGTGCATATAGTTAAACTTCTTGTGTAAACAAACCTTTCCTCTACTTTCTTCTATTGGACTTGAAACCACACGATAATGAGTTATCTAATATTTTTCTTGGTAATATTATTTCTCCATCTCAACTTGTTGATGCAAACTAGAACTCCGTCAATAAAAAAATACATGCACACATACATATGTAATGTGCACACATATGTAAACACATGAACAAATGAATGTGTGTGTGTGTGTGTGTGTGTGTGTGAATACATATACTTCATTTTAGAGAAAAGCACGCACCAAAAGTTGATGTGATCTTACCAAACTGACACTCAAATACAAACCTACCAAAAATGGAAAGAAAGCACAAATAGCATGATGAGTTTTTTTTTAAGTGTTTGAGTTATTTTTTTCCTTTTTTAAGGCTTGTTTATCTAAAATGGTGAGAAATTTTAATGAGCCTCTAAGGGGACAAAATGTTCTCCTTAATGTCCTCTTTAAACTTTGCAAGAGGATCTTTGGACAAATTTTGCTATTTTTTTATCACAAATCAAGCTCAAAGACAAGACATATCCCTATGTATATAAAAATTTGACAAAAAAATTTTCATCACTCAAATTTGTCAACATACTCAAAAAGATCTAAAAACCATTTCTAAATATTATTTACACACATCACAGAAAAGTTCACTATGGCTTTATTAGTGCATATTGCAACATGCGTACATATACATGCATGCACATATGAAAATATACATATCCACATAGTAATATACACATACACACCCACACATGCACATATGCATGCAATACATACATAACATATCCATACACAATTTTCAAACATAAGCTAAAGAAGGATGAGAGACAAGGGGAAGGAAATGAAAGGAGAAAATAAAAATGATGAGAGAGAGAGAGAGAGAGAGAGAGAGAGAGAGAGATGTCACACATTTATAAGACCATAGAAGTGAACACACATATATCTTCGTATCTTATTCTTGCATGTGATTATTTGAAAGTTTGTCTTAGGGGACCCAGACCAACTAGAAGACTCCCAAGCTTACATGGCACAAGAAGGAGAGGTTTGGTATTTAAGAAGTAAAGATAGATTTTTCTTGAAGGGTGAGCGGGATTTATATTTTTATTTCTCTATCATCTCTCTCAACATTTGAACATGCATGTGTACACACACATACACTTTCTCTCTTTTAATTAAGCATAGGACTTGATCCTAAAAAAGAGAAAGTTGAGTCTCTAAAAACTTGTGCAGAACTCTCTCCTCCTTTTCCAAGAGAAACAGATGAGTTTTAATTTTAATTAGACACATGAAATGCAATGATATTGTAATGATTGAACATATATGTGCAGTGCATACTCTAAAAATACCCAAAAATGCCTTGGAGGTTCACTCATGAATATATGCATATATCATGTGGGTTCGAAATAAGGGGTTTACAACATATCAATTTTATACAATGTTTACATATAGAAGGAGTCATATAAATGTATTATTTAAAAATATAATAAGAATTATTTTCTCCAAAATGCAACAAACATTCACACATAAAATTTTTATAAATAGGCCTTGAATGCACCTGATATAGATGATATGTACATAGTGAATCCCTTGACACAAATGCACATATTTTGCTATAGAAAGAGAGTTGAATTTCTTTTCTAATTGAATATATGAGATGATATGGGATAACAATTTGAATGGTTAAGCATGTTCATGTAAAGAATGAAAGAGAGAGAGGAAAATAATATTAATATAATACTCGATATGGACATGGAAGACAAAAGCATTCACTAGCACGATCAAGGCTATGATACCATTCAAGTGGATCTTCCATCCAACCCCATAATCAAGGTGTAAAAATTCTATTATGTTCCAAATCTCAAGAAAAATCTTATAGGCATCAATGAGCTCACTTCTCAAGCCTCTCTCATTGCTCACTTCTTCAAGTACTACTCTATCTTTCAACTACTTTCACTTTCTGTCAAAATCACTTGTTCAAAATTAGGTAGGCCTTAACACACTTCATTTATCAATACTTAAAGCTCTTTCCAATTCTTCTAATAATTACATCTCACTCTCTAGCTCATCTTAAGACTCTCTCTTCTCTGGCACTTTTGACTTGGACATGCCTCTCAACATATTCTCCAACAACTCACCTTCCCTACTCTAAATCTCATTTGATTACAACTCAACTCCTTCAATTGGTAAACTCCAACATTTATGGTCCTATCAATCTATATCACTCATTGGAGCAAAATTATTTCATTGTGCTCATTAATAATTCTTGTAGGTATAGAGAAGTATTTTCAAAGTTCCAAGAATACAAAGAAGCGATGGAGAACAAGTAAGAATTATGAGTCAAGGTTTTACATGCCATGAATGGAGGACATTATACATCCAATGACTTTGAAGACTACTACAAAGCCTTTGGGATTCATCACGAGGTTACCATACCCTGTCATCCAAAAAACAAAAGGAGTTTCTCAACGTAAGAATCGCACTTTTCTAAATGCTACAAGAGCTATGCTATCAATAACCTATCTTGATAAGAACAATATTGAGAAGAGGTAATTGCTAGAAGATCTTAGCTTCAAAAGAGATTATTTTCTACCTCTCTTCACATCACACTCCCTATAAATTATGGTTTTTGCCACCATCTTGACTTATCACAAATGAATATATTTGGACGCACTACCTTTCTAGTCAACATGGACCACAAATCAAGATTCTCACCAAGAGCCATGGATCTTGTCTTCATTGGATATGTTGAGCCTTATGGTCACAAAGCCTATAGATTTTATAACCCACAACACAAAGTCTTATTTATGATAGGAGTACTATCTTTAATGAATGTCATATCCTTTCAACCTTGTCAATCACACATACTCTCAATCTCTTACTATCTATCCAATTGCACCCTTTGCAACCACATCTTCAAGTTAATCCATTGCCACTCCCACATCCAATGCTAGATCCTGCATCTTATCTATCCACTTGTCTCTTCATATCACCTCCAACTCATTTATCACATGGGACACCACTCTAAACCCAAAATAATTAAATCAAATAACTAATTGCCAAAATGCATTGACTTCTTTCTCTAGCTCACAATTTGTAGGCACAATAGCTAGATCTTCATGCAAGATTTAGTGTCTTCTTCTCCTATCCACTCCATGCTTAATATCTCTTATCCCCATAAAAATATAGAAGGGTATCCTCTTGAATATATTCATCTTAAACTAGGCCATTCATGGCATGTAAATCAGCTCCTATCCACTTAGTGATGGCAAATGATACCACACCATACTAGTCCATGTCTATAAACTGCAACACACCTACTACTCCAACACACTTTCAAGCTCATATCTCATCCAAAAATCCATTCCAAATCCTTGCAAAAAAAGCTCATTAGCTGCACATTGAAAGTTCAATCCATTTTAGTTTAACAATGGTCCTCAAACTATAGATATACTAGCAAGCCATATTCAATAAATAGTCATAAAAACTTATCCACTCCATCCTCACTATCTTCTACTCCCTTGCAATCTCCTTTTTCCTCTTCCATTCCTGAGAATCTCCACTTAAAATTAGCAAGAAATAAAGGAAGAAAAGCCATCTCTAACTCTACCACAAATCTTCATAGATTATCAAGGATAGTTTCCATGTCTTCAACCTATAGTAATTCACCTCTTGCTGCCTCATTATCACTAGCCTTAAACCTCCATCTCCCATATCCTCCTCCAATCCCATTACCCTCTTTAGCTCCTCTAACTCTGAAGATGATAAAGTCATGGCCTTACATCGATTCCATGCTACAAGAGCTTGTATGACCTCTATATACAAGCTGATATTCTAGTTGGACAAGCAAGAAATCCACTTCATGATAGCATTCTCAAGCCACCAAATTGTCCTTTGGTCAATCAAGCACTTCGAAGTCAGGAAGCTCCTCATTGGCAAGTTTCCATTCTTGAGGAATATAGAGCTCTTCTTCAAACCCACACTTGGACAATGGTCTCTTGGCAATCATCAATCAGCTCCAAATGGGTGCTTCAAAAACCATTGACCAATATAAATATTGTCTATTAGCTCATGGTTTCAAAGAGATAGAAGGCCTCCACTATAGAAATACATTCTCTCCAATGCTTTGTATGACTTTTTTATGGGTATTGGTTTCCATGGCTACTTCTTTCAAATTACTTTTGCATCATGTCAATGTCAAAACTACTTTCCTACCTGGTAACCTAGATGAAGAAATTTATATGTCACTGCCTCCTAATTTTGGAGATATGAAATTTTCAAAGCATGTTTTTCTTTTATATAAAGCTCTACATGGCTTGAAATAGTCATAAAATAAGTGCTACACTTGCATTCATATATACTTAGTACATCACAGGTTTAGATGGTGGACTAGGGATCATAATATCTATGTTCTCATTCAAGGCAACATAGTCATTATAATAGGCCTCTATATCAATGACATTCCTATCCTAGCTAACTCTTATTATGCAACGTCAAAGGCCAAATATATAATATCCTCAAAATTTTCTATAATAGATTATTGTCCTATGTATTAGTGTATTCACATCGAAATTGAATAGTCACCTACATCCATAAAAATGCAATGACATACCTACATCATGACTATCACTACAAGGATATTAGACCATAGCAACGCTGATTAGTGACGACAGATAGCAGCATCGCTATTTTCATTGCTATTAGCATCGCAAATGCGATGCTAATAGCGACACAAATAGCGACGATACCCGTAGAAAAAAAAACGCAGGCCGAAACCTGAGCGCATTTCATTTTGCACATTCATGAAAGAGTTCGAGAGGGAGAGCGACCGTTTTGCTGAGAGGGAGAGAAAGAGAGAAAGAAGGCTTCTCACCACCACTGCCGCCACCATCATTGTTCGCGAAGAAGAGGAGGAGGTGTACGAAGGGTGAAGAGGAGCCGCCGTCGCGAAGAGGAGCCACCAAACCCTTCTCTGAGTCTTTACGGTGAGTGCATTCTCTCTCTCTTTTACTTGTTTTTTGTATAATTTTTGTATATTAAGAGAGGAAATGAGAGAGAAAGAGAGGGAGAGGGAGAGGAAGGGAGAGGAAATGAGAGAGGGAGAGGGAGAGGGAGGGGGAGGAAATGAGATAGGGAGAGGGAGGGAGAGAGAGAGAAAGAGAGGGAGAGGGAGAAGGAAGAAATGGGAAAGGGAGGGGGAGGAAATAAGAGAGGGAGAGGGACGGAGAGTGCATTCTCTCTCTCTTTTGTATAATTTGTGTATATTGAGAGAGGGAGAGGAAATGAGAGAGAAAGAGAGGGAGAGGGAGAGGGAGGGAGAGGAAATGGGAGAGGGAGGTGGAGGAAATGAGAGAGGGAGAGGGAGGGAGAGTGCATTCTCTCTCTCTCTTGTATAAATTGTGTATATTGAGAGAGGGAGAGGAAATGAGAGAGAAAGAGAGGGAGAGGGAAAGGGAGAGGAAATGAGAGAGAAAGAGAGGGAGAGGGAAAGGGAGAGGGAGGGGGAGGGAGAGAGGGAGAGAGGGAGGGAGGGAGAGGGAGAGGGGGAGGAAATGGAAAAGGAAGAGGGAGGGAGAGAGAAAGAGAGGGGGAGGGAGAGGGAGGGAGAGGAAATGAGAGAGGGAGAGGGAAAAGGAGACATTAAACATAATAGGGAAATGAGAGAGGGAGAAGAAATGATACAGGGAGAGGGAGAGTGAGGGAGACATTAAACATAATAAGAAAATGAGAGAGAGAGAGAGAGGGGGAGGAAATGGGAAAAGAAGAGGGAGGGAGACATTAAACATAATAGGAAAATGAGAGAGTGGGAGAGGGAGAGGGAGAAGGAGGAAATGAGAGAGGGAGAGGGAGGGAGAGGAAATGAGAGAAGGAGAGGGACACATTAAACATAATAGGGAAATAATAGAGGGAGAGGGAGAGGGAAAGGGAGGGAGACATTAAACATAATAGGAAAATGAGAGAGGGAGAGGAGAGAGAAAAAAATGAGAGAATGAGAGGAGAGAGAAAAGATGTTAAACATAATAGGGAAAGAGAGAAAGAGAGGGTGAGGGTGAGGGTGAGGGAGGGAGAGGAAATAAGAGAGAGAGAGGAAGAGAGAAAAGGAAATGAGCGAGAGAGAGGAGAGAGAAAAAGAGAGAAAAATCATTAAACCTAATAGGGAAAGAGAGAAAGACAGGGTGAGGGTGAGGGAGGGAGAGGAAATGAGAGAGGGAGAGAAAGAGAGAAAAGGAAATGAGATAGGGAGAGGAGAGAGAAAAAAATGAGAGAGGAAGAGGAAAGAGAAAAATAGAAAAAAATCATTAAACCTAATAGAGAAAGAGAGGGTGAGGGTGAGGGAGGGAGAGGAAATGAGAGAGGGAGAGAAAGAGAGAAAAGGAAATGAGAGAGGGAGAGGAGAGAGAAAAAGAGAGAAAAATCATTAAACCTAATAGGGAAAGAGAGAAAGAAAAGGTGAGGGTGAGGGAGGGAGAGGAAATAAGAGAGGGAGAGAAAGAGAGAAAAGGAAATAAGACCTTACAATAAGCTCATCCTAGGCTTATAGGGGCTAGGCCAATCCTCAACAAACCTAAGGGATATATGGCTAGAGAACCCTAGCACACTTGTGCCTCCTACCATAATGTTCTTCTTGCAAAGAGACCTCTCATACATGGGGCTTGTCCTAGCCTCCACCACACATGTATACAAGGAAGGCCATCAGTCCATCAATTAGAAAAACATTCATTTTTAATAACATAAATCCAAAAATAACTTTGGATATTCCATAAAAATCAATCTCTTCTTAAAAAGACAAATACAAAAAACTAAAACAGCATCATTCATATGCTTCGCAAAACTAAAATAGCATCACCACAAGATATCTTAGGAAACTCATCTTCAACTATCAATTTTAATTTAAAAATATAATATAAAATCACTTGCAAGGAAGGACACTCTTTTATCATTAACCCTGTTTCTTCGTTAGAATAGTCTTAGGAACAAATTTCTACTCTAAGAAGCATATATTTGAGCATAATAACTATTTTAAAGTTTATTCCATGAGTAGTAGCAGTATATATGTAACCATCAAGCTAGAGATCAAGCTTTGTATCTGTGGAGATCCTAATCTCATGCCCTCATAGAGATTGTAGTGTGCAATAGTGTGGAGAGGAGGTGGGTGAGTTGTAAATGGTAAAGGAGAATTCTATTGATGATGGAGAGAAGATGAGGTGAATCACCAATTCTATTCTTAGTGAGTGCAACCTACCCATAGTATGGCATCCATGACCGATAAGAATTTGAAATACTACCTCGAGTATTATAACTAGTATTTTTTGGTGAATTTTCTTGCCATAATTTAATGTCAATTTGTGCTTGTGTTTTCCACGGTGTGTTGAGTATGGGTGTCAAATGCTCTAGTCTCCTCTATGTTCTCTCAACCCTTCTCTCTCCCTCAATCTTCCCTCTTTCTCTCTTCCTATACTCTCCCTAAATCCTTCTATCTCCCCCTATCTCTTTTCTCTCTCTATCTCTCTTTCTATTTCCACCTCTCTCACTTCTCTCCTCTTCTTCTCTAACTTTGCTCTCCCCCTAATTCTTGTCTCTCTCTTCATCTCTATATAAGTAGTCGTAGTCGTAGTCGTAGTCGTGGTCATGGTCATGGTCATGGTCGTAGTCGTGGTTGTAGTCGTGGTTGTCGTGGTCGTGGTCGTGGTCATGGTCATGGTTGTAGTCCTAGTTGTAATCATGGTCGTAGTCCTAGTCATAGTCGTATTCATGATCATGGTGGTGGTGGTGATGGTGGTGGTCGTGGTCGTGGTCATGGTCGTAGTCGTTGTCATGGTCGTTGTAGTCATGGTCGTGGTTGTGGTTGTGGTCGTGGTCGTGGTAGTCGTGGTCATGGTCGTGTTCGTGGTCGTGGTCATGGTCGTGGTCGTAGTCGTAGTCATAGTCGTGGTCATCGTGGTCATGGTCGTGGTCGTGGTCGTGGTCATGGTCATGGTCATGGTCATGGTCGTGGTTGTGGTCGTGGTCGTGGTCGTGGTCGTGGTCATGGTCGTGGTCGTGGTCGTGGTCATGGTTGTGGTCGTGGTCGTGGTCATGGTCGTGTTCATGGTCGTGGTCGTGGTCGTGGTCGTAGTCATAGTCATAGTCGTGGTCGTGGTCGTAGTCATAGTCATAGTCGTGGTCATCGTGGTCATGGTCGTGGTCGTGGTCGTGGTCGTGGTCATGGTCATGGTCATGGTCGTGGTTGTGGTCATGGTCGTGGTCGTGGTCATGGTCGTGGTCGTGGTCGTGGTCATGGTTGTGGTGGTCGCGATCGTGGTTGTGGTCGTGGTAGTGGTTGTAGTCGTGGTTGTGGTCGTAGTCATAACGTAGAAAAAGAGAGAGAGATGGAAGGACAAGAGAACAATTTAAGAAAGAAAAAAAGAATGATAACAAAATCAAATTGTCTGTCGTAACGTAGACAAAATGGAAAACGATGAAGGTCCTGTTGTTCGAGATCGCGAGGCATATCTTAATCAGCATGTCCCATGTCCTTGCTCTCAATGCAAGCTGGCAATTAGACAAAAACATCGATTGTCTATAGAACACGTACCACGATTTGGCGAGTTTCAATCTGAGATCATTGATTAGGCGATTGTGGATTTTCAGCGAATGGTAAGAAAAGTTATTATCAATCATGTATTTTACTCGCAAGCTAATTGAATACCATATACAATAAGATTAGGTCTAGATGGCAAATTTTCTATCCAGGGAGGTGACGTCTTGTCCCAAGGAGGAGTGCACCCTTTGCGTCCAATTAGAAGAGTTCGTGGGTGTGGGATGGATGGAGTGCATGAGCCAATCCACCACTTGCAAGGCCAATCTATACACTCAATGCGAGAGGAGACAGGTAGCCTTCTAGACCTACCTATAATCTTGGAGCCTGAGATGGAGACAATGATCAATGCATTGATTCCCATGGATGTCAAGACTTCTGATCCGCTTAGAGAGGAAGCATCCATACCATTATATGATGGGTGCCAAGTATCTCACGTGAAGACACTACTTGCACTCTTAATTGTGTAAGCGAAATACGGGTGGAGTGATGTGAGTGTGATCAAGTTGTTCAGGTACCTTGTACATACACTTCATTGATTTCTTTTCGGCACTATTATTAAAAAAATTTATCCTTTTTCAAGGTATTTTATGATTTTTTTTAGGTTATTGAAATATCATATATTACCACCTGTAAATACAATGCCTGAGTCTCGTGATGATATACGACATGTTTTACGAAAGCTTGGCATGGAACACAACAACATCCATGCATGTATCAACGATTGCATATTGTTTCGAGGAGAATATGAGACTATGGAGACATGCCAAAGTGTTGTGCTCATAGTATCGGCAGGACTTGCAAGGGCAAACCATCCCTTTAAAAGTTCTTAGACACTTTTCGCTTATCCCCCGCATAAATCACATGTTTTGTACATCCAGTATGGTGAGCTTGACAACGTGGCATGCGCAGAATAGGTCCACAGATGGAGTTCAATGAATATTAGTGGATTCACACGCATGGAGAAACATTGACTCTACCTTCCTAGGCTTTCCCCGAGAGCCAAGGAATCTTTGGCTTGGTCTTGCAATGGATGTTGTGAACCCATTCGATTTGTGCTCAACTTCTTACAGTGTGTGGCCTATAGTCATTGTCAACTACAATATCCCTCCATGGCTTTCTATGAAGAAAGGACATCTCATCCTTAGCTTACTCGTCCTCGGCCGCTACAAAGTCAAAAATATGGACATCTATCTTCATCCATTAGTCAATGAGCTTAAGATTTTGTGGGAGGATGGGGTAATCGTGCAAGATATGAGCAAGCATGATGGTCGATGGTCTGCCAATATTCGAGCCATTCTCATGTGGATGATGCATGACTTTCCAGGATTTGGAGAGTGCTCAAGTAAATAGGCTTCGTTCTCATTGGTAATATCTATATTTTATCTCGTTCAAGCTTGTATTCACTGGGTCATGGTGTTGGAAAAGGTCTGGTTACCTCAGGTTATCATGCAAGTCCATTGTGTGGGCCACTGTTAGACTGTCAAAGGTCATGAACCATGAAGAAGATGGTATATCAAGGACATGCCGCTTTCTTGCCAGAGGGTCATGAACTCAGGGAAGGTTTTCTTGAACAACCTGCAACACGTATGAATGCCACAATGTGGTATGAGTTGAAAATGGTCCACAGGGAGTCAAATCCAAATGGAATGCGGCGGTTCTCAATTTTCTAGGAGTTTCCATATTTGACCCACTTACAAGTCAACCACTTGTTGGATCCCATGCATATTTTCAAGAATGTGGGCAGCTTGCTATGGGACCGCATCATAGGAAAGAGAGACACTATAGGGGTATGAATGGATTTGAAGGAGGTAGGCAAGATGGAGGTGCTTTGGGTGCAGTCGAGTGTTGATGGTTGCATGCAGCTACCTCACACTCCTTGGGTTTTTTCACTAAAGAAGAGCGTATTATGAAGCAAGTAGTTAAGTCTATCCGCACTCCAATGGGTATGATGTGTTTTCTCAGGTCTGCATTTTCTAAAGATGGCCAATTATTAGGGCTAAAATCCCATGACTGGCATAAGATATGTCAAGTTTGTACTATGAATGGATTGTAATTGGTGTGTGCATTTTGCTATTTGGAATGTAGCCATTGTTCATAATGTTTTCTCATTTGTGGCAGTTTATACTACCGATCGCGGATCGCAAGATGCCTTACTCCAGTAATACGGGGGGCCATTTACAAGTTGTCGATTTTGGTGCAATGGATCTCACAGAAGGAGATTAAGATGTCCTCTATTGAATCCACGAGGCGGGGAGCAGTGGAGACAGTCTATCTCTTTGAGAAATACCAGCCTACCACCATGCTCACGATACAAATCCACCTTCTTGTGCATCTTGTAGATGAAGTCGAGATTGCTGGACCTGTCCATACACGATGGATGTTCTTCTTAGAGTGCTTCATGAAAACCCTGAAAGGCTTTGTGTGACAACGAGCTTGGCCAGAAGGTAGCATGGCTGAAGGTTGGTTGGTGTCTGAGGCGCTAGTGCATATTTCACAATGGCTACCAACGGTGGATCTAGACAACAAAATGCTATGGTCACTGAAAAAAAATGATAGACTAATCGAAGATGTGGTGGTTGGAAATGGGGTAGAAAAAAGAATGGATGCTACAATGGAGGAGAAGGTGAATTGCTTTTGTATGTTGCACCATGCCTCTATGGAGACGTGGCTCGCCAAGTACCAGATCTCTAAGCAAGATCGAGAGGAAGCGTGATCTGAATTTCGACGTAGTATGCATCATCGACCGATTTGATAACCCGAGGGAATGGAGAAGATACTGTAGTTCATGTCAATGCGGTGGTTGCATGAAGCTTTGACCACAGTGTCTCGCGAAGGGGTAGAGGTCTCAATGGAGAAGTGGAAATTCTTGAGGGGATGTAGTCCAAAGGTGATGAGGTGTTTAGGATTTGTCGTATCTATATTTTATATGCGACATCTAATTTGAGTGTTTCAATATATAGTATGGTGGATTACCGTAGCTTCTCCATGATACTATTCGATGTTGTGCAGTGGTTCATGTTACAACTATATATATCATCTCTCACTTGACTTGGGTCTCACCTATATATACTAACTCTACATCAATATGAATCATTCTTTGGGAGCATGTCTTGTGTATCTATCTCATACTCTCTCTCTCTCTCTCAACATGGTATCAGAGCTATGGATGCATAGCAACAACAAGGAAGATAAGTTGTTTCATTGTTTATACTTGATTGAATTCTTTGCACAAGTGATGATTTGATACATGAACTTGTTCAAATTAGAAGTATTAGTTAATTTTTTCTTTAAAAACAAAACCAGTTCAGGTGTGTAGCTCTCGTCGTGCTCTCGAATCCTGTCAAAACTGCTTGTCAATCAGAGTTCTGGATCAAAAGTTATGACAGTTCAGGATTCAAGACAGCAATTCTGCTCGAATCTGCGATTCTTTATTTAAAACTGTATTTCGCAGATTTGGGACATCCTTCATTATCTAGTACACCTCTTCGATGCGATAACCAAAGTGCTATTAGTCTTACGAAAGACTATATACAACATAGTAAATCAAAGCATATTGCTATTCATTATCATTATGTTCGACATGAAGTCAAGAAAGGTTCCATTATGGTGGAGCATTGTCCTAGTGATCAAATGGTTGCAGACATCTTCACAAAAGCTCTTAGTGAAGCTCGCTTTAGCTCATTAAGACATGAACTTGGTATTGTTCCAAGTTCTTGTCTCACTGATTGAGGCATGTATAATTGTATTCAAGAAAACTTTATAGTAAATAATTTTTGTATCGTAGGTATGTGTAGGGGCTCGGGTTTTTCCCTTGTTCTCCCCAAGGGTTTTTTCACTCACAGCCAGAGACCTTTGTTTGAGTGGGGATGTTACAACTATATATATCATCTCTCACTTGACTTGGGTCTCACCTATATATACTAACTCTACATCAATATGAATCATTCTTTGGGAGCATGTCTTGTGTATCTCTCTCGTACTCTCTCTCTCTCTCTCAACAGTTCAAAGTGGTACTTGAAGGAGCTAGAGCAACAGTTCGACAAGGTCCATCTAGATTTCTCGAATAGATTTTGAAAAAACTTATCCACGGATTTTCGTGACACCTTTGTGTTGCCGGCCCATTGTGAACAAGTGCATGAACGCATTTGTTTGTTAATTGTATTACGACATGGTACATGTCACAATAGTTTAAACTCTCTTGTACGTGTTTGTGAACATGTAATCTTCTATCCAAACCCCTGACAACCTTCATGATGGTATGTTATACCTTTAACTCCCCGAAGTGCAAGAGTATATGATCAAAGCGATGTTTCGAGCATAGATGAAGACAATATGCAAATAGAGGGGTCGATATTACAAGGGGTGGAGGCCACCGAAAGCTTGGAGCTAGCATCGGCTAATAATGATGGAAATACAGGAGTCCAAGAATTCTTTGAGAATGAGGTGGACTCATTTTGTGGTGACATGTCTATCGACGTTCCAGTGTATGTGAAGTTGTGTCACGAGATTGACATGGGATCATAGGATACTTCATACTTGGAGTATCCACTTATTCAATTCGTTGACTAGTTGCTTATAAGGGTACATAAGATATGAATTTTAAGTGAGATCAATTTTTAAGGATTTATATTACCGTGCTTTATATGATTTAAATTGATTATGCTAATATCATTTTTTGTCTGTGTAGGTGACATTTTCAGGATGAGTCAAGGGATGAGCGATGATGAGTTGCAGGATATCTTTACGCACATGTCTCTAGACCAGATCGCTAGATTCAGAGACATGGCAGACCAAGAGTTGTCTCGGATATCATTAGGCCGCTCTGCTAGATCTATTTCGGCGCGATCAGATACTTCAACTTCTAGCAGACGAGATCAACGCTCAAGACTTGGGCCAGAGGGAGAGAGTGCTTTAGGGTCAGGGGGATGCTACAGAGATACGGAGGTAGTGAGCCTGCGGTTGGCACGGGATACAAATGCGACTCCTCGCTCTCTTGGCGATTCTAGGGAGCGTGGCTCAAGCTTAGGTGGATGTTGTGGAAGCACAGACGCGCTATCTCCGTCTCGTCATTCTACTGGAGTTGCATCACCTCCAGGATTTGTCACACCTCTGGTAATGTCTACTCTAGTTACTTCGGCTTTTTCTCAGCCGTTTGCAGGTGGCACCCCTATGGGTGCCACTCCGACAGATATTACCCCGGTCGATACACCGGATGGGTCTCCTAGATATGCCTAGGAGTGTGGACACAGGTGGGAGAGGACCCACCTTAGGTATATCCTAGGGGGATATTCCTATCTAGTCGATCATAGGTTAGGAGCCATCATTATGAATGGTGAGGGGAGGAGGGCGATGGCTCGCATGAGAGAGTTGTGCCAACAAGTTTTTCGGCTCAACGTCTTAGATCATTGGAAGAACATACCGAAGGGGAGCAAGGACTACATAGTAGCATCCTTGCATGAGGAGTTTCCGATTCCAGCCTCAGTAGATATATTTTCAACAAGCTGGATGATGGATTGCATGCGTGCATATATGTCACACAGACGATCGGGCGCACGCAAGGCACTCAAGAGTGGGGCTGTAAAGCCCGAGTGGCTAGACGCGGATGACTGGCGCCAACTGAGGGAGGAGGCTACAGATTCTCCCGAATGTTGGAGTCAGCAACATGAGACGGCGAGGGTACGACTAGAGGCCAGAGTGGTCCATCATCTTGGGAGTGGCAGCCACAAGACATATTTGGAGGACATTGTAAGTTTTTCTTTTATTTTGCTTGTTTATTTTTTTGCAATATCCTTTGTACTGACAATCATGTTTCTAATAGTTAGTATTTTGTTTTCTTTGCAGTATTCCATTACAAATTGCGATCCGATTGGCCTTGAGACTCAATATGCAGAGAGGCACAATCTCACTGCATTGATCGACCGATTGTATAGACACGACGGCCCTATAAGTCACTCATCTTTCTTGTCCGTAGTTACCATATTTAATTAGAATGCATTATTAGATGATGGACTGATGTGTTGTTGTTTCTTTTTTTACAAAGTCCATTGGATGCTACTTTGCGGCAAGATGAGCTTTCAGATGGCGAGGATATGTAGCTCGCCCTTGGATCCTTGGATCTCACACACCTTTGTTCTTTGGTCGCTTGATCTCTATAGGCATTTTCTATGTAGTAGTGATATCTTTTCATGATTGTACCAGTCACTTTCATTATGCGATCATGTATTTATTATATCTATCAGTGTTATGATTTCAGTATACTTTGTTTTTTTTTACACGAGCATTGTACACAGTGCAGAAACTATTTTGTATGGCCCAAATAAAGCACACAGTGCTATATGTTGCAAGGCAGCTTGCTACCTTGCCACAAATTCTTTTTTCCCTGTTATCGTCGCTATTAGCGTCGCAAATTTACTACTCGCATCGTTATTGGCATCGTTATTAGGATCACAGAGCGTCGGCATTAGCATCGTTATTGGCATCGGTAATTGCGACACTGATACCAACGCCAATAATGACGTTTATACCGACTGTTCTATGGCGTCGCCAATAATGACGCTTTTTGCGATGATGGGGGAAAATTTTGTTATTTACATTTTCGTCACTTTTAACGTTGATATAAGGCCTATATCTTGTAGTGTATTCTCTCCCGCTATTCAATGTATAATTTTAATCCCATGGTCACTCTTCTTGCTCAAAATCTCTAGCTCAATCCATCTTCATCTCATTTTCTCTCCACTAAGTAAGCTTGTGAAATGGAAACTATACCCTACATGGAAGCACTTGGATACTTATAGTACTTGATTTCTTTCCAAGGATATACATCAATCAACATATGAGTATTGGAAGCAACTAAAAATATTCTTGGGATATCTCAAGGCCACATCTTATGTGAGGTAATGTTTTTCTAAAGACAATATTGATTTTCTTTGAAAGGCCTATTCACATGCAAATTGGAATGGATGCCTTGCTACTAGAAGATCTCTCATAAGCTTCATTGTCATTCTAGAATGTGGTCCTATCCACTATAAGATACACGCCACATATCAACATTCAAAGTGACACAAATATTCATTAAAAAAGTTACCCCTATTGTCACTAAAGCATCACTACAAATTCATCACAAATAGGGTTGCTATTTACGTCGCTATCTATATCACTATGCAAATAGCAACACTTTGCAATGAAAATAGCAATTGAGATAGCAATGTGTGTAGTTAATTAGCAACACCAATAGCGACGGTCATAGAGAAAAAAACTATTGGCACAGCAGCAAGCTGCCCTGGCATCCACAATACCATGTGCTAGATAATACTTTACAAAGCAATTATATATTGGATACATAGTTGTCATCAAGCAGGCATAAAAACTACAAGACTAATACCTCATAAAATAAGTATAACACTAGTGATGACAACTTATGAAATTATGTGGAACCATGGAGAGGAGAGCCTAACAGACTCGGCAAAATGAATAACCAGACATTAGTTCACTATACATAATGCATCACAAAAAACTAATGACTATAAACAAGAACGAAGATTGACTTACAGGGTCACTGCACACATGCAATAATCTATCAATAAGTGTAGTGAGACAGTTTTTCTTTGCATATCGAGTCTCCAAACTTGTGGGATTGCGATTTGTGATGATGGAGTACTGCAAAGATAATATAATAGCATGGTTTAAAAAAAGGTTGTAAGTATAAATGATATTTCAAATAATAAAGTGAAAAAAACCAAAAGAAGACTTACAAAGTCCTCCAAATAAGTCCTATGGCAGCCACTCCCTTGATTATGCACAATCCCTACCTCAAATTGTGCCCTTGGTGCCTCTCCCTATGTGCTACTATTGCCATAGTCCTAGAGGATCTTTGGCCTCCTCCTTGAGTCTCCACCAATCTTATGTATCTAGCCACTTGGGCTTTGAGGCACCACTCTTGATTTCCTTGCATGCGTTTGATCATCTATGTGAATGTATACATGTATATACTCCATTATCCACCCAGTGGAAAACCTTTTTGTTGTTGTTGCCATGGATACTAGAAATTCTTCATGCAAAGATTCCACTACATAGTCCTTACTCCCGTCCGGTATATTCTTCCAATGGTCTAGAAATGTTGTGCCTAAATACTTGTTAGCACAATTCTCGCGTGTGAGACATCACCCTCCTTTCCTCATCATTTGTGATCACAGTACATGTCCTTTCATCTACGAGGTATTTGTATCCTACCAGGTTATGTCTACTGTGTGGCCTCTCCTACCTACCACCATGATCTTGGGCATAACGACGAGACTGTCATACATCTGCTGGCATACATGTAGGGGTAGTATCTCTTAGAGAAACACCCATAAGGGTGCCACCTATGTAGATGGCTATGTGAAACCCAAAGTCATGAGAGTAGATGTCCCTACATGTGTGACAAATCCTGGAGGTGACAAGTAACCACAAGACTAAGGAGACAGAGACACTGTATTAGTGCCTTCACAACACCCACATGAGCCACTCTCTCTAGAACTAGTACAAGAGCAAGGAGTAGCAACCCTCTCTGGAACCGATCACGGGTTCACAACATCTACACCTTCCCAACACCTCCCAGAACCACTTCCTCCATTCGAGGCCAGACTAGAGCACAAAACTTTCCTCCAATCGAGATTGAAGAATCAGACCGTGCTAGCTAAAGAAAACCTCATAGAACAGCCCAATGATTTTTATGACAACTTGTATTTCACCGTATCTCTAAAATAAACCATCTAACTTGGAGACAAGCATATGAATATCTCCTACAGATCCTCATTAGTAATCCCTCAACTAATCCTGCTCTCTAGGTAACTTTGAAAAAAAGGATGCCAATTAAAATGCATATGCTAAACCATCCCTAAAAGTAAATCATTAATAAATTGAGCAAGTGGATGCAAATAGGACCCGGCCTATGGTCCCATATCAAGCTCTTGGCATAGCTGGACATACACAGAAGTCTATAGATAGGTCACCACAGAAAGAGGATTCCACTTCATTCTCAAAAGTCTATAAATAGCTGGACATACACAGAAGTCTATAGATAGGTCACCACACAAAGAGGATTCCACTTCATTCTCAAAGAATTCATGGCCTCTTGTATCTTCGTTTACATTACCCATACCTATCTCCTCTCTATGCTCCAAGCCCTCTTCGCCCTCCATCCTCTTCAACATCAACCCCTCCACCTGCATATTCTCCTTGTCTATGTTGGGACATTACTTTCATCATACACTCATGCACTTTGAGGTGTTGATGGCACAACATAGCACCATCAAGGTTATGGGGGATTTGGATAGAAGATTACCTGTTCAATATCACATATAAAAGTGAATCAACATTTGTGAGTTTTTCGTATCATGAATTTTTTTAAAAAATAGATCATGCACCTATGCAAAAAGACTTGGTAGGATAAATGTATCACGCAGGTCTGTCCATCTTTTCTCACAATCTATTTCTAGAAATCTAGATGGACCTCACGAAATGGTTTCTCTAGCTCCTTCCAAAATACTTTTAAGAATGTATAGTGGTTTAAAGTATTTTAAACCACTATGTATCGATTATGATCATGGAAAAGCTATGATAATCCATGGAGATAACACTTTGTAACATTCCAAAATACTTTATCCCATCTACTATGGTATTCAAATCCATGGCTTATCATCAGCTCTCTTGCCCAAACTTTGCCATGACACCACAATCCATTGTGAAGTGCATTTTATCAATGTGCTCAACATGAAAATGTTGCTTGCACAACTATGCCCCATTGTAGATTTTGTATTCTACATCAAAATGGTTAGATTAGTTATTACACATAAAATCTAGATATGATATCAAATAAATCATATGATCACCATCAAACTATATCCCCTCAAGAATTTCCACTCCTCGATAGAGACCTCTACCCCTTCATAAGAAGGTGTGATCAAAGCTTCATGCAATCAACTACATAGACATAAACCGTGCATGCTCACGGTCATGTATTTCTCAAAGAGATAGACCCTCTCCACTGTTCCCCACCTTGCAAATTCAATGGGGGATATTTTGATATCCTTCTATGAGATCCATTGCACTAAATTGATAACTTATAAATTGTCGAGCATAGTTGTGGAGTGAGAAATCCCGTGATCCAAATTGATAGTACAAACTATAAAAAATGGAGAAGTATTATGAACATCAAGTAGATACTAAATACCAAAAGACTGTGGTTACTTGCTATCAAGGTCATGACAAATATAGAATATCTCATTCCTACCTATTGCAATGCGGATAGATATGATAATTTACTTCACAATGTGCTCTTGTTTAGTAGATAGGACCCAAGGAGGAGGAGGTAGTTGTAAGAAACCATCATGTCTCGACTGTTGCCAAACAATCGCCTCCATCTTGCCTACCTCCTTCAAATCCATTCATGCCCCTACACTGTCTCTCTTTCCTGTGATATGGTCCCATAATAATCTATGCACATTCTTGAAAATATGCATGGAATCTAACAAATGGTTGATCTGTATAAAAGTGGGTCTAGTAGTATGTCAACTCCTAGAAGACTGAGAATCATCCCATTTCACTTCAATGTGATTCCTTGTGGACCATTTTCAACTCGTACAAGCTTTAGGCACTCATTCGTACTAGAGTTCATCTAAGAAAACATTTTTTGAGATCATGACCCTCTTGTAAGAAAGTGGTGTGTCCGTGATATACCATCTTCTTCATGGTCCTTGACCTTCTAGCGTTTAATTGCGGTCCACACAATGGACATGCATAATAACATGAGGTAACTAGACATGTCACAATATCCATATCTAGTCAACACAAACTTGAACGAGCCATGTTAGGAATCAACAATGAGAATAAAAGTCCACTTACCTAAGCACTCCTTGAATCTCAAAAAGTTAAGAATAGTCCATATAAGAATGACTTGTATATTAGCTGACCTTTGATCATTGTACTTGCTTATGTCTTCCATAGTGACCCCCTTCTCCCACAAAATCTTGAGCTCATCAACTACTGGATGGAGGTAGGCATCCACGTTCTTGACTTTCTAGCATCTAAGAAGGAGCAAGCTAAGAATCAGGTAACCTTTCTTCATAGAAAGTCATGGTGGGATGTTGTATTAACAAGGCCTACATGCCATAAAAATTGTAAGAAGTTGAGTGGAGGCTCAATGGATTCACACTATCCATAGCAAGACTAAGCTCAATATTCCTTAGCTCACGTGCAAAGCCTAGAAAGGTGAAGTTAATATGGCTCTAGGCACATGAATCTCCTAATATTTGTTGGACTCCATTTGGGATCTATTTTGTATATGCCACATTGCCAAGCTTGCCATTCCTAACATACAAAACATGTGATGTGTATGCAGTATAGGTGGAAAGTATCTAAGAACCTTCTAAGGGATGGTTTGCCATTACAAGTCATGTCGATACCTATGAGCACCATACTTTTGACATATCTCCATAGTCTTGTAGTCTCCTCGAAACACCACACAATGGTTGACACATGCATAAAAGCTATTATGGTCCATGCCAAGCTTTTGTAACACCAATTGTGCATCATCACGAGACTCAAGCATCCTATTTTTAGGTGATAATATGTGATATTTTAACAACCAAGAAAAAAACCAAAGCACTCTTAAAGAGCACAAAATATTTTTTAATAATAAAGTTAAAAAAATAAGTGAAGCATAGAATGTATCTAAACAACTTGGTCACACTTGCATCACTCCACCCACACTTTGCCTGCAAACTTAGGAGCACAAGCAACATCTTCACGAGAGACTTAGCACCCATCATAAAATGGTATGGATTCTTTCTCTCTTAGTGGATCAGATGACTTGGTATCCATGGAAAAAAATACATTGATCATTGCCTCCATCTCAGGCTCCAATATTGAAGAAAGGTACAAAAGGCCCATTATTTGCTCTAGTAGCACGTGTATAGTTTGTGGTGCACCCTCCAATTGGTGTATCAGCTTAGGCACTCCATCCATCACATGTCCACAAACTCTTCTAATGGGCTGCAATAGGTGCATTTTTTGGAATGAATTGTCACCTTTCTATACAAATTTTTAGGGTACGTCTAATATTTTTGTATATGATATTCAATTACTATGCAAATGTAAAGCATGATTGATACACACTTTCTTACCATTTGCTCAAAGTTTGAGATCACTTGGTCAATGACATTTGATTGAAACTCACCAAAGACTCATATGTGTTGTATGGACAAGCGTCGCTTTTGTCTTGCCAACTTGCATTGAGTTCAAGGACACAAGACATGATGATCAAGATATGCATCACAATCTTGGGCATCATGACCATCATCATTCTCGATTTGGTCTATGTTATAACAAACAATATATTTTTGTTTCCCTTATTGATAATCTTCCTCCATTTTAATTTCTACTTATCTTTCTCGATGTCCATTCTTATATTTTCCACCATTACTTTTTTCTCCCCTCTCTTTATTTCTCTCCCCACCGCTCTTTCTATCTCCCTTTCCCTTTCTTTGTTTGCCTCCTTTCATCTCATTGCTTCTTTCTTCCTCCATCCATCTCTCTTATTGTTTCTCTCTCTCTCTCTCTCTACCATCTCTCTACTTCTCTCCATTCCTCAATTTCTCTTTTTACTCTTTATTTCTCTCTCCATACCTCTTTCTCTCTCCCCTTTCCATTTCTTTGTTTTCCTCCCCCTTCTCTCTCTCATGTTGTTTCTCTCTCTCTACCATCTCTCTACTTCTCTCCATTCCTTTTCTTTCCCCTTCTCTTTCTCTTTATCTATTTTATTTATCCTTGTCCTTATTTATCTCTCTCTTTTCCTTTCATTGTTTTCCTTCCTCCATCTCTCTTTGTCCACTTCTTTTCTCTCCCTATCTCTCTCTCTTTACCTATTTCTCTCTCTATTTATCTCCCCACACCTCTTTCTCTCTCTTTTCCTTTTTTTATCCCTTCATCTTTCTTTGTTTCTCTCTCCCCCTCTCTTTCTCATTGTTTCTCTCTCTCTCTCCCCATCCTCCCTCCTCACTCTAACTTCTGTCTCTTTTCCTTTCCCTTTCTTCTTTTCTCTATCTTTTTCCCTCACCACTCTCACTCAACGAACCTCATTACAATTAAAATAAAATATAGAAAATGAAAAACTTATAAAACAATGACATTGAAAGATCCTCTCTCCCCACCTCTCTTTGTATTGAGAGCTGAAAAGAGGAGTGGGTTGCCCCTTATCCACCTACCTCCAATCTCCACTAAGAGAGCTAATCGACGGCACCACCTAGCCAAAGGGAGGATGGGCTAGGACATCCCTTTCCTAAGTGAATGGAAAGAATAAAAAAACAACTTCACAAGAGAGAATTTGTAGCCCATCTTAAGGGAAATGAAGATGGTGTAAGGTTAAGAAAGGTGATGGTGCCTAATTTCTCCCATAAGAATATATATAACATGAGAAAATAAGGATTTTCCACCAATAGAGCATATGGAAAGTATTACTTAATAAGTTTAAGTATGAATGTAGAGGGATAATTAGAAGACAGTACATATGATCCGGACACCATATGATCTAGACATCATATTAGAATATGAGAGAGAGGGAGAGAGATGAGAAGAGAGGGAGACAAGAGGAGAAGAGGTAGAAGAAGCTTGATATTATGTATTCATGGAATGCTACATAAAAAAAGAGACTCAACCATAGCTTACCTCGAAGAGATAGACTAGCCTCAGAATATTACATAATGTGCTATTAGTGGCTCTCCTTTGGGCTTGGTAATCCAGAGTGCTCTCATGTGCTTGTGATTGTATGTCTCTTTACATCTCCATGGGCACCTTATATAGCCTCCATAAGGGATTAATTTAAGCCAATATTCTTAATTAACATAATCCTAGATGACTTATGGCATCTTTGATAATATGGAGAATAGTGGGTGGGATAAATCTCCACCTTTGTCATCATGCAAGAAGCTAAGGGCGGTGGTAAACAAGCTAGAGAAAGGGAGCTAGATTACAAGAGCTAGATTCTCGAAGCACATTATTATAATATATTTACAAGAATGATAAAATAAAAAGTTGATGTGATAAGGGTGAAAGAGAGAAGAAAATTGCCTACTATGAGCAGTCTGCGCCTTTGTAACTTCAAATCAGTGAAGAATCTGGAAAACGTTTCTTTTGAAATTTTGTAGACCAGGTCAAAATCGGTTGGGTAGCATGGGAATTTTATTGAAATTAAATTTTCCCTGGGATTTGTTATAATTATTAAAATTGGCTTCCAAAAGCTTCTTTGAATTTAATTCCTTATATATATATATAAATACATATAAGCATGTGACAGAGGGGGTCCATGCTTCTAAGCTTTTGTGTAAGATCCAAATGACATCATCATGTGGACATTGACTTGTGTACAATGGGAGATGTTCTCTAATAATGATGGTGATAGATCCCAAATCTTGGTGATGTAGGTGGAACCCAAGTGTAGTTGGATATTAGTCTTTTGAAAAGAATCTATGCACTCACTCAACACCTAGGTATACTCCATTTCCATCTTCACTAAGATAACCCATCCATTTTACCCTTTACATTGACATCCCTTCTAAGAACTTGTTTTCCCACTTGCTAGAGTTATCATAATTGAGAAGGAATGTAGCATACCCTTGATAGGGGTTTTGCCCAAATATTGTGGTAGAAATCCAGCTTGTAAAAAACATGAATCATTAGCCCTCCCCTTAGGCTAGAGGCATTCATGCCTCTAGCTTGCTAATAATGGTCCAATAGAGCAAGGAGGAGTGCATCGCCTCATTGGTGGCTATTTGTTGAATGATTGCTCTAAAGTGTCCCTAATTCTTTCAAAATAAGGCTTGAGTCACCATGCATTTACCCTTGTCTTGTGAACCCTCCCATCCATGTCACCTAGCTTATAGCTACCGTTTGGATATCTCCTTATGACCATGAATGACCCTTCCCACTTGAACACAAGTTTAACATCCTTTCTGTTATCAAAGTGGTTATCATGGCATAGCACAAGTGATTCTTCCCTTATGTGCTTACTAGCCATCTTCTTATTAAATGTCTTCCTCCTCTCTTCAGCCTGCATAGAATAGTTTTGAACGACTGCTTCTCTATCTAACTCCAGCCTCTCTAGATCCAATATCCTTTCCTCTAACTTCTTATCTAGATTCTTCTCTCGACTAGCTAATAAAGCACATGAGCTCGCCAGTTCTATCTCTATAGGAAGCAAAGCTTCTTGGCCATAAACAAGGTGAAATGGAGTATAGCCAAGTGAGGTTTTGAATGAAGTCCTATAGGCCTAAAGAGTTGCACTCAATTTTTTATCCCAGTGCTTTGGGGTGCATGTGTACTTTCTTGGTATTTATCTTACAAATTAGCCCATTTAGCTTTTCAACCAAACCATTACACTCTGGTAGTAGGGAGTAGAATGCTTGCGCTTGATTTTTAGCCTTTCCATTAGGTCTCCCACTAGATTAGCCCTAAAACCAGGACCCTAGTCAGAGATATTGGCACCCTTCTAAGCACTACATCCTTTCCGTGAAACAAGGGGACCTTTATTGCAATGATGCCCACCAATATCTCTTATTTGGGCTTTCTGTAGCTTCCTCATGAGACTTTTAGTTTCTCTCATTTTCACGGCTAAGTCATCATTTTTACAAGCCTAGATTCCTTTAATTTGCTTAACAATTAGCATAGAATCCCCAAAAATATTAAGTCGAGTGACACCATGTAAGAGACACGACCTTAAACCTAAAAGCAAGGCTTGATATTCTGGATCATTGTTAGAATGACATCATATAGGCTAATACCATCTCCATAAAGTTTTTCACCTTCGGGACTAAACACCACTATTCCTATTGCTGCTCTATCTTTAATATGCTTATAGGTCCCATCAAAGTATAGGGCATGGGCATTTTTCACCCATGGCAGGTCCTCAAGAGGAGGTGTCTCCTCTTTTACCTTTTCCTTCTGTTTTTCCTTCTTTTGATGGCATCTATGAGTCAAAAAATTAGCTAGGTAGGCCCGAGTAGAGTCTTCCACCTTGAAGGTGGAGTCAAACTTTTGGAGTTGTATCACCCACTTTGCAATTCTCACTGAGACATCCACGTGTTGTGAGGCATAGGAAAAATACTCTTTTGTTGTGATCACTGTGAACAGCCTAGGGAGAAAATAAGGATGAAAATTACTTACATCAAATATTAGAGACAAAACCATTACCTCCACCATCTTGTACCCTCGTTCTGATGTTGTCATTACTCTGCTAGAAAAGTAAACCGGCCTTATCATGCCAATTTTAGCATCATTTTGTATTAGTGCTGCCCTAGAGCATCTTCCCAACTCGGGTTGACAAAAAAATCTTGATCCCAGCAAGGTTATAAAATTATGGGAAGGGTGCTGAGAGTCTTCTTCACCTCGTGAAAGAACCTTTCGCTTTCGCCACTCCACGATCTCCCAGAGTGGGTCAATTGTTGCAGTGGAAACACTAATAATTGGGAGAGGAGATGAATGAACCGCCCCATATATCGCACCTTCTGAATGAAAGAGGTTACTTGTCTCATAGAAGATGGTGATGGCACCACCAATAGGGCCTTAATTTTGTTTGGATTTGCTTCAATGCCCCTCTCACTTATGACATGACCTAACAAAGTTACACTACTTTCGCCAATATGACACTTCTCATGGTTTAGTTGCCCCCCCAAAATGGCATTACTTTGTAAGCAAAATGCCCCTAAGGCATGATGAAGGTGGTCTTCTGTTGATCCTCCTCAGTTATTCGAATTTGGAAATAACATGAATACCCATCACAAATAGTGTATCTCTCATGCCCAGCCACCTCGTTGAGTATTTCATCCTAAAAGGGAAGAGAGAAGTGATCTCTCTTTGTTGCAGCATTTAGCGGCTTGTAGTCCACACAAATCCGCCATTTTCCATTCTTCTTGGGTGTCACCAATATAGGTAAAATGTACTCTAGGTCCCCTACTAGATAGATGAAGCTTGCCTTCAAAAGTCGCTACATGTCAATGAATAGAGCATTTTGTTGAACTACTCCCAACCATCATAGCCATTGCACCATTGGCATTGCTCCATCTTTTAGATTAATGTGATGCTGTACTGCTGTCACACCTATGATGTGTTCATAATCAGAAATAAAAAGTACAGAGTGTTTTATCACCACTTCCATGTAGACCACCTTCTCCTCAGCTGATAGACACTTAGCCAACATTTTTTCTAACCCCTCCTTCTGGACCTTTGGAAGCTGCTGCGGAATTTCATTACTAGAAGTCCCTTTCAATATAATCCCCATCACTTCTAGAGAGCTTTCTTCCTCCTCATTAGAAGACTCACCCTTTATCATAGATGACCAATCCTCGTTGAAACTCCATTCATTGGCAGTGTTGTCTGATGCAATATCCTCCTATTGGCCCTCCTTTATGTTGTAGATAGTGTTGTTCCATTTTTTCTGCAGCCCCTTCTGTGGCCTTAGCTCTAAAGCCCCTGTCTCACAATCTTGTCTAGATTTCATTTGCATTAGACATGGTCGCCCAAGAATGAATGGATAACCGTCATCCTTCACTGGCAACACATACATGTCAAGCTCTAATTGCACTCCACATACCTTTATCTTGACTTTCTTTATAACTTCCAAACAATTTACTACTATATTGTTAGCCATTTTGGCCCCAAATTCAATAGCTTCAATTACTCTAATTTCAAACAATGCATAAACTTTTTCATCATGACACAAATTTTTGCACCTCCATCCACATATGTCTTTGATACCCTCTGCCCATTGATTTTGACTTCCACTAGAGACACAATATATTTCATCTTTCTAGCCTTGATTGTAGTCATGTGTCTATTCTTCATGGGTCTAATGCTTACCATCTTTGATCATTGCTGCCTCACTCTTGGAGATAGATGTAGTAAATGTGGCCATGAAATTTTTGGCCCTTGATCCCTCACATCAGCAAGAAAATCATAAGCTCTAGTACATTTAACCAGGGAAAAATCATCTAGCTCAATGCACCAATGTGAGTGAGCCCTTCTCTTTCTACTACTGCACGTCTTTGAAGCCTTAGAAGACTCTGCCTGTAGGCTCCATCCCCTCAATTCTACAAGCTTTCTCCACCGGATTGCTTCAACCTCTCCTAATTTGACCTTGCTTTTGACATCACTCTCATCCAAACTGATTATCCTCACATCACGATTCTCTAGCAGCTAGAAAAGCAAGGGCGGCACCTCTACAAGTGGTCAAGGATGCTGGAGAACTTGAATGGATGATGGAGGCCATGGATTTGGTGAAACAAGCCTCTCCCTAGGTGGTGTCACTTGTTGTCCCCTCCTTCTTGGAACCCATTTCCTAGTAGACATCTAGGATGAGGGCAAAAGTACATACCATGGCTAGTCTCCTCACAATTATAGCAAACATACTCTCTTTCTTGTCTCCTTGGGCCCCAATTACCTTCATTTGCAAGGGGAGGGGACCGTACTCCTTGTACTAAATTCAATGAAAGGCTTTCAAGTTGATTAGTAAAGAGTAGAGTCCGGCTAGAAAATAATATTTCTTAAGGAAATCAAGTACTCTCTCTCCCTTGGCTAAGGAGGTTGTCCATTTATCCCACAGTTTTATAAGCACACCTTCATATGCTTGGTACTCCCCTGGTAAGGTTTGGGAAAGATCTAGAAGTTGTATCCAAAGATCTTCAAGAAGCTATGTATCTTGGTACTCGTGCAAGAATGCAGTCTAGAGGTCCTCCCAGTTACACCTTTTAGCCTTCGATAGAGCTTGATACCACACTCGAGCATCACCCTTTCGAACTAAAGAAAAGGCTCGTACTTTGGTTGCTTCATCATCTCGGCCTGTGAGTAGGAAGGCCATTTATAAGTCATCTAGAAAGTCTAGAGCTTTCTCCCCTTTGTGGCTAAAAAAGTTTAGAAAATACATGATAGGAAGATGCTGATCTAGCTCAATACAAAACAAAGATGAACACGTCTAGAGGCCTAAGTCATATCTTATCAAGGGTAGAATAAATGGACTCATAGATACATTAATCTCAGGAAGATGATGAGGGTTTAATAAGTCACTTATGATATTTTAGAACTTGAGCTTTGTGCTAGCTATTATGCTCATGGTTTGCCTAGCAAGTGGACGGATAGGTCCATACAAATCCTTATTGTTCATGGGATGTAGTTAGAGTAGAATGAATATGTGCACATTAAAGGAGATGTTATAATCCAAAATAGGGAATATTATGGGGCCAGGGGAAAACAAGATCTCTCTCAACCTCTCAGCTCAAAAATAGAAGACTAATCTTTGCGGAAAATGTATCTTTCTACTAATGCAAATATCCACCCTAATGTTTTGAACCAATTGAAAGTTGTAGAAAATAGGATTATTAATTTATGCATTAACTACAAATTTCCATTACAAACTTTTATGAAGCGTGTTGCTGAAGCTCTAAACTCTTAGATCCCACAACTCAAGTGATGCAAAGAATTTGGTCACTAGTGCTTAGCCTAGCGTTGGTGTGACCATCATCAGCCTTGTAAAGTTCATAGGCTTCGATAGCTACCTTCTCAATTACTTTGAGCCTTCTTGCTAGTAGTAGTTGAAGCGCATCACCATATGTAGCCTCTCGCCAATACCGCACACCATTGATATGCAACTTCCCCTCCAAAAACTTGTTAATCTCTGAATTTGAAAGTGCCTTTAGTAGTTGAAGACAAGGCTCCTTAGGGAGTGTCTTTACATGAGACTTAATGCACTCAACACAATTCCTTGACCTACAGACTTGATGAAAGCAAGATTTCTTTTGAAGTAAAGAAGGGTGTGTGTAATTAACTTGCTTTACCTGCATACATGTTGTTTGTCGATCAAAATTCTTCTTCTCTTGAGCTTCTTTTGAAGACCATAGTGGTACTCTTAAGCAATAAATCTCTTGAATAGGAATTTCATGAATATTCCTCCTTAGTGATCCCTTGACAAACACTCGTTGAAGAAGAGGACAACTCCTTAGATGTTTCTTCTTCCATAGAAATTGTAGAGCGTAGATTGAGAAACTCGTTAGTGAGGGTACTAAAATAAGAGCTGAGAAGATGCGTGGGTTTCCTCTTACCCACCCAGTCTCCAATCCTCACTAAGAGAGATAAAGAAATGCACCACCTATCCCAAGGGAGGATGGCTAGGACATCCCTTTCCTAAGTGAAAGGAAACATGAGTGGGTTGCTTCTTACCCATCCAACTTCCAATCCTCACTAAGAGAGCTAATGAAGGGTACCACCTAGCCAAAGGGAGGATGGGTTGGGACATTCCTTTCTTATGTGAATGGAAAGAACCAAAAAATAACTTCACAACAGAGAATTTGTAGTCCATCTTAAGGGAAATGAAGATGATGGAAGGTTAAGAGAGGCGATGGCTTCTAATTTTTTCCATGAACATATATATAACATGAGGAAATAAGGATTCCCCACCAATAGAGCATATGGAAAGTCTTACTTAATAAGTTTAAGAATGAATGTAGAGGGATAATTAGAAGACAGTACATATGATATGGACACCATATGATCTAGACGTCATATTAGAATATGAGAAAGAGGGAGAAAGATGTGAAGAGAGGGAGACAAGAGGAGAAGAGGTAGAGGAAGCTTGTCATTATGTATTCATGAAATGCTATATAAAAAAAGAGACTCACTCATAGCTTACCTTAAAGAGATGGACTAGCATAAAGATGTTGCATAATGTGCTATTAGTGGCTCTCCTTTGGGCTTGGTGATCTAGAGTGCTCTCATGTGCTTGTGATTGTGTGTCTCTTTACATCTCCATGGATACCTTATATAGCCTCTATGAGGGATTAGATTAAGCTTATTTTTTATTAACATAATTCTAAATTATTTATGGCATCTTTAATATTATGGAGAATAGTGGATGGAACAAGTCTCCTCTTGGTCATCATGCAAGAAGCCAAGGGTGGTGGTAGACAATCTAGAGACAGGGAGCTAGATTACAAGAGTTGTGGGTGCCTAAAGCACATTATTATAATATATTTACAAGAATGATAAAATGGAAAGTTGATATGATAAGGGTGAAAGGGAGAAGAAAATTGCATGCAGCTAGCAATCTATGTCTTTGTAACTTAAAATCGGTGAAGAATCTGAAAAAAGTTTCTTATACAACTTTGTAGACCAGGTCAAAACTAGTTGGGTCACGTGAGAGTTTTATTGAAATTCAATTTCCCTTGGGGTTTGTTAAAATTATTAAAAATCACTTTCAAAATATCATTTGACTTTAATTCGTTATATATATATATATATATATAAATACATATAAGCATGTGACAGAGGGGGTGCATGCTTGTAAGCTTTTGTGTAAGATCCAAATGAAACCATCATGTGGACATTGACTTGTGTACGAAGGTGAGGTGTCTTATAATGATGGTGATAGATCCAAAATCTTGGTGATGCAGGCCAAACCCAATTGTAGTTGGAGGTTAGTCCTTTGAAAAAAATCTATACACTCACATCAATCCCTAGGTGTAATCCACTTCCATCTTCACTAAGATAACCCATCCTTTTACCCTTTACATTGACATCCATCCTAAGAACTTGTTTTCTCACTTGCTAGAGTTACCATAACCGAGAAGCAATGTAGCATACCTAGTACTTGAAGAGTAAACCCAAAGTGATAAGATGTAGGGTTTAAGCTATGGGTAAGGCTCTTGATAGGGGTTTTGGCCAAATTTTATGGTAGAAATCCGGTTTGTAAAAAACTCAGATCAGTGTCTCTCTTGCTTTATTTTTCTATCATTATATTCTCTCTAATTCTCTTATTGTTTCCATATTTCTCTCTCTCCCTTGCTCTCTATATCTCTCTCTTTTCATCCATTTTTTTCCCCCCATCTCTCTCTTTTGTTTTCACTCTCCTTTCTCTCTTTACATCACTCTTATTTTCTACCTCTTCCTTCTCTCCCCCCTCTATTTCTTTCTCTCTTTCTCTTTCTTTGTTGCCTCTTTCTTTGTTTCTATCATCCCCTTGTTGTTTCTCTTACTCATTCTTCTCTCTTATTTCGTTCATATCTCATTTCTCTCTTCCTCTCTCTCTCTTGTTATCTTTTCCCTCTTTCTCTCTCTCTCTCTTTCCCTCTTCCTCTCCTTTTCTTCATATCTCATTTCTCTATTTCTCTCTTTCTCTCTCTTTCCCTCTTCCTATCCTTTCCTTCGTATCTTTTTTCTCTATTCTTCTCTTTCTTTGTTACCTTTTTCTCCTTTCTCTCTCTCGTTCTCTCTTCCTCTTCCTTCCTTCTTCTCTCTCCCTCCTTTTCTCTCTCTCTCTCCCTCTCTTTCAATGCATTTCAATACAAAGAAAAATCAAACACAGAAACAAAGCAAGAAGGAGGCAATGTACCTATCTGAAAGGCTCATATATGAATTCTTTTTTTCCTCCTCTTCATGGTGTCCCTTTTTACTCCCTTGCATACTTCTCCCTCTTCTTCATGTATGGTGGCAGTAATGGTAGTGGTAATGATGAGAGCTCTCTCTCTCTCTCTCTCTCTCTCTCTCTCTCACGGCAACAATCTCTCGCTCTTTCTTTTTCCCTCTATTGAAAATGTTTGCGACAAATGTCGTGCTCAGGTTTTTGATGCTTTGTTTCCTTAGACCGAGGTTGCTATCTCTTTCACAATTAGCATTGCTATTAGTGTCCCTATTTACATTACTCTTAGCATGGTTACTTCAAATTAGTGATTCTAATAGCGTCACAAATAGAAATGCCACGATTTTGTATCACAAATCATCATCGTTATAACCCCATTCCCTTGTAGTGACTCTTGGAATACCAAGAAACAACAATCAATAGCACTCTCTAGTATGGAAGTTAAATATGTGGCATCCAACATAGTAGTCCAAGAAGTGATCTAAATTAAGAAACTCATCAAGGACATTAGTCTTGGATACCACACTTAGCAAATCCCAATCTTCACTAATAACAAAGCATACATCTCTATGGATGAAGACCCCAAATTAGAACTTAACTCTATCATATTGACATGAGATATCATGTTGTAAGAGAGTTAGTAGAAAACTCTCATATCAACCTTGATTATGTACCCTCATTTGATAATATTGTTGATTTCCTCACCAAAATAGTTGTACACTTAAAGCACAAAATTGCAATGCAAATCCTGTGCATGCTCTAAGGGGGGGCCATGCATGATATGAGAGATGGATGTAAATCATGACTTCACAGCTGTAAATCAAATCTTCAATTGTGTTTTTTTTTTTCAATTGCATTTAGTTATGTTTTGTATGGAATCCTTTTCAAGGGTGATGTTAGGATAAAGTCTAGATAAGATATGGATATGCAACATGTGGACAAAAGGATCCCATAGTTGTCCTCATTGTAAATATCCTAGATATTTAGAATAGAAGCTTGCCTATCTCATTCAATATACCATGTATACATACAGCTAGTAGCAATGAAATTATCAACTACAGTTCACTCTACTTTCCATACTCTCTCTCTCTCTCTCTCACATACATTGTGCACAATGTCTTCTCATCTACTTATCCTCTAGTCTTTACCTTTTTCTACATGATAGACTAAGGACAACATACATGATCATGTTATTTCAATTGAAGCTTAACCTACTTGAGAATAATTTGGGGTATATTCAACCCAAATAATCTATAAACATAATTTTGGTGAATATCAAAAACTTTCATGTCCCATTTGTTATTATCTAGAACATTGGGACTCAAAAAGGATGCCTTCAAGTCGCCCAAAGCTACCATCTAATACATAATTTAAAACCTTATAAAAAATGGAATCCATTGAGCTATTGAACACTAAATTGCAAGCCATGATGAGAGTTATAGCAAAGAGAAAGTTTTGACCATGAGTCCTAAACTTGTGAAAAATTCCCAAATTTACTAATGGCATGTTATGCATTCCTATTATAAGTGATTTAGAAACCCTTATTTCCCATACATATCTTAAGCTTTGCATTTCTAACAATAAAGATGTCATAAAAACATCATGTTTTCCAATAGATCAATAAAGATAGGGCACAATAAGTGCTCAAAATTGAGCAAAATTGTTGAAATGTAGAGAGAAGATATGTACAAATGTGAGACAGATAGAGAGATAGAGAGAGAGAAGAGACACACCATATACACTCCCAAAGAATATATCATATTGATCGCAATCTACATATATATAGGTGAGACCTAGTCTAGATAGGGTGAGCTGTATATAGCTTCAACACCCCCACTCAAACCAAGGTCTCTAGGTACAGATGAAAAAATCATTAGGGAGCACAAGGGAAAAGCCCAAGCTCATACATACAAATGTACAAACATGATCAAAATGGATTATTGTATGCATGTAAAGTGAATCCATGTATGTTGTAACATGACCTCTTACTATCATCCAGGACACGTCTTAGCAGTCCATCGAAAAGGATGTCTAGAAAGCTCTGCCCAGCACTCCCATGGAATGTTACAGGATTTGCGATCTACGTCTTCCCGCGTCTGCCACGTAGTTGAAGTATCCTGGCCGTTCCCACTTAGGATCAACTGAAATTAGGGTTTTCCTGACTGGTCATTAACTAACAGCAACTAGCGTTGGACCCAAGCGAACTACTTTACACAGAAACACCAGGTCCCGAGCGGATTCACGCTATACTTGGTTCAAGGAGAATGGGAAACGAGAGTGATGCAAAGCTGAACCTCTCTGCCATAAGGCATAGTCCCATTCCATTCCCCTAAAACAGCATAAATCGGTTAAGACATAACTCTAGGTCATCGCTTTCGTTATTCGTTTTCTTTGATGATCATCCTGCTGTTCTTTGAGAAAAGTTCCCGGCTAACCGGGACCACCCAACTGGAGGACGGACCTATGGCCCATCCTCCGCACTTTCCTCGGTTTGTTTTAGTTATGTAATTATCTAACACATTAATTTGACATGTAACAACCAACTTCTTTAATCAAACCGTTTAAGCACTAGTTCCTTCATGTAATCTTATCATGTGACATAGAAAAACAATATCAAACAAGTTCTTTATTACATAACATTATTTTTATCTTTGAAATACAAGGAGTTCCGCCTGTAGGCTTGTTCATAATCCACCCGAAGGCTATCCAGTAATCCACATGGATCACTATTCCAAGCTTCCACCCGTAGACTAGTATACGGGCCTCGAGATCCAATCCCGAGTCACGTTAGCATCTTGTGCAGGACCCGGAAGGCGAGGGATTTACGGCCAGAGCCCCTTTTGGAACCAAGCATCCTCCTGCTCCAAGTAGAGTTCAACGGAGAGACCTCTCGCGGCGGCTTCGGTCCACGTTCCCGGCACAGTCAATAACCCCCTTGGTTAGGGTCACGCAAGCAGTTGGGGGTAACTGAAACTGCCTCTCCCTTCAGGCCTTCAACCTGAAGTATAGGTGTTCATTTAATTTGTAATTCATAAATCAAACAGTGCTCTAAAATCTCTAGCAAGAACAAACATTTCCATTAATCGACCATGTTGTTTGGCAAACTGCTAAGGAATTATTCTTTCCTTTTGAGTGTATTAGCACTCATTCCAAGGTGTCTTGCAACTTGGCGAGATCCTTTATCTTCCGGGTTAGGGCGTACATTATTAACCCAACTTGGTCAACCCTAAAGCTCATTAGATACTTTAGTTTCCAGTTTATAACTTTCCTTATTTAGAAGGATAACCAAGAATACGTCCTTTTGCAAGATAACTTGCGTAAGGATTTGCCATCCTTGTTGAGGGTATTTACCCTTTCTTCTTGTGAATCTATCACAAGACTAAATGACTTCGTACTTGGTGCACAAGTCCTGCGATGAAATAATCCGTTTTAGATTCTTTAAGAGCTCGACCTAGGGTCTCTTTTTAAGAACCTCAGGGACAACCCTAGTTCTGTTACCTTTACGAAATTAATTGACCCTACAATCAGGGAATGTAGTCAAGTGCTTAATGTATAAACTTTTCTTTGGTCTTTAAATCATTCCCAAGGCATATTTTGCAGCATGGTATTTCTAAATTTAGATTGATTTGGTTATCTTTTGGAAGGAAATATGGATCACCTCGGCACGATTTGTTATCCTTGTGACAATTGATTTTTCAGTCCTAAACTTTATTGCTTTGTGGTAGGTAATTTCAATTTAATCTTCCTTTTTCCTTGCAAACAAAACTTATGCCAATTAACAATCTTTTCCTTGCCAAGATATGCAATTAGCAATGATAACTTCCTAGTAATTTGAGCAACAAAAAAAAAACCTTTCATGAATTTCATCATGATTCGTTGCGAAAAAATAGGGTTAATGGTGCAAAATCTAGCTTTTATACCTTCAGGATTTAACTAAAATATACTACTATAGTAAGTAGATAATCTTGTTCGTAATTCAATATAAATGCATGATGCTATTCGAAGGAAACTACGTTCTATACATTATCATTTGTTCAATTAAACTGAACTCCTTCATTGTAAATAACTCGGAAAAATATATCCTATCCTTAACAATTTACCTTTACATGATTTGACTTAAAACCCGATATAAAACCAAGAAGGAAAAACCTGGTTTTGGGGTGAGATATCCACATGTATACCGGGAGATGACCATCCCGCAGCTACTCCTTGAGCTTTCTTAGGCGGCATCGCAGTTCAAACGTAAAGGCATCTTTTACTCTTTCTTTCAGATTTCCACCGTCTCTCTCTCTCGGCAAGAAGTCGTTCAAAAAGTTGACCATAAGAAGGGATAATAAGACCTCTAAAATCTTAGCTTCTTTGAAGAGGGAAAGGTTTATAAATCTTAAGAGAAAAAGGGTCTATAGGATATAATCACGATGGAAAAAGTTATGTGTGAATGTGGCTTCACAACATCTATGAAAGCCCTTGGGAGATCTTTGGCACTGGAGTGAAAGGACTTAGGGGTTTTTCAAACCCAAAGGAAAATTTGAAAGATAATATAAGGGTTTATAGTATGGGGGAAAAGGCGTGTAAGTAGAAAGGGGAAACGCGGATTTAAAAAAAAAGCTTAGGGGTGTATGAAGTGAAGAAATATGAGGGGTAAAACACAGGGTTTCAAAGAAAGATGGGACTTATGGATTTCGGCACGAGGACTAAGGGATTTTGGAGGTCAAGGGAATTTGGGCTAAGGTGGCTTTCGAGGGATGCTAGGGGGGCAAAGGGTTTCTAAAGGTTAGAACCGGGAGGGAATGAAAGGGTAAGGAAGGGTATAGGAAGGGGAACTTGAGGGTTTTAAAAACCCGGGGGAGGGGGAATGAAAAAGCACAGGAAGGGGGGGCTTGAGGTGGTCCCCCCTTAGAAGCTTCAAGAAGCTTCTTGAAGCTTCTATGGAACCTCTAAAGCCACGTGGGGAGATGACATCAAATGTTGATGGAGTCGGCGTTGTGGGTTGTTGATTGGATGCAGGGCAATTCCTCCTCACCGTTGGTGGCGATATGGCGGACCCCCCCTCTTCTCACAGCAGACGTCAACGGCAGCGGCAGGAGCATTAATTTGCTCGCCTTCTCACTCATGTCCTTGTACCTGCGGCCCTTCCTCTTTATATAGGGGAGGGGAGGGAATCCTCCCCCCCTTACCTGTTAGTTTGCATGGCGAGGGGCCTGAGCAAGCTCCAATGAGGAGCTTCCTGGCCCCCCCTCTATCCCCCCCTCGATGCTCCAGTGATGCACCGCCATGAAGGCGTAATTTTTTTTGTTTTTATATATTTAATATATTATATTCTCTCCCCCTTAGAAGAACTGAGATGTCCTCATCTCGAGGAAAACTAGGGATATTGATGGTTGAGAGTGCCTTCATCTACCCAGGTGGCATCCTCTTTGGGATAATCTTTCCATTGGACGAGGCATTTTCTCAAGGTTCTAGATCTTAACTGTCTCTCCCTAACATCTAAGATCCTATCCGGCCTTAGTTCAAGGACTCCTTGACTAGGCATTACAATTTGTTGGTCATCAAGTACATGGTTAGGGTTGGGTACATATTTTTTCAATAGGCTAATATGGAATACATTGTGAACCTTTAGGCTCTCAGGGAGTTGCAATCTATAAGCATTGGGTCCTGGGCATTTGAGGATTTTGTACGGCCCACAATACCTTGGACTTAGCTTCTTGCAATCTCCTAGGGATAGAGAACTCTTTTTAGGGCGTACACGAATGAAGACCATGTCTCCTTCTTTGAATACTCTTTCTTGACGCTTCAAATCTGCGTATGCCTTTTGTCTATCCTTGGCCGCTTGTATGTCTTGTCTTATTGACTTTATTTGATTATCCATGTCTTCCAACATCTATCTTGATGCTTCAACCCTTAGGGTTGGATCAGAAAAGTTTAGGGGACTTTGACAATCATGACTATACAATGCTTGGAAAGGGGTCATCTGAATGATTTGTTGGTAAGAAGCATTGTAGGAAAACTCTACCAAAGGCAAGTATTGAATCCACTTCTTTGGTTCTCGAGAGCAGTATGCCCTAAGCATATCCTCGATGACTTGATTTATTCGCTCTGTTTGGCCATTCGTTTGGGGATGGTAGGCGGTGCTAAAACAGAGTTGAGTCCCAATAGCTTCAAAGATAGCTCTCCAGAAGTGTGATGTGAAGAGAGAATCTCGATCACTAATGATTCTTCTAGGTAAACCATGTAGCTTGAATATCTCCTTGATAAAAAATCTTGCAATGTCGGAGGCTTTATAGTTTGTCTTTCTGGAATCAGGTGTGCAACCTTGGTAAGCATGTCAACCACAACCATAATGGAATTGTATCCTCCTTGGACTTGGGGTAAGCCTACAACAAAATCCATACTGATGAATTCCCATTTCATTTGGGGAATGTCAAGCGGTTGCAGTTTCCCTGGCATCATGGCATGTTCTGCTTTAATATGTTGGCAAGACAAACACTCAATGACATATTTGAGAACGTCACCTTTAAGTCTCTCCCAATGGTAGCTCTTCCTAAAACTGCATTAAGAGTCTTAGCATAGCCAGGATGTCCTGCGAAAGGGGAATCATGAGCTTCCCACATTATCTTTTGCTTAAGTGACTGGCTTGCTAGTATACAGAGCCTGGTTTTGTAGTGGATAAGTTCATTATCAATGGAAAATTCCTGATACTTAGCTTGCGACTTTTGATTCTTCTCCTTGGTAGATATTTCCTTTAGCATTGTTTGGTAGGCCAAATCATGGCATGCTTCCTCTCTAGCTAATTCAAGTATAGGGTTGTTTGGCATAGATACTTTCGTAGCCACAGATCTGGCCATTGATAGATTTTGCAAGATTAGGGAATTTAGGAATGCCTTGCGACTAAGTGCATCGGCAACTACATTCTCTTTCCTTGATCGGTACTTGATTTCAAAGTCATATTCCTCCAATACTTCAATCCACCGACATTGCCTCATGTTGAGCTTGTTTTCGGAAAAGATCCATTTGAGGCTCTTATGGTCGGTTACTAGAGTAAACTTGTTACCCAACAGGTAGTGTCTCCAAAGCTTTAGAGCATGGATGACAGCTAGTAATTCCAGATCATGCGTGGCATAATTCTTTTCATGACTCTTCAATTTCCTTGAAGAGTATGCTACTGGATGACCTTCCTGCATAAGTACACATCCCACGGCAAGAATGCTAGCATCAGTTACTACCTCGAACTCCTTATTGAGGTCAGGAAGTTTTAGAATAGGTGCTAATACCAAACTTTGCTTCAATCTGTCGAAGCTATTTTGTTCGAAAGTTGACCATGTAATGGAAGTCTGCTTCTTTAGTAAGTCTGTAAGAGGTGCTGCAATCAAAGCATAGTTTTTGGTGAAGACCCTATACCATCATGTCAATCCAAGAAAGCTACGTATCTCTTTGATAGATACTGGTATTGGCTATTCAAGCACATCTCTGACCTTGGCTAGGTCTACTGATATTCCTTCTGATGATACTATGAATCCCAGATATTCAATCTGACGCTTGAAGAATGCACACTTCTTCATTTTTGCATACAAGTTATGTGACCTCATTGTCTCAAGGACAATCCGAAGTTGAGGTTCATGATCTTCTTCCTGTTTAGAATAGACTAAAGTGTCATCGAAGAAGACAAGCATGAAATCATCAAGATATGTCTAAAGATATCCTGCATTAATCTATTGAAGGTGGCAGGTGCATTTGTAAGCCCGAATGACATAACTAGGAACTCAAAGTGCCCATATCTTGTATTGAAGGCCGTCTTTGGGATATCTTCTTCCTTGATCCTTATCTGATAGTAACCTGACCTGAGATCAATCTTGGAAAAGATCTTTGCACCCTAAAGACGATCAAGAAGCTTATCTATTCTAGGAATGGGATACTTGTTCTTGATTGTTGATTGGTTCAACCCTCGGTAATCAATACATAGTCGAAGTGTCCCATCTTTCTTTTTCTGAAATAGTACAGGAGCTCCCCATGGTGAATTGCTAAGCCGAATGTAGCCCTGATCTAAGAGTTGCTTGAGTTGTTCCTTCAGCTCAATTTCTTCTGGTATCCACATTCTATAAGGTCTCTTTGCAATTGGTGCAACTCCAGGCACTAACCTAATCTCATGATCTACTTCTCTTTGAGGTGGAAGTTTGGTCAATTCTTCAGGGAATACGTGAGCATATTCCTTTAACCAAGAAGATTCTTCATGAGACTCTTGCTTTTGATCTAACTTGTTGAGTTTGATCAAGTAAACGGATAATCCTTTTTTGACTCCTTTTATGATTCGAGATACTTCGGCCTATTGGATTCTTGGCACTCCTGCCTCACCTTGAGTTGTGACAAATTCCCTTTCAGAGTTTCGAAAGGAAACTTGAACCTTTCCACAGTGAATGTGGGCGTTGTTGGGCTTAAGCCAATCCATTCCGAGTACACACTCATGGATACCAAAATTCATGACTCTGAATTTGACCAAAGTCTTCTTTCCTCCCAGAAAGAATTCCACCTTAGCAGTTTGCCTGGTATAAGTTACCTCACGACCATTTGCCAATTCCAGAAGCAGGGTAGGTGCTTCTACTGTGGCTATTCCTAATCTTTTTGCACATGCTGGTGAGATAAAGGAATGTGTACTACCACAATCAATCAAGGTTTTGAAATCTTTACCTTGGTAGTCCGACGGTGTCTGAATCACCAAGAACTGGCGATTCAACCCTTTCATGTGTAATGCGGCATGGATTGTTGCTCTTTCGAATTCCGCTTCCATGGTCGGATCTTCCTCTTCTTCTTCTTCGCATCTTTGCCTATTGGCAATACAGGTGGTTCTTTCTCTTCCACGGGTGGCAGCTCCTTGACCACGGCCTGCTCCTTGGAAAGGCGTTTGGTGATGTCCTCCGCTGAGCTTGGGACATTGCCTCTTGAAGTGAGCGGGTTCGTTGTAGTGGAAACAACCAAGGTTTTGACCATTACTTTGAGTAGGAACAAAGTTGTTGACATTATTTGTCCTTGCTTTCTTTCTTTGTCCCCGATTATGACCTTGAACTCTCTTCATTTGAGGTCTGAATGCACCTCTGTTCGGGTCATTATAAGACCAAGTTTTGTTACCCCTTGGTCTAGCTTGCACCTCTTGAATTATAGGCGCCGCTTAAATGAGTGCATCTTGAAGATCTGATGGATGCATAGATTCGAGACGGGTATTTACTGGTGGATTTAAGCCCGCATAAAATTTGGACACCTACTGTGTCATATCCATCTGTGGCGCATACTTTAAAAGTGAGACAAATTTAGAGTAGTATGCATCAAGAGTGAGTCCTAGCTGTTTTAGCTCGTAGAACTCGTTCATTTTCTGCGTGCGATATGCAGGTGGTAAGTATCTTCCCTGCACGGCTTTCTTCAGCTTCTCCCAGGTAACAGATCCCTCTGAAATCCCTTGATCCCTGCACCATTGCTTCCACCAAAGTCTGGCTTCGCCGGTGAGCTTTAACTTGGCGAGCATAGCCTCATTGGCGGGTGCAGTACCGGCTGCTTCGAAGTAATCCTCCATGGATTCAATCCAAATTTCAGCATTAGCCTGAACAAACCTGCCTCTCCCGTCAAACTCGGGTGGCTTTATCTGCTTAAGGAGGAACTTCTTCTCCTGGATCACAACAGTACTTGATGTAGGAGGTGAGTTTGGAACCTGTACCTGGGGTTGTGCCTGAATAAAGGTTTTCTTAACGTTATTATACAATAATCCACGTTAGCTTAGCTATCTCATAAACAATGTAGCTACTTAAATTTTTATCAACTCTTATACACAACCAGATTTGATAAAAAGAAGTCTTTATTTGTATTTACATGGACATAGCCCTTTCGAATACAACGTTCCATGTGATGATAAGTCAGTTGTTACATTTAGTTTGGGGAGAACAACGTTGTATTGTATTTATCTACAGGAACTGAGTAATAGTAGGGTTTTGGGTCATGGATCTTTAGGAATTGATAAGTCGTTAGAAGTTTAGGATACCCTTTCCGTTGGAATCCATACTTCTCATGGCGGCCCAACACTTTAATCCTGTCGGCGTGGATTACACGGGTTACTTCCTCATAAACATATGATTTCATTTCAACCCTCTGACCTTGAATATGTAAAGTCGAATTTATGTGAGCTTCCACAAAAACGAACAGCTTCACGATTTTCAAGTTTTCCAACCACTTGATCCTCTTTAGGTTGGTCTGTTTATAAGCAAACCGGTGGGCGGCTATATAGTAGATTCCTGAAGACCCCGTTCATCTTCGTTCTATGTATAAAGGTGATTGATTATAAATCTGCTCCATGATGTTCATCATCCCAATTCTTTGTCTATAAAGCGAAGAATGCATTGCAGTCATAAACATGACCCGAAATACCAAAAACTTGTTCCACGCTTCGTAACTCTCCAAGGCAGCATTGAAGGTAAGGAAATGTTTGGACAGCAACAATTTCTTTACTTCATTTTATTGAGACTTTATAAAAGCAATTCCGTGATTGGTCGGCTCTGATACCAAATGTAACGTGACCTCTTAGTATCATCCAGGATACGTCTTAGCAGTCCATCGGAAAGGATGTCTAGAAAGCTCAGCCCGACACTCCCATGGAATGTTACAGGATTTGCGATCTAGGTCTTCCGGCATCTGCCACGTAGCGGGAGTATCCTAACCGTTCCCACTTAGGATCGATCGGAATTAGGATTTTCCTGACTGGTCATTAACTAATAACAACTAGCGTCAGACCCAAGTGAGTTACTTTACGCAGAAATGGCTAGTCCAAAGCGGATTCACGCTCCACTTGGTTCAAGGAGAATGGGAAACGAGAGGGATGCAAAGCTCAACCTCTCTGCCATAAGGCATAATCCCATTCCCTTCCCCTAAAACAATGTAAATCGGTTAAGACATAACTCCAGGTCATCGCTTTCATTATTCGTTTTCTTTGATGATTATCCTGTTGTTCTTTGAGAAAAATTCCCAGCTAACCGAGACCACACAACCGCACGACGGCGGACCTATGGATCATCCTCTGCACTTTCCTCGGTTTGTTTTAGTTATGTAATTATCTAACACATTAATTTGACATGTAACAACTAGCTTCTTTAATTAAACCGTTTAAGCACTACTTCCTTCACGTAATCTTATCACGTGACATAGAAAAACAATATCAAACAAGTTCTTTATTACATAACATTATTTTTAACTTTGAGATACAAGGAGTTCTGCCTGTAGGCTTGTCCATAATCCGCCCGAAGGCTATCCAGTAATCCACAGGGATCACTATTCTAAGCTTCTGCCCGTAGACTAGTATACAAGCCTCGAGATCCAATCTCGAGTCACATTAGCATCTTGTGTAGGCCCCCTGGCACCCAAGTGTCCTCTTGCTCCAAGTAGAGCTCAACGGACAGACCTCTCGCGGCGGGTTCGGTCCATGTTCCCGGCGCGGTCAGCAACTCCCTTGGTTAGGGTCAGGTAGGCAGTCGGGGGTAACTAAAACTGCCTCTCCCTTCAGGCCTTCAACCTGAAGTATAGGTATTCATTTAATTTGTAATTCATAAATCAAACAGTGCTCTAAAATCTCTAACAAGAACAAACATTTCCATTAATCGACCGTGTTGTTTGGCAAATTGCTAAGGAATTATTCTTTCCTTTTGAGTGTATCAGCACTCGTTCCAAGGTGTCTTGCAACTTGGCGAGATCCTTTATATTCCGGATTAGGGCGTACATTATTAACCCAACTTGGTCAACCCTAAAGCTCATTAGATACTTTAGTTTTCGGTTTATAACTTTCCTTATTTAGAATGATAACCAAGAATACGTCCTTTTGCAAGATAACTTGCGTAAGGATCTGCCATCCTTGTTGAGGGTATTTACCCTTTCTTCTTGTGAATCAATTACAAGACTAAATGACTTTGTACTTGCTGCGCAAGTCCTGCGATGAAATAATCTGTTTTAGATTCTTTAACGTGACGTATGTTGGACCTAGGGTCTCTTTTTAAGAACCTCAGGGAAAACCCTAGTTCTTTTACCTTTACGAAATTAATTGACCCTACAATCAGGGAAGGTAGTCAAGTGCTTACGATATAAATGTTTCTTTGGTCTTTAAATCATACCCAAGGCATATTTTGCAGCATGGTATTTCTAAATTGAGATTGATTTGGTTATCTTTTGGAAGGAAATATTGATCACCTCAGCATGATTTATTATCCTTGTGACAATTGATTTTTCAGTCCTAAACGTTATTGCTTTGTGGTAGGTAAATTCAATTTAATCTTCCTTTTTCCTTGCAAACAAAACTTATGCCAATTAACAATATTTTCCTTGCCAAGATATGCAATTAGCAATGATAACTTCCTAGTAATTTGAGTAACGAAAAAAAAACCTTTCATGAATTTCATCATGATTCATTGCAAAAAGAATAGGGTTAATGGTGCAAGATATAGCTTTTATACCTTCAAGATTTAACTAAAATATACTACTATAGTAAATAGATAATCTTGTTCACAATTTGATATAAATGCATGATGCTATTCGAAGGAAACTACATTCTATACATTATCATTTGTTCAATTAAACCAAACTCCTTCATTGTAGATAACTTGAAAAAATATATCCTATCCTTAACAATTTATCTTTACATGATTTGACTTAAAACCTGATATAAAACCAAGAAGGAAAAACCTAGTTTCGGGGTGAGATATCCACATGTATACCGAGAGATGACCCTCCCGCAGCTACCCCTTGAGCTTTTCTAGGCGGCATCGTAGTTCGAACGTAAAGGCAGCTTTTACTATTTCTTTCAGATTTCCATCGTCTCTCTCTCGAGGCAAGAAGTCGTTCAAAAAGTTGACCACAAGAAGGGATAATAAGACCTCTAAAATCTTAGCTTCTTTGAAGAGGGAAAGGTTTATGAAGCTTAATAGAAAAAGGGTCTATAGGATATAATCACAATGGAAAATGTTATGTGTGAATGTGGCTTCACAACATTTATGAAAGCCCTTGGGAGATCTTTGGCACTGGAGTGAAAGGACTTAGGGGTTTTTCAAACCCAAAGGAAAATTTGAAAGATAATATAAGGGTTTATAGTATGGGGGAAAAGGCGTGTAAGTAGAAAGGGGACACGCGGATTTTAAAAAAAAGCTTAGGGGTGTATGAAGTGAAGAAATATGAGGGGTAAAACACAGGGTTTCAAAGAAAGATGGGACTTATGGATTTCGGCACGAGGACTAAGGGATTTTGGAGGTCAAGGGAATTTGGGCTAAGGTGGCTTTCGAGGGATGCTAGGGGGGCAAAGGGTTTCTAAAGGTTAGAACCGGGAGGGAATGAAAGGGTAAGGAAGGGTATAGGAAGGGGAACTTGAGGGTTTTAAAAACCCGGGGGAGGGGGAATGAAAAAGCACAGGAAGGGGGGGCTTGAGGTGGTCCCCCCTTAGAAGCTTCAAGAAGCTTCTTGAAGCTTCTATGGAACCTCTGAAGCCACGTGGGGAGATGACATCAAATGTTGATGGAGTCGGCGCTGTGGGTTGTTGATTGGATGCAGGGCAATTCCTCCTCACCGTTGGTGGCGATATGGCGGACCCGCCCTCTTCTCACAGCAGACGTCAACGGTAGCGGCAGGAGCATTAATTTGCTCGCCTTCTCACTCATGTCCTTGTACCTGCGGCCCTTCCTCTTTATATAGGGGAGGGGAGGGAATCCTCCCCCCCTTACCTGTTAGTTTGCATGGCGAGGGGCCTGAGCAAGCTCCAATGAGGAGCTTCCTGGCCCCCCCTCTATCCCCCCCTCGATGCTCCAGTGATGCACCGCCATGAAGGCGTAAATTTTTTTGTTTTTATATATTTAATATATTATATTCTCTCCCCCTTAGAAGAACTGAGATGTCCTCATCTCGAGGAAAACTAGGGATATTGATGGTTGAGAGTGCCTTCATCTACCCAGGTGGCATCCTCTTTGGGATAATCTTTCCATTGGACGAGGCATTCTCTCAAGGTTCTAGATCTTAACTGTCTCTCCCTAACATCTAAGATCCTATCCGGCCTTAGTTCAAGGACTCCTTGACTAGGCATTACAATTTGTTGGTCATCAAGTACATGGTTAGGGTTGGGTACATATTTTTTCAATAGGCTAATATGGAATACATTGTGAACCTTTAGGCTCTCAGGGAGTTGCAATCTATAAGCATTGGGTCCTGGGCATTTGAGGATTTTGTACGGCCCACAATACCTTGGACTTAGCTTCTTGCAATCTCCTAGGGATAGAGAACTCTTTTTAGGGCGTACACGAATGAAGACCATGTCTCCTTCTTTGAATACTCTTTCTTGACGCTTCAAATCTGCGTATGCCTTTTGTCTATCCTTGGCCGCTTGTATGTCTTGTCTTATTGACTTTATTTGATCATCCATGTCTTCCAACATCTATCTTGATGCTTCAACCCTTAGGGTTGGATCAGAAAAGTTTAGGGGACTTTGACAATCATGACTATACAATGCTTGGAAAGGGGTCATCTGAATGATTTGTTGGTAAGAAGCATTGTAGGAAAACTCTACCAAAGGCAAGTATTGAATCCACTTCTTTGGTTCTCGAGATCAGTATGCCCTAAGCATATCCTCGATGACTTGATTTATTCGCTCTGTTTGGCCATTCGTTTGGGGATGGTAGGCGGTGCTAAAACAGAGTTGAGTCCCAATAGCTTCAAAGATAGCTCTCCAGAAGTGTGATGTGAAGAGAGAATCTCGATCACTAATGATTCTTCTAGGTAAACCATGTAGCTTGAATATCTCCTTGATAAAAAATCTTGCAATGTCGGAGGCTTTATAGTTTGTCTTTCTGGAATCAGGCGTGCAACCTTGGTAAGCATGTCAACCACAACCATAATGGAATTGTATCCTCCTTGGACTTGGGGTAAGCCTACAACAAAATCCATACTGATGAATTCCCATTTCATTTGGGGAATGTCAAGCGGTTGCAGTTTCCCTGGCATCATGGCATGTTCTGCTTTAATATGTTGGCAAGACAAACACTCAATGACATATTTGAGAACGTCACCTTTAAGTCTCTCCCAATGGTAGCTCTTCCTAAAACTGCATTAAGAGTCTTAGCATAGCCAGGATGTCCTGCGAAAGGGGAATCATGAGCTTCCCACATTATCTTTTGCTTAAGTGACTGGCTTGCTAGTATACAGAGCCTGGTTCTGTAGTGGATAAGTTCATTATCAATGGAAAATTCCTGATACTTAGCTTGCGACTTTTGATTCTTCTCCTTGGTAGATATTTCCTTTAGCATTGTTTGGTAGGCCAAATCATGGCATGCTTCCTCTCTAGCTAATTCAAGTATAGGGTTGTTTGGCATAGATACTTTCGTAGCCACAGATCTGGCCATTGATAGATTTTGCAAGATTAGGGAATTTAGGAATGCCTTGCGACTAAGTGCATCGGCAACTACATTCTCTTTCCTTGATCGGTACTTGATTTCAAAGTCATATTCCTCCAATACTTCAATCCACCGACATTGCCTCATGTTGAGCTTGTTTTCGGAAAAGATCCATTTGAGGCTCTTATGGTCGGTTACTAGAGTAAACTTGTTACCCAACAGGTAGTGTCTCCAAAGCTTTAGAGCATGGATGACAGCTAGTAATTCCAGATCATGCGTGGCATAATTCTTTTCATGACTCTTCAATTTCCTTGAAGAGTATGCTACTGGATGACCTTCCTGCATAAGTACACATCCCACGGCAAGAATGCTAGTATCAGTTACTACCTCGAACTCCTTATTGAGGTCAGGAAGTTTTAGAATAGGTGCTAATACCAAACTTTGCTTCAATCTGTCGAAGCTATTTTGTTCGAAAGTTGACCATGTAATGGAAGTCTGCTTCTTTAGTAAGTCTGTAAGAGGTGCTGCAATCAAAGCATAGTTTTTGGTGAAGACCCTATACCATCATGTCAATCCAAGAAAGCTACGTATCTCTTTGATAGATACTGGTATTGGCTATTCAAGCACATCTCTGACCTTGGCTAGGTCTACTGATATTCCTTCTGATGATACTATGAATCCCAGATATTCAATCTGACGCTTGAAGAATGCACACTTCTTCATTTTTGCATACAGGTTATGTGACCTCATTGTCTCAAGGACAATCCGAAGTTGAGGTTCATGATCTTCTTCCTGTTTAGAATAGACTAAAGTGTCATCGAAGAAGACAAGCATGAAATCATCAAGATATGTCTAAAGATATCCTGCATTAATCTATTGAAGGTGGCAGGTGCATTTGTAAGCCCGAATGACATAACTAGGAACTCAAAGTGCCCATATCTTGTATTGAAGGCCGTCTTTGGGATATCTTCTTCCTTGATCCTTATCTGATAGTAACCTGACCTGAGATCAATCTTGGAAAAGATCTTTGCACCCTAAAGACGATCAAGAAGCTTATCTATTCTAGGAATGGGATACTTGTTCTTGATTGTTGATTGGTTCAACCCTCGGTAATCAATACATAGTCGAAGTGTCCCATCTTTCTTTTTCTGAAATAGTACAGGAGCTCCCCATGGTGAATTGCTAAGCCGAATGTAGCCCTGATCTAAGAGTTGCTTGAGTTGTTCCTTCAGCTCAATTTCTTCTGGTATCCACATTCTATAAGGTCTCTTTGCAATTGGTGCAACTCCAGGCACTAACCTAATCTCATGATCTACTTCTCTTTGAGGTGGAAGTTTGGTCAATTCTTCAGGGAATACGTGAGCATATTCCTTTAACCAAGAAGATTCTTCATGAGACTCTTGCTTTTGATCTAACTTGTTGAGTTTGATCAAGTAAACGGATAATCCTTTTTTGACTCCTTTTATGATTCGAGATACTTCGGCCTATTGGATTCTTGGCACTCCTGCCTCACCTTGAGTTGTGACAAATTCCCTTTCAGAGTTTCGAAAGGAAACTTGAACCTTTCCACAGTGAATGTGGGCGTTGTTGGGCTTAAGCCAATCCATTCCGAGTACACACTCATGGATACCAAAATTCATGACTCTGAATTTGACCAAAGTCTTCTTTCCTCCCAGAAAGAATTCCACCTTAGCAGTTTGCCTGGTATAAGTTACCTCACGACCATTTGCCAATTCCAGAAGCAGGGTAGGTGCTTCTACTGTGGCTATTCCTAATCTTTTTGCACATGCTGGTGAGATAAAGGAATGTGTACTACCACAATCAATCAAGGTTTTGAAATCTTTACCTTGGTAGTCCGACGGTGTCTGAATCACCAAGAACTGGCGATTCAACCCTTTCATGTGTAATGCGGCATGGATTGTTGCTCTTTCGAATTCCGCTTCCATGGTCGGATCTTCCTCTTCTTCTTCTTCGCATCTTTGCCTATTGGCAATACAGGTGGTTCTTTCTCTTCCACGGGTGGCAGCTCCTTGACCACGGCCTGCTCCTTGGAAAGGCGTTTGGTGATGTCCTCCGCTGAGCTTGGGACATTGCCTCTTGAAGTGAGCGGGTTCGTTGTAGTGGAAACAACCAAGGTTTTGACCATTACTTTGAGTAGGAACAAAGTTGTTGACGTTATTTGTCCTTGCTTTCTTTCTTTGTCCCCGATTATGACCTTGAACTCTCTTCATTTGAGGTCTGAATGCACCTCTGTTCGGGTCATTATAAGACCAAGTTTTGTTACCCCTTGGTCTAGCTTGCACCTCTTGAATTATAGGCGCCGCTTAAATGAGTGCATCTTGAAGATCTGATGGATGCATAGATTCGAGACGGGTATTTACTGGTGGATTTAAGCCCGCATAAAATTTGGACACCTACTGTGTCATATCCATCTGTGGCGCATACTTTAAAAGTGAGACAAATTTAGAGTAGTATGCATCAAGAGTGAGTCCTAGCTGTTTTAGCTCGTAGAACTCGTTCATTTTCTGCGTGCGATATGCAGGTGGTAAGTATCTTCCCTGCACGGCTTTCTTCAGCTTCTCCCAGGTAACAGATCCCTCTGAAATCCCTTGATCCCTGCACCATTGCTTCCACCAAAGTCTGGCTTCGCCGGTGAGCTTTAACTTGGCGAGCATAGCCTCATTGGCGGGTGCAGTACCGGCTGCTTCGAAGTAATCCTCCATGGATTCAATCCAAATTTCAGCATTAGCCTGAACAAACCTGCCTCTCCCGTCAAACTCGGGTGGCTTTATCTGCTTAAGGAGGAACTTCTTCTCCTGGATCACAACAGTACTTGATGTAGGAGGTGAGTTTGGAACCTGTACCTGGGGTTGTGCCTGAATAAAGGTTTTCTTAACGTTATTATACAATAATCCACGTTAGCTTAGCTATCTCATAAACAATGTAGCTACTTAAATTTTTATCAACTCTTATACACAACCAGATTTGATAAAAAGAAGTCTTTATTTGTATTTACATGGACATAGCCCTTTCGAATACAACGTTCCATGTGATGATAAGTCAGTTGTTACATTTAGTTTGGGGAGAACAACGTTGTATTGTATTTATCTACAGGAACTGAGTAATAGTAGGGTTTTGGGTCATGGATCTTTAGGAATTGATAAGTCGTTAGAAGTTTAGGATACCCTTTCCGTTGGAATCCATACTTCTCATGGCGGCCCAACACTTTAATCCTGTCGGCGTGGATTACACGGGTTACTTCCTCATAAACATATGATTTCATTTCAACCCTCTGACCTTGAATATGTAAAGTCGAATTTATGTGAGCTTCCACAAAAACGAACAGCTTCACGATTTTCAAGTTTTCCAACCACTTGATCCTCTTTAGGTTGGTCTGTTTATAAGCAAACCGGTGGGCGGCTATATAGTAGATTCCTGAAGACCCCGTTCATCTTCGTTCTATGTATAAAGGTGATTGATTATAAATCTGCTCCATGATGTTCATCATCCCAATTCTTTGTCTATAAAGCGAAGAATGCATTGCAGTCATAAACATGACCCGAAATACCAAAAACTTGTTCCACGCTTCGTAACTCTCCAAGGCAGCATTGAAGGTAAGGAAATGTTTGGACAGCAACAATTTCTTTACTTCATTTTATTGAGACTTTATAAAAGCAATTCCGTGATTGGTCGGCTCTGATACCAAATGTAACGTGACCTCTTAGTATCATCCAGGATACGTCTTAGCAGTCCATCGGAAAGGATGTCTAGAAAGCTCAGCCCGACACTCCCATGGAATGTTACAGGATTTGCGATCTAGGTCTTCCGGCATCTGCCACGTAGCGGGAGTATCCTAACCGTTCCCACTTAGGATCGATCGGAATTAGGATTTTCCTGACTGGTCATTAACTAATAACAACTAGCGTCAGACCCAAGTGAGTTACTTTACGCAGAAATGGCTAGTCCAAAGCGGATTCACGCTCCACTTGGTTCAAGGAGAATGGGAAACGAGAGGGATGCAAAGCTCAACCTCTCTGCCATAAGGCATAATCCCATTCCCTTCCCCTAAAACAACGTAAATCGGTTAAGACATAACTCCAGGTCATCGCTTTCATTATTCGTTTTCTTTGATGATTATCCTGTTGTTCTTTGAGAAAAATTCCCAGCTAACCGAGACCACACAACCGCACGACGGCGGACCTATGGATCATCCTCTGCACTTTCCTCGGTTTGTTTTAGTTATGTAATTATCTAACACATTAATTTGACATGTAACAACTAGCTTCTTTAATTAAACCGTTTAAGCACTACTTCCTTCACGTAATCTTATCACGTGACATAGAAAAACAATATCAAACAAGTTCTTTATTACATAACATTATTTTTAACTTTGAAATACAAGGAGTTCTGCCTGTAGGCTTGTCCATAATCCGCCCGAAGGCTATCCAGTAATCCACAGGGATCACTATTCTAAGCTTCTGCCCGTAGACTAGTATACAAGCCTCGAGATCCAATCTCGAGTCACATTAGCATCTTGTGTAGCCCCCCTGGCACCCAAGTGTCCTCTTGCTCCAAGTAGAGCGCAACGGACAGACCTCTCGCGGCGGGTTCGGTCCATGTTCCCGGCGCGGTCAGCAACTCCCTTGGTTAGGGTCAGGTAGGCAGTCGGGGGTAACTAAAACTGCCTCTCCCTTCAGGCCTTCAACCTGAAGTATAGGTATTCATTTAATTTGTAATTCATAAATCAAACAGTGCTCTAAAATCTCTAACAAGAACAAACATTTCCATTAATCGACCGTGTTGTTTGGCAAATTGCTAAGGAATTATTCTTTCCTTTTGAGTGTATCAGCACTCGTTCCAAGGTGTCTTGCAACTTGGCGAGATCCTTTATATTCCGGATTAGGGCGTACATTATTAACCCAACTTGGTCAACCCTAAAGCTCATTAGATACTTTAGTTTTCGGTTTATAACTTTCCTTATTTAGAATGATAACCAAGAATACGTCCTTTTGCAAGATAACTTGCGTAAGGATCTGCCATCCTTGTTGAGGGTATTTACCCTTTCTTCTTGTGAATCAATTACAAGACTAAATGACTTTGTACTTGCTGCGCAAGTCCTGCGATGAAATAATCTGTTTTAGATTCTTTAACGTGACGTATGTTGGACCTAGGGTCTCTTTTTAAGAACCTCAGGGAAAACCCTAGTTCTTTTACCTTTACGAAATTAATTGACCCTACAATCAGGGAAGGTAGTCAAGTGCTTACGATATAAATGTTTCTTTGGTCTTTAAATCATACCCAAGGCATATTTTGCAGCATGGTATTTCTAAATTGAGATTGATTTGGTTATCTTTTGGAAGGAAATATTGATCACCTCAGCATGATTTATTATCCTTGTGACAATTGATTTTTCAGTCCTAAACGTTATTGCTTTGTGGTAGGTAAATTCAATTTAATCTTCCTTTTTCCTTGCAAACAAAACTTATGCCAATTAACAATATTTTCCTTGCCAAGATATGCAATTAGCAATGATAACTTCCTAGTAATTTGAGTAACGAAAAAAAAACCTTTCATGAATTTCATCATGATTCATTGCAAAAAGAATAGGGTTAATGGTGCAAGATATAGCTTTTATACCTTCAAGATTTAACTAAAATATACTACTATAGTAAATAGATAATCTTGTTCACAATTTGATATAAATGCATGATGCTATTCGAAGGAAACTACATTCTATACATTATCATTTGTTCAATTAAACCAAACTCCTTCATTGTAGATAACTTGAAAAAATATATCCTATCCTTAACAATTTATCTTTACATGATTTGACTTAAAACCTGATATAAAACCAAGAAGGAAAAACCTAGTTTCGGGGTGAGATATCCACATGTATACCGGGAGATGACCCTCCCGCAGCTACCCCTTGAGCTTTCTTAGGCGGCATCGTAGTTCGAACGTAAAGGCAGCTTTTACTCTTTCTTTCAGATTTCCATCGTCTCTCTCTCGAGGCAAGAAGTCGTTCAAAAAGTTGACCACAAGAAGGGATAATAAGACCTCTAAAATCTTAGCTTCTTTGAAGAGGGAAAGGTTTATGAAGCTTAATAGAAAAAGGGTCTATAGGATATAATCACAATGGAAAAAGTTATGTGTGAATGTGGCTTCACAACATTTATGAAAGCCCTTGGGAGATCTTTGGCACTGGAGTGAAAGGACTTAGGGGTTTTTCAAACCCAAAGGAAATTTTGAAAGATAATATAAGGGTTTACAGTATGGGGGAAAAGTCATGTAAGTAGAAAGGGGACACGGGGTTTTTTAAAAAAAGCTTAGGGGTGCATGAAGTAAAGAAATATGAGGGGTAAAACACAGGGTTTCAAAGAAAGATGGGACTTATGGATTTGGGCACAGGGATTAAGGGTTTTTGGAGGTCAAGGGAATTTGGGCTAAGGTGGCTTTCGAGGGATGCTAGGGGGGCAAAGGGTTTCTAAAGGTTAGAACCGGGAGGGAATGAAAGGGTAAGGAAGGGTATAGGAAGGGGAACTTGAGGGTTTTAAAAAACCGGGGGAGGGGGAATGAAAAAGCATAGGAAGGGGGGGCTTGAGGTGGTCCCCTCTTAGCAGCTTCAAGAAGCTTCTTGAAGCTTCTCTGGAACCTTTGAAGCCACATGGGGAGATGACATCGAATGTTGATGGAGTTGGCGCTGCCGGCTATCGATTGGATGCAGGGAAATTCCTCCTCAGCGGCGGTGGCGATATGGCGGACCCCCCCTCTTCTCACAACAGACGTCGACGGCAGCAGCAAGAGCATTAATTTCCCCAGCTCCTCACTCGTGTCCTTGTACATGTGGCCCTTCCTCTTTATATAGGGAAGGGGAGGGAATCCTCCCCCCCTTTCCTGTCAGTTTGCATGACGAGGGGCCTGAGCAAGCTCCAGCGAGGAGCTTGCTGGCCCCCCCTCTATCCCCCCCTCGATGCTCCAGCGATGCGCCACCATGAAGGCGTAATTTTTTTTTTATAAATATATTTAATATATTACATATGTGAAGTAAAATTGAATATGTGTGTACAAAGATGACCAAGAGGTTTGAGCTATATGTGCATATGTGAAGGAAAATTGTATATGTGTATACAAACATGACCAAGAGGTCTGAGGTATATGTGCATATGTGAAGTACATGGTGCTTACAAGGAATATATACAATGCCATTACAATGTCATAGTAGATTCATTCCCAAAGATTAAATTTGAGACAACTCCAAGTTGGGAGCATAGCAGAGTGAAGTGTGCTTCATCGAGTTCTTTGATAAATATATATGCAGTCATGTGATCACTTGGACAATGTTAAATCATGATCATGCCTTTCTGTACTTCCTTCAAAGTGGTGTGCTAGAGTGAGGAGGGTGGCAAATGTTTGATGGAACTTATGGAAGCCATACTAACTCTTGAGCCGCTAAAAAATGCAACAACATGTTCAGCCTCTATAGTGGAAACATCAACACAACATTGTTTCTTACTAGTCCAAGAAACAAGAGAACCATTGTTGATAAAGAAATCATTTCCACTTGTAAAACACATAGATAAGTGAGATCTTTCCAAATCTGCATCTGTATAACCCAAAAGTTGAAGTAAATGTAGAGAATCAAAGTTTTGTTGGCACTAATAAAACAACCCAAAATCTTTAGTGCCTTTCAAATACTTCAAAACTCATTTAGCTGCAGTCTAATGTTTAAGGCATGGAGAACTAAGATGTTGTCTAAGAAAATTTACAACAAAATGAATGTCATGTTGAGAGAGAGAGAGAGAGTATGAGAGAGATACACAAGACATGCTCCCAAAGAATGATTCATATTGATGTAGAGTTAGTATATATAGGTGAGACCCAAGTCAAGTGAGAGATGATATATATAGTTGTAACATCCCCACTCAAACAAAGGTCTCTGGCTGCGAGTGAAAAAACCCTTGGGGAGAACAAGGGAAAAACCCGAGCCCCTACACATACCTACAATACAAAAATGATTTACTATAAAGTTTTCTTGAATACGATGATACATGCCTCAATCAGTGAGACAAGAACTTGGAACAATACCAAGTTCATGTCTTAATGAGCTAAAGCGAGCTTCACTAAGAGCTTTTGTGAAGATGTCTGCAACCATTTGATCACTGGGACAATGCTCCACCATAATGGAACCTTTCTTGACTTCATGTCGAACATAATGATAATGAATAGCAATATGCTTTGATTTACTATGTTGTATATAGTCTTTCGTAAGACTAATAGCACTTTGGTTATCGCATCGAAGAGGTGTACTAGATGATGAAGGATGTCCCAAATCTGCAAGTAGTTGTCGAAGCCAAACTAGCTCGCGAGCTGCTAATGATGCAGCAACATATTCGGCTTCAGTTGTAGAAACCGCAACACATCGTTGTTTCTTGCTGGACCAAGAAACCAAACATCCATTTACAAAGAAACAATTCCCACTTGTAGATCTCATGGATAAGTGTGAACTTGCCCAATCAGTGTCTGTATATCCAATAAGGTCAAGAAAAGTTGAAGAAGATAAAGAAGAATCCTCTCGACGACGATAAATAAGACCAAATTCCTTAGTACCCTTGAGGTACTTAAGAATACGTTTTGCAGCACTCCAATGAATAGTGGAAGGGGAAGAAAGATACTGTCCCAAAAAGTTAGCTGCAAATAAAATATCTGGTCTTGTGTTTAAACCAATAAATTGAAGACAACCAACAAGATTAGCAAAAGGTTGATGAATGATTGATTCTTCATTGCATGTTGTAGATGTACCCTTGGTAGAGCTTGAAAGAATGGGAGTGTTAGCAGAGTACGCATTTGTCAACCCAAACTTCTTAACAATATCATTAATAAACTTTGTCTGGCGAAGAAGAAGAATGCCTTGTTGTCGGTGTCGTTGAACTTGAATACCCAAACAAGAATGTATCTCACCAAGATCCACCATTTCAAATGCAGTCGATAAAAGCTTCTTCATAGCATCCAAGAAAGCAATATTATTTGACACAAGAATAGTATCATCAACATATAGAGCAAGAATAATAAAATATTTGTCCTCCCTTTTGATGTAAAGATTTGGGTGTGAGCCAACAAGTGGATCCTTCTTGGTATTTCTGGTCCATTACACCCAGGTTCTTGCATCAGAGCAGAAAGGGAAGTTGTGGGAATCTGGGTATATATATGGCCAATCCTCAGCTTTTCTTGTTCCATGGCATGGAATACTACCAACAGGATGGCAAGAGCTACAGCTGAGGCAAATGACAACTGGAGATTGGATATCCTTTCTTGGTTCGTCCTCCGCATTTTGTTCAATAGGGGACAAGCACTGGAATGCACAAGCAATGAATGATTCTCTCTCAGATAGAGATGGTTTTGCCATTGCATATTCTATGGTTTACACATAGATCCCATGGTTTGCTACCACTTAAGAACTAAACTTTTGAGATCAATGTATAAAGGATATAGCCATTGTCATATTCAGAAGTGTAGTAGGCATGTGAGTAAAATTTTGCCATTATTGACGGAAGTGGGATTTGAAACCACGCCCTTTTGGACCAGAACCTTGATCTGGCGCCTTAGACCAACTCTCATTAAGACATGAACTTGGTATTGTTCCAAGTTCTTGTCTCACTGATTGAGGCATGTATCATTGTATTCAAGAAAACTTTATAGTAAATCATTTTTGTATCGTAGGTATGTGTAGGGGCTCAGGTTTTTCCCTTGTTCTCCCCAAGGGTTTTTCACTCGCAGCCAAAGACCTTTGTTTGAGTGGGGATGTTACAACTATATATATCATCTCTCACTTGACTTGGGTCTCACCTATATATACTAACTCTACATCAATATGAATCATTCTTTGGGAGCATGTCTTGTGTATCTCTCTCGTACTCTCTCTCTCTCTCTCAACATCATTAACGAAGACGAGAGATTAATAAACTATAATTGGGGATTAACGAACTGTAATTAGAAATACAGTTTTAAATAAAGAATCGCAGATTCGAGAAGAATTGCTATCTTGAATCCTGAACTGTCATAACTTTTGATCCAGAACTCCGATTGACAAGCAGTTTTGACAGGATTCGAGAGCACGACGAGAGCTACGCATCTGGACTGGTTTTGTTTTTAAAGACAAAATTAACTAATACTTCTAATTTGAACAAGTTCATGTATCAAATCATCACTTGTGCAAAGAATTCAATCAAGTATAAACAATGAAACAACTTATCTTCCTTGTTGTTGCTATGCATCCATAGCTCTGATACCATGTTGAGAGAGAGAGAGAGAGTACGAGAGAGATACATAAGACATGCTCCCAAAGAATGATTCATATTGATGTAGAGTTAGTATATATAGGTGAGACCCAAGTCAAGTGAGAGATGATATATATAGTTGTAACATGAAAAGATGAAGTGCTCAGAAGATGTGTTGCAGGAGATGAGATTGGGATTGTTCTGAAGGCTTGCCATGATGAGCCATGTGGAGGCCACTTTGCAGGAGAAGCCACAGCTAGGAAGGCTCTGCTAGCAGGATATTGGTGGCCGACCCTCCATAAGGATGCCTATGATTACTGTAAGCGATGTGATGCTTGTCAGAGGATGGGGAAACCCACGAAGACAAGTGCCATGCCACTGCAACCTATTCTTCCCTTGAAGCCGTTTGAGAACTAGGGCACAAGTGTCGCATCTAATTCATGGTACTATTTTAACCATCAAATGGTTTCTTCTAATCACAGAATCATGATTAGATAGGAAACAGAGTTAGGGTATCTTCATATAAAATCCGTCTCTGATTGCACTAGGCCGACATTGTCAGTCCTAGGGTTCCAATTCAAACCGAGCTTCATCTTTTTAGCAAGCGATCCTTAAGGTAGAAACCCTAGATCGTTTCTCGCAAGAATGTCATATTGTCCCTACATTTCATGAATGTGGACAAGTCTTTAGGATATGAGAGTTTCAACTTGGAAATACGTGTGACTAGGTCACGTCCTCAATGTGCTAAACCCTAGTTAGCACGTGGGATATGTTGCATCGATTTAACCATTCCTAAGCAAGTCCTTTGTAGTTCAGGTGTTTAGGGTAAAACAATATACTTGTCTATTTATGAAGATATTGTCTTGATCAAAGAGAAGAAAAAACAGTTACATTACGATACCATACACGATTCATTGCCTACGTATAATTAGATTTACACCCTTAACTTTTTGGGTTAAGATCAAAGCATATGTTAAATTACAGCATAATTTCCATTGATGCATTCACGATTCATGCTACTAAGCTTTTAGGGTTTATGTTAAAACGAACCATGCAGCCTTTTCCTAATTTCATTTCTGAATGAATTATTTATATACTGAATGAGCATTACATAACCTTTCGTAACTACTTACGTAATTGATTGAGTTTTATGCCAACTGACTAGAGTTTAATCTACTTCATGCAACCCTAGAATCATTTCCATGCCTTGCAAATTCCTACGGTTGTTAGCAATCTTCTTTAATGAATCCTTGCGAAGAAAGAGATGTCTAATAATGCAACATGCCATTTTATCTTTCCATGCATAATCAAAGTGTACAACAATAATTTTGACTTTAAAAAGATGATCATTAGTTGATCTAAATTTGTTACTTTGCAATGCATAAAAACAACTTGCTAAGAATGCATAGACGTTTTATGTCCTTCTTTCATTCATTTCTTTGAAAAATACAAATGACCAATTCTTTTATTGTGAGTTATTTTGTTTGTAAATTATCCATGCACAATTGCAATATTTCGACGTAAACCAAAATTAGGAAGAAAACCTGGACTTGTGGATTCGGTGAAATGTTCATATGAATGTTAGGAGATGATCCTCCTGTGGTTGCGCCTTTTGCCTTTTTAGGGGCCATTGTGAATTCCACCTCCTTGCCTTGGTTCGCAGACTTATGATCTTGGCCTGTCTCCCTCGCATGTGCAATTATTTTAGAGATTCGGCTTCCTTGACCGATGCACCATCTTGCGGAATTGGGCTTTGGAAGGCCTTATAGGCTTCCTCCTCGAAGCTCGGAGGAAAGAGAGGTTAACTTTAGGAGGGCTCAATGGGAGAGCCCTTAAACCCAGCAAAGAGTTTGGGCTTGTGACGAGTACAATGGGAAAGGCTTTAAATCCTGGTTATAATGGGCTTATGTGAGTCGATGGGAAGGACTTTGCAACCGGCAAAATGGCTTCTGGGGAATGTATGGGAAATGGGACTTTGAAATTATGGATATAATAGGGCCTTCACGAAAAGGGATACAATGGATTTAAAAGACGTGTTGGAAGGGTTTTAAAAGGAAACTCGGGGGTTTAAAATGAACTTGTGTGGGGATTGCAATGGGAGGCTTTCAAAGGAAACTGGGGGGGTTTAAAGGCTTTGTGGAAATGCTATGGAATGGGGCTTAAAAACCCGGCTAGTGTGAGCTTTATGGAGGATGTAAGGGCGTAAAGGGTGCTTAAATCCCGGGGGGTGGGAAAAATGGTTTGAGAAGAGCAATAGAAAAGGGGGCTTAGAGAGCCCCCCTTAGAAGCTTCCAAGAAGCTTCTTGGAAGCTTCTGTGGCCGTGAGTACTCCACGTGGAGGAAGACGAGACGATTTTTGACGATGGCTTATTGGCGGGCAGGAGGTGGATTGATGGTAGTGGCAGATCTTCTGCGGCAATCCTCCCCCCCCACGGCGCACTCAGAGCGACATAGCTCTACTCTCTCTCTCTCACGGCTTGGCAGCGTCACGACTCAGCTTCCCTTTCTTTCCTTCCTTCCCACAGGGAATTTATATAGTTGAAGGGAGGGGGAGAGCTCCCTCCCACGTGGAGCCCGGCATGCCTATCCTCCCCTCCACCTCCCTAATTCCATTTCAGTCCATCACCTTCCCTCAACCACGCTTCAGCTGGGGGAAGGTAATAAAAAAATTTGCAATAATTATAACATTATCCTCTTGAACTCCTCCCAAGAGGAGGTTCACATGTAGATATGTGGGTTTCTTTAAACCTTAGTCTCGATTTTTTCCAGTGGAGGGTCATGTTGTGTACAACATAAAAATTGCACCGTCTGTATCTTCAATGCCAGAATTGTCATTGCATGAGACTCACGTGGCTCGTAATATTTTTCAGCAGAAATATCACACTTCATGTCTTGAATAAATCTCAAATGCCCATTCTTTTTGGGCACAATAAATCAATGATTTAAGTATGGGGCTAAAGAGGATCCCATTTCTTCATGCATATATTTGCATTTAACAAATCTATTAGCTTTAGCAAGGAAGCTTTAGGCACTCGAATAGGCCTCGATTTCCATGGTACCTGTGGCATAGTAAATATTACCAAAGGAGAGACAACATTCAGATCCACCCAACCTATTTTAGCTAGCTGAAATGCAAATGCTTTCCCATGTCTAGCCAATATGTGCATAAAACAATCTCTTTGAGGAAGCAAAAGAAACCCTTCTACTCTAACTTTCAGTTCTTGTAACGTTTCAATTGTAAACTGATGGCATATATCTTTAGGATTCCATAAACTTGGTTGCCTTGATACTTTCTCATACAAATCCTCACTATCTATGGAAGTAGCAAAGAAGTTGGTTTCAACTTTTTCTCAACTATCTTATATTTCATCTCCACAACTACTTTAGCCCATTGTAGTTCTTCATGCTGAGTAAACAATGCTATAAAATCATACATCTCCAAAGAACATACTAACAACACTTTTTTTCAAGCCTCGTTTTCTGCATATATGGTTACTAAAATCTTAACCATAGTATTAGTAATATTCAGCTCATAAAAGAGGCCTCAAATGCCTTCAATTTTGGCTAACAATCCCAAAGCTCTGAGTTCCTAAGCAACTCATTTCATAGATTTGCATTCAACCTTACACATAGCTTCTATATGCTTAAACCAACATGAATAGTTTGTGGTAAACTCATAATAACCAGTAGTAAAATGCATGCTTCTTTCCACCAATAGGATGAGTATATCATATCGGGTAAGTTACTCATGAATATATGTGAGCATCACATGGAATCAAAATAAGGTATTTTTAAAATACTATTTTTATACATTTTTTACATATAGAAGGGTGTACTATAAAGGGGTTATTTATAGATTTAATAGAAAAGGGTTATGTTTATCTATAAAAAATCCACAAATAAGGATATTTATAAATAAACCTTGAACACACATGATGTAGAGAATATACATATAGTAAATTCCTCAAGTATATCATGTGAACAACACTATTGTAGCCTCGAATTAGAACAATGCTTAGTGAAAATCCGATTCTTTGAATTTTCTTGCATTTGGAGACAAAGGAGACTCTCAAAGTGTATCCGAATTCCTAGGATGATTAATGCAAATGGTAAGAAATTTGACTACTTTCCTCCCATCCTTGCGTCTAATTCTTGTTACAACTATATATATCATCTCTCACTTGACTTGGGTCTCACCTATATATACTAACTCTACATCAATATGAATCATTATTTGGGAGCATATCTTGTGTATCTCTCTCGTACTCTCTCTCTCTCTCTCAACATGGCATCAGAGCTATGGATGCATAGCAACAACAAGGAAGATAAGTTGTTTCATTGGTTATACTTGATTTAATTCTTTGCACAAGTGATGATTTGATACATGAACTTGTTCAAATTAGAAGTATTAGTTAATTTTATGTTTAAAAACAAAACCAAGTGTGAGTGCATAGCTATCGTCGTGCTCTCGAATCTTATCAAGACCACTTGTCAATCGGAGTTCTGGATCAAAAGTTATGACAATTCAGGAATCAAGTCAACAATTCTGCTCGAATTTGCGATTCTTTATTTAAAACTGTAATTCTAATTACAGTTCGTTAATTGCTTGTCTTCGTTAATGACATTGATTATGACAAGCAAACATCTTGCTATTTTTAGCGATGTTTTATTCTCATTCACGTTCTTTGTTCGACCGAAATAGCACTTTTCTTATACATATCATCTCATCTTGCACATTACGTCTCTCTATTTCGGGCTTTCTTTTTAGTCACTCAATACTTTTTATGGTTCTTACATGCATCTCCCTATTTTGATTGTCACACGTCTCAACTACACTCGTCTTGTTTATGGTTTCAAGATTCTGCAATCTCATCTTATTTGTTTTCTCTCGACATACAGGTATGACCAATTGCGTAATTGTTAACGGATATTCGTCTAGCCAACGTTCGGTTCCCTTCTTCCAAGGAAAATGATTTCTTGGGTGGAAAGCAAAGATGATGCTAATTCTTGAAGGTGACGAATTATTTGATATTGTTTTGGGTGACCTGTCTTGCCCAGTTCAACCTATTGATGTGATGAATGACAATTCTCTAATTATTGATGGCCTATTATTTGAACAATGGAAAATTGATCATACAGATTGGATTCGACGTGACAAAGCAGCTCGTCATTATATGTTGTCTGCACTTCTTGACTCACTTATGTTGGATGTCTTTCATATGAAAACCTCTCATGATGTTTAGGAGTATCTTGTCTCAACGTTTGAGAAGAAATGGGTCACCGAAATTTATATCTCCAAACTTATTTGAAGAATCTTCAATATAAGGTTGGTTCTTCTATGCACTCTCATATCGAGGCTTTTAAAGACATTATCAATCAACTTGGTGCTGCCGGCACTCTTGTTGCTAAAAATCAGATTGATACTCAACTTCTTCATACCATCAGAGATCCTTTATTTGACAATATCATCATTATTTTCTCTAACAAGGATGATATCCACTTTGACAAAGCATGTATATCTCTTATTGAATATTCTCAATGTCATGAGCATCACTTGGAAAAATCTGACGTTGTTTTGATCACTCGCAAATAAAGGGATTTTGATGCTGCTTTTGTTGCTCGCAAGCATCCCGCTTCACATTTTGAGCAGGGTGGATGCCCTAATCAAGGTGGTAAATCTTCTCGTCTTGCTTATCCTAACAATCATTGTTCTTATTGTGATAATAAAGGCCACGTGGCTTCTGATTGCTGGGCACGTCAATATGATGAGGAGCATGGAGTTACTACAAAGCAACCTCGCTGGTCCAAAAGTTTTCCTCCTTGTGATTATTGTCCACATACAGATCATCCATCTCATCGTTGTTATAAACACAGATATTTTGAAGAACATTCTCGAGCTTATATTGTTCAACAAACTACAACTGATGATGATCATACTCATCAAGAGCTCAATTTCGCCCATCATGATATCTCTCCAGAAAAGGTACTTCATGTTCATGATGGTTCTCTATTCATCGTTGATTCAAGTGCCATTGGAAACATGACATACCAATCGCAGTGGCTTCACAATTATCATTCTCTTCCTATCAAGAAGTTTGTTTACCTTGCGGATACGACTTGTCAAGTCAAAGGAGTGGGTGATTTATATCTGGGGACTGTTTCATCCACTAGAATATTAAGAGGAGTTCTTCATGTTCCAGATTTGCAAAGAAATCTTCTTTCTGTTGCTCATCTTGTTGATCTTGGTTTGTTTGTTGGCTTTGATCACAATCAATGTCGTATAGAGAAAGACGGACATACTATAGCAGTGGCTCCTCGACATGGTACTCTATTTGAGCTATCATTGAACGATACGGTTGCAAATGTTGTTACTACCCTTGGAGATGCAGATTGCAAATTATGGCATCAATGATTTGCACACTCCGATTTTGCCAAATGTCTTGATCTTCACCGTCATGGTCTTGTGCAAGGTATGGATCTTAAATCTCATCCACATATGGGAATATGTGAGTACTATGCACTTGGAAAACACCATCATTCGCCTTTCCACACTTCTACTTCATCACATTCCTGTGCTCTCTTGGATTTGGTTCATACCGATATTTGCGGTCCTTTTCCTACCTCAAAGTCTCAATATCGATATTTCATAACTTTCATTGATGATTTCTCACGGTACACACATGTCTATCTTCTTCGACATAAGTCTAAGGCTTTATCTATATTTAAACAATACAAGATAAGTGTGGAGCTTCAAACTGGATTCTCTACAGTGACAATGGTGGTGAATATGTATCCAATCTATTTGATGACTTCTATAAGGATCAAGGTATTCATCATGAGTTTACAGTTCATTTTTCTCCTCAGAAAAATGGTGTTGCTTAGCGCAAAAATCGCACTATTCTTAATGCTATACGTTGCATGCTTATACACTCTGGTTTGTCTCAAAAGTTTTGGACTGAAGCAATTCTAACAGCCATTTTTATTCAAAATCATCTTCCAACAACTTCACCTACTGGTAAAATTCCTATAACAATCTGGACAAGGAAGACACCTTCAGTCTCTCACTTTCGCACATTTGGCTGCATTGCTTATATTCATGTGCCCAAGGACACTCGACATAAGTTGGATCCTCCAAGTTTGAAGGTTATTTTTCTTGGTTATTCAGATCATTCCAAAGGTTACAAATTTTATGATCCTTCTACTCAAAAGGTTATCATTAGTCGTGATGCTATGTTTGATGAGAACACTATGGGTGGCACATGGTTGTCAGATGTTTCAGATGATACACAGTCTTTGCTTAGTGCATTTCCTTACTTTCTTTGTGAGTCTACTAATTCTGATGATCATAAACCTCCTTCACCTCCAAAGAAGATTGATGAAAATTTGGAGATATATGTCAATCTTCCTATTGAGATAGAGCATGGATTCTATTCTATTGAATATGATGTCTTTAATGATGCTATTTCTGTCCAAGAGGATCCAATATCGTATATGGAAGCTATCAATTCGTCTCAAAGGGATCAATGACAAGAAGCTATGCAAGCTGAGTACGATTCTTTAATCTCCAAAGGTACATGGATTCTTATTGAACTTCCCCCAAATCATGTTCCTATCAAATGTAAATGGGTTTATAAAACCAAGACCAAAGCTGATGGCTCGTTTGATAAGTTCAAAGCACGACTTGTTGCAAAAGGTTACTCATAGATTGTAGGAGTAGATTATCAAGAAACATTTTCTCACGTTGTGCGCTCCACAACTGTTCGTATGCTTTTGGCTTTTGCAACACTATTCGATCTAGAAATTCACCAAATGGATGTTAAAACAGCTTTTCTCAATGGAGATCTTGAAGAAGAAATCTATATGAAGCAACCTGAAGGTTTAATGATTGCAGGAAAGGAGCATCTTGTATGCCAGCTTCAGCATGCATTATATGGATTGAAGCAAGCCTCTCGTGCTTGGTCTATTAAGATTGATCAATTCCTCACATCTAAAGGTTTTGTTGTATGTTTTGCTGACCCAAATGTTTACATCAAAAGGGAGGACAAATGTTTTATTATTCTTGCTCTATATGTTGATGAATCTACTATTCTTGTGTCAAATAATATTGTTTTCTTGGATGCTATGAAGAAGCTTTTATCGACTGCATTTGAAATGGTGGATCTTGGTGAGATACATTCTTGTTTGGGTATTCAAGTTCGACACCGACAACAAGGAATTCTTCTTCTTCGCCAGACAAAGTTTATTAATGACATTGTTAAGAAGTTTGGGTTGACAAATGCGCACTCTTCCAACACTCCCATTCTTTCGAGCTCTACCAAGGGTACATCTACAACACGCAATGAAGAATCAGCCATTCATCAACATTTTACTAATCTTGTTGGTTGTCTTCAATTTATTGGTTTAAACACAAGACCAGATATTTTATTTGCAGCTAAATTTTTGGGACATTATCTTTCTTCCCCTTCCACTATTCATTAGAGTGTTGCAAAATGTATTCTTAAGTACCTCAAGGGTACTAAGGAGTTTGGTCTTATTTATCGTCGTCGAGAGGATTCTTCTTTATCTTCTTCAACTTCTCTTGACCTTATTGGATATACAGATGCTGATTGGGCAAGTTCACATTTATCCATGTGATCTACAAGTGGGAATTGTTTCTTTGTAAATGGATGTTTGGTTTCTTGGTCCAGCAAGAAACAACAATGTGTTGTGATTTCTACAGCTAAGGCCGAATATGTTGCTGCATCATTAGCAGCTCGCGAGCTACTTTGGCTTCGAAAACTACTTGTAGATTTGGGACATCCTTCATCATCTAGTACATCTCTTGGATGCAACAACCGAAGTGCTATTAGTCTTACCAAAGACTATATACAACATAGTAAATCAAAGCATATTGCTATTCATTATCATTATGTTCGACATGAAGTCAAGAAAGGTTCCATTATGGTGGAGCATTTTCCCAGTGATCAAATGGTTGTAGACATCTTCACAAAAGCTCTTAGTGAAGCTCGCTTTAGTTCATTAAGATATGCACTTGGTATTGTTCCAAGTTCTTGTCTCACTGATTGAGGCATGTATCATTGTATTCAAGAAAACTTTATAGTAAATCATTTTTGTATGGTAGGTATGTGTAGAGTCTCGGGTTTTTCCCTTGTTTTCCCCAAGGTTTTTTTCACTCGCAAGCCAGAGACCTTTGTTTGAGTGGGGATGTTACAACTATATATATCATCTCTCACTTAACTTGGGTCTCACCTATATATACTAACTCTACATCAATATGAATCATTCTTTGGGAAACAATTCTTACATAAGTAAAACCCTCATCAAGCACCTTTCTTTCCATATGCACTCCTATAATATAGGGTCATCCCAAAATCACTGCATATAAGGAACTATGTTGCACAAAGAAGTGTTGTTCTTCTTACACATCACCAATCATCACTTTTACATTGGGACACACAACATAGATCTCCCCTGAAGAATTATTTGACCATGATCAATGTCCATAAGCCATGTAGTGTTCTCATAAAATCCATGATCAATTGTATTAATCTCAAACCTGAACCCTCATCAAGCAAAGCAATCAAAGGAGTTTCATGCTCCCCTATTTTCACTACCATTTTAGTGGTAGCCCTTGCCGAGTGATTTTTTATGTAATGACTTTGAGGAATAAATCCCATAGTCTCTTCCCCATATTGTTGCATCTACCTTACTCTACCATGTATATTACCTCAAGACGATGCATTTTCTTCTCTTTTCCATGTGCTCCCCACTAAGTAGCAGCACCGTCCATTGATAAACCAACACTTACATCATGCTCATATTCAGCCCCAATGCCCAACAAACTAATTTTCTCTTCAAATTGTAGCAATGCACTAGTGGTATCTCCAAGAAATTGATGCTTTTTTTAAATTATCTCAATGATTTTGTCATGAAATTCCCACTTGGAAAGGCCAAGAACCTCTCCAATGTGAATTCCACCCCACTTTTTAAAATCCATTCTTTAGAAACCTTCTTGAGATCTGTGGCTGTCTCAATATCAAATTGCAACTTATATCCTGACTGCTTGCCCTTTCTTTTGCCCTCTTATTTACTATCCTATTTCTGCTCGTGCCCAACCTACTCCATAACATGCTTGGGAGATAGTTGATTTGCAAATTTAGGCTAATCCACACTTCTTCAGATCACTCTCTTAAATGTCCGTGCATTATCTTTATCTCTCTTCCATTTCTCTTACCACAATTATATTCATGTTATATACTTTTGCTAAATATGCATACACTGAATATACATCTATAGGTAACTCCTAGCTAGTTATTTCATGAATGTCTTGCCCTACATGACATATTTCAATATGATTAACTTTTCTCTTTTCAACTGTATGCAAAGCATGTGTCCATATTGTAGCCTTTAGATATTTAGCCAGGCATTCTATCCAATTGTAGACCAAAAGTAGTAGCATGAGCACTTCTTTGTATCACTCTCTTTAGATGTCCTTGCATTATCTTTACCTCTCTTCACTTTCTCTTACACAAGTATATTCATGTTCCGTAGTTTTGCTAAATATGCATACAGTGAATATACATCTATAGGTGATTCCTAGCTAGTTATGCCATGAATGTCTTGCCCTACATGAGATATTTCAATATGAGTAACTTTTCTCTTTTCAACTGTATGCAAAGCATGTGTCAATATTGTAGCCTTTGGACCAACCATCATTTGGCCAAGCATTCTATCCAACTATAGACAAAAAGTAGTAGCATGTATAGCCACATAAGTATTTCGAACAACCAAGTCTTCGACCAACTTTTGCATACCTCCCTTTCCAAAATTCAAAGCAAGAAGCAATCATGTTTCTTGTGAATGGATCATGACATCTTTTCAAAAGATGAGTTGTCATGCCAAGGCTTCTTGATAAGCATGAGAGAAAGAAGAAAAATTCTTGTGTGTTTTACTCACCTCCCAACCAAATCCACCCGCTTCCCACCTTCTAATTGGGTCTCTAGGGCCTGGTTTCATGGTGCAACCGATCGATGTTCCCAAATAGACAAGTCCTACCAAATTTAGCAAGAAATCAAAGGGTATCGCCCAAGCTTCAAACCTTGGAACTTCTTGCCCTTGTCCGGGACACACTAATTAATGGCCCTCTTGGGCTACTTGCTTGGCCAAAGGTTATTATATCTAACACTCTCTCCCCCTTTCAAAAAAAATCATTGTCCTCAATGATTAATGATGGGAACTATCTTCGAATCAGGGCTTTTGATTCCCATGTAGCATCAGTAACTAGTAGACCCTTCCAGGTAAATAGATACTCGTAGAAAGTACAATTACACAATCGTTTCTCTCTCTGATATAGTATCTTGTCTGGTCCATGGTCAACAATTGAATCCTTTTCCTACAAAGATACCATACCATCAATTAGATTATCATCACATGATATATACTTTCTTAATTTGTTAACATGAAACACTAGATGAACATGGCATCTAGGAGGAAGTTCCAATTGTCAAGCTACATCACTTGGCTTCTAAATAATTTTCCATAGTCCAAAATATCTTAGAGATAACTTTGGACATTTTCCAGTCGATAAACTAGATGACTTGGGTAGTACTTGGAAAATTTTTTTCTCCTAATTCAAAGATCCTACTTGACCTTTTCTTATTTGAAAAATGCTTAGCCCTATCAGCATCTTGCAATAACTTGGTTTGAGCAATTTCAATATTAGCCTATATGTCAGTAAGAAATTTTGCCATAGTTGGGCATTTCTCATCCGACCTTACTGTACTAGGAAAACTTGGGTTCATTCCATAATTTATTTCAAACGGAGACAAACCTTTTGCCTTATGAGGGTTGTTATATGCAAATTGTTATACGCAAATTCTAACAAAGAAAAATGTGTATCCCAATATGTTTGTTTATCAGATACATATGCTCTTAGCATGTCTTCTAGTATCTGAATGACTCTTTCTGTTTGACCATCTGTTTCTGGGTGATCACCACTTGACATGTTTAAAGACACATTTAAACGACCAAAGACATGACACCAAAAATAACCAGTAAACCTAACATCCCTATCTGACACAATGGATGTAGGTAGACCATGCAACCTAAACACATGATCAATAAACAAATCTACGACTTGTGGAGCTTCCACGCTATTTTACTGAAGCAATCCACTATCACTAGGATAGTGTCTTTTTGTCTCAAGGTTCTAGGTAAGCCGATAATGAAATCCATGGAAATACTTTTCCAATTAGATTCTAGAACTTGTAATGGCATTAGCAGACTTGATGGCTTCACCCTTTCTTCTTTATTAACTTGACATTGAAAGCATTGTTTGACATATTGGCAAACATCCCTAATCAAAGAGTCTCATTCTATGACCTGATAAATTTTTGCCATATAAGAGTCCTCTAAATGTGCTTCCTTTATTTCTTGAAGCAATGAGCTTTCTAAAATTGTAAAGATCATTTGATACATGATACGAGATAATGCATTAGCAACAATATTATCCTTACCCTTCTTGTATAGAATTTCCTTATGAAATTCTTGCATCATTTCAGCCCATCGAGCTTGGTGCCCTCGAAGATCTGGTTGAATAAAAAAATACCTAAGGCTATGGTGATCTATATAAAATTTAAAATTTGCACCATATAAATAGTGCCGCCAAACTTTAAGGCAATGAACAATAGCATAAAGCTCTTGTTCATGAAGTGGCCAATTATGTTGGCTTGGGGAAAGTTTCTTGCTTTCAAAAGCTATAGGCTTGCCTTCTTGGCTAAGGACTTCACCTATCATGATGCTACTTGCATCTGTTTCTAAAACAAATGGTTTCTTGGGATCAACTAGCTTGAGAACAGGGGCAACAAAAACTGCTTGTTTCATAGCCTCAAAACTTTCCTGTTGCACTAATGTCCACATATAGGGCACCATATCTTGCAACAAATCTATCACATAGGAGCAGCTATATATGAGTATGCGTATATAAATCTCCTATAGAATCCTGGCAATCCCAAAAATGAACGAAGAGCTGTTTCATTTTAGGGTATCGACCAGCTAAGTATCACAACAACCTTCTTGGGGTCCATCTTGATCCCCTCGGAAGATATAATATGACCACAATACTCTATCTCTATTAAACATAGAATCATCTTGTCTAGGCTAGCATAGATTTTTGCTTCCTGCAAAGTTTCAAAGACTGTCACCAAATGTGACTCATGTTCATGGATACTCTTACTATACACAAGCACATCGTCAATAAAATCTACGATGAACTTGCCCATGTATGGTCTTAGTAAATCATTCATTAACATCATAAAACTAGTAGGAGCATTTGTTAAATTGAAAGGCATAATCAAATACTCATATTGACTAAACACCACTATTCCTCCCATGTATGGTCTTGTGAACCCTCCCATCCATGTCACCTAGCTTATAGCTACCGTTTGGATATCTCCTTATGACCATGAATGACCCTTCCCACTTGAACACAAGTTTAGCAACCTTTTTCTGTTATCAAAGTGGTTATCATGGCATAGCACAAGTGATTCTTCCCTTATGTGCTTACTAGCCATCTTCTTATTAAATGTCTTCCTCCTCTCTTCAGGCTGCATAGAATAGTTTTGAACACTACTTCTCTGTCTAACTCCAGCCTCTCTAGATCCAAGATCCTTTCCTCTAACTTCTTATCTAGATTCTTCTCTCAACTAGCTAATAAAACACATGAGCTGGCCAGTTCTACCTCTATAGGAAGCAAAGCCTCTTGGCCATAAACAAGGTGAAATGGAGTATAGCAAAGTGAGGTTTTGAATGAAGTCCTATAGGCCTAAAGAGTTGCACTCAATTATTTATCCCAGTGCTTTGGGGTGCATGTGTACTTTCTTGGTATTTATCTTATAAATTAGCCCATTCAGCTTTTTGACCAAACCATTACACTCTGGGTAGTAGGGAGTAGAATACTTGCGCTTGATTTTTAGCCTTTCCATTAGCTCTCCCACTAGATTAGCCCTAAAACCAGGACCGTAGTCAGAGATATTTCCAAAGGTGTGCCAAACCTACGACAAATGTTTTCAAATGAAAATTTCTCCACTTCTTGGATTGTGATCCTACTAGTTTCTGAAGCCTTAGTCTGCCTCGTCACGTAGTCCACACCCATTATAATGTATTCCTTGCAAGACTAAGTTTGTGAGAGTGGCCCTATTGCATCAATTCCCCATTTCTCAAATGGCCCATATGTAGTTATGGGATTTTGTTCCTCATGCACTAGCTTCCTTGGTCTGGCCTTTTGGCAAGCATCACAAGTCTGGCACCAATGTTGCACATCTTGATGCAGACTAGGCCACACAAAACCGGCTTGGAGAATCTTTCTATTGGTTATTGCTTGAGAAAAATGTCTGCCACAAAACTCCTCATGGCACTTCTTAATTACATCCATAATCTCCTTTGCTATTGGCACCCTTCTGAGCACTACATCCTTTCTCTGAAACAAGGGGACCTTTATTGCAATGATGCCCACCAATACCTCTTATTTGGGCTTTCTGTAGCTTCCTCATGAGACTTTTAGTTTCTCTCATTTTCACGGCTAAGTCATCATTTTTACAAGCCTAGATTCCTTTAATTTGCTTAACAATTAGCATAGAATCCCCAAAAATATTAAGTCGAGTGACACCATGTGAGAGACACCACCTCAAACCTAAAAGCAAGGGTTGATATTCTGGATCATTGTTAGAATTGACATCATATAGGCTAATACCATCTCCATAAAGTTTTTCACCTTCGGGACTAAACACCACTATTCCTACTGCTGCTCTATCTTTAATATGCTTATAGGCCCCATCAAAGTATAGGGCATGGGCATTTTGCACCCATGGCAGGTCCTCAAGAGGAGGTGTCTCCTATTTTACATTTCTCTTTTGTTTTTCCTTCTTTTGATGGCATCTATGAGTCAAAAAATCAGCTAGGTAGGCCCGACTAGAGTCTTCCACCTTAAAGGTGGAGTCAAACTTTTGGAGTTGTATCACCCACTTTGCAATTCTCACTGAAACATCCACGTGTTGTGAGGCATAGGAAAAATACTCTTTTGTTGTGATCACTGTGAATGGCCTAGGGAGAAAATAAGGATGAAAATTACTCACATCAAATATTAGAGACAAAACCATTACCTCCACCATCTTGTACCCTCGTTCTGATGTTGTCATTACTCTGCTAGAAAAGTAAACCGGCCTTATCATGTCAATTTTAGCATCATTTTGTATTAGTGCTACCCTACAGCATCTTCCAAACTCGGGTTGACAAAAAAATCTTGATCCCAGCAAGGTTATAAAATTATGGGAAGGGTGCTGAGAGCCTTCTTCACCTCATGAAAGAACCTTTCGCTTTCACCACTCCACAAGAGCTCCCAGAGTGGGTCAATTGTTGCAATGGAAACACTAATAATGGGAGAGGAGATGAATGAACCGCCCCATATATCGCATCTTCTGAATGAAAGAGGTTACTTGCCTCATAGAAGATGGTGATGGTACCACTAATAGGGCCTTAATTTTGTTTGGATCCACTTCAATGCCCCTCTCACTTACGACATGACCTAACAAAGTTACACTACTTTCGCCAATATGACACTTCTCATGGTTTAGTTGCCCCCCCAAACTGGCATTACTTTGTAAGCAAAACGCCCCTAAGGCATGATGAAGGTGGTCTTCTGTTGATCCTCCTCAGCTATTCAAATTTGGAAATAACATGAATACCCATCACAAACAGTGTATCTCTCATGCCCAGCCACCTCGTTGAGTATTTCATCCTGAAAGGGAAGAGAGAAGTGATCTCTCTTTGTTGCAGCATTTAGCGGCTTGTAGTCCACACAAATCTGCCATTTTCCATTCTTCTTGGGTGTCACCACTATAGGTGAAACGTACTCTAGGTCTCCTACTAGATAGATGAAGCTTGCCTTCAAAAGTCGCTACATGTCAATGAATAGAGCATTTTGTTGAACTACTCCCAACCGTCATAGCCATTGTGCCATTGGCATTGCTCCATCTTTTAGATTAATGTGATGCTGTACTGCTGTCACACCTATGATGTGTTCATAATCAGAAATAAAAAGTACAGAGTGTTCTATCACCACTTCCATGTAGACCACCTTCTTCTCAACTGATAGACACTTAGCCAACGTTTTTTCTAACCCCTCCTTCTGGACCTTTGGAAGCTGCTGCGGAATTTCATTACTAGAAGGGCCTTTCAATATAATCCCCATCACTTCTAGAGAGCTTTCTTTCTCCTCATTAGAAGAATCGCCCTTTATCATAGATGACCAATCCTCGTTGAAACTCCATTCATTGGCAGTGTTGTCTGATGCAAGATCCTCCTATTGGCCCTCCTTTATGTTGTAGATAGTGCTCTTCCATTTTTTCTGCAGCCCCTTCTGTGGCCTTAGCTCTAAAGCCCCTGTCTCACAATCTTGTCTAGATTTCATTTGGATTAGACATGGTCGCCCAAGAATGAGTGGATAACCGTCATCCTTCACTGGCAACAAATACATGTCAAGCTCCAATTACACTCCACACACCTTTATCTTGACTTTCTTTATAACTTCCAAACAATTTACTACTATATTGTTAGCCATTTTGGCCCCAAATTCAATAACTTCAATTACTCTAATTTCAGACAATCCATCAACTTTTTCATCATGACACAAATTTTTGCACCTCCATCCACATATGTCTTTGATACCCTCTGCCCATTGATTTTGACTTTCACTAGAGACACAATATCTTTCATCTTTCCAGCCTTGATTGTAGTCACGTGTCTATTCTTCATGGGTCTAATGCTTACCATCTTTGATCATTGCTGCCGCACTGTTGGAGATAGATGTAGTAAATGTGGCCATGAAATTTTTTGCCCTTGATCCCTCACATCAGCAAGAAAATCATAAGCTCTAGTACCTTTACCCATGGAAAAATCATCTAGCTCAATGCATCAATGTGAGTGAGCCCTCCTCTTTCTACTACCGCATGTCTTTGAAGCCTTAGAAGACTTTGCCTGTAGGCTCCATCCCCTCAATTCTACAAGCTCTCTCCATCGGATTGCTTCAACCTCTCCTAATTTGACATTACTTTTGACATCACTCTCATCCAAACTAATTATCCTCACATCACGATTCTCTAGCAGCTAGACAAGCAAGGGCGGCACCTTTGCAAGTGGTCAAGGATGCTAGAGAACTTGAATGGATGATGGAGGCCATGGATTTGGTGAAACAAGCCTCTCCCTAGGTGGTGTCACTTGTTGTCCCCTCCTTCTTGAAACCCATTTCCTAGTAGACGCCTAGGATGAGGGCAAAAGTACATACCATGGCTAGTCTCCTCACAATTATAGCAAACATACTCTCTTTCTTGTCTCCTTGGGTCCCAATTACCTTCATTTGCAAGGGGAGGGGACCATACTCCTTGCATTAAATTCAATCAAAGGCTTTCAAGTTGATTAGTAAAGAGTAGAGTCCGGCTAGAAAATAATATTTCTTAAGGAAATCAAGTACTCTCTCTCCCTTGGCTAAGGAGGTTGTCCATTTATCCCACAATTTTATAAGCATACCTTCATATGCTTGGTACTCCCCTGGTAAGGTTTTTGATGCTTTGTTTCCTTAGACCAAGGTTGCTATCTCTTTCACAATTAGCATTGCTATTAGTGTCCCTATTTACATTACTCTTAGCATGGTTACTTCAAATTAGTGATTCTAATAGCGTCACAAATAGAAATGCCACTATTTTGTATCACAAATCATCATCGTTATCACCCCATTCCCTTGTAGTGACTCTTGGAATACCAAGAAACAACAATCAATAGCACTCTCTACTATGGAAGTTAAATATGTGGCATCCAACATAGTAGTCCAAGAAGTGATCTAAATTAAGAAACTCATCAAGGACATTAGTCTTGGATACCACACTCAGCAAATCCCAATCTTCACTAATAACAAAGCATGCATCTAAATGGATGAAGACCCCAAATTAGAACTTAACTCTATCATATTGACATGAGATATCATGTTGTAAGAGAGTTAGTAGAAAACTCTCATATCAACCTTGATTATGTACCCTCCTTTGATAATATTGTTGATTTCCTCACCAAAATAGTTGTACACTTAAAGCACAAAATTGCAATGCAAATCCTATGCATGCTCTAAGGGGGGGGCATGCATGATATGAGAGATGGATGTAAATCATGACTTCACAGTTGTAAATCAAATCTTCAATTGTGTTTTTTTTTTCAATTGCATTTAGTTATGTTTTCTATGGAATCCTTTTCAAGGGTGATGTTAGGATAAAGTCTAGATAAGATATGGATATGCAACATGTGGACAAAAGGATCCCATAATTGTCCTCATTGTAAATATCCTAGATATTTAGAATAGAAGCTTGCCTACCTCATTCAATATGCCATGTATATATTCAGCTAGTAGCAATGAAATTATCAACTACAGTTCACTCTACTTTCCATACTCTCTCTCTCTCTCTCTCTCTCTCTCTCTCTCTCTCATACATTGTGCACAATGTCTTCTCATCTACTTATCCTCTAGTCTTTACCTTTTGCTACATGATAGACTAAGGACAACATACATGATCATGTTATTTCAATTGAAGATTAACCTACTTGAGATTAATTTGGGGTATATTCAACCCAAATAATCTATAAACATAATTTTGGTGAATATAAAAAACTTTCATGTCCCGTTTGTTATTATCTAGAACATTGGGACTCAAAAAGGATGCCTTCAAGTCGCCCAAAGCTACCATCTAATACATAATTTAAAACCTTATAAAAAATGGAATCCATTGAGCTATTGAACACTAAATTGCAAGCCATGATGAGAGTTATAGCAAAGAGAAAGTTTTGACCATGAGTCCTAAACTTGTGAAAAATTCCCAAATTTACTAATGGCATGTTATGCATTCCTATTATAAGTGATTCAGAAACCCTTATTTCCCATACATATCTTAAGCTTTGCATTTCTAACAATAAAGATGTCATAAAAGCATCATGTTTTCCAATAGATCAATAAACATAGGGCACAATAAGTGCTCAAAATTGAGCAAAATTGTTGAAATGTAGAGAGAAGATATGTACAAATGTGAGAGAGATAGAGAGATAGAGAGAGAGAAGAGACACACCATGTACACTCCCAAAGAATATATCATATTGATCGCAATCTACATATATATAGGTGAGACCTAGTCTAGATAGGGTGAGCTATATATAGCTTCAACACCCCCACTCAAACAAAGGTCTCTAGGTACAGATGAAAAAATCATTAGGGAGCACAAGGGAAAAGCCCAAGCTCATACATACAAATGTACAAACATGATCAAAAGGGATTATTGTGTGCATGTAAAGTGAATCCATGTATGTTGTAACGTGACCTCTTAGTATCATCCAGGACACGTCTTAGCAATCCATCGGAAAGGATGTCTAGAAAGCTCCGCCCGGCACTCCCATGGAATGTTATGGGATTTGCAATCTAGATCTTCCCGCTTCCACCAAGTAGTGGAAGTATCCTAGCCGTTCCCACTTAGGATCGACCAAAATTAGGGTTTTCTTGACTGGTCATTAACTAACAGCAACTAGCGTTGGACCCAAGCGAACTACTTTACACAGAAATGCCAGGTCTGAAGCGGATTCACGCTGCACTTGGTTCAACGAGAATGGGAAACGAGAGGGATGCAAAGCTCAACCTCTCTGCCATAAGGCACAGTCCCATTCTGTTCCCCTAAAACAACGTAAATCGATTAAGACATAAATCTAGGTCATTGCTTTCGTTATTCATTTTCTTTGACGATCATCCCGCTGTTCTTTGAGAAAAGTTCCCGGCTAACCGGGACCACCCAACCGCAGGACAGACTGATGGCCTAACCTCCACACTTTCCTCGGTTTGTTTTAGTTATGTAATTATCTAACACATTAATTTGACATGTAACAACCAGCGTCTTTAATTAAACCGTTTAAGCACTAGTTTTTTCACGTAATCTTATCATGTGACATAGAAAAATAATATCAAACAAGTTCTTTATTACATAATATTATTTTTATCTTTGAAATACAAGGAGTTCCGCCTGTAGGCTTGTCCATAATCTGCCCGAACGCTATCAGTAATCCACAGGGATCACTATTCCAAGCTTCCGCCCGTAGACTAGTATACGGGCCTCGAGATCCAATCCCGAGTCACGTTAGCATCTTGTGCAGGACCTGGAAGGCGAGGGATTTACGGCCAGAGCCCCTCCTGACACCCAAGAGTCCTCTTGCTCCAAGTAGAGCTCAACGGAGAGACCTCTTGCGGCAGGTTCGGTCCACATTCCCGGCGAGGTAAACAACCCCCTTGGTTAGGGTCAGGTTGGCAGCCGGGGGTAACTAAAACTGCCTCTACCTTCAGGCCTTCAACCTGAAGTATAGGTATTCATTTAATTTGTAATTCATAAATCAAACATTGCTCTAAAATCTCTAGCAAGAACAAACATTTCCATTAATCGACCGTGTTGTTTGGCAAACTACTAAGGAATTATTCTTTCCTTTTGAGTGTATCAGCACTCGTTCCAAGGTGTCTTGCAACTTGGCGAGATCCTTTATATTTTGGATTAGGGCGTACATTATTAACCCAACTTGGTCAACCCTAAAGTTCATTAGATACTTTAGTTTCCGGTCTATAACTTTCCTTATTTAGAAGGATAACCAAGAATAGGTCCTTTTGCAAGATAACTTGCCTAAGGATCTGCCATCCTTGTCGAGGGTATTTACCCTTTCTTCTTGTGAATCAATCACAACACTAAATGACTTCGTACTTGCAGCGCAAGTCCTGTGATGAAATAATCTGTTTTAGATTCTTTAAGAGCGGACCTAGGGTCTCTTTTTAAGAACCTCAGGGACAACCCTAGTTCTTTTACCTTTAGGAAATTAAATGACCCTACAATCAGGGAAGGTAGTCAAGTGCTTAAGGTATAAACGTTTCTTTGGTCTTTAAATCATTCCCAAGGCATATTTTGCAGCATGGTATTACTAAATTTAGATTGATTTGGTTATCTTTTGGAAAGAAATATTGATCACCTAGGGACGATTTAAGGTTATCATTAGTCGTGATGCTATATTTGATGAGAAGACTATGGGTGGCACATGGTTGTCAGATGTTTCAGATGATACACAGTCTTTGCTTAGTGCATTTCCTTACTTTCTTTGTGAGTCTACTAATTCTGATGATCATAAACCTCCTTCACCTCCAAAGAAGATTGATGAAAATTTGGAGATATATGTCAATCTTCCTATTGAGATAGAGCATGGATTCTATTCTATTGAATATGATGTCTTTAATGATGCTATTTCTGTCCAAGAGGATCCAATATCGTATATGGAAGCTATCAATTTGTCTCAAAGGGATCAATGGCAAGAAGCTATGCAAGCTGAGTACGATTCTTTAATCTCCAAAGGTACATGGATTCTTACTGAACTTCCCCCAAATCATGTTCCTATCAAATGTAAATGGGTTTATAAAACCAAGACCAAAACTGATGGCTCGTTTGATAAGTTCAAAGCACGACTTGTTGCAAAAGGTTACTCGTAGATTGTAGGAGTAGATTATCAAGAAACATTTTCTCACGTTGTACGCTCCACAACTGTTCGTATGCTTTTGGCTTTTGCAACACTATTCGATCTAGAAATTCACCAAATGGATGTTAAAATAGCTTTTCTCAATGGAGATCTTGAAGAAGAAATCTATATGGAGCAACCTGAAGGTTTTATGATTGTAGGAAAGGAGCATCTTGTATGCCAGCTTCAGCATGCATTATATGGATTGAAGCAAGCCTCTCGTGCTTGGTCTATTAAGATTGATCAATTCCTCACATCTAAAGGTTTTGTTGTATGTTTTGCTGACCCAAATGTTTACATCAAAAGGGAGAACAAATGTTTTATGATTCTTGCTCTATATGTTGATGAATCTACTATTCTTGTGTCAAATAATATTGTTTTCTTGGATGCTATGAAGAAGCTTTTATCGACTGCATTTGAAATGGTGGATCTTGGTGAGATACATTCTTGTTTGAGTATTCAAGTTCAACGACACCGACAACAAGGAATTCTTCTTCTTCGCCACACGAAGTTTATTAATGATATTGTTAAGAAGTTTGGATTGACAAATGCGCACTCTTCCAACACTCCCATTCTTTTGAGCTCTACCAAGGGTACATCTACAACACGCAATGAAGAATCAGCCATTCATCAACATTTTACTAATCTTGTTGGTTGTCTTCAATTTATTGGTTTAAACACAAGACCAGATATTTTACTTGCAGCTAAATTTTTGGGACAGTATCTTTCTTCCCCTTCCACTATTCATTGGAGTGCTGCAAAATGTATTCTTAAGTACCTCAAGGGTACTAAGGAGTTTGGTCTTATTTATCGTCGTCGAGAGGATTCTTCTTTATCTTCTTCAACTTCTCTTGACCTTATTGGATATATAGATGCTGATTGGGCAAGTTCACATTTATCCATGCGATCTACAAGTGGGAATTGTTTCTTTGTAAATGGATGTTTGGTTTCTTGGTCCAGCAAGAAACAACAATGTGTTGCGGTTTCTACAGCTAAGGCCGAATATATCGCTGCATCATTAGCAGCTCGCGAGCTACTTTGGCTTCGACAACCACTTGTAATTTGGGACATCCTTCATCATCTAGTACATCTCTTTGAAGAAACAACCGAAGTGCTATTAGTCTAGCAAAGACTATATACAACATAGTAAATCAAAGCATATTGCTATTCATTATCATTATGTTCGACATGAAGTCAAGAAAGGTTCCATTATGGTGGAGCATTGTCCCAGTGATCAAATGGTTGTAGACATCTTCACAAAAGCTCTTAGTGAAGCTCGCTTAAGTTCATTAAGACATGCACTTGGTATTGTTCCAAGTTCTTGTCTCACTGATTGAGGCATGTATCATTGTATTCAAGAAAACTTTATAGTAAATCATTTTTGTATGGTAGGTATGTGTAGAGTCTCGGGTTTTTCCCTTGTTCTCCCCAAGGTTTTTTTCACTCGCAAGCCAGAGACCTTTGTTTGAGTGGGGATGTTACAACTATATATATCATCTCTCACTTAACTTGGGTCTCACCTATATATACTAACTCTACATCAATATGAATCATTCTTTGGGAGCATGTCTTGTGTATCTCTCTCGTACTCTCTCTCTCTCTCAACAATTCTTACATAAGTAAATCCCTCATCAAGCACATTTATTTCCATATGCACTCCTATAATATAGAGTCATCCCAAAATCACTACATATGAGGAACTATCTTGCACAAAGAAGTGTTGTTCTTCTTACACATCACCAATCATCACTTTTACATTGGGACACACAACATAGATCTCCCCTGAAGAATTATTTGACCATGATCAATTTCCATAAGCCATGTAGTGTTATCATAAAATCCATGAGCAATGGCATTAATCTCAAACCTGAACCCTAGTCAAGAAAAGCAATCCAAGGAGTTTCATGCTCCCCTATTTTCACTACCATTTTAGTGGTAGCCCTTGCCGAGTGATTTTTTATGTAATGACTGAGAAATAAATCCCATAGTCTCTTCCCCATATTGTTGCATCTACCTTACTTCACCATGTATATTGCCTCAAGACGATGCATTTTCTTCTCTTTTTCATGTGCTCCCCACTAAGTAGCAGCACCGTCCATTGATAAACCAACACTTACATCATGCTCATATTCAGCCCCAATGCCCAACAAACTAATTTTCTCTTCAAATTGTAGCAATGCACTAGTGGTATCTCCAAGAAATTGATGCTTTTTTTAAATTATCTCAATGATTTTGTCATGAAATTCCCACTTGGAAAGGCCAAGAACCTCTCCAAGGTGAATTCCACCCCACTTTTTAAAATCCAATCTTTAGGAACCTTCTTGAGATCTGTGGTGGCTGTCTCAATATCAAATTGCAACTTATATCCTGACTGCTTGCCCTTTCTTTTGCCCTCTTATTTACTATCCTATTTCTGCTCGTGCCCAACATGCTCCATAACATGCTTGGGAGATAGTTGATTTGCAAATTTAGGCTAATCCACACTTCTTCAGATCACTCTCTTAGATGTCCTTGCATTATCTTCATCTCTCTTCCATTTCTCTTACCACAATTATATTCATGTTATATACTTTTGCTAAATATGCATACACTGAATATACATCTATAGGTAATTCCTAGCTAGTTATTTCATGAATGTCTTGCCCTACATGAGATATTTCAATATGAGTAACTTTTCTCTTTTCAACTGTATGCAAAGCATGTGTCCATATTGTAGCCTTTAGACATTTAGCCAGGCATTCTATCCTATTGTAGACCAAAAGTAGTAGCATGCACACTTCTCTGTATCACTCTCTTTAGATGTCCTTGCATTATCTTTACCTCTCTTCACTTTCTCTTACACAAGTATATTCATGTTCTGTAGTTTTGCTAAATATGCATACAGTGAATATACATCTATAGGTGATTCCTAGCTAGTTATGCCATGAATGTCTTGCCCTACATGAGATATTTCAATATGAGTAACTTTTCTCTTTTCAACTGTATGCAAAGCATGTGTCAATATTGTAGCCTTTGGACCAACCATCATTTGGCCAAGCATTCTATCCAACTATAGACAAAAAGTAGTAGCATGTATAGCCACATAAGTATTTCGAACAACCAATTCTTCGACCAACTTTTGCATACCTCCCTTTCCAAAATTCAAAGCAAGAAGCAATCATGTTTCTTGTGAATGGATCATGACATCTTTTCAAAAGATGAGTTGTCATGCCAAGGCTTCTTGATAAGCATGAGAGAAAGAAGAAAAATTCTTGTGTGTTTTACTCACCTCCCAACCAAATCCACCCACTTCCCACCTTCTAATTGGGTCTCTAGGGCCTGGTTTCATGGTGCAACCGATCGATGTTCCCAAATAGACAAGTCCTACCAAATTTAGCAAGAAATCAAAGGGTATCGCCCAAGCTTCAAACCTTGGAACTTCTTGCCCTTGTCCGGGACACACTAATTAATGGCCCTCTTGGGCTACTTGCCTGGCCAATGGTTATTATATCTAACATTCTCTCCCCCTTTCAAAAAAAATCATTGTCCTCAATGATTAATGATGGGAACTATCTTCGAATCAAGGCTTTTGATTCCCATGTAGCATCAGTAACTAGTAGACCCTTCCAAGTAAATAGATACTCGTGGAAAGTACAATTACACAGTCGTTTCTCTCTCTGATATAGTATCTTGTCTGGTCCATGGTCAACAATTGAATCCTTTTCCTACAAAGATACCATACCATCAATTAGATTATCATCATGTGATATATACTTTCTTAATTTGTTAACATGAAACACTAGATGAACATGGCATCTAGGAGGAAGTTCCAATTGTCAAGCTACATCACTTGGCTTCTAAATAATTTTCCATAGTCCAAAATATCTTAGAGATAACTTTGGACATTTTCCAGTCGATAAACTAGATGACTTGGGTAGTACTTGGAAATTTTTTTTCTCCTAATTCAAAGATCCTACTTGACCTTTTCTTATTTGAAAAATGCTTAGTCCTATCAGCATCTTGCTGTAACTTGGCTTGAGCAATTTCAATATTAGCCTATATGTCAATAAGAAATTTTGCCATAGTTGGGCATTTCTCATCCGACCTTACTGTATTAGGAAAACTTGGGTTCATTCCATAATTTATTTCAAAAGGAGACAAACCTTTTGCCTTATGAGGGTTGTTATATACAAATTGTTATACGCAAATTCTAACAAAGAAAAATGTGTATCCCAATATGTTTGTTTATCAGATACATATGCTCTTAGCATGTCTTCTAGTATCTGAATGACTCTTTCTGTTTGACCATCTGTTTCTGGGTGATCACCACTTGACATGTTTAAAGACACATTTAAACGACCAAAGACATGACACCAAAAATAACCAGTAAACCTGACATCCCTATCAGACACAATGGATGTAGGTAGACCATGAAACCTAAACACATGATCAATAAACAAATCTACGACTTGTGGAGCTTCCACACTTTCACGAGTGGCTATAAAATGAGCTATTTTACTGAAGCAATCCACTATCAACTAGGATAGTGTCTTTTTGTCTCAGGGTTCTAGGTAAGCTGATAATGAAATCCATGGAAATACTTTTCCAATTAGATTCTAGAACTTGTAATGGCATTATCAAACTTGATGGCTTCACCCTTTCTTCTTTATTAACTTGACATTGAAAGCATTGTTTGACATATTGGAAAACATCCCTAATCAAAGAGTCTCATTCTATGACCTGATAAATTTTTGCCATATAAGAGTCCTCTAAATGTGCTTCCTTTATTTCTTGAAGCAATGAGCTTTCTAAAATTGTAAAGATCATTTGATACATGATACGAGATAATGCATTAGCAACAATATTATCCTTACCCTTCTTGTATAGAATTTCCTTATGAAATTCTTGCATCATTTCAGCCCATCGAGCTTGGTGCCCTCGAAGATCTGGTTGAATAAAAAAATACCTAAGGCTATGGTGATCTATATAAAATTTAAAATTTGCACCATATAAATAGTGCCGCCAAACTTTAAGGCAATGAACAATAGCATAAAGCTCTTGTTCATGAAGTGGCCAATTATGTTGGCTTGGGGAAAGTTTCTTGCTTTCAAAAGCTATAGGCTTGCCTTCTTGGCTAAGGACTTCACCTATCATGATGCTACTTGCATCTGTTTCTAAAACAAATGGTTTCTCGGGATCAACTATCTTGAGATCACGGGCAGCAGAAACTGCTTGTTTCATAGCCTCAAAACTTTCATGTTGCACTGATGTCCACATATAGGGCACCATATCTTGCAACAAATCTATCATAGGAGCAGCTATATATGAGTATGCGTATATAAATCTCCTATAGAATCTTGGCAATCCCAAAAATGAATGAAGAGTTGTTTCATTTTAGGGTATCGACCAGCTAAGTATCACAACAACCTTCTTAGGGTCCATCTTGATCCCCTCGGCAGATATAATATGACCACAATACTCTATCTCTATTAAACATAGAATCGTCTTGTCTAGGCTAGCATAGAGTTTTGCTTCCTGCAAAGTTTCAAAGACTGTCACCAAATGTGACTCATGTTCATGGATACTCTTACTATACACAAGCACATTGTCAATAAAATCTACAATGAACTTGCCCATGTATGGTCTTAGTAAATCATTCACTAGCATCATAAAACTAGTAGGAGCATTTGTTAAATTGAAAGGCATAATCAAATACTCATATTGACCTAATCTTTTTCTAAAAGTAGTTTTAAAAATATCTTCATCTCTTACTCTAATATGGTGATAACCAATTTTTAAATCAATCTTACTAAAGATATCCTATGTCAATGATACATCTCTTCTTTGTGTGCCACTACTTGCTCAACACTAGGTCAAATCTTGCAAGCCGTGCAATTTCAAAATCCAATCTATCCTCATAGGACTGGATCTATACAGGGAGGTCAACAACTCATTGATGCCATGTATTTGTACCCATCCCATTAGCTAGCTCTACCGAATAACTATATTTTGAAGGGGTAGTCTTGAGCTTCAACTTCTTGACAAGATTAGAGCTAATAACATTATGTGAAGAGCCGATATTAAATAAAATACACACAGGGTATCCTTCCACTATGCCTTTTATTACAATGATCTTAATGTTAGTAAATTGGTACCCCTTTTGTGCCTCAGACGGATAACATTGCATCTGGCATAGTTGGTACTTTCTTTGTTATTGTGATGGCTAGGATCCATTCATGATAACACGAGTCATGTGGAGATGACTCATCTAGGTCATCTCTCACCTTATCCACATCATGCATTGGATTAAGCACCATTTGAGTAATGACTCTTTCCTTCTTGGGACAAGCCTTAAATTTATGCTGCCCCATGCATCTGTAACAGAGTCCTTCTCTCATTGCTTTCTCCATTTGTTGTGGAGTGAGCATGGATTTATTGTAGGCTCTCTCAGCCATAGCAGATACCTTCCTCTTAGTACCTGACACAGTCTTGATCATATGCACTTCTCGAGTGTCCTTTGCACAAGGAGCACTAGATGTAACTGTAGGAGTAAAGACAGGGCGTGCACCTCTAGTCCAAGGAAATCTATGGGCCTTCCCATCTTTAAGGACCAATGCAAGCTCCATTGCCTCATTCAAGGTTTTACATCTCTCCTTCCTGAAAAGTGGCCTTAAGGTTTCTTTTAAGCCGATGAAATATTTATGCACTTGCAGAAAGCCAGGAATATGTGAAGGACCTTTAACATAATATCTCTATACTTGTCTGCATATTCGTGGATAGAGTAGCTCTTCTGAGCTATGAAGAACCATGCATCTAGAGACCTTGTTTGCTCATTTAAAGGGAAACAATTATTATAAAGCAATGTCTTAAATGCAATCCAAGTAGACGAATCTGCATGATCTTGCTCAATTTTCCACCATCAACACTGAGCGGCATCCATGAGATTATATGTAGCTTGTTGTATCTTTAAAGCATCCTCATGAATATAGTATAACCTAAAACATTGCTCCCATTGAGAGAGCCAATGTTCCACCACATTTGCAATCCTTTGTGCTGCCATGCCATTGAACTTAGGCTGCTTAAGGTCTTTAAGCTGCCACTTAGCTTCTGGCAATGGAGGAATGACTATGGAGGAGTCATGTACAACTTGTGTGTTAGGCATACGTGCATCATGTAAACTCTCATCTAAAGCCCTCTTGCCTTTATCCAAAGTATTTTGAGTTAAAATTTACATTTTTTCAAGCAAAAATCAACTCCCAACCAAATAAACCCTCTTTCCACCTTCTAATCGAGTCTCTAGGGCGTGTTTTCATGGTGCACCCAATCGGTGTTCCCAAATAGACAAGTCTTGCCCAATTTAGCAAGAAATCTAAAGGAATACCCCGAGCTTTGGACCTTGGCACTTCTTGCCCTTGTCCGGGACACACTAATTAATGGCCCTCTTGAGATACTTGCCTGGCTGAAGCTTATTATGTATGACAATAAGCAACACAATCTTTCCTTTCATGTTACAAACTATCATACCACGTACATATTTTCCTTAGTTTAGGTGCTACTTCTTGTTCCCTTTCCTCTTGTCCTTTCTCATCCAATTTTGCAACCTTCAAATAAATATCCTACATGCCTTTAACCAATTCATCTAATACATCTTCCCTAATAGTGGGAACAATAGGTGCAACCATAGGGTTAGCCACAAAAGTAGATGGCTTAATGGATATATCAATTGTTTTGCCTGTAGCAATGAGCAAGCTAGATACATGCAATCTTTATCTTCTTCTATGCTTTCTCATTAGTGCACTAGCAACATCCTTTATATGTCTCCACTATGTTTTAAGTCCTATCTCTATAGTTTTATCCTCTAACAAATAATGAAGCTTCTAATGAGAAGCTCACGATTTTGCCACTTGTAGAAGTAAATACTCTAACTTGCAAGAGCCTATTATTCTATAAGATCTAATTGTTGAAATCAACTTTCAATGTCTCTTAATAACACTATGGCCTTAAGACCCTTATTGGGTTTTAGAATCCACTCCTGAAAAGTCTTGTAGGTAATCAAATTGGTGTCTTCAATGTAAAATTTTTCCCTTAGTGTCTTCTTGAAGCCTACCCAGTTAGCATCTTGCATGTACAATATAGTAACTCAAGCTTTCAATTCATGTACAATGACCCATACAAAACACTAGCATAGCCTATAGAGCATTCATCACAATATTTTTTGTTTGAGCAAAAGTCTACATCACCTATTGTTATTGTTGTACCTGCATAAGTATATTCATATTCTATACTAACTACTATAAAACATCACTAGAAAGTGTACTTGAAGGTTCTCCCATCCTGCTTTTTCCTTCTAAATGACCTTTCACGTCGGGTTCATCAATATTGGAGGGGTTTTAATCAAAAGGTTATATTCACTAGGGATTAAAGATAGAAGGAAGTAGAGAATAGGAGATTGAAGAGAACAAACAGATTAGGTAGGAGATTTAAATGAATCCCAAGAATGCTAGAAATCAAGTTAGCTTCAACACATGTCCATACATCATGAATCAATCATAAAATGTTCTGCCAATGCAAGTTTACCAAAGCCTATACACAATAAAAAGACAAGGCTTAATGATCTGAAGCACTATGTATTGATAGAACTTGAGAAGGTAAAATAAATCCTTGTATGGAGCTCCAAATACACTTCAGCCCTATGTATTCTAAATTATCACAGTAGTCATAAGCTGATTTTTTAATGATGAAACTCCAAGACAAATGGTTCTCGGATTATCTAAACAAATCTACTACTAGTCAAAAGAAATTTCCAAGCATTAGATCTCCTAGAGCTCTCTGTAATACTAAAAATAAGCACCAAACACTAGCTTATTCTCTACTATTCAGAAGGTAAATTTGATGGTTTTGTTAGCTTCGAAAGGGGAGTAGAACCTCACAACATTTTATCAGAATTCTCTCAGATCCCTCCTTCTCCTTCATTCCAGTTCGGAGTATTGTTTGCTACTTGAAAATTGTGATTTTTCATTCTGTAAATTTTGGAGCCGTTCTTTTTGCACGAGGTCTCCCAAAAATGGCTAAGAAGTAACTTGTTTTTTGCATGACACCCTATTCTAGACATTTACTATACTTTTTGAGGATATTTATAAAAAGTAATATCCAAAATATAAAAAATAAACTAAAATTATAAAAATATTTTGTATTTGTTAATACTAAAAATTTTCAACATACTCAAAATGGCCTAAAAAGGATTTCTAAATATTATTTACACATATTTCACAAAAAAAATTACTATAATTTTATTAGGGCATATATATATATATATGTATGTATGTATGTATGTATGTATGTATGTATGTATGTACGTATGTATGTATGTATGTATGTATGTAAAAATGCACATGTAAAATATACATTTCCACAAACACACACACATACATGTGATGCACATATTACACATCTGTACACAATATGCACACATCTAAAATGAAGAATGATGAGAGACCAGGGAAAGAAAATAACACAAAATCAAATAAAAATAATGAGGAACAAAGATATCACATATTTATAAGGTCACATAAGTGGATACACATATATCTTATTGTATTATTCTTATCTATATATTATTTGAAAGTTTAGCATGCAAACCCAAACCAACTAGAAGACTCCCAAGCTTATATGGCACAATGAGGAGAAGTTTGGTATTCAAGAAATAAATATAGATTGTTTTTGAAGGGTGAGTGGGCTTTATATTTTATTCTCTATCATCTCTCTCTTTTTCTCTCTCATTTGAATATGCATGGACCCACACACATACACTTTCTCTCTATTAATTAAACATAGAATATGATCATAAAAAGGATAAAGTTCAGGCTCTAAAAACTTGTATGTCGATCTCTCTCTCCCCCCTCTTTTCCTAGAGAAAGACATGTTTTTAATTTTATTAAACATATGAAATGATATAATGTTGTAATGATTGAATATATGTGCATATTGCATACTCTAAAAATACTCACAAATGCCTTGGGGAGTCACTCATGAATATATGTGTATATTACGTGGGTTCAAAATAACCATTTTTATACAATATTTACATATATAAGGATGTTATATAAATACATTTTTTAAATTAAATACAACAAAAGTTTACATATAAAGATATTTACAAACAGACCCTAAATGCACTTGATATAGAGGATATGTATGTAGTAAATACCTTAAGAGAAATGCACATACATTGTGAAAAAAGAGTTGAATTACTTTTCTAATTGAACATATGAGATGACATGAGATAATAATTTCAATGGTTAAACATGTTCATGGAATATATACTTACTATAAAACCATGCATGATTGCACATAGACTATAAAAATACATGATGCATGCACACATACCTATATATGTGCGTATGCTGTGCAAACATATATATACATGAATGCATATATACACACATGAATATGCATATATTCGCGTATACATTAACATATATAAAATAGAGAGAGTGAGGACATGAGAGAGCATCTACACACACTTATACAATATGCACCTAGAAACATGTACACACACATATATAGGCATATATATCTACACACACATACACACACACAAATATACACATATACATAAAGATCTATATGCATACACATATATCTACATGTGTACACAATATACACATCTGTGAGGTGAAGAAATATGAGGGACAAGGGCAAGAAAAAGAAAGAAGATAATAAAAATGATGAGAGGAAGATAGATGGTACATATTTATAAAACCACATAAAGATACACATGTATTAAACACACACACGCGCGCACGCGTGGACATGCACATGCATGCACATAGACACATGTATATGGAGAGAGAGAGAGAGAGAGAGAGAAGAAGAAGAAGAAGAACAACAACAACAACAAGAAAAAGAATAGGAGAGTTAGGAGAGAGAGAGAGAGAGAGAGAGAGAGAGAGAGAGAGAGAGAGAGAGAGAGAGGACATACAAATAATGAGAAGGGAGTATGCATGCTTATTTGACAACGCAAATGGAGACACATGTATAAAACATAAATATACTCGCATACATCTAGTATATATATACACATTTACATAAATTTTAAGTACATAATACTATAATTCAAAGTACATAGTAAAATCATATTTAGAATGAAATATTCAAAATATATAGATCTAGTTTATAATACAATTTTTCCAAATTGACATGGTATTACAATAGTGATTATTGATTTGTATTTTTATCTTAAAAATCAACTTAATTAAAATATAGTACTTCAAATTGATAACTAAGTCTAATCTAATAAAATATATAAGAATTAAATATATTTTGATTTTAAAAGTTATTGGAAATAATTTTAATAAATGATTGATTGTTTAAAGATTAATATTAATACTTTATATTAGAAGAATTTCATATTGCTTTAAGTATAATCTAAGAATATATATATTTTAAATAACTTCTCTCATAAAAATAAAAATAAAAATTATATAATATATACTAATAGTAAAACTTAAACAATAAAATATATGTTATGAAAATTGAAGGTAGTTTTGACTATTACATTAATAATACATACTATGTAGTATATACAATTATATTATTAATAAATTATATTAAAAAATCTCTACAAATATAGTAATGTAATATTAAATAAACATTATTATATATTGATATTTTTTATAAATATTATTATAATATTTAAATATCATATACTATATAGCATATTATTACATATACTACAAAGTGACCATCATTGCATTAATGATTTCTTTTACTTTATTAATAACATTACACATCATATATGTATTATATCAATATTATGTTATTATATTAACATTACCTAATTGCTTCTATGTAGAGCATTAGCTATTCTTCCGATGCAAAGCACGAGGAGAATTTAAACATAGAGCACCAACCATTCTCACATTGGGATAATCTAGGCATAGAGCACCTAGTGTGAGTTATAGATATCTTTTATTTGACTTGATAAATTTTCTATTATGCATGTTGGTCAAGGCTAAAGTTATGAGTTACTCTTTAAAAAAGGTTATGGCTTCATGTTGCCTTGTGAAAAAGGAATGATACAAACATTAGTCTTTTAAAATCGATCAACTTCAAGAAGTCCCAAACAACCTAAAAAGGAAGGGGGGGTTCCTCCATTAGTTCCTAGATGTATTTTTCTTGAACATTTCTTTGATGTTTCACTTCTACACTTGAGACTTTCATATCTAATCATGCCTTTTTGTATCCTTCCATATAATAAACATGCATTAATGGTTTCTTTTACTTTATTAATAACATTACATATCATATATGTATTATATCAATATTATGTTATTATATTTTCATTACCTAATTGCTTCTATGTAGAGCATTAGCTATTCTCCTAGTGCAAAGCATGAGGAGAATTTAAACATAGAGCACCAACCATTCTCACACTGGGATAATCTAGGCATAGAGCACCTAGTGTGAGTTGTAGATATCTTTTATTTGATTTGATAAATTTTCTATCATGCATGTTGGTCAAGGCTAAAGTTATGAGTTACTCTTTAAAAAAGGTTATGGCTTCATGTTGCCTTGTGAAAAAGGAATGATACAAACATTAGTCTTTTAAAATCGATCAACTTCAAGCAGTCCCAAACAACCTAAAGAGGAGGGGGGGTTCGTCCATTAGTTCCTAGATGTATTTTTCTTAAACATTGCTTTGATGTTTTACTTCTACTCTTGAGACTTTCATATCTAATCATGCCTTTTTGTATCCTTCCATATAATAAACATGTTTAGTTAGTATGTCATCATTTGTTTTGAAATTTGTGCCCTTATATGTCATTAACTTATAATGATTGTAGTGGTCTCTAGCTTCACTTTCACATGAGTTGTAAAACCAAGGAATATGGACATCAAGGTACAACAACTTAAATTATTCAAACCTTCAATCTGATACTTTACACCTTAGGTCTCTCAAGTAGCTAATGTGCGTTAGGCTATGTTCACACTAGAAGACATAAGGAAAAGAGGAGGTGTGTGATGATGTAACCTTTGTACATTTCATTTGAAATAAGAAGGTTGTACATTTCATTTGAAAAATGGTTATATTCTATTCTTAAAAAAATCACAAAATCTAAGGATATTTGCACGTGATGTAGAGGATATAGATATAGTAACTTCCCCAAGTATGAATTCACCCTTTCTGTATTTGTAGGTCATAAAAATCAAAATGATATTGTTACCAGTGTGGAGTGTTTTTTGGAGACCCAAATAGAGTCTAGGGAAGATGTGATGACACTAGAGGAAGCCACAACAAGGAAGGAAAGGCTAGGTTTTGTGCAAGTTGGCATACAAACTCAGAATTATAACTTTTACTACCCAAACCATAAACTTGGCTTAGGTAGAAGAGTGGTCTAGGATTTCTTTCATGGAATAGCCAATTTTGTGAGGAAGTGCACTGATCCATGGTGTGGAAATGTTTGAAGTGTATGATGATTGCAGACTCTAATATCCACTTGCTCACACTAGATGGATGGAGCACATTATGCACAGTAAATAAGAAGAATATATAATCCATCATTATTTTGTATCTTCGAGATAGAGTACTTGTGTATGTAGTGAGTGCCAAAAAAGATATATAAAGCACATTTCCAGTCATTGAGTAGCAACTAGCTCATTTGGAGTATGCACATTAATAAATATAGGACAAGCTCAAATAGCTCCATTTCACTATTTTTGTCTATAAGTGTATGTGTGTATATGACACCTGTCAAATTGCAATATGGTATTAGAGCTCATAAGGAGTTCAGTGGTGGCTGTGAGGATTTTTGAAGGACACATGGATGCTCATGAAGAGTATGATTGGCTTTTAAGTTATGCAAGGTTTCATCATGACTAGCAAAGAAAGAAGATGGAGGATGTTTCAATAAATCATTTTGGGGTTATCTTGTTAAAGATGTGGGATCTAGAGCATGGCAGAGGCAGAAGCTATGGAGGATGGAAGATGAAGATACTACTCATGTTGACATTGACAAAGAAGACAACTGTTACACAAGTGAATTAGGTTTCAAGATTGAGACTTGAACTCATAAACACAATCTTGTGTAGGACTGACAATGACACAGGGACTTAACAGAAAGAGACAAGTACTATTGCATTATCATCATATGAAAGTGATAGTCAAGTACATCATTATATAGGATTGCTTGGTAGCACACTACATCACTATGCTTATGGGATCTGTCTCTCTTCCTAGAATGAACTACATCTTCCTAGCCTAGTTGTTCCATACAAAGGGGCATACATAGGGTGTGATTGGCAGATTCTCAACACCCCTCCTCAATCACAACCTGTAGGTACAAAGTGTGTAGAGGCTTTAGTGAGAGCAGCACCTGCAAAGTGTGGGCATACCACAAACATGGCAAAACACCAGAGGCTGTCACAGAAAAGGCTAAGTGTGGGTACCATAAACATGGTGGACATCCAGAGGCTGTAACAGGGGCCTCACAAAGTGTACAGAGGCTGTAATACAAGGCTACATGAGGAGTTTTTACAAGCTTATGAAAGGAACATTAAGGCAGGTACAATGCTTTTAAAACAGAAAATGAGAGACAAGGACTGATAGGCCCTTGTGGTCTTTTTCAGCATATGCTATTTCCTTGTCAGCATCATGGAAAATCTTTTTATCTTTCTTCTCTTCTTCATGATCTTCTTGGTCTGCTCCTTTAATGACTTTGCTTGCAGCATTTTTGAGTTTGCTCTTCCAGTTGTCCCCCTCAAGCAAAGTGGTAGACACGTCTTCAGAATCTTCAAATGGATTCATTGATTTCTCTTTGGTGTAGGTAGCTCCATTTTCTTCTGCAGGTAGAGTAAGAACATCTTCTATGTCATGTAAATAAGCAACACAAGTCATGTTACTCTTCATGAAGTGTATCCACATAGAAATCTTCTTGATTGTCATTGATTTGACCAAGAATCAGCTTCAAATCTGAGATAAATCAGTAAGAGTGTTATACTTAAGTGTATCAAAGGATACAAGAAGAATAGTGTCAAATAACACTTGATAAGTATCAATAGATACTGTTCTTGATGAGCCTGATGTTGATGCTGGATCTTCTTGAACCTTCTTCTTGTTGATTTTGATGTTTTGATTTCTTGTTGAAGACTGAGTTTTGGAGTAGATCAAAGTAGCAAAACCTTCAGTTGAGTGAGAAGAGTGAGAAGTATGAGTTGGAAGAGGAGCTTGATTGTCAAGATTGTGGGAGAGAAGAAAGGAGTCTCGCTTGAAGCTTTCTTGCTTGCACAATGGGGGAAGACACACAAGGGTGGAGGCTGAAAACAGTTTTTCTCTTCTTAGTTGTGTAAGCCAAAAGAACTCAAGTACAAAGAAATAGAAGAACCCTATATATGGGTCTCAAACCAAACTCAACTAACTAAGGTGGCATACTAACTGAGCCACGAACTAGAGTAGATAAGGATAGCTATCATGTAGCTATTATTCATGGGCGGTGTACCAACCGCGTCTGCAATTGACAAGTCGGTGACATAAATACACAACGGTCACCCTGGCGTATCACGAGTGGAGCTCAATATCTCAACACTCCCCCTCGAGCTCAATCCCAATTCCTACATACCAAGCAGGTCTCTGAACTTGCGCAGCTTCTCTACCCCCAATGCCTTCGTGAATATGTCAGCTACCTAATCCTCTGTGCTGACATAAACTAGATCAATAAGACCTAGTAAAACCCTCTCTCGCACATAGTGATAATGCACCTCAATGTGCTTTGTTCTAGCATGATAGACTGGGTTATTTGCCAAGTGTATACTACTCATGTTGTCACAATAAATGACAACAGGCCCATCTGTAGACTGATGCATATCATAAAGTAGCTTATGCAACCAAGCTACCTCACATGCAGCCATTGCTGCACCCCTGTACTCAGCCTCTGTGCTTGACAAAGCAACTATAGGCTGTTTCTTGCTGCTCCAAGTGACTGCAACACTCCCAAAAGAGAACACATATCCACTGGTAGATCGTCTATCAGAAATACTACCAGCCCAATCAGCATCAGTGTATCCATGCAGCTGTATCTGAACCCCAGTCTCATAAAATAGTCCATACTGCAATGTGGACTTCACATACCTGAGTATGCGCCTAGCCGCATCCAAATGTGGTTTCCTTGGAGCCTGCATAAACTGACTTACCAATCCAACAGCATAGTTCAAATCTGGCCTGGTAATAGTCATATAAATCAAACTTCCTACTATGCGTCTGTACATAGTAGAGTCTTCTAGAAGCTCACCTGCATCTGTGCTCAGCTTCACATTCTGCTCCAAAGGAACTGAAATAGGCTTACAGCCTGTCATCCCATATTTGGACAGCATGTCCAATCCATACTGCCTCTGCAAGAGCTGTATCCCACTTGGTGATCTAATCACCTCAATGCCCAAGAAATAACGCAGCTCTCCCAAATCCTTCATCTCAAACTTCTGCTTCAATAGCATTTTCACATGAAGGATATCTTCATCACTGTCACCTGTCATAATCAAATCATCAACATAAATGAAAAGTAGCATAATACCTTTCTCTGTTTTTCTCACATAAAGTGAGAAATTTGCCTTGGAAATCTGAAAGCCAATAGTGACAAGATACTGTCCTATCTTGTCAGACCATGCTCTAGGTGCTTGCTTCAAGCCATACAAGGCTTTCTTCAACCTGCAAACAAACTCAGGATGAACAGTATGCACATAACCTGGTGGTTTCTCCATATAGACCTCTTCTTGCAAATCACCATGCAAGAAGGCATTCTTTACATCCATCTGATGTAAAGACCATCCCTTTGATGCAGCCATAGCAATGACTGCTCTTACGGTTGCCATCCTTGCAACCGGACTGAATGTTTCTTCATAGTCAATGCCATATGTTTGTGCATACCCCTTGACTACTAATCTTGCCTTGTATCTATTCACAGAACCATCTGCATTGTGCTTCACCTTATAAACCCACTTACAGCCAATTGCATTTTTACCTTTAGGCAAAGGGACCAATTCCCATGTAGCATTTGCTTCCAAGGCATCCATTTCTTCATCCATGGCTTTCTCCCATTTTTCTTTTCCCATGGCTTCCTCAAAAGAAGTGGGTTCTGGTTCCTGTATCACTTTAACCATATATGCATAGTGAATGGCTGTAAATCCATCATATTTCAGCCTATCCACAGGATACCTAGCTCTCGTAGACCTGCGCAAAGTAGGTTCACTCCCAGGTGCTCTCAACACATCCCTGGTCTTCCTTACTCCAGGTGTAACAATAGAAGGAATACCCAACTCATCATCAATGCTCTGTTCTGAGCCACTGGATTCACCATCCACATAAGAGTGACCTGCATTCACATCAAACATGGGCTGATCAACCTTCTCTTTTCCTTTTCGTGATACCTGCATACCACTATCTGCATTACTTTGAGAAGATTCTCCTGATCTCAATCTGCCTGTCCATGGCGAAGAATGTGAACCACTACTAGAGGACACTCCAGGTCCACTAATATTTTGTGACTGCTGCTGTGAATTTTGTGCAGCATTACCATTTTGTGCATCTACATCATCAATCACATTTACTGGTTTATACCAGCTACTCATCTCATTAAAAAAAACATCTCTGCTCACTGTAAACTTACGAGTAGAAGGGTTATAGCATCTATACCCTTTTTGCTGCAGAGAGTAACCAATAAAGATGCACTTCTCAGCTTTTGGATCCAACTTGGATCTCAGCTCATCTGGCACATGTACATAGGCAATGCAACCAAAAATTTTCAAATGAGAAATATCTGGTTTCCTACCAGTATACCTCTCCTCTGGAGTCATTCCATGTATTGTTGCAGTGGGAGTCCTGTTCATTATGTAGACTGCTGTAGCAACTGCTTCAGCCCAATAAAAATCTGGCAAGTCTTTTTCATTGAGCATGGCATGAGATACCTCTCCAATATGCCTGTTTTTCCTTTCTGCAATTCCATTTTGTTGTGGGGTATAACTGCATGAATATTGCTACTTTATGCCATGCTCCTGCAAGAACTTTGCAAACTCATTTGAGAGGTACTCTCCCCCTCCATCTGACCTTAGGCATTTTATTTGCAGACCTGTTTCTTTTTCAGCCATAGCTTTAAGGGTTTTTAAATGCCCAAAAACTTCACTTTTCTTTTTCATAAAATACACCCAAACTTTTCTGCTATAGTCATCAATAAAAGTGACAAAATAATGACAGCCTCCAAGAGATGCAGCTTTAGTATTCCACACATCAGAGTGGATTAATTCCAATGGCTTCTCACTCTCTTGAACATGTCTAGGAAATGGTTTCCTTGCATGTTTTCCAAACTGACAGGCTTCACATACCTTATGCATTTCTGCAACCTTGAATTTTGGCAATCCTGCAACAATATTTTGGGCCTGCATTGATTTAAGTCGCTGTACATTAACATGACCAATGCGTTTATGCCAGATATCAATATCTGCAACTACACCGGTCCCATGTGCAAACATTGCTGCACTCAATTCAGACATGTCTGCATCCAACGTAAACATTCTGCCCTTCTTCTTTCCTTTTGCTATCAAGTGACCTTTATTTTTCATATCCTCAACAAAGCATCCATGAGGATTAAATCTGACCTGCAAGCCCTTCTCAACCATTTGACCGACAGAAACCAGTTTCTTGGTGATATTCGGGACATGAAATACATCGGACAGGTATTTCTTTTTCCCATCCTACATAGACAATGGAATTTTTCCAATCTACACAATAGGATGTGCGGTATCATCACTAGTCTCCACAAATCCTGGTTTTTTCATTTTCCTTGCATCCTCCATCCATTCTGCATGACCTGTCATGTGGTTTGATGCACCTGAGTCAACATACCATACATCATTGCTTTCTTCTGCACTTGTCACAGAATTGTTAATGTGCTGCACCATGAACAAATGCTCATTTCTGTCATCACCCTGTCTGCTAGAAGATGCATAATTCCCTTGTTGCAGTTTTCCATTCATGATGTCATTCTGCTTTTTATAGCAGTCTTTAGCCATATGACCCATTTTACCACAGTAGTAGCATTCAACATTACTGTTTGCATTTTGACCTCTTTGCCATCCACCACGACCTCTTTGGCTCCCCCTGCCTCTAGAGTTACCACGTCCTCCTCCATAGGACTGGTTTTCTTGAGTTTGCTGCATATTCTGATTTCTACCACGGCCTCCAAATCGGCCTCCTCTACCTTTGCCTCTACCTCTTCCAGCATTTGAGTAGAAGACAGCTTCTTTTGAAGTTCCTCCTGAAGAAGATGCACCACCATTTCTTTGCTCCTCAGAAATTAGAAGAGCAATCAGCTCCTCAAAATCAGGAAATCTTTCACGAACTGAAATGGATGTTCGAAACTGTGCATAATCCTTTCCTAGACCATTCAAGGTCACAGAAACTAAATCATCATCTTCCACTGGTGACCCAATGGAAGCAAGTGTATCTGCAATCTTCTTCACCTTCATGTGGTAGTCATTGATGCTCATATTTTCTCTTTGCACATTGTGCAACTCTTGCTTGAGTGGCATTTTCCTGGCTTGTGTATTTGTGCTATACATTTTTGACAAAGTATCCCATGCCTCCTTTGGCGTACTTGCATCCTGAATATGCACAATCATAGAGTCTGAAATGCTGATAGACAGCCAATACATAACTTTCCTGGCTCTCTTATGCCACGCTTTAAATGCCTGCATTTGCTGTTGATTGGGAACATCAGGAAGAACTGGTTATTCTTCATTTCCTGCAACAAATTCCCAATATCCTTTTCCCATAAGGAAATTCGTCATTCTAAACTTCCATGCTTGGAAGTTGTTCTTGTCAAGTTTTTCAGTGACAATCTGTGAAAGAGAACCAGATGCCATTACAGAAGACTGCAAAAAATTCTGTCACTGCAAAAACCACAGCTTCACCCTCACAAGGGAAAATCTGCAAAACTGGCGAAAGTGGTATTTGACCACATAGTCACTTCCTAGTGACGATTTTGCATCAACAGGCAACAGGGATGATTCTGTAACTCCCAATGTCTCTGCGCACAAGCATACAATGCAATTTTTACAATAACTATTCACCGACCTGTAGAACAGTGGCTGCACAGCATAAAACTGGGCCTTTTCCTGAGTGCGTGCAGAAAACTTCCGCCTCCAAAACAGGCCCCGAAATGGCCTCAAATCAAAAAAACAAGGTCGCCAAGAGCTAAAGCTCTTACCCGCAGCATATACTGCCCTCTTGCTTCACCGTGAAGGGCGTCTCAACCTGAGACAATGCACTCCTGCACTTTTCGACTGTGCTACCTGCAGAGATCTGCTCCCAAAACAGAAAATGAAAGCAACACTGCTCCTCTTACCAGAACACCGCGAGCTTGGCTTGCTTTCTTGAGCTCCTTACCACGAACAAGGCTCTGATACCATGTCAAGATTGTGGGAGAGAAGGAAGGAGTCTCGCTTGAAGCTTTCTTGCTTGCACAATGGGGGAAGACACACAAGGGTGGAGGCTGAAAACAATTTTTATCTTCTTAGTTGTGTAAGCCAAAAGAACTCAAGTACAAAGAAATAGAAGAACCCTATATATGGGTCTCAAACCAAACTCAACTAACTAAGGTGGCATACTAACTCAGCCACGAACTAGAGTAGATAAGGATACCTATCATGTAGCTATTATTCATGGGCGGTGTACCAACCGTGTCTGCAACTGACAAGTCGGTGGCATAAATACACAACGGTCACCCTGGCGTATCACGAGTGGAGCTCGATATCTCAACGTTGATGTGGTTGTTGCTTAAGCTGCTTGATTTCTTCAACTCTTTCAAATCTTCCAAGCACAAATCTCCCCTCCTTGATGTGATTTGATGAGTAATCCTTGTTAGAATCTTCGGTGTTTAGTCAGATCTGAGTGGCAAGAGCTTTGTTTGAGTCCTGAGGAGAGAGAAATTGATGAATTTTTTAGCTTGAAGCTCAAAGCTATGGCTGCCTGAGTTTAGGGTTCCTAGATCCGACTGTTCTTTTCACTGTAGTAGCACGTAGGAGTAAAATTTTTAAGAGACCTCTTCGCTGGAGTTGGCCCACTATATGGCCTACTAAAGCCCCATAAAAGCCCCTTCAATGGCTCCCCCTACGCTGAGCTATAGCAGGTCATTTAGGCAGCTGCGAAAAACTGCGCCAATTTGGGGAGATCAGCAATGGCACGCCGTACGACACACAATGTTGACGTTTTTCATGGTGGGAAGTCGCGCCTAGAAATGTAGAGGATGTTCTCAGAAGAAAGCGTGAGGAGATAAGGACTGTAGAGGAAGATATGGAGGCTCCAAGTACTGCAGGTCCAATTTGGCTATGGCAGACATAGGGCAAAGATTGAGAAAATTGTCAATGCTGAGCTCCAAGGTGTGCAATACTTAGGTGTGAGGTGCCAGGGAGGAGCTGTGGAAGTAGAGAAACATTTTCCCAGAAGGAATTGTAGTGAGATATGACTTGTGGATAGAGATCCAAGAGCTTCAAGCTGATAGGGTGATGTTGGCTATGGCTGCCATGGAAGCTCAAGTGAAGGTAGAGTTGAGAGATAAAGTCATGGGCTGGAACTGTGGTGACCAGAGTTGAAGAGGGACTGAGAGAGAGTAGAAAAGAGCTAAGCCATGCCCAGCTGAGCTTTGATAGCATGTTAAAGATGTGGGATCTAGAGCATGGCAGAGGCAGAAGCTATGGAGGATGGAAGATGAAGATACTACTCATGTTGACATTGACAAAGAAGACAACTGTTACACAAGTGAATTAGATTTCAAGATTGAGACTTGAACTCATAAACACAATCTTGTGTAGGACTGACAATGACACAGGGACTTGACAGAAAGAGACAAGTACTATTGCATTATCATCATATGAAAGTGATAGTCAAGTACATCATTATATAGGATTGCTTGGTAGCACACTACATCACTATGCCTATGGGATCTGTCTCTCTTCCTAGAATGAACTGCATCTTCCTAGCCTAGTTGTTCCATACAAAGGGGCATACATAGGGTGTGATTGGCAGATTCTCAACATATCTTCCATTATTCTTCATCAACAAAGAGCATCTTGTGGAATTCATACAAGAAAATGAAAGCTTGTCATGCCCTTCACCAATGTCACCTTGAGGTGTTTAGGAACTCAAGTTGAAGAGCACAAGCTTTACACATTTCTATGGTTACATACTTCATTTTGTAAGGCTTACATGTCTCTATTGACATAGAATAGTCTAGACCTATTTTAGGACAACTACTCATTGAAGATTGCTACTACACATGCATTTCTTATTCATTTGAAGTGGTTGATGGTTTGTTTCAAATTTATTGAAAAAAACTAAAGAAAGAATGTGTTGATTTATAGTCAAAATTAGACAAAGTTTCTAACATCATAAGAAATGGCTACTAGCTTGCAAGCTACACCTTATGCAAGACTTACATGATGTAGGGAGGGAATCCTTGAGTATGCAAGGCTTACATGATGTAGAGAGGGAATCCTTGAGTATTCAAGTCTATGCATTAATGATCCAAAAGATTATGTATTAGTCGAGGAGTATTGATGAAAGTTTTGATGATGATAGCTTAGTAGCAACTTGCCTACATTGGAAAAAGAGTATGAGTCCTCTCCCACTAGTATAAATATTGTAGAGAACATTTGAACATTCCATGTTATTATCCAACTATTTATTAGTGAAGAAACAAGGCTAATAAAAGAAGGGATCATTGTTGGCACTAGTATTAATGCAAGATCTAGCAAACATGACCATGCATTAGTGGCCAATGATAGCCAACATAGAGGAAAAGGAAAAATGATATGTTCGACAACAAGAATATGCCAACATAATTTCCCAAATCATCAAGGAAATTAGGCTCAAAATAATTAGTTTCGAGAAGGATATGCTAGAAAGAGGAGGGTATATGATTAGGGAAATTTTCAAAGTAACTGTGCATCAAAGATCAATCTCATGTAGAATGTTTTTAAAGCTATGCATCTTGCATTTGGTGCTATTTACAAACCAGATGAAGTGTGTTATGCAATCATGTGACATCACATCTCAAGTAGTTTGGGAGCATGAATCTAGTGATTCAAGCATCTTTTGTGCACACAAGTGATGATAGTAAACATTATATTACTCATGTGGGGAATGTTCCCATAGAAGAAAATAATGACTAGAGGCAAACAATTAGGGTGATTTTATGTATATCGCCAGCATAAGTAATAATATTGTGTCAATTGGTCAAATAATAGAGAGGGATCTTGAATTTTCTAAAACAAGTGTAGTTGTATAGTATTGAATACATCACATATAATTTATGCATCTAGATTGTGGTGTCATAAAATTCTATGTCTATACTATGAAGGCAGATGAAAACCTATAACTTCATGCATTTTGAGATCTCTATACATAGGACATGGAAAGATAGGTTATATGGGAGCTAGACAAGGGAAAGTGGAGAAAAGAGAGAAGAATTGTAACGTGTCCGCTTGTCCACTTGGGGGACACGTCTTAGCAGCCCATCAGGAAGAGAGTCTACAAAGCGCCACTTGGCACTCGCAAGGAATGTCACAGGGTTTGAGATCTAGGTCTTCTCGAGTCTGTGAGCGTTCCCATTTAGGACTGACCTAAAGTTAGGGTTTCTTTCCTATCAGCAAAGTCTCTAGGAAGTAGCTAGCGTCGAGCTCTAGATGAATCACTTTGCGTAGAAACAACAAAGTCAAATCGGATTTATACTACACTTGGTTCATGGAGAATGGGAAACGAGAGGGATGGGAAGCTCGATCTCTCTGCCCATAAGGCATAGTCCCATTCCGCTCCCCTAAAACAACATAAATTGGGATTCTAACTCTACTGACTCTAGGGTCTTCATAGTATCGTTTTCACATCTTTTGAGAAAAGTTCCCAACTAACCGGGACCACATTTCCGTAGGACGGCGGACCCAAGTCACGTCCACCGCACTTTCCTCGGTTTGCTTAGTTATCTAACTACCTACCACATTATGTTTGACATGCAAAAGAAGCTTCCTTAATTAATCAATTTAAACGCAGGTTCCTTCACATATCTTAGGCACTGACACAAAAACAAAGTCAAGCAAGTTCCTTTTTCAAATATCTGATCTTTATTTATCATAGTCCCGGAAACATCAAGTATCATGCCCGAAGGCTATCCCAGCAAAATCAACAGGATTGCTGCTCCAAGTTTCCGCCCGTAGACTAGTACACGAGCCTCAAGATCCCATCTCGAGTCACGTCGACCTCTTGTGTGGGATCCGAAGGCAAGGAATTTACAGCCAAAGCATCCCCTAGCACCCAAGTGTCCTCCCGCTCCAAGCAGCACCCACGGAGAGACCTCTCGTGGCGGGTTCGGTCCACATATGCAGCGCGGCTAACAGCCCCCTTGGATAGGGCTAGGCAGACAATCGGAGGTAACTGAACCTGCCTCTCCCTCCAGGCTTTTAACCTGAACATTAAGTGTTTTGCCTTGAATTAGTTCCTTGAGCAAGGAAATTCGAACAATATACCTAAGTGTACAATCACGATCATTTTGGAGGCCATTTGTACGACCAACTGCTAAGGTGTGATTCCTTTTTCCTAGATGCTCCCAGCTTCCGATCCTGGATCGTTCGTGACTTGGAGAGATCCCAAGGGCTTGGCAATCTAGGTTGCTTGTATGCCCTTTTTCTTTGGGTTAGGGTTTGTACCATACCGACCCTAATTATCCTTACCTTAGGTCTCCATGTAAAATAGATCATGGACAACCCTGTCGTCCTCGGTTGGTCAACTTGCTGGTTATCTCCTAGATTCCCTAAAGTATACTTCCTACTCCGACTTAAGTATAATCTTCTTAAGCCTTCTTAGTAATCCTCACAAGCACTAAGCTTTTACCTATCCCTCTTGAAGTCACCAAGGGCTTTGTCATGGTATTCATGGATCTCAATCCCATTTGTTAAATTAAAAACAATGTTGAATTTTCCCAACAACTTTAATGCACGCAACGTAATGCCATGCTTGTAATATTTCTAGCCATGTGAAGTCTCGGTACCATTCTTGTAATATTTTCGGCTATGTGAAGTCTCGGGAAAATAATAAGGCTGCAGTGGGGTTTGGGATGTGATAGTCTAAACTAATACACTCTTCACTAAGTCCATAAGAGACACAGTTTTTTGAAATCGCGTATTTCTCATAGAAACCTCCTCTTGGGAGGAGGATAAGGGATAAATATGGGATTTAATGCAAATTTTTTACCTTTTCCCTCAGCCGAAGCATGGCTGAGGGAAGGGAATGATGCTAAAATGGGATGGAGTAGTGGTGGAGGTTAGGGATCACATGCAGGATCCACGTGGAGGGGGAGGCCCTACCCCCCCTCCTCCCATAAATATTTGTCTTCTAATGACGACAAGAAGGAGAGGAAGAGGGTGATATATTCAGTCTGTGAGGGAGACGACGGTGACAAAAATTACTGTGGAGGGAAGGGCGAGGAGATAGAGGCTACGCCTTCTACACATGTCACGGGCCGTTAGCTGCTACAGGGCCTTGAGGCCGCTAATTGGAAGCTTTTCCCCCCTCCTCGCTCGATAGCGTTGCACACTCTCCCCTGGGCCTTCGGCCAGAGTTGCCTGGCGCTGCCTGGGCCTCCGCATGGCGCTGTTTTCCCCCCTGTTGCAAGGATAGCCATAGGCTGACGTACCACGCCGCCACCCAGGCGGACGTCCCAGCCTATTTTTCCCCCCCGTCTCGCTGAACGGGCCCCCTGGGCCACAACCTTAACCACCCCCTCTGATTTCCTGCCATGCACTGACATGGCCTTGGATTACCACGATCGTAACCACAAAACCTTTTTTTTTTAATGATTTAAACATTAATTTCTAGGCTATCTAATTCAAACCTTAACTTCTGATGGGATTTTGCATCGTAGGGCCGTGTGAGGAAGAGTAAAAGAGGGGAAGTAGAGGGAGTGAAGGAGGAAGAGTGGGGAAAAGACAAAGAAAAGAAGGAGTGGAGTGAAGGAGGAAGAGTGGGGAAAAGATAAAGAAAGGAAGGAGTGGAGTGAAGGAGGAAGAGTGGGGAAAAGATAAAGTAGAGAGGAGAGAAGAAGAAAATAGTGGTGTGAAAGAAGTAGACCATGAGGAAAAGATAAGGAAGGGAAGTAGAGAGTAGAGAAGAAGAAAATAGTGGTGTGAAGGAAGTAGACCGTGAGGAAAAGATAAAGAAGAGTAAGAAAGGAGTAAAAGAGGAAGAGTAGAGAAGGAATAGAGGGAGGTAGAAGGGTAAAAAGGAAGGAAAAAAAGAGTGGAGGAGGAGGAGTAGGGAAGGAGAAGAAAAAGGTAGAGGAAGTGCAAGGAAAGAGAATAATTTCCTTCTATACCTTTTACCCCAAGCCCAAAGTTCTCGAAAGGTTCATGTGGTTGAAAAACCACACTCACTCCTAAACTTTTTGCCAAGTATATACCCTATCAGGCCTTCTTAGGCTTTGTAAATCTTTTTCTCTCCGAAGAATCTAAGAATCTAAAGGTCCTATCATTCCTTCTCGTGATCAACCATTTTAACGACACCTTGCCTCGAAAGAGAGACGATGGAAATCCAGAAGAAAGAGTAAAAGCTACCTTCACATTTGAATTACGATGCCGCCTAAGAAAGTCCAAGGAGTAGCTGCGGGAGGTTCATCTCCCGGTATCCATGTGGATATCTCACCCCAAAACCAGGTTTTTCTTCCTGGCTTTAATTCGGTTTGAAGTCAATCATGCAAAGAGAAATTGTTAGGGATAGGATATATTTGTCCGACTTATTTATAATGAAGGAGTTTAGTTTATTTGAATGAATGATAATGTATAGAACATAGTTTCCTTCGAATAGCATCATGCATTATAACACATTATGAGCAAGATTATCTATTTACTATAGTAGTATATTTCAGTTAAATCCTGAGGGTATAGAAATTGTATCTTGCACCATTAGTCCTATTCCTTTTTGCAACGAATCATTGTAAATGATTAAATTCATGAAAGGTTCCTTTCGTTGCTCAAATTACTAGGAAGTCATCATTGCTAATTGCACATCTTAGCAAGGGAAATGATTGTTATTTGGCATGAGTTCTCCTGCAAGGAAAAAGGAAGATTAAATTGAATTGGACCGACTAAAAAATCAATTGTCACAAGGATAACAAAACCGTGATGAGGTGATGAATATTACCTTCCAAAAGATAACCAAACCAATCTAAATTTAGAAATACCATGCTACAAAAATATGCATTGGAAATGATTTAAAGACCAAAGAAATATTTATACCTTAAGCACTTGACTACTTTCCTTATTGTAGGGTCAATAAATTCTTAAAGATAAAGAACTAGGGTATGTCCCTGAGGTTCTTAAAAAGAGACCCTAGGTCCGACATATGTCAGCTTAAAGGATCTAAAATGGATTATTCCATCGCAGGACTTGCGCAGCAAGTACAAAGTCATTTAGTCTTGTGATTGATTCACAAGGAGAAAGGGTAAATACCCTCAACAAGGATGGCAGATCCCTACACAAGTTATCTTGCAAAAGAACACTTCCTAAGCAGTTTGCCAAACAACATGGTTGATTAATGGAAATGTTTGTGCTTGTTAGAGATTTTAGAGCATTGTTTGAATTAAGAATTACAAATTAAATGAATACCTATACTTGAGGTTAAAGGCCTGAAGGGAGAGGCAATTTCAGTTACCCTCGACTGCCTGCCTAACCCTAACCAAGGGGGTTGTTGACCGTGCCGGGAACATGGACCGAACCCGTCCCACGAGATGTCTCTCCGTTGAGTTCTACTTGGAGCAGGAGGACGCTTGGGTGCCAGGGGGGCTTTGGCCGTAAATCCCTCGCCTTCCGAGTCCTGCACAAGAGGCTAACGTGACTCGGGATTGGATCTCGAGGCCCGCATACTAGTCTACGGGCAGAAGCTTGGAATAGTGATCACTGTGGATTACTAGATAGCCTTCGAGCAGATTATGGACAAGCCTACGGGTGGAACTCCTTGTATTTCAAAGATAAAAATGATGTTATGTTTCTAAAGAACTTGTTTGATATTGTTTTTCTATGTCATGTGATAAGATTACGTGAAGGAACTAGTGTTTAACGGATTAATTAAAGAAGCTGGTTGTTACATGTCAAACTAATGTGTTAGGTAATTACATAACTAAAACAAACCGAGGAAAGTGCGGAGGATGGGCCATAGGTCCGTCCTGCGGTTGGGTGGTCCCGGTTAGCTGGGAACTTTTCTCAAAGAACAGCAGGATGATCATCAAAGAAAACAAATGACGAAAGCAATGACGTAGAGTTAGGTCTTAACCGATTTACGCTATTTTAGGGGAACAGAATGGGACTATGCCTTATGGCAGAGAGGTTGAGCTTTGCATCCCTCTCGTTTTCCATTCTCCTTGAACCAAGTGTAGCGTGAATCCGCTTTCAGACTTGGAGTTTCTGCGTAAAGCAGTTCGCTTGGGTCCGATGCTAGTTGCTGTTAATTAATGACCAGTCAGGAAAACCCTAATTCCGGTCGATCCTAAGTGGGAACGGCCTGGATACTTCTGCTCCGTGGAAGACGCAAAAAGACCTACATCGCAAATCCCGTAACATTCCAAGGGAGTGCCAGGCAGAGCTTTCTAGACATCGCTTTCAATGGACTGTTAAGACGTGTCCAGGATGATACGAAGAGGACACGTTACAGTTGGTATCAGAGCGGAGCAACAACGGAATTGTTTTTATGAGATCTCAATAAAATGAAGTAAAGAAATTGTTGCTGTCCAAACATTTTCTTACCTTCAATGCTGTCTTGTAGAATTATAAAGCGTGGAACAAGTTTTTGGTATTTCGGGTCATGTTTATGACTACAATGCATTCTCCGCTTTATAGACAAATAATTGGGATGATGAACATCCTGGAGCAGATTTATAACCCATCACCTCTATACATAGAACAAAGATGGAGGGGGTCTTCAGGAATCTACTATATAGCCGTCCACAGGTTTGCTTATCTACAGACCAACCTAAAGAGAATCAAGTGGTTGGAAGACTTGAAAGTCGTGAAGCTGTTTGTTTTTGTGGAAGCTCACGTAAATTTGACTTCACATATTCAAGGTCGGAGGGTTGAGATGAACTCATATGTATACGAGGAAGTAACCTGTGTAATCCCCACCGACAAGATTAAAGTGTTGGGCCGCCATGAGAAGTATGGATTCCAACGGAAAGGGTATCCTAAACTTTCAATGACTTATCGATTCCTAAAGATCCATGACCCAAAACCCTACTACTACTCGGTTCCTATAGATAAATGCAATACAATGTTGTTCTCCCCAAACTGAATGTAACGATTGGCTTGTCATCACATGAAACGTTGTATTCAAAAGGGCTATGCCCATGTAAATACAAATAGAGACTTCTTTCTATCAATGTCTCGCTGTGGATAAGAATTGATAAAAAGTTAAGTAGCTACATTGTTTACGAGATAGCTGAACTAAAAATGAAAAATAAGTTAACATCGATTATCGTATAATAACGTTAAGAAAACCTTTATTCAGGCACAACCCCAGGTACAGGTTCCAAATTCGCCTCCTACATCAAGTACTGCTGTGATCCAGGAGAAGAAGTTCCTCCTCAAGCAGATAAAGCCACCTGAGTTTGACGGGAGAGGCGGATTCATCCAGGCTAATGCTGAAATATGGATTGAATCCATGGAGGATTACTTCAAAGCAGCTAGTACTGCACCTACCAATCAGGCTATGCTCGCCAAGTTAAAGCTCACCGGTGAAGCCAGACTTTGGTGGAAGCAATGGTGTAGGGATCAAGGGATCGCAAAGGGATCCGTTACCTGGGAGAAGCTGAAGAAAGCCGTGTAGGGTAGATACTTACCACCTGCATATCGCACGTAGAAAATGAACGAGTTCTACGAGCTAAAACAGCTAGGGCTCACTCTTGACGCATACTACTCTAAATTCGTTTCACTTTTAAAGTATGCGCCACAGATGGACATGACAAAGCAGGTGTCCAAATTTTGTGCGGGCTTAAATCCACCAGTAAATACCCGTCTCGAATCTATGCGTCCATCAGATCTTCAGGATGCACTCGAGCGATGCCTATAATTCAGGAGGTGCAAGCTAAACCAAGGAGTAATAAAACTTGGTCTTATAATGACCCGAACAGAGGTGCATTCGAACCTCAAACAAAGAGAGTTCAAGGTCATAATCAGGGACAAAGAAAGAAAGCAAGGACAAATAACGTCAACAACTTTGTTCCTACTCAAAGTAATGGTCAAAACCTCCGTTGTTTCCACTGCAACGAACCCGGTCACTTCAAGAGGCAATGTCCCAAGCTCAGTGGAGGGCATTTTCAAACGCCTTTCCAAGGAGCAGGCCGTGGTCAAGGAGCCGCTACCTAAGGAAGAGGAAGAACCGCTTGCATTGCCAATAGGCAAATGTGTGAAAGAGGGGAAGAGGAAGATCCGACTATGGAAGCAGAATTCGAAAGAGCGACAGTTCATGCTGCTTTACACAAGAAAGGGCCGAATCGCCAATTCTCGGTGATTCAGACACTATCGGACTATCAAGGTAAAGGTTTCAAAACCTTGATTGATTGTGGCAGTACACATTCCTTTATCTCACCAGCATGTGCAAAAAGATTAGGAATAGCCACAGTAGAAGCACCTACCCTGCTTGTGGAATTGGCAAATGGTCGTGAGGTAACTTGTACCAGGCAAACTACTAAGGTGGAATTCTTTCTAGGAGGAAGGAAGACTTCAATCAAATTCAGAGTCTTGAATTTAGGGATCCATGAGTGTCTACTCGGAATGGATTCGCTTAAGCCCAACGACGCCCATATTCACTGTGAAAAGGGTCAAGTTTCCTTTCAAAACTCTGAAAGGGAATTTGTCACAACTCAAGGTGAGGCAGGAGTGCCAAGAATCCAATTGGCCAAAGTATCTCGGATCATAAAAGGAGTCAAAAAAGGATTACCCGTTTACCTGATCAAACTCAACAAGTTAGATCAAAAGCAAGAGTCTCATGAAGGACCTTCTTGGCTAAAGGAATACACTAACATATTCCCTGAAGAATTGACTGAACTTCTGCCTCAAAGAGAAGAAGATCATAAGATTAGGTTAGTACCTGGAGCTACGCCAATTGCAAAGAGACCTTATAGAATGTCCATACCAAAAGCAATAGAGTTGAAGGAACAACTCAAGCAACTGTTAAATCAGGGCTACATCCGGCCTAGCAATTCACCGTGGGGAGCTCCAGTACTATTCCAGAAAAAGAAAGATAGGACACTTCGACTATGTATTGATTACCGAGGGTTGAATCAATCAATAGTCAAGAACAAGTATCCTATTCCTAGAATAGATGAGCTTCTTGATCGTCTTCAGGGTGCAAAGATCTTCTCCAAGATTGATCTTAGGTCAGGTTATTATCAGATAAGGATCAAGGAAGAAGATATCCCAAAGACAGCCTTCAATACAAGATATGGGCACTTTGATATCCTGGTTATGTCATTCGGGCTTACGAATGCACCTGCTACCTTCAATAGATTAACACAGGACATTTTTAGCCCATATCTTGATGATTTCGTGCTTGTCTTCTTCGATGACACTTTAGTCTACTCTAAACAGGAAGGAGATCATGAACCTCAACTTCTGATTGTCCTTGAGACAATGAGGTCACATAAGTTGTATGCAAAAATGAAGAAGTGTTCATTCTTCAAGCGTCAGATTGAATATCTGGGATTCATAGTATCATTAGAAGGAATATCAGTAGACCCAGCCAAGGTCAGAGATGTGCTTGAATGGCCAACACCAGTATCTATCAAAGAAATACGTAGCTTTCTTGGATTGACAGGATGGTATAGGGTCTTCATAAAAAACTATGCTTCGATTGCAGCACCTCTAACGGATTTATTAAAGAAGCAGACTTCCATTACATGGTCAACTTCCAAACAAAATAGCTTCGACAGATTGAAGCAAAGTTTGGTATGAGCACCTATTCTAAAACTTTCAGACCTCAATAAAGAATTCAAGGTAGTAACAGATGCTAGCATTCTTGCCTTGGGGCGTGTACTTATGCAGGAAGGTCATCCGATAGCATACTCTTCAAGGAAATTGAAGAGTCATGAAAATAATTATGCCACGCATGATCTAGAATTACTAGCTGTCATCCACGCTCTAAAGCTTTGGAGACACTACCTGTTGGGTAACAAGTTTACTCTAGTAATCGATCATAAGAGTCTCACATGGATATTTACCCAAAACGAGCTCAACATGAGGCAACGTCGGTGGATCGAAGTGTTGGAGGAATATGATTTTGAAATCAAGTACCGACCAGGGAAGGAGAATGTAGTTGCCAATGCACTCAGCCGCAAGGCATTCCTAAATTCCCTAATCTTGCAAAACCCATCAACAGCTAGATCTCTAGCTACAAAAGTATCTATGCCAAACAACCCTATACTTGAATTAGCTAGAGAGGGAGCATGCCATGATTTGGCCTACCAAACAATGCTAAAGGAAATATCTACCAAGGAGCACAATCAAAAGTTGCAAGCTAAGTATCAGGAATTTTCCATTGATAATGGACTTGTCTACTACAAAACAAGGCTGTGTACACCAGCAAGCCAGTCACTTAAGCAGAAGATAATATGGGAAGCTCATGATTCCCCTTTTGCAGGACATCCTGGCTATGCTAAGACTCTTAATGCAGTTAGGAAGAGCTACCATTGGGAGAGGCTCAAAGGTGACATTCTCAAATATGTCACTGAGTGTTTGTCTTGCCAACGTATCAAAGCCGAACATGTCATGATGCCAGGGAGACCGCAACCGCTTGACATTCCCCAAATGAAATGGGAATTCATCAGTATGGATTTTGTTGTAGGCTTACCCCAAGTCCAGGGAGGATACAACTCCATCATGGTTGTGGTTGACATGCTTACCAAGGTTGCACACCTGATTCCAGTAAAGATAAACTATAAAGCCTCCAACATTGCAAGATTGTTTATCAAGGAGATATTCAAGCTACATGGTTTACCCAAAAGAATCATTAATGATTGAGATTCTCTCTTCACATCACACTTTTGGAGAGCTATCTTTGAAGCTATTGGGACTCAACTCTGTTTTAGCACCGCCTACCATCCCCAAACGGATGGCCAAACAGAGCGAGTAAATCAAGTCATTGAGGATATGCTTAGGGCATACTGCTCTTGAGAAGCCAAGAAGTGGATTCAATACTTGCCGTTGGTTGAATTTGCCTACAATGCTTCTTACCAGCAGAGCATTCAGATGACTCCTTTCCAAGCATTGTATGGTCATGATTGTCGAAGTCCTCTAAACTTTTCTGATCCAACCCTAAGGGTTGAAGCGTCAAGGTAGATGTTGGAAGACATGGACGATCAAATAAGTCAATAAGACAAGACATACAGGCGGCCAAGGATAGACAGAAGGCATACGTGGATCTGAAACGTAAAGAAAGAGTCTTCGAAGAAGGAGACATGGTCTTCATTTGCGTATGCCCTAAAAAGAGTTCTCTATCCCTAGGAGATTGCAAGAAGCTAAGTCCAAGGTATTGTGGGCCGTACAGAATCCTCAAATGCCTAGGACCCAATACTTATAGATTGCAACTCCCTGAGAACCTAAAGGTTCACAATGTATTCCATATCAGCCTATTGAAAAGATATGTACCCAACCCTAACCATGTACTTGATGACCAACAAATTGTAATGCCTAGTCAAGGAGTCCTTGAACTAAGACCAGATAGGATCTTAGATGTTAGGGAGAGACAGTTAAGATCCAGGACCTTGAGAGAATATCTCGTCCAGTGGTGGGTGGAAGGATTATCTCGAGGAGGATGCCACTTGGATAGACGAAGGCACCTTCAACCATCAATATCCCCAGTTTATCTCGAGATGAGGACATCTCGATTCCTCTAAGGGGGAGAGAAAATGTAATATTTCCGGCCATGTGAAGTCTTGGGAAAATAATAAGGTTGCAGTGAGGTTTGGGATGGGATAGTCTAAACTAATACACTCTTCACCGAGTCCATATGAGACATAGTTTTTCGAAACTGCGTATTTCTCATAGAAACCTCCTCTTGGGAGGAGGATAAGGGATAAATATGGGATTTAATCCAAATTTTTTTACATTTTCCCTCAGGCGAAGCGTGGGTGAGGGAAGGGAATGATGCTAAAATGGGATGGAGTAGTGGTGGACGTGAGGGATCACATGCAGGATCCACGTGGAGGGGGAAGCCCTACCCCCCCTCCTCCCATAAATATTCGTCTTCTAATGATGATAAGAAGGAGAGGAAGAGGGTGATATATTCAGTCTGTGAGGGAGACGATGGCGACAAAAATTACTGTGGAGGGAAGGGTGAGGAGATAGAGGCTACGCCTTCTACACACGTCACGGGCTGTTAGCTGCTGTAGGGCCTTGAGGCCACTAATTGGAAGCTTTTCCCCCCTCCTCGCTCGATAGCGTTGCACACTCTCCCCTGGGCCTTCGGCTAGAGTTTCCTGCCGCTGCCTGGGCCTTGGAACGGCGTTGTTTTCCCCCCCTGTTGCAAGGATACCATAGGTTGACGTACCACGCCGCCACCGAGGCGGACGTCCCAGCCTATTTTTCCCCCCCGTCCCACTGAACGGGCCCCTGGGCCACGACCTTAATCACCCCCTCTGATTTCCCGCCATGCACTGACACGGCCTTGGATTACCACAATCGTAACCACAAAACCTTTTTTTTTAATGATTTAAACATTAATTTCTAGGCTATCTAATTCAAACCTTAACTTCTGATGGGATTTTGCATTGTGGGGCCCCGTGAGGAAGAGTAAAAGAGGGGAAGTAGAGGATGTGAAGGAGGAAGAGTGGGAAAAAGATAAAGAAAAGAAGGAGTGGAGTGAAGGAGCAAGAGTGGCGAAAAGATAAAGTAGAGAGGAGAGAAGAAGAAAATAGTGGTGTCAAAGAAGTAGACCATGAGGAAAAGATAAGAAAGGGAAGTAGAGAGTAGAGAAGAAGAAAATAGTGGTGTGAAGGAAGTAGACCGTGAGGAAAAGATAAAGAAGAGTAAGAAAGGAGTAAAAGAGGAATAGAGGGAGGTAGAAGGGTAAAAAGGAAGGAAAAAAAGAGTGAATGAGGAGGAGTAGGGAAGGAGAAGAAAAAGATAGAGGAAGTGCAAGGAAAGAGAATAATTTCCTTCGATACCTTTTACCCCAAAGTTCTCCAAAGGTTCATGTGGTTGAAAAACCACACTCACTCCTAAACTTTTTGCCAAGTATATACCCTATAAGGCCTTCTTAGGCTTTGTAAATCTTTTTCTCTCCGAAGAATCTAAGAATCTAAAGGTCCTATCATTCCTTCTTGTGATAAACCATTTTAACGACACCTTGCCTCAAAAGAGAGACGGTGGAAATCCAGAAGAAAGAGTAAAAGCTACCTTCACATTCGAATTACGATGCCACCTAAGAAAGTCGAAGGAGTAGCTGCGGGAGGTTCATCTCCCGGTATCCATGTGGATATCTCACCCCAAAACCAGGTTTTTCTTCTTGGCTTTAATTCGGTTTGAAGTCAATCATGCAAAGAGAAATTGTTAGGAATAGGATATATTTGTCCGAGTTATTTATAATGAAGGAGTTTAGTTTATTTGAATGAATGATAATGTATAGAACATAGTTTCCTGCGAATAGCATCATGCATTATAACGAATTACGAGCAAGATTATTTACTATAGTAGTATATTTCAGTTAAATCCTGAGGGTATAGAAATTGTATCTTGCACCATTAGTCCTATTCCTTTTTTCAATGAATCATTGTAAATGATTAAATTCATGAAAGGTTCCTTTCGTTGCTCAAATTACTAGGAAGTCATCATTGCTAATTGCACATTTTAGCAAGGAAAATGATTGTTATTTGGCATGAGTTCATCTGCAAGGAAAAAGAAAGATTAAATTGAATTGTATCGACTGAAAAATCAATTGTCACAAGGATAACAAAACCGTGATGAGGTTATCAATATTACCTTCCAAAAGATAACCAAACCAATCTAAATTTAGAAATACCATGCTACAAAAATATGCATTGGAAATGATTTAAAGACCAAAGAAATATTTATACCTTAAGCACTTGACTACTTTCCTTATTGTAGGGTCAATAAATTCTTAAAGATAAAGAACTAGGGTATATCCGTGAGGTTCTTAAAAAGAGACCCTAGGTCCGACATATGTCAGCTTAAAGGATCTAAAACGAATTGTTCCATTGCAGGACTTGCGCAACAAGTACAAAGTCATTTAGTCTTGTGATTGATTCACAAGGAGAAAGGGTAAATACCCTCAACAAGGATGGCAGATCCCTACACAAGTTATCTTGCAAAAGAACACTTCCTTGACAGTTTGCCAAACAACACGGTTGATTAATGGAAATGTTTGTGCTTTCTAGAGATTTTAGAGCACTGTTTGAATTATGAATTACAAATTAGATGAATACCTATACTTCAGGTTAAAGGCTTGAAGGGAGAGGCAGTTTCAGTTACCCCCGACTGCCTGCCTAACCCTAACCAAGGGGGTTGTTGATAGCGCCGGGAACGTGGACCTAACCCGCCGCGAGAGGTCTCTCCGTTGAGTTCTACTTGGAGCAGGAGGACGCTTGGGTGCCAGGGGGGGCTCTGGCCGTAAATCCCTCGCCTTTCGGGTCCTACACAAGAGGCTAACGTGACTCGGAATTGGATCTCGAGGCCTGCATACTAATCTATGGGCAGAAGCTTGGAATAGTGATCACTGTGGATTACTGGATAGCCTTTGGGCAGATTATGGACAAGCCTACGAGCGGAACTCCCTGTATTTCAAAGATAAAAATGATGTTATGTTTCTAAAGAACTTGTTTGATATTGTTTCTCTATGTCACGTGATAAGATTACGTGAAGGAACCAGTGTTTAACGGATTAATTAAAGAAGGTGGTTGTTACATGTCAAACTAATGTGTTAGGTAATTACATAACTAAAACAAACTGAGGAAAGTGTAGAGGATGGACCATAGGTCCGTCCTACGGTTGGGTGATTCCGGTTAGCCAGGAACTTTTCTCAAAGAATAGTAGGATGATCATCAAAAAAAGCGAATAACAAAAGCGATGACCTAGAGTTAGGTCTTAATCGATTTACTTTTAGGGGAACCGAATGGGACTATGCCTTATGGTAGAGAGGTTGAGCTTTGCATCCCTCTCATTTCCCATTCTCCTTGAACCAAGTGCAGCATGAATTCGCTTTGGACCTGGCATTTCTGCGTATAATTTGCTTGGGTCCGACGCTAGTGCTGTTAGTTAATGACCAGTCAGGAAAACCCTAATTCCGGTCGATCCTAAGTGAGAACGGCCAGGATACTTCCGCTACGTGGCAGACGCGGAAAGACCTAGATCGCAAATCCCGTAACATTCCAAGGGAGTGCCGGGTGGAGCTTTCTAGACATCCCTTCCGATGGACTGTTAAGACGTGTCCAGGATGATACGAAGAGGACACGTCACAATGCTTCGTTTCAATGCTTACAATTTTGATATAATCCATACAATATTTTATGCCACACATGCGAATGTACTTTCAATGCATGCAATCTTAACATTATCCTCTATGTAATTATTTACGCAATCCATAACCTTCTTGAACGATCTAACTTTATCTGATCATTGTATGAGTCTAAATGCACTTTAATCTTTTCTGTAGATTACTACATGTACCTTAGAATCCATCTTGCAATATGGAGATGCACTTTTTTTCTTTCAATGTCCTTTGAAATGCATTTTAAGCAAGAACTTGTGCAAGGAGCAATGCACTTTATGCAAGAATTCTTGCAAGATGTTTTTGGTAATTTATGATACAATTATCTAATCAATTTCACCTATTATGATGCCATCTTACAACAGAAATTATCTTGCTCATTACATACATCAAAACTAAGTTCATACCTAGGAAATTATTAGACACGCAATTAATGTGATGCATGTGAATATGATTTTTCATCATGATAATTATAACCTATGATTTAATAATAGAGCAACCTGGGTTTGCAGTGATGCCTTCATTCCAGCGGTATTAATGCCTGATCAACTGTTCGCGGTTGCGGTGCCACCTTGATTCAAACCTCCATCCACACTTGCAGGGTTTTCGGCCATCTTTGTGGAACTACGCTTTGGGGCCATACTCGGAGACGCGTGTATGAGAGATAGAATTTTCACACTCTCCTATGCAAAATTCTTGCCGCCTCTCCTTGAGTGGAGGAAGAGATTGAAGGGGGAGGGGTGTATTTCCAGAGATGTCAAGAGGGGTGTGTGACCTCTCTTTAAGGAGGGGGGAGAAGAAGCTTCCAGAAGCTTCTATCTCTCTCTCTCTCTCTCCCTCTCTCTCTTCTCTCTCTTCTCTCTCTCTCTCTCTCTCTCGCTTCTCCTTCTTCTTCTTCTTCTTATTCTCTCTTCTTCTTCTTCTTCTTCTTCTTCTTCTTCTTCTTCTTCTCTTCTTCTCCTCTCTCTCTCCCTCTTCTTCTTCTTCTCTTCTTCTTCTTCTCTTCTTCTCCTTCTCTCTGTCCCTCTTCTTCTTCTTCTTCTTCTCTTCTTCTCATCTCTCTCTCTCTGTCTTCTTCTTCTTCTCTTCTCCTCCTTCTCTCTCTCCCTCTTCTCCTTCTTCTTCTTCTTCTTCTTCTCTTCTTCTCCTCTCCCTCTCTCCCTCTTCTTCTGGGTGGTGTTTCCTGATCATGGGGAGGGGGGGGGGGGGGGCGCTGCTGACGACAAAGGAGGGGGGGCTGCTCCTGCCGACGACGTCCACAGGGGGGGTGCTGCCTTCCATCCCCACGAGGGGCTCCCTTTTATAGAGGAAGGGAGGGAGGTGGTATTGGGGGGGGGCAAACGGCTGTTCACAGCCGCCACCCCTCCCACTTGGGGGGCTGCATGCCCCCTCTCTATCTTGACTCTCTTTGTCACTCTCTCTCCCCACCATGAAGTCGATAGGGGGAGAGAGGGAGGGAGTAAAAAATTTTGAATTAATCTTTTTAAAAAAATTAAGGGGGTGTTCGCATGGGGGAATGCACAGGGGCACGAGGGATATTACAAGAATAGGGCCAACAAGGCATATGAGAAAAAATATGCAAATCATCTAAAACTATTATGGAGGGCTAGGAAAAACCATGGAGAAGAAGGGTGCTCATAATCATGCAAGTTGGAGGCTTTGGTAAAGAGGAACAAAGATAAATACTCATGGAAATTCAAGGTATTGATTGGAATAGCAAAGAAGTGAGTTTGTGGCTCATATGAGCCATGTGAAATAGACAAAAATACAGCATTCATGCTACATATACCTATCTTGAATTTTTAGCATAAATCTTTGAACATAGGAATCAATACCAGATGCATATGCTTGTCTAGAATAAGTGGATGCTTGAAATAGATAAAGAATACTAAGTTAAAGTGATTTTAGAATAGCACAAAGGAGGCTCCTTACTATTGTATATAATAGGAAAATATGGTTGAATTCATATAACTAGACCCATACAAGGAATTCATAGTATGTGGAGCTTACCATCACTTGTGAACATACCCATATGATGGTAACTACTATTATATGCTATATGTTTTCTTGGATTAGAGATGAGATTCAAGGCTTTTATGGTTGCATTATGCCTATGTATAGTAGGATGTAGTCCTACAACAGGGTTATCTCTGAGCTTTTATCTCAAAGGTTTTGGGAAGTTGTCCCAACACATGGTATTGCACTCATATAGTGAGTGCATGTATCAGACATACTGTGTTACACATCATATGAATCAAAGGGCTTAGGGATAACTTCAATAAGTGAATCTCTATTCTCAAAGTAATTCAATATTTACTTTTGTTATTCTTTATTGACCTTACACTCTGCATAATTCTCTTTTAACCCCCCCTCCTTAAGGCCTTTAATTTATTACCTACCAATAGTTAGTGAATGGTGCAAGATAGGTGATGCGTTAGATTTGGGTTCTTTTGTAGCATCAGGTGATGTGATAAAAAATTTGATTATGACTTTCAATATGTATGTATAGTCTTAGTAGGAGCAATTAGAATGATAGCAAACAAATGTAGGCAAAATAAAAAATGGAATCTATAATGGTTAAGACTTATTCATCTTATCGGGTAATTTTGAAACAACCATATATCACAACTATTTATATGGAAATGAATGTATCAGATGAGTATTGGTCTATACTAGAGTGAAAAGTTAAAGATAGAAAAATGGTTGTTTGATTTCTCATAGTTTGTGTCCATCACTCAAGAAATAGAGACACATTATGAGATTATCCATTGCCTTCAAATGCAAAAAAATTTAAGAAACGAGGTTTTTAGTATGATTGTTGTAATGTTGGGCTATAATAATGTTGTCTAAAGGAAGCTCTTGCCTCCTAGTGCAAGAAAATACCTATTTTGTGATCATTTTATCGAGTTTACAATAAATAGTTTTGGATGTTTTAAGAGGATGGATTCCATGTGCAGGGCTGAAAGAGTGTACATATGTCAAGTTGAAAAAGAGATAAAGAATCATAGTTTATTGGCTATAGATGAGGGTGTTCTAGGCCTATATGAAGGGATGGTTTTGGTAGACACTATGGCTAAAACTTCAATAGTGATGTATTTTGAAAATGTGGTTGAAAAGAGTGTATTACAAGTTTGCTCCTTGGACATGTTCTAAGTAAAAGAAGAGTTTTCTCAAAAATTTATGGATTAAAGAATGGGCCAATATGATTGTGGAATCAAAGTACAACATTGTACACAAAGAGGTTAAATTGGTTTCTATACCACTACTAACTAAAAATGATCGGATATATGAGTAAGTGTCTAAGCAGCTAAGTGTGAGAGATCCAAAGGGTATGGGGCATAGGTTTACTGTTGAAACACTAAAAGACCTTAAAATTGGCTATAATACATTTCCTTTGCCAATAGAAAGGGAAATTTTTGAGTTGATGTTATCCAAACATGGAAAGGCTTTTGTATTTTTGCTAGTTGAAATAGGCTATGTGGATCCAAATGTAGTAGCTCCAATGGCGATATTTACTATTCTACTATTCCATCGAAGTTTAGGTGGATTCCTATGCCATTATCATATTTTCATAAACTAGTGGAGTTGCTAAAGGAGAATATATAGATAAGGATTTTGGACTCATCATCATTAGTGTACTCAAATAGATGGTTTACTGTACCACAAAAGAATGATATATTCAGATTTATCCAAGACATGGGGCAAGTCAAAAAAATGACAATTAGAAATTTTGGTGTAGGTCATGTGGTCAATGAGTTTTTTGAGGCATTCATTGGTAAAGAATATCATTCTTTAGGGAATCTATACTCAAAGTACGACCAATTTGAGTTGGCAGTGGAGTAGGGATATCACTACCATGAAGACACCTTTGGGATTGATATGGATGTGTAACTATTTCTCAAGGTGAAACAAAGTCTATGGCACATATGATGAGTACCATGAACAAGTTCTTAAGGGATTACATACTACAATTAGCAATTCCATTCTTAGACAATGTACCAATAAGGAGTTGTATAGAGGATAAGAAGATTGAAGAGCTGAATGGGCATAGTTGTAGAGCATTTGTTGCCAGTCATATAGCTAATTGTAAAAATACTTGGCTTGCTAATAGGAAGTGCATTTGACTCTTTTGGCCAAAAGTTGGTATTTGGGGTTGAATGCATATTGATTGTCAATCACATGTGCAAGCCCTATAATGGAAAGCATTCTTAGCAAAGATAGAGTGGACAAACAAGATGCAGGATACCTATTTCAACATTTCAAAGGTTAGACTATTTCTAGGGGCCTACATCCTTTACCTCATATGGATATCACATTTTACATACGTGGTTGATGATTTGTATAAGTGATTACAGAAGAGAGAGAAATTCCCATGGGACAAAAATCACACCAAAGCCATGAGGAAACCAACGAAACCATTGAAATCATCATTGATATCGAGGAAGGCTAATCACTCAAATGGAAATCCTATTATAATTGCAATGGACACTAGCCTGATTGGTATTGGATAGGCAATTGGGCAAGATGACAAGGATGGGAATAGATATGCAATTAGATTTGGTGCAAAAGTGTTAAATGAAAGGAAAATGAGGTTTCCATAATGGAAGATGAAGCTATGGGCATTGTAATAGCCCTTAAACATAACAAAGAGCACTCTATAGGTGCACATGTGGTTATTGAAATGAATTTTTTGTCATTTTATTGGGGATGATTGCTAGCTATGCCACTCTAGATATTGCCATGTGAGGGTGGATTGTATACATAAAGTGAGTAAATCCTAAATTATACTACATTGCAAGGAGAAATATTTTGGTTTTTGAGATGTTTTCTAGGGGCACACTATGAGAATGAAGATAGGATGATAGATGATGAAGAAGGGGATGAATTTGTTATTGGGAATACATATACTACTACGATTGAATTGGCAATTGCTATAATTACAAGTATAGCACTCATTAATGCAAAGAAGACATTAAAGACAACAAGTACAATAGATGAGCTAACAAGGAGATCTGTTAAAAGAATCAATACAATAGTAAATAAGGTATGTGCACTAATTGATAAATCTTGGATAGTAGAGAGAAAGCAATTTAGGTGTTTCAACTCTAAGAGTGTCCATAGAAGACTTATATGGAGGAAAGTGCTAAAAATAGAGTAGTATCTTTGTATTGTCAAAAAGAGATGAATGGTCTGAAGAGGAGTACATAGGAAATTAGAAAAAGTTATATACGTTCTTTCTTAAAGATAGATATCTTTGGAAACATACAAAGAAGAAGAAAGGGGCTTCACTATGAGTCACAAGTGATAGGACTATGCAATTATAGGTAATGAAGGAGTTTCATGAGAGTTTGTGGCTGAGAATAGAGGTGTTTGGGACACATTTGAAAATATTAAACAAAGGTATGGGTGGTAGGGAATGTATCAAGATCTTTCACACTTTGTAGAATCATGTAGTACCTATCAAATGCATTCAACACTGAAACATAGGGATGTGTTGGAGTCTCTTCTTTGTCTCTTCATTACAAATGGGTTGTAGATTTGGTCACCATGCCTAAAATACCTTGGAAGTGGTTTTTTTCTCCTATGGTTACATAGAAAATATTGCAAAATAAGAGAGGATAACTCGATGTAGATGAGGCTCATGCATTCTTCTCTCAGTTGGGAATTAAGCTTGCATTAACTTTAACATTATTCCAAAGGGTAATGGAAAGAGTGAGAGGGGTCATATCCCTATCATCTAGCCATCATTGGAAAATTCATGTAGACGTAGAGTAAATGAGTGACCTTGGTTATTACCATATGCATTATGGGCCAATTGGAGGACACATAGTGTACTGACTTGGTACATATCTACCAAATTGATATATGAACATCAGAAGTCAATTATGCCTTTTAAAGAGGTAATTACCACATGGAGTGTGTTACCTTGGGAGAAAGGACTAAGTAGAGAAGAATTTCTTGCTTTATGCATTTAATAGTTAGAGAGGAGACCAAACAACATTGAGATAATAGTTACAAGATTAAGGACAACAAGGATTGATTATAAGAAGAGGTTTGAAAAGAAGCATAGACTTAGACCAAGGGTAATATAGGAACGAGATTGGGTGCTTTTTTATGATAATAAAACTTGAGATACTTAGCATAGCACTATTCAAAAGGTCAAAAAATGATGGTTTGGTCTGTATATGGTGACACATGTGCAAGATAATGCTGTATATTCTCTTAGTGAATTGCGTGGGACAACATTGAGGATTCCAATTGCAAGGAAGCATATCAAAATCTTCAAGAGATTTAAGCCGAATGTACATGAGATAAAAGAGGTGAATATAGGTACTTTCAAATACCATCTTGAGGAGAATAACAAGGATGACATTGAGATGGATGAGAAAGGTTTTGAACCTATAGAAGAATCATAGTCTGCAGGATGTGCAAGTTTAGAGTGATTGGATGCCATACAATTTTATGTCCATACTATGAAGGGAAATGAAAACACATAACTTTATGCATTCCGGGGTTTGTACACACAATATGGAAAGATAGGCTATATGCAAGTTAGAGACATTGTATAGTCTTGATTTAGTGAATTAGTTATAAGATATGTAGTTAAACTCAAGAGGAGAAGGGGAATCGATGTAAGTCTATGACTAGGAGTTTGATTACATGGGATCTTGTGTAGGAGTTAAGTGAGAACTAAGGAGACTTTTGTAGACAAGTAAAAGTGGAGAAAAGAGAGAAGAAGAGGGCTAGTAAGAGGGTACTAGGAGAAAACAGATCAAAACTATCCAAATTTGTCTTAGAAGATTGGGAAAAAATGGAGAAGAAGGGAGCTAAAAACTCATGCGAATCGGAGACTTTGATGAAGAGGAGCAAGGCTGAACACTTTGAACCTTCAAGGTATTGATTGGGGAAGTAAAGGAGTGGCTCTGAGGCTCATGTGAGTTGTGGAAAATATGAAAAAATACAGTATTCAAGCTTCTATCCTAAATTTTTTGCATAAATATTTGAGCATAGGGATGAATATTGAATGCATATGGTTGTCTATAGTGATCAATAAGTGCATGTGAAGTAGATGAAGAACCTCTTTTAGATGATTTTGGAATTGCACAAAGGAGGTTCTTTACTATTGTTCATAATAGTAAAATAGGACTGAATTCATGTGATTAGGTCGATACAAGAATTTTATAGGATTTGGATCTTATTACCGCTTTGTAACATGCCCCAATGATGGTAGCTACTATATGATACATGTTTTATTGGGTTAGAGATTATATTTGAAGCTTTTATGGTTGCATAACAACTATGTAAAATAGTTTGTGGTCCTAACATAGGATTATATCTATGTTCTTGTATTAGAGATATTGGGAGATCGTCCCAACAAAGGGTATTGTGGTCATACAATGAGTGCATGTATTGGACTTAATCTATTGTGTATCATATGAATAAAAGGGTTTAGTGATAGCTTTAGGTAGTATGTCTCTATTCTCAAAGTGATTCAATCTTCATTTTTCTTATTCTTTATTGACTCCACATTCTATATTCTTCTCTCTGTAACCCTCATGGGTAAGATATTTGACTTATTACCCCCTAATAATTGTAAGTTACAGATCCACACCACATGTCCATACTAAATGCCATTACTCTTAAACATATGTAAGACAACTTAACTATGCCTCAAGACACAATTTGTGATATATATATGTTGAAGGAATTGAGCCCTTAAGTGGAAGCACATAGCGGAATCAAGACCTATGGTGGAAGGAGCAAGAGTAAGAGAGAGAGACACACACAAGATGTGGGAGCTCCAATAGTCACAATATGTGAACGACCTTCCCTTTATTCACATTTCATTAAAATAATACAAAATAAACTAACAATGATGGGCATCCGCCACCTACAATGTACAAATGTGCAAGTAACTAACACACAATGTGGGCAACTAATATACACATTGCGGGTACTGTCAATGTAGCTAATACACAAGCGGCTAGACATATGCACCTTTACCCCGAACATCTTACTTAAAGTGTCCCTAATGAGGAGAGAATAAGAAAAAAGGGACAAAGTAAAAACGCACATAAGTACAATACGATGAGGAAAGACATCATCTCATCCAATGTCTATCAACTTCCTAAGGAAGGCAAAACCCTCCGTTGAGACACTTTTAGTAAGCTTATTTGTGGGATTTTGGCTAGTTGAGATTTAGAAAAGATCAATGGACTTTTTCTCGATGACATTTCAAATAAAGTGATAAGGCACCTCAATGTGCTTGGTCTTCACATTGAAGATCGGATTCTTAGCCAATTGAATAGTACTCATAGAATCTTAATATAGTACTTGGGTAAGTTACTCATAAATATATGTGTGCATTACATGGGTTCTAAATAAGTTATTTTTAAAATAATATTTTTACACATTTTTTACATACAGAAGGGTGTAATATAAAGGGTTACTTATACATTGAATAGAAAGAGTTATGTTTTATTTAGGAAAAATTCATAGATAAGGATATCTATAAATAGGTCTTGAATGCACGTGATATAGAGGATATATATATAGTAACTTCCTCGAGATATAGTAAATAGACCTTCTAAGTAACACCAATGTCCACAACCTAACCAAAGAGCCTCTTTGCAAGCCTGAGTGGGTGCAACATACTCTTTCTCTATCTCATACCTACGGCTGTGCATTTTTGTATCCTAGACATCCAAGAGATCGTACCTCCAGCAAAGATGAAGGCATAGCCAAAGGTGGATTTCTTAATGTCTGTATGTCCTACATAATCAGAGTGAGTGTATCTCATGACTTTCGTATCTTAGCCACCATAACAAATTCACATAGCAGTTGTATTCTTTAGGTACCTCATGATACCCTTGACAGCATTCCAATGCCATCTACCAAGTGTAGCCATATAGCTTGCCACAATACCCACTATAAATGCTATGTCAAGGTGAGTGGCTACCATGGCATACATCAAACTACCCACTGTGGATGAATAAGGTACCTTGGCCATATCAACCTTCTGCTCATCAAAATGTGGACAATTGGCTTGACTAACCTTCGTATGAGAAGATAGGGCATAACCAACAAGCTTAACATCCTCTAGATGAAACCGCTCAAGGACCTTTTGGATCTACTACTTCTTTGAAAAGTAAAGGAGTCCCTTAGAGAAATCATGCATAATGTGCATCTTAAGAATATGTGAGGCCTATTTCATGTCCTTCATCTCAAAGCTCCTCTTGAGATGACCTTTCAAGGCATCCAATTCCTCATCATGACCACTCACAATATAATCACCATGCTATCCACATATAAGATCAAAATCATAAGGCTATCATAGGATCCTTTTTTTATATATGATCCATATCACTATAGGAATATCCCTATGAATGCATAAAAGCATCAAATTTGTGGTTCCATTTCTTATGTACTTGGTTAAGGGCCATAGAGGCTCTTCCTCAATCTTCACACTAGGTATTCCCTACTTCTACTAGGGTCTGTAAATCCCTTAGGCTACTCCATGTAAATCTCATTGTGCAATCCCCGATGAAGAAAAGCCATCTATACACCCATCTGATAAGGATCTGAGTCAAGCTAAGCAACTAAAGCTAGTACCAATCATAGGGTAGTCATCTTTATGACAAGAAAAAAGACTTTATTAAAGTCCACACCAAGCTCCTCCTTGAAACCCTTAGTAATCGATCTAGCTTTATATGTTAACTTGGGACATCTAGGGATGCTTTTCAACTTGTATACCCACTTGCATGGCAAAGCATGCTTTTCACTAGGTAAATGAATCACATCCCACATATGATTCTTTTACACTGAGTCATACTCTGGTTGCATGGCCCCCTCCCAAAAGTAACTATCATCTTTGTGCATGGCCTCATCATAAGTAAGAGGCTCACCACCATATGTCACCATAACATAATCCATAAAGGGCTCAAATGACACAAGTTATTGTCTATCTCTAGTAGATTGCCTCAAAATGGATTATAGGGCATATACGTCCTATGGAGCATATCAGGGAGCTAGGCCACTAGAGCATCAACTGCTACTCTTAGGAAAGTTACTGTATGTATATCCTCTACATCACTTGCATTCAAGGCCTATTTATAAATATCCTTATCTATGATTTTTTCCTAAATAAAATATAACCCTTTTCTATTCAATCTATAAATAACCCCTTTATATTGCACCCTTCTATATGTAAAAATTAGTATAAATATGGTATTTTTAAAATATCTTATTTTGAACCCACGTGATGCACACATATATTCATGAGTAACTTACCCAAGGTGCTAATATAGAGTTTTTCTAGCTGGTTGTAAGTAGTAGGAGGCTTCTCCTAAAATATTCTACATACCTCAATGGCATGCTCATGCTACTTATGCATTTGAAAATTTACAAAAGAAAGGGTATTATATTTAGTAAAATTTACAAGCTTATATTTATAAAAGGGGGTTTCTAAATACAATTGGAAAAGACTCATAAGTTTAGTAAAGTAAAAGAGGTCATTCTAAGGCCTTATAGCATGTAAACAAGAAGTATTTTTTAATATCTTTTGAATGCATGCTATATAGATAATTTTTAATAAGTGCATTCCCTAGGACAAATCCCATATATGATAGCCCATCGCACCGAAATTTCCATAACCAAAAAAGATGCATTTTTGAGACTTAGGATCCAACATCTTATTGCACTTGTCCTTGGAGATATGGTAGAAAGCCTTATAACCAAAGATACACAAATAAGCATATGAGTGAGGTTTTTCAGACCATATCTCCTTTGCAACCGGACAATCAAGAGTAGTATTATATGGAGACCAATTTATCTGAAAGAAATGGTGAATAGGTCCAAGCATTTTACTCGAGTTCAGAAAGGGGACGTGGAAGATCCTCTTCGAGAGGCCATGATATGGGATGTGCTGGTGATAACTAGCAAAACAGGTTCACTCAACGGTTTGGTGAAATGCAGGTTTCTGGAGATAGAGGAAACTTTAGAAGTAGGGGACGCTCTAAAGGAAGAGGTGGATGGAAAAATAGAGGTTTCGGAAATTTTGCTATTGTTTGCCATTATTGTGGAAAAATAGGCCATATTGCAGCCCATTGCTATGCAAAGAAGGATGATATTCGCAGTGGTAAATTGTAGCAAGGAAACTATGCATCGTCTTCACGACACAATGAAGACAAAAATGAACGTTTGTTTGTTATGCAGCATATGATGAATGCAATTACAGGAAAGGGGACACATGATGATATATGGTATGTCGATTCAGGTGCATCTAATCATATGAATAGTCATGTTTAATGGTTTGGAGAGATGTAGGACTTACAAAACCTAGGTTATGTGCAGATGGGTGATGATTCATGCCACCCAATTTCACACATTGGAAATGTTCCCTTGTCCTTGTATGATGGCTAGACAAAGAGTCTGACAGATGTATTACATGTGCCATCAATTACAAAGAATCTAGTATCTATTGGCCAAATGGTAGAGCAGGGGTTGCAGGTCTGATTCAATGCAAAAGGTTGTTTTGTAGAAGACTTTAATGATAAGTGCATGTTGGTCACAAAAGGAAGTAGAGTTAGCCAAATGTTCACTTTAGATGCTCGAATTCTTGCAATGGATGTTGCTATGTATGCTAAAGGAAAAGGAGTAGTTGTAGATATTGAAATATTGCATAAACGTATTGGACATGCAAATGTACAAAGGCTGAAATTAATGCAGTCCAAAGGATTGGTTACAAGGTTGGCTTCTTTTAGAGTTGTAGAATTGCATAAAGTCAGTGAAGCATGCCCGTTTGGTAAGGAGGCGAGACAACCCTTCTCGCATGATAGAGAAGTGAGTAGAAATATACTTGATGTAGTACATACAGATGTTTGGGGATCTACACATAATGTATCTCTTAGTGGCAGCAAATACTTTGTCACACTTATTGATGACTGTTCAAGGAAGTTATGGGTATACTTCATGAAGGAAAAAAGTGATGTCTTTGAGTACTTAAAATCTTTTAAGGCAGCTGTTGAAATAGAAACATGCTTAAAAGTAAAGTGCTTGAGATCACATGGAGGGGAGAGTACCTCTCTAATGAGTTCAATGGTTTCTTGAGGACTCATGGGATAAAGAGGCAATTTACTTGCAGGTATACCCCACAACAAAATGGTGTTGCAGAAAGAAAAAATATGCATATTGCAAAAGTTGCACAGCCATTAATGATTGAAAAGAATATGCCCAAAAAAATTTGGTCTGAGGCTGTCCATACTGTTGTCTACATTACGAACAGAACTCCCACAGCTGCAATTCATGGGATCACTCCTGAAGAATGCTTTACCGACAAGAAGCTCGATGTATCTCACTTGAAAGTATTTGGCTGTGTTGCATACGTTCATGCTCCAGATGAGCTACGGAAGAAGCTTGATCCAAAGGCAAAAAAATGTGTTTTTATTGGATACTCTTTAGAGCAGAAAGAGTATCGCTGTTATAACCCTATCACACAGGTGAGTTCAGAGTGAGCAGGGGTGTTGTCTTTGATGAGATTGAAAGTTGGTATACACCTGTTGGTGATGTTTTGGATGATGATAATGATCAGGACAGCTATGTGCAGAAAGATCAACAAGAATCACAGAGTCTTAGTGGACCAAAAACATCATCTTGTACTACACCTACAGTGAGCCCTTGGTCTGGGAGACTAAGGAGTAGCCCCACATCTTCACGTGGATCTATAAGTGCTGCAGGGAAGGACAAAGGAAAGAAGAAAGTGCTCGATGGTAATGATACATCTACTAGTCATTTGGGATTTGACAGAGATTCCAATGGTTCAAAGAGTTTGGATGATGAGCTTGGTATTCCTTCAGTCAGGACACCAGGTGTACATAGAGCTCATAGTAATGTAAAGGCTCCATTGAGTGATCCGGTGGTACGCAAATCTAGCAGGGTCAGATACCCTGTTAAAAGATTTTGTTTTGAAGGTTATGTAGCTCACCATTATGCTTATATGGTGAAACTAGTTGAGGATGTTGAGCCCACTTGTTTCGAGGATGTTGTTGGTCATGCTCATTGGGATGCAGCAATGGATGAGGAGATGGCTGCATTAGAAGGCAATAAGACTTGGGATTTGGTACCCTTACCTAAGGGTAAGAAAGCTATTGGTTGTAAGTGGGTTTACAAAGTCAAGAATAATGCAGATGGTTCAGTTAGCATGTATAAAGCTAGGCTAGTTGCAAAAGGCTATGCTTAAACATATGGCATAGATTATGAAGAGACATTCAGTCCAGTTACTAGGATGGCAATTGTTAGATGTGTGATTGCCTTGGCAGCAGCCAAAGGTTGGAGTTTGCAACAAATGGATGTTAAGAATTTCTTCTTGCATGGTGAATTGCAAGAAGAAGTGTATATGGAGCAACCAATAGGTTATGAGGATTTACAGCATCCCACATATGTGTGCAGGTTAAAGATGGCGCTATATGGGCTGAAGCAAGCACCTAGAGCATGGTCTAACAATATTGGAGAGTATCTAGTCAATATTGGATTTTGTATTTCTGATGCCGATCACTCACTTTATGTGAGAAAGGAAGATGCACGATTGGTCAGCATAGTTATCTATGTGGATGATTTGATTATTACAGGTAACAATGGCAATGGGATTGCTGATGTTAAGGACTTATTGAAGAAGAAGTTTGAGATGAAAGATTTGGGTGAGCTAAGATACTTTCTTGGTATGGAGGTGATCAGATGTGATGATGGTATATGGCTATCCCAAAGGCAGTATGGCTTGGATATGTTATCCAAGTATAGTATGACAGCATGTAAACCTCTTTCAATACCATTGGAGCAAAATGTGAAGTTGAGTGCTAAAGTTGGAGATGAGATAGAAGACCCTACTATGTTCAGGAGGATAGTAGAGAGTTTGATTTACATGACTATCACAAGGCCTGTAACGTATCCACTTGTTATCTCCAGGACACGTCTTAGTAGTCCATCGGAAAGGATGTCTAGAAAGCTCTGCCCGGCACTCCCATGGAATGTTACGGGGTTTGCGATCTAGGACTTTCCACATCTGCCACACGTAGGGGAAGTATTCTGGATATTCCCACTTAGGACCGGCGCGGTTAACAACCCCCTTGGTTATGGTCACGCAGGCAGTCGGGGGTAACTGAAGCAGCCTCTCCCTTCAGGCCTTCATCTTGAAGCATTAGATATCTATTTATCCTTTAATTCTTTGTTCAAACAAAGCAAAACAGTGCTCTTAAATCTGCAACAAGCACAATCATTTCCATTGGTTGTTATTGTTGGCCAAGTGCTAAGGAGTGAATCCTTCTTTCCGAATGCATCTAGCACTCGATCTGGGATTTAATTTTGACTTGGCAAGTTCCCCTATATCCTAGGTTAAGGCATACCCTATTAACCCGACTTGATCAATACCTTAAGTTCATATGTTATTCCAATTTATTGGCTTGTCCTTTGCTTCCAAGAAATTATTTTTACCCCAGAAAGATATTATATTAGGATGATTATTCATCTTGTTACAAGATAACTTGCATAAGAATCTGCCAATCTCATTCCGAGGCTAGTGGAGGGTCATGTTGTGTACAACATAACGATTGCACCGTCTATATCTTTAATGTCGGAATTGTCATTGCATGAGACTCACGTGGCTCGTAATATTTTTCAGCAGAAATATTACACTTCATGTCTTGAATAAATCTCAAATGCTCATTCTTTTTGGACACAATAAATCAATGATTTAAGTATGGGGCTAAAGAGAATCCAAGTTCTTCATGCATATCTTTGGATTTAGCAAATCTATTAGCTTTAGCAAGGAAGCTTTAGGCACTCGAATAGGCCTCAATTTCCATGGTACCTGTGGCATAGTAAATATTATCAAAGGAGAGACAACATTCAGATCCACCCAACCTATTTTAGCTAGCTGAAATGCAAATGCTTTTCCATGTCTAGCCAATATGTGCATAAAATAGTCTCTTTCAGGAGGCAAAAGAAACCCTTCTGCTCTAACTTTCAATTCTTATAATGTTTCAATTGTAAACTGATGGCATATATCTTTAGGATTCCATAAACTTGGTTGCCTTGATACTTTCTCATACAAATCCTCACTATCTATGGAAGTAGCAAAGAAGTTGGTTTCATTTTTTTGTCAACTATCTTATATTTCATCTCCACAACTACTTTAGCCCATTGTAGTTCTTCATGCTGAGTAAACAATGCTATAAAATCATACATCTCCAAAGAACATACTAACAACACTTTTTTTTAAGCCTCATTTTCTGCATATATGGTTATTAAAATCTTAACCATAGTATTAGTAATATTCAGCTCATAAAAGAGGCCTCAAATGCCTTCAATTTTGGTTAACAATCCCAAAGCTCTAAGTTCTTGAGCAACTCATTTCATAGATATGCATTCAACCTTGCACATAGCTTCTATATGCTTGAACCAACATGAACAGTTTGTGGTAAACTCAGAATAACCAGTAGTAAAATACATGCTTCTTTCCACCAATAGGATGACTATATCATCTCGGGTAAGTTACTCATGAATATATGTGAGCATCAAGTGGAATCAAAATAAGGTATTTTTAAAATACTATTTTTATACATTTTTTACATATAGAAGGATGTACTATAAAGGGGTTATTTATAGATTTAATAGAAAAGGGTTATGTTTATTTATAAAAAATCCACAAATAAGGATATTTATAAATAAACCTTGAACACACATGATGTAGAGAATATACATATAGTAACTTCCTCAAGTATATCATGTGAACAACACTATTGTAGCCTTGAATTACAACAATGCTTAGTGAAAATCCGATTCTTTGAATTTCCTTGCATTTTGAGACAAAGGAGACTCTCAAAGTTTATCCGAATTCCTAGGATGATTAATACAAATGGTAAGAAATTTGACTACTTTCCTCCCATCCTTGCGTCTAATTCTTGTTACAACTATATATATCATCTCTCACTTGACTTGGGTCTCACGTATATGTACTAACTCTACATCAATATGAATCATTCTTTGGGAGCACATCTTGTGTATCTCTCTTGTACTCTCTCTCTTTCTCTCAACAGGGTATCAGAGCTATGGATACATAGCAACAACAAGGAAGATAAGTTGTTACATTGTTTATACTTGATTGAATTCTTTGCACAAGTGATGATTTGATACATGAACTTATTAAAATTAGAAGTATTAGTTAATTTTGTCTTTAAAAACAAAACCAAGTGTGACTGCATAGCTCTCGTAGTGCTCTTGAATCTTATCAAAACCGCTTGTCAATCGGAGTTCTAGATCAAAAGTTATGATAGTTCAGGATTCAAGACAACAATTCTGCTCGAATCTGTGATTCTTTATTTAAAACTGTAATTCTAATTACAATTCGTTAATTTCTTGTCTTCGTTAATGACGTTGATTATGATAAGAAAACATCTTGCTGTTTTGTGCGATGTTTTATTCTTGTTCACGTTCTTTATTCGATTGAAATAGCACTTTTCTTATACATATCATCTCATCTTGCACATTACGTCTCTCTATTTCGGGCTTTCTTTTTAGTCACTCAATACTTTTCGTCGTTCTTACGTGAATCTCCCTATTTTGATTATCATGCGTCTCAACTACACTCGTCTTTTTCATGGTTTCAAGATTCTGCAATCTCATCTATTTGTTTTCTCTTGACGTACAGGCATGGCCAATTGCGTAATTGTTAATGGATATCCGTCTGGCCAACATTCAGTTCCTTTCTTCCAAGGAAAAGGATTTCTTGGGTGGAAAGTAAAGATGATGCTAATTCTTGAAGGTGATGAATTATTTGATATTGTTTAGGGCGACCTGTCTTGCCTAGTTCAACCTATTGATGTGATGGATGACAATTCTCTGATTACTAATGGCCTATTATTTGAACAATGGAAAATTGATCATAGTGATTAGATTCGTCGTGAGAAAGCGGCTCATCGTTATATATTGTCTATACTTCTTGACTCACTTATGTTGGATGTCTTTCATCTGGAAACCTCTCATGATTTTTGGGAGCATCTTAAGAATCTTCAATATAAGGTTGGTACCTCTATGCACTCTCATATTGAGGCTTTTAAAGACATTATCAATCAGCTTGGTGCTGCTAGTGCTCCTGTTGCTAAAAATCAGATTGTTACTCAACTTCTTCATACCATCAAAGATCCTTTATATGACAATATTATCACTGTTTTGTCTTACAAGGATGATATCCACTTTGACAAAGCATATATATCTCTTATTGAATATTCTCAGCATCATGAGCATCACTTGGAAAAATCTGATGTTGTTTTGATCACTCGTGAACAAAGGGATTTTGATGCTGCTTTTGTTGCTCGCAAGCATCCCACTTCACGTTTTCAGTAGGGTGCATGCCCTAATCAAGGTGGTAAATCTTCTCGTCTTGCTTATCCTAATAAACATTGTCCTTATTGTGATAAGAAAGGCCATGTGGCTTCTGATTGCTGGGCGCGTCAATATGATGAGGAGCATGGAGTTACTACAAAGAAACCTCACTTGTCCAAAAGTTTTCCTCCTTGTGATTATTGTGCACATATAGATCATCCATCTCGTCATTGTTATAAATGCATATATGATGAAGCACGTTCTCGAGCTTATATTGTTCAACAAACTACAACTGATAATGATCGTACTCATCAGGAGCTCAATTTCGTCCATCATGATATCTCTCCAGAAAAGATACTTCATGTTCATGATGGTTCTCTATTCATCGTTGATTCAAGTGCCACTGGAAACATGACATACCAATCGTAGTGGCTTCACAATTATCATCCTCTTCCTGTCAAGAAGTTTGTTTACCTTGCGGATGATACGACTTGTCAAGTCAAAGGAGTGGGTGATTTATATCTAGGGATTGTTTCATCCACTAGAATATTAAGAGGAGTTCTTCATGTTCCAGATTTACAAAGAAATCTTCTTTCTGTTGCTCGTCTAGTTGATCTTGGTTTGTTTGTTGGCTTTGATCATAATCAATGTCGTATAGAGAAAGACGGACATACTATAGCAGTGGCTCCTTGACATGGTAATCTATTTGAGCTATCATCGAATGATACGGTTGCAAATGTTGTTACTGCCCCTGGAGATGCAGATTGCAAATTATGGCATCAACGATTTGCACACTTCGATCTTGCCAAAATTCTTGATCTTCATCGTCATGGTCTTGTGCAAGGTATGGATCTTAAATCTCATCCACGTATGGAAATATGTGAGTACTGTGCACTTGGAAAACACCATCGTTCGCCTTTCCACACTTCTACTTCATCACATTCCTATGCTCTCTTGGATTTGGTTCAAACCAATATTTGCGGTCCTTTTCCTACCTCAAAATCTCAATATCGATCATTTATAACTTTCATTGATGATTTCTCACGGTACACACATGTCTATCTTCTTCGACATAAGTCTAAGGCTTTATCTATATTTAAACAATACAAGATAAGTGTGGAGCTTCAAACTGGATTCTCTACGGTGACAATGGTGGTGAATATGTATCCAATCTATTTGATGACTTCTATAAGGATCAAGGTATTCACCATGAGTTTACAGTTCCTTATTCTCGTCAGAAAAATGGTGTTGCTGAGCGCAAAAATCGCACTATTCTTAATGCTATACATTGCATGCTTATACACTCTAGTTTGTCTCAAAAGTTTTGGACTGAAGCACTTCTAACAGTCGTTTTTATTCAAAATCATCTTCCAACAACTGCACCTGTTGGTAAAATTCCTATAACAATCTAGACAGGGAAGACACCTTTAGTCTCTCATTTTTGCACATTTGGCTGTATTGCTTATATTCATGTGCCCAAGGACACTCGACATAAGTTGGATCCTCCAAGTTTGAAGGTTATTTTTCTTGGTTATTCAGATCATTCCAAAGGTTACAAATTTTATGATCCTTCTACTCAAAAGGTTATCATTAGTCATGATGCTATATTTGATGAGAAGACTATGGGTGGCACATGGTCATCAAATGTTTCAGATGATACACAGTCTTTGCTTAGTGCATTTCCTTACTTTCTTTGTGAGTCTACTAATTTTGATGATCATAAACCTCCTTCACCTCCAAAGAAGGCTAATGAAAATTTGGAGATATATGTCGATCTTCCTATTGAGATAGAGCATGGATTCTATTCTATTGAATATGATGTCTTTGATGATGCTATGTCTGTCCAAGAGGATCCAATATCGTATATGGAAGCTATCAATTCGTCTCAAAGGGATCAATGGCAAGAAGCTATGCAAGCTGAGTACGATTCTTTAATCTCCAAAGGTACATGGATTCTTACTGAACTTCCCCCAAATCGTGTTCCTATCAAATTTAAATGGGTTTATAAAACCAAGACCAAAGCTGATGGCTTGTTTGATAAGTTCAAAGCACAACTTGTTGCAAAAGGTTACTTGCAGATTGTAGGAGTAGATTATCAAGAAACATTTTCTCCCATTGTGCGCTCCATAACTGTTCATATGCTTTTGGCTTTTGCAACACTATTTGATCTAGAAATTCACCAAATGGATGTTAAAATAGCTTTTCTCAATGAAGATCTTGAAGAAGAAATCTATATGGAGCAACGTGAAGGTTTTATGATTGCAAGAAAGGAGCATCTTGCTAGCTTCATCGTGCATTATATGGATTGAAGCAAGCCTCTCGTGCTTGGTATATTAAGATTTATCAGTTCCTCATATCTAAAGGTTTGGTTGCATGTTTTGCTGACCCAACTGTTTACATCAAAAGGGAGGACAAATGTTTTATTATTCTTGCTCCATATGTTGATGATATTATTCTTGTGTCAAATAATATTGTTTTTGTTGAGTGTGAAATATGTTGGTTTTTGGGCTGATTTTTTGTTGTTTTTGATGATAAATGGTTGTTTATTTTGAAGTGTTTGGAAAGGTTTGGATAAGTTTGAAGGGTTTTTTATTGTTTTTGATGAGGATGTTTGGTTCTGTAAGGTCTAATTTTCTTCTGTTTTGTTTCTGTTTTGGTAGTAGAGATGGTTGAATGAATGTTTTGAGAGATGATTAAAGTGGTGTGAAGAGGTTTATGAAAGATTGAATTGGTTTTGTTTTGGTTTTTATGATTTTTATGAATTCTATTGATCTTCTGTTGATTCTTATGGATTCTGTTGTTCTGTACTTCTGTTGCTCTGTGGTTCTATTCTGTTATTTCTATTGAGTGTTATGTTGAATGTGTGGATATTTTGGGAAGTTTTTTTGTCTTAGGAAAGGATGAATGGAAGCTCTATCCAAGCTAATTGAGTGAAGAAGTAACTGCTGAAGATTTACAGAAGATTTACAAAAGGTTACAGAAGACAGTGACAGAAAGATTTCACAGGACACTATGAAGTCTCTGGTGACCTTTCATACCAGACATACCTTTTGGAAGGTGTATCCACGACCTAAGAAGGATTATTGAGAGTGATTATTGAGTATTGTATTGAGGATATGATTTACTATTGATGGAGAGAGAGAGAGAGAGTAAGAGATAGTCAAATCTATGAAAACAGTGTAACTATATATGAGAGATTGAGAGAGAGAACTATGAAGACATTGAAGATGAATAATATGTGATGTATTTCCATTCAAAGCTGGTGTATTTCTTTGTGCTGTTTTTTCTATTGATGGATTTTGTGAAGATGTTGAAGAATATGGTTCATTCTATCAAATCCGTGGGAGATATCTACTATGATGATGCGTGAAGAATTGTTGTTTTCTTTGTTTTGATGATCAAAGGAATGAAATAAAAGCTTGTTGATGTTACAAGATAGATTTTCTTGCAAGAGAACTCCCTCTTCCTTGGTATTTCTCTTGGGACTCCATGTTTTTGGTGTGCAACCGGGGAAACTTGCCATCAACAAGCACCAGAAAAGGCTGAAAATGAAGGAAATGGCATTGCCAAGAAGAGAAGAATTCAATGGATGTTTGTAAAGTTTCTTCTTCCACTGAAGAGTTGGAATTTCTCATAATCAAAGCCACTTTCCACAAGAATTTCATCCCACAATGGCGGAAACACATCACCATCATGATGCATGCTCTATGTGGTGGACAGTTTCCTCTTCCTGTTGAAGCAGCAGAAACTTGCATCTTGGTGGCAACCTATTTGGGAACAAACTGAAGAGCAGAAATAGAGAGAAAGACCATCCATGGAAGATTTGGCATTCATTGATAAGTTTCCAGACATCATCAAGTAGGAGATTATGAAGAAGCTTCAGGAGTCTTGGTCTGTAGAGGTTCACGAAGACAAGAAGGAAAAGAGTTGGAATTTGTTCGTGGATGCTCAACAGCAAGATACATGGGATACTTGGTGCACTGATAATCTTCTATTTGTTCAATTAGCAATCCACTGGAAGTTGGTAGATAGAGTTTTTTTCACAACATACACTGTTGAAACCCTCAGAAGCTGGCATTATTATAATGATGCAACAACGATCCTAAGAAGAATGAGTTTTGATACTTTTAGAACAGAATATCTTTCCCTCTATAGTGGTTTGAAAGCTGAATTCAGAGATGTTGAAAAGAGGAAAGTAGAGGATATGTTGGCAAGAGAATCCCTCAGAGACTAAAGCCCTCTCTGATACTATCGTGTTGAGTCCAAAATAACTGGTTAAAGCCAACCCCCTGATGAATGATGCAATAAAGAGACAAGCATTAGAACGAGTTCAGAGGTACGTGAGAAGAGAGAAGGCAAAAATCAAAGCTGAGAACGAGCTCGTAGGCAAAAGCTTCCTTTGACGCCCTAAAAGCACTCTTTACAGAAGCCCCCAGGGTGACTCAAGGTCCCCTTCCTAGTCAGATTCATCCTAGAAATATTGATGATATTCCAGCAAATGTAGTACCATTGCCAGTGTTTAAGGGAGAGTACAATGAAGACCCTGATCTTCATGTAGCAGAGTTTATGGTAGCATGTGTGGCTAACAATGCCAGAACCCTTGAGCATTGGCTAGCAATATTCCCCGCCACTTTCAAGGGTGCGGCATTTTAGTGGTATGAGAGACATGCAGCAGGAACTTTTGGCACATGGGACGACCTAAAGTTGGCCTTCCTCACTAAATTCAGGCGTGAAGGTTTTGAAGAGCGGATGGGAGAGGAGTTCATGAACCTAAGTCAGTCCTCTGGAGAAAGAGTAGAAGCATATGTCTCGCGAATGGAATCCATCCTGAAGAGATGGACTAACCATCATTTGGATGAAGGTATCCAGAAAGGAGTGTTTCTCAGGGGCCTACAACTCGAAGTTCGCAAGTTCGTGGAATTGAGAAGACCAGTCAATCTCCAAGCCGCAGTGGAAGGTCCAAGATTGTATGATAAAGTTGAAGAAAGGCTATCAATGACTCCAAGAAGAGGAGTCTTACCACCTCCTATGCTTGCAATGGTATACCCATCAAATGTGGTCCAAGGGACAGTTCCCTACCCCTATCCCCAGATGCAAACAATGCCACAGTATAGTGCACCTAATCCAGTGTGGTCACTGCCGCAGACGACAGTGCCTCAAATGATGGTTCAACCACAACAACAATGGCCTCAAATAGTTCCTCCAATGGCGAGTCAATAACAATGGAATCCTACCAAGTGGAATCAACAACCCCAAGTCTCAACAGGAGCTCTGAATCAAAACCAGAACAGAGGACCTTCTGGATCTACCCAACCATTGTATGAGGTAATTACACAAGCTTCCCAAAACCCTACAACAAGCACTGCAGGAGGTGAAAATATGAAGGATTACTTATCCAACTCAGTTGCAAGTATCAAGAAAGAGCTTCTGGATGTGATTACAGAGCAGTTACAGACGTTGAAGGTGAATACCACCAATATATCCACTTCTGTAGGAGCCGGAAGGGATGTGATGCGGTCAAATACTTGGTGTGGAAAGTGTCATCAAGCGGGACATTTAGCTACTGAATGTACCCGAAAACCAACCATTCCTGGAGCCTTCTGTTCTTACTCTTTGCGGAAGAACCATACAGAGGATATCTGCTCTCTAAAAGAGATGGATGAACGAAGACAGAAGGATGAAAAGACAAGATTCAACTTGCTGGAATCTAAAATGACAACACAGGATATTGGACCCAAGGCTAGAGAGTTTGGTCCTAATTTCGGTCCAAGGAGGTGCTCATCGGTAAACATAATGATGGATGTCACCATGAAAGACTTAGGGTTGCAAGGAATTCAACCTACACAGTGGCTTATCAGATTGGCATACCAAAGTAGAGTCAAACCGTTGGGCATCCTCCCATATGTAAAAACAACCCTTGCAGGAAGAGACTATTGGCTGATATATTTGGTGGTCAAACTAAATTCTTATGGGACCTCATACCCTCTGCTGTTGGGAAGACCTTGGCTTTTTGAAGCAAGAGCCAGGACAGATTGGTTCAAAGGAACCCTAACACTAGGCCGAGGACCCAATAAAGCGGTGTTAAAGCTGTATGGATCACAAAAAGGCAATGGATCCACATCCATTGAAGTCATAACTGACTCCTCTAACGAGGTAACAGATGGTATATCAGGAGATGAAGAGGCTGTTAAGCAAATCTTTCCTAAGAAAACAGAGGCACAGTCCCTAACAGTGGGCACTGTAAGCCAACCAAGGGAAGTAAAATCCTTGACCATGGGTGAATATCTCCTACCTCAATTAGAATTAACTTCTGAAATTACCTCTGATAGTGAAATAGAAGCATGGATGTACTGTTCTCCTTGTTACATGACAGTTGCAGAGACAGAGCTGAGTCAGTACAGAGACAGTACAGTTATAGATCAAAGACAGTACACAGATAGAGCGGATATAGAGACAGTTACAAAGATAATAGATACAGAGCCAGAACCAGAAGCAGAAGTAGAGTCAAAACTGGTGATGGAAGCAGAAGCAGATGCAGAGGCAGACAAACTATTCTTCTCTTATAGAGCCTCTACAACAGCCGAGGTAGAGCCTCCAGAAGATGAGAATGAAACTGATGAGGAAGAAAATGAAGTAGGCTATGGAAGTGCAAATGAAGAATTTCCTCTAATAGAGGATGATTTGGTTGATGTCCCTATAGAGACCTCAGAGGCCAAATATCTCAGGGTACTGGATGGAATGACCATGGTTCCATTTGGGTTGGTCAATGGACCCCAAAGTATGCAAAATCTATATAAGCAATGGATTAAAGGCATTAAAATTAAGTTCACCAATGGCTCCTGTCACCCTGGCTGTTCAGTCCAAAGTGAAGAAGATGATGATGCCCCCTGCCAACAAAAGCCCAATCCCTCAAAGTCACAGCCCCTAGCAGGTCCGTGCTATGTGACATTCCTGGACGCATCCTCTGAAGATGAAGCCTTGAGTCCTGAAGAGGTCACTACTCAAACAAAAGCAAATAAGGCTCTGATACCTTTTCAGCAATTTAAATAGACGAATGAGTCATCTGTTCAGAAGGAGGACATTGGTTCTAGTGGAACATCAAACGAGGATACGACTCTCTTGAAAGAGTCAGACCTCTACCCAGAAGCAATCCGTGGGACATTTATACGCAAAGTGGAAGGTGAAAGACAAGTAACATTCTTGGATGCTGAGGGTACTGAACGTCACTTGAAAGTGAGTCTAAATCTTCCAGAAGAGGAATTAGTGGTCATTCACAACCTACTAAAGGAGAACTTAGATGTGTTCACTTGGTTCTACAAAGACCTAAAGGGGATTGATCCTACAGTTTGTCAACATCACATTGATTTAGAGCCCGATACCAAACCTGTAAGGCAAAGACAAAGACGGATGAATCCTAATTACTCTGCTCTAGTGAAGGCCAAATTATTGAAACTTCTTAAAGCAGAGTTCATTTATCCCGTGGCTAACAGTGAATGGGTTTCGCCCATTGTGGTAGTACCCAAGAAGAACCGGAAGCTCCGATTATGTGTTGACTTTGGAAAGCTGAATTGGAAGACAAAGAAGGATCATTTCCCTATCCCTTTTACAGATCAACTGTTGGACACAGTGGCAGGCCATGAGCTATATTCCCTCTTAGATGGATTCAGCGGATATAACCAAGTCCAAATCGCAGAAGAGAACCAATCTAAAATAACCTTCACCATGGAATGGGGGACGTATGCCTACAGAGTGATGCCATTCGGGCTCTGTAATACTCCTGCCACCTTCCAACGAGTAATGATGGCGGCCTTCCAGAACCATCTGCATGATTTCATTGAGGTGAACCTTGATGACTTCTTTGTCTATAGTTTGATCCGTGAGCACTGGGGACACCTAGAGCAATGTTTTGACAGATGCCGAGAGTATGGGATTTCTCTCAACCCCAACAAATGTGTCTTTGGTGTCTCCTCAGGAGTTCTTTTGGGCCATATTTTCTTTGCACAAGGAATTGCAACAGACCCGGCAAAGATTGAAAAGATTGTCGCCTTAACAACACCGACAAACCTCAAGCAATTGAGAGGATTTCTTGGCCATGTGGGCTATTACAGAAGATTTATTGCACATTTTGCAACTAACGCAGCCCCTCTACACAAGCTCCTAAGGAAAGAAGCTAATTTCCTTTGGACGGATGACTGTGAAGAAGCCTTTAATACCCTAAAACAATGCCTGATTGAGGCACCTATTTTACAGCCTCCTGATTGGACGAAGGAGTTCCATGTGCACATAGATGCATCAGTTGAAGGGCTAGGTGTTGTCCTATGTCAAAAGGGCTCCTTGAAATTAGATCAACCGATATATTTTGCAAGCCAAAAATTCACTGATAGGAAACGGAACTATACAGTGACAGAGTTGGAGTGCTTGGCAATGGTGTTTGCCCTAGAAAAGTTTCGCCACTACCTACTGTCTACCCACTTTAAATTTTATGTGGATCATGTGGCCCTGTCCTTCCTGATGAAAAAAGCAGACGTGAAAGGACGAATGATGAGATGGCTCCTTCTATTCCAGGAGTTTGACTTTGAGGTAATTACCAAACCTGGTCGTTTCCATGTTCTGGCTGATCATCTGTCGCGTATCCCACAAACTGCAAACGAGGAGCAGGATGATCCAGACCTCCCTAATGCTTCCCTATTCCTGGTAGAAACTGTAAACCCTTGGTATGCAGACATTGCCAATCTGTTGGCAACCCAACAGTACCCTCCTGGCATTTCTAGTCGGGACAGGAAGAAGCTTATGTTAGAATCAGCCCCCTATACCCTGTTAGGCGGTGCACTATACAAGAAAGGCAAAGATGAAGTGCTCAGAAGATGTGTTGTAGGAGATGAGATTGGGATTATTTTGAAGGCTTGCCATGATGAGCCATGTGGAGGCCACTTTGCAGGAGAAGCTACAACCAGGAAAGCTCTGCTTGCAGGTTACTGGTGGCCAACCCTCCAGAAGGATGCATATGATTAATGTAAAAGATGTGATGCTTGTCAAAGGATGGGGAAACCCACAAAAAAAAGTGCCATGCCATTGCAACCTATCCTTCCTTTGAAGCCGTTTGAGAAGTGGGACATCGACTTCGTTGGCCCAATCGATCCTCCCACCAAAAGGAAACAAAGTAGATACATCCTTGTATGTACGAATTATGTTACTAAGTGGTGTGAAGCCAAAGCTCTAAAGCGGGACGATTGTAACAGCGTGGCCCTGTTCATGTACAAGAATATCATCACCCATTTTGGCAGTCCCCTAGAGCTGGTAAGTGACAGAGGCACTCATTTCATTAATAAAGTCATGGAAGAGTTGATAGATCTGTATAAGATCCGCCATCTCAAGTCCACTCCTTATCACCCCAAAGCCAATGGCCAAGTCGAAGTCATCAATCACATCCTCTTCTGGATCCTGACAAGGACGATTGCTGCATATCGTCATGATTGGGATGATTGACTTACAGAGGCCCTCTGGGCGTACAGAACCTCCCATAAAGCAGCAACAAGACAGACACCCTTCCAGCTGGTGTATGGTACAGAAGCTGTTTTCCCTATTGAACTCGAATTGCCCTCTTTGCGAGTGGCTATCAAAGAGCGTTTGGGGTACGATGATTCACTCCAACGCCGTCTCCTATACTTAGAATAATTGGAAGAAACTCCCAGGATGGCTCTATAGTGCATGGAAGCCACGCAAGCTCGACGTAAGGCTTACCATGACAGCTTCATCAAGCACAATGAGTTCAAAGAAGGTGATTTGGTCCTAGCCTATGATTCACGATTTGGCAAGTTTCCTGGCAAGCTCCAACAGCGGTGGATGGGCCCATATAAGGTACTTACTGTCAACCCTAATGGCTTTGTCCAAGTGCAAACCGTTGATGCCTCTGATGATCCCTTCCTGATCAATGGATATTGCCTGAAGAAGTACTTCCCTCCTTGGGGATCTTGACTCATGGTCACGTGATCCTTTCCCCCGTTGGCGTGGCACTGTAACTCTTATGATTCTACTTCTGATAGCCATTCTTCAGCCACTCCTGATGAGTGGACGCAACCCTCTGTCCCCTCAGCCCCACCTTCCAGCCCTGATCTCTTATCCTCTATTTTCCACCAGCGGCAATGGCGAGGTTGGTTTTGACAAATGGTATTTCTACCATTCTCTTGCTTAATTAAAAAAAAGGAAAAATATATATATCGGTCATGGGAGAAAATGACTTCGGTCCCTGTCATGCCGACCTATTCTTCGAGAAAAGGTGGAGACACCCTTGGGAATAGGAGAAAAAAAAAAACAAGAACAAAGAAAAAAAAGACAAAGAAAAAAAAGAAAAGAACAAACTATTATGGGAGAAAAGGAAGAAATTCCCTGTCATAGCAGGACTCGTTCCAAGAAAAGGTGTTTAACACCCTTGGGCGGGAAGCTCGTTGTGGAAAAGGTGGCAACACCCCAGCAGTCCAAAAAGTGGATTCATCAATTGACATCCCCAGGATCCAGTTCTGAAGCTGACTCCCTTGGTACGCTGTGTCCTGTGCCTTTATGCAGCGCGTTTGGCAATCCTCTAGCAAGCGCCATGTTCCTATCTAACACAACGTTCGATCTGATGGCTACCTCCCTGGGTATGCCTCTTCAACAACTGACGACGCGATCTTCATCGACAAACAATTGAGTGACGCGAGATTTCATCCTAACCAGATGGGGAAGTGAGTATGGTTGCCCTCTGTAACTATCAACAGAGAATAAGACAGAGGGTGGGGCGAGTGACTAGTCTTTTCCCTTGAAATCAAATGAGAGGTGGAAGTGTGAATGAAGTGTTGCACACACAGGATGGGCCTCTCAATGCACAAAGCACGATTTGTTCTTGTGCACTGCACCTTAAGGCTCCCTGGCCTTCCTTGTCGCACCGTATGCCGACACTGGGCAGGATGCACAGTTGCACCATCAAATGTGCACAAGGCATACAACCTTTGCACAAGTGACCGTGAGGATTACATCAATGGGTTTCTAGACATGGTTGCCCTCCTGTATCTATCAACAGAGCGTGAGACAGAGGGTGGGCTGAGTGTGACTGGAGTTTCTTCAATCAATTACCGAGAGGTGAGAATTGAGGGACATTACGACCTTTGGAGTCAGGTATGTTTTCTTTTCCCTATGCACCCATGGGGTGGGTCTCTGCCGTCCTCATAGGACACGTCACCCTGTTCTGTACACTGCACTGTAAGGATCCCTTGCCTTCCTCCTTGCACCTATGCCAGACGGGTTGGACGCACTAATGCACCATCAACTGTGCACCCTAGCATACTTCCTCTGCACCATTCCCCTTGTCAATTCCTAAACTAGGTGTGAGATATGGGTTTCAATCATTATTCATCGAGTGATGTCCGTAATGGGACGAGTGATTGTTCTCTCATCCCATTTGACTGCTGTAAGCTGAATGACTATCCTTCATCAGCGACACTGACTGGACGTGATTCATCCACCTGCTACCTCCCTGGGTGCTGCTGCATGGTCCCTGCCACGAAGGACGTGTGCTGTTAAGATACCTTGGTACCTCCTACAGCCGACAACAACAATGGACATGCCATCGACAGTCAACCTTGATTCTCGACAACATGGGCTAAGTTTTTCTAACCCTACACCTTGTTTTGTTAGTGATGTTCATGTTTTAAGTGTGGGGACGTTAGCGGTTGGTCTTTTGTGTGGTATTAGGTCCCTGTTGCTTGGTCAACCCTACCCATTAAGGTTTTACGTGTAGGGACGCATCCCTCCGCATCTACCTTGCATATCGCCCTGCATATGTCTCACTTTGACCATGCATGTACACCATGACTTTCTGTTACACTTCTAGGGTCCCTTCCCCACCCACCCGTCCACTGTCACGCCTCCCTTGGGGCTGTTCCTCCTCCATTTCTCTTTTTCTCTTATTTTGCTATGTTTCCATGTGAACGCACCCTACGTTCTCCCAAATTCCAATCTAAACTTATAGCCATGTTCATCCCTTTGAACTGTCCAATTTTATTTTTTACCCACCCCTGTTCCGATGCACGGTTTTTGAGTTATTCATTTTTGAGGGATTTTGCAAAAATTAGACCGTTTCCCATGTGAACGCGTCTTGCTTGCTTCGGAATGGTGATCTGACATGATAGCCTTGTCCTACCCTTTCCCCTTGACATTTTTCCTTTTTACTCCGTGTCCTTCCGATGCACGGTTGGTCCAATATTAATTTTGTGGTTTTTTTGGGACCTTTTCGTGTGTCTTTTTGACATTTTTCCATGTGAACCTGCCTTGTTTGCATCGGCATTCCAGTTTGACTTGACAACCGTGTCCATCGCGCCTTTCCCTATAGTTTTTCTTTTTTCTCCCCCTTATTCTAACTTTCGGATTTATTATTATTAATTTTTAAAAGTGTTTTTGAGTGTCTTTTTGGGTATTTTTTGCATGTGAATGCCTCCTAACCCTATCGGAACTGCATTTTAACATGCTAGTCCTATGCAACACCTTCCCCCGCACAATTGTTGTTTTAGTTGTCCCCTGTTTCGGTGAACCGATCTTCTGTTATTAATTTCCGACCGTATTTTCGTGTGTCATTTTTATGTTTTTCCCATGTGAACGCATCCTCTCGTGGTCGAAACTGTGTTTTGACGTGATAGGGTTGTGAGGCGCGTTCTTTTGCACAATTTTTCTTCTTTCCGCCCTTCATTCCAGTGAGCGAATTTCCTAAAATTAATCCCTGTATGTGTTTTCGGGACCGTTTTTTATGTTTTTTGCATGTGCACGCCCTTTATTTTCCCCGGAACCCCCTTTGACCTTTTCCCCTATCTTCCCCCTGCCATCTGGTACATTTTTTGTTTTTACGCCATTTCGTTTCGCCGATCGAATTGCGAGATATTAATTTTTTCCTTATTTTCACGTGTTTTGCGCGACTCGTCTCGCACTTGACCCCCCGCATTTGCGGTTTTACGCGTCTTGCCACGCCCACTCGCGTATGCGCACCCCGTGCCGACGTCCCGACGCCATTCCCATTCCGCCACGGCAAATTTTTTTACCCCGCCCCGCGCACGCGCGCGGGACTGGGGCACGCCTTGAATTTAATTAATTAGTTAGTTAATTCTTTTATTTATTTATTTATTTACTTTTTTTCCTCCCCCCACGGGCACCCTCCCCTATCCCAACCACCCACTCTCTCTCTCTCTCTCTCTCTCCTTCTCTCTATCTCTCTCTTCTTCGTGTTTTTTTCTCTCTCTCCTCCCCCTCTCTCTCTCTCCCCGTAACTCACTCCACCCTTCCCTTCTCCCTCCCCCTTTCACCTTCTCCCTCCACCCTCCTCCTCTGCTCTCTCCCACCACCATCTTCCCCCATTCCCTCCTCCTCCTTCTCCCTCCTTCCTCTCCCCCCTCCACCCTCTCGTCTTCCTCCCGCCTCGCCGCCTCCAGGTTGTCGCCCCACCCGTTCGCCCGTGCTGACGCCCACCTGTGGCCGTTCGTCACCCCGTTCCCGCTGCCTCGCCGCCTCCAGGTTGCCGCCTTGCCCGTTCGCCCACTGACGCCCGCCTGTGGTAGTTCGCTGCCCCGTTCCGGCCGCCTCACCGCCTACCAGGTCGCCGCCTGCCATGCCCTGGCCTTGCCGTCCTCACCTGGCGCCATTCGGCCGCCCTGCCGGCCTCCGCTGTCCCACTGAGCTTCTACCCCCCCCCCCCCCCCACCTCCCACCCTTTCCTTCCACTCCCACCACCACCCCCATAAACCCCCATTCCCACCACCACTCCCAACCCCCCCAGTCACACACACCCCCATAAACCCCCATTCCCACCACCACTCCCACCCCCCCCGTCACACACACGCCCATAAACCCCCATTCCCACCACCACTCCCAAACCCCCGCCCCCCCGTCACACATACCCCCTCCCAATCCCCTCTTCCCACCAACCCCCCCAATTCCACATTTCCACCACCTCCCCTTAATGCCCATTTCCACCCCCCGGTTTCCCCCACTACACCATAACCCCTTCCTAAGCCCACCTCCCCGCCCTAGCCCCTGTTCACCCCCTCCTGCAGCACGTACAACAACTAAACCGCATCCCCACCACCTACAACCCGTGGTGCTCGCACGGCAACCAGTGCGGTGGGTTTTATCGTGTCTCCTAGCGGTTGTTCGCGTGTGTGTACGAGAGAGCGTGTCTTTTAGCTGTTGTTCAAGCGTGTTTGGACTTGTCCGTGTGGTGGTGCGTGCTAGTTCGTGCACGCGCAGCTGTCACATGTATCTGGGTATTCCTTTTTGACAACCCGAATATCATTTTTTTAATCCACAACTCCATTAAATACATTTAAAATTAGCAAAAAAAGTAAAAAAGTTCTAAAAATTCTAAAAATTTACCAAAACTTACTGAAACCTTTTTCCACCATTTTATAAAATTTCTACCTGAAAAATCATATTTAAATAATTCCAAAAAATTCAAACTGGCTGAAAATCTTTTTAATTTGATGGAAATTGCTAAAAATTTACAGAAAAATACATAAAAATAAAAAAATAATTAGAAAAAATTTCAAAAAATCACATTTATTATTTTTTCATCTTTTGGAAATTTTCTTGATTAAAAAAAATATTTACATAATGTTGGATATTTATTTCTTTTTGCAACATCTTATGACAATATATTTATTATAAATCACAATATTTTTTGAACCTCCTCAACATTAAATGAATATTTCCATCATATTGACACAATATGGGTTTCCATCCTTATCGTGGAAAAATTTGGGTTCTTGGTTAAATTTAAACTTTAAAAAAAAAAACAAAAGACACAAATAAACAAACACACAAAACAAACACCAAACACCATAAACCCGAAAACAAAAAATGAAAAAAAACAAGAAAAAAAAATACAAACAATCAAACAACATCACAAACTAAAAACATAAAAACCCTACAAATCAACACATCGAACTAAATCCAAGATCTACAAAAAAAAAAATCTTCTTTTCTTATGATCATCCGTTTCTTTGTTCTTTGTCATAGTCATGGTATTAGCTTGTTTTTTCTTTTCTATCCAACAGGACGACTCTTGGCAGTCGATTGTTTGACAGTTTTCTGGATTTTTGTGGACTGGGCATTCTACTTTTGGGAGGTTGTGATTTCACACTTTGCAAACAGACCCACACATTACCAAGTTCTTTTCTTTTTCCCTCTCTCACTTGCATAGTAACACACATTAATTGTAAATAAAATCAACCGACCGTTGCACACACATAATTAACAGACTGCACCTCATAAATTGTAAATAAAATGAACCAAACCTTAATTGTAAAAAGAACCCCCGTCGTTGCACGTGCACCTTTGCACCCTAACCCACATAAGTTGTAAATTAAAATCAATTCACAAATGCACACGCACACGCGTCTCAGACACATTAACTTGTAATTAAAATCAACCCTCGAAGTCACGCATGCATGCACGCAAGTAACACACATCATCTAATTATAACAAGGAACTGCATTAGTAGAGACCCAGTCAGTCAGTCAGTCATGTCAAAATTTGAGTGGGGCTGGGTTACGATGTCGACTCACCATGCATTAACGGGTTAATTTAATAATAAACAATGCTTAATTGTTTACATAATAAAAAATGAGTCGTTAGTTTCACTCACACACTTCACCGCATTGTAGGACGTGAACGCTACATGGTAGTGGGAATAGTAATGTGACATTGGTCCATATGGTATTTTGATTGTGTCATGATTTTTTAAGTCTCTGTCTGGGCTACGAAAGGTAGTTTTATTTTATTTTCTGCCTGATACGGGGTTATAGGGTGCATGTATGTTTGCATAGCATGAAGCTTTCGGCCGCACGTGTGTAGAGGTCATGCTATCTTTTTTGTAGGATGTGATTTGCCTAGGGGTTGTTATGGTCCAGTTAGTCGTGTTAATTAGTCAGTTTCCTATCAATGGTCTCAGTCTTGGTTTTGTTTTTGGGTTTTGCAGGTTTTCTTTTTGTTTTCCTGGTTGTGTGTGTTGGTTTTTCTTTTACATAGTTTGAATGGCACCTCTTTCTACGCCTCCCATTGTGGTCCAGCATGTTCCTCTTGTGATCCATGATTATTCTCTTTTGTTAGAGGCAAATTGTATTCAACGAGCTGGCCTTCGCTCGTTTGTGGCTCTCACTTTACCACCTGTGGATGAGAAGCTGCGTTATTCTTTCCTTGCTTTTTACAAAAACCAGTTTGGCCTAGCTTACAATCGGACATTCTATTTATCAGTAGCCAATATCAGTGAAGCACTATGCTTGCCCTTATCTGCTTCCTTTATGCCCAGTGGTAACCAGCTATCTACTGACGGCTGAGGAGATAGTTACCTTGATGAAGAAGGAAACTTCCACTCCCTTCTCCTTAACCAGCTCATTAGTAGCTCAGGGGTGTCTGTTGCCCACATTTCTTCTCTAGTCTGGAAGCAGTTATGCTAGTTCCTACAGGACCGGTTCATGTCAGGGAAGAATGCATCCAAATACCTGTCAAAAGAATTATTCACAGCTTCTGTGAAGATTCTAGAGGGAGCTAAATTCAACTCGACCAGTTTCCTGTTATCTAAGATGGATCAGCATTTCGAGCATGTCAGGAAAGGTCAAAATAGTATTGTTTCTTATGGTGCCTTCCTACATAAGATCCTTACTTTTGCACCTTCTCCTGGTGGTGTTCCAGTGCCAGATCTAGTTCATTTACCAGTGCAGCCTACAGTATCAGTTTTTTCTCCTAGGCCCATGCAGCTTAATTCAGAAGATGAGGAGTCACCTGTTATTTTTTCTAGAAAGAAACGCCTTCGCACAAAGGGACCTTCCAATCCTTCTGTCCAAGATCCATTGGTGCAAACATCCATTCCTGCTGTGTCTGGCAATGCCATTCCTTCATTCCTTTCCTGTACCAATCTGTTTGCCGTTTTGAAAGAAAGATTAGATTCACCGATCCCTTCATCATTACAAACCATATTAGCTGGACCCATGCTTCCACAAATGGTTTCCAATGTCATGTCTACTTTGGAAACTTCCCTTACTTCCTGTATTCAGACACTGTACACACCAGTGTTTACACTTCCATGCAAGACAAGGTGGAGTCCCTCACTAGTCAATTGAGTAAGGCACTGGAGGATCTGTTTTCAAAAAGGGCTACCCTCATTGATATCCACAATCAGATGACTACTGCCACAGCCTTAATGGATTCATAGAAGGTCACTATTCAGGAGAAGCTAAGATTGTTAAACTAGAGGAGGAGAATGCATCTTTGATGCTTGAGAAGAATTCTACCCTCGTAGAGATGGTCACTTTGGCTACTAAGCTTGCTACCAGTGAGGGTCTGTTCCAACAATCTCAGGACATTGTAGAGTCCCAACAAAAGCTCATTGAAGAACTTAATGAGAGGGTGGATGTTCTTTTTGTTTCCCCTCCTGCTCCTGTATCTTCTGTGGTGTCATCCCCAGAGGAGCTTAATCAGTTGCAACATAAGGCTAAGCTCTGTGATGGGTTCTCAACTAAGGTTGATCGCCTTCAGCAAGCGGATGGATTGTGTACAAAGTGATTTTGCCCATTATACTGAATTGGTGTCACCTCCTCCATCATTTTGGGTGAAATATCATCAACAAAGGTTTGCCTTATATATCTCTTTGAGCAATGTGGATTTGGAGCCTCCAGAGGATGGATGGTCCAATCTCTGGCCTGCGTATCTCTTACGAGCTGTTTTTGACAGATTTGTGGATGATTTGATTTCCCATGAGGTCCAGTTACTCTCTTTCATGTATCTTACATGCTATTTACAGATCCCTAATGAGGAAGATTTAAATGTTTATGTGGGAGATGTCATCTTACAGGCAGTGATGTATGTACATTCGGTTGAGCTTCTGTTAGCAGAGAGTTTAAGAACTTATCATGAGCAGGCATCTTGGTGCAAGGGATATGCTTGGCATCCACCTTTGGAGGATGTTACTTTGGAACCTCGCCGCCTCAGAAGTGTCTTTCATAAATCAGATATCCAGCCTCTTCAATCTCAGTTGTTGAGCTTCATTGCTGATAACCCATTATTTACTGAGTCCTTCTTTCAAGATTTAAATTTCCGATATTCTATTTATCCTTTAGATCCTACTGATCTTTTATCATATTCCCTAATGTCTTATCGTTTCCCATTATATGTTTCTCTTCTTTCATCTAGTCCTGATAATATTCCTCTCTTATCATTTACCCCTTCAGGATTTCCTCACATTCCAGTGTTCACTACATGTCCTTTCATTGTTGAATCCTATAGTATCTCCAACCCCTTTTGACATTCCACCTACTGTTCCTCCTGTTCCTTTAGTTTTTCCAATAGAATCCCTTCATACATTTTTGGTGTATTATCCATCCTTTCCACCTTCTTTATCCCTTCAATTACCTTTTTTTTATGATTTGTCCTATCCTCCATTACAATGCTCTCCTTTCATTCCATTACCCTCTCCGACAGATTACATTAACCTTCCTCCCCAAACAGTGCTGGATACCCCAAGGTATGATGGTGACATCCTTCGTAGAAGGCAGTGGACATTACATGATTCAGTGAGACAAGTCCAGTGTTTAATTGGCCTTTCATTCTAGGGTCCTGGGATACTTCTGCAGCGTGTTTCAATTCTTACCTTCACTTTGCTAGGGTACACGGTACTTCTGGAGATACCATAGTTCGTCTTGCTGCTCATTTTTACTGGTATCTTGCGTTCATGCATCATCAGTCACATTTTAATACTCGCAAGGGTATCCCCCAGATGCTGATTAATCCAAATGAGGATGTAGCAGTTGCTCAGATGGATCTCTTATATTATTTTGCACAGGCCTTCCCTACCAGATTCATCATTTTATTGGAAAGGATGTGTTGCCTACAATTCCTCCAAAATGTACCTCAGTACTTTGTGGATGAAAACAAAGCCTTGGACCATCTTAAAACTAGTTTGCAGTTTAAGAAGAAATAACTTCATCCTACTTAGTAGGAGGGTTTTCTTGATTGTATCCACTCTCTTCTTTTTAATGGAAATTTCTTCTTTCTCTTCAATATTTTTGAGGAGATGTGCCATCCAGATTATATTTATGTATGGGTATTTTTTTTGTATTGGGTATTTTTGTTTTTCTTGGTGGATGAGGAGCTTTGAAGATTGATGATGTTGCTTATTAGCTGGATGAAGTTGCAGTTGAAGATTTGGAAGCTGAAACATATTATATAGGGTTTATGAAGCTGATGTTGGGGTCGTGATTGTAGCTGCTACATTATGCTGATTGAAGATTTTTTTAAAGCAAAGAGATTAGAGCTTTTATTCATTTTTTCCTGAGGCCACGAGGACGCTTCCTTTCTAAGTGTGGGGATATTTTGAGTGTGAAATATGTTGGTTTTTGGGCTGGTTTTTTGTTGTTTTTGATGATAAATGGTTGTTTATTTTGAAGTGTTTGGAAAGGTTTGGATAAGTTTGAAGGGTTTTTTATGGTTTTTAATGAGGATTTTTGGTTCTATAAGGTCTGGTTTTCTTTTGTTTTCTTCTGTTTTGTTTTTGTTTTGGTAGTAGAGATGGTTGAATGAATGTTTTGAGAGATGATTAAAGTGGTGTGAAGAGGTCTATTGTTTCTGTTGAGTGTTATGTTGAATGTGTGGATATTTTGGGAAGTGTTTTTGTCTTAGGAAAGGTTGAATGGAAGCTCTATCCAAGCTAATTGAAATGAAGAAGTAACTATTGAATATTTATAGAATATTTACAGAAGGTTATAGAAGACAGTGACAGAAGACAGATTTCACAGGACACTATGAAGTCTCTAGTGACCTTTCATGCCAGACATACCTTTTGGAAGGTGTATCCACGACCTAAGAAGGATTATTGAGAGTGATTATTGAGTATTGCAGTGAGGATATGATGTACTATTGATGGAGAGAGAGAGAGAGAGTCAGAGATAATCAAATCTATGAAAACAGTGTAACTATATATGAGAGATTGAGAGAGAGAACTATGGACATTGAAGATGAATAATATGTGATATATTTCCATTCAAAGATGGTGTATTTCTTTGTGTTCTTTTTTCTATTGATGGATTTTGTGAAGATGTTGGAGAATATGGTTGATTCTATCAAATCCGTGGGAGATATCTACTATGATGCTGCGTGAAGAATTGATGTTTTCTTTGTTTTGATGAGATCAAAGGAATGAAATAAAAGCTTGTTGATGTTACAAGATAGATTTTATTGCAAGAGAATTTCCTCTTCCTTGGTGTTCCTCTTGGGGCTCCAGTTTTCTTGGATGCTATGAAGAAGCTTTTATCGACTGCATTTGAAATGGTGGATCTTGGTGAGATACATTCTTGTTTGGGTATTCAAGTTCAATGACACCAACAACAAGTTATTCTTCTTCTTTGCGAGACAAAGTTTATTAATGATATTTTTAAGAAGTTTGGGTTGAAAAATGCACACTCTGCCAACATTTCCATTCTTTCGAGCTCTACCAAGGGTACATCTACAACACGCAATGAAGAATCAGCCATTCATCAACATTTTGCTAATCTTGTTGGTTGTCTTCAATTTATTGGTTTAAACACAAGACCATATATTTTATTTGCAGCTAACTTTTTGGGACAGTATCTTTCTTCCCCTTCCACTATTCATTGGAGTGCTGCAAAACGTATTCTTAAGTACCTCAAGGGTACTAAGGAGTTTAGTCTTATTTATCATTGTCAAGAGGATTCTTCTTTATCTTCTTCAACTTCTCTTGACCTTATTGGATATACAGATGCTGATTAGGAAAGTTCACATTTATCCATGCAATCTACAAGTGTGAATTGTTTCTTTGTAAATGGATGTTTGGTTTCTTGGTCCAGCAAGAAACAACAATGTGTTGCGGTTTCTACAACTAAGGCCAAATATGTTGCTGCATCATTAGCAGCTCGTGAGCTAGTTTGGCTTCGACAACTACTTGTAGATTTGGGACATCCTTCATCATCTAGTACACCTCTTTGATGCGACAACCGAAGTGCTATTAGTCTTACCAAAGACTATATACAACATAGTAAATCAAAGCATATTGCTATTCATTATCATTATGTTCGACATGAAGTCAAGAAAGGTTCCATTATGGTGGAGCATTGTCCCAGTGATCAAATGGTTGCAGACATCTTTACAAAAGCTCTTAGTGAAGCTCGCTTTAGTTCATTAAGACATGCAATTGGTATTGTTCCAAGTTCTTGTCTGACTGATTGAGGCATGCATCATTGTATTCAAGAAAACTTTATAGTAAATCATTTTTGTATCGTAGGTATGTGTAGAGGCTCGGGTTTTTCCCTTGTTCTCCCCAAGGTTTTTTTCACTCGTAGAGCTAGAGACCTTTGTTTGAGTGGGGATGTTACAACTATATATATCATCTCTCACTTAACTTGGGTCTCACCTATATATACTAACTCTACATCAATATGAATCATTCTTTGGGAGCATGTCTTGTGTATCTCTCTCGTACACTCTCTCTCTCTCAACAATTCTTACATAAGTAAAACCCTCATCAAGCACATTTCTTTCCATATGCACTCCTATAATATAGGGTTGTCCCAAAATCACTGCATATGAGGAACTATCTTGCACAAAGAAGTGCTGCTCTTCTTACACATCACCAATCATCACTTTTACATTGGGACACACAACATAGATCTCCCTTGAAGAATTATTTGTAACCCTCATATGCGAGCCATGATAAATGTCCATAAGCCATGCAATGTTCTCATAAAATCCATGCTCAATGGCATTAATCTCAAACCTGAACCCTAGTCAAGCAAAGCAATCCAAGGAGTTTCATGCTCCCCTATTTTCACTACCATTTTAGTGGTAGCCCTTGTCGAGTGATTTTTTATGTAATGACTTTGAGGAATAAATCCCATAGTCTCTTCCCCATATTGTTGCATCTACCTTACTCCACCATGTATATTGCTACAAGACGATGCATTTTCTTCTCTTTTCCATGTGCTCCCCACTAAGTAGTAGCACTGTCCATTGATAAACCAACAGTTACATCATGCTCATATTCAGTCCCAATGCCCAACAAACTAATTTTCTCTTCAAATTGTAGCAATGCACTAGTGGTATCTCCAAGAAATTGATGCTTTTTTTAAATTATCTCAATGATTTTGTCATGAAATTCCCACTTGGAAAGGCCAAGAACCTCTCCAAGGTGAATTCCACCCCACTTTTTAAAATCCATTCTTTCCCACTTTTTAAAATCCATTCTTTAGGAACCTTCTTGAGATCTGTGGCTGTCTCAATATCAAATTGCAACTTATATCCTGACTACTTACCCTTTCTTTTGCCCTCTTATTTACTATCCTATTTCCACTCGTGCCCAACCTGCTCCATTGCATAACATGCTTGGGAGATAGTTGATTTGCAAATTTAGGCTAATCCACGCTTCTTCAGATCACTCTCTTAGATGTCCTTGCATTATCTTTATCTCTCTTCTATTTCTCTTACCACAATTATATTTATGTTATATACTTTTGCTAAATATGCATACACTGAATATACATCTATAGGTAATTCCTAGCTAGTTATTTCATGAATGTCTTGCCCTACATGAGATATTTCAATATGAGTAACTTTTCTCTTTTCAATTGTATGCAAAGCATGTGTCCATATTGTAGCCTTTAGACATTTGGCCAAGCATTCTATCCAATTGTAGGCCAAAAGTAGTAGCATGCACACTTCTTTGTATCACTCTGTTTAGATGTCCTTGCATTATCTTTACCTCTCTTCAGTTTCTCTTACACAAGTATAGTCATGTTCTGTACTTTTGCTAAATATGCATACATTGAATATACATCTATAGGTGATTCGTAGCTACTTATGCCATGAATGTCTTGCCCTACATGAGATATTTCAATATGAGTAACTTTTCTCTTTTCAACTATATGCAAAGCATGTGTCAATATTGTAGCCATTGGACCAACCATCATTTGGCCAAGCATTCTATCCAACTATAGAAAAAAAGTAGTAGCATGTATAGCCACATAAGTATTTCGAACAACCAAGTCTTCCACCAACTTTTACATACCTCCCTTTCAAAAATTCAAAGCAAGAAGCAATCATGTTTCTTGTGAATGGATCATGACATATTTTCAAAAGATGAGTTGTCATGCCAAGGCTTCTTGATAAGCATGAGAGAAAGAAGAAAAATTCTTGTGTGTTTTACTCACCTCCCAACCAAATCTACCCGCTTCCCACCTTCTAATTGGGTCTCTAGGGGCTGGTTTCATGGTGCAACCGATTGATGTTCCCAAATAGACAAGTCCTACCCAATTTAACAAGAAATGAAAGGGTATCGCCCAAGCTTCAAACCTTTGAACTTCTTGCCCTTGTCTGGGACACACTATCTAATGGCCCTCTTGGGCTACTTGCCTGGCCAAAGGTTATTATATCTAACATTCTCTCCCCCTTTCAAAAAAAATCATTGTCCTCAATGATTAATGATGGGAACTATCTTCGAATCAGGGCTTTTGATTCCTATGTAGCATCAGTAACTAGTAGACCCTTCCAGGTAAATAGATACTCGTGGAAAGTACAATTACACAATCGTTTCTCTCTCTGATGTAGTATCTTTTCTGGTCCATGGTCAACAATTGAATCCTTTTCCTACAAAGATACCATACCATCAATTAGATTATCATCACGTGAGATATACTTTCTCAATTTGTTAACATGAAACACTACATGAACATGGCATCTAGGAGGAAGTTCCAATTGTCAAGCTACATCACTTAGCTTCTAAATAATTTTCCATAGTCCAAAATATCTTGGAGATAACTTTGGACATTTTCCAGTCGATAAACTAGATTACTTGGTTGGTACTTGGAAATTTTTTTTCTCCTAATTCAAAGATCCTACTTGACCTTTTCTTATTTGAAAAATGCTTAGCCCTATCAGCATCTTGCTATAGCTTGGCTTGAGCAATTTCAATATTAGCCGATATGTCAGTAAGAAATTTTGCCATAGTTGGGCATTTCTCATCCGACCTTACTGTACTAGGAAAACTTGGGTTCATTCCACAATTTATTTCAAAAGGAGACAAACCTTTTTGCCTTATGAGGGTTGTTATATGCAAATTGTTATACGCAAATTCTAACAAAGACAAATGTGTATCCCAATCTGTTTGTTTATCAGATACATATGCTCTTATCATGTCTTCTAGTATCTGATTGAATCTTTATGTTTGACCATCTGTTTCTGGGTGATCACCACTTGACATGTTTAAAGACACATTTAAATGACCAAAGACATGACACCAAAAATAGCTAGTAAACCTAACATCCCCATCAGACACAATGGATGTAGGTAGACCATGTGTTGAGATGGCAAGCTCAACACATGTGGACATGGATGATGGACCGCCTGGTTAGATGGGTCCACACGTCTACACTTAGCACGTCGGTGGTCATTATGACTCTCACATGGCCACTGACTCATTACTTATTATATTCAGGTTGTTACACCTATTTACAGCTGGCATAGTTATAGCGCCAGTCGACTAGTGTAGTCGGTTATGCATTGTTTGACTTAGTAGGCCACTTTCCTTTTATGTTGTATCTTATCTATACTTTGTGTACATTGGAAAGAGTGCGGAAGAAGAAGAAGAAATCAGTAAGAAAACGTTTTGGCCTCCATCTCTCTTCTTGTCTCTTGAGTGAGCTTCTCCTTGTGCATTCTGTGTGTGTTCGGTGCAGCATCTTGAGCAACCCCCTCCACCACGCGATTCTTGACATGGTATCAGAGCCACTCCATTGAGAGAGGATGATTTTGAAGGTTGAAGTGAAGGAGAAGAAGCAAGGTTCGAGCAAGCAAGCTACGGGTAAGAATCTCTCCCATTCTTCCATTCCTTCTCTTGGATAGTGCCTGTGGAGGCACCGGAAGCAGGGCAGAGCAAAAATCTCAGATTGCAGTGAGATTTGGTGTGCGCGAAGAGCGCTGTGTATTCTGCAGACAAGCCCTTTAGGGCTTATCCACAGAGATTTTGGGCATTTGAAGCCGTTTCAGGGCCCGTTTTAGAGCCGCAAGGTTGCGGACAGCAGTTTCGGGGTACACTGTGACTTCGACTGTATTGACTGAACGTGGGTGCCCAGGTTACAGATTTTAGATCTGTAAGTTCAAAGGTGTTTATCAGTGAGTAAACACAAGGTTTATCTGCAAATTGGTTGCAGATTGCATGTATTGTTGAGCAGACAGTAAAAAAGGCTGTCTGGTGTATTGCTGTGCACTACAGGTCAAGGGTTGCAGAATATTTACTTGTTGTTTGGTATTAGTTTTATGATAATGGCAGAGAACAGTGGAAGCCCCATCATTGAGAAGCTCGACAAGAACAACTACCCATCATGGAAGTTTCATGTCACGAACTTCCTTATTGGAAAAGGCCTCTACGAGTTCGTTTCAGGTGAAGAAAAGGAGCCGGAGGTGAGTGATCCTCCAACTGTAGAAGAGACAAAGGCACGAAAGGAATGGAATGCAAAAGACAAGAAGGTCATGTATTGGTTGTCTGCAGTAATTGACAATAACATGCTGGGACACATTAGAAATGCAGAGAATGCATATGCAGCTTGGACCATACTTGAAAGTATGTTTTCTGTAAATACAAAGGCACGAAAGATTCAACTCAAGCAAGAGTTGAATACATTGAAGAAAGGGAAGATGTCTATCAATGAGTATGCACTGAAAGTAAGAAGCATTGCAGATGCATTGGCAGCGATTGATGCAATGCCCGATGATGATGATTTGGTGTCGTCTACCTTGGGTGGACTTAACAATGAAAAGGCTTGGAAGTCTTTTGTAACTTCCGTATATGTCAGAAAGCCATTTCCAGATTTTCGATGAATTGGTCTCCCTTATGATTACTGAAGAGATCAACATGCAGAGTGAGACATCTGAAAGAAGTGGTGAACAGGTCCAAGCTTTCTACTCCAGTTCTGGAAGGGGACGTGGCAGGTTCTCTTCAAGAGGCCGTGGTACAGGACGTGGTAGTGACAACCAGCAAAACAGATTGAATCAGCAATTTGGCGATATGCAGGTTTCAGGAGGTCGTGGTAACTTTAGAGGCAGGGGGAGCTTTAGAGGAAGAGGTGGATGGCAAAACAGAGGTTCTAACAACTCTAGTATTGTGTGCCACTATTGTGGCAAAACAGGTCATATTGCAGCCCAATGTTATGCTAAGAGAGATGATATCCGTAGTGGTAAGTTGCAGGAAGGAAACTATGCATCGTCTTCACGACAGAATGAAGACAAAAATGAACGTTTGTTCGTTATGCAGCATATGCTGAATGCTGTTACAGGAAAGGGAACACATGAAGATATTTGGTATGTTGATTCAGGTGCATCCAATCATATGACCAGCCATGCAGAATGGTTTGGAGAGACGCAGGATTTGCAGAATGCAGGTTATGTGCAGACGGGTGATGACTCATGCCACCCAATTTCACACATTGGAAAAGTTCCCTTGTCATTGCATGATGGTAAGACAAAGAGTCTTTCAGATGTATTACATGTACCATCTATTACAAAGAACTTGGTGTCAGTCGGTCAAATGGTAGAGCAAGGGCTGCAAGTCAGATTTAATGTAAAGGGCTGCTTTGTAGAAGACTTCAATGACAAGTGCAGGTTGGTAGCAAAGGGAAGTAGAGTTGGACGTATGTTCACTCTAGATGCTGGAATTCCTACTATGAATGCGGCTATGTATGCCAAAGGAAAAGGTGTTGTTGCAGACATTGAAATTTGGCACAAACGCATTGGACATGCAAATGTACAAAGGCTGAAATTAATGCAGTCCAAAGGGTTGGTTACAGGTTTGCCTACATTTAAAGTTGCAAAATTTCAGAAGGTATGTGAAGCATGTCAGTTTGGTAAGCAGGCAAGACAACCCTTTTCACATGACAGAGATGTAAGCAGAAATATCCTTGATGTTGTGCATACAGACATTTGGGGGCCTACACAAAATGTATCTCTTGGAGGCAGTTCATACTTTGTCACATTCATTGATGATTGTTCTAGAAAGCTGTGGGTATATTTTATGAAGGAAAAGAGTGAAGCTTTTGAGCACTTTAGAACTTTCAAGGCTGCAGTTGAAAGAGAAACAGGCTTGAAAGTAAAGTGCCTGAGGTCAGATGGAGGGGCAGAGTACCTCTCAAATGAGTTCAGTGATTTTCTGAGGTCTCATGGGATAAAGAGACAGTTCACATGCAGGTATACCCCACAGCAAAATGGGGTTGCAGAAAGGAAAAACAGGCATATTGCAGAAGTTGCACGCGCCTTGATGGCTGAAAAGAATATGCCTAAGCATTTTTTGTCTGAGGCTGTTCATACTGCTGTTTATATTATGAACATAACTCCCACAGCTGCAGTTCATGGTATGACCCCCGAAGAATGTTTTACAGGTAAGAAGCCTGATGTTTCACACTTGAAAGTATTTGGCTGCATTGCGTATGTTCATGTGCCAGATGAGTTGCGGAAGAAACTGGATCCAAAGGCTGAAAAGTGTATCTTTATTGGATACTCTTTAGAGCAAAAAGGGTATCGCTGTTACAACCCTGTCACATGTAAGTTCAGAGTGAGCAGGGATGTCATCTTTGATGAAATGAGCAGTTGGTATGCATCTAGTGGTGATGCATTGGATGTTGATGATGATCATGACACTCATGTGCAGGCTGAAAGGCAAGAATCACGGACTCTTAGTGGACCAGAGACATCATCTGGTAGTCCTTGGTCTGGGAGACTAAGGAGTACCTCTACATCTTCGAGTGCATCTAGTAGCACTATAGGTAAAGACAAAGGAAAGAATAAAGTGTCAGAAGGCATTGATGCAGTTCTTGATGGAGACTCCAGTGGCTCAGAGAGCTTGGATGATGAGCTTGGCATTCCTTCAGTGAGGACTCCAGGTGTGCAGAGAGCACGTGTTAATGCAAAGACTCCATTGAGTGATCTAGTGGTACGCAAGTCTAGCAGGGTGAGATACCCTATTAAAAGATTTGGTTTTGAGGGTTATGCAGCTCACCATTATGCTTATATGGTGAAACTAGTTGAGGATGTTGAGCCCACATGTTTTGAGGAGGCTGTTGGTCATGTTCATTGGGATGCAGCAATGGATGAGGAGATGGCTGCATTAGAGGCCAATAAGACTTGGGATCTAGTATCATTGCCAAAGGGAAAGAAAGCTATTGGATGTAAGTGGGTTTATAAGATTAAGCACAATGTAGATGGTTCTATTAGCAGGTACAAAGCTAGGCTGGTTGCAAAAGGCTATGCCCAAACATATGGCATAGATTATGATGAAACCTTCAGTCCAGTTGCTAGGATGGCAACTGTCAGATGTGTGATTGCTTTGGCAGCAGCCAAAGGTTGGAGGTTGCAGCAAATGGATGTAAAGAATGCCTTCTTGCATGGTGATTTGCAGGAAGAAGTGTATATGGATCAGCCAGCAGGTTATGAAGATTTAGAGCATCCCACGTATGTGTGCAGGTTGAAGAAGGCACTCTATGGGCTCAAGCAAGCACCAAGAGCATGGTCTGACAAGATCAGAGAGTATCTTGTCAATATTGGCCTTTATGTTTCTGATGTTGATCACTCACTTTATGTGAGAAAGGGAGATGCAGGTTTGGTCATCATAGTCATCTATGTGGATGACTTGATTATTACAGGTGATAGTGATAGTGGGATTGCTGAAGTCAAGGGCTATTTGAAGATGAAGTTTGAGATGAAGGATTTAGGTGAGCTAAGGTACTTCCTTGGCATTGAGGTGATCAGATGTGATGATGGTATATGGCTGTTCCAAAGACAGTATGGCTTGGATATGTTGTCCAAGTATGGTATGACTGCATGCAAACCACTTTTAGTCCCGTTGGAGCAGAATGTAAAGCTGAGTGCTGATGTTGGGGATGAGATAGAAGACCCTACTATGTTCAGGAGGATAGTGGGGAGTTTGATCTACATGACCATTACAAGGCCAGACTTGAGCTATGTTGTTGGTCTTGTGAGTCAGTTTATGCAAGTACCTAGAAAGCCACATTTGGATGCAGTGAGACGCATATTGAGATATGTGAAGTCCACATTACATTATGAGCTTTTCTATGAGGCAGGTACAGACGTACAGGTGTTTGGATACACAGATACAGATTGGGCTGGTAGTATGTCTGATAGACGATCTACCAGCGGATACATGTTCTCTCTTGGTAGTTCAGCAGTTGCTTGGAGCAGCAAAAAGCAATCTACAGTTGCTTTGTCGAGTACAGAGGCTGAGTATAGAGGTGCTGCTGTTGCAGCATGTGAGGTAGTATGGCTGCAAAAGTTACTGGCTGATTTGGATGTGCAGGTGGAAGGTCCAGTTGTCATTTATTGTGACAACATGAGCAGTATACAATTGGCTAGGAACCCTGTGTTCCATGCCAGGACAAAACATATTGAGGTACACTACCACTTTGTGAGAGAGAAGGTACTAGCAGGTGAGATTGACTTGGTGTATGTCAGCACACAGGATCAGATAGCTGATATCTTCATGAAGGCATTGGGTACAGAGAAGCTTCAAAAGTTTCGAAGCTTACTTGGAGTTGCAGAGATGCAGTTGAGCTTGAGGGGGAGTGTTGAGATGGCAAGCTCAACACATGTGGACATGGATGATGGACCGCGTGGTTAGATGGGTCCACACGTCTACACTTAGCACGTCGGTGGTCATTATGACTCTCACATGGCCACTGACTCATTACTTATTATATTCAGGTTGTTACACCTATTTACAGCTGGCATAGTTATAGCGCCAGTCGACTAGTGTAGTCGGTTATGCATTGTTTGACTTAGTAGGCCACTTTCCTTTTATGTTGTATCTTATCTATACTTTGTGTACATTGTAAAGAGTGTGGAAGAAGAAGAAGAAATCAGCAAGAAAACGTTTTGGCCTCCATCTCTCTTCTTGTCTCTTGAGTGAGCTTCTCCTTGTGCAGTCTGTGTGTGTTCGGCGCAGCATCTTGAGCAACCCCCTCCACCACGTGATTCTTGACACCATGCAACCTAAACACATGATCAATAAACAAATCTACGACTTGTGGAGCTTCCACACTTTCATGAGTGGCTACAAAATGAGCTATTTTACTGAAGCAATCCACTATCACTAGGATAGTGTCTTTTTGTCTCTGGGTTCTAGGTAAGCCGATAGTGAAATCCATGGAAATACTTTTCCAATTAGATTCTAGAACTTCTAATGGCATTAGCAAACTTGATGGCTTCACCCTTTCTTCTTTATTAACTTGACATTGAAAGCATTGTTTGACATATTGGCAAACATCCCTAATCAAAGAGTCTCATTCTATGACCTGATAAATTTTTGCCATATAAGAGTCCTCTAAATGTCTTCCTTTATTTATTGAAGCAATGAGCTTTCTAAAATTGTAAAGATCATTTGATACATGATACGAGATAATGCATTAGCAACAATATTATCCTTACCCTTCTTGTATAGAATTTCCTTATGAAATTCTTGCATCATTTCAGCCCATCGAGCTTGGTGCCCTCGAAGATCTGGTTGAATAAGAAAATACTTAAGGCTATGATGATCTATATAAGATTTAAAATTTGCACCATATAAATAGTGCTGCCAAACTTTAAGGCAATGAACAATAGCATAAAGCTCTTGTTCATGAAGTGGCCAATTATGTTGGCTTGTGGAAAGTTTCTTACTTTCAAAAGCTATAGGCTTGCCTTCTTGGCTAAGGACTGCACGTGTCATGATGCTACTTGCATTTGTTTCTAAAACAAATGGTTTCTCAGGATCAACTATCTTGAGAACAGGGGCAGCAGAAACTGCTTGTTTCATAGCCTTAAAACTTTCATGTTGCACTGATGTCCACATATAGGGCACCATATCTTGCAACAAATGTGTCATAGGAGCAGCTATATATGAGGATGCGTATATAAATCTCCTATAGAATCTTGGCAATCCCAAAAAGGAACGAAGAGCTGTTTCATTTTAGGGTGTCGACCAGCTAAGTATCACAACAACCTTCTTGGGGTCCATCTTGATCCCCTCGGCAGATATAATATGACCACAATACTCTATCTCTATTAAACATAGAATCGTCTTGTCTAGGCTAGCATAGAGTTTTACTTCTTGCAAAGTTTCAAAGACTCTCACCAAATGTGACTCATGTTCATGGATACTCTTACTATACACAAGCACATCGTCAATAAAATTTAAAATGAACTTGCCCATGTATGGTCTTAGTAAATCATTCATTAAAATCATAAAACTAGTAGGAGAATTTGTTAAATTGAAAGGCATAATCAAATACTCATATTGACCAAGTCTTTTTCTAAAAGTAGTTTTAAAAATATCTTCATCTCTTACTCTAATATGGTGATAACCAAATTTTAAATCAATCTTACTAAAGATATCCTATGTCAATGATAAGTCTCTTCTTTGTGTGCCACTGCTTGCTCAACACCAGGTCAAATCTTGCAAGCTGTGCAATTTCAAAATCCAATCTATCCTCATAGGACTAGATCTGTACAGGGAGGTCAACAACTCGCTGATGCCATGTATTTGTACCCATCCCATCAGCTAGCTCTACCGAATAACTATATTCTGAAGGGGTAGTCTTGAGCTTTAGCTTCTTGACAAGATTAGAGCTAATAACATTATGTGAAGAGCCCATATTAAATAAAATACACATAGGGTATCGCGCCACTATGCCTTTTATTACAATGATCTTACTGTTAGTAAATTGGTACACCTTTTGTGCCTCAGATGGATAACATTGTAGTTGGCATAGTTGGTACTTTCTTTGTTACTGTGATGGCTAGGATCCATTCATGATAACATGAGTCATGTGGAGATGACTCATCTAGGTCATCTCTCACCTTATCCACATCATGCATTGGATTAAGCACCATTTGAGTAATGACTCTTTCCTTCTTGGGACAAGCCTTAAATTTATTGCTGCCCCATGTATCCGTAATAGAGTCCTTCTCTCATTGCTTTCTCCCTTTGTTGTGGAGTGAGCATGGATTTATTGTAGGCTCTCTCAGCCATAGCAGATACCTTCCTCTTAGTACCTGACAGAGTCTTGATCATATGCACCTCTCAAGTGTCCTTCGCACAAGGAGCACTAGATGTAATTGTAGGAGTAAAGATAGGGCGTGCACCTCTAGTCCAAGGAAATCTGTGGGCCTTCCCATATATTAAGGACCAATGCAAGCTCCACTGCCTCATTCAAGGTTTTACATCTCTCCTTCCTAACAAGTGGCCTTAAGGTTTCTTTTAAGCCCATGAAATATTTATGCACTTGCAGAAATCCAGGAATATGTGAAGGACCTTTAACATAATATCTCTATACTTGTCCGCATATTCGTGGATAGAGTAGCTCTTCTGAGCTATGAAGAACCACGCATCTAGGGACCTTGTTCGCTCATTTTAAGGGAAACAATTATTATAAAGCAATGTCTTAAATGCAATCCAAATAGACGGATCTGCATGATCTTGCTCAATTTTCCACCACCAACACTGAGCGGCATCCATGAGACTATATGTAGCTTGTTGTATCTTTAAAGCATCCTCATGAATATAGTATAACTTAAAACACTGCTCCCATTTAGAGAGCCAGCATTCCACCACATTTGTAGTCCTTTGTGCTGCCATGCCATTGAACTTAGGCAGCTTAAGGTCTTTAAGCTACCACTTAGCTTCTGGCAATGGAGGAATGACTATGGAGGAGTCATGTACAACTTGTGTGTTAGGCATACATGCATCATGTAAACTCTCCTCTAAAGGCAATCCAAAGAATTTTGAGTTAAAATTTACATTTTTTCAAGCAAAAATCACCTCCCAACCAAATATACCCTCTTTCCACCTTCTAATCGAGTCTCTAGGGCGTGTTTGCATGGTGCACCCAATCAGTGTTCCCAAATAGACAAGTCTTACCCAATTTAGCAAGAAATCTAAAGGAATACCCCGAGCTTTGGACCTTGGCACTTCTTGCCCTTGTCCCAAACACACTAATTAATGGCCCTCTTGGGCTACTTGCCTGGATGAAGCTTATTATGTATGAAAATAAGCAACACAATCTTTCCTTTCATGTTACAAACTATCATACCACGTATATATTTTCCTTAGTTTAGGTGCTACTTCTTGTTCCCTTTCCTCTTGTCCTTTCTCATCCAATTTTATGACCTTCAAATAAATATCCTACATGCCTTTAACCAATTCATCTAATACATCTTCCCTAATAGTGGGAACAATAGGTGCAACAATAGGGTTAGCCACAAAAGTAGATGGCTTAATGGATATATCAATTGTTTTGCCTGTAACAATGGGCAAGCTAGATACATGCAATCTTTATCTTCTTCTATGCTTTCTCATTAGTGCACTAGCAACATCCTTTATATGTCTCCACTATGTTTTAAGTCCTATCTCTATAGTTTTATCCTCTAACAAATAATGAAGCTTCTAATGAGAAGCTCACGATTTTTCCACTTGTAGAAGCAAATACTCTAACTTGCAAGAGCCTATTGTTCTATAAGATCTAATTCTTCAAACCAACTTTCAATGTCTCTTAATAACACTATCGCCTTAAGACCCTTATTGGGTTTTAGAATCCACTCCTGAAAAGTCTTGTAGGTAATCAAATTGGTGTCTTCAATGTAAAATTTTTCCCTTAGTGTCTTCTTGAAACCTACCCAATTAGCATCTTGCATGTACAATTTAGTAACTCAAGCTTTCAATTCATGTACAATGATCCATACAAAACACTAGCTCTATGTAAGTTGAGCCACCCCCAAAGAACTCCATCTTTTGAGCATAGATATGCAAATATGAAAATACATTTCTACCATTAAACAACTTCATTTCACACTCTACTACTTATAGAGCATTCATGACAATAATTTTTGTTTGAGCAAAAGTCTACATCACCTATTTTTATTGTTGTACCTGCATAAGTATATTCATATTCTATACTAACTACTATAAAACATCACTAGAAAGTGTACTTGAAGGTTCTCCCATCCTGCTTTTCTTTCTAAACGACCTTTCACGTCGGGTTCATCAATGTTGGAGGGGTTTTAATCAAAAGGTTATATTCACTAGGGATTAAAGATAGAAGGAAGTAGAGAATAGGAGATTGAAGAGAACAAATAGATTAGGTAGGAGATTTAAATGAATTCCAAGAATGCTAGAAATCAAGTTAGCTTCAACACATGTCCATACATCATGAATCAATCATAAAATGTTCTGCCAAGTTTACCAAAGCCTATACACAATAAAAAGACAAATCTTAATGATCTGAAGCACTATGTATTGATAGAACTTGAGAAGGTAAAACAAATCCTTGTATGGAGCTCCAAATACACTTCAACCCTATGTATTCTAAATTATTACAGTAGTCATAAGCTGATTTTTTAATGATGAAACTCCAAGACAAATGGTTCTTGGATTATCTAAACAAATCTACTACTAGTCAAAAGAAATTTCCAAGCATTAGATCTCCTAGAGCTCTCTGTAATACTAAAAATAAGCACCAAACACTAGCTTCTTCTCTACTATTCAGAAGGTAAATTTGATCGTTTTGTTAGCTTCGAAAGGGGAGTAGAACCTCACAACATTTGATCATAATTCCCTCAGATCCCTCCTTCTCCTTCATTCCTGTTCGGAGCATTGTTTGCTACTTGAAAATTGTGATTTGTCATTCTCTAAATTTTGGAGCCGTTCTTTTTGCAGGAGGTCTCCCAAAAATGGCTAAGAAGTACATTGTTTTTTGCATGACACCCTATTCTAGATGTTTACTATACTTTTTGAGGATATTTATAAGAAGTAATATCCAAAATATAAAAAATAGACTAAAATTATAAAAAGATTTTGTATTTGTTGATACTAAAATTTTTCAACATACTCAAAATGGCCTAAAAAGGATTTCTAAATATTATTTACACATATTTCACAAAAAAAATTACTATAATTTTATTAGGGTATATATATATATATATATATATATATATATATATATATATATGTATGTATGTGTGTGTGTGTGTGTGTGTGTGTGTGTGTGTGTGTGTGTGTGTGTGTGTGTGTGTGTGTGTGTGTGTGTGTGTGTGTGTGTGTGTGTGTGTGTGTGTGTGTGTGTGTGTATGTAAAAATGCACATATAAAATATACATATCCACATTCACACACACATACATGTGATTCACATATTACACATTTGTACACAATATGCAAACATCTAAAATGAAGAATGATGAGAGACCAGGGAAAGAAAATAAAAGAAAAGCAATAAAAATAATGAGGAACAAAGATATCACATATTTATAAGACCACATAAGTGGATACAGATATATCTTATTGTATTATTCTTATCTATATATTATTTGAAAGTTTAGCATATAAACCCTAAACCAACCAGAAGACTCCCAAGCTTATATGGCACAAGGAGGAGAAGTTTGGTATTCAAGAAATAGATATAGATTGTTTTTGAAGGGTGAGTGGGTTTTATATTTTATTCTCTATCATCTCTCTCTTTTTATGTAACGTGTCCACTAGTATCATCCAGGACACGTCTTAGCAGTCCATCGGAAAGGATGTCTAGAAAACTCCGCCCGGCACTCCCATGGAATGTTACGGGTTTTGCGATCTAGGTCTTCCCGCATCTGCCACGTAGCGGAAGTATCCTGGCCGTTCCCACTTAGGATCGACCGGAATTAAGGTTTTCCTGATTGGTCATTAGCTAACAGCAACTAGCGTCAGACCCGAGCGCACTACTTTACGCAGAAACGCCAGGTCCGAAGCGGATTCACGCTGCACTTGGTTTAAGGAGAATGGGAAACGAGAGGGATGCAAGGCTCAACCTCTCTGCCATAAGGCATAGTCCCATTCCGTTCCCCTAAAACAGCGTAAATTGGGTAAGACGTAACTCTAGGTCATCGCTCTCGTTATTTGTTTTGATAATCATCCCGCTGTTCTTTGAGATTTTTGAGAAAAGTTCCCGGCTAACCGGGACCACCCAATCGTAGGACCCATCGTTCATCCTCCGCACTTTCCTCGGTTTTTTTAAGTTATGTAATTATCTAACACATTAATTTGACATATAACAATCAGCTTCTTTAATTAATCCTGTTAAGCACTGGTTCCTTCACGTAATCTTATCACGTGACATAGAAAAACAATATCAAGCAAGTTCTTTTTTTTAACATTTCATCATTTTATCTTTGAAATACAAGGAGTTCCGCCCGTAGGCTTGTCCATAATCCGCCGAGGGCTATCTAGTAATGCCCAGGGATCACTATTCCAAGCTTACGCCCGTAAACTAGTATGCGGGCCTCGAGATCCAATCCCGAGTCACCTTAGCCTCTTGTGTAGGACCCGGAAGGCGAGGGATTTACGGCGAGAGCCCCCCCTGGCACCCAAGCGTCCTCCTACTCCAAGTAGAGCTCAACGGAGAGACCTCTCGCGGCGGGTGCCATCACCCCCCTTGGTTAGGGTTAGGTAGGTAGTCGGGGGTAACTGAAACTGCCTCTTCCTTCAGGCCTTTCACCTGAAGTATATGTACTCATTTAATTTGTAATTCATAATTCAAACAGAGCCCTAAAATCTCTAGCAAGCACAAACATTTCCATTATTTAACCGTGTTGTTTGGCAAACTGCTAAGGAAGTGTTCTTTCCTTTTGAGTGTATCAGCACTCGTTCCCAAGGTGTCTTGTAAATTGGCAAGAACCTTTACATTCCGGTGTAGGGCATACCTTATTAACCCAACTTGGTCAACCCTAAAGTTCCTTAGATATGCTAGTTTCGAGTTTACAACTTTCCTTATTTAGAAGGATATCCAAAAATACGTCATTTTGCAAGATAACTTGCGTAGGGATCTGCCATCCTTATTGAGGGTTTTTACCCTTTCTCCTTGTGAATCAATCACAAGACTAAATGATTTCGTACTTGCTGCACAAGTCCTGCGATGGAATAATCCGTTTTAGATCCTTTAAGCTGACGTATGTCAGGCCTAGGGTTTCTTTTTAAGGATCTCGGGGACAACCCCAGTTCTTTATCTTTACGAAATTTTTTGACCCTACAATAAGGAAAGTAGTCAAGTGCTTAGGGTATGAATATTTCTATGTTTAGATTGTTTTGGATATCTTTTGGAAGGTAATATTAATCGTCTTGTCATAGTTTTTCTATCCTTGTGACAATTTACTTTTCAGTCAATACAGTTCATTTTAAACTTCCTTTTTCCTTGCAGATGAACTCATGCCAAATAACAAACATTTCCCTTGCTAAGATGTGCAATTAGCAATGATAACTTCCTAGTAATTTGAGCAACGAAAGAAACCTTTCATGAATTTAACCATTTACAATGATTCGTTGCGAAAGGAATAAGACTAATGGTGCAAGATACAATTTCTATACCTTTAGGATTTAACTAAAATATACTACTATAGTAAATGGATAATCTTGCTTGTAATTTAAAAAGCTTGATGCAATTCGAAGGAAACTAGGTTCTATACATTATCATTCATTCAAATAAGCTAAACTCCTTCATTACAAATAACTCGGACAAATATATCTTATCCCTAACAATTTCTCTTTGCATGATCAACTTAAAACCGAATTAAAGCCAAGAAGAAAAACCTGGTTTTGGGGTGAGATATCCACATGGATACCGGGAGATGACCCTCCTGCGGCTACGCCTTGGAATTTCTTAGGAGGCATCGCAATTGTAGTTTTTTGAACATGGAAGCAGATCCACAACTCCTCCTAGGAATTCCACCGTTGCTTCCTTGCACGGCTTGTCGATAGTAGTTTTTGGAAGGCTCCCTCCTTGGAAGTCAGGGAAATTCGAAAGGGTGTTTCAGAGTCTTCTACGATTAAGACCCATTGAAGCCATGGGAAAGGCTTAATGGTCTTTTAATGACTCGCTCGAACGAGGAACGAAAAGGGATGGAGAAAAAAACACAAGGTGCGGGAGAGAACTCTAAGGGAATATAGTAACCATAAAGGTTATAAGTAAGGATGAAGGACCCTTAGGTCAACTTGGAGAAAAGGGTTCTCAATACGCCACAAGGGGAGGGTTAGAGAAGGTTTAAACACGGGGGGAACAAAAAATAAAAAGGTGATTCCAATATCCACGCAAAAAGGGGGTCTAAGGGTTTATAGAACATGGAGGGTGATAAGATCTTTGAGGCCTTAGTTTTTCCAGAGGAAAAAGGGGGCTTATAAGGTTAAAAAAACGGGGGTTAATAATCCCAAAAGAAGGGCTGAAGGGTTTAACATAGGGGGTTCCAAAATGCCATGGAAGGGGTTTTAGCACAAGTGTGAAAGGGGGGGTTAGGAGGATTTTAAACCCGGGGGAAAAATTTTGATGAGGCAACAACAAGGGGGATGAAAGGGGACTTAAGGGAATTAAAACCGGGAGGGGGATAATAAGGTATAGGAAGGGGGCCAAGGAGGCCCCCCTTTGGAAGCTTCTGACTTCCAAAAGATTACGTGGGGGGGGTGTGTGAGAGCCGTCTATCGACAGCGAAAAGGAAGGCAGCGGCTTCCTATGGTTGATTGGCAGTCCAGTCCTCGTCCACAGCACAGCAATGAGGCGGCCCTCCCTCCTTACGGCAGTGGCATGGCACGGCGTTATGGCGGCGGTTCACTCTCTCCTTCAGTCCCTTCACCGCAGGTGTTGGTGTCGTTTGGCAGTGCCTTCTTCTGGCCCTCGTACCTCCCACCTTTTTTTTACGGCAGCGGCCTTAGCTTTTTTTATAGGGGGGGAGAGAATTCCTCCCCCCTTACCTGTCATCATGCATGGCAAGGGAGCCAAGCAAGCTCCAATGGAGCTTGTTGGCTCCTCTATTCCACCTCACATGCTCCCACTCGACATGCCGCCGTGAAGGTGAAAAAGATTTTCTTTTTTTCCTTTTAATATATTACATTCTCTTGCCCTTAGAAGAATCGAGATGTCCTCATCTCGAGATAAACTGGGGATACTGATGGTTGAGGGTGCCTTCATCTACCCAGGTGGCATCCTCTTCGGAATAATCTTTCCACTGGACGAGGCATTCTCTTAAGGTTCTAGATCTTAACTATCTCTCCCTAACATCTAAGATCCTATCCGGCCTTAGTTCAAGGACTCCTTGACTAGGCATTACAGTTTGTTGGTCATCAAGTACATGATTAGGGTTGGGTACATATTTTTTCAATAGGCTGATATGGAATACATTGTGAACTTTTAGGTTCTCAGGGAGTTACAATCTATAAGCATTGGGTCCTAGGCATTTGAGGATTTTGTACGACCCACAATACCTTGGACTTAGCTTCTTGCATTCTCCTAGGGATAGAGAACTCTTTTTAGGGCGTACACGAATGAAGACCATGTCTCCTTCTTCAAAGACTCTTTCTTGATGTTTCAAATCTGCGTATGCCTTTTGTCTATCCTTGGCCGCTTGTATGTCTTGTCTTATTGACTTTATTTGATCATCCATGTCTTCCAACATCTGTCTTGACGCTTCAACTCTTAGGGTTGGATCAAAAAAGTTTAGGGGACTTCGACAATCATGACCATACAATGCCTGGAAAGGAGTCATCAGAATGCTCTGCCGGTAAGAAGCATTGTAGGCAAATTCAACTAATGGCAAGTATTGAATCCACCTCTTCGGCTCTCGACAGTAGTATGCCCTAAGCATATCTTTGATGATTTGATTTACTCGCTCTGTTTGGCCATCCGTTTGGGGATAGTAAGCGGTGCTAAAACAGAGTTGAGTCCCAATAGCTTCATAGATAACTCTCCAGAAGTGTGATGTGAAGAGAGAATCTTGATCACTAATGATTCTTCTAGGTAACCCATGTAGCTTGAATATCTCCTTGATAAACAATCTTGCAATGTCGGAGGCTTTATAGTTTGTATTTACTGGTATCAGGTGTGCAACCTTGGTAAGCATATCAACCACAACCATAATGGAATTGTATCCTCCTTGGACTTGGGGTAGGCCCACAACAAAATCCATACTGATGAATTCCCATTTCATTTGGGGAATATCAAGCGGTTGCAGTTTCCCTAGCATCATGACATGTTTGGCTTTGATACGTTGGCAAGACAAACACTCAGTGACATATTTGAGAACGTCACCTTTAAGCCTCTCCCAATGGTAGCTCTTCCTAACTGCATTAAGAGTCTTAGCATAGCCAGGATGTCCTGCAAAAGGAGAATCATGAGCTTTCCATAATATCTTCTGCTTAAGTGACTAGCTTGCTAGTATACATAGCCTTGTTCTGTAGTAGACAAGTCCATTATCAATGGAAAATTTCTGATACTTAGCTTGCCACTTCTGATTCTGCTCCTTGGTAGATATTTCCTTTATCATTGTTTGGTAGGCCAAATCATGGCATGCTTCCTCTCTAGCTAGTTCAAGTATAGGGTTGTTTGGCATAGATACTTTTGTAGCCAGAGATCTGGCCGTTGATGGATTCTGCAAGATTAGGGAATTTAGGAATGCCTTGCAAGTGAGTGCATCGGCAACTACATTCTCCTTCCCTGGTCGGTACTTGATTTCAAAATCATATTCCTCCAATACTTCAATCCACCGACGTTGCCTCATGTTGAGCTCGTTCTGGGTAAAAATCCATTTGAGACTCTTATGGTCGGTTACTAGAGTAAACTTATTACCCAACAGGTAGTGTCTCCAAAGCTTTAGAGCATGGATGACAGCTAGTAATTCCAGATCATGCATAGCATAGTTCTTTTCATGACTCTTCAATTTCCTTGAAGAGAATGCTACTGGATGACCTTCCTGCATAAGTACACACCCCAAGGCAAGAATGCTAGCATCAGTTACTACCTCAAACTCCTTATTGAGGTTAGGAAGTTTTAGAATAGGTGCTGATACCAAACTTTGCTTCAATTTGTCGAAGCTATTTTGTTCGGAAGTTGACCATGTAATGGAAGTCTGCTTCTTTAGTAAGTTTGTAAGAGGTGTTGCAATCAAAGCATAGTTTTTTATGAAGACCCTATACCATCTTGTCAATCCAAGAAAGCTACGTATCTCTTTGATGGATACTGGTATTGGCCATTCAAGCACTTCTCTGACCTTGGATGGGTCTACTGATATTCCTTCTGATGATACTATGAATCCCAGATATTCAATCTGACGCTTGAAGAATGCACACTTCTTCATTTTTTCATACAGCTTATGAGACCTCATTGTCTCAAGGACAATCTGAAGTTGAGGTTCATGATCTTCTTCCTGTTTAGAATAGACTAAAGTGTCATCGAAGAAGACAAGTACGAAATCATCAAGATATGGTCTAAAGATATCTTGCATTAATCTATTGAAGGTGGCAGGTGCATTTGTAAGCCCGAATAACATAACCAGGAACTCAAAGTGCCCATATCTTGTATTGAAGGCCGTCTTTGGAATATCTTCTTCCTTGATCCTTATCTGATAGTAACCTAACTTGAGATCAATCTTGGAGAAGATCTTTGCACCTTGAAGACGATCAAGAAGCTCATCTATTCTTGGAATAGGATACTTGTTCTTGACTGTTGATTGATTCAACCCTCGGTAATCAATACATAGTCAAAGTGTCCCATCTTTCTTTTTTTGGAATAGTACTGGAGCTCCCCACGGTGAGTTGCTAGGCCAGATGTAACCCTGATCTAACAGTTGCTTGAGTGGTTCCTTCAACTCAATTGCTTCCGGTATGGACATTCTATAAGATCTCTTTGCAATTGGTGCAACTCTAGGTACTAGCCTAATCTCATGATCTACTTCTCTTTGAGGCGGAGGTTTAATCAATTCCTCAAGGAATACGTCAGCATATTGCTTTAGCCAAGAAGGTCCTTCATGAGACTCTTGCTTTTGATCTAACTTGTTGAGTTTGAGCGGGTAAATGGGTAATCCTTTTCTGACTCCTTCTATGATCTGAGATACTTTGGCTAATTGGATTCTTGGCACTCCTGCCTCACCTTGAGTTGTGACAAATTCCCTTTCAGAGTTTTGAAATGAAACTTGACCCTTTTCATAGTGGATGTGGGCGTCATTGGGCTTAAGCCAATCCATCCCGAGTAGACACTCATGGATACCTAAATTCATGACTCTGAATTTGACTGAAGTCTTCTTTTCTCCCAGAAAGAATTCCACCTTAGCAGTTTGCATGGTACAAGTTACCTCACGACCGTTTGCCAACTCCACAAGCAGGGTAGGTGCTTCTACTGTGGTTATTCCTAAACTTTTTGCACATGCTGGTGAGATAAAGGAATGTGTACTGCCACAATCAATCAAGGTTTTGAAACCTCTACCTTGATAGTCCGACGGTGTCAGCATCACCGAGAACTGGCGATTCGGCCCTTTCTTGTGTAAAGCGGCATGGACTGTTGGTTCTTCAAATTCACCTTCCATAGTCGGATCTTCCTCTTCTTCTTCTTCTTCTTCGCATCTTTGCCTATTGGCAATGCAAGCGGTTCTTCCTCTTCCACGGGTAATGGCTCCTTGACCGCGGCCTGCACCTTGGAAAGGCGTTTGACGATGTCCTCCGCTGAGCTTCGGACATTGCCTCTTGAAGTGACCGGGTTCGTTACAGTGGAAACAACGGAGGTTTCGGCCATTACTTTGAGTAGCAACAAAGTTATTGACGTTATTTGTCCTTGCTTTCTTCCTTTGTCCCTGATTATGACCTTGAACTCTCTTCATTTGAGGTCTCAATGCTCCTCTGTTCGGGTCACTATAGGACCAAGTTTTCTTACCCCTTGGTCTAGCTTGCACCTCCTGAATTATAGGCACCGCTCAAATGAGTGCATCCTGAAGATCTGATGGATGCATAGATTCGAGATGGGTATTTACGAGTGGATTTAAGCCCGCACAAAATTTGGACACCTGCTGCGTCATGTCCATTTGTGGCGCATACTTTAAAAGTGAGACGAATTTAGAGTAGTATGCGTAAAGAGTGAGTCCTAGCTGTTTTAGCTCGTAGAACTCATTCATTTTCTACGTACGATAGGCATGTGGTAAATATCTTCCCTGCACAGCTTTCTTCAACTTCTCCTAGGTAATGAACCCCTCTGAAATCCCTTGATCCGTGCACCATTGCTTCCACCAAAGTCATGGGTTTTGGGTCATGGATCTTTAGTAATCTTATCACGTGACATAGAAAAATAATATCAAGAAAGTTCTTTTTTTTGAACATTTCATCATTTTATCTTTGAAATAAAAGGAGTTCCGCCCGTAGGCTTGTCCATAATCCACTGAGGGCTATCCAGTAATCCCAAGGGATCACTATTCCAAGCTTACGCCTGTAAACTAGTATGCGGGCCTCGAGATCCAATCCCGAGTCACGTTAGCCTCTTGTGCAGGACCCGGAAGGCGAGAGATTTATGGCCAGAGCCCCCCTGGCACCCAAGCGTCCTCCTACTCCAAGTAGAGCTCAATGGAGAGACCTCTCGCGGCGGGTTCGGTCCACGTTCTCGGCACGGTGAGCAACCCCCTTGGTTAGGGTTAGGCAGGTAGTCGGGGGTAACTGAAACTGCCTCTTCCTTCAGGCCTTTAACCTAAAGTATATGTACTCATTTAATTTGTAATTCATAATTCAAACAGAGCCCTAAAATCTTTAGCAAGCACAAACATTTCCATTAATTAACCGTGTTGTTTGGCAAACTACTAAGGAAGTGCTCTTTCCTTTTGAGTGTATCAGCACTCGTTCCAAAGGTATCTTGTAAATTGGCAAGATCCTTTACATTCTGGTGTAGGGTGTACCTTATTAACCCAAATTGGTCAACCCTAAAGTTCCTTAGATATGCTAGTTTCCGGTTTACAACTTTCCTTATTTAGAAGGATATCCAAATATACGTCCTTTTGCAAGATAACTTGCGTAGGGATCTACCATCCTTATTGAGGGTTTTTACCCTTTCTCCTTGTGAATCAATCACAAGACTAAATGATTTCGTACTTGCTGCATAAGTCCTGCGATGGAATAATCTGTTTTAGATCCTTTAAGCTGCTGACGTATGTCGGGCCTAGGGTTTCTTTTTAAGGATCTCAGGGACAGCCCTAGTTCTTTATCTTTACGAATTTTTTTGACCCTCCAATAAGGAAAGTAGTCAAGTGCTTAGGGTATGAATATTTCTATGTTTAGATTAGTTTGGATATCTTTTGGAAGGTAATATTAATTGTATTGTCAGAGTTTTTCTATCCTTGTGACAATTTACTTTTCAGTCAATACAGTTCAATTTAAACTTCCTTTTTCCTTGCAGATGAACTCATGCCAAATAACAAACATTTCCCTTGCTAAGGTGTGCAATTAGCAATGATAACTTCCTAGTAATTTGAGCAACGAAAGAAACCTTTCATGAATTTAACCATTTACAATGATTCGTTGCGAAAGGAATAAGACTAATGGTGCAAGATATAATTTCTATACCTTTAGGATTTAACTAAAATATACTACTATAGTAAATGGATAATCTTGCTCGTAATTTATAATGCTTGATGCAATTCGAAGGAAACTAAGTTCTATACATTATCATTCATTCAAATAAGCTAAACTCCTTCATTACAAATAACTCGGACAAATATATTCTATCCCTAACAATTTCTCTTTGCATGATCGACTTAAAACCGAATTAAAGCCAAGAAGAAAAACTTGGTTTTGGGGTGAGATATCCACATGGATACCGGGAGATGACCCTCCCGCGGCTACGCCTTTGACTTTCTTAGGAGGCATCGCAATTGTACTTTTTCGAACGTGGAAGCAGATCCACAACTCCTCCTAGGAATTCCACCGTCGCTTCCTTGCACGGCTTGTCGATAGTAGTTTTTGGAAGGCTCCCTCCTTGGAAGTCAGGGAAATTCGAAAGGGTGTTTCAGAGTCTTCTACGATTACAACCCATTGAAGCCATGGGGAAGGCTTAATGGTCTTTTAATGACTCGCTCGAAAGAGGAACGAAAAGGGATGGAGAAAAAAACACAAGGTGCGGGAGAGAACTCTAAGGGAATATAGTAACCATCAAGGTTATAAGTAAGGACGAAGGACCCTTCGGTCAACTTGGAGAAAAGGGTTCTCAATACACCACAAGGGGAGGGTTAGAGAAGGTTTAAACACGGGGGGAACAAAAAAAAAAAGGTGATTCCAATATCCACACAAAAAGGGGGTCTAAGGGTTTATAGAACACGGAGGGTGATAAGACCTTTGAGGCCTTAGTTTTTCCAGAGGAAAAAGGGGGCTTATAAGGTTAAAAAAACCGGGGGTTAATAATCCCAAAAGAAGGGCTTAAGGGTTTAACACGGGGGGTTCCAAAATGCCATGGAAGGGGTTTTAGCACGAGGGTGAAAGGGGGAGATAGGAGGATTTTAAACCCGGGGGAAAATTTTTGATGAGGCAACAACAAAGGGGATGAAAGGGGGCTTAAGGGAATTAAAACCGGGAGGGGGATAATAAGGTATAGGAAGGGGGCTAAGGAGGCCCCCCCTTTGGAAGCTTCTGACTTCCAAAAGATTACGTGGGGGGGGTGTGAGAGCCGTCTATCGATGGCGGAAAGGAATGCAGTGGCTTCCTATGGCTGATCGGCAGTCCAGTCCTCGTCCACAGCACAGCAATGAGGCGGTCCTCCCTCCTTACGGCTGCGGCACGGCACGGCGTTATGGCGGCGGCTCACTTTCTCCTTCCGTCCCTTCAGGGCAGGTGCTGGTGTCGTTTGGCAGCGCCTTCTTCTGGCCCTCGTACCTCCCACCTTTTTTTTTACGGCAGCGGCCTTAGCTTTTTTTATAGGGGGGGAGAGAATCTCTCCCCCCTTACCTGTCATCATGCGTGGCAAGGGAGCCAAGCAAGCTCTAGCGAGGAGCTTGCTGGCTCCACCATTCCACCTCGCATGCTCCCACTCGACACGCCGCCGTGAAGGAGAAAAAGATTTTCTTTTTTTCCTTTTAATATATTACATTTTCTCTCTCATTTGAATATGCATGGACCCACACACATACACTTTCTCTCTATTAATTAAACATAGAATATGATCATAAAAAGGATAAAGTTGAGGCTCTAAAAACTTGTATGTCGATCTCTCTCTCCCCCTCTTTTCCTAGAGAAAGATATGTTTTTATTTTTATTAAACATATGAAATGATATAATGTTGTAATGATTGAATATATGTGCATATTGCATACTCTAAAAATACTCACAAATGCCTTGGGGAGTCACTCATGAATATATGTGTATATTATGTGGGTTCAAAATAACCATTTTTATACAATATTTACTTATATAAGGATGTTATATAAATACATTTTTTATACATTTTTTAAATTAAATACAACAAAAGTTTACATATAAAGATATTTACAAACAGACCCTAAATGCACTTGATATAGAGGATATGTATGTAGTAAATACCTTAAGAGAAATGCACATACATTGTAAAAAAAGAGTTGATTTGCTTTTCTAATTGAACATATGAGATGACATGAGATAACAATTTCAATGGTTAAACATGTTCATGGAATATATATTTACTATAAAACCATGCATGATTGCACATAGACTATAAAAATACATGATGCATGTACACATACCTATATATGTGTGTATGCTGTGCAAACATATATAGACATGAATGCATATATACACACATGAATATGCATACATTCTCGTATATACATTAACATATATAAAATAGAGAGAGTGAGGATAGGAGAGAGCATCTATACACACTTATACAATATGCACCTAGAAACATGTACACACACATATATAGGCATATATATCTACACACACACACATATACACATATACATAAAGATCTATATGCATACACATATATCTACATGTGTACACAATATACACATGTGTGAGGTGAAGAAATATGAGGGACAAGGGCAAGAAAAAGAAAGAAGATAATAAAAATGATGACAGGAAGATAGATGGTACATATTTATAAAACCACATAAAGATACACATGTATTAAACACACACACGTGTACATGCACATACATGCACATAGACACATGTATATGGGGAGAGAGAGAGAGAGAGAGAGAGAGAGAGAGAGAGAGAGAGAGAGAGAGAGAGAGAGAGAGAGAGAGAGAGAGAGAGAGAGAGAGAGAGAGAGAGAGAGAGGACATACAAATAATGAGAAGGGAGTATGCATGCTTATTTGACAATACAAATGGATACACATGTATAAAACATAAATATACTCGCATACATCTAATATACATATACACATTTACATAAATTTAAGTACATAATACTATAATTCAAAGTACATAGTAAAATCATATTTAAAATGAAATATTCAAAATATATAAATCTAGTTTATAATACAATTTTTCCAATTTGACATGGTATTACAATAGTGATTATTGATTTGTATTTTTATCTTAAAAATCAACTTAATTAAAATATAGTACTTCAAATTGATAACTAAGTCTAATGCAATAAAATATATAAGAATTAAATATATTTTGATTTTAAAATTTATTGGAAATAATTTTAATAAATGATTTATTGTTTAAAGATTAATATTAATACTTGATATTAGAAGAATTTCATATTGCTTTAAGTATAATCTAAGAATATATATATATTAAATAACTTCTCTCATAAAAATAAAAATAAAAATTATATAATATATACTAATAGTAAAACTTAAACAATAAAATATATGTTATGAAAATTGAAGGTAGTTTTGACTATTACATTAATAATACATACTATGTAGTATATACAATTATATTATTAATAAATTATATAAAAAAATCTCTATAAATATAGTAATGTAATATTAAATAAACATTATTATATATTGATATTTTTTATAATATTATTATAATATTTAAATATCATATACTATATAGCATATTATTACATATACTGCAAAGTGACCATCACTGCATTAATGATTTCTTTTACTTTATTAATAACATTACATATCATATATGTATTATATCAATATTATGTTATTATATTTTCATTACCTAATTGCTTCTATGTAGAGCATTAGCTATTCTTCCAGTGCAAAGCACGAGGAGAATTTAAACATAGAGCACCAACCATTCTCACATTGGGATAATCTAGGCATAGAGCACCTAGTGTGAGTTGTAGATATCTTTTATTTGATTTGATAAATTTTCTATTATGCATGTTGGTCAAGGCTAAAGTTATGAGTTACTCTTTAAAAAAGGTTATGGCTTCATGTTGCCTTGTGAGAAAGGAATGATACAAACATTAGTCTTTTAAAATCGATCAACTTCAAGAAGTCCCAAACAACCTAAAAAGGACCCCGGGGGGGTTCCTCCATTAGTTCCTAGATGTATTTTTCTTGAACATTGCTTTGATGTTTCACTTCTACTCTTGAGACTTTCATATCTAATCATGCCTTTTTGTATCCTTCCATATAATAAACATGTTTAGTTAGTATGTCATCATTTGTTTTGAAATTTTTGCCCTTCTATGTCATTAACTTATAATGATTGTAGTGGTCTCTAGCTTCACTTTCACATGAGCTATAAAACCAAGGAATATGGACATCAAGGTACAACAAATTAAATTATTCAAACCTTCAATCTGATACTTTAGAGCTTAGGTCTCTCAAGTAGCTAATGTGCATTAGGCTAGGTTTACACTAGAAGACATAAGGAAAAGAGGAGGTGTGTGATGATGTAACCTTTGTACATTTTATTTAAAAAATGGTTATATTCTATTCTAAAAAAATCACAAAATCTAAGGATATTTGCACATGATGTAGAGGATATAGATATAGTAACTTCCCCAAGTATGAATTCACCCTTTCTGTATTTGTAGGTCATAAAAATCAAAATGATATTGTTACCAGTGTGGAGTGTTTTTTGGAGACCCAAATAGAGTTTAGGGAAGATGTGATGACACTAGAGGAAGCCACAACAAGGAAGGAAAGGCTAGGTTTTGTGCAAGTTGGCATACAAACTCAGATTTATAACTTTTACTACCCAAACCATAAACTTGGCTTAGGTAGAAGAGTGGTCTAGGATTTCTTTCATGGAATAGCCAATTTTTTTAGGAAGTGCACTGATCCATGGTGTGGAAATATTTGAAGTATATGATGATTGCAGACTCTAATATCCACTTACTCACACTAGATGGATGGAGCACATTATGCACAGTAAATAAGAATAATATATAATCCATCATTATTTTGTATCTTGGAGATAGAGTACTTGTGTATGTAGTGAGTGCCAAAAAAGATATATAAAGCACATTTCTAGTCATTGAGTAGCAACTAGCTCATTTGGAGTATGCACATTAAGAAATATAGGACAAGCTCAAATAGCTCCATTTCACCATTGTTGTCTATAAGGAGTTCAATGGTGGCTGCGAGGATTTTCGAAGGACACATGGATGCTCATGAAGAGTATGATTGGCTTTGAAGTTATGCAAGGTTTCATCATGACTAGAAAAGAAAGAAGATGGAGGATGTTTGAAGAAATCATTTTGGGGTTATCTTCCATTATTCTTCATCAACAAAGAGCATCTTGTGGAATTCATACAAGGAAATGAAAGCTTGTCATGCCCTTCACCAATGTCACCTTGAGGTGTTTAGGAACTCAAGTTGAAGAGCACAAGCTTTACACATTTCTATGGTTACATACTTCATTTTGTAAGGCTTACATGTCTCTATTGACATAGAATAGTCTAGACCTATTTTGGGACGACTACTCATTGAAGGTTGCTAATACACATGCATTTCTTATTCATTTGAAGTGGTTTATGGTTTTTTTCAAAGTTATTGAAAAAAACTAAAGAAAGAATGTGTTGATTTATAGTCAAAATCAGACAAAGTTTCTAACATCATAAGAAATGGCTACTAGCTTGCAATCTACACCTTATGCAAGACTTACATGATGTAGGGAGGGAATCCTTGAGTATGCAAGGCTTACACGATGTAGAGAGGGAATCCTTGAGTATTCAAGTCTATGCATTAATGATCCAGAAGATTATGTATTAGTTGAGGAGTATTGATGTAGGTTTTGATGATGATAGCTTAGTAGCAACTTGCCTACATTGGAAAAACAGTATGAGTCCTCTCCCACTAGTATAAATATTGTAGAGAAAATTTAAACATTCCATGTTATTATCCCACTATTTATTAGTGAAGAAACGAGGCTAATAAAAGAAGGGATCATTGTTGGCACTAGTATTAATGCAAGATCTAGCAAATATGACCATGCATTAGTGGCCAATGGTAGCCAACATAGAGGAAAAGGAAAAAAGATATGTTCGACAACAAGAATATGCCAACATAATTACCCAAATCATCAAGGAAATTAGGCTCAAAATAATTAGTTTCGAGAAGGATATGCTAGAAAGAGGAGGGTATATGATTTTTCAAAGTAAATGTGCATCAAAGATCAATCTCATATACAACGTTTTTAAAGCTATGCATCTTGCATTTGGTGCTATTTACAAACCAGATGAAGTGTGTTATGCAATCATGTGACATCACATCTCAAGTAGTTTGGGAGCATGAATCTAGTGATTCAAGCATCTTTTGTGCACACAAGTGATGATAGTAAACACTATATTACTCATGTGGGGAATGTACCCATAGAAGAAAATAATGATTAGAGGCCAACAATTTGGGTGATTTCATGTGTATCCCCAGCATAACAAATAATATTGTGTCAATTGGTCAAATAATAGAGAGGGATCTTGAATTTTCTAAAACAAGCGTAGTTGTATAGTATTGAATACATCACATATAATTTATGCATCTAGATTGTGGTGTCATAAAATTCTATATCTATACTATGAAGGCAGATGAAAACCTATAACTTCATGCATTTTGGGATCTCTATACATAGGACATGGAAATATAGGTTATATGGGAGCTAGACAAGGGAAAGTGGAGAAAAGAGAGAAGAATTGTAACGTGTCCGCTTGTCCACTTGGGGGACACATCTTAGCAGCCCATCAAGAAGAGAGTCTACAAAGCGCTGCTTGGAACTCGCAAGGAATGTCACAGGGTTTGCGATCTAGGTCTTCCCGAGTCTATGGCCGTTCCCATTTAGGATCGACTTGAATTCAGAGTTTCTTTCCTATTAGCAAAGTCTCTAGGAAGTAGCTAGCATCGAGCTCCAGATGAACCACTTTGCGTAGAAACAACAGAGTCAAAGCGGATTTATGTTGCACTTGGTTCATGGGGAATGGGAAAGGAGAGGGATGCGGAGCTCGATCTCTCTGCCCATAAGGCATAGTCCCATTCCGCTCCCCTAAAACAACATAAATCGGGATTCTAACTCTACTGACTCTAGGGTCTTCACAGTATCATTTTCACATCTTTTGAGAAAATCTCCCAGCTAACCGGGACCACACTTCCGTAGGATGGACCCAAGTCACGTCCACGGCACTTTCCTCGGTTTGCTTGGTTATCTAATTACCTACCACATTATGTTTGACATGCAAAAGCAGCTTCCTTAGTTAATCAATTTGAACATAGGTTCCTTCACTATCTTAGGCACTGACACAAAAACAAAGTCAAGCAAGTTCCTTTTTCAAATATCTGATCTTTATTTATCATAGTCTCGGAATACATCAAGTATCATGCCCGAAGGCTATCCCAGCAATCAACAGGATTACTACTCCAAGTTTCCACCCGTAGACTAGTACACGGGTCTCGAGATCCCATCTTGAGTCACATCGGCCTCTTGTGTGAGATCTGGAGGCAAGGAATTTACAGCGAGAGCCTCACCTAGCACCCACGGAGAGACCTCTCACGGCGGGTTCGGTCCACATACGCGGTGCGGCTAACAGCCCCCTTGGATAGGGCTATGAAGACAGCCGGAGGCAACTGAACCTACCTCTCCCTCCATGCTTTTAACCTGAAGCATTAAGTGTTTTACCTTGAATTAGTTCCTTGAGCAAGGAAATTCAAACAATACACCTAAGTGTACAATCACGATCATTTCGGAGGCCATTTGTATGACGAACGGCAAAGGTGTGATTCCTTTTTCCCGGATGCTCCCAGTATCCGATCCTGGATCCTTCGTGACTTGGTGAGATCCCAAGGGCTTGGCAAGCTAGGTTTCTTATATTCCCTTTTTCTTTGGGTTAGGGTTTGTATCATACCGACCCTAATTATCCTTACCTTAGGTCTCCTTGTAAACTTGCTGGTTATCTCCTAGATTCCTTGAAATACCTATGTACCTTTATCTTTTATCTTAATTGATCAAGATTGTCTATCCCCTCGACCATGGCTGGTCAAGATGGCTCTGTTTAGAATAGTTCCTACTCCAACTTAAGTATAATCTTCTTAAGCCCTCTTAATAATGCTCACAAGCACTAAGCTTTTACCTATCCCTCTTGAAGTCATCAAGGGCTTTGTCATGGGATTCATGGATCTCAATCCCATTTGGTAAATTACAAACAATGTTGAATTTTCCCAACAATTTTAATGCACGCAACGTAATGCCATGCTTCATTTCAATGTTTATGATTTTGATATAAACCATACGATATTTTATGCCACACATGCGAATGTATTTTCTATGCATGCAATCTTAACATTATCCTCTATGTAATTATTTACACAATCCATAACCTTCTTGAATGATCTAACTTTATGTGATCATTGTATGAGTGTAGCTAGAATTTAATATTTTCAGCAGATTATTACATGTACCTTAGAATCCATCTTGCAATATGGAGATGCACTTTGTTTCTTTCAATTTCCTCTGAAATGCATTTTAAGCAAGAACTTGCGCAAGGAGCAATGCACTTTATGCAAGAATTCTTGCAAGATGTTTTTGGTAATTTATGATACAATTATCTAATCAATTTCACCTATTATGATGCCATCTTACAACGAAAATTATCTTGCTCATTACATACATCAAAACTAAGTTCATACCTAGGAAATTATCAGACACACAATTAATGTGATGCATGTGAATATGATTTTTCATCGTGATAATTATAACCTATGATTTAATAATAGAGCAACTGGGTTTGGAGTGATGCCTTCATTCCAGCAGTATTGATGCCTGATCAACTGTTCGTGGTTGCGATGCCACATTGATTCAAACCTCCATCCACACTTGCAGGGTTTCCGACCATCTTTGTGGAACTACGCTTCAGGGCCATACTCGAAGATGCGTGTATGAGAAATAGAATTTCCGCACTCTCCTATGCAAAATTCTTGCTGCCTCTCCTTGAGTGGAGGAAGAGATTGAAGGGGGAGGGGTGTATTTCTGGAGATGTCAAGAGAGGTGTGTGATCTCTCTTTAAGGGGGGGAGAAGAAGCTTCCAGAAGCTTCTCTCTCTCTCTCTCTCTCTCCCTCTCCCTCTCTCTCTTCTCTCTCTTCTCTCTCTCTCTCTCTCTCTCCTCCTCCTCCTTCTTCTTCTTCTTCTTCTTCTCTCCTCTTCTTCTTCTCTCTTCTTCTTCTTCTTCTTCTTCTCTTCTCCTCCTCTCTCTCTTTCCCTCTTCTTCTTCTTCTCTTCTCCTCCTTCTCTCTCTCCCTCTTCTCCTTCTTCTTCTTCTTTTTCTCTTCTTCTCCTCTCTCTCTCTCCCTCTTCTTTGGGGTGGTGTTTTCTGATCACGAGGGGGGGGGGGGGGGAAGGAGGGGGGGCCACTGCTAACGACAAAGGAGGGGGGGCTGCTCCTACCGACAACGTCCACATGGGGGCGCTGCCTTCCAGCCCCACGAAGGGCTCTCTTTTATAGAGGAAGGGAGGGAGGTGGTATGGAGGGGGGAGGGAAGACGAGTGTTCACAGTCGCCACCCCTCCCACCTGGGGGGCTGCATGCCCCCCTTTCTATCTTGACTCTCTCTGTCACTCTCTCTCCCCACGTAGTCGGCAGGGGGAGAGAGCGAGGGAGAAAAAAATTTTGAATTAATCTTTAAAAAAAAATTAAGGGGGGGTTCGCATGGGGGAATGCATGGGGGCACGATGGATATTACAAGAATAGGGCCAACATAGGAGAAAAAAGATGCAAATCATTTAAAACTATTATGGAGGGCTAGGAAAAACCATGGAGAAGAAGGGTGCTCATAATCATGCAAGTTGGAGGCTTTGGTAAAGCGGAAAAAAGATAAATACTCATGGAAATTCAAGGTATTGATTGGGGTAGCAAAGGAGTGAGTTTCTGGCTCATATGAGCTATGGGAAATAGACAAAAATACAACATTCATGTTGCATATACCTATCTTGAATTTTTATCATAAATCTTTGAACATAGGGATCAATATCATATGCATATGCTTGTCTAGAATAAGTGAATGCTTGAAGTAGATAAGGAATACTAAGTTAAAGTGATTTTAGAATAGCACAAAGGAGGCTCCTTACTATTGTATGTAATAGGAAAATATGGTTGAATTCATATAACTAGACCCATACAAGGAATTCATAGTATGTGGAGCTTACCATCACTTGTGAACATGCCCATATGATGGTAACTACTATAAAAACCATATTGGGGAATATGGAAATTTCACATAAGTTTGGGACACATGGGCAAATATTTGGATTTGTTATAACATGAACACTATAACTCCACATCGAGCTCTCTATGGCTCAATAAATTCCAATTTTCAAGTGCTTTCCAATGATAGGTCACATCATATGGTTTTGAGAAACTTATGGACATGTTATCTGAGTGCCACCTTTTTAGTATTGAAAAAATGGGAATTGGGAGATTCTCAAACTCACTAATATTGTGTTTATGTGTATATGCGTGTCTAAAGCACGTCTATTGGTGCGTGTGTATTTCCTCATACATGCGACTATAGATGCGAAATTGTAGACACACAAATAGACGGGCTTGTAGATGTGCCCGTAAGATTTTCTCTCAATTCAAAAATCGCGTCTAAAAGTGCGTCTCAGAGGCCTTTTTGTTGTAGTGTCTCATGCGAGCCATCACCCTCCTCCTCTCATCATTCATGATGATGGCTCCTGACCTATTATCGACTAGATATGCATATCCCCCTGGGGTATGCCTAAGATGGGTCCTCTCCCATTTGCGTCCACGCTCTTGGGCATATCCAGGAGACCCTAGAAGCAAGCATCATGAGGCGAGTCATGGTGCTGCTGTCTATGGTGTTGGGGTCAAAATAGAGGGGTGGGAGGTGGCGTTCTTGGGGTGCGCACTCTTGGTGGACTAGGATCCTAATTAGCCTAAGATAATTACAAGTGCTGATGAATGCGGGGTCGGGACAGGAGGTGAACTCGCTAAGAAATCTATCTATAGAGCTATAAAAATCGGGGAGGGTGAAGAGAAGGGCGTCCCTATGGGAGGTGCTATTGGTATTATAGATAATGGGGAAGTCGAACCTACCGTGGATGAACGGATTGAAGTCTACCCCTACCCTTTGAGGATACGGCATAAAAGTAGGGTCGTTTCTCTCCGAAGGGAGGGTGTTGCAAAATGCCATCCACGCGTCAAGGTTGACGTCAAAAATGCGTCTCCTCCAGGTGGGTTGGCAATTATAGCCTTTCACTGATCTAGGCACCTGGAGGACTTTATCTTGCCAAAATTCGCAGTCCTCGGCTCCCCAAGCAGTTGGGTGAGCCTCACGCTCACCTAACCACTTGGCTTTGAGCCTTGCACCCATAGCAATGACGTCCTCTACAAGTTGAATGGGAAGTACCCTATTCAAGGTAGTGGGAAACTCAAAGCGCAAGTCGAAGGGGTCATGGTTATACTCTTGTTGTTCCCAGATAATCAATTTGACACAAAATTCAGCAGGGGGATCTTGAGTGTGTGGTAGGAGAGGGGCAGGCTATCTTGGAACGGGTCTGGTATTCAGCTTTCTCCTTGCCTTCTCCACCATTTCTTTCCTATGGTTGGTTTGGACCACTCTTCTCTCGGCAGATGTATCAGGGGGCTGCACTTCTGCTTGTTGTGGCTGAGGGGGTGGTGGGACGTATTCCTCCTCTTGAGGTCCCAGATCGAACTCCGGTTCACCCCCTTCTGCTTGCTCATCTTCTTGTGCTTTTTTCTCTGTGAAACTGAGGTCATCTATTTCCTGCGCCGTCAAGCCTACCTGTGCAGGATATCTTCTCTGCTCCTCTAGGCTCTGCCGCGGGTCTCCTAGCTGCAGCGGCACGTGCATGCCTACTGTGAGCGCTCTGCGTGCAATGGTTAGTTTCCTTTGCAGCTGATCATTGGCTTCATCTCCTTCCAGTCTGGTGGAGTGGAGCAGTGTATTGAGGAAGGTGTGCTATTGGGCTATCATGGAGAGTTGGGCCGCCTCTGCCTGATTCTTAGCCAGCACCCTGTCTCCTTCGGACTTGGCTAGCTGGCGTGCTAAGTCCCGTATTCTCTACTCATTGTGATCGGCCCATTCTTTTGCTCTTTTTTCCATATCTTCCAGGCTCTCCCCTGATGGAGGGTCATTGCCGTGAGCTGTTGCTGCTGAGCCTTGAGCTCGTAGTGTAGGCGAGACTGCTCTTGGCGTTCATCTGCGATCTGTGCATTGAGCTGGTCCAGCTTCACCTGCATCCTTTACACCTATTCTGCACTTAACTGGTCCAGCTCTGTAGCCTCCTGTCTGATCTTGTCAAGCTAGCTTTGTGCTTCCAGGTTGATTGCAGATAGTAGATCATTCTTGCGCCGAAGGTGGGCATTTGTTTCCCTCTCCCCATTGAGATGCTCCATCAAGATTTTTCTCCTTCCTTCCCAGGCAGCGTCATGTTCCTTCAGGGTTTTTAATTCCTCTGCCTCCTTAGTGCCGACTTCCTCCCTGATCACAACGATTTCCCTTTGATATTTTGTTATCTGCTTTGTTCTCTTCAGCTGGAGGGCAGCTTGTGATTCTCATTCTACTGCTAGCTCCTCCACGACTATCCTCATTTCTTTCCTGGCCCTTTCCAACTGCAAGAGCAGCTCCTTAACATATTCGTCGTATTGGCCTGCTGGAGGTGGGGGGTGGGGCATGGTCGTAGTGGTGACAATATCTTCTATTTTTTGCCTTTTTAGTTTCCGCCTTGGTTTCAGTTCAGCCGTGGCTGCTCTTTTGGCTCCTGATGCTGGGGTGGTCACGGCCGCTTCCCTTGCCAGCTCTCGTTCCACCAAAAATTGTAGCCAAGTGACCATGTTGCTCTCGTCGACTTTTGGGGTGGACCCTTGGGTGGCGGTGGCAAGGGGTGTCATCATGATAGGAGTGGCTAGCATGGACGGTATGAAGAGGGGGAGAGTTGGCATCGATTTGGTGCGGACCCTCTACGCCTTCCTCATCTCTTCTGTGCTGCTCCTTAATGGAGCGACGGGTTGCCAGCTCTAATTCTTCCTCTTCCTTCCTTCTCAGCTCCTCCTCCGCCTTCTTTTTTCTTTCCTCCTCATCCTTGACCGCGACTCCCTTCGAGCCCTTTCCAGATCTTCCTTATCTTTCTTCTTTCTCTCCTCTTCTCTTTTTCCATGCAGGGCTTTGGTTCGTTGTTCTACGTGCCTTTGTGGTGTAGCCTGGGATTCTCCCTCTTCGTTTGCGTCGGTCTCCATTTCATCAGAGGACCTTTGCTGCTCCTCTATATGAGGCGGGGACTGTGATGGTGACTCACCACTTTCTTCGTCGCCTCCCTCTTTGTCTTCTCCTGCTTGTCCCTGCCCTAGCGCTTCTTGGATGATTGCCATAAGGACACCTCCAAACCCTATGGTGGAGGCCTTGGAGGATGATGCCTTGCGGGTCAATTGGGACGACGGGGACTCTCCCCCCATGGCTCTTCCTTCTGCTGCCAGGGCCTTTGCCGAGGCCTCAATTGTCTTTTTCACGAACCCATTAAGGTTCACCTCATCCAGCGATTGCGTCGCAATGCTGTCAAGTAAAAGTACATTGATTCGAGTCATTATGGTGTTGTACCTCTGGCTTGAGAACAAGGCGTGCACCATCTTCGCCTGCAACTGAATTTCTTGGTTGGGGATGTCCGCTAGGCAAATTCCGTCATTGGTGTGAACCTTCACTTTATCCATCCCCAACATGGTGTAGATGTCTCTTTTTGGCTTCCTTTCCACCTTATTCGGCAGCCCTAGTGCCCTTTCCACCAACTCCGGGGTCAGCTCGATCTGCACTTGTCTGGTAGCTTCATTGTCACGCACCATGACGGTGCCCCTATTCTTGTTGAAGGTGCGCAAGAAATCAACGCACAGGGTGTAATCTACCCTCCGGCCCACTACATCTAGGTACTTCTGTAGGTGGCACTGCTCTATGATTTGGCATACCGCCGGCTCTTCGATAGCTACGTCTTCAAGGTTGAAGATGCGGCAGAACTTTAACTGGTTGCAAGCTCTTGTTTCCACCGTGAGGCCGTACTTTACTTGTTCCTCCTCCGAGAAGGGAAGCTTGCCCACTTTTTCCTGGCTTGCCATGGTCGCCACTTGCATGTTTAGCCATTTCCATTTTTAGTACTTTTGGCAACTAATTTGTTGGAAGAACAAAAGCATAGCAGATTTTATTGAACATAGCCTTAACTTTGCCTTTCAGACTTTTACCACCACCTTTTACATTTGCATTTCAAATTTAAGCGTTTCACACGGTTTACTTTTTAGATTCTATTTCATTTATTTTTTACATTCCTCCACATTCCACCTTCCACTACATTCCACCTTACTACCCCCTTCCCCCTATGGAAAAGAAGATTCCGTCCCACGATTAGAGGTTGCGAGGCCAAGGCTTTCATCTCTATTTGTGTAGGAGCCAAGCCTAGAAATTGGGGTTATATTCCAATTGAGCAGGGCGCTCCAGATCAAAGGGTCGAATCCCTACATGTGTGATGTACGTGGGGACATCTGTGTGAGGAAGTCACCGTAGTCGACCCAACTTGCGATGTGGAGCTCTTCCTCTATTAAGAGGCAGTCAAGATAGGGATGCCCTGTGATATGCTCGTCCATGGGTCGGCCCCGAAGAGTGGTTAACATTCTATACGAGGTAGGCGCGACGTAGGTGGGGTCATACTTTGCCGTTTTAATGGCTCGAAATTGTTCAGCGTTGGTCATTATGCGACATCCGTCAACCTCCCATTGCACCCTAAGAGTGTACCACTGCCTTAAGAAGGGTGATCCAGTATCAGCAAGGTGGAATAACCTTGCAATCTCTTGGTCGGTGATAGCAGATGTTGTCCGTGGGTCATACGATGTGACGAGGCATTGCTTAATGGCTTGCTCTTTGGAGACCTCACTAGCGAGCAACTCAGTGGGCGGAGCGAGAAGCCTGCGCAAAGGTGAATTCAATAGTCTCCCAAGAGCAAGGCATCTTGCACACTTCTGTTGCAAAGGATTTTGCTAATAGACCCAAATCCAAGCAATCATAGCTGAGGACCAGCGATACAAAGGTGGCATTGAGTTCTTTGATGCAGTCCACCACATCATCTCCAGTGTCCTCTGCAAGGTCAACGGCCAACATTAGAAATGACTTCCGTTCATAGGAGGGCGTAAGGCCGACGAGTGGTTGAGGTTTGCTAGAACTAGAGGTCCTGACTGTAGAGAGTTGCGGCCGGGAGTCCCTTTGAGTCGGAAACCTGGCTGTTGGATTAGGGTCAGTCAGAGCAGAGCTGGGCTGCTATAGTCAGCTAGGCTGCGGAGAGTTGGGTTGACTTGGTCGGATGATGCCACCTGTGGTGGTGGCCGTTGCTGGGCCGATAGGTTTGTGCGACTCTCTTGGGCCGAAGCGTAGAGGAGTCGAATGGCTTGGGCTTTGGAGAGCACTGCGGCCTATGGTCTTGAGGTGTCGGGGGACATGGGTTGATCAGACTTGAGGTCGGCATAGGACTAGTGCCTTTGGCTGTAGGGGCCTTAGGGATCCACAGCGAGGCATTCCCCTCATAGTAGCCTTGTGCACGCAGGAGGGTTTTAGGGACCCATATTTTCTTAATCACACGGTGCTTCTAGTGATTGCATCTTGGTTTCCTAGATTTAGAGTTGTAGGTCTTATGCAGACAGGCGCATCTAGGCCTAGGCGGTTCTCGAGGCTGTTTTGGCACCCATTGGAAGCGAGGCTATTGGGTGCTTGCTTTGGTTGTTGCAGTCTGTGGTTTATGGAAATTTGGGAGCGGCAGATGCGCAATACCCCCATCCTTATTCTTGCCTATGGATGTTTCTATTGGTGGCCCTGCGGACGGTGACGGCGTTATGCGGCCCTTGCTGAAAGTTGTGACAATGCGCACGTTGCCGATTGCTAGGTGGATGCGCTGCGACTCATAATCAACATTGCAATGAGGCTGCTTTTTGAAGGTTCACCTCAGCAATGACTCCATGTCCGCGTGCGTGGCACTCGGCAATACATAAAACAGCATTGGGACAGTTTTAGACTCGATAGAAACAACGACTCTGCACTTGCCGAGAAGTGCAAAAGATTGAGCCCCGTATGGGCTTAATTTGGCAGTTGTGGGTTGAAGTAGTGGTTTTCCAAGTTGGATCCAATGCTTGTGCGTTAAGACATTGAAATCTTCTCCCTCATCAATCAAGGCATTGAAGGAGCACGTTTGCTTGGCAGACCGTGACACGGAGGTAGGCGGGTTCTACAGCTTCCTCCTCATTCTCGTAGATTTCACTAATTGTGGCTACTCATATTTTGATGAGCGGTTCTAACATTGGTGGCTCATGCAAAGGATGAGTGGGAGGGTAGTACTTCTTGACACGGCTGCCATTGAAGAAGCCTATTCCTTCACCGTCTAGGGTCTCAAGCTCAACATTACTAGTTCGACTGATCGCCTGAACCTTGAAGGGTCCGAGACATCTGAATTTCATCTTTTGCTTATGTCCTTTAACTGAGTAGAGGAGCACTAAGTCACTCTGCTCAAACTCACACTGCTTGACATGTTTGTCAAACTAGCTCTTACGTCAGGCTTTCTCACAGATAAGTGTGTGGGTGGCTAGAAGACAAGTTTCTGATAGGCGTTCCAGCTCGACCAAGCGTTGCGTCCATGCTTCCTTCCCTTCCCATCATTCTTGGAGTGCTATTCTCAGGCTAGGGATGAAGAATTCTAATGGGAGAATTGCTTCAGTCCCATAGGTCAGCCTAAAGGGGGTTTGACCGACGGCCGTTTTATAAGCTGTGCGGTAGGCCCACAAGGTTTCCATCAACTTGTTGTCCCACTCGCTTCGTGAGGCTGAGACTACTTTAGTCAGGACGTTGATGAGAATTTTGTTAGTTGCTTCCGCCTGGCCATTAGCCTGAGGGTAGTATGGTAAGGATTTGCGATGGATGATAAGAAAGGCGGATAGGAGATGTGCTATCACTTCATTGATGAAGTGTGTGCCTTGGTTGCTAACCAGTTCGATGGGGCAACCGAAGCGCGAGATCACTTGCTCCCATAAGAACTTGGCAGTCGTTCTAGCATCGGTTTTTAGTGTGGCTCTCGCCTCTACTCATTTCGTGAGGTAATCCGTGGCCACCACGATGTACTTGGCTTGTGAGTATTGCGCCGTGGGGTTGATGGGTCCTATGAAGTCAATTCTCCATTTTTCGAAGGGTTGGCGAGCAATAACAGGGGTTAACTCCATTTGATCCTTATGAATCAGGAATTTTGTTCGTTGGCACTCATCACAATGCTTGACGAATTGCTTAGCGTCGCGGAAAAGTGTGGGCCACCATAGTTGGGACTGCAACACCTTCCGTGCTGTCGTGTCTCTGCTAAAGTGTCCTCTTGCAATGCCGGTGTGCACCTCTGAGAGCACATCATGCATCTCCTGCTCACATATGCACCTACGCATCAATGCGTCTTACCCCAGCCTATAGAGTTGGCCTGCAATCAGCTGGTAGGGCTGGATCTTCAAGATCAAGCACCTAAGTTATGCCTTTTCTATTGGTCGCTCCGGTAGTCCATGCTCGAGCACTTGGACTATGTCATCCGCCCAGTATGGTGTCAGATCAGCCCTAAATAGGTCTCTTTTGCTGGACAGGTGGAATAAGTGGGCGTCAGGTAACTCGTCAATGATGCCCTGTCGAGCGGCTTCTTCTGTGGATACACGGGACATGTGATCAGCCATGTAATGATGTTTTCCCTTTCGTACCACCACTGAGAAATCAAACTCTAGGAGTAGGAGGAGCCATCGAGCTATACGTCCTGTAGCACAAGGTTTGTTCACTAAATAGAGCAGGGCTTGATGGTCCACGAAGAAGATGAAAGGGGTGGCCAATAGGTAATGCCAGAACTTCTTCACTGTCACTACCATGGCTAATCCCTCTCTTTCCTTTGTTGAATAATTCATCTCCGTCTGAGTGAGTTGCCTGCTAGCCAAACTCACTGGGTAACCTAGGTTATGCTCACGAGATTGGCACAACACTGCCCCCATGGCAAACTTAGAAGCATCGATGTGTACGTGGAAGATAATGGTCCAGTCTGGGGCTCGTAGAATCGGTGCCATTGTTAGAGCCTTTTTCAATTCTTCGTATGCCCGTTGGCATGCCTCGGTCCACTCAAAGAAAATTAGCAGCTTGTACAATGGCCTGGCGATCAGTGCGTAGTTCAGTACAAACCGCCGATAGTATCCTATGTGACCTAAGAAGCATTGAGCTCCCTTGTAATTAATTGGGGGTGGAAGGTCAACGATAACCTTGACCTTCGAGAAGTTAGTGGCAATGCCGTTCTTCGACACCATGTGTCCTAAGATGCATCCGTGCTTCACCCAAAACTGACATTTCAAGGGGTTCAGGGAGAGACGATATAAGCGGCACCGTTCAAAGACTGCGCAGAGTTCTTCTAGGTGTTTGATCCAGGTCGAATGTACACACAGATCATCGGCAAAGACCTCTAACTCCTTGCGAAGCATGTCTTTGAAGATGGTGCACATGAGGCGTTGGAAGGTGGCGGGGGCATTGGTCAGCCCGAAGGGCATGACTATGTATGCAAAGATGCCCCACTCAGTGGCAAAGGTGGTCTCTTTGCAGGATGCACTTGCACCTAGTTGTACCCTGAGAAGCCATCCAGAAAACTGTAGGCTTCCTTGCTTGCCACCCTCTCAAACATGTACTCGGTGTACGGCAAGGGATAGTTGTCTCTCTTTGTAGCAGCGTTCACCTTCTTGTAATTGATGCACACTCAAATTTTGCCATTATTCTTCATCACAATGACTATGGGTGATACCCAGTATGTGTGCTTAATTTCATAAATGAATCTAGCTCTCATTAGCTTGTCAATTTCCTCTTTGACAGCATGAGCGTATTTTGGATTCATGGGGTACGGTCGCTGCTTGACCTGCATTGCGTCCCACGTCATGGGTATGTTGTGAGTCACAACACTCGGATCTACCCCCCGTAGCTCTTCTAAGGACCAGGAAAATACGTCTATGTACTCCCGCAAGAGAGCGACAAGACTCAACTCTTCTTTACCAGTCAAGTCATCGGCAATGAATACTGGTCGGGGTATCTCCTCTTCCAGGGCTAGGTTTACCTCCTAGTCTGGTTCGCTCGTCTGCCCTTGACGCTTGGCACCTAGCAGAACCACTACCCTATCCCCTTTTTTGAATTTAGTGAAGTGTTTAGGGAGGTCCTGCGGCTTTTGCTGCTCTTCTGATCGTGTATCTTTGGGGTGCTTTGCCCTATCTTTCTTTGACCGTCTGCGTCTCAGGTGGACGGGTAAGTCAACCTTGGTGTGTTTGGTCATGGGCGGCCTAGGGATCTCTGGGTCACTATCCGAAGTAACTTCCGATTCAGAGTCAAACCCTCCATCTTCGCTAGAAGAGGTGGTCTCCCCTGGTGGCAGCAATTTGGATGGCGATTCGGTTCTAAGTATTGATGTCATTCCTGACTGGGCTAGGCCTACTTGCTCAAGGTCTATGGCCCCCATACATTCCAACCATACACAATCACATTTCATGCGCATGACGCCTTACCCCAGTCTAAGGGCCTGCCTTTTTTGTGGCTTGGCGTCTGCTCATATCTGCTCAATTTCTCGTCCATCAGTGTCGTACTCTATGATATCCACTTCACCCTTGCTCTCATTACTGAAGGAATGACAGTCTTCGTATTTATCGCAGGAATCCTTGTCATTCAATTGCCCATCGTCTCCTAGGGCTTGGTATGCCCCATTTCGTTGGTCTGGAATCAAGGCCCAATTATACATGAGGTTCAACTCGTGCACCCTAGTCCATTGCCACTTAGGATCCTCTAAGAGATCTTGGAGCGGTTTGAAGTTGGCAGCCAGGTTGCCCGCTAGCTGGTCTGCTAGGTATTCCAATACCCCCTGAAGTTCCCTTTTGTTGGATGGCACTTGCAAGGTAACAAGCTTAGGCCTTCCATGGAGGCTTGCTTCCATCATGTAGACTGGTGTGGAGAGTGCTTGCTAATTGTTTTGATGGCCTGCTCATACGCCTCATGGTCTGAGAATGGCAAGTCAATTGTAGCAAGAACGTGCATCCAATCCCGCTCATCCTTTGGGCATGGGATATACTTAGTCAAGGGCCCATAGGGTTCCCTAACCTGAGTATTCCCTTTGAGCATAGTAGAGATGGCGTCTAGGTCAATTGGTGAGGTCTTCCAAGTGTCCATCTCTATTCTTACGGTATGAGTTCTATTGCCAAGGAAGATCAAGCTGCTACTCCAATCTTCAATGACTCTAGTGTTGCGTATCCAGGGTCGGCCTAATAGGATATCATAGTCCACTCCCTTCATGACTATAAAGTCGACAGAGAACTGGACACCTGCGATCTTCACTGGCCAATTCTTCAAGACCCCGAATGGCTTCACTCTCATACCGTTTGCTAGCGTGACATTAAACCGAGAAGCTTTGACAGGTGGGTTTCCCCAAGTCTGCAGCACTGCGTGGCTAAGCACACTAACCCCTGTGTCTACAATTCCCTTCCTTGTTGTGTCACCTAGGGCTAGGACCAGCAGGACTGCGTGCATCTCAGAGCCCTCCCAAAAGGTGTTGGCGTGCAAGGATTTAGGCACGGAGTGCAGCGTCAGGCTTGGCAATTCTATTTTTGCATCCTGGTCTTGAGGGTCTACCGTGGCTTGCTCTTGCGATCCCTCGACCCACTGCTTAAGGTCTTGCCATAGGGTAGGGTGTTGCTTAAGCAGGTCCTCTAGGCTAAGTGTTACAGGCGTGGTCACTAACGTGGTCAAAAGGTCATCAGACACTCGTCCTTCTCTTAGCCTAGACTGTCCAGGCCAATGGCCATGGCTAATCTGCGGTTCTGTTGCGTCTAGACTTGGTCTCACCAGCACTGCTTGTGGCGCAGTGGCTTTGGCCCACTTAGGTTGAGGTGGTAACATTGGCATGCTCATGCTGGAGAGATCATCGATCTCGTCCTCTATGATGGGTTCAGCATCTTTGAGATGCTGTTGAGCCTCCCTCACCCATTCCTTTACCTTTTCTATGGCCTCTAATTGTCACTTTGGATGCGGGTATTCCCCTATCTTAGTGCTTCCCTTTTCGGCTGTCTTAGGGGCTAAAGTCTCTGCCTCTACGTCTGAGACTTTCTTCCCATTAGGTAAGGTGGTAGCACTGTCGGTCTTTAATGCGACCTTAGCTTCCGATCTCTTCTTTTTCTGCCTACGACTTTTCTTTCCTACTGAGGTTGCGTCAAGATTGCTAGGTCCTGACAGAGAGATACCAGCTTGCTTTGTTTGGGCTCGGGTCATAACTTGCAAGGGAATAAGTGTGGCCTCCCCATCGGGGTTTTCAACACCAAATAGCCCCAATTGGACGGATGGAAAATTAGCTGATCCGAAGGACGACTTCCGCTTTGGGCAGCCTATGAAAAGATGGATGATTCCGCACTCTGTGCACCTTCTGTTTTGCTGCTCTCTTTCAGGGCAACGTGATGAGACATGACCGGGGTGTCCACAAGTCCAACAAGTGACCGGATCCAATGGCTACCCTCCTAGGCCTCTACCCCATCCTCGTCCTAACGCCATCACTGGCACAGGTCGATAATCCATGAGGACCACGTTGCACTCATCATCATGCAAGACGTAAGGGTATATGTAGGTCTCTTCGTCACTAGGCTCCTCCACGTAGTGTACTGGAGCATCGCTCGGTGGGTGGGTCACATAAGGACCAGGCGGTCTAGGAATGCCAGTAGGATTTATGTCCATTCTAGGGACAGCTAGTTTCATATCGTTAGGCGCGGGTAGAGCCAATGGGGCTCCTCTTCCAAAGAATGGCTGTGGCCTGTTAGCTAGATAAGGCTGGCCGTAGGGTTGCGAGTATGGAAGTCTTTGTGGCAGTCTGCAATGTGTGACATCGTGGCCGAACCTATCGCAGTTAGCGCAAGGTCTTGACCTAGGGTCTTGACACTTTGCTGGCAAGTGGTTTCCGCCACAGTACACGCACTGGATGTGCGGGCGCGTTGGTCGTCTCAACATGTCTTGTATCTTGGCTAATTCCATCTTGACCTTAGCCAATGTCTCGGTGGCCTTCCCCTTATCTTGGGATCATGGGTTTGACCGCTCACTAGAGGCTGATGTTCTCTCTAAGCTTTGCGGGTTAGTCTCTTCCAGAGTTGAGCTCCTAGAGCTTTGCTCTTTCAGCTGGTCATTGACTCTGATGGCTTCTTCAAAAACTCTAGTCACCATGTCCCGTTGCAAGCTTGAATTGCTTGCCAATGCCTTATATAACTCCTCATCTCTAATTCCGCTGATGAATACAGTTAAAACTGCTCTGTTAGTCAGTTGCTTGCCTAGAGGGATTCTCAAAGAGACTTCTCACATGGGTCACGTAGTCGCGGATGTCCTCCTTCTCTTTCTTCTTGACATTCATTAAGCGTACTAGTAGGTTATCGGAGTATCTGGGCTCGGTGAACCTCTTGACGAAGAGATCCTTGAGATTATTGAAGTTGGCTCGTTCGACGGCATCCAGGCTTGTATACCACGTCCTACCCTTATCGCCTAAGCAAAGCCCGAATGCTTGCGAATGTTGAGTTTGGTCATTGAGGCCGTTGGCTTCGCAGAATTGCTCAAACTGCTCAACAAAGCTATACGGATCGTCATGTGGTTGGTACTTGTCGAGTTGCTTGGCAACAATCGGTATTTTGGCCTGGCTCTTTGAGCCCTGGTTTTCCCCCAATCCTGCAAGCAGAGACATCGCTAGTGCAGTGGCACTCTACTCTACTGTGGTGTTATCAAGCAACCGTTTCATGAGGAGCTCGCTTAGCATCAGGTCTCCCTCTAGTGCTCTCTTATGGTCTGTTCGGTTTCGGCCAACCAAGTTCAGCACTCGCTGCACCTCATGCAGCTCCATGCTTTACCTTTGACTCCTAGCCTGTTGATCCCTATTATAATCAGCTATGCCTTGCAATGCCTTGCAGGCTAGCCTTCTCTCCTCCTCTAGGGCGTGTGCATCGTAACTGCTCACCATCTGTTGTATAGCGTCTGGGAATACACTCACATCGAGCTCCTTGGTAGATCGATGGTCTGAGCTTTCTTTCGTCATGGTCGAATTCTTGCGCCTCGCTGCGCTGTCGATCAGGTTGACTAGTCGTGAGTGACAGATCCTTGTCGTTGGCGCTCCTTGCTTGGTTCTACCCTACGCTTCATGTGTTTGTCTATGTCCTGGGTCCTCTCCTATTAGTGGGTTCCTTGAGCAATTTATCTGAGTGAGTTCCTTTGATTATTGAATACAATTCTCAATTTATGGTCACTTGGTGAGTATGTTGCTCCTCGTGCACTTGTGCCCAATGAGGCTTTCAGCTTTCCTAAGTGTACTTCAAGTGCGGAAATTCAATGTGAGTGCTGCAAGCAATTTCCCGACGTCTCACTCACTCTCGCTCGTTTCGGGCCTGATAGGCTTTGTCACTCAAGTCCTTTACGTTCTAGTGGGTTCTAGGTCTGCGCTGCTTCTCACCGTTCACTAGGGGGTAGGTTGCTAGGGAGTGCTCCAATATTGTCCCTTGGTCTTGACTCCTATGTCGAGAACTGCCTACAAGGCGTTCGCCATGTCGTCCTGGAGCGGGTTGTGCTTCCAATCGCTCGTGGGGGTCAAGTTTTGATGTTTTCCCCCCGTGTGTGTCCGACTCTGGGAATCGGACGTCCGATTTACCAGTGGTCCGATTCTAAGAATCGGACCAAGTGGGTCAGATTTGAGTAGTCCGAGTCTCAAATCCGAGTGTCCGATTTTCAAAATCGGACGGGCGAGTGTCCAATGAATCGGACAAGGGTGGTCCCGGTCCGATTTTGGGTGGCCCGATTGGTCCGATTGGTTCGTTTATGGGCGGGTCCGATTCTGGGACTCGGATCGGACCAGTGGTGCGATTGCTGACGTGTCTTAATTCATCCAATCGGACAGGGTTGGTCCGAGCGTCCAAATCGGGGCGTCCGAGTGTCCGAGTGTCCAAATTGGACGGGGTGGTCCGATCGGACGGTTGTCTGAGTGTCCAGATCAAATTTGGTGGTCCAATTGGACGATTGTTCGAGTGTTCGATCCTAGGAATCGAACATTGAGTCGGGTGTCCGATTCTGCCGGCCCGACGAACCTTCGAGCACGGATTCGTCCGAAATCTCCAGATATCTATTACTATAGACCACAAAATTCACCAGTAATGATGGAGTGGTGAGGGAGAGATCTATGTACCTGGGGATCGTCGATGCAATGTCACTCCGTGCCCTGATCGATCGAACGTTCGCCCAAGCTCTCTCTCTCTCTCTCTCTCACTCTCAGCTGGTTGCAAATGAGGATTCCCTTGCTCTTTCAGAACTTATACCCTACTGGTCATTCCCTGGACGCTACAGATCACTTTCCTAGTGATTCCTACACATTCAAATGCGCATTTCCTCCATTTTCCCCCTGTTTTTCTCGATTTTCTCCCTGTTTTATAGCAACAAACCCTCTGCCTCTCGGTTGTGATTTCCTACTGTTACTCTACTCTAAACACAACATAAATCAAAATCAAAACACTAAACTAATTTCTCCGTGTTTTCCAATCATCAAACAGCCAGAATATCCCAAAATACTTACCTATTTTAAAGATAAAAAACACCCAACTTCCTACCTATCTCAAGCTCCGTTTTGGGGATGAATACCCTACTTCGATGCTCAATATGAGGCGCACAAGTGCTCAAGCTTGAATCCGTTGGTCCCAGAAAAACGGAACCAAAATGTGGGAGCTTTCACTCAAGCGCCAAGACCCACGGACCCCTTATTGTTTCAAGCATTCCAAGCGAGCTCTAATGGCTATCTCTCACCTAGCTGACGCGTCACCGATCCTACGAGTGTAGTGAGCTTACCTTGATGCCCAATCGAGTACCCTTCTCTCTCTTGCACTCCGGTAGCTCCACGATTCTTGATGCTAGCTCAAGCATCCTCAAGCCTCCTCCATCTCCAAGCTCCATCCTCCATAGCTGCGCACGCAAGAGAAGAAAAGAGAAGAGAAGAGAAGAAGAGGAGAGGAGATGGTGAAGAGCTTCACCCTCTTGATCCCTCACTCTCACACATACTCACTCCCTCACACTCTCACACTCCCTCTCTCAAGAGCACACACAAGCAAGAAGCAGAGAAGAAGAGAGGAAGAAGAAGACTCTTTTTGCCACACACCAAAGAATGAGCTTCTCATTCTCTTTTCAACTTTATATACAAAGCCCTAAGTCCTTTTTGGGCGGTCATTCCTTTTTTACATGGCTGGCCGTAGCCTAGGCCCTTTTTCCCATTTCCCACCATTCTAATTTATCCTATTCCCAACTAATGCCTACACTTTGCACAAAAGCAAGCCTGGCACTCTTTTACACAGATCCGGGGGCGTTTCCGCATTTTAATGATGCACCTTTTTTCTCTTTCGTTGCCTTGGTCCGACACCGAAGCTTCTTGCGGGTCGTGTCTGAACATTTGAATTTTCAGGGATTGGTTGCCGATCAAGGCGCCTTTTTTTGCTTTTATCCTGTGCCTTTTTTGCTATTTTTCCTTCTTTCCATTTTCCGCTCCTTTGTGTTGTGGAAACACGGTCGGAAACACGGTAACACACGTGCATAGAATCAGTCGATCAATGCAACGAGACCATGTCTCTCCGCATATCGAGTCTCTAGGCCGATGGGATCGCGGATTATAATGTAGTATTTCAAAGAAAACAAAATACAATTGTTAGAAATAGGATTGTCAGTACAAGGGATATTGCAAAAAAGTAAGCGAGAAGAACAAAAGAAACACTTACAAAGTCCTCCAGATAAGTCTTGTGGCCACCATTCCCAAGATGATTGACCACTCATGCCCTCACTGGCTTGCACTACTGTTCCTAAGGTCTTGGAGAATCTGTAGTCTCCTCCTTGAGTCAATGCCAGTCATCCGCGTCTAGCCACTCGGGCTTTGAGACCCCACTCTTAAGTTCCTTGCATGCGTCTGATCATTTATATGATATATACGCATGCATGCACTCCATCATCCAACCTATGGAAAACCTATCTGCTACGGTGGGTACTTGAAATTCCTTATGCAAGGATGCTACTATGTAGTCCTTGCTCCCCTTTGGTATGTTCTTCCAATGATCCAAGATGTGATGCCGAAAAACTTGTTGGCACAACTCTCTCATACAAGCCATCACCCTCCTCCCCTCATCATTCATGATGACCGATCCTATCCTATCATCTACAAGGTATCCATACCCCTCGGGTGTATATCTAAGATGTGTCCTCTTTCACCTATGACCATGCTCTTGGACATATCCAAGAGACCCCTGTACATCTCGTGTACCTACAGGGATGGTATCTCTCGAAGTAGCACCCATAGGGGTGCCACCTGTGGATGGCTGAACAAAAGCTAGAGTGACTACATTAGACATCTCCACAAGTGTGACAAATCCCAGAAGTGATGCAATTCTAGCAGAATGAGGAGATGGAGACACTGCGTTAGTACCTTCACAACAACCACATGAGCCACGCTCTCTCGAACTTGCATGAGAGCGAGGAGTAGCACATATATCTCGAGAAGACCGTACGCTCATTACATCCACGTCTCCGTAGTATCCCCCTGAACCAGTCCCTCCATCCGTCCCAAGTTTGGAGTATCGACCTTCTCTATTGGAAATCAAAGCATCAAAGCGCACAGAAGTAGATCTAACAGAATGGCTTGATGGTGTCTGAGATAGCTTCTAGTTTGCTATATCTGTGAATTGAGCCATATAATTTGGAGACATACGTGTGAAGATCTCTTGTAGCTCCTTGTCGCTCATTCCTCGACTCATCATGCAGATCCAAATATGCACAAAGGCCACTAACACAGACAAGAATTTATCTTACTTAAAATTCATATCTTATGTGCCAATCTCCTGACACAACTCCACATACATTGGAAGGTCAATAGAAAAGTCACCACAAATTGATGAGTCCACCTCATTCTCAAAGAATTCATGGTCTCCAGTCTTTCCATCATTGTTACCCAATTTTGGCTCCTCTACATGCTTCAAGCTTTTGGTGGCCTCCACCCCTTGCAATATGGACCCCTCTATTTGTATACTGTCCTCATCTATGCTGGGAATATTTCTTTCATCATATATTCTTGCACTTTGGAGAGTTGAAGGTACAATATACCACCATTGAGGTTGTCAAGGATTTGGATATAAAATTACTTGTTCAAAGTCATGTACAAGAGAGATTTAACTTTTGTGACATGTACCATGTTATAAAATTTGAAAAAACATGAGTTCATGCACCTGTTCATAATGGGCCGGCAATACAAACAGTTCATATAAATCCATCCATCTTTTTTTGAAATATATTTCGAGAAATCTAGATGGACCTCCTTGAACTGTTGCCCCAGCTCCTTCAAGTTTCACTTTGAACCACTGCACATTGAATAGGATCATTGAGAAGCTACAATAATCCACCATGATAATACTTTGCAAGTTTCCAAAATACTACATCTCATCTCTAATGGTGTTTGGATCCGTTGTTTATTATCAGCTCTCTTGCTCGAACTTTGCCATGATATTACAATCCATTGTAGAGTGCATTTTATTGATACGCTCCACGCGGAAATGCCATCCACACGACCATACCACACTATATATATTTTACTATACATTGAAGCAATTAATTAGTACTGCACTATATATTTTGTACTCCATCTGTGGATCTATTTTGTGCATGCCACGTTGTTAAGCTTGCCATGCTGTCGGACGTACGAAACATGTGATGTATACTTGGGATAAGCGAAAAGTGTTTAAGAACTTTTTGAGGGATGGTTTGCCCTTGCAAGTCCTGTCAATACTTGTGAGCACCACACTATGGTCATCGTCTTGTATTCTCCTCGAAACAGTACGCAATAGTTGACACATACATGGATACTATTGTAGTCCATGCCAAGCTTTCGTAAAACATATCGAATGTCATCAGGAGACTCAAGCATGGTATTTGCAAGTGGTAATATATGATACTTTAGCAACCTAAAAATAAATCATAAAAACACCTTGAAAAATCACAATTGTTTTTTATGATGGTGCCAAAAAAAAATCAACGAAGCGTACGTAGAAAGTACGTGAACAACTTGGTCATACTCACATCGCTGCATCCATATTTTGCTTGCATGCTTAGGAGTGCAAGTAGAGTCTTCAAGTGAGATACTTGGTACCCATCATATAATGGTATGGATGCTTCCTCTCTAAGCGGATTAGATGTCTCAACATCCATGGGTATCAATGCATCGATCATTGCCTCCATCTCAGGCTCCAAGATTGTAGGAAAGTCTGAAAGGCTAGCTATCTTCTCTAGTATTGATGGTATAGATTGGATAGTTCCTTCCAAGTGGTGGATTGGCTTAGGCACTCCATTCATCACACACCCACAAACTCTTCTATTTGGCCGTAAAAGGTGCATTCCTCCTCGGGATGAGACATCCACTCCCTATAATAAATTTTATGGCCACATCCAATGTTTTTGTATATGATATTCAATTAGTTTGTGAATACAATGCATGATTGATATAAACTTTTCTTACCGTTTGCTCAAAATCTGATCAATGATCTCTTATTAAAACTCGGCAAAGCATCATACGTGTTCTATAGACAATTGAAGTTTTTGTCTAATTGCGAACTTAGATTGAGAGGAAGGACATGGGACACAGTGATTAAGATACCCCTCTGGATCTTGAACACCAGGGCCTTCATCGTTTTCCATTTGATCTACATTATGACACGAGTAGTGCTAGACAAGGGATTTCAGGTTCTATCAATACATATTGATTCAATTCACTATTCTTTGTCTTTATTGTGTTTACCTCTTGTCTATTCTTTTCCTTCTCTTGCATCTCCTATCTCTGCTTCCTTCTATCTCCGATCCTCGATGGATATGACCTTTCGACTAAAACCCCTTTGACATTGGTGAACTCAATGTGAAAGGTCGTCAGAAGAAAAGACAAGATGGGGGAACCTTCGAACATAATTTCCATTGATGTTTTGCAGTAGCTAGTGTAGAATATGAATATGCTTATGCATGCACAATAACAACAGGTGATGTAGGCTTCTGCTCAAACAGAAATTGTATTTGTTTTTGTTATCATTCTTTTTTTCTTTCTTACATTGTTTGAGAAGGGATTTCTTCTCTTGTAACTCAACAAAATTGACGTTTGTAAAGTCTCCACACCCACCTACAGATGGCGGGCCTACATTATGTAAAGTCTAATATGCTATGCATGGGGGCAAGGGACTAGCTATCCTATGTCGGAGTGTTTCCCATTCCGTGGTATTGTACTGGACCTTGCAACCTTTTTTCATTTTTGTATGCAACTTGATATGCAGAGCATAGGAGAAGGTAGCGCAAAGCATGTCAATAAAACCATCCACTCACCTCCAAGCCCAATCTCTCTTTCGTTTTACCAAGCTTGGAGACACAAGCTTTCTGCGCCTTCCCAAAGCATCGAACACACCTAAGATATATCCTTAATGTTAGAATATCAAGCTCCCGTTACTCTTCAGTCAGTCTATCTTTATATGTGTGACCAACATTAGCTGGATACAGCTGTAAACGTGTGGGACATTCAATAAGTCGGTGTAGTCAGTGACTTAACTACAATTAGTCTTGGTTAGTCATACCTATGTGTAAGTCTCTTTTAGTTAGTAAGATGAAAGAATATTGAAGAATAATAAAAATGAGATGAGACTCATCTTTTGCTCCACTCTGTCTCTCTCCATCTCTTCCAACATGGTATCAAAGCTTGAATGCCTGAAGCCTGAAGGCTTGGCAGTGGCCATTTGACATCAAGATATCAGACATGAAAAAAATGTCATCAAAGGAGACTCTGCCTACAACCTGCTCTTTTGCATAAGGTATATCTTATTACAGAAATGGTTTTTGGAGAAACAGCCCTTGATTCCTGACCATTTTGACGTGGTCTACAACTTTGTAGAAGAATTTTTTTTTCAAATTTCTCATAGATTTTGAGATATTCAGCACAGATCTGTGCAGACTGGCTATTTACTACAGTAAGCAACAAGTGATTCCAGGGCACTAGTGGCTTTCATCCTAACAATGTATATGCCCTTACTATCATGCATTTGAGCATGATATTGGAGTGTTAAATGGTCAATTTTGGAACTTCTTTGCAGGCTGGAAACAGTGAACTGGTTGTTGTCTTGAATTTGGAAACAATATACCTACACGGTTGAAGTATCTATGATGCTTATTTGCTAGCTACTGACAAATGCTTTGATCAACCACTTGAGTGGTAGATGCTTTTTGGGATATTGTGAGTGTTGAAAGTCTAAATTTTGGACTGATTTGGTGCTGGCTATACCAGGGTATTGACTGGTTATTATCTGCAAGAAGGATACATATCATCTTCACTTGACATACATGCAATATATGCTAATCGGTTAGACATGTATCAACTTCTTCATAGAGTGGCAAATGAATGAGATGTTTTGGGATTGTTTTGAGTCTGAATAATCTTGTTTTAACAGAGAAAACGCTATTCGTTATAGTAGTGGACTTGCTGCATTTGGTCCTTCTACTTGCATATAGGACAAACATTGATACTTGTATGGATATAGTTTGTTGCTGGGATATTTTGAAACTACCATAGAATGTTTTGAACTTATTTGAGCTTGGTTTATGCTTCGTTGATTGTGTTTTTTCATTGTTGGTATACAATTTACAGCAAGCAGATTGTCAGTAAAGTTGTCCTGAATCGCAAAATTTTTTCATGAATAGCAAGAAATTGGTCCTGAACTGTAGGAAAAGGAGTCATATACTTACAAGTTGTATACATCATTTAATACCTAAGCTATAACCATGGCAAATTCTCAAGGCACTGACAATATCACTCAAATTATGGGAGAAAAGCTGGACAACAAAAATTTTGTTTTATGAAAGATCCGTATGAAGAATTTTTTGGTTGGCAGAGGTTATTGGGACTTATGTACAAGTGATAAGGCTGAAGCTCAAATACATGAAAGGAATCCGAAAAATGATTAGAAAAGGGCTCATAAGATATGGACTGTGAGAGCATGAAAGGTGTTACATTGGTTTTCCTTATATATATCAGACGCTATGGTTATACAGATTACTAGATGCAGTTCTCCAAAGGATGCATGGGACATACTCATGAAGAATTATGAAAATGTAACACATGCAAGAAAGATTCAGCTAAAGCAACGCTTCAACAACATGTCTAGGAATGGCAATAGCATTTAGGCCTACACTACAGAGATCAAGAACATAGTGGATCAGCTTGCCACCATTGGATCTTCAGTATCTGAGGATGATATGATTGGAGTGACATTGAATGGACTTGGAAAGAGTATAAAGCATTTGATACTTCTATTTCTGTGAGAGCTAGATCCCTTGATTGGGATGAGCTGATTACTTTGCTGCTACATGAGGAAGTTAAGCTTGGGATGAATACAGGTTCTAGTACGGCTCAAAGCAGAGACACTGTTCTTTACTCTAACTAGCGTGGTAGAGGCAGTAGAGGTTATGGCTCTTTTCGAGGTCAAGGAGACACTCAAAATGTTTATGGACAACATCAATAAAATGCCTAGCATAGCACAAACACACAGGGCCAGCGTGGATCTGGTGGCTTTTGAGGTAGGGGGAGACTCCCTAGAGGCAGAGGAGGATCATGGCAGCCAAGTCCAACAAGGACAAGATTTGTCATTATTGTTGTAGATATGGGCCTATAGCCAAAGATTGTCATAAGAATCAGGATGACATAAAAGCCAAGGGTAGACAACATGGAAATTATGATTCATCTAGCGGAGTTCACGATGAGCAGGTTGACAGACTGTTTGCCATACAGCATGTATCTAAGAATGCATCTAGGCAAAACAAAGATGAGAGATGGTACATTGATTCAGGGGCTTCAAATCATATGACACCCCATGGAGAATGGTTTGATGAGATGGTTGTAGGTTGTAACGTGTCCTCTTAGTATCATCCAGGACATGTCTTAGCAATCCATCGCAAAGGATGTCTAGAAAGCTCCACCCGACACTCCCATGGAATGTTACGGGATTTGCGATCTAGGTCTTCCCGTGCCTACCACGTAGCGGAAGTATCCTCGCTGTTCCCACTTAGGATTGATCGGAATTAGGGTTTTCCTGATTGGTCATTACCTAACAGCAACTAGTGTCGGACCCGAGTGAACTACTTTACGCAGAAACGCCAGGTCCGAAGCGGATAAATGCTGCACTTGGTTCAAGGAGAATGGGAAACGAGAGGGATGCAAAGCTCAACCTCTCTGCCATAAGGCATAGTCCCATTCCATTCCCCTAAAACAGCGTAAATCGGGTAAGACATAACTCTAGGTCATCGCTTTCGTTATTCGTTTTGACGACCATCCTGCTGTTCTTAGAGATTTTTGAGAAAAGTTCCCGGCTAATTGGGACTACCCAACGGTAGGATGAATCCATGGCCCATCCTCCGCACTTTCCTCAGTTTGTTTTAGTTATGTAATTATCTAACATATTAATTTAGACATGTAACAACCAGCTTCTTTAATTAAACCGTTAAGAACTAGTTCCTTCATGTAATCTTATCACGTGACAAAGGAAAACAATATCAAAAAATTTCTTTATTAACATAACATCATTTTTATCTTTGAAATACAAGGAGTTCCGCCCGTAGGCTTGTCCATAATCCACCGAAGGCCATCCTGTAATCCACAGGGATCACTAATCCAATCTTCTGCCCATAGACTAGTATGCGGGCCTCAAGATCCAATCCCGAGTCACGTTAGCCTCGTGTGCAGGACCCGAAAGTTGAGGGATTTACCGCCAGAGCCCCCCCTAGCACCCAAGCATCCTCCTGCTCCAAGTAGAGCTCAACGGAGAGACCTCTCGCAGCGGGTTCGGTCCACGTTGGGTCAGGCAGGCAGTCGGGGGTAACTGAACTGCCTCTCCCTTCAGGCCTTCAACCTGAAGTATAGATATTCATTTAATTTGTAATTCATAAATCAAACAGTGCTCTAAAATCTCTAGCAAGCACAAACGTTTCCATTAATCGACCTTGTTATTTGGCAAACTGCTAAGGAATGATTCTTTCCTTTCGAATGCATCAGCACTCGTTCCAAGGTGTCTTGCAACTTGGCAAGATCCCTTATATTCTGGGTTAGGGCGTACCTTTTTAACCCAACTTGGTCAACCCTAAAGTTCATTGGATACTTTAGTTTTCGTTTTTTAACTTTCCTTATTTAGAAGGATATCAAAGAATACATCCTTTTGCAAGATAACTTATGTAAGGATCCGCCATCCTTGTTGAGGGTATTTAACCTTTCTTCTTGTGAATCAATCACAAGACTATATGACTTCGTACTTGCTGCGCAAGTCCTGCGATAAAATAATCCGTTTTAGATTCTTTAAGCTGACGTATGTCAGACGTAGGGTCTCTTTTTAAGAACCTCAAGGACAACCCTAGTTCTTTTACCTTACGAATTTATTGACCCTACAATCAGGGAAGGTAGTCAAGTGCTTAAGGCATAAACATTTCTTTGGTCTTTAAATCATTCCCAAGGTATATTTTGCAGCATGGTATTTCTACGTTTAGATTGATTTGGTTATCTTTTGGAAGGTAATATTGAGATCAGCTCGGCACGATTTGTTATCCTTCTGACAATTGATTTTTCAGTCCTAAACTTTATTGCTTTGAGGTAGGTAAATTCAATTTAATCTTCCTTTTTCCTTGCAAACGAAACTCATACCAAATAACAATCTTTTCCTTGCTAAGATATGCAATTAGCAATGATAACTTCCTAGTAATTCGAGCAACGTAAAAAAAAACATTTCATGAATTTCATGATAACTTGTTGCAAAAAAAAGAATAGGGTTAATGGTGCAAGATACGGTTTTTATACCTTCAGGATTTAACTGAAATATACTACTATAGTAAGTAGATAACCTTGTTCCTAATTCGTTATAATGCATGATGCTATTCGAAGGAAACTATGTTCTATACGTTATCATTTGTTAAATTAAACTAAACTCCTTCATTGTAAATAACTTGAAAAAATACATCATATTCCTAACAATTCATCTTTGCATGATTGACTTAAAATCAATAAAAAACCAAGAAGGAAAAACCTAGTTTTGGGGTGAGGTATCCACATGGATACCGGGAGATGACCCTCCTGCAGCTACTCCTTGGACTTTCTTAGGCAGCATGGCAATTTTAACCCTTTGGATGTGAGGCAACTTTTACTCTCCTTTTCGGATTTCCACCATCTCTCTTTCAAGGCAAGGAGTTGTTTAAATGATTGACCTCGAGAAGGAATAATAAGACCTTTAGGTTCTTAGCTTCTTCGAGAGGGAAAAGTTTATAGTAGGGAGGAGAGGGAAAAGGGAACACAGGGTTAGAAAGGGCTTAGGGGTGTATTAAAAGGAATATGGGGTGAAATACGAGCTCACAAGAGGGGACTTATAGATTTAGGCACGGGGGAAAAGGAAATTTGCGGGTTACGAGGCCAAGGGATGTGGAAGTTTAATGGCCTATGGAAAAAGGTTAAGGGATTTAAGACTGGGCGGGGTGAAAGGATTTTTTTAAGGGGGTAAAAACCGCGAGGGGGGTGAAAAGGGTTCTAAGAAAAACCAGGGAGGGGGTTTTAGAGTAAAAAGGGATATGGGGGGTGAAAGGGAAGAAGCACAAGAAGGGGGGCTTGAGGGTTTAAAAAAAACCCAGGGTAGGGGGAAAAAATTTATGGAGTGAAAGGGATATGAGGGGGTGAATGGGGGCTTGATTAGCCCCCCCTTAGGAAGCTTCTACAAGGAAGCTTCCTTTATCCACGTGGCAGCAGGGGGGACAATCTAGCGGGGGATGAGAATTCTGACGGTGGCCAACGATGGCGCTGTGGGGAGAGAAGCTGGAGGTGATAGGCGGCAGCGGCGGCGGCTGGTGGTGGCAGCATAAGGCGGCAGCATTCGAGCTAGGCGGCGGCATATCTTCTTCCCTTCTTCCTCTCCCTTCAACCGTACGACCCTCCCTCTTTAAATAGGGGAGGGGAGGGAATCCTCCCCCTCTTGAGCTGTCTGCTTGCATGGCGAGGGGCCTGAGCAAGCTCCAGCGAGGAGCTTGCTGGCTCCCTCTATCCCCCCTCAAAGATCCAGCCCAATGCGCCGCCACGAAGGCGTAAAATTTTTTGTATTATATATTTAATATATTACATTCTCTCCCCCTTAGAAGAATCGAGATGTCCTCATCTGGAGAAAAATTGGGGATATTGATGGTTGAGAGTGCCTTCATCTACCCAAGTGGCATGCTCTTCGGGATAATCTTTCCACTGGACGAGGCATTCTCTCAAGGTTCTGGATCTTAACTATCTATCCCTAACATCTAAGATCCTATCCAGCCTTAGTTCAAGGACTCCTTGACTAGGCATTACAATTTGTTGGTCATCAAGTACATGGTTAGGGTTGGGTACATATTTTTTCAATGGGCTAATATGGAATACATTGTGAACCTTTAGGCTATTAGGGAGTTGCAATCTATAAGCATTGGGTCCTAGGCATTTGAGAATTTTTTACGGCCCACAATACCTTGGACTTAGCTTCTTGCAATCTCCTAGGGATATGGAACTCTTTTTAGGGCGTACACGAATGAAGACCATGTCTCCTTCTTCGAAGACTCTTTCTTGACGCTTCAAATGTGTGTATGCCTTTTGTCTATCCTTGGCTGCTTGTATGTCTTGTCTTATTGACTTTATTTGATCATCCATGTCTTCCAACATCTGTCTTGATGCTTCAACCCTTAGGGTTGGATCAGAAAAGTTTAGGGGACTTCAACAATCATGACCATACAATGCTTGGAAAGGGGTCATTTGAATGCTTTGTAGGTAAGAAGCATTGTAGGCAAACTCTACCAAAGGCAAGTATTGAATCCACTTCTTGGGTTCTCAAGAGCAATATGCCCTAAGCATATCCTCGATAACTTGATTTACTCGCTCTATTTGGCCATCCATTTGGGGATGATAGGTGGTGTTAAAATAGAGTTGAGTCCCAATAGCTTCAAAGATAGCTCTCTAGAAGTGAGATGTGAAGAGAGAATCTTGATCACTAATGATTCTTCTAGGTAAACCATGTAGCTTGAATATCTCCTTGATAAACAATCTTGCAATGTCGGAGGCTTTATAGTTTGTCTTTACTGGAATCAGGTGTACAACCTTGGTAAGCATGTCAACCACAATCATGATGGAATTGTATCCTCCCTGGACTTGGGGTAAGCCTACAACAAAATCCATACTGATGAATTCCCATTTCATTTGGGGAATGTCAAGCGGTTGCAGTTTCCCTAGCATCATGACATGTTCATCTTTGACACGTTGGCAAGACAAACATTTAGTGATATATTTGAGAACGTCACCTTTAAGCCTCTCCCAAAGGTAGCTCTTCCTAATTGCATTAAGAGTTTTAGCATAGCCAGGATGTCCTGCGAAAGGGGAATCATGAGCTTCCCACATTATCTTCTGCTTAAGTGACTGGCTTGCTGGTATACACAGCCTTGTTTTGTAGTAGATAAGTCCATTATCAATGGAAAATTCCTGATACTTAGCTTGCAACTTTTGATTCTGCTCCTTGGTAGATATTTCCTTTAGCATTGTTTGGTAGGCCAAATCATGGCATGCCTCCTCTCTAGCTAATTCAAGTATAGGGTTGTTTGGTATAGATACTTTTATAGTTAGAGATCTGGCCGTTGACGGATTCTACAAGATTAGGAAATTTAGGAATGCCTTGCGACTAAGTGCATCGGCAACTACATTCTCTTTCCCTGGTCGGTACTTGATTTCAAAATCATATTCCTCCAACACTTCAATACACTGACGTTGCCTCATGTTGAGCTCGTTCTAGGTAAAGATCCATTTGAGACTCTTGTGATCGGTTACTAGAGTAAACTTGTTACCCAACAGGTAGTGTCTCCAAAGCTTTAGAGCATGGATGATAGCTAGTAATTCCAGATCATGCGTGGCATAATTCTTTTCATGACTCTTCAATTTCCTTGAAGAGTATGCTGCTGGATGACCTTCCTGCATAAGTACACACCCCAAGGCAAGAATGCTAGCATCAGTTACTACTTCGAACTCTTTATTGAGGTCAGGAAGTTTTAAAGTAGGTGCTGATACCAAACTTTGTTTCAATCTGTCGAAGCCATTTTGTTCGGGAGTTGACCATGTAATAGAAGTTTGCTTCTTCAGTAAATCCATCAGAGGTGCTGTAATCAAAGCATAGTTTTTGATGAAGACCTTATACCATCCTGTCAATCCAAGAAAGCTACGTATCTCTTTGATGGATACTGGTATTGGCCATTCACCTTGGTTGGGTCTATTGATATTCCTTCTGATGATACTATGAATCTGAGATATTCAATCTGACACTTGAAGAATTCACACTTTTTCATTTTTGCATACAACTTATGTGACCTCATTGTCTCAAGGACAATCCGAAGTTGAGGTTCATGATCTTCTTCTTGTTTAGAATAGACTAAAGTGTCATCAAAGGAGATAAGCACGAAATCATCAAGATATGGCCTAAAAATTTCCTCCATTAATCTATTGAAGGTAGCAGGTGCATTCGTAAGCCCGAATGACATAACCAGGAACTCAAAGTGCCCATATCTTGTATTGAATGCCGTCTTTGGGATATCTTCTTCCTTGATCCTTATCTGATAGTAACCTAACCTGAGATCAATCTTGGAAAAGATCTTTGCACCCTGAAGACGATCAAGAAGCTCATCTATTCTAGGAATAGGATACTTGTTCTTGACTGTTGATTGATTGAACCCTCGGTAATCAATACATAGACGAAGTGTCCCATCTTTCTTTTTCTGGAATAGTACTGGAGGTCCCCACGGTGAATTGCTAGGCCTGATGTAGCCCTGATCTAACAGTTGCTTGAGTTGTTCCTTCAACTCAATTGCTTCTGGTATGGACATTCTATAAGGTCTCTTTGCAATTGGCGCAGCTCTAGGTACTAACCTAATCTCATGATCTACTTCTCTTTGAGGCGGAAGTTCGGTCAATTCTTCAGGGAATACGTCAGCGTATTCCTTTAGCCAAGAAGGCCCTTCATGAGACTCTTGCTTTTGATCTAACTTGTTGAGTTTGGTCAAGTAAATGGGTAATCCTTTTTTGACTCCTTTTATGATCCAGATATTTTGGCCAATTGGATTCTTGGCACTCCTGCCTCACCGTGAGTTGTGACAAATTCTTTTTCAAAGTTTCGAAAGGAAACTTGACCCTTTCCACAGTGAATGTGGGTGTTGTTGGGCTTAAGCCAATCCATCCCGAGTAGACACTCATGGATACGTAAATTCATGACTCTGAATTTGACTGAAGTTTTCTTTCCTCCCAGAAAGAATTTCACCCTAGCAGTTTGCCTGGTACAAGTTACCTCACGACCATTTGCCAACTCCACAAGTAGGGTAGGTGTTTCTACTGTGGCTATTCCCAATCTTTTTGCACATGCTAGTGAGATAAAGGAATGTGTACTGCCACAAACAATCAAGGTTTTGAACCTTTACCTTGATAGTCTGATGGTGTTTGAATCACCGAGAACTGGCGATTCGGCCCTTTCTTGTGTAAAGCGGCGTGGACTGACGCTCTTTCGAGCTCTGTTTTCATGGTCGGATCTTCTTCTTCCCCTCCTTCTCACATTTTCCTATTGGAAATGCAGGCGGTTCTTTCTCTTCCTCGGGTAGCGGCTCCTTGATCATGGCATGTTCCTTGGAAAGGCGCTTGGCGATGTCCTCCACCAAGCTTGGGACATTGCCTCTTGAAGTGACCGGGTTTATTGCAGTGGAAACAACGAAGGCTTCGGCCATTACTTTGAGTAGGAACAAAGTTGTTGACGTTATTTGTCCTTGCTTTCTTTCTTTGTCCCTGATTATGACCTTGAACTCTCTTCATTTGAGGTCTAAATGCCCTTATGTTCGGGTCATTATAAGACTAAGTTTTGTTACCCCTTGGTCTAGCTTGCACCTCCTGAATTATAGGCGCTGCTCGAATGAGTGCATCCTGAAGATCTGATGGACGCATAGATTCGAGATGGGTAAATACTAGTGGATTTAAGCCCGCACAAAATTTGGACACCTACTGTGTCATATCCATCTGTGGCGCATACTTTAAAAGTGAGACGAATTTAGAGTAGTATGCGTCAAGAGTGAGTCCTAGTTGTTTTAGCTCGTAGAACTCGTTCATTTTCTGCATGCGATATGCAGGTGGTAAGTATCTTCCCTGCACGGCTTTCTTCAGCTTCTCCCAGGTAACGGATCCCTCTGCAATCCCTTGATCCCTGCACCATTGCTTCCACCAAAGTTTGGCTTCGCTAGTGAACTTTAACTTGACGAGCATAGCCTAATTGGCGGGTGTAGTACCGACTGCTTTGAAGTAATCCTCCATGGATTCAATCCAAATTTCAACATTAGCCTGAACAAACCTGCCTCTCCCGTCAAACTTCAGTGGCTTAATTTGCTTGAGGAGGAACTTCTTCTCCTAGATCAGAGCAGTACTTGATGTAGGAGGCGAGTTTGGAACCTGTACCTGGGGTTGTGCCTGAATAAAGGTTTTCTTAACATTATTATACGATAAGCGACATTAGCTTATCCTTGATTCAGCTATCTCATAAACAATGTAACTACTTAACTTCTTATCAACTCTTATGCACAGCCAGACATTGATAAAAATAAGTCTTTATTTGTATTTACATGGACATAGCCCTTTCGAATACAATGTTCCGTGTGATGATAAGTCAGTTTTACATTTAGTTTGGGGAGAACAACGTCGTATTGCATTTATCTACAGGAACTGAGTAATAGTAGGGTTTTGGGTCATGGATCTTTAGGAATCGATAAGTCATTGGAAGTTCAGGATACCCTTTCTGTTGGAATCCATACTTCTCATGGCGGCCCAACACTTTAATTCTGTTGGCGGGGATTACATGGGTTACTTCCTCATATATATATGAGTTCATTTCAACCCTCCGACCTTGAATATGTAAAGTCGAATTTACGTGAGCTTCCACAAAAATGAACAGCTTTACGACTTTCAAATCTTCCAACCACTTGATCCTCTTTAGGTTGGTCTGTAGATAAGCAAACCGGTGGGCAGCTATATAATAGATTCCTGAAGCACCTGTCCATCTTCGTTCCATGTACAAAGATGATGGATTATAGATCTGCTCCAGGATGTTCATCATCCCAATTCTTTGTCTATAAAGTGGAGAATGCATTGCAGTCATAAACATGACTCGAAATACCAAAAACTTCTTCCACGCTTCATAATTCTGCAAGACAGCATTGAAGGTAAGAGAATGTTTGGACAGCAACAATTTCTTTACTTCATTTTATTGAGATCTCATAAAAACAATTCCGTTGTTGGTCGGCTCTTATACCAACTGTAACGTGTCCTCTTAGTATCATCCAAGACACGTCTTAGCAGTCCATCGGAAAGGATGTCTAGAAAGCTCCGCCCGGCACTCCCATGGAATGTTATGGGATTTGCGATCTAGGTCTTCCCGTGTCTGCCACATAGTGGAAGTATCCTGGCCGTTCCCACTTAGGATCGATCGGAATTAGGGTTTTCCTGATTGGTCATTACCTAACAGCAACTAGCGTCGGACCTAAGCGAACTACTTTACGCACAAACGCCAGGTCCGAAGCAGATTCACACTGCACTTGGTTCAAGGAGAATGGGAAACGAGAGGGATGCGAAGCTCAACCTCTCTGCCATAAGGCATAGTCCCATTGCGTTCCCCTAAAACAGTGTAAATCGGGTAAGATATAACTCTAGGTCATCGTTTTCGTTATTCGTTTTGACAATCATCCCGCTGTTCTTCGAGATTTTTGAGGAAAGTTCCCGGCTAACCGGGACCACCCAATTGTAGGACAGACCCATGGCCCATCCTCCGCACTTTTCTCAGTTTGTTTTAGTTATGTAATTATCTAACACATTAATTTGGACATGTTAAGCACTAGTTCCTACGGTTAAACCGTTAAGCACTAGTTCCTTCATGTAATCTCATCACGTGACAAAGAAAAACAATATCAAACAAGTTCTTTATTAACATAACATCATTTTTATCTTTGAAATACAAGGAGTTCCGCCCGTAGGCTTGTCCATAATCTGCCGAAGGCCATCCAGTAATCCACAGGGATCACTAATCCAAGCTTCTGCCTGTAGACTAGTATGCGGGCCTCGAGATCCAATCCGGAGTCACGATAGCCTCTTGTGCAGGACCCGGAAGGTGAGGGATTTACGGCCAGAGCCCCCGTGGCACCCAAGCGTCCTCCTCCTACAAGTAGAGCTCAATGGAGAGACCTCTCGCGGCGGGTTTGGTCCACGTTCCCGGTGCGGTCAACAACACCCTTGGTTAGGGTTAGGCAGGCAGTCGGGGGTAACTAAACTGCCTCTCCCTTCAGGCCTTCAACCTGAAGTATAGATATTCATTTAATTTGTAATTCATAAATCAAATAGTGCTCTAAAATCTCTAGCAAGCACAAACATTTCATTAATCGACCTTGTTGTTTGGCAAACTACTAAGGAATGATTCTTTCCTTTCGAATGCATTAGCACTCATTCCAAGGTGTCTTGTAACTTGGCAAGATCCCTTATATTTTGGGTTAGGGCGTATCTTTTTAACCCAACTTGGTCAACCCTAAAGTTCATTGGATACTTTAGTTTTCGGTTTTTAACTTTCCTTATTTAGAAGGATATCAAAGAATACATCCTTTTGCAAGATAACTTGCGTAAGGATCCGCCAGCCTTGTTGAGGGTATTTAACATTTCTTCTTGTGAATCAATCACAAGACTATATGACTTCGTACTTGCTGCGCAAGTCCTGCGATAAAATAATCCATTTTAGATTCTTTAAGCTGATGTATGTCGGACCTAGGGTCTCTTTTTAAAAACCTCAGGGACAACCCTAGTTCTTTTACCTTACGAATTTATTGACCCTACAATCAGGGAAGGTAGTCAAGTGCTTAAGGCATAAACGTTTCTTTAATTCAAATCATTCCCAAGGCATATTTTGTAGCATGGTATTTCTAAGTTTAGATTGATTTGGTTATCGTTTGGAAGGTAATATTGAGATCACCTCCGCATGATTTGTTATCCTTGTGACAATTAATTTCTCAGTCCTAAACTTTATTGCTTTGAGGTAGGTAAATTCAATTTAATCTTCCTTTTTCCTTGCAAATGAATCTCATGCCAAATAATAATCTTTTCCTTACTAAGATATGCAATTAGCAATGATAACTTCCTAATAATTCGAGCAACGTAAAAAAAACATTTCATGAATTTCATGATAATTCGTTGCAAAAAAAAGAATAGGGTTAATGGTGCAAGATGCGGTTTTTATACCTTCAGGATTTAACTGAAATATACTACTATAGTAAGTAGATAATCTTGTTCGTAATTCGTTATAATGCATGATGCTATTCGAAGGAAACTATGTTCTATACGTTATCATTTGTTAAATTAAACTAAACTCCTTCATTGTAAATAACTCGAAAAAATATATCCTATTCCTAACAATTCATCTTTGCATGCTTGACTTAAAATCGATAAAAAACCAAGAAGGAAAAACCTGGTTTTGGGGTGAGGTATCCACATGGATACCGGGAGATGACCCTCCTGCAGCTACTCCTTGGACTTTCTTAGGCAGCATCGCAATTTTAACCCTTCGGATGTGAAGGTGGCTTTTACTCTCCTTTTTGGATTTCCACCATCTCTCTTTCGAGGCAAGGAGTCGTTTAAATGATTGACGTCGAGAAGGGATAATAAGATCTTTAGGTTCTTAGCTTCTTCGGAGAGGGAAAGGTTTATAGTAGGGAGGAGAGGGAAAAGGGAACACAGGGTTAGAAAGGGCTTAGGGGGTGTATTAAAAGGAATATGGGGTGAAATACGGGCTCACAAGAGGGGACTTATAGATTTAGGCACGGGGGAAAAGGAAATTTGCGGGTTACGAGGCCAAGGGATGTGGAAGTTTAATGGCCTATGGAAAAAGGTTAAGGGATTTAAGACTGGGCGGGGTGAAAGGATTTTTTAAAGGGGGTAAAAACTGGGAGGGGGTGAAAAGGGTTCTAAGAAAAACCGGGGAGGGGGTTTTAGAGTAAAAACGGATATGGGGGGTGAAAGGGAAAAAGCACAGGAAGGGGGGCTTGAGGGTTTAAAAAAAACCCAGGGTAGGGGGAAAAAATTTATGGAGTGAAAGGGATATGAGGGGGTGAATGGGGGCTTGATTATCCCCCCTTAGGAAGCTTCTACAAGGAAGCTTCCTTTATCCATGTGGCAGGAGGGGGGGACAATCTGGCGGGGGATGAGAATTCTGACGGTGGCTGACGATGGCGCTATGGGGAGAGAAGCTGGAGGTGATAGGTGGCAATGGCGGCTGCTGGTGGCGGCAGCATTCGAGGAGGGCGGCAGCGTATCTTCTTCCCTTCTTCCTCTCCCTTCAACCGTGCGGCCCTCCCTCTTTAAATAGGGGAGGGGAGGGAATCCTCCCCCTCTTGAGCTGTCCACTTACATGGCGAGGGGCCTGAGCAAGCTCTAGCGAGGAGCTTGCTGGCCCCCTCTATCCCCCCTTGAAGATCTAGCCCGATGCGCTGCCACGAAGGCATAAATTTTTTAATATTATATATTTAATATATTACACAGGTTCACATGGTTATGTGTGTACTAGGGATTACACCCAACATGACATTTAACACACGGGAATTGTTCTGTTGTTGATGCCTGATGGCAAGAAAAAGAGCTTGCATGATGTACTACATGTACCTACAATAACCAAGAATATTTTGTCAGTTTGATAGATGGAAGAATAGAATTTGTAGGTGAGATTTAATAGAGATGGATGATTTGTTAAAGAATATGGTAATGACTGCAAATTGATTGCTAGAGGCCGAAGAGATGGAAGAATGTTTACTCTTGACACGTTAATTCTAGAATTGAAAGTAGCCATGTTTGCACATGATGATGGTACTATACATGATATTGAGATATGGCATAAGCAGATTGGCCATGTGAATATACAAAAGCTGAAATCTATGAACCAGAAGGAGATTGTGCTTGGACTGCGTAAGTTCAAGTATCATGACTTTGGACATGTATGTGATGCATGTCAGTTTGAAAGAAAGCAAGGTTTCCATTTATGAGACATGTATGGAATAGCTCACAACCCTTGAAGTTGGTACATTTAGATGTATGGGGTCTGTCTCAAAATGCCTCGTTTGGTGGTGCTCGTTACTATGTATCCTTCATTGATGACTTCAGCAGTAGGTATACTTGGCTTTACATCACGAAACATAAGGATGATGTGTTTGATGCATTCAAGGACTTCAAGAAGCATGCTAAAAATGAGTTGAGCTGTAAAATTTCATGTCTTAGTTCCTATGGAGGTGGAGAATATGTCTCTAATTACTTTGATAGGTACCTTGCTAAACATGGGATCAGAAGACAGTTAACTTGCAGCTATACACTGCAACAAAATGGTGTAGCAAAAATGAAAAATAGGGTACTGATGGAATCGGCAAGAGCTATGCTGAATAAGAAGAGTTTGCCAAATGATTATTGGGTTGAAGTAGTAGTAACTATTGTCCATGTGCTGAATAGAACCCCTACAGCAAGGATTCATGATGTTACTCCATATGAGAGATTCTATGGTCATAAGCCTTACATTTCACACTTGAAGGTATTTGGCAGCATTGCATATGTGCATGCTCTTAATGAAAAGAGAAAAAAATTGGATCCTAAAGATGTCAAGAGTGTGTTCCTTGGTTATGCACAAGACTGAAAAGCTTAAAAGTGTTATATATTGTCTACACATAATACATTGATTAGTAGAGATTTTTTTTTAATGAGCTAGCATCGTGGTATGGTAATCCTATTGTGGTGACTACTAATGGATCAGCAAGCACTAGTAATGCTGAAAATACACCTACAATGAGTACATCTATGAGTGGTCCTAGATATGATGGGTCACCTAAAGTAAGTCCTTGGTAAGGATGCTTATAGAGTCGTACTCCTACGTCCATAGACATAGATATGTCAGTGAGGGGGAGATTGGATAATGGAAAAGAAAAGATGCTTGAGGATGTGACACGTCCACTTACAACAGGTTATGACTCATCCAACAGTGATAGTTTGGATAGTGAGCTAGGCATTCCATCTGTTATGATGCTTGGAGCAAGATAGAGTCATTATGTACTGCCTCATGAGAGGCAAGCTCAGAGTGAGCCACAGCTACAAAGATCTAAGAGAGTCAAAAAACCAGTTGATAGGTTTACATACACCGGTTATTTAGCCCATCATTATACATATATGGCTAGTGTGGCAGGTTACAAAGAACCTATAAAGTTTGATGATGCAATTATAGATGATAATTGGTGTGCTACCATGGATGAGCAATATGCAGCCCTATATGAAAATGAGACATGGAAATTGGTTGACTTGCTTGAAGAAAAAGTCCCCATTAGCTGCAATGGGTGTACAAGGTTAAGTGCAAGTCATATGGTTCGTTAGAATACTATAAGGACAGACTGGTTGCAAAATGGTATGCGTAGCAATATGGCCTTGACTATGAGGAGACTTTCAGTCCGATGGCTAAAATGACAACAGTCTGAATTTCTTTGGCAGCATGCAAAGGTTGGAAATTATGGAAAATTGATATAAAGAATGCTTTCTTGAATGATAATTTGGTTGAGAAAGTATATATGGAGCAGTCTCAAGGCTATGCTCACCTGGACTTTCCTACACATGTATGTAAGCTAAAAAAGACTTTATATGGCTTGAAACAGGTACCTAGACTATGGAACACTCGAAACAGTAGTTGTTTGCAGCAACATGGATTTAGATTGGGTGGATCTGTTACTAGTGGTTTATGTAGATGATCTTATCATCAGTGGATATGATGAAGAGGGCATTGCTAAAATTAAATCATGTTTACATGCTGAATTCAGAGTCAAAGACCTTGGTGAACTAAATTATTTTCTTGGGATTGAGGTAATCTCTACATTTCAAGGTATATGGCTACTACAAAAGCAGTATGCTCATGACATGTTATAGAAGTATGGTATGGTTGAATGCAAGTATATGGAGATACCTCTTTATCAGAATGTCAAGCTGTAGATTGATGTTGGGAATGACATAGAGAATGTGACCATGTATCAATAGATGGTGGGAAGCTTGATATACTTGACTATTACATGTCCTAACTTATGTTATGCAGTGGGGTTGATTAGTCAAATCATACAAAAGCCTCACAAACCACATTTAGATGAAATTAGGAGGATCATGAGATATGTAAAGGGTACTATAGATTATGGGTTGTTTTATGCATATGAAAAATCTCTTGACTTGACACGGTTTATTGATGCTGAATGGGCTGGTTGTGCCTATGACAGGAGGACAACCAGTGGTTATGCATTTGGATTGGGCAGTAATATGATTAGTTGGAAGAGTAAGAAACAGACTACTATTACATTGTCTAGTACATAAGCTAAGTATAGAGAGGAGCGACCTTAGCGGCTTGTGAAGTAGTTTGATTTCTCTCATTTCCTCTCTTTCTTCCTCAATACACATCATTCTTAACAAAAACAAACAAAAGAAAACGAGGAAAAATAAGGACAAACCAAGAGGGAACAATGCACTCACTACAAAGGCCCGATGATGGATTCACTGGTTCCTCTTCGCGACGGCAACTCCTCTTTGCTCTTCGTGCACTTCCTCCTCTTCTTCACGAACGGCGACGGCAGCACCCATAAGCTCTCCTTCTCCCTCTTTCTCTCTTTCTCTCCCTCTCCCTCCCAAACACACGATGTAGTTCGCTCTCTCTTTTTCTCTTTTGTGCAAAATGCCATGCTTGAGTTTTGGCCTTTTTTTTTTGAGTACCGTTGCTATAATGACGCCGCTAATTTGGGTCACAAATGGCCGTCACTATTTCCCTATATTCTTGTAGTGAATTATCATGAGCTCATGTACTCCAAGCATAGTCCTAGAAAAGTGGATTTTCTCAACTCCTAAGGCCTTGATGAAAATATCTCAAGCATGGTTTTGTGCAGTCCCAAATCACCAAAATACCTAGCATTACCAAGTTATCTCACATGTGGCAATTGTAGCACCTTAGTGCTCTACCTCAATACTAGATGGTGCAACTGTAGGCTACTTGTTTTGGCTCCAAGTAACAGTACCAATTTCAAAAGAAACTATAAATCCATTGGTAGATCTCCTATTTGAAATGCTATTGGCCTAATTCGCATCTATGTAGCCATGCATGTCCAAGGGTATATCTGGTTCATAGAATAAGGCATAGTTAAGTGTAGACTTGGCATAGCACAATGTGTGATGCACTATATCCAAAGGTGGATTTTGTGAAAGATGCATGATTTTTTTTTGTGATCATTAAATAAATAAGGCTACACACAATCTTCCTATACATAGTGACATCCTTATGTGTACTTAACTTAGCATTGACATCCAGAGATATCAAGATTGGCTTACATTCAGTCATACAATACTTTTCCAGCATATCCAAAGCATATTCTCTTTATGACAAATACATGCCTTCATGAGACCTAATTATCTTTATACCAAGAAAATATCATAGCTCTCCCAAACCCTTCATTCAAACTTGGCCTTGAGAAGACTCTTCACATGATCAATATCTGTCTCACTATCACCCATGACAATGAGCTCATCTCCATATATAGTAATGCCCACAATATCCATATCACCCTTATATACATAAAGTGATTGCTCAGTTTGTGCTCTACAAAATTCAATGCTAGCAATATATTATATAATCCTATCATGCCATTCCTTGGATGCTTACTTTAGCCCATATAAGGCTTACAAAGCCTGCATACATAATCAAGATAATAGTCATCCACATAACCACGTGATTCCTTAACAAGAAATTATTATAGCTTCCCATCCATTAATAAAATTTTAACATCCATTTGATGTATGATCCAACCCTTAGATTTTTCCATTGCTATGATAGTCCTCATAGTAGACATTTTAGCTACTAAAACAAAAATGTCCTCATGATCAATACTACAAGTCTACATATATCATTTGGCAAACTAGCCTTTCCTTATAGCACTCAACTAATTCATTTTCACTTTCTAAACCTATTTATAGACAATAACTTTCTTTCCTTTTGTTAAAGGTACCAAATCCTATGTATCATTTGTTTTATGTGTAGCCATTTCTTCATCTATAGTATTATCTCCACGCTCTTTACTCATTGTGTACTCAAAACTATTGGGCTCTATATCCTATAAAACCTTAACCATGTATCCATAGTGATGAGCTATGTAGCTATCATATGTCAATCACTACATGAGCTTCCTTACTCTTGTTGAGTTGCATGGACCTCAATCACTATTAGATCCCTTAACATCCTCTAGTATTTTCTTCACACCAAGTGTCTTAATAGATAGAATCCGAAACTCTTCATCTAATCTTTACTCAAAACGATCTATATCCACATCAACATGACAGAAACTTGATGACATATTAGTCATTATAGGTTTTGTCCCCAACCTTCTCCTTGTATTTCCATGATACTTGGGATGTACATTTGGTTGAGTAACTTGTGATTGTAATCTAAAACTCAAAGGTTTATCAACAAACCCATGACTAGAAGACTTAGATGGCCCATTCAATGTCACTGGCTATTGAATTATTTTTTACATAGTCACACTCCCATGCACATCAACCCCAACTATATGCTACACATTGGTATACTAGTTGCTCATTTCATCAAAGACAACATCCCTACTAACTCTCAAGTCATGTGTAATAAGGTTATGATATCTATATCCCTTCTACTAAAGAGAATGTCCCATAAATACATATTCTTCTACTTTGGGCTCCAATTTACTATACAACTCATCAAGAATATGCACATAAGCAATACATCCAAATGTTTTCAAGTGGTACAGATTTAGCTTTTTACTTGCATACTTCTCCTGAAGTATCATACCATGTACAATAGTTGTAGGTGCCCTATTCATAATGTATACATCATCAACAACTACTTTTTCCCATTAGTAGTGAGGCAAGTTTCTTTCAGATATCAATGCTCAAGCCACCTCTCTAATATGTCTTTTTCTTGCTTAGCGACTCCATCCTTTTGTGCATAGTGTACCTACATGTAAACTACCTCTAAATATCATTTTTTTACAAAATATCAAAAAAGTCATTGGAGAAGTGCTCTCCCCCTTGATTTGACCTTTGGCATTTACTATTTAACATTTTTTCTTATCAATCAAAGCTTTAAAGATTTTAAAGTGAGTGAACACCTCACTTTTCTCATGCATAAAATAAACTAATACTCTTTGAATATGATCATCAATGAGAGAGACATAATACTTGCAACCACTTATAGTTTTAGTCTCTGTAGGACCCCATATATTAGAATGTTTCAACTGAAGTGGCTTTTTGCATATATACTTTTCATGGAAAAATGCATGCCTTTACTACTTTTCAAATTGACATGTACATACTTGAAGCATTCCATCAACTCTAGACATTTGGCAAGCCATTAACAATCTATTTTGACAGAACATTTTTCAAATATTACAGATTTATATGACCAATCTATGTATGCCAAATTTCAATGTTAGCCACAATACTAAATCTTGTAAAAACATAGGAATATCCATTTTAGGCAAACCTATATTAAGAGTAAACAATCTACCAATACATATATCGTTTGCAACCAATGTGTAATCATTTCTAGGGATGTCCTCTACATAACAACCGTTAGATGTGATCCATACTTGTAATCCCTATTCTATCATATGATCAACAAAGACTAATTTCTTAGTTATGTTTTGTATATGTATCATATTAGCCAAGCACATTGTTTTAACATCCTGCATACTCAAGGGAAAATTTCCAATGTGAGTAACAGGATGGGTTGTATCATCCCCTATCTTCACATATCTTAGAGACTTTGGACTACATATCTCTCTAAACCACTCTCCACGAGAAGTCATGTGGTTAGAGGCACTTAAGTCTACATACAATACATCATTCTTACCTGATCCATTAGCCATCATAGTATTCATAAAATGCTACATGACAAAAAGCTACTGACATGTATCATCATTTTTCTTACTAGTGAAAGTATAAATACCTTGTTGTTTTTCCCATTCCTAATTCTAGCTTTCTTTTTAAAACAATTAACAAAAAGATAGCATTTCCAACGATAATTTTACCATTTCCTATTATCACCAGAATTCAATTGTTGTGAGTTAAAACTTGAAACTTATCCTTTTTTACTCCCCCTTCCTTGAGACTATCCTCCCTTATTTTGTTGCGCACCATAACTTTGACCATTACCACTACCTTGGCCTTGGCTATAACCTATACTTTTTCTCTACTAGAGTTAAATAGTAAGTTCTTAGACTTTCTCTAACTTTGAGAAGAAGAATCCTATACAATGTTCTTTTCCTCGAGTATGAGTATAGAAATTAAATCTAAAATTTAGGAATATCATCCCTGGTATTCACAGAGATGACTTGAAGCTCTTATACTCATCTCCAAATCCATCTGAACATTCTTACACAACAACATCATCATCAATTTCTACATTGATAGATCTAAAAGCTTCCACAATGATTGATCTTTAATGCATACTCGTTGATGTATAAATTCCATCTATGAACTTGATTTAGCTTTAACTTGAGTTGTATTCTCAAGCCTTTGTGTTTACCTTAAATGATGGGACCTGAAATGGGCCGGCACTGGCTATGGCACTAGCCGGACCTCATGCTCATGACACACAAACACCCTCAAGGCCTCGCGGACCAGGAGCGTCAATCTAATGCTAAAGGACAAAATGCCCTAAAGCTTAATCTATGTGTTTATAACTTATAGTCCAACATTTCCCTTTCTATAAGCTCCTTAGAGGGAGAACCCATACACATTGGCAATGCCACGATCACACACATGGAGGCAACCTCTCGGTAGAGACACTGCGGCCCCACTACAGCTCTCCTACATCACAAAGATTGGCCCCTTGATGCATTGCTCAACATATAAAACAATCGAACACAAACTCCTCTCTTTTATATTTCTCATATTTCTAGGAGATAAACCATGCTTCCTCACTTAATAGTCCCTTAGGAAACCGCCCATCTATCCTACGGCAAGGGATAACCTCACACTCTCAATTGTGGGTCAAATTCCTAAGAAAACAATTGCTATGCAGTCCAAGAGCTTTTCCTTTGATACCATGAACCATGCATAGTGCATAATGTGAATGGTTTAGTGCACAAACAGAAGAAAATTAGCATTGTGCATCATGCAAAACCAATATTTTCATGATTTCCATGCTAGAGCTTATAAACTAAAAAGAGAAAAGACACCGAGCCTTACGCTCATGCTGCCTTCCCCTTTATCTTAAAACAACGTCCTATAGGCGTGGTGTAACACATAAAATAGATTTTAGTTTATATTTTGAAGCTCAACCTCCCCTCTCACCCTACCATTTAATGTTTTGCATTCGTTGATATGTGAAAGAGTCATTTTATGTGTATTTCCTTACAAAGAAAGCAATAAACACGAATAGAAACATAGAAACGAGGGTAAACCGAGGCCAATCTCATTCTCTACCTTCATTATACATTGCACAACCACACATGTAATTTTCTGGAATTTTCCTTTTACCGTTTCCTAGTTTTCTCCCATTTAAAACCCATTTTTCCACCATTTTTTGGTATTTTCCCTCTATTTTCTTCAATAAAAAATGACTAAAAATTAAGATTGATTGTGGGGCCCTTAAATTCCTTAACAGTAAAATTTCAGGTTTTGTTGGTATTATGTCTCATATTTCCCATTTATTTTGTAAAAAACCCCATTTTTACCCCTTAAACGCGTGTTTTACGGGTTTTAAGACATTAATTTCAGTCATATCACTTATGATTTTCTAATTTTCTGATTATAAACTGTTGAAACTCATAGCAAACAACATCATGATGCATAATCAGCCCATGGGAACAATGTTTCATCAACCAAATAGCATAAAAACTCATTTTTTCTTCATAAAAATTGAATTACTGCTTAGGCTTTGTGTCTCGGGATCTCAGTTTTGGTGCGGGACTGTGGGTCAACCTACATTCAATGTCCAACATCTTAAAAATCAGCAATCTTTATGTTTCAACAAGACAAGCTTTCGTTCACAATTCTTCATTTTCCTCTTACATACAAGAATAGCCCCTTAAGGGAGAGAGAGGGAGGAGAGAGAAAGACTAGAATCAGAATTCTTCATTCAGACCACTATTGTATGGGTGAAGGATGGTGATATGATCAGTAGGGAAGGAGTAGTCCCCATGATCAATTGGGTAGGTTGCTTGCAGCCGGTCATCTCCATCTCATCCATTCATGGCGAAAAAAACGGGCGTAGATATGGTGCCATATTTTCATGTTTTTGCTCCCTTCTACATCCCCACGATTTCATGTTGCATAAAATTCTCTAAGGGCCCCAAAGGTCATGCCCACTTTTGGCCAAAACAAGTCCACCTCTTCATATCTTGACCAATTTGTGGCCATTTCCCCGTCCGGACTCCGATTCAAGTGCTGTAAATTTTTGGGTGTCCGGCTTTAGATCCCGCATTGGCTGGCAACTCCTGACAACCCGCACGACAATCTGAAAAATTATCAAAAATCCACAAGTGTCACTCGGGTGCCTTTTAAGAGTCATATTTCACTTGGTGCCTAAAATCGTCCTAGCTAGAGCTACGCCTTCGATGTTAAATATTTTTCCCCTAAATTTCAGTTTTTTGGCAAATTTTAGGCTCATCCCAGGCTCAAAACTCTGCTCTCATTGTCAACCACAGGATAGGGCGACTCAGCCCGTTGAATCCCACAAGAGATCTGCACAAAAACAACCAAAGGAAGCATCAAGCTGATACAAAATAGATACATACTTAAAACACAGCACAAAGCTCACCCTACCCCCTAACAAAACCAAGGCATGAAATCCACAAGGAGTAGGCCTAGCATAATCTGATAGAAGGTCCAACTACTCCAACATGGCCAAACTGAAAAGAACTATCAAAGAGGTTGCCCTAAGTGGTGGTCTGAACTACCTACCTAACGAAGGACAACACAACCAGGAGCTCCTACTAGGGAAGGAATCCTATAGCCTGATTAAGAAGTATGTTATTTTAACACATTTCTTCATTTAAGTTTTTATTTCCCCATAGTCGGACATGTAAAAAGGAGGGAGCTGAGCGTAGTAATCTAAGGAGAACAGGGCATCGGCCTCCGGTCTTGTCTCGGTATCCAAGAACGTACTAAGCCCTCGCAAGGTGACACTTAATCCTTTTCTGACGCTCACTTTTATTTTCACTCAAACCTTCCTTAAGTTCTTCTTTTCTAGCGAGATGCCACCCCTAGGAAGACAAGGCATGGGCCCCAGGTTTGACTCGTCCCCAGGAACCTACTAGGCCTTTGCAAGGCGATGATCAACTGCTTATAAATTTTCCTTTCTTTTCTTTTATAGGGGTTAGAACCCCTTTTTACACACCTTTGTATATATTTATTTCCTTTAAGATATTCAGGGTTTATTCTTCTCTCTATCATCATTATTTTTCTTTTGGCAGGCTTCTCTAACAGCCTCACAACTAACAATAACTCCTAGAATGGCTGCCTAGCAAGCTAGCAGAACAGGGTCACTAGGACGCCTTCTAAAACAAGTCTTTCAATGCCTAACAATGTTTTGACAGGAGGCAACGACTACTCAGACCCCCCTCAAACATACCTAACCTAAACCTGGGACTTTATGCCTTGGATGTCGGTCCCCAACAAGAAAAGAAAATCCCCTACAAGCACACATATACATATAGCATAAAAACACGGTACTCGAAAAGGAGAGATATCACCTAGATAGGGCCACGAGAAGCTTCCACGCAACAAAAGGCTCCTTCCAAGCTCTTCTTCAAACCTGTCTAGCACAAAACTAAAACAAGAAACCATTAACCGCAGCTGCACTAAAAAGACGATTGGCCCTCTTGGCCTAATAAATCAATTCACTACAAAAAACTGATCGACCCTCTTGGCCTAACGAAATAAAACAGAATAGCACATACACATCACTCCCCAAAATAGTACAGATATACAATAATATACTCCTTTCCATGGAGGAAAAACAGGCTCGCAGCCCTAAACTAAATGCATAAGGTTATGACCCATCCCTCCTGCATATATAGCAAGAGGCGTAGGCATAACATGTTGTCTAATCAGCCTATGGGTCCAGGATAACAATGGTAGATTGGTCTTGACTACTCTTTGCATCACCCATATCAACCATTGTCTGTCATATATAGCATGCTCTGATAACATTCCCCACAAGCAACTGGGTTGTGTCTCATTATTGATAGCAATATCTAAACTAGGACCACAATTGAAGAAAATGTCTTCTTCATAAGCAAGATTTGCCAATGAGTCCGCAAACTGATTCCAGTAATGTTGAATCAGCTAAAGAGACACTCTCTCAAACTCTTCAAGTAGGGTCATCGCAGTTCGATGATACATACAAAGGATGGGATTGTGCACTCTGTATGTCCCATCTAGCTAATTTAGGATCCACTGGGAATCCCCTTTTACTAACAACCGACAAATACCACCTTGTTTGGCAATATGTAGTCCCATAATCAAGGCTTTATACTCTTCCATATTGTTAGTGAATCCTACCCCAAGATAAGCCGCTAACTTCATCGTAACTCTACGTCGTGGATCTCAGATTACTACTCCAACACTCCCTTTTTTATTAGGGCCCTGGATGCTCTGTCAAAATATAATGTGTACATCCACAATGGGTTTACACAACCTGCCATCACGAACTTCTCTATTCGTAATTATGGTAATCAAAGTTTAGCATATTGAGAGGGTGAATTGACGGCTCCATCCCACCTTCTTCATTGAACTTAATAGGGATACTTGTCAATAGTCGTAAGCAGTGATGTGGCAGAAGACTTTGATCTCCCACACAAAGGTTTCGTCCTCTTGCTCAATCACTTTGTATCCTTTACTCCACCAGATAAGTTTCCCCTAATGGTATCTCTGCTCCAGATATGGGTGCTCCAAATAAGGAATTAGCCACCCCATCAACTAGCTTTAAGCTCCTTTGCAGGTCTCAAATCATCCCTAGCATGGACCTGCAATGCATTTTCTTTGTATTAGCATACTTAGAAATAATAAGGTTTAATCTTATTAAGATTAACCTTATTTTTAATGTAAAATGCCGATGGCTTTAGGCACGTGAATTGGCCATTAGGAGATTTGGAATTATTCTTTGATAAAAGCAAAATGTTTGAAAATTTCCCCTCTCCTCTAGCCGACTGTCGAGCTGGAGGAAGAGGGGATTAGAAAGGTAGGAAAGCTCCTTGCTGGAGCTTGCCAGGGCTATGCGCATGCCCATTGACACGCAGGGGGGAGGATTCTATCCCCTCCCCCTATATAAACCATGCCTCTGGTGGTGATGAGGGCCAAGAAAGAGGAGAAGGATGAGGAGGCTGAGACCTTGGAGATTGTGAGGGAGAGAGAGGGACATCGATGCACTGCCACTGCCCTAGGGGAGTCGTGAGCCACTGCCATTCAGCTGCCCTCCACTTGCCTCTCCTCCTAGCGTCGCCCCTGCAACCGCACGCCTCGTCGCCTAACCAACATGCCATTGGGGAAATCATTTCCCCCCCCCTCCCCCCCACGTAAGCTTCTGGAAGCTTAGAAGCTTCCAAGGGGGGGCCTTCTTAGCCCCCTTTCCTTTGGGTTTATTACCCCTTCTCCCCCCCGCCCCCCCGTGTTTTAACCCCCTTAAGGCCCCTTTCCCTTGGGCTTTGAAAACCCCCCCCCCCTCGTGTTTAAAGCTCTATAAGCCCCCTTTTCCCCCAATAAGAGTTGGTCTTAGAAGTCTTATTACCCCCCCTCGTGTTTAATTTCCCTAGCCCCCTTCCTTTGTGGCATATTGAAACCCCCCCTTAAAATTCCTCTTTAGGGCTTCCTTAGGGTTCCCCCCCCTCAAAAAGCTTGACCTTAAGGGTCCTTTGCCTCTCGCGGTTATAAATCCCCACTAAGGGTCCCCCCTTAGCCCTTTTTACCTTGGAGCTTTGTTTTTGTTTTCCCTACTCATAAATGAAAAGAGAGTATTGAGGGTCTTTTGACACCTCCCTTTCCAACACAAAAGCCTTCGTAGGGGATTCCACACCTTCTATTCCCTGTTCGTGCGAGTTTGCAAAGGCCGTTAAGCCTTCCCCATGGCTTCAATGGGTCTTAGTCGTGAGAAATTTTGAAGCACCCCCTTTCGAATTCCCTACTTCAAGGAGGAAGCCTCCTCAAACTGCTTTCGACAAACGGTGCAAGTTATTGCAAAAAGGGAGCCATGGTGGAATTTCAAAAGGAATTGTAGAGCTGCTTCCATGACAAAAAGACTACAATTGCGATGCCTCCTAAGAAAGTCCAAGGCGCAGCCACGGGAGGGTCATCTCCCAGCATCCACGTGGACATCTCACCCCAAGCCTAGGTTTCCTTCCTAATTTTTATTTGGTATTGTTGTAATTCAATCACACAAGGTTAATTATTGGAAATAGGATATATTTTTGTCCTAAATGTTCACAACAAAGGAACTTAGTCATTAATACTTTCAATAAAACATGAAAAATAAAGGAAGCATAAATGCATTTCTAGCAAATAGCTTTATGCATTGAAATGAATTATAAACTAGATTATTGTCCATTAAAATAGTATGCTTCGTTTAAGCCTAGAAGTATAAACTGCATATCGCACTATTAACCCATATCCTCTTCGCAATGAATCATAATGGAAAGTGCAAGTCATGGAATGATTCTTACAATGCATAACTCTAGGCAAATTAGCGTTGTCAACTACATAAACTATCAAGAAAAAGGTTGCTTATTTAGCATGAATTTTATTTGCAAGTTATAGGAAGATTAGTTGGAATTAACCTAATCTATGCCTGACCTTAAATCGACAAGTTAGGGTTGAAAGAGCAATTTACGTGTAGACAACGAGTCATGTGTTTATGAAATGATAACGTAGCTATCTTCTAGAGTTAAAAAAATTGGCATAAACCTAAAAACTGTGGAGTGTTCATTTAGAATGGGTTAAATTCCAATAAATTCACTAGGAATTAATACGTAACCTAATCACTACGTATTGCTAAATTTGAAACTCCTATACCCTAAATACTTGCCCACTTTCACCGAAACATAGGGACAGTGAAACATATTTTGAAAGTGAGCTAGGATTTGTCCCTAAGAATCGTACAAGATGGAACTTGGAAACCCTAGGTCTAACGATGTCAGTCTAGTGTAAACAGGAACAGATTGTTTCGTGACTCCGTTCAATGCGTAGAATAAGTCTCATAGTTCGATGTGTGACAAGTGTGGAGTCATGTGATCTTGTGATTGAATCACAAGGGGAATGGCCAAAATCTCGCAACGAGGTTGGCAGGTCCTTACGCAAGTTATCTTCCAAGAGGATGAATAATCATCCTAATTTAGTATCTTTCTTGAGTAAAGAAGGTTGATTGGAAACTAAAGACCATCCGATAAACTGAAATAACTGATGAACTTAAGGTTTGATTAAATCGGGTTAATACAGTACACCCTAACCCAGGATATAGGGGATCTTGCCATGTTGCAAGTCATCTCGGATTGAGTGCTAGATGCATTCAAAAGGAAGGATTCATTCATTAGCAATTTGCCAACAAAAACGATCAATGGAAATGTTTGTGCTTGCTACAGATTTTAGAGCATTGTTTGGCTTTGTTTGATCAATGAATTAAAAGATAAATGAATATCTATACTTCAGGTTGAAGGCCTGAAGGGAGAGGCAGCTTCAGTTACCCCTAACAGCCTGCCTGACCCTAACCAAGGGGGTTGTTAACCGTGCTGGGAGGACCAAACCCGCCACGAGAGGTCTCTTCGTTGAGCTCTACTTGTTAGCAGGAGGACGCTTGGGTGCCAGGGGGGCTCTGGCCGTAAATCCCTCGCCTTTCGGACCCTGCACAAGAGGCTAACGTGGCTCGAGATTGGATCTCGAGGCCCGCATACTAGTCTACGGGCGGAAACTTGGATTAGTGATCCCTGTGGATTGCTGGATAGCCTTCGAGCAGATTGTGGATAAGCCTATGGGCTGGACTTCTTTGTATTTCAAAGATAAATATGATAACCTGTTAATAAGGAACTTGTCTGATATTGTTTTTCTATGTCAAGTGATAAAATAACGTAAAGGAACTAGTGCCTAACGGGTTAATTAAAGAAGCTGGTTTTTACACGTCCAACTAATGTGTTAGGTAATTAAATAACTAGAACAACCCGATGAAAGTGCGGAGGATGGGCCACCCGTCCTACAGATGGGTGGTCCCGGTTGGCCGGAAACTTTTCTCAAAGCACGATGGATAGTAGGAAGATTGTCAAAGAACATGAACAACAAAAGCATTGACCTAGAGTTATGATTGAACCTGATTTACGATGTTTTAGGGGAACACAATGGGATTATGCCTTATGGGCAGAGAGGTTGAGCTTTGCATCCCTCTCGTTTCCCATTTTTCTTGAATCAAGTGCAGCGTGAATCTGCTTCGGACCTGGCGTTTCTGCGTAAAGTAGTTCGCTTGGGTCCGACGCTAGTTGCCGTTAGGAAATGACCAATAAGTAAAACCCTAATTCAGGTCGATCCGAAGTGGGAACGGCCGGAATACTTCCGCTACGTGGCAGACGTGGAAAGCCCTAGGTCGCAAACCCCGTAACATTCCATGGGAGTGCCGGGTGGAGCTTTCTAGACATCCTTTCCGATGGACTGCTAAGACGTGTCCTGAAGATACAAGTGGACACGTTACAGTTGATATCAGAGCGTATTAGAGCTAACCAACAACAGAATTGTTTTTATGAAATCTTAATAAGAAGAAGTAAAGCAAATGTTGATGTTCCAATATTTCCTTACCTTCAATGATGTCTTGTAGAATTACGAAGCGTAGAACAAGTTCTTAGTATTTCGAATCATGTTTATGACCGCAAAGCATTCTCCGCATTATCGACAAAGGGTTGAGATGATGAACATCCTAGAGCAAATCTATAATCCATCACCTTTGTACATGGAACGAAGATGGACGGGTGCTTCAGGAATCTACTATATAGCCGCCCACCGATTTTCTTATCTACAAACCAACTTAAAAAGGATCAAGTGGTTGGAAGACCTAAAAGTCGTGAAGTTGTTCATTTTTGTGGAAGCTCATGTAAACTCAACTTTACATATTGGAGGCCGAAGGGTTGAGATGAACCCATATGTTTATCAGGAAGTAACCCGTGTAATCCTCGGCGATAGGATTAAAGTGTTGGGGCACCATGAAAAGAATGGGTTCCAAAGGAAAGGATACCCTGAACTTCCAATGACTTACCGATTCCTGAAGATCCATGACCTGAAACCATACTATTATACAGTTCCTGTAGATAAATGTAATACAACGTTATTCTCCCCAAACTAAATGTAATAGCTAGCTTATCATCGCAAGAAATGTTGTATTCCGAAAGAGCTATGCCCATATAAATACAAATAAGACTTCTTTTTTATCAATGTCTGATTGTGAATTAGAATTGATAAAAAGTTAAGTGGTTAGATTGCCTGGGTGATAGTGGAATTGAGATGTAATATAAATCAATAACGATTATCGTGTAATAACATTAAGAAACCTTCATCTAGGCACAACCCCAGGTGTATAGGTTCATAGATCGCCTCCTACATCAAGTACTACTGTAATCCAAGAGAAGAAGTTTCTTCTCAAGCAGATTAAGCCACCCGAGTTTGACGGGAGAGGCACGTCCATCCAAGCTGATGCTGAAATTTGGATTGAATCCATGGAGGATTACTTCAAAGCAGCCGGTACTGTACCCGCCAATCAGGCTATGCTCACCAAGCTAAAGGTCACCGCGGCAAAGCCAGGCTTTAGTGGAAGCAATGGTGCAGGGATCAAGGGATCGCACAGGGATCCGTTACCTGCGAGAAGTTGAAGAAAGCCGTGCAAGGAAGATACTTACCACCTGCAGATCGCACACAGAAAATGAATGAGTTCTACAAGCTAAAACAACTGGGACTCACTCTTGACGCATACTACTCTAAATTTGTCTCACTTCTTAAGTATGCACCACAGATGGACATGACACAGCAGGTGTCCAAATTTTGTGCAGGTTTAAACCCACCAGTAAATACCCATCTCGAATCTATGCGTCCATTAGATCTTCAGGACACACTCATTCGAGCGGCGCCTATAATTCAGGAGGTGCAGTCTAGACCAAGGGGTAACAAAGCTTGGTCTTATAATGACCCAAACAGAGGAGCATTCAAACCTCAAATGAAGAGAGTTCAAGGTCATAATATTGGACAAAGAAAGAAAGCAAGGACTAACAACCTCAAAAACTTTGTTCCTACTCAAAGTAATGGCCGAAATCTCCGATGTTTCCACTGCAAGGAGCCTAGTCATTTCAAGAGGCAATGTCCCAAACTTGGAGGAGGACATCGCCAAGAGCCTTTCCAAGGAACGGGCCGTGGTCAAGGAGCCGCTACCCGAGACAGAGGAAGAACCACCTGCATTGCCAAGAGGAAATGTGCGAAGAAGAAGAAGAAGAAGAAGAAGATCCGACCATGGAAGCAGAGTTTGAAAGGGTGACAGTCCATGCCACTCTACACAAGAAAGGGCCGAATCGCCAGTTCTTGGTGATTCAGACACCATCGGACTATCAAGGTAAAAGTTTCAAGACCTTGATTGATTGTGGCAGTACACATTTCTTTATCTCACCAGCGTGTGCAAAAAGATTAGGAATAGCCACAGTAGAAGCACCTACCTTGCCTGTGGAATTGGTAAATGATCGTGAGATTACTTATACCAGGCAAACTGCTAAGATGGAATTCTTTCTGGGAGGAAATAAGACTTCAATCAAATTCAGAGTCATGAATTTAGGTATCCATGAGTGTCTACTCGAAATGGATTGGCTTAAGCCTAATGACACCCACATCCATTGTGGAAAGGGTGGTCAAGTTTCCTTTTGAAACTCTGAAAGGGAATCAATCACAACTCAAGGTGAGGCTGGAGTGCCAAGAATCCAATTGGTCAAAGTATCTCGGATCATGAAAGGAGTCAGAAAAGGATTACATGTCTACTTGATCAAACTCAACAAGTTAGATCAGAAGAAAGAGTCTAATGAAGGACCTTCTTGGCTAAAGGAATACGCAGACGTATTCCTTGAAGAGTTGACAGAACTCCCGCCTCAAAGAGAAGTGGATCATGAGATTAGGTTAGTACCAAGAGCTGTGCCAATTGCAAAGAGACCTTATAGAATGTCCATACCCGAAGCAATTGAGCTGAGGGAACAACTCAAGCAACTACTACATCAGGGCTACATCTAACCTAGCAATTCATCGTGGGGAGCTCGAGTACTGTTCCAGAAAAAGAAAGATGGGACACTTCGACTATGTATTGATTATTGAGGGTTGAATCAATCAACGGTTAAGAACAAGTACCCTATCCCTAGAATAGATGAGCTTCTTGATCATCTTCAGGGTGTAAATATCTTCTCTAAGATTGATCTCAGGTCAGGTTATATCAGATAAGGATCAAGGAAGAAGATATCCCCAAGAGTGCCTTCAATACAAGATATGGGCACTTTGAGTTTCTAGTTATGTCATTTGACTTACGAATGCACCTGCCACTTTCAACAGGTTTTGATGAGATCAAAGGAATGAAATAAAAGCTTGTTGATGTTACAAGATAGATTTTATTGCACGAGAATTCCCTCTTCCTTGGTGTTCCTCTTGGGGCTCCAGTTTTCTTGGATGCTATGAAGAAGCTTTTATCGACTGCATTTGAAATGGTGGATCTTGGTGAGATACATTCTTGTTTGGGTATTCAAGTTCAACGACACCAACAACAAGGCATTCTTCTTCTTCGCCAAACAAAGTTTATTAATGATATTTTTAAGAAGTTTGGGTTGACAAATGCGCACTCTGCCAACACTCCCATTCTTTCGAGCTCTATCAAGGGTACATCTACAACACACAATGAAGAATCAGCCATTCATCAACATTTTGCTAATCTTGTTGGTTGTCTTCAATTTATTGGTTTAAACACAAGACCAGATATTTTATTTGCAGCTAACTTTTTGGGACAGTATCTTTCTTCCCCTTCCACTATTCATTGGAGTGATGCAAAACATATTCTTAAGTACCTCAAGGGTTGTAACGTGTCCACTAGAACCATTCCGGACACGTCTTAGCAGTCCATCGGGAAGGATGTCTAGAAAGCTCCGCCCGGCACTCCCATGGAATGTTACGGGACTTGCGATCTAGGTCTTCCCGCGTCTGCCATGTAGCGGAAGTATCCTGGCCGTTCCCACTTAGGATCGACCTGAATTTGGGTTTTCCTGTTTGGTCAGTAGCTAGCAACAACTAGCGTCAGACCCGAGCGAACTACTTTACGCAGAAACGCCAGGTCTGAAGCGGATTCACGCTGCACTTGGTTCAAGGAGAATGGCAAACGAGAGGGATGCAAGGCTTGACCTCTCTGCCATAAGGCATAGTCCCATTCCGTTCCCCTAAAACAACGTGAATCGGGTAATAGTTAATTCTAAGTCATCGTTCTCGTTACTTGTTTCGGTGATGACGATCATCCTCTGTTCGTTGAAGACTTTGAGAAAGGTTCCCGGCTAACCGGGACCACCCATCCATAGGACGGACCCATGGTCCATCCTCCGCACTTTCCTCGGTTTGTTTTAGTTATGTAATTACCTACCACATTAGTTTGACATATAACAAACTGCTTCTTTGATTAACCCGGTTATGCACTGGTTCCTTCACGTAATCTTATCACAGGACATAAAGAAAAACAATGCCAAACAACTTCTTTGTTATCATTTTATCCTTTTATCTTTGAAATACAAGGAGTTCCGCCCGTAGGCGTATTCATAATCCGCCCGAAGGCTATCCAGTAATCCACCAGGGATCACTAATCCAAGCTTCTGCCCGTAGACTAGTATGCGGGCCTCGAGATCCAATCCCAAGTCACGTTAGCCTCTTGTGCAGGGCCCGGAAGGCGAGGGATTTATGGCCAGAGCCCCCTCTGGCACCCAAGCGTCCTCCTGCTCCAAGTAGAACTCAACGGAGAGACCTCTCACGGCGGGTTCGGTCCACGTTCCCGGCGCGGTTAACAACCCCCTTGGTTAGGGTCAGGCAGGCAGTCGGGGGTAACTGAAGCTGCCTCTCCCTTCAGGCCTTCAACCTGAAGTACTTAGATATCATTTCATCCTTTAGTTCATTGAGCAAACAATGCAAACAGTGCTTTCTAAACTGTTACAAGCACAATCAATTCCAGTGGTCGTTTTAGCTGGCAAACTGTTAAGGAGTGACTCCTTTTCTCCGAATGCAACCCGCATTCGATCTGGAATCAATTGCAACTTGGCAAGATTCCTATCATTCTTGGGTTAGGGTCATACCCTACCAATACTTTAGGTTTTGTTATGGTAGATTCCAGCGACCATGTCGCTTCAATCTATTGATTGGTCAATTGCTTCCAGACAAATACCTAACTTTCCTTTTCCTTAGCAACTATTTCCCAGGAAAGGTGATGTAACAGGATGATCACTCATCCTTTTGTAGGTTAACTTAGCGCAATAACTTGCCAACATCATTTCCAAGAAATGACAAAACTCTCTCGTGGACAAATCTCAAGTCTATGCGATGTTGCAACTTTTTGTACATGTGTTGTATCTATTCCACGGGATCATTTTACCCATTGAATGGCGTATTCAGGTTACGGAATTAACTTCAGGCGAGTAGCAGGGTTTAGGGTGTCTTCTTACCCAACCCATTCCTAATTATATTGGTCCACGGTCCTAGGAATTTCCAACCCAGTCGGAGTTTCATCATTTGAACGAATGATCCTTAGGATAAAACCTTAGATCATTTTATGCATGAGGATCCAATTGATTTGACATCTCGTGAATGTGTGTAAGATCTTTGGGTTTGCGGGTTTTGACTTGGCAACCGGTGTAAAACTAGGTCGAATTCTTATTGCACTAAACCCTAGTTAGCACTTGAGATACCTATCATATCGACCCAACCATGTCCATAAGAATCCTTGTGGTTTAGGTGACTTAGTCAACTCAATATACTTGTCTTGCGTCACGGATGAACCTTTCCTAAAGGTAATAAACTAGATCTAGTGGAGATTAATAGTTACAATTACACCAATACGTGTAAACATGCGATTCACTGCTTCTACGCATCACATGGTTCACAATAACCCTATCCTTCCTTGGTAAGGTAAAAATGTCTGATAACCTGGACACTAACTTTCCTAGGTCCTACTAGGACTTACATCAAATAGTCATGCCTACAACCTTATTGTCTATACTTAGAATCTTATGCTTTGACTCCTAAATGCGGCTCCTAATGAATGACATTTTTGCATGATGACTATGCAACGTTCTCCTAGCTACAATGAAGTTCATACAAAACTACAGCTAGTGATAATTTATTCCATTTTACATGCCACTTGCAAGCCCATAAGATCATTTCCGTACTCCCTTCTATTTCTTTTCGGATAATATCTTATGGGTGTTAACTTTTCCTCATGAAATCATTACGAGGAGGATGTTGCCTAACATGCGGCACATACTTATTCCTACCATGTCTAAGAAGAAAAAATGCACTTATAAATTCCATTTCTTTGCCTAAGTAATATATGTTTAGACTCATTACTTTGATAATGTACCAAAATAGCATCATGCAGCTAGTCTCCTAAGGCGGGCAACCCGTTTCGAATTCATGACATACTTCAACCTTGCCTAACGTTTCAAGAGATACTTTATCAAATGTCTTTTTACCACTGCCACATGCATTAAAAATAAGCGTAAAATGCATTCTTCCCTATGGAACTAAGCGCACCTAATCATTTCTTTAAGCGAAAATAAACTTGAAAGAACCTGAACTTGTGGGCTCGGGGAGATATCCACTTGTATGCTCGGAGATGAACCTCCCGCAGTCGCACCTTGTGTCCTTTTAGGGGCCATCGTAGGCGTGGAGGATTTGGGCTCCGGGTTTTGTCCTTACCCTTTATGGCTCTCTAAATTCCCTCCGAGTCTTGGCAAGTAGTCTCAAAGTATGTTTACTTCTCCCCTTAGGTAGGAGTACCCCTTTATAGGGTATGGGTTTTAAGATCCCGGAAAGCTCGTGGAAACGGGGCTTATGGGACCTAGGGGGAAGGGGGCTTAAGAAAGCCCCCTTAGAAGCTTCTTAGGAAGCTTCTAAGAAGCTTCTAGTCATCAGCAGCAACGTCGATGGGGGGAAAAGGGGTCGTGATCCAGGCGGGGCGGCGGATTGTGGCTGTCTGGCGGCCGTGGCGGCGAGCTATGGCGGCTGGCAGATTGTGGTGGCAGCGTGGCGGCCTCCCTCCAGCTCCGCGACCTCCTGCAGCACGGCGACCTTCCTCACCAGCACGGCCCTCCCTCTCCAGCACGGCCCTCCCTCTCCTCTCTCTCACGCTTTTCCCTCCCCCCTGACTCCCTGGGGGGGGTTTTTATAGGCCTTGGGGGGCGGTGGGGAAGAGGGCCTCCACACACGTGGAGGACTCCCCCTCATGCAGTCCAACTCACTCCTCCTTGGCCATTCCCCCCCACACTCCCTCTCCTCCAGCCATGCATCGGCTGGGGGAAGGGATAATAATTTAAAAAAAATTTGCCTTGAATTTATCAAATTGCCCCTTCAAAAAGGGTGTTCCCACGCGGTTTTTACGGTCCTCAACCCCAGCCTCTAATTTACAATGTGGCGGCCTCATTTTTTAGCGTGAATGGTATGGATTAAGCTACCAATAATACGATGTAGGTGATACCCTTGCACAGGATTTACACGGCGTGCGGGAAGTCAATATTTACGGTACGCAGTGTGCGGAAATATTACAAGGGTACTAAGGAGATTGGTCTTATTTATTGTCGTCAAGAGGATTCTTCTTTATCTTCTTCAACTTCTCTTGACCTTATTGGATATACAGATGCTGATTAGGAAAGTTCACATTTATCCATGCGATCTACAAGTGGGAATTGTTTCTTTGTAAATGGATGTTTGGTTTCTTGGTCCAGCAAGAAACAACAATGTGTTGTGGTTTCTACAACTAAGGCCGAATATGTTGCTGCATTCTCTCCCCCTTAGAAGAATCGAGATGTCCTCATCTCGAGAAAAACTGGGGATATTGAAGACCGAGAGAGTTTTCATCCATCCAGGTAGCATCCTCTTCGGGATAATCTTTCCACTGGACGAGGTATTCCTTCAAGGTTCTAGATCTTAGCTGTCTCTCCCTAACATCTAAGATCTTATCCGGTCTTAGTTCAAGGACTCCTTGACTAGGCATTACAATTTGTTGGTCATCAAGTACATGATTTGGGTTGGGTACATATTTTTTCAAGAGGCTAATATGGAATACATTGTGAACTTTTAGGTTATCTGGAAGTTGCAAATTATAAGCATTGGGTCCTAGGCATTTGAGGATTTTATACGGTCCACAATACCTTGGACTTAGCTTCTTGCATTCACCTAGAGATAGAGAACTCTTTTTCGGCCGTACATGAATGAAGACCATGTCTCCTTCTCCGAAGACCCTCTCTTGGCGTTTCAAATCCGCATATGCCTTTTGTCTATCTTTGGCTGCTTGTATATCTTGTCTTATTGACCTTATTTGGTCATCCATGTCCTCCAACATTTGTCTTGAAGCTTCCACCCTTAGGGTAGGATCAGAAAATTTTAGGGGACTTCGACAATCATGACCATACAATGCCTGGAAAGGGGTCATTTGAATGCTCTGCTGGTAAGAAGCATTGTAGGCAAATTCTACTAACGGCAAGTACTGAATCCATCTCTTCGGCTCTCGACAGCAGTAAGCCCTAAGCATATCCTCAATGATTTGATTTACTCGCTCTGTTTGTCCATCTGTTTGGGGATGGTAGGCAGTGCTAAAACAGAGTTGGGTCCCAATAGCTTCAAAGATAGCTTTCCAGAAGTGTGAAGTGAAAAGAGAGTCTCGATCGCTAATGATCCTTCTAGGTAACCCATGTAGCTTGAATATTTCTTTGATAAACACTCTAGCAATGTCGGAGGCTTTATAGTTTGTCTTTACTGGAATTAGGTGTGCAACCTTAGTAAGCATGTCAACTACAACCATAATGGAATTGCATCCTCCTTGGACTTGGGGTAAGCCCACCACAAAATCCATACTGATGAATTCCCATTTCATTTGGGGAATGTCAAGTGGTCGCAATTTTCCTGGCATCATGACATGTTCAGCCTTGATACGTTGGCAAGACAAACATTCAGTGACATATTTGAGGACGTCACCTTTGAGCCTCTCCCAATGATAGCTCTTCCTAACTGCATTAAGAGTTTTTGCATAGCCAGGATGTCCTGCGAAAGGGGAGTCATGAGCTTCCCATAATATCTTCTGCTTAAGTGACTGGCTTGTTGGAATACATAGTCTTGTTCTGTAGTAAATAAGTCCATTGTCAATAGAAAATTCATGATACTTGGCCTGTAACTTCAGATTCTGATCCTTGGTAGATATTTCTTTTATCATTGCTTGGTAGGCTAAGTCATGGCTTGCTTCTTCTTTAGCTAGTTCGAGTATAGGGTTGCTTGGCATAGATACCTTTGTAGCCAGAGATCTGGCCGTTGATGGATTCTGCAAGATTAGGGAGTTTAGGAATGCCTTGCGACTGAGTGCATCAGCAACTACATTCTCTTTCCCTGGTCGATACTTGATTTCAAAATCATATTCCTCCAATACTTCAATCCATCGACGTTGCCTCATGTTGAGCTCGTTCTGGGTAAAAATCCATTTGAGACTCTTATGATCTGTTACTAGAGTAAACTTGTTACCCATCAGGTAGTGTCTCCAAAGCTTTAGAGCATGGATGACAGCTAATAACTCCAGATCATGCGTGGCATAATTCTTTTCGTGACTCTTCAATTTCCTTGAAGAATATGCTACTGGATGACCTTCCTGCATAAGAACACACCCTAAGGCAAGAATGCTGGCATCAGTTACTACCTCGAACTCCTTATTGAGGTCAGGAAGTTTTAGAATAGGTGATGATACCAAACATTGCTTCAATTGGTCGAAGCTATTTTGCTCGGGAGTTGACCATGTAATAGAAGTCTGCTTCTTTAGTAAGTCGGTAAGAGGTGCTGCAATCAAAGCATAGTTTTTGATAAAGACCCTATACCATCCTATCAAGCCAAGAAAACTACGTATCTCTTTGACGAATACTGGTATTGGCCATTCAAGCACATCTCTGACTTTGGCTGGATCTACTGATATTCCTTCTGATGATACTATGAATCCTAGATATTCAATCTGACGTTTGAAGAATGCACACTTCTTCATTTTTGCATACAGCTTATGAGACCTCATTGTCTCCAAAACAATCCGTAGTTGAGGTTCATGATCTTCTTCCTATTTAGAATAGACTAAAATGTCGTCGAAGAAGACAAGCACGAAATCATCAAGATATGGTCTAAAAATATCCTGCATTAATCTATTGAAGGTGGCAGGTGCATTTGTAAGCCCGAATGACATAACCAAGAATTCAAAGTGCCCATATCTTGTATTGAAGGCTGTTTTTGGAATATCCTCATCCTTGATCCTGATTTGATAGTAACCTAACCTAAGATCAATTTTGGAGAAAATCTTTGCACCTTGAAGGCGATCGAGAAGCTCATCTATTCTAGGAATAGGATACTTGTTCTTGACTGTTGACTGATTCAACCCACGGTAATCAATACATAGTCGAAGTGTCCCATCTTTCTTCTTCTGGAATAGAACTAGAGCTCCCCATGGTGAGTTGCTAGGCCGGATGTAACCCTGATCTAACAGTTGCTTGAGTTGTTCCTTCAACTCAATAGCTTCCGGAATAGACATTCTATAAGGTCTCTTTGCAATTGGCACAGCTCCAGGTATTAGCCTTATTTCATGATCAACTTCTCTTGGAGGTGGAAGTTCAGTTAATTCCTCAGGGAATACGTCAGCGTATTCTTTTAGCCAAGAGGGTCCCTCATGAGACTCTTGCTTCCGATCTAACTTGTTGAGTTTGATCAAGTAAACAGGTAATCCTTTCCTAACCCCTTTTATGATCCGCGATACTTTGGCTAACCGGATCCTTGGCACTCCCGCTTCACCTTGAGTCGTAACAAACTCTCTTTCAGAGTTTCGGAAAGAACTTGACCCTTTCCACAGTGGATGTGAGCGTCATTAGGCTTAAGCCAATCCATCCCGAGTAGGCACTCATGGATACCTAAATTCATGACTCTGAATTTGACTGAGGTTTTCTTTCCTCCCAGATAGAACTCCTCCTTAGCAGTTTGCCTAGCACAAGTTACCTCACGACCGTTTGCCAATTCCACAAGTAGGGTAGGTGCTTCTACTGTGGCTATTCCTAATCTCTTAGCACACGCTGGTGAGATAAAGGAATGTGTACTGCCACAATCAATCAAGGTTTTGAAACCTTTACCTTGATAGTCCGACGGTGTTTGAATCACCGAGAACTGGCGATTCGGCCCCTTCTTGTGTAAAGCAGCATGGACCGTCGCTCTTTCGAATTCCGCTTCCATAGTCGGGTCTTCCCCTTCTTCTGCTTCACATCTTTGCCTATTGGTAATGCAGGCAGCTCTTCCCCTTCCACGGGCGGCGGCTCCCTGACCGCGGCCTGCACCTTGACGGTGTCCTTCGCTAAGCTTGGGACATTGCCTTTTGAAGTGACCGAGTTCATTGCAGTGGAAACATCGGATGTTTCGGCCATTACCGTGAGTAGGAACAAAGTTGTTGACGTTATTTGTCCTTGCTTTCTTCCTTTGTCCCTGATTGTGGCCTTGTACTCTCTTAACCTGGGGTCTGAATGCTCCTCTGTTCGGGTCGCTATAAGACCAATTCTTAATACCCCTTGGTTTAGCTTGCACTTCCTGAATTATAGGTGCCGCTCGAATGAGTGCATCCTGAAGATCTGATGGACGCATAGATTCGAGACGGGTATTTACAGGTGGATTTAAGCCCGTGCAAAATTTGGACACCTGCTGTGTCGTGTCCATTTGTGGCGCATACTTTAAGAGTGAGACAAATTTAGAGTAGTATGCGTCAAGAGTGAGTCCTAACTGTTTTAGCTCATAGAACTCATTCATTTTCTGTGTACGATATGCAGGCGGCAAATATCTCCCTTGCACGGCTTGCTTTAACTTCTCCCAGGTAACGGACCCCTCTGAAATCCCTTGATCCCTGCACCATTGTTTCCACCATAGTCTGGCTTCACCGGTGAGTTTTAATTTGGTGAGCATGGCCTGATTGGTTGGTGCAGTGCCAGCGGCTTCGAAGTAGTCCTCCATAGATTCAATCCAAATCTCAGCGTCCGACTGGACGAATCTGCCTCTCCCGTCAAACTCGGGTGGCTTTATCTGTTTGAGGAGGAACTTCTTCTCCTGGATCACAGTAGTACTTGATGTAGGGGGCGAATTTGGAACCTGTACCTGGGGTTGTGCCTGAGTAAAAGTTTTCCTAACATTATTGTATGATAATTGACATTAGCTTATCTTTAGTTCAACTATCTTGTAAATCATGAAGCTACTTAACTTCCTGCAACAACCCTGATGCACAATCGGATAGTGATAAAAAGAAGTCCTTATTTATATTTATATGGCGTAGCCTTATACAACATCTCGTGTGATGATAATCCAATCATTACATTTAGTTTGGGGAGAACAACATTGTATTGGATTTGTCTACAGGAACTGTGTAATAGTAGGGTTTTGGGTCATGAATCTTTAGGAATCGATAATTCATCGGAAGTTCAGGATATCCTTTCCGCTGGAATCCATACTTCCCATGGCGGCCCAATACCTTAATCCTATCAGCTGGAATTACACGGGTTACTTCCTCATATACATATGAGTTCAGTTCAACTCTCCGACCTCGAATATGCAAAGTCGAATTTGCGTGAGCTTCCACAAAAATGAACAGCTTCACGACTTTCAAATCTTCCAACCACTTGATCCTCTTCAGGTTGGTCTGTAGATAAGCGAACCGGTGGGCAGCTATGTAGTAGATTCCTGAAGACCCCGTCCATCTTCGTTCTATATATAAAGGTGATGGGTTATAAATCTGCTCCAGGATGTTCATCATTTCAATTCTCTGCCTATAATGCGGAGAATGCATTGCAGTCATAAACATGATCCGGAACACCAAAAACTTGTTCCACGCTTCATAGTTCTGCAAGACAGTATTGAAGATGAGGAAATGTTTGGACAGGAACAATTTCTTTACTTCATTTTTACTGAAATCTCATGAAAACAATTCCATTGTTGGTCGGCTCTGATACCAACTGTAACGTGTCCACTAGAACCATTCCGGACACGTCTTAGCAGTCCATCAGGAAGGATGTCTAGAAAGCTCCGCCCGGCACTCCCATGGAATGTTACGGGACTTGCGATCTAGGTCTTCCCACGTCTGCCACGTAGCGGAAGTATCCTGGCCATTCCCACTTAGGATCGACCTGAATTTGGGTTTTCCTGTTTGGTCAGTAGCTAGCAACAACTAGCGTCAGACCCGAGCGAACTACTTTACGCAGAAACGCCAGGTCTGAAGCGGATTCACGCTGCACTTGGTTCAAGGAGAATGGGAAACGAGAGGGATGCAAGGCTCGACCTCTCTGCCATAAGGCATAGTCCCATTCCGTTCCCCTAAAACAACGTGAATCGGGTAATAGTTAATTCTAAGTCATCGTTCTCGTTACTTGTTTCGGTGATGACGATCATCCTCTGTTCGTTGAAGACTTTGAGAAAAGTTCTCGGCTAACCGGGACCACCCATCCATAGGACGGACCCATGGTCCATCCTCCGCACTTTCCTCGGTTTGTTTTAGTTATGTAATTACCTACCACATTAGTTTGACATATAACAAACTGCTTCTTTGATTAACCCGGTTATGCACTGGTTCCTTCACGTAATCTTATCACATGACATAAAGAAAAACAATGCCAAACAACTTCTTTGTTATCATTTTATCCTTTTATCTTTGAAATACAAGGAGTTCCGCCCATAGGCGTATTCATAATCCGCCTGAAGGCTATCCAGTAATCCACCAGGGATCACTAATCCAAGCTTCTGCCCGTAGACTAGTATGCGGGCCTCGAGATCCAATCCCGAGTCACGTTAGCCTCTTGTGCAGGGCCCGGAAGGCGAGGGATTTACGGCCAGAGCCCCCTCTGACACCCAAGCATCCTCCTGCTCCAAGTAGAACTCAACGGAGAGACCTCTCACGGCGGGTTCGGTCCACGTTCCCGGCGCGGTTAACAACCCCCTTGGTTAGGGTCAGGCAGGCAGTCGGGGGTAACTGAAGCTGCCTCTCCCTTCAGGCCTTCAACCTGAAGTATTTAGATATCATGTCATCCTTTAGTTCATTGAGCAAACAATGCAAACAGTGCTTTCTAAACTGTTACAAGCACAATCAATTCCAGTGGTCGTTTTAGCTGGCAAACTGTTAAGGAGTGACTCCTTTTCTCCGAATGCAACCCGCATTCGATCCGGAATCAATTGCAACTTGGCAAGATTCCTATCATTCTTGGGTTAGGGTCATACCCTACCAATACTTTAGGTTTTGTTATGGTAGATTCCAGCGACCATGTCGCTTCAATCTATTGATTGGTCAATTGCTTCCAGACAAATACCTAACTTTCCTTTTCCTTAGCAACTATTTCCCAGGAAAGGTGATGTAACAGGATGATTACTCATCCTTTTGTAGGTTAACTTAGCGCAATAACTTGCCAACATCATTTCCAAGAAATGACAAAACTCTCTCGTTGACAAATCTCAAGTCTATGCGATGTTGCAACTTTTTGTACATGTGTTGTATCTATTCCACGGGATCATTTTACCCATTGAATGGCGTATTCAGGTTACGGAATTAACTTCAGGCAAGTAGCAGGGTTTAGGGTGTCTTCTTACCCAACCCATTCCTAATTATATTGGTCCACGGTCCTAGGAATTTCCAACCCAGTCGGAGTTTCATCATTTGAACGAATGATCCTTAGGATAAAACCTTAGATCATTTTATGCATGAGCATCCAATTGATTCGACATCTCGTGAATGTGTGTAAGATCTCTGGGTTTGCGGGTTTTGACTTGGCAACCGGTGTAAAACTAGGTCGAATTCTTATTGCACTAAACCCTAGTTAGCACTTGAGATACCTATCATATCGACCCAACCATGTCCATAAGAATCCTTGTGGTTTAGGTGACTTAGTCAACTCAATATACTTGTCTTGCGTCATGGATGAACCTTTCCTAAAGGTAATAAACTAGATCTAGTGGAGATTAATAGTTACAATTACACCAATACGTGTAAACATGCGATTCACTGCTTCTACGCATCACATGGTTCACAATAACCCTATCCTTCCTTGGTAAGGTAAAAATGTCTGATAACCTGGACACTAACTTTCCTAGGTCCTACTAGGACTTACATCAAATAGTCATGCCTACAACCTTATTGTCTATACTTAGAATCTTATGCTTTGACTCCTAAATGCGGCTCCTAATGAATGACTTTTTTGCATGATGACTATGCAACGTTCTCCTAGCTACAATGAAGTTCATACAAAACTACAGCTAGTGATAATTTATTCCATTTTACATGCCACTTGCAAGCCCATAAGATCATTTCCGTACTCCCTTCTATTTCTTTTCGGATAATATCTTATGGGTGTTAACTTTTCCTCATGAAATCATTACGAGGAGGATGTTGCCTAACATGCGGCACATACTTATTCCTACCATGTCTAAGAAGAAAAAATGCACTTATAAATTCCATTTCTTTGCCTAAGTAATATATGTTTAGACTCATTACTTTGATAATGTACCAAAATAGCATCATGCAGCTAGTCTCCTAAGGCGGGCAACCCGTTTCGAATTCATGACATACTTCAACCTTGCCTAACGTTTCAAGAGATACTTTATCAAATGTCTTTTTACCACTGCCACATGCATTAAAAATAAGCGTAAAATGCATTCTTCCCTATGGAACTAAGCGCACCTAATCATTTCTTTAAGCGAAAATAAACTTGAAAGAACCTGAACTTGTGGGCTCGGGGAGATATCCACTTGTATGCTCGGAGATGAACCTCCCGCAGTCGCACCTTGTGTCCTTTTAGGGGCCATCGTAGGCGTGGAGGATTTGGGCTCCGGGTTTTGTCCTTACCCTTTATGGCTCTCTAAATTCCCTCCGAGTCTTGGCAAGTAGTCTCAAAGTATGTTTACTTCTCCCCTTAGGTAGGAGTACCCCTTTATAGGGTATGGGTTTTAAGATCCCGGAAAGCTCGTGGAAACGGGGCTTATGGGACCTAGTGGGAAGGGGGCTTAAGAAAGCCCCCTTAGAAGCTTCTTAGGAAGCTTCTAAGAAGCTTCTAGTCATCAACAGCAACGTCGATGGGGGGAAAAGGGGTCGTGATCCAGGCGGGGTGGCGGATTGTGGCTGTCTGGCGGCCGTGGCGGCGAGCTATGGCGGCTGGCAGATTGTGGTGGCAGCGTGGCGGCCTCCCTCCAGCTCCGCGACCTCCTGTAGCACGGCGACCTTCCTCACCAGCACGGCCCTCCCTCTCCAGCACGGCCCTCCCTCTCCTCTCTCTCACGCTTTTCCCTCCCCCCTGACTCCCTGGGGGGGGGTTTTTATAGGCCTTGGGGGGGGGTGGGGAAGAGGGCCTCCACACACGTGGAGGACTCCCCCTCATGCAGTCCAACTCACTCCTCCTTGGCCATTCCCCCCCCACACTCCCTCTCCTCCAGCCATGCATCGGCTGGGGGAAGGGATAATAATTTAAAAAAAAATTGCCTTGAATTTATCCAATTGCCCCTTCAAAAAGGGTGTTCCCACGCGGTTTTTATGGTCCTCAACCCCAGCCTCTAATTTACAATGTGGCGGCCTCATTTTTGAGCGTGAATGGTATGGATTAAGCTACCAATAATACGATGTAGGTGATACCCTTGCACAGGATTTACACGGCGTGCGGGAAGTCAATATTTACGGTACGCAGTGTGCGGAAATATTACAAGGGTACTAAGGAGATTGGTCTTATTTATTGTCGTCAAGAGGATTCTTCTTTATCTTCTTCAACTTCTCTTGACCTTATTGGATATACAGATGCTGATTAGGAAAGTTCACATTTATCCATGCGATCTACAAGTGGGAATTGTTTCTTTGTAAATGGATGTTTGGTTTCTTGGTCCAGCAAGAAACAACAATGTGTTGTGGTTTCTACAACTAAGGCCGAATATGTTGCTGCATCATTAGCAGCTCGTGAGCTAGTTTGGCTTCGACAACTACTTGCAGATTTGGGACATCCTTCATCATCTAGTACACCTCTTTGATGCGACAACCGAAGTGCTATTAGTCTTACCAAAGACTATATACAACATAGTAAATCAAAGCATATTGCTATTCATTATCATTATGTTCGACATGAAGTCAAGAAAGGTTCCATTATGGTGGAGCATTGTCCCAATGATCAAATGGTTGCAGACATCTTTACAAAAGCTCTTAGTGAAGCTCGCTTTAGTTCGTTAAGACATGCAATTGGTATTGTTCCAAGTTCTTGTCTGACTGATTGAGGCATGTATCATTGTATTCAAGAAAACTTTATAGTAAATCATTTTTGTATCATAGGTATGTGTAGAGGCTCGGGTTTTTCCCTTGTTCTCCCCAAGGTTTTTTTCACTCTTGCAGAGCCAGAGACCTTTGTTTGAGTGGGGATGCTACAACTATATATATCATCTCTCACTTAACTTGGGTCTCACCTATATATACTAACTCTACATCAATATGAATCATTCTTTGGGAGCATGTCTTGTGTATCTCTCTCGTACTCTCTCTCTCTCTCAACAATTCTTACATAAGTAAAACCCTCATCAAACACATTTCTTTCCATATGCACTCCTATAATATAGGGTTGTCCCAAAATCACTGCATATGAGGAACTACCTTGCACAAAGAAGTGCTGCTCTTCTTACACATCACCAATCATCACTTTTACATTGGGACACACAACATAGATCTCCCCTGAAGAATTATTTGTAACCCTCATATGCCATCCATGATCAATGTCCATAAGCCATGCAGTGTTCTCATAAAATCCATGCTCAATGGCATTAATCTCAAACCTGAACCCTAGTCAAGCAAAGCAATCCAAGGAGTTTCATGCTCCCCTATTTTCACTACCATTTTAGTGGTAGCCCTTGCCGAGTGATTTTTCATGTAATGACTTTGAGGAATAAATCCCATAGTCTCTTCCCCATATTGTTGCATCTACCTTACTCCACCATGTATATTGCTACAAGACGATGCATTTTCTTCTCTTTTCCATGTGCTCCCCACTAAGTAGCAGCACCGTCCATTGATAAACCAACAGTTACATCATGCTCATATTCAGCCCCAATGCCCAACAAACTAATTTTCTCTTCAAATTGTAGCAATGCACTAGTGGTATCTCCAAGAAATTGATGCTTTTTTAAAATTATCTCAATGATTTTGTCATGAAATTCCCACTTGGAAAGGCCAAGAACCTCTCCAAGGTGAATTCCACCCCACTTTTTAAAATCCATTCTTTAGGAACCTTCTTGAGATCTGTGGCTATCTCAATATCAAATTGCAACTTATATCTTGACTACTTGCCCTTTCTTTTTCCCTCTTATTTACTATCCTATTTCCGCTCGTGCTCAACCTGCTCCATTGCATAACATGCTTGGGAGATAGTTGATTTGCAAATTTAGGCTAATCCACACTTCTTCAGATCACTCTCTTAGATGTCCTTGCATTATCTTTATCTCTCTTCCATTTCTCTTACCACAATTATATTCATGTTATATACTTTTGCTAAATATGCATACATTGAATATACATCTATAGGTAATTCCTAGCTAGTTATTTCATGAATGTCTTGCCCTACATGAGATATTTCAATATGAGTAACTTTTCTCTTTTCAACTGTATGCAAAGCATGTGTCCATATTGTAGCCTTTAGACATTTGGCCAAGCATTCTATCCAATTGTAGGCCAAAAGTAGTAGCATGCACACTTCTTTGTATCACTCTCTTTAGATGTCCTTGCATTATCTTTACCTCTCTTCAGTTTCTCTTGCACAAGTATAGTCATGTTCTGTACTTTTGCTAAATATGCATACATTGAATATACATATATAGGTGATTCCTAGCTACTTATGCCATGAATGTCTTGCCCTACATGAGATATTTCAATATGAGTAACTTTTCTCTTTTCAACTATATGCAAAGCATGTGTCAATATTGTAGCCTTTGGACCAACCATCATTTGGCCAAGCATTCTATCCAACTATAGACAAAAAGTAGTAGCATGTATAGCCACATAAGTATTTCGAACAACCAAGTCTTCCACCAACTTTTGCATACCTCCCTTTCCAAAATTCAAAGCAAGAAGCAATCATGTTTCTTGTGAATCGATCATGACATCTTTTCAAAAGATGAGTTGTCATGCCAAGGCTTCTTGATAAGCATGAGAGAAAGAAGAAAAATTTTTGTGTGTTTTACTCACCTCCCAACCAAATCTACCCACTTTCCACCTTCTAATTGGGTCTCTAGGGCCTGGTTTCATGGTGCAACCGATCGATGTTCCCAAATAGACAAGTCCTACCAAATTTAGCAAGAAATCAAAGGGTATTGCCCAAGCTTCAAACCTTTGAACTTCTTGCCCTTGTCTGGGACACACTAATTAATGGACCTCTTGGGCTACTTGCCTGGCCAAAGGTTATTATATCTAACATTCTCTCCCCCTTTCAAAAAAAATCATTGTCCTCAATGATTAATGATGGGAACTATCTTCGAATCAGGGCTTTTGATTCCCATGTAGTATCAATAACTAGTAGACCCTTCCAGGTAAATAGATACTCGTGGAAAGTACAATTACACAATCGTTTCTTTCTCTGATATAGTATCTTGTCTGGTCCATGGTCAACAATTGAATCCTTTTCCTACAAAGATACCATACCATCAATTAGATTATCATCACGTGAGATATACTTTCTTAATTTGTTAACATGAAACACTAGATGAACATGGCATCTAGGAGGAAGTTCCAATTGTCAAGCTACATCACTTAGCTTCTAAATAATTTTCCATAGTCCAAAATATCTTGGAGATAACTTTGGACATTTTCCAGTCAATAAACTAGATGACTTGGCTGGTACTTGGAAATATTTTTCGCCTAATTCAAAGATCCTACTTGACCTTTTCTTATTTGAAAAATTCTTAGCCCTATCAGCATCTTGCTATAGCTTGGCTTGAGCAATTTCAATATTAGCCGATATGTCAGTAAGAAATTTTGCCATAGTTGGGCATTTCTCATCTGACCTTACTGTACTAGGAAAACTTGGGTTCATTCCATAATTTATTTCAAAAGGAGACAAACCTTTTGCCTTATGAGGGTTGTTATATGCAAATTGTTATACGCAAATTCTAACAAAGACAAATGTGTATCCCAATTTGTTTGTTTATCAGATACATATGCTCTTAGCATGTCTTCTACTATCTGATTAACTCTTTCTGTTTGACCATCTGTTTCTGGGTGATCACCACTTGACATGTTTAAAGACACATTTAAACGACCAAAGACATGACACCAAAAATAGCTAGTAAACCTAACATCCCTATCAGACACAATGGATGTAGGTAGACCATGCAACCTAAACACACGATCAATAAACAAATCTACGACTTGTGGAGCTTCCACACTTTCACGAGTGGCTACAAAATGAGCTATTTTACTGAAGCAATCCACTATCACTAGGATAGTGTCTTTTTGTCTCTGGGTTCTAGGTAAGCCGATAGTGAAATCCATGGAAATACTTTTCCAATTAGATTCTAGAACTAGAATCTAATGGCATTAGCAAACTTGATGGCTTCACCCTTTCTTCTTTATTAACTTGACATTGAAAGCATTGTTTGACATATTGGCAAACATCCCTAATCAAAGAGTCTCATTCTATGACCTGATAAATTTTTGCCATATAAGAGTCCTCTAAATGTGCTTCCTTTATTTCTTGAAGCAATGAGCTTTCTAAAATTGTAAAGATCATTTGATACATGATACGAGATAATGCATTAGCAACAATATTATCCTTACCCTTGTTGTATAGAATTTCCTTATGAAATTCTTGCATCATTTCAGCCCATCGAGCTTGGTGCCCTCGAAGATCTGGTTGAATAAGAAAATACTTAAGGCTATTATGATCTATATAAGATTTAAAATTTTCACCATATAAATAGTGCTGCCAAACTTTAAGGCAATGAACAATAGCATAAAGCTCTTGTTCATGAAGTGGCCAATTATGTTGGCTTGGGGAAAGTTTCTTACTTTCAAAAGCTATAGGCTTGCCTTCTTGGCTAAGGACTGCACGTGTCATGATGCTACTTGCATTTGTTTCTAAAACAAATGGTTTCTCAGGATCAACTATCTTGAGAACAGGGGCAACAGAAACTGCTTGTTTCATAGCCTTAAAACTTTCATGTTGCACTGATGTCCACATATAGGGCACCATATCTTGCAACAAATGTGTCATAGGAGCAGCTATATATGAGTATGCGTATATAAATCTCCTATAGAATCCTGGCAATCCCAAAAAGGAACGAAGAGCTGTTTCATTTTAGGGTGTCGACCAGCTAAGTATCACAACAACCTTCTTGGGGTCCACTTGATCCCCTCGGCAGATATAATATGACCACAATCCTCTATCTCTATTAAACATAGAATCGTCTTGTCTAGGCTAGCATAGAGTTTTGCTTCGTGCAAAGTTTCAAAGACTCTCACCAAATGTGACTCATGTTCATGGATACTCTTACTATACACAAGCACATCGTCAATAAAATCTAAAATGAACTTGCCCATGTATGGTCTTAGTAAATCATTCATTAAAATCATAAAACTAGTAGGAGAATTTGTTAAATTGAAAGGCATAATCAAATACTCATATTGACCAAGTCTTTTTCTAAAACTAGTTTTAAAAATATCTTCATCTCTTACTCTAATATGGTGATAACCAAATTTTAAATCAATCTTATTAAAGATATCCTATGTCAATGATAAGTCTCTTCTTTGTGTGCCACTGCTTGCTCAACACCAGGTCAAATCTTGCAAGCTGTGCAATTTCAAAATCCAATCTATCCTCATAGGACTAGATCTGTACAGGGAGGTCAACAACTCGCTGATGCCATGTATTTGTACCCATCCCATCAGCTAGCTCTACCGAATAACTATATTCTGAAGGGGTAGTCTTGAGCTTTAGCTTCTTGACAAGATTAGAGCTAATAACATTATGTGAAGAGCCCATATTAAATAAAATACACATAGGGTATCGTTCCACTATGCCTTTTATTACAATGATCTTAGTGTTAGTAAATTGGTACACCTTTTGTGCCTCAGACGGATAACATTGCAGTTGGCATAGTTGGTACTTTCTTTGTTACTGTGATGCCTAGGATCCATTCATGATAACATGAGTCATGTGGAGATGACTCATCTAGGTCATCTCTCACCTTATCCACATCATGCATTGGATTAAGCACCATTTGAGTAATGACTCTTTCCTTCTTGGGACAAGCCTTAAATTTATTGCTGCCCCATGCATCCGTAACAGAGTCCTTCTCTCATTGCTTTCTCCCTTTGTTGTGGAGTCAGCATGGATTTATTGTAGGCTCTTTCAGCCATAGCAGATACCTTCCTCTTAGTACCTGACAGAGTCTTGATCATATGCACCTCTTGAGTGTCCTTTGCACAAGGAGCACTAGATGTAACTGTAGGAGTAAAGACAGGGCGTGCACCTCTAGTCCAAGGAAATCTGTGGGCCTTCCCATATTTAAGGACCAATGCAAGCTCCACTACCTCATTCAAGGTTTTACATCTCTCCTTCCTAACAAGTGGCCTTAAGGTTTCTTTTAAGCCCATGAAATATTTATGCAATTGCAGAAAGCCAGAAATATGTGAAGGACCTTTAACATAATATCTCTATACTTGTCCGCATATTCGTGGATAGAGTAGCTCTTCTGAGCTATGAAGAACCACGCATCTAGGGACCTTGTTCGCTCATTTTAAGGGAAACAATTATTATAAAGCAATGTCTTAAATGCAATCCAAATAGACGGATCTGCATGATCTTGCTCAATTTTCCACCACCAACACTGAGCGGCATCCATGAGATTATATGTAGCTTGTTGTATCTTTAAAGCATCCTCATGAATATAGTATAACTTAAAACACTGCTCCCATTTAGAGAGCCAGCGTTCCACCACATTTGCAGTCCTTTGTGCTGCCATGCCATTGAACTTAGGCAGCTTAAGGTCTTTAAGCTACCACTTAGCTTCTGGCAATGGAGGAATGACTATGGAGGAGTCATGTACAACTTGTGTGTTAGGCATACATGCATCATGTAAACTCTCCTCTAAAGGCCTCTTGCCTTTATCCAAAGAATTTTGAGTTAAAATTTACATTTTTTCAAGCAAAAATCACCTCCCAACCAAATATACCCTCGTTCCACCTTCTAATCAAGTCTCTAGGGCGTGTTTGCATGGTGCACCCAATTAGTGTTCCCAAATAGACAAGTCTTGCCCAATTTAGCAAGAAATCTAAAGGAATACCCCGAGCTTTGGACCTTGGCACTTCTTGCCCTTGTCCCAGACACACTAATTAATGGCCCTCTTGGGCTACTTGCCTAGCTGAAGCTTATTATGTATGACAATAAGCAACACAATCTTTCCTTTCATGTTACAAACTATCATACCACGTATATCTTTTCCTTAGTTTAGGTGCTACTTCTTGTTCCCTTTCCTCTTGTCCTTTCTCATCCAATTTTACGACCTTCAAATAAATATCCTACATGCCTTTAACCAATTCATCTAATACATCTTCCCTAATAGTGGGAACAATAGGTGCAACAATAGGGTTAGCCATAAAAGTAGATGGCTTAATGGATATATCAATTGTTTTGCCTGTAACAATGGGCAAGCTAGATACATGCAATCTTTATATTCTTCTATGCTTTCTCATTAGTGCACTAGCAACATCCTTTATATGTCTCCACTATGTTTTAAGTCCTATCTCTATAGTTTCATCCTCTAACAAATAATGAAGCTTCTAATGAGAAGCTCACGATTTTGCCACTTGTAGAAGCAAATACTCTAACTTGCAAGAGCCTATTGTTCTATAAGATCTAATTGTTGAAACCAACTTTCAATGTCTCTTAATAACACTATCGCCTTAAGACCCTTATTGGGTTTTAGAATCCACTCCTGAAAAGTCTTGTAGGTAATCAAATTGGTGTCTTCAATGTAAAATTTTTCCCTTAGTGTCTTCTTGAAACCTACCCAATTAGCATCTTGCATGTACAATTTAGTAACTCAAGCTTTCAATTCATGTACAATGATCCATACAAAACACTAGCTCTATGTAAGTTGAGCCACCCCCAAAGAACTCCATCTTTTGAGCATAGATATGCAAATATGAAAATACATTTCTACCATTAAACAACTTCATCTCACACTCTACTACCTATAGAGCATTCATGACAATAATTTTTGTTTGAGCAAAAGTCTACATCACCTATTGTTATTGTTGTACCTGCATAAGTATATTCATATTCTATACTAACTACTATAAAACATCACTAGAAAGTGTACTTGAAGGTTCTCCCATCCTGCTTTTCTTTCTAAACGACCTTTCACATCGGGTTCATCAATGTTGGAGGGGTTTTAATCAAAAGGTTATATTCACTAGGGATTAAAGATAGAAGGAAGTAGAGAATAGGAGATTGAAGAGAACAAACAGATTAGGTAGGAGATTTAAATGAATCCCAAGAATGCTAGAAATCAAGTTAGCTTCAAGACATGTCCATACATCATGAATCAATCATAAAATGTTCTGCCAAGTTTACCAAAGCCTATACACAATAAAAAGACAAATCTTAATGATATGAAGCACTATGTATTGATAGAACTTGAGAAGGTAAAACAAATCCTTGTATGGAGCTCCAAATACACTTCAGCCCTATGTATTCTAAATTATTACAGTAGTCATAAGCTAATTTTTTAATGATGAAACTCCAAGACAAATGGTTCTTGGATTATCTAAACAAATCTACTACCAGTCAAAAGAAATTTCCAAGCATTAGATCTCCTAGAGCTCTCTGTAATACTAAAAATAAGCACCAAACACTAACTTCTTCTCTACTATTAAGAAGGTAAATTTGATGGTTTTGTTAGCTTCGAAAGGGGAGTAGAACCTCACAACATTTGATCATAATTCCCTTAGATCCCTCCTTCTCCTTCATTCCAGTTCGGAGCATTGTTTGCTACTTGAAAATTGTGATTTGTCATTTTGTAAATTTTGGAGCCGTTCTTTTTGCACGAGGTCTCCCAAAAATGGCTAAGAAGTACATTGTTTTTTGCATGACACCCTATTCTAGACGTTTAGTATACTTTTTGAGGATATTTATAAGAAGTAATATCCAAAATATAAAAAATAGACTAAAATTATAAAAAGATTTTGTATTTGTTGATACTAAAATTTTTCAACATACTCAAAATGGCCTAAAAAGAATTTCTAAATATTATTTACACATATTTCACAAAAAAAATTACTATAATTTTATTAGGGTATATATATATATATATATATATATATATATATATGTATGTATGTATGTATGTATGTATGTATGTGTGTGTGTGTGTGTGTGTGTGTGTGTATGTAAAAATGCACATATAAAATATACATATCCACATTCACACACACATATATGTGATTCACATATTACACATTTGTACACAATATGCACACATCTAAAATGAAGAATGATGAGAGACCAGGGAAAGAAAATAAAAGAAAAGCAATAAAAATAATGAGGAACAAAGATATCACATATTTATAAGACCACATAAGTGGATACACATATATCTTATTGTATTATTCTTATCTATATATTATTTGAAAGTTTAGCATACAAACCCTAAACCAACTAGAAGACTCCCAAGCTTATATGGCACAAGGAGGAGAAGTTTGGTATTCAAGAAATAGATATAGATTGTTTTTGAAGGGTGAGTGGGTTTTATATTTTATTCTCTATCATCTCTCTCTTTTTCTGTAACCTGTCCACTAGTATCATCCAGGACACGTCTTAGTAGTCCACTGGAAAGGATGTCTAGAAAACTCCGCCCGGCACTCCCATGGAATGTTACGGGTTTTGCGATCTAGGTCTTCCCGCGTCTGCCACGTAGCGGAAGTATCCTGGCCGTTCCCACTTAGGATCGACCGGAATTAGGGTTTTCCTGATTGGTCATTACTAACAGCAACTAGCGTCAGACCCAAGCGCACTACTTTACGCAGAAACGCCAAGTTCGAAGCGGATTTACGCTGCACTTGGTTTAAGGAGAATGGGAAACGAGAGGGATGCAAGGCTCAACCTCTCTGCCATAAGGCATAGTCCCATTCCGTTCCCCTAAAACAGCGTAAATCGGGTAAGACGTAACTCTAGGTCATCGCTCTCGTTATTCGTTTTGATAATCATCCCGCTGTTCTTTGAGATTTTTGAGAAAAGTTCCCGGCTAATCGGGACCACCCAATCGTAGGACGGACCCATCGTCCATCCTCCGCACTTTCCTCGGTTTGTTTTAGTTATGTAATTATCTAACACATTAATTTGACGTATAACAATCAGCTTCTTTAATTAATCCTGTTAAGCACTGGTTCCTTCACGTAATCTTATCACGTGACATAGAAAAACAATATCAAGCAAGTTCTTTTTTTTAACATTTCATCATTTTATCTTTGAAATACAAGGAGTTCTGCCTGTAGGCTTGTCCATAATCCACAGAGGGCTATCCAGTAATCCCTAGGGATCACTATTCCAAGCTTACACCCGTAAACTAGTATGCGGGCCTCGAGATCCAATCCCGAGTCACGTTAGCCTCTTGTGCAGGACCCGGAAGGCGAGGGATTTACGGCGAGAGCTCCCCCTGGCACCCAAGTGTCCTCCTACTCCAAGTAGAGCTCAATGGAGAGACCTCTCGCGGCGGGTTCCGTCAACCCCCTTGGTTAGGGTTAAATAGGTAGTCGGGGGTAACTGAAACTGCCTCTTCCTTCAGGCCTTTCACCTGAAGTATATGTACTCATTTAATTTGTAATTCATAATTCAAACAGAGCCCTAAAATCTCTAGCAAGAACAAACATTTCCATTAATTAACCGTGTTGTTTGGCAAACTGCTAAGGAAGTGTTTTTTCGTTTTGAGTGTATCAGCACTCGTTCCCAAGGTGTCTTGTAAATTGGCAAGATCCTTTACATTCCGGTGTAGGGCATACCTTATTAACCCAACGTGGTCAACCCTAAAGTTCCTTAGATATGCTAGTTTCCAGTTTACAACTTTCCTTATTTAGAAGGATATCCAAAAATACGTCCTTTTGCAAGATAACTTGCGTAGGGATCTGCCATCCTTATTGAGGGTTTTTACCCTTTCTCCTTGTGAATCAATCACAAGACTAAATGATTTCGTACTTGCTGCACAAGTCCTGTGATGGAATAATCCGTTTTAGATCCTTTAAGCTGACGTATGTCGGGCCTAGGGTTTCTTTTTAAGGATCTCGGGGACAACCCTAGTTCTTTATCTTTACGAATTTTTTTGACCCTACAATAAGGAAAGTAGTCAAGTGCTTAGGGTATGAATATTTCTATGTTTAGATTGGTTTGGATATCTTTTGGAAGGTAATATTAATCGTCTTGTCACAGTTTTTCTATCCTTGTGACAGTTTACTTTTCAGTTAATACAGTTCAATTTAAACTTCCTTTTTCCTTGCAGATGAACTCATGCCAAATAACAAACATTTCCCTTGCTAAGATGTGCAATTAGCAATGATAACTTCCTAGTAATTTGAGCAACGAAAGAAACCTTTCATGAATTTAACCATTTACAATGATTCGTTGCGAAAGGAATAAGACTAATGGTGCAAGATATAATTTCTATACCTTTAGGATTTAACTAAAATATACTACTATAGTAAATGGATAATCTTGCTCGTAATTTATAATGCTTGATGCAATTTGAAGGAAACTAAGTTCTATACATTATCATTCATTCAAATAAGCTAAACTCCTTCATTACAAATAACTTGGACAAATATATTCTATCCCTAACAATTTCTCTTTGCATGATCGACTTAACACCGAATTAAAGCCAAGAAGAAAAACCTGGTTTTGGGGTGAGATATCCACATGGATACCAGGAGATGACCCTCCCGCGGCTACGCCTTGGACTTTCTTAGGAGGCATCGCAATTGTAGTTTTTCGAACGTGGAAGCAGATCCACAACTCCTCCTAGGAATTCCACCGTCGCTTCCTTGTAAGGCTTGTCGATAGTAGTTTTTGGAAGGCTCCCTCCTTGGAAGTCAGGGAAATTCGAAAGGGTGTTTCAGAGTCTTCTACGATTAAGACCCATTGAAGCCATGGGGAAGGCTCCATGGTCTTTTAATGACTCACTCGAACGAGGAACGAAAAGGGATGGAGAAAAAAACACAAGGTGCGGGAGAGAACTCTAAGGGAATATAGTAACCATAAAGGTTATAAGTAAGGACAAAGGACCCTTAGGTAAACTTGGAGAAAAGGGTTCTCAATACGCCACAAGGGGAGGGTTAGAGAAGGTTTAAACACGGGGGGAACAAAAAAAAAAAGGTGATTCCAATATCCACGCAAAAAGGGGGTCTAAGGGTTTATAGAACACGGAGGGTGATAAGACCTTTGAGGCCTTAGTTTTTCCAGAGGAAAAAGGGGGCTTATAAGGTTAAAAAAACCGGGGGTTAATAATCCCAAAAGAAGGGCTTAAGGGTTTAACACGGGGGGTTCCAAAATGCCATGGAAGGGGTTTTAGCATGAGGGTGAAAGGGGGAGATAGGAGGATTTTAAACCCGAGGGAAAAATTTTGATGAGGCAACAACAAAGGGGATGAAAGGGGGCTTAAGGGAATTAAAACCGGGAGGGGGATAATAAGGTATAGGAAGGGGGCTAAGGAGGCCCCCCCTTTGGAAGCTTTTGACTTCCAAAAGATTACGTGGGGGGGGGGGGGGTGTGTGAGAGCCATCTATCGACGGCGGAAAGGAAGGCAGTGGCTTCCTATGGCTGATCGGCAGTCCAGTCCTCATCCACAGCACAGCAATGAGGCGGCCCTCCCTCCTTACGGCTGCGGCACAGCACGGCGTTATGGTGGCGGTTCACTCTCTCCTTCCGTCCCTTCAGGGCAGGTGCTGGTGTCGTTTGGCAGCGCCTTCTTCTGGCCCTCGTACCTCCCACCTTTTTTTTACGGCAGTGGCCTTAGCTTTTTTTATAGGGGGGGGAGAGAATCCCTCCCCCCTTACCTGTCATCATGCATGGCAAGGGAGCCAAGCAAGCTCCAACGAGGAGCTTGCTGGCTCCTCCATTCCACCTCGCATGCTCCCACTTGACACGCCACCGTGAAGGAGAAAAAGATTTTCTTTTTTTCCTTTTAATATATTACATTTTCTCTCTCATTTGAATATGCATGGACCCACACACATACACTTTCTCTCTATTAATTAAACATAGAATATGATCATAAAAAGGATAAAGTTGAGGCTCTAAAAACTTGTATGTCGATCTCTCTCTCCCCCTCTTTTCCTAGAGAAAGATATGTTTTTATTTTTATTAAACATATGAAATGATGTAATGTTGTAATGATTGAATATATGTGCATATTGCATACTCTAAAAATACTCACAAATGCCTTGGGGAGTCACTCATGAATATATGTGTATATTATGTGGGTTCAAAATAACCATTTTTATACAATATTTACTTATATAAGGATGTTATATAAATACATTTTTTAAATTAAATACAACAAAAGTTTACATATAAAGATATTTACAAACAGACCCTAAATGCACTTGATATAGAGGATATGTATGTAGTAAATACCTTAAGAGAAATGCACATACATTGTAAAAAAAGAGTTGAATTGCTTTTCTAATTGAACATATGAGATGACATGAGATAACAATTTCAATGGTTAAACATGTTCATGGAATATATACTTACTATAAAACCATGCATGATTGCACATAGACTATTAAAAAAAATGATGCATGTACACATACCTATATATGTGTGTATGCTGTGCAAACATATATAGACATGAATGCATATATACACACATGAATATGCATACATTCTCGTATATACATTAACATATATAAAATAGAGAGAGTGAGGATAGGAGAGAGCATCTATACACACTTATACAATATGCACCTAGAAACATGTACACACACATATATAGGCATATATATCTACACACACACACATATACACATATACATAAAGATCTATATGCATACACATATATCTACATGTGTACACAATATACACATCTGTGAGGTGAAGAAATATGAGGGACAAGGGCAAGAAAAAGAAAGAAGATAATAAAATGATGACAGGAAGATAGATGGTACATATTTATAAAAACCACATAAAGATACACATGTATTAAACACACACACGTGGACATGCGCATACATGCACATAGACACATGTATATGGAGAGAGAGAGAGATAGAGAGAGAGAGAGAGAGAGAGAGAGAGAGAGAGAGGACATACAAATAATGAGAAGGAAGTATGCATGCTTATTTGACAACACAAATGGAGACACATGTATACAACATAAATATACTCGCATACATCTAATATACATATACACATTTACATAAATTTAAGTACATAATACTATAATTCAAAGTACATAGTAAAATCATATTTAGAATGAAATATTCAAAATATATAAATCTAGTTTATAATACAATTTTTCCAAATTGACATGGTATTACAATAGTGATTATTGATTTGTATTTTTATCTTAAAAATCAACTTAATTAAAATATAGTACTTCAAATTGATAACTAAGTCTAATGTAATAAAATATATAAGAATTAAAGATATTTTGATTTTAAAATTTATTGGAAATAATTTTAATAAATGATTTATTGTTTAAAGATTAATATTAATACTTGATATTACAAGAATTTCATATTGCTTTAAGTATAATCTAAGAATATATATATATTAAATAACTTCTCTCATAAAAATAAAAATAAAATTTATATAATATATACTAATAGTAAAACTTAAACAATAAAATATATGTTATGAAAATTGAAGGTAGTTTTGACTATCACATTAATAATACATACTATGTAGTATATACAATTATATTATTAATCAATTATATAAAAAATATATATAAATATAGTAATGTAATATTAAATAAACATTATTATATATTGATATTTTTTATAATATTATTATAATATTTAAATATCATATACTATATAGCATATTATTACATATACTGCAAAGTGACCATCACTGCATTAATGATTTCTTTTACTTTATTAATAACATTACATATCATATATGTATTATATCAATATTATGTTATTATATTTTCATTACCTAATTGCTTTTATGTAGAGCATTAGCTATTCTTCAGGCGCAAAGCACGAGGAGAATTTAAACATAGAGCACCAACCATTCTCACATTGGGATAATCTAGGCATAGAGCACCTAGTGTGAGTTGTAGATATCTTTTATTTGATTTGATAAATTTTCTATTATGCATGTTGGTCAAGGCTAAAGTTATGAGTTACTCTTTAAAAAAGGTTATGGCTTCATGTTGCCTTGTGAAAAATGAATGATACAAACATTAGTCTTTTAAAATCGATCAACTTCAAGAAGTCCCAAACAACCTAAAAAGGAGGGGGGGTTCCTCCATTAGTTCCTAGATGTATTTTTCTTGAGCATTGCTTTGATGTTTCACTTCTACTCTTTTCATATCTAATCATGCCTTTTTGTATCCTTCCATATAATAAACATGCATTAATGATTTCTTTTACTTTATTAATAACATTACATATCATATATGTATTATATCAATATTATGTTATTATATTTTCATTACCTAATTGCTTCTATGTAGAGCATTAGCTATTCTTCCGGCGCAAAGCACCAGAAGAATTTAAACATAGAGCACCAACCATTCTCACATTGGGATAATCTAGGCATAGAGCACCTAGTGTGAGTTGTAGATATCTTTTATTTGATTTGATAAATTTTCTATTATGCATGTTGGTCAAGGCTAAAGTTATGAGTTACTCTTTAAAAAAGGTTATGGCTTCATGTTGCCTTGTGAAAAAGGAATGATACAAACATTAGTCTTTTAAAATCGATCAACTTCAAGAAGTCCCAAACAACCTAAAAAGGAGGGGGGGTTCCTCCATTAGTTCCTAGATGTATTTTTCTTGAACATTGCTTTGATGTTTCACTTCTACTCTTGAGACTTTCATATCTAATCATGCCTTTTTGTATCCTTCCATATAATAAACATGTTTAGTTAGTATGTCATCATTTGTTTTGAAATTTGTGCCCTTCTATGTCATTAAGTTATAATGATTGCAGTGGTCTCTAGCTTCACTTTCACATGAGCTATAAAACCAAGGAATATGGACATCAAGGTACAACAAATTAAATTATTCAAACCTTCAATCTGATACTTTAGAGCTTAGGTCTCTCAAGTAGCTAATGTGCATTAGGCTAGGTTCACACTAGAAGACATAAGGAAAAGAGGAGGTGTGTGATGATGTAACCTTTGTACATTTCATTTGAAATAAGAAGGTTGTACATTTCATTTAAAAAATGGTTATATTCTATTCTAAAAAAATCACAAAATCTAAGGATATTTGCACATGATGTAGAGGATATAGATATAGTAACTTCCCCAAGTATGAATTCACCCTTTCTGTATTTGTGGGTCATAAAAATCAAAATGATATTGTTACCAGTGTGGAGTGTTTTTTGGAGACCCAAATAGAGTTTAGGGAAGATGTGATGACAATAGAGGAAGCCACAACAAGGAAGGAAAGGCTAGGTTTTGTGCAAGTTGGCATACAAACTCAGATTTATAACTTTTACTACCCAAACCATAAACTTGGCTTAGGTAGAAGAGTGGTCTAGGATTTCTTTCATGGAATAGCCAAATTTGTGAGGAAGTGCACTGATCCATGGTGTGGAAATATTTGAAGTATATGATGATTGCAGACTCTAATATCCACTTACTCACGCTAGATGGATGGAGCACATTATGCACAGTAAATAAGAATAATATATAATCCATCATTATTTTGTATCTTGGAGATAGAGTACTTGTGTATGTAGTGAGTGCCAAAAAAGATATATAAAGCACATTTCCAGTCATTGAGTAGCAACTAGCTCATTTGGAGTATGCACATTAAGAAATATAGGACAAGCTCAAATAGCTCCATTTCACCATTGTTGTCTATAAGGAGTTCAATCGTGGCTGCGAGGATTTTTGAAGGACACATGGATGCTCATGAAGAGTATGATTGGCTTTGAAGTTATGCAAGGTTTCATCATGAGTAGAAAAGAAAGAAGATGGAGGATGTTTCAAGAAATCATTTTGGGGTTATCTTCCATTATTCTTCATCAACAAAGAGCATCTTGTGGAATTCATACAAGGAAATGAAAGCTTGTCATGCCCTTCACCAATGTCACCTTGAGGTGTTTAGGAACTCAAGTTGAAGAGCACAAGCTTTACACATTTCTATGGTTACATACTTCATTTTGTAAGGCTTACATGTCTCTATTGACATAGAATAGTCTAGACCTATTTTGGGACGACTACTCATTGAAGGTTGCTAATACACATGCATTTCTTATTCATTTGAAGTGGTTGATGGTTTTTTTCAAAGTTATTGAAAAAAACTAAAGAAAGAATGTGTTGATTTATAGTCAAAATTAGACAAAGTTTCTAACATCATAAGAAATGGCTACTAGCTTGCAAGCTACACCTTATGCAAGACTTACATGATGTAGGGAGGGAATCCTTGAGTATGCAAGGCTTACATGATGTAGAGAGGGAATCCTTGAGTATTCAAGTCTATGCATTAATGATCCAGAAGATTATGTATTAGTTGAGGAGTATTGATGTAGGTTTTGATGATGATAGCTTAGTAGCAACTTGCCTACATTGGAAAAACAGTACGAGTCCTCTCCCACTAGTATAAATATTGTAGAGAACATTTGAACATTCCATGTTATTATCCCACTATTTATTAGTGAAGAAACGAGGCTAATAAAAGAAGGGATCATTGTTGGCACTAGTATTAATGCAAGATCTAGCAAATATGACCATGCATTAGTGGCCAATGGTAGCCAACATAGAGGAAAAGGAAAAAATATATGTTCGACAACAAGAATATGCCAACGTAATTACCCAAATCATCAAGGAAATTAGGCTCAAAATAATTAGTTTCGAGAAGGATATGCTAGAAAGAGGAGGGTATATGATTAGGGAGATTTTCAAAGTAACCGTGCATCAAAGATCAATCTCATGTACAACGTTTTTAAAGCTATGCATCTTGCATTTGGTGCTATTTACAAACCAGATGAAGTGTGTTATGCAATCATGTGACATCACATCTCAAGTAGTTTGGGAGCATGAATCTAGTGATTCAAGCATCTTTTCTGCACACAAGTGATGATAGTAAACACTATATTACTCATGTGGGGAATGTACCCATAGAAGAAAATAATGATTAGAGGCCAACAATTTGGGTGATTTCATGTATATCCCCAGCATAACAAATAATATTGTGTCAATTGGTCAAATAATAGAGAGGGATCTTGAATTTTCTAAAACAAGCGTAGTTGTATAGTATTGAATACATCACATATAATTTATGCATCTAGATTGTGGTGTCATAAAATTCTATATCTATACTATGAAGGCAGATGAAAACCTATAACTTCATGCATTTTGGGATCTCTATACATAGGACATGGAAAGATAGGTTATATGGGAGCTAGACAAGGGAGAGTGGAGAAAAGAGAGAAGAATTGTAACGTGTCCGCTTGTCCACTTGGGGGACACGTCTTAGCAGCCCATCAAGAAGAGATTCTACAAAGCGCCGCTTGGTACTCGCAAGGAATGTCACAGGGTTTGCGATCTAGGTCTTCCCGAGTCTGCGGCCATTCCCATTTAGGATCGACCTGAAGTCAGGGTTTCTTTCCTATTAGCAAAGTCTCTAGGAAGTAGCTAGCGTCGAGCTCCAGATGAACCACTTTGCGTAGAAACAACAGAGTCAAAGCCGATTTATGTTGCACTTGGTTCATGGGGAATGGGAAAGGAGAGGGATGTGGAGCTCGATCTCTCTGCCCATAAGGCATAGTCCCATTCCGCTCCCCTAAAACAACATAAATTGGGATTCTAACTCTACTGACTCTAGGGTCTTCACAGTATCATTTTCATATCTTTTGAGAAAAGTTCCCAGCTAACCGGGACCACACTTCCGTAGGATGGACCCAAGTCACGTCCACCGCACTTTCCTCGATTTGCTTGGTTATCTAATTACCTACCACATTATGTTTGACATGCAAAAGCAGCTTCCTTAGTTAATCAATTTGAACACAGGTTCCTTCACTATCTTAGGTACTGACACAAAAACAAAGTCAAGCAAATTCCTTTTTCAAATATCTGATCTTTATTTATCATAGTCTCGGAATACATCAAGTATCATGCCCGAAGGCTATCCCAGCAATCAACAGGATTACTACTCCAAGTTTCTGCCCGTAGACTAGTACACGGGTCTCGAGATCCCATCTTGAGTCACATCGGCCTCTTGTGCGAGATCTGGAGGCAAGGAATTTACAGCGAGAGCCTCACCTAGCACCCACGGAGAGACCTCTCACGGCGGGTTCGGTCCACATACGCGGTGCGGCTAACAGCCCCCTTGGATAGGGCTAGGAAGACAATCGGAGGCAACTTAACCTACCTCTCCCTCCATGCTTTTAACCTGAAGCATTAAGTGTTTTACCTTGAATTAGTTCCTTGAGCAAGGAAATTCAAACAATATACCTAAGTGTACAATCATGATCATTTCGGAGGCCGTTTGTATGACCAACGGCAAAGGTGTGATTCCTTTTTCCCAGATGCTCCCAGCATCCGATCCTGGATCGTTCGTGACTTGATGAGATCCCGAGGGCTTGGCAAGCTAGGTTTCTTATATTCCCTTTTTCTTTGGGTTAGGGTTTGTATCATATCGACCCTAATTATCCTTACCTTAGGTCTCCTTGTAAAATAGATCATGGACAACCCCATCGTCCTCGGTTGGTCAACTTGCTGGTTATCTCCTAGATTCCTTGAAGTACCTATGTACCTTTATCTTTTATCTTAATTGATCAAGATTGTCTATCCCCTTGACCATGGCTGGTCAAGATGGCTCTGTTTACAATAGTTCCTACTCCGACTTAAGTATAATCTTCTTAAGCCCTCTTAATAATGCTCACAAGCACTAAGCTTTTACCTATCCCTCTTGAAGTCATCAAGGACTCTGTCATGGGATTCATGGATCTCAATCCCATTTGGTAAATTACAAACAATGTTGAATTTTCCCAACAACTTTAATGCATGCAACGTAATGCCATGCTTCATTTCAATGTTTATAATTTTGATATAATCCATACGATATTTTATGCCACACATGCGAATGTACTTTCTATGCATGCAATCTTAACATTATCCTCTATGTAATTATTTACACAATCCATAACCTTCTTGAATGATCTAACTTTATGTGATCATTGTATGAGTGTAGCTAGACTTTAATATTTTCTGCAGATTATTACATGTACCTTAGAATCCATCTTGCAATATGGAGATGCACTTTGTTTCTTTCAATTTCCTCTGAAATGCATTTTAAGCAAGAAATTGTGCAAGGAGCAATGCACTTTATGCAAGAATTCTTGCAAGATGTTTTTGGTAATTTATGATACAATTATCTAATCAATTTCACCTATTATGATGCCATCTTACAACGAAAATTATCTTGCTCGTTACATACATCAAAACTAAGTTCATACCTAGGAAATTATCAGACACACAATTAATGTGATGCATGTGAATATGATTTTTCATCGTGATAATTATAACCTATGATTTAATAATAGAGCAACCGGGTTTGGAGTGATGCCTTCATTCCAGCAATATTGATGCCTGATCAACTGTTCGTGGTTGCGATGCCACATTGATTCAAACCTCCATCCACACTTGCAGGGTTTCCGACCATCTTTGTGGAACTACGCTTCAGGGCCATACTCGAAGATGCGTGTATGAGAAATAGAATTTCCGCACTCTCCTATGCAAAATTCTTGCTGCCTCTCCTTGAGTGGAGGAAGAGATTGAAGGGGGAGGGGTGTATTTCCGGATATGTCAAGAGAGGTGTGTGATCTCTCTTAAAGGGGGGGAGAAGAAGCTTCTCTCTCTCTCTCTCTCTCTCCCTTTCCCTCTCTCTCTTCTCTCTCTTCTCTCTCTCTCTCTCTCTCCTCCTCCTCCTCCTTCTGCTTCTTCTTCTTCTTCTTCTTCTCTCCTCTTCTTCTTCTCTCTTCTTCTTCTTCTTCTTCTTCTTCTCTTCTCCTCCTCTCTCTCTTTCCCTCTTCTTCTTCTTCTCTTCTCCTCCTTCTCTCTCTCCCTCTTCTCCTTCTTCTTGTTCTCTTCTTCTCCTCTCTCTCTCTCCCTCTTCTTTGGGGTGGTGTTTTCCGATCACGAGGGGGGGGTGGAGGGGGGGCCACTACTGACGACAAAGGAGGGGGGGGCTGCTCCTACCGACAACGTCCACAGGGGGGTGCTGCCTTCCAGCCCCATGAGGGGCTCTCTTTTATAGAGGAAGGGAGGGAGGTGGTATGGGGGGGGGAGGGAAGACGACTGTTCACAGTCGCCACCCCTCCCACCTGGGGGGCTGCATGCCCCCCTTTCTATCTTGACTCTCTCTGTCACTCTCTCTCCCCACGTAGTTGGCAGGGGGAGAGAGCGAGGGAGCAAAAAATTTTGAATTAATCTTTTAAAAAAATTAAGGGGGGGTTCGCATGGGGGAATGCATGGGGGCATGAGGGATATTACAAGAATAGGGCCAACATAGGAGAAAAAAGATGCAAATCATTTAAAACTATTATGGAGGGCTAGGAAAAACCATGGAGAAGAAGGGTGCTCATAATCATGCAAGTTGGAGGCTTTGGTAAAGCGGAAAAAAGATAAATACTCATGGAAATTCAAGGTATTGATTGGGGTAGCAAAGGAGTGAGTTTGTGGCTCATAGGAGCTATGGGAAATAGACAAAAATACAAAATTCATGCTATATATACCTATCTTGATTTTTTATCATAAATCTTTGAACATAGGGATCAATATCAGATACATATGCTTGTCTAGAATAAGTGAATGCTTGAAGTAGATAAGGAATACTAAGTTAAAGTGATTTTAGAATAGCACAAAGGAGGCTCCTTACTATTGTATGTAATAGGAAAATATGGTTGAATTCATATAACTAGACCCATACAAGGAATTCATAGTATGTGGAGCTTACCATCACTTGTGAACATGCCCATATGATGGTAACTACTATAAAAACCATATTGGGGAATATGGGAATTTCACATAAGTTTGGGACACATGGTCAAATATTTGGATTTGTTATAACATGAACACTATAACTCCACATCGAGCTCTCTATAGCTCAATAAATTCCATTTTTCAAGTGCTTTCCAATGATAGGTCACATCATATGGTTTTGAGAAACTTATGGACATGTTATTTGAGTGCCACCTTTTTAGTATTGAAAAAATGGGAATTGGGAGATTCTCAAACTCACTAATATTGTGTTCACGTGTATATGCGTGTCTAATGCACGTCTATTGGTGCGTGTGAATTTCCTCATACATGCGACTATAGATGCGAAATTGTAGACGCACAAATAGTTGGGCTTGTAGATGCGCCCGTAAGATTTTCTCTCAATTCAAAAATTGCGTCTAAAAGTGCGTCTCAGAGGCCTTTTTGTTGTAGTGTCTCATGCGAGCCATCATCCTCCTCCCCTCATCATTCATGATGATGGCTCCTAACCTATTATCGACTAGATATGTATATCCCCTTGGGGTATGCCTAAGATGGGTCCTCTCCCATCTGCGTTCACGCTCTTGGGCATATCCAAGAGACCCTAGAAGCAAGCATCATGAGGCAAGTCATGGTGCTGCTGTCTATGGTGTTGGGGTCAAAATAGAGGGGTGGGAGGTGGCGTTCTTGGGGTGCACACTCTTGGTGGACTAGGATCCTAATTAGCCTAAGATAATTACAAGTGCTGATGAATGTGGGGTCGGGACAGGAGGTGAACTCGCTAAGAAATCTATCTATAGATCTATACAAATCGGGGAGGGTGAAGAGAAGGGCGTCCCTATGGGAGGTGCTATTGGTATTATAGATAATGGGGAAGTCGAACCTACCGTGGATGAACGGATTGAAGTCTACCCCTACTCTTTGAGGATACGGCATAAAAGTAGGGTCGTTTCTCTCCAAAGGGAGGGTGTTGCAAAATGACATCCACGCGTCAAGGTTGACATAAAAAATGCGTCTCCTCTAGGTGGGTTGGCAATTATAGCCTTTCACTAATCTAGGCACCTGGAGGACTTTATCTTGCCAAAATTCGCGGTCCTCAGCTCCCCAAGCAGTTGGGTGAGCCTCACGCTCAGCTAACCACTTGGCTTTGAGCCTTGCACCCATAGCAATGACGTCCTCTACAAGTTGAATGGGAAGTACCCTATTCAAGGTAGTGGGAAACTCAAAGCGCAAGTTGAAGGGGTCACGGTTATACTCTTGTTGTTCCCAGATAATCAATTTGGCACAAAATTCAGCAGGGGGATCTTGAGTGTGTGGTAGGAGAGGGGCAGGCTATCTTGGAACGGGTCTGGTATTCAGCTTTCTCCTTGCCTTCTCCACCATTTCTTTCATGCGGTTGGTTTGGACCGCTCTTCTCTTGGCAGATGTATCAGGGGGCTGCACTTCTGCTTGTTGTGGCTGAGAGGGTGGTGGGACATATTCCTCCTCCTAAGGTCCCAGATCGAACTCCGGTTCACCCCCTTCTGCTTGCTCATCTTCTTGTGTTTTTTTCTCTGTGAAACTGAGGTCATCTATTTCCTGCGCTGTCAAGCCTATCTGTGTAGGATATCTTCTCTGCTCCTCTAGGCTCTGCCGCAGGTCTCCTAGCTGCAGCGGCATGTGCATGCCTGCTGTGAGCACTCTGCGTGCAATGGTTAGTTTCCTTTGCAGCTGATCATTGGCTTCATCTCCTTCCAGTCTGGTGGAGTGGAGTAGTGTATTGAGGAAGGTATGCTGTTGGGCTATCATGGAGAGTTGGGCCGCCTCTACGTGATTCTCAGCCAGCACCCTGTCTCCTTCGGCCTTGGTTAGCTGGCATGCTAAGTCCCGTATTCTTTGCTCATTGTGATTGGCCCATTCTTTTGCTCTTTTTTCCATATCTTCCAGGCTCTCCCCTGATGGAGGGTCATTGCCGTGAGCTGTTGCTGCTGGGCCTTGAGCTCGCAGTATAGGCGAGACTGCTCTTGGCGTTCATCTGCGATCTGTGCATTGAGCTGGTCCAGCTTCACCTGCATCCTTTACACCTACTCTGCCCTTAACTGGTCCAGCTCTGCAGCCTCCTGTCTGATCTTGTCAAGCTAGCTTTGTGCTTCCAGGTTGACTGCAGATAGCAGATCATTCTTGCGCCGAAGGTGGGCATTTTTTTCCCTCTCCCCATTGAGACGCTCCATCAAGATTTTTCTCTTTCCTTCCCAGGCAGCGTCATGTTCCTTCAGGGTTTTTAATTCCTCTGCCTCCTTAGTGCCGGCTTCCTCCCTGATCACAACGATTTTCCTTTGATATTTTGTTATCTACTTTGTTCTCTCTAGCTGAGGGCAGCTTGTGATTCTTGTTCTACTGCCAGCTCCTCCACGACTATCCTCATTTCTTCCCTGGCCCTTTCCAATTGCAAGAGCAGCTCCTTAACATATTCGTCGTATTGGCCTACTGGAGGTGGGGGGGTGGGGCATGGTCGTAGTGGTGACAATATCTTCTATTTTTTGCCTTTTTAGTTTCGGCCTTGGCTCCAGTTCAGTTGTGGCTGCTCTTTTGGCTCCTGATGCTGGGGTGGTCACGGCCGCTTCCCTTGCTAGCTCCCATTCCACCAAAAATTGTAGCCAAGTGACCATGTTGCTCTCATCGACTTTTGGGGTGGACCCTTGGGTGGCGGTGGCAAGGGGTGGCGTCATGATAGGAGTGGCTAGCATGGACGGTATGAAGAGGGGGAGAGTTGGCATCGATTTGGTGCGGACCCTCTATGCCTTCCTAATCTCTTCTGTGCTGCTCCTCAATGGAGCGACGGGTTGGCAGCTCTAATTCTTCCTCTTCCTTCCTTCTCAGCTCCTCCTCGGCCTTCTTTTTTCTTTCCTCCTCATCCTTGACCGTGACTCCCTTCGAGCCCTTTCCAGATCTTCCTTCTCTTTCTTCTTTCTCTCCTCTTCTCTTTTTCCATGCAGGGCTTTGGTTCGTTGTTCTGCCCGCCTTTGTGGTGTAGCCTGGGATTCTCCCTCTTCGTTTGCATCGGTCTCCATTTCATCAGACGACCTCTGCTGCTCTTCTATGTGAGGCGGGGACTGTGACGGTGACTCACCACTTTCTTCGTCACCTCCCTCTTTGTCTTCTCCTGCTTGTCCCTGCCCTAGCGCTTCTTGGATGATTTCCATAAGGACACCTCCAAACCCTATGGTGGAGGCCTTGGAGGATGATGCCTTGCGGGTCGATCGGGACGACAGGGACTCTCCTCCCACGGCTCTTCCTTCTGTTGCCAGGGCCTTTGCCGAGGCCTCAATTGTCTTTCTCACGAACCCATTAAGGTTCACCTCATCCAGCGATTGCGCCGCAATGCTGTCGAGTAGAAGTACATTGATTCGAGTCATTATGGTGTTGCACCTCTGGCTTGAGAACAAGGCGTGCACCATCTTCGCCTGCAGCTGAATTTCTTGGTTGAGGATGTCCGCTAGGCTAATTCCGTCATTGGTGTGAACCTTCACTTTATCCATCCCCATCATGGCGTAGATGTCTCTTTTCGGCTTCCTTTCCACCTTATTGGGCAGCCCTGTGCCCTTTCCACCAACTTCGGGGTCAGCTCGATCTGCACCTGTCTGGTAGCTTCATTGTCACGCACCATGACGGTGCCCCTATTCCTGTTGAAGGTGCACAAGAAATCAATGCACAGGGTGTACTCTACCCTCCGGCCCATTGCATTTAGGTACTTCTGTAGGTGGCACTGCTCTGTGATTTGGCATACCGCCGGCTCTTCGATAGCTATGTCTTCAAGGTTGAAGATGTGGCAGAACTTTAACTGGTTGAAAGCTCTTGTTTCCACCGTGAGGCCGTACTTTACTTGTTCCTCCTCCGAGAAGGGAAGCTTGCCCACTTTTTCTTGGCTTGCCATGGTCGCCACTTGCACGTTTAGCCATTTCCATTTTTAGTACTTTTGGCAACTAATTTGCTGGAAGAACAAAAGCATAGCAGATTTTATTGAACATAGCCTTAACTTTGCCTTTCAGACTTTTACCACCACCTTTTACATTTTCATTTCAAATTTAAGCATTTCACACGGTTTACTTTTTAGATTCTATTTCATTTATTTTTTACATTCCTCCACATTCCACCTTCCATTACATTCCACCTTACTACCCCCTATGGAAAAGGAGATTCCGTCCCAGGATTGGAGGTTGCGAGGCCAAGGCTTTCATCTCTATTTGTGTAGGAGCCAAGCCTAGAAATTGGGGTTATATTCCAGTTGAGTAGTGCGCTCCAGATCAAAGGGTCAAATTCCTACATGTGTGATGTACGTGAGGACATGTGTGTGAGGAAGTCACCGTAGTCGACCCGACTTGCGATGTGGAGCTCTTCCTCTATTAAGAGGCGGTCAAGATAGGGATGCCCTGTGATATGCTCGTCCATGGGTCGGCCCCGAAGAGTGGTTAACATTCTATACGAGGTAGGCGCGACGTAGGTGGGGTCATACTCTGCCATTTTAATGGCTCTAAATTGTTCGGCGTTGGTCATTATGCGACATCCGTCAACCTCCTATTGCACCCTAAGAGTGTAGCACTGCCTTAAGAAGGGTGATCCAGTATCAGCAAGGTGGAATAACCTTGCAATCTCTTGGTCGGTGATAGTAGATGTTGTCCGTTGGTCATACGATGTGATGAGGCATTGCTTAATGGCTTGCACTTTGGAGACCTCGCTAGCGAGAAACTCAGTGGGCAGAGCGAGAACCCTGCGCAAAGGTGAATTCAAAAGTCTCCCAAGAGCAAGGCATCTTGTATACTTCAGTTGCAAAGGATTTTGCTAATAGACCCAAATCCAAGCGATCATAGCTGAGGACCAGTGATACAAAGGTGGCATTGAGTTCTTTGATGCAGTCCACCACATCATCTCCAGTGTCCTCTGCAAGTTCAGTGGCCAACGTTAGAAATGACTTCTGTTCATAGGAGGGCGTAAGGACGACGAGTGGTTGAGGTTGGCTAGAACTAGAGGTCCTGACTGTAGAGAGTTGTGGCCGAGAGTCCTTTTGAGTCGGTAACCTGGCTGTTGGATTAGGGTCGGTCACAGTAGAGCTGGGCTGCTACAGTCATCTAGGCTGCGGAGAGTTGGGTTGACTTGGTCGGATGATGCCACCTGTGGTGGTGGCCGTTGCTGGGTCGATAGGTTTGTGCGACTCTCTTGGGCCGAAGCATAGAGGAGTTAGATGGCTGGGGCTCTGGAGAGCACCGCGGCCTATGGTCTTGAGGTGTCGGGGGACATGGGTTGATCAGACTTGAGGTCGGCATAGGACTAGTGCCTTTAGCTGTAGGGGCCTTAGGGATCCACAGTGAGGCATTCCCCTCATAGTAGCCTTGTGCACGCAGGAGGGTTTTAGGGACCCATATTTGCTTAATCACACGGCGCTTCTAGTGATTGCATCTTGGTCTCCTAGATTTAGAGTTGTAGGTCTTATGCAGACAGGCGCATCTAGGCCTAGGCGGTTCTCGAGGCTATTTTGGCACCCATTGGAAGCGAGGCTATTGGGTGCTTGCTTTTGTTGTTGCAGTCTGTGGTTTATGGAAATTTGGGAGCGGTAGATGCGCAATACCCCCGTCCTTATTCTTGCCTACGGATGTTTCTATTGGTGGCCCTGCGGGACGGTGATGGTGTTACGCGGCCCTTGCTGAAATCTGTGACAATGCGCACGTTGCCGATTGCTAGGTGGATGCGCTGCGACTCATAATCAACGTTGCAGTGAGTCTGATTTTTGAAGGTTCACCTAAGAAATGACTCCATGTCCACGTCCGTGGCACTCGGCAATACGTAAAACAGCATTGGGACAGTTTTAGACTCGATAGAAACAACAACTCTGCACTTGCCAAGAAGTGCGTAAGATTGAGCCCTGTATGGGCTTAATTTGGCAGTTGTGGGTTGAAGTAGTGGTTTGCCAAGTTGGATCCAATGCTTGTGCGTTAAGACATTGAAATCTTCTCCCTCATCAATCAAGGCATTGAAGGAGCACGTTTGCTTGACAGACCGTGACACGGAGGTAGGCGGGTTCTACAGCTTCCTCCTCATTCTTGTAGATTTCAGTAATTGTAGCTACTCATATTTTGACGAGCGATTCTAACATTGGTGGCTCATGCAAAGGATGAGTGGGAGGGTAGTACTTCTTAACACGGCTGCCATTGAAGAAGCCTATTCCTTCACCGTCTAGGGTCTCAAGCTCGACATTACCAGTTCGACTGATCGCCTGAACCTTGAAGGGTCTGAGACATCTGAATTTCATCTTTTGCTTATGTCCTTTAACTGAGTAGAGGAGCACTAAGTCACCCTGCTCAAACTCACGCTGCTTGACATGTTTGTCAAACCAGCTCTTACGTTGGGCTTTCTCGCAGATAAGTGTGTGGGTGGCTAGAAGACAAGTTTCTGATAGGCGTTCCAGCTCGACCAAGTGTTGCGTCCATGCTTCCTTCCCTTCCCATCGTTCTTAGAGTGCTGTTCTCAGGCTAGGGATGAAGAATTCTAATGGGAGAATTACTTCAGTCCCATAGGTCAGCCTAAAGGGGGTTTGACCGACGATCGTTTTATAAGCTGTGCGGTAGGCCCACAAGGTTTCCATCAACTTGTTGTCCCACTCACTTCGTGAGGCTGAGACTACTTTAGTCAGGACGTTGATGAGAATTTTGTTAGTTGATTCCGCCTGGCCATTAGCTTGAGGGTAGTATGGTGAGGATTTGTGATGGATGATAAGAAAGGCGGATAGGAGATGTGCTATCACTTCATTGATGAAGTGTGTTCCTTGGTCGCTAACCAGTTCGATGGGGCAACCGAAGCGCGAGATCACTTACTCCCATAAGAACTTGGCAGTCGTTCTAGCATCGGTTTTTCGTGTGGCTCTCGCCTCTGCTCATTTTGTGAGGTAATCCGTGGCCACCACAATGTACTTGGCTTGTGACTATTGCGCCGTGGGGCTGATGGGTCCTATGAAGTCAATTCCCCATTTTTCGAAGGGTTGGCGAGCGATAATAGGGGTTAACTCCATTTGATCCTTATGAATCGGGACTTTTGTTTGTTGGCACTCGTCACAATGCTTGACGAATTGCTTAGCGTCGTGGAAAAGTGTGGGCCACCATAGTTGGGACTGCAGCACCTTCCGTGCTGTCGTGTCTCCGCTAAAGTGTCCTCTTGCAATGCTGGTGTGCACCTCTGAGAGTACATCATGCATCTCGTGCTCACATATGCACCTACGCAGCAATGCGTCTTTCCCCAGCCTATAGAGTTGGCCTGCAATCAGCTGGTAGGGCTGGATCTTCAGGATCAAGCACCTAAGTTATGGCTTTTCTATTGGTCGCTCCGGTAGTCCATGCTCGAGCACTTGGACTATGTCATCCGCCCAGTATGGTGTCAGATCAGCCCTAAATAGGTCTCTTTTGCTGGACAGGTGGAATAAGTGGGCGTCAGGTAACTCGTCAATGATGCCCTGTCCAGCGGCTTCTCCTGTGGATACACGGGACATGTGATCAGCCATGTAATGATGTTTTCCCTTTCGTACCACCACGGAGAAATCAAACTCTAGGAGTAGGAGGAGCCATCGAGCTATACATCCTATAGCACAAGGTTTGTTCACTAAATAGAGCAGGGCTTGATGGTCCACGAAGAAGATGAAAGGGGTGGCCAATAGGTAATGCCGGAACTTCTTCACTGTCACTACCATGGCTAATCCCTCTCTTTCCGTTGTCGAATAATTCATCTCCGTCTGAGTGAGTTGCCTGCTAGCAAAACTCACAGGGTAACCTAGGTTATGCTCACCAGATTGGCACAACACTGCCCCCACGGCAAACTTAGAAGCATCAATGTGTACGTGGAAGATAATGGTCCAGTTTGGGGCTCGTAGAATCCGTGCCATTGTTAGAGCCTTTTTCAATTCTTCGTATGCCCATTGGCATGCCTCAGTCCACTCGAAGAAAATTAGCAGCTTGTACAATGGCCTGGCAATCAGTGCGTAGTTCAGTACAAACCGCTGATAGTATCCTATGTGTTCAAGAAGCATTGAGCTCCCTTGTAATTAATTGGGGGTGGAAGGTCAACGATAACCTTGACCTTCGAGAAGTCTGTGGAAATGCCGTTCTTCGACACCACGTGTCCTAAGATGCATCCGTGCTTCACCCAAAACTGACATTTCAAGGGGTTCAGGGAGAGACGATATAAGCGGCACTGTTCAAAGACTGCGCAGAGTTTGTCTAGGTGTTCGACCCAGGTCAAATGTACACACAGATCATCGACAAAGACCTCTAACTCCTTGCGAAGCATGTCTTTGAAGATGGTGCACATGAGGCATTGGAAGGTGGCGGGGGCATTGGTCAGCCCGAAGGGGATGACTATGTATGCAAAGATGCCCCACTCAGTGGCAAAGGCAGTCTCTCTGCAGGATGCACTTGCACCTAGTTGTACCCTGAGAAGCCATCCAGAAAACTGTAGGCTTCCTTGCTTGCCACCCTCTCAAGCATGTACTCGGTGTACGGCAAGGGATAGTTGTCTCTCTTTGTAGCAGCGTTCACCTTCTTGTAATTGATGCACACTCAAATTTTGCCGTTCTTCTTCATCACAATGACTATGGGTGATACCCAGTATGTGTGCTCAATTTCGTAAATGAATCCAGCTCTCATTAGCTTGTCAATTTCCTCTTTGACAGCATGAGTGTATTTTGGATTCATGGGGTACGGTCGCTGCTTGACCGGCATTGCGTCCCACGTCATGGGTATGTTGTGATTCACAACACTCGGATCTACCCCCCGTAGCTCTTCTAAGGACCAGGCAAATACGTCTATGTACTCCCGCAAGAGAGCGACAAGACTCAACTCTTCTTTACCAGAGTCAAGTCATCGGCAATGAATACTGGTCGGGGTATCTCCTCTTCCAGGGCTAGGTTTACCTCCTGGTCTGGTTCACTCGTCTGCCCTTGACGCTTGGCACCTAGCAAAACCACTACCCTATCCCCTTTTTTGAATTTAGTGAAGTGTTTAGGGAGGTCCTGCGGCTTTTGCTGCTCTTCTGATCGTGTATCTTTGGGGTGCTTTGCCCTATCTTGCTTTGACCGTCTGCATCTCAGGTGGATGGGTAAGTCAACCTTGGTGTGTCTGGTCATGGGCGGCCTAGGGATCTCTGGGTCACTATCCGAAGTAACTTCTGATTCAGAGTCAAACCCTCCATCTTCGCTAGAAGAGGTGGTCTCCCCTGGTGGCAGCAATTTGGATGGCGATTCGGTTCTAAGTATTGATGTCTTTCCTGACTGGGCTAGGCCTGCTTGCTCAAGGTCTATGGCCCCAATACATTCCAACCATGCACGATCACATTTCATGCGCATGACGCCTTGCCCCAGTCTAAGGGCCTGCCTTTTTTGTGGCTTGGTGTCTGCTCATATCTGCTCAATTTCTCATCCATCAGTGTCGTACTCTATGGTATCCACTTCACCCTCGCTCTCATTACTGAAGGATTGGCAGTCTTCGTATTTATCGCAGGAATCCTTGTCATTCAATTGCCCATCGTCTCCTAGGGCTTGGTATGCCCCATTTCATTGGTCTGGAATCAAGGCCCAATTATACATGAGGTTCAGCTCGTGCACCCTGGTCCATTGCCACTTAGGATCCTCTAAGAGATCCTGGAGCGGTTTGAAGTTGGCAGCTGGGTTGCCCGCTAGCTGGTCTACTAGGTATTCCAATACCCCCTGAAGTTCCCTTCTCTTGGATGGCACTTGGAAGGTAACAGGCTTAGGCCTTCCATGGAGGCTTGCTTCCATCATGTAGACTGGTGTAGAGAGTGCTTCGTTTGTCTTGCTAATTGTTTTGATGACCTGCTCATATGCCTCATGGTCTGAGAATGGCGAGTCAATTGTAGCGAGAGCGTGCATCCAATCCCGCTCATCCTTTGGGCATCGGATATACTTAGTCAAGGGCCCATAGGGTTCCCTAACCTGAGTGTTCCCTTTGAGCATAGCAGAGATGGCGTCTAGGTCAACTGGTGAGGTCTTCCAAGTGTCCATCTCTATTCTTACGGTGTGAGTTCTATTGCCAAGGAAGATCAAGCTACTACCCCAATCTTCGATGACTCTAGTGTTGCGTATCCAGGGTCGGCCTAATAGGATATCATAGTCCACTCCCTTCATGACTATAAAGTCGACAGAGAACTGGACACCTGCGATCTTCACTGGCCAATTCTTCAAGACCCCGAATGGCTTCACTCTCATACCATTTGCTAGCGTGACATTAAACCGAGCAGCTTTGACAGGCGGGTTTCCCCAAGTCTGCAGCACTACGTGGCTAAGCACACTAACCCCTGTGTCTACAATTCCCTTCCTTGTTGTGTCACCTAGGGCTAGGACCAGCAGGACTGCGTGCATCTCAGAGCCCTCCCAAAAGGTGTTGATGTGCAAGGATTTAGGCATGGAGTGCAGCGTCAGGCTTGCCAATTATGTTTCTACATCCTGGTCTTGAGGGTCTGTTGTGGCCTGCTCTTGCGATCCCTCGACCCACTACTTAAGGTCTTGCCATAGGGTAGGGTGCTGCTTAAGCACGTCCTCCAGGCTAAGTGTTACAGGCGTGCTCACTAACGTGGTCAAAAGGTCGTCAGACACTCATCCTTCTCTTAGCCTAGACTGTCTAGGCCAATGGCTACGGCTGATCTGCGGTTCTGTTGCGTCTAGACTTGGTCTCACCAGCACTGCTTGTGGCGCAGTGGCTTTGGCCCACTTAGGTTGAGGTGGTAGCATTGGCGTGCTCATGCTGGAGAGATCATCGATCTCGTCCTCTATGATGGGTTCAGCATCTTTGAGATGTTGTTGAGCCTCCCTCACCCATTCCTTCACCTTTTCTTTGGCCTCTAATTGTCACTTTGGATGCGGGTATTCCCCTATCTTAGTGCTTCCCTTTTCGGCTGTCTTAGGGGCTAAAGTCTCTGCCTCTACGTCTGAGACTTTCTTCCCATTAGGTAAGGTCATAGCACTGTCGGTCTTTAATGCAACCTTAGCTTCCGATCTCTTCTTTTTCCGCCTACGACTTTTCTTTCCTACTGAGGTTGCGTCAAGATTGCTAGGTCCTGGCAGAGAGATACCAGCCTGCTTTGTTTGGGCTCGGGTCATAACTTGCAAGGGAATAAGTGTGGCCTCCCCATCGGGGTTTTCAACACCAAATAGCCCCAATGGGACGGATGGAAAATTAGCTGATCCGAAGGACGACTTCCACTTTGGGCAGTCTATGAAAAGATGGGTGATTCTGCACTCTGTGCACCTTCTATTTTGCTGCTCTCTTTCACGACAGCGTGATGAGACATGACCGGGGTGTCCGCAAGTCCAACAAGTGACCGGATCCTATGGCTACCCTCCTAGGCCTCTACCCCGTCCTCGTCCTAACACCATCACTGGCACAGGTCAATAATCCATGAGGACCGCGTTGCCCTCATCGTCATGCAAGACGTAAGGGTATATGTAGTTCTCTTCGTCACTAGGATCCTCCACGTAGTGTACTGGAGCATCGCTCGGTGGGTGGGTCACATAAGGACCAGGCGGTCTAGGAATGCCGGTAGGATTTATGTCCATTCTAGGGACAGCTAGTTTCATATCGTTAGGCGCGGGTAGAGCCAATGGGGCTCCCCTTCCGAAGAATGGCTGCGGCCTATTAGCTAGATAAGGCTGGCCGTAGGGTTGCAAGTATGGAAGTCTTTGTGGCAGTCTGCAATGTGCAACATCGTGGCCGAACCTATCGCAGTTAGCGCAAGGTCTTGACCTAGGGTCTTGACACTTTGCTGGCAAGTGGTTTTTGCCACAGTACACGCACTGGATGTGCAGGTACGTTGGTCATCTCAACATGTCTTGTATCTTGGCTAATTCCATCTTGACCTCAGCCAATGTCTCGGTGGCTTTCCCCTTATCTTGGGATCATGGGTTTGACTGCTCACTAGAGGCTGACGTTCTCTCTAAGCTTCGCGGGTTAGTCTCTTCCAGAGTTGAGCTCCTAGAGCTTTGCTCTTTCAGCTGGTCATCGACTCTGATGGCTTCTTCAAAAACTCTAGTCACCACATCCCGCTACAAGCTTGAATTGCTTGCCAATGCCTTATATAACTCCTCATCTCTAATTCCGCTGATGAATACAGTTGAAACTGCTATGTCAGTCGGTTGCTTGCCTAGAGGGATTCTCTTAAAGAGACTTCTCACATGGGTCACGTAGTCGCAGATGTCCTCCTTCTCTTTCTTCTTGACATTCATCAAGCGTACTAGCAAGTTATCGGAGTATCTGGGCTCGGTGAACCTCTTGACGAAGAGATCCTTGAGATTATTGAAGTTGGCTCGTTCCACGGCATCCAGGCTTGTATACCACGTCCTACCCTTATCGCCTAAGCAAAGCCCGAATGCTTGTGAACGTTGAGTCTGGTCATTGAGGCCGTTGGCTTTGCAGAATTGCTCAAACTGCTCAACGAAGCTGTACGGATCGTCATGCGGTTGGTACTTATCGAGTTGCTTGGCAACAATCGGTATTTTGGCCTGGCTCTTTGAGCCCTAATTTTCCCCCAATCCTGCAAGCAGAGACGTCGCTAGTGCAGTGGCACTCTGCTCTACTGCAGTGTTATCAAGTAGCCGTTTCATGAGGAGCTTGCTCAGCATCAGGTCTCCCTCTAGTGCTCTCTTATGGTCTGTTCGGTTTCGGCCAACCAAGTTCAGCACTCGCTGCACCTCATGCAGCTCCATGCTTTACCTTTGGCTCCTAGCATGTTGATCCCTATTATAATCAGCTATGCCTTGCAGGCTAGCCTTCTCTCCTCCTCTATGTCTGCAATGATTGCATCTGCTGTCCTGCCACGGTGCTCGTACCGGGCGTGTGCATCATAACTGCTCACCATCTGCTGTATAGCGTCTGGGAATACACTCACATCGAGCTCCTCGGTAGACCGATGGTCTGAGCTTTCTTTTGTCATGGTCAAATTCTTGTGCCTCGCTGCACTATCGATCAGGTTGACTAGTCGTGAGTGACAGATCCTTGTCGTTGGCGCTCCTTGCTTGGTTCTACCCTACGCTTCACGTGTTTGCCTATGTCCTCAGTCCTCTCCTATTAGTGGGTTCCTTGAGCAATTTATCTGATGAGTTCCTTTGATTATTGAATACAATTCTCAATTTATGGTCACTCGGTGAGTATGTTGCTCCTCGTGCACTTGTGCCCAATGAGGCTTTCAGCTTTCCTAAGTGTACTTCAAGTGCGGAAATTCAATGTGAGTGTTGCAAGCAATTTCCCAACATCTCACTCACTCTCGCTCGTTTCGGGCCTGATAGGCTTTGTCACTCAAGTCCTTTACGTTCTAGTGGGTTCTAGGTCTGCGCTGCTTCTCACCGTTCACTAGGAAGTAGGTCGCTAGGGAGTGCTCCAATATTGTCCCTTGGTCTTGACTCCTATGTCGAGAACTGCCTACAAGGCGTTCGCCATGTTGTCCTGGAGCGGTTTGTGCTTCGAGTAGCTCGTGGGGGTCAAGTTTTGATGTTTTCCCCCTGTGTGTGTCCGACTCTGGGAATCAGACGTCCGATTTACCAATGGTCCGATTCTAAGAATCAGACCAGGTGGGTCAGATTTGAGTAGTTCGAGTCTCAAATCCGAGTGTCCGATTTTCAAAATCGGACGTGCGAGTGTCCAATGAATCGGACAAGGGTGGTCTCGGTCCGATTTTGGGTGGTCCGATTGCTCCGTTTATGGGCAGGTCCGATTGTGGGACTCGGACCGGACCACTGGTCCAATTGCTGACGTGTCTTGATTCATCCAATCGGACAGGGTTGGTCCGAGCGTCCAAATCGGGGCGTCCGAGTGTCCAAATCGGACGGGGTGGTCCGATCGGACGGTTGTCTGAGTGTCCGGATCAGATGTGGTGGTCCGATTGGACGATTGTTTGAGTGTTCCATCCTGGGAATCGAACATTGAGTCGGGTGTCCGATTCTGCCGGCCCGACGAACCTTCGAGCACGGATTCGTCCGAAATCTCCAGATATCTATTACTATAGACCACAAAATTCACCAGTAATGATGGTGGAGTGGTGAGGGAGAGATCTATGCACCTAGGGATCGTCGATGCAATGTCACTCCGTGCCCTGATCGATCCAACGTTTGCCCAAGCTCTCTCTCTCTCTCTCTCTCTCTCTCTCACTCTCAGCTGGTTGCAAATGAGGATTCCCTTGCCCTTTCAGAACTTATACCTTACTAATCATTCCCTAGATGCTACAAATCACTTTCCTAGTGATTCCTACACATTCAAATGCGCATTTCCTCCATTTTCCCCCTGTTTTTCTCGATTTTCTCCCTGTTTTATAGCAACAAACCCTCTGCCTCTTGGTTGTGATTTCCTACTGTTACCCTACTCTAAACACAACATAAATCGAAATCAAAACACTAAACTAATTTCTCCATGTTTTCCAATCATCAAACAACCAGAATATCCCAAAATACTTACCTGTTTTGAAGATAAAAAACACCCAACTTCCTACCTATCTCAAGCTCCGTTTTGGAGATGAATACCCTTCTTCGACGCTCAATATGAGGCGCGCAAGTGCTCAAGCTTGAATCCGTTGGTCCTAGAAAAACGGAACCAAAATGTGAGAGCTTTCACTCAAGCGCCAAGACCCACGGACCGCTTATTGTTTCAAGCATTCCAAGCGAGCTCTAATGGCTATCTCTCACCTAGCTGACGCGCCGCCGATCCTACGAGTGTAGTGAGCTTACCTTGATTCCCAATCGAGTACCCTTCTCTCTCTTGCACTCCGATAGCTCCACGATTCTTGATGCTAGCTCAAGCATCCTCAAGCCTCCTCCATCTCCAAGCTCCATCCTCCATAGCCGCGCACGCAAGAGAAGAAAAGAGAAGAGAAGAGAAGAAGAGGAGAGGAGATGGTGAAGAGCTTCACCCTCTTGATCCCTCACTCTCACACATACTCACTCCCTTACACTCTCACACTCCCTCTCTCAAGAGCATACACAAGCAAGAAGGAGAGAAGAAGAGAGGAAGAAGAAGACTCTTTTTGCCACACACCGAAGAATGAGCTTCTCATTCTCTTTTCAACTTTATATACAAAGCCCTAAGTCCTTTTTGGGCGGTCATTCCTTTTTTACATGGCCGGTCGTAGCCTAGGCCCTTTTTCCCATTTCCCACCATTCTAATTTATCCTATTCCCAACTAATGCCTACACTTTGCACAAAAGCAAGCCTGGCACTCTTTTACACAGATCCGGGGGCGTTTCCGCATTTTAATGATGTGCCTTTTTTCTCTTTCATTGCCTTGGCTCGACACCGAAGCTTCTTGCGAGTCGTGTCTGAACATTTGAATTTTCAGGGATTGGTTGCCGGTCAAGGCGCCTTTTTCTAATTTTATCCTGTGCCTTTTTTGCTATTTTTCCTTCTTTCCATTTTCCGCTCCTTTGTGTTGTGGAAACACGGTCGGAAACACGATAACACACGTGCATAGAATCAGTCGATCAATGCAACGAGACCATGTCTCTCCGCATATCGAGTCTCTAGGCCGATGGGATCGCGGATTATAATGTAGTATTTCAAAGAAAACAAAATACAATTGTTAGAAATAGGATTGTCAGTACAAGGGATATTGCAAAAAAGTAAGCGAGAAGAACAAAAGAAACACTTACAAAGTCCTCCAGATAAGTCTTGTGGCCACCATTCCCAAGATGATTGACCACTCATGCCCTCACTGGCTTGCACTACTGTTCCCAAGGTCTTGGAGAATCTGTAGTCTCCTCCTTGAGTCAATGCCAGTCATCCGCGTCTAGCCACTCGGGCTTTGAGACCCCACTCTTAAGTTCCTTGCATGCGTCTGATCATTTATATGATATATACGCATGCATGCACTCCATCATCCAGCCTATGGAAAACCTATCTGCTACGGTGGGTACTCAAAATTCCTTATGCAAAGATGCTACTATGTAGTCCTTGCTCCCCTTTGGTATGTTCTTCCAATGATCCAAGATGTGGTGCCGAAAAACTTGTTGGCACAACTCCCTCATACAAGCCATCACCCTCCTCCCCTCATCATTCATGATGACCTCATCTACAAGGTATCCATACCCCTCGCGTGTATATCTAAGATGTATCCTCTTTCACCTATGACCATGCTCTTGGACATATCCAGGAGACCCCTATACATCTTGTGTACCTACAGGGATGGTATCTCTCGAAGTAGCACCCATAGGGGTGCCACCTGTGGATGGCTGAGCAAAAGCTGGAGTGACTACAGTAGACATCTCCACAAGTGTGACAAATCCCACAAGTGATGCAATTCTAGCAGAATGAGGAGATGGAGACACTGCGTTAGTACCTTCACAATAACCACATGAGCCATGCTCTCTTGAACCTGCATGAGAGCGAGGAGTAGCACATATATCTCGAGAAGACCGTAGGACATAAACATGCTCACCATACAAATATCAACTGACTCATCATCTGCCACCCAACATCCCCCGAGCAGTTCACCATCAAGTTTGACATGCCTCCATCAAACGAACATGTCACAGTGCAAGAGAGATTAAGAGTGGTCATGGTTCTAGAGTAGCCTTCAGTTTATATCCTTACTAAATTGAACACGTACCCGGAGACATACGTGTGAAGATCTCTTGTAGCTCCTTGTCGCTCATTCCTCGACTCATCATGCAGATCCAAATATGCACAAAGGCCACTAACACAGACAATAATTTATCTTACTTAAAATACATATCTTATGTGCCCTTATAAGCGATTTTTCAACGAATTGAGTGGGTGGATGGTCCAAGTATGACGTACCCTATGGTCCCATGTCAATCTCCTGACACAACTCCACATACATTGGAAGGTCAATAGAAAAGTCACCACAAATTGATGAGTCCACCTCATTCTCAAAGAATTCATGGTCTCCAGTCTTTCCATCATTGTTACCCAATTTTGGCTCCTCTACATGCTTCAAGCTTTTGGTGGCCTCCATCCCTTGCAATATGGACCCCTCTATTTGTATACTGTCCTCATCTATGCTGGGAACATTTATTTCATCATATATTCTTGCACTTTGGAGAGCTGAAGGTACAATATACCACCATTGAGGTTGTCGAGGATTTGGATAGAAAATTACATGTTCAAAATCACGTACAAGAGAGATTTAACTTTTGTGACATGTACCATGTTATAAAATTTGAAAAAACATGAGTTCATGCACATGTTCATAATGGGCCGGCAATACAAACAGTTCGTGTAAATCCATCCATCTTTTTTTGAAATATATTTCGAGAAATCTAGATGGACCTCCTTGAACTGTTGCCCCAACTCCTTCAAGTTTCACTTTGAACCACTGCACATCCAATAGGATCATGGAGAAGCTACAATAATCCACCATGATAATACTTTGCAAGGTTCCAAAATAATACATCTCATCTCTAATGGTGTTTGGATCCGTTGCTTATTATCAGCTCTCTTGCTCGAACTTTACCATGATATTACAATCCATTGTAGAGTGCATTTTATTGATACGCTCCACGCGAAAATGCCATCCACGCGACCATACCGCACTATATATTTTTTACTATACATTGAAGCAATTAATTAGTACTGCACTGTATATTTTGTACTCCATCTGTGGATCTATTTTGCGCATGCCACGTTGTCAAGCTTGCCATGCTGTCGGACGTACGAAACATGTGATGTATACTTGGGATAAGCGAAAAGTGTTTAAGAACTTTTTGAGGGATGGTTTGCCCTTGCAAGTCCTGTCAATACCTGTGAGCACCACACTATGGTCATTGTCTTGTATTCTCCTCGAAACAGTACACAATAGTTGACACATACATGGATACTATTGTAGTCCATGCCAAGCTTTCGTAAAACATGTCGAATGTCATCACGAGACTCAAGCATCGTATTTGCAAGTGGTAATATATGATACTTTAGCAACCTAAAAAGAAATCATAAAACACCTTGAAAAATCACAATTGTTTTTTATGATGGTGTCAAAAAAAAAATCAACAAAGCGTACGTAGAAAGTACGTGAACAACTTGGTCATACTCACATCGCTGCATCCATATTTTGCTTGCATGCTTAGGAGTGCAAGTAGAGTCTTCAAGTGAGATACTTGGTACGCATCATATAATGGTATGGATGCTTCCTCTCTAAGCGAATTAGATGTCTCAACATCCATGGGTATCAATGCATCGATCATTGCCTCCATCTCAGGCTCCAAGATTGTAGGAAAGTCTGAAAGGCTAGCTATCTCCTCTAGTATTGATGGTATAGATTGGATAGTGCCTTCCAAGTGGTGGATTGGCTTAGGCACTCCATTCATCACACACCCACAAACTCTTCTATTTGGCCGTAAAAGGTGCATTCCTCCTCGGGATGAGACGTCCACTCCCCATAATAAATTTTATGGCCACATCCAATGTTTTTGTATATGATATTCAATTAGTTTGTGAATACAATGCATGATTGATATAAACTTTTCTTACCGTTTGCTCAAAATCTGATCAATGATCTCTGATTAAAACTTGCCAAAGCATCATACGTGTTCTATAGACAATTGAAGTTTTTGTCTAATTGCGAGCTTAGATTGAGAGGAAGGACATGGGACACAGTGATTAAGATACGCCTCTGGATCTTGAACACCAGGGCCTTCATCATTTTCCATTTGATCTACATTATGACACGAGTAGTGCTAGACAAGGGATTTCAAGTTCTATCAATACATATTGATTCAATTCACTATGCTTTGTCTTTATCGTGTTTACCTCTTGTCTATTCTTTTCCTTCTCTTGCATCTTCTATCTCTGCTTCCTTCTATCTCCGATCCTCGATGGATATGACCTTTCGACTAAAACCCCTTTGACATTGGTGAACTCAATGTGAAAGGTTGTCAGAAGGAAAGACAAGATGGGGGAACCTTTGAACATAATTTCCATTGATGTTTTGCAGTAGCTAGTGTAGAATATGAATATGCTTATGCATGTACAATAACAACAGGTGATGTAGGCTTCTGCTCAAACAGAAATTGTATTTGTTTTTGTTATCATTCTTTTTTTCTTTCTTACATTGTTTGAGAAGGGATTTCTTCTCTTGTAACTCAACAAAATTGACGTTTGTAAAGTCTCCACACCCACCTACAGATGGCGGGCCTACATTATGTAAAGTCTAATATGCTATGCATGGGGGCAAGGGACTAGCTACCCTATGTCGGAGTGTTCCCCATTCCGTGGTATTGCACTGGACCTCGCAACCTTTTTTCATTTTTGTATGCAACTTGATATGCAGAGCGTAGGAGAAGGTAGCGCAAAGCATGTCAATAAAACCATCCACTCACCTCCAAGTCCAATCTCTCTTTCGTTTTACCAAGCTTGGAGATACAAGCTTTCCGTGCCTTCCCAAAGCATCAAACACACCTAAGATATATCCTTAATGTTAGAATATCAAGCTCTCGTTACTCTTCAGTCAGTCTATCTTTATGTGTGACCAACATTAGCTGGATATAGCTATAAACGTGTGTGACATTCAATAAGTCGGTGTAGTCAGTGACTTAACCACAATTAGTCTTCGTTAGTCATACCTATGTGTACTCTTTTAGTTAGTAAGATGAAAGAATATTGAAGAAGAATAAAAATGAGATGAGACTCATCTTTTGCTCCACTCTGTCTCTCTCCATCTCTTCCAACATGGTATCAAAGCTTGAATGCCTGAAGCCTGAAGGCTTGGTAGTGGCCGTTTGACATCAAGATATCAGACATGAAAAAAATGTCATCAAAGGAGAATCTACCTACAACCTGTTCTTTTCCATAAGGTATATCTTATTACAGAAATGGTTTTTGGAGAAACGGCCCTTGATTCCTGACCATTTTGACGTGGTCTACAACTTTGTAGAAGAATTTTTTTTTCAAATTTCTCATAGATTTTGAGATATTCAGCACAGATCTGTGCAGACTGGCTATTAACTACAGTAAGCAACAAGTGATTCCAGGGCACTAGTGGCTTTCATCCTAACAATGTATATGCCCTTACGATCATGCATTTGAGCATGATATTGGAGTGTTAAATGGTCAATTTTGGAGCTTCTTTGTAGGTTGGAAACAGTGAACTGGTTGTTGTCTTGAATTTGGAAACAATATACCTACACGGTTGAAGTATCTATGATGCTTATTTGCTAGCTACTGACAAATGCTTTGATCAACCACTTGAGTGGTAGATGCTTTTTGGGATATTGTGAGTGTTGAAAGTCTAAATTTTGGACTGATTTGGTGCTGGCTATACCAAGGTATTGACTGGTTATTATCTGCAAGAAGGATACATATCATCTTCACTTGACATACATGCAATATATGCTAATCGGTTGGACATGTATCAACTTCTTCATAGAGTGGCAAATGAATGAGATGTTTTGGGATTGTTTTGAGTCTGAATAATCTTGTTTTAACAGAGAAAATGCTATTCATTATAGTAGTGGACTTGCTGTATTTGGTCCTTCTACTTGCATATAGGACAAACATTGATACTTGTATGGATATAGTTTGTTGTTGGGATATTTTGAAACTACCTTAGAATGTTTTGAACTTATTTGAGCTTGGTTTATGCTTCGTTGACTGTGTTTTTTCATTGTTGGTATACAATTTACAGCAAGCAGATTGTCAGTAAAGTTGTCTTGAATCGCAAAAAATTGTCATGAATAGCAAGAAATTGGTCTTGAACTGTAGGAAAAGGAGTCATATACTTACAGATTGTATACATCATTTAATACCTAAGCTATAACCATGGCAAATTCTCAAGGCACTGACAATATCACTCAAATTATGGGAGAAAAGCTGGACAACAAAAAATTTGTTTTATGAAAGATCCGTATGAAGAATTTTTTGGTTGGTAGAGGTTATTGGGACTTATGTACAAGTGATAAGGCTGAAGCTCAAATACATGAAAGGAATCCGAAAAATGATCAAAAAAGGGCTCATAAGATATGGACTGTGAGAGCATGAAAGGTGTTACATTGGTTTTCCTTATATATATCAGATGCTATGGTTATACAGATTACTAGATGCAGTTCTCCAAAGGATGCATGGGACATACTCATGAAGAATTATGAAAATGTAACACATGCAAGAAAGATTCAGCTAAAGAAACACTTCAATAACATGTCTAGGAATGGCAATAGCATTTAGGCCTACACTACAGAGATCAAGAACATAGTGGATCAGCTTGCCACCATTGGATCTTCAGTATCTGAGGATGATATGATTCGAGTGACATTGAATGGACTTGGAAAGAATATAAAGCATTTGATACTTCTATTTCTGTGAGAGCTAGATCCCTTGATTGGGATGAGGTGATTACTTTGCTGCTACATGAGGAAGTTAAGCTTGGGATGAATACAGGTTCTAGTACGTCTCAAAGCAGAGACACTGTTCTTTACTCTAGCTAGCGTGGTAGAGGCAGTAGAGGTTATGGCTCTTTTCGAGGTCAAGGAGACACTCAAAATGTTTATGGACAACATCAAGAAAATGCCTAGCATAGCACAAACACACAGGGACAGCGTGGATCTGGTGGCTTTTGAGGTAGGGGGAGACTCCCTAGAGGCAGAGGAGGATCATGGCAGTCAAGTCCAACAAGGACAAGATTTGTCATTATTGTTGTAGATATGGGCCTATAGCCAAAGATTGTCATAAGAATCAGGATGACATAAAAGCCAAGGGTAGAGGACATGGAAATTATGATTCATCTAGCGGAGTTCATGATGAGCAGGTTGATAGACTGTTTGCCATGCAGCATGTGTCTAAGAATGCCTCTAGACAAAACAAAGATGAGAGATGGTACATTGATTCGGGGGCTTCAAATCATATGACACCCCATGGAGAATGGTTTGATGAGATGGTTGTAGGTTGTAACGTGTCCTCTTAGTATCATCCAGGACACGTCTTAGCAATCCATCGGAAAGGATGTCTAGAAAGCTCCGCCCAGCACTCCCATGGAATGTTACGGGATTTGCGATCTAGGTCTTCCCATGCCTGCCACGTAGCGGAAGTATCCTCCCTGTTCCCACTTAGGATCGATCGAAATTAGGGTTTTCCTGATTGGTCGTTACCTAACAGCAACTAGTGTCGGACCCAAGCGAACTACTTTACATAGAAACGCCAGGTCCGAAGCGGATTCACGCTGCACTTGGTTCAAGGAGAATGGGAAACGAGAGGGATGCAAAGCTCAACCTCTCTGCCATAAGGCATAGTCCCATTCCGTTCTTCTAAAACAGCGTAAATCGGGTAAGACATAACTGTAGGTCATCGCTTTCGTTATTCGTTTTGACGACCATCCCGCTGTTCTTTGAGATTTTTGAGAAAAGTTCCCAGCTAATCGGGACCACCCAACCATAGGACGAATCCATGGTCCATCCTCCGCACTTTCCTCAGTTTGTTTTAGTTATGTAATTATCTAACATATTAATTTAGACATGTAACAACCAGCTTCTTTAATTAAACCGTTAAGCACTAGTTCCTTCACGTAATCTCATAACGTGACAAAGAAAAACAATATCAAACAAGCTCTTTATTAACATAACATCATTTTTATCTTTGAAATACAAGGAGTTCCGCCCGTAGGCTTGTCCATAATCCGCCGAAGGCCATCCAGTAATCCACAGGGATCACTAATCCAAGCTTCTACCCGTAGACTAGTATGCGGGCCTCGAGATCCAATCTCGAGTCACGTTAGCCTCGTGTGCAGGACCCCGAAGGTGAGGGATTTACGACCAGAGCCCCTCCTAGCACCCAAGCGTCCTCCTGCTCCAAGTAGAGCTCAACGGAGAGACCTCTCACAGTGGGTTCGGTCCACGTTGGGTCAGGCAGGCAGTCGGGGGTAACTGAACTGCCTCTCCCTTCAGGCCTTCAACCTGAAGTATAGATATTCATTTAATTTGTAATTCATAAATCAAATAGTGCTCTAAAATCTCTAGCAAGCACAAACATTTCTATTAATCGACCTTGTTATTTGGCAAACTGCAAAGGAATGATTCTTTCCTTTCGAATGCATCAGCACTCGTTCCAAGGTGTCTTGCAACTTGGCAAGATCCCTTATATTCTGGGTTAGGGCGTACCTTTTTAACCCAACTTGGTCAACCCTAAAGTTCATCGGATACTTTAGTTTCCGGTTTTTAACTTTCCTTATTTAGAAGGATATCAAAGAATACATCCTTTTGCAAGATAACTTGTGTAAGGATCCGCCATCCTTGTTGAGGGTATTTATCCTTTCTTCTTGTGAATCAATCACAAGACTATATGACTTCGTACTTGCTACGTAAGTCCTGTGATAAAATAATCCGTTTTAGATTCTTTAAGCTCACGTATGTCGGACGTAGGGTCTCTTTTTAAGAACCTCACGGACAACCCTAGTTCTTTTACCTTACGAATTTATTGACCCTACAATCAGGGAAGGTAGTCAAGTGCTTAAGGCATAAATGTTTCTTTGGTCTTTAAATCATTCCCAAGGTATATTTTGCAGCATGGTATTTCTACGTTTAGATTGATTTGGTTATCTTTTTGAAGGTAATATTGAGATCACCTTGGCACGATTTGTTATCCTTCTGACAATTAATTTTTCAGTCCTAAACTTTATTGCTTTGAGGTAGGTAAATTCAATTTAATCTTCCTTTTTCCTTGCAAATGAAACTCATGCCAAATAACAATCTTTTTCTTGCTAAGATATGCAATTAGCAATGATAACTTCCTAGTAATTCGAGCAACGTAAAAAAAACATTTCATGAATTTCATGATAATTCGTTGCAAAAAAAAGAATAGGGTTAATGGTGCAAGATGCGGTTTTTATACCTTCAGGATTTAACTAAAATATACTACTATAGTAAGTAGATAATCTTGTTTGTAATTCGTTATAATGCATGATGCTATTCGAAGGAAACTATGTTCTATATGTTATCATTTGTTCAATTAAACTAAACTCCTTCATTGTAAATAACTCAAAAAAATATATCCTATTCCTAACAATTCATCTTTGCATGATTGACTTAAAATCGATAAAAAACCAAGAAGGAAAAACCTAGTTTTGGGGTGAGATATCCACATGGATACCGGGAGATGACCCTCCTGCAGCTACTCCTTGGACTTTCTTAGGCAGCATTGCAATTTTAACCCTTCGGATGTGAGGTAGCTTTTACTCTCCTTTTCGGATTTCCACCGTCTCTCTTTCCAGGCAAGGAGTCGTTTAAATGATTGACCTCAAGAAGGGATAATAAGACCTTTAGGTTCTTAGCTTCTTCGAGAGGGAAAGGTTTATAGTAGGGAGGAGAGGGAAAAGGGAACACAGGGTTAGAAAGGGCTTAGGGGGTGTATTAAAAGGAATATGGGGTGAAATACGGGCTCACAAGAGGGGACTTATAGATTTAGGCACGGGGGAAAAGGAAATTTGCGGGTTACGAGGCCAAGGGATGTGGAAGTTTAATGGCCTATGGAAAAAGGTTAAGGGATTTAAGACTGGGCGGGGTGAAAGGATTTTTTTAAGGGGGTAAAAATCGGGAGGGGGGTGAAAAGGGTTCTAAGAAAAACCAGGGAGGGGGTTTTAGAGTAAAAAGGGATATGGGGGTTGAAAGGGAAAAAGCACAAGAAGGGGGGCTTGAGGGTTAAAAAAAACCCAGGGTAGGGGGAAATAAATTATGGAGTGAAAGGGATATGAGGGGGTGAATGGGGGCTTGATTAGCCCCCCCTTAGGAAGCTTCTACAAGGAAGCCTCCTTTATCCACGTGGCAGGAGGGGGGGACAATCTGGCGGGGGATGAGAATTCTGATGGTGGCCAACGATGGCGCTGTGGGGAGAGAAGCTGGAGGTGATAGGCGGCGGCGGCTAGTGGCGGCAGCATCAGGCGGCAGCATCAGGCGGCAGCATTCGAGCTGGGCGGCGGCATATCTTCTTCCCTTCTTCCTCTCCCTTCAACCGTGCGACCCTCCCTCTTTAAATAGGGGAGGGAGGGAATCCTCCCCCTCTTGAGCTGTCTGCTTGCATGGCGAGGGGCGTGAGCAAGCTCCAGCGAGGAGCTTGCTGGCCCCCTCTATCCCCCCTCAAAGATCCAGCCCGATGCACCGCCACGAAGGCGTAAACTTTTTTGTATTAGATATTTAATATATTACATTCTCTCCCCCTTAGAAGAATCGAGATGTCCTCATCTCGAGAAAAATTGGGGATATTGATGGTTGAGAGTGCCTTCATCTACCCAAGTGGCATGCTCTTCGGGATAATCTTTCCATTGGACGAGGCATTCTCTCAAGGTTCTGGATCTTAACTATCTATCCCTAACATCTAAGATCCTATCCAGCCTTAGTTCAAGGACTCCTTGACTAGGCATTACAATTTGTTGGTCATCAAGTACATGGTTAGGGTTGGGTACGTATTTTTTCAATAGGCTGATATGGAATACATTGTGAACCTTTAGGCTGTCAGGGAGTTGCAATCTATAAGCATTGGGTCCTAGGAATTTGAGGATTTTTTACGGCCCACAATACCTTGGACTTAGCTTCTTGCAATCTCCTAGGGATATGGAACTCTTTTTAGGGCGTACGCGAATGAAGACCATGTCTCCTTCTTCAAAAACTCTTTCTTGACACTTCAAATCTGCGTATGCCTTTTGTCTATCCTTGGCTGCTTGTATGTCTTGTCTTATTGACTTTATTTGATCATCCATGTCTTCCAACATCTGTCTTGATGCTTCAACTCTTAGGGTTGGATCAAAAAAGTTTAGGGGACTTCAACAATCATGACCATACAATGCTTGGAAAGGGGTCATCTGAATGCTTTGTTGGTAAGAAGCATTGTAGGCAAACTCTACCAAAGGCAAGTATTGAATCCACTTCTTGGGTTCTCGAGAGCAGTATGCCCTAAGCATATCCTCGATGACTTGATTTACTCGCTCTATTTGTCCATCCGTTTGGGGATGATAGGTGGTGCTAAAACAGAGTTGAGTCCCAATAGCTTCAAAGATAGCTCTCCAGAAGTGAGATGTGAAGAGAGAATCTTGATCACTAATGATTCTTCTAGGTAAACCATGTAGCTTGAATATCTCCTTGATAAACAATCTTGCAATGTCGGAGGCTTTATAGTTTGTCTTTACTGGAATCAGGTGTGCAACCTTGGTAAGCATGTCAACCACAATCATGATGGAATTGTATCCTCCCTGGACTTGGGGTAAGCCTACAACAAAATCCATACTAATGAATTCCCATTTCATTTGGGGAATGTCAAGCGGTTGCAGTTTCCCTAGCATCATGACATGTTCAGCTTTGACATGTTGGCAAGACAAACATTCAGTGATATATTTGAGAACGCCACCTTTAAGCCTCTCCCAATGGTAGCTCTTCCTAACTGCATTAAGAGTTTTAGCATAGCCAGGATGTCCTGCGAAAGGGGAATCATGAGCTTCCCACATTATCTTCTGCTTAAGTGACTGGCTTGTTGGTATACACAGCCTTGTTCTATAGTAGACAAGTCCATTATCAATGGAAAATTCCTGATACTTAGCTTGCAACTTTTGATTCTGCTCCTTGGTAGATATTTCCTTTAGCATTGTTTGGTAGGCCAAATCATGGCATGCTTCCTCTCTAGCTAATTCAAGTATAGGGTTGTTTGGTATAGATACTTTTATAGTTAGAGATCTGGCCGTTGACGGATTCTACAAGATTAGGAAATTTAGGAATGCCTTGCGACTAAGTGCATCTGCAACTACATTCTCTTTCCCTGGTCGGTACTTGATTTCAAAATCATATTCCTCCAACACTTTAATCCACCGACGTTGCCTCATGTTGAGCTCGTTCTAGGTAAAGATCCATTTGAGACTCTTGTGATTGGTTACTAGAGTAAACTTGTTACCCAACAAGTAGTGTCTCCAAAGCTTTAGAGCATGGATGATAGCTAGTAATTCCAGATCATGCGTGGCATAATTCTTTTCATGACTCTTCAATTTCCTTGAAGAGTATGCTGCTGGATGACCTTCCTGCATAAGTACACACCCTAAGGCAAGAATGCTAGCATCAGTTACTACTTCGAACTCTTTATTGAGGTCAGGAAGCTTTAAAATAGGTGCTGATACCAAACTTTGTTTCAATCTGTTGAAGCCATTTTGTTCCGTAGTTGACCATGTAATAGAAGTTTGCTTCTTCAGTAAATCCATCAGAGGTGCTGTAATCAAAGCATAGTTTTTGATGAAGACCCTATACCATCCTGTCAATCCAAGAAAGCTACGTATCTCTTTGATGGATACTGGTATTGGCCATTGACCTTGGCTGGGTCTACTGATATTCCTTCTGATGATACTATGAATCCCAGATATTCAATCTGACACTTGAAGAATGCACACTTTTTCATTTTTGCATACAGCTTATGTGACCTCATTGTCTCAAGGACACAATCCGAAGTTGAGGTTCATGATCTTCTTCTTGTTTAGAATAGACTAAAGTGTCATCAAAGAAGATAAGCACGAAATCATCAAGATATGGCCTAAAAATTTCCTACATTAATCTATTGAAGGTAGTAGGTGCATTCGTAAGCCCGAATGACATAACCAGGAACTCAAAGTGCCCATATCTTGTATTGAATGTCATCTTTGGGATATCTTCTTCCTTGATCCTTATCTGATAGTAACCTGACCTCAGATCAATCTTGGAAAAGATATTTGCACCCTGAAGACGATCAAGAAGCTCATCTATTCTAGGAATAGGATACTTGTTCTTGACTGTTGATTGATTGAACCCTCGGTAATCAATACATAGACAAAGTGTCCCATCTTTCTTTTTCTGGAATAGTACTGGAGGTCCCCATAGTGAATTGCTAGGCTGGATGTAGCCCTGATCTAACAGTTTCTTGAGTTGTTCCTTCAACTCAATTGCTTCTGGTATGGACATTCTATAAGGTCTCTTTGCAATTGGCGCAGCTCTAGGTACTAACCTAATCTCATGATCTACTTCTTTTTGAGGCGGAAGTTCCGTCAATTCTTCAGGGAATACGTCAGCGTATTCCTTTAGCCAAGAAGGCCCTTCATGAGACTCTTGCTTTTGATCTAACTTGTTGAGTTTGATCAAGTAAACGGGTAATCCTTTTTTGACTCCTTTTATGATCCAGATATTTTGGCCAATTGGATTCTTGGCACTCCTGCCTCACCTTGAGTTGTGACAAATTCTTTTTCAAAGTTTCGAAAGGAAACTTGACCCTTTCCACAGTGAATGTGGGTGTTGTTGGGCTTAAGCCAATCCATCCCGAGTAGACACTCATGGATACCTAAATTCATGACTCTGAATTTGACTGAAGTTTTCTTTCCTCCCAGAAAGAATTTCACCTTAGCAGTTTGCCTGGTACAAGTTACCTCACGACCATTTGTCAACTCCACAAGCAGGGTAGGTGTTTCTACTGTGGCTATTCCTAATCTTTTTGCACATGCTAGTGAGATAAAGGAATGTGTACTGCCACAAACAATCAAGGTTTTGAAACCTTTACCTTGATAGTCTGACGGTGTTTGAATCACCGAGAACTGGCGATTCGGCCCTTTCTTGTGTAAAGCAGTGTGGACTGACGCTCTTTCGAACTCTGCTTTCATGGTCGGATCTTCTTCTTCCCCTCCTTCTCACATTTTCCTATTGGCAATGCAGGCGGTTCTTCCTCTTCCTCGGGTAGCGGCTCCTTGATCATGGCATGTTCCTTGGAAAGGCGCTTGGCGATGTCCTCCACCAAGCTTGGGACATTGCCTCTTGAAGTGACCGGGTTTGTTGCAGTGGAAACAACGGAGGCTTCGGCCATTACTTTGAGTAGGAACAAAGTTGTTGACGTTATTTTTCCTTGCTTTCTTTCTTTGTCCCTGATTATGACCTTGAACTCTCTTCATTTGAGGTCTAAATGCTCTTATGTTCGGGTCATTATAAGACTAAGTTTTGTTACCCCTTGGTCTAGCTTGCACCTCCTGAATTATAGGCGCCGCTCGAATGAGTGCATCCTGAAGATCTGATGGACGCATAGATTCGAGATGGGTATTTACTAGTGGATTTAAGCCCGCACAAAATTTGGACACCTACTGTGTCATATCCATCTGTGGCGCATACTTTAAAAGTGAGACGAATTTAGAGTAGTATGCATCAAGAGTGAGTCCTAGTTGTTTTAGCTCGTAGAACTCGTTCATTTTCTGCATGCGATATGCAGGTGGTAAGTATCTTCCCTGCACGGCTTTCTTCAGCTTCTCCCAGGTAACGGATCCCTCTGCAATCCCTTGATCCCTGCACCATTGCTTCCACCAAAGTTTAGCTTCGCCAGTGAACTTTAACTTGGCGAGCATAGCCTGATTGGCGGGTGTAGTACCGGCTGCTTTGAAGTAATCCTCCATAGATTCAATCCAAATTTCAGCATTAGCCTGAACAAACTTGCCTCTCCCGTCAAACTTCGGTGTCTTAATTTACTTGAGGAGGAACTTATTCTCTTGGATCACAGCAGCACTTGATGTAGGAGGCGAGTTTGGAACCTGTACCTGGGGTTGTGCCTGAATAAAGGTTTTCTTAACGTTATTATACGATAAGCGACATTAGCTTATCCTTGATTCAGCTATCTCATAAACAATGTAACTACTTAACTTCTTATCAACTCTTATGCACAGCCAGACATTGATAAAAATAAGTCTTTATTTGTATTTACATGGACATAGCCCTTTCGAATACAATGTTCCGTGTGATGATAAGTCAGTTTTACATTTAGTTTGGGGAGAACAACGTTGTATTGCATTTATCTACAAGAACTGAGTAATAGTAGGGTTTTGGGTCATGGATCTTTAGGAATCGATAAGTCATTGGAAGTTCACGATACCCTTTCCATTGGAAACCATACTTCTCATGGCGGCCCAACACTTTAATTCTGTTGGTGGGGATTACATGGGTTACTTCCTCATATACATATGAGTTCATTTCAACCCTCCGACCTTGAATATGTAAAGTCGAATTTACGTGAGATTCCACAAAAATGAACAGCTTCACGACTTTCAAATCTTCCAACCACTTGATCCTCTTTAGGTTGGTCTGTAGATAAGCAAACCGGTGGGTAGCTATATAATAGATTCCTGAAGCACCTATCCATCTTCGTTCCATGTACAAAGGTGATGGATTATAGATCTGCTCTAGGATGTTCATCATCCCAATTCTTTGTCTATAAAGCGGAGAATGCATTGCAGTCATAAACATGACTCGAAATACCAAAAACTTGTTCCATGCTTCATAATTCTGCAAGACAGCATTGAAGGTAAGAAAATGTTTGGACAGCAACAATTTCTTTACTTCATTTTATTGAGATCTCATAAAAACAATTCCATTGTTGGTCGGCTCTGATACCAACTGTAACGTGTCCTCTTAGTATCATCCAAGACACGTCTTAGCAGTCCATCGGAAAGGATGTCTAGAAAGCTCCGCCCGGCACTCCCATGGAATATTATGGGATTTGCGATCTAGGTCTTCCCGCGTCTGCCACATAGCGGAAGTATCCTGGCCGTTCCCACTTAGGATCGATCGAAATTAGGGTTTTCCTCATTGGTCATTACCTAACAGCAACTAGCGTCGGACCCGAGCGAACTACTTTACGCAAAAACGCCAGGTCCGAAGCAGATTCACACTGCACTTGGTTCAAGGAGAATGGAAAACGAGAGGGATGCGAAGCTCAACCTCTCTACCATAAGGCATAGTCCCATTGCGTTCCCCTAAAACAGTGTAAATCGGGTAAGACATAACTCTAGGTCATTGCTTTCGTTATTCGTTTTGACGATCATCCCGCTGTTCTTCGAGATTTTTGAGAAAAGTTCCCGGCTAACCGGGACCGCCCAACCGTAGGACGAATCCATGGCCCATCCTCCGCACTTTTCTCAGTTTGTTTTAGTTATGTAATTATCTAACACATTAATTTGGACATGTTAAGCACTAGTTCCTACGGTTAAACCGTTAAGCACTAGTTCCTTTACGTAATCTCATAACGTGACAAAGAAAAACAATATCAAACAAGTTCTTTATTAACATAACATCATTTTTATCTTTGAAATACAAGGAGTTCCGCCCGTAGGCTTGTCCATAATCTGCCGAAGGCCATCCAGTAATCCACAGGGATCACTAATCCAAGCTTCTGCCTCTAGACTAGTATGCGGGCCTCGAGATCCAATCCCGAGTCACGTTAGCCTCTTGTGCAGGACCCGGAAGGCGAGGGATTTACGGCCAGAGCCCCCCTTGGCACCCAAGCGTCCTCCTCCTACAAGTAGAGCTCAACGGAGAGAGCTCTCGCGGCGGGTTCGGTCCACGTTCTCGGCGCGGTCAACAACACCCTTGGTTAGGGTTAGGCACGCAGTCGGGGGTAACTAAACTAACTCTCCCTTCAGGCCTTCAACCTGAAGTATAGATATTCATTTAATTTGTAATTCATAAATCAAATAGTGCTCTAAAATCTTTAGCAAGCACAAACATTTCCATTAATCGACCTTGTTGTTTGGCAAACTGCTAAGGAATGATTCTTTCCTTTCGAATGCATCAGCACTCGTTCCAAGGTGTCTTGCAACTTGGCAAGATCCCTTATATTCTGGGTTAGGGCGTACCTTTTTAACCCAACTTGGTCAACCCTAAAGTTCATTGGATACTTTAGTTTCCGGTGTTTAACTTTCCTTATTTAGAAGGATATCAAAGAATACATCCTTTTGCAAGATAACTTGCGTAAGGATCCGCCATCCTTGTTGAGGGTATTTAACCTTTCTTCTTGTGAATCAATCACAAGACTATATGACTTTGTACTTGCTGCACAAGTCCTGCGATAAAATAATCCATTTTAGATTCTTTAAGCTGATGTATGTCGGACCTAGGGTCTCTTTTTAAAAACCTCAAGGACAACCCTAGTTCTTTTGCCTTACGAATTTATTGACCCTACAATCAGGGAAGGTAGTCAAGTGCTTAAGGAATAAACGTTTCTTTAATTCAAATCATTCCCAAGGCATATTTTGTAGCATGGTATTTCTAAGTTTAGATTGATTTGGTTATCGTTTGGAAGGTAATATTGAGAATACCTCGGCATGATTTGTTATCCTTGTGACGATTGATTTTTCAGTCCTAAACTTTATTGCTTTGAGGTAGGTAAATTCAATTTAATCTTCCTTTTTCCTTGCAAACGAATCTCATGCCAAATAACAATCTTTTCCTTGCTAAGATATGCAATTAGCAATGATAACTTCCTAGTAATTCGAGCAACATAAAAAAAAACATTTCATGAATTTCATGATAATTCGTTGCAAAAAAAAGAATAGGGTTAATGGTGCAAGATGTGTTTTTTATACCTTCAGGATTTAACTGAAATATACTACTATAGTAAGTAGATAATCTTGTTCGTAATTCGTTATAATGCATGATGCTATTCGAAGGAAACTATGTTCTATACGTTATCATTTGTTCAATTAAACTAAACTCCTTCATTGTAAATAACTCGAAAAAATATATCCTATTCTTAACAATTCATCTTTGCATGCTTGACTTAAAATCGATAAAAAACCAAGAAGGAAAAACCTGGTTTTGGGGTGAGGTATCCACATGGATACCGGGAGATGACCCTCCTGCAGCTACTCCTTGGACTTTCTTAGGCAGCATCGCAATTTTAACCCTTCAGATGTGAAGGTGGCTTTTACTCTCCTTTTCGGATTTCCACCATCTCTCTTTCGAGGCAAGGAGTCGTTTAAATGATTGACGTCGAGAAGGGATAATAAGACCTTTAGGTTCTTAGCTTCTTCGGAGAGGGAAAGGTTTATAGTAGGGAGGAGAGGGAAAAGGGAACACAGGGTTAGAAAGGGCTTAGGGGGTGTATTAAAAGGAATATGGGGTGAAATACGGGCTCACAAGAGGGGACTTATAGATTTAGGCACGGGGGAAAAGGAAATTTGCGGGTTACGAGGCCAAGGGATGTGGAAGTTTAATGGCCTATGGAAAAAGGTTAAGGGATTTAAGACTGGGCGGGGTGAAAGGATTTTTTAAGGGGGTAAAAATCGGGAGGGGGTGAAAAGGGTTCTAAGAAAAACCGAGGAGGGGGTTTTAGAGTAAAAAGGGATATGGGGGGTGAAGGGGAAAAAGCACAGGAAGGGGGGCTTGAGGGTTTAAAAAAAACCCAGGGTAGGGGGAAAATATTTATGGAGTGAAAGGGATATGAGGGGGTGAATGGGGGCTTGATTAGACCCCCCTTAGGAAGCTTCTACAAGGAAGCTTCCTTTATCCACGTGGGAGGAGGGGGGGAACAATCTGGCAGGGGATGAGAATTCTGACGGTGGCTGACAATGGCGCTATGGGGAGAGAAGCTGGAGGTGATAGGTGGCAACGGCGGCTGCTGGTGGCAGCAACATCAGGCAGCAGCATTCGAGCAGGGCGGCAGCGTATCTTCTTCCCTTCTTCCTCTCCCTTCAACCATGCGGCCCTCCCTCTTTAAATAGGGGAGGAGAGGGAATCCTCCCCCTCTTGAGCTGTCTGCTTGCATGGCGAGGGGCCTGAGCAAGCTCCAGCGAGGAGCTTGCTGGCCCCCTCTATCCCCCCTCGAAGATCTAGCCCGATGCGCTGCCACGAAGGCATAAATTTTTTTATATTATATATTTAATATATTACACAGGTTCACATGGTTATGTGTACTAGGGATTACACCCAACATGACATTTAACACACGGGAATTGTTCTGTTGTTGATGCCTGATGGCAAGAAAAAGAGCTTGCATGATGTACTACATGTACCTACAATAACCAAGAATATTTTGTCAGTTTGATAAATGTAAGAATAGAATTTGTAGGTGAGATTTAATAGAGATGGATGATTTGTTAAAGAATATGGTAATGACTGCAAATTGATTGCTAGAGGCTGAAGAGATGGAAGAATGTTTACTCTTGACACGTCAATTCTAGAATTGAAAGCATCCATGTTTGCACATGATGATGGTACTATACACGATATTGAGATATGGCATAAGTAGATTGGCCATGTGAATATACAAAAGCTGAAATCTATGAACCAGAAGGAGATTGTGCTTGGACTGCATAAGTTCAAGTATCATGACTTTGGACATGCATGTGATGCATGTCAGTTTGAAAGAAAGCAAGGTTTCCATTTATGAGACATGTACGGAATAGCTCACAACCCTTGAAGTTGGTACATTTAGATGTATGGGGCGTGTCTCAAAATGCCTCGTTTGGTGGTGCTCGTTACTATGTATCCTTCATTGATGACTTCAGCAGTAGGTATACTTGGCTTTACATCACGAAACATAAGGATGATGTGTTTGATACATTCAAGGACTTCAAGAAGCATGCTAAAAATGAGTTGAGCTGTAAAATTTCATGTCTTAGTTCTGATGGAGGTGGAGAATATGTCTCTAATTACTTTGACACTACAAGGGAATGGGGCAATAGCGACGCCGATTAGCGACGGCAGATATCGGCGTTGCTATAGGCGTCGCTATTGGCGTCGCAACTGGTGTCGCTATTTGCGTAGTCGCCAATAGCGACATCGCAGGGAAAAAAAGCGCGGCCGAAACCAGAGCGCCGTTTTCATTTTCTTTTCTTCGCCTTTTGAGAGCGAGAGCGAGGGAGAGAGCGAGGGAGAGAGCCAAGGCTTTGTGAGAGAAGAAGAGGAAGAGACTTGCTGCCGTCGTCGCCGCCGCCACCGCCACCACCGTTGTTCACGAAGGAGAGGAGGAGCCCTCGTTTCAAAGAGAAGCCGCCCACGCTCGCCATATCTCATTGGTGAGTCTCCCTCTCTCTTTCTTTTACTTGTTGAAGGTTTAAATCGTTCTCTTTTGTTTGTTTAGGAGAGGAAATGAAAGAGACGGAGTGGGAGAGGGAGAGAGAGGGAGAGAAAGAGAGGGAGAGGGAGAGGGAGAGGGAGAGGGAGAGGGAGAGAAAGAGAGGGAGAGTGCATTCTCTCTCTCTCTCTCCCTTTTGCTTGTTTAATGTTTAAATTACTTTCTTTTTTGCTTGTTTAGGAGAGGAAACGAGAGAGTAAGAGAGAAAGAGAGGGAGAGGGAGAGGGAAAGAAAGAGAAAGAGAAAGAAAGAGAAAGAGAAATAGAGGGAGAGGGAGAGGGAGGGGGAGGAAATAGGAGAGGAAGAGAAAGAGAAAGAGAGGGAGAAGGAGGGAGAGTGCATTCTCTCTCTCCCTCCCTCTCCCTTTTGCTTGATTAATGTTTGAATCACTTTATTTTTTGCTTGTTTAGGAGAGTAAATGAGAGAGAAAGAGAGTGAGAGGGAGAGGAAGGGGAAGGAAATGAGAGAGGAATAGAAAGAGAAAGAGAGGGAGAGTGCATTGTATCTCTCCCTCTCCCTTTTGCTTGGAGGATGTTTAAATCACTTTATTTTTTGCTTGTTTAGGAAATGAGAGAGAAAGAGAGATAGAGAGGGAGAGGGAGAAAAAGAGAAAGAGAGGGAGAGGGAAAGGGAGGGGGAGGGGAAGGAAATGAGAGAGGGAGAGAAAGAGGGAGAGGGAGGGAGAGGGAGGGAGGGAGAGGGAGAGGGAGAAAGAGGGAGGAAATGAGAGAGGGAGAGAAAGAGAATGAGAGGGAGAGGGAGAGGGTGAGAGAAAGAGAGGAAGAGAGGGAGAGGGAGAGAAAGAGAGGGAGAGGGAGGGGAAGGAAATTTAAGATAATATACGTATTGATAATGGTGTGCAATGTGCTTTGCATACGGCCACGTACTTCATCAAAATGAACCCAAAATTATTGTTATAGAAGAAGAAACCCTTAAATTGAGTATAGGATAATTTCTCTCAGGTCTTATGACTATGAGTAGAATTGATTGAAATAAATTTTATTACTGTAGTTATAAAATTTCATAGATGGCGCGCATTAATTTTAAAATGGATTACTTATACTCAAAGCCGAGATATAACAAAAAATTATCTACCAGGACAAACAAATCGTTGAGCATGATACAAGGCCGAGATATAACATCGGAAAATCTCTCGACTACTATATACAATGCAAGGTTTATGGTCAACTTTCAACTTGACGTACATCTCCATAAAGCTATCCATTTAAGCCTCGTTTGCTGTAATGTAGATAAGATGGCAAACGAAGAAGGTCTTATTGTTCAAGACCGCGAGTCGTATCTTAATCAGCGTGTCCCATGTCCTTGCTTTCATTGCAAGTTGGCAATTAGACGAAAACGCCGATTGTCTATAGAACACGTACGACAATTTGGCGAGTTTCAATCTGAGATCATTGATCAGGCGATTGCAGATTTTCAGCAAACGGTAATTTTAAGTTAGCATTTTTCATGCATTGTACTCTCAAGCTAATTGAAAACCATACACAATAAGATTGGGTCTTGTTGGAAAATTTTGTATCCAGGGGGGTGATGTCTCGACCCAAGGGCGAGTGCACCCTTTGCGGCCAATTAGAAGAGTTCGTGGACATGTGATGGATGGATTGCAGGAGCCAATGGACCACTCACAAGGCCCATCTATACTGTCAATACCAGAGGAGACAGACAACCTTCCCGACTTGCCTACAATCTTGGAGCTTGAGATGGAGGCAATGATCGATGCATTGATTCCCATGGATGTTGAGACATCTGACCCGCTTAGAGAGGAAGCATCCATACCATTATATGATGGGTGCCAAGTATCTCGGTTGAAAACATTGCTTGCACTCTTAAGTGTGCAAGTAAAATACGGTTGGAGCGATACGAGTGTGACTAAGTTATTCAGGTACCTTGCACACAGACTTCATTGTTTTTTTTTAAAAACAGTATTATTGCAAACATGGATGGATTTTTCAAGGTGTTTTATGATTTTTTCAGGTTATTGAAATATCATATATTGCCACCTGCAAACACCATGCCTGAGTCTCGTGATGATGCACGACATGTTTTACGGAAGCTTGGCATGGACTACAATAACATCCATGCATGTATCAACGACTGCATATTGTTTTGATATGAATACGAGACTATGGAGACATGTCCAAAGTGTGGTGCTCACAGGTATTGAGAGGACTTGCAAGGGCAGACCATCCCTCAAAAAGTCCTCAGACACTTTCCGCTCATACCCCGCATAAACCACATGTTTTGCACGTCTACCATGGCAAGCTTGACAACGTGGCATGTGCAGAATAGGTCCACGGATGGAGTGCAACAAATATCAGCAGATTCGCGCGCATGGAGCCACATTGAATCTACCTTCCCAGGCTTTGCGCGAGAGCCAAGGAATCTTCGGCTCGGTCTCGCCATGGATGGTGTGAACCCATTCGGTCTGCGCTCGACTTCTTACAGTGTGTGGCCTATAGTGCTTGTCAACTACAATATTCCTCCATGGCTTTCTACGAAGAAAGGACAAGGACATCTCATCCTTAGCTTGGTCGTCCCGGGCCGCTACAAAGTAAAAAATATGGACGTGTTTCTTCGTCCATTAGTCGATGAGCATAAGATTTTGTGGGAGGAGGGGGTCACGGTGCAAGATATGAGCAGGCGCGATGGTCGACGGTCAGCCAACATTCGAGCCATTCTCACGTGGACGATGCATGACTTTCCGGGATTGGGAGAGTGCTCAGGTGAGCAGACCTTTGTTCTCGCCGATAATATCTATATTTTATTTCATTCAATCAAGTATTCACTAGGTCATGGATCGCCTTGCAGGTCTCGTTACCTCAGGCTATCATGCATGTCCATTGTGTGGGCCATAGTTAGACTCCCGAAGGTCACGAACCATGAAGAAGATGGTATATCAAGGACACACCGCTTTCTTGTCGGAGGATCATGAACTCAGGGAAGGTTTTCTTGGACGACCTCCAGCACGTATGAACGCTGCAAGCTGGTACGAGCTGAAAATGGTAAACCCGGAATCACATCCAAATGGAATGCGAGAGTTCTCAGTTTTCTATGAGTTGCCATATTGGACCCACTTACAGGTCAACCACTTGTTGGATCCCATGCATATTTTCAAAAATGTGGGCAGCTTTCTATGGGACCACATCACAGCAAAGAGAGACACTATAGGGTCACGAATGGATTTAAAGGAGGTAGATAAGATGGAGGCGCTTTGGTCGCAGTCGAGTGCTGAAGGGGGAGTGCAGCTTCCTCGCGCTCCCTGGGTTTTGTCTACCAAAGAAGAGCGCATTGTGAAGCAAGTAATCAAGTCTATCCGCACTCCGACGGATATGATGCGTTCTCTCAGGTCCGCATTTTCTAAAGATGACCAAATGTCTGGGCTAAAATCCCATGATTGGCATAAGATATGTCAGGTTTGTGAACAGAATGGATTTTAATTAGCGTGGACATTTTGAAATTTGAAAAGTGACCATTATTCTTAATGCTTTCTCATTTGTGGCAATTTGTCCTACCGATCGCGATTGCGGGATGCCTAACTCCAGAAATTCACGGGGCCATTTACAAGTTGTCGACTTTGGTGCAATGGATCTCACAGAAAGAGATTAAGATATCCTCTATTGAATCCGCAAGGTAGGGAGCAGTTGAGACGGTCTGTCTCTTTGAGAAATACCTGCCCACTAGCATGCTCACGATACAAGTTCACCTTCTTGTGCATCTTGTGGACGAAGTGGAGATTGCTGGACCTGTCCATACGCGATGGATGTTCTTCTTGGAGCGCTTCATGAAAACCCTGAAAGGCTTTGTGCGACAACAAGCTCCTCCGGAAGGTAGCATGGCGAAAGGTTGGTTGGTGTCAGAGGTGTTAGTGCATATCTCACAATGGCTACCAACGGTGGAACCAGACAATGAAATGCTATGGACGCTGAAGGACGATGATAGGCTAGCTGGAGATGTGGTGGTTGGAAATGGGGTAGAAAAAAGAATGGATGCATCAATGGAAGAGAAGGTGAATCGCTTTTGTATGTTGCACCATGCCTCCATGGAGACGTGGCTTGCCAAGTACCAGATTGCAAGGCAAGATCGAGAGGAAGCACGAGCTGAATTTCGACGCAGTACGCGTCACCGACCGATTCGATATCCCAAAGGCATGGAGGAGATACCGCGGTTTATGTCAACACGATGGTTGCACGGAGCCTTGACCGCAGCATTCAGTGAAGGGACAGAGGTCTCAATGGAGGAGTGGGAGTTCTCGAGGGGATGTAGTCCAAAGGTAATGAGGGGTTTAGAATGTGTCATATCTAAATTTGCTTGCTACATCTAATTTGAGTGTTTCAATGTGCAGTACAAAATATATAGTGTAGCGTGGTCGCGCGGATGGCATTTTCGGGTGGAGCGTATTGACCAAATGCGCTCCACGATGGACTGTGGTGTCATAGCAAGGTTTGAGCAAGAGAGCCGGTGACGTGCAACGGATCCAAACACGGTTGTGGATGAGATGGAGTATTTTGGGAACTTGCAAAGTATTATTACGATGGATTACCGTAGCTTCTCCATGATAATATTCGATGTGTAGTGGTTCAAAGTGGTACTTGGAGGAGCTGGCGCAACAATTCGACAAGGTCCATCTGGATTTCTCGAAATAGATTCTGAAAAAAAATGGATGGATTTGCGCGACACCTTTGTGTTGCCGGCCCATTGTGAACAGGTACAACTAGTCATTTGCTTGCTAATTGTAATACGACATGGTTTATGTCACAATGGTTTGAAGCCGCTTTGTAAGTGTTTGTGAACAGGTAATCTTCTATCCAAATCCCCGACAACCTCGATGGTGGTATACCTTCAACTCCTCAAGGTGCGAGAGTATACAATCAAAGCGATGTTCCAAGCATAGATGAAGAAAATATGCAAATAGAGGGATCCAAATTACAAGGGGTGGAGGCCACCGCAAGCTTGAAGCCCGCATCGGCTAACAATGATGGAAATACAGAAGTCGTAGAATTTTTTGAGAACGAGGCAGACTCGTTCTTTTGTGGTGACATGTCTATCGACCTTCTAGTGTATGCAGAGTTGTGTCAAGAGATTAACATGGGACCATAGAATACTTCATTCTTGGAGAATTGTATTACTCAATTCGTTGTTTAGATCTTCCATAAAGGTAGATAAGATATGCATTTTAAGAGGGATTTTTCAAAAATGATTTATATTGGTGTGCTTTGTATAGTTTAAATTGATTATTCTAACATCATTTTTTATCTGTGCAGGTATCGACATTTTCAGGATGAGTCGAGGGATGAGTGATGAGGAGTTTCAGGAGATGATGGCACGCATGTCTCCAGATCAGCTCGCGAGATTCAGAGAGATGGCAGATTAGGAGCTGTCTCGTTCTTCGTCAGGGCACTCTGCTAGATCAGCTTCAGCGCGATCAGATGCTTCAGCTTTGAGCAGACGATCTCGACGCTCGCGACTTGGGCTGAGGGAGGGACTGCGACTGCAGGGGGATCAGGGGGGTGCTGCTGTGGAGACACGGACGCGGTGTCTCCGTCTCGTTGGTCACCTCCAGGATTTGTCACACCTGTGGGGACGTCCACTCCAGTTACTCTGGCTTTTGCACAGCCGTCGGCAGATGGCATGCCTTTTGGTGGCACTCCTTTTGGTGGCACCCCTTTGAGTGGCACTCCGGGAGAGGGTACCCCCGTCGGTACACCGGATGTACAGGGGTCTCCTGGATATGCCGAGGAGCGTGGACGGAGATGGGAGAGGGCCCATACAAGGCACACTCCTAGGGATTATGGATACCTAGTGGATGGCAGGTCAGGAGCCATTATCATGAATGATGAGGGGAGGAGGGTGATGGCTTGCATGAGGGAGTTGTGCCAACAAGTTTTTTGGCACAACGTCCTGGATCATTGGAGGAACATACCGGAGGGGAGCAAGGAGTACATAATACCATCCTTGCACGAGGAGTTCTCGGTGCCAGTCGCAGTGGATAGATTCTCTACGGGCTGGATGATGGATTGCATGCGTGCATACATGTCACATAGATGATCCGACGCACGCAAGGCAATCAAGAGTGGGGCTCCAAAGCCCGAGTGGTTAGATGTAGACGACTGGCGCCGACTGAGGGAGGAGGCTACAAATTCGCCAGGACGTTGGAGTCAGCAGTGGGAGGCGGCGAGGGCACGAATCGAGGCCGGATTGGTACATCATCTTGGGAGTGGCGGCCACAGGACATATTTGGAGAACTTTGTAAGTTTCTCTTTTGTTTTGCTTATTTGTTTTTTTGAGATATTCTTTGTACTGACAATCATGTTTCTAATAGTTAGCATTTTGTTTTCTTTGTAGCACTCCATTACAAATCGCGATCCGTAAGGCCTTGAGACTCGATATGCAGAGAGGCACGGTCTCAGATCATTGATCAACCGATTGTATAGACGTGGCGGCCCAGTAAGTCACTTATCTTTCTTGTCCATAGTTACCATGAGATATTTGAATGCATTATTATATGGTGGATTGATATGTTGTTTCTTTTTCTGCAGAATCCGTTTGATGCTCCTTTGCAGCGGGAAGAGCTTTCGGGGGACGAGGATTTGTAGCTCGCCGTTGGATCCTTAAAGCTCACATACCTTTAGTTTTTAGTCGCCCGATCTATGTAGACATTTTCCATGTATTAGTGATATTGTTTTATGATTGTACCAATCACATTTTATGAAATATCATGTATTTATTTCATCTATCAATTTTATGATTTCAGTATACATTCTTTTTGTTTGCAAACGCTTTGTATGCAGCAGTGTAGAAACTATTTTGTATGGCTCTCATACAGCACACAGTGCTATATGTGGCAGGGCAGCTTGCTGCCCTGCCAATTTTTTTTTTCTTTGTTACCGTCGCTATTTGCGTCGCAAATTTACTGCACGCGTCGCTATTGTCGTCGCTATAAGCGTCGCAAATTCTTTGTAACCGTCGCTATATACGTTGCTATATGCGTCGCTATTTGCGACGCATATAGCGACGATTCTATGGCGTCGTCAATAACGACGCTTTTTGCGACGACGGGGGAAAATTTTGTTGTTTGTATTTTTGTCGCTATAAGGTCTATATCTTGTAGTGTGACAGGTACCTTGCTAAACATGGGATCAGAAGACAGTTAACTTGCAGCTATACATTGCAACAAAATGGTGTAGCAAAAAGGAAAAATAGGGTACTGATGGAATCGGCAAGAGCTATGCTGAATGAGAAGAGTTTGACAAATGATTATTGGGTTGAAGCAGTAGTGACTATTGTCCATGTGCTGAATAGAACCCCTACAGCAGGGATTCATGATGTTACTCCATATGAGAGATTCTATGGTCATAAGCCTTACATTTCACACTTGAAGGTATTTGGCAGCATTGCATATGTGCATGCTCTTGATGAAAAGAGAAAAAAATTGGATCCTAAAGATGTCAAGAGTGTGTTCCTTGGTTATGCACAAGACTGAAAAGCTTAAAAGTGTTATATATTGTCTACACATAATACATTGATTAGTAGAGATTTTTTTTAAATGAGCTAGCATTGTGGTATGGTAATCCTATTATGGTGACTACTAATGGATCAGCAAGTACAAGTAATGCTGAAAATACACCTACAATGAGTACATCTATGAGTGGTCCTAGATATGATGGGTCACCTAGAGTAAGTCCTTGGTAAGGATGCTTACAGAGTCGTACTCCTACGTCCATAGACATAGATATGTCAGTGAGGGGGAGATTGGATAATGGAAAAGAAAAGATGCTTGAGGATGTGACATGTCCACTTACAGCAGGTTATGACTCATCCAACAGTGATAGTTTGGATAGTGAGCTGGGCATTCCGTCTGTTATGATGCTTGGAGCAAGGTAGAGTCATTATGTACCGCCTCATGAGAGGCAAGCTCAGAGTGAGCCACAGCTACAAAGATCTAAGAGAGTCAAAAAACCAGTTGATAGGTTTACATACATCGGTTATTTAGCCCATCATTATACATATATGGCTAGTGTGGCAGGTTACAAAGAACCTATAAAGTTTGATGATCCAATTATAGATGATAATTGGTGTGCTACCATGGATGAGCAGTATGCAGCCCTATATGAAAATGAGACATGGGAATTGGTTGAATTGCTTGAAGAAAAAGTCCCCATTAGCTGCAATGGGTGTACAAGGTTAAGTGCAAGTCATATGGTTCGTTAGAATACTATAAGGAGAGACTGGTTGCAAAATGCTATGCGCAGCAATATGGCCTTGACTATGAGGAGACTTTCAGTCCAATGGCTAAAATGACAACAGTCTGAATTTCTTTGGCAGCATGCAAAGGTTGGAAATTATGGAAAATTGATATAAAGAATGCTTTCTTGAATGATAATTTGGTTGAGAAAGTATATATGGAGCAGTCTCAAGGCTATGCTCACTTGGACTTTCCTACACATGTATGTAAGCTAAAAAAGACTTTATATGGCTTGAAACATGTACCTAGACTATGGAACACTCGGATCAGTAGTTGTTTGCAGCAACATGGATTTAGATTGGGTGGATGTGTTACTAGTGGTTTATATAGATGATCTTATCATCAGTGGATATGATGAAGAGGGCATTGCTAAAATTAAATCATGTTTACAGGCTGAATTCAAAGTTAAAGACCTTGGTGAACTAAAGTATTTTCTTGGGATTGAGGTAATCTCTACGTTTCAAGGTATATGGCTACTACAGAAGCAGTATGCTCATGACATGTTATAGAAGTATGGTATGGTTGAATGCAAGTATATGGAGATACCTCTTTATTAGAATGTCAAGCTATAGATTGATGTTGGGAATGACATAGAGAATGTTACCATGTATCAATACATGGTGGGAAGCTTGATATACTTGACTATTACATGTCCTAACTTATGTTATGCAGTGGGGTTGATTAGTCAGTTCATGAAAAGCCTCACAAACCACATTTAGATGAAATTAGGAGGATCATGAGATATGTAAAGGGTACTATAGATTATGGGTTGTTTTATGCATATGAAAAATCTCTTGACTTGACAGGGTTTATTGATGCTGAATGGGCTGGTTGTGCCTATGACACGAGGTCAACCAATGGTTATGCATTTGGATTGGGCAGTAATATGATTAGTTGGAAGAGTAAGAAACAGCCTACTATTACATTGTCTAGTACATAAGCTAAGTATAGAGAGGAGCGACCTTAGCGGCTTGTGAAGTAGTTTGATTTCTCTCATTTCCTCTCTTTCTTCCTCAATACACATCATTCTTAACAAAAACAAACAAAAGAAAATGAGGAAAAATAAGGACAAACCAAGAGGGAACAATGCACTCACTGCAAAGACCCGAGGATGGATTCACTGGTTCCTCTTCACGACGGCAACTCCTCTTTGCTCTTCGTGCAATTCCTCCTCTTCTTCACGAACGGCGACGGTAGCACCGAGAAGCTCTCCTTCTCCCTCTTTCTCTCTTTCTCTCCCTCTCCTTCCCAAACACACGATGTAGTTCGCTCTCTCTTTTTCTCTTTTGTGCAAAATGCCATGCTTGAGTTTTGGCCTTTTTTTTTTTGTATGAGTACCGTTGCTATAATGACGCCACTAATTTGGGTCACAAATGGCCGTCACTATTTCCCTATATTCTTGTAGTGAATTATCATGAGCTCATGTACTCCAAGCATAGTCCTAGTAAAGTGGATTTTCTCAAGTCCTAAGGCCTTGATGAAAATATCTCAAGCATGGTTTTGTGCAGTCCCAAATCACCAAAATACCTAGCATTACCAAGTTATCTCACATGTGGCAATTGTAGCACCTTAGTGCTCTACCTCAATACTAGATGGTGCAACTGTAGGCTACTTGTTTTGGGTCCAAGTAACAGTACGAATTTCAAAAGAAACTATAAATCCATTGGTAGATCTCCTATTTAAAATGCTATTGGCCTAATTCGCATCTATGTAACCATGCATGTCCAAGGGTATATATGGTTCATAGAATAAGGCATAGTTAAGTGTAGACTTGGCATAGCACAATGTGTGATGCACTACATCCAAAGGTGGATTTTGTGAAAGATGCATGATTTTTCTTAGTGATCATTAAATAAATAAGGCTACACACAATCTTCCTATACATAGTGACATCCTTATGTGTACTTAACTTAGCATTGACATCCAAATATATCAAGATTGGCTTACATTCAGTCATACAATACTTTTCCAGCATATCCAAAGCATATTCTCTTTATGACAAATACATGCCTTCATGAGACCTAATTATCTTTATACTAAGAAAATATCATAGCTCTCCCAAACCCTTCATTCAAACTTGGCCTTGAGAAGACTCTTCACATGATCAATATCTGTCTCACTATCACCCATGACAATGAGCTCATCTCCATATATAGTAATGCCCACAATATCCATATCACCCTTATATGCATAAAGTGATTGCTCAGTTTGTGCTCTACAAAATTCAATGCTAGAAATATATTATATAATCCTATCATGCCATGCCTTGGATGCTTGCTTTAGCCCATATAAGGCTTACAAAGCCTGCATACATAATCAAGATAATAGTCATCCACATAACCACGTGATTCCTTAACAAGAAATTATTATAACTTCCCATCCATTAATAAAATTTTAACATCCATTTGATGTATGATCCAACCGTTAGATTTTTCCATTGCTATGATAGTCCTCATAGTAGACATTTTAGCTACTAAAACAAAAATGTCATCATGATCAATACTACAAGTCTACATATATCATTTGGCAAACTAGCCTTTCCTTATAGCACTCAACTAATTCATTTTCACTTTCTAAACCTATTTATAGACAATAACTTTCTTTGTTTTATGTGTATCATTTCTTCATCTATAGTATTATCTCCACGCTCTTTACTCATTGTGTACTCAAAACTATTGGGCTCTATATCCTATAAAACCTTAACCATGTATCCATAGTGATGAGCTATGTAGCTATCATATGTCAATCACTACATGAGCTTCCTTTCTCTTGTTGAGTTGCATGGACCTCAATCACTATTAGATCCCTTAACATCCTCTAGTATTTTCTTCACACCAAGTGTCTTAATAGATAGAATCCGAAACTCTTCATCTAATCTTTACTCAAAACGATCTATATCCACATCAACATGACAGAAACTTGATGACATATTAGTCATAATAGGTTTTGTCCCCAACCTTCTCCTTGTATTTCCATGATACTTGGGATTTACATTTGGTTGAGTAACTTGTGATTGTAATCTAAAACTCAAAGGTTTATCAACAAACCCATGACTAGAAGACTTAGATGGCCCATTCAATGTCACTGGCTATTGAATTATTTTTTACATAGTCACACTCCCATGCACATCAACCCCAACTATATTCGACACATTGGTATACTAGTTGCTCATTTCATCAAAGACAACATCCCTACTAACTCTCAAGTCATGTGTAATAAGGTAATGATATCTATATCCCTTCTACTAAAGAGAATGTCCCATAAATACACATTCTTCTAATTTGGACTCCAATTTACTATGCAACTCATCAAGAATATGCACATAAGCAATACGTCCAAATGTTTTCAAGTGGTACAGATTTAGCTTTTTACTTGCATACTTCTCCTGAAGTATCATACCATGTAAAATAATTGTAGGTGCCCTATTCATAATGTATACATCATCAGCAACTACTTTTTCCCATTAGTAGTGAGGCAAGTTTCTTTCAGATATCAATGCTCAAGCCACCTCTCTAATATGTATTTTTCTTGCTTAGCGACTCCATCCTTTTGTGCATAGTGTACCTACATGTAAACTACCTCTGAATATCATTTTTTTACAAAATATCAAAAAAGTCATTGGAGAAGTGCTCTCCCCCTTGATTTGATCTTTGGCATTTACTATTTAACATTTTTTCTTATCAATCAAAGCTTTAAAGATTTTAAAGTGAGTGAACACCTCACTTTTCTCATGCATAAAATAAACTAATACTCTTTGAATATGATCATCAATGAGAGAGACATAATACTTGCAACCACTTATAGTTTTAGTCTCTATAGGACCCCATATATTAGAATGTTTCAACTAAATTGGCTTTTTGCATATATACTTTTCATGGAAAAATGCATGCCTTGACTACTTTTCAAATTGACATGTACATACTTGAAGCATTCCATCAACTCTAGACATTTGGCAAGCCATTCACAATCTATTTTGACAGAACATTTTTCAAATATTACAGATTTATATGACCAATCTATGTATGCCAAATTTCAATGTTAGCCACAACACTAAATCTTGTAAAAACATAGGAATATCCATTTTAGGCAAACCTATATTAAGAGTAAACAATCTACCAATACATATATCGTTTGCAACCAATGTGTAATCATTTCTAGGGATGTCCTCTACATAACAACCGTTAGATGTGATCCATACTTGTAATCCCTATTCTATCATATGATCAACAAAGACTAATTTCTTAGTTATGTTTTGTATATGTATCACATTAGCCAAGCACTTTGTTTTAACATCCTGCATACTCAAGGGAACATTTCCAATGTGAGTAACACGATGGGTTGTATCATCCCCTATCTTCACATATCTTAGAGACTTTGGACTACATATCTCTCTAAACCACTCTCCACGAGAAGTCATGTGGTTAGAGGCACTTAAGTCTACATACAATACATCATTCTTACCTGATCCATTAGCCATCATAGTATTCATAAAATGCTACATGACAAAAAGCTACTGACATGTATCATCATTTTTCTTACTAGTGAAAGTATAAATACCTTGTTGTTTTTCCCATTCCTAATTCTAGCTTTCTTTTTAAAACAATTAACAAAAAGATAGCATTTCCAACGATAATTTTACCATTTCCTATTATCACCAGAATTCAATTGTTGTGAGTTAAAACTTGAAACTTATCCTTTTTTACTCCCCCTTCCTTGAGACTATCCTCCCTTATTTTGTTGCGCACCATAACTTTGACCATTACCACTACCTTGGCCTTGGCTATAACCTATACTTTTTCTCTACTAGAGTTAAATAGTAAGTTCTTAGACTTTCTCTAACTATGAGAAGAAGAATCCTATACAATGTTCTTTTCCTCGAGTATGAGTATAGAAATTAAATCTAAAATTTAGGAATATCATCCCTGGTATTCATAGAGATGACTTGAAGCTCTTCTACTCATCTCCAAATCCATCTGAACATTCTTACACAACAACATCATCATCAATTGCTACATTGATAGATCTAAAAGCTTCCACAATGATTGATCTTTAATGCATACTCATTGATGTATAAATTCCATCTATGAACTTGATTTAGCTTTAACTTGAGTTGTATTCTCAAGACTTTGTGTTTACCTTAAATGATGGGACCTGAAATGGGCCGGCATTGGCTATGGCACTAGCCGGACCTCATGCTCATGACACACAAACACCCTCAAGGCCTCGCGGACCAGGAGCGTCAATCTAATGCTAAAGAACAAAATGCCCTAAAGCTTAATCTATGTGTTTATAACTTATAGTCCAACATTTCCCTTTCCATAAGCTCCTTAGAGGGAGAACCCATACACATTGGCAATGCCACGATCACACACATGGAGGCAACCTCTCAGTAGAAACACTGCGGCCCCACTGCAGCTCTCCTACATCACAGAGATTGGCCCCTTGATGCATTGCTCAACATATAAAACAATCGAACACAAACTCCTCTCTTTTATATTTCTCGTATTTCTAGGAGATAAACCATGCTTCCTCACTTAATAGTCCCTTAGGAAACCGCCCATCTATCCTACGGCAAGGGATAACCTCACACTCTCAATTGTGGGTCAAATTCCTAAGAAAACAATTGCTATGCAGTCCAAGAGCTTTTCCTTTGATACCATGAACCATGCATAGTGCATAATGTGAATGGTTTAGTGCACAAACAGAAGAAAATTAGCATTGTGTATCGTGCGAAACCAATCTTTTCATGATTTCCATGCTAGAGCTTATAAACTAAAAAGAGAAAAGACACCGAGCCTTACGCTCATGCTGCCTTCCCCTTTATCTTAAAACAACGTCCTATAGGCATGGTGCAACACATAAAATAGATTTTAGTTTATATTTTGAAGCTCAACCTCCCCTCTCACCCTACCATTTAATGTTTTGCATTCGTTCATATGTGAAAGAGTCATTTTATGTGTATTTCCTTACAAAGAAAGCAATAAACACGAATAGAAACATAGAAACGAGGGTAAACCGAGGCCAATCTCATTCTCTACCTTCATTATACATTGCACAACCACACATGTAATTTTCTGGAATTTTCCTTTTACCGTTTCCTAGTTTTCTCCCATTTAAAACCCATTTTTCCACCATTTTTTGGTATTTTCCCTCTATTTTCTTCAATAAAAATTGACTAAAAATTAAGATTGATTGTGGGGCCCTTAGATTCCTTAACAGCAAAATTTCAGGTTTTGTTGGTATTATGTCTCATATTTCCCATTTATTTTGCAAAAAACCCCAATTTTACCCCTTAAACGCGTGTTTTACGGGTTTTAAGACATTAATTTCAGTCATATCACTTATGATTTTCTGATTTTCTGATTATAAACTGTTGAAACTCATAGCAAACAACGTCATGATGCATAATCAGCCCATGGGAACAATGTTTCATCAACCAAATAGCATATAAACTCATTTTTTCTTCATAAAAATTGAATTACTACTTAGGCTTTGTGTCTCGGGATCTCGGTTTTGGTGCGGGACTCTGGGTCAACCTACATTCAATGTCCAGCATCTTAAAAATCAGCAATATTTATGTTCTAACGAGACAAGCTTTCCTTCACCATTCTTCATTTTTCTCTTACATACAAGAACAACCCCTTAAGGGAGAGAGAGGGAGGAGAGAGAAAGACTAGAATCAGAATTCTTCATTTAGACCACCATTGTATGGGCGAAGGATGGTGATATGATCAGTAGGGAAGGAGTAGTCCCCATGATCAATTGGGTAGGTTGCTTGCAGCCGGTCATCTCCATCTTATCCATTCATGGCGAAAAAAACGGGCGTAGATATGGTGCCATATTTTCATGTTTTTGCTCCCTCCTACATCCCCACGATTTCATGTTCCATAAAATGCTCTAAGGGCCCCAAAGGTCATGCCCACTTTTGGCCAAAACAAGTCCACCTCTTCATATCTTGACCAATTTGTGGCCATTTCCCCGTCCGAGCTCCGATTCAAGTGCTGTAAATTTTTGGGTGTCCAGCTTTAGATCCCGCATTGGCTGGCAACTCCTGACAACCCGCATGACAGTCTGAAAAATTATCAAAAATCCACAAGTGTCACTCGGGTGCCTTTTAAGAGTCGTATTTCACTTGGTGCCTAAAATCGTCCTAGCTAGAGCTGCTGCCTTCGATGTTAAATATTTTTCCCCTAAATGTTAGATTTTTTGGCAAATTTTAGGCTCATCCCAGGCTCAAAACTCTGCTCTCATTGTCAACCACAAGATAGGGCGACTCAGCCCGTTGAATCTCACAAGAGATCTGCACAAAAACAACCAAAGGAAGCATCAAGCTGATACAAAATAGATACATACTTAAAACACAGCACAAAGCTCACCCTACCCCCTAACAAAACCAAGGCATGAAATCCACAAGGAGTAGGCCTAGCATAATCTGATAGAAGGTCCAACTACTCCAACATGGCCAAATTGAAAAGAACTATCAAAGAGGTTGCCCTAAGTGGTGGTCTAAACTACCTACCTAACGAAGGACAACACAACCAGGAGCTCCTACTAGGGAAGGAATCCTATAGCCTGATTAAGAAGTATGTTCTTTTAACACATTTCTTGATTTAAGTTTTTATTTCCCCATAGTCGGACATGTAAAAAGGAGGGAGCTGAGCGTAGTAATCTAAGGAGAACAGGGCATCGGCCTCAGGTCTTGTCTCGGTATCCAAGAACGTACCAAGCCCTCGCAAGGTGACACTTAATCTTTTTCTGACGCTCACTTTTATTTTCACTCCAACCTTCCTTAAGTTCTTCTTTTCTAGCGAGATGCCACCCCTAGGAAGACAAGGCATGGGCCCCAGGTTTGACTCGTCCTCAGGAACCTACCAGGCCTTTGCAAGGCGATGATCAACTGCTTATAAATTTTCCTTTCTTTTCTTTTATAGGGGTTAGAACCCCTTTTTACACACCTTTGTATATATTTATTTCCTTTAAGATATTCAGGGTTTATTCTTCTCTCTATCATCATTATTTTTCTTTTGGCAGGCTTCTCTAACAGCCTCACAACTAACAATAACTCCTAGAACGGCTGCCTAGCAAGCTAGCAGAACAGGGTCACTAGGATGCCTTCTAAAACAAGTCTTTCAATGCCTAGCAATGTCTTGACATGAGGCAACGACTACTCAGACCCCCCTCAAACATACCTAACCTAAACCTGGGACTTTATGCCTTGGATGTCGGTCCCCAACAAGAAAAGAAAATCCCCTACAAGCACACAGATACATATAGCATAAAAACACGGTACTCGAAAAGGAGAGATATCACCTGGATAGGGCCACGAGAAGCTTCCACGCAACAAAAGGCTCCTTCCAAGCTCTTCTTCAAACCTGTCTAGCACAAAACTAAAACAAGAAACCATTAACCGCACCTGCACTAAAAAGATGATTAGCCCTCTTGGCCTAATAAAACAATTCACTACAAAAAACTGATTGACCCTCTTGGCCTAATGAAATAAAACAGAATAGCACCTACATATCCCTCCCCGAAATAGTATAGATATACAATAATATACTCCTTTCCAAGGAGGAAAAACAGGCTCGCAGCCCTAAACTAAATGCATAAGGTTATGACCCATCCCTCCTGCATATATAGCAAGAGGCGTACGCATAACATGTTGTCTAATCAGCCTATGGGTCCAGGATAACAACGGTAGATTAGTCTCGACTACTCTTTGCATCACCCATATCAACCATTGTCTGCCATATATAGCATGCTCTGATAACATTCCCCACAAGCAACTGGGTCCTGTCTCATTATTGATAGCAATATCTGAACTAGGACCACAATTGAAGAAAAGGTCTTCTTCATAAGCAAGATTTTCCAATGAGTCCGCAAACTGATTCCAGTAATGTGAAATCAGCTGAAGAGACACTCTCTCAAACTCTTCAAGTAGGGTCATCGCAGTTCGATGATACATACAAAGGATGGGATTCTGCACTGTGTATGTCCCATCTAGCTAATTTAGGATCCATTGGGAATCCCCTTTTACTAACAACCGACGAATACCACCTTGTTTGGCAATATGTAGTCCCATAATCAAGGCTTTATACTCTTCCATATTGTTAGTGAATCCTACCCCAAGATAAGCCGCTAACTTCATCGTAACTCTACGTCGTGGATCTCAGATTACTACTCCAACACTCCCTTTTTTATTAGGGCCCTGGATGCTCTGTCAAAATATAATGTGTACGTCCACAATGGGTTTACACAGCCTACCATCACGAACTCCTCTATTTGTAATTATGGTAATCAAAGTTTAGCATATTGAGAGGGTGAATTGACGGCTCCATCCCACCTTCTTCATTGAACTTAATAGGGATACTTGTCAATAGTCGTAAGCAGTGATGTGGCAGAAGACTTTGATCTCCCACACAAAGGTTTCGTCCTCTGGCTCAATCACTTTGTATCCTTTACTCCACCAGATAAGTTTCCCCTAATGGTATCTCTGCTCCAGATATGGGTGCTCCAAATAAGGAATTAGCCACCCCATCAACTAGCTTTAAGCTCCTTTGCAGGTCTCAAATCATCCCTAGCATGGACCTGCAATGCATTTTCTTTGTATTAGCATACTTAGAAATAATAAGGTTTAATCTTATTAAGATTAACCTTATTTTTAATGTAAAATGCCGATGGCTTTAGGCACGTGAATTGTCCATTAGGAGATTTGGAATTATTCTTTGATAAAAGGAAAATTTTTGAAAATTTCCCCTCTCCTCCAGCCGACTGTCAAGCTGAAGGAAGAGGGGATTAGAAAGGTAGGAAAGCTCCTTGCTGGAGCTTGCCAGGGCTATGCGCATGCCCACTGACACGCAGGGGGGGAGGATTCTATCCCCTCCCCCTATATAAACCATGCCTTTGGTGGCGATGAGGGCCAAGAAAGAGGAGAAGGATGAGGAGGCTGAGACCTTGGAGATTGTGAGGGAGAGAGAGGAACATCGATGCACTGCCACTGCCTTGGGGGAGTCTTGAGCCACTGCCATTCAGCTGCCATCCACTTGCCTCTCCTCCCAGCGCCGCCCCTGCAACCGCACGCCTCGTCGCCTGACCAACATGCCATTGGGGAAATCATTTCCCCCCCCCCCCCCACGTAAGCTTCTGGAAGCTTAGAAGCTTCCAAGGGGGGGGCTTCTTAGCCCCCTTTCCTTTGGGTTTATTACCCCTTCTCCCCCCCCCCCCCCCCCGTGTTTTAACCCCCTTAAGGCCCCTTTCCCTTGGGCTTTGAAAACCCCCCCCCCCCTCGTGTTTAAAGCTCTATAAGCCCCCTTTTCCCCCCAATAAGAGTTGGTCTTAGAAGTCTTATTACCCCCCCTCCTGTTTAATTTCCCTAGCCCCCTTCCTTTGTGGCATATTGAAACCCCCCCTTAAAATTCCTCTTTAGGGATTCCTTAGGGTTCCCCCCCTCAAAAAGCTTGACTTAAGGGTCCTTTGCCTCCCGCGGTTATAAATCCCCACTAAGGGTCCCCCCTTAGCCCTTTTTACCTTGGAGCTTTGTTTTTGTTTTCCCCACTCATAAATGAAAAGAGAGTGTTGAGGGTCTTTTGACACCTCCCTTTCCAACACAAAAGCCTTCGTAGGGGATTCCACACCTTCTATTCCCTGTTCGTGCGAGTTTGCAAAGGCCATTAAGCCTTCCCCATGGCTTCAATGGGTCTTAGTCGTGAGAAATTTTGAAGCACCCCCTTTCGAATTCCCTACTTCAAGGAGGAAGCCTCCTCAAACTGCTTTCGACAAACGGTGCAAGTTATTGCAAAAAGGGAGCCACGGTGGAATTTCAAAAGGAATTGTAGAGCTGCTTCCACGACAAAAAGACTATAATTGCGATGCCTCCTAAGAAAGTCCAAGGCGCAGCTATGGGAGGGTCATCTCCCAGCATCCACGTGGACATCTCACCCCAAGCCTAGGTTTCCTTCCTAATTTTTATTTGGTATTGTTGTAATTCAATCACACAAGGTTAATTATTGGAAATAGGATATATTTTTGTCCTAAATGCTCACAACAAAGGAACTTAGTCATTAATACTTTCAATAAAACATGAAAAATAAAGGAAGCATAAATGCATTTCTAGCAAATAGCTTTATGCATTGAAATTAATTATAAACTAGATTATTGTCCATCAAAATAGTATACTTCATTTAAGCCTAGAAGTATAAACTGCATATCGCACTATTAACCCATATCCTCTTCGCAATGAATCATAATGGAAAGTGCAAGTCATGGAATGATTCTTACAATGCATAACTCTAGGCAAATTAGCGTTGTCAACTACATAAACTATCAAGAAAAAGGTTGCTTGTTTAGCATGAATTTTATTTGCAAGTTATAGGAAGATTAGTTGGAATTAACCTAATCTATGCCTGACCTTAAATCGACAAGTTAGGGTTGAAAGAGCAATTTACGTGTAGACAACGAGTCATGTGTTTATGAAATGATAACGTAGCTATCTTCTAGAGTTAAAAAAATTGGCATAAACCTAAAAACTGTGGAGTGTTCATTTAGAATGGGTTAAATTCCAATAAATTCACTAGGAATTAATACGTAACCTAATCACTACGTATTGCTAAATTTGAAACTCCTATACCCTAAATACTTGCCCACTTTCACCGAAACATAGGGACAATGAAACATATTTTGAAAGTGAGCTAGGATTTGTCCCTAAGAATCGTACAAGATGGAACTTGGAAACCCTAGGTCTAATGATGTCAGTCTAGTGTAAACAGGAACAGATTGTTTCGTGACTCCGTTCAATGCGTAGAATAAGTCTCATAGTTCGATGCGTGACAAGTGTGGAGTCATGTGATCTTGTGATTGAATCACAAGGGGAATGGCCAAAATCTCGCAACGAGGTTGGCAGGTCCTTACGCAAGTTATCTTCCAAGAGGATGAATAATCATCCTAATTTAGTATCTTTCTTGAGTAAACAAGGTTGATTGGAAACTAAAGACCATCCGATAAACTGAAATAACTGATGAACTTAAGGTTTGTCCAAGTCGGGTTAATACGGTACACCCTAACCCAGGATATAGGGGATCTTGCCATGTTGCAAGTCATCCCACATCGAGTGCTGGATGCATTCAAACGGAAGGATTCATTCCTTAGCAATTTGCCAACAAAAACGATCAATGGAAATGTTTGTGCTTGCTACAGATTTTAGAGCACTGTTTAGCTTTGTTTGATCAATGAATTAAAAGATAAATGAATATCTATACTTCAGGTTGAAGGCCTGAAGGGAGAGGCAGCTTCAGTTACCCCCAACTGCCTGCCTGACCCTAACCAAGGGGGTTGTTAACCGTGTTGGGAGGACCAAACCCGCCACGAGAGGTCTCTCTGTTGAGCTCTACTTGTTAGCAAGAGGATGCTTGGGTGCTAGGGGGGCTCTGGTCGTAAATCCCTCACCTTTCAAGCCCTGCACAAGAGGCTAACGTGGCTCAGGATTGGATCTTGAGGCCCGCATACTAGTCTACGGGCGGTAACTTGGATTAGTGATCCCTGTGGATTGCTGGATAGCCTTCGAGCAGATTGTGGATAAGCCTATGGGCTGGACTTCTTTGTATTTCAAAGATAAATATGATAACTTGTTAATAAGGAAGTTGTCTGATATTGTTTTTCTATGTCAAGTGATAAAATTACGTAAAGGAACCAGTGCCTAACGGGTTAATTAAAGAAGCTGGTTGTTACATGTCCAACTAATGTGTTAGGTAATTAAATAACTAGAACAACCCGAGGAAAGTGCGGAGGATGGGCCATAGGTCCGTTCTACAGATGGGTGGTCCCGGTTGGCCGGGAACTTTTCTCAAAGCACGATGGATAGTAGGAAGATCGTCAAAGAACATGAACAACAAAAGCATTGACCTAGAGTTATGATTGAACCTGATTTATGATGTTTTAGTGGAACACAATGGGACTATGCCTTATGGGTAGAGAGGTTGAGCTTTGCATCCCTCTCGTTTCCCATTTTTCTTGAACCAAGTGCAGTGTGAATCGCTTCGGACCTGGCGTTTCTGCGTAAAGTAGTTCGCTTGGGTTCGACGCTAGTTGCCATTAAGAAATGACCAATAAGTAAAACCATAATTCAGGTCAATCCGAAGTGGGAACGGCCGGAATACTTCCGCTACGTGGCAGACGTGGAAAGCCCTAGGTCGCAAAACCCATAACATTCCATGGGAGTGCCGAGTGGAGCTTTCTAGACATCCTTTCCGATGGACTGCTAAGACGTGTCCTGAAGATACAAGTGGACACGTTACAATTGGTATCAGAGCGTATCAGAGCTAACCAACAACAGAATTGTTTTTATGAAATCTTAATAAGAAGAAGTAAAGAAAATGTTGATGTTTCAATATTTCCTTACCTTCAATGATGTCTTGCAGAATTACGAAGTGTGGATCAAATTCTTAGTATTTCGAATCATGTTTATGACCGCAAAGCATTCTCCGCATTATCGACAAAGGGTTGAGATGATGAACATCCTAGAGCAAATCTATAATCCATCACCTTTGTACATGGAACGAAGATGGACGGGTGCTTCAGGAATCTACTATATAGCCGCCCACCGGTTTTCTTATCTACAAACCAACTTAAAAAGGATCAAGTGGTTGGAAGACCTAAAAGTCGTGAAGTTGTTCATTTTTGTGGAAGCTCATGTAAACTCAACTTTACATATTTGAGGCCGGAGGGTTGATATGAACCCATATGTTTATGAGGAAGTAACCCATGTAATCCCCGGCGACAGGATTAAAGTATTGGGGCGCCATGAAAAGAATGGGTTCCAAAGGAAAGGATACCCTGAACTTCCAATGACTTACCGATTCCTGAAGATCCATGACCTGAAACCATACTATTATATAGTTCCTGTAGATAAATGTAATACAACGTTATTCTCCCCAAACTAAATGTAACAGCTAGCTTATCATCGCAAGAAATGTTGTATTCCGAAAGAGCTATGCCCATATAAATACAAATAAGGCTTCTTTTTTATCAATGTTTGATTGTGAATTAGAATTGATAAAAAGTTAAGTGGTTAGATTGCCTGGGTGATAGTGGAATTGAGATGTAATATAAATCAATAACGATTATCATGTAATAACATTAAGAAACCTTCATCTAGGCACAACCCCAGGTGTATAGGTTCATAGATTGCCTCCTACATCAAGTACTACTGTAATCCAAGAGAAGAAGTTTCTTCTCAAACAGATTAAGCCACTCGAGTTTGACAGGAGAGGCACGTCCGTCCAAGCTGATGCTGAAATTTGGATTGAATCCATGGAGGATTACTTCAAAGCAGCCGGTACTGTACCCGCCAATCAGGCTATGCTCACCAAGCTAAAGCTCACCGGAAAAGCCAGGCTTTAGTGGAAGCAATGGTGCAGGGATCAAGGGATCGCAGAGGGATCCGTTACCTGGGAGAAGTTGAAGAAAGCTGTGCAAGGAAGATACTTACCACCTACATATCGCACGCAGAAAATGAATGAGTTCTACAAGCTAAAACAACTAGGACTCACTCTTGACACATACTACTCTAAATTTTTCTCACTTCTTAAGTATGCACCACAGATGGACATGACACAGCAGGTGTCCAAATTTTGTGCGGGTTTAAACCCACCAGTAAATACCCGTCTCGAATCTATGCGTCCATCAGATCTTCAGGACACACTCATTTGAGCGGCGCCTATAATTCAGGAGGTGCAGTCTAGACCAAGGGGTAACAAAGCTTGGTCTTATAATGACCCGAACAGAGGAGCATTCAGACCTCAAATGAAGAGAGTTCAAGGTCATAATATTGGACAAAGAAAGAAAGAAAGGACTAACAACGTCAAAAACTTTGTTCCTACTCAAAGTAATGGCCGAAATCTCCGATGTTTCCACTGCAAGGAGCCCGGTCATTTCAAGAGGCAATGTCCCAAACTTGGAGGAGGACATCGCCAAGAGCCTTTCCAAGGAACGGGCCATGGTCAAGGAGCCGCTACCTGAGGCAAAGGAAGAACCGCCTGCATTGCCAAGAGGAAATGTGCGAAGAAGAAGAAGAAGAAGAAGAAGATCCGACCATGGAAGCAGAGTTTGAAAGGGTGACAGTCCATGCCACTCTACACAAGAAAGGGCCGAATCGCCAGTTCTTGGTGATTCAGACACCATCGGACTATCAAGGTAAAAGTTTCAAGACCTTGATTGATTGTGGCAGTACACATTCCTTTATCTCACTAGCATGTGCAAAAAGATTAGGAATAGCCACAGTAGAAGCACCTACCCTGCCTGTGGAATTGGTAAATGATCATTAGATTACTTATACCAGGCAAACTGCTAAGATGGAATTCTTTCTGGGAGGAAAGAAGACTTCAATCAAATTCAGAGTCATGAATTTAGGTATCCATGAGTGTCTACTCGAAATGGATTGGCTTAAGCCTAATGACACCCACATCCATTGTGGAAAGGGTGGTCAAGTTTCCTTTTGAAACTCTGAAAGGGAATCAATCACAACTCAAGGTGAGGCTGGAGTGCCAAGAATCCAATTGGCCAAAGTATCTCGGATCATGAAAGGAGTCAAAAAAGGATTACCTGTCTACTTGATCAAACTCAACAAGTTAGATCAGAAGAAAGAGTCTAATGAAGGACCTTCTTGGCTAAAGGAATTGACAAAACTCCCGCCTCAAAGAGAAGTGGATCATGAGATTAGGTTAGTACCAGGAGCTGCGCCAATTGCAAAGAGACCTTATAGAATGTCCATACCCGAAGCAATTGAGCTGAGGGAACAACTCAAGCAACTACTAGATCAGGACTACATCCAACCTAGCAGTTCACCGTGGGGAGCTCGAGTACTGTTCCAGAAAAAGAAAGATGGGACACTTCGACTATGTATTGATTATTGAGGGTTGAATCAATCAACGGTTAAGAACAAGTACCCTATCCCTAGAATAGATGAGCTTCTTGATCATCTTCAGGGTGTAAATATCTTCTCTAAGATTGATCTCAGGTCAGGTTATATCAGATAAGGATCAAGGAAGAAGATATCCCCAAGAGTGCCTTCAATACAAGATATGGGCACTTTGAGTTTCTAGTTATGTCATTTGACTTACGAATGCACCTGCCACCTTCAACAGGTTTTGATGAGATCAAAGGAATGAAATAAAAGCTTGTTGATGTTACAAGATAGATTTTATTGCACGAGAATTCCCTCTTCCTTGGTGTTCCTCTTGGGGCTCCAGTTTTCTTGGATGCTATGAAGAAGCTTTTATCGACTGCATTTCAAATGGTGGATCTTGGTGAGATATATTCTTGTTTGGGTATTCAAGTTCAACGACACCAACAACAAGGCATTCTTCTTCTTCGCCAGATAAAGTTTATTAATGATATTTTTAAGAAGTTTGGGTTGACAAATGTGCACTCTGCCCAACACTCCCATTCTTTCGAGCTCTATCAAGGGTACATCTACAACACACAATGAAGAATCAGCCATTCATCAACATTTTGCTAATCTTGTTGGTTGTCTTCAATTTATTGGTTTAAACACAAGACCAGATATTTTATTTGCAGCTAACTTTTTGGGACAGTATCTTTCTTCCCCTTCCACTATTCATTGGAGTGCTGCAAAACGTATTCTTAAGTACCTCAAGGGTACTAAGGAGTTTGGTCTTATTTATCGTCGTCAAGAGGATTCTTCTTTATCTTCTTTAACTTCTCTTGACCTTATTGGATATACAGATGCTGATTAGAAAAGTTCACATTTATCCATGCGATCTACAAGTGGGAATTGTTTCTTTGTAAATGGATGTTTGGTTTCTTGGTCCAGCAAGAAACAACAATGTGTTGTGGTTTCTACAACTAAGGCCGAATATGTTGCTGCATCATTAGCAGCTCGTGAGCTAGTTTGGCTTCGACAACTACTTGCAGATTTGGGACATCCTTCATCATCTAGTACACCTCTTTGATACGACAACCGAAGTGCTATTAGTCTTACCAAAGACTATATACAACATAGTAAATCAAAGCATATTGCTATTCATTATCATTATGTTCGACTTGAAGTCAAGAAAGGTTCCATTATGGTGGAGCATTGTCCCAATGATCAAATGGTTGTAGACATCTTTACAAAAGCTCTTAGTGAAGCTCGCTTTAGTTCATTAAGACATGCAATTGGTATTGTTCCAAGTTCTTGTCTGACTGATTGAGGCATGTATCATTGTATTCAAGAAAACTTTATAGTAAATCATTTTTGTATCGTAGGTATGTGTAGAGGCTCGGGTTTTTCCCTTGTTCTCCCCAAGGTTTTTTTCACTCTCGCAGAGCCAGAGACCTTTGTTTGAGTGGGGATGCTACAACTATATATATCATCTCTCACTTAACTTGGGTCTCACCTATATATACTAACTCTACATCAATATGAATCATTCTTTGGGAGCATGTCTTGTGTATCTCTCTCGTACTCTCTCTCTCTCTCAACAATTCTTACATAAGTAAAACCCTCATCAAACACATTTCTTTCCATATGCACTCCTATAATATAGGGTTGTCCCAAAATCACTGCATATGAGGAACTATCTTGCACAAAGAAGTGCTGCTCTTCTTACACATCACCAATCATCACTTTTACATTGGGACACACAACATAGATCTCCCCTGAAGAATTATTTGTAACCCTCATATGCCATCCATGATCAATGTCCATAAGCCATGCAGTGTTATCATAAAATCCATGCTCAATGGCATTAATCTCAAACCTGAACCCTAGTCAAGCAAAGCAATCCAAGGAGTTTCATGCTCCCCTATTTTCACTACCATTTTAGTGGTAGCCCTTGCCGAGTGATTTTTCATGTAATGACTTTGAGGAATAAATCCCATAGTCTCTTCCCCATATTGTTGCATCTACCTTACTCCACCATGTATATTGCTACAAGACGATGCATTTTCTTCTCTTTTCCAAGTGCTCCCCACTAAGTAGCAGCACCGTCCATTGATAAACCAACAGTTACATCATGCTCATATTTAGCCCCAATGCCCAACAAACTAATTTTCTCTTCAAATTGTAGCAATGCACTAGTGGTATCTCCAAGAAATTGATGCTTTTTTTAAATTATCTCAATGATTTTGTCATGAAATTCCCACTTGGAAAGGCCAAGAACCTCTCCAAGGTGAATTCCACCCCACTTTTTAAAATCCATTCTTTAGGAACCTTCTTGAGATCTGTGGCTATCTCAATATCAAATTGCAACTTATATCCTGACTACTTGCCCTTTCTTTTGCCCTCTTATGTACGATCCTATTTCCGCTGGTGCCCAACCTGCTCCATTTCATAACATGCTTGGGAGATAGTTGATTTGCAAATTTAGGCTAATCCACACTTCTTCAGATCACTCTCTTAGATGTCCTTGCATTATCTTTATCTCTCTTCCATTTCTCTTACCACAATTATATTCATGTTATATACTTTTGCTAAATATGCATACACTGAATATACATCTATAGGTAATTCCTAGCTAGTTATTTCATGAATGTCTTGCCCTACATGAGATATTTCAATATGAGTAACTTTTCTCTTTTCAATTGTATGCAAAGCATGTGTCCATATTGTAGCCTTTAGACATTTGGCCAAGCATTCTATCCAATTGTAGGCCAAAAGTAGTAGCATGCACACTTCTTTGTATCACTCTCTTTAGATGTCCTTGCATTATCTTTACCTCTCTTCAGTTTCTCTTGCACAAGTATAGTCATGTTCTATACTTTTGCTAAATATGCATACATTGAATATACATCTATAGGTGATTCCTAGCTACTTATGCCATGAATGTCTTGCCCTTACATGAGATATTTCAATATGAGTAACTTTTCTCTTTTCAACTATATGCAAAGCATGTGTCAATATTGTAGCCTTTGGACCAACCATCATTTGGCCAAGCATTCTATCCAACTATAGACAAAAAGTAGTAGCATGTATAGCCACATAAGTATTTCGAACAACCAAGTCTTCCACCAACTTTTGCATACCTCCCTTTCCAAAATTCAAAGCAAGAAGCAATCATGTTTCTTGTGAATGGATCATGACATCTTTTCAAAAGATGAGTTGTCATGCCAAGGCTTCTGGATAAGCATGAGAGAAAGAAGAAAATTTCTTGTTTGTTTTACTCACCTCCCAACCAAATCTACCCACTTTCCACCTTCTAATTGGGTCTCTAGGGCCTGGTTTCATGGTGCAACCGATCGATGTTCCCAAATAGACAAGTCCTACCCAATTTAGCAAGAAATCAAAGGGTATCGCCCAAGCTTCAAACCTTTGAACTTCTTGCCCTTGTCTGGGACACACTAACTAATGGCCCTCTTGGGCTACTTGCCTAGCCAAAGGTTATTATATCTAACATTCTCTCCCCCTTTCAAAAAAAATCATTGTCCTCAATGATTAATGATGGGAACTATCTTTGAATCAGGGCTTTTGATTCCCATGTAGCATCAGTAACTAGTAGACCCTTCCAGGTAAATAGATACTCGTGGAAAGTACAATTACACAATCGTTTCTTTCTCTGATATAGTATCTTGTCTGGTCCATGGTCAACAATTGAATCCTTTTCCTACAAAGACACCATACCATCAATTAGATTATCATACGTGAGATATACTTTCTTAATTTGTTAACATGAAACACTAGATGAACATGGCATCTAGGAGGAAGTTCCAATTGTCAAGCTACATCACTTAGCTTCTAAATAATTTTCCATAGTCCAAAATATCTTGGAGATAACTTTGGACATTTTCCAGTCGATAAACTAGATGACTTGGCTGGTACTTGGAAATTTTTTTTCTCCTAATTCAAAGATCCTACTTGACCTTTTCTTATTTGAAAAATTCTTAGCCCTATCAGCATCTTGCTATAGCTTGGCTTAAGCAATTTCAATATTAGCCGATATGTCAGTAAGAAATTTTGCCATAGTTGGGCATTTCTCATCTGACCTTACTGTACTAGGAAAACTTGGGTTCATTCCATAATTTATTTCAAAAGGAGACAAACCTTTTGCCTTATGAGGGTTGTTATATGCAAATTGTTATATGCAAATTCTAACAAAGACAAATGTGTATCCCAATCTGTTTGTTTATCAGATACATATGCTCTTAGCATGTCTTCTAGTATCTGATTGACTCTTTCTGTTTGACCATCTGTTTCTGGGTGATCACCACTTGACATGTTTAAAGACACATTTAAACGACCAAAGACATGACACCAAAAATAGCTAGTAAACCTAACATCCCTATCAGACACAATGGATGTAGGTAGACCATGCAACCTAAACACATGATCAATAAACAAATCTACGACTTGTGGAGCTTCCACACTTTCACGAGTGGCTACAAAATGAGCTATTTTACTGAAGCAATCCACTATCACTAGGATAGTGTCTTTTTGTCTACGGGTTCTAGGTAAGCCGATAGTGAAATCCATGGAAATACTTTTCCAATTAGATTCTAGAACTTCTAAAGGCATTAGCAAACTTGATGGCTTCACCCTTTCTTCTTTATTAACTTGACATTGAAAGCATTGTTTGACATATTGGCAAACATCCCTAATCAAAGAGTCTCATTCTATGACCTTATAAATTTCTGCCATATAAGAGTCCTCTAAATGTGATTCCTTTATTTCTTGAAGCAATGAGCTTTCTAAAATTGTAAAGATCATTTGATACATGATACGAGATAATGCATTAGCAACAATATTATCCTTACCCTTCTTGTATAGAATTTCCTTATGAAATTCTTGCATCGTTTTAGCCCATCGAGCTTGGTGCCCTCGAAGATCTGGTTGAATAAGAAAATACTTAAGGCTATGATGATCTATATAAGATTTAAAATTTGCACCATATAAATAGTGCTGCCAAACTTTAAGGCAATGAACAATAGCATAAAGCTCTTGTTCATGAAGTGGCCAATTATGTTGGCTTGGGGAAAGTTTCTTACTTTCAAAAGCTATAGGCTTGCCTTCTTGGCTAAGGACTGCACGTGTCATGATGCTACTTGCATTCGTTTCTAAGACAAATGGTTTCTCAGGATCAACTATCTTGAGAACAGGGGCAGCAGAAACTGCTTGTTTCATAGCCTTAAAACTTTCATGTTGCATTGATGTCCACATATAGGGCACCATATCTTGCAACAAATGTGTCATAGGAGCAGCTATATATGAGTATGCGTATATAAATCTCCTATAGAATCCTGGCAATCCCAAGAAGGAATGAAGAGCTATTTCATTTTAGGGTGTCGACCAGCTAAGTATCACAACAACCTTCTTGGGGTCCATCTTGATCCCCTCGGGAGATATAATATGACCACAATACTCTATATCTATTAAACATAGAATCGTCTTGTCTAGGCTAGCATAGAGTTTTGCTTCTTGCAAAGTTTCAAAGACTCTCACCAAATGTGACTCATGTTCATGGATACTCTTACTATACACAAGCACATCGTCAATAAAATCTAAAATGAACTTGCCCATGTATGGTCTTAGTAAATTATTCATTAAAATCATAAAACTAGTAGGAGAATTTGTTAAATTGAAAGGCATAAGCAAATACTCATATTGACCAAGTCTTTTTCTAAAAGTAGTTTTAAAATATCTTCATCTCTTACTCTAATATGGTGATAACCAATTTTTAAATCAATGTTACTAAAGATATCCTATGTCAATGATAAGTCTCTTCTTTGTGTGCCACTTCTTGCTCAACACCAGGTCAAATCTTGCAAGCTGTGCAATTTCAAAATCCAATCTATCCTCATAGGACTAGATCTGTACAGGGAGATCAACAACTCGCTGATGCCATGTATTTGTACCCATCCCATCAGCTAGCTCTACCGAATAACTATATTCTGAAGGGGTAGTCTTGAGCTTTAGCTTCTTGACAAGATTAGAGCTAATAACATTATGTGAAGAGCCCATATTAAATAAAATACACGTAGGCTATCGTGCCATTATGCCTTTTATTACAATGATCTTAGTGTTAGTAAATTGGTACCCCTTTTGTGCCTCAGACGGATAACATTGCAGTTGGCATAGTTGGTACTTTCTTTGTTACTGTGATGCCTAGGATCCATTCATGATAACATGAGTCATGTGGAGATGACTCATCTAGGTCATCTCTCACCTTATCCACATCATGCATTAGACTAAGCACCATTTGAGTAATGACTCTTTCCTTCTTGGGACAAGCCTTAAATTTATTGCTGCCCCATGCATCTGTAACAGAGTCCTTCTCTCATTGCTTTCTCCCTTTGTTGTGGAGTGAGCATGGATTTATTGTAGGCTCTCTCAGCCATAGCAGATACCTTCCTCTTAGTACCTGACAGAGTCTTGATCATATGCACCTCTCGAGTGTCCTTCACACAAGGAGAACTAGATGTAACTGTAGGAGTAAAGACAAGGCGTGCACCTCTAGTCCAAGGAAATCTGTGGGCCTTCCCATATTTAAGGACCAATGCAAGCTCCACTGCCTCATTCAAGGTTTTACATCTCTCCTTCGGAACAAGTGGCCTTAAGGTTTCTTTTAAGCCCATGAAATATTTATGCACTTGCAGAAAGCCAGGAATATTTGAAGGACCTTTAACATAATATCTCTATACTTGTCCGCATATTCGTGGATAGAGTAGCTCTTCTGAGCTATGAAGAACCACGCATCTAGGGACCTTGTTCGCTCATTTTAAGGGAAACAATTATTATAAAGCAATGTCTTAAATGGAATCCAAATAGACGGATCTGCATGATCTTGCTCAATTTTCCACCACCAACACTGAGCAGCATCCATGAGATTATATGTAGCTTGTTGTATCTTTAAAGCATCCTCATGAATATAGTATAACTTAAAACACTGCTCCCATTTAGAAAGCCAGCGTTCCACCACATTTGCAGTCCTTTGTGCTGCCATGCCATTGAAATTAGGCAGCTTAAGGTCTTTAAGCTACCACTTAGCTTCTGGGAATGGAGGAATGACTATGGAGGAGTCATGTACAACTTGTGTGTTAGGCATACATGCATCATGTAAACTCTCCTCTAAAGGCCTCTTGCCTTTATCCAAAGCATTTTGAGTTAAATTTACATTTTTTCAAGCAAAAATCACCTCCCAACCAAATATACCCTCTTTCCACCTTCTAATCGAGTCTCTAGGGCGTGTTTTCATGGTGCACCCAATCAGTGTTCCCAAATAGACAAGTCTTGCCCAATTTAGCAAGAAATCTAAAGGAATACCCCGAGCTTTGGACCTTGGCACTTCTTGCCCTTGTCCAAGACACACTAATTAATGGCCCTCTTTGGCTACTTGCCTGGCTAAAGCTTATTATGTATGACAATAAGCAACACAATCTTTCCTTTCATGTTACAAACTATCATACCACGTATATCTTTTCCTTAGTTTAGGTGCTACTTCTTGTTCCCTTTCCTCTTGTCCTTTCTCATCCAATTTTACGACCTTCAAATAAATATCCTACATGCCTTTAACCAATTCATCTAATACATCTTCCCTAATAGTGGGAACAATAGGTGCAACAATAGGGTTAGCCACAAAAGTAGATGGCTTAATGGATATATCAATTGTTTTGCCTGTAACAATGGGCAAGCTAGATACATGCAATCTTTATCTTCTTCTATGCTTTCTCATTAGTGCACTAGCAACATCCTTTATATGTCTCCACTATGTTTTAAGTCCTATCTCTATAGTTTTATCCTCTAACAAATAATGAAGCTTCTAATGAGAAGATCACGATTTTGCCACTTGTAGAAGCAAATACTCTAACTTGCAAGAGCCTATTGTTCTATAAGATCTAATTGTTGAAACCAACTTTCAATGTCTCTTAATAACACTATCGCCTTAAGACTCTTATTGGGTTTTAGAATCCACTCCTGAAAAGTCTTGTAGGTAATCAAATTGGTGTCTTCAATGTAAAATTTTTCCCTTAGTGTCTTCTTGAAACCTACCCAGTTAGCATCTTGCATGTACAATTTAGTAACTCAAGCTTTCAATTCATGTACAATGACCCATACAAAACACTAGCTCTATGTAAGTTGAGCCACCCCCAAAGAACTCCATCTTTTGAGCATAGATATGCAAATATGAAAATACATTTCTACCATTAAACAACTTCATCTCACACTTTACTACCTATAGAGCATTCATGACAATAATTTTTGTTTGAGAAAAAGTCTACATCACCTATTGTTATTGTTGTACCTTCATAAGTATATTCATATTCTATACTAACTACTATAAAACATCACTAGAAAGTGTACTTGAAGGTTCTCCCATCCTGCTTTTCTTTCTAAATGACCTTTCACGTTGGGTTCATCAATGTTGGAGGGGTTTTAATCAAAAGGTTATATTCACTAGGGATTAAAGATAGAAGGAAGTAGAGAATAGGAGATTGAAGAGAACAAACAGATTAGGTAGGAGATTTAAATGAATCCCAAGAATGCTAGAAATCAAGTTAGCTTCAACACATGTCCATACATCATGAATCAATCATAAAATGTTCTGCCAAGTTTACGAAAGCCTATACACAATAAAAAGACAAAGCTTAATGATCTGAAGCACTATGTATTGATAGAACTTGAGAAGGTAAAACAAATCCTTGTATGGAGCTCCAAATACACTTCAGCCCTGTGTATTCTAAATTATTACAGTAGTCATAAGCTGATTTTTTAATGATGAAACTCCAAGACAAATGGTTCTTGGATTATCTAAACAAATCTACTACTAGTCAAAAGAAATTTCCAAGCATTAGATCTCCTAGAGCTCTCTGTAATACTAAAAATAAGCACCAAACACTAGCTTCTTCTCTACTATTCAGAAGGTAAATTTGATGGTTTTGCTAGCTTCGAAAGGGGAGTAGAACCTCACAACATTTGATCAGAATTCCCTCAGATCCCTCCTTCTCCTTCATTCCAGTTCGGAGCATTGTTTGCTACTTGAAAATTGTGATTTGTCATTCTATAAATTTTGGAGCCGTTCTTTTTGCACGAGGTCTCCCAAAAATGGCTAAGAAGTAACTTGTTTTTTGCATGACACCCTATTCTAGACGTTTACTATACTTTTTGAGGATATTTATAAGAAGTAATATCCAAAATATAAAAAATAGACTAAAATTATAAAAAGATTTTGTATTTGTTGATACTAAAATTTTTCAGCATACTCAAAATGGCCTAAAAAGGATTTCTAAATATTATTTACACATATTTCACAAAAAATTTACTATAATTTTATTAGGGTATATATATATATATATGTATATGTATGTATGTGTGTATGTATGTATGCATGTATGTATGTATGTAAAAATGCACATATAAAATATACATATCCACACTCACACACACATACATGTGATTCACATATTACACATTTGTACACAATATGCACACATCTAAAATGAAGAATGATGAGAGAACAGGGAAAGAAAATAAAAGAAAAGCAATAAAAATAATGAGGAACAAAGATATCACATATTTATAAGACCACATAAGTGGATACACATATATCTTATTGTATTATTCTTATCTATATATTATTTGAAAGTTTAGCATACAAACCCTAAACCAACTAGAAGACTCCCAAGCTTATATGGCACAAGGAGAAGAAGTTTGGTATTCAAGAAATAGATATAGATTGTTTTTGAAGGGTGAGTGGGATCTATATTTTATTCTCTATCATCTCTCTCTTTTTCTGTAATGTGTCCACTAGTATCATCCAGGATACGTCTTAGCAGTCCATCGGAAAGGATGTCTAGAAAACTCCGCCCGGCACTCCCATGGAATGTTACGGGTTTTGCGATCTAGGTCTTCCCGCGTCTGCCACGTAGCGGAAGTATCTGGATGTTCCCACTTAGGATCGAATTAAGGTTTTCCTAATTGGTCATTAGCTAACAGCAACTAGCGTCAGACCCGAGCGCACTACTTTATGCAGAAACGCCAAGTCCGAAGCGGATTCACGCTGCACTTGGTTCAAGGAGAATGGGAAACGAGAGGGATGCAAGGCTCAACCTCTCTGCCATAAGGCATAGTCCCATTCCGTTCCCCTAAAACAGCGTAAATCGGGTAAGACGTAACTCTAGGTCATCGCTCTCGTTATTCGTTTTGATAATCATCCCGCTGTTCTTTGAGATTTTTGAGAAAAGTTCCCGGCTAACCGGGACCACCCAACCGTAGGACGGACCCATCGTCCATCCTCCGCACTTTCCTCGGTTTTTTTTAGTTATGTAATTATCTAACACATTAATTTGACATATAACAATCAGCTTCTTTAATTAATCCTGTTAAGCACTGGTTCCTTCACGTAATCTTATCACGTGACATAGAAAAACAATATCAAGCAAGTTCTTTTTTTTAACACTTCATCATTTTATCTTTGAAATAGAAGGAGTTCCGCCCATCAGCTTGTCCATAATCCGCCGAGGGCTATCGAGTAATCCCCAGGGATCACTATTCCAAGCTTACACCCATAAACTAGTATGCGGGCCTCGAGATCCAATCCCGAGTCACGTTAGCCTCTTGTGCAGGACCCGGAAAGCGAGGGATTTACGGCCAGAGCCCCCCTGGTACCCAAGCGTCCTCCTACTCCAAGTAGAGCTCAACGGAGAGACCTCTTGCGGCGGGTTCGGTCAACCCCCTTGGTTAGGGTTAGGCAGGTAGTCGGGGGTAACTGAAACTACCTCTTCCTTCAGGCCTTTAACCTGAAGTATATGTACTCATTTAATTTGTAATTCATAATTCAAACAGAGCCCTAAAATCTCGAGCAAGCACAAACATTTCCATTAATTAACCGTGTTGTTTGGCAAACTGCTAAGGAAGTGTTCTTTCCTTTTGAGTGTATCAGCACTCGTTCCCAAGGTGTCGTGTAAATTGGCAAGATCCTTTACATTCCGGTGTAGGGTGTACCTTATTAACCCAACTTGGTCAACCCTAAAGTTCCTTAGATATGCTAGTTTCCAGTTTACAACTTTCCTTATTTAGAAGGATATCCAAAAATACGTCCTTTTGCAAGATAACTTGCGTAGGGATCTGCCCTCCTTATTGAGGGTTTTTACCCTTTCTCCTTGTGAATCAATCACAAGACTAAATGATTTCGTACTTGCCACACAAGTCCTGCGATGGAATAATCCGTTTTAGATCCTTTAACCTGACGTATGTCGGGCCTAGGGTTTCTTTTTAAGGATCTCGAGGACCGCCCTAGTTCTTTATCTTTACGAATTTTTTTGACCCTACAATAAGAAAAGTAGTCAAGTGCTTAGGGTATGAATATTTCTATGTTTAGATTGGTTTGGATATCCTTTGGAAGGTAATATTAATCATCTTGTCAGAGTTTTTCTATCCTTGTGACAATTTACTTTTCAGTCAATATAGTTCAATTTAAACTTCCTTTTTCCTTGCAGATGAACTCATGCCAAATAACAAACATTTCCCTTGCTAAGATGTGCAATTAGCAATGATAACTTCCTAGTAATTTGAGCAACGAAAGAAACCTTTCATGAATTTAACAATTTACAATGATTCGTTGCGAAAGGAATAAGACTAATGGTGCAAGATATAATTTCTATACCTTTAGGATTTAACTAAAATATCCTACTATAGTAAATTGATAATCTTGCTCGTAATTTATAATGCTTGATGCAATTCGAAGGAAACTAAGTTCTATACATTATCATTCATTCAAATAAGCTAAACTCCTTCATTACAACTAACTCAGACAAATATATCCTATCCCTAACAATTTCTCTTTGCATGATCGACTTAAAACCGAATTAAAGCCAAGAAGAAAAACCTGGTTTTGGGGTGAGATATCCACATGGATACCGGGAGATGACCCTCCCGTGGCTACGCCTTGGACTTTCTTAGGAGGCATCGCAATTGTAGTTTTTCGAACATGGAATCAGATCCACAACTCCTCTTAGGAATTCCACCGTTGCCTCCTTGCACCGCTTGTCGATAGTAGTTTTTGGAAGGCTCCCTCCTTGGAAGCCAGGGAAATTTGAAAGGGTGTTTCAGAGTCTTCTACGATTAAGACCCATTGAAGCCATGGGGAAGGCTTAATGGTCTTTTAATGACTCGCTCGAATGAGGAACGAAAAGGGATGGAGAAAAAAACACAAGGTGCGGGAGAGAACTCTAAGGAAATATAGTAACCATAAAGGTTATAAGTAAGGACGAAGGACCCTTAGGTCAACTTGGAGAAAAGGGTTCGCAATACGCCACAAGGGGAGGGTAAGAGAAGGTTTAAACACGGGGGGAACAAAAAAAAAAAAGGTGATTCCCATATCCACGCAAAAAGGGGGTCTAAGGGTTTATAGAACACGGAGGGTGATAAGACCTTTGAGGCCTTAGTTTTTCTAGAGGAAAAAGGGGGCTTATAAGGTTAAAAAAACGGGGGTTAATAATCCCAAAAGAAGGGCTTAAGGGTTTAACACAGGGGGTTCCAAAATGCCATGGAAGGGGTTTTAGCACGAGTGTGAAAGGGGGGGTTAGGAGGATTTTAAACCCGAGGGAAAAATTTTGATGAGGCAACAACAAGGGGGATGAAAGGGGGCTTAAGGGAATTAAAACCGGGAGGGGGATAATAAGGTATAGGAAGGGGGCTAAGGAGGCCCCCCCTTTGGAAGCTTCTGACTTCCAAAAGATTACGTGGGGGGGAGGGGTGTGTGAGAGCCATCTATCGACGGCGGAAAGGAAGGCAGCAGCTTCCTATGGCTAATTGGCAGTCCAGTCCTCATCCACATCACAGCAATGAGGCAGCCCTCCCTCCTTACGGTAGTGGCACAACACGGCGTTATGGCGGCAGTTCACTCTCTCCTTCAGTCCCTTCACGGCAAGTGCTGGTGTCGTTTGGCAACGCCTTCTTCTGGCCCTCGTACCTCCCACCTTTTTTTTACGGCAGCGGCCTTAGCTTTTTTTATAGGGGGGAGAGAATCCCTCCCCCCTTACCTGTCATCATGCATGGCAAGGGAGCCAAGCAAGCTCTAGCCGAGCTTGTTGGCTCCTCCATTCCACCTCGCATGCTCCCACTGGACATGCCACCGTGAAGGCGAAAAAGATTTTATTTTTTTCCTTTTAATATATTACATTCTCTCGCCCTTAGGAGAATCGAGATGTCCTCATCTCGAGATAAACTGGGGATACTGATGGTTGAGGGTGCCTTCATCTACCCAGGTGGCATCCTCTTCGGAATAATATTTCCACTGGACGAGGCATTCTCTTAAGGTTCTAGATCTTAACTGTCTCTCCCTAACATCTAAGATCCTATCCGGTCTTAGTTCAAGGACTCCTTGACTAGGCATTACAATTTGTTGGTCATCAGGTACATGATTAGGGTTGGGTACATATTTTTTCAATAGGCTGATATGGAATACATTGTGAACTTTTAGGTTCTCAGGGAGTTGCAATCTATAAGCATTGGGTCCTAGGCATTTGAGGATTTTGTACGGCCCACAATTCCTTGGACTTAGCTTCTTGCATTCTCCTAGGGATAGAGAACTCTTTTTAGGGTGTACACTAATGAAGACCATGTCTCCTTCTTCGAAGACTCTTTCTTGATGTTTCAAATCTGTGTATGCCTTTTGTCTATCCTTGGCCGCTTGTATGTCTTGTCTTATTGACTTTATTTGATCATCCATGTCTTCCAACATCTGTCTTGATGCTTCAACTCTTAGGGTTGGATCAAAAAAGTTTAGGGGACTTCGACAATCATGACCATACAATGCCTGGAAAGGAGTCATCAGAATGCTCTGCTGGTAAGAAGCATTGTAGGCAAATTCAACTAATGGCAAGTATTGAATTCACCTCTTCGGATCTCGACAGTAGTATGCCCTAAGCATATCTTCGATGATTTGATTTACTCGCTCTATTTGGCCATCCGTTTGGGGATAGTAAGCGGTGCTAAAACAGAGTTGAGTCCCAATAGCTTCAAAGATAGCTCTCCAGAAGTGTGATGTGAAGAGAGAATCTCGATCACTAATGATTCTTCTAGGTAACCCATGTAGCTTGAATATCTCCTTGATAAACAATCTTGCAATGTCGGAGGCTTTATAGTTTGTCTTTACTGGTATCAGGTGTGCAACCTTGGTAAGCATGTCAACCACAACCATAATGGAATTGTATCCTCCTTGGACTTGGGGTAGGCCCACAACAAAATCCATACTAATGAATTCCCATTTCATTTGGGGAATATCAAGCGGTTGTAGTTTCCCTGGCATCATGACATGTTTGGCTTTGATACGTTGGCAAGACAAACACTCAGTGACATATTTGAGAATGTCACCTTTAAGCCTCTCCCAATGGTAGCTCTTCCTAACTGCATTAAGAGTCTTAGCATAGCCAGGATGTCCTGCGAAAGGAGAATCATGAGCTTCCCATAATATCTTCTGCTTAAGTGACTGGCTCGCTGGTATACATAGCCTTGTTTTGTAGTAGACAAGTCCATTATCAATGGAAAATTCCTGATACTTAGCTTGCCACTTCTGATTCTGCTCCTTGGTAGATATTTCCTTTATCATTGTTTGGTAGGCAAAATCATGGCATGCTTCCTCTCTAGCTAGTTCAAGTATAGGGTTGTTTGGCATAGATACTTTTGTAGCCAAAGATCTGGCCGTTGATGGATTCTGCAAGATTAGGGAATTTAGGAATGCCTTGCAACTGAGTGCATCGGCAACTACATTCTCCTTCCCTGGTCGGTACTTGATTTCAAAATCATATTCCTCCAATACTTCAATCCACTGACGTTGCCTCATGTTGAGCTTGTTCTGGGTAAAAATCCATTTGAGACTCTTATGTTCGGTTACTAGAGTAAACTTATTACCCAATAGGTAGTGTCTCTAAAGCTTTAGAGCATGGATGACAACTAGTAATTCCAGATCATGCGTAGCATAGTTCTTTTCATGACTCTTCAATTTCCTTGAAGAGTATGCCACTGGATGACCTTCCTGCATAAGTACACATCCCAAGGCAAGAATGCTAGCATCAGTTACTACCTCAAACTCCTTATTGAGGTCAGGAAGTTTTAGAATAGGTGCTGATGCCAAACTTTGCTTCAATTTGTCGAAGCTATTTTGTTCGAAAGTTGACCATGTAATGAAGGTCTGTTTCTTTAGTATGTTTGTTCGGTCAACCCCCTTGGTTAGGGTTACGCAGGTAGTCGGGGGTAGCTGAAACTGCCTCTTCCTTCAGGCCTTTAACCTGAAGTATATGTACTCATTTAATTGGTAATTCATAATTCAAACAGAGCCCTAAAATCTTTAGCAAGCACAAACACTTCCATTAATAAACCGTGTTGTTTGGCAAACTGCTAAGGAAGTGTTCTTTCCTTTTGAGTGTATCAGCACTCATTCCCAAGGTGTCTTGTAAATTGGCAAGATTCTTTACATTCCGGTGTAGGGCGTACCTTATTAACCCAACTTGGTCAACCCTAAAGTTCCTTAGATATGCTAGTTTCCGGTTTACAACTTTCCTTATTTAGAAGGATATCCAAAAATACGTCCTTTTGCAAGATAACTTGCGTAGGGATCTGCCATCCTTATTGAGGGTTTTTACCCTTTCTCCTTGTGAATCAATCACAAGACTAAATGATTTCGTACTTGGTGTGCAAGTCCTGCGATGAAATAATCCGTTTTAGATCCTTTAAGCTGACGTATGTCGGGCCTAGGGTTTCTTTTTAAGGATCTCGGGGACAGCCCTAGTTCTTTATCTTTACGAATTTTTTTGACCCTACAATAAGGAAAGTAGTCAAGTGCTTAGGGTATGAATATTTCTATGTTTAGATTGGTTTGGATATCTTTTGGAAGGTAATATTAATCGTCTTGTCAGAGTTTTTCTATCCTTGTGACAATTTATTTTTCAGTCAATACAGTTCAATTTAAACTTCCTTTTTCCTTGCAGATGAACTCATGCCAAATAACAAACATTTCCCTTGCTAAGATGTGCAATTAGCAATGATAACTTCCTAGTAATTTGAGCAACGAAAGAAACCTTTCATGAATTTAACCATTTACAATGATTCATTGCGAAAGGAATAAGACTAATGGTGCAAGATATAATTTCTATACCTTTAGGATTTAACTAAAATATACTACTATAGTAAATGGATAATCTTGCTCGTAATTTATAATGCTTGATGCAATTCGAAGGAAACTAAGTTCTACACATTATCATTCATTCAAATAAGCTAAAATCCTTCATTACAAATAACTCGGACAAATATATCCTATCCCTAACAATTTCTCTTTGCATGATCGACTTAAAACCGAATTAAAGCCAAGAAGAAAAACCTGGTTTTGGGGTGAGATATCCACATGGATACCGGGAGATGACCTCCCGCGGCTACGCCTTGGACTTTCTTAGGAGGCATTGCAATTGTAGTTTTTCGAACATGGAAGCAGATCCACAACTCCTCCTAGGAATTCCACCATCGCTTCCTTGCACCACTTGTCGATAGTAGTTTTTGGAAGGCTCCCTCCTTGGAAGCCAGGGAAATTTGAAAGGGTGTTTTATAGTCTTCTATGATTAAGACCCATTGAAGCCATGGGGAAGGCTTAATGGTCTTTTAATGACTCGCTCGAACGAGGAACGAAAAGGGATGGAGAAAAAAACACAAGGTGCGGGAGAGAACTCTAAGGGAATATAGTAACCATAAAGGTTATAAGTAAGGACGAAGGACCCTTAGGTCAACTTGGAGAAAAGGGTTCTCAATATGCCACAAGGGGAGGGTTAGAGAAGGTTTAAACACGGGGGAACCAAAAAAAAAAAGGTGATTCCAATATCCACGCAAAAAGGGGGTCTAAGGGTTTGTAGAACACGGAGGGTGATAAGACCTTTGAGGCCTTAGTTTTTCCAGAGGAAAAAGGGGGCTTATAAGGTTAAAAAAACCGAGGGTTAATAATCCCAAAAGAAGGGCTTAAGGGCTTAACACGGGGGGGTCCAAAATGTCATGGAAGGGGTTTTAGCATGAGGATGAAAGGGGGGGTTAGGAGGATTTTAAAGCAGGGGGAAAAATTTTGATGAGGCAACAACAAAGGGGATGAAAGGGGGCTTAAGGGAATTAAAACCGAGAGGGGGATAATAAGGTATAGGAAGGGGGCTAAGGAGGCCCCCCCTTTGGAAGCTTCTGACTTCCAAAAGATTACATGGGGGGGGGGGGGGGGGTGTGTGTGAGAGCCGTCTATCGATGGCGGAAAGGAAGGCAGCGGCTTCCTATGGCTGATCGGCAGTCCAGTCCTGGTCCAGAGCACAGGAATGAGGTGGCCCTCCCTCCTTACGGCAGCGGCACGGCACGTCGTTATGGCGGATCGACAGTCCAGTCCTCGTCCACAGCACAGCAATGAGGCGGCCCTCCCTCCTTACGGTAGCGGCACGGCACGACGTTATGGCGGCGGTTCACTCTCTCCTTCCGTCCCTTCAGGGCAGGTGCTGGTGTCGTTTGGCAGTGCCTTCTTCTAGCCCTCGTACCTCCCACCTTTTTTTTATGGCAGCGGCCTTAGCTTTTTTTATAGGGGGGGAGAGAATCCCTCCCCCCTTACCTGTCATCATGCATGGCAAGGGAGCCAAGCAAGCTCCAGCGAGGAGCTTGCTGGCTCCTCCATTCCACCTCGCATGCTCCCACTCGACACGCCGCTGTGAAGGCGAAAAAGATTTTCTTTTTTTCCTTTTAATATATTACATTTTCTCTCTCATTTGAATATGCATGGACCCACACACATACACTTTCTCTCTATTAATTAAACATAGAATATGATCATAAAAAGGATAAAGTTGAGGCTCTAAAAACTTGTATGTCAATCTCTCTCTCCCCCTCTTTTCCTAGAGAAAGATATGTTTTTATTTTTATTAAACATATGAAATGATATAATGTTGTAATGATTGAATATATGTGCATATTGCATACTCAAAAAATACTCACAAATGCCTTGGGGAGTCACTCATGAATATATGTGTTTATTATGTGGGTTCAAAATAACAATTTTTATACAATATTTACTTATAAAAGGATGTTATATAAATACATTTTTTAAATTAAATACAACAAAAGTTTACATATAAAGATATTTACAAACAGACCCTAAATGCACTTGATATAGAGGATATGTATGTAGTAAATACCTTAAGAGAAATGCACATACATTGTAAAAAAAGAGTTGAATTGCTTTTCTAATTGAACATATGAGATGACATGAGATAATAATTTCAATGGTTAAACATGTTCATGGAATATATACTTACTATAAAACCATGCATGATTGCACATAGACTATAAAAATACATGATGTATGTACACATACCTATATATGTGTGTATGCTGTGCAAACATATATAGACATGAATGCATATATACACACATGAATATGCATACATTCTCGTATATACATTAACATATATAAAATAGAGAGAGTGAGGACAGGAGAGAGCATCTACACACTCTTATACAATATGCACCTAGAAACATGTACACACACATATATAGGCATATATATCTACACACACACACACACACACACACACATATACACATATACATAAAGATCTATATGCATACACATATATCTACATGTGTACACAATATACATATCTGTGAGGTGAAGAAATATGAGGGACAAGGGCAAGAAAAAGAAACAAGATAATAAAAATGATGACAGGAAGATAGATGGTACATATTTATAAAACCACATAAAGATACACATGTATTAAACACACACACGTGGACATGCACATACATGCACATAGACACATGTATATGGAGAGAGAGAGAGAGAGAGAGAGAGAGAGAGAGAGAGAGAAGAAGAAGAAGAACAACAACAACAACAACAACAACCACAAGAAAAAGAATAGGAGTTAGGAGAGAGAGAGGACATACAAATAATGAGAAGGGAGTATGCATGCTTATTTGAAAACACAAATGGAGACACATGTATAAAACATAAATATACTCGCATAAAACTAATATACATATACACATTTACATAAATTTAAGTACATAATACTATAATTCAAAGTACATAGTAAAATCATATTTAGAATGAAATATTCAAAATATATAAATCTAGTTTATAATACAATTTTTCCAAATTGACATGGTACTACAATAGTGATTATTGATTTGTATTTTTATCTTAAAAATCAACTTAATTAAAATATAGTAGTTCAAATTGATAACTAAGTCTAATGTAATAAAATATATAAGAACTAAAGATATTTTGATTTTAAAATTTATTGGAAATAATTTTAATGAATGATTTATTATTTAAAGATTAATATTAATACTTGATATTAGAAGAATTTCATATTGCTTTAAGTATAATCTAAGAATATATATATATATAATAACTTCTCTCATAAAAATAAAAATAAAATTTATATAATATATACTAATAGTAAAAATTAAACAATAAAATATATGTTATGAAAATTGAAGGCAGTTTTGACTATTACATTAATAATACATACTATGTAGTATATACAATTATATTATTCATCAATTATATCAAAAAATCTCTATAAATATAGTAATAAAATATTAAATAAACATTATTATATATTGATATTTTTTATAATATTTAAATATCATATACTATATAGCATATTATTACATATACTGCAAAGTGGCCATCACTGAATTAATGATTTCTTTTACTTTATTAATAACATTACATATCATATATGTATTATATCAATATTATGTTATTATATTTTCATTACCTAATTGCTTCTATGTAGAGCATTAGCTATTCTTCCGGTGCAAAGCACGAGGAGAATTTAAACATAGAGCACCAACCATTCTCACATTGGGATAATCTAGGCATAGAGCACCTAGTGTGAGTTGTAGATATCTTTTATTTGATTTGATAAATTTTCTATTATGCATGTTGGTCAAGGCTAAAGTTATGAGTTACTCTTTAAAAAAGGTTATGGCTTCATGTTGCCTTGTGAAAAAGGAATGATACAAACATTAGTCTTTTAAAATCGATCAACTTCAAGAAGTCCCAAACAACCTAAAAAGGAGGGGGGGTTCCTCCATTAGTTCCTAGATGTATTTTTCTTGAGCATTGCTTTGATGTTTCACTTCTACTCTTGAGACTTTCATATCTAATCATGCCTTTTTGTATCCTTCCATATAATAAACATGCATTAATGATTTCTTTTACTTTATTAATAACATTACATATCATATATGTATTATATCAATATTATGTTATTATATTTTCATTACCTAATTGCTTCTATGTAGAGCATTAGCTATTCTTCCGGCGCAAAGCATGAGGAGAATTTAAACATAGAGCACCAACCATTCTCACATTGGGATAATCTAGGCATAGAGCACCTAGTGTGAGTTGTAGATATCTTTTATTTGATTTGATAAATTTTCTATTATGCATGTTGGTCAAGGCTAAAGTTATGAGTTACTCTTTAAAAAAGGTTATGGCTTCATGTTGCTTTGTGAAAAAGGAATGATACAAACATTAGTTTTTTAAAATCAATCAACTTCAAGAAGTCCCAAACAACCTAAAAAGGAGGGGGGGTTCCTCCATTAGTTCCTAGATGTATTTTTCTTGAACATTGCTTTGATGTTTCACTTCTACTCTTGAGACTTTCATATCTAATCATGCCTTTTTGTATCCTTCCATATAATAAACATGTTTAGTTAGTATGTCATCATTTGTTTTGAAATTTGTGCCCTTCTATGTCATTAACTTATAATGATTGTAGTGGTCTCTAGCTTCACTTTCACATGAGCTATAAAACCAAGGAATATGGACATCAAGGTACAACAAATTAAATTATTCAAACCTTCAATCTGATACTTTAGAGCTTAGGTCTCTCAAGTAGCTAATGTGCATTAGGCTAGGTTCACACTAGAAGACATAAGGAAAAGAGGAGGTGTGTGATGATGTAACCTTTGTACATTTCATTTGAAATAAGAAGGTTGTACATTTCATTTAAAAAATGGTTATATTCTATTCTAAAAAAATCACAAAATCTAAGGATATTTGCACATGATGTAGAGGATATAGATATAGTAACTTCCCCAAGTATGAATTCACCCTTTCTGTATTTGTAGGTCATAAAAATCAAAATGATATTGTTACCAGTGTGGAGTGTTTTTTGGAGACCCAAATAGAGTTTAGGGAAGATGTGATGACACTAGAGGAAGCCACAACAAGGAAGGAAAGGCTAGGTTTTGTGCAAGTTGGCATACAAACTCACATTTATAACTTTTACTACCCAAACCATAAACTTGGCTTAGGAAGAAGAGTGGTCTAGGATTTCTTTCATGGAATAGCCAATTTTTTTAGGAAGTGCACTGATCCATGGTGTGGAAATATTTGAAGTATATGATGATTGCAGACTCTAATATCCACTAACTCACACTAGATGGATGGAGCACATTATGCACAGTAAATAAGAATAATATATAATCCATCATTATTTTGTATCTTGGAGATAGAGTACTTGTGTATGTAGTGAGTGCCAAAAAAGATATATAAAGCACATTTCCAGTCATTGAGTAGCAACTAGCTCATTTGGAGTATGCACATTAAGAAATATAGGACAAGCTCAAATAGCTCCATTTCACCATTGTTGTCTATAAGGAGTTCAATGGTGGCTGCGAGGATTTTCAAAGGACACATGGATGCTCATGAAGAGTATGATTGGCTTTGAAGTTATGCAAGGTTTCATCATGACTAGAAAAGAAAGAAGATGGAGGATGTTTGAAGAAATCATTTTGGGGTTATCTTCCATTATTCTTCATCAACAAAGAGCATCTTGTGGAATTCATACAAGGAAATGAAAGCTTGTCATGCCCTTCACCAATGTCACCTTGAGGTGTTTAGGAACTCAAGTTGAAGAGCACAAGCTTTACACATTTCTATGGTTACATACTTCATTTTGTAAGGCTTACACGTCTCTATTGACATAGAATAGTCTAGACCTATTTTGGGACGACTACTCATTGAAGGTTGCTAATACACATGCATTTCTTATTCATTTGAAGTGGTTGATGGTTTTTTTCAAAGTTATTGAAAAAAACTAAAGAAAGAATGTGTTGATTTATAGTCAAAATTAGACAAAGTTTCTAACATCATAAGAAATGGCTACTAGCTTGCAAGCTACACCTTATGCAAGACTTACATGATGTAGGGAGGGAATCCTTGAGTATGCAAGGCTTACATGATGTAGAGAGGGAATCCTTGAGTATTCAAGTCTATGCATTAATGATCCAGAAGATTATGTATTAGTTGAGGAATATTGATGTAGGTTTTGATGATGATAGCTTAGTAGCAACTTACCTACATTGGAAAAAGAGTATGAGTCCTCTCCCACTAGTATAAATATTGTAGAGAACATTTGAACATTCCATGTTATTATCCCACTATTTATTAGTGAAGAAACGAGGCTAATAAAGGAAGGGATCATTGTTGGCACTAGTATTAATGCAAGATCTAGCAAATATGACCATGCATTAGTGGCCAATGGCAGCCAACATAGAGGAAAAGGAAAAAATATATGTTCGACAACAAGAATATGCCAACATAATTACCCAAATCATCAAGGAAATTAGGCTCAAAATAATTAGTTTCGAGAAGGATATGCTAGAAAGAGGAGGGTATATGATGAGGGAGATTTTCAAAGTAACCGTGCATCAAAGATCAATCCCATGTACAACGTTTTTAAAGCTATGCATCTTGCATTTGGTGCTATTTACAAACCAGATGAAGTGTGTTATGCAATCATGTGACATCACATCTCAAGTAGTTTGGGAGCATGAATCTAGTGATTCAAGCATCTTTTGTGCACACAAGTGATGATAGTAAACACTATATTACTCATGTGGGGAATGTACCCATAGAAGAAAATAATGATTAGAGGCCAACAATTTGGGTGATTTCATGTATATCCCCAGCATAACAAATAATATTGTGTCAATTGGTCAAATAATAGAGAGGGATCTTGAATTTTCTAAAACAAGCGTAGTTGTATAGTACTGAATACATCACATATAATTTATGCATCTAGATTGTGGTGTCATAAAATTCTATATCTATACTATGAAGGCAGATGAAAACCTATAACTTCATGCATTTTGGGATCTCTATACATAGGACATGGAAATATAGGTTATATGGGAGCTAGACAAGTGGAGAAAAGAGAGAAGAATTGTAACGTGTCCGCTTGTCCACTTGGGGGACATGTCTTAGCAGCCCATCAAGAAGAGAGTCTACAAAGCGTCGCTTGGCACTCGCAAGGAATGTCACAGGGTTTGCGATCTAGGTCTTCCCGAGTCTGCGGCCGTTCCCATTTAGGATCAACCTGAAGTCAGGGTTTCTTTCCTATCAGCAAAGTCTCTAGGAAGTAGCTAGCGTCGAGCTCCAGATGAACCACTTTGCGTAGAAACAACAGAGTCAAAGCGAATTTATGTTGCACTTGGTTCATGGGGAATGGGAAAGGAGAGGGATGCGGAGCTCGATCTCTCTGCCCATAAGGCATAGTCCCATTTCGCTCCCCTAAAACAACATAAATCGGGATTCTAACTCTACTGACTCTAGGGTCTTCACAGTATCATTTTCACATATTTTGAGAAAAGTTCCCAGCTAACCGGGACCACACTTCCGTAGGATGGACCCAAGTCACGTCCACCACACTTTCCTCGGTTTGATTGGTTATCTAATTACCTACCACATTATATTTGACATGCAAAAGAAGCTTCCTTAGTTAATCAATTTGAACACAGGTTCCTTCACTATCTTAGGCACTGACACAAAAACAAAGTCAAGCAAGTTCCTTTTTCAAATATCTGATCTTTATTTATCATAGTCTTGGAATACATCAAGTATCATGTCCGAAGGCTATCCCAGCAATCAACAGGATTACTACTCCAAGTTTCCACCCATAGACTAGTACACATGTCTCGAGATCCCATCTTGAGTCACATCGGCCTCTTGTGCGAGATCTGGAGGCAAGGAATTTACAGCGAGAGCCTCACCTAGCACCCACTGAGAGATCTCTCACGGCGGGTTCGGTCCACATATGCGATGTGGCTAACAGTCCCCTTGGATAGGGCTAGGAAGACATTCGGAGGCAACTGAACCTGCCTCTCCCTCCATGCTTTTAACCTGAAGCATTAAGTTTTTTACCTTGAATTAGTTCCTTGAGTAAGGAAATTCAAACAATATACCTAAGTGTACAATCACGATCATTTCGGAGGCCATTTGTATGACCAACGGCTAAGGTGTGATTCCTTTTTCCCGGATGCTCCCAACATCCGATCCTAGATCGTTCGTGACTCGGTGAGATCCCAAGGGCTTGGCAAGCCAGGTTTCTTATATTCCCTTTTTCTTTGGGTTAGGGTTTGTATCATACCGACCCTAATTATCCTTACCTTAGGTCTCCTTGTAAAATAGATCATGGACAATCCCATCGTCTTCGGTTGGTCAACTTGCTGGTTATCTCCTAGATTCCTTGAAGTACCTATGTATCTTTATCTTTTATCTTAATTGATCAAGATTGTCTATCCCCTTGACCATGGCTGGTCAAGATGGCTCTGTTTAGAATAGTTCCTACTCCGACTTAAGTATAATCGTCTTAAGCCCTCTTAATAATGCTCACAAGCACTAAGCTTTTACCTATCCCTCCTGAAGTCATCAAGGGCTTTGTCATGGGATTCATGCATCTCAATCCCATTTGGTAAATTACAAACAATGTTGAGTTTTCCCAACAACTTTAATGCATGCAACATAATGCCATGCTTCATTTCAATGCTTATAATTTTGATATAATCCATACGATATTTTATGCCACACATGCGAATGTACTTTCTATGCATGCAATCTTAACATTATCCTCTATGTAATTATTTACACAATCCATAACCTTCTTGAATGATCTAACTTTATGTGATCATTGTATGAGTGTAGCTACACTTTAATATTTTATGCAGATTATTACATGTACCTTAGAATCCATCTTGCAATATGGAGATGCACTTTGTTTCTTTCAATTTCCTTTGAAATGCATTTTAAGCAAGAACTTGTGCAAGGAGCAATGCACTTTATGCAAGAATTCTTGCAAGATGTTTTTGGTAATTTATGATACAATTATCTAATCAATTTCACCTATTATGATGCCATCTTACAACAAAAATTATCTTGCTCATTACATACATCAAAACTAAGTTCATACCTAGGAAATTATCAGACACACAATTAATGTGATGCATGTGAATATGATTTTTCATCGTGATAATTATAACCTATGATTTAATAATAGAGCAACCGGGTTTGGAGTGATGCCTTCATTCCAGCGGTATTGATGCCTGATCAACTATTCGTGGTTGCGATGCCACATTGATTCAAACCTCCATCCACACTTGTAGGGTTTCCGGCCATCTTTGTGGAACTACGCTTCAGGGCCATACTCGAAGACGCGTGTATGAGAAATAGAATTTCCGCACTCTCCTATGCAAAATTCTTGCTGCCTCTCCTTGAGTGGAGGAAGAGATTGAAGGGGGAGGGGTGTATTTCTGGAGATGTCAAGAGGGGTGTGTGATCTCTCTTTAAGGGGGGGAGAAGAAGCTTCTAGAAGCTTCTCTCTCTCTCTCTCTCCCTCTCCCTCTCCCTCTCCCTCTCTCTCTTCTCTCTCTTCTCTCTCTCTCTCTCTCTCTCTCTCTCTCTCCTCCTTCTTCTTCTTCTTCTTCTTCTTCTCTCTTCTTCTTCTTCTCTTCTTCTCCTCTCTCTCTCTCCCTCTTCTTCTTCTTCTCTTCTCCTCCTTCTCTCTCTCCCTCTTCTCCTTCTTCTTCTTCTTCTTCTCTTCTTCTCCTCTCTCTCTCTCCCTCTTCTTTGGGGTGGTGTTTTCTGATCACGGGGGGAGGGGGGGCTGCTCCTACCAATGACGTCCACAGGGGGGCGCTACCTTCCAGCCTCACGAGGGGCTCTGTTTTATAGAGGAAGGGAGGGAGGTGGTATGGGGGGGGGGGAGGGAAGATGACTATTCACAGTCGCCACCCCTCCCACCTGGGGGGCTGCATGCCCCCCTTTCTATCTTGACTCTCTCTGTCACTCTCTCTCCCCACGTAGTCGGCAGGGGGAGAGAGCAAGGGAGCAAAAAATTTTGAATTAATCTTTTAAAAAAAATTTAAGGGGGGGTTCGCATGGGGGAATGCATGGGGGCACGAGGGATATTACAAGAATAGGGCCAACATAGGAGAAAAAAGATGCAAATCATTTAAAACTATTATGGAGGGCTAGGAAAAACCATGGAGAAGAAGGGTGCTCATAATCATGCAAGTTGGAGGCTTTGGTAAAGCGGAACAAAGATAAATACTCATGAAAATTCAAGGTATTGATTGGGGTAGCAAAGGAGTGAGTTTGTGGCTCATATGAGCTATGGGAAATAGACAAAAATACAACATTCATGCTACATATACCTATCTTGAATTTTTACCATAAATCTTTGAACATAGGGATCAATACCAGATGCATATGCTTGTCTAGAATAAGTGAATGCTTGAAGTAGATAAGGAATACTAAGTTAAAGTAATTTTAGAATAGCACAAAGGAGGCTCCTTACTATTGTATGTAATAGGAAAATATGGTTGAATTCATATAACTAGACCCATACAAGGAATTCGTAGTATGTGGAGCTTACCATCACTTGTGAACATGCCCATATGATGGTAACTACTATAAAAACCATATTGGGGAATATGGGAATTTCCCATAAGTTTGGGACACATGGTCAAATCTTTGGATTTGTTATAACATGAACACTATAACTCCACATCGAGCTCTCTATAGCTTAATAAATTCCATTTTTCAAGCGCTTTCCAATGATAGGTCACATCATATGGTTTTGAGAAACTTATGGACATGTTATCTGAGTGCCACCTTTTTAGTATTAAAAAAATGGGAATTGGGAGATTCTCAAACTCACTAATATTGTGTTTACGTGTACATGCATGTCTAAAGCACGTCTATTGGTGCGTGTGAATTTCCTCATACATGCGACTATAGATGCAAAATTGTAGACGCACAAATAGACGGGCTTGTAGATGTGCCCGTAATATTTTCTCTCAATTCAAAAATCGCGTCTAAAAGTGTGTCTTAGAGGCATTTTTGTTGTAGTGTCTCATGCGAGCCATCACCCTCCTCCCCTCATCATTCATGATGATGGCTCCTGACCTATTATCGACTAGATATGCATATCCCCCTGGGGTATGCCTAAGATGGGTCCTCTCCCATCTGCGTCCACGCTCTTGGGCATATCCAGGAGACCCTAAAAGCACCATCATGAGGCGAGTCATGCTGCTGCTGTCTATGGTGTTGGGGTCAAAATAGAGGGGTGGGAGGTGGCATTCTTGGGGTGCGCGCTCTTGGTGGAGTAGGATCCTAATTAGCCTAAGATAATTACAAGTGCTGATGAATGCGGGGTCGGGACAGGAGGTGAACTTGCTAAGAAATCTATCTATAGAGCTATACAAATCGGGGAGGGTGAAGAGAAGGGCGTCCCTATGGGAGGTGCTATTGGTATTATAGATAATGGGGGAGTCGAACCTGCCGTGGATGAACGGATTGAAGTCTACACCTACCCTTTGAGGATACGGCATAAAAGTAGGATTGTTTCTCTCCGAAGGGAGGGTGTTGCAAAATGCCATCCACGCGTCAAGGTTGACATAAAAAATGCGTCTCCTCCAGGTGGGTTGGAAATTATAGCCTTTCACGGATCTAGGCACCTGGAGAACTTTATCTTGCCAAAATTCGCGGTCCTCGGCTCCCCAAGCAGTTGGGTGAGCCTCACGCTCAGCTAACCACTTGGCTTTGAGCCTTGCACCCATAGCAATGACGTCCTCTACAAGTTGAATGGGAAGTACCCTATTCAAGGTAGTGGGAAACTCAAAGCGCAAGTCAAAGGGGTCACGGTTATACTCTTGTTGTTCCCAGATAATCAATTTGGCACAGAATTCAGCAGGGGGATCTTGAGTGTGTGGTAGGAGAGGGGCAGGCTATCTTGGAATGGGTTTGGTATTCAGCTTTCTCCTTGCCTTCTCCACCATCTCTTTCCTGCGGTTGGTTTGGACCGCTCTTCTCTCGGCAGATGTATCAGGGGGCTGCACTTCTGGTTGTTGTGGCTGAGGGGGTGGTGGGACGTATTCCTCCTCCTAAGGTCCCAAATCGAACTCCGGTTCACCCCCTTCTGCTTTCTCGTCTTCTTGTGCTTTTTTCTCTGTGAAACTGAGGTCATCTATTTCCTGCACCGTCAAGCCTACTTGTGCAGGATATCTTCTCTGCTCCTCTAGGCTCTGCCGCGGGTCTCCTAGCTACAGCGGCACGTGCAGGCTTGCTGTGAGCGCTCTGCGTGCAATGGTTAGTTTCCTTTGCAGCTGATCATTGGCTTCATCTCCTTCTAGTCTGGTGGAGTGGAGCAGTGTATTGAGGAAGGTGTGCTGTTGGGCTATCATGGAGAGTTGGACCGCCTCTGCCTGATTCTCAGCCAGCACCCTGTCTCCTTTGGCCTTGGCTAGCCGGCGTGCTAAGTCCTGTATTCTCTGCCTTGTGATCGGCCCATTCTTTTGCTCTTTTTTCCATATCTTCCAGGCTCTCCCCTGATGGAGGGTCATTGCCCTGAGCTGTTGCTGCTGGGCCTTGAGCTCGCAATGTAGGCGAGACTGCTCTTGGCGTTCATTTGCGATTTGTGCATTGAGCTGGTCCAGCTTCACTTGCATCCTTTGCACCTGTTCTGCCCTTAACTAGTCCAGCTCTGCAGCCTCCTGTCTAATCTTGTCAAGCTAGCTTTGTGCTTCAAGGTTGACTGCAGATAGCAGATCATTCTTGCGCCGAAGGTGGGCATTTATTTCCCTCTCCCCATTGAGACGCTCCATCAAGTTTTTTCTCCTTCCTAGGCAGCGTCACGTTCCTTCAGGGTTTTTAATTCCTATGCCTCCTTAGTGCCGGCTTCCTCCCTGATCACAACGATTTCCCTTTGATATTTTGTTATCTGCTTTGTTCTCTCCAGCTGGAGGGCAGCTTATGATTCTCGTTCTGCTACCAGCTCCTCCACGGCTATCCTCATTTCTTCCCTGGCCCTTTCCAACTGCAAGAGCAGCTCCTTAACATATTCGTCGTATTGGCCTACTGGAGGTGGGGGGTGGGGCATGGTCGTAGTGGTGACAATATCTTCTATTTTTTGCCTTTTTAGTTTCGGCCTTGGCTCCAGTTCAGTCATGGCTGCTCTTTTGGCTCCTGATGTTGGGGTGGTCACGGCCGCTTCCCTTGTCAGCTCCCGTTTCACCAAAAATTGTAGCCAAGTGACCATGTTGCTCTTGTCAACTTTTGGGGTGGACCCTTGGGTGGCGGTGGCAAGGGGTGTCGTCATGATAGGAGTGGCTGGCATGGATGGTATGAAAAGGGGGAGAGTTGGCATCGATTTGGTGCGGACCCTCTACGCCTTCCTCATCTCTTATGTGCTGCTCCTCGATGGAGCGATGGGTTGCCAGCTCTAATTCTTCCTCTTCCTTCCTTCTCAGCTCCTCCTCGGCCTTCTTTTTTCTTCTCTCCTCATCCTTGACCGACTCCCTTCGAGCCCTTTCCAGATCTTCCTTCTCTTTCTTCTTTCGCTCCTCTTCTCCTTTTCCATGCAGGGCTTTGGTTCGTTGTTCCGCCTGCCTTTGTGGTGTAGCCTGGGATTCTCCCTCTTCGTCTACGTCCGTCTCCATTTCATCAAATGACCTCTGCTGTTCTTCTATGTGAGGCGGGGACTGTGATGGCGACTCACCACTTTCTTCGTCGCCTCCCTCTTTGTCTTCTCCTGCTTGTCCTTGCCCTAGCGCTTCTTGGATGATTGCCATAAGGACACCTCCAAACTCTATGGTGGAGGCCTTGGAGGATGATGCCTTGCGGGTCGATCGGGACGACGGGGACTCCCCTCCCACGGCTCTTCCTTCTGTTGCCAGGGCCTTTGCCGAGGCCTCAATTGTCTTTCTCGGGAACCCATTAAGGTTCACCTCATCCAGTGATTGCGCTGCAATGCTGTCGAGTAGAAGAATATTGATTCGAGTCATTATGGTGTTGTACCTCTGGCTTGAGAAGAAGGCGTGCACCATCTTCGCTTGCAGCTGAATTTCTTGGTTGGGGATGTCTGCTAGGCTAATTCCGTCATTGGTGTGAACCTTCACTTTATCCATCCCCAACATGGCGTAGATGTCTCTTTTTGGCTTCCTTTGGACCTTATTCGGCAGCCCTAGTGCCCTTTCCACCAACTCCGGGGTCAGCTCGATCTGCACATGTCTGGTAGCTTCATTGTCACGCACCATGACGGTGCCCCTATTCCTATTGAAGGTGCGCAAGAAATCAACGCACAGGGTGTAATCTACCCTCCGGCCCAGTGCATCTCGGTACTTCTGTAGGTGGCATTGCTCTATGATTTGGCATACCGCCCGCTCTTCGATAGCTACGTCTTCAAGGTTGAAGACGTGGCAGAACTTTAACTGGTTGAAAGCTCTTGTTTCCACCATGAGGCCGTACTTTACTTGTTCCTCCTCCGAGAAGGAAAGCTTGCCCATTTTTTCCTGGCTTGCCATGGTCGCCACTTGCACGTTTAGCCATTTCCAGTTTTAGTACTTTTGGCAACTAATTTGCTGGAAGAACAAAAGCATAGCAGATTTTATTGAACATAGCCTTAACTTTGCCTTTCAGAATTTTACCACCACCTTTTACATTTTCATTTCAAATTTAAGCGTTTCACACTTGGTTTACTTTTTAGATTCTATTTCATTTATTTTTTACATTCCTCCACATTCCACCTTCCACTACATTCCACCTTACTACCCCCTTCCCCCTATGGAAAAGAAGATTCTGTCCCAGGATTGGAGGTTGCGAGGCCAAGGCTTTCATCTCTATTTGTGTAGGAGCCAAGCCTAGAAATTGGGGTTATATTCCAATTGAGCAGAGCGCTCCAGATCAAAGGGGCGAATCCCTACATGTGTGATGTACGTGAGGACATCTATGAGGAAGTCACCGTAGTCGACCCGACTTGTGATGTGGAGCTCTTCCTCTATTAAGAGGCGGTCAAGATAGGGATGCCCTGTGATATGCTCATCCATGGGTCAGCCGCGAAGAGTGGTTAACATTCTATACGAGGTAGGCGCGACATAGGTGGGGTCATACTCTATTGTTTTAATGGCTCGGAGTTGTTCGGCGTTGGTCATTATGCGACATCCGTCAACCTCCCATTGCACCCTAAGAGTGTACTAGTGCCTTAAGAAGGGTGATCCAGTATCAACAAGGTGGAATAACCTTGCAATCTCTTGGTTGGTGATAGCAGATGTTGTCTGTGGGTCATACGATGTGATGAGCCATTGCTTAATGGCTTGCTCTTTGGAGACCTCGCTAGCAAGCAACTCAAAAAGCAGAGCGAGAAGCCTGCGCAAAGGTGAATTCAAAAGTCTCCCAAGAGCAAGGCATATTGCACACTTCTATTGCAAAGGATTCTGCTAATAGACCCAAATCCAAGCGGTCATAGCTGAGGACCAGCGATACAAAGGTGGCATCGAGTTGTTTGATACAGTCCACCACATCATCTCCGGTGTCCTTTGCAAGGTCAACAGATTGATTCGGCAACCTGGCTATTGGATTAGGGTCGCTCACAGCAGAGCTGGGCTGCTACAGTCAGCTAGGCTACGGAGAGTCGGGTTGGCTTGGTCGGATGATGCCACCTGTGGTGGTGGCCGTTGTTGGGCCGATAGGTTTGTGCGACTCTCTTGGGCCAAAGCGTAGAGGAGTAGGATGGCTGGGGCTCCAAAGAGCACCGCGGCCTATGGTCTTGAGGTGTCAGGCGACATGGGCTGATCAGACTTGAGGTCGGCATAGGACTAGTGCCTTTGGCTGGAGGGGCCTTAGGGATCCACAGCGAGGCATTCCCCTTATAGTAGCCTTGCGCACGCAGGAGGGTTTTAGGGACCCATATTTGCTTAATGACACGGCGCTTCTAGTGATTGCATCTTGGTTTCTTAGATTTAGAGTTGTAGGTCTTATGCAGATAGGCGCATCTAGGCCTAGGCGGTTCTCGAGGCTGTTTTGGCACCCATTGGAAGCGAGGCTATTGGGTGCTTGCTTTGGTTGTTGCGGTCTTTGGTTTATGGAAATCTAGGAGCGGCAGATGCACAATACCCCCGTCCTTATTCTTGCCTACGGATGTTTCTATTGGTGGCCCTGCGGACGGTGATGGTGTTACGCGGCCCTTGCTGAAAGCTGTGACAATGCGCACGTTGCCGATTGCTAGGTGGATGCGCTGCGACTCATAATCAACATTGCAGTGAGTCTAAATTTTGAAGGTTCGCCCGAGCAATGACTCCATGCCTACGTCCGTGGCACTCGGCAATACGTAAAATAGCATCGGGACAGTTTCAGACTCTATAGAAACGACGACTTTGCACTTGCCGAGAAGTGCGTAAGATTGAGCCCCGTATGGGCTTAATTTGGCAGTTGTGGGTTGAAGTAGTGGTTTGCCAAGTTGGATTCAATGCTTGTGCATTAAGACATTGAAATCTTCTCCCTCATCAATCAAGGCGTTGAAGGAGCACGTTTGCTTGGCAGACCGTGACACGGAGGTAGGCGGGTTCTACAGCTTCCTCCTCATTCTCATAGATTTCAGTAATTTTGGCTACTCATATTTTGACGAGCAGTTCTAAGATTGGTGGCTCATGTAAAGGATGAGTGGGAGGGTAGTACTTCTTGACACAGCTGCCATTGAAGAAGCCTATTCCTTCACCGTCTAGGGTCTCAAGCTCAACATTACCTATTCGACTGATTTCTTGAACCTTGAAGGGTCCAAGACATCTAAATTTCATATTTTGCTTATGTCCTTTAACTGAGTAGAGGAGCACTAAGTCACCCTGCTCAAACTCACGCTGCTTGACATGTTTGTCAAACCAGCTCTTACGTCGGGCTTTCTCGCAGATAAGTGCATGGGTGGCTAGAAGACGAGTTTCTGATAGGCGTTCCAGCTCGACCAAGCGTTGTGTCCATGCTTCCTTCCCTTCCCATCGTTCTTGGAGTGCTATTCTCAGGCTAGGGATGAAGAATTCTAATGGGAGAATTGCTTCAGTCCCATAGGTCAGCCTAAAGGGGATTTGACTGATAGCAGTTTTATAAACTGTGCGGTAGGCCCACAAGGTTTCCATCAACTTGTTGTCCCAATCGCTTCGTGAGGCTGAGACTACTTTAGTCAGGACGTTGATGAGAATTTTGTTAGTTGATTCTGCCTGGCCATCAGCCTGAGGGTAGTATGGTGAGGATTTGCGATGGATGATAAGAAAGCGGATAGGAGATGTGCTATCACTTCGTTGATGAAGTGTGTGCCTTGGTCGCTAACCAGTTCGATGGGGCAACCGAAGCGCCAGATCACTTGCTCCCATAAGAACTTGGCAGTCGTTCTAGCATCGGTTTTTCGTGTGGCTCTCACTTTTGCTCATTTCGTGAGGTAATCCATGGCCACCACGATGTACTTGGCTTGTGAGTATTGCGTCGTGGGGCTGATGGGTCCTATGAAGTCAATTCCCCATTTTTCGAAGGGTTGGTGAGCAATAACAGGTGTTAACTCCATTTGATCCTTACGAATCGGGACTTTTGTTCGTTGGCACTTGTCACAATGCTTGACGAATTGCTTAGCGTCGCGGAAAAGTATGGGCCACCATAGTTGGGACTGCAGCACCTTCCGTGCTGTCATGTCTCCGCTAAAGTGTCCTTTTGCAATGCCGGTGTGCACCTCTGAGAGCACATCATGCATCTCCTGCTCACATATGCACCTACGCAGCAATGTGTCTTGCCCTAACCTATCGAGTTGGCCTGCAATCAGCTGGTAGGGCTAGATCTTCAGGATCAAGCACCTAAGTTATGCCTTTTCTATTGGTCACTCCGGTAGTCCATGCTCGAGCACTTGGACTATGTCATCCACCCAGTATGGTGTGAGATCAGCCCTAAATAGGTCTCTTTTGCTGGACAGGTGGAATAAGTGGGCGTCAGGTAACTCGTCAATGATGCCCTGTCCAGTGGCTTCTCTTGTGGATACACGGGACATGTGATCAGCCATATAATGTTGTTTTCCCTTTCGTACCACCACGGAGAAATCAAACTCTAGGAGTAGGAGGAGCCATTGACTCACTGGATAACCTAGGTTATGCTCACCAGATTGGCACAACACTGCCCCCACGGCAGACTTAGAAGCATCAATGTGTACGTGGAAGGTAATGGTCCAGTCTGGGGCTCGTAGAATCGGTGCCGCTGTTAGAGCCTTTTTCAATTCTTCGTATGCCCGTTGGCATACCTCGGTCCACTCAAAGACAATTAGCAGCTTGTACAATGGCCTGGTGATCAGTGCATAGTTCAGTACAAACCACCAATAGTATCCTATGTGACCTAAGAAGCATTGAGCTCCCTTGTAATTAATTGGGGGTGGAAGGTCAATGATAACCCTGACCTTCGAGAAGTCAGTGGCAATGCCGTTCTTCGACACCACGTGTCCTAAGATGCATCCGTGCTTCACCCAAAACTGACATTTCAAGGGGTTCAGGGAGAGACGATATAAGCAACAACGTTCAAAGATTGCGCGGAGTTTGTCTAGGTGTTCCATCCAGGTCGAATGGACACACAGATTGTCAACAAAGACCTCTAACTCCTTGCGAAGCATGTCTTTGAAGATGGTGCATATGAGGCGTTGGAAGGTGGCGGGGGCATTGGTTAGCCCGAAGGGCATGACTATGTACGCAAAGATGCCCCACTCAATGGCAAAGGCAGTCTGTCTACAGGATGCACTTGCACCTATTTGTACCCTGAGAAGCCATCCAGAAAACTGTAGGCTTCCTTGCTTGCCACCCTCTCAAGCACGTACTCGGTGTACGGCAAGGGATAGTTGTCTCTCTTTGTAGCAGTGTTCACCTTCTTGTAATTGATACACACTCAAATTTTGCCATTCTTCTTCATCACAATGACTATGGGTGATACCCAGTCTGTGTGCTCAATTTTGTAAATGAATCCAGCTCTCATTAGCTTGTCAATTTCCTCTTTGACAGCATGAGCGTATTTTGGATTCATGGGGTACGATCGCTGCTTGACCAGCATTGCGTCCCACGTCATGGGTATGTTGTGAGTCACAACACTCGGATCTACCCCCTGTAGCTCTTCTAAGGACCAGGAAAATACGTCTATGTACTCCTGCAAGAGAGCGACAAGACTCAACTCTTCTTTACCAGTCAAGTCATCGGCAATGAATACTGGTCGGGGTATCTCCCCTTCCAGGGCTAGGTTTACCTCCTTGACCTTGGCTAGTCCTTCAATTGGTTCGCTCGTCTGCCCTTGACACTTGGCACCTAGCAGAACCACTACCCTATCTTTCTTTTTTGAATTTAGTGAAGTGTTTAGGGAGGTCCTGTGGCTTTTGCTGCTCTTCTGATCATGTATCTTTGGGGTGCTTTGCCCTATCTTGCTTTGACCGTCTGCATCTCAGGTGGACGGGTAAGTCAACCTTGGTGTGTCTGGTCATGGGCGGCCTAGGGATCTCTGGGTCACTATCGGAAGTAACTTCCAATTCAGAGTCAAACCCTCCATCTTCGCTAGAAGAGGTGGTCTCCCTTGGTGGCAGCAATTTGGATGGCGATTCGGTTCTAAGTATTGATGTCATTCCTGACTGGGCTAGGCCTGCTTGCTCAACGTCTATGGCCCCCATACATTCCAACCATGCACGATCACATTTCATGTGCATGACGCCTTGCTCCAGTCTAAGAGCTTGCCTTTTTTGTGGTTTGGCGTCTACTCATATCTGCTCAATTTCTCGTCCATCAGTGTCGTACTCTATGGTATCCGCTCTCATTATACTGAAGGATTGGCAGTCTTTGTATTTATCGCAGGAATCCTTGTCATTCAATTGACCATCGTCTCCTAGGGCTTGGTATGCCCCGTTTCGTTGGTCTGGAATCAAGGCCCAATTATACATGAGGTTCAACTCGTGCACCCTGGTCCATTGCCACTTAGGATCCTCTAAGAGATCCTGGAGCGGTTTGAAGTTGGCAGCCGATATGCCCAAGCTGGTCTGCTAGGTATTCCAATACCCCCTGAAGTTCCCTTTTGTTGGATGACACTTGGAAGGTAAGGCTTAGGCCTTCCATGGAGGCTTGCTTCCATCATGTAGATTGGTGTAGAGAGTGCTTCGTTTGTCTTGCTAATTGTTTTGATGGCCTGCTCATACGCCTCATGTTCTGAGAATGGCAAGTCAATTGTAGCGAGAATGTGCATCCAATCCTGCTCATCATTTGGGCATGGGATATACTTAGTCAAGGGCCCATAGGGTTCCCTAACCTGAGTGTTCCCTTTGAGCATAGCAGAGATGGCGTCTAGGTCAACTGGTGAGGTGTTCCAAGTGTCCATCTCTATTCTTACAATGTGAGTTCTATTGCCAAGGAAGATCAAGCTGCTACCCCAATCTTCGATGACTCTAGTGTTGCGTATCCAGGGTCAGCCTAATAGGATATCATAGTCCACTCCCTTCATGACTATAAAGTCAACAGAGGACTAGACACCTGCGATCTTCATTGGCCAATTCTTCAAGACCCCGAATGGCTTCACTCTCATACCGTTTGCTAGCGTGACATTAAACCGAGCAACTTTGACAGGCAGGTTTCCCCAAGTCTACAGCACTGCGTGGCTAAGCACACTAACCCATGTGTCTACAATTCCCTTCCTTGTTGTGTCACCTAGGGCTAGGACCAGCAGGACTACACGCATCTCAGAGCCCTCCCAAAAGGTGTTGACGTGCAAGGATTTAGGCACGGAGTGCAGCGTCAGGCTTGGCAATTCTGTTTCTGCATCCTAGTCTTGAGGGTCTACCGTGGCCTGCTCTTGCGATCCCTCGACCCACTACTTAAGGTCTTGCCATAGGGCAGGGTGCTGCTTAAGCAGGTCCTCCAGGCTAAGTGTTACAGGTGTGGTCACTAACGTGGCCAAAAGGTTGTCAGACACTCATCCTTCTCTTAGCCTAGACTGTCCAGGCCAATGGCGGCGCGGCTGATCTACGGTTCTGTTGCGTCTAGACTTGGTCTCACCAGCACTGCTTGTGGTGTTGTGGCTTTGGCCCACTTAGGTTGAGGTGGTAACATTGGCGTGCTCATGCTGGAGAGATCATCGATCTTGTCCTCTATGATGGGTTCAGCATCTTTGAGATGCTGTTGAGCCTCCCTCACCCATTCCTTTACCTTTTCTATGGCCTCTAATTGTCGCTTTGGATGCGGGTTTTCCCCTATCTTAGCGCTTCCCTTTTCAGCTGTCTTAGGGGCTGAAGTCTCTGCCTCTGCGTCTGAGACTTTCTTCCCATTAGGTAAGGTCGTAGCACTGTCGGTCTTTAATGTGACCTTAGCTTTCGATCTCTTCTTTTTCCGCCTATGACTTTTCTTTCCTACTAAGGTTGTGTCAAGATTGTTAGGTCCTGGCAGAGAGATACCGGCCTGCTTCGTTTGGGCTCGGGTCATAACTTGCAAGGGAATAGGTGTGGCCTCCCCATCGGGGTTTTCAACACCAAATAGCCCCAATGGGACGGATGGCAAATTAGCTGATCCGAAGGACGACTTCCGCTTTGGGCAGTCTATGAAAAGATGGGTGATTCCGCACTCTGTGCATCTTCTATTTTCCTGCTCTCTTTCAGGGCAGCGTGATGAGACATGACTGGGGTGTCCGCAAGTCCAACAAGTGACCGGATCCTATGGCTGCCCTCCTAGGCCTCTATCTCGTCCTCGTCCTAACGCCATCACTGGCACAGGTTGATAATCCATGAGGACCACATTGCCCTCATCGTCATGCAAGACGTAAGGGTATATGTAGGTCTCTTCATCACTAGGCTCCTCCACGTAGTATACTGGAGCGTCGCTCGGTGGGTGGGTCACATAAGGACCAGGTGGTCTAGGAATGCCGGTAGGATTTATGTCCATTCTAGGGACAGCTAGTTTCATATCATTAGGCGCGGGTAGAGCCAATGGGGCTCCCCTTCCGAAGAATGGTTGCGGCCTGTTAGCTAGATAAGGCTGGCTGTAGGGTTGCGAGTATGGAAGTCTTTGTGGCAGTCTGCAATGTGCGACATCGTGGCCGAACCTACCGCAATAAGAGCAAGGTCTTGACCTAGGGTCTTGACACTCTGCTGGCAAGTGGTTTCCGCCACAGTACATGCACTGGATGTGCGGGTGCGTTGGTCGTCTCAACATGTCTTGTATCTTGGCTAATTCCATCTTGACCTCAGCCGTCTCGGTGGCCTTCCCCTTATCTTGGGATCATGGGTTTGACCGCTCACTAGAGGCTGACGTTCTCTCTAAGCTTCGTGGGTTAGTCTTTTCCTGAGTTGAGCTCCTAGAGCTTCACTCTTTCAGCTGGTCATCGACTCCAATGGCTTCTTCAAAAACTCTAGTCACCACGTCCCCCTACAAGCTTGAATTGCTTGCCAATGCCTTATATAACTCCTCATCTCTAATTCCACTGATGAATACAGTTGAAACTGTTGTGTCAGTCGGTTGCTCACCTAGAGGGATTCTCTTAAAGAGACTTCTCACATGGGTCACGTAGTCGCGGATGTCATCCTTCTCTTTCTGCTTGACATTCATCAAGCGTACTAGCAGGTTATCGGAGTATCCGGGCTCGGTTAACCTCTTGACGAAGAGATCCTCGAGATTATTGAAGTTGGCTCGTTCCACAGCATCCAGGCTTGTATACCACATCCTACCCTTATCGCCTAAGCAAAGCCCGAATGCTTGCGAACGTTGAGTCTGGTCATTGAGGCCGTTGGCTTCACAGAATTGCTCAAACTTCTTAACGAAGCTGTATGGATCGTCATGCGGTTGGTACTTGTCGAGTTGCTTGGCAACAATCGGTATTTTGGCCTGGCTCTTTGAGCCCTGGTTTTCCATCAATCCTGCAAGCAGAGACGTCGCTAGTGTAGTGGCACTCTGCTCTATTGCAGTGTTATCGAGCAGCCATTTCATAAGGAGCTTGCTCAGCGCTAGGTCTCCCTCTAGTGCTCTCTTATGGTCTGTTCGATTTCGGCCAACCAAGTTCAACACTTGATGCACCTCATGCAGCTCCATGCTTTACCTTTCGCTCCTAGCCTGTTGATCCCTATTATAATCAGCTATGCCTTGCAATGCCTTGCAAGCTAGCCTTCTCTCCTCCTCTAGGTCTGCAATGATTCCATCTACCATCCTGCCACGGTGCTCATACCGGGCGTGTGCATCGTAACTGCTCACCATCTGCTATATAGCATCTGGGAATACACTCACATCGAGTTCCTCGGTAGACCGATGGTCTGAGCTTTCTTCCATCATGGTCGAATTCTTGCGCCTCGCTGCGCTGTCGATCAGGTTGACTAGTCGTGACAGATCCTTGTCGTTGGCGCTCCTTGCTTGGTTCTACCCTACGCTTCACGTGTTTGTCTATGTCCTGGGTCCTCTCCTATTAGTGGGTTCCTTGAGCAATTTATCTGAGTGAGTTCCTTTGATTATTGAATACAATTCTCAATTTATGGTTACTCGGTGAGTATGTTGTTCCTCGTGCACTTGTGCCCAATGAGGCTTTCAGCTTTCCTAAGTGTACTTCAAGTGCGGAAATTCAATGTGAGTGCTGCAAGCAATTTCCTGACGTCTCACTCACTCTCGCTCGTTTCGGGCCTAATAGGCTTTGTCACTCAAGTCCTTGCCGTTCTAGTGGGTTCTAGGTCTGCGCTGCTTCTCACCGTTCACTAGGGGGTAGGTCGCTAGGGAGTGTTCCAATATTGTCCCTTCGTCTTGACTCCTACGTCGAGAACTGCCTACAAGGAGTTCGCCATGTCGTCCTGGAGCGGGTTGTCCTTCCAGTCGCTCGTGGGGGTCAAGTTTTGATGTTTTCCCCCTATGTGTGTCCGACTCTAGGAATCGGACGTCCGATTTACGAGCGGTCCGATTCTAAGAATCGGACCAGGTTGGTCAGATTTGAGTAGTCCGAGTCTCAAAGTCCGAGTGTCCGATTTTCAAAATCGGATGGGCGAGTGTCAAATGAATCGGACAAAGGTGGTCCCGGTCCGATTTTGGGTGGTCTGATTGGTCTGTTTATGGGCGGGTCCGATTCTGGGACTCGGACCGGACCAGTGGTCCGATTGCTGACGTGTCTTAATTCATCCAATCGGACAGGGTTGGTCCGAGCATCCGAATCGGGGCGTCCGAGTGTCCGATTGTCCGAGTGTCGGAATCGGACGGGTTGGTCGGATCGGACGGTTGTCTGAGTGTCCAGATCAGACGGGGTGGTCCGATTGGACGATTGTTTGAGTGTTTGATCCTGGGAATCGAACATTGAGTCGGGTGTCCGATTCCGCCGGCCGGACGAACCTTCGAGCACGGATTCATCCAAAATCTCTAGATATCTATTACTATAGACCACAAAATTCACCAGTAATGATGGTGGAGTGGTGAGGGAGAGATCTATGTACCTAGGGATCGCCAAATGCAATGTCACTCCGTGCCCTGATCGATCGAACGTTCGCCCAACCTCTCTCTCTCTCTCTCTCTCTCTCAATCTCAGCTGGTTGCAAATGAGGATTCCCTTGCCCTTTCAGAACTTATACCCTGCTGGTCATTCCCTGGATGCTACAGATCACTTTCCTAGTGATTCCTATACATTCAAATGCGCATTTCCTCCATTTTCCCCCTGTTTTTTCCGATTTTCTCCCTGTTTTATAGCAACAAACCCTCTGCCTCTCGGTTGTGATTTCCTACTGTTACCCTACTCTAAACACAACATAAATCGAAAACAAAACACTAAACTAATTTCTCCATGTTTTCCAATCATCAAACAGCCAGAATATCCCAAAATACTTACCTGTTTTGAAGATAAAAAACACCCAACTTCCTACCTATCTCAAGCTTCGTTTTGGGGATGAATACCCTACTTTGATGCTCAATATGAGGCGCACAAGTGCTCAAGCTTGAATCCGTTGGTCCCGAAAAATGGAACCAAAATGTGGGAGCTTTCACTCAAGCGCCAAGACCCATAGACCACTTATTGTTTCAAGCATTCCAAGCGAACTCTAATGGCTGTCTCTCACCTAGCTGACGCGCCGCCGATCCTACGAGTGTAGTGAGCTTACCTTGATGCCCAATCGAGTACCCTTCTCTCTCTTACACTCCGGTAGCTCCACGATTCTTGATGCTAGATCAAGCATCCTCAAGCCTCCTCCATCTCCAAGCTCCATCCTCCATAGCTGCGCACGCAAGAGAAGAAAAGAGAAGAGAAGAGAAGAAGAGGAGAGGAGATGGTGAAGAGCTTCACCCTCTTGATTCCTCACTCTCACACATACTCACTCCCTCATACTCTCACACTCCCTCTCTCAAGAGCACACACAAGCAAGAAGGAGAGAAGAAGAGAGGAAGAAGAAGACTCTTTTTTCCACACACCGAAGAATGAGCTTCTCATTCTCTTTTCAACTTTATATACAAAGCCCTAAGTCCTTTTTGGGCGGTCATTCCTTTTTTACATGGCCGGCCGTAGCCTAGGCCCTTTTTCCCATTTCCCACCATTCTAATTTATCCTATTCCCAACTAATGCCTACACTTTGCACAAAAGCAATCCTGGCACTCTTTTACACAAATTCGGGGGCGTTTCCGCATTTTAATGGTGCGCCTTTTTTCTCTTTCGTTGCCTTGGCCCGACACCGAAGATTCATGCGGGTCGTATCTGAACATTTGAATTTTTCAGGGATTGGTTGCCGGTCAAGGCGCCTTTTTCTGCTTTTATCCTGTGCCTTTTTTGTTATTTTTCCTTCTTTCCATTTTCCACTCCTTTGTGTTGCGGAAACACGGTTGGAAACACGGTAACACACGTGCATAGAATCAGTCGATCAATGCAACAAGACCATGTCTCTCTGCATATCGAGTCTCTAGGCTGATGGGATCGCGGATTATAATGTAGTATTGCAAAGAAAACAAAATACAATTGTTAGAAATAGGATTGTCAGTACAAGGGATATTGCAAAAAATTAAGCGAGAAGAACAAAAGAAACACTTACAAAGTCCTCCAGATAAGTCTTGTGGCCACCATTCCCAAGATGATTGACCACTCATGCCCTCACTGGCTCGCACTACTGTTCCCAGGTCTTGGAGAATCTGTAGTCTCCTCCTTGAGTCAGTGCCAGTCATCTGCGTCTAGCCACTCGGGCTTTGAGACCCCACTCTTAAGTTCCTTGCATGCATCTGATCATTTATATGATATATACGCATGCATGCACTCCATCATCCAGCCTATGGAAAACCTATCTGCTATGGTGGGTACTCAAAATTCCTTATGCAAGGAAGCTACTATGTAGTCCTTGCTCCCCTTTGGTATGTTCTTCCAATGATCCAAGATGTGGTGCCAAAAAACTTGTTGGCACAACTCTCTCATACAAGCCATCACCCTCCTCCCCTCATCATTCATGATGACCGATCCTATCCTATCATCTACAAGGTATCCATACCCCTCGAGTGTATATCTAAGATGTGTCCTCTTTCACCTATGACCACGCTCTTGGACATATCCAGGAGACCCCTTTACATCTCGTGTACCTACAGGGATGGTATCTCTTGAAGTAGCACCATAGGGGTGCCACCTGTGGATGGCTGAGCAAAAGCTGGAGTGACTACAGTAGACATCTCCACAAGTGTGACAAATCCCACAAGTGATGCAATTCTAGTAGAATGAGGAGATGGAGACACTGCATCAGTACCTTCACAATAACCACATGAGCCACGCTCTCTCGAACCTGCATGAGAGCGAGGAGTAGCACATATATCTCGAGAAGACCGTAGGCTCATTACATCCACGTCTCCGTAGCATCCCCCAGAACCAGTCCCTCCATCCATCCCAAGTTTGGAGTATCGACCTTCTCTATTGGAAATCGAAGCATTAGAGCGCACATAAGTAGATCTAACAGAATGGCTTGATGGTGTCTAAGATAGCTTCTAGTTTGCTATATGTGTGAATTGAGCCATCTAATCTGGAGACATACGTGTGAAGATCTCTTGTAGCTCCTTGTCGCTCATTCCTCGACTCATCATGCAGATCCAAATATGCACAAAGGCCACTAGCACAGACAAGAATTTATTTACTTGAAATGCATATCTTATGTGCCCTTATAAGTGATTTATCAACGAATTGAGTGGGTGGATGCTCCAAGTATGACGTACCCTATGGTCCCATGTCAATCTCTTGACACAACTCCACATACATTGGAAGGTCAATAGAAAAGTCACCACAAATTGATGAGTCCACCTCATTCTCAAAGAATTCATGGTCTCCAGTCTTTCCATCATTGTTACCCAATTTTGGCTCCTCTACATGCTTCAAGCTTTTGGTGGCCTCTACCCCTTGCAATATGGACCCCTCTATTTGTATAATGTCCTCATCTATGCTGGGAACATTTCTTTCATCATATATTCTTGCACTTTGGAGAGCTGAAGGTACAATATACCACCATTGAGGTTGTCAAGGATTTGGATAAAAAATTACCTGTTCAAAATCACGTACAAGAGAGATTTAACTTTTGTGACATGTACCATGTTATAAATTTTAAAAAAATATGAGTTCATGCACCTGTTCATAATGGGCCGGCAATACAAACAGTTTGTGTAAATCCATCCATCTTTTTTTGAAATATATTTCGAGAAATCTAGATGGACCTCCTTGAACTGTTGCCCCAGCTCCTTCAAGTTTCACTTTGAACCACTGCACATCGAATAGGATCATGGAGAAGCTACAATAATCCACCATGATAATACTTTGCAAGTTTCCAAAATACTACATCTCATCTCTAATGGTGTTTGGATCCGTTGCTTATTATCCGCTCTCTTGCTCAAACTTTGCCATGATATTACAATCCATTATAGAGTGCATTTTATTGATACGCTCCACGCAGAAATGCCATCCACGCGACCATACCGCACTATATATTTTGTACTATACATTGAAGCAATTAATTAGTACTGCACTGTATATTTTGTACTCCATCTGTGTCTCTATTTTGCGCATGCCACGTTGTCAAGCTTGCCATGCTGTCGGACGTACGAAACATGTGATGTATACTTGGGATAAGCGAAAAGTGTTTAAGAACTTTTTGAGGGATGGTTTTCCCTTCAAGTCTTGTCAATACCTGTGAGCACCACACTATGGTCATCGTCTTGTATTCTCCTCGAAACAATAGGCAATAGTTGACACATACATGGATACTATTGTAGTCCATGCCAAGCTTTCGTAAAACATGTCGAATGTCATCACAAGACTCAAGCATGGTATTTGCAAGTGGTAATATATGATACTTTAGCAACCTAAAAAGAAATCATAAAACACCTTGAAAAATCACAATTTTTTTTAATGATGGTGCAAAAAAAAAAAATCAACGAAGCGTACGTAGAAAGTACGTGAACAACTTGGTCATACTCACATCACTGCATCCATATTTTGCTTGCATGCTTAGGAGTGCAAGTAGAGTCTTCAAGTGAGATACTTGGTACCCATCATATAATGGTATGGATGCTTCCTCTCTAAGCGGATTAGATGTCTCAACATCCATGGGTATCAATGCATCGATCATTGCCTCCATCTCAGGCTCCAAGATTGTAGGAAAGTCTGAAAGGCTAGCTATGTCCTCTAGTATTGATGGTATAGATTGGATAGTGCCTTCCAAGTGGTGGATTGGCTTAGGCACTCGATTCATCACACACCCACAAACTCTTCTATTTGGCCGTAAAAGGTGCATTCCTCCTCGGGATGAGACGTCCACTCCCTATAATAAATTTTATGTCCACATCCAATGTTTTTGTATATGATATTCAATTAGTTTGTGAATACAATGCATGATTGATATAAACTTTTCTTACCGTTTGCTCAAAATCTGATCAATGATCTCTGAGTAAAACTCGCCAAAGCATCATACGTGTTCTATAGACAATTGAAGTTTTTGTCTAATTGCAAGCTTAGATTGAGAGGAAGGACATGGGACACAGTGATTAAGATACGCCTCTGGATCTTGAACACTAGGGCCTTCGTCGTTTTCCATTTGATCTACATTATGACACGAGTAGTGCTAGACAAGGGATTTCAAGTTCTATCAATACATATTGATTCAATTCACTATGCTTTGTCTTTATCGTGTTTACCTCTTGTCTATTATTTTCCTTCTCTTGCATCTCCTATCTCTGCTTCCTTCTATCTCCGATCCTCGATGGATATGACCTTTCGACTAAAACCCCTTTGACATTGGTGAACTCAATGTGAAAGGTCGTCAGAAGGAAAGACAAGATGGGGGAACCTTCGAACATAATTTCCATTGATGTTTTGCAGTAGCTAGTGTAGAATATGAATATGCTTATGCATGTACAATAACAACAGGTGATGTAGGCTTCTGCTCAAACAGAAATTGTATTTGTTTTTGTTATCATTCTTTTTTTCTTTCTTACATTGTTTGAGAAGGGATTTCTTCTCTTGTAACTCAACAAAATTGAGGTTTGTAAAGTCTCCACACCCACCTACAGACGGCGGGCCTACATTATGTAAAGTCTAATATGCTATGCATGGGGGCAAGGGACTAGCTACCCTATGTCGGAGTGTTCCCCATTCCATGGTATTGCACTGGACCTCGCAACCTTTTTTCATTTTTGTATGCAACTTGATATGCAGAACGTAGGAGAAGGTAGCGCAAAGCATGTCAATAAAACCATCCACTCATCTCCAAGTCTAATCTCTCTTTCGTTTTACCAAGCTTGGAGACACAAGCTTTTCGCACCTTCCCGAAGCATCGAACACACCTAAGATATATCCTTAATGTTAGAATATCAAGCTCCCGTTACTCTTCAGTCAGTCTATCTTTATGTGTGTGACCAACATTAGCTGGATACAGCTGTAAACGTGTGTGACATTCAATAAGTCAGTGTAGTCAGTGACTTAACCACAATTAGTCTTGGTTAGTCACACCTATGTGTAAGTCTCTTTTAGTTAGTAAGATGAAAGAATAATTGAAGAAGAATAAAAATGAGATGAGACTCATCTTTTGCTCCACTCTATCTCTCTCCATCTCTTCCAACATGGTATCAAAGCTTGAATGCCTGAAGCCTGAAGGCTTGGCAGTGGCCATTTGACATCAAGATATCAGACATGAAAAAAATGTCATCAAAGGAGACTGTGCCTACAACCTGTTCTTTTGCATAAGGTATATCTTATTACAGAAATGGTTTTTGGAGAAACGGCCCTTGATTCCTGACCATTTTGACGTGGTCTACAACTTTGTAGAAGATTTTTTTTTTCAAATTTCTCATAGATTTTGAGATATTCAGCACAGACCTGTGCAGACTGGCTATTTACTGCAGTAAGCAACAAGTGATTCTAGGGAACTAGTGGCTTTCATCCTAACAATGTATATGCCCTTACTATCATGCATTTGAGCATGATATTGGAGTGTTAAATGGCCAATTTTGGAGCTTCTTTGCAGGCTGGAAACAGTGAACTGGTTGCTGTCTTGAATTTGGAAACAATATACCTACACGGTTGAAGTATCTATGATGCTTATTTGCTAGCTACTGACAAATGCTTTGATCAACCACTTGAGTGGTAGATGCTTTTTGGGATATTGTGAGTGTTGAAAGTCTAAATTTTGGACTAATTTGGTGCTGGCTATACCAGGGTATTGACTGGTTATTATCTACAAGAAGGATACATATCATCTTCACTTGATATACATGCAATATATGCTAATCGGTTGGACATGTATCAACTTCTTCATAGAGTGGCAAATGAATGAGATGTTTTGGGATTGTTTTGAGTCTGAATAATCTTGTTTTAATAGAGAAAATGCTATTCGTTATAGTAGTGGACTGGCTGTATTTGGTCCTTCTACTTGCATATAGGACAAACATTGATACTTGTATGGATATAGTTTGTTGCTGGAATATTTTGAAACTACCATAGAATGTTTTGAACTTATTTGAGCTTGGTTTATGCTTCGTTGACTGTGTTTTTTCATTGTTGGTATACAATTTACAGTAAGCAGATTGTCAGTAAAGTTGTCCTGAATTGCAAAAAATTGTCATGAATAGCAAGAAATTGGTCCTGAACTGTAGGAAAAGGAGTCATATACTTACAGGTTGTATACATAATTTAATACCTAAGCTATAACCATGGCAAATTCTCAAGGCATTGACAATATCACTCAAATATGGGAGAAAAGCTGGACAACAAAAATTTTATTTTATGAAAGATTCATATGAAGAATTTTTTGGTTGGCAGAGGTTATTGGGACTTATGTACAAGTGCTAAGGCTGAAGCTCAAATACATGAAAGGAATCCGAAAAATGATCAGAAAAGGGCTCATAAGATATGGACTGTGAGAGCATGAAAGGTGTTACATTGGTTTTCCTTATATATATCAGATGCTATGGTTATACAGATTACTAGATGCAGTTCTCCAAAGGATGCATGGGACATACTCATGAAGAATTATGAAAATGTAACACATGCAAGAAAGATTCAGCTAAAGCAACACTTCAATAACATGTCTAGGAATGGCAATAGCATTTAGGCCTACACTACAGAGATCAAGAACATAGTGGATCAGCTTGCCACCATTGGATCTTCAGTATCTGAGGATGATATGATTCGAGTGACATTGAATGGACCTGGAAAGAGTATAAAGCATTTGATACTTCTATTTCTGCGAGAGCTAGATCCCTTGATTGGGATGATCTGATTACTTTGCTGCTACATAAGGAAGTTAAGCTTGGGATGAATACAGGTTCTAGTACGTCTCAAAGCAGAGACATTGTTCTTTACTCTAACTAGCGTGGTAGAGGTAGTAGAGGTTATGGCTCTTTTTGAGGTCAAGGAGACACTCAAAATGTTTATGGACAACATCAATAAAATGCCTAGCATAGCACAAACACACAGGGCCAGCGTGGATATGGTGGCTTTTGAGGTAGGGGGAGACTCCCTAGAGGCAGAGGAGGATCATGGCAGTCAAGTCCAACAAGGACAAGATTTGTCATTATTGTTGTAGATATGGGCCTATAGCCAAAGATTGTCATAAGAATCACGATGACATAAAAGCCAAGGGTAGACAACATGGAAATTATGATTCATCTAGCGGAGTTCATGATGAGCAGGTTGACAGATTGTTTGCCATGCAGCATGTGTCTAAGAATGAATCTAGGAAAAACAAAGATGAGAGATGGTACATTGATTTAGGGGCTTCAAATCATATGACACCCCATGGAGAATGGTTTGATGAGATGGTTGTAGGTTGTAACGTGTCCTCTTAGTATCATCCAGGACACGTCTTAGCAATCCATCGGAAAGGATGTCTAGAAAGCTCCGCCCGGCACTCCCATGGAATGTTACGGGATTTGCGATCTAGGTCTTCCCGCGCCTGCCACGTAGCGGAAGTATCCTGGCTGTTCCCACTTAGGATCGATCGGAATTAGGGTTTTCCTGATTGGTCATTACCTAACAGCAACTAGCGTCGGACCCGAGTGAACTACTTTACGCAGAAACGCCAGGTCCGAAGCGGATTCACGCTGCACTTGGTTCAAGGAGAATGGGAAACGAGAGGGATGCAAAGCTCAACCTCTCTGCCATAAGGCATAGTCCCATTCTGTTCCCCTAAAACAGTGTAAATCGGGTAAGACATAACTCTAGGTCATCGCTTTTGTTATTCGTTTTGACGATCATCCCGCTGTTCTTCGAGATTTTTGAGAAAAGTTCCCGGCTAATCGGGACCACCCAACCGTAGGACAAATCCATGGCCCATCCTCCGCACTTTCCTCAATTTGTTTTAGTTATATAATTATCTAACATATTAATTTAGACATGTAACAACCAACTTCTTTAATTAAACCGTTAAGCACTAGTTCCTTCATGCAATCTTATCACGTGACAAAGGAAAACAACATCAAAAAAATTCTTTATTAACATAACATCATTTTTATATTTGAAATACAAGGAGTTCCGCCCGTAGGCTTGTCCATAATCCGCCGAAGGCCATCTAGTAATCCACAGGGATCACTAATCCAAGCTTCTGCCCGTAGACTAGTATGCGGGCCTCGAGATCCAATCCCGAGTCACGTTAGCCTTGTGTGCAGGACCCGGAAGGTGAGGGATTTACGTCCAGAGCCCCCCCTAGCACCCAAGCATCCTCCTACTCCAAGTAGAGCTCAACGGAGAGACCTCTCGCAGCGGGTTCGGTCCACGTTGGGTCAGCCAGGCAGTCGGGGGTAACTGAACTGCCTCTCCCTTCAGGCCTTCAACCTGAAGTATAGATATTTATTTATTTTGTAATTCATAAATCAAACAATGCTCTAAAATCTCTAGCAAGCACAAAGATTTCCATTAATCGACCTTGTTATTTGGCAAACTACTAAGGAATGATTCTTTCCTTTCAAATGCATCAGCACTCGTTCCAAGGTGTCTTGCAACTTGGCAAGATCCCTTATATTCTGGGTTAGGGCGTACTTTTTTAACCCAACTTGGTCAACCCTAAAGTTCATTGGATACTTTAGTTTCCGGTTTTTAACTTTCCTTATTTAGAAGGATATCAAAGAATACATCCTTTTGCAAGATAACTTGTGTAAGGATCCGCCATCCTTGTTGAGGGTATTTAACCTTTCTTCTTGTGAATCAATCACAAGACTATATAACTTCGTACTTGCTGCGCAAGTCCTGCGATAAAATAATCCGTTTTAGATTCTTTAAGCTGACATATGTCGGACGTAGGGTCTCTTTTTAAGAACCTCAGGGACAACCCTAGTTCTTTTACATTACGAATTTATTGACCCTACAATCAGGGAAGGTAGTCAAGTGCTTAAGGCATAAACGTTTCTTTGGTCTTTAAATCATTCCCAAGGTATATTTTGCAGCATGGTATTTCTACATTTAGATTGATTTGGTTATCTTTTGGAAGGTAATATTGAGATCACCTCGGCACGATTTGTTATCCTTGTGACAATTGATTTTTCAGTCCTAAACTTTATTGCTTTGAGGTAGGTAAATTCAATTTAATCTTCATTTTTCCTTGCAAACGAAACTCATGCCAAATAACAATCTTTTCCTTGCTAAGATATGCAATTAGCAATGATAACTTCCTAGTAATTCAAGCAACGTAAAAAAAAACATTTCATGAATTTCATGATAATTCATTGCAAAAAAAAGAATAGGGTTAATGGTGCAAGATGCGGTTCTTATGCCTTCAGGATTTAACTGAAATATACTACTATAGTAAGTAGATAATCTTGTTCGTAATTCGTTATAATGCATGATGCTATTCGAAGGAAACTATGTTCTATACGTTATCATTTGTTCAATTAAACTAAACTCCTTCATTGTAAATAACTTGAAAAAATATATCCTATTCCTAACAATTCATCTTTGCATGATTGACTTAAAATCGATAAAAAACCAAGAAGGAAAAACCTAGTTTTGGGGTGAGATATCCACATGGATACCGGGAGATGACCCTCCTGCAGCTACTCCTTGGACTTTCTTAGGTAGCATCGCAATTTTAACCCTTCGGATGTGAGGCAGTTTTTACTCTCCTTTTCGGATTTCCACCGTCTCTCTTTCAAGGCAAGGAGTCATTTAAATGATTGACCTCGAGAAGGGATAATAAGACCTTTAGGTTCTTAGCTTCTTCGAGAGGGAAAGGTTTATAGTAGGGAGGAGAGGGAAAAGGGAACACAGGGTTAGAAAGGGCTTAGGGGGTGTATTAAAAGGAATATGGGGTGAAATACGGGCTCACAAGAGGGGACTTATAGATTTAGGCACGGGGGAAAAGGAAATTTGCGGGTTACGAGGCCAAGGGATGTGGAAGTTTAATGGCCTATGGAAAAAGGTTAAGGGATTTAAGACTGGGTAGGGTGAAAGGATTTTTTTAAGGGGGTAAAAACCGGGAGGGGGGTGAAAAGGGTTCTAAGTAAAACCAGGGAGGGGGTTTTAGAGTAAAAAGGGATATGGGGGGTGAAAGGGAAAAAGCACAAGAAGGGGGGCTTGAGGGTTAAAAAAAAACCCAGGGTAGGGGGAAAAAAATTATGGAGTGAAAGGGATATGAGGGGGTGAATGGGGGCTTGATTAGCCCCCCCTTAGGAAGCTTCTACAAGGAAGCTTCCTTTATCCACGTGGCAGTAGGGGGGACAATCTGGCGGGGGATGAGAATTCTGACGGTGGCCAACGATGGCGCTGTGGGGAGAGAAGCTGGAGGTGATAGGCGGCAGCAGGGCGGCTGGTGGAGGCAGCATCAGGCAGCAGCATTCGAGAAAGGCGGCGGCATATCTTCTTCCCTTCTTCCTCTCCCTTCAACCGTGCGACCCTCCCTCTTTAAATAGGGGAGGGGAGGGAATCCTCCCCCTCTTGAGCTGTCCGCTTGCATGGCGAGGGGCCTGAGCAAGCTCCAGCGAGGAGCTTGCTGGCCCCCTATATCCCCCCTCAAAGATCCAGCCCGATGTGCCGCCACGAGGGCGTAAACTTTTTTGTATTATATATTTAATATATTACATTCTCTCCCCCTTAGAAGAATCGAGATGTCCTCATCTTGAGAAAAATTGGGGGTATTGATGGTTGAGAGTGCCTTCATCTACCCAAGTGGCATGCTCTTCCGGATAATCTTTCCACTGGACGAGGCATTCTCTCAAGGTTCTGGATCTTAACTATCTATCCCTAACATCTAAGATCCTATCCAGCCTTAGTTCAAGGACTCCTTGACTAGGCATTACAATTTGTTGGTCATCAAGTACATGGTTAGGGTTGGGTGCATATTTTTTCAATAGGCTGATATGGAATAAATTGTGAACCTTTAGGCTGTCAGGGAGTTGCAATCTATAAGCATTGGGTCCTAGGCATTTGAGGATTTTTTACGGCCCACAATACCTTGGACTTAGCTTCTTGCAATCTCCTAGGGATACAAAACTCTTTTTAGGGCGTACGCGAATGAAGACCATGTCTCCTTCTTCGAAGACTCTTTCTTGATGCTTCAAATCTGCGTATGCCTTTTGTCTATCCTTGGCTGCTTGTATGTCTTGTCTTATTGACTTTATTTGATCATCCATGTCTTCCAACATCTTTCTTGATGCTTCAACCCTTAGGGTTGGATCAGAAAAGTTTAGGGGACTTCAACAATCATGACCATACAATGCTTGGAAAGGGGTCATCTGAATGCTTTGTTGGTAAGAAGCATTGTAGACAAACTCTACCAAAGGCAAGTATTGAATCCACTTCTTGGGTTCTTGAGAGAAGTATGCCCTAAGCATATCCTCGATGACTTGATTTACTCGCTCTATTTGGCCATCCGTTTGGGGATGATAGGTGGTGCTAAAACAGAGTTGAGTCCCAATAGCTTCAAAGATAGCTCTCCAGAAGTGAGATGTGAAGAGAGAATCTTGATCACTAATGATTCTTCTAGGTAAACCATGTAGCTTGAATATGTCCTTGATAAACAATCTTGCAATGTCGGAGGCTTTATAGTTTGTCTTTACTGGAATCAGGTGTGCAACCTTGGTAAGCATGTCAACCACAATCATGATGGAATTGTATCCTCCTTGGACTTGGGGTAAGCCTACAACAAAATCCATACTGATGAATTCCCATTTCATTTGGGGAATGTCAAGCGGTTGCAATTTCCCTAGCATCATGACATGTTCAGCTTTGACACGTTGGCAAGACAAACATTCAGTGATATATTTGAGAACATCACCTTTAAGCCTCTCCCAATGGTAGCTCTTCCTAACTGCATTAAGAGTTTTAGCATAGCCAGGATGTCCTGTGAAAGGGGAATCATGAGCTTCCCACATTATCTTCTGCTTAAGTGACTGGCTTGCTGGTATACACAGCCTTGTTCTGTAGTAGACAAGTCCATTATCAATGGAAAATTCGTGATACTTAGCTTGCAACTTTTGATTCAGCTCCTTGGTAGATGTTTCCTTTAGCATTGTTTGGTAGGCCAAATCATGGCATGCTTCCTCTCTAGCTAATTCAAGTATAGGGTTGTTTGGTATAGATACTTTTATAGTTAGAGATCTGGCCGTTGACGGATTCTACAAGATTAGGGAATTTAGGAATGCCTTGCAACTAAGTGCATCGGCAACTACATACTCTTTCCCTAGTCGGTACTTGATTTCAAAATCATATTCCTCCAACACTTCAATCCACCAACGTTGCCTCATGTTGAGCTTGTTCTAGGTAAAGATCCATTTGAGACTCTTGTGATCAGTTACTAGAGTAAACTTGTTACCCAATAGGTAGTGTCTCCAAAGCTTTAGAGCATGGATGACAGCTAGTAATTCCAGATCATGCGTGGCATAATTCTTTTCATGACTCTTCAATTTCCTTGAAGAGTATGGTGCTGGATGACCTTCCTGCATAAGTACACACCCCAAGGCAAGAATGTTAGCATTAGTTACTACTTCAAACTCTTTATTGAGGTCAGGAAGTTTTAAAATAGATGCTGATACCAAACTTTGTTTCAATCTGTCGAAGCCATTTTGTTCGGGAGTTGACCATGTAATAGAAGTTTGCTTCTTCAGTAAATCCATCAGAGGTGCTGTAATCAAAGCATAGTTTTTAATGAAGACCCTATACCATCCTGTCAATCCAAGAAAGCTACATATCTCTTTGATGGATACTGGTATTGGCCATTCAAGCACATCTTTGACCTTGGCTGGGTCTACTGATATTCCTTCTGATGATACTGTGAATCCCAGATATTCAATCTGACGTTTGAAGAATGCACACTTTTTCATTTTTGCATATAGCTTATGTGACCTCATTGTCTCAAGGACAATCCGAAGTTGAGGTTCATGATCTTCTTCCTGTTTAGAATAGACAAAAGTGTCATCAAAGAAGATAAGCACGAAATCATCAAGATATGGCCTAAAAATTTCCTGGATTAATCTATTGTAGGTAGCAGGTGCATTCGTAAGCCCGAATGACATAACCACGAACTCAAAGTGCCCATATCTTGTATTGAATGCCGTATTTGGGATATCTTCTTCCTTTATCCTTATCTAATAGTAACTTGACCTAAGATCAATCTTGGAAAAGATCTTTGCACCCTGAAGACGATCAAGAAGCTCATTTATTCTAGGAATAGGATACTTGTTCTTGACTGTTGATTGATTGAACCCTCGGTAATCAATACATAGACGAAGTGTCCCATCTTTCTTTTTCTAGAATAGTACTGGAGGTCCCCACTGTGAATTGCTAGGCCAGATATAGCCCTGATCTAATAGTTGCTTGAGTTGTTCCTTCAACTCAATTGCTTCTGGTATGGACATTCTATAAGGTCTCTTTGCAATTGGCGCAGCTCTAGGTACTTCGGTCAATTCTTCAGGGAATACGTCAGCGTATTCCTTTAGCCAAGAAGGCCCTTCATGAGACTCTTACTTTTGATCTAACTTGTTGAGTTTGATCAAGTAAACGGGTAATCCTTTTTTGACTCCTTTTATGATCCGAGATATTTTGGCCAATTGGATTCTTGGCACTCCTGCCTCACCTTGAGTTGTGACAAATTCTTTTTCAGAGTTTCGAAAGGAAACTTGACCCTTTCCACAGTGAATGTTGGTGTTGTTGGGCTTAAGCCAATCCATCCCGAGTAGACACTCATGGATACATAAATTCATGACTTTGAATTTGACTGAAGTCTTCTTTCCTCCTGGAAAGAATTTCACCTTAGCAGTTTTCCTGGTACAAGTTACCCCACGACCATTTGCCAACTCCACAAGCAGGGTAGGTGCTTCTACTGTGGCTATTCCTCTCTTTTTGCACATGCTAGTGAGATAAAGGAATGTGTACTGCCACAAACAATCAAGGTTTTGAAACCTTTACCTTGATAGTCTGACGGTGTCTGAATCACCGAGAACTGGCGATTCGGCCCTTTCTTGTGTAAAGCGGCCTGGACTGACGCTCTTTCGAACTCTGCTTTCATGGTCGGATCTTCTTCTTCCCCTCCTTCTCACATTTACCTATTGGCAATGCAGGCGGTTCTTCATCTTCCTCGGGTAGCGGCTCCTTGATCATGGCATGTTCCTTGGAAAGGTGCTTGGCGATGTCCTCCACCAAGCTTGGGACATTGCCTCTTGAAGTGACCGGGTTTGTTGCAGTGGAAACAACGGAGGATTCGGCCATTACTTTGAGTAGGAACAAAGTTTTTGAAGTTATTTGTCCTTGCTTTCTTTCTTTGTCCCTGATTATGACCTTGAACTCTCTTCATTTGAGGTCTAAATGCTCCTATATTCGGGTCATTATAAGACTAAGTTTTGTTACCCCTTGGTCTAGCTTGCACCTCCTGAATTATAGGCGCCGCTCAAATGAGTGCATCTTGAAGATCTGATGGACGCATAGATTCAAGATGGGTATTTACTGGTGGATTTAAGCCCGCACAAAATTTGGACACCTACTGTGTCATATCCATCTGTGGCACATACTTTAAAAGTGAGACGAATTTAGAGTAGTATGCGTCAAGAGTGAGTCCTAGTTGTTTTAGCTCGTAGAACTCGTTCATTTTCTGCGTGCGATATGCATGTGGTAAGTATCTTCCCTGCACGGCTTTCTTCAGCTTCTCCCAGGTAACGGATCCCTCTGCAATCCCTTGATCTCTGCACTATTGCTTCCACCAAAGTTTGGCTTCGCTAGTGAGATTTAACTTGGCGAGCATAGCCTGATTGGCGGGTGTAGTACCGGCTGCTTCGAAGTAATCCTCCATGGATTCAATCCAAATTTCAGCATCAGCCTGAACAAACTTGCCTCTCCCGTCAAACTTGGGTGGCTTAATTTGCTTGAGAAGGAACTTCTTCTCCTGGATCATAGCAGTACTTGATGTAGGAGGCGAGTTTGGAACTTGTACCTGGGGTTGTGCCTGAATAAAGGTTTTCTTAACGTTATTATACGATAATCGACGTTAGCTTATCCTTGATTCAGCTATCTCGTAAACAATGTAACTACTTAACTTCTTATCAACTCTTATGCACAGCCAGACATTGATAAAAAGAAGTCTTTATTTGTATTTACATGGACATAGCCCTTTCGAATACAATGTTCTGTGTGATGATAAGTCAGTTGTTACATTTAGTCTGGGGAGAACAACATCGTATTGCATTTATCTACAGGAACTGAGTAATAGTAGGGTTTTGGGTCATGGATCTTTAGGAATCGATAAGTCATTGGAAGTTCAGGATACCCTTTCCGTTGGAATCCATACTTCTCATGGCGGCCCAACACTTTAATCCTGTTGGCAGGGATTACATGGGTTACTTCCTCATATACATATGAGTTCATTTCAACCCTCCGACCTTGAATATGTAAAGTCGAATTTACGTGAGCTTCCACAAAAATAAACAGCTTCACGACTTTCAAATATTCCAACCACTTGATCCTCTTTAGGTTGGTCTGTAGATAAGCAAACCGGTGGGCGGCTATATAATAGATTCCTGAAGCACCTGAAAATCTTCGTTCCATGTACAAAGGTGGACTATAGATCTGCTCCAGGATGTTCATCATCCCAATTCTTTGTCTATAAAGCAGAGAATGCATTGCAGTCATAAACATGACTTGAAATACCAAAAACTTGTTCCACGCTTCATAATTCTGCAAGACAGCATTGAAGGTAAGAAAATGTTTGGATAGCAATAATTTCTTTACTTCATTTTATTGAGATCTCATAAAAACAATTCCGTTGTTGGTCGGCTCTGATACCAAGTGTAACATGTCCTCTTAGTATCATCCAAGACACGTCTTAGCAATCCATTAGAAAGGATGTCTAGAAAGCTCCGCCCTGCACTCCCATGGAATGTTACGGGTTTTGCGATCTAGGTCTTCCCACGTCTGCCACATAGCGGAAGTATCCTGGCCGTTCCCACTTAGGATCAATCGGAATTAGGGTTTTCCTGATTGGTCATTACCTAACAACAACTAGCGTCGGACCCGAGCGAACTACTTTACGTAGAAACGCTAGGTCTGAAGCGGATTCACACTGCACTTGGTTCAAGGAGAATGGGAAACGAGAGGGATGCAAAGGTCAACCTCTCTTCCATAAGGCATAGTCCCATTGTGTTCCCCTAAAACAGTGTAAATCGGGTAAGACATAACTCTAGGTCATCGCTTTCGTTATTCGTTTTGACGGATCATCCCGCTGTTCTTCGAGATTTTTGAGAAAAATTCCCGGCTAACCAGGACCACCCAACCGTAGGATGGACCCATGGCCCATCCTCCGCACTTTTCTCAGTTTGTTTTAGTTATGTAATTATCTAACACATTAATTTGGATATGTTAAGCACTAGTTCCTACAGTTAAACCGTTAAGCACTAGTTCCTTCACGTAATCTTATCACGTGACAAAGAAAAACAATATCAAACAAGTTCTTTATTAACATAACATCATTTTTATCTTTGAAATACAAGGAGTTCCGCCCGTAGGCTTGTCCATAATCTGCCGAAGGCCATCCAATAATCCATGGGGATCACTAATCCAAGCTTCTGCTTGTAGACTAGTATGCGGGCCTCGAGATCCAATCCCGAGTCACGTTAGCCCCTTGTGCAGGACCCGGAAGGCGAGGGATTTCCGGCCAGAGCCCCCCCTGGCACCCAAGCGTCCTCCTCCTACAAGTAGAGCTCAACAGAGAGACCTCTCGCGGCGGGTTCGGTCCACGTTCTCGGCGCGGTCAACAACCCCCTTGGTTAGGGTCAGGCAGGCAGTCGGGGGTAATTGAACTGCCTCTCCCTTCAGGCCTTCAACCTGAAGTATAGATATTCATTTAATTTGTAATTCATAAATCAAACAGTGCTCTAAAATCTTTATCAAGCACAAACATTTCCATTAATCGACCTTGTTGTTTGGCAAACTGCTAAGGAATGATTCTTTCCTTTCGAATGCATCAGCACTCGTTCCAAGGTGTCTTGCAACTTGGCAAGATCCCTTATATTCTGGGTTAGGGCGTACCTTTTTAACCCAACTTGGTCAACCCTAAAGTTCATTGGATACTTTAGTTTCCGGTTTTTAACTTTCCTTATTTAGAAGGATATCAAAGAATACATCCTTTTGCAAGATAACTTGCGTAAGGATCCGCCAGCCTTGTTGAGGGTATTTAACCTTTCTTCTTGTGAATCAATCAGAAGACTATATGACTTCGTACTTGCTGCGCAAGTCCTGCGATAAAATAATCCATTTTAGATTCTTTAAGCTGATGTATGTCGGACTTAGGGTCTCTTTTTAAAAACCTCAGGGACAACCCTAGTTCTTTTACCTTACGCATTTATTGACCCTACAATCAGGGAAGGTAGTCAAGTGCTTAAGGCATAAACATTTCTTTAATTTAAATCATTCCCAAGGCATATTTTGCAGTATGGTATTTCTAAGTTTAGATTGATTTGGTTATCGTTTGGAAGGTAATATTGAGATCACCTCGGCACGATTTGTTATCCTTGTGACAATTGATTTTTCAATCCTAAACTTTATTTCTTTGAGGTAGGTAAATTCAATTTAATCTTCCTTTTTCCTTGCAAACAAAACTCATGCCAAATAACAATCTTTTCCTTGCTAAGATATGCAATTAGCAATGATAACTTCCTAGTGATTCGAGCAACGTAAAAAAAAACCTTTCATGAATTTCATGATAATTCGTTGCAAAAAAAAGAATAGGGTTAATGGTGCAAGATGTGGTTTTTATACCTTCAGGATTTAACTGAAATATACTACTATAGTAAGTAGATAATCTTGTTCGTAATTCGTTATAATGCATGATGCTATTCGAAGGAAACTATGTTCTATACGTTATCATTTGTTCAATTAAACTAAACTCCTTCATTGTAAATAACTCAAAAAAATATATCCTATTCCTAACAATTCATCTTTGCATGCTTGACTTAAAATTGATAAAAAACCAAGAAGGAAAAATCTGGTTTTGGGGTGAGATATCCACATGGATACCGGGAGATGACCCTCCTGCAGCTACTCCTTGGACTTTCTTAGGCGGCATCACAATTTTAACCCTTCGGATGTGAAGGTGGCTTTTACTCTCCTTTTTAGATTTCCACAGGCTCTCTTTCGAGGCAAGGAGTCGTTCAAATGATTGACCTCGAGAAGGGATAATAAGACCTTTAGGTTCTTAGCTTCTTCGAGAGGGAAAGGTTTATAGTAGGGAGGAGAGGGAAAAGGGAACACAGGGTTAGAAAGGGCTTAGGGGGTGTATTAAAAGGAATATGGGGTGAAATACGGGCTCACAAGAGGGGACTTATAGATTTAGGCACGGGGGAAAAGGAAATTTGTGGGTTACGAGGCCAAGGGATGTGGAAGTTTAATGGCCTATGGAAAAAGGTTAAGGGATTTAAGATTGGGCGGGGTGAAAGGATTTTTTTAAGGGGGTAAAAACCGGGAGGGGGTGAAAAGGGTTCTAAGAAAAACCGGGGAGGGGGTTTTAGAGTAAAAAGGGATATGGGGGGTGAAAGGGAAAAAGCACAGGAAGGGGGGCTTGAGGGTTTTAAAAAAACCCAGGGTAGGGGGAAAAAATTTATGGAGTGAAAGGGATATGAGGGGGTGAATGGGGGCTTGATTAGCGCCCCCTTAGGAAGCTTTTATCCACGTGGCAGGAGGGGGGGACAATCTGGCGGGGGATGAGAATTCTGACGGTGGCTGACGATGGCATTCTGGGGAAAGAAGCTGGAGGTGATAGGCGGCAATGGTGGCTGCTGGTGGCGGCAGCATCAGGCAGCATCATTCGAGCAGGGCCGCAGCGTATCTTCTTCCCTTCTTCCTCTCCCTTCAACCGTGCGGCCCTCCCTCTTTAAATAGGGGAGGGGAGGGAATCCTCCCCCTCTTGAGTTGTCCGCCTGCATGGCGAGGGACCTGAGCAAGCTCCAGCGAGGAGCTTGTTGGCCCCCTCTATCCCCCCTCGAAGATCTAGCCCGATGCGCCGCCATGGAGGCATAAAATTTTTTATATTATATATTTAATATATTACACAGGTTCACATGGTTATGTGTGTACTAGGGATTACACCCAACATGACATTTAACACACGAGAATTGTTCTGTTGTTGATGCGTGCCTGATGGCAAGAAAAAGAGCTTGCATGATGTACTACATGTACCTACAATAACCAAGAATATTTTGTCAGTTTGATAGATGGAAGAATAGAATTTGTAGGTGAGATTTAATAGAGATGGATGATTTGTTAAAGAATATGATAATGACTACAAATTGATTGCTAGAGGCCAAAGAGATGGAAGAATGTTTACTCTTGACACATCAATTCTAGAATTGAAAGCATCCATGTTTGCACATGATAATGGTACTATACACGATATTGAGATATGGCATAAGCAGATTGGCCATGTGAATATACAAAAGCTGAAATCTATGAACCAGAAGGAGATTGTGCTTGGACTGCGTAAGTTCAAGTATCATGACTTTGGACATGTATGTGATGCATGTCAGTTTGAAAGAAAGCAAGGTTTCCATTTATGAGACATGTACGGAATAGTCACAACCCTTGAAGTTGGTACATTTAGATGTATGGGGTCTGTCTCAAAATGCCTCGTTTGGTGGTGCTCGTTACTATGTATCCTTCATTGATGACTTCAGCAGTAGGTATACTTGGCTTTACATCACGAAACATAAGGATGATGTGTTTGATGCATTCAAGGACTTCAAGAAGCATGCTAAAAATGAGTTGAGCTGTAAAATTTCATGTCTTAGTTCAGATGGAGGTGGAGAATGTGTCTCTGATTACTTTGACAGGTACCTTGCTAAACATGGGATCAAAATACAGTTAACTTGCAGCTATACATTGCAACAAAATGGTGTAGCAAAAAGGAAAAATAGGGTACTGATGGAATCGGCAAGAGCTATGCTGAATGAGAAGAGTTTGCCAAATGATTATTGGGTTGAAGCAGTAGTGACTATTGTCCATGTGCTGAATAGAACCCCTACAACAGGGATTCATGATGTTACTCCATATGAGAGATTCTATGGTCATAAGCCTTACATTTCACACTTGAAGATATTTGGCAGCATTGCATGTGTATGCTCTTGATGAAAAGAGAAAAAATTTGGATCCTAAAGATGTCAAGAGTGTGTTCCTTGGTTATGCACAAGACTAAAAAGCTTAAAAGTGTTATATATTATCTACACATAAGACATTAATTAGTAGATATTTTTTTTTAATGACCTAGCATCGTGGTATGGTAATCCTATTGTGATGACTACTAATGGATCAGCAAGCACTAGTAATGCTGAAAATACACCTACAATGAGTACATCTATGAGTGGTCCTAGATATGATGGGTCACCTACAGTAAGTCCTTTGTAAGGATGCTTACAGAGTCATACTCCTACGTCCATATACATAGATATGTCAGTGAGGGGGAGATTGGATAATGGAAAAGAAAAGATGCTTGAGGATGTGACACGTCCACTTACAGCAGGTTATGACTCATCCAACAGTGATAGTTTGGATAGTGAGCTGGGCATTCCGTTTGTTATGATGCTTGGAGCAAGGTAGAGTCATTATGTACCACCTCATGAGAGGCAAGCTCAGAGTAAGCCACAGCTACAAAGATCTAAGAGAGTCAAAAAACCAGTTGATAGGTTTACATACACGGGTTATTTAGCACATCATTATACATATATGGCTAGTGTGGCAGGTTACAAAGAACCTATAAAGTTTGATGATGCAATTATAGATGATAATTGGTGTGCTACCATGGATGAGCAGTATGCAGCCCTATATGAAAATGAGACATGGGAATTGATTGAGTTGCTTGAAGAAAAAGTCCCCATTAGCTGCAATGGGTGTACAAGGTTAAGTGCAAGTCATATGGTTTAGAATACTATAAGGATAGACTGGTTGCAAAATGGTATGCGCAGCAATATGGCCTTGACTATGAGGAGACTTTTAGTCCGGTGGCTAAAATGACAACAGTCTGAATTTCTTTGGCAGCATGCAAAGGTTGGAAATTATGGAAAATTGATATAAAGAATGCTTTCTTGAATGATAATTTGGTTGAGAAAGTATATATGGAGCAGTCTCAAGGCTATGCTCACCTGGACTTTCCTACACATGTATGTAAGCTAAAAAAGACTTTATATGGCTTGAAAGAGGTACCTAGACTATGGAACACTCGGATCAATAGTTGTTTGCAGCAACATGGATTTAGATTGGGTGATGCAGATTACAGTCTGTTCACGAAGAAGACGGATCATGGATGTGTTACTAGTGGTTTATGTAGATGATCTTATCATCAGTGGAGATGATGAAGAGGGCATTGCTAAAATTAAATCATGTTTACAAGCTGAATTCAGAGTCAAAGAACTTGGTGAACTAAAGTATTTTCTTGGGATTGAGGTAATCTCTACGTTTCAAGGTATATGGCTACTACAGAAGTAGTATGCTCATGACATGTTATAGAAGTATGGTATGGTTGAATGCAAGTATATGGAGATACCTCTTTATCAGAATGTCAAGCTATAGATTGATGTTGGGAATGACATAGAGAATGTGACCATGTATCAACAGATGGTGGGAAGCTTGATATACTTGACTATTACATGCCCTAACTTATGTTATGCAGTGGGGCTGATTAGTCAGTTCATGCAAAAGCCTCACAAACCACATTTAGATGAAATTAGGAGGATCATGAGATATGTAAAGGGTACTATAGATTATGGGCTGTTTTATGCATATGAAAAATCTCTTGACTTGATAGGGTTTATTGATGTTGAATGGGCTGGTTGTGCCTATGACAAGAGGTCAACCAATGGTTATGCGTTTGGATTGGGCAGTAATATGATTAGTTGGAAGAGTAAGAAACAGCCTACTGCTACATTGTCTAGTACATAAGCTAAGTATAGAGAGGAGCGACCTTAGCGGCTTGTGAAGTAGTTTGATTTCTCTCATTTCCTCTCTTTCTTCCTCAATACACATCATTCTTAACAAAAACAAACAAAAGAAAATGAAGAAAAATAAGGACAAACCAAGAGGGAACAATGCACTCACTGCAAAGGCCCGAGGATGGATTCACTGGTTCCTCTTTGCAACGGCAACTCCTCTTTGCTCTTCGTGCACTTCCTCCTCTTCTTCACGAACGGCGACGGTAGCACCAAGAAGCTCTCCTTCTCCCTCTTTCTCTCTTTCTCTCCCTCTCCCTCCCAAACACACGATGTAGTTCGCTCTCTCTTTTTCTCTTTTGTGCAAAATGCCATACTTGAGTTTTGGCCTTTTTTTTTGTATGAGTACTGTTGCTATAATGACGCCGCTAATTTGGGTCACAAATGGCCGTCACTATTTCCCTATATTCTTGTAGTGAATTATCATGAGCTCATGTACTCCAAGCATAGTCCTAGAAAAGTGGATTTTCTCAACTCCTAAGGCCTTGATGAAAATATCTCAAGCATGGTTTTGTGCAGCCCCAAATCACCAAAATACCTAGCATTACCAAGTTATCTCACATGTGGCAATTGTAGCACCTTAGTGCTCTACCTCAATACTAGATGGTGCAACTGTAGGCTACTTGTTTTGGCTCCAAGTAACAGTACCAATTTCAAAAGAAACTATAAATCCATTGGTAGATCTCCTATTTGAAATGCTATTGGCCTAATTTGCATCTATGTAACCATGCATGTCCAAGGGTATATATGGTTCATAGAATAAGGCATAGTTAAGTGTAGACTTGGCATAGCACAATGTGTGATGCACTACATCCAAAGGTGGATTTTGTGAAAGATGCATGATTTTTTTTAGTGATCATTAAATAAATAAGGCTACACACAATCTTCCTATACATAGTGATATCCTTATGTGTACTTAACTTAGCATTGACATCCAGAGATATCAAGATTGGCTTACATTCAGTCATACAATACTTTTTCAGCATATCCAAAGCATATTCTCTTTATGACAAATACATGCCTTCATGAGACCTAATTATCTTTATACCAAGAAAATATCATAGCTCTCACAAACCCTTCATTCAAACTTGGCCTTGAGAAGACTCTTCACATGATCAATATCTGTCTCACTATCACCCATGACAATGAGCTCATCTCCATGTATAGTAATGCCCACAATATCCATATCACCCTTATATACATAAAGTGATTGCTCAGTTTGTGCTCTACAAAATTCAATGCTAGCAATATATTATATAATCCTATCATGCCATGCCTTGGATGCTTGCTTTAGCCCATATAAGGCTTACAAAGCCTGCATACATAATCAAGATAATAGTCATCCACATAACCACGTGATTTCTTAACAAGAAATTATTATAGCTTCCCATCCATTAATAAAATTTTAACATCCATTTGATGTATGATCCAACCCTTAGATTTTTCCATTGCTATGATAGTCCTCATAGTAGACATTTTAGCTACTAAAACAAAAATGTCCTCATGATCAATACTACAAGTCTGCATATATCATTTGGCAAACTAGCCTTTCCTTATAGCGCTCAACTAATTCATTTTCACTTTCTAAACCTATTTATAGACAATAACTTTCTTTCCTTTTGTTAAAGGTACCAAATCCTATGTATCATTTGTTTTATGTGTAGCTATTTCTTCATCTATAGTATTATCTCCATGCTCTTTACTCATTGTGTACTCAAAACTATTGGGCTCTATATCCTATAAAACCTTAACCATGTATCCATAGTGATGAGCTATGTAGCTATCATATGTCAATCACTACATGAGCTTCCTTACTCTTGTTGAGTTGCATGGACCTCAATCACTATTAGATCCTTAACATCCTCTAGTATTTTCTTCACACCAAGTGTCTTAATAGATAGAATCCGAAACTCTTCATCTAATATTTGCTCAAAACGATCTATATCCACATCAACATGACAGAAAATTGATGACATATGACTGGCCAAAGACCAAGCCACTTTTACCCAGGTTAACAAGCCAACTCCTAAGAGTTGTTGCACTAAACAAGTGATTATTGCACTAATTGTTTTAATTCAACTTAACCTTCCCTAATATCTACAACATTGTTTGTAGTAGTCCAACTGCAAAGATTCTAAACTTCAATAAATTATACTGGGCACTAAATTGCTAAACCTAAGATGATTATAGTTTCTCCCCATCTCTCAGGGGCAGCTCCTCATAATGTTCTCCTGCCATGCTAGTGGCGGTTTATCCAGGAAATGTTTTTAATGTTTGACTTTGGAAAGGTTGTTTCAGGGATATAGATCTCTTGGATCTATTTGTATATCTCCGTTTAAAATTCCTTTTTATGTTTTTCTCCACCTGATTAAAATTAATTCTTTTTATTTGTTTAATTTTAAACAAACATTCAAATCAAATTTTCTGGCATACCATAAACCCCTAAATTTTAATCTCCCTTAGTAGACGTTTCCCACTCCGTATATAAATTTCGTCGTTGCTTATTAGTTTTTAAGTACTTAATTCATTTTGCGAATATAACGTCCTTTCCTTCTTTTCTATTATTAAACATCAACCAAAATAAAACAAGTTCTTCCATACTCTCACATGTCCACATTTATAATTTATTTTAAATTCCCATAGCACCCTTTAATTTATCAATGAGTCCTAGTAGCCCTCCACTCCGTATATAAGAAATTGGTTGTAAAATGAATAACATGTAAAAATTTAATATATATGCTGAGGCTTTTTCCCCCATGCCATCCAATCGTTAAATTATTTGATTTTATTTTGGTTTTAATTTAAACTAAATTTTATAACTACAACCTAACATTATTAATCATTATAAAGTGTTGTCAAGTTTTTTAATTTATTTGTACCCTCCCGTGTTTCATAAATGTCCACGACATGTGTAATTTCTCTTATCAAAACCAAAACACCATATCTTTATACAAACATTTTTTAGTAAAATATTATTAAATTGTTGTTTCTTTACTTTAACCCTTACAACATAAATGCACTAACAATTCAAATATTTTGTTTCCAATATTTCACTAAGAATCCATAGTTTATATCAATAAATAACACATTTTACGTAAAGGAAAACTATGCTTTTTCCCTAAATATAACTCTTTTTTAATTTTTAAATATAACAAAACATCTTTAAAAATCTTGATAGAAATTCAGTAAATTCCTTGACTCATAAGCTCTATAGAAAAAATACTAGAACTTATAAATTTTCAGTCAGTAATTTTATAAAATTTTATTTATGATAATTTTGAGTCATTTTTTAGTGTTTTCGACTGTTTTTGATTTTTAATAAATAAAAACCAATTCAGATAAATGCAAAAAACCATGTAGCATGAGAAAACAGGTTTAAAGACATATTTTAAAAATTATAAACTAGAGAAATTTTTATACCATATCATTTATTTTAGATAAACCAGTTGGACACTTACTTGGAAAACCCGCGAGTCGTGATTGCGCCTTTGGGGTCCGCGTCCTCTTGCAGTCCGGCCAAGGTAGGTCTATCGTCCAGCCACTCGTTTCGATCGTGAGCTCACCAATTTTTTTACTCTCTCGCCATTCCCCGCACGACTGTTAGTCTATGACTATAGAAATGCCCCTTCTCTCTTAAGTTAAGGATTTAACTCTTAATCAAGAGTTAATTGAAACTCTTGCTAAGGTTTGGAATTGAAGAAGGCGTCGACTCTCCATGGCCAAAGAGACTATTTCAATATCTTTCTGATCTGTCTGCCAAATCGTACGCGAGCCCAGGCGATAGAACGAGAAGACAATCTTCATCCAGCCTACCACTTCAGATTAGGCAAGTATATGGAAGCTCCGAATTCTCATAGGGAGAGATATGGCGTCGTGTGATGAAGAAGGCATGGGTAGAGCAATTCATCTTTTCTCCTCTTCTTGATTGTGACCTTAATGAGGTTTTTTTTTCCGTGACTTTAATCTTGCTTGAGAGATGCTTTTATCTCTCTCACTCTCACTTCCTACAGTCGCAGGATGGCGCCATCCTGTTCATGTCGAGATGAGATATATATCTCTCTCTATTGCTTTCCCCGTTTCCTCGTCGGTGAAAGGGCAAGATCACAGGGACGATGCAAGAATGCGCTCATTATACTGCGGGTTATGTCGGTCGAAGGTGGCGATGAAGGTCGACTGCGACAGTCCTCTTGCCATTGATTTCTCTCTCTCTCTTTCATGCAGTTGGCGGCGCTCTTATTTCTCGGAGTCTGCACCTCCTCCCTGCTCTGGATCCTTAGCGATGAAGCTTTACAACATGAAATCAAAATCAATCAATCAATGACTCTCTCTCTCTCTCTCTCTCTCATGCAACAGAGATGCACACGATCTTGTGCAATCAATGGGCATATACACGGCCACACTTGTACAGCAGAAACCAATAAAGATCTGAGAAATCAGAAACTCTGTCCACGCACACGCACGCACTCTCTCTCTCTCCATCAATTCTCACGCTCTCTCTCTCTCTCTCGCAGGCTACGTCGCTAACGTAAATCAACCATATAACTAGGCAAATTCTCTCTCTGTGTCTTTGCCTTTCTCTGCGCGCCTGCCTGCGTCTCTCTCCCTCTCACACACACCCCTCTTCCGATTCTTAACCGTGTCCCCTTCTTTTTTTTCTTTTTTTTTACCAATAACTTTCGCCACATCCTTAATGAAAATGGATGCCGAGACTAATCCGCACGCGCATACCAATTAAACAGAGAAACACGTCATGGAATAATGGGCGGACGGCGGACCTAGAGTGGGAGATGAAGACCCATTGCAGAAAAAGGGCAGAGGCCAAGCCCACCATGGAAGGAGGCCCCAATTCGCAAAACGCCAGAGAGACAGAGGGTCTGGGGCGAACAGAGAGAAGGGCTTGCAGGAATCGGGAGATACGTAGAGCAGGGAATTTGGCGACCAATCGAAGGATACGAGAGAGAGAGAGAGAGACCCCCCAAAATGTAACTGCCCCCCCTTACTATTATGAGTGACAATGTCCCATGAAAATGGCATGCCTAGCTTGGGCATCTCCTCTAGCCCACAAGAAGCGATTGAGTACCCCTCCAAGTTCATTCCATGCCTATTTGCTGAAGGTAAAGATGCTAGCTACAAAGATAACTATAACCATTAGTATAGAACTTAAGATGAGGAACCTTACCCCTAAAGCAATAGCTTCTACATTCCAATTTTGTAATTTTGAAGCCATTTTAGTCTTTAGCCAATTGAAGCACTAGGTAATAGTGATCCCCATGCCTAACAAGGGGCAATCCAAGGTATCTAAAAACCTCCCATTTCTTAATTATCTTCTAGCCTAATAGTGGAAGCCATTCAAGGGTGTCATTAGCTACAACACTTCAAATTTGGTCTTGCTTATTATTGAACCCGATAAGTCATAGAAATTTTGAAAAGCCTCAAACGCTATGTTGAATTGAATTCATTGGGCCGTGATAATGTTGGAGTTATCCTCCACCAAGAATTAAATCATTACTTACCCTAATATCATGCATCCTTAGATTTTGCAAGGTCCCTCTAGTCGAATCTTCTTTGCAATGGCTAATTCCTATGGCATAGAGAAGCAAGGCTACGTGACAACCTTGTCTCATAGACCTTTTGAGCTCAAAGGATTTGGAGATCGCCCCATTAATGGATACTCTTAACTTCTACACTTGAAAGGAGTGTCATAATCATTCTAGAGAACTTCCTTCCAAAGACCATTGCTTCGAGGTAAATGCAGATGAAATCCTAAGGAATGTGATTACATGCCTTTTCAAAATCCATTCACTAAGAGGTAGTCCTGTCCACCAATCATTGCTTAGTCAATAGCTGTTGCAAGGCTAGGGATGGCATTTTCTATCTTCTGATAAAAAAAATGAAGCCATAATGCTCGGGGTGGATGACTTAAGCTAGTAATCACTTAATTTTGAGTGCCAAAGCCTTGACAAAAAGCTTATAAGACATATTCAACATGGTCAAAGGCTGCTAATGGTTACCTTGATGCACATGGGTGATTTACAAATTACCTTGATAACACCCATGTTGGCCTCCATAGGGAATTGCCTAGTAGCAAAGCAGTCCCCTTTGGATTACTTCGTCCTTGCCAAGAGTCTATTCTCTTGAATCTGATATTCAACACCTCCCCAAAGAAATCTCCATAATAATCATCAATGATCTAATGATCACCCCTTGATCATCACTACAGTATTACTGTAGACAATAATCACAATCATAATGCTATGTATTTTTCATAAAGAATTTCATCATTAGGAGGTAGGAGGTAGCATAACTAATGAAATCCTCCATCCCTGAGATTAATACTAAGATATCCTATCAACTTGTCAAGACCTTGTGGTTTGTTTAAAATTCCCCCGAAAACTCCTAATTTATAACAAGGTCCTATCTCCTCTAAGTAGTAATAATCCCTACAGTAAAATTTTAAATAGTCATAGCTGAGATTCACTAAGTAGACCTATCAAATTGCTATCTAAAACTCCACCTTCCTCTCATACAAGAACTTTCCCATTGATTCATCTCCTAGCTAGACTGCAAGGACACGGCCTCCAAAGACAGCAACAACGAACACCGCATCTGCATTGAATTCATGTAAAAATTTAGTAATAAGGTGTCAATTGTATACAGTTTTGCCAAAAAATTGTTGCAATAAATGGCATGTTTTTAGGCGTTGTCATTCTCCCCCACTGAAATGCGAAGCGTCCTCGCGAGCACAGCTACATCACGAACATTGAGCATCACGAACACAACTACCACGAGCACTGCTACGCAACTTTGAAAGAAAAAAAAAATACTCTTATCCACTTAATTGCGAAGCGTCCTCGCGAGCACAACCACAAGATCTGCAAAACCGCACATGCACAACTAGTAGACACTAAAAAAATAGGAAAAAAAAAAAAACTTGTTGGTGTCCTATTAAAACACAAACCATACAAACATTCCAAGTAAATTGGATAAAAACTTATGCAAACTAACATTCTCCCTTACTCACTCTCCCCACTGAAATGCATAACAGAGCTTCATCCATTGCATAGAATATACCAACTAGGAAGCTGTCTAGAGCCGCTAAACAACAATAATCCCTCTAGGCAATAAATTGCCACACTACTATCCTACTAAAAATATTGCTTCTGAAATAGCATCACTGATAAGGTCGTTACTTAACAAAGAACCCAAACAAGGTAAACTAATACTACAACACTAAATAGGACTCCTAGGGTTTAGCTGCTAACCCTCCATGTTCTACTAGAACAACCAGCCAATGGTTCGTAACTTCTAATTGTCCAAGGCTTTTCTTTTAAGTTTATGTTTTAATGGTTTTTTTTTTTAAATGTCAAAAGAGTATATACATTGATTCTCTTTCCCAAAAGGTCCCACCCCAAAGAGATACAAGGCATCGGACACAGGGCACCCGTCAAGGAAATCCCTACAGCCTACCAGGACCTCAGAGGCGATGGTTATCTTCTTTTGGTTGTTTTTTTTTTTCAAACCCTGCAGTCTCAGGGTGTTTTTTTCTTGTTTGTTTTTATTCTTTCTTTCTTTCTTTCAAAGAATAAATATATAGACTCTTCCGAACTTTTAATATTTGGATTGGATTTTAAGGATTGTTTTGTTGTTGTTTTTTTTTTTTAAAGGATCAACTAAGAAGCTAAGAAAACATCACTTAATTGAACGGTCAAACATTTCAGCTCAACAACTTTGCTCGAGGAATCTAATCTAACGCATAATACTAGTCACTCTGCCTAGGCAAATGATAAGCAAAGAATACTCACCAGCTCAGCATCTTTCTTCCACGCTACTCCTAGTCAAAATTTCGTGGAGAGAACCTTGTTATTCAGCTATCCCACATATCGCTAGAAAAGCGACCAAAAGATAGGGGAAAACTCTATAGGATTCCTAATCGGACACCCATACAATGAAATTCACTATGTTATGCACACATGTCACCCCCCTTTTTTAATCACTCCCTAATGCTAAGTCCCATCCCTTGTGAGTGGACTTCATATAGAGAGAATTGTGTATATATCATTCATATTTGTTTAAAATATTTATTTATAATTCCTCTGTAATTTACTTAAGTGTTTTTTCCTTTTTTTCTTCTTCGACATCTCTAATTTCATTCCATCAATTTTTTATTCATGTATTTTTTCCCAGAATGAATATGAAATAAAAAGTTTAGGTATGAAACAACCTTGTATGTTCGTGGATATTGCAACTCCAAGAATCAATCAGAAACATACAGCAGTGTGGAATGCAAAATCATAGTCAAATCTGCACATGAAACATACACTAGCCAGTACAATGTTAAAGGGTTAGATAAATAATAAAACTTTTCCCTAATAAAACTTTTCCCTGTACAAAAGAATTGTCAAATACTCATGTCACAATCGCGATCAACTAGACTGTCGTAACGCTCCCACTGCTTGGTTGTTTAAGAAGCAATATATTTCTCCACTTGATAACCATTCTTACATATAGAACTGTCCATCTTACTAACTTAAATATCCCAAACTCCAGCACTGAAAGGAATATCCTGACTGTGCGTGCAACTAACTACTAACTACGTGGAAAATAAAACTAAAGTGCATGAAAACCTACAGGATATCAATAACTCAAAGCATTGTATGTTTTTTTTTTTAAAACGATATATATATATTCGTTTGTTTGTTTGTTTGGTTTTTTTTTTTTTTTTCAAAATGTAGAATAAAAGAAAAACATAAAAGACTAAGAAAACAAAATATCTAGACTAAAATCTTCAAAGTCTCTGAGATCTTCTAGTGAAAACAATAATCCTAATCCGAAATCATCAACTCCATCTAAGTCAAACCTATTAACTAAACTATCATCTATAGGATGCTCAAGAATAGCCTCTAGCGTAGACATATCAGAAGTCACAGATCCGCTATCAGGTGCATCGCTAAGAACCTCCATCACATCATGGAGCGAAGCCAAAGCTGCATCATCATAGTAGGGCATAGGGGCCACTGGTAAAGCATCTAAGGAATGCCCCTCGGTCGCATCCATGTACCAACAAATATAATCCCAACAGGGGCAGGGAACACTAGTCTGCAAATCATGGTAAGATGGAGTAAGGCGGTAGACAGTCGAACGATATCTCGCAAATTCTGCTTGCTCTCGGCCTACCCTAGACTGACCAGCGCCGCGCTCAGGAGAAAAAACACTATTATAATCATGACGCTGGTAGGTATAACCAATCATTTTCTGCATGGCAGTGGTACCATAGCGTCGAAAGTATGTGCGACACTGTCAACACAAGAGCTGAGCACGCACAAATAAATGCCGCTGACAGGACCTACAACCAAAAGGTGGATGATACTGTAAACAAAAAATAATCACAAAAGAAGAACCACAACAGGCCTCCCCTCTCGGTGCATATAAAAACCTATCATGCGTTTGAAAACGCGGAATATCGTAAGGTCCAGCATGAACAGGATCAGTACTATCGGCATCAATACGAGGGTAAAGCGCATCCATCCACAAAAAGGCCATACCTGCATCCCATTTAAAAACCCCCCAAGAAAGAAAAGACATCCAAGGGTGGATTAGACAAAATATTATTGTAACTACTAACCTAACTATACCTAGCTAGCCTAAGTCACAAAATGTTTAAGGCGCAGGCCATTAACCCTAAATATCTCATTTTCAGCATTAATATCCTGCACATCAAGAGAACCATTATCATAAACATTAATCACCTTAAAAGGTCCCAACTAACGAATTTTAAGCTTCCCAGGAAATTTATAATAACGACTGTCATAAAGTAAAACTAAATCGCCTTCTTTAAACTCCCGTACTTTAATATTCTGGTCGTGCCATGCTTTACGACGTTTTTGCATTGCTTCTAGACTTTGTAGAGCTAACAATCTTTCCTCATCCAACTTTACCAATTGTAAAATCCGTTGTTTCAAAGATTCAACCTCACCTAGTCGTAATGATAGAGCTACTCGTAAAGTGGGCAACTCTTGCTCAATAGGGAATATAGCATTAGTGCCATAAACTAAATTGAAGGGTGTATTTTGCACTGTCACCTTATAAGTAGTTCTATAGGCCCATAACGCTTCATATAAACGTTCATCCCAATCTCACCTGTGGGAAGCAACCGTTTTAGTTAAAATCCCACAGATAATGCGATTGGTTACTTCAACCTGACCGTTAGCTCTGGGATAATAAGGTGTTGATTTGCGATGTTTAATTTTATAGATTTCCATTAACTCGCTGATAAGACCATTCAAGAAATGGGAACCTCGGTCACTTACTAATTCTAGTGGGCAACCAAAACGCGTAATAATATTCTCATACATAAACTTAGCCACATCAATGGCTTTATCCGTTTTAAGCGCTTTCGCTTCCACCCACTTTGTAATATAGTCAGTACAGACTAAGATATAACGATTCGATCGATATCTAGTAGGCGGATCAATTGGGCCTACAAAATCAATTCCCCATTTCTCAAAAGGTGCTAATGCTAATATAGGTGTCAAAGGCGTAGCAAAACTCTTAGAAGGACGACCAGTCCTTTGACATACATCGCATTTGCGACAATAATAATAAGTATCTTTAAATAGAGTAGGCCACCAATAACCACTAATAGAACTTTTCTTGCAGTCAATTCACCAACAAAATGGCCACCACACGGCTCATCATGCAATGCCTTAAGAACCACTGGTACTTCATCTTCCCTTACACAACGTCGATAGATACCTTCGCGTGAAAAAAATTTATAAAGGTAACCCCCTAATAATCCGTAGGAGCGTGATTGCATTAATATCGGACGTTTCCTGCGCTTATCGGCACCAGGTGGATACCGAGCAGTACTAAGAAAATTCGCAATATCAGCATACCATGGAACTTGTGTCTCCACAGTAAAAAGTGATGCATCCGGCAAATCATCTTCCACACCTTCCTCCTTGTCTGATGTTAATAATCGTGATAGATGATTTGCTAGAACATGAGCTCTACCAGGACGAGTAACTATTTGAAAATCAAACTCTTGGAATAACAACATCCAACGAATCACACGTCCTGAAAGTTTTGCTTTATTAAGCAAATACTTTAACGCCTCATGATCAACATATATGGTAAACTTATTCCCTAATAAATAATGACGAAATTTCTCCACCACAAATACCATTGATAGGCATTCTTTCTCAGTGGTGGTATAATTCCTTTCTGCATCACTTAAATTTCGACTCGCATAATAAATTGGATGATCCACCTTATTATCATCTGCTTGGCACAAAACAGCTCCTACAGCATACATAGATGCATCAGCATGAATATGGAATTCTTTTGTCCAATCTGGGGGTGCGAATACTGGTCCTTCAATTAACTTATATTTAAGAAATTCAAATGCTTTCTGGCAAACATTATCCCAAATAAAAGGAGTATCCTTTCGTAGTAGATTTGTCAAAGGTGATGCCACCTTTGCAAAATCGGAAATAAATCTCCGATAATAATTTAGATGTCCTAAAAATCCACGCAATTGCTTAAGATTTGTTGGAGGTGGAAGTGCAAAAATCTTAATAATTTTAGTTGGATCCATGGCAATACCTTCTTTAGAAACGATATGCCCCAATAAGGTTCCTTTTGGTACTCCAAAAACACATTTATCAGGATTCAAGGATATACCTACTTCATCACTACGTTCAAATACTTGCGTTAGTAGCTCAGGCATTTCTTTTGCCGTACCATAGACACAAAAGTCATCTAAGAAAACTTCCATCCATTGACGTAAAAAATCTTGATAAGCTGCAATCATAACTCTCTGAAATGTTGCGGGTGCATTGCACAAACCAAAAGGCATTACTCTATAAGCAAATGTACCCCATTCAGTAGTAAATGTAGTTTTGGATTGATTTTCAGGATGAATTAGTACTTGGTTGTAACCGCTAAATCCATCCATGAAAGAATACAGCTCATGACCAGCAACCTTATCAAGTACCTGATCAGTAAATGGCAAAGGAAAATGATCTTTACGTGTTTTGCTATTCATCTTTCTATTATCGACACAAATGTGAATCTTCTTACTATTATTCTTGGGTACTACCACAATAGGAGATACCCATTCACTGTATGCAACAGGATAAATGAATCCAGCATCTAAAAGCTTAGTAATTTCAGCTTTCACTAACTCTGCATACACAGGGTTTGTTCGTCGTTGACGTTGACATACATGTTTTGTGCCTGGTTCTAGATCAATAAAATGCTGACATAATTCAGCTTTGATACCCTTAAGGTCCCTATATGACCAAGCAAAAGCGTCAACATGCACTCGTAAGACTTCTTTGAATCTTTCACGATGTGGCGATTCCAATTGGTCTCCTAAATTTAAATATTTTCCTTCTGCCATTTTAAGCTTAACTACTTCAACTTCAGGCTCTTCAATAAATAGAGAGTCTATTCTTCGTGGCTTAATTGTGGGCACATCTTCGGATAACTGCATCAATACATTTTCAAGCAGGTTATTCTTAGTACTTGATTCCAGTGCTTCTTCTCCCACACTCACAGAATTTACTAAGGGTAAAGCCCTATAAGGAATAATAGCCAAGTTATCTTGCGTAGCACCATCAACTTCTACTCCATAGACATTTACTAACTCAGGAAAGGATTTTTCAGTATATCTCTTCCCATATTTATCTAAATCGCCATTATTGACATTTACATTTTTACGAGATTTCATGGTAAATGAGGTTCTTACAGAGTCAATTACGCTAGGTATCTGCTCTGAATTACATGGATATTGAGCATGTAACCTACGGCGATATCGACGTAAAATTTCGTTATTCTTTTCTAGACATTCCTGATCATCTAAACTCCAAAACCATTGATTATCTTTAAGCTTGAGAATTAATGAATGTAGATTCTCATCCTCCTCGCCCTGAATTCGACAGCCCAAATAATGTATAACTTGTTTCAGTTCCACAAAATTTCTAGGTACTGCAGGTTCAAACCATCTAAGTTGTGGCTCTTGCCCATCCCCATAAATAGTAAAATCCATTACTCTTTCTTTTGGATGAGGCAACACCACCGCTTGCATATTGTGCAATTTAACCTTAGTAGGTTCAGATTGGACTCATTGATAACCAATTATCGGTCCCCTAGAACAGCGATAAATCTTCTGCGCAATTCCGGTCGAACGCCTAAAAGAATGACACAACCAGGGAACATTTGTAGGGTTTTTCTCTTGAGTCTCTGGTTCAAAAGTATTCTTAGATTTATTTTTTTCCAAAAACCTATCAATGTTTTCATGTTCTTCCCAATAATTTGTATCCATAGATAACGCTTGGTCCATCTGTAACTCACCCCTACTGAATTTAGATTTCTCTTCTTCTAAATAAAATTCTAAAAGCGAGATTTCATCTAGATATCGCCTTTCTCTAAACTAAAACTCTGCCTTTTCCTTTTGCAACTCAGTAATCTTCTTCATTGCTTCATTTACAGCAGTCAACGCTGCCTCACGCTCTACTTCCAATGTCTCTTCCAATTCTCTAATAATCCTAGCGTAATTACCATGATGTTCACGAGAAGTCTGTGAAAACCTGTTAAAAGCCGAAGCTGAATCATCCTCATCCTCACGAGATAGTGATCTTTGTAAGGGTTTGCACCTATGCCGACTTCTCCTTTCTCTTTCCTTCGCTTCTAGCTGATAGTAATAAATCCTTTTAGCTCTATCTGGCAATTGTCCAAATCCAAAGGGTATAGCATTTTCCCCATAAGGAAGAGCTTCTAAAATCCTACTCTCAAGCATACTATTATGATTATCAGTAACAGCATCTTCTCCCATACCTTCTGAAGAGGTTATTGAAATGTCAGCCACATCAGATATCATTAACTCAGGCATTTCTTCCTCCTCTAATTCATCCATAGAAATCACTTCCGACCTGTTGTAAGCAGAAAATACATCTTCTTGATTATTTCCTTCTTGATCCGTAGATAATTGAAAACATGTTTCAAGCGAATCATCAAGATATTCTGCTTCTTCTGCTGAAAGCATTAAGCAGTCGAGGGTTGTATCTTCGGATGTGGATAACCACTGAGTAATATCACTATCCGAATCATTGTCAGATGAAAACGCTACAGCATACTCACCAATACCCATCTGTTCTACCTTGTCAGGCTCATGTACTATATTGACCTCCACTTTCTCTGCTCCTGCTGGGTGTGGTGTTTTAAATAACCAGGCATAAGGCCCTTCATGATCAGTCCTCTCCATTTCTGAATCATAAAACTCACTGTTGGATTTCTCATCCATTTCACTAACTGCTTCATCTCCTGAATCTTTCAAAAATCCTTTTGAAATAACTTGTATTTTAACCCTATCATTTCGAGGACCAATCACAATTGAACCTTTATACCAGTCCTGAATGCATCTTGCTTGGTATAACCAAGGTCTTCCCAACAGGACAGAATACGATAAAATATTTGTTTGTGAATGAACAATCAAATAGTTCACATGAAATTCTAATCCGGCTACTACAGACTTCACATTTCGCAGTAACCCCAAAGGAGTTACTTTCCTTTGATCAGCCACACATAAAACAATATGAGTAGGTTCTAGATCCTTCAACCCTAATTCTTGCATAGCTTGTTCTGTCATCAAATTAACTGCTGAGCCACCATCTAACTGCACTTCATGTAGCAAATGGCCATTAATAGTAGTATCGATAACTGGAGCTCCTGGGTCCACAAATAAATCTACTATTTGTACATCCTTAGTTGTTTTTCCTTTGGAAGAATTTTCACAGACTTTAGAAGCGTTTATCTCAATCCTCTTCCTTCGACGCCGAACTAATTTATGGTAAAGTTGTTTCCGACAAACAGGCGCTATTTCTAGCAATTGCCGAAGGTTAATAGTCAATGATATTTCTTCTAATGTAGCCCAAAGATCATAGGTCTTATTTACGGATTCTACATAATCTTTACTACCTTCCTTAGGAGGAACCAATCTTTCGGGAAAAGGAGCTACTCCCACTTGAATCTTAGGATTTACTAAGGGCACATGTAATAATGGATGGTCAGAGGAATGCTGCGGAGAATCCGATTCAGGTAGTTCTATATTAGGATCTATGTCCTTAGACTTATCCTTCACTGCTCCATTTAATTGTGGACTCTCTTCCTCTAAACCTTGCTCCTTCTGTTGTTGCTTTTGTGCCCGAGTAATAACACCAATCATAGGGTCAGCTCTAAAAGTCACCTTGCGAGGTATAAATTTTGACTTAACTCCAATATCTTTCCTTATTGTTTCTACTTCAACTAAATTTGCAGCAGACATTGAAGGTTCGTTAGAGGTTTGTTTCCCTTTGTCAGACATTTTATTATCCTCTCGCTTAGGACAATTCTCTTCATAGTGTCCTTCACCACTGCACCTCCTACAAAGAGGAGTACAGTCTTGATTTTTACGCGCATTTGGACAATATGTGGCTATGTGACCTTCTTGTTGGCATCGATAACAAATTACTGGTCCCCTAGGTCTTTGTTGACCACCTTGTCCCATTGGATTACGAAAATTTCCATTATTTCTTCTAAAAGGAGAATTTCTCCCTCGATTGCCATCACTGTTGTAATTGTTTCGAGGCACTGGGGGTCTACCCTGGGTGGGCAATCCTCGTGGCCTAAAAGGTTGATTGGGTGGTCCAATCTCATAAGTCCTATTATTACGATCCATGTAATTGTAATTCGTTTGCATTGAACGAGCTTGTTGTTGCTCTTGACCTAATTTATGCCAACAATTTGTATCTAAATGACCAGTCTTGTGGCAAAAAGAGCAAAACGGTGGATGATCGGGCATTAACCTTGAAGGCGTCGGACACTCTGTAGCCACATGGCCGTAACCATGACACTTGCCACACCAGATATTAGATCGAGGTGGGTTTGAAGTTGAATTTCCCGACGATTGTTGAGCACTAGATCCTTGTGTCGTTATCGAATAAATTTCCTTCAAAGGCGCTTGTACTGCAGTCATAATTTCCTCCTTTAATTTTCCTAGAGATTTCGCAATAATATCTGCTACTTTTGCTTCATCCAGAGGAGATTGAGATTGCGGCATAGAAGGCATTCCTGTCTGCATCATATAGGCAGGAATTGAAGTGTACGGATTTAGAGGTACACTAAACATGTTTGAGCTTGCGGTTACTGAGGGATTTACAGGAACGGTCACATAAGACACGTTCTTAGGTACCCCACCTGAAGTGCTTGGATATTCTGTCCGAGATTCTTTGAATATATCTCTCCGTCGTTGTTGACTAAGCTGCACTTCTTCCCACCATCTAGCATGTGTTTTAGCATCTGCCAACGTAGCTGGTCGTTGTTAACTAACATGCTGATGAACTTCAGGATTAAGTCCATCAATAAACTTACGTTTTTGCGTGGGATCGTCAGGAGCAAGATTCATCTTACGAATGATCGTCTCCATGCGCTCAATATAATGTTCAACACTTTCAGTTGCTCCTTGGGACAGATAATCCAGTTGAAGAGCCAATCTATCTTGAAAACCTTGTCGTCTAAATTTTTCTAGAAAAGCTCTTGATAAGGTATCATAGGTCCCTTTATGTTGAGCATCTAAATTTCCATACCATTTCGCTGCTTCATCTTTTAATGTTGCAGGGAAGATATGAAGCTTTTGGTCGTCATCTATTATCTCATTGGCAACGCAAGTCACCTCAAATCTTTGAGAATGGGCATCGGGATCTTCGTCCCATAGCCCCCCGAATTGCGTGAAATCAGCTAATCTGACTGGGTTGCGAGCCATTGTTTCTCTAAATAGTAGCCCTAACCCTAAATCGTTGATAGTATCAAACCACGGAGGTTCCTGAGGTTCCTTAAATAATTGACGCAATCCGAAATTTGACTCTAAATCCCAGTCAAAGAGCAGTTCAATACTCCCGACCGTAGCATTAGCTTCACTCTCCCTATTTTCACTATTTTGCCTACCTCTTTCCCCAGTGACACTGCTAGTACTGGAGACAACTTGATCCCATTGATATGAAGCTGCTTCACTTTCTTTCGATGATGTTCTATCAGTTGATAAGCTAGGCTGAAGAGGTTCTACCGTTGAGTTAGACACAGCGTCTACTCCCAAATTCAGCAATGCATTGACCCTCTCTAGCCTTTCTAATAGCCAAGCCTCTTGTCGCACTGCTCGTTCTCTAACTCGCTGATCCCTAGCTTCGTTTTGCTGCTTCCGTCTCTCTTCTGAATTCATCCACGAGTACTAAACTAGCTTTTACTGTCATACTCCAAAATTACGCTCGTTTTATTTGAAGCTATAAAATTAGGTTGTCGCTTGTATGCGCACTTAGAAGGTTCAAAATAGTCGGCAGCTCTGGGTCTATCTCCCCAAAAGGTGACTTTTCTTCTTGCTTGGGGATTAAACCTAGAATTTCAGCAACCTCTCTAACGTCTTTCGTGTCGAAAGCAATTTTTAAACCTCTGGATACACGTATCCAAGGCAACACATCATCCCACACTACTCTTCTAAACGTCCGATAAGCTGTGCGGTAATACCAATCAAAGTGGTACGATACACTGATTGTATTTATCTCTACCGCGTCTATTAACCCAAAGTGTGTCGCTAGTAGAACTATGGTTTGCGCACACTCGTTATAACCCCAGCTCCAAGAAGATAATTGTTCAACGTCCACAGTTAATTGTGGCCCAAAATATTTGCCTCCCTCTGCTAACTCCGTATCTCTCGCCCAGTCTAGCACTTTTCTTTGGCACTCCTGGGGCAAATTAGGAAAATAGTCCCTTAGAAAAGAGACTGCGTATTCACTCATAAATAACACTTAGGATCTAAAATACCCTCGGAAGATTTATCACTCGTTCGAGCGCACTTGGCTCCCAGCAAACGCACCAAAAAATGACTGGCCAAAGACCAAGCCACTTTTACCCAGGTTAACAAGCCAACTCCTAAGAGTTGTTGCACTAAACAAGTGATTATTGCACTAATTGTTTTAATTCAACTTAACCTTCCCTAATATCTACAACATTGTTTGTAGTAGTCCAACTGCAAAGATTCTAAACTTCAATAAATTATACTGGGCACTAAATTGCTAAACCTAAGATGATTATAGTTTCTCCCCATCTCTCAGGGGCAGCTCCTCATAATGTTCTCCTGCCATGCTAGTGGCGGTTTATCCAGGAAATGTTTTTAATGTTTGACTTTGGAAAGGTTGTTTCAGGGATATAGATCTCTTGGATCTATTTGTATATCTCCGTTTAAAATTCCTTTTTATGTTTTTCTCCACCTGATTAAAATTAATTCTTTTTATTTGTTTAATTTTAAACAAACATTCAAATCAAATTTTCTGACGTACCATAAACCCCTAAATTTTAATCTCCCTTGGTAGACGTTTCCCACTCCGTATATAAATTTCGTCGTTGCTTATTAGTTTTTAAGTACTTAATTCATTTTGCGAATATAACGCCCTTTCCTTCTTTTCTATTATTAAACATCAACTAGAATAAAACAAGTTCTTCCATACTCTCACATGTCCACATTCATAATTTATTTTAAATTCCCATAGCACCCTTTAATTTATCAATGAGTCCTAGTAGCCCTTCACTCCGTATATAAGAAATTGGTTGTAAAATGAATAACATGTAAAAATTTAATATATATGCTGAGGCTTTTTCCCCCATGCCATCCAATTGTTAAATTATTTGATTTTATTTTGGTTTTAATTTAAACTAAATTTTATAACTGCAACCTAACATTATTTTCAGGATGCACTCATTCGAGCGGCACCTATAATTCAGGAAGTGCAAGCTAAACCAAGGGGTATTAAGAATTTGTCTTATAGCGACCCGAACAGAGGAGCATTCAGACCCCAGGTTAAGAGAGTTCAAGGCCACAATCAGGGACAAAGGAAGAAAGCAAGGACAAATAACGTCAACAACTTTGTTCCTACTCATAGTAATGGCCAAAACATCCGATGTTTCCACTGCAACGAACTCGGTCACTTCAAAAGGCAATGTCCCAAGCTTAGCGAAGGACACCGTCGAGGTGCAGGGCGCGGTCAAGGAGCCGCCACCCGTGGTAGAGGAAGAGCTGCCTGCATTATCAATAGGCAAAGATGTGAAGCAAAGGAAGAGGAAGATCCGACTATGGAAGCGGATTTCGAAAGAGCGACGGTCCATGCCGCTCTACATAAGAAGGGCCCGAATCGCCAATTCTCGGTGATTCAGACACCGTCGAACTATCAAGGTAAAGGTTTCAAAACCTTGATTGATTGTGCCAGTACACATTCCTTTATCTCACCAGCGTGTGCTAAGAGATTAGGAATAGCCACAGTAGAAGCACCTACCCTACTTGTGGAATTGGCAAACGGTCGTGAGGTAACTTGTACCAGGCAAACTGCTAAGGAGGAGTTCTATTTGGGAGGAAAGAAAACCTCAGTCAAATTCAGAGTCATGAATTTAGGTATCCATGAGTGCCTACTCGGGATGGATTGGCTTAAGCCTAATGACGCTCACATCCACTGTGGAAAGGGCCAAGTTTCCTTTCAAAACTCTGAAAGAGAGTTTGTTACAACTCAAGGTGAGGCAGGAGTGCCAAGGATCCAGTTAGCCAAAGTATCGCGGATCATAAAAGGGGTTAGGAAAGGATTACCTGTTTACTTGATCAAACTCAATAAGTTAGATCAAAAGCAAGAGTCTCATGAGGGACCCTCTTGGCTAAAGGAATATGTTGACGTATTCCCTGAGGAATTAACTGAACTTCCACCTCCAAGAGAAGTTGATCATGAAATAAGGCTAATACCTGGAGCTGCGCCAATTGCAAAGAGACCTTATAGAATGTCTATTCCGGAAGCTATTGAGTTGAAGGAACAACTCAAGCAACTGTTAGATCAGGGTTACATCCGGCCTAGCAACTCACCATGGGGAGCTCCAGTTCTATTCCAGAAAAAGAAAGATGGGACACTTCGACTATGTATTGATTACCGTTGGTTGAATCAATCAACAGTCAAGAACAAGTATCCTATTCCTAGAATAGATGAGCTTCTCGATCGCCTTCAAGGTGCAAAGATCTTCTCCAAAATTGATCTCAGGTCAGGTTACTATCAAATCAAGATCAAGGATGAGGATATTCCAAAAACGGCCTTCAATACAAGATATGGGCACTTGGAATTCTTGGTTATGTCATTCGGGCTTACAAATGCACCTGCCACCTTCAATAGATTAATGCAGGATATTTTTAGACCATATCTTGATGATTTTGTGCTCGTCTTCTTCGACGACACTTTAGTCTATTCTAAACAGGAAGAAGATCATGAACCTCAACTACGGATTGTTTTGGAGACAATGAGGTCTCATAAGCTGTATGCAAAAATGAAGAAGTGTGCATTCTTCAAACGTCAGATTGAATATCTAGGGTTCATAGTATCATCAGAAGGAATATCAGTAGATCCAGCCAAAGTCAGAGATGTGCTTGAATGGCCAATACCAGTATCCGTCAAAGAGATACGCAGTTTTCTTGGCTTGACAGGATGGTATAGGGTCTTTATCAAGAACTATGCTTTGATTGCAGCACCTCTTACTGACTTACTAAAGAAGCAGACTTCTATTACATGGTCAACTCCCGAGCAAAATAGCTTCGACCAATTGAAGCAATGTTTGGTATCAGCACCTATTCTGAAACTTGCTGACCTCAATAAGGAGTTCGAGGTAGTAACTGATGCCAGCATTCTCGCCTTGGGGTGTGTTCTTATGCAGGAAGGTCATCTAGTAGCATACTCTTCAAGGAAATTGAAGAGTCATGAAAAGAATTATGCCACGTATGATCTGGAGTTATTAGCTGTCATCCATGCTCTAAAGCTTTGGAGACACTACCTGATGGGTAACAAGTTTACTCTAGTAACAGATCATAAGAGTCTCAAATGGATTTTTACCCAGAACGAGCTCAACATGAGGCAACGTCGATGGATTGAAGTATTGGAGGAATATGATTTTGAAATCAAGTATCGACCGGGGAAAGAGAATGTGGTTGCTGATGCACTCAGTCGCAAGGCATTCCTAAATTCCCTAATCTTGCAGAATCCATCAACGGCCAGATCTCTGGCTACAAAGGTATCTATGCCAAGCAACCCTATACTCGAACTAGCTAAAGAGGAAGCAAGCCATGACTTAGCCTACCAAGCAATGATAAAAGAAATATCTACCAAGGATCAGAATCTGAAGTTACAGGCCAAGTATCATGAATTTTCTATTGACAATGGACTTATTTACTACAGAACAAGGTTATGTATACCAACAAGCCAGTCACTTAAGCAAAAGATATTATGGGAAGCTCATGACTCCCCTTTCGCAGGACATCCTGGCTATGCAAAAACTCTTAATGCAGTTAGGAAAAGCTACCATTGGGAGAGGCTCAAAGGTGACATCCTCAAATATGTCACCGAATGTTTGTCTTGCCAACGTATCAAGGCTGAACATGTCATGATGCCAGGAAAATTGCAACCACTTGACATTCCCCAAATGAAATGGGAATTCATCAGTATGGATTTTGTGGTGGGCTTACCCCAAGTCCAAGGAGGATACAACTCCATTATGGTTGTAGTTGACATGCTTACTAAGGTTGCACACTTGATTCCAGTCAAGACAAACTATAAAGCCTCCGACATTGCAAGGGTGTTTATCAAAGAGATATTCAAGCTACATGGGATACCTAGAAGGATCGTTAGCGATCGAGACTCTCTCTTCACTTCACACTTCTGGAGAGCTATCTTTGAAGCTATTGGAACTCAGCTTTGTTTTAGCACTGCCTACCATCCCCAAACGGATGGACAAACAGAACGAGTAAATCAAATCATTGAGGATATGCTTAGGGCTTACTGCTGTCGAGAGCTGAAGAGGTGGATTCAATACTTGCCGTTAGTAGAATTTGCTTACAATGCTTCTTACCACCAGAGCATTCAAATGACGCCTTTTCAGGCATTGTATGGTCATGATTGTCGAAGTCCCCTAAATTTTTCTGATCCTACCTTGAGAGTGGAAGCTTCAAGACAAATGTTGGAGGACATGGATGACCAAATAAGGTCAATAAGACAAGATATACAAGCAGCCAAAGATAGACAAAAGGCATATGCGGATTTGAAACGCCAAGAGAGGGTCTTCGGAGAAGGAGACATGGTCTTCATTCGTGTACGGCCGAAAAAGAGTTCTCTATCTCTAGGTGAATGCAAGAAGCTAAGTCCAAGGTATTGTGGACCGTATAAAATCCTCAAATGCCTGGGACCCAATGCTTATAAATTGCAACTTCCAGATAACCTAAAAGTTCACAATGTATTCCATATTAGCCTCTTAAAAAAATATGTACCCAACCCAAATCGTGTACTTGATGACCAACAAATTGTAATGCCTAGTCAAGGAGTCCTTGAACTAAGACCGGATAAGATCTTAGATGTTAGGGAGAGACAGCTAAGATCTAGAACCTTGAAGGAATACCTCGTCTAGTGGAAAGATTATCCCGAAGAGGATGCTACCTGGATGGATGAAAGCTCTCTCAGTCTTCAATATCCCCAGTTTTTCTCGAGATGAGGACATCTCGATTCTTCTAAGGGGGAGAGAATGTAATATTTCCGCACACTGCGTACCGTAAATATTGACTTCCCGCACGCCGTGTAAATCCTGTGCAAGGGTATCACCTACATCGTATTATTGGTAGCTTAATCCATACCATTCACGCTCAAAAATGAGGCCGCCACATTGTAAATTAGAGGCTGGGGTTGAGGACCGTAAAAACCGCGTGGGAACACCCTTTTTGAAGGGGCAATTGGATAAATCCAATGCAAAATTTTTTTTAATTATTATCCCTTCCCCCAGCCGATGCATGGCTGGAGGAGAGGGAGTGTGGGGGGGGAATGGCCAAGGAGGAGTGAGTTGGACTGCATGAGGGGGAGTCCTCCACGTGTGTGGAGGCCCTCTTCCCCACCCCCCCCCAAGGCCTATAAAAACCCCCCTCCCCAGGGAGGAAAAAAAAGCGTGAGAGGGAGGGCCGTGCAGAGAGAGGGAAAGCGTGGAGGTAGAGGTCGCCGTGCTGGAGGTGGAGGTTGCCGTGCTGCAGTCCGCCAGTCCGCCAGTCCGCCGTAGCCGCCGTCACAGCCGCCTTACTGACAGGGTCCACCGCCGCCTGGGATCACGACCCCCCCCCCTCGACGTCGCTGCAGAAGCTCAGAAGCTTCTTAGAAGCTTCTAAGGGGGGGCTTCCTTAACCCCCCTTCCCACTACATCCCCCAAAGGTCTATTCATACCCCCGGACCCTTGAAGAGGAGAGGGTGAAGCTCATAAAGACTTCCCATAAGCCGTTTCCACGAGCTTTCCGGGATCCTAAAATCCATACCCTATAAAGGGGTATTCCTACATAAGGGAGAAGTAAACATATTTTGAGACTACTTGCCAAGACTCGGAGGAAATTTTGAGAGCCATAAAGGGGTAAGGACAAAACCCGGAGCCCAAATCCTCTACATCTACGATGGCCCCAAAAAGATCACAAGGTGCGACCGCGGGAGGTTCATCTCCGAGCATACAAGTGGATATCTCCACGAGCCCACAAGTCCAGGTTCTTTCAAGTTTATTTTCGCTTAAAGAAATGATTAGGTGCGCTTAGCTCCATAGGGAAGAATGCATTTTACGCTTAATTTTAATGCATGTGGCAGTGGTAAAAAGACATTTGATAAAGTATCTCTTGAAACGTTAGGCAAGGTTGAAGTATGTCATGAATTCGAAACGGGTTGCCCGCCTTAGGAGACTAGCTGCATGATGCTATCTTGGTACATTATCAAAGTAATGAGTCTAAACATATATTACTTAGGCAAAGAGATGGAATTTATAAGTGCATTTTTTCTTCTTAGACATGGTAGGAATAAGTATGTGCCACGTGTTAGGCAACATCCTCCTCGTAATGATTTCATGAGGAAAAGTTAACACCCATAAGATATTATCCGAAAAGAAATAGAAGAGAGTACGGAAATGACCTTATGGGCTTGCAAGTGGCATGTAAAATGGAATAAATTATCACTAGCTGTAGTTTTGTATGAACTTCATTGTAGCTAGGAGAACGTTGCGTATTGCATAGTCATCATGCAAAAATGTCATTCATTAGGAGCCGCATTTAGGAGTCAAAGCATAAGATTCTAAGTATAGACAATAAGGTTGTAGGCATGACTATTTGATGTAAGTCCTAGTAGGACCTAGGAAAGTTAGTGTCCAGGTTATCAGACATTTTTACCTTACCAAGGAAGGATAGGGTTATTGTGAACCACGTGATGCGTAGAAGCAGTGAATCGCATGTTTACACGTATTGGTGTAATTGTAACTATTAATCTCCACTAGATCTAGTTTATTACCTTTAGGAAAGGTTCATCCGTGACACAAGACAAGTATATTGAGTTGACTAAGTCACCTAAACCACAAGGATTCTTATGGACATGGTTGGGTCGATATGATAGGTATCTCAAGTGCTAACTAGGGTTTAGTGCAATAAGAATTCGACCTAGTTTTACACCGGTTGCCAAGTCAAAACCCGCAAACTCAAAGATCTTACACACATTCACGAGATGTCGAATCAATTGGATGCTCATGCATAAAATGATCTAAGGTTTTATCCTAAGGATCATTCATTCAAATGATGAAACTCTGATTGGGTTGGAAATTCCTAGGACCGTGGACCAATATAATTAGGAATGGGTTGGGTAAGAAGACACCCTAAACCCTGCTACTCGCCTGAAGTTAATTCCGTAACCTGAATACGCCATTCAATGGGTGAAATGATCCCGTGGAATAGATACAACACATGTACAAAAAGTTGCAACATCGCATAGACTTGAGATTTGTCCACAAGAGAGTTTTGTCATTTCTTGGAAATGATGTTGGCAAGTTATTGCGCTAAGTTAACCTACAAAAGGATGAGTAATCATCCTGTTACATCACCTTTCCTGGGAAATAGTTGCTAAGGAAAAGGAAAGTTAGGTATTTGCCTGGAAGCAATTGACCAATCAATAGATTGAAGCGACATGGTCGCTGGAATCTACCATAACAAAACCTAAAGTATTGGTAGGGTATGACCCTAACCCAAGAATGATAGTAATCTTGCCAAGTTGCAATTGATTCCGGATCGAATGCGGGTTGCATTCGGAGAAAAGGAGTCACTCCTTAACAGTTTGCCAGCTAAACGACCATTGGAATTGATTGTGCTTGTAACAGTTTAGAAAGCACTGTTTGCATTGTTTGCTCAATGAACTAAAGGATGAAAAGATATCTAAATACTTCAGGTTGAAGGCCTGAAGGGAGAGGCAGCTTCAGTTACCCCCGACTGCCTGCCTGACCCTAACCAAGGGGGTTGTTAACCGCGCCGGGAATGTGGACCGAACCCGCCGTGAGAGGTCTCTCCGTTGAGTTCTACTTGGAGCAGGAGGACGCTTGGGTGCCAGAGGGGGCTCTGGCCGTAAATCCCTCGCCTTCCGGGCCCTACACAAGAGGCTAACGTGACTCGAGATTGGATCTCGAGGCCCGCATACTAGTCTACGGGCGGAAACTTGGATTAGTGATCCCTGGTGGATTACTGGATAGCCTTCGGGCAGATTATGAATATGCCTACGGGCGGAACTCCTTGTATTTCAAAGATAAAAGGATAAAATGATAATAAAGAAGTTGTTTGACATTGTTTTCTTTATGTCCTGTGATAAGATTACGTGAAGGAACCAGTGCTTAACAGGGTTAATCAAGGAAGCTGTTTGTTATATGTCAAATTAATGTGGTAGGTAATTACATAACTAAAACAAACCGAGGAAAGTGCGGAGGACGGACCATGGGTCTGTCCTATGGATGGGTGGTCCTGGTTAGCCGGGAACTTTTCTCAAAGTCTTCAACGAACAGAGGATGATCGTCATCACCGAAACAAGTAACGAGAACAATGACTTAGAATTAACCATTACCCGATTCACGTTGTTTTAGGGGAACGGAATGGGACTATGCCTTATGGCTGAGAGGTCGAGCCTTGCATCCCTCTCGTTTCCCATTCTCCTTGAACCAAGTGCAGCGTGAATCCGGTTCGGACCTAGCGTTTCTGCGTAAAGTAGTTCGCTCGGGTCTGACGCTAGTTGCCGCTAGCTAATGACTAAACTAGAAAACCTTAATTCCGGTCGATCCTAAGTGGGAAACGGCCAGGACACTTCCGCTACGTGGCAGACGCGGAAAGACCTAGATTACAAAACCCGTAACATTCCATGGGAGTGCCGGGCGGAGTTCTCTAGACAGCCTTCCGATGGACTGCCAAGACGTGTCCTAGAGGATTCTAGCGGACACGTTACAGTCTGGGGCGAACAGAGAGAAGGGCTTGCAGGAATCGGGAGATACGTAGAGCAGGGAATTCGGCGACCAATCGAAGGATACGAGAGAGAGAGAGAGACCCCCCAAAATGTAACTGCCCCCCCTTACTATTATGAGTGACAATGTCCCATGAAAATGGCATGCCTAGCTTGGGCATCTCCTCTAGCCCACAAGAAGCGATTGAGTACCCCTCCAAGTTCATTCCATGCCTATTTGCTGAAGGTAAAGATGCTAGCTACAAAGATAACTATAACCATTAGTATAGAACTTAAGATGAGGAACCTTACCCCTAAAGCAATAGCTTCTACATTCCAATTTTGTAATTTTGAAGCCATTTTAGTCTTTAGCCAATTGAAGCACTAGGTAATAGTGATCCCCATGCCTAACAAGGGGCAATCCAAGGTATCTAAAAACCTCCCATTTCTTAATTATCTTCTAGCCTAATAGTGGAAGCCATTCAAGGGTGTCATTAGCTACAACACTTCAAATTTGGTCTTGCTTATTATTGAACCCGATAAGTCATAGAAATTTTGAAAAGCCTCAAACGCTGTGTTGAATTGAATTCATTGGGCCGTGATAATGTTGGAGTTATCCTCCACCAAGAATTAAATCATTACTTACCCTAATATCATGCATCCTTAGATTTTGCAAGGTCCCTCTAGTCGAATCTTCTTTGCAATGGCTAATTCCTATGGCATAGAGAAGCAAGGCTACGTGACAACCTTGTCTCATAGACCTTTTGAGCTCAAAGGATTTGGAGATTGCCCCATTAATGGATACTCTTAACTTCTACACTTGAAAGGAGTGTCATAATCATTCTAGAGAACTTCCTTCCAAAGACCATTGCTTCGAGGTAAATGCAGATGAAATCCTAAGGAATGTGATTACATGCCTTTTCAAAATCCATTCACTAAGAGGTAGTCCTGTCCACCAATCATTGCTTAGTCAATAGCTGTTGCAAGGCTAGGGATGGCATTTTCTATCTTCTGATAAAAAAAATGAAGCCATAATGCTCGGGGTGGATGACTTAAGCTAGTAATCACTTAATTTTGAGTGCCAAAGCCTTGACAAAAAGCTTATAAGACATATTCAACATGGTCAAAGGCTGCTAATGGTTACCTTGATGCACATGGGTGATTTACAAATTACCTTGATAACACCCATGTTGGCCTCCATAGGGAATTGCCTAGTAGCAAAGCAGTCCCCTTTGGATTACTTCGTCCTTGCCAAGAGTCTATTCTCTTGAATCTGATATTCAACACCTCCCCAAAGAAATCTCCATAATAATCATCAATGATCTAATGATCACCCCTTGATCATCACTACAGTATTACTGTAGACAATAATCACAATCATAATGCTATGTATTTTTCATAAAGAATTTCATCATTAGGAGGTAGAAGGTAGCATAACTAATGAAATCCTCCATCCCTGAGATTAATACTAAGATATCCTATCAACTTGTCAAGACCTTGTGGTTTGTTTAAAATTCCCCCGAAAACTCCTAATTTATAACAAGGTCCTATCTCCTCTAAGTAGTAATAATCCCTACAGTAAAATTTTAAATAGTCATAGCTGAGATTCACTAAGTAGACCTATCAAATTTTTATCTAAAACTCCACCTTCCTCTCATACAAGAACTTTCCCATAGATTCATCTCCTAGCTAGACTGCAAGGACACGGCCTCCAAAGACAGCAGCAACGAACACCGCATCTGCATTGAATTCATGTAAAAATTTAGTAATAAGGTGTCAATTGTATACAGTTTTGCCAAAAAATTGTTGCAATAAATGGCATGTTTTTAGGTGTTGTCAACATATTAGTCATAATAGGTTTTGTCCCCAACCTTCTCCTTGTATTTCCATGATACTTGGGATGCACATTTGGTTGAGTAACTTGTGATTGTAATCTAAAACTCAAAGGTTTATTAACAAACCCACAACTAGAAGACAGATGGCCCATTCAATGTCACTGGCTATTGAATTATTTTTTACATAGTCACACTCCCATGCACATCAACCCCAACTATATGCTACACATTGGTATACTAGTTGCTCATTTCATCAAAGACAACATCCCTACTAACTCTCAAGTCATGTGTAATAAGGTTATGATATCTATATCCCTTCTACTAAAGAGAATGTCCCATAAATACATATTCTTCTACTTTGGACTCCAATTTACTATGCAACTCATCAAGAATATGCACATAAGCAATACATCCAAATGTTTTCAAGTGGCACAGATTTAGCTTTTTACTTGCATACTTCTCCTGAAGTATCATGCCATGTACAATAATTGTAGGTGCCCTATTCATAATGTATACATCATCAGCAACTACTTTTTCCCATTAGTAGTGAGGCAAGTTTCTTTCAGATATCAATGCTCAAGCCACCTCTCTAATATGTGTTTTTCTTGCTTAGCGACTCCATCCTTTTGTGCATAGTGTACCTACATGTAAACTACCTCTTAATATCATTTTTTTACAAAATATCAAAAAAGTCATTGGAGAAGTGCCCCCCTTCTTGATTTGACCTTTGGCATTTACTATTTAACATTTTTTCTTATCAATCAAAGCTTTAAAGTTTTTAAAGTGAGTGAACACCTCACTTTTCTCATGCATAAAATAAACTAATACTCTTTGAATATGATCATCAATGAGAGAGACATAATACTTGCAACCACTTATAGTTTTAGTCTCTGTAGGACCCCATATATTAGAATGTTTCAACTGAAGTGGCTTTTTGCATATATAATTTTCATGGAAAAATGCATGCCTTGACTACTTTTCAAATTAACATGTACATACTTGAAGCATTCCATCAACTCTAGACATTTGGCAAGCCATTCACAATCTATTTTGACAGAACATTTTTCAAATATTACAGATTTATATGACCAATCTATGTATGCCAAATTTCAATGTTAGCCACAACACTAAATCTTGTAAAAACATAGGAATATCCATTTTAGGCAAACCTATATTAAGAGTAAACAATCTACCAATACATATATCGTTTGCAACCAATGTGTAATCATTTCTAGGGATGTCCTCTACATAACAACCGTTAGATGTGATCCATACTTGTAATCCCTATTCTATCATATGATCAACAAAGACTAATTTCTTAGTTATGTTTTGTATATGTATCACATTAGCCAAGCACATTGTTTTAACATCCTGCATACTCAAGGGAACATTTCCAATGTGAGTAACAGGATGGGTTGTATCATCCCCTATCTTCACATATGTTAGAGACTTTGGACTACATATCTCTCTAAACCCCTCTCCACGAGAAGTCATGTGGTTAGAGGCACTTAAGTCTACATACAATACATCATTCTTACCTGATCCATTAGCCATCATAGTATTCATAAAATGCTACATGACAAAAAGCTACTGACATGTATCATCATTTTTCTTACTAGTGAAAGTATAAATACCTTGTTGTTTTTCCCATTTCTAATTCTAGCTTTGTTTTTGAAACAATTAACAAAAAGATAGCATTTCCAACGATAATTTTACCATTTCCTATTATCACCAGAATTCAATTGTTGTGAGTTAAAACTTGAAACTTATCCTTTTTGACTCCCCCTTCCTTGAGACTATCCTCCCTTATTTTGTTGTGCACCATAACTTTGACCATTACCACTACCTTGGCCTTGGCTATAACCTATATTTTTTCTCTAATAGAGTTAAATAGTAAGTTCTTAGACTTTCTCTAACTTTGAGAAGAAGAATCCTATACAATGTTCTTTTCCTCGAGTATGAGTATAGAAATTAAATCTAAAATTTAGGAATATCATCCCTGGTATTCACAGAGATGACTTGAAGCTCTTCTACTCATCTCCAAATCCATCTGAACATTCTTACACAACAACATCATCATCAATTGCTACATTGATAGATCTAAAAGCTTCCACAATGATTGATCTTTAATGCATACTCATTGATGTATAAATTCCATCTATGAACTTGATTTAGCTTTAACTTGAGTTGTATTCTCAAGCCTTTGTGTTTACCTTAAATGATGGGACCTGAAATGGGCCGGCACTGGCTATGGCACTAGCCGGACCTCATGCTCATGACACACAAACACCCTCAAGGCCTCACGGACCAGGAGCGTCAATCTAATGCTAAAGGACAAAATGCCCTAAAGCTTAATCTATGTGTTTATAACTTATAGTCCAACATTTCCCTTTCCATAAGCTCCTTAGAGGGAGAACCCATACACATTGGCAATGCCACGATCACACACATGGAGGCAACCTCTCGGTAGAAACACTGCGGCCCCACTGCAGCTCTCCTACATCACAGAGATTGGCCCCTTGATGCGCTGCTCAACATATAAAACAATCAAACACAAACTCCTCTCTTTTATATTTCTCGTATTTCTAGGAGATAAACCGTGCTTCCTCACTTAATAGTCCCTTATGAAACCGCCCATCTATCCTACGGCAAGGGATAACCTCACACTCTCAATTGTGGGTCAAATTCCTAAGAAAACAATTGCTATGCAGTCCAAGAGCTTTTCCTTTGATACCATGAACCATGTATAGTGCATAATGTGAATGGTTTAGTGCACAAACAGAAGAAAATTAGCATTGTGCATCGTGCAAAACCAATCTTTTCATGATTTCCATGCTAGAGCTTATAAACTAAAAAGAGAAAAGACACCGAGCCTTACGCTCATGCTGCCTTCCCCTTTATCTTAAAACAATGTCCTATAGGTGTGGTGCAATACATAAAATAGATTTTAGTTTATATTTTGACGCTCAACCTCCCCTCTCACCCTACCATTTAATGTTTTGCATTCGTTGATAGGTGAAAGAGTCATTTTATGTGTATTTCCTTACAAAGAAAGCAATAAACACGAATAGAAATATAGAAACGAGGGTAAACCAAGGCCAACCTCATTCTCTACCTTCATTATATATTGCACAACCACACATGTAATTTTTTGGAATTTTCCTTTTATCGTTTCCTAGTTTTCTCCCATTTAAAACCCATTTTTCCACCATTTTTTGGTATTTTTCCTCTATTTTCTTCAATAAAAATGACTAGAAATTAAGATTGATTGTGGGGCCCTTAGATTCCTTAACATCAAAATTTCAGGTTTTGTTGGTATTATGTCTCATATTTCCCATTTATTTTGCAAAAAACCCCATTTTTACCCCTTAAACGCGTGTTTTACGGGTTTTAAGACATTAATTTCAGTCATATATCACTTATGATTTTCTGATTTTCTGATTATAAACTGTTGAAACTCATAGCAAACAACATTATGATGCATAATCAGCCCATGGGAACAATGTTTCATCAACCAAATAGCATAAAAACTCATTTTTTCTTCATTAAAATTGAATTACCACTTAGGCTTTGTGTCTCGCGATCTCGGTTTTGGTGCGGGACTGTGGATCAACCTACATTCAATGTCTAGCATCTTAAAAATCAGCAATCTTTATGTTCCAACAAGACAAGCTTTCCTTCACCATTCTTCATTTTCCTCTTGCATACAAGAACAACCCCTTAAGGGAGAGAGAGGGAGGAGAGAGAAAGACTAGAATCAGAATTCTTCATTCAGACCACCATTGTATGGGCGAAGGACGGTGATATGATCAGTAGGGAAGGAGTAGTCCCCATGATCAATTGGGTAGGTTGCTTGCAGCCGGTCATCTCCATCTCATCCATTCATGGCGAAAAAAACGGGCGTAGATATGGTGCCATATTTTCATGTTTTTGCTTCCTCCTACATCCCCACAATTTCATGTTGCATAAAATGCTCTAAGGGCCCCAAAGGTCATGCCCACTTTTGGCCAAAACAAGTCCACCTCTTCATATCTTGACCAATTTGTGGCCATTTCCCCGTCCGGGCTCCGATTCAAGTGCTGTAAATTTTTAGGTGTCCAGCTTTAGATCTCGCATTGGCTGGCAACTCCTGACAACCTGCACGACAGTCTGAAAAATTATCAAAAATCCACAAGTGTCACTCGGGTGCCTTTTAAGAGTTGTATTTCACTTGGTGCCTAAAATCGTCCTAGCTAGAGCTGCCGCCTTCAATGTTAAATATTTTTCCCCTAAATTTCAGATTTTTTTGCAAATTTTAGGCTCATCCCAGGCTCAAAACTTTGCTCTCATTGGCAACCACGGGATAGGGCGACTCAGCCCATCAAATCCCACAAGAGATCTGCACAAAAACAACCAAAGGAAGCATCAAGCTGATACAAAATAGATACATACTTAAAACACAACACAAAGCTCACCCTACCCCCTAACAAAACCAAGGCATGAAATCCACAAGGAGTAGGCCTAGCATAATCTGATAGAAGGTCCAACTGCTCCAACATGGCCAAACTAAAAAGAACTATCAAAGAGGTTGCCCTAAGTGGTGGTTTGAACTACCTACCTAACGAAGGACAACACAACCAGGAGCTCCTACTAGGGAAGGACTCCTATAGCCTGATTAAGAAGTATGTTCTTTTAACACATTTCTTCGTTTAAGTTTTTATTTCCCCATAGTCGGACATGTAAAAAGGAGGGAGCTGAGCGTAGTAATCTAAGGAGAACAGGGCATCGGCCTTAGGTCTTATCTCGGTACCCAAGAACGTACCAAGCCCTCGCAAGGTGACACTTAATCATTTTCTGATGCTCACTTTTATTTTCACTCCAACCTTCCTTAAGTTCTTCTTTTCTAGCGAGATGCCACCCCTAGGAAGACAAGGCATCGGCCCCAAGTCTGACTCGTCCCCAGGAACCTACTAGGCCTTCGCAAGGCGATGATCAACTGCTTATAAATTTTCCTTTCTTTTTTTTATAGGGGTTAGAACCCCTTTTTACACACCTTTGTATATATTTATTTCGTTTAAGATATTCAGGGTTTATTCTTCTCTCTATCATCATTATTTTTCCTCTGGCAAGCTTCTCTAACTGCCTCACAACTAACAATAACTCCTAGAATGGCTGCCTAGCAAGCTAGCAGAACAGGGTCACTAGGACGCCTTCTAAAACAAGTCTTTCAATGCCTAGCAATGTCTTGACAGGAGGCAACAACTACTCAGGCCCCCCTCAAACATACCTAACCTAAACCTCGGAATTTATGCCTTAGATGCCGGTCCCCAACAAGAAAAGAAAATCCCCTACAAGCACACAGATACATATAGCATAAAAACACGGTACTCGAAAAGGAGAGATATCACCTGGATAGGGCCATGAGAAGCTTCCACGCAACAAAAGGCTCCTTCCAAGCTCTTCTTCAAACCTGTCTAGCACAAAACTAAAACAAGAAACCATTAACCGCACCTGCACTAAAAAGACAATTGGCCCTCTTGGCCTAATAAAACAATTCACTACAAAAAACTGATCTACCCTCTTGGCCTAACGAAATAAAACAGAATAGCACCTACACATCCCTCCCCAAAATAGTACAGATATACAATAATATAATCCTTTCCAAGGAGGAAAAACAGGCTCGCAGCCCTAAACTAAATGCATAAGGTTATGACCCATCCCTCCTGCATATATAGCAAGAGGCGTACGCATAACATGTTGTCTAATCAGCCTATGGGTCCAAGATAACAACGGTAGATTGGTCTCGGCTACTCTTTGCATCACCCATATCAACCATTCTCTGCCATATATAGCATGCTCTGATAACATTCCCCACAAGCAACTGGGTCTTGTCTCATTATTGATAGCAATATCTAAACTAGGACCACAATTGAAGAAAAGGTCTTCTTCATAAGCAAGATTTGACAATGAGTCCACAAACTGATTCCAGTAACGTGGAATCATCTGAAGAGACACTCTCTCAAACTTATCAAGTAGGGTCATTGCAGTTCGATGATACATACAAAGGATGGGATTCTGCATTGTGTATGTCCCATCTAGCTGATTTATGATCCACTGGGAATCCCCTTTTACTAACAACCGACGAATACCACCTTGTTTGGCAATATATAGCCCCATAATCAAGGCTTTATACTCTTCCATATTGTTAGTGAATCCTACCCCAAGATAAGCCGCTAACTTCATCGTAACTCTACGTCGTGGATCTCAGATTACTACTCCAACACTCCCTTTTTTATTAGGGCCCTGGATGCTCTGTCAAAATATAATGTATACGTCCACAATGGGTTTACACAGCTGCCATCACGAACTCCTCTATTCGTAATTATGGTAATCAAAGTTTAGCATATTGAGAGGGTGAATTGACGGCTCCATCCCACCTTCTTCACTGAAATTAATAGGGATACTTGTCAATAGTTGTAAGCAGTGATGTGGTAGAAGACTTTGATCTCCCACACAAAGGTTTCGTCCTCTGGCTCAATCACTTTGTATCCTTTACTCCACCAGATAAGTTTCCCCTAATGGTATCTCTGCTCCAGATATGGGTGCTCCAAATAAGGAATTAGCTGCCCCATCAACCACCTTTAAGCTCCTTTGCAGGTCTCAAATCATCCATAGCATGGACCTGCAATGCATTTTCTTTGTATTAGCATACTTAGAAATAATAAGGTTTAATCTTATTAAGATTAACCTTATTTTTAATGTAAAATGCCGATGGCTTTAGGCACGTGAATTGGCCATTAGGAGATTTGGAATTATTCTTTGATAAAAGCAAATTTTTTGAAAATTTCCCCTCTCCTCCAGCCGATTGTCGAGCTGAAGGAAGAGGGGATTAGAAAGGTAGGCAAGCTCCTTGCTGGAGCTTGCCAGGGCTGTGCGCATGCCCACTGACACGCAGGGGGGGAGGATTCTATCCCCTCCCCCTATATAAACCATGCCTCTAGTGGTGATGAGGGCCAAGAAAGAGGAGAAGGATGAGGAGGCTGAGACCTTGGAGATTGTGAGGGAGAGAGAGGGACATCGATGCGCTGCCACTGCCCTGGGGGAGTCGTGAGCCACTGCCATTCAACTGCCCTCCGCTTGCCTCTCCTCCGAGCGCCGCCCCTGCAACCGCACGCCTCGTCGCCTAACCAATATGCCATTGGGGAAATCATTCCCCCCCCCCCCCCCCCCCCACGTAAGCTTCTAGAAGCTTAGAAGCTTCCAAGGGGGGCCCTTCTTAGCCCCCTTTCCTTTGGGTTTATTACCCCTTCTCCCCCCCCCCTCCCCCCCCCCCGTGTTTTAACCCCCTTATGGCCCCTTTCCCTTGGGCTTTGAAAACCCCCCCCCCTCGTGCTTAAAGCTCTATAAGCCCCCTTTTCCCCCCAATAAGAGTTGGTCTTAGAAGTCTTATTACCCCCCCTCGCGTTTAATTTCCCTAGCCCCCTTCCTTTGTGGCATATTGAAACCCCCCCTTAAAATTCCTCTTTAGGGCTTCCTTAGGGTTTCCCCCCCCTCAAAAAGCTTGACCTTAAGGGTCCTTTGCCTCCCCTGTGGTTATAAATCCCCACTAAGGGTCCCCCCTTAGCCCTTTTTACCTTGGAGCTTTGTTTTTGTTTTCCCCACTCATAAATGAAAAGAGAGTGTTGAGGGTCTTTTGACACCTCCCTTTCCAACACAAAAGCCTTCGTAGGGGATTCCACACCTTCTATTCCCTGTTCGTGTGAGTTTGCAAAGGCCATTAAGCCTTCCCCATGGCTTCAATGGGTCTTAGTCGTGAGAAATTTTGAAGCACCCCCTTTCGAATTCCCTACTTCAAGGAGGAAGCCTCCTCAAACTGCTTTCGATAAACGGTGCAAGTTATTGGAAAAAGGGAGCCACGATGGAATTTCAAAAGGAATTGTAGAGCTGCTTCCACAATGAAAAGACTACAATTGCGATGCCTCCTAAGAAAGTCCAAGGCGCAGCCACGGGAGGGTCATCTCCCAGCATCCACGTGGACATCTCACCCCAAGCCTAGGTTTCCTTGCTAATTTTTATTTGGTATTGTTGTAATTCAATCACACAAGGTTAATTGTTGGAAATAGGATATATTTTTGTCCTAAATGCTCACAACAAAGGAACTTAGTCATTAATAATTTCAATAAAACATGAAAAATAAAGAAGCATAAATGCATTTCTAGCAAATAGCTTTATGCATTGAAATGAATTATAAACTAGATTATTGTCCATTAAAATAGTATACTTCGTTTAAGCCTGGAAGTATCAACTGCATATCGCACTATTAACCCATATCCTCTTCGCAATGAATCATAATGGAAAGTGCAAGTCATGGAATGATTCTTACGATGCATAACTCTAGGCAAATTAGCGTTGTCAACATAAACTATCAAGAAAAAGGTTGCTTATTTAGCATGAATTTTATTTGCAAGTTATAGGAAGATTAGTTGGAATTAACCTAATCTATGCCTGACCTTAAATCGACAAGTTAGGGTTGAAAGACCAATTTACGTGTAGACAACGAGTCATGTGTTTATGAAATGATAACATAGCTATCTTCTAGAGTTAAACAAATTGGCATAAACCTAAAAACTGTGGAGTACTCATTTAGAATGGGTTAAATTCCAATAAATTCACTAGGAATTAATATGTAACCTAATCACTACGTATTGCTAAATTTGAAACTCCTATACCCTAAATACTTTCCCACTTTCACCGAAACATAGGGACAATGAAACATATTTTGAAAGTGAGCTAGGATTTGTCCCTAAGAATTGTACAAGATGGAACTTGGAAGCCCTAGGTCTAACGATGTCAGTCTAGTGTAAACAGGAACAGATTGTTTCGTGACTCCCTTCAATGCGTAGAATAAGTCTCATAGTTCAATGCGTGACAAGTGTGGAGTCATGTGATCGTGTGATTGAATCACAAGGGGAATGGCCAAAATCTCGCAACAAGGTTGGCAGGTCCTTACGCAAGTTATCTTGCAAGAGGATGAATAATCATCCTAATTTAGTATCTTTCTTGAGTAAAGAAGGTTGATTGGAAACTAAAGACCATCCGATAAACTGAAATAACTGATGAACTTAAGGTTTGACCAAGTCGGGTTAATACGGTACACCCTAACCCAGGATATAGGGGATCTTGCCATGTTGCAAGTCATCCCGGATCGAGGGCTAGATGCATTCAAAAGGAAGGATTCATTCCTTAGCAATTTGCCAACAAAAACGATCAATGGAAATATTTGTGCTTGCTACATATTTTAGAGCACTGTTTGGCTTTGTTTGATTAATGAAAAAAAAGATAAATGAATATCTATACTTCAGGTTGAAGGCCTGAAGGGAGAGGCAGCTTCAGTTACCCCCAACTGCCTGCCTGACCCTAACCAAGGGGGTTGTTAACCGTGCTGGGAGGACCAAACCCACCGTGAGAGGTCTCTCCATTGAGCTCTACTTGTAGCAGGAGGACGCTTGGGTGCCAGGGGGGCTCTGGCCGTAAATCCCTCACCTTTCGGGCCCTGCACAAGAGGCTAACATGGCTCGGGATTGGATCTCGAGGCCCGCATACTAGTCTACGGGCGGAAACTTGGATTAATGATCCCTATGGATTGCTGGATAGCCTTCGGGCAGATTGTAGATAAGCCTATGGGCTGGACTTCTTTGTATTTCAAAGATAAATATGATAACCTGTTAACAAGGAACTTGTCTGATATTGTTTTTCTATGTCAAGTGATAAAATTACGTAAAGAAACCAATGCCTAATGGGTTAATTAAAGAAGCTGGTTGTTACACGTCCAACTAATGTGTTAGGCAATTAAATAACTAGAACAACCCAAGGAAAGTGCGGAGGATGGGACATAGGTCCGTCCTACAGATGGGTGGTCCCGGTTGGCCGGGAACTTTTGTCAAAGCACGATGGACAGTAGGAAGATCGTCAAAGAACATGAACAACAAAAGCATTGACCTACAGTTATGATTGAACCCAATTTACGATGTTTTAGGGGAACACAATGGGACTATGCCTTATGGGCAGAGAGGTTGAGCTTTGCATCCCTCTCATTTCCCATTCTTCTTGAACCAAGTGCAGCATGAATCCGCTTCGGACCTAGTGTTTCTATGTAAAGTAGTTCGCTTGGGTTCGACGCTAGTTGCCATTAGGAAATGACCAATAAGTAAAACCCTAATTCAGGTCGATCCAAAGTGGGAACGGCTGGAATACTTCCGCTACGTCACAGACGTGGAAAGCCCTAGGTCGCAAACCCCATAACATTCCATGGGAGTGCCGGGTGAAGCTTTCTAGACATCCTTTCCAATGGACTGCTAAGACGTGTCATGAAGATACAAGTGGACACGTTACAGTTGGTGTCAGAGTGTATCAGAGCTAACCAACAACAGAATTGTTTTTATGAAATCTTAATAAGAAGAAGTAAAGCAAATGTTGATGTTTCAAACATTTCCTTACCTTCAATGATGTCTTGCAGAATTACGAAGCGTGGAACAAGTTCTTAGTATTTCGAATCATGTTTATGACCGCAAAGCATTCTCCGCATTATCGACAAAGGGTTGAGATGATGAACATCCTAGAGCAAATCTATAATCCATCACCTTTGTACATGGAACGAAGATGGATGGGTGCTTCAGGAATCTACTATATAGTCGCCCACCGGTTTTCTTATCTACAAACCAACTTAAAAAGGATCAAGTGGTTGGAAGACCTAAAAGTCGTGAAGTTGTTCATTTTTGTGGAAGCTCATGTAAACTCAACTTTATATATTTGAGGCCGAAGGGTTGAGATGAACCCATATGTTTATGAGAAAGTAACCCGTGTAATCCCCGGCGACAGGATTAAAGTGTTGGGGTGCCATGAAAAGAATGGGTTCCAAAGGAAAGGATACCCTAAACTTCCAATGACTTACCAATTCCTGAAGATCCATGACCCGAAACCATACTATTATACAGTTCCTGTAGATAAATGTAATACAATGTTATTCTCCCCAAACTAAATGTAACACCTAGCTTATCATCGCAAGAAATGTTGTATTCCGAAAGAGCTATGCCCATATAAATACAAATAAGACTTCTTTTTTATCAATGTCTGATTGTGAATTAGAATTGATAAAAAATTAAGTGGTTAGATTGCATGGGTGATAGTGGAATTGAGATGTAATATAAATCAATAACGATTATCGTGTAATAACATTAAGAAACCTTCATCTAGGCACAACCCCAGGTGTATAGGTTCATAGATCGCCTCCTACACCAAGTACTACTGTAATCCAAGAGAAGAAGTTTCTTCTCAAGTAGATTAAGCCACCCGAGTTTGACGGGAGAGGCACGTCCGTCCAGGCTGATGCTGAAATTTGGATTGAATCCATGGAGGATTACTTCAAAGTAGCCGTTACTGTACCCGCCAATCAGGCTATGCTCACCAAGCTAAAGCTCACCGGCAAAGCAAGGCTTTAGTGGAAGCAATGGTGCAGGTATCAAGGGATCGCAGAGGGATCCGTTACCTGGGAGAAGTTGAAGAAAGACGTGCAAGGAAGATACTTACCACCTGCATATCGCACGCAGAAAATGAATGAGTTCTACAAGCTAAAACAATTGGGACTCACTCTTGACGCATACTACTCTAAATTTGTCTCACTTCTTAAGTATGCACCACAGATGGACATGACACAGCAGGTGTCCAAATTTTGTGTGGGTTTAAACCCATTAGTAAATACCCATCTCGAATCTATGCGTCCATGAGATCTTCAGGACACACTCATTCGAGCGGCGCCTATAATTCAGGAGGTGTAGTCTAGACCAAGGGGTAACAAAGCTTGGTCTTATAATGATCCGAACGGAGGACCATTCAGACCTCAAATGAAGAGAGTTCAAGGTCATAATATTGGACAAAGAAAGAAAGCAAGGACTAGCAACGTCATCAACTTTGTTCCTACTCAAAGTAATGGCCGAAATCTCCGATGTTTCCACTGCAACGAGCCTGGTCATTTCAAGAGGCAATGTCCCAAACTTGGAGGAGGACATCGCCAAGAGCCTTTGCAAGGAATGGGCCGTGGTCAAGGAGCTACTACCCGAGGCAGAGGAAGAACCGCCTGCGTTGCCAAGAGGCAAATGTGCGAAGAAGAAGAAGAAGAAGAAGATCCGACCATGGAAGCAGAGTTTGAAAGGGTGACAGTCCATGCCACTCTACACAAGAAAGGGCCGAATCGCCAGTTCTTGGTGATTCAGACACCATCGGACTATCAAGGTAAAAGTTTCAAGACCTTGATTGATTGTGGCAGTACACATTCCTTTATCTCACCAGCGTGTGCAAAAAGATTAGAAATAGCCACAGTAGAAGCACCTACCCTGCTTGTGGAATTGGTAAATGATTGTGAGATTACTTATACCAAGCAAACTGCTAAGATGGAATTCTTTCTGGGAGGAAAGAAGACTTCAATCAAATTCAGAGTCATGAATTTAGGTATCCATGAGTGTCTACTCGAAATGGATTGGCTTAAGCCTAATGACACCCACATCCATTGTGGAAAGGGTGGTCAAGTTTCCTTTTGAAACTCTGAAAGGGAATCAATCACAACTCAAGGTGAGGCTGGAGTGCCAAGAATCCAATTGGCCAAAGTATCTCGGATCATGAAAGGAGTCAGGAAAGGATTACCTGTCTACTTGATCAAACTCAACAAGTTAGATCAGAAGCAAGAGTCTAATGAAGGACCTTCTTGGCTAAATGAATACGGAGACATATTCCTTGAAGAGTCGATAGAACTCCCGCCTCAAAGAGAAGTGGATCATGAGATTAGGTTAGCACCAGGAGCTGCGCCAATTGCAAAGAGACCTTATAGAATGTCCATACCAGAAGCAATTGAGCTGAGGGAACAACTCAAACAACTACTAGATCAAGGCTACATCCAACCTAGCAATTCACCATGGGGAGCTCGAGTACTGTTCCAGAAAAAGAAATATGGGACACTTCGACTATGTATTGATTACTGAGGGTTGAATCAATCAACGGTTAAGAACAAGTACCCTATCCCTAGAATAGATGACCTTCTTGATCATCTTCAGGGTGTAAAGATCTTCTCCAAGATTGATCTCAGGTCAGGTTATATCAGATAAGGATCAAGGAAGAAGATATCCCCAAGAGTGCCTTCAATACAAGATATGGACACTTTGAGTTTCTAGTTATGTCATTTGACTTACGAATGCACCTGCCACCTTCAACAGGTTAATTCAAGATATCTTTAGGCCATATCTTGATGATTTTGTGCTTGTCTTCTTTGACGACGCTTTAGTCTATTCTAAACATGAAGAAGATCATGAACCCCAACTTCAGATTGTCCTTGAGACAATGAGATTATATAAGCTATATGCTAAGATGAAGAAGTGTGCATTCTTCAAACGTCAAATTGAATATTTGGGATTCATAGTATCAACGGAAGGAATCTTACTGGACCTATTCAAGGTAAGAGATGTGCTTGAATGGCCAATACCAACATCTATCAAAGAGATACGCAGCTTTCTGGGATTGATAGGATGGTATAGGGTCTTCATCAGAAACTATGCTTTGATTGCAGCACCCCTGACGGACTTATTGAAGAAGCAAACTTCCATTGCATGGTCAACTCCCGAACAAAATAGCTTCAATAGATTGAAGAAAAGTTTGGTATCAGCACCTATCCTAAAACTTCCTGACCTCAGTAAAGAGTTCGAGGTAGTAACTGATGCTAGCACACTTGCCTTGGGATGTGTGCTCATGTAGGAAATTGAAGAGTCATGAAAAGAATTATGCTACGCATGATCTCGAATTGCTAGCTATCATCCATGCTCTAAAGCTTTGGAGACACTACCTGTTGGGTAACAAGTTTACTCTAGTAACTGACCATAAGAGTCTCAAGTGGATCTTTACCTAGAATGAGCTCAACATGAGGCAACGTTGGTGGATTGAAGTACTGGAGGAATATGAATTTGAAATCAAGTATCGACCAGGAAAAGAGAATGTAGTTGCCGATGCACTTAGTCACAAGGCGTTCCTTAATTCCCTAATCTTGCAGAATCCATCAATAGCAAGATCTCTAGCTACAAAAGTATCTATGCCAAACAACCCTATATTTGAGCTAGCTAGAGAGGATGCATGCCATGATCTAGCCCACCAAACAATGCTAAGGGAGATCTCTGTCAAGGATCAGAATCAAAAGCTGCAAGCTAAGTATCATGAATTTTCTATCAATAGTGGACTTGTCTACTATAGAACAAGGCTATGTATACCAGCAAGCCAGTCACTTAAGCAGAAGATATTGTGGGAAGCTCATGATTCCCCTTTTGCAGGACATCCTGGCTATGCCAAGACTCTCAATGCAGTTAGGAAGAGCTACCATTGGGAAAGACTCAAAGGTGACGTTCTCAAATATGTCACCAAATGTTTGTCTTGTCAACGTATCAAAGCCGAACATGTCAAGATGCCACGGAAACTGTAAACGCTTGACATTCCCCAAATGAAATGGGAATTCATCAGTATTGATTTTGTTGTAGGCCTACCCCAAGTCTAGGGAGGATACAACTCCATCATGGTTGTGGTTGACATGCTTACTAAGATTGCACACCTTATTCTAGTAAAGAAAAAATATAAAGCCTCAGACATTGCAAGATTGTTTATCAAGGAGATATTCAAGCTACATGGTTTACCCAGAAGAATCATTAGTGATCGCGATTCTCTCTTCACATCACACTTCTGGAGAGCTATCTTTGAAGCTATTGGGACTCAACTCTATTTTATCACCGCTTACCATCCCCAAACAGATGGCCAAACAGAGCGGGTAAATCAAGTCATCGAGGATATGCTAAGGGCATACTACTGTCGAGAGCCGAAGAGGTGGATTCAATACTTGCCTTTGGTTGAATTTACCTACAATGCTTCTTACCAACAAAGCATTCAGATGACCCCTTTCCAAGCATTGTATGGTCATGACTATCAAAGTTCCCTAAACTTTTCAGATCCAACCTTAAGGGTTAAAGCTTCAAGGCAGATGTTGGAAGAGATGGATGACCAAATAAAGTCAATAAGACAAGACATCCAAGCGGCCAAGGATAGACAGAAGGCATACACGGATTTAAAGTGTCAAGATAGAATCTTCAAAGAAGGAGACATGGTCTTCATTCGCATATGCCCAAAGAAGAGTTCCCTATCCTTAGGAGACTGCAAGAAGCTAAGTCCAAGGTATTGTGGATTGTACAAGATCCTCAAATGCCTAGGACCTAATGCTTATAAACTGCAAATCCCTGAGAACCTAAAGGTTCACAATGTATTCCATATCAGTCTATTGAAGAAGTATGTACCTAATCCTAACCATGTACTTGATGACCAACAAGTTATAATGCCTAGTCAAGGAGTGCTTAAACCAAGGACTGACAGGATCTTAGACGTTAGGGAGAGACAATTAAGTGTCACGATTGTGGGAGAAAAGGAAGGAGTCTCACTTGTAGCTTTCTTGCTTGCACAATGGGGGAATGCACACAGAGGTGGAGGCTGAAAACAGTTTTCCTCTTCTTAGTTGTGTAAGCCAAAAGAACTCTATTACAAAGAAATAGAAGAACCCTATATATGGGTCTCAAACCAAACTCAACTAACTAAGGTGGCATACTAACTGAGCAACGAACTAGAGTAGATAAGGATAGCTGTCATCTAGCTATTACTCATGGGCGGTGTACCAACCGCATCTACAACTGAGAAGTCGGTGACATAAATGCACAACAGTCACCCTGGCATATAACGAGTGGAGCTCAATATCTCAACACTCCCCCTCGAGCTCAATCCCAATTCCTGCACACCAAGCAGGTCTCTGAGCTTGCGCAGCTTCTCTACGCCCAATGCCTTCGTAAATATGTCAACTACCTGATCCTTTGTGCTGACATAAACTAGATCAATAAGACCTAGTAAAACCCTCTCCCGCACATAGCGATAATGCACCTCAATGTGCTTTGTTCTAGCATGATAGACTGGGTTATTTGCCAAGTGTATACTTCTCATGTTGTCACAATAAATGACAATTGGCCCATCTGTAGGCTGATGCATATCATAAAGTAGCTTATGCAACCAAGCTACCTCACATGCAGCCATTGCTGCACCCCTGTACTCAGCCTCTGTGCTCGACAAGGCAACTGTAGGCTGTTTCTTGCTGCTCCAAGTGACTGCAGCACTCTCAAAAGAGAACACATATCCACTGGTAGATCGCCTATCAGAAATACTACCAGCCCAATCAGCATCAGTGTATCCATGCAACTGTATCTGAACCCCAGTCTCATAAAATAGTCTATACTGCAATGTGGACTTCACGTACCTGAGTATGCGTCTAGCCATATCCAAATGCGGTTTCCTTGGAGCCTGCATAAACCGACTTACCAATCCAACAGCATAGCTCAAATTTGGCATGGTAATAGTCATATAAATCAAGCTTCGTACTATGCGTCTGTACATAGTAGGGTCTTCCAGAAGCTCACCTGCATCTGCGCTCAGCTTCACATTCTGCTCCAAAGGAACTGAAATAGGTTTACAGCCTGTCATCCCATATTTGGACAGCATGTCCAATCCATACTGCCTCTGCAAGAGCTGTATCCCACTTGGTGATCTAATCACCTCAATGCCCAAGAAATAACTCAGCTCTCCCAAATCCTTCATCTCAAACTTCTCCTTCAATAGCATTTTCACATGAAGGATATCTTCATCACTGTCACTTGTCATAATCAAATCATCAACATAAATGACAAGTAGCATAATACCTTTCTCTGTTTTTCTCACATAAAGTGAGAAATCTGCCTTGGAAATCTGAAAGCCAATAGTGACAAGATACTGTCCTATCTTGTCAGACCATGCTCTAGGTGCTTGCTTCAAGCCATACAAGGCTTTCTTCAACCTGCAAACAAACTCAGGATGAACATCATGCACATAACCTGGTGGCTGCTCCATATATACCTCTTCTTGCAAATCACCATGCACAAAGGCATTCTTTGCATCCATCTGATGTAAAGACCATTCCTTTGATGCAGCCATAGCAATGACTGCTCTTACGGTTGCCATCCTTGCAACCGGACTGAATGTTTCTTCATAGTCAATGCCATATGTTTGTGCATACCCCTTGACTACTAATCTTGCCTTGTATCTGTTCACAGAACCATCTGCATTGTGCTTCACCTTATAAACCCACTTACAGTCAATTGCATTCTTTGTTGAGATATCGAGCTCCACTCGTGATATGCCAGGGTGACCGTTGTGTATTTATGTCACCAACTTGTCAGTTGCAGACGCGGTTGGTACACCACCCATGAATAATAGCTACATGATAGCTATCCTTATCTACTCTAGTTCGTGGCTCAGTTAGTATGCCACCTTAGTTAGTTGAGTTTGGTTTGAGACCCATATATAGGGTTCTTCTATTTCTTTGTACTTGAGTTCCTTTGGCTTACACAACTAAGAAGAGGAAAACTGTTTTCAGCCTCCACCCTTGTGTGTCTTCCCCCATTGTGCAAGCAAGAAAGCTTCAAGCGAGACTCCTTCCTTCTCTCCCACAATCTTGACATGGTATCAGAGCCTTGCTCGTGGTAAGGAGCTCAAGAAAGCAAGCCAAGCTCGCGGTGTTCTGGTAAGAGGAGCAGTGTTGCTTTCATCTTCTATTTTGGGAGCAGATCTCTGCAGGTAGCACAGCCGGAAAGTGCAGGAGTGCATTGTCTCAGGTTGAGACGCCCTTCGCGGTGAAGCAAGAGGGCAATATATGCTACGGGTGAGGGCTTTAGCCCTCGGTGACCTTGTTTTTTTTATTTGAGGCCATTTCGGGGCCTGTTTTGGAGGCGGAAGTTTTCTGCACGCACTCAGGAAAAGGCTCAGTTTTATGCTGTGCAGCCATTGTTCTACAGGTCGGTGAATAGTTACTGTAAAAATTGCATTGTATGCTTGTGCGCAGAGACATTGGGAGTTACAGAATCATCCCTGTCGCCTGTTGATGCAAAATCGTCACTAGGAAGTGACTGTGTGGTCAAATACCACTTTCGCCAGTTTTGCAGATTTTCCCTTGTGAGGGTGAAGCTGTGGTTTTTGCAGTGACAGAATTTTTTGCAGTCTTCTGTAATGGCATCTGATTCTCTTTCACAGATTGTCACTGAAAAGCTTGACAAGAACAACTTCCAAGCATGGAAGTTTAGAATGACGAATTTCCTTATGGGAAAAGGATATTGGGAATTTGTTGCAGGAAATGAAGAAGAACCAGTTCTTCCTGATGTTCCCAATCAATAGCAAATGCAGGCATTTAAAGCATGGCATGAGAGAGCCAAGAAAGTTATGTATTGGCTGTCTATCAGCATTTGAGACTCTATGATTGTGCATATTCAGGATGCAAGTACGCCAAAGGAGGCATGGGATACTTTGTCAAAAATGTATAGCACAGATACACAAGCCAGGAAAATGCAGCTCAAGCAAGAGTTGCACAATGTGCAAAGAGAAAATATGAGCATCAACAACTACCACATGAAGGTGAAGAAGATTGCAGATGCACTTGCTTCCATTGGGTCACCAGTGGAAGATGATGATTTAGTTTCTGTGACCTTGAATGGTCTAGGAAAGGATTATGCACAGTTTCGGACATCCATTTCAGTTCGTGAAAGATTTCCTGATTTTGAGGAGCTGATTGCTTCTCTAATTTCTGAGGAGCAAAGAAATGGTGGTGCATCTTCTTCAGGAGGAACTTCAAAAGAAGCTGTCTTCTACTCAAATGCTGGAAGAGGTAGAGGCAGAGGTAGAGGAGGCCGATATGGAGGCCGTGGTAGAAATCAGAATATGCAGCAAACTCAAGAAAACCAGTCCTATGGAGGAGGACGTGGTAACTCTAGAGGCAGGGGGAGCCAAAGAGGTCGTGGTGGATGGCAAAGAGGCCAAAATACAAACAGTAATGTTGAATGCTACTATTGTGGTAAAATGGGTCATATGGCTAAAGATTGCTATAAAAAGAAGAATGACATCATGAATGGAAAACTGCAACAAGGAAATTATGCATCCTCTAGTAGACAGGGTGATGACAGAAATGAGCATCTGTTTATGGTGCAGCACATGAACAACTCTGTGAAAAATGCAGAAGAAAGCAATGATGTATGGTATGTTGACTCAGGTGCATCAAACCACATGACACGTCATGCAGAATGGATGGAGGATGCAAGGAAAATGGAAAAACCAGGATTTGTGGAGACTGGTGATGATACTACACATCCTATCGTGCAGATTGGAAAGTTTCCCTTGTCTATGCAGGATGGGAAAAAGAAATACCTGTCCGATGTATTTCATGTCCCGAATATCACCAAGAATCTGGTTTCTGTTGGTTAAATGGTTGAACAGGGCTTGCAGGTCAGATTTAATCCTCATGGATGCTTTATTGAGGATATGAAAAATAAAGGTCACTTGATAGCAAAAGGAAAGAAGAAGGGCAGAATGTTTACATTGGATGCAGACATGTCTGAATTGAGTGCAGCAATGTTTGCACATGGGACCGGTGTAGTTGCAGATATTGATATCTGGCATAAACGCATTGGTCATGTTAATGTACAGCGACTTAAATCAATGCAGGCCCAAAATATTGTTGCAGGTTTGCCGAAATTCAAGGTTGCAGAAATGCATAAGGTATGTAAAGCCTGTCACTTTGGAAAACAGGCAAGGAAACCATTTCCTAGACATGTTCAAGAGAGTAAGAAGCCATTGGAATTAATCCACTCTGATGTGTGGACAACTAAAGCTGCATCTCTTGGAGGCTGTCATTATTTTGTCAGTTTTATTGATGACTATAGCAGAAAAGTTTGGGTGTATTTTATGAAAAAGAAAAGTGAAGTTTTTGGGCATTTCAAAACTCTTAAAGCTATGGTTGAAAAAGAAACAGGCTTGCAGATAAAATGCCTAAGGTCAGATGGAGGGGGAGCGTACCTCTCAAATGAGTTTGCAAGGTTCCTGCAGGAGCATGGCATAAAGCAGCAATATTCATGCAGTCATACCCCACAACAAAATGGAATTACAGAAAGAAAAAATAGGCATATTGGAGAGGTATCTCGTGCCATGCTCAATGAAAAAGACTTGCCAGATTTTTATTGGGCTGAAGCAGTTGCTACAGCAGTCTACATAATGAACAGGACTCCCACTGCAGCAATACATGGAATGACTCCAGAGGAGAGGTATACTGGTAGAAAACCAGATATTTCTCATTTGAAAATTTTTGGCTGCATTGCCTATGTACATGTGCTAGATGAGTTGAGATCCAAGTTGGATCCAAAAGCTGAGAAGTGCATCTTTATTGGTTACTCTCTACAGCAAAAAGGATATAGATGCTATAACCCTTCTACTCGTAAGTTTACAGTGAGCAGAGATGTTGTTTTTGATGAGATGAGTAGCTGGTATTAACCAGTAAATGTGATTAATGATGTAGATGCACAAAATGGTAATACTGCACAAAATTCACAGCAGCAGTCACAAAATATTAGTGGACCTGGAGCGTCCTCTAGTAGTGGTTCACATTCTTTGCCATGGACAGGCAGATTGAGATCAGGAGAATCTTCTCAAAGTAATGCAGATAGTGGTATGCAGGTATCACGAAAAGGAAAATAGAAGGTTGATCAGTCCATGTTTGATGTGAATGCAGGTCACTCTTATGTGGATGGTGAATCCAGTGGCTCAGAACAGAGCATTGATGATGAGTTGGGTATTCCTTCTATTGTTACACCTGGAGTAAGGAAGACCAGGGATGTTTTGAGAGCACCTGGGAGTGAACCTACTTTACGCAGGTCTACGAGAGCTAGGTATCTTGTGGATAGGCTGAAATATGATGGATTTACAGCCATTCACTATGCATATATGGTTAAAGTGATACAGGAACCAGAACCCACTTCTTTTGAGGAAGCCATGGAAAAAGAAAAATGGGAGAAAGCCATGGATGAAGAAATGGATGCCTTGGAAGCAAATGCTACATGGGAATTGGTACCTTTGCCTAAAGGTAAAAATGCAATTGGCTGTAAGTGGGTTTATAAGGTGAAGCACAATGCAGATGGTTCTGTGAATAGATACAAGGCAAGATTAGTAGTCAAGGGGTATGCACAAACATATGGCATTGACTATGAAGAAACATTCAGTTCGGTTGCAAGGATGGCAACCATAAGAGCAGTCATTGCTATGGCTGCATCAAAGGGATGGTCTTTACATCAGATGGATGTAAAGAATGCTTTCTTGCATGGTGATTTGCAAGAAGAGGTCTATATGGAGCAGCCACCAGGTTATGTGCATGCTGTTCATCCTGAGTTTGTTTGCAGGTTGAAGAAAGCCTTGTATGGCTTGAAGCAAGCACCTAGAGCATGGTCTGACAAGATAGGATAGTATCTTGTCACTATTGGCTTCCAGATTTCCAAGGCAGATTTCTCACTTTATGTGAGAAAAACAGAGAAAGATATTATGCTACTTGTCATTTATGTTGATGATTTGATCATGACAGGTGACAGTGATGAAGATATCCTTCATGTGAAAATGCTATTGAAGCAGAAGTTTGAGATGAAGGATTTGGGAGAGCTGCGTTATTTCTTGGGCATTGAGGTGATTAGATCACCAAGTGGGATTCAGCTCTTGCAGAGGCAGTATGGATTGGACATGCTGTCCAAATATGGGATGACAAGCTGTAAGCCTATTCCAGTTCCTTTGGAGCAGAATGTGAAGCTGAGCACAGATGCAGGTGAGCTTCTAGAAGACCCTACTATGTACAGACGCATAGTAGAAAGTTTGATTTATATGACTATTACCAGGCCAGATTTGAGCTATGCTATTGGATTGGTAAGTCAGTTTATGCAGGCTCCAAGGAAACCACATTTGGATGCGGCTAGACGCATACTCAGGTATGTGAAGTCCACATTGCAGTATGGACTATTTTATAAGACTGGGGTTCAGATACAGTTGCATGGATACACTGATGCTGATTGGGCTGGTAGTATTTCTGATAGACGATCTACCAGTGGATATGTGTTCTCTTTTGGGAGTGTTGCAGTCACTTGGAGCAGCAAGAAACAGCCTACAGTTGCCTTGTCGAGCACAGAGGCTGAGTACAGGGGTGCAGCAATGGGTGCATGTGAGGTAGCTTGGTTGCATAAGCTACTTTATGATATGCATCAGTCTACAATGGACCAGTTGTCATTTATTGTGACAACATGAGTAGTATACACTTGGCAAATAACCTAGTCTATCATGCTAGAACAAAGCACATTGAGGTGCATTATCACTATGTGCGAGAGACGGTTTTACTAGGTCTTATTGATCTAGTTTATGTCAGCACAGAGGATCAGGTAGCTGACATATTCACGAAGGCATTGGGCGCAGAGAAGCTGCGCAAGTTCAGAGATCTGCTTGGTGTGCAAGAATTGGGATTGAGCTCAAGGGGGAGTGTTGAGATATCGAGCTCCACTCGTGATACGCTAGGGTGACCGTTGTGTATTTATATCACCGACTTGTCAGTTGCAGACGCGGTTGGTACACCGCCCATGAATAATAGCTACATGATAGCTATCCTTATCTACTCTAGTTCGTGGCTCAGTTAGTATGCCACCTTAGTTAGGTGAGTTTGGTTTGAGACCCATATATAGGGTTCTTCTATTTCTTTGTACTTGAGTTCTTTTGGCTTACACAACTAAGAAGAGGAAAACTGTTTTCAGTCTCCACCCTTGTGTGTCTTCCCCCATTGTGCAAGCAAGAAAGCTTCAAGCGAGACTCCTTCCTTCTCTCCCACAATCTTGACATTCTTACCTTTAGGCAAAGGTACCAATTCCCATGTAGTATTCGCTTCCAAGGCATCCATTTCTTCATCCATGGCTTTCTCCCATTTTTCTTTTCCCATGGCTTGCTCAAAAGAAGTGGGTTCTGGTTCCTGTATCACTTTGACCATATATGCATAGTGAATGGCTATAAATCCATCATATTTCAGCCTATCCACAGGATACCTAACTCTGGTTGACCTGTGCAAAGTAGGTTCACTCCCAGGTGCTCTCAAAACATCCCAAGTCTTCCTTACTCCAGGTGTAACAATAGAAGGAATACCCATCTCATCATCAATGCTCTGTTTAGAGCCACTGGATTCACCATCCACATAAGAGTGACCTACATTCACATCAAACATGGGCTGATCTACCTTCTCTTTTCCTTTTCATGACACCTGCATACCACTATTTGCACTGCCTTGAGAAGATTCTCTTGATCTCAATCTGCCTGTCCATGGCGAAGAATGTGAACCACTGCTAGAGGACACTCCATGTCCACTAATATTTTGTGACTGCTGCTGTGAATTCTGTGTAGCATTACTGTTTTGTGCATCTACATCATCAATCACATTTACTGGTTTATACCAGCTACTCATCTCATCAAAAACAACATCTCTGCTCACTATAAACTTACAAGTAGAAGGGTTATAGCATCTATACCCTTTTTGTTGCAGAGAGTAACCAATAAAGATGCACTTCTCAGCTTTTGGATCCAACTTGGATCTCAACTCATCTGGCACATGTACATAGACAATGCAACCAAAAATTTTCAAATGAGAAATATCTGGTTTCCTACCAGTATACCTCTCCTCTGGAGTCATCCCATGTATTGCTGCAGTGGGAGTCCTATTCATTATGTAGACTGCTATAGCAACTGCTTCAGCCCAGTAAAAATCTGGCAAGTCTTTTTCATTGAGCATGGCACGAGATACCTCTCCAATATGCCTATTTTTCCTTTCTGCAATTCCATTTTGTTGTGGGGTATGACTGCATGAATATTGCTGCTTTATGCCATGCTCCTGCAGGAACCTTGCAAACTCATTTGAGAGGTACTCTCCCCCTCTATCTGACCTTAGGCATTTTATTTGCAAACCTTTTTCTTTTTCAACCATAGCTTTAAGAGTTTTGAAATACCCAAAAACTTCACTTTTCTTTTTCATAAAATACACCCAAACTTTTCTGCTATAGTCATCAATAAAAGTGACAAAATAATGACAGTCTCCAACAGATGCAGCTTTAATAGTCCACACATCAGAGTGGATTAATTCCAATGGCTTCTTACTCTCTTGAACATGTCTAGGAAATGGTTTCCTTGCCTGTTTTCCAAATTGACAGGCTTCACATATCTTATGCATTTCTGCAACCTTGAATTTGGGCAATCCTGCAACAATATTTTGGGCCTGCATTGATTTAAGTCGTTGTACATTAACATGACCAATGCGTTTATGCCAGATATCAATATCTGCAACTACACCGGTCCCATGTGCAAACATTGCTGCACTCAATTCAGACATGTCTGCATCCAACGTAGACATTATGCCCTTCTTCTTTCCTTTTGCTATCAAGCGACCTTTATTTTTCATATCCTCAACAAAGCATCCATGAGGATTAAATCTGACCTGCAAGCCCTGTTCAACCATTTGACCAATAGAAACTAGATTCTTGGTGATATTCGGGACATGAAATACATGGAACAGGTATTTCTTTTTCCCATATTGCATAGACAAAGGAATTTTTCCAATCTGCACAATAGGATATGCAGTATCATCACCAGTCTCCACAAATCCTGGTTTTTCTATTTTCCTTGCATCCTCCATCCATTCTGCATGACCTGTCATGTGGTTTGACGCACCTGAGTCAACATATCATACATCATTGCTTTCTTCTGCAGTTGTCACAGAATTGTTCATGTGCTGCACCATAAACAAATGCTCATTTCTGTCATCACCCTGTCTACTAGAAGATGCATAATTCCCTTGTTGCAGTTTTCCATTCATGATGTCATTCTGCTTTTTATAGCAGTCTTTAGCCATATGACCCATTTTACCACAGTATTAGCATTCAACATTGCTATTTGCATTTTGGCCTCTTTGCCATCCACCACGACCTCTTTGGCTCCCCCTGCCTCTAGAGTTACCACGTCCTCCTCCATAGGATTGGTTTTCTTGAGTTTGCTGCATATTCTGATTTCTACCACGGCCTCCAAATCGGCCTCCTCTACCTCTGCCTCTACCTCTTCCAGCATTTGAGTAGAAGACAGCTTCTTTTGAAGTTCCTCCTGAAGAAGATGCACCACCATTTCTCTGCTCCTCAGAAATTAGAAGAGCAATCAACTCCTCAAAATCAGGAAATCTTTCACAGACGGAAATGGATGTTCGGAACTGTGCATAATCCTTTCCTAGACCATTCAAGGTCACAGAAACTAAATCATCATCTTCCACTGGCGACCCAATGGAAGCAAGTGCATCTGCAATCTTCTTCACCTTCATGTGATAGTCATTGATGCTCATATTTTCTCTTTGCACATTATGCAACTCTTGCTTGAGCTGCATTTTCCTGGCTTGAGTATTTGTGCTATACATTTTTGACAAAGTATCCCATGCCTCCTTTGGCGTACTTGCATCCTGAATATGCACAATCATAGATTCTGAAATACTGATAAACAGCCAATACATAACTTTCCTGGCTCTCTCATGCCATGCTTTAAATGCCTGCATTTGCTGTTGATTGGGAACATCAGGAAGAACTAGTTCTTCTTCATTTCCTGCAACAAATTCCCAATATCCTTTTCCCATAAGGAAATTCGTCATTCTAAACTTCCATGCTTGGAAGTTGTTCTTGTCAAGCTTTTCAGTGACAATCTGTGAGAGAGAATCAGACACCATTACAGAACACTGCAAAAAGTTCTGTCACTGCAAAGAACACACCTTCAGCCTCACAAGGGCTAATCTGCAAAACTGACGAAAGTGGTATTTGACCACACAGTCACTTCCTAGTGATGATTTTGCATCAACAGGCAACAAGGATGATTCTGTAACTCCCAATGTCTCTACACACAAGCATACGATGCAATTTCTACAGTAACTTTTCACCGACCTGTAGAACAGTGGTCGCACATCATAAAACTGGGCCTTTTCCTGAGTGCGTGCAGAAAACTTCCGCCTCCAAAATAGGCCCCGAAATGGCCTCAAATCAAAAAAACAGGGTTGCCAAGGGCTAAAGCCCTTACGCGCAGCGTATACTGCCCTCTTGCTTCACCGCGAAGGGCATCTCAACCTGAGACAATGCACTCTTGCAATTTTCGGCTGTGCTACCTGCAGAGATCTGCTCCCACAATAGAAAATGAAAGCAACACTGCTCCTCTTACCAGAACACCGCGAGCTTGGCTTGCTTTCTTGAGCTCCTTACCACGAACAAGGCTCTGATACCATGTCACGATTGTGGGAGAGAAGGAAGGATTCTCACTTGTAGCTTTCTTGCTTGCACAATGGGGGAATACACACAGAGGTGGAGGCTGAAAACAGTTTTCCTCTTCTTAGTTGTGTAAGCCAAAAGAACTCTATTACAAAGAAATAGAAGAACCCTATATATGGGTCTCAAACCAAACTCAACTAAATAAGGTGGCATACTAACTGAGCCACGAACTATAGTAGATAAGGATAGCTGTCATCTAGCTATTATTCATTGGCGGTGTACCAACCGCATCTACAACTGACAAGTCGGTGACATAAATGCACAACAGTCACCCTGGCATATCAGGAGTGGAGCTTGATATCTCAACATTAAGATTCGGAACCTTGAGAGAATGCCTCGTCCAGTGGAAAGATTACCCTGAAGAGGATGCCACTTGGATAGATAAATGCACTCTCCACCATCAATATTCCCAGTTTATCTCGAGATGAGGACATCTCGATTCCTCTAAGGGGGAGAGAATGTAAAATGCCGATGGCTTTAGGCACGTGAACTGGCCATTAGGAGATTTGGAATAATTCTTTGATAAAAGTAATTTTTGTTTAAATTTTCCCTCTCCTCCAGTCGCTGTCGAGCTGGAGGAAGAGGGGATTAGAAAGGTAGGCAAGCTCCTTTCTAGAGCTTGCCAGGGCTGTGTGCATGCCCACTGACATGCAGGGGGGAGGATCCTATCCCCTCCCCCTATAAAAACCATGCCTCTGGTGGTGATGAGGGCCAAGAAAGAGGAGAAGGACGAAGAGGCTGAGACCTTGGAGGTTGTGAGGGATAGTGAGGGACATCGATGCACTGCCCCCGCCCTGGGGAAGTCGTGAGCCACCGCCATTCAACTGCCGTCCGCCTGCCTGTCCTCCCAGCATCGTTGCCTATAGCTGCAGGCCTCGCCACCTAACCAACACGCCATTGAAGAAATCATTCTCCACCCCCCCCACGTAAGCTTCTCGAAGCTTAGAAGCTTCCAAGGGGGGCCTTCTTAGCCCCCTTTCCTTTGGTTTTATTACCCCTCCCCCCCGTTTATTAACCCCCTTAAGGCCCCTTTCCCTCGGGCTTTGAGACCCCTCCCTTGTGTTTAAAGCTCTATAGGCCCCCTTTTCCCCCCAATAAGAGTTGGCCTTAGAAGTCTTATTACCCCCCCTCGTGTTTAATTTCCCTAGCTCCCTTCCTTTGTGGCATATTGAAACCCCCCCTAAAAATTCCTCTTTAAGACTTCCTTAGGGTTTCCCCCCCCCCAAAAAGCTTGACCTTAAGGGTCCTTTGCCTCCCCGCGGTTATAAATCCCCCCTAAGGGCCCCCATTAGCCCTTTTTACCTTGGAGCTTTGTTTCTGTTTTCCCCACTCGTAAATGAAAAGAGAGTTTTGAGGGTCTTTTGACACCTCCCTTTCCCACTCAAAAGCCTTCATAGGGGATTCCACACCTTTCTATTCCCCGTTTGTGCAAGTTTTCAAAGGCCATTAATCCTTCCCCATGGCTTCAATGGGTCTTAGTCATGAGAAATTTTGAAGCACCCCCTTCCGAATTCCCTACTTCAAGGAGGAAGCCTCCTTAAACTGCTTTCGATGAATGGTGCAAGTTATTGGAAAAAGGGAGCCACCGTGGAATTTCAAAAGGAATTATAGAGCTGCTTCCACGACAGAAAGACTACAATTGCGATGCCTCCTAAGAAAGTCCAAGGTGCAACCGTGAGAGGGTCATCTCCTAGCATCCACGTGGACATCTCACCCCAAGCCCAGGTTTCCTTCCTAATTTTTATTTGGTATTGTTGTAATTCAATCATGCAAGGTTAATTGTTGGAAATAGAATATATTTTTGTCCTAAATGCTCACAATGAAGGAACTTAGTCATTAATACTTTCAATAAAACATGCAAAATAAAGGAAGCATAAATGCATTTCTAGCAAATAACTTTATGCATTGAAATGAATTATAAACTAGATTATTGTCCATTAAAATAGTATACTTCGTTTAAGCCTAGAAGTATAAACCACATATCGCACTATTAACCCATATCCTCTTTGCAATGAATCATCATGGAAAGTGCAAGTCATGGAATGATTCTTACGATGCATAACTCTAGGAAAATTAGCGTTGTCAACTACATAAACTATTAAGAAAAAGGTTGCTTTTTTAGCATGAATTTTATTCGCAAGTTATAAGAAGATTAGTTGGAATTAACCTAATCTATGCCTAACCTTAAATCGACAAGTTAGGGTTGAAAGAGCAATTTACGCGTAGACAACGAGTCATGTGCTTATGAAATGATCACGTAGCTATCTTCTAGAGTTAAACAAATTAGCATAAACCTAAAAACCATGGAGTACTCATTTAAAATGGGTTAAATTCCAATAAATTCACTAGGAATTAATACGTAACCTAATCACTACATATTGCTAAATTTGAAACTCCTATAACCTAAATACTTGCCCACTTTCACCGAAACGTAGGGACAGTGAAACATATTTTGAAAGTGAGCTAGGGTTCGTCCCTAAGAATCGTACAAGATGGAACTTGGAAACCCTAGGTCTAACGACATCAGTCTAATGTAAACAGGAACAGATTGTTTCATGACTCCATTCAATTTGTAGAATAAGTCTCATAGTTCAATGCGCGGCAAGTGTGGAGTCATGTGATCTTGTGATTGGATCACAAGGGGAATGGCCAAAATCTCGCAACGAGGTTGGCAGGTCCTTATGCAAGTTATCCTGCAAGAGGATGAATAATCATCCTAATTTAGTATCTTTCTTGAGTAAAGAAGGTTGATTGGAAACTAAAGACCATCCGATAAACTGAAATAACTGATGAACTTAAGGTTTGACCAAGTCAGGTTAATACAGTACACCTGAACCCAGGATATAGGGGATCTTGCCAAGTTGCAAGTCATCTCGGATCGAGTGCTAGATGCATTCAAAAGGAAGGATTCATTCCTTAGCAGTTTGCCAACAAAAACAATCAATGGAAATGTTTGTGCTTGCTACAAATTTTAGAGCAGTGTTTAGCTTTGTTTGATCAATGAATTAAAAGATAAATGAATATCTATACTTCAGGTTGAAGGCCTGAAGGGAGAGGTAGTTTCAGTTACCCTTGACTGCCTGCGTGACCTCAACCAAGGGGGTTGTTGACCGTGCTGGGAAAGTGGACCGAACCCGCCGCGAGAGGTCTCTCCATTGAGCGCTACTTGGAGCAAGAGGACACTTGGGTGCCACGGGGGGCTCTATTTGTAAATCCCTTGCCCTCCGGGCCCGGCATAAGAGGCTAATGTGACTCGGGATTGGATCTCGAGGCCCACATACTAGTCTATGGGAGAAAACTTGGATTAGTGATCCCTATGGATTGCTGGATAGCCTTCGGGCAGATTGTGGATAAGCCTATGGGCTGGACTTCTTTGTATTACAAAGATAAATATGATAACCTGTTAATAAGGAACTTGTCTGATATTGTTTTCCTATGTCAAGTGTTAAAATTACATGAAGGAACCAGTGCCTAATGGGTTAATTGAAGAAGCTAGTTGTTACATGTCCAACTAATGTGTTAGGTAATTAAATAACTAAAACAACCCGAGGAAAGTACGGAGGATGGGCCATAGGTCCGTCCTACGGATGGATGGTCCCGGTTGGCCGGGAACTTTTCTAAAATCACGATGGACAGCAGGAAGATCGTCAAAGAACAGGAACAACAAAAGTGTTGACCTAGAGTTATGATTGAACCCGATTTACGCTATTTTAGGGGAACGGAATGGGTCTATGCCTTATGGCAGAGAGGTTGAGCTTTGCATCCCTCTCGTTTCCCATTCTCCTTGAACCAAGTTCTGCATAAAGTAGTTTGCTTGGGTCCGACACTAATTGCCATTAGGAAATGATCAATAAGAAAAACCCTAATTCAGGTCGATCCTAAATGGGAATGGCCAGAATACTTCCGCTATGTACTAGATGCAGAAGGCCCTAGGTCACAAACCCCATAACATTCCATGGGAGTGCCGGGCAAAGCTTTCTAGATATAATTTCCGATGGAGTGCTAAGACGTGTCCTGAAGATACAAGTGGACATGTTACATTTAAACTCTACTCCCTGCAGATTAGCTAGTAGAGTCGTAGACCTATTTTTTCCTATCATAACAATCGTGTAGGGGCCATCCCATCTAGGTTCCAGCTTCCCTGGAAACAGTTCCTTACGCGCATCATAGTATAGAACTAATTGCTCTTTTTTAAAGGTATACTTCTTCGCTTTAAGTTCGTGCAACTGCTTCATCCAATGTTTAACTACCTCCTAGTGTAATAAGCTCTGCAATTTTAGTTCATCCAGGTGGGCTATGGTCGTAAAACATTCAAAGAGTGAATCCTCATCTCCCAAAGAGTGGTTAATTGCAAACCGTATGGTTGGAAACTCAATCTCAAGGGGTAACACACACTCTTCCCCATACACTAATTTAAATGGAGTATGGCAAGTAGCTCACTTGAACGTTGTATTGTATGCCCATACTGCCACATACAACTTCCTGTCCTAGTCTCGTTTCTTCTCAGAGACTATTTTAGACAAGATACCCACAAGCTGCTTATTAGTACTTTCGACTTGTCTGTTTGCTTGCGGATTATAAGGGGTTGTTTTATTATGCTTGATTTGCCAAGCTTCAGTCAAGATTTTGATCACTTTATTCAAAAAATGAGTTCCACAGTCTGACACTAGTTCCTTCGATGGACCAAAATGGCAAATAATCTACTCTAAAAGAAAACTTGCAGTCTCTTTTGCATTGTCTTGCCTCGTCGCCCGCGCTTCTTACCATTTTGTAAAATAATCAGTTGCTACTATAATGTACCTCTTTTGAGTAGTAGACGACAGGGTGATAGGACCTACAAAGTCAATGCCCCACTTCTCAAATGGAAGGATAGCCATGATAGGCGTAAGTGGGTGTTTCCTATTCTCTCTGTTGTCATGTCTTTGACAAGTATCACATCTCTTAACATACTCAAAGGAATCTTAGAAGATGGACACCACCAATATCCAGCTCTTAAAGCTTTCTATGCCGTCAACCGTCCAGCGAAGTGCCCTCCACATGCAGAGTCATGGCACTCTTCCAAGATAAAAGGAACCTTTTCAGGCATCACACATCGGCGATAGATACCATCAACACCCTAACGATATCGTATTCCTGCGATCAAGGAAAACTTCAAAGCTTGTTGTTTGATTTTCCTCTGATCTGATTTTGACAAACTAGCTCCAGTCTCTCCCATTGATAGATAATGCATAATAGCAGCATACCAAGATGGAATAGAAGCTGTATCAATTTTAAACATTTCTTTAATATCACTTCCATCAGCCAAAGTCTCCTTCAGCTCCTCGAAATCCATAAGGCATTCCACAATACCTTGCAACCTTGGTGGCTTACTCTTAATCTCATAATCAAACTCCTGCAAAGTTATTAACCACTTTGCCAGACGCTCAAATGGCTATAGCTTGTTCATAAGCAATCTAGCCCTTCCGCCTTCGTATAAGAAACTACCTTCTCATAGAGGATGTAGTGCCTAAATTTTTTAGTCCCAAAGACCATCACAAGGCATAGCTTCTCCATGTAGATATAGTTAATTTCTGATATGGCCAATTTTTGACTAGCAAAAGCTATCGAATGATACCACTTTTCCTCCCAGATTTGGGCTAAACAACAACTGATACTATGCATGGTGGCAGCTAAAAATATATAAAAAATCTCGCCCCTTTTAGGTGCTTTTAAAACGGGTGCTTTTACTAGCTCTTATTCCACATCCTCGAAAGCTATATACCTTACAAGGGTCGCTCCATTCAAATAGACAACTAAAGAATAATAAGTTCGTTAATGGCAACATCCTTTCTGCCAAGGCATTTATAAACCGCCGGTAGTATCCTATCGATGATAGAAAGCTATGAACCTCTTTTGGAGTGCGTGGTGGACTCATAGTGACTATGACCTTGATCTTCTTAGGGTCAGTTGCTATTCCTACTTAACTGACCACATGGCCTAGCAATAGCCCATAAGGCACTCTAAAGACACACTTCCGTGGATTAAGAGCGATACAAAATTGTCTCAAGCACTCAAAGCACTTTCTTAAGATAATCAACATCCTTTCCCTTACAGTGGCTGCCCCCACGTCATCAATAAATACTTTCAACTCATCTGGGGAGATGTCACCAAAGGTCTTGTCTACTGTTCGTTGCCATGATCCAGGTGCATTGCACAAACCAAAGGCCATCACATGGTACACAAAAGTACCAAAGATAGTAATAAATGTTGTTTTCAACTTGTCCTCTTCTGCAATTGCCATCTGGTTATATCTTGCAAAGCAATCCATAAACAAATATATCTCCCTATCCGCTAATTGATCCAAAATCTGGTCAATAAATAGCAACGGGTAGTAATCCTTAACCATCTACTTATTCAGCTCTCTAAAATCTACACATTGCCGGATCTACTTGTTTTTCTTCTTCCTGATGAGAACTGGTGAACACCATTTTGTATGTTGTACAGGGAAAATCAAACCAGCTTTCCATAACTTTTGCAACTCCTCAAACAGCCCATCCCTCAATTCAAAAGGCATATGCCTTACCTTATGATGCACATGATGAGTGTCTTCTTTTATAGGAATAGTATGAACAGCCAGGCTGGGAGGAATGCCTCTCAGCTCATTATAACTCTAAGCAAAGATATCGCGAAATTCTTGGATCAAGGACACATAGTCCTCCCTTTCTGTTGAACTGAGCATGGAACCTAATTTAATTGGCCGCGAATCATTCGGCGTGCCAAGGTCCAAGTCAATCACATCCACATATCTTATCCTATCTTGCGGCTCTATCGGCTCATTTAGAGTTATCTAATAAATATCCTCTATAGTGGATCCCTCTCTAGATTCGTCACTGGATGATGTCTCACTACCAGATGGATCAATTGCTATCTCTAATTCAATGGAGGATAAAGGAGCTCTCTCACTCTGAGGAGACTCAGGGTAAGCATCAACTATTACTTGATTAGCACCTCTACCTAGAACCACTCGACTGGCATGTATATTGACTTGACAATCTATTCGTAAGATCCAAGGCCTCCCTAGCAAAACTCGATTGCTAGGACATCCTGCAAATTTGATCACCCTAAAGTCCAAGAAGCATTCTACACTTGCAACTGTAACATGGACCCTAGTTACACAACCTTCTAGTTGCCTTAGAGTGGAGCTATCTTTTCGAATGCCTAGACCCAGCCTCTCCATCAACTCTAAACTCATGATATTGACGGACCCAGTGTCTACAATGGCATGTTGTACTAATATTCCATCCACATATGCTGGAACCCTAGGGCAATTCTTTTCAACATGATCAAACCAATCTTCCCCTACTCATGCTATGCCCAAAGGTTCTACAATATACCCAATACACAGGATCTTCTTCAATTCCTTGCGTACTCCTGGAGATAATTTAATCAACTGTAAGAGGTTTACATCTGGTTTGACTTCGCAAAGAGAACTTGCTAAATCAAAATCATGATAGGTAGCCAAAGCTCTCTTTTCTCGCCAAACCATCCTCTCATTTGGTCTCGCAACCAATTTTGGTGCTTCTTTTTAAACTCTTGCCTTCTTTCTTGGCACTTTCTCATCCTTCTTAGGATCAACTTTTTTGTCAACGGGCCTTAGAGGTCCACCTTCCACGGTAGGATTCAGGACTTGCATCCCCTTATCCCCTTGCTTAGGGTTTCCCTTGACCGGTTTATCATTATCTTTGTCAATCTCTTTAGCCTTTTGGCCTCTTGTCACGGCTCGTAGGTTAGAGGTTTCAGCGTCATTGACGCATACAACCTCGATAAGGCTAACTCCATTTCCTTGTGGTAACTCTTCTATAGTGGTCTTTCCCCTTTGCAATATTTGTCTTGGTCTATCAGTTTGTTGGATGTTATTACCTTGCGCTCTATGATTAACTGAACCTGGCTGTTTACTCCCTTGTTGGAGGGAACTAATCTTACTCCAAGAGGTCGCGACTAAGTGGCCCCACTTCCCACAAATATCACATTTAACATTTGGACAGTTTCTAGGGAAATGTTGTCCGCCACACCACTTACAACTGAATCTTGAGGGGACCACCCCCTTCAGGGCGTTACTCCCTATCAGATTCTGTTGGTTCTTCAAGAAATTGGCGTTAAAAGCTATTTGCCTATATTGTTCAAAAATCATATCAGTATAGTGCTTCATCAAATCCTTAACTTCGCCAATGTAATATTCCCACTCGTGAATATTGACTTTCCCCATACTGCATAAACCTCGTGCAAGGGTTATCTTTCATATTGGAATTGCCGGCAGTGTAATCTGTGACCTGCACGCGAGAAATCGAGACCTCCGCATTGGCAAAGCAAGCCCGAGGGCTCAAATCCACAAATCACACGTAAACATCCTCTTGGGAGGGGCAAAATGGATATTATTAAAACAAATTTTTTTATATTTATCCCTTTCCCCCAGCCGATGCACGGCTAGAGGAGAGGGAGTGTGGGGGGATGGGCTTAGTGGAGTTGTGGGCTGCATGAGGAGGGGGGAAGCCATGCAGTGGCCACGTGGTGGAGCTCTCCTCTCCCCCCCTTGGACTATAAAATCCCCCCCCAGGGGGTAAGAGGGAGGGGGGAAAGCAGAGGACGCCGTGCTGAGGAGGGAGGAGAGGCCAGACGTGTGCCATGCTTCACGACTTGAAGGAGACGAACGGAGAGAGAAGAGGGAAACGGCTGCTGCCATCGCCGTGCTGAGGAGGAGGAGAGGCGTGGGAGTAGAGGGGCCATGAGGCTGTTGTGCTGAGGACGTGCTAGAGAAGGCTGCGTGGAGGAAAGGAGGATAGGCTGCCATAGGTGCTGCTGTGCTACATGAGGGCTGCCACCTATCGTGGAGGAGCAACGTGATGCCGTGCTACAGCCACTAGAAGAGGCTACCCTGCCGCATCCCACCACGCCTAGACCTGTCGGCCGCTACTGCCATTGCAACTCTGGTACCGCCATTGCAGCATTGCTGACGCTGGGCTCCACGATTGCCCCTATCAAGACAAGTATCATCTCCTCGTCATCTCTCCACCTTATTATTACTCCCGCTCCCTCTTCCACATTGACTTTGATTATAATCAGAAGCTTCTTAAGAAGCTTCTTAGAAGCTTCTTAGGATAATGAATATAGGCCTTGTTCCTGCGTGCCTTCTCGGGTTAACAATCGAGCTCATAAAGGCTCCTTCTCACAAGCCTATTCCTAATAAGCCAAATCCTACAAGCCTTCTCGTAAAGCTCCATTCCCACAAGCCCTCCCGTAAGCCCAAATCCCACAAGCCCCGGTATTTTGAAAGATCCACATTCGGTGAAGGAATCTCCGACGTACGAGGGGGAAGGCACATCTTGAGGCTGTTTAGAGAACGCGTAGAAGCGAGAGAATCCGCGGAGATCAAGTCCTCAATGATGGCTCCGAGGAAGTCGCAAGGCATGACTACGGGAGATTCTTCTCCTAACATTCACGTGGACATCTCCCCGAGCCCACAGGCCCAGGTTTTATGATTTTGATTCTACGCAAAAGTAATGCATTAGGTATGATAACTTTCATGGAATAGAAAGCACCTATGCATGTTCAAATTCACCAAGCCTAATTAAAATGCAATTGAGGAAAATTTGCCTATTTGATCGATTACTAGAATTATTTCATGACATGCAATTGAGTTATTAACATTTTCAATGTGATGAACGCAAATTGTCTATCCATCTTACGACCTTAGTAGTATGTTGCCTTGTCATGCATTTCAAAGTGACGAGCCTAGAACACCTATTGCCTATCATTATAAGGTTGAAGCTATTAAGTGCACTTTTGACTAGACATGGAAAGAATAAGCATATGTCGCATTTTTAGGAAAAATCTTTATTGTAATGGTTCATGGGAAAAAGTCGTTAACACCCGTAGGAGGTTATCCGAAAAGTAATTGTAGAGTATCAAAAATGAATCTATGGATTGGCATGTGGCATGTGCTTGCAAGAAAGAATATACCAACACTAATCCTACAATATTCACTTTGCATGAACCTCATTTAACTACGTTGTAGTTACGAAAGGGTTGCATGTTGCACTTTCATCGTGCATAAAATTCATTCATCAAGAGTTGCATTTGGGAAAGGTTGCATGGTTTATTAAAGCGTGAAATCCTAAAGCTTAGAAAAAGGTTATAGGCATGATTCTTGAATGTAAGTCCTAGTAGGCTCTATGAAAGTTATTCTGCAAATTATCATGCCTTTGTTTTTAACAAGAAATGTTAGGGTTATTGCGAATCTAGTGGTACATATAGAAGTAATGAATCGCGTTTTTACGTGTATTGTGACATGTTGCAACTAGTTATCTCCTTTAGATCAAGTTTATCATCTCTAGGAATGGCTCATCCTTGTCGCGAGACAAGCATATTGAATTATCTAAATCACCTAACCCCCAAGGGATTCGTATAGGCATGGTTCAGTCGATACGATAAATACCCCAAGCACTAACTAGGGCTTAGCACGTTAAGGATTCGGCCAAGTTTTCCACTTGTTGCTAAGTCGAAACCCTCATACCCAATGGTCCTACCCACATTCCCGGAATGTTGAGTCAATTGGATGCTCATGCAAATAATTATCTAGGGTTTCTACCCTAAGGATCATTCGACCTAATGCTAGAACTTGGATTGAGTTGGAATCCCTAGGACCGAACGTTGTCGGCCTAGTGCAATTAGGATTGGGTTGGGTAAGAAGACACCCTAAACCCTACTTCTTGTCTAATCATAATTCCTTGACCAGAAAACACCGTTCAATGGGTGAAATGATCCCTTGGAATAGAGGCGACACTTGTGCAACAAGTTGCAACGTCGCATAGCCTTGTGGTTTGATCACAAGAGAGTTTTGCCATTCCTTGGAATGAGGTTGGCAGGTTCTTGTGCAAGTTTAACTTGCAAGAGGATGAGTAGTCATCCTGTTACATCACCCTTATTGGGAAAAATTGCCAAGTTAAGGGAAGTTAGGTATTTTCTTGGAAGCAAATGATCAATCAATAAATTGGAGCGACATGGTCGCCAGGATTTACTATTAATAAAACCTAAGGTATTGGTTAAGTTGGGTTAACAGGGTATGGCCCTAACTCAAGGACAAAAGGGTGAACGAAAAAACCCTTAGGGATCTTGCCAAGTCGCAATTGATCCCAGATCGAATGCTGGATGCATTCGGAGAGAAGTATTCACTCCTTAACAGTTGGCTAAATAAATGACCACTGGAATTGATTGTGCTTGTAATAGTTTAGAAAGCACTGTTTGCATTGTTTGCTCAAGGAACTAAAGGATGAAAAGATATCTAAATGCTTCAGGTTGAAGGCCTAAAGGGAGAGGCAGCTTCAGTTACCCCCGACTGTCTGCCTGACCCTAACTAAGGGGGTTGGTGACCGCGCCGGGAACGTGGACCGAACCCACCGCGAGAGGTCTTTCCGTTGAGCTCTACTTGGAGCAGGAGGACGCTTGGGTGCCAGGGGGGGCTCTGGCTGTAAATCCCTCGCCTTCCGGGTCCTGCACAAGAGGCTAACGTGACTCGGGATTGGATCTCGAGGCCCGCATACTAGTCTACGGGCAGAAGCTTGGAATAGTGATCCCTGGCGGATTACTGGATAGCCTTCGGGCAGATTATGGACAAGCCTACGGGCGAAACTCCTTGTATTTCGAAGATAAAATGATGAAATGATAATAAAGAAGTTGTTTGATATTGTTTTTCTATGTCACGTGATAAGATTACGTGAAGGAACCAGTGCTTAACAGGGTTAATTAAAGAAGCTGATTGTTATATGTCAAATTAATGTGTTAGATAATTACATAACTAAAACAAACCGAGGAAAGTGCGGAGGATGGACCATGGGTCTGTCCTATGGATGGGTGGTCCCGGTTAGCCGAGAACTTTTCTCAAAAATCTCGAGGAACAGCGGGATGATCATCATCATCAAAACGAATAACGAGAACGATGACCTAGAGTTACATCTTACCCAATTTACGTTGTTTTAGGGGAACGGAATGGGACTATGCCTTATGGCAGAGAGGTTGAGCCTTGCATCCCTCTCGTTTCCCATTCTCCTTGAACCAAGTGCAGCGTGAATCCGCTTCGGACCTGGAATTTCTGCGTAAAGTAGTTCGCTCGGGTCTGACGCTAGTTGCTGCTAGCTAATGACCAAACAGGAAAACCCAAATTCAAGCCGATCCTAAGTGGGAACGGCCAGGATACTTCCGCTACGTGGCAGACGCGGGAAGACCTAGATCGCAAGTCCCGTAACATTCCATGGGAGTGCCGGGTGGAGCTTTCTAGACATCCTTTCCGATGGACTGCTAAGACGTGTCCGGGATGATTCTAGTGGACACGTTACAGCCAAGGACATTAGTTGCACTTGACTCATAGTCTCAATCGTCTATCCGTTGTTCCATTGGCCTAACAATTTGATTGGGCATTGGTTGTTGACTCACAGGAACAACATTAGGGTTCAAAACTTGGCCTCCAACATTTGGTGGAGCCAACTGACTTGCCATAGGCATAGTCACACAGGGAGGAGCTGGCAGCAAAGGTACATTTTGAACCATGCTTCCTCTCCCATTAGGGTTATTCATAGGCATCCCTTGACTTCTATTTGTCAATGGTAGATTGCCTCCAGGTACTAAACCTGGCTTAAGGTTTATTCAAGAGAAGTAGGCCGTTTGTAATCGTGCTTCTACTCCTTCGGCCCGCGCAATGGCGGTATCTATATCAGCCAAAGCCACACTGCTCAATTGTACCTGAATATTGAAATCCAATCCATGCAAGAAATATTGCAATTGGGTAGCCGGTGGAATAGGAATGTAAGTTTGTAACTTACGAAACACTTCCTTAAGCTTCTTGGCATAGGCTTTCACATTCTCATGGGGGTGTTGGTGCGTTACAATCAAGACACATAACCAGTATTGGCCACCTCTTTCAGGGGCATATTCTCCTCGGAAAGCTGCATAAAATTGGTCAATTGTGGTTATGGTTCCAAACTCTATGCTATGATATCATACCACAGCCCTTCCTTTTAATGTCATGTTAAAGAACATCATGAGATGTCTCTCATCTTGGATGCGGTAATTAAACATTAATCTTTGGAATTCACAAATGTGAAACTCGACATCTTCTTCAGCTAACCCATTAAAAATGAGCAAAGGAACTCCTAAAGCTGGCAAATCCGGCGTCCCTGCAAGAATTGCAATGGGTTGTGCCATGGTGACAATCAGATTAAGAATAGGAGCTTGAACCGATGGATTCACGCCCCCACTTGAAGTGGGTAGACTTGGTGGAAGAGAGGAAGAAATTACGCTTCCTCCTGCACCTAAAGGACTATGTGCAACAGTTAGGTTACTAAGACCAATGCCTCTTATGCGTATCGGACTACTCCTTTGAGGAGAATAACAACTTACAATCTCTAATCGCCATCTAGCCCTCTCAGCACGTTCTGCTTTTTGTATTTCAGCTTAACGATCCTTGTCAAAGGACATAAACCAACTTTCTTTTGGTCCCTAGAAACCCTAGATTTGAGAACCACCACTTATTGGTAGCTCGCGACAGACGCACCACTGATGGGACTTGAAATGGGCCGGCATTGGCTATGGCACTAGGCCAGACCTCATGCTCATGACACAGAGACACCCTCACGGCCTCGAGGACTAGGAGCGTCAACCTAATGCTAAAGGAAAAAGTTCCCTAAAGCTTAATCTATGCGTTTATAGTTTATAGTCCAATGTTTCCCTTTCCATAAGCTCCTCAGAGGGAGAACCCATACACATTGGCAATGCCACGATCACACACATGGAGGCAACCTCTCAGTAGAAACACCGTGGCCCCACTACAACTCTCCTACATCGTAGGGATTGGCCCCTTGATGCACTGCTCAACATATAAAACAATCGAACGCAAACTCCTCTCTTTTATATTTCTTGTATTTCCAAGAGATATACCATGCTTCCTCACTTAACAGTCCCTTAGGAAAGCCCCTCTATCCTACAGCAAGGGATAACCTCACACTCTCAATCGTGGGTCAAATTCCTAAGAAAATAATTGCTATGCAGTCCAGGAGCTTTTCCTTTGATACCATCACTACAAGGGTACACACATATAGCGACGCTAAGTAGCAACGTTTTTTTACGGCGTCAGTATTAGCCTCGCTATTAGCGTCGGTATTTTCGTCTCTAAAAACTTCGGTATTTGCTCGCTATTTAGCGACGACTTAATGCAGTAACATTTTGCCAAAACCAGAACGTTTCTTTCATATGAGCGCGCGAAGGCGGAGAGAAAGAGAAAGGGAGGTGAGCAAGAGAGGGAGATGAGCAAGGGAGGTGAGCAAGGAAGCAAGCCACGAGCCGCACGCAAGGAGAGGAGCGTCGCCCTCACAAAGAGGTCGTTGAAGAAGAAGAGAGCACGACGGTATGCCCTACTTTGGTTTCTTTACAATCTTTGTTTTGCTTTGCAATGTAGGTTAGAAAGTGTTGGTTTGTTTTCGATCTTGCTGTTGCTTTGTGTTACTTTGCAATGTAGGTTAGGAAGTATTGAAAGAGAGAGAAATGGAAGCGAGTGTTTTCAAAATTTTTCTTGTGTTGGTTTTTATTCTTTGCAATGTAGGTACGAAAATGTATGTGTGTGAGCATAGTTTAGAGCCGACCTCAAAGATAGATAAGTTTAGAGCTGAACTCAAAGAGATAGATATGAATTTATTTTTTTAAATACCTGAAATATATATAGTGGAATGGTCCCAATATACAATATAGAATCATTATTGAATTATAATTCAATTACATCGCAGTCAAGATGTCTAGCACTCACGACCAACATGGTGGTGATCGTGAGGCTTGGCTCAATCAACGTGTCCCCTGTCCATGCACGCAATGCAAATTGGCCATTCGTCGGAAACGTTGTTTGTCCATAGAGCATGTGCAATGGTATGGAGAGTTTTGAGTTGAGATAATCGACCAAGCACTCTTGAATTACGAGATTGCGGTAAGTTCTCTCTCATTACGTACTATATGACATGTAATTGATTTAAGTATAACAGTTTGGGGTTATCTTAGAAGTTAGCTCCTTAACGTCCTTTACAGGGTCAGGGCCATGTCAATACATTGCAGTCCGTAGATCTCTTGCGTCTAGTAAGACGGGTCCATCCGTGCTCTATACAAATGCCGTCCGAGATAACTAACTGTCTCATAGAAGGTGATAACTCTCAACCCCCTTCTATGGGTGAGAATGCTAGAGACATGGACAATCCTCCTGCTTTTTTGGAGCCCAAGTTAGAGAACATGATCGAATCATTGCTTTCGACGGACTCGGAATCCCAAGATCCTTTAATTGCGGAGGCTACCATTCCATTGTATGATGGGAGTTGGGTATCCCGTTTGAAGATACTTCTTGCATTGTTGAGCATACAAACAAAGTATGGATGGAGCGATGCGAGTGTGACAGAGCTATTCAGATATATTATGATGTGTATGATTCTTTATTGAAAGCCATTAAAATGTGCTATGTAGTACTCAAATAACATGCTTCATTGCAATTTGTAGAACGTTGAAATCTTACATTTTTCCTACCCAAAACACGATGCTCGAGTCTCGTGACGATGCAAGACAAGTGCTGTGAAAGCTAGGCATGGATTATAATTGCATTCATGCCTCGCCAATGATTGTGTTCTCTTCCGGGGAGAGTTTGAATTGTTGGCCACATGTCCCAAGTGTGGTGCGGACAGGTATCGAGATGACTTGCAAGGACAAACTGTTCCGTAGAAGGTTTTGAGGCACTTTCCACTGATACCGCGTATTCGTCACATTTTTCGGACCAAGAGTTTTGCAAATTAGACTACATGGCATGCAGAAAATCGATCCACTGATGGTGTACAACGTACACCAACTGATTCAAAAGCATGGCATCACATTGACGAGACTTTCCCTGACTTTGCAAAGGAGGCGAGGAATCTACGATTCGGTCTTGCCATGGATGGGGTAAATCCTTTTGGGGCCCGTGGTACTTGTTAACTACAATATACCGCCATGGCTTTCCACCAAGAAAGGACACCTTTTGCTTAGTTTTATTGTGCCTGGACGATACAAAGTCAAGAATATGGATGTCTACCTCTCTCCACTGAGATTGATGAGCTAAAGGAGTTGTGGGAGGGAATTGTAGTGGAGGACATGAGCAAACATATTGGTAGGCGATCTGCAACTATAAGGGTAATTCTTATGTGGATCATGCATGACTTTCTAGGTTATGGAGAATGCTCCGGTAAAGCGTGCTTTCTTATTTTGCTAGTTTTCTTTGAGCGATGTTGGTGTTATGACATGCCTCATTGTACATGTGTGTTCTGCAGGGCTAGTCACATCAGGTTACCATGCATGTCCTCTGTGTGGACCAAGGTTGGATTCTCGTATGTCAAAATCTATGAAGAAGATGGTATTTGAGGGACATCACGCTTTTTTGCCAGAGGGTCATGTCATGAGAGAAGGATTTCTTGGTCGTCCTCCTGCGAGAATGAACGCACTGAGCTGGTTTGATCGCAGGATGGTGGACCAAGACTCGCTTCCCAGTGGAATGCGATGCTTCTCAGTTTTCTATGGGCTGACTTATTGGAAAAAACTAAAAATTAAACACCTTTTAGATCCCATGCACATTTTTAAGAATATGGGTAGCTTGCTATGGGACCACCTCACTGGGCAGCGAGACACACTAGGAGCGAGGATGGATTTGAAAGTAGTGGGAAAGATGGAACCATATTGGCCTATAAGTGGCATCAACGGTTGAGTGCAATTGCCGCGCGCTCCTTGGGTTTTGTCTGGCAATGAAGTGCGATGAGTAAAGGAAAACATCAAGTCCTTTCACATGCCGACTGGCCTAATGCGTTCTCTCAAGACAGCATTCACAAAGGATGACCAATTGACAGGACTCAAATCCCATGATTGGCATAAGATGTGTCAGGTATGTATGGTATGAGGCTGCGTATGGCATGATCTTGCATATTAGATTTCAAAATCTCCTTTTGTTTATAGACAATGTTAATTACATGTTTTTCACAGTTCGTATTACCGATCGCAATCGTGGGGTCTCTAACATCGGAGGTACGGACAGCCATTTACAAATTGTCCGAGTTGGTTTAGTTTGTCTCCCAAAAAGAGATTCACACATCATCGATTGAATCCGCGAAATGCATGGCAGTAGAGACTGCTTGTCTTTTGGAGAAGTATCTTCCCACTAGCATGCTCACGATACAAACCCATCTTCTAGTGCATATTGTAGATGAATTGCAGGTTGCAGGTCCAGTCCATAGTCGATGGATATTTTTCCTTGAATAGTTCATGAAGACCTTAAAGGGATTTGTGCGACAACGGGCTCGTCCTAAGGGTAGCATGGCTGAAGGTTGGTTAGTGTCGAAGGCCTTGGTGTACATTTCTGAGTGGTTGCCCACTGTGGACTGGGACAAAGGCTTGATATGGTCACTTAAGGAGGATGATCGTCTGAATGGAGATGTCCTAGTGGGAAACGGAATCGAGAAGAAGATGGACGCATCCATGGAGTCCAAGGTGAACCAATTTTGTATGCTGCATAGTGCTACGATGGAGAAGTGGCTGCAAAGGTATGAGGATGCTCGCGCTGAGCGAGAGTCTGCAATCTCTGACTTTCGACAAAGTATGCGGCAACGGCCCATTCGATATTCGAAGGGCTTAGAGGAGATACCTCTACTCATGTCCACTAGATGGCTACATGAGGCCCTAACCAAAGCATCTCAAGTTGGAGAAATAGTTACTGAAGAAGAGTGGGACTTCTCACGTGGATGCAATCCCAAGGTATGCAATCCCAAGAAATTACAATCTGTACTACAAATCACAACTAATATACTCGTTCTTCTCCTAGTATAAGGTCCATAGTGCAGCATGGTCACGTGGATGACATTTCATAGTAGAGCACATCGACAAGTTACGCTCGACAATGGACTGTGGAGTGATGGCAATGTTTGAGCAGGAAAGCCAACGACGTGCCACAGATCCAAACTGTGTAGTTGCAGAGATGGAGTATTTCAGATGTTTACAGAGTATCCTTGTAGTGGACTATTGAAGTTTCTCCGGGATGACCATATTTGATGTGCAATGGTTCAAGGTTACTCTCGAAGGAGCAGGTGCAACTGTTTGGTGAGGGCCGAGTGGCTTTGTTGAGATTGACTCAATGAAGAAGTGGACCGATTTGAGTGATACATTTGTTTTGCCAAATCATTGTGAGTAGGTAAGCGTCCCTAATACTTGATGCGCTTTAGCAATCTCAAAGTGGACTTTTATACTAATCGTAATATGGATCAGGTCGTCTTTTTCCCTAATCCGCAACAACCTCAATGGTGGTATGTCATTCCCATGACATCTAGGAGTATCCCTGTGTTTGCCAAAACCCCCGTACCGGTCGTAGAAGAGACACCTTTAATAGCGACAATGACAGAAGGCATACAAGAAACTAGGATGAACTGCCTGGAGGACCAAGACATCTCACCTATGGAGATAGAGGAGATGGGTTTTTTTAAAATGAAGCAAAGTCCTCATTTTGTGGAGAATTTTATATAGATCTCCTGGTGTATACTGAGCTATGTGAAGATGAGATTGTGGAACCCTAAACAAAAGTGACTGGATCAAAACGTTCCTCCCACTATAACAATGCCACTTTTTGCAAATAGGTTAGGACAGTTTGTATGTTTTTGGAGTATGGTGTTTTGTATTATCTAATTTTTATTATTATTTTAAAATGAAGTCTTGCAAATTAAGTCTTAGTTTTATTATGTCTTGCAATTCATTATCTAATTGACTTATTTTTCCTTGTATGTGCATGTTTAGCATTTGGGCACGGATGGCAGGATGAGTTGGGATTTTACAAATGACGACATTGACGCGATGCTAGCGCGTTTCTCACCGGAGTAGCTAGCACAGGTCATAGATAGAGCTGATGCACAGCTTTCCCGTTCCACCTCAACACGATCGACAGTCCGATGCTTCGATCTCCAGTAGACGCAGTCATAGGTCTCGTTTTACTTCAGAGTCATGTGGTCGAGGAGGAGGTAGCTCCTATTGTGGGAATGCGAATACAGTCTCTCCCACTCGCACTGCCACCATGGAGTCGACACCATCTTTCACTGGCGGTGGCGGGTAGACGTCTACTGCTCTGACTCCTTCATGCACCCCACCGATCACTCCCAGGGCCGACAAGAAGTACACGAAACCCACTTCTCCAGGTATGTATTTTCGCATGAAGATTTTTGCAATAGCACTTATCAATTCAAATTGTGTTTGACACATTTGTATTAATGTCATGAAAGCATTTGTTTGCAAAATCTTGCAGGTTACTCGTATCTCATAGATAAGGCCTTTGGCCATTTATACATGAATGATAATGGAAAAGCTGTCATCTCTAGGATGCATGAGTTGTGCCAACAAGTATTTCAGCACAACATTACAGACAAGTGGAAGGAGATCCCAGATGCCAACAAGGAGTACATAATTGATACATTGTATTGAGAGTTTCCTCAGCCCTCTAGCAATGATAGATTTCGAGAGGGTGGATGATGGCGCGTATGCGTGACTATCAGTCGCATAGGCAGTATGATGCACGCGAAGCAGTCAAGTAGGGCAAATCGAAGCCGAAATGGCTGGATATAAAGGACTGGAGTAATCTCCAAGATGAGGTGACATCCACTCCAGACAAGTGGAAGCAACAGAAGGATGCAGCAAAGGTGCGCTTGGGTGCATCACCTTGGTACCGGCGGCCACGCAACATTCGTGGCAGATTTCGTAAGTATTAATAGGGTAGAGTACTCTAATTTAATGACATCCATGTTGATGTATGTATTTCGAACATGAATCTCAAGTACGTTGTTTTTCAATGTTTGTGTGCCACAACAAGGTTTTACGAATCGCGACCCGACTGCACTAGAGGTGACATACAGGGAGAAGCATGGCTTGAGTGCCCTGATCGAGAAGCTCTATGCTCGTAGAGGACCGGTAAGTAGTAATAAATATCATTCCTAATTTGAGAAATCTGTCATTATATGTCAGTTTGTATTTGGTACTCACAATTATATATGTATTTGCTGTTCTAGACTCCCTTCGATATGCCACTACAATGAGAGGAGTTTTCTGATGCGGATGAGTCGTAGAGAGCATATTAGGCTACATAGAATTACTTCCCATCTTGTATTATGTAAGGCCCTATGGCATCTATTCTCCATATGTAATAGCAAAGTATATATGATTCGGACTTCTATGTTGTAGCATGACTCGATATTTATTTTGTCGCAGTAGCACTTCTCAATTTAAGTTCTGTTATTTTCTTTATCAATGTAGTGCACATTTCTATTAATTAATGTCATGAAAGTACTTGTTTGCAAAGTATTGTAATTATTTGGGATTGATTGTCTAACTTCTTGAGCAGGAATCGTCTCTTAGCCCTGTGTGGCTCTAACTGTGGCAGGGCTGCATCTATAGCTCTGCCACAAAAAAAATTTATTCTATGCAACCGTTGGTATCAGTGTCGGAAAATATTTCTACAATCATTAGTATTAGCATCGGAAATTTCTCTGTAACCGTTGCTATTTTCGTTGATATTAGCGTCGGTACTAGTGTCGCTAAATAGCGAGGCAAATAGCGACGGTTTTGTAGCGATGCTAATATCGACGACGGTGACATTTTTTATATATAAAGAAAACGTAATTATAAACGTCGTTATAGCATGTATATGTTGTAGTGCATGAACCATGCATAGTGCATAATATGAATGGTCTAGTGTACAAACAGAAGAAAATCAGCATTGTGCATCATGCGAAACCAATCTTTTCATGATTTCCATGCTAGCGCTTATATACTGAAAAGAGAAAAGACACCAAGCCTTATGCTCATCCTGCCTTTCCCTTTATTTTAAAACAACATCCTATAGGCATGATGCAGCACATAAAAAAGATTTTAGTTTATATTTTGACGCTCAACCTCCCCTCTCACCCTACCGTTTAATGTTTTGCATTCGTTGATAAGTGAAAGAGTCATTTTATGTGTTTTTCCTTACAAAGAAAGCAATAAACACGAACAAAAACATAGAAACGAGGGTAAACCGAGGCCAACCTCATGCTCTACCTTCATTATACATTGCACAACCACACCTGTAATTTTTTGAAATTTTTCTTTTGCCGTTTCCTAATTTTCTCCCATTTAAAACCCATTTTTTCACCTTTTTTGGTATTTTTCCTCTATTTCCTTCAATAAAAAATGACTAGAAATTAAGATTGATTGTGGGCTATGGCCCTAAGGTTCCTTGATAGCAAAATTTCAGGTTTTGTTGGTATTATGTCTCATATTTTCCATTTATTTTGCAAAAAATCCCATTTTTACCCCTTAAACGCCTGTTTTACGGGTTTTATGACATTAATTTCAGCCATATCACTTATGATTTTCTGATTTTCTGATTATAAACTATTGAAACTCATAGCAAACAACATCATGATGCATAATCAGCCCATGGGAACAATGTTTCATCAACCAAATAGCATAAAAACTCATTTTTTCTTCAAAAAATTGAATTACCGCTTAGGCTTTGTGTCTCGGGATCTTGGTTTTGGTGCGGGACTGCGGGTCAGCCCACATTCAATGTCCAATATCTTCAAAATCAGCAATCTTTATGTCTTCATCGATTCGGAAGCAATCTGGTTCCAACCGGACAAGCTTTCCTTCACCATTCTTCATTTCCCTCTTGCACACAAGAACAACCCCTTAAGGGAGAGAGAGGGAGGAGAGAGAAAGACTAGAATCAGAATTCCTCATTCACGCCACCATTGTACGGGCAAAGGACGGCGATATGATCAACAGGGAAGGAGTAGTCAAGCCCCATAATCAATTGGGTAGGTTGCTTGCAGCCAGTCATCTCCATCTCATCCATCCATGGCAAAAAAAACGGGCGCAGATATGGCACCATATCTTCACGTTTTTGCTCCCTCCTACATCCCCACAATTTCATGTTGCCTAAAATGCTCCAAGGGCCCCAAAGGTCATGCCCATTTTTGGCCAAAACAAGTCCACCTCTTCATATCTTGTGTGGCCATTTCCCCGTCCAGGCTCCGATTCAAGTGTTGTAAATTTCTGGGCATCCGGCTTTACATCCCGCATTGGCTGGCAACTCCTGATAACCTGCACGATAGTCTGAAAATTTATCAAAAAGCCACAAGTGTCGCTCGGGCGCCTTTTAAGAGTTGTATTTCACTTGGTGCTTAAAATTGTCCTAGCTGGAGCCGCCGCCTTCGATGCTAAATATTTTTCCCCTAAATTCCGGATTTTTTGGAAACTTTTAGGCACATCCCGGGCTCAAAACTCTGCGCTCATTAAACAATCTTGTAAATTCTTCCAAGCAATAGCAAGGGTTTCAAATTCCTTGAAATAACACATACATCATTTTACTCTTGTCTCCTCCCCAACCTAATTTTTAAATAAAACCAAAATAATATTACCTTTAAGCTAAGTAAAGTGTGGCCTCAATAACCACATAGGCTAGGTAGTACTTCAAAAAAATCATGTTAAAGTGATGCTTATCGTCTTCTATACAAATCATATATATATCGCCCCATTCTTTTCTTCTCCAGTCATAGCGAAAAGACCCAATCTTTTTTGTGGGGAAGACAAAGCACGTCAAAGCCTTGGTCACAAGAATCCCATACAAATCTAGCATTCATGCTTGTCTTGACATTAAACTACATACACTAAAAACCCTTGTCATCAATTTAGAAGTTTCTAGATACATAAACAACGTAGACACACAATAAAGTATTCATATGAGCTACCACATACATAGATATACACGCGGGTTATTTGTGCCTAAGTACTACTCAACAAATACAAAAAATTTAGGATGGAACCAAGCAATCAAATTGACATATGATTTTTGATGCCGAGAAGTGCTTAAAAATAGCCAAAATTTACTAATTTCAGGGGAAAAATAGACTTCCTCAAAGGCGGTGGTGGCAATCAGTACAATTTTAAGCAGCAATGCCCGAGAAGTGCTTAAAAGAGCCACTAGATGGCAGTTGGAGAATTCTCATAATTTTTTGGCATGACAGACGAGACCCTGGGAGCTGCTCGGCAGTGGAGGACTTCAAGACAGATGCCCAGGATTTTTCAGACCACTATTCAGGTACCGGGCGTGGAAGAGGGAGTGCTCGGAAGGCCAAAGGCCAAAATGTCAAGTGGGAAAGGACTTTAGGACAGCCCAAAGGGTATGACCCTTTGGGAAGCCCAAACATCAAAAAACGTGGGGGGGGGAGGGGGGCGTCAGTTTTTTGCACCCCATTTTTTAATCATTTTTTTGATCGGTGGAGGCATGAGAAATCCTCTTGGCCCTCAGATGCTTCTATCGTTTGCCCTCCATCGCCATAAATGCATCAAGGAATGATGCACTGAGCAAAGAGATAAAAAACCAGTCTTTCTCTCTCCTCCCTCTCTCTCCTGCATAGAGGCAATTCATGTGCAAGAAATCAAGAAGAAGAGGGGCTGAAGAATGCTTGTCCAACAGTGATCGGATTGCTCCAAGATGAAGAGGAGGCTGAGAAATGAGGTTCAGCACTGAAGAATGGTTGCTGGTCGATCTGTGGGCTACCCAGAATAATTATTAAAAAACCCGCAACACGCAAGACACGTAGTATGCTCAAATTTTATGAAGAAATTTGCTTGTTTTTGTTGTTCATGGTCCAAATGTTGTTCATATGTGACTAATTTTTGTTTGAACCTTGTTTGCATCATGCTTGAGGGCTGTAACTACAAAAATGCAGAATCCATAATGATTTAGAGAGGTTATTAATTCTTTAAAAACCGCAAAATGTCATTTTTAATGGAAATTAGTGATTTTCTCCGATTTTGAATTGGGAAAAAGGAGTGGAAATGGAATAAAATCCGAGAAAATGTTAAGTTTCAATCAAAATAATAAGCCAACACAAATAAATAAAAAAATATCTATTTTTCATGAAAAATAAATAGGAAAAATAGCAAAAAATAGAAAAATTTGGGGTTTTCGCAGTCTAAAAAATATAGAAAAATAAGATTTATATGCATGAATGTTTGGCGAGGTTAAAGTATGAGGTTAAGCCTCAGTTTGGCCTCGTCCTTTGTGTTATAGTACGTATTTATTGGTTTTACATACAAAAATGACACAAAACAACCATTTACACCTATGCAACACATCAACACCTAAATGGTGAGGGGGGGAGGAAGGTTGTGCAACGATCTAATTTCTTAAAGGATACAAATTCTGATTTCCCTCTTTGTGCATAGCATTTAGGGATCATTCCATAATTAAATATAGGCGACTAGTAGCACGGAAGTTCCGGTGCTAGTCCCTAAAGCAGCGAACACATAACGCTTAGTTAAATTTTATGAAAGGGCTGTTTTTCGCACCTCACATGGCTATTTTTTAAATCACAAAATGATTGTGCACAATCGTCATACACCTTGCATTAAGCGTGTCACATGGTATCTCCTGGAATGCATTGCAATTGATTGATAAACCTTGACCAACGTTGAGAGGACAGGAAACCTAAGTTGTAGGTTAGACAGGTGCTTCCATTGGGGAAAGTTTTGTGAGGCAAATCAAAATCTCTTCGAACGCTGAATTATGAAAGAGTGGAGTTTGTGCGAATGTTATATGTGTTACCAATGCATCTTGGGGCTAATTCCCGAGGTGTAGAAGAGTCATAATGGAGCCGCGGCAATCAGCCCAAGAGGTGCTTCCCTATGTGTGTATTACGAGGCATTATGCCTATATGTTATGGGATCTCCCTCTAAGGAGAGGGGAAGGTGAACGTTGGACTACATATTGGATACAAACGCAAAATCATCATAAGCATTTAGTGCAAAGTGAGTTTTAGACGCTCCAGGCCTGCGAGCTTGTGTGGTGCGGTTGTCTGTCGTATGCATGAGGTCCGGCTAGTGCTATAGCCAATGTTGGCCCATTTTAGGTCTCACCACAAATTTTCAAACTAACAGTTCAAACTAAACGGCAAACAAAAAGACACACAATGAAAAATAAATTTTAAATGACGCTAACTAATGAGTTTAAATTCCTGGTGAAAAACTCCATCCTCATGTTCGCAATGGTCGACATGTAGCATGATGACAGCGTCCCTCCGTCCCTCCCTCCCCCCCCCCCCCAACACACACCTAAACTCAATTAAAATTTTCATTTTTAATTAAAAAACAAAGAAATCACTTTACTAATAAAATGGAAATAGTTTCCTCTGGCCTAAATCTCATAAAAAGAGAAAACCCGTTCCTCCCCTCTCCCCCCCATACCTACACTCAATTAAAATTTTCATTTTCTTATTTAAAAACAAAAGAAGTTGCCTTATTAATAAAATGAAAATAGTTTCCTCTTGCCTAAATCTCATAAAAAGTAAAAACGGGTTCCTCCCCCCACCCCTTGCAGATAAAAAAAAACTATTTAGAAGAGGGCCCCTCTTCTCATTTTCAACAAACAACGATGATGGATAAACTCTTCACACTAAGAGAGGAAGTGATAATCACCAGCTAGAGGAGCTAGAGACAATTCAAATGCCAACCCCCTAAAAAATCTTTCTTTTTGTTATCCGTTCCATTCATGATAGCCCCTTGCATGTTTGCTGCTTTGTGAGACCCTCAAAAGCATCCATGATGCTAAAATTTTGATCATTAATTTAATCCAATTATAATATTCACTTTATTATTGTTGATTAATATCTAAAATAATATATTATTTTCTAAAAAACTTAGATTTAAATTACAAGTATTCTTATTTTTCATTTAAATATTAGCTCATTATTATTTTGAATTATAGAAACTCTTTTACAATTAATAAAATAATCATTATATTATTCTTTTAGCATTTTCATCTTTTGAAAATTGCAAAGATAGTTGAGATATTTTTTTTCTAAAATGGTTAAATTAAATTAATTAAATTAGCTAGATTAAAAAGTAAAACTAATTAAGTATGACTAACAATGTTAGTTTGGTGAAGTTTTAATTAAGAAAATTAGTTAAAATTTCTTATAAATCATGAAATCGTTATAAATTCGTAGAGAAATCTTATTTCACACTTAACTTAGTCCATTTATCAAATCATTAAATAATAAATTTAGTTCATTCTGGTAAATTAAAATTTAAACTTTGTAAAAATTTTAAAAAATATATTTATATTATTGAATTACTTGCATAAATTATGTTAAATACTCAAGTTGTTAAAAATTGATGCTCTCTTTGTAAAAAATTTCTAATTTAGTTCTCAACTTTTCATTAAAGTACATTTACACTCATCGAAGGTACTTGAATTATTTTCATTAATAGAAAAATAGACAATAAGATGTGTTCATATGCATGAAAAGTAAAAATATATTTATTAGATTCTGTTCATATCCATTAGAATGCTTGGTTTATTTCCATAAATGAAAAGATAAGAATAAGATGTATTTGCACACAAAGAAACGAAAATATGGACAACCTGATACCATGAAATTTGATAAGAGGGGAGAGAGGTAAAGTACCCAAAAGCACACATACACAAAAGTAATGAGGACTTGAGAACACATAGAGATAGGGGTGAAAACTTCTTCTTCTTCTTCTTTACACAAAAAAACTAACTGCACAACATGATAAAAGACTAATATATGTAGTCACTAAGTGTAAATCTGCTAAAAAAGAAGAGGTAGTCCAATAAATGTGCCATAACCAAGGATATACTATATTGGTGTAGTCTAGCTATAGACTCACTAGCGTATTCTCATGTTGGTCACCTAACATGCTAGTGAATCATACCTTGCTACATCATCAAGGCACATAGTGGAAACTATCTCATATAGAGCTTGACATCTCAACAATCCCCCACTTGAGCTCAAAATGAGCTCATGAACTCCAAGCATAGTCATGAAGCATTGAAGCTTTTTAGCTCCCAAGGCCTTAGTAAAAATGTTAGCAGCTTGCTTCTTTGTGTTGACATAAACCAATTTAATGTTACTTACTCGAACCCGCTCTTGAATGAAATGGTGATTGATCTCTATGCATTTTGTCTACACATAATACACTAGGTTCTTAGCTAATTGAATGTTGCTAAAGTTATCATAGTAGGATGATAATCTTCTTATCCACCTGCATTCCCAAATCACCAAGTAGCTTGCATAACCAAACTACCTCACATGCAACAATTGTAGTACCCGCTATACTAGATAAGGCAACTATCGGCTATTTCTTACTACTTTAAGTAATAGTAGCATTCCCAAAGAAAAATATAAAATCACTCATAGATCTCATGTTTAAAATACTATCAGCCTAATCTAGATCTATGTCAAATCCAATGGTACACCTACACTATAGAATAAGGCATAGTCCAATGTGGATTTGACATAGCAAAATGTGTACCACATTGCATCCAAATGTGGTTTCCATAGAGGTTTCATAAACTAAATCTCCCAACCAACTCTATATTAAGTAAATAAGGCTACCCATAATCTTTTGATACATAGCGATATCCTCAATCAAGTCACCCTCTTATGCACTAATCTTAGCATTAACACCCAAAGGTATAGAAATAGGCGTACACTTAGCCTTACTATACTTTTTCAAGATATCCAATGCATATTGTCTCTGTGATAACCATATATCCTCTAGAGTCGTCACTATCTCACTACAACAAAAAGGCCTCTTAGATGCACTTTTAGATGCAATATTTGAATATAGAGAAAATCTTACGGGCGTGTCTATCTGCCCGTCTATTTGCGCGTCTACAGCTTCACATCTATAATTGAATGTATAAAGGAATTTACACGCAAAAGTAGACGCGCAATAGACGCACATATACACGCGTGAATACAAGCGCATTAAAAAGCCAAAATTTTTATTTATTTAATTTATTCTATGCATCTACCAGTGCGTCTATCTAGCAAATTAGACAGGCATATAAACACGCCCATAGATGCACTTTTACAAGCACTCATAGACGCAAACCGAAAACAAAAAATCTCCTTTAAAAAAAAGATATTTAATTTCATTTTTAAATCTTTCTAGCACATGTATGAGTGCGTGTACTCTGCATTTTAGACGCGCTTATAAACACGCGTTTTCTGTAAGTTAGATGCCGGATAAATGCGCAAAACAGAACTGGAAGAAAAAAACCAGTGCAACCACATGCTCTCTGGTTTTTTTTTTCCCCTCCCATACATCATCAGATTGTGCATATGAGAAAAAGTCAATGGATCAAAAAGCACGAGAATTGAAAATAAAAGTCCATGTATTTATTATAGATCAAAAGCATTTATATGGGGAGTTTAAGTGCTTGCGACCTAAAGCGTAGCCGCAAGCAGTAGGCTCAAAGATGGATAATACATATACAAGAAAACAAGGCCATAGAGAAGGTATGGTGCTCCTCTACGAATCTGAAGAGAAACATCTTCGCTAGCACCACCATGGCTACTAGCGTCGCTATCCCCCTCCTCGCTATGCTCCACATCTGGGTTCGCCTACACACACAAAATATCAAGGTTGCTTACGTAGACATGGTGGAGAAAAAGTTATAATTAGCTATACTTTTAATAGGAAAGTAAGAAAAGCATACCTCCTCTGGCTATCGAGTCCTCATAGCCGGGTTGTATTGGTCCTTAGTGATGAGACCCTCCTCATAGAAGTGAAGCCATGTGGCTGCACGGTTATGGCCTCGATGGTAGCCTACCTCTCTAGGAGTAGGTATCCTATCAATGATAGTAGTCTGCAAAACAATCATGATATATACAAACAATTATGAGACACAATATATTAGAAAATTTTATATAAAGAATTGAAAGAAATATAAAAGTTAAAAAACTAGAAATCAAAATATACTTACAAACTCTACCTCCCACGACTCTCTGTCGCCCGATCCGTAATGCGACGATCCCATGGTTTCCATTTGAATCCGTCACGCCTCTGCGTGTTGGCGACTCTTCACTTTCTGTGCTGCTTTCTTCTTGGCTTTCTTCCACTCTATGCGGTGGCACATAGGTGGTTGGCTATAGGCTCCACGCCCCTCCTCCTGCCTCCACAGTGAGTCCCTGGAGTGTGTCATGAGGTGGGATCTTTTGTTGTGAAGAAAATTCCTCACTTTTGTACGTCCCCAATCATCTGAGAATTGCTAACTCTCAGGATTTAGGTACCTCCTATGGACTGCCCTCAACACCTTCTGCCACAAGCCGCTTTTCTGATTTTTGAAGTAGACGAAACAATCTTTATACGTCGCATGCACAACGCTCCTCATGTACGCCATTACATCACTTCCTTCGTCATCATGGAAGATGCCACCCGTATCTGTAACTCTATAGTACTGGCGTACTGGCTCTTCTATGTGATCTACTGGTGAGGGTGATCGCTCGCCACCTCCTAGGCAACCCCCACACAAGCCTCGTCCTCCCTCTCGAATCTCCCTTCTCCCTCTCTATTGACTACCCTCTGCCTCGCTGGACGCACGTGCTTCTGCAGATGCATGTGCGTCGACTGATGCTTGTGCTTCAACCGATGCATGACAGGTGTTGCACGTGGACTACCTACATGTGGAGTACCTGCAATTGGAGTTTGGGAAGTAGTGCCAGGCAAAGACGTCAGAGGTGTTTGAGACATGATGCTGAACACCTCGTCTGCTGTGGGAGAGCGGCCAAGGTGTCAAGTCATCTCTCCCATGAAGTCTTCTCTACTAGGAAAACCTCCAAAAAATGCATTGATCCCCCTGTCAAACAAGGCCAATGTATCATTCATGCGATCCAAATTCGGGTCATTGCTAGATGAACCAAGATGCGACATGTGCAAAAAAAACAGAGAAAAAAGACAAATTTGTTTGCATACAAAAAATCATATATTACCTTCATCCACACCTAAACATTTTCAAAGAGCCATAATCCTTGATCCAATCCAACATTAATTATGAAAAATCATTCAGTGAGCCTAGAATCATTATATAAGAGAAGGCTTTTGATGCTCACACATAGAAAAAATACATGGATGCTCATGGCACTTGAAAGTGCTAATAATCTAGCTTTTTTTAGACATTGAGCATAAAACTTAAGTGCTAATGCTTCTCATAAATAAGAAAACTGATAAACACAAACATGGGATTAGTCACATTCATCATTGCAAAAATATATTGTTTAGGCAATGAAATTTGTTTTTTATCAAAGCTAGCGCTGGCACGTGTATAACCGCATCTAAATTGTAGGATAGATGCGCTCTCTGACGCATCCCTAAAGTCAATCCTCCGTCCAGAGCGCATCTATATCCTCATCTGAGATGCAGTATAGATGCATTTTCAGACGCGATTTCTAGGTCAATGCTTTTGGTGCGTGCGTGTATCATCGCATGTAGACTGCAGAATACACGCGTCTGGAGATGCAACTCTGAAGTCAAATCCTCTGTACAGAGTGCGTGTATTCTTGCTTCTTCGACGCATAATACACACGCTCTGAGACGCGGCCTCAAACGCAATGAGAGAAAAAAATTCTCCGCGTCTATCCCTGCGTCTGCATTGAAAGGTAGACGCACTGTCAGATGCGCTCAGTCGGCTGATTTCAGTCCGATTGACCACCATTCATGATTTACAAAATGCAATACATAATGCAATCAGAAATCCTAATACATAGAGAGAGAGAGAGAGAGAGAGAGAGAGAGACAACTCACCTTGGGTGTTTGGTGTGGCAGGTGATGGCGCTTCTTCCTTCTCCTTCTTCCTCTCCTTGGTAAGTTACTCTCCCTTGATGCTTGCTTGCTTGCTTGTTACTTCTTCTTCCTCTTGTTCTCCTCTCTCTTGTTCTCTCTTTCTTCCTCTCCTTGGCTTTCCTTTTTCCCTTCTTGTGTGTTTGAAATGAAAGAAGAGGTGAGTCATGAGGAGGTGAGGCACGAAGAGACTAGGTGAGGCATGAAGAGACTGCATGTCGGCTAAACTCGAGCTTCAAAACCGCAAAAAACGCAGGAAAGGAAAGGCACAGTTTAAAAAGAAATGATTTAAGTATGTTTTGAATTTTGACGTACGCGTCTATTTTGGCGTGTATATGCGCATCTATGTTTACATAAACGTGTGTATAGACGGGAACATAGACATGCAAATAGACGCTAATTTAGATGCGTACGTAAATGCAGATATAGACGCACATTTAGGTTTTATCAAAAAAATTTGTTTTTAAGATAAGTTTTGATAGTGAATTCTTATCATAAGTTTTAATGTATTTATGATGAGTTTTGTGTATTTAAAATTGAGATCTTAGAATAATTAATACACCATCTTGAAGTTTTTATGTAAACATATGAATGACAAATATTTTGATGTTGTCATGAATTAGGTTTAATCATGTCGTCGTCATCACCTAGTGCAGTGCATGCTGATGAGTCAACAAGCACATCCTCAAGTGAGGATGAAACATTACGTCTTCATAATCGAGATGCAGGGCTACGACAAAAAATTAAATGCATGTGTGATCATTGTCGAGGGTGTATTTTTCGAGCACGTCGAATTGCAACGTCAAATCTCAGCTTGTATGGAGAATGGGACCGAGAAAAATCACCGGTATTCATTGTTTTTTTTAAACACTAAGATTGCTAGTCTATGTTACTCAATATATATCAACGTACATGAAACTCCATTTTGTGGTTGAGAGGCTGCAAAATGTCAACGCGAGGAGGTAGAGTCTTCAAGAAGAGTGGAGACTCACGACCATGATAGTAGCCCTCATGAAATACCCCATCAAGTTGTAGAGGATGAGATTTTGAACAACATGGTACACCATCTATTTTCGCAACCGGTTCAGCGAGAAGGTCACTCTACGAAGCTAGATGATCCAGTATATGTAGCATCACCTACTCCATTGTATGAAGGTTGTACGTACTCCGTTCTTTGTGCATCCCTCGAGATACTTAACTTGCAAACAATTTATGGATGGAGTAATGTTAGTTTGGATGCATTATTGAAGTAGGTATCAATTCAATTTGGCTTATGAATCATAATATTAATTGTTCTATTTTGAAATCAGTCAGAAATATATGTTGGTGGTTTTTTAACTCACTTTTAAAAATATATATAGGCTATTATCACAAATGCTTCCAAAAGGAAACAAATTGCCAACTAAGAGAGAGCAAGCAAGACATTACTTGACATCTCTAGGAGGCCTTGATTATGTCAAGATCCATGCATGTGTCAATGATTGTGTCTTATTTTGTGGGATTCATGAGTTCGCACGAGAGTGTTTTGTTTGTGGCGAATCAAGATACGAAGTGGAGATAAAGTCAATGGATATGCCTCGTAAGGTTTTGCGACATTTTCCGATTGCTCCACGTATAAAACTTATGTTCAAGTGTAAGTCTATTGGAAATCTCATGTCATGGCATGCTAGTCATCGTTCAAGTGATGGAAAATGGAGGATCCCTGCAGACACACCTGCATGGCAACATATAGATAATTTGTGGCCCATTTTCAAAGAAGAGCCAAGAAATTTGAGATTTGATTTATGTATGGATGGAATCAATCCATTTGGCATCAAAAGCACATCATACAGTATATGGCCAGTGGTATTGGTGAACTATAATATTCCTCCATCCATGGCAATTAAAAAGGGACATGTAATGTTGTCCCTTCTGATTCCTCGAAAGCACAAGGTAAAAAACATGGATATTTACTTAGAGCCTTTGATTGAAGAGTTAGAAATTTTATGGGAAGATATTAAGGTGCAAGATACAAGCGCATCTGCATCCTCTAGAGATTTCACATTGAAGGCCATGTTGTTGTGGACCATGCATGACTTTCCAGGATACGGAGAGTGTTTAGGTACATGTATATAACTCTATATTTGAAATTCAATGCTTGAAACAATTGCATTTTATTAATTCACTTGTTTGTTCAGGTTTAACCACATCAGGATATTATGCATGTCCTATTTGCGGTCCTCTCTAGTTTCCTCCAGGCCGGCACGTTTAAAGAAGATTATCTACGATAATCATCATCGATTTCTTCCTATTGACCATCCCAAATATGTTCTCCCTACTAATGGAATGACTGCACAATCTCTAACCATTCGAGATTGGAAGGAGAGATGGATTAATGCCGACAGCCACCCTCCACTCGGCATGAGTTGGTAAGAAGTGCATTTCTCTCGATTGACTTTAAAGTATTTAGCATGATGAATCGTTTACATAATATATTGTCTGTTTGTTAGGTTCTCTATATTTTTTCATCTTTCGTATTGGACTAAACTCAAGATCAATCACCTGTTGGACCCCATGCACATATTCAAAAATGTTGTATCTACATTATGGGATCACTTGATAGGGGCTCGTGATTCAGTCATGTAAGGGAGGATTTACGTAACATTGGTCGCATGAGATGAGTCTGGCCACGCATTGGACCCAGAGGAAAGATTGAGCTACACCATGTACCTTGGACGTTGTCAAAGAACGAGGAAAAAATAATGAAGGAACAAATATGTAGCTTTCGAACACCCACAGGATGTTTGAGATGTCTCAAGGGAGCCTTCATAAAGAAAAAAAAAAGAGGTGTGGAGCAACTATCTGGTTTGAAGTCCCACGATTGGCACAAAATGATTCAAGTAAGGGTATCTCTAACCATGAAAATAGTAATTAGTGGAGTAACTATGTGTAAACTTTGGGGTATGATGACTTTTTCCTCAACTAATCATTTGATCTATGAATATTGTTTACATTTAGTTCGTAATTCCTACTAGCATATCCCATTGTGTATCCAAAGATGTATGTGATGTCATTTACAAGATGGGAGAGCTTGTGAGGTGTGTATACATTGTATTTTTTCATTATATATCTTTGAATTTCTACATAAAAATAAACAATTCTCAAATACATCCTGACAGATACATGAGCTCGAAGGAAATTGATCCAAACACATTGCAAGATGCTCGAGTATTATCTATTGAGGTGGTTTTTTTTGTGGAGAAAATTTTTCCTCGATCCATTTTGACTACTCAATTACATTTACTCGTACATTTGATTGATGAGATCGCACTTTGTGGGGCAGTTCATGCAAGGTGGATGTTTTTTCTTGAGCGCTTCATGAAAACCTTGAAAGATTTTGTGAGGCAAAAAGCACGGCCTAAGAGAAGCATGGCTGAAGGTTGGTTAGTGCAATCATCCCTTGTTTATATCTCTAAATATCTTGCTGAAGTGGACCCCTCTCAACCACGACTATGGAAAGATGATGAAGACTTGATGATGACCTCTATAATACCTCAAGGAAAAGGAATGAGTAAAGTGCTAACAAAAGAAGAACTTCGTAAGTTAAATAGTTTTTGTGTGCTCAATAGTGATGTAATGAGCAAATGGGTGATACTATATAATGAAGCAAGGGCAAGAAGAAAAAGTGAAAGACAAGCATTTTGCACCCGATATGGACATAATGTCTCATTTCCAAATCATCTAAATGCGCTGCCACATCATATTGATATAGATTGGTTACATGATGAAATGGAGAGAATGAAAAAAGAGGAGGAAATTAATATATCTCAAGAAGAGTGGGAATATGCACAAGGTTGCTTATCAAAGGTGAGACATACTATCAATTAATTTGTTTCTATAAGTTATATTTCATATAAATAATTGACATGCTTGATCTTTTATCTTTTACTACTAGTGCACATTATTCAATGCTATTTGGTGTGAGGATAAACAACTTTGAACTCAACGTATAGATGAAAAGAGAAATACCCAAAATTGTGGTGTCCTTGCTCACTTCGAGGATGCCAATGGTACCATGAAAGGTTATTGTGGCTTGATCCAAGATATTCTGAAGCTTGACTTCAGACGATTCTTTATATATGTATTGGACGTGAAGTGTTTTAAAGAAGTGGTAACAAATGGTGAGCATTGCACAATCAGACGTCATCCAAGTGGTTTTGTAATCATTGACTCTACAAAATTTTACCAAAACAAGAATGACACATTAGTACTACCTCAACAATGAGAGCATGTATATATGCAAAAGTTAAATTTTTAATATATATACATGTGATACATATACACAATATAATAAGTATTTAAGTTTCTTGCTTTCGTTTTTCAAATACAGGTTGTGTATCATCCAATGGTAAACAATAACCGATGGTGGTATGTCACCCCTATATCTAATCGTTCAAAACCAATATATGGTAATATTACCGACATGGAGATAGCAAATGATAATCCAACAATTAATGATGATGTACATAATGACACCATAATGGATATATGCGTGATATAGTACAAGATGAACCTCGTGAGGATGTTCAAGGAAACGCAGAAGAAGGCAATAATGTGATTATCGATGATATTGATGAAGTTATTGAGGAATATAGCAACACATATAATAGTGGGATAGACTTATTTGTTTCGTTACCTCTTGGTAACATGGACCTAGTAGTAGATAGTTTTAGCAAGGGCTAATCTCATTGAAGATGAGATGGATCATTCACTGTAACATAATTAATTTGCTTAATGATTCAATGTGTATTCCTAATTCTATGGTTTTTATCATGTGCACACGTGCATACTCAAGAATCAATAGTCAAGTTTAAAGCTAAATTGAATTTTCCATAATAAAAAGGAAGTATTTTTTATCCTCTTCAAGTAGATAAATTACGAGATACATATTGCAATGCTTGCTACTAATTGTATAATAAGGTTTATGTCGCTTGCCGCTAATTACTTATATCAGGCTTGTCAACTGGAGGAACTGCCATTCATTAGAGAGCAATGCAAAAATAATTATTAACTCTGGTTTTTTTATTCAATGATTCAATGTGTATTCTTCATTCTATGGTTTTTATCATGCGCACATGTGCATACTCAAGAATCAATTTCAGGTGGTTAAATAATTATTAACTCTGGTTTTTTTATTATATTAAGTCCAATTTTAGGTGGTTAAATAATTGCGCGTCTAGAGGCGCGTCTATATTGGCATCTATTTACGCGGATATATAGATGAAAAATTCACGTCTATTTATACGCTCTTTTACATGCACATATAGGCGCAATGATAGACGCGCCCGACTTTGCACGTCTAACATGCATGTCTATGCCATGTTTCTGTTGTAGTGTCTCTAGGTTGAGAAAATAGTGCAGCTCTCTCAAATCCTTCATCTCAAATTCAGCCTTGAGAAGACCCTTTATATTGTTAATATTTGTCTAAGTATCACCTGCAATTATCAAATCATCCACATATAGTAATGACCACAATATCTACATCACTCTCACATACAGAGAGTGAGTGATTAGCTTGTGCTCTACAAAATCTAATCCTAACAAGATATTTTTCAATCCTATCATGCCATACCCTAAGTGCTTGCTTCAGCCCATATAAGGTCTTGCAAAGGTAGGATTCATAATACACATAATTCTCATTCACATAACTAAGTGGCTGCTCCACGTAAACATCTCTTGCAACCCCCCCTGTATGAAGGCATTCTTAGCATTCATTTGATACATGATCCAATCTTTTGATGCATTCACTAATGTGACAGCCCTTATAATGGCCATTTTTGCCATTGTAGTAAAGTTTTTCTCATAATCAATACTATGAGTTTGCACATATCCTTTGGTAACTAGCTCTTGACACCAGGAGGCATATTACACGGTGAATTCCGTGCCACGGTGGACTCTATGAGGTTTTGCGGTGGATTCCGTAAAATTTTATTATCGGGGCTCATACACAAAGTGGATTCTTTGTGCAACAAGTCAATGGGGATGCCTATCCTTTTCGGGTGTTTTGTTAATTTTATTGTACATGGGTGATTCCATAGCGGGTGATTCTGCAAAATACATATTTAAATTAATAAACATTTATGAGTTTAGAGTACGCAATCATGATAAATTAAGGTTAGGATTAATTTCTAACCAATTTATTTATGTAGCTGAAGACTGCTAGGTATTCACTTTTGTCGGTTTAATTATATTATTTTTCTAACAATTGTGAATGCTTCAGTTAATGTGTAGAGCAAGCAGCGGTGGTAGTGGGAAGCATTGGAGGATAGCATGTATTCAAATTATCGTAAATTTTTTATGGGCGCGTATCTTAGGCATAGCAACTATATTTTGTCGCGCTTGTTTATCAAAGCGCTTGATATTTATTTATTATTTTTGTATGCACATGGGCGCATGATTTAAATATTAGTATTGGACATTGTATTTGGGTACCGCCTGACTTCTTGGGCACCCATTAGCTTTAATTCTTTATTGGCACAAAAGCAAACTCAAAAGCAAAAGCAAGCTATTTTGTAATTTTGGCTATTATTTGAGCTTCAAGATGATTAATATATGAAATACATGCTTTGTGGAGTGCTCATACAAGGCATGGGGGGAGATTGCACCCAATTGGTCTCTTGTTCATGTCGTGCAAGCTTTCCTCATTGATTTGTGTGCAAAAAGTAGAGTTCTTTTGTCTTGGGGACCTTCTAACGCTCACTACGCGTGCATACTGCAACCGATCTACGCACCAGTGGTATCAAAGCAAAGCTGAGATCGAGAGCTTCCAATCGCTTACCATCTTGCGCGAAGGCGGAGCTCCTAGAACGAACGAGATCTACAGTCAGTTTCGTCACGAACGTCGATACCAGCGTGTTCATGGCAGTCAAGACCCCCTCCTACACTCTCTGATCATGAAGGACCAGCTTGTGTAGGCAGAGGACTACGTCGATATCTCCTTCTTCAAGTCGTTTTTATACAATAAGCTTCCATAGCTCAAAAGCTTCAAAATCTTTAACTTAAAGCTTATTAAGCTTAATAGTAAGCTTTAAAAAGCTTCAACCAACGAATTTGTCATTGGGGGGCAAGAATATGTTCTTAACGGCACCGATTTCGTCGCCAACGTCCTCAGATACATGAAATCCATGCTTGATCAAAAAGCTCCTAAGCTACTAAGTTTTCCAAGTCCTCCAAGTTTTCCTAATTCTGCAAGTCACAAAGGTCCATAAAAGACTTACTCCAATAACTCTCATAGGGGCAGTTCACACGTAGAAGCACAGAATCACTGTATTGCTCTCTGGTAGACCATGTTCACACTTGCAGACTTGCTAAACCAGTTTCAGCAAACGCAGAAGGTCATAAGCAGGTCATACGAAGATCATACATCGTTTCTACGAAGACGGTTGTGACAATAAATACCACAATCGCAAAGGAGAAAGACCATAAAAGCCAAACAAAATATACAAGCCTTGTATACCCGCCTTTGAGCTACGCTCATCCTGCTAATAAGATTTCAAGAGTGTGAGGTCTTTTGGATTCTATAAGATGAGTGAACAAAACATGTACCATTTTATGGCGGAAGGTGATTTACCCGAACCAATGATGGAGCAAAAGTTGGATTTGATTATGATGTAGCTCCAAGAAGAACGAAGAGCCCGACAAGCTTTGCAAGTTCAATTGGCCAATTTGTAACGATCTACCACAGACCAAGATGGACCGCAACCCGAAGATCTTATACAACGTACCATCGATGTGACACTTGAAGCCCAATCCATCCGCAAAGAAACAAAGATAAGTAAAAGAAACTTTAAATTTCGTACTTTCAATGGATTATGAGATGGAAAGACTGTACTTGCATTTATCAGTCAATTTGATGATTACTTCCATGAAGAAACATATGTTGAGAAAGATAAAATTAAATGTGCCACTAATCATTTAGTTGATCGAGCATCTTTATGGTGGACTGTGGTCCGCAAGAGCATTGATTGTCCTACTACATGGGAGACTTTCCAAAAGAAATTTTTGCAGAATTTTCTTCCTCCTCAGTTCCATGAAAAAGCCATCAAGCAATGGGATCTTCTACAACAAAGAGATCGCGAACCTATTTCCCAATACACTGAACGTTTCTGGAATGCTCTACTACAACTCCGAATGCTCGAAGATGTACCTGAAGCAACTCATAAACGCAAGTTTATGTCTGGCCTACTTGGACATTACTATGCAGAAGTCAATATGTTCAAGCCAACAACCCTTGAAGATGCAATGTCCTTGGTTCATGACACTGAAGACAAGATTCGCGAAAGAGACAAGCGACCACAACAATTTTCAACTAATGGTAACTATGGTTCCAAAAAATTCAATTCAAATTTTCGAAGATTTAATCAAAGTTGTTTTCTTCCATCTTCATTCCGTAAGTCTTGGACACGACCACCTGCTTTGCCATCAAACACCAATCCAAACCCTAAGCCATCCTCACAGCTAAATCCCAACATTCCTAAACTTCCTGCCATTACCAACAATGTATCTAAAGCCAAACCCATAGTTTGTTACAAATGCCATCAACCTGGACGTCTAGCAACCGATTGCCAAACCAAAAAGTCACCTATCCATATCAATTATCTTGGAGCAATCGAAGAAGAAGAACGTGAAGAAATGTCTGACTTTACGAAAGATGATGACGACATTGGTACTACTTCGGATACTTTTCCAGGTATGCCAACTCCTCATTCTTTGTTAACAATGAGATGTTTTGTGCATGGTAAAGAAAAGACTATTTTACATGATGATGGGAGCACATATGACTTTATTTCTGCAAAGTTAGTCAAAGAATTGAATTTACAAACTATTTCTACACATTATTGTATCAAAGCTGCATTCCTAGGAACGACATATAATGGAACACAAGAGGTGCATAATTTAGAAATTAAAATTGGTGAATATACTGAACAAAGGAATTTCCTAGTTGTACCTTTGCAGTCTAGTGACATTATCTTAGGAATGCCTTGGTGTCATCAGTATAATCCTGATATAAATTATTCTACGCATTCAATTAAAATTTATTTTCAAGGAAAACAAATCGCATTGCATGGTATGCACGCTTCCAATAATTTTCCACTACTTACTCATACTCAGGCTAAAAGTGCATTACGTAAAAGTAGCAAATCTTATTTAATATGGGTGAATGAACTTCAAGCTAAAGAAAAACAAATGCATCCGAGGCATACACAATTTCTTGCCCAATTTCAAGATTGTTTTGCTGTTGATTTATCACATGGACTACCATCTTCATGTCTTGAAGATCACAAAATAGATTTAATTCCTGGAGCACAACCACCATGTAAAGCACCATATATTCATAACCAAATTGAACAGAAAGAAATTCAAAATCAAATAGAAGAATTGCTTAATAGAGGATTAATTAGACCTAGTAGTTCTCCATTTGGTGCACCTGTCTTATTAGTAAAGAAGAATAATAATACTTATCGCATGTGCATTGATTATCATGCCCTAAATAAAATTACTGTTAAGAATAGATATCCAATTCCTAGGGTAGATAATCTTATTGTTAAACTACAATGATCTGCCATATTCAGTAAGATAGATCTTAAATTTGGTTATCATCAAGTAAGATTGGATAAATCTGATATATTCAAAACTGCATTTAGAAGACAATTTGGACACTATGAATTTCTAGTTATGCCTTTTGGTCTAACTAATGCACCAGCTACATTTAGTTGTATGATGAATTGCATATTTCTGAAACATTAGCATTGTGTCATAGTATTCTTTGATGATATATTGGTATTTAGTAAAAATGAGAATGAGCATTATGAACATTTGTTTTTAGTTTTTAATTTGTTAAAAGACAATCAATTGTATGCTAATCCAGAAAAGAGTGAATTCTTCTAAATAGAAATTGAATATCTAGGACATATTGTTTCATCAGAAGGTATTAAAGTTGACCCTAAAAAGATAGAAGCAATTTTAAATTGGTGCATACCCAAAAATGTGCATGAGTTACGTTCTTTTCTAGGTCTTGCTAGTTTTTACAGAAAGTTTGTGCGGAATTTTTCATTACTTGCATTACCCTTGACAAAACTTTTAAAGAAAGGTATTGTTTATAACTGGACTGACAATCAACAAAAATCCTTTGATTTATTGAAACATGCTTTAACCCATGCTGCTGTATTACAACTATCTTACTTCAATAAATCATTATTTTTAGTAGTTACTCATGCTAGTGGATCTACCACAGACCAAGATGGACCGCAACCCGAAGATCTTATACAACGTACCATCGATGTGACACTTGAAGCCCAATCTATCCGCAAAGAAACAAAGATAAGTAAAAGAAACTTCAAATTTCGTACTTTCAATGGATTATGAGATGGAAAGACTGTACTTGCATTTATCAGTCAATTTGATTATTACTTCCATGAAGAAACATATATTGAGAAAGATAAAATTAAATGTGTCACTAATCATTTAGTTGATCGAGCATCTTTATGGTGGACTATGGTCCGCAAGAGCATTGATTGTCCTACTACATGGGAGACTTTCCAAAAGAAATTTTTGCAGAATTTTCTTCCTCCTCAGTTCCATGAAAAAGCCATCAAGCAATGGGATCTTCTACAACAAAGAGATCGCGAACCTATTTCCCAATACACTGAACGTTTCTGGAATGCTCTACTACAACTCCGAATGCTCGAAGATGTACCTGAAGCAACTCATAAACGCAAGTTTATGTCTGGCCTACTTGGACATTACTATGCAGAAGTCAATATGTTCAAGCCAACAACCCTTGAAGATGCAATGTCCTTGGTTCATGACACTGAAGACAAGATTCGCGAAAGAGACAAGCGACCACAACAATTTTCAACTAATGGTAACTATGGTTCCAAAAAATTCAATTCAAATTTTCGAAGATTTAATCAAAGTTGTTTTCTTCCATCTTCATTCCGTAAGTCTTGGACACGACCACCTGCTTTGCCATCAAACACCAATCCAAACCCTAAGCCATCCTCACAGCTAAATCCCAACATTCCTAAACTTCCTGCCATTACCAACAATGTATCTAAAGCCAAACCCATAGTTTGTTACAAATGCCATCAACCTGGACGTCTAGCAACCGATTGCCAAACCAAAAAGTCACCTATCCATATCAATTATCTTGGAGCAATCGAAGAAGAAGAACGTGAAGAAATGTCTGACTTTACGAAAGATGATGACGACATTGGTACTACTTCGGATACTTTTCCAGGTATGCCAACTCCTCATTCTTTGTTAACAATGAGATGTTTTGTGCATGGTAAAGAAAAGACTATTTTACATGATGATGGGAGCACATATGACTTTATTTCTGCAAAGTTAGTCAAAGAATTGAATTTACAAACTATTTCTACACATTATTGTATCAAAGCTGCATTCCTAGGAACGACATATAATGGAACACAAGAGGTGCATAATTTAGAAATTAAAATTGGTGAATATACTGAACAAAGGAATTTCCTAGTTGTACCTTTGCAGTCTAGTGACATTATCTTAGGAATGCCTTGGTGTCATCAGTATAATCCTGATATAAATTATTCTACGCATTCAATTAAAATTTATTTTCAAGGAAAACAAATCGCATTGCATGGTATGCACGCTTCCAATAATTTTCCACTACTTACTCATACTCAGGCTAAAAGTGCATTACGTAAAAGTAGCAAATCTTATTTAATATGGGTGAATGAACTTCAAGCTAAAGAAAAACAAATGCATCCGAGGCATACACAATTTCTTGCCCAATTTCAAGATTGTTTTGCTGTTGATTTATCACATGGACTACCATCTTCATGTCTTGAAGATCACAAAATAGATTTAATTCCTGGAGCACAACCACCATGTAAAGCACCATATATTCATAACCAAATTGAACAGAAAGAAATTCAAAATCAAATAGAAGAATTGCTTAATAGAGGATTAATTAGACCTAGTAGTTCTCCATTTGGTGCACCTGTCTTATTAGTAAAGAAGAATAATAATACTTATCGCATGTGCATTGATTATCATGCCCTAAATAAAATTACTGTTAAGAATAGATATCCAATTCCTAGGGTAGATAATCTTATTGTTAAACTACAATGATCTGCCATATTCAGTAAGATAGATCTTAAATTTGGTTATCATCAAGTAAGATTGGATAAATCTGATATATTCAAAACTGCATTTAGAAGACAATTTGGACACTATGAATTTCTAGTTATGCCTTTTGGTCTAACTAATGCACCAGCTACATTTAGTTGTATGATGAATTGCATATTTCTGAAACATTAGCATTGTGTCATAGTATTCTTTGATGATATATTGGTATTTAGTAAAAATGAGAATGAGCATTATGAACATTTGTTTTTAGTTTTTAATTTGTTAAAAGACAATCAATTGTATGCTAATCCAGAAAAGAGTGAATTCTTCTAAATAGAAATTGAATATCTAGGACATATTGTTTCATCAGAAGGTATTAAAGTTGACCCTAAAAAGATAGAAGCAATTTTAAATTGGTGCATACCCAAAAATGTGCATGAGTTACGTTCTTTTCTAGGTCTTGCTAGTTTTTACAGAAAGTTTGTGCGGAATTTTTCATTACTTGCATTACCCTTGACAAAACTTTTAAAGAAAGGTATTGTTTATAACTGGACTGACAATCAACAAAAATCCTTTGATTTATTGAAACATGCTTTAACCCATGCTGCTGTATTACAACTATCTTACTTCAATAAATCATTATTTTTAGTAGTTACTCATGCTAGTGGATCTACCACAGACCAAGATGGACCGCAACCCGAAGATCTTATACAACGTACCATCGATGTGACACTTGAAGCCCAATCTATCCGCAAAGAAACAAAGATAAGTAAAAGAAACTTCAAATTTCGTACTTTCAATGGATTATGAGATGGAAAGACTGTACTTGCATTTATCAGTCAATTTGATTATTACTTCCATGAAGAAACATATATTGAGAAAGATAAAATTAAATGTGTCACTAATCATTTAGTTGATCGAGCATCTTTATGGTGGACTATGGTCCGCAAGAGCATTGATTGTCCTACTACATGGGAGACTTTCCAAAAGAAATTTTTGCAGAATTTTCTTCCTCCTCAGTTCCATGAAAAAGCCATCAAGCAATGGGATCTTCTACAACAAAGAGATCGCGAACCTATTTCCCAATACACTGAACGTTTCTGGAATGCTCTACTACAACTCCGAATGCTCGAAGATGTACCTGAAGCAACTCATAAACGCAAGTTTATGTCTGGCCTACTTGGACATTACTATGCAGAAGTCAATATGTTCAAGCCAACAACCCTTGAAGATGCAATGTCCTTGGTTCATGACACTGAAGACAAGATTCGCGAAAGAGACAAGCGACCACAACAATTTTCAACTAATGGTAACTATGGTTCCAAAAAATTCAATTCAAATTTTCGAAGATTTAATCAAAGTTGTTTTCTTCCATCTTCATTCCGTAAGTCTTGGACACGACCACCTGCTTTGCCATCAAACACCAATCCAAACCCTAAGCCATCCTCACAGCTAAATCCCAACATTCCTAAACTTCCTGCCATTACCAACAATGTATCTAAAGCCAAACCCATAGTTTGTTACAAATGCCATCAACCTGGACGTCTAGCAACCGATTGCCAAACCAAAAAGTCACCTATCCATATCAATTATCTTGGAGCAATCGAAGAAGAAGAACGTGAAGAAATGTCTGACTTTACGAAAGATGATGACGACATTGGTACTACTTCGGATACTTTTCCAGGTATGCCAACTCCTCATTCTTTGTTAACAATGAGATGTTTTGTGCATGGTAAAGAAAAGACTATTTTACATGATGATGGGAGCACATATGACTTTATTTCTGCAAAGTTAGTCAAAGAATTGAATTTACAAACTATTTCTACACATTATTGTATCAAAGCTGCATTCCTAGGAACGACATATAATGGAACACAAGAGGTGCATAATTTAGAAATTAAAATTGGTGAATATACTGAACAAAGGAATTTCCTAGTTGTACCTTTGCAGTCTAGTGACATTATCTTAGGAATGCCTTGGTGTCATCAGTATAATCCTGATATAAATTATTCTACGCATTCAATTAAAATTTATTTTCAAGGAAAACAAATCGCATTGCATGGTATGCACGCTTCCAATAATTTTCCACTACTTACTCATACTCAGGCTAAAAGTGCATTACGTAAAAGTAGCAAATCTTATTTAATATGGGTGAATGAACTTCAAGCTAAAGAAAAACAAATGCATCCGAGGCATACACAATTTCTTGCCCAATTTCAAGATTGTTTTGCTGTTGATTTATCACATGGACTACCATCTTCATGTCTTGAAGATCACAAAATAGATTTAATTCCTGGAGCACAACCACCATGTAAAGCACCATATATTCATAACCAAATTGAACAGAAAGAAATTCAAAATCAAATAGAAGAATTGCTTAATAGAGGATTAATTAGACCTAGTAGTTCTCCATTTGGTGCACCTGTCTTATTAGTAAAGAAGAATAATAATACTTATCGCATGTGCATTGATTATCATGCCCTAAATAAAATTACTGTTAAGAATAGATATCCAATTCCTAGGGTAGATAATCTTATTGTTAAACTACAATGATCTGCCATATTCAGTAAGATAGATCTTAAATTTGGTTATCATCAAGTAAGATTGGATAAATCTGATATATTCAAAACTGCATTTAGAAGACAATTTGGACACTATGAATTTCTAGTTATGCCTTTTGGTCTAACTAATGCACCAGCTACATTTAGTTGTATGATGAATTGCATATTTCTGAAACATTAGCATTGTGTCATAGTATTCTTTGATGATATATTGGTATTTAGTAAAAATGAGAATGAGCATTATGAACATTTGTTTTTAGTTTTTAATTTGTTAAAAGACAATCAATTGTATGCTAATCCAGAAAAGAGTGAATTCTTCTAAATAGAAATTGAATATCTAGGACATATTGTTTCATCAGAAGGTATTAAAGTTGACCCTAAAAAGATAGAAGCAATTTTAAATTGGTGCATACCCAAAAATGTGCATGAGTTACGTTCTTTTCTAGGTCTTGCTAGTTTTTACAGAAAGTTTGTGCGGAATTTTTCATTACTTGCATTACCCTTGACAAAACTTTTAAAGAAAGGTATTGTTTATAACTGGACTGACAATCAACAAAAATCCTTTGATTTATTGAAACATGCTTTAACCCATGCTGCTGTATTACAACTATCTTACTTCAATAAATCATTATTTTTAGTAGTTACTCATGCTAGTGGATCTACCACAGACCAAGATGGACCGCAACCCGAAGATCTTATACAACGTACCATCGATGTGACACTTGAAGCCCAATCTATCCGCAAAGAAACAAAGATAAGTAAAAGAAACTTCAAATTTCGTACTTTCAATGGATTATGAGATGGAAAGACTGTACTTGCATTTATCAGTCAATTTGATTATTACTTCCATGAAGAAACATATATTGAGAAAGATAAAATTAAATGTGTCACTAATCATTTAGTTGATCGAGCATCTTTATGGTGGACTATGGTCCGCAAGAGCATTGATTGTCCTACTACATGGGAGACTTTCCAAAAGAAATTTTTGCAGAATTTTCTTCCTCCTCAGTTCCATGAAAAAGCCATCAAGCAATGGGATCTTCTACAACAAAGAGATCGCGAACCTATTTCCCAATACACTGAACGTTTCTGGAATGCTCTACTACAACTCCGAATGCTCGAAGATGTACCTGAAGCAACTCATAAACGCAAGTTTATGTCTGGCCTACTTGGACATTACTATGCAGAAGTCAATATGTTCAAGCCAACAACCCTTGAAGATGCAATGTCCTTGGTTCATGACACTGAAGACAAGATTCGCGAAAGAGACAAGCGACCACAACAATTTTCAACTAATGGTAACTATGGTTCCAAAAAATTCAATTCAAATTTTCGAAGATTTAATCAAAGTTGTTTTCTTCCATCTTCATTCCGTAAGTCTTGGACACGACCACCTGCTTTGCCATCAAACACCAATCCAAACCCTAAGCCATCCTCACAGCTAAATCCCAACATTCCTAAACTTCCTGCCATTACCAACAATGTATCTAAAGCCAAACCCATAGTTTGTTACAAATGCCATCAACCTGGACGTCTAGCAACCGATTGCCAAACCAAAAAGTCACCTATCCATATCAATTATCTTGGAGCAATCGAAGAAGAAGAACGTGAAGAAATGTCTGACTTTACGAAAGATGATGACGACATTGGTACTACTTCGGATACTTTTCCAGGTATGCCAACTCCTCATTCTTTGTTAACAATGAGATGTTTTGTGCATGGTAAAGAAAAGACTATTTTACATGATGATGGGAGCACATATGACTTTATTTCTGCAAAGTTAGTCAAAGAATTGAATTTACAAACTATTTCTACACATTATTGTATCAAAGCTGCATTCCTAGGAACGACATATAATGGAACACAAGAGGTGCATAATTTAGAAATTAAAATTGGTGAATATACTGAACAAAGGAATTTCCTAGTTGTACCTTTGCAGTCTAGTGACATTATCTTAGGAATGCCTTGGTGTCATCAGTATAATCCTGATATAAATTATTCTACGCATTCAATTAAAATTTATTTTCAAGGAAAACAAATCGCATTGCATGGTATGCACGCTTCCAATAATTTTCCACTACTTACTCATACTCAGGCTAAAAGTGCATTACGTAAAAGTAGCAAATCTTATTTAATATGGGTGAATGAACTTCAAGCTAAAGAAAAACAAATGCATCCGAGGCATACACAATTTCTTGCCCAATTTCAAGATTGTTTTGCTGTTGATTTATCACATGGACTACCATCTTCATGTCTTGAAGATCACAAAATAGATTTAATTCCTGGAGCACAACCACCATGTAAAGCACCATATATTCATAACCAAATTGAACAGAAAGAAATTCAAAATCAAATAGAAGAATTGCTTAATAGAGGATTAATTAGACCTAGTAGTTCTCCATTTGGTGCACCTGTCTTATTAGTAAAGAAGAATAATAATACTTATCGCATGTGCATTGATTATCATGCCCTAAATAAAATTACTGTTAAGAATAGATATCCAATTCCTAGGGTAGATAATCTTATTGTTAAACTACAATGATCTGCCATATTCAGTAAGATAGATCTTAAATTTGGTTATCATCAAGTAAGATTGGATAAATCTGATATATTCAAAACTGCATTTAGAAGACAATTTGGACACTATGAATTTCTAGTTATGCCTTTTGGTCTAACTAATGCACCAGCTACATTTAGTTGTATGATGAATTGCATATTTCTGAAACATTAGCATTGTGTCATAGTATTCTTTGATGATATATTGGTATTTAGTAAAAATGAGAATGAGCATTATGAACATTTGTTTTTAGTTTTTAATTTGTTAAAAGACAATCAATTGTATGCTAATCCAGAAAAGAGTGAATTCTTCTAAATAGAAATTGAATATCTAGGACATATTGTTTCATCAGAAGGTATTAAAGTTGACCCTAAAAAGATAGAAGCAATTTTAAATTGGTGCATACCCAAAAATGTGCATGAGTTACGTTCTTTTCTAGGTCTTGCTAGTTTTTACAGAAAGTTTGTGCGGAATTTTTCATTACTTGCATTACCCTTGACAAAACTTTTAAAGAAAGGTATTGTTTATAACTGGACTGACAATCAACAAAAATCCTTTGATTTATTGAAACATGCTTTAACCCATGCTGCTGTATTACAACTATCTTACTTCAATAAATCATTATTTTTAGTAGTTACTCATGCTAGTGGATCTACCACAGACCAAGATGGACCGCAACCCGAAGATCTTATACAATGTACCATCGATGTGACACTTGAAGCCCAATCTATCCGCAAAGAAACAAAGATAAGTAAAAGAAACTTCAAATTTCGTACTTTCAATGGATTATGAGATGGAAAGACTGTACTTGCATTTATCAGTCAATTTGATTATTACTTCCATGAAGAAACATATATTGAGAAAGATAAAATTAAATGTGTCACTAATCATTTAGTTGATCGAGCATCTTTATGGTGGACTATGGTCCGCAAGAGCATTGATTGTCCTACTACATGGGAGACTTTCCAAAAGAAATTTTTGCAGAATTTTCTTCCTCCTCAGTTCCATGAAAAAGCCATCAAGCAATGGGATCTTCTACAACAAAGAGATCGCGAACCTATTTCCCAATACACTGAACGTTTCTGGAATGCTCTACTACAACTCCGAATGCTCGAAGATGTACCTGAAGCAACTCATAAACGCAAGTTTATGTCTGGCCTACTTGGACATTACTATGCAGAAGTCAATATGTTCAAGCCAACAACCCTTGAAGATGCAATGTCCTTGGTTCATGACACTGAAGACAAGATTCGCGAAAGAGACAAGCGACCACAACAATTTTCAACTAATGGTAACTATGGTTCCAAAAAATTCAATTCAAATTTTCGAAGATTTAATCAAAGTTGTTTTCTTCCATCTTCATTCCGTAAGTCTTGGACACGACCACCTGCTTTGCCATCAAACACCAATCCAAACCCTAAGCCATCCTCACAGCTAAATCCCAACATTCCTAAACTTCCTGCCATTACCAACAATGTATCTAAAGCCAAACCCATAGTTTGTTACAAATGCCATCAACCTGGACGTCTAGCAACCGATTGCCAAACCAAAAAGTCACCTATCCATATCAATTATCTTGGAGCAATCGAAGAAGAAGAACGTGAAGAAATGTCTGACTTTACGAAAGATGATGACGACATTGGTACTACTTCGGATACTTTTCCAGGTATGCCAACTCCTCATTCTTTGTTAACAATGAGATGTTTTGTGCATGGTAAAGAAAAGACTATTTTACATGATGATGGGAGCACATATGACTTTATTTCTGCAAAGTTAGTCAAAGAATTGAATTTACAAACTATTTCTACACATTATTGTATCAAAGCTGCATTCCTAGGAACGACATATAATGGAACACAAGAGGTGCATAATTTAGAAATTAAAATTGGTGAATATACTGAACAAAGGAATTTCCTAGTTGTACCTTTGCAGTCTAGTGACATTATCTTAGGAATGCCTTGGTGTCATCAGTATAATCCTGATATAAATTATTCTACGCATTCAATTAAAATTTATTTTCAAGGAAAACAAATCGCATTGCATGGTATGCACGCTTCCAATAATTTTCCACTACTTACTCATACTCAGGCTAAAAGTGCATTACGTAAAAGTAGCAAATCTTATTTAATATGGGTGAATGAACTTCAAGCTAAAGAAAAACAAATGCATCCAAGGCATACACAATTTCTTGCCCAATTTCAAGATTGTTTTGCTGTTGATTTATCACATGGACTACCATCTTCATGTCTTGAAGATCACAAAATAGATTTAATTCCTGGAGCACAACCACCATGTAAAGCACCATATATTCATAACCAAATTGAACAGAAAGAAATTCAAAATCAAATAGAAGAATTGCTTAATAGAGGATTAATTAGACCTAGTAGTTCTCCATTTGGTGCACCTGTCTTATTAGTAAAGAAGAATAATAATACTTATCGCATGTGCATTGATTATCATGCCCTAAATAAAATTACTGTTAAGAATAGATATCCAATTCCTAGGGTAGATAATCTTATTGTTAAACTACAATGATCTGCCATATTCAGTAAGATAGATCTTAAATTTGGTTATCATCAAGTAAGATTGGATAAATCTGATATATTCAAAACTGCATTTAGAAGACAATTTGGACACTATGAATTTCTAGTTATGCCTTTTGGTCTAACTAATGCACCAGCTACATTTAGTTGTATGATGAATTGCATATTTCTGAAACATTAGCATTGTGTCATAGTATTCTTTGATGATATATTGGTATTTAGTAAAAATGAGAATGAGCATTATGAACATTTGTTTTTAGTTTTTAATTTGTTAAAAGACAATCAATTGTATGCTAATCCAGAAAAGAGTGAATTCTTCTAAATAGAAATTGAATATCTAGGACATATTGTTTCATCAGAAGGTATTAAAGTTGACCCTAAAAAGATAGAAGCAATTTTAAATTGGTGCATACCCAAAAATGTGCATGAGTTACGTTCTTTTCTAGGTCTTGCTAGTTTTTACAGAAAGTTTGTGCGGAATTTTTCATTACTTGCATTACCCTTGACAAAACTTTTAAAGAAAGGTATTGTTTATAACTGGACTGACAATCAACAAAAATCCTTTGATTTATTGAAACATGCTTTAACCCATGCTGCTGTATTACAACTATCTTACTTCAATAAATCATTATTTTTAGTAGTTACTCATGCTAGTGGATCTACCACAGACCAAGATGGACCGCAACCCGAAGATCTTATACAACGTACCATCGATGTGACACTTGAAGCCCAATCTATCCGCAAAGAAACAAAGATAAGTAAAAGAAACTTCAAATTTCGTACTTTCAATGGATTATGAGATGGAAAGACTGTACTTGCATTTATCAGTCAATTTGATTATTACTTCCATGAAGAAACATATATTGAGAAAGATAAAATTAAATGTGTCACTAATCATTTAGTTGATCGAGCATCTTTATGGTGGACTATGGTCCGCAAGAGCATTGATTGTCCTACTACATGGGAGACTTTCCAAAAGAAATTTTTGCAGAATTTTCTTCCTCCTCAGTTCCATGAAAAAGCCATCAAGCAATGGGATCTTCTACAACAAAGAGATCGCGAACCTATTTCCCAATACACTGAACGTTTCTGGAATGCTCTACTACAACTCCGAATGCTCGAAGATGTACCTGAAGCAACTCATAAACGCAAGTTTATGTCTGGCCTACTTGGACATTACTATGCAGAAGTCAATATGTTCAAGCCAACAACCCTTGAAGATGCAATGTCCTTGGTTCATGACACTGAAGACAAGATTCGCGAAAGAGACAAGCGACCACAACAATTTTCAACTAATGGTAACTATGGTTCCAAAAAATTCAATTCAAATTTTCGAAGATTTAATCAAAGTTGTTTTCTTCCATCTTCATTCCGTAAGTCTTGGACACGACCACCTGCTTTGCCATCAAACACCAATCCAAACCCTAAGCCATCCTCACAGCTAAATCCCAACATTCCTAAACTTCCTGCCATTACCAACAATGTATCTAAAGCCAAACCCATAGTTTGTTACAAATGCCATCAACCTGGACATCTAGCAACCGATTGCCAAACCAAAAAGTCACCTATCCATATCAATTATCTTGGAGCAATCGAAGAAGAAGAACGTGAAGAAATGTCTGACTTTACGAAAGATGATGACGACATTGGTACTACTTCGGATACTTTTCCAGGTATGCCAACTCCTCATTCTTTGTTAACAATGAGATGTTTCGTGCATGGTAAAGAAAAGACTATTTTACATGATGATGGGAGCACATATGACTTTATTTCTGCAAAGTTAGTCAAAGAATTGAATTTACAAACTATTTCTACACATTATTGTATCAAAGCTGCATTCCTAGGAATGACATATAATGGAACACAAGAGGTGCATAATTTAGAAATTAAAATTGGTGAATATACTGAACAAAGGAATTTCCTAGTTGTACCTTTGCAGTCTAGTGACATTATCTTAGGAATGCCTTGGTGTCATCAGTATAATCCTGATATAAATTATTCTACGCATTCAATTAAAATTTATTTTCAAGGAAAACAAATCGCATTGCATGGTATGCACGCTTCCAATAATTTTCCACTACTTACTCATACTCAGGCTAAAAGTGCATTATGTAAAAGTAGCAAATCTTATTTAATATGGGTGAATGAACTTCAAGCTAAAGAAAAACAAATGCATCCGAGGCATACACAATTTCTTGCCCAATTTCAAGATTGTTTTGCTGTTGATTTATCACATGGACTACCATCTTCATGTCTTGAAGATCACAAAATAGATTTAATTCCTGGAGCACAACCACCATGTAAAGCACCATATATGCATAACCAAATTGAACAGAAAGAAATTCAAAATCAAATAGAAGAATTGCTTAATAGAGGATTAATTAGACCTAGTAGTTCTCCATTTGGTGCACCTGTCTTATTAGTAAAGAAGAAGAATAATACTTATCGCATGTGCATTGATTATCATGTCCTAAATAAAATTACTGTTAAGAATAGATATCCAATTCCTAGGGTAGATAATCTTATTGTTAAACTACAATGATCTGCCATATTCAGTAAGATAGATCTTAAATTTGGTTATCATCAAGTAAGATTGGATAAATCTGATATATTCAAAACTGCATTTAGAAGACAATTTGGACACTATGAATTTCTAGTTATGCCTTTTAGTCTAACTAATGCACCAGCTACATTTAGTTGTATGATGAATTGTATATTTCTGAAACATTAGCATTGTGTCATAGTATTCTTTGATGATATATTGGTATTTAGTAAAAATGAGAATGAGCATTATGAACATTTGTTTTTAGTTTTTAATTTGTTAAAAGACAATCAATTGTATGCTAATCCAGAAAAGAGTGAATTCTTCTAAATAGAAATTGAATATCTAGGACATATTGTTTCATCAGAAGGTATTAAAGTTGACCCTAAAAAGATAGAAGCAACTTTAAATTGGTGCATACCCAAAAATGTGCATGAGTTATGTTCTTTTCTAGGTCTTGCTAGTTTTTACAGAAAGTTTGTGCGGAATTTTTCATTACCTGCATTACCTTTGACAAAACTTTTAAAGAAAGGTATTGTTTATAACTGGACTGATAATCAACAAAAATCCTTTGATTTATTGAAACATGCTTTAACCCATACTCCTGTATTACAACTACCTTACTTCTATAAATCATTATTTTTAGTAGTTACTCATGCTAGTGGATCTGGAATAGGAGCTGTCCTTATGCAAGATAACCATCCCATAGCCTACTCTAGCTGTAAACTCAAACCATCTGAACTTAAATACTCTAGCTATGATAAAGAATTGCTAGCTATAGTACAAGCCTTACGTCAATGGAAACATTATTTAATGGGATTTGAATTTATGAACCAAACTTACCAACAAAGCATTAGACATCTTCTTAGTCAACCACAAATATCTGACCGATACATTAAATGGGTAGCTTTCATTCAAAGTTTTCATCCCCTTATACAATACTAACCAAGAAAAGAGAATGTTGTAGCTGACTCTTTGAGTAGAAGATTGACAATTGATAATATTTTTGTGATATCATTTGATTCCCTTATCCCTATGAAAGATACTTTGTATCAAGATTTTACTTTTCAAGCTGATTGGAATAAATTAGTTGCAAATAATTGGATTCCTATTGATTCACTGTCTTACAATAATGGATTCATGTTTTATGAAAAAAAATTATGTGTGACTATTCCATTTCGATCATTTGTTTTGCATGAGATTCATTGTCCTCCATATCAAAATCATAGAGGTATTATATCTACTTTGTGTACATTGACTGAAGATTTTTATTGGCCACATATGGACATTGATGTATCTAACTTTGTATTTGAATGTTTAGTTTGTCAATGAGTTAAAAGACATCATGGTAAACAATATGGTTTACTAATGCCATTATCTATTCCATCACGACCATGGGAACAGATTTCAATGGATTTTATCACTGGTTTACCTAACACTAAAGCTAACCATGATATGATTTGGACTGTTGTCGACAGGCTTAGCAAACAAACATATTTTATTCCATGCAAGAAAACTTTACTGCATCTCAAGTTGCTCAATTGTTTTTGAAAACTGTTTTCACTAATCATGGTTTACCAAAAGTTATTATTTCTGATCGTGATTCTAGATTTTGCAATAATTTTTGGATTACTTTGTTTGCTAACTTAGGAACAAAGATTGATTTTTCATCTGCATTTCATCCTAAAACTAATGGTCAAACAAAAGCTACTAACTGTACTATTTTAGATCTTTTACATACTTACACTATTTTAAAACCACACACATGGGATACACATCTACATTTACTTCAGTTTGCATATAACAATATACCACACACAGCTACAAAGAAAGCACCATTTGAAGTTATTTATGGATATCGATTGCCTACACCTGTTGCATCATTATCACACAAAATTCAAACTACTGATGATATTGCTAACATGCATGCCACTATTTTTTTATGAAGTTAAAGACATGATTGCCAAAGCCCAGCAATCATATACAAAATAAACAAATAAGAAAAGACAAGCTATGAATTTTAAAGTTGATGATTATGTTTGGTTACAAATAGAAAAACGTAGATTACAAAGTGTAGGTAAACACCTAATAGTGAAATTAGCACCTAGATTCTATGGACCATTCAAGATCATTCACAAAATTGATGACAATGCATTTAAACTGGAACCACCACAACATTGGAAAATCCACAACACCTTTTATATCAATTTATTACGACCTTTTAGAGGCCAATTACCTATACACCTTGTCTATGAAAACCCTCCTTTACTAGATGATGAAACTGAAATCCTTGAGCCTGAAACTATCATAGATACTGACTTTATGACCACTAGAACTGGCCATAGATATTCTACATATTTGGTCAAGTTTAAAAACCATCCTGTTGAAGAGGCCCAATGGATGCACACTAGAGACTTAAATGCTTTCCCCACTCTGTTAACTCCACATTGAGCTAATAGCAATTGAGGACAATTTCTATCCCACCCCGAGGGTATGATGCCAAGAGGCATATTATACCGTGGATTCCGTGCCACCGTGGATTCTGTGAGGTTTTGCGGTGGATTTCGTAAAATTTAATTACCGGGGCTCATACACAAAGTGAATTCTTTGTGTGAGAAGTCAATGGGGACGCCTATCCTTTTCGAGCGTTTTGTTAATTTATGTGTACATGGGTGATTCCATAGTGGGTGATTCCGCAAAATACATATTTAAATTAATAAACGTTTATGAGTTTAGAGTGCGCACTCGTGATAAATTAAGGTTATGATTAATTTCTAACCAATTTATTTATGTAGCTGAAGACTGCTAGGTATTCACTTTTGTCGGTTTAATTATATTATTTTTCTAACAATTGTGAATGCTTCAGTTGATGTGTAGAGCAAGCAGCGGTGGCAATGGGAAGCATTGGAGGATAGCGTGTATTCAAATTATCGTCAATTTTTTATGGGCGCGTATCTTAGGCATGGCGCCTATATTTTGTCCCGCTTATTTATTAGAGCGCTTGATATTTATTTGTTATTTTTGTATGGGCATGGGCGCACGATTTAAATATTAGTATTGGACATTGCATTTGGGTACTGTCTGACTTCTTGCGCACCCATTAGCTTTAATTCTTTATTGGCACAAAAGCAAACTCAAAAGCAAAATCATGCTATTTTGTAATTTGGGCTATTATTTGAGCTTGAAGATGATTAATATATGAAATACATGCTTTGTGGAGTGCTCACACAAGGCATGGGGGGAGATTGCACCCAATTGGTTCTTGTTCATGTCGTGCAAGCTTTCTTCATTGATTTGTGTGCAAAAAGTGGAGTTCTTTTGTTCTTGGGGACCTTCTGATGCTCACTACATGCACATACTACAACCGATCTACACACTAGCTCTGCCTTATAAAACTCGATATATCCATTTTATTTATGCTTAACCTTGAAAACCCATTTGCAGCTAATAACTTTCTTGCCTTTAGGTAAGGGTACCAACTCCCATGTATCATTATCTATAAGTGCCACCATTTTTTCATCCTTAGCACACGATCTCAATATGCATTACCTAGAATATCCTCGAAACAAGTGGGTTTCACATCTTGCACAACCTTAGCCATATATACATAGTGATGAGCTACATAGATATCATATATCAATTGTTGCATTGGATTTCTCAATCTACTTAACCTATGTGGACTTGGATCACTACTATGTGCTTTAGAATCTCAAGCGTCTCATCGAAGCTCTAGTCATAAGCCATTTGCATCATCATCCACATGAGAGAAACCTGATGATACATCTATCACAATAGGTGAGTCCCAACTTTCTCTTTACCTTTTTTGACATGTGTGATGTAATCGGTGGAGTAACTTGTAATCCCAATTTTCCACACTAAGGTTTATTAACAAAACCATGACTAGGAGACTCTTAGAGTCGACTCAATATATTTGATGATTGCTAACTTCTTTTTAGCATAACCACACTCTCATGCTCATCAACCCCAAATCTATTACTAAACTCCATATTCGGGATTTTGGGAATTTCCCATCAATATGGAAAAACCAAATCAAAATGGATTTTATGAATTTTGGGGATCTCATTAATTTGGAACTTAGTGCAATTAAACATATTATTGCTTATGGTTGTTTCCAAGAGATTGATAAAAACTCAAAAAGGTGATTTTAATAAACACCTTAGTTTTAATATCCTTGAAATATTCAAGGAAAATCTTCAGTTGATGGATTCTTGTAGACTTTCTTTAGCCTTCAATACAACCTTTGGGGGAATGCTGATTTTTTTGGGAGATTTTGTACCTTTCTTCATCTAAGAGAAGACAATGCTATCTATTGTTTCCCATCGTTCAGGATCTTTTTTGTTGCACATCCAATATTTATCCCAACAATTAAAATACACATCTGCATCTGTAGCATTTTGAGGACTACAAACTGGTGTCTAATATTGTATATGTACCTTGTTGAAGTTTTTGGAATGTCTATTTGTATCGACCTCACTTTGTGCAACACCAAGCCATATTGGATATCCTGGATCTGAAGGTCTAACAAGCACAAAGCCATCTTTCTTAACATGAAGCATTGGTTCAAATGCATGTTTGGGTCGTTTTCTCAGAGAACTACAATAGTGATCATTCAAATCTTCCAATCCAATGAAGTCATCTGCATTATCTACATCTATATTGGTTACATCACTTTGTGTTCTTGGCCAAAAATATATGAAAAATAAATCTTCTTGGACATTTAGAGATTGAAGAGCCTAGATCATATGTTTCCAATAATCAATCATTGGTGTTATAAACTTTGTGAACTCTGCTTCGTGTCCTTGTACATTTGACCATCTTTCCCAGTACTTCAAATAATCTTTAACTCCACTTACTACTTCTTGATGATCCTTAACGTACTCAAACATGGGCAGCAACATTGGAACACCCTTTGAAAGAGTAGGCTTTCCTGCAAGGTCTCTCTTCCATAATTCAATGCCACCTTCTCTTGGTAACCAGTCTGGGGACTTTGGATGCATCTTGTATTGCATGAAAGGTGTATCTCCTTGCATATAAAACCAAAATTAAAGAGGTTTTGAGTGACCAACAAGTGTATCTTTCGAATCACACAAGTATCCCTCAGTGTATCTCTTAAAGTCAAGCACATGTGTCAATAAGAAAGGTGTAGGACTAGTCATCTGGCATGATTGAAAATGTTGCATAAGATGAGGAAAAGTGAAGGTCATGCTCATCCTTAGCTTCTCTGAAAATTTTCTGAACATTGCATCAATGTCTTCATGTGTATGAACCACCATGAGAAACCTAAGCTGGATCATCTTGAATGTTCATCGTGCAACAAGCAATGATAGATATGCAAAGAGATAGCGATTTTTGTGTAAGTTCTCTAGCAATCGTTTGAAATGATGATGGTCATCTTGTGGTGTATTATCTTCCATGCATGATTTATTTTTTGCAACACCTTGATGGTGGTCTAGTGCTTTTTTCGAGCTCAGGGCATTTAGTAGCACAGAGGTTGATCTTGGCATTCCATCTACTTATAGATCACCATTTGCATGCGTGTGTAGTCACTCCAAGTTTCTAAAGCACAATGACAATGAGGCAATTGTGAAGTTAGGATCATGAGGCCATAGATCAAGTGAGAAATGTCCATATCTACCTTCTCCATGTCCATGTGTAATCATGCCTGTTAAAGAAACTGGTAGTTGAGTAGATCTTTCAGTCTCTTTTGATCAAAGCCTTAACCTGGGGATAGCTGTCTTTTATTGGTCCATTTTATCATGTATGATGCACAAGTTTTTATCTGGATCTAATGCTGAGGCCAAGCGCCAACTGTAGTATATGTTCTGAAAACTTTGTTGCTATAGCATGTGACATTGACGCTTCTTTAGAGGCACATTTCGCTCTTGAAGACACTTTGTTGCTGCAAGTTACTCTTTGATCTCTGAGCAAATACTACATTTGGAGAACTCACTTGTCTTTGATAAGGTTACATGTTTGAACTCTGTGTTCCAAATACGATTGAAGGTTTGCTTACATCCAATACCACTCAATGTTGTATTTACTTCCGCCCATATATCTACCTTCTTGTAAACATCTAGGATGTCCAATTGTGTCTCCCTTGATCCATCTTGCATTTTTCTACTCTTGTGTGGCATTTTCTCTGCATTCTTCTTAACAAAGTCTCTAAGGATGGCTCTTCCCATCTCTGTGTGATCCCAAGCTACTCTTATTACCCCCTTGTTTCCATGCATTGCCCTCCTCACGCCATGCTCAAATTGTGTTTTGTACCTATAAAAAGATGTCTTTGGGATTCCATGAATCTCATACCATGCCCTTCCACATACCACTTGTCCATTAAAGATAATGTTGTACTTCCTTGTTCCCAAGTAATCAATCCTGCATGATGATTCAAACTTGTCAAAAACATAGTTTGTGCGGTCTTCAAATTGCAATCCCCAAAAGTATTTACGTAATTGTTGCATTGCTTCTCTATCAGCAAATTGACAACACTTTTCTTGGCAACAATCAGGCTTTCTATTGACCATACAATATGATCTCTTCTAAAAAAAAATTGATTTTTTTGCAGAAACATAATCTTCATTGGTATCTTTCATGTTTTTGGCACAAGCATTTGTAGAGACAAATTGCATGGATGATTGTTGTTGTAGCAGTGATGTTCCATCATCAAAGGTGACTTGTTTAATAGACCATCTTTCCAAAGTGACACAGTGGAGGTTGTCATCTATGTATGTTCCTGTGGTTTGATTAAGGGCTTTATCTACCACCACACTAACATCCTCTTCTCCTAGCAATTCAAAGTTTATCACATCATATGGAAAAGCCAATAATATAACCCCTATCCCAACACACACAGTGTTGCCTTCTGTCCATAGCATCACTCTACGTTCTCTCCAACTTTCACGAATGCTAAGAACATCAATATCCTCACAAGGTAGGACATGGTCTGATTCGTAATCATCTCCTCTGTCATGAATTGCTACTGAGTTTGAAACAACCACCACATCTTTCTTTCCCCATTTTGCAAAACCACCTACAGCTTCATGAACCTTCATTGCATCAATTGTTGGGAATGGCAAATACACTACTACATTTAAACATTTATCAATAGCCACTGAAATATATCCATCTTCAAGTGTTTCTCCATGGCATGTCTCATTTGGATGTATTGCATGCACTCTACCAAGTGCAACAATCTCATGATCAACTAGCAAATTCACAGTTTCTCCAAAATAAAATTTGTTATTCATGATACCTATACAAGTGAGAAAATGGAGACTTTATCATTTGTATGTTGTCACCTCTCAGAAAGAAGAAAATAGTGATGAAATTGCTAAATACAATGAAGTATCAAATTTCATTGAAACAAAAAAAATACTTAAACATTAGATAGAATGAGTCCAACTTCCATAATAGAAAGTATTAATGGAAATATCGTACAGAAAGAAGGGGATAGATTTGACCATATGGCCAAAAGCAAACTTTCTCATGAACTGTGCCGCCCTAAAGTAAATAAGAAAAGTTTCTTCTATTATTTTTAGTTGCCTTTATTTTATTTTATTTTATTAGCTACTCTTTGAGTAAGCAAAAACTTCCTTGTGTGTTCTCATTGGGAAAAGATATAGCAGATGTTCAAAGCTTGTAATATATCTATTCAACAGGAGAACAATGATTAAAATTATTTATAATGTGTATAGGAAAAGATTTAGCCACCTGGTCAAAAATCTATTGTATGCATTCCATACCATAGCAAATATAAAAATTATTTGTGACACCCATAGGGGAAAACATAGTCAAATGATTGAAACCTTTGTTGTATGTATTTCACATGACAAAAAGGATAAAAGCTCATTGTGGTCTCCATAGAAAAATATTTAGCCAAATGGTCAAAACTCAAGCCAAATACATATAACAAGGATAAAAGTTCATTGTGATGTTTATGGAAAAAGATTTAGCCGAATGGTCAAAACCTATATTGCAACTATTTTACACAAGACTTAGGATTAAAATTCTTTGTGATATCCACAAGAAAAGATTTAGCCATATGGTCAAAACATGTATTTAACCTAAATGATAGCAAGAATAATAATTTTTTGTGATGTCCATAGAACAAGATTTAGCCAAATGTTCAAAGCCTTTATTGTATGTCAACAATAATAAATAATTTCTATGATCTCCATCGAAAATATTTGATCAAATGATCAAAACCTTTATTTCATGTATTCCACATAACAACAAGGATAAATATATATTTTAGAAACTTTGACCTTGTGCTTAAATGTTGAAACCACAATGAGCTCTAAAAAATAGGAGATTTCATTCCCTATGATATAATGTTATAAATATTGAGGAAATTTTAGCATAAATTAGAAGCTATTTGAGAAGGAAAGATAATTTTTATTGTGGTTAAATATTTATAAATCTTATACTACCTACTTTCTGATAATAGTAAAATGTATCAAATATTACATTTTATTTTAAAGTTATACTATTTTAGTCTAAATCATGTTATATTAGTATATCGTACTATGTACATATTATAGAATATATTATCAAAATATATTTTAAAAATATATATATTAAATTAATTTATTAATAATTAACAAATAATAATTTAAATATATTAAATCATATTTTGTAAGATTATGTATATTAAATGTATCTAATATGTAATGTGTAATATCATTGAGGTTTTTGAACCCACCTTAGTGATAATTCAAGAGTAGAATCTCTAGTAGGGTAGGATACAGAGTATGTAGGCAAAATCTCTAGCTGTGGAAATAGGGGCAATATCCCAATGGTGGGTTCTTAAGGAGGGGCGGGGGGGAAGAAGCTGGCCTAGGAGAAAGGCCCCTGGTAAGAGTTTGAGGGCAATGTCTTCCTCAGTGGAGGTTTGGGAGAAATGCCCCCAGTTGGGGTTTTGGGATAGCACCCATTGTAGGGATTTGGGGGCAAAGCTCCCAATAGGAGGTTTAAGCGGTAGGGCCCTTGGTGGGGATATGCGAGCAACACCCCTAGTAGGAGGTTGGGGGTAGTGTCTCCAATGGGGGTTTGCGGGCAACGCTCCTAGCAGGGGTCCTAGGGGAGTGCCCCTCGTGTGGGGGTTCGGGGGCAACACCCCCAAGGGGGGTTCGGGGGGCAGCGCCCCCTTGTGGGGGTCTAGGGGCAATGCCCCCAGTGGGGGTTCGGGGGCAGCGCCCCCAATGGGGGTTTGGGGCCAACGTGCCCAACGGGGGGTCTAGGGGGTAGCGCCCCCTTGTGGGGGTCTGGGGGAAATGCCCCTAGCGGGGGTTCGGGGGTAGCACCTGGGGGTTTGGGGGCAATGCCCCCAACGGCGGGGTCTAGGGGCAACACCCCTAGTAGGGGTTCATTTCATGAGTCGGTCTTTACAACTAATCATGATGTTTTTCAAAATGAGTTTCTGTTCTCCTCCCTCTCTCTTCCACGCAACTCTCTAACCTGAGCATTTTCTCAGTTGCAAGTTTCGCATCTCTGATCCTCTGTGTTTTTATCTGTGCTCTTGTTGCCCCTCTCTTACTGCAGGTGTTGCAGCCCTAATCGTTGGCGGTTCTATCCCCCTCCTCTTCTTTGACTACTCTCCACTGTTTCATTTTCTCAAACTGAAACAGATTGTGCAGTGCAATTTCTGGTTCGAATCAGGGTATTATGACCAAAACTACATGTGTCTTCAAATCAGAAATCTTGCTCCAAGGCTTCAGTAATTGAATAAGACAGTGAATTTCTGGTTCGAATCATGGTATTATGACCAAAACTACGTGCGTCTTCAAATCAGAAATCTTGCTCCAAGGCTTCAGCAATTCAACAAGGCAGTGAATGATCACTAGTCTACACCGTGCCTGCTCCTACTTCACGGGTGATTTTTGTTACGTTGGCACACATTAATGACCTACTAATTACAACAGGTTTTCAACTTTTCCCTACTTCATTTCTGATTTTGAGTTAAACTACATTGATTATGACCATTTCAATCCATACAATTACTACAAATCACACTACTACTCTTTTGTATGACTAGTATTGAATAATATTAAGATCAAACACCAAAAGCATTTTCTAAATAAGAATCATGTATGAAAACTAAATGCAATATGTATTTCTATAGCAATGAGATTAGGCACTCACTCTTGAGAATTCAATGTTTTCTTCTTCTTCTCGATTGCTTGATTGATCTCATGGAGTGCTTGTCTTTTTTGTTGTCCAACCACTACCTTGCAAGTGATAGCTTCACTCTACGTCAATATTGAAAACATGACTTCTTGCACTGTTGAAAATACTCTTTTTTTTGTGAACATGAAATATATGATTTGTGTAATGTTGAAAAAAGTTTCGTAGATGTGAATATGGAATAAATGGTTTGTGCAATTCTTTTATCAATGATGAGTGATTTCAAAATACTAGCCTTTCTTTCTATTCTGTTATGTTATATATCTCAAGATTTTGCCTCAAGGCTAAACCTAGCATTATATTTGTTGTATCATTCCGTAATATTAGAGCATTTTATCAAGTTCTTATACATTATTATACTTTACTATATAGAACTTTCCATTATACTGTATTTTCATAGTAAAAGCATTACCATCAGATTTTATGGTTACACTCTTTATAATTTTGCAATAAGCATATGGCTATACAATACTTACAAATACTCAATATGATTTTGCCATAGGATGTAATTTGATCTTCTAACAACACATATCATGATCTTTCATCAATTTATAGATTAGACCATATGGTCAAAAAATTTCTTGCAATATAAGAAGTACTTTTTGTTATTTTATTCAATACAATCTGAGATTTGGCCGTGAGGTCAAATCTTTTCTTATAATATAAGAAGTATTTTATGTTCGTTTTTCTAATATACTGTGAGATTTTGCCATGTGGCCAAATCTTCTCCTTAAGCTATCTCTTGGCCAAAATAAGGACTCTTGTAGTATCACAATATCTTGCAACCAATCAAGCACTTTGTTCATTTTACTACAAGAATGACATTTTGCCATTTGGTCAAATGTTTCTTATATTATCAACCCTTGCTTACTTCCAAAAGGAAAGGCTAGTTTCTACTTAGAATTCCTTACTTTCTATAATTTGACCATGTGGTCAAATCTTGTCTTGCAACAAAAAAATCAATTTTTTGGAATTTAATCCTAAAAAATTAAGACTAAATATATGGTGGGTTCAATCACACAAATTTTGGGTATGCTAGATTTGGTTGTATGGAAAAATGTTCTAAGAAAAACATCTTCTATATTATCTCCAAAATGGAAGACCATGTTCTACTTGGAACTCCTTGATTACCTACTATATTTATAGGAAGTTTCACCATGTGGTCAAAACTTGTTGTGCAATAAACAAACCACTTTGTTTCCATACACCATCTTTTTTATTTTATATTTTCATAGCTTCCTATCTATATGTTCATATATAAATATCACATCATTTTGCCACAAAATAGCCACTTTTTCCATTCCACTACAAAATAAAAAGTGGCCATATGGCCAAATCTTTCATTTTGTTATCAATGCTAGCATCCAAGAATCCCCCATTCTTGTTTTGTTCAACCAGATGATCAAATCTAATCTCATAAATCTTGGAAACCATGAGACCACTTTTTCATTCCACTATAAAACAATATTTGGCTATATAGTCAAATCCAACTTCACAGCATGCTACAACAAATGAATAACTTTCTTCATATGGTTATGAAACTAGATTTGGCCATATGGTTAAAACTAGTTTATAGATATCATCTTATCTTGTAGGTTTCTCCATGAGGTCAAATCTCCACCTTTCAAGTGTTTTTCACTTTATCTTATCTTGCAACCAATCAAGCACTTTGTTCATTTTACTACAATAATGACATTTTTTCATTTGGTCAAATGCTTTCTTATATTATCAACCCTTGCTCACTTCCAAAAGGAAAGGCTAGTTTCTACTTAGAATTCCTTACTTTCTATAACTTGGTCATGTGGTCAAATCTCGTCTTGCAACAAACAAACCACTTTTTTGGAATTAGATCCTAAAAATTTAAGACTAAATCTATGGTGGGTTCAATCACACAAATTTTGGGCATGCTAGATTTGGTTGTATGAAAAAATGTTCTAAGAAAAGCATCTTCTATATTATCTCCAAAAAAGGAAGACCATGTTCTACTTGGAACTCCTTGATTACCTACTATATTTATAGGAAGTTTCGCCATGTGGTCAAAACTTGTTGTGCAACAAACAAACCACTTTGTTTCCATAAACTATTTCTTTCATTTCAATTTTTCATAACTTCCAATAAATATCATATCATTTTGCCACAAATTAGCCACTTTTTCCATTCCACTACAAAATGAAAATTGGCCATATGGTCAAATATTTCATTTTGTTATCAATGCTAGCATCCAAGAATCCCCCATTCTTGTTTTGTTCAACCATGTGATCAAATCTAATCTCATAAATCTTGCAAACCATGAGACCACTTTTTCATTCCATTATAAAATAATATTTGGTTATATAGTCAAATCCAATTTTATAGCATGTTACAATAAATGAATCACTTTCTTCACATGGTTATGAAACTAGATTTGGCCATATGGTTAAAACCAGTTTATAGAAATCGTCTTATCTTGTAGGTTTCGCCATGAGGTCAAATCTCCACCTTTCAAGTGTTTTTCACTTTATCTTATATTGATATCTATGGGATTTGCTACATAGCTATATTTGTTTATATGTGAATCTCATATCACAATAAACCGCATCCTCTCTTTAACTAGCCTTTAAAAACCCTATGGTAAAAAACCATGACAAAGTTTCTAATCCTATAGATAAGTCTTATGACTAAATAGGATTTGACCACATGGCTAAAACCAATGACAATGTTTCTACAATATAGCTCATTTCAAGGGAAACTTACGTGTGCAGTAATTAAAATGTTAACTTTGGGCCAAATGGAATTTTGAGATTGCTACATAACCACATTGATATATAGGTGGATCTCATATTGGACAAAATCTCATTCTTTGATTAAATAGGGTTTGACCACATGGCCAAAAATCTTAGCAAAGTTCCTAGAGTATGATCCTTGCATAGGAAACTTACATGGAGAAGAAATCCAATATTAACTTAGGGACAAAATCATCCATGACATTCTCTACATAACCACAATGGTTTTTCACTATATCTCATACCACACTCACACTCAACATTTCATTATCACTTGACCATTTGGTTAAGCCCATGGTCAAGTCTCACTATTAATAGAATTTGATCTTCTAACCGAAGTCCATGGCAAAGTTTTTACTATATGATTCTTGCAAGAGAAACATAATTAATGCTAACTTAGGGCCAAGATAATCCATGATATTTGATACATAAGCACACATATTTATGGTTGGATCTCATACCACGATTAATCTCAAATTTCAATATTTCATTTTATGGAAGAGTCCCTTTAGAGTACATTTGTCTTGTATTTCATAATATCTTGTGGTGTTGTGTTTTCAATTTTCAACTTAGAAATCTTATACATTTATTTGGGTTTTGTGAATTTTAAATATTTTTAAATCCACTTTTGTCTAACAACTTTTTCTCTTTGTAGAACTATTCAATGGCAAAGAAAGATAGCACATCCAAAAAGGAGACCCAAACCATTGATGGAGTTAGTGGTGGTTTTGTGTATCCATGGTATGTGGATGTTTATGATAGTCAAGGAAAAAGGGCTGACAATGTTCTCTTATTCACTTTAAAGAGTGATATTGCATTTTTTCAACAAGATGGTGTAATAGAGAAGATAACAGATGGATATGCTAGGAAAGAGGGAATACCATGTAATCTTGTTAAGATCAAAGGGAAAAATGTAGTATACAAACTTGATCCTTTGTCATTTCACTTTGCCCATATTAAAGAGGATGAAGAATACTCTTTGAAAACAATGGGATGGACCTTATTTGAGGAGGTAAAGGGCACAGAAGACATTATATTAGCATTCCAAGCTATTCAAAATATTGAGCTACTTTCCCCCTAACAAAAGAATGAAGCTCCAAGATAAACAAATAAACTTGAGATCTTCACCTTCTCCTCAAGAAGAAAATAATTCATGGAATCCCACAAGCTCACATGTTTGAAAAATTCTTTCCATTTGGTCCAACAACACAATTTCCTATTCTCATTGATAGGTGTTATGAGGCACCTCCTTTGTATACTTATAGGTCACTATATTGGGATTATGTAGAGAAGCTAACCATGTCTTTCATAAAGAATCCCATGAACCCAACAACAGCAGCATATCTTATGCCTTTTGTACAAGACAACAATGAGAAGAGACCCATGCATTGTGATGAGGTGGATGCTAATAAGTTGGACACTTATAGTTATTGGATTATATCAGGGCTTCACTCAACTCATGCAGCAAAGATATATATTCAGAGTAATACTACACGTTGTCTAGCAACCAAGCATTTATACACCACAAGAAATGCTAGAATATTAGTTGATGGTCCTGCAAAAATGTGCATTGAGCTTTCACGAATGACAAATATGGAATCGCATAATGTTATGAAGAATGCCCCTTATGTTGAGCAACTTCAACAATTAAGAGATCAGTGGCTAGCATTTGGTTCTCCACCAAAACCCCAACAAGGGCTTTCTAAGACAAGCTCTCAAAGAATACCATGGCAGGTAATCACATATAAGCTTACCTTCTTTTTTTGTGAAGATTAGTGTGATGCTCTTTCTTTTGTTCTATGCTCACTATTTTGATCTTTTTTTTGCAGAGATTTATGGCATACATTGGAGAAAATTGTGCATCTAGAGATTTCCATATGATTGTTAGCTCCCGAGAAATATTTGATAGTTATCAAAATCATGAAGTGATACTCTAGAGGTGAACTTATATCCCAAGAGGAGAGTTCGACAAAAAAGGGAAGGAAACCTTCTCTTGCTGCATTTCACTGCCTTATGGATTTAAAGGATTTAGACATCCTTTCACTATAAGAGGAGATCAATGAAGGTCATATCCTTTTTCTTAGAAACAAATGAGATAAGGAAGATATGATTGACATGGAAACAAGGGCTAAGCAAATCATGCAAGACAGGGTCCTAAAGGAGGAATTAGTCACTCTTTTCAATGCTTCAGTTCAAGAAAGTAGCACTGTGATGAAGACTTGGGAAGACCTTGTTGATGATTATGATATCAATGATGAAGTCTACACAAAGATTTTAGGCATTTGCAATGATTGGGTATCAAAGAAGCTCACACGTGGAGCTGATGCAAGGTCCCTACCAAATGGAGCAAAAGATATTGTGAGCTTCCTAATTGGTAAAAAGGAAAATCCTCTTCAATCCTCCACTACTTCCCCTTGGCATGTATATGTTGTCGGATGCAATCTAGAAACCTTTGATCTTATACATAATGTTTACAGAGATCCAATTACCATTGGGGTTGTTGTTCTAGATGCAGCACATGGGGTTGAGGGAATGAAATGGGACTCTATAAAGTTTGGAAAGGTTGTATCCACTCTACTACAAATGACATGTGAACTTAAACAATTCATGTTATCATTTCTTGATCGAAAACAAATGGCAGCTTTGGAAAATGCTCTTGAAAGCATTACTTGCAAGTATCGCATGATAGTTGGTAGTGTTGACTTCTTACCAATGGATAGAACGTTTGCATTTGGATCTATAGATTCTTTTGTGGTTTTGACATTAGTGACCATGGAGAAAATCTTCATCAATTTTGAGCGATATATAAACAATGACAACAAGCCTTCCATTTTGGACTTTGAAGGCTTGGACAAGGAGTGTAATGATGAAGATCTTGAAGAAGAATAAAGGATTGCAAAGGCCATTTTGAGAAAGAAAATGAAAGTTATGGAAACTACAATCAAAGCATTCAATGATGCTCATGAGGTTGTATTTGATGTATATGCAAGTGGACTTGCATCTAAGGTGGCATTGGTAAATCATATGAAGACTATTACAGTGGTTTGCAACACTCAAGAGCAAAGAGAGGTTGAAGCCCAATTGTGGAGGGTCCATGAGAGTGCAAAAAAAAATTCAAACTCCCAAGAGGTTCCTCCTACTAGAGTTCAAGTTCTTGAAGTACTACCCGAGGGCATAGAAGAATCAAGCCAAGATATAGCAAGTCTAATTATGAAAGAGAAATGAAGGGCTACTTCAGGTGCTTAAACTCTGTTACTTCTCCTGTCATCAAGGAAGACACATTGATGTGATTTTGATTTTTTTCTTGAGAAGTTAATTTCATTTGCATTTGCAATATTTTCTTTCTTTGATGATATTAATTAAAGAAACTGTCTTTGGTTTTTTAATTTTTTATAAAAGGTACCAAGCATGTTTGGTTTTAAAAATCTATTTAAGTAAATATTTTGCTAAATCGGTATTAAAGAGCTCGTTAAAATTTATCATCCTTTGTAAGGATAACTGTTTAATTGTAATCTAGTGTGTAAGAATACTTATCATAATGAAAAGTTTGAGCTAGCTATGCAAAATTTATTTAAGTCTATTTTAAATCGTATTTCAATTAAACTCTTATATGTGTTGTGTTATGATCTTGTCATGTTAGTTTTGGTTAGATTTGTCCACATGGTCAAATCTCTTATCTCTTATAGCCTCTTTTACTACATCACTAGTGTATGTCTATGCATGTACCTTAGGATAAGAAAGCCAACAATATATTTCACATCCCAAAAAAGATTCATTGCACCTCGCAAAGGAGTTTTACCTCAGTAATAAATATTGCAACAAAGATTTCTCTCCAATGTATCTTTTGAGATGTGTATATGGAATATTAAGGTAAAATCCTTGTTACAATTCGTAAGTTTAAATATCTATGGAATATAACTAGTTCAAAAATAGAATGGTTAGTCCTTAAGAAGAAACTATGAAAACTTATTCAAATAGAGTATAACTTATCTCAATTAAATTGTCATGTGTCACTTATATGTGACATAGTTTTGGCCACATGGTCAAAAGTATCATGTTTAAATTTTCATTTAATAATTAGGACTAATAAACATTTTCTTTGTACATGCCATTTTGAAGGCCTTTTTAAAAACTAAGTATGTTAAATACTATAATGATAATATAATTTGTGCAACTAATTATAAGAATCTATTGTTAGTATCTCAAGTATACTTATAACTAGCAATAAAAAGTAGGTATGGAAAAATGACTTTATTAGAATAGATTTTACTTCAAAAAAATCGTCATATATATTTTTTTCACCTCATGATATTAATTTTGATTAGATTTGACCACGTGGTCAAATGTCTCTTTTCTTAAGATATCATTTTTTAAGTAGTACCTATTTATGTATTTATCAATGTGAAGTGAAATTGCTTTAGTGTTCTATGCCAGTTCATAGCTCAAACATTAGGTAGAATGATAAGGAAGTAAATGAATCTAATGTGCTTCTTTTTCTTCTTTGTAACTTCAACTAAGACATGTATGGTTGGATATCTAACAGATTCAACAACAGTAGAGAACGATGATGTGATTGATGTTTCCTTGATAAGAAATGCAACACAATTATGTGTAATACACCATTGAGATCAAGTATTACACAATTATGTGTAATACTTGATCTCAATGGTCTTCTTTTACAACGATGCTTTGCTAAGTCTAAAAGGTTTCAAAGCTTTCAAATGGGAAAGCAATGGCTTGTTCTTCGACCAGGATGTATGGAGTTTCTTGAAGCTTTATTTGCAAGATTCCAAGTGGGATTTTGGTCAATAGCTTTACATAAGAATGCCATGGCAGTTATTAAGTGCTTGGAGATCCATGCAAAAAGGAAGTATCCTTTCTTCATGATTTGGGGTCAAGAACAATGTCATAGACATCGACTCAAAATCATATATAGGCTAGATAAGATGGGAGTAGAAGCAATGTTCAAGCCTCTGAAGTATGTATGGGATCAATATGGAGATGTTTGTCAGCATACCAAGACTATTCTCATAGATGATAGTCCTTACAAAGGATGTCCAAATCCTGTTGAGAATTGCATTTATCCAAAAACATTCAAGATTGATCGTGAAGACTCTATCTTGATCAAAGAACTTCTACCATACTTGACTCGCTTAAGCAAATACCATGATGCACGTGAAGTCATCAAGTTTGATCGATATGGACAGGATCCAGTTCAATATGGAAATGAATTGTATGCTCCATTCAAGGTTGTCAATGATGAATGGACTAGAACAGAGAATGATGGTATTTCATCTTCATCATCAGCACCCCACGAGACCATGATTGATAAAGATAGTATATATGTTCAACCTTCAATTACTTCTTGCTTCAAGACACCATCTATTATACAAACATCCTCAACAAATGCCTCACGTCATCCGTCTCTTACATTGAACAGCTCACAATTATCCATGTTGAAGCAGACTCCTTTAGTCTCTACTTTGAAAGATATGGAAGCAATCCAACTTGCTCACGAGTTAGGATATCACAAACATTTCATGAATGGTAGTGCAACTAAGCGTTTTATACAAAATCTACAAAAATTGTATTTTTCCAATATACATGATGTAACAAGAAGGCGCTGACTCTATATGGACTAATTTTGACTTTCATAATAGATATATCCCTTACATTAAAGGCTTTTGCATGGCTATGAAATATATGCTTGTTAGAAATTTAAAGTGTTTTATGTAATTACCTTGGTGTTTCTAAACACCGCCAATATCAATGAGAGAATCTACTTGATGTTTTTTATCGTTTCAATAACATTAGTTAATTGTGTTGAAATTTCTTATAAAGTGGTTTAAATCCTATGTTATACTTTATGATAGTCTACTATACAAACATACTCAGCAAATGCCTCGCATCGTCTATTACTTACATTGAACAACTCACAATTATCCATGTTGAAGTAAACTCCTTTAGTCTCTACTTTGAAAGATATGGAAGCAATGCAACTTGCTCATGAGTTAGGATATTAGAAACAATGGTAGTGTAGCTAAATATTTTATATAAAATCTACAAAATTTGTATTTTTCCAATATACATGATATAACAAGAAGGTGCTGACTCTATATGGACTAATTTTGACTTTCATAATAAATATATCCCTTACATTAAAGGATTTTGTATGGCTATGAAATATATGCTTGTTAGAAATTTAAAGTGTTTTATGTACTTACCTTTGTGTTTCTAAACACCACCAATATCAATGAGAGAATCTACTTGATGTTTTTAATTCTTTCAATAACATCAGTTAATTGTATTGAAATTTCTTATAAAGTGGTTTAAGTCCTATTTTGTACTTTATAACCATCTACTATACAAGCATACTCAACAAATGCCTCACATCATCTATCACTTACATTGAACAACTCACAATTATCCATGTTGAAGTAGACTCCTTTAGTCTCTACTTTGAAAGATATGGAAGCAATGCAACTTGCTCATGAGTTAGGATATCACAAACATTTCATAAATGGTAGTACAGCTATCTACAAAAGTTGTATTTTTCCAATATACATGATGCAACAAGATAGTGACTCTATATGGATTAATTTTGACTTCCATAGTAAATATATCCCTTACATTAAGGGCTTTTGCATGGCTATAAAATATATGCTTGTTAAAAATTTAAAGTGTTTTGTGTAGTTACCTTGGTGTTTTTCAACGCCACCAATATCAATGAGAGAATCTACTTAATGTTTTTTATTCTTTCAATAACATTAGTTAATTGTGTTGAAATTTCTTATAAAGTGGTTTAAGTCCAATTTTGTACTTTATGTCTTATCTAACAAATAAGTCTTAATTGATAATAAAATTTATGTCTATTTCTTTGGAAACACAAACCATTGGTCAAAGGCTAAATATTTAGTCTTAGAAAAATCATAAACTTCTAGCTTGGTATATAAGTCTTTATTTTATGATATGAAAATTCATTTAGCTGGTCAAAGTGTGAAGCTAGTTAATTTTGGCCAAAGTTAATATCCATCTTGTCCATATATTGTCAAGATAGATAGAATTTTTAAATAAAAGATATTTCTATATCATGCATATACATACAAAAAGAACCATCACATCATAGGTTATCCAAACTTATTACGATATGGTATTAGATCAAGTTATTAAACCACACCTAGTTAGTGGTGACTATTTTAAGGTCCTAGTTCATGAAACTTATATATGTCACTTTAAATGATGCTATATCTAAAAGAAAAAACTCGTATTATAATATTTTCAAATCCATAACATTATAAAATTTGGCCATGATAACATATTTTCATATAATGTTTAAGGCTCTTGTATTCTAAATTCTCTCTCTACTCCATCAAACCTTTCTATTCTTACATTAAACTTGGAAATTTCCTAGGTATATACTAGTTAAGCCTCCTTGATGTTTCTACCACCATACAACATCATATTTTGTTAGGATGCTAGAAAAGATAGAGGTGAAATCCAAATCTCGTAATAGCCACATAGCTTACATTCATCATTTAAGCTCTCAAGATGTGTGATCTCATATTTGTAACATACAAAGTACCCTTTAAAGATAAACATAAACATAGTGTTCTCTTTCATTCACAAAAGTAAGACATTCATTCAAAGTGCGACTTGGAAAATTCCCAAAATCTCTAATATGGTGTTACTATAGCAACTTCCCATTTCATTAAAACTAACATCCTTGCTAATGTCAACTCATGGTAACATGATTAAAACATCTATATCCCTTTTGCTCAAGATAATATTCAATAAATACACATTTTTTTACTTTGAGATCTAATTTACTACACATCTCATCAAGAATATGTAGATAAGCAATATATCAAAACTCTTTTAGATGGGATAGATTGGGCTCTCTACCCATAAACTTCTCTTCACATGTCATACCATACACCATTCTTCAATGAACCATCACCATCATAGTGTTCATAAACTTGTATATAACAATCAAATGTTTACTTTTATCATCATTGTTTTTGCTACTAGATGCATATTTACATTGCTCTTTTTTTCCATTTCTAATTTTAGCCTTCTTTTTTTGAAGTAATTTTTTTAAATGTAGCCTTTTTTACCACAATGCCAACACTCTCTACTATTACCAGAATTGTATTACCTATTAGAATCTTTTCCTCTTTGGCTTCCCCTTCCTTGGGACTAATGTCATTTTTTATTTTGCTATGCATCATAACCTCTATCATGACCTTTATCTCTATTAGTAGAGTAAAACACTTATTCAGAATTATTCTTGCTTTGAGAAGAAAATGAATCCAAGCCAAGGTTCTCCTCCTCAAGTATGAGAATAGAAATCATGCCTCCAAAACCAAGGATATCATCCCTCATATTCATAGATGACCTAAAGCTCTTATATTCATCTCCGAGCCCATTTAAGTATGCACACACAACATTATCATCAACTATCATGCTGATATATCTAAGAGCTTCCATAATACTCTTGAACCACATATTCAAGAATTTGGGAATTTTCATAAAGTTATAGAATTCCTAATTTGATCAATATTTGGACATATGGTCAAATCTTATCTCCTTACTTGAAGGCGAAAATTTCCCTAGATTCTATATAAGCAATCCACCCAAGTCCCACTCTCAAATATGGGGTTAAGATTTAGCCACTTGGTCAAATCTTTACTCCTTATTTGAAAGTGGAACTTGGGAGATTACCAAATTCTCTAATATGATATTCTTGATCTTCAAGGCATAATCATTAATGGATAATTTCTCTCTTTTCACTTAGTTTAGCTAGACTAGCTTGAGCTGCAGCTTTTTGGTCTTTGTATTTGCTTCAAATAGCCATGCCAAATTATTCCATGCAATAGCGAGGGTTTGCCAATACATGACTTTGCCAATACACGTCTTGTAAATAGCCAATTATGCTATCTCTAATACTAAACAGATAGCTAATACATGACTTTACTTTGTGTTTGCTTCCAATCTTTCTTAGCCTTTAAGAGTTTTGTAGCAGTATTTTGTATAGGAACTTCAAGTGCTATCACCATGTCTCCTTTAATGTAAATCTGAACACCTTTGCCCTTCAAGAAATTTGTCATCCTCAACTTTCATGCAAGATAATTATTGTTATTAAGCTTCTTGTTAACAATCTAGTTCAAGTTGTTAGACATATGCAAGATAATTATTGTTATTAAGCTTCTTGTTAACAATCTAGTTCAAGTTGTTAGACATTTTAACAAAATAGAAAACCTTACAAAAACTTGCAATCTACAAGCAAAATGATACTGGATACAGCACAACTAAATACATAACCTTTTTCACTAACTATATAACAATGATAGAAATTTGTTATCCGCATACAAATGCCTTTTATTTTTGCAACTCAGCAAATATCTACAACCTTAAAAATTCAAAATTTGTAACATATGCACCTATAAATGGCAGACACAATCAAAACTCCAACATATCCAAAAATTGTTGTTGGAACCACTTAGAGGCTCAAAATGGAGGTCGAAATGACCTCACATACCAAAAATCACAATGGACTAGTCTTAAAGGGCTGTTGTAGAGTACATAACCCTATTCTTTCTACTCACCAAGTTTCCTTATAATTGGAGACTGTAGCCATGCTAGCTTGAAGTGCCCCTTGCAACTATAGCCTAGGGAAAATTGAGCAAGGTAGAAGAGCTTCTTACCTATTACTTGTTTACTTGTTTTTGTGCTCTAAGGCCTTCACCTTATCCTTTAATCGAGTCCACATAGTGGTGGGACGACTCTACTACCATGAGAATGGACAAGAGAGAAGAGAGGTGAAGCATCCAAGAGTGCACATACACAAAAGCAATGGACACTTGAGAACCATCACCGAACACACAAGTGAATAATATCATGTCATATCACCAAGATATGTAGTGGTGCCAGCTCATGTAGAGCTCAATATCTCAACATTATTATAGCATGATAGTTGTAACGATCTTCTCTGAAAAACTATCAAAGCTATTAATATTATTATTCTTTCATGTAAATTATATATATTATATTAACTAATTAATATAGTACATAAATAGTGCTATAATTAAAATATATATCCATGAACTTATAAATAGGTAGTATTGTTCAAGCTCTATAGTGTACATAAATTAACCATAGCTATATTGAATATAAATAATATTTTTAATATATTATATTATATTTTTACTAATAAAATATATAAGAGATTCCTAAATAGTATATATGAGTCATGAAAAATTAAAAACATAATTTTTATGACAATAGACTTGAAATCATGGTTTTTGCCTATAAAAATTCTAATTTTGGAATTATGTCTATGATACCTTATCTACTAGGTCTATTCCAGTCAATTTGAGTACATGTATGTCTATATTCTAAGTTTATATGAGAAAGTTACAACAAAAATAAGTTACAAGACTGCTTTAGAATTGTTTAGACTACATAGATACATGGAGTTTCTGTTTCTTACTTTTTCTTTTTTTGAGTTATGTATATTAATTTTCTCTTATATTCTTGAATTTCATTATGATAATTGATATCAAAAGTAGAATAATTAAGAGTCATGCATATACATCTAACTTGGTATATCATATAGGTTAGAATGGGCTTTTCTTGAGAAATACATTTTATAAATTCACATAAAAGACAATTAATTGAGGCAATTCTTCATCTTCGTCTTCATCCAACAATTTGAGATTGTGATTGTGAATGAGATTGAGAGTGAGAGTGAAATTGGGATCCCTTATCATATATATGATATAAGCTCAGGGGTGTTTGGAAGGTTCAAGCTCCATATTGGAGTGCATGTTGTGATGTTTTATTATTTCTACTCTATAGACTTAATAATATATTATATCAACTTCTCTTCTTCTCTATTTTCTCCATATGTTTTTAAATTCAATTTGATTGGCTATGTGATTTATTATGATTATGAAGGAGTCATGTTACAAGTGGTATCAAAACAATTTTGATTTGTTAATATAGAAAGCTTGGAGCAAAAGAATCAAGCAATATGAAGAAACTATTTAATGTTTTTTTATTGATATGAGAAGAGAAAAAGCTAGCAAGGAAGCTATAAAGATATCAAAGATCATCATGGATCTATGAGGTGAAGCAAATACAACCCGTATGGGTGGGTTGACTAAAAAGCCACCTTAACAATCTAGGTCACAAAAACAAGCAAAGAGAAAAGAAATATATTTTGAAGATGATGTTAGAGAATCTACTATTGAGAATGATGATTTTCTTATAAACTTAAAGATGGAAGGAAGATTTAATTATGAAGCTGATGTTTGTGAGAGTGAAAATAAATAGTCAATAAGAAAGTGATGGAGATAATCAATAAAACTATATCTATATGAAACACAATAGTAGTGTAAGGATTATCTGAGATTATGCGATCTTTGAATTTGATATTTTTTGTATGATTCTTCATAACAATTAAAACATATAAGCAAATTTCTCTATTTTATTTGTCTTATTTTTGAAATATTATTCTACATATTTTTACATTGGTTAGATATTATTTTGTAGTTTAATTCAATTAAAAGATATTTATATTAAATTTTTATTTTATTTTAACTCATAAGAAATGGTTTTTTTGTAGAAAAAAGAAAGTTCTTATGCTTTGGTATATTTGAAAATTATTGTACTCATAAAGTGAAAAAAAAGAATATTATATCTATTAGGCATATAATTATGTATTTAATTTATAATAACTGAGGTGTGATTGTATTATTCTATTCTTTGTCAATATGGTTATGGAAAATACTTTTTATCACTTATTAAATCATAAATTTTAAAATTCTTTAATTTTTTAAGGATGTTGAAGTTTTATTCTAGTAAAAAATCTCTTTAAAGATTTATTTAAAGATAATTCTTTTAAGGGAGAAGACAATAATGATTTTTTTCACGATTATAAGGAAAACATATTTAAAAATTACTAAATATCATACTTCAAATATTTAAAAGAAAAAAATAATACAAATCTTCTTAATTAGTTGAATTTTTATTTTTTAAAAACTTGAAAAAGAATATTGATAAGAGTATTTGATTATATATATATATATAAACCTTTTATTGAGAGTTTCAATCTTAAGGTAGTTATTTTCTTAAATTTAGTAAATACTTGATTTAAGAGTAATGTGATGATTAGTTTGTAAGTTTCTTTAAAGTGAATAGACTTTTGCTACTAAGAAATTATCTTATTTCATAGATTAGTTTTTCATGGAATATATGCTTTAATCCAATTAAATAAATTAGTATGAGAGAGAAATGAAGGTTCTGCTTTTGAGGCTTATCAGTTCATTATTTCAAAGGTGAGCTTTACATTTCTGTCTCTCCCCTGCAAACTCATGTAAAGTTAACATCTCATGTGGACATTAGATAGCAAAAGCTTTACTTATATATAGTGGTAAATAATAAATCACTTTCTAAGGATTATTTATTACATGATTATTCTTATATTATATTTCATAGAGTATGTAATCTCAAACTTATTTGGAGAAGAAGAGTAAGAATCACATACAACCATACTAACTAGACAACTTTTATGTAGCATATCATGCAACTATCTTAGGAATATTTAAGCTATATGACACTCAACCTTTTGTCAACTAGGGGTATAGAGATAAGAAACTTGTCAAACTTGTATCTTATCATGTTGCAATGTTCATGCCCTTGTTGGTCATTGTTAACCTATGGGGATGAGTAGCACACACATTACTATCCTAGTGGAACCCAACCAAGAAGTTTTCAACAAACTCTTGGAGTGAAGCCAATGCAGTACTCTACCACCTTACCTATCACAAATATATTTTTATAAGCCTCATGAAATGAGCTTTGGGAATTAGTCTATTAAAGGACTTTTGAGACCTTCCAATTTTTCTAAGCGCATTTGTGTGCTAGCTCAGCATCTTCTTCAATGTTTTTTTAAATTGTTTTTATTTTGTAAAGTTAAAGGCTCCTTGCTTGCCCTTGCCAAAGTTCCTAGTTTTTGGGGACTTGACCTTACCAAAGTTTCCAACTTCTAGGTACTTGCCCATACTAAAGATACATGGCTAGAGTTGGGAGCATGTGTGTTGGTGGATGGTTGGCCCTATGCCTCTTCTATTTATGATTAATCTCTTGTAGCCTCCTTATCATGTGTTGTATGGTCAACTCATCTCTATGGCTCTTTACTATCATCTTCATTGATGGGTGTTCTATCTGCCTCTTGGGTCTTCTAAGGATTTTCACTCCGGTTAAGGATTGCTTCTTTGTGATTATTGGATGTACTCTGTTGAGATGTAGAGAGATAAGATATGTAGAGAGGCAAGAGGGAGAGAAGAGACACACCATATACACTCCCAAAGACTACAACATATTGATCACAATCTACATATATATAGGTGAGACCTAGTTTAAATAGGATGAGCTATAAATAGCACCAACACCCCCACTCAAACAAAGGTCTCTAGTTGTGGATGAAAAAACCCTTGGGGAGCACAATGAAAATACTTGAGCTCAGTGCCTACAAGGAGTATGTACAATGGCACTACAATGTCATAGTAGATTAATTCCCAAAGATTGAAGTTGAGACAACTCTAGGTTTCGGGCGCACTAGAATGAGACATGCTTCATTGAGTCCTTTAGTGTATATATCTGCAATCATATGATCACTTCGACAACGTTCAATCATGATTGTGCCTTTCTTTACTTCGTATTGAACATAATGATAATGCACTGAAATATGTTTAGACTTGTTATGTTGAACATAGTCTTTAGCAATACTAATAGCACTTTGGTTATCACATCAAAGTGGTGTGTTGGAGAGAGGAGGATGGCCAATATTTAATAGAACTAGTTGAAGCCATACTAACTCTCGAGCTGCTAAAGATGCACCTACATAATATCTTGATGTTTCTAAGCTGAACCAGTCTTAACAATAGTATTTGTGCAAAATCATCTTCCTACAACTACTCCTTCTGGTAAAATACCAATTACTACTTGGACATGTGAAACTCCTTTTCAAAAATTTGGATGTATTTCTTATATTCATATACCCAAAGAGACTCACAAAAAACTTGATCCTCCTAGTTTGAAAGTTATCTTCATTGGATATTCAACTTTTTCTAAGGGATACAAGTTTTATGATCCATCTTCCAAGAAGGTAATCATAAGTCGTGATGCTATTTTCAATGAGCAACTTATGGCCACTACATGGTCTTAGAAGGATGTTGGGCATACGTGGTTACTAGAGGACCTTGATAATACAAAGTCATTATTCACTTCTTTTCCTTTTCTATATGATGATGAACCTACTTCATGGGATAATATTGACTCTTCAAATATGGGTTCACAACCTGTACCTAGTATTGTTGATGATGACCTTCGCATTGATCTTTATGTTGATCTTCCAATTGATTGTAATGTGTCCACTTGTTATCTTCAGGACACGTCTTAGTAGTCCATCGGAAAGGATGTCTAGAAAGCTCTGCCCGACACTCCCATGGAATGTTACGGGGTTTGCGATCTAGGACTTTCCACGTCTACCACGTAGCGGAAGTATTCCAGACGTTCCCACTTAGGACGACCTAAATTAGGGTTTTTCCTATTGGTCATTTCCTAACGGCAACTAGCGTCGAACCCGAGCGAACTACTTTACTCAAAAACGCTAGGTTCGAGGCGGATTCACGCTGCACTTGGTTCAAGGAGAATGGGAAATGAGAGGGATACGAAGCTCAACCTCTCTGCCATAAGGCATAGTCCCATTCCGTTCCCCTAAAACAATGTAAATAGGGATCATCTATAACTTAGACTCTAGGTCAACACTCTTGCTATTCGTATTCTTTGAACGAGCTTCCTGCTGTCCATCTTGATTGAGAAAAGTTCCCAGCCAACCGTGACCACCCATCCGTAGGATGGACCTATGGCCACATCCATCACACTTTCCTCAAGTTGTTTAGTTATTTAATTACCTAACACATTTAGTTGGACATGTATGAATCGGCTTCCCTAATTAGCCCATTAGGTACTGGCTCCTTCACGTAATCATAGCACTTGACATAGAAAAGCAATGTCAAACAAGTTCATTTTTAACAGGTTATCATATTTATATTTGAAATACATAAAGTCCAGCCCATAAGCTTATCCACAATCTACCCGAAGGCTATCCAGCAATCCACAGGGATCACTAATCCAAGATTCTGCCCGTAGACTAGTATGCGGGCCTCGAGATCCAATCCTGAGTCACGTTAGCCTCTTGTGCAAGGCCCAAAAGGCGAGGGATTTACGGCCAGAGCCCCCTTGGCACCCAAGTGTCCTCCTGCTCCAAGTAGCGCTCAACGGAGAGACCTCTTGCGGCGGGTTCGGTCCGCTTTCCCAGCGTGGTTAACAACCCCATTGGTTAGGGTTAGGCAGGCAGTCGGGGGTAACTAAAGCTGCCTCACCCTTTAGGCCTTCAACTTGAAGTACTAGATATCCATTTATCCTTTAATTCTTTGATCAAACAAAGCAAAAAAGTGCTCTTAAATCTATAACAAGCACAATCATTTCCATTGGTCGTTATTGTTGGCCAACTACTAAGGAGTGAATCCTTATTTCTAAATGCATCCACCACTCAATCCAAGATTACTTCCGACTTGGCAAGATCCCCTATATCCTGGGTTAGGGAATACCCTATTAACCCAACTTAATCAATACCTTAAGTTCATATGTTATTCCAATTTATTGGCTTGTCCTTTGCTTCCAATCAATTGTCTTTACCCAGAAAGATACTATATTAGGACGATTATTCATCCTCTTGCAAGATAACTTGCGTAAGAGTCTGCCAATCTCACTCCGAGGAATTTCCCATTTCTTTGTGATCAAATCACAAGATCATGCGACTCTACAAATTGACGCACAAGTGTCACATCAATTATGGGACTATTTACCCATCGAATGGAGTCACGAAATAATTTGTTCCTGATGGCATTAGGCCGACTTGTCAATCCTAGGGTTTCAAATTTCATCTTTTTAGTAAGAGATTCATAGGAAAACCCTAGATCACTTCTCGCAAGTAGGTCCTACTATCCCTAAATTCCATGAATGTGGGCAAATATTAATTGTATAGGAGTTTTCGTTTTTGGCAATATGTACGACTAGGTAAATGTCTTCACCGGGCTAACCCTAGACAGTTCCTTGGGATACGTTGCATTGAATTAACCCTTTTCTAAATGAGTACTCCGCGGTTTTAGGTGTTTGGGTTTATGCTAATTTAACCTATCTATTCTTGAAGATAATTACGCTATCATTTCCATAACCACGACCTATTGTCTACGTGTAAGTTGATTTCCAAATCCTTACTTTTTGGTTTAAGATCAAGCATAGGTTAGGTTATAGCCTAATTCCAATTAATCATTCTACAACATGAGAACAAGATTCATGCTAAAACATGCAGCCTTTTACTACTTTCATTTCTGAATGAATTTGTCATATGCAGACTTACACACTCTTTTGTTGATTTAAGTTTTTAGGCCACTCGCCTGGAGTAAAATCTTCTTCACGCAACCCTAGCAATTTCTTACGGTTTCTAGCAACTTTCTTTAGGAATTATTTCGAAAAAGATGTTCAATAATGCAATATGTGGTTTATTTCTTCGACGTGTACTATCATAATTTTGGTTTGTAAAAATGGACATTAATCAAATTTCAATTTATTGCAATGCATAAAACTACTTGCTAGAAATGCATATCAATTTTCTGCTCACTTTATTTTGTTCGTTTTATTGGAAATACTAATGGCCGAACTCTTCTGTCTCGTGAGCTAATTCTTTCAAAATTAACCAAAGTATTTAAGACGAAAAATGCATCCTATCTCCAAAAATTATTCATGCACGATTGAACTATAACATAAAATAAAAATTAGGAAGTAAAACCTGGACTTGTGGTGAGATGTCCACGTGGATACTAGGAGACCATCCTCCTGCGGTTGCGCCTTGGGCTTTCTTAGGAGCCATCGTGAATGCGGCCTTTCCGTTTTGGATGTAGCTTTGTGAAAACTCCCTTTGTAATTCCACTGTTCCTTATGAATGTTTTTTTTCCTTCCTTTCATAGAAGCTCCGGTGCAAATTGAATACACGGAAAGGGGGTTTAGCACTCGGGCTAATTTGGGAGGTTGAAGGAAATCCAAAGAGACAAGCTTAATGAGCCTTTTTAAAGGCCTCAGATAGGACCCATGGATAAGGGGTATTAACTGGACTTTTAACGGATTGAAAAAGGGGGCAAAAGGGTGTAAAAAGTCCTTTGAAGGAATATTTATGTGGAGGAGGGGAGAAAACCATGGGAAGGGTTTAAATCCCGGAAAGGGGTATTTTAAAATCCTCCACAAGTAAGGCCCATTAAAGCCATGGGAAAGGGCTTAATGGCCTTTTAAAGACCCATGAGAATAGGGAAAATAAAAGGTGTGAAAGAACCTTACAAGGGCTTTTGTATGGGGGAAAAAGGTGTCAAAGACCCTTAATAGTGGATTTTTTGTGGGGGAAAAAAAAGGGGCTTAAAGAGGAATTTTGTATGAAGGGGAAAAAAGGGCTTAAGGATCACATGAAGACCCTTCAAGGAAATTTTGGGGGGGGGGGGGGGGGGTGGGGCGCGGGGGAAAGGGGGATTATAGAGTCCTTAGGAGGAGATCTCGTGTATGGGGGAAAAGTATGGAAGAGGCACATGAAGGGGCTTTGGATTCTTGGGGGCAGGGGGGGTGCTTTAGCAAGTCCACATGAACCAGGGCTAGGAGGGAGCCCGAAAGAAGGATTTGAGGGCGTTTAATGTGGAAGGGGGCTTAGGAGGCCCAACCTTGGAAGCTTCCAAGAAGCTTCCAAGGCTTCTAGATATTACAGAAGCCCTACATGGAAGGAGAAGGGGCGATACATGACGATGTCCCACGTACAGGGCGGTCTGCAGTGGTGGTGGCACTACTGTGGCAACTGCTCCTCAATTCGGCGGCACTAGAATTCAGACAGCCTCCCTCTGTTCTCATGACCACGGCAGCGACAGCTAATTGGCTTCCTACCCTCTCGTTTCTATGCCAGCAGCGACGCCCTTCCATCCTCCCACCATCCTCGATTTAAATAGGTGAGGGGAGGGGATCCTCTCTCCCCCATGCGTCACTACGCATGGATTCTCCCACGTGGAAGCTCTAGCAAGGTGCTTAGTGGCCTTGCTAAACCCTTCTCCTCTAGCACGATAGTTGGCTGGAGGAGAGAGGGATTATTTTTTCAAAAATTGCTATTATCTTAACCTAAGAGGATATTCGTATACGGAATGCGTAGTTAGATTCGGGTATATTACATTCTCTCCCCCTTGGAGGAATCAAGATGTCCTCATCTCGAGATAAACTGGGGATATTGATGGTTGAGAGAGCTTTCATTTATCCAAGTGGCATCCTCCTCGGGATAATCTTTCCACTGGACGAGGCATTCTCTCAAGGTTCTGGATCTCAGTTGTCTCTCCCTAACATCTAAGATCCTATCAGGCCTTAGTTCAAGGATTCCTTGACTAGGCATTATAACTTGTTGGTCATGAAGTACATGGTTAGGATTAGATACATACTTCTTCAATAGGCTGATATGGAATACATTATGAACCTTTAGGTTCTCAGGAAGTTGGAGTCTATAAGCATTAGGTCCTAGGCACTTGAGGATCTTGTACGGTCCACAATACCTTGGCCTTAGCTTCTTGCAATTTCCTAAGGATAGAGAACTCTTCTTTGGACGTATGCAAATGAAGACCATATCCCCTTCCTCGAAGATTCTATCTTGACGCTTCAAATCTGCGTATGCCTCCTGTCTATCCTTGGTAGCTTTGATGTCCTGTCTTATTGACTTTATTTGATCATCCATCTCTTCCAACATCTGCCTTGAAGATTCAACCCTCAAGGTTGGATCTGAGAAGTTTAGGGGACTTCGACAGTCATGACCATACAATCTTGGAAAGGGGTCATTTGAATGCTTTGTTGGTAAGAAGCATTGTAGGCAAATTCAACCAAAGGTAAGTATTGAATCCACCTTTTTGGTTCATGACAGCAGTATACCCTAAGCATATCCTCGATGACTTGATTGACTCGTTCTGTTTGACCATCAGTTTGGGGTTGGTAAGCTGTGCTAAAACAGAGTTGAGTCCCAATGGCTTCAAAGATAGCTCTCTAGAAGTGTGATGGGAAGAGAGAATCACGATCACTAATGATTCTTCTGGGTAGCCCATGTAGCTTGAATATCTCCTTGATAAACAATCTTGCAATGTTTGATGCTCTATAGTTTGTCTTTACTAGAATAAGGTGCGCAACCTAAGTAAGCATGTAAACCACAACCATGATGGAGTTGTATCCCCCTTGAACTTGGGGTAGCCCAACAACAAAATCCATACTGATGAATTCCCATTTCATTTGGGGAATGTCAAGCTGTTGCAACTTCCCTAGCATTTTGACATGTTCGGCTTTGATACGTTGACAAGACAAACACTCGGTGACATATTTGAGAACGTCACCTTTAAGACTCTCCCAATGGTATCTCTTTTGAGATTCTTGGCATAGCCAGGATGTCCTGAGAAAGGGGAATCATGAGCTTCCCACAATATCTTCTGCTTAAGTGATTGGCTTGTCAGTATACATAGCCTCATTCTATAGTAGACAAGTCCACTATTGACAGAGAATTCATGATACTTAACCTGCAGCTTTTGGTCCTGATCCTTGATAGAGATCTCCCTTAGCATCTTTTGATAGGCTAAGTCATGGCATGCTTCCTCTCTAGCTAGCTCAAGTATTGGATTGTTTGTCATAGATACTTTTGTAGCTAGAGATCTAGCCGTTGATGGATTTTGCAAGATTAGAGAATTAAGGAATGCCTTGCGACTGAGTGCATCGGCAACTACATTCTCTTTTCCTGGTCAGTACTTGATTTCAAAGTCATACTCCTCCAGCACTTCAATCCACCGACGTTGCCTCATATTGAGCTTGTTCTGGGTAAAGATCCACTTGAGACTCTTATGGTCAGTTACTAGTGTAAACTTGACAGCTAACAATTCCAGATCATGGGTAGCATAATTCTTCTCATGACTCTTCAGTTTCCTTGAAGAGTAGGCTACAGGATGACCTTCTTGCATGAGCACACATCCTAAGGCAAGTGCGCTAGCATTAGTTACTAACTCCAACTCCTTACTGAGGTCTGGAAGATTTAGGATAGGTGCTGATACCAAACTTTGCTTCAATCTGTCAAAGCTAGTTTGTTCAGGAGTTGACCATGCAATGGATGTTTGCTTCTTCAGTAAGTTTGTCAGAGGTGCTACAATCAAAGCATAGTTTTTGATGAAGACCCTATACCATCTTGTCAATCTAAGAAAGCTGCGTATTTCTTTGATAGATGTTGGTATTGGCCATTCAAGCACACTGAGATTCCTTCCATTGATACTATGAATCCCTGATTTTCAATCTGACGTTTGAAGAATGCACACTTCTTCATCTTAGCATACAGCTTATGTGACCTCATTGTCTCAAGGACAATCCAAAGTTGGGGTTCATGATCTTCTTCCTGTTTAGAATAGACTAAAGTGCCCTCGAAGAATACGAGCACGAAGTCATCAAGATATGGCCTAAAAATATCTTGTATTAACCTGTTGAAGGTGGTAGGTGCATTTGTAAGCCCGAATGACATAACTAGGAATTCAAAGTGTCCATATCTTGTATTGAAGGCCGTCTTTGGGATATCTTCTTCCTTGATCCTTATCTGATAGTAACCAGACCTGAGATCAATCTTGGAGAAGATCTTCGCACCCTGAAGATGATCAAGAAGCTCATCTATTCTAGGAATAGGGTACTTGTTGTTTGACAGTTGATTGATTCACCCCTCTGTAATCAATACATAGTCGAAGTGTTCCATCTTTCTTTTTCTGGAATGATATTGGAGCTCCCCATGGTGAACTGCTAGGACAGATGTAGCCTTGATCTAGCAGTTGCTTGAGTTGTTCCTTCAGCTCAATTACTTTCGATATAGACATCCTATAAGGTCTCTTTGCAATTGGCGCAACTTGTGGTACTAGTTTAATCTCATGATCCACTTCTCTTTGAGACGAGAGTTCTATTAATTCTTCAGGAAATACATCGGCGTAATCCTTTAGCCAAGAAGGTCCTTCACTAGACTCCTACTTCTGATCTAACTTGTTGAGCTTAATCAAGTAGACAGGTAGTCCTTTTCTGACTCCCTTTATAATCCGAGATGCTTTGGCCAATTGAATTTTTGGATTTCCAGCCTCTCCTTGAGTTGTGACTAATTCCCTTTCAGAGTTTCGAAAGGAAACTTGGCCCTTTTCACAATGAATGTGGGCGTCATTAGGTTTGAGCCAATCTATTCCGAGTAGACACTCATGGATACCTAGGCTCATGACTCAAAATTTGATCGAAGTCCTCTTTCCTCCCAGAAAGAATTCCACCTTAGCAGTTTTCCTGGTACAAGTAACCTCACGACTATTTGCCAATTCCACAAGCAAGATAGGTGCTTGTACTGTGGCTATCCCTAATCTTTTTGCACAAGTTGGCGAGATAAAGGAATGTGTACTGCCACAATCAATCAAGGTCTTTAAACTTTTACCTTGATAGTCTGACGGTGTCTGAATCACTGAGAACTGGCGATTTGGCCCTTTCTTGTGAAGGGCGGCATGGACTGTCACCCTTTCAAATTCGGCTTCCATGGTTGGATCTTATTCTTCCTCGCACATTTGCCTATTGGCAACACAGGCGGTTCTTCCTTTGCCTCGGGTAGCGGCTCCTTGACCACGGCCAATACCTTGGAAAGGTGCTTGGCGATGTCCTCCTCCAAGCTTGGGACATTGCCTCTTGAAATGATCAGGCTCGTTGCAGTGGAAACAACGGAGGTTTTGGCCATTGCTTTGAGTAGAAACAAAGTTGTTGACGTTATTAGTCCTTGCTTTCTTTCTTTGTCCTTGATTCTGACCTTGAACTCTCTTCATTTGAGGCCTGAATGCTCCTCTGTTCGGGTCATTATAAGACCAAGTTTTGTTACCTCTTGGTCTAGCCTACACCTCTTGAATTATAGGGCCAGCTCGAGTGATTGCGTCCTGAAGATCTGATGGGCGCATAGATTCGAGACAGGTACTCACTGGTGGATTTAAGGCAGCACAAAACTTTGACACCTGCTTTGTCATGTCCATCTGTGGCCCATACTTAAGAAGTGAGACAAATTTAGAATAGTATGCGTCAAGAGTGAGTCCCAACTATTTTAGCTCGTAGAACTCATTCATTTTTTGCGTCCGATATGCAGGTGGTAAGAATCTTCCTTGCATGACTTTCTTCAGCTTCTCCCAGGTAACGGATCCTTCTGCGATCCCTTGATCTCTGCATCATTGCTTCCACCAAAGCCTGGCTTCACTGGTGAGCTTGAGAGTGGAATTTTGGTGCCGAGAAGTGCTTAAAAATAGCTTAAAATTATGAATATCAAGGGAAAAATATTCAACGTCGAAGGTGGCGGCTCGATCTAGGACGATTTTAAGCGCCAAAATGCTTTAAAGGCACCCTAGTGACACTTGTTGATTTTTCATAAATTTTCAGACTGCCGTGCGGGTTGACAAGAGTTACTGGCCAATGCGGGATGCCGAGCTAGATGCCCAAGATTTTTCAGAGCTCAATTCAGAGTCCTGATGGGGAAATGGCCAAGAAATGGTCAAGATTTGAAAGGGTGGCCACAACATGGACCAAAGGGGGGGTGCCCTTTGGGGGCATTTTAACCCCCCAACCAAAAGGCATGCAAAAAATTGTGGGGAGAGAGGAGAAGAAGGCGCCAACAAAGGGCGCCGATTTTCACGCCATGGATGGGAGGAGGCAACCTCCAGCCTGCAAACAACCCACATCACTGATCATTGCCCTTGCTTCCCTCCTGGATGCCAATCATATCGCCGCCTCTCGCCCGAGAAATGGTGGTCTCTATGAAGAATTTTGATTTCAGTCTTTCTCTCTCCTCCCTCTCTCTCCCTTAAAGGCAGATTCATGTGGTGAAGAAGAAGAAGAAGAATGGATGATGGATGCTTGTCCAATGAAGACCGGATTGCTCCGTGGTGCAAGAGGAAGGAAGATTGCTGATTGTGGAATCTCATGAGCATTAATGGTGGTTGGAAATTAGTCTCGAGATATGGCAAATAAAAACCCGCAACCCGCAAAGAACGGTAATCTCATTTTTACAAAGGAAATTGATATCTTATGCAATTTGCTTCATGAATATTTGTTCCCTTGGGATGATTATGCATTATAATGTTGTTTGGAATATCTTTCAACTGTTTGAAATCAAAAAAATCAGAAAATCATAAGTGTTGTGGATGAAATTAATAGTGTAAAACCCGTAAAACACGCGAAATATGGAAAAATTGGGTGTTTTTGAGATATAAATGGAAAATATAATAAGACATACCAACTAAACTTGTGATTTTGCTACAAATGAACTTAAGGGCCATAGCCCACAACTCATTTTGTATTTTCAGTCATTTAATATTGCAGAAAATACAAGAAAAATAGGAAAAATGAGAGAAAAATAGGGGAAAAATGGATTTTGAGTGCCGAAAATAAAGGAAAAATAAGATTCATGTTTGTGGATGTATGGGGGGTTTAAAGTATGAGGTTTAGCCTCAGTTCAGCCCTACCTTTATGTTTTAGTGAGTTTTTATGGCTTTTTATACAACAAAAAACATGGAAATGAACCCTAAACCGATCAACGATGCACAACCTAAACGGGTGAGGGGGTAGAGTGTATGAAAGGTGTTGAAATGTTGAATGAAATGATGAAAATCTTGCTAGTTTTTATGCATACCATTTAGGTTGGTCGATAATTAAAAATTAAGAACCTAGTAGTAGCACGAGGGTTTCTTGGTGCTAGGTTCATGCAACGCCGCATACGAGCAATAGTCAAAATCATTGAAAGAAATGTTTTCCACATGTGCACCAATGCTAATTCTCTTAATTGTTTGAGCACGTGGACATTCACAATTTGTATGAAGCATAAAATGATGAAAGTTATCAGACAATACCTCCTGGATGCATGGCAATTGCTTTCTAGAAGGTCGTGACCAATGTTGAGTGAGTAAGGTCGTCTAAGCTGTAGGCTAGGCGTTGGGTCTAAGGGGAAAGTAAAGTGAGGAAAATGGTACATTCCTGGATACGATCAATTGGTACCTTGATTGGAAATGTGTGCGCTATTGTGTTGTATATGTTTAGCGATGCATCGAGGGGCCAATCCCCAAGATATAGGAGAGTCGCAGTGAGGTAGCGGCAGTCAGCCCGTTGGAGGACCTCCTATGTTTGTACTTCGTGCTATTTGGCAATGTGTTGGGACTCCCTCTAAGGAGTGTTAATTGGGTTAGAGTTGTACTACGAGAGGTAATATAAACGCAAGATGTTTAGGAAGATGATGTATGTGTCATCCACGCTCCTGGCCGCGAGGCCGTGGGGTTGTTGAGCGCATGATAGAGGTCCGGCTAGTGCATGAGCCCATGCCGGCCCGTTTTAGGTCCCATCAGTGGTGCGTCTGCCAGGAGCCGCTTAGAAGTGGCAGTCCTTGAATCCTGGTTGTCTAGGGACCAGTTAGCAATTTATGCCAAAGGATACTGAGATTGACCCATTATTCATCGATAAGCATCGTCTAGCCGAAATCCAAAAGCAAGAGAGAGACGAAAGAGCTAGGCGACGTGCTGAAATTTTTAGGAGGTATTCCCCTAAGCGTAGCAGTGCTGAACCCTTACGAGGGAGTGGATCTAGTGGTCTTGGTGCCACAAGCAGTATGTTAGGAGAAGGTGGAAGCTCTAGTGCTCCCCTTTCTTCCATAAGCCAGTCTACATCAAGTGCAGGAGGTGTAACCCCACCATCCCCTATTTCTAGTACAAATCCAATTTTCGTCATGGCGCAACCTATTGCAATTCATGCTGGAACGATGGATTTGCCAGCTCTAGGTTATCTACTACCCATTTTTAATGGGCTAGTTGAGAAAGATGCAGAACTCCACATCAGGGAGTTTCAAAAGCTGATGTTTAACTGTCACATCCAAGAAGAAGGACATTTAATGATGTTCTTCAACATGACTCTCAAAGGAAGAGTTGCCATATGGTATCATGGTTTAGAAGCCGGAACCATATTGAATATTGATTCATTTTATGGAGCTTTTCAAAGGGAGTTTGCTCCTGAAAGGGGTGGGCAATATTGGTTGCATGTACTTAACATGACCCGCCAAGAACCACAGGAGGATATTCGTGCTTATGCGAAGAAACTAAAAGAGGTTTTTCGTAAGTTGGACACCTCTATTCCTATCCCCGCAGCTGCCCAATTGCAATATTTTCTGCATGGCTTGGACTTTAATATCTAGTTGCAGTTGAGTAGTGTGCCTTTAGGGGATATAGATACTGCCATTACACAAGCACAAGAAGTGGAATCCCGACTACAAGTAGCCTATGCCTCTCGAGGCAATTGGAATATGGGTCTAGCATTGGGAAATGATATGGTGACGGCCAATGGCAGTGGTAGCCAAGGGATAGCGATGGCTAATCCTAACGGGAGAGGGAACATGATGCAGAATGTGCCTTTATTACCAGCTCCCCCTAGCATGTCGATGCCTACAGGTAGTCAAATGGCTCCAAATGGTGGAGGCCAGGCAGTTAATCCTAATACCATGCCTGTGGTTCAACAACCAGTGCCTAATCGAATTGTTAGGCTGATGGAACGACAGGGTAATGATCAAGGCTACGAGTCGAGTGCTTCTAATGTTCTTGGCGAGGTTAAGGACATGATGAAGCATTATACCGACATGATTACAGAGCAGTATCGACAAATAGCTGTTGATGTCAACTTTCTTAAAAAACAACAAAATTTGATAGGAAACAAATACCCAGATGAGGGTGCACCTTCGAGGTTTAGCTGCAAATGGTGTGGTGGGCAACATTATCCACAAAATTGCCCAAATGTCAAGTGCGACATCTGTGGAAAATCTGGCCATTTAGCAGCCACTTGCTGGAGTAAGATTAGTTCCCTCCAGCAAGATAGTCGGCAACCATGGCCTGTTAATCATCGTGCGCAAGGAAATGATTCCCAGCGAGAAGATGGGCCTAAACAAATACTCCAACGACCAAAAACTATAGCGGAGGAGCTGCCTAGTGGTAGTGGGGTTAGTTTGATTGAGGCTGTGCGTGTTAATGATGCTGAAACCTCTAATCTGCAAGCTGTTCTTACAAGAGGTCAAAAGGGTAGAGAGGTCGACAAGGATAAGCCTGTCGCAATGAAAACCCTAAATAGGGCGACAAAGGAACGCAAGTTTTGGATCTTGCCATGGAAGGGGGATCTCTAAAGGCCATGAAGAGTAAAGCCGATGCTAAGAAGGATAAGGAATCATCGAGGAAGAAGGTGAAAGTTAAAAAAGAGAAAATAAAGCCGGTTCAACGACCTAAAGAGCGGATGGTTTGGCGTGAAAAGTGAACTCTACCGAACTATCATGAATTCGATTTGGCGAGCTCTCTTTGCGAAGTCAAGCCAGATGTGAATCTTTTACAACTTATTAAGCTTTCCCCAGGAGTACACAAGGAATTTAGAAAGATCCTGTGTATCGGGTATATCGTAGAACCTTTGGGTATTGCACTAGTTGATGATGACTGGTTCGAGCATGCTGAGAAGCATTGCCCAAGGGTTGCAGCCTATGTCGATGGGATATTAGTAGATTATGCCATTGTCGACACGGGATCATCTATTAACATTATGAGTTCTGAACTAATGGAAAGGTTGGGTCTTGCGATCCAGAAAGATACCTCCACAATTCTCAGAATGGCGGATGATAGTTTGAGACAGTCGGAAGGCTGCATTACTAAGGTCCATGTCACTGTTGCAAATGTAGAATGCATGTTGGACTTTAGGGTGATTCGTTTTGCAGGGCATCCAAGTTATCAAGTATTACTTGGACGACCTTGGATCTTGAAAGCGGATTGTCAAGTGTATATACCCACCGACCGGCTAATATTTGGCAGAGGTGCTCATCGCGTGGTGATTGATGCATATCCTGAGTCCCCGCAGAGTGAGAGAGCTCCTCTATCTTTTAGAGAATTACAGACATTAGAGGATTTATCTGCCAGTGAGACATCATCGAGTGATGAGTCCAAAGAGGGATCCACCATGGAAGACATCTATCACATCACTTTGAACGAGCCGATAGAGGCCCAAGATTGTATAAGAGATGCATATGTTATCGAGCTAGACCTTGGCACGCCAAATGATTCGTGGCCAATTAAATTAGGTTCTATGCTCAGCTCAGCAGAAAGGGAGGATTATGTGTCCCTAATTCAAGAATTCCGCGATATCTTTGCCTAGAGTTATGATGAGCTGAGAGGCATTCCGCCCAGCCTGGCTGTTCATACTCTTCCTATAAAAGAATGTAGTCATCCTGTGCGTCAGAAAGTAAGGCGTATGCCTTTCGAACTGAGGGACGGGCTATTTGAAGAGTTGTAGAAGTTAAGGAAAGTGGGTTTGATTTTTCCTGTGCAACACACGGAATGGTGTTCACCAGTTGTTATCAGAAAGAAGAAAAATAATCAAATCCGATTATGTGTAGATTTTAGGGAGCTGAATAAGCAGACAGTTAAGGATTACTACCCGTTGCCATTTATTGACCAGATTTTGGATCAATTAGCGGGTAGGGAGATATATTCGTTTATGGATTGCTTTGCAGGATATAACCAGATGGCAATTGCAGAAGAGGACAAGTTGAAAACAACTTTTATTACTATCTTTGGTACTTTTGCATACCATGTGATGGCCTTTGGTTTATGCAATGCGCCTGGTTCGTGGCAACGAATAGCAGATAAGACATTCGGTGACATATCCCCTGAAGAGTTGAAGGTGTTTATTGATGACTTAGGGGCCGCCACCGTGAGAGAAAGGTAGTTGATCATTTTAAGAAAATGCTTTGAGCAATGCAGACAATTTTGTATCGCTCTAAACGCACGGAAGTGCGTTTTTGGTGCACCTTATGGGGTCTTGGTGGGCCATGTGGTCAGTTCGGTAGGAATTGCGACAGATCCCGAGAAGGTCAAAGTCATAGTTGCCATGGGTCCACCACACACTCCGAAAGAAGTTCATAGCTTTTTGTCTTCGGTTGGTTATTACCGTAGATTCATAAATTCCTTGGCAGAAAGAACGTTGCCGCTTACAAATCTATTGTCCTTTAGCTGTTTGTTTGTATGGGGTGACCCCTGTAAGGTAGCTTTCGAGGATGTGAAGTAGGAGCTAGTAAAAGCTCCCGTTTTAAAAGCACCTAAAAGAGGTGAGGTGTTCTATATATTTTCAGCAGTCACCATGCATAGTATCACTGCTATTTAGCCCAAATTTGGGAGGAAAAGTGGTATCATCCGATAGCCTTTGCTAGTCGGAAATTGGGCATTTCAGAGATCAATTATACCTACATGGAGAAGTTGTGTCTTGCGATGGTCTTTGGGACCAAGAAATTCAGGCATTATATCCTCTATGAGAAAGTTGTGCTTTATACAAAGGCGGAGGGGCTTCGATTATTGATGAATAAGCTGCAGCGGCTTGATTGTCTAGCGAAGTGGTTAATCACTTTGCAGGAGTTTGATTATGAGATCAGGAGTAAGCCACCAAGATTGCAGGGTATTGTGGAATGTCTTGTGGACTTTGGGGAGCTGAAAGAATCTGTGGTGGGCTGAAGGTAGTGACATGGAGTTGTTATTTAAAATAGATATGACGTCTATTCCCTCCTGGTACACTGCAATAACACATTATTTATCGATAGGAGAGGCTGGATCCGAACTTTCTAAAGCTGAGAGAAGGAAAATTAAGTAGTAGGAGTTAAAGTTTGCCTTGATCATAGGTACACTATATCAGCAAGGGGTTGATGACATCTATCGCCGATGTGTGATGCCTGACGAGGTGCCATTCATTTTGGAAGAGTGCCATGATTTCGCTTGCGGAGGCCATTTTGCTGGATGGCTTATAGCACAAAAGGCTTTAAGAGTAGGTTACTGGTGGCCTGCCATTTTCCAGGATGCGTTCGCGTATGTTAAGAGATGCGATATTTGTCAACGACATGATAGTCGAGAGAATAGGAAAAGACCACTCACCCGTATTATGGCGATACTTCTATTTGAGAAGTGGGGAATAGACTTTGTGGGTCCTATTACTCCGTCGTTGACTACGCAAAAGAGGTATATTATTGTAGCAAGTGACTACTTAACAAAGTGGTCAAAAGCACGTGCAACAAGGAAAGATGATGTTAAAGAAACTGCTAATTTTCTTTTAGAACAGATAATATGCCATTTTGGTCCCTTGAAAGAATTGGTGTCGTAGCGTGGAACCCATTTCCTGAATAAGGTGATCAAAAGCATGACTGAGGCTTGGCAAATCAAGCACAATAAAACGACCCCTTATAATCCGTAGGCAAATGGGCAGGTTGAAAGTACCAACAAGCAGCTTGTGTGTATCCTATCGAAAGTCGTATCTAAAAAGAAATGCGACTGGGATAAGAAGCTATATGTGGCAGTATGGGCATATAATACCACGTTGAAGTGAGCCACTGGCCACACGCCATTCAAATTGGTTTATGGTGAGGAGTGCGTTTTAGCCTTAGAAATTGAGTTACCGACCATTAGATTTGCAATAAACCATTCTTTGGGTAGTGAGGACGCCCTATTAGAGAGATTTACAACCTTAGCACACCTATATGAAATTAAGTTGCAAAGTCTATTACATTAAGAGGTAGCTAAACATCGCATGAAACAGTTGCATGACCTGAAAGCAAAGAAGTATACCTTTAAGAAAGGACAACTGGTTTTGTATTATGATGTGCGTAGGGAGTTGTTTCCAGGAAAATTGGAACCTAAATGGGATGGCTCCTACAAGATCGTGAGGTTAGGGAAGAACAGGTCTACAGCCCTATTAGTTGATCTACAGGGAGTAGAGTTTAAGAATAAGATTAATCTTAATAAGATTAAACCTTATTACTTCTAAGTATGCTAATATAAGGAAAATGCATTGCAGGTCCATGCTAGGAATGATCTGAGACCTGCGGAAGAGCTTGAAGTCGGCTCCTCTCTCCTCTCTCCTCTCTCCTCTTGTTGCCCATTCATATGCTTGATTCTATGAGAGAAGGGGGTGGGATTTGATGAAAGATGTTGATGGAGTGATGGTGTTAGAGCACAAAGGATCGTAGATTGGGCAGTGGAAGAGTGTCAATGGCCTCCCAACCTTGAAATACAAGTCTAAAAAAGAATGTTTTTATGCGTAAGCAATCGTTCTACTTGTTTTATGATAGATTTTGGTTAAATTTTTTTGAAAATTGTGTCTTTGGTTGTTAATGTTGTAATCTATCAGAGGTGCTACAAAAAATAAGAAAATTTAGTCACATGATAATTTATATATAAACTTGCAAAACTTGCGACTATGCGGTTTTAAGAAAAATTGTCAATTTTTTGGTTTTTGTGGTGTTTATGGGGTTCATGTGGAATAAAAAATGATATAAAATTAATTTTAAATACAATGATCAATCCAAACCAAAATTTGGGAAATTACCATTTTTTCATAAATAAATAAGAAAAAATAGAAAAAACGTGAAAAAAATAAGTTTTTTGTATTCAAAAAATAAGAAAAAATAAGCTTTATGTGTGTGGATGTGCGAAATGGCTAGATCATGAGGGATGAGCCTCAGTTTAGTCTTGTCTTTGTGTTAAAGTGGGTTCTTTATTGCTTATATAATGAAAAACACATAAAAAACACTTCCTACACCTATCAACGCATGTGTAACCTAAGCGTTAGGGAGAATGAGGGGTTTTGAGTAATTGCTAATAAGATTCTAAATTAGGATATTTTGCTTAAGCATTCATATAGAATATTTATGGTATAATTAGTCTAAGAGAGTCTAGTAGCACGAGAATGCTCGATGTTGACCCTCGATAATGCAGCATTACGTGTAGATTAAAATCATTGAAAGAAATGTCTTTGCATCTCACAATGTTGATTTTTGGGTGATGCAAAGAGTGGCGGAGACAAATCTATCGTTATTATCTGGGACCCATAGGTTAATTAGACAACATATTATGCGTATGCCTCTTGCTATATATGCAGGAGGGATGGGTCATAACCTTATGCATTTAGTTTAGGGCTACGAGCCTGTTTTTCCTCCTTGGAAAGGAGTTTATTATTGTATATCTGTATAATTCCAGGGAAGGATGTCTAGGTGCTATTTTGTTTTATCTCCTTAGGCCAAGAGGGCTGATTAAGTTTGGTAGTAGAGTGTTTTATTTCATTAGGCCAAGAGGGCCAGTTGTCTGTTTAGTGAAGGTGCGGTTAATGGTTTCTTGTTTGAGTTCTGTGCTAGACAGGTTTGAAGAAGAGGTGGAGGGAGCCTTTGTCGCGGCATCGATGCTTCTTGTGGTCCCTTTCCAGGTGATATCTATCCTTCATGAGTATTGTGGTTTTTATGCTATATGTGTTTGTGTACTTGTTAAAGGGGTTTTTCGTTTCTTATTGGGGACCAACGTCCAAGGCATGAAGTCCCAAGGTTTCGGTTTAGTATGTTTGAGGGAGGTCTGAGTAGTCATTACCTCTTGTAAAGACATTGTCACGCATTGAAAGACATGTTTTAGACGGAAGTCCTAGTGACCCTGTTCTGCTAGCCTGCTAGGCAGCCGTTCTAGGAGTTCTTGTTAGTTGTGAGGCAGTTAGAGAAGCCTACCAAAAGGAAACTAATGATGATAAAGGGCAATACAACCCAGAATATATGACAAGTTAATGAATATAAATACAAAGGTGTGTAAAAAGGGGTTTTAACCCCTATCAAATAAAAGAAAAGAAAGAAAAATTTATAAGCAGTTGATCATTGCCTTGCGAAGGCCTGGTAGGTTCCTAGGGACGAGTCAGACCCGGGGCCAATGCCTTGTCTTCCTAGGGGTGGCATCTTGCTAGAAAGGAAAAATAAGGAAGCCTGGAGCGAAAATAAAAGTGAGCGTCAAAAAAGGATTAAGTGTCGCCTTGAGAGGGCTTGGTAGGTTCTTGGGTACCGCGACAAGACTTGAGGCCGATGCTCTATTCTCCTTGGGTCACTACGCTCAGCTCCCTCCTTTTTACATACCCGAGTATGTCAATAAAATAAAACCCTAAAAGAAGAAATGCGATATAAGACAATACTTCTTGATCAAGCTATAGGAGTCCTCGCCTAGTAGGAGCTCCTAGTTGTGTTGTCCTTAGTTAGGTAGGTAGTTCAGACCACCACTTAGGGCAACCTCTTTGAAATTTCTTTTTAGTTTGGCTGTGTTGGAGTAGTTGGTTAGTGACTAGCTTCAGATATTCTATCAGATGATGCTAGGCCTACTCCTTGTGACTGTCATGCCTTGGTTCTCTCAGGGGGTAGGGTGAGCGGTGTGCTGTGTTTAGTATCTATTTGTTTTGTCTCAGCTTGATTCTTCCTTTGGTTGTTTTTGTGTAGATCTACTGTGGGATTCGACCAGCTGAGTCGCCCTATCCCGTGGTCACCAATCAGAGCGGAATTTTGGTGCCGAGAAGTGCTTAAACATAGCTAAAAATTACGAATATCAAGGGAAAAATATTCAACGTCGAAAGCGGCGGCTCGATCTAGGACGATTTTAAGCGCCAAAGTGCTTTAAAGGAGCTTGAGGGACACTTGTTGATTTTTCATAATTTTTCAGACTGTCGTGTGGGTTGACAAGAGTTACTGGTCAATTTGGGATGCCGAGCCAGATGCCCAGGATTTTTCAGAGCTCAATTCGGAGTCCGGACAGGAAATGGCCAAGAAATGGTCAAGATTTGAAAGGGTGGCCACAACATGGACCAAAGGGGGGGTGCCCTTTGAGGGCATTTTAACCCCCCTACCAAAAGGCATGCAAAAAATCGTGGGGAAAAAGGAGAAGAAGGCGCCAACAGAGGGCGCCGATTTTCACGCCATGGATAGGAGGAGACAACCTCCAGCCTGCAAACAACCCACATCACTGATCATTGCCCTTGCTTCCCTCCTGGATGCCAATCATATCACCGCCTCTCACCCGAGAAATGGTGTTCTCTATGAAGAATTTGGATTTCAGTCTTTCTCTCCCCTCCCTCTCTCTCCCCTAAAGGTAGATTCATGTGGTGAAGAAGAAGAAGAAGAATGGATGATGGATGCTTGTCCAATGAGGACCGGATTGCTCCGTGGTGCAAGAGGAAGGAAGATTGCTGATTGTGGACTCTTATGAGCATTAATGGTGGCTGGAAATCAGTCCCGAGATATGGCAAATAAAAACCCTCAACCCGCAAAGAACAGTAATCTCATTTTTACAAAGGAAACTGATGTCTTATGCAATTTGCTTCATGAATAGTTGTTCTCATGGGATGATTATGCATTATAATGTTGTTTGCAATGTCTTTCAACTGTTTGAAATCAGAAATCAGAAAATCATAAGTGTGTGGATGAAATTAATAGTGTAAAACTCGTAAAATACGCGAAATATGAAAAAATTGGGTGTTTTTGAGATATGAATGGAAAATATAATAAGACACACCAACTAAACTTGTGATTTTGTTGCAAATGAACCTAAAGGCCACATCCCACAACTCATTTTGTATTTTAAATCATTTAATATTACAAAAATACAAGAAAAATAGAGAAAATAAAAGAAAAATAGGGGAAAAATGGATTTTGAGTGCCGAAAATTAAGGAAAAATAAGATTCATGTTTGTGGATGTATGGGGGTTTGAAGTATGAGGTTTAGCCTCAACTCAGCCCCAACTTTATGTTTTAGTGAGTTTTTATGGCTTTTTATACAACAAAAAACATGGAAATGAACCCTAAACCGATCAACGATGCACAACCTAAACGGGTGAGGGGGTAGAGTGTATGAAAGGTGTTTAAATGTTGAATGAAATGATGAAAAGCTTGCTGGTTTTTATGCATACCATTTAGGTTGGTCAATAATTAAAAATTAAGAACCTGTAGTAGCATGAGGGTTTCTCGGTGCTAGGTTCATGCAACACCGCATACAAGCAATAGTCAAAATCAATGAAAGAAATATTTTCCACATGTGCACCAATGCTGATTCTCTTAATTGTTTGAGCACGTGGACATTCACAATTTCCATGAAGCATAAAATGATGCACTACAAGGAATTGGGCAATTAGCGACGCCGATTAGCGACGGCGGATATTGGCGTCACTATTTGCATCATTATTGGCGTCGCTATTTTTGTCACTATGCAAATAGCGACGCCGCAGGGAAAAAAACGCAGCCGAAACCTGAGTGTGGTTTTCATTTCTTTTGCTTTGACTTTTGAGAGCGAGAGCGAGGGAGAGAGCGAATGCTTTGTGAGAGAAGAAGAGGAAGAAGACTTGCTGCCGCCGCCGCCGCCGTTGTTCGTGAAGGAGAGGAGGAGCCCTCATCGAAAAGAGAAGCCGCCCCACGCTCGCCATATCTCATTGATGAGTCTCCCTCTCTCTTTCTTTTGCTTGTTCAAGGTTTAAATCATTCTCTTTTGCTTGTTTAGGAGAGGAAATGAAAGAGAAGGAGAGGGAAAGGGAGAGAGAGGGAGAGCAAGAGAGGGATAGGGAGAGGGAGAGGGAGAGGGAGAGGGAGAGGGAGAGAAAGAGAAAGAGAGGGAGAGTGCATTCTCTACTCCCTCTCCCTTTTGCTTGTTTAATGTTTAAATTACTTTCTTTTTTGCTTGTTTAGGAGAGGAAATGAGAGAGTAAGAGAGAAAGAGAGGGAGAGGGAGAGGGAGAGAAAGAGAAAGAGAAAGAGAGGGAGAGGGAGAGGGAGAGGGAGGGGGAGGAAATGAGAGAGGGAGAGAAAGAGAAAGAGAGGGAGAAGGAGGGAGAGTGCATTCTCTCTCTCCCTCTCCCTTTTGCTTGTTTAATGTTTAATTGACTTTATTTTTTGCTTGTTTAGGAGAGGAAATGAGAGAGAAAGAGAGCGAGAGGGAGAGGGAGGGGAAGGAAATGAGAGAGGGATAGAAAGAGAAAGAGAGGGAGAGTGCATTGTCTCTCTCCCTCTCCCTTTTGCTTGGAGGATGTTTAAATCAGTTTATTTTTTGCTTGTTTAGGAAATGAGAGAGAAAGAGAGATAGAGAGGGAGAGGGAGAGGGAGAAAAAGAGAAAGAGAGGGAGAGGGAGAGGGAGGGGAAGGAAATGAGAGAGGGAGAGAAAGAGAACGAGAGGGAGAGGGAGAGGGTGAGAGAGAGAGAGTGAATTCTCTCTCTCACGACAGGTTTGGTTGTTTGTTGTTTGAATCACTTTCTTTTTTGCTTGTTTAGGAGAGGAAATGAGAGAGAAAGAGAGAAAGAGAGGGAGAGGGAGAGAGAGGGAGAGAAAGAGAGGGAGAAGGAGGGGAAGGAAATTTAAGATAATAGACTTATTGATAATGGTATGCAATGTGCTTTGCCATGGGCCACGTACATTGGTGACTCTTTAAGATGGCTTAAAAATGGTCAATTCCTTCATAATGTCCAAGTAGGGGATCTAATTGTGATATGCATAATTCATTGTTTTTGTATTAACTTTATAGGCATGCCAAATTAGAAATCATGCCAACTAGTCAACGGAAGGACTAAAAGAAAATGATACCCTAGCTAATGGTCATTACAGTACTTCATCAAAATGAGCCCAAACGTATTGTTATAGAAGAAGAAACCCTTAAATTGAGTATAGGATAATTTCTCTCAAGTCCTATGACTATGAGTAGAATTGATTGAAATAAATTTTATTACTATAGTTATTAAATTTCATAGATGGCGCGCATTAATTTTAAAATGGATTACTTATACTCAAAGCCAAGATATAACAAATAATTATCTACCGGGACAAACAAATCCTTGAGCATGATACAAGGCTGAGATATAACATCGGAAAATCTCTCAACTACTATATACAATGCAAGATTTATGGTCAACTTGCAACTTGACGTACATCTCCATAAAGCTATCCATTTAAGCCTCGTTTGTTGTAATGTAGATAAGATGGAAAACGAAGAAGGTCTTATTGTTCAAGACCGCGAGACATATCTTAATCAGTGTGTCCCATGTCCTTGCTCTCAATGCAAGTTGGCAATTAGACGAAAACACCGATTGTCTATAGAACACGTACGATGATTTGGCGAGTTTCAATCTGAGATAATTGATCAGACGATTGCGGATTTTCAGCAAATGGTAATTTGAAGTTAATATTAATCATGCATTGTACTCTCAAGCTAATTGAAAGCCATACACAATAAGATTGGGTCTTGTTGGCAAATTTTCTATCCAGGGGGGTAATGTCTCGACCCAAGGGGGAGTGCACCCTTTGTGGCCAATTAGAAGAGTTCGTGGACATACGATGGATGGATTGCAGGAGCCAATCGACCACTCGCAAGGCCGATATATACCATCAATGCCAGAGGAGACAGACAACCTTCCCGACCTGCCTACAATCTTGGAGCCTGAGATGGAGGCAATGATCAATGCATTGATTCCCATGGATGTTGAGATATCTGACCCGCTTAGAGAGGAAGCATCCATACCATTATATGATGGGTGCCGAGTATCTCGGTTGAAGACATTGCTTGCACTCTTAAGTGTGCAAGCAAAATACGGTTAGAGCGATACGAGTGTGACTAAGTTATTCAGGTACCTTGCACATATGCTTCATTGATTTTTTTAAAATAGTATTATTGCAAATATTTGTGTTTTTTCAAGGTGTTTTATGATTTTTTTAAGGTTATTGAAATATCATATATTGCCACCTGCAAATACCATGCCTGAGTCTCGTGATGATGCACGACATGTTTTACGGAAGCTTGGCATGGACTACAATAACATCCATGCATGTATCAACGACATGTCCAAAGTGTGGTGCTCACAGGTATTGACAGGACTTGCAAGGGCAAACCATCTCTCAAAAAGTTCTCAGACACTTTCCGCTCATCCCCCGCATAAACCACATGTTTCACACATCTGCCATGGCAAGCTTGACAACGTGGCATGTGCAGAATAGGTCCACGGATGGAGTTCAACGAATATCAGCGGATTCGCACGCATGGAGCCACATTGACTTTACCTTCCCAGGCTTTGCGCGAGAGCCAAGGAATCTTCGGCTCGGTCTTGCGATGGATGGTGTGAATGCATTCGGTTTGCGCTCGACTTCTTACAGTGTGTGGCCTATAGTGCTTGTCAACTACAACATCCCTCCATGGCTTTCTACGAAGAAAGGACATCTCATCCTTAGCTTGCTCGTCCCGGGCCGCTACAAGGTAAAAAATATGGACGTGTGTCTTCGTCCATTAGTCAATGAGCTTAAGATTTTGTGGGAGGAGGGGGTCACGGTGCAAGATATGAGCAGGCGTGATGGTCGGCGGCGGCGGTCAGCCAACATTCGAGCCATTCTCATGTGGACGATGCATGACTTTTCGGGATTGGGAGAGTGCTCAGGTGAGTAGACCTTTGTTCTCACTGGTAATATCTATATTTTATTTCATTCAATCAAGTATTCACTAGGTCGTGGCTCGCCTTACAGGTCTGGTTACCTCAGGTTATCATGCATGTCCATTGTGTGGGCCACAGTTAGACTCGCGAAGGTCACGAACCATGAAGAAGATGGTATATCAAGGACATGCCGCTTTCTTGCCGGAGGATCATGAACTCAGGGAAGGTTTTCTTGGACAATCTCCAGCACGTATGAACGCTGCAAGCTGGTATGAGCTGAAAATGGTAAACCTGGAATCACATCCAAATGGAATGCGACGGTTCTCAGTTTTCTACGAGTTGCCATATTGGACCCACTTACAGGTCAACCACTTGTTGGGTCCCATGCATATTTTCAAGAATGTGGGCAGCTTGCTATGGGACCACATCACAGGAAAGAGAGACACTATAGGGTTACGAATGGATTTAAAGGAGGTAGATAAGATGGAGGCGCTTTGGCCGCAGTCGAGTGCTGAAGGGGGAGTGCAGCTTCCTCGCGCTCCCTGGGTTTTGTATACCAAAGAAGAGTGCATTGTGAAGCAAGTAATCAAGTCTATCCGCACTCCGACGGGTATGATGCGTTCTCTCAGGTTTGCATTTTCTAAAGATGACCAAATGTCTGGGCTAAAATCCCATGATTGGCATAACATATGTCAGGTTTGTGAACAGAATGGATTTTAATTAGCATAGACATTTTGAAATTTGAAAAGTGACCATTATTCATAATGCTTTCTCATTTGTGGCAGTTTGTCCTATTGATCGCGATTGCGGGATGCCTTACTCCAGAAATTCGTGGGGCCATTTACAAGTTGTCGACTTTGGTGCAATGGATCTCACAGAAAGAGATTAAGATGTCCTCTATTGAATTTGCAAGGCGGGGAGCAGTTGAGACGGTCTGTGTCTTTGAGAAATACTTGCCCACTAGCATGCTCACGATACAAGTTCACCTTCTTATGCATCTTGTGGACGAAGTGGAGATTGCTGGACCTATCCATACGCGATGGATGTTCTTCTTGGAGTGCTTCATGAAAACCCTAAAAGGCTTTGTTCGACAACGAGCTCGTCCAAAAGGTAGCATGGCGGAAGGTTGGTTGGTGTCAGAGACGTTAGTGCATATCTTACAATGGCTACCAACGGTGGAACGAGACAATGAAATGCTATGGACGCTGAAGGACGATGATAGGCTGACTGGAGATGTGGTGGTTGGAAATGGGGTAGAAAAAAGAATGGATGCCTCAATGGAAGAGAATGTGAATCGCTTTTGTATGTTGCACCATGCCTCCATGGAGACGTGGCTCGCCAAGTACCAGATTGCAAGGCAAGATCGAGAGGAAGCGCGAGTTGAATTCCGACGCAGTACACGTCATCGACCGATTCGATATCCCGAAGGCATGGAGGAGATGCCGCGGTTTATGTCAACATGATGGTTGCATAGAGCCTTGACCGCAACATCCAAGGAAGGGACAGAGGTCTCAATGGAGGAGTGGGAGTTCTCGAGGGGATGTAGTCCAAAGGTAATGAGGGGTTTAGAATGTATCATATCTAAATTTGCTTGCTACATCTAATTTGAGTGTTTCAATGTATAGTACAAAATATATAGTGCAGCGTGGTCGTGCGGATGGCATTTTCGGGTGGAGTGTATTGACAAAATGCGCTCCACAATGGACTGTGGTGTCATGGCAAGGTTTGAGCAAGAGAGCCGGTGACGAGCAACGGATCCGAACATGGTTGTGGATGAGATGGAGTATTTTGGGAACTTGCAAAGTATTATTATGGTGCATTACCGTAGCTTCTCCATGATACTATTTGATGTGCAGTGGTTCAAAGTGGTACTTGGAGGAGCTGGAGTAACAATTCGACGAGGTCCATCTGGATTTCTTAAAATAGATTCCGAAAAAAAATGGACGGATTTGCGCGACACCTTTGTGTTGCCGGTCCATTGTGAACAGGTGCAAATAGTCATTTGCTTGCTAATTGTAATACGACATGGTTTATGCCACAATGGTTTGAACTCGCTTTGTAAGTGTTTGTGAACAGGTAATCTTCTATCCAAACCCCCGACAACCTCGATGGTGGTATGTTATACCTTCAACTCCTCGAGGTGCGAGAGTATATGATCAAAGCGATGTTCCAGGCATAGATGAAGAAAATATGCAAATAGAGGGGTCGATATTACAAGGGGTGGAGGCCACCGCAAGCTTGGAGCCCGCATCGGCTAACAATGATGGAAATACAGAAGTCGCAGAATTTTTTGAGAACAAGGCAAACTCGTTCTTTTGTGGTGACATGTCTATCAACCTTCTAGTGTATGGAGAGTTGTGTCAGGAGATTAACATGGGACCATAGAATACTTCATTCTTGGAGAATTGTATTACTCAATTCGTTGTTTAGATCTTCCATAAAGGTAGATAAGATATGCATTTTAAGAGGGATTTTTCAAAAATGATTTATATTAATGTGCTTTGTATAGTTTAAATTGATTATTCTAACATCATTTTTTATCTGTACAGGTATCGACATTTTCAAGATGAGTCGAGGGATGAGCGATGAGGAGTTTCAGGACATGATGGCATGCATGTCTCCAGATCAGCTCGCGAGATTCAGAGAGATGGTAGACCAGGAGCTGTCTCGTTCTTCGTCAGGGCGCTCTGCTAGATTTGCTTCAGCGTGATCAGATGCTTCAGCTTCGAGCAGATGATCTCGACTCTCACGACCTGGGCCAGAGGGAGGGACTGCGACTACAGGAGGATCAGGGGGTGCTGCTGTGGAGACACGGACGTGGTATCTCCATCTCGTCATTCAGCTGGAGCTGCGTCACCTCCAGGATTTGTCACACCTGTGGAGACGTCCACTCCAGTTACTCCAGCTTTTGTGCAGCCGTCGGCAGATGGCACACCTTTTGGTGGCACCCCCTTTGGTGGCACCCCTTTGAGTGGCACTCCGGGAGAGGGTACCCCCGTCGGTACACCAGATGTACAGGGGTCTCCTGGATATGCCCAGACGCGTGGATGGAGATGGGAGAGGGCCCATCTTAGGTAGACTCCTAGGGGTTATGGATACCTAGTGGATAGTAGGTCAGGAGCCATCGTCATGAATGATGATGGGAGGAGGGTGATGGCTTGCATGAGGGAGTTGTGCCAACAAGTTTTTCGGCACAACGTTCTGGATCATTGGAGGAACATACCGGAGGGGAGCAAAGACTACATAATAGCATCCTTGTACGAGGAGTTCCCGGTGCCAGCCGCAATAGATAGATTCTCTACGGGCTGGATGATGGATTGCATGCGTGCATACATGTCACATAGAAGATCCGACGCACGCAAGGCAATCAAGAGTGGGGCTCCAAAGCCTGAGTGGTTAGATGCAGATGACTGGTGTCAACTGAGGGAGGAGGCTACAGATTCGCCAGGACTGTGGAGTCAGCAGGCGAGAGGCGGCGAGGGCACGAATCGAGGCCGGATCACTGCATCATCTTGGGAGTGGCGGCCACAGGACATATTTGGAGGACTTTGTAAGTTTCTCTTTTGTTTTGCTTTTTTTTTTTTGAGATATTCTTTGTACTGACAATCATGTTTCTAACAGTTAGCATTTTGTTTTCTTTGCAGCACTCCATTACAAATCACGATCCGCAAGGCCTTAAGACTCGATATGCAGAGAGGCACGGTCTCAGGGCATTGATTGACCGATTGTATAGACGCGGTGGCCCTGTAAGTCACTCATCTATCTTGTCCGTAGTTACCATGATATATTTGAATGCATTATTGTATGGTGGATTGATGTGTTGTTTCTTTTTCTGCAGAATCCATTTGTTGCTCCTTTGCGGTGGGATGAGCTTTCGGGGGATGAGGATTTGTAGCTCGCCCTTGGATCCTTAGAGCTCACACACCTTTAGTTTTTAGTCGCCTGATCTATGTAGATATTTTCTATGTATTAGTGATATCGTTTCATGATTATACCAATCGCATTTTATGCGATCATGTATTTATTTCATGTATCAGTTTTATGATTTTAGTATACATTCTTTTTGTTTGCAAGCGCTTTGTATGCAGTAGTGTAGAAACTATTTTGTATGGCTCTCATACAGCACACAGTGCTATATGTGGCAGGGCAGCAGCTTGCTGCCCTGCTACCAATTTTTTTTTCTCTGTTACCGTCGCTATTTGCATCGCAAATTTACTACTCGCGTTGCTATTGGCGTCACTATGAGCGTCGCAAATTCTCTGTAACCGTCGCAAATGTGACATATATAGCGACGCATATAGTGACGCATATAGCGACGATTCTATGGCGTCGTCAATAACGACGCTTTTTGCGACGACGGGGGCAAATTTTGTTGTTTGTATTTTCGACGCTTAAACGTCGCTATAAGGTCTATATCTTGTAGTGATGAAAGGTATCATACAATACCTCTTGAATGCATGGCAATTGCTTTCTAGAAGATCGTGACCAACGTTGAGTGAGTAAGGTTGTCTAAGCTGTAGGCTAGGCGTTGGGTCTAAGGGGAAAGTAAAGTGAGGAAAATGGTACATTCCTCGATACGATCAATTGGTACCTTGAGTGGAAATGTGTACAATATTGTGTTGTATATGTTTAGCAACGCATCGAGGGGCCAATTCCCAATATGTAGGAGAGTCGCAGTGAGGTAGCAGCAGTCAGCCATTGGAGGACCTCCTATGTTTGTACTTCGTGCTATTTGGCAATGTGTTGGGACTCCCTCTAAGGAGTGTTAATTGGGTTAGAGTTGGACTACGAGACATAATGCAAACGCAAGATGTTTAGGAAGATGATGTATGTGTCATCCACGCTCCTGGCCGTGAGGCCGTGGGGTTGTTGAGCGCATGATAGAGGTCCGGCTAGTGCATGATCCAGTGCCGGCCCGTTTTAGGTCCCATTAGAGCTTCAGCTTGGCGAGCATAACTTGATTGGTGGGTGTAGTCCAGTTGCTTCAAAGTAATTCTCCATGGATTCAATCCAAATTTCAGCATCTGCTTGGACGAACCTACCTCCCTCATCAAATTCGGGCGGCTTAATCTGCTTGAGAAGAAACTTCTCCTGGATTACAGCAGTACTTGATGTAGGAGGCGAATTGGGATTCTGTACATGGGGTTGTGCCTGGATAAATATTTCTTAACGTTATTACTTGTTTAAACGCTATGATTTATATTTCTTTTCCATTTCAGCTACTATCAACCAAGTAATCTAGCCACTTAACTTTTTATCAATTCTCATGCACAAACAAACATTGATAAAAAGAAGTCTTATTGTATTTATATGGGCATAGCCCTTTTGGAATACAACATTTCTTGCGATGATAAGCCAACTGTTACATTTAGTTTGGGGAGAATAATGTTGTATTACATTTATCTATAGGAACTATATAATAGTATGGTTTTGGGTCATGGATCTTCAAGAATCGGTAAGTCATTGGAAGTTCAGGGTATCCTTTCCTTTGGAACCCATTCTTCTCATGGCATCCCAATACTTTAATCCTGTCAGCGGGAATTACACAAGTCACTTCCTCATATACATATGAGTTCAGTTCAACCCTCCGACCTCGAATATATAAAGTTGAATTTACGTGAGCTTCCACAAAAATGAATAGCTTCACGACTTTTAGGTCTTCCAACCACTTGATCCTCTTTAGGTTGGACTGTAGGTATGCAAACCGGTGGGCAGCTATATAGTAGATTCCTGAGGTACCCGTCCATCTTCGTTCCATGTACAAAGGCGATGGATTATAGATATGTTCTAGGATGTTCATCATCTCAACCCTTTGTCGATAATCCGGGGAATGCATTGCAGTCATAAACATGACTCCGAATACTAAGAACTTGTTCCATGCTTCGTAATTCTGCAAGACAACATTGAAAGTAAGGAAATGTTCGGAATAACAACATTTTCTTTACTTCATCTTATTAAGATTTCATAGAAACAAATCCTTTGTTGGTTGGCTCTGATACCAACTGTAATGTGTCCACTTGTTATCTTCAAGACACATCTTAGCAGTCCATCGGAAAGGATGTCTAGAAAGCTTCACCCGGCATTCCCATGGAATGTTACAGGGTTTGCGATCTAGGACTTTTCGCATTTGCCACATTGCGGAAGTATTCCGGCTGTTCCCACTTAGGACTGACCTGAATTAGGTTTTTCCCTATTGGTCATTTCCTAACGGCAACTAGCGTCAAACCCGAGCGAACTACTTTACGAAGAAACACTAGGTTCGAAGCAGATTCACACTGCACTTGGTTTAAGGAGAATGGGAAACGAGAGGGATGTGAAGCTCAACCTCTCTGCCATAAGGCATAGTCCCATTCCGTTCCCCTAAAACAGCGTAAATCGGGATCGTCTATAACTTAGACTCTAGGTCAATGGTCTTGCTATTCGTATTCTTTGAATGATCTTCCTGCTGTCCATCTTGATTGAGAAAATTTCCCGGCCAACCAGGACCACCCATCCATAGGACGGACCTATGGCCACATCCACCGCACTTTCCTCAGGTTGTTTAGTTATTTAATTACCTAACACATTTAGTTGGACATGTATCAATTAGCTTCCTTAATTAGCCCATTAGGCTTATCCACAATCTTCCCGAAGTCTATCCAGTAATCCACAGGGATCACTAATCCCAAATTCCGCCCGTAGACTAGTATGCCGGTCTCAAGATCCAATCCCGAGTTATGTTAGCCTCTTGTGCAGGGCTCAAAAGGCAAGGGATTTATGGCCCGAGCCCCCCCTGGCACCCAAGCGACCTCCTGCTCCAAGTAGTGCCCAACGGAGAGACCTCTAGCGACGGGCTCGGTCCACTTTCTCGATGCGGTTAACAACCCCCTTGGTTAGGGTCATGCAGGCAGTCGGGGGTAACTGAAGCTGCCTCACCCTTTAGGCCTTCAACGTGAAGCATTAGATATCCATTTATCCTTTTATTCTTTGATCAAACAAAGCAAAATAGTGCTCTTAAATCTGTAACAAGCACAATCATTTCCATTGGTCATTATTGTTGGCCAACTGCTAAGGAGTGAATCCTTCTTTCCGAATGTATCCAGCACTCGATCCGGGATTACTTTCGACTTGGCAAGATCCCCTATATCCTGGGTTAGGGCGTACCCTATTAACCCAACTTGATCAATACCTTAAGTTCATATGTTATTCCAATTTATTGGCTTGTCCTTTGCTTCCAAGCAATTATCTTTACCCAAAAAGATACTATATTAGGACGATTATTCATCCTCTTACAAGATAACTTGCGTAAGAGTCTACCAATCTCACTCTGAGGAATTTGCCATTCCCTTGTGATCAAATCACAAGATCATGTGACTCTACAACTTGACGTACAAGTGTCGCATCAATTATGGGACTATTTACCCATCGAATGGAGTCATGAAATAATCTGTTCTTGATGGCATTAGGCCGACTTGTCAGTCCTAGGGTTTCGAGTTTCATCTTTTTAGCGAGAGATTCATAGGAAAACCCTAGATCACTTCTCACAAGTAGGTCCTACTGTCCCTACATTCTGTGAATGTGGGCAAATATTTAGGGTATAGGACTTTCAGTTTTTGGCAATACGTGCGACTAGGTAAATGTCTTCACCGGGCTAACCCTAGAGAGTTCCTTGGGATATGTTGCATTGAATTCACCGTTTTCTAAACGAGTACTCCGCGGTTTTAGGTGTTTGGGTTTATGCTAATTTAACCTATCTATTCTTGAAGATAATTATGCTATCATTTCCATAACCACATGACTTATTGTCTATATGTAAGTTGATTTTGAAATCCTAACTTTTCGGTTGAAGATCAAGCATAGGTTAGGTTGTAGCCTAATTCCAATTAATCATTCTATAACATGCAAACAAGATTCATGCTAAAACATGCAGCCTTGTACTACTTTCATTTCTGAGTGAATTTGTCGTATGCAGACTTAAACACTCTTTCGTTGATTTAAGTTTTTAGGCCACTTGCCTAGAGTAAAATCTTCTTCATGCAACCCTAGCAATTTCCTACGGTTTCTAGCAACTTTCTTTAGGAATTATTTCAAAAAAGATGTTCAATAATGCAATATGTGGTTTATTTCTTCGACATGTACTATCATAATTCTGGTTTGTAAAAATGGACATTAATCAAATTTCAATTTATTGCAATGCATAAAACTACTTGCTAGAAATGCATATCAATTTTCTGCTCACTTTATTTTGTTCATTTTATTTGAAATATTAATGGCCGAACTCTTCTGTCTAGTGAGCTAATTCTTTCAAAATTAACCAAAGTATTTAAGACAAAAAATGCATCCTATCTCCAAAAATTATCCACGCACAATTGAATTATAACAACATAAAATAAAAATTAGGAAGTAAAACCTGGACTTGTGGTGAGATGTCCACGTGGATGCTAGGAGACGATCCTCATGTGGTTGCGCCTTGGGCTTTCTTAGGAGCCATCGCGAATGCGGCCTTTCAATTTTGGATGCAGCTTTGCAAAAACTCCCTTTGTAATTCCACCGTCCCTTATGAATGTTTTTTTTCCTTCCTTTTGTAGAAGCTCTGGCACAAATTGAATACACAAAAAGGGGGTTTAGCACTCGGGCTAATTTGGAAGGTTGAAGGAAATCTAAAGAGACAAGCTTAATGAGCCTTTTTAAAGTCCTCGGATAGGACCCATGGATAAGGGGTATTAACTGGACTTTTAACGGATTGAAAAAGGGGGCAAAAGGGTATAAAAAGACCTTTGAAGGAATTTTTTGTGGAGGAGGGGAGAAACCCAGGGGAAGGGTTTAAATCTTGGAAAGGGGTGTTTTGCCCATTAAAGCCACGGGAAAGGGCTTAATGGCCTTTTAAAGACCCACGGGAAAAGGGAAAATAAAAGGTGTAAAAGACCCTTACGAGGGCTTTTGTATGGGGGGAAAAAGGTGTCAAAGACCCTTAATAGTGGATTTTTTGTGGGGGAAAAAAAAGGGGCTTAAAGAGGAATTTTGTATGAAGGGGAAAAAAGGGCTTAAGGACCACATGAAGACCCTTCAAGGAAAATTTGGGGGGGGGAGGGAAAGGGGGCTTATAGAGCCCTTAGGAGGAGATCTCGTGTGTGGGGGAAAAGTATGGAAGAGGCACATGAAGGGGCTTTGGATTCCCGGGGGCAGGGGGTGCTTTAGCAAGCCCACATGAACCAAGGCTAGGAGGGAGCCCGAAAGAAGGATTTGAGGGGGTTTAATGTGGAAGGGGGCTTAGGAGGCCCAACCTTGGAAGCTTCCAAGAAGCTTCCAAGGCTTTTGGATATTACAGAAACCCCATGTGGAAGGAGAAGGGGCGGTAGATGACGACGTCTAATGTAGAGGGCGGACTGTAGCAGTGGTGGTGCCTGTACATTACTATGAGCTCTATGTACAGCTGGTGTCCTAGCTGAAGAAATACCAAGCTCATCATCCAAACTCTCCAAACCGCTAGAATATCCATTAAATCCCAAATGATTGGTAGATGCATCATTACCATTCAACACTTTCTTCTTTCCTTTGTCCTTCCCTGCAACACTTATAGATCCATCTGAAGATGTGGGGCTACTCCTTAGTCTCCCAGACCAAGGGGTCACTATAGGTATAGTACCAGATGATGTTTCTAGTCCACTAAGACTCCATGATTCTTGTTTGTCTTTCTGCACATAGCTGTCCTGATCATTATCATCATCTAATACATCACCATCAGGTGCATACGAGCTGCCCATCTCATCAAAGATAACATCCCTGCTCACTCCAAACTCACCTGTGTACAGGGTTATAACAGCAATATCCTTTCTGCTCTAAAGAGTATCTAATAAAAATACATTTTTTTACCTTTGGATCAAGCTTTTTCTGTAGCTCATCTGGCACATGAACATATGCAACATATCCAAATACCTTCAAGTGTGATATATCGGGCTTCTTGCCAGTAAAGCATTCTTCAGGAGTCATCCCATGAACTGCAGTTGTTGCAGTTCTTTTCTTAATGTAGATAGCAATATGGATAGCCTTAGACCAAAAATGTTTAGGCATATTCTTTTCAGCCATTAATGCCCATGCAACTTCTGCAATATGCCTATTTTTCTTTCTGCAACCCCATTTTATTGTGGGGTATACCTATAAGTAAATTGCCTCTTTATCCCATGAGTCCTCAAGAAGCCACTAAACTCATTAGAGAGGTACTCTCCCCCTCCATCTGATCTCAAGAACTTTACTTTTAAGCATGTTTCTTTTTCAACAGTTGCCTTAAAAGATTTGAAGTGCTCAAACACATCACTTTTTTTCTTCATGAAGTATACCCATAACTTCCTTGAACAGCCATCAATAAATGTGACAAAGTATTTGCTGCCACCAAGAGATACATTTTGTGTAGGCCCCCAAACATCTATATGCACTACATCAAGTATTTTTCTACTCACTTCTCTATCATGTGTGAAGGGTTGCCTTGCCTACTTACCCAACTAGCATGCTTCACAGACTTTATGCAATTCTACAACTCTAAATGAAGGCAACCGTGTAACCAATCCTCTGAACTGCATTAATTTCAGCCTTTGCACATTCGCATGTCCAATACGTTTATGCCATATTTCAATATCTGCAACTACTCATTTTCCTTTAGCATACATAGCAGCATCCATTGTAGGAATTCCAGCATCTAAAGTGAACATTTGGCCAACTCTACTTCCTTTTGCGACCAACCTGCACTTATCATTAAAGTTTTCTACAAAACAACCTTTTGCATTGAATCGGACCTGCAATCCCTAGTCTACCATTTTGCCAACAGATACTAGATTCTTTGTAATTGATGGCACATGTAATACATATGTCAGACTCTTTGTCTGGCCATCATAAAAGGACAAGGGAACCTTTCCAATGTGTGAAATTGGGTGGCATGAATCATCACCTGTCTCCACATAACCTAGATTTTGTAAGTCCTGCATCTCTCCAAACCATTCAACATGAGTAGTCATATGATTAAATGCACCTGAATCGACATACCATACATCATCATGTGTACCATTTCATGTAACTGCATTCATCATATGCTGCATAACAAACAGACGCTCATTTTTGTCTTCATTCTGTTATGAAGACGATGCATAGTTTCCTTGTTGCAATTTACCACTATGAATATCATCCTTCTTTGCATAGCAATGGGATGCAATATGGCCGGTTTTGCCACAATAATGGCAAACAATACCAGAATTTCTAGAATCTCTATTCTGCCATCCACATTTTCCTCTAGAGCTCCCCCTGCCTCTAAAGTTTCCTCTGCCTCCAGAAACCTGCATTTCACCAAACTGTTGATTGAACTTGTTTTATTGGTTATTGCCAGCACGTCCCATACCACGGCCTCTCGAAGAGGATCTACCACGTTCCCTTCCTGAACTCGAGTAAAATGATTGGACCTATTTACCATTTCTTTCGAATCACCTTGCATATTGATCTTTTCAGTAATCATGAGAGAGATCAGCTCATCAAAATCTAGAAATGGCTTCCGTATATATACTGAAGTAACAAATGATTTCCATACATTCTCATTGTTAAGTCCACTCAGAGTGGATGAAACCAAATCATCATCATCCGGTATTACATCAATCGTTGCTAAAGCATCTACAATGCTCCTCACCTTCAACACATACTCATTGACGTACATTTTTACTTTCTTCAAGGCATTCAACTCTTGCTTGAGTTGAATCTTTCGTGCCTTTGTATTTACTGGAAACATGCTCTCAAAAATTGTCCAAGCTGCATGTGAAGTTTCTGCATTCCTGATATATCCCAGTATAGTATTATCAATATTTGTAGATAGCCAACACATCACCTTTTTGTCTTTCGCGTTCCACTCTTTCCATGCTTTTAACTCATTTGCAGTCGGAGGGATACCCAGCTCTGGCTCCTTTTCTTCACCTGAAACAACTTCATAAAGGCCCTTTCCTATGAGGAAGTTTGTTACACGGAACTTCCATGAAGGGTAGTTATTCTTGTCAAGCTTCTCAATAATGGGATTTCCACTGTTCTCTACCATTATCACAAACAAGGATATAACACAATAAGCTAGTCTTTTGCAATCTTCCACAACACGTGCACAGCAATACACCAAGCAACCTTTTTCACTGATTGCTCAATAGTACATGTAATCTGCAACCTGTTTGCAGATAAACCTTATGTTTCCTTCCTTCAAACACCTCAAAAATTATAGATTTACAATCTGTAACATGCGCACCCACTTTCGGTCAATATAGCCAAAATCACAATGTACCTTGAAACTGTTGTCCGCAACCTTGCGGCTCTAAAACGGGGTCTAAAATGGCCTCAGACACCCAAAATAACTGCGGAAAAGCCCTAAAGGACATATCTACCAAATATACAGTGATCTGCTTGTACACCAAAACTCACAGCAATCTGAGATTTTTGCTCGACCCTGCTTCCGGTGCCTCCACAGGCACTATCCAAGAGAGAGAGAGAGTGGAAGAATGGGAGAGATTCTTACCCGTTGCTTGCTTGCTCGAACCTTGCTTCTTCTCCTTCACTTCATCCTTCGAAATCAGCCTCTCTCAGTGGCGCGGCTCTAATGGTGGGGAGACTTATTTGAGCTGTTGCACCAAACACACACTGTATACATAAGAGAAAGCTCACTCAAGAACACAAGAAGAGAGATGGAGGCCAAAACGTTTTCTTGCTGGTTTTTTCTTCTTCTTCCACACACTATACAATGTACACAAAGTATAGATAAGATACAACATAAAGGAAAGTGGCCTGCTAAGTCAAACAATGCAAAACCAACTACACTAATCGACTGGCGCTATGTCTTTGCCAGCTGTAGGTAGGTGTAATAAACTAAATATAATAAGTGATAAGTTAGTGGCCATCTGAGTATCATAATGACCACCAACGTGCTAAGTGTAGACGTGCAGACCCATCTAGCTAGGTGGTCCATCATGAATGTCTGCATGTGTTGAGCTTGCAATCTCAACACAGTAGGTGGTATTGGTAGGTGGAGAAGGGTGAAAAGTGACCATGGTACTCACCAATTGTGGTTTTAATAAACCATGCATACATGATCTAGTCTATGGCTTTATTTGCAATGTATTTCTTTGCCTTGTTTGTTCCTTACATAGAGGCTATGGTGGATGTGATTGCACATTTCTCAACAAATTAAAAGTGCAAGTTGGTCACAAAAGGAAGTAGAGTTGGCCGCATGTTCACTTTAGATGCTATATTTCTTGCAATGAATGTTGCTATATATCTTAAAAGAAAAGAAGCGGTTATAGATATTGAAATATGGCATAAATATATCGGACATGCAAATGTGCAAAGGCTGAAATTAATGCAATCCAAAGGATTGGTTACAAGGTTTCTTGATTTTAGAGTTGCAAAAATTCATAAAGTATGAAGCATGCCAATTTGGTAAGCAGGCAAGATAACCCTTTTTACATGATAGAGGTATGAGTCGAAATATACTTGATATTGTGCATATGGATGTTTGGGGACCTACATAAAATGTATCTCTTGGTGGCAGAAAATACTTTGTCACGTTTATTGATGATTGTTCAAGGAAACTATAGGTATACTTTATGAAGAAAAAGAGTGAAAGATTTGAGCACTTCAAATCTTTCAAGGTGGTTGTTGAAATAAAAACAAGTTTAAAAGTTAAGTGCTTGAGATTAGATGGAGGGGGAGAGTACCTATCTAATGATTTTAGTGGCTTCTCGATGTCTCATGGGATAAAGAGACAATTTACTTGTACGTATACCTTTTGCATTGAATCAGACATGTAACCTCAGCTCTACCATTTGGCCAACAGAAACTAGATTCTTTGTGATTGATGGCACATGTAATACATTTTTCAGACTCTTTGTCTGGCCATCATACAAGGATAAGGGAATGTGAAATTGGGTGGCATGAATCAATATAACTTGGATTTTGTAAGTCCTGCATCTCTCCAAACCATTCAACATGATTGGTCATATGATTAGATGCACCTGAATTGATATACCATACATCATTATATGTCCCCTTTCCTGTAACTGCATTCATCATATGCTGCATAACAAACAGATGCTCATTTTTTTCTTCATTCTATCGTGAAGACGATGCATAGTTTCCTTGCTGTAGTTTACTACTATGAATATCATTCTTCTTAGCATAGTTTCCTTGCTGTAATTTACTACTACGAATATCATTCTTCTTAGCATAGCAATGGTGGGCTTCAAGATGGCCTGTTTTGCCACAATAATAGCAAACAATAGCAAAATTTCTAGAATCTCTATTCTGCCATCCACCTCTTTCTCTAGAGCCCCCTTGCCTCTAAAGTTTCCTCGGCCTCCTGAAACTTGCATTTCACCAAATTTCTGATTGAACCTGTTTTGCTGGTTATCGCCAGCACGTCCCATACCATGGCCTCTCGAAGAGGATCTACCATGTCCCCTTCCTGAACTTGAGTAAAATGCTTGAACCTATTCACCATTTTTTTCAAATGAGTCACCCTGCATATTATTCTCTTCGGTAAGAGAGAGATTAGCTCATCAAAATCTGGAAATGGCTTTCGTACATATACTAAAGTAACAAATGATTTCCATACCTTCTCATTAATAAGGCCACTCAAAGTAGATGAAACCAAATCATCATCATTAGGCATTGCATCAATCACTACTAAAGCATCTGCAATGCTTCTCACCTTCAACACACGCTCATTGACAGTCATTTTTCCTTTCTTCAAGGCATTCAACTCTTGCTTGAGTTGAATCTTTTGTGCCTTTGTATTTATTGAAAACATGTTCTCAAAAATTTTCGAAGCTACATGTGAAGTTTCTGCATTCTTGATATGTCCTAGTATCGTATTATCAATGACTACAGATAACCAGTAGATCACCTTTTTGTCTTTCACATTCCATTTTTTCCATGCTTTTAATTCATTTGTAGTCCAAGGGATACCCAGCTTTGGCTCCTTTTCTTCACCTGAAACAAACTCATAAAGGCCCTTTCCAAGTAGAAAGTTCCTCACATGGAACTTCCATTAAGGGTAGTTATTCTTGTTGAGCTTCTCAAAAATGGGATTTCCACTATTCTGTGCCATTATCATAAACAAGGATACAACACAACAAGCTAGTCTTCTGCAATCCTTTACAACACGTGCATAGCACTACACCAAGCAACCTTTTTCACTGATTGCTCAATAGTACATGTAATGTGCAACCTATTTGCAGATAAACCCTATGTTTTCTTCCTACAAACACTTCAAAAATTTACAGATAGCACACCAAATCTCATAGCAGTCTGAGATTTTTACTCTACCCTACTTTCAGTGCATCCACAGGTACTATCCAAGAGAGAGAATGGAAGAATGGGAGAGCTTCTTACCCATTGCTTGCTTGCTCAAACCTTGCTTCTTCTTCTTCACTTCAGCCTTCAAAATCAGCCTCTCTCAATGACTGGCTCCAATACCATGTCAAGAATCTCATGGTGGGGGGATTTGCTTGAGCTGCTGCACCAAACACACACTGTATACACAAGAGGAAGCTCACTCAAGAACACAAGAAGAGAGATGGAGGCCAAAACGTTTTCTTGCTGATTTCTTCTTCTTCTCTCACACACTATACAATGTACACAAAGTATAGATAAGATACAACATAAAGGAAAGTGGCCTTCTAAGTCAAACATGCATAACCAACTACAATAATCAATTGGCGTTATATCTTTTGCCAGCTATAGATAGGTGTAACAAAATAAATATAATAAGTGATAAGTTAGTGGCCATGTGAGTGTCATAATGACCACCAACGTGCTAAGTGTAGATGTACGGATCCATCTAGCCAAGCGGTCCATCATCAATGTCCACACGTATTGAGCTTGTTATCTCATTAGTGTCCATATTGTAGACTTTGAACCAATCATCACTTGGCTAGGCATTCTATCCAACAGTAGACCAAAAGTAGAACATGTATAGCCACATAAGAATTTTGAATAGCCAAGTCTTCTAATGACTTTTTTATATCTCCCTTTTCAAAATTTAAATCAAGAGATAACCCCATTTCTTGTGCATGGATATTTCTATCTTTCCAAAAAATGAGCACAATCCTTACTTTCATGCTGCAAACTATCACATCACATACATCTTTTATCTCTTTGTTTTAGGGCCTGCTACCCATCCCCTTTCCTCTTATCCTTTCTCATCCTATTTTTCAATCTTCAATTAAAGATCTCAGATGCCTTTAACTAATTCATCTACTACATCTTCCCTAGCAGTGGGAACATCAAGTGCAGCCATAGGGTTTACCACAGAAGTAGGTGGCTTACTAGATACATAAACTATTTTGCTTGTAACAATGAGCAAGCTAGATACATGAAATATTTCTCTCCTTTTATGATTTTTCACCAGTATAGTAATATCTTCCTTAGCATGCCTCCACTCTTTTTTAAGCCTTGTCCCTATAGTCAGATCCTCTAACAATGTTGCATGTAGAAACAATTCAATTTTTTGACTTGCAAGAGCTTGTTGTTTGGCAAGATCTAACCACTCGAACTAACTTTCCAATTCTATCACAAGACCCTTATTGGGTTTTAGAACCCACTCATGGAAAGTCTTGCATGTAATCAAATTGGTGTCTTCAATGTAAAATTCTTCTGGAGTGTCTTTTCTAAAGCTATGCCCAATTAGCATCCTACATGTACAATTTAGTAACTTGGGCTTTCAATTCATATACAATGACCCATAAAAAATATTGGCTACATGCAAGTTGAGCAAACCCAAACAACTCCATCTTTTGAGCATACGTATGCAAATGTGCAGATACATTCATGCCATTAAACAACTTCATCTCATGCTCTACTACCTGTAGAGCACTCATCATAATAGTTTCTATTTGAGTAGAAGCTTGCATCATGTAATATTTCAGATATTATTTTTTTCCCTTTCTCAGTGGCGTGTCGTGCTAGAAGGAGGGAAGGGGATAGAGGAGCCAGCAAGCTCCTCGTCGTTGGAGCTTGCTCGGCTCCATGCGCATGCAGAATGACACATAGGAGGGGGACGATTCCCTCCCCTCCCCTATATAAATGAGGGAGGGCCGCAGGCTAACCGTAGGAGGGAGGAGTAAGGACAGAAGATGAATGCTCCCACCGACGACTGAGGGATCTGCCATCGTTCTACCGTCGTGGAGTGGAGGAAGCTGCCCCAGCTGTCGCCGCCCGAAGCCAGAGTATGCCGCCAGCCAACGTGGAGGTGTCGAACCTCCCCCTTGCCACGTCAGAGAAGCTTCCTAGCAGAAGCTTCTTAAGGGGGGGCTAATTAAGCCCCCTTTCACCCCCCTCATATCCCTTTTTACCCACTTCCCCCCCCCCCGGTTTTTAAACCCTTAAGCCCCCCTTCCTATACCTTCATTTACCCTTTCACCCCCCCTCGGTTTTATCTCCTTTTATCCTTTCAACCCTCCGGTCTTAAACCCTTAACTCCTTTCCGTGGGGCCATTAAACCCCCACTCCCCTTGGCCTCCAAAACCACAAATCCCCCTCCCCCCTGTGCTTAAATTAATAAGCCCTTCTTGTGTTTTTTACCCCCTTTCACCCTTCACCTGTTCCCTTGGTTTGGGACTTACCCCGTGTCCAGAAATCCCTTCAAGATCCCCCTTTTTTTCACCCTTTCAAGGCCCTTTATATGTTTTTTTTGAAACCACACTCACAACACCTTTTTCACTGTGTATAAATTCCTATAGGGCCTTTTTCTTTTAGGCTTTATAAACCTTTCCTTCTCCGAAGAAGCTAAGACCTTAAAGGTCTTGTTACCCCTTTCTCGTGGTCAATCCCTTAACGATTCCTTGACTCGAAAAAAAGAAGAGGAATATTGAAGCGACAGTGAATTTCGAAAAGGAGTGTAAAACTTCTTTCACGTTCGAAGGATTACAACTGTGATGCCGCCTAAGAAAGTCCAAGGAGTAGCTGCGGGAGGGTCATCTCTCGGTATCCATGTGGATATCTCACCCCAAAACGAGGTTTTTCCTTCTTAAATTTTATATCAGTTTTAATTCAATCATGCAAGATGAATTGTTAGGGATAAGATATATTTTTTCCTAGTTATTTACGATGAAGGAATCTAGTTTAATTGATAATGTAAAATGGATAAAGTATAAACATAGTTTTCCTTCAAATAGCCTTATGCACTGAAATGAATTATGAGCAAGATTATTTACCCACTAATGTAGTATATTTCAGTTAAATCTTGAAGGAATAAATACTGCATCTTGCACCATTAACCCCTATTCTTTTTACAACGAATCATCATAAAAGGTGAAATTCATGAAAGGTTTCTTACGTTGCTTAAACTCTAGAAAGTTATCATTGCTAACTACATATCTTAGCAAGGAAAAGATTGTTTATTTGGCATGAGTTTTGTTCGCAAGGAAAAAAGGAAGATTAATTGAATTTACCTAACCCAAATTGATAAAGTTTAGGATTGAAAAATCAATTGACACATAGATAGCAAATCGTGCAGAAATGATCTCGATATTACCTTCTAAAAGTTAACCGAATTAATATAAACTTAGAAATACCCATGATGCGAAATATGCATTGGGAATGATTTAAAATCCAAGAAACATTTATACATTAAATACTTGCCCACCTTCCCTGATTGTAGGGTCAATAAATCGTTAACGTAAAAAAAACTAGGGTTTGTCCTTGAGGTTCTTAAAGAAAATAATAAAAGGAGACTCTAGGTTTGACAAACGTCAGCTTAAAGAAACTGAAACGGATTGTTTCATCGCATATTACGATGCAGGACTTGCGCAGCAAGTACGAAGCCATATGGTCTTGTGATTGATTCACAAGAAGAAAGGTTAAATACCCTCAACAAGGATGGCGGATCCTTACGCAAGTTATCTTGCAAAAGGATGTATTCTTTGATATCCTTCTAAGTAAGGAAGGTTAAAAACTAGAAACTAAAGTATCCAATGAAATTTAGGGTTGACCAAGTTGGGTTAATAGGGTACGCCCTAACCCAGAATATAAGGGATCTTATCAAGTTGCAAGACACCGTGGAACGAGTGCTAATGCATTCGAAAGGAAAGAATCATTCCATAGCAGTTTTCCAACAACAAGATCGGTTAATGGAAATGTTTGTGCTTGTTAGAGATTTTAGGGCACTGTTTTATGAATTACAAATTAAATGAATATCTATACTTCAGGTTGAAGACCTGAAGGGAGAGGCAGTTTCAGTTACCCCCGATTGCCTGCCTGACCCTAACCAAGGGGGTTGTTGACCGTGCCGGGAACATGGACCGAACCCACCGCGAGAGGTCTCTCTGTTGAGCTCTAATTGGAGCAGGAGGACGCTTGGGTGCCAGGGGGGCTCTGGCTGTAAATCCCTCGCCTTTCGGGTCCTGCACAAGAGGCTAATGTGACTCGGGATTGGATTTTGAGGCCCACATACTAGTCTACGGGCGGAAACTTGGAATAGTGATCCCTGTGGATTATTGGATAGCCTTCGGGCGGATTATGGACAAGCCTACGGGCGAAACTCCTTGTATTTCAAAGATAAATATGGTGATATGTTAATAAAGAACTTTTTTGATATTGTTTTTCTATATCACGTGATAAGATTACATGAAGGAACCAGTGCTTAACGGTTTAATTAAAAAAGCTAATTGTTACATGTCCAACTAAGGTGTTAGATAATTACCTAACTAAAACAAACCGAGGAAAGTGCGGAGGATGGGCCATGGGTTCGTCCTACGGTTGGGTGGTCCCGGTTGGCCGGGAACTTTTCTCAAATCTCGAAGAACAGCGGGATGATCATCAAAGGGCACGAACAACGAAAGCGATGACCTAGAGTTATGTCTTACCCGATTTACGCTGCTTTAGGGGAACGAATGGGACTATGCCTTATGGTAGAGAGGTTGATCTTTGCATCCCTCTCGTTTCCCATTCTCCTTGAACCAAGTGCAATGTGAATCCACTTCGAACCTGGCGTTTCTACGTAAAGTAGTTTGCTTGGGTCCAACGCTAGTTGTTGTTAGGAAATGACCAGTCTCAGGAAAACCCTAATTCGGGTCGATCCTAAGTGGGAACGACTAGAATAATTCCGCTACGTGGCAGACGTAGAAAGCCCTAGATCGCGAACCCTGTAGCATTCCATGGGAGTGCCAGGCGGAGCTTTCTAGACATCCTTTCCGATGGACTGCTAGGACATGTCCTGCATGATATCAGTGGACATGTTACACATCACCTATTATTGTTATACTTGCATAAGCATGTTCATATTCTACACTAACTATCACAAAACATCACTAAAAAAAGTATTTCAAGGTTCTGCCACCCTATCTTTCCTTTTGACAACCTTTCACATTGGGTTGACCAATGTCTGAGGGGTTCTAATCAAAAGGTCATATCCACCGAGGATCACAGAGAGAAGAAAGTAGAGAATAGGACATAGCAGAGAAGAAAAAGAATATATAAGAAGTACACAAGATTAAAAAAAGCTCAATGAATCAGAGCACTATGTATTGATAGAATATGGGAAGATAAAAGAATCCTTATTTGGGACTACTCGAAAGAAATCTCCAAGCATTAGATCTCATGGAGCTCCCTGGTAGACCAAAAAAAAGTGCACCAAACACTAGCTTCTTCTCTACTGCTTAGATGGAAAATTGGATGGTTCTGTCAGCTTTGAAAGGGAGGTAAAACCCTACGACACTTGGTTAGAATTCTCTCGGATCGCTCCCTCTTCTTCTTTCTAATTCAAAGTGATGTTTGTTGTCTCTAAACCGTGATTGCACAATTTTGAAAGTCCCCCTTTTTGCATGAGATCTCCCAAAATTGGCTAAAAACCCACTTTCTTTTTCTTCACACCATAGGCTCTTTGTTCGATCTAGAGATGGCTTGGCTCTCAAATCCTAAATCACAATCAACATCTAAATGAAAGTTTGGACCAACTAATAGCTTACTTGCCAAAGTAGGTTGCCTTTAGTAGGAGCACAATCATCACACTTTGTGCAACATTGTCTCTTAGATGCGCAAGCTTCTTTTTGGATTTAGATGCAAACTCTTGCTCAGACTCAAAATCAAATTCTAATGATGACGATGATGACACTTCAACAAAGCTTACTTGGGAACTGGAAGGGATAGCCGTGTTGTTGGTGGGGATGTGATTTATGTGCTCATCCTCGAAATAAAAAACATATCTTCTGATGTTGCTAACATACAAACACTGACAAATACAAAGAGAGAGAGAGTGTGAGTGAGAGAGAGAGAGACAGAGAGAGACAGAGAAAGAGAGAGAGAGAGAGTACTTAGACTTAGAACTAGGTTCTGATGATGACGATGGTGCTACTTTGACTAAGCTTACGTGGGGAGTGGAAGGAGCTTCTTACTCTTACCAAGAATTTGATTTATGCGCTTCCACTGCTTCCACTATCACTATCGGGGGCCTAGTTGGGCAGTGGAGGTAATCTTGAGGCATGCACAAACAAGCAATTAGAGGTGCCAAGATCATCTCGAGGCATGCGGGAACAAGCAAACAGATACAAATACAGAAACAAAGAGAAATGCACATACATAGAGAGAGAGAGAGAGAGAGAGAGAGAGAGAGAGAGAGATTGAGAAATGACTACTTCCATTGATGTTGTCGAGGATTTGATTGGGAAATGGAGGTCTAGAATAGGGATGCAAGCTTCATCATGACGAGATGAAGCATGCACAGATGGGAAGACAAACACAAACAAAAATACACAGAGAGAGCATGCACAAATGGAAAGGCAAACATAAACAAAAACATAGAGAGAGAGAGAGTGTGTGTGTGTGTGTGTGTGTGCATGCATGTGCATGTGCATGGGGATGCCATAGGGCCTCGCTTCAAACCACTATCCTTGTCACCATTGGAGGTCTAGAATAGGGGCATGGGCGTCATCAGGCATGCATAGACAAACAAATAGACACAAACACAAGGAGACTGACACAAACACATAGAGAGAGGAGGAGAGAGAGAGAGAGTAAAAAATAAAACTATAAAGATATTATTTTTAAAAGATATTTACAAGAAATAATATCCAAAATATAAAAAATAGATACTAAACTTGTCCAAAAATCTCGTATTTTGGAACTAACTATAATATGGACACTAGCACTCATGACTAAGCTAACATTGACTCTCTAGATTAATATGAAAGCTCGATGATGATGCACTTTGGGTTTTTTCACATTGTGTTCGTGTAGCAACATGATAACATTGAACTATGGTTTAGAAATATTATCTTCAAACATATTCTTTGGTTGAATTAGTTCATAGTGTGTATACACTCCTGGCTCTAGGAGGCTCCCGGATTGTTTTTGTGAGCTTAGGAGCTAGACTAGAGCCCTAGAGCTAGTGTTAGGCCCATGCCCATTTTTGGTCCAAATAGGTGGTGCATTTTCCAAGAGCAACTAATAAGTGGCAATTTCCAAATCTTAATTGATTAGGGACTACTTAGTCAATTTATGCCAAAGAGCATCGAGATTGACCCATTATTTCTCGATAAACACTATCAAGTGGAGATCTAAAAACAAGAAAGAGCAAAAGTAGCCCGATATTCCTATGAGAGTGAGGTCTTAGAGTGACCCTAGTAGCTAGCACAAACAATTCATTAGGAGGAGGAGGAAGCTCGAGTACTCCCCTTATCCTAGCGAATTAGCCCACTTTAAGTGGAGTTGGAGTCACATTGTCACAAAGTCGTACAACAAATCGATCATCATTATGGCCTAACCTATTGCAATTCCTACATGAACATCGAATTGGCAAAATTTAGGGTACCCTTTATCCATCTTTAATGGGTAAACTGAGGAGGATGCATAGCTTCACATGAGTTCTAAAAACTCATCTTTAACTGTGGAATTTAGGACGAGGGATATTTAATGATGTTCTTTAATATGACACCGAAAGGGAGGGCTGCAATGTGGTATCAGGCCTTTTACCATAAAAATGCCCCACCATATAATAAGAATATGAAAGAGGTCTTCCACAAGTTCCAAGTCTCTATCCCTCTCCAACCTACTGCCTAATTGCAATGCTTCTTTCGTGGATTGGACTTTCATATGCAAGTGTAGTTGAGTAGTGTTTCTCTAGCAGATATAGATATTACTATAACTCGAGCAAAGGAAGTAGAGTCCCACTTACAAACAACCTATGCATCGAGAGTAAATTTAAACTCAAGCCTTAGTCCAGAAAATAATTTGGGGTCGGTTGTTTGACAGAGATCAAGGTGTGATCAGTAACTGTGTGAGACCAAGCCAAATTGTAGAGGAAGCATGATGCGAAATTTTTGCTTTATTGCCAACTCCTCCAAATGTTGTTCATCCTACTGTGAACCAGAGAGCTCCTTTTGTAAACCAAGGGTCTATAGAGGTAGCCACTCTTCTGCAAGAAGTTGTGCAACTTAGTGAGAGGGTAGCTCCTCATGCCACTAGTTATGAGTCCTCTACATTAAATATTCAAGAGAAAGCAAAGGAAATGATGAAACATTATATATATATATGATCACTAAGTAATAATGTTAGATTGCTATAGATGTTAATGTCTTAAAGCATCTGTAGAAATTGATGGGAACTAGAAAGCCCAATGATGGGGTCCCATCACGTCTTAGCTATAAGTGGTGTGGTGGAAAACATTTCCCTTGTAATTGTTCTAATGTCAAATGTGATATATATGGGAAGTTTGGTCACCTATGCACCACTTGTTGGAGTAGGGTTAGCTCTCTCCAACAAGGTATTCAACAATCTAGTCATGTGAATCATTGTGCCAATAATAAGAATAACAAAGGAGAGGACCCTAAGAAAATTTTGCAAAGGGGGAAAGCCACACTCGAGGAAATGCTAGTGGGGTAAGTCTAGTTGAAACCCTGCCAATTAGTGAGAGTTTATCTCCTAACAATGTTAGGGTAGTAGCTAGAGGTTTTTAACTAAAAGATGCTCAAAAAGATGACCCTATTACAAGTAAAGTTAATCCTAAACCTAGTAAGGATGAAAAGAAAGTATTGGACGTGAGGAAGGTCCTCTTAAAAATGATGATGTTCTAGAGGAGCTAGTGGTAAAAAGAAAATTCAAATTGAAAGACAAAAAGGGTACTAAGATTAGCAAGAAGCCAAAAGAGTAGTTGCTATGGAAAAAGAAGAGAGCAATGGCAAACTTTCATGAGTTTGATCTAGCAAATATGCTTTGTAAAGTCAAACTGGATGTGAATTTGCTACAATATTTTCAATTGTCATTGAATATTCATAAGGAGTTCAAGAAAATCCTATGAACAAGTTATGTTGTTGAACCTTTTGATATCCATCAAGTGGGAAGTGAATGTTCGGATCATATAGAGAAGTATTGCCTCGGGTGTAGGTATATGTCAATGAAATCTTGATAGATAATGTAGTGGTGGATTCTAGCTCATCCGTAAACATTATGAGTATAGATTTGTTAGAGAGGTTGAATTTACCAATTCAAAAGGATGTCACGATGGTTTTAAATTGGTTGATGATACTCTAAGACCACCGAAAGGAATGGTAACACAAATACATGTGACAATTGTGAATATTGAGTGCATCCTCAACTTTCGTGCTGGTAGCTAATGGTTGTTACTTGGATGTCTGTGGATACTACATGTTTGGTGGATATCCTAGCTGGTCAATTGATTTTTGGGCATGGGTTAAAGAGAATAATTATTGATGGATACCCTAAGCACCCGTTGGATGAAAGGGCAATAACTCCCATTACAAAATGGGAGGCACTTGAGAGAACTCTAGCTATTGGAACCTCGAGTTCTAGTGATTCTAAAGAGGGTTCTTCCATTGAGAAGGTTTACCAAGTTTGTCTAAATGTGCCAATAGAGACAAAGGACAGGATTCATGATGCTAATGTGATAGAGTAGGATCTTGGGACAGCTCCCAATGATCCTTGTCTATTAAACTCAACATTATGTTGTCCCTTAATGAGTGTGCAAATTATGTAGCACTCCTACATGAGTTGAGTAATATATTTGCATGGAGTTATGATGAACTGAAGGGAATCCCACCCTCAATTACCATACATATGATCTCTTTGAAAGAAGTAGTAAGCCAGTGAGGTAGAAAGTTAGATATAAGCATTTTGAGCTAAGAGAACCTCTTTTTGAGAAATTGATGTATTTAAGAAAGGGTGGTATGATATTTCATATTGAACATATAGAATGGTACTCACCGATAGTAATAAGAAAGAAAAAGAACTATCAAATTTGTTTATGTTTTGGTTTTAAGGAATTAAATAAGAAAATAGTTAAGGACTATTATCGTCTGCTCTTTATCGATCAAATTTTAGATTAGTTGGCAAGGCAAGAAATATACTCTTTCATGGACTATTTCATGGGATATAACCAAATGGCCATAGTTGAAGAGGATAAGTTAAAGATAGCGTTTATTACAAATTTTGATACTTTTGCGTACCATGTGATGGCTTTTGGTCTATGTAATACTTGTGGGTCTTGGCAAAGAATGGCTAACAAGATGTTCATCGATATATCTCTTAAAGAGCTAAAGATTTTCATAGATGATTTAGGGGCAACTACCCTGACCCATCATAGACAGTTGATTGTTCTATGTGCATTCTTTGGGCCATGTTGTGAGTATTGCATAACATTGAGTCCTAGGAAGTGTGTGTTCAAGATGCCTTATAGTTTGCTACTAGGTCATGTTGTGAGTGCGATTGGTATTGCCATTGATCCTTAAAAGGTAGTTGTTATTGTGACCCTCGGTCCACCAGTTACCCTAGGGAAGTTTATAGCTTTGTTTCATCCGTGGGATATTATCATCTATTCATTAATTTATTGGTTGAACAATTGTTACCCTCAATGAATCTTTTATCTCACAGCTATGTTTTGGAATGGACAAAAGCATGCAAAGTGGCATTTGAGGATGTTGAAATGGAATTATCCAAAGCACTGGTCTTAAAATATCCAAAAAGGGGTGAGGTTTTCTATATATTTACGACTGTGATAAGGCATAGTATGAGTGGTTGCTTATCCTAAATATGGGAGACAAAACTTTATCATTGCTCAAATGGGAGGCATTCGCAAGCCCAAAGTTGGAAATTTCAGAGTTTCATTATACCTATTCAGAGAAGGTTTGCTTGGCTATGGTATTTGTCACCAAGAAGTTTTGACACTATATTCTTTATGAGAAGGTGGTGTTCCTTACCAAGGTAGAGGGATTGTGCTTGTTATCGAATAAGCTTGAATCCCTTGATTGCCTAGCCAAGTGGTTGATTTCTTTGCAAGAGTTTGATTATGAGTTTAGAAGTAAGCCTCCAAAGCTACAGGATATTGTAGAGTACCTAGTAGATTTTGGTGAGCCTAAGGAAGAGTGGACTGATATTAGTGATTGCAAGAATTTATGTAAGATTGATGGAGTCTCTATTTTGTCATAGTATGTATCTATTACACATTATCTATTAACCAACAACCTAGTGAAAACTCTTTCTAAATTCGAGAAGAGGAAGATTAATTAGCAAGGCACTTCACTTTTTAATAAACGAAAGTGTTTTATATAGGAAATATGTATGAGAGCTAGATTTTAGGACCCGTTTTTCAAGCATTTAAGCCCATTCTTGGAGAGGAGAGTTGGATTTTGGGATCCCTTTTTGAAGTGTTTGAGCCCATTCTTGGAGTGAAAAAGTGGGCAGGAGGCGCTAAGGACCAAATTTTCGTGCAAAATTGAATTATGGTGGATGGTCAAGCTAGAGTTCTCCTCAGTAGATTTCGATACTAGGAATTCAACACAAGTCTCCATTTGTTGATCAAAGATCGTTTGACCCCCCATTTAATACCAGTGATATTTAGCGCTCTAAAGAACCTATGTGATTTGGGAGCCAAAGAGTACGTGATGGGGTGAAACTTTATAGATTTTAATGCTACGGATACAACCCTCTAGTTGAATTGCAAGTCAGAGCTTGTTTGCCCCTCTAAACAGGCCAAAAAATCCTCGTGGAGTAATCTGAAAGTGGTTTTTTAAAAGTGGACATTTGATAAATGACATGAAATAAAATGTAAATGAAGAAACACATGCAAATTCTTGCATAACAAGAGGGGGCATTTTTTGTTTTGTGCCCCATTTTTGGATGGATTTGTGCGTCTTCAATACACCTCGATCGAGAGAGAGAGAGAGAGAGAGAGAGAGAGAGATGGAAGTCTAATCTACATGCCAAGAGCAAGATTTTGACTATAAGCATGTGAAATATGATCAAGGAAATGAAATTTTGATTTCCTAGTCTTTCTCTCTCCTCTCTCCTCTTACTGCGGATGAAAGATGTTGATGGAGTGATAGTGTTGGAGCAGAAAGGATCATAAATTGGGCTGTGAAAGAGCATTAATGGCCAAGAAAGAGCATCAGTAGTCTCCTAACCTTGAAATACGAGTCTTAAAAAGTGTGTTTTTATGCGTAAGCGATGGTTCTACTTGTTTTTATGATAGATTTTAGTTGAAATTGTTTAAAAATGGTTGTCTTCGGTTGTTAATACTGTAATCTATTAGAGATGCTACAAAAAATAAGAAAAATTACTCATATAATAATATATATATATAAATTCGCAAAACCCTTGACTACGTGATTTTAAAAAAAATGGTCAATCTTTTTTGTGGTGTTTATGGGGTTTGTGTGGAATAAAAATTGATATAGAACTATTTCTCAGTACTCATGATCAGTACAAACTAGAAAATTAATAAATTTTATATTTTATGCATAAATAAATAAGAAAAAAAGGAGAAAAAATTTGTATTCAAAAAATAAGCAAAATAAGATTTATGTTTGAAATGTATGATATGGCTAGAGCATGAGCGATGAGCCTTAGTTACGCCTTTACTTTGTGGTAAAGTGGGATCTTTATTGTTTTTATAAAGAAAAATGTATAAAAAATGCTACCTACACCTATCAACACATGCATAACCTAAATGGTTAGGGAGAATGAGGGTTTTTGGGGTTGACTAATTGCTAATAAGATTCTAAATTCTAATATTTTGTTGATGCATGCCATATAGGATGTTTATGGTTTAAGTTTAAGAGAGTCTAGCAGCACGAGAATGCTTGCTGTTGACCTTAGTAATGTAGTATTATGTGTAGGTTGAAATCATTGAAAGAAATGTCTTTGCACCTCACAATCTTGATTTCTAAATGATAAAAATGCTTGAGCACTATGGTTCCTACACAATTTCATTGCATACAACTCATGGCATCATTACTAGATGCATTACGATTGTATTCATGCATATGACCTACGTTGACTATGTGAGATATCCTAAGCTGTAGGTTTAGAGGATTAGTTTCCTTGGAGACTATTTAGTGACAACAATATTTATATCTCTTGGAATGTTTGAAAAAAAGAGTGGAGTTTGTAATGTTGTCGTACTACTGCGCATTCAAGGTGTGGAATCCACCAAAAAGTTGTGTGTGTAGGATTTGATACTTTGTACATACTTAGTCGTTATGTTTGCTCTTTTGTTCTACGTGGGTAATATAGTGAAGAGGGGTTTGGTGCAAGAGGAACTTATCCGTAATGCTCTAGTTGACATGTACGTTAAATGTGACATGCTTGTAGAAGAACAGGGAGTTTTTGATAGATGGTAACTCGAGATGCAGTCTCATGGGCTACACTTATTTCAAGATATGCCGATTATGGGCTTTGTGAGGAAGTACTAAACTGTTTTAAAGAGATGCAGATCGAAGTACACTAGTGGATATGTATGCCAAATGTGGGAGCTTGCTTGATGTTCAGCACACGTTTGACTGCCAGCCACAATGCAATGAATATTCTTGGAGTTCCCTTATTCTTGGCTATGTTGACATGAGGGATATGATAGTATTTTGGGCTAGCAACTAATATGGATGCAGTCAATTATTTGATGCTTGCCAATGAGATGATTCATGCCCTTTAACCTAATGCTATAATAGTTGGAGAAGATGTGAGTGGAATGCCCGTTTACACGTTCATATCCCTATTTGGCTCTGGCTTGCTACTTTCTTCATAGGCAGGACATTTTAATGCATTGGTGTAGTTCAGATGGATTGGAGTTGTGCATAGAATGGCTCCTTTCAAGGAAGGGACAGTTTTTGTGCATATTTCACAAAGATGGTGGATATTTTGAATCCATTGGGGAGCGCTGGCCTTCCTGGAGCAAATCACCAAGTCGACGTATGGGTGCAGTATTTACATGCAATGCATGTGGAGTTCGGACAACTTGTGTAAGGAATCCTCATGATTTTCTGAGGGAAATCGTATTTATGGGGGGGAAAACGCAAAAGAATCGGGGGATGTATGCAAAAGCAAGGATGGCTATTTTTGGGGAAAAGGGGCTTTTTGGGAGGAATCAAAGGGGAAGAAGAAACGATGGTGGAGGGAAGGATGACAGAGAGAAGGGGGCGCAGTACGTTGCAAAGGAGCTGGAGTCGATGACGAAGACTCTACGACAATCGGAGGAAACTGCAGTAACTGACGGAAAGAAGCATTGGCGAGCTTTGCTGAAGATAAAGGAAGTCCTTGACGAATTCTGATCTGCAGAAAATAATGAAATCAACATGTCAGAGGATCACGCTGGTGATGATAATGAAGAAAGAAAGCTGATGAACCAACGAAGAAGAAGAACGACGAGCTCAATGAAGAGAACCATGCTGCAGTAACTGAGGATTTGTACTCTAAAAACCTGTTGATTATCATGCCGAAGACAGAAGGGGGGCAGCGTAATACGAAGGACGATACTTTGGAGGACTGGATGGCGACAACTAATAAGTTCAACAACTCTGGATGGTGTTATCGATTTGTTGCAGAGGTGAAGAAGAGCTCGGAGGCACGTGCACGGACACTGCTGTGAGCAGAAAGACAAAGTGGCCTTGAGAAGAAACGACAACGAAGGAGAGAGGATTGTGGCGCAGGGGCTGGGGACAGAGACGGAGAACAAAGGAGGCGAAGGAGAAGCCGAAGCTCTACAACAAGATGATGCAGAAGTAGAAGGTGAAGAAGATGAGGAGACTATTGCAAGGAGGACAATGACTATGAGAAGATGAGACGATGAAGATGAAGCTCGGAACGAACGGAAGATCAAGGACGCTGCTATGTTAGAGAGCTGGCAAAAGCAAAAACGACAAAGCTTGAAGTGAACGAAAGGACGAGCAGGAGTCATCGAACTCGAAAAGGTGACAAAGCTAAGGGTCGCCATGATCAGGGACAGAGGAGGAGAATCGGGGAGCATGCAAACGTAGCATGTTGCAGACTTGCAGCAGCTTGTGATTATGCTGAGATCGCTGCTTTGTTGTGAGCTACTTGCTGAAATTTCAAGCCTAGTAGAAGTGTGATCATCCATTGTGAAGGAGCTCGATTAATATTTGTGAACTGTCAAAGCAAGAATCAGACCTTCGGACCACCGTATTCTGAATGATGTATGCAATTTGTTGTTGAGGGAACGACGTCTACATGCTCGAATAACAAGAAATCAAGTACTCTCCAAATGAATGCTAGTATCAACCACACCTTCTCTGTATACTATAGTTTTGACAGTTGTTGAAGAAGACGTGTGGAGTAAGCTCTATTGTTGGTGCTGTACTGAGAAGTTGTTATGGCCTGAAGGCTTGTTGAGACTACAACTATGGCTGTATGGAACATAAGGAAGACATTGATAGAGAAGCAGCTAACCATTACCTAGGCTAATAAGTTCCCAAGCTTCAAAGTACTTTTCAGCGTGCTGGTCCTTTATCCAGAAGTACTGAAGATGAAAAATTAACAGAAGCAGGTTTTTTTAATGGATACAAATTACCAGTTGTGATAAATTTTTCGAGAATACATTGCTGCTGTGTAAATTTGAGGACAGAGGGATCAACAATGTGGAAGTGATTCAGTTTCTCCTTGAACTTGGATTTCATATTGATGGGGAGAATTTATTTTGAGGCCTTGTACTTCTCAACTGTGCACAGCTTTGAATAGAAAGGATCTAACACAGGATGATCCATTGTTTCATCTATTATCACCGATATTTCTTGCTAAAGAATTGATCTTCTATCTTGAAATTTGTCAAGGACCTCTGTGGTCGCGACTTTGCTTTCGAAAAACCCTTCTACAACGTACATGTTATTTGTGTTAGCGGCGCATTGAGGGGCCAATCCCTGAGGTGTAGAAGAGCACTAGTGGGGCCATGACATTCAATCGAGGGGAGCCTCCTCTATCTATGCTTATGTTGTCGCACGGAATACATGCAGGGGTTTGTGAAGGTTGCTCATTGTAGGGATGCTTTGAGAGATGGAAATAGTGAATGATGAAGAGTACTCAATGCAGGATAAATAATTAGGATTCACAATCAATCTAATACAGATGAGGGCATGATAAGGCGAAATGGGAAACAAAATTTTACATCTTCACAAATTTTCAAAACACAAGATCTAATACACGAAATTCTTGGTTTGATGCATTCAGAGAATAAGTATTATGTATCTTTTCACAAAAGATATTCAAAATTTCGACTTACAAAAGAAGGTAATTTGCCACGATTCTCCATGAAAGATGAGAAAATTTAAGTGTATTTGGCAATGATGATATGGAACTTCCAAGTAATAAGGTCCCAAAGGATGAGAAAAGCATTTTCCTTATAGACAGATCGATTGCATCAGGACGTTAGCCATCTGATTCATCAACTAAATTATTACTTAAAGATGTCGGACCAAGAAGCTCGAAATTCTTCTTTGATTACCTGTGAATTATGGGCCCATATGAACCACATTCCAAGTGCCTCTTGGCTAAGTTGATGTCGCTCCACACAGACACTTCATGATCCACCGCAGGACACAAAGAAAAGATATCAAGAGTGCTATTAACATTGTGAAATAGGCTGCTAGGTGAATCGAGTCCAAATTTGGAGAACTTGTTAAGGCGAGTAGCATCCAGTCCTCGCTGTAATGTACGAGCGGATCATCGGGCCCAAAATCGACACACGGTCTTTTCCTCCCTCCTTGCCTTCATACGATCGTGGCCTCTTCATCCCCTCTCCACAAGAAGATAGGCCAACATCTATCTTCAGTCATGCGTCGCCTAACTTCCTTCAATCCACCAAAGGTGATAGTGAATATAAACATGCAGAGAGGCTTGTCGAAAAAGATGGTGGCATTCTCCAAAGCAGTAGTAGACATCAACAACTCACGGGATGGCAATCACGGCCGGAATTACGAAGAGGAGCAGAGGATGAAGAAGATAGCGCGATGTCCTCCCGCAGCAAATTTCAAGCTCATGCCACAGGGAAACGATTGTCTCTATCAGCTTCGACATTTTGCAATTCACTATGAAGCTTGATGCTGCCAGTTAATGGTGCCTGCTCGCCTTTTAAACTTAATAGCGCCACCTTAATTCACAAGGAACTTTCAATCGATCCCCATATAGGAAAAAATGAGAATTCCCCATGGAATTCCCTAGTTGAAAATACATATAAGTGGGGAAAGTAAAAACTAGGGAAAATGGGACATTTCCTAGTGAGAATAAGTAGGGAATCACATAAGACCTTTCCTATGTAGGAAATATTTCCTATATAGAAAAATACAAAATTTTCTATGTAGGGAATAATTCCTATATAGGAAATATTCCATATATAGGGAAAAAATTTTAGAGGTGATTCCCTAGTTACTCTCACTAGTAAATCTCTCATTTTTTCTATTTTTTACATTCCCTACTTATATGTACTTTCAACTAGGGAATTACGTGGTAATTCTCTTTTTTTCTTATCACTTTATCTACTTTGCCCTTACTCTTAGACATGCTAATATCAAATAAGAAATTACACAATAAATTTTTAACTAGAAAATTATATAGAAAATGTCATCATTTCTAAGTAAGGATCAATAACATACATCTAATGATCAAAATAGATTAAACAAATTAAGACATCAACATCTACTTTTAGCAACCAAAAGAAAAATCAAAATACTTTTAAAGGAGCATAGAACTAAAAACTAATTAAGCAACATGTGTGTCTTGGTTGTTTTATCCCTTAAATCTCCAATATGTTGCAAAGTAATAAATGTTTGAGTAATCCCTCAAATCTCCAATATGTTGAAAAGCAATAAATTCTTAACTCAAAGTAAAAGTTATGCTAAAACTTCCACATCATCTAGACTAAGCACATTGCTATTTTTGTTTAATACAACTTTGCCATTTCCTAGTAGCCAAGAAATAATCTCCTTAATCATATCATCACTTATTGGCTTCTTTGTATCCTTAATCAAAATTCGAAAGCTAGCTTCAATCTTTTTCAGATTCATGTATGTACTCTTTAAAGAAAAGTACATATCATGAATTGTAGGCACACCAAGATACTTCAAAAGTATGGTTTCCATGTTCTCTTTTGTCATATTAACCTGCATTGAATAACAAAAAGAGAATAAGTAACTTATTATACTATGTATAGATAATTAAATGACACTAAGTATAATATGAAAAGCCATAAATTCAACTACATGACTATTTTATATATATATATATATATATAAACTATAAAGCTACTCTTTAAGCATCATTTGAAATGTTAATCTCAAAGCTACAAATTGAACTACATGAATATAATTATATATATCTAATTAAAATATAAATTAACAATAAAGTTACCCTTTGAGTATTATTTGAAATGTTAATCTCAATGCCTTGGTTTGGGAGATCTTTAAATTCCTAATTCAAATAAAATTAAAAAAATAGATTATGCTTTTCATGTATGACATAAACAAAAATATAAACATTTACATCTAGCACCTTTGGTTCTTTTTTGTTGATATGGGTACCTCGTTTCATGCTCCTTTCTTGCAAAAGATCCTTCATCTTCTCACTTGGCTAGTCAACACGTAAAATAAAAAGTTATGTAATAAATCATACCTTTTGTTATTCACTAAACTATGATGCTATTGTTCTCTCACAAACATATATCAAATACCTTCCTCTTTCTTTGACTTTTTTGAGATGTTTCATTAATGTCATCATCTGGATTAGCCTACATTCAAAACTAAAATTAGTAATCATATTAAAAACATTTATATAGAAAAAAATGTTACATACCTTATCATTTCTTGAACTATGGATACTTTATTCCATAGTTTCTTGACGTTTAGTTGAGTACATTATTTTGTCTAAACCATGTGACAATAACTTTGAAAAGCTGGCACAATTTTCCATATCAAGTGTCACTACAAGATATAGACCTTATATCGACGTTTAAAGCGACCAAAATACAAACAACAAAATTTGCCCCTGTTGTCGCAAAAAGCGTCATTATTGATGACGCCATAGAAATGTCGCAATATGCGTGGCTATTTGCATCGCCGCATATAGCGACGCAACCAGTAAATTTGCGACGCTCATAGCGAGGCCAATAGTGACGCGAGCAGAAATTTGCGATGCAAATAGCAACGGTAACAGGGAAAAAAAAATTTGTGGCAGGGCAGCAAGCTACCCTGCCACATATAGCACTGTGTGCTATATGAGAGCCATACAAAATTGTTTCTGCACTACTGCATACAAAGCGCTTGCAAACAAAAAGAATGTATATTGAAATCATAAAATTGATACATGAAATAAATACATGATCGCATAAAATGCGATTGGTACAATTATGAAAGGATATCACTAATACATAGAAAATGTCTACATAGATCAGGCGACTAAAAACTAAAGGTGTGTGAGCTCCAAGGATCCAAGGCGAGCTACAAATCCTCGTCCCCTGAAAGCTCGTCCCGCCGTAAAGGAGAATCGAACAGATTCTGCAGAAAAAAAAACAACATATCAATCCACCATACAATAATGCATTCAAATATCTCATGGTAACTACGGACAAGAAAGATGAGTGACTTATAGGGCCGCCGCATCTATACAATTGGTCGATCAATGCATTGAGACCGGCAGTGCCTCTCTGCATATCGAGTCTCAAGGCCTTGTGGATCGCGATTTGTAATGGAGTGCTGCAAAGAAAAAAAATGCTAACTGTTAGAAACATGATTGTCAGTACAAAGAATATTTCAAAAAAATAAATAAGCAAAACAAAAGAGAAACTTACAAACTCCTCCAAATATGTCCTGTGGCCGCCACTCCCAAGATGATGCACCACTCCGGCCTCGAGTCGTGCCCTCGCTGCCTCCCACTGCTGACTCCAACAATCTGGCAAATCTATAGCCTCCTCCCTCAGTCGGCGCCAACCGTCTGCATCTAACCACTCGGGCTTTGCAGCCCCACTCTTGATTGCCTTGCGTGCGTTGGATCGTGTATGTGACATGTATGCACGCATGCAATCCATCATCCAGCCCGTAGAGAATGTATCTACTGTGGCTGGCACCAGAAACTCCTTGTGCAAGGATGCTACTATGTAGTCCTTGCTCCCCTCCGATATGTTCTTCCAATGATCCAGGACGTTGTGCCAAAAAACTTGTTGACACAACTCCTCATGGGAGCCATCATCCTCCTCCCCTCATCATTTATGATAACCGCTCCTGACCTACTATCAACTAGGTATCCATAACCCCTAGGAGTCTGCCTAAGATGGGTCCTCTCCTATCTCCATCCACGCTCCTGGGCATATCTAGGAGACCCCTATACATCCGGTGTACCGACGAGGGTACCCTCTCTCGGAGTGCCACTCAAAGGGGTGTCACCAAAGGGGGTGCCACCAAAAGGGGTGCCACCTGCTGACGGCTGGGCAAAAGCCGGAGTAACTGGAGTAGACGTCCCCATAGGTGTGACAAATCCTGGAGGTGACACAGCTCCAGCTGAACGACGAGATGGAGACACCACGTCTGTGTCTCCACAGCAGTACCCCCTGATCCCGATGCAGTCCCTCCCTCTGGCCCAAGTCGTGAGCGTCGAGATCGTCTGCTCGAAGCTAAAGCATCTGATCGCGCTGAAGTAGATCTAGCAAAGCACCCTGATGAAGAACGAGACAGCTCCTAGTCTGCTATCTCTCTGAATCTGGCAAGCTGATCTGGAGACATGCGTGCCATCATGTCCTGAAACTCCTCATCGCTCATCCCTCGACTCATCCTGAAAATGTCACTTGCACAGATAAAAAACGATGTTAGAATAATCAATTTAAACTATACAAAGCACAGTAATATAAATCATTTTTGAAAAATCCCTCTTAAAATGCATATCTTATGTACCTTTATGGAAGATCTAAACAACGAATTGAGTAATACAATTCTCCAAGAATGAAATATTCTATGGTTCCATGTTAATCTCCTGACACAACTCTGCATACACTGGAAGGTCGATAGACATGTCATCACAAAAGAACGAGTCTGCCTCGTTCTCAAAAAATTCTTGGACTTCTGTATTTCCATCATTATTAGCCGATGCAGGCTCCAAACTTGCGGTGGCCTCCACCCCTTGTAATATCGACCCCTTTATTTGCATATTTTCTTCATCTATGCCTAGAACATCGCTTTGATCATATACTCTCGCACTTGGAGGAGTTGAAGGTATAACATACCACCATCGAGGTTGTCGGGGGTTTGGATAGAAGATTACATGTTCACAAACAGGTACAAAGCGAGTTCAAACCATTGTGACATAAACCATGTCGTATTACAATTAGCAAGAAAATGACTCTATGCACTTGTTCACAATGGGCCGGCAACACAAAGGTGTCGTGCAAATCCGTCCATTTTTTTTCGGAATCCATTTCGAGAAATCCAGATGGACCTCGTCGAACTGTTGCTCCAGCTCCTCCAAGTACCACTTTGAACCAGTGCACATCGAATAGTATCATGGAGAAACTACGATAATCCACCGTAATAATACTTTGCAAGTTCCCAAAATACTCCATCTCATCCACAATCGTGTTCGGATCCGTTGCTCATCGCCGGCTCTCTTGCTCAAACCTTGCCATGACACCACAGTCCATTGTGGAGCGCATTTTGTCAATACGCTCCACGCGAAAATGCTGTCCGCGCGACCACGTTGCACTGTATATTTTGTACTACACATTTGAAACACTCAAATTAGATGTAGCAAGCAAATTTAGATACGACACATTCTAAACCCCTCATCACCTTTGGACTACATCCCCTCAAGAACTCCCACTCCTCCATTGAGACCTTTGCCCCTTCGCTGGATGCTACGGCGGTCAAGGCTCCATGCAACCATCGTGTTGACATAAACCACGGCATCTCCTCCATGCCTTCGGGATATCGAATCGGTTGGTGACATGTACTGCGTCGGAATTCAACTCGCGATTCCTCTCGATCTTGCCTTGCAATCTGGTACTTGGCGAGCCACGTCTCCATGAAAGCATGATGCAACATACAAAAGCGATTCACCTTCTCTTCCATTGAGATATCCATTCTTTTTTCTACCCCATTTCCAACCACCACATCTCCAGTCAGTCTATCATCGTCCTTCAGCGTCCATAGCATTTCATTGTCTGGTTCCACTGTTGGTAGCCATTGTGAGATATGCACTAAGGCCTCTGATACCAACCAACCTTGCGCCATGCTACCTTCTGGACGAGCTCGTTGTCGCACAAAGCCTTTCAGGGTTTTCATGAAGCGCTCCAGGAAGAACATCCATCGCGTATGGATAGGTCTAGCAATCTCCACTTCGTCCACAAGATGCAGAAGAAGGTGAACTTGTATCGTGAGCATGCTAGTGGGTAGATATTTCTCAAAGAGACAGACCGTCTCAACTGCTCCCCGCCTTGCGGATTCAATAGAGGACGTCTTAATCTCTTTCTGTGAGATCCATTGCACCAAAGTCGACAACTTGTAAATGGCTCCGCGAATTTCTGGAGTAAGGCATCCTACGATCGTGACCGATAGGACAAACTTCCACAAATGAGAAAGCATTATGAATAATGGCCACTTTTCAAATTGCAAAATGTCCACGCTAATTACAATCCATTCTGTTCACAAACTTGACATATCTTATGCCAATCATGGGATTTTAGCCCAGACAATTGGTCATCTTTAGAAAATGCGGACCTGAGAGAACGCATCATACCCGTCGAAGTGTGGATAGGAGTGCGGATAGACTTGATTACTTGCTTCACAATGCGCTCTTCTTTGGTAGAAAAAACCCAGGGAGCGCAAGGAAGCTGCACTCCCCCTTCAGCACTCGGCTGCGGCCAAAGCGCCTCCATCTTACCTACCTCCTTCAAATCCATTCGTGACCCTATAGTGTCTATCTTTCCTGTGATGTGGTCCCATAGCAAGCTATCCACATTCTTGAAAATATGCACGGGATCCAACAAGTGGTTGACCTGTAAGTGGGTCCAATATGGCAACTCGTAGAAAACTGAGAACCGTCGCATTTCATTTGGATGTGATTCCGGGTTTACCATTTTCAGCTCATACCAGCTTGTAGCGTTCAAACGTGCTGGAGGTCGTCCAAGAAAACCTTCCCTGAGTTCATGATCCTCCGGCAAGAAAGCGGCGTGTCCTTGATATACCATCTTCTTCATGGTTCGTGACCTTTGGGAGTCTAACTGTGGCCCACACAATGGACATGCATGATAACCTGAGGTAACGAGACCTGTAAGGCGAGCCACGACCTAGTGAATACTTGATTGAATGAAATAAAATATAGATATTACCAACGAGAATGGAGGTCTGCTCACCTGAGCACTCTCCCAATCCCGAAAAGTCATGCATCGTCCACATGAGAATGGCTCGAATGTTGGTTGACCGCCGACCATCGCGCCTGCTCATATCTTGCACAGTGACCCCCTCCTCCCACAAAATCTTAAGCTCATCGACTAATGGACGAAGATACACGTCCATATTTTTTACTTTGTAGCGGCCCGGGATGAGCAAGCTAAGGATGAGATGTCCTTTCTTCATAGAAAGCCATGGAGGGATGTTGTAGTTGACAAGCACTATAGGCCACACACTGTAAGAAGTCGAGCGCAGACCGAATGGGTTCACACCATCCATGGAGAGACCGAGCCGAAGATTCCTTGGCTCTCGCGCAAAGCCTGGGAAGGTAGAGTCAATGTGTCTCCATGTGCGCGAATCCGTTGATATTCGTTGAACTCCATCCCTGGACGTATTCTGCACATGCCACGTTATCAAGCTTGCCATGCCAGACGTGCGAAACATGTGGTTTATGCGGGGGATGAGCGGAAAGTGTTTGAGAACTTTTTGAGGGATGGTTTGCCCTTGTAAGTCCTCTCGATACCTGTGAGCACCACACTTTGGACATGTCTCCATAGTCTCTTATTCATCTCAAAATAGTATGCAGTCGTTGATACATGCATGGATGTTATTGTAGTCCATGCCAAGCTTCCGTAAAACATGTCGTGCATCATCACGAGACTCAGGCATGGTATTTGCAGGTGGTAATATATGATATTTCAATAACCTGAAAAAAATCATAAAACACCTTGAAAAAGCACAAATGTTTGCAATAATATTGTTTTTAAAAAAATCAATGAAGCCTATGTGTAAGGTACATGAATAACTCAGTCACACTCGTATTGCTCCAACCGTATTTTTCTTGCACACTTAAGAGTGCAAGCAATGTCTTCAACCGAGATACTCGGCACCCATCATATAATGGTATGGATGCTTCCTCTCTAAGCGGGTCAGATGTCTCAACATCCATGGGAATCAATGCATCAATCATTGCCTCCATCTCAAGCTCCAAGATTGTAGGTAGGTTGAGAAGGTTTTCTGTCTCCTCTGGTATTGATGGTATAGATGGGCCTTGCAAGTGGTGGATTGGCTCCTGCAATCCATCCATCGCACGTCCACGAACTCTTCTAATTGGCCGCAAAGGGTGCACTCCCCCTTGGGTGGAGACATCACCCCCTGGATAGAAAATTTGCCAACAAGACCCAATCTTATTGTGTATGGTTTTCAATTAGCTTGCGAGTACAATCTATGATTAATATTAACTTCAAATTACCGTTTGCTGAAAATCTGCAATCGCCTGATCAATGATCTCAGATTGAAACTCGCCAAATCGTCGTACGTGTTCTATAGACAATCGGTGTTTTCATCTAATTGCCAATTTGCATTGAGAGAAAGGACATGGGACACGTTGATTAAGATACATCTCGCGGTCTTGAACAATAAGACCTTCTTCGTTTTTCATCTTATCTACATTACAGCAAACGAGGCTTAAATGGATAGCTTTATGGAGATGTACGTCAAGTTGCAAGTTGACCATAAATCTTGCATTGTACGTCAAGTTACATAGTAGTTGAGAGATTTATGGAGATGTACGTCAAGTTGACCATAGCTTTATGGAGATGTACGTCAAGTTACATAGTAGTTGAGAGATTTTCCGATGTTATATCTCGGCCTTGTATCATGCTCAAGGATTTGTTTGTCCCGGTAGATAATTATTCGTTATTGTAAAAAACTGCACTAGAGGGCTTTGAGTATAAATAATCCATTTTGAGCATCATTGAGGATCTCTTAGTCTAATAATAAATCAGTCTCAACAAAAAGCATCTTAGAAATGTGGTTTTTTTGTCCTACGATCGCGTATTAAAATTAATGCCATCTATGAAATTTATCAACTATAGTAATAAAATTTATTTCAATCAATTCTACTCATAGTCATAAGTTCACGTGAGAGAAAATATCCTATACTCAATTTAAGGGATTCTTCTTCTATAACAATACTTTTGGGTTCATTTTGATGAAGTACCGTAATGACCATTAGCTAGGGTATCATTTTCTTTTAGTCCTTCCGTTGACTAGTTGGCATGATTTCTAATTTGTTATGCCTATAAAGTTAATACAAAAACAATGAAGTATGCATATCACAATTAGATCCCCTACTTGGACATTATGAAGGACATGACCAATTTTAATCCATCTTAAAGAGTCACCAATATACGTGGCCCATGGCAAAGCACATTGCATACCATTATCGATAAGTCTATTATCTTAAATTTCCTTCCCCTCCCTCTCCCTCTCTTTCTCTCCCTCTCTCTTTCTCTCCCTCTCTTTCTCTCTTTCTCTCTCATTTCCTCTCCTAAACAAGCAAAAAAGAAAGTGATTCAAACATTAAACAAGCAAGAGGGAGAGAGAGAGAGAGAATGCACTCTCCCTCCCTCTCCCTCTCCCTCACCCTCACCCTCTTCCTCTCTTTGCTCTCTCTCCCTCTCTCATTTCCTTCCCCTCCCTCTCCCTCTCCCTCTCCCTCTCTTTCTCTTCCTCTCTATCTCTCTTTCTCTCTGATTTCCTAAACAAGCATAAAAATAAAGTGATTTAAACATTAAACAAGCAAAAGGGAGAGGAAGAGAGAGACAATGCACTCTCCCTCTCTTTCTCTTTCTCCCCCTCTCTCATTTCCTTCCCCTCCCTCTCCCTCTCCCTCTCTTTCTCTCTCTCTTTCTCTCTCATTTCCTCTCCTAAACAAGCAAAAAATAAAGTGATTTAAACATTAAACAAGCAAAAGGGAGAGGGAGAGGGAGAGAGAGAATGCACTCTCCCTCTCTCCCCCTCTCTTTCTCTTTCTCTCCCTCTCTCATTTCCTCCCCCTCCCTCTCCCTCTCCCTCTCTTTCTCTCTTACTCTCTCGTTTCCTCTCCTAAACAAGCAAAAAAGAAAGTGATTTAAACATTAAACAAGCAAAAGAGAGAGGGAGAGAGAGAATACACTCTCCCTCTCCCTCCCTCTCCCTCTCTTTCTCTTTGCGATGAAGGCTCCTCCTCTCCTTCGCAAACAATGGCGGCGGTGACAGCGGCAAGTCTTCTTCCTCTCCATCTCTCACGACGGTCGCTCTCTCCCTCAATCTCGCTCTCAAAACTCACAATGGAGAAAACGCAAAATGAAAACCGTGCTCGATTTCGGCCGCGTTTATTCCCTGCGGCCCGTCGCTATTAGCGACGCCAATAGCGACGCCGCTATCCGCCGTCGCTAATCGGCATCGCTACTAGCTCAAATCCTTGTAGTGTGTCTCATCTTCATTTTCAACATCCTACATTTTAAGAATGTAAAGGATAAGATACTGTTAAGAATATGAATCATATGGTCAATCTTAAATTTAATATAAAGCAAAGAACCTCATCGAATGTATAAAATTGAAATTCTTCAAAGCTCTTTTCTTCCTCCACAAACATATTCATCTATGGGAAATGAAAGTTAATGTATGAGTATTTGTATAAGAGACATTCTTAAAGAAAGTTATTAGATATGAGCTTAAAAGCATTACCTGTAATGATAAATATGTTTGCTTGTATTGTTGTCCTTCAAAGGAGCTACTTTCTTCAAGAGGCTACATCAACAAAATAAGATCATGTGTATACATCAAATGTCTCCAAAATATATGGAATCAAGTACAAAAATGATAAACATATAAGATTATAAGATACCTTTTCCAAACCTTGTTCATTTGAAATATCATCCATGCTAGGAATGTATACATCAAGTTGATTAGAATCAATAGTAGCAATATATGGTTCACTCTGCCATCAATAGATACCCCTAAATGAGTATGGGAGAAAAAGAACCAATCCTACACTTATGATATCAAACTTATAAATCATATCATCTTACCATTGATGATGTTATGCCATTTGATACATTTTGAAGCTTATCTATATCATCCACTCCAAGAGATGCGGATAATTCTCTCTGTATGTCATAAGATTAATAGTTCAATAACTAAGAATCTACAACTCAAATATTAGGAAAGCCAATAAAAAAAAGTAACAATCAACTTACCTTCTTTAAAATATCTTTTTTCTTTAAATACATTCTTTCATCTTGCTTTGTACCCTTCCACCAGTCATATATGTCATTCTCTCTCCATATGTACTCACATCCAGTAAACTTCAATGGTAAAATCTCATGGTGATTCTCTTATATGACTTTCATGATATACTCTTTATCCGCATTTTTATAATGTAGATCATTTGGGTTTAAGGATTCAAACCACCTATGTACTCGATAATTTTCGAGCATGATAGTGTGTTGACTTTTAAAGTATTCAGCCAAGAGCTTTTTTCCATAAAGTCTACCCTCTTCTCTAAATTTCAACATGGGTGGCCGATAGATATCATCATATGATGGTATGCGTATCACTCCTATTGATACTCAAGTGATCAAATATCATTAGTTAGTATAACCATTTCAAAAAATGACTCATTATCAACATAAGAAAGCTGGTAATACCTGATTCTTCGCTTGAAGAAGTGTTAAGGCAAGCAATCTCAATGTCTTCCTTTCTTGCATTGTCTCTTCTGTCATCTTTAGTAACTTGTTTACCTATATATACATAGAGTTAACCAAAGCTCACGATAATACAAGGTTATGAAAATTTTCAATAACACAAAAGAAAGTAATTAGATATTTTGTATCAATTTGGGTCACCAAATTTGTACAAGTTTTTAATCCTTAAAGTCGGTACCTGCATCTTGACTTGAAGAAACATTATCGCAAGTAACCTCCTCATCTCCCTTTCTTACATTACCTCTTTTCCCACCTTTTGTTGTTCTTTTATCTATGTTTATATATATACACACAATTACTCAAAGTTTAAAAATATGAATAACTATGAACATTTTAAATTAGGCAAAGAGACTAATTAAAGCTAGTTAATCTCAAAATGTATCACCTAATAAAGCAAGATGTAATATATGTACAAATTTTAATTTTCAAAGTTTAGTAGAAATAAAGACATATACTTGTATCATGATTTGAAGAGACATTAGGGCCAATGACCTTCTTAGCTTTCATTGTTCCATTATCTCTTGTACCATCATTTGTGATTTTGTTACCTTTATGTACACATAATAAACCAAAGTTTAGAAACATAAGAGACTTATATTTTTTAAAAAGAAGTGCTATATTAAACTAAATCACTTAATTTCTTAGCACTTGGATTAGAACACATGAATTAGTAATAAAATTAGGTATAAATTTAGTTATTAGACTTAGTTACCTTTCACTTCTTCCACAACTGAATCCATAAGCCCAAGTAGTTTGGGATCCTCACTCATCATTTTTTTCAAAAGAGCCATCATCTCTAGATTAGAAGTCGACATGGCAAACCTACATAGGCATGGTAATAATAAGAAAGTGTTTGCAATGCATGTTTGAAAATGTAAATTACATTAAGCAATACAAAACAAAAGACTTCAATAAACATACCGTCATAACATTGTTGCCTCATGCGAATGCGAATGCCATATGGTAGGTACAATCTCTTTTTTTTTGTCAATTGCAATTGCTTTTGTTTTGAGTACTTGCCATTGCTTTTTCGTGGATACACATAGCCACCAATCCTTCCAATCTTGATTCTCTATTCTCACTTTCCAAAGTTTAGATCTGCCCCAAACAACCCAAAATGGGAGAAAAACAACCCATGGAAGATACACTTTTATGCAACCAAAAACTGATCCAAACTTGGCATTTATCAATCAGGGAGGGTGGGACTAGGTCTAAATATAAGGTGATTGTTTTCCACTCCCTGTTTCCTTTAAGGAAGGAGGTGACTCATAAGCACATGAGTGGAATTTGTGCCTATAAGTAACAAGGGAGGGTGGTACAATGTGCTAAGGGAGATTTCCCACATGACCAGTCAAAGGATAGAGAATGATGCACTTGCGGATATGGGGAGGTGCATAATGCACAACTACCATTCCCAACAATAAAGGATTACCTTGTGGAACATCTATGATCAGAGAATGTTCTTCAAATCCATATTAGTACTAAATTGGGTCTCCTAGATGACTTACAATTAGTCCCCACATAATTAAAGAAGCAATACACATAATTAGACTCACACAAAAAATGTATTGCACAAACCATCAAGTCAACTTCAAACTAGTTAGAAGTGAAAGGAACTTACATAGCACATAATGTAAAGTATACGTATCCAAAAGAAAAATCTTGACCAACTTCTTCGAGCTTTTCCAATGAAGTGTTTTGCAGCTCATCCGGGGAGAATCTGATCCCATGATTTCTACAGATTCATCAAAAGCCTTGTCTTCTACGATGCTATCTTCTGCATCAAGCTTGAGTCATTCTATCATGCTCTACTGTAATTCAACATAATCAAGTTATAGAGAACAAAAAGTAAATAAAAGGACATATTACCTCCACCCATCTTGATTCAAAAGAATAAAACTTAAATCTTATTTCCAAAATGGTCTCTACAACCTTCGCCTGTGCCCAATGAGGCAACCGGGACACAATGAACTTAAATGCAGGAGTTGTATTACTTACAAGCTGAGGTTCAATAGTGACAACAATACCAGAAGCATCCAATTCGTGTGTCTGAAACTTGTCACATCTCATTGGGATTGAAAAAGTATTGTTTAGTTGTCCTTTTGATTCAGTAAGTAGTATGGATGGATTGGATGTTTGCAATTCAGATTGTAAACTGCAGCATTTCTGCATCATCTTGGTCAGAAGATTAGGAAGCCTCCAAACAAACACGCAACTGTCTCCACTAACCTATTTGAAAACAATAAATTAGCAGCACCAAGTGAAAAAACCGTAGTAAAGAAGCCAAGGTCAGCATATATACAATTCTAAATGCCACCTTAAACTTACCAATATTAGCCACTTGCAATCAGGCATGAAAGCTATCAAGTTGTCCATTGCAAGTTTCTTCTACATTGCAATCAAGTTGTCCATTGCAAGTTTCTTCTACATTTATTGTTTTTATTCTGTCCTCAGAAGTACCATGATCTTTCTCACTCAAAACAGTATCCTATAACTCTTCAAGAGCCTGTCCATCAATTTCCTTATCCCCATGCTCCAAAATACCTGGAGTAAAATTTTGAGCTCTTCAACTCCAGGTTTTGTTCCATATACATTGCTCTGGAGTTCCTTCAAAGCATCAAATGTCTCTTGGTCAAGACCAAACTGCAAACCTTCTACCTTCCTTTCATCCAACTTCATCTGCCAAAAACTCAATTTGTCAGGAGACCTTTTTTTTTTTTCCAGTCATCAACCTTTGAGTATACCCGTAAGAGCCTCTGCCATTTATCCCTGCATTGCTGTGCATTCATTCCAATTCCATTATTCTGACAAAATGCTTCTATTTCCTCCCACTGCTCCTTGGATTTTCCACTACTACTGAACCCTGATGCCTCAGACTCCAACTACTTCTTCTGTGCAGCAATCAAAACTGAGACTTCATGTGGTTGCTAGTGTTGCCTATTCGTTGCCTTCTTTTGGGATTGTTCCACATCCTATATAGAAGCTTGTGTGGCAACGCTTCTGGAGTATAAGGTCCACGCCCTGTGTTTTAATGATTCAAGCCATGGAAGAGACCTATGCATCAGCAGCATGCCTAGGCGGCAATTCCTTCTTGTGAGCAGCAGGATGTGACACTGGAGGAAGGCCAACTCTTAGAGCGTTCTGAATTGCAAGAACCCCATTCTGGGCTGCATTGTGAGTCGAGAGAAGTTGGGATGCGATCTGCAGCTGCAAGCGAGCAACGGCCTCATCGGAGAAGAAGGGACATGGAACGTCCCAGCCAAGGCGCGGACGTTTCTTGGGGCAGGTCTCATCCCGGAAGGGACCAGACACAAGGTTGAGAGCCATTCGCAGCGACCAAAATCAGCAGAGAAGAGCAAGAGCCCGGGGGTAGAGTTTCAGGGATGGACAGGAGCTCATGGCAAAGAAAATAGCGGCCATGGGAGCTGTAATAAGAAAGGGTGGAGGCAGGATCACGATGGAATATGCAGGGAGCCGCGGAAGAAACAAGGCTTGCTTGTAGGAGGCTTCCTGGACGGAAAGACAGACACGCGACAAAACGACATCCTCCCACCCCTTCCTCGCTCTCTTTGCCACACATCAGTCTAACGTCCATTGTTTAGTGGTATTCCTCGATGCCGCTCCACTAGTAATGTTTCACGTGTTACCTCGCTTCCTTGTGGGCAAACAGGAATTAGCAGTGATAACGTTTCACGGGAACGCGAGAGAGAAAGAAACGGAGATAGAACCAGACAGACGTTAAGGCGCCTGGGGAAGTCGTTCTGAGGTAGAGGCAAAGGGAGGCCTGAAAAGCCGTTCCCTGCAAGATATCAGAAGCTCACATACATGTCAATAATGGCAATTCCAATGATGACATATTGATCTAGTCCAATTTTGAAAACTTGACTGTATATCGTTGTACCCCATTCTCCTTTCTGAATGCTCCCACATGCCTTTAAAATGGATGAGAATAGGTAATTGTCAGGCATTATACCCTATTGAAGCATTCTCACGTACAGTTTAGGAGCAATGATATGTTTACTAGTTGCCATGTACCCTAAAATCATTGCAGTCCATGATAGCAGATCTCAATTTTTCAGTTGATTAAATAACAATTGTGCCTCTGCTAGAAGGACACACTTTGCATACATGTCAACAAGTGCACAGGTGCGCCCCTGCACAGACCAAATCCTCGACTACTTGCGAGTAGGTTCCTACTCATCTTTTGCTAAATGAACTCACACATAAGCCTAAATTCAAGTCCTTAACCCTGTTCCCAATTTGTTTCATGCCACAGCAATCAACACTAAGTCGATGTTTTACCATCCTACACAATCAGTGCCCATCTATTCAACCCTGAAATGCACAATCCTTATAGCAATCAGTGCCCTTTCTTTACTACTCCCTTGCTACCAAATGACCATATGCATTATCAAGTTGATTCCTATGGGGATGGCTCCAAAAAATAAGTAATTTATGTCAATGCTTTGTGAGAAATGCTAGAAATTGCATCAATCTCTACTCTACTATTTATTAATGCTAAATTGTCATTAAAAAATGTTCTCAATGTGGTCAAAGGGTGCCTCGTGATCAAGGGTAAGAGACATAGGAAAGGTAAAGTGAGTTGAAATAAGGTGCATGATTGTGCAACTACGTGACTATGTGATTGAGTATATGCACGTGGAAGAGTGTGCTTGAATTTTTGCCTAATTAAACATGTGGCCAAAGTGCTCCAAGTAGTTAGGACGATGTGCTTCAAGTGATCGAGTTCTCCAATGTGGCTAAACAATCATGTGTCCTATCTACATAGTAGTTGAGTGGACTAAGGTGCTTAAGTGGTTGGGTGAAAAAGGCAATGTGTGGTCTGCATGATGAAGAGGGAAAAGAAAGTGTGGTTCAAGGGTACTAACCAATGTGGTGAATGCTCATGCATAGCCATGGTTGATGCAAATATATACCCATACAATATTGATAGCTTGTAGATATGTAGGTACTTATGATATAGGGGAGATGCCATGTACACCTCAACCTATAGCCAAGTGAGAAAAATGCTACTCGATGCAATGGGAACAACACTCCACTCGTCAATAAGCTAGTTACTTGTGCACAAGTGAGAGATCAACTTCTTCAACTAATCTTGCTAATTCTCAGTCCCTTAAGATAATCTATGAAGTATGTGGTGTAATATATACTCAATATATACTAAGATTATACTACATTAAAGGTTAGTGTTAGGGCTAGGCTTGTAGTAAGGTAGAGCTTAAGCTTAGGCTTAGGTTTAGATTGGATTAGTTATATAGGCAAGGTATATGCATACCCTCCTCATACAAACAAACTGATAGAGGCTATAGAGTGGCTAGACATAGGTATGTCTAACATAAATACACAAGGGGTAGGCATAGGGTACACGTATGGCAAGTTAGGAAAATATTAGGCATACTATAAGCCAATCCTATGTGTATACATAGGCTAAGCATATTATAGGAAGAGTTTAGACATAGGGTAAGCATATGCTAGGAGCCAATGCCTAACACAACCCTATCCTATTCTATGGTTACCTTGTGCCTAGAAAATGCTAGACATAAGTTGTATTCTTATGCATAGCATATAATGTTCCTACTTTATATTATCGAGCCAATGCCTAACCTAGCATGTGCTTATCCTATGCCTAATGTATAAGCTAGGCTATATATAAGCTATGGATAGGCTAGACTAAGCATAAGCTACACAAACTAGTGAGTATAGCTATAAGTGTGGAATTGAAATCTTAGCTCATAAGTGAGTAATATACAAATGTAAATTTCAAATAAAATAATATTTATTTACTAGTTTTACCTAGAAAAATCTTGAGTCTACGTTAACTTGAAAGACTATCCATAATTTCCTAGTTAGATGATAGTACTTGCTAGTTATGACTAGTGAAAAAAATAATTTCCTAGTTATGTTGATATTGTTACTAGATATACAATAACTTACTAGATAATGTTACTAGATAAGGCTTCAAATTTCTAGATACTATCTAGAAAAAGTGATTTACTAGTTAGAAGAGGTTCGTGATGACAAAATTATCTAGTTATAACTAGAAAATTCTACATTCTTCCTAGTTTGGTTGCTATTCTTCCTAGTTACAGTGTGAACTTTCTATAAAGTAAGTGGTCTAGAGTTTGTTGTGCACCCCCCTTATCACCACGTGTCACCCCCCTCTCTCTCTCTCTCCCGGCACGAAGCACTGGGAGCTAGGCATGGAGCGCCTAGTATACACACACACACACACACACACACACACACACACACACAGAGAAAGCATGTGTTTTCATAACACTTCTTCACTCATGTATAAAATTAAACTCAAAATCACAAGGTAACCAAATCCATAAACATACATAGACACATCAAATTACCACATGCACAAAAATACATGTTAATGCATATCCACATCATCATTGATGCACAATCATGTTCGTTAAGAACACAACGGAGACGCTACCATATCCTGAGCGTCAGATTTTGGTGTAGTTTCTCGTGACGTACTGCATGGCTTGGTGTTGTGAGGGGGCCCCCACTACTTGATCCAGTACACTTGACTCCTCACTTATGGCTCCGTGCACGGCTTGGTCAAGATGGAGGGAGAGCGAGTGATCCACAGGCCCGACTTCTTTTAGCTCGCTCTAGGTTTTCAAGCATTACACACATCCACCATAATGATCCATACATCCCAGTATAGCCAGGCATCCGAAAGGGTCCCCACACATGGTAAGTGTTATTTTATCGTGGACCACATAACCACTCGCCCTTAGGCAGTTGCATTTCCTTTAGCACCCGCCGTTCCAACCATACCAACACAGTAGCTCGACTTTGGAGACACGACCTGGCTTTTCCCACTTATTTGTATCGCTCGCTAGCATCCACGAGCTCCAGTTTCTTTGTCCTCGCCGGCACCTACGAGTTTCAGACGGCCTAAACACAAAGAAATCGTAACATGGCTTTGCCCACTTCTTTACACACTCACCAGCCTCTATGAGCCCTCACTTGTTTATGGTCGTAGAGGCGTACAAGTCTCGGTCCAATTCATGAAGCACATTTGGCTTGGTTTCTTTTCATTGGCCCCAGGTCCACGAATGGTGACCCGATTTCTTTAGGCTCCCTCCAAGCTCAAGAGCTAACATTTTTACATTCTCTCATGTCAAGAATTTTGAGAGAACATGGGGATTCCATTTGGTGTCATTGAATTGAGGTGCATCACACTTAAGCAAGAGGTAACTTGCATAAGTCTAAATGAAAGCATACCAATTTTGTTTACGATTGACCTCTCCCATGCTATTATTGTTGCAAAGAGGACGATGATATATTACACGTATACATGCAAGAAATTTAGGTAGCCATCACTCAAAAATTTATTTCACCGTGCTATTGCTTTTTGGAGACTTTTGTGAATCAACAATACTTGGACACATTTGGAAAGCATATTTCTAGACAATAGGGATAATAGAGGCATCACATATATTTCTTCCTATTCCATCATTTATGCTACTATAGATTGGGATGAGGATTCTCTATATGGTTGGTATGATACTTCAAACACCTACTCCAGGGCTAGTCCATATCCCATTGTCATACACGAACAAAGATTTTGTTGTCTTATATATCTGTACAACACATATTCCCAAATAAACCTAGGAAAAATGAAGTCTTAAGGGTAACAACTTTGTGCTCTCTCTCTCTCTCTCTCTCTCTCTCTATATATATATATATATATATATATGGGGCTATAATGGAATAATATACTAGGTGGTTTGATTTAACATACATAAGCAAAGATTTTGTTGTATTATATCTGTACAACACATATTCCAAAATAAACCTAGGAAAAATGAAATCAAAGTGGAAAAATACCAAAAAACACAACCTTTTTAGTTACTATTAGATTGTTTTTTACAGTATTGCAATGAAATGCCTTGTGTGTGTGTGTGTGTTTTTGTGTGTGTATGCATACCAATCTTGTAATGTATAACAAACTTCCGTGATGTGTTTTTGAAAGTATCTTCCAATATCATGTGACGTGCTTGAAAGGTGTATACCATGTGAGAGTGAAAAGATTGCAAGGTGTGTAATGGAAAGTGATGGCACATGCTAGTGTCGGACACACTTGCACATTGAGAACATGTAAGTCTATAGAGATTCTGATGTTGAAGAAATACAATCAAGTAGGAGAGAACAAGAACAAACAATGGAAGCAAAACATCAAGAAAGAGGATGAGAAATGAGAAAGTATTGATGATGTAGATGCATCCAACCACATTATGTTCATATCACACTACATGCATTGGGTGTTAATGTTATAAATACAACTATAATATATTTAAATTCTCATGATTAATTTTAGTTTACCAAGCCTTTCTTGTATACCCATCATAGCTACCCATGTGGTCTAGGAATGGGGCTTGAATGAAAGTTAAACATAGAAATAAAATAAATAAAATACTAAATATTAGTAAAGTAAAAATAAGATTGATCTAGTTACCTTAGTCGAGTATGTGGGCTAGGTGTGGGGCCAGCAAGTTTGGCTAGGTGTTGTATACCCAAAGCTAGAAATTTTAGTGTTGTATAAGTTGTAGCAAAGGCACATTCACTTTCTACAAGCTCGAGTACTAGCACAAGAGGCACATGCTATGGTAGCACAATAATCTCTTAATCACTTGGCATTTCTAGAAATGACATATGTTGTAAATGTGATTATAAGAAAATAAGCTCGAATGCTTGCATGGGAATGGAGGGGATAATGGTTGGCATGGAGCATCGTGGAATTGTAATATCTTGTGTTTTGTCCACGCATGTGTCTCTTTGGGTGTGAAGGGGGGGACTCGTGGATGAAATTAAAACAAAGGTTGAATAATCTTTACAAAAGCCTTTCCTTTCTCTCGTCAATTGGAGCTGCCTCAAATTGCAATTGAAATATATGTTCCTCGTCGTTTTCATTTTTCTTATCCTCATCACCACCGTGATAGTCATCATCACCTTTGTCCTTACCTTCTCGAAACCATCAGTATCAACTTCAATTGAGAAATAGAGAATTGTGATAAACATCATATTTATCTTATCCTCATTGTACCTTTAACTCCCTATTACATAAAAGTAGGGAATCACATCCTTATAATTCCTTATGTAGGGATTTTCAAAGGAATGTGGGGAATGCTCTATATTCCCTATTATAAGATGTAGGGAATGTAGGGACTTTCAAAGGAATGTAGGGAATGCTCTATATTCCCTATTATAAGATGTAGGGAATGCAACTTCCTAGTTATAGATGGGGAATACGTACTTGTCTACAAAGGAAATATTGGAGAATTTGCTATATTTCACCAAATTGCCTATGTGGGGAACGATTGAAAGTTCCTTGTGCTTCACGCGGTTGTACGTAAAAGCTGGTGGCTTTTCTCCAATTACGGTTTAAGCTTCTTTTTTTAAAAAGCTCAAAGCCTTTGTTTTTGTCCATATCTTGACAATAGTCGTTTCGTCAAGAATCATGATATTGTGTCTTACAAAAATATCCGATCAGCTTCACACGTCATGCTATAGCCACCAATTCTTTCAAAAACTATTTATCAATAGGAGTTCTTCGACATAGTGTGATTCTCATCTTTGATCTTCGTCTCTCAGAATCTAGAGTTAAAGACGATCGTCTTCAAATCTACTTGTGAATGGGTGATTTCAGTTGCTACTAGCTAGAGAATGGGACCCTTTAAACGGTGTGATAAAGGGCTTATAATCATCATATCTAGAATCCACAAGCCTTTGCTTTAGTAGCCTTGGATCCTACTGAAGCAATAGCAGCCCAAAGGACCCAATTTTTAACCAAGCTCCATTGCTTTTGAAGTGTGAACCTCTTTTACAACTACATTCCCAACCATATCACTTTGTCGATGTAGCTTAGCTTGTATGATTTTGAAGATGCATGGCTATCACTTGTAAACTTGAAATCAAAAATCAAAGTCATCTCCATGTACTTAATATGTTCTTTATTATCCAATAGTTGTCCACATTCTCTTCCTTTTATAGAAATCTGTCAACTTTGTCAAGGAGATGTAGATGCAATTGAAAGAATCATTTAACCACACCGGACTTGTGTCATCTTCAAAACATACATTTTCTTCATATGAACCTATTTTTCATGCAATATGCCCTAGCAATAATATTTTATGTAACAAAAATTCGTGCCAAATCATTCATGATTTGAGAGAATATGAAAATTAAGATCTATATGATGCAGTCAATCAATTGATGCACCACACAAAAGTTATGAATGCACTGAAGAGAATGTGCCTAGCCTAACTACATGTGCTTGTGCGTCATGCAAAATGGAAACAAAAAGACACACAAAACAAAAAATAAATTCCTAATGACACTGACTAATGTGTTCAATTTCTTGGTGAAAAACTCCGCCCTCAGGTTCGCAGTGGTGGATACGCAGTGTCATGATACCCACCCGCTCCAAAGTTGCACATCCTCCGGATGGGCCACAGCTACCCATCCCCATCACTGCCAAGCTCAATGGTCGATGCGATCTCTTCATCTTCTGCAAAATCATCTATAAAATTCACATCCTCATGAATATCATCTCCTAGTTCATGTCCCTCAAAAATCTCATCATCCAACTCCTCAATTGCATAGGTTGTTTCTTCTCTTCTCTTGAATAATTTGATTCTCTTTCCTGCAATCAGAATCCGCAAGGCCGTGCCATCCGGCTCTGTCAAGGAATACATAGCATTGTCACGGACATGCTGCACCAAATAAGGCCCAAACCATCATCTCGGAACCTTGTGGATAGCACTATATTGGTTGTCTAGGCTGCTATCATAGACCAACACACAATCTCCCTCCTCAATCTCGCTAGGTCTCAATCTGTGTCTGCTAACAAATCGATCTTTGTTGCGAGTTCTAGACTCTTTGAGCTTTTGTATAGCTCTTTCAATATCTTCAGTTCTCCTCTCCAACTGACAAATAAGAAGAGCCAAAAGATCCTCTCCAGTCATCTCATCTTGCTGCCACGATAGAGCACTCCAAGTGAGTATGCAAGTTTGTGTAGGCATGACTGGCTTCTGCTCACCATACATCAACTCAGCTTGCATATATCATGTAGTCACACAGTGAGTAGTGCAATCAGCCCATAAGGCGTAAGGCAACAAGCTAGGCCACTCTCTGACCCATCTACCGCATGCTTTAGCCAAGGCTTTGAAAATCGATGGAAGGCCACTTTCGCTCTTTCCATTGCATTTTGGATTATATGTTGAAGTCAAAGCAAGTTTAATATGAAGGTGAGAGAAAAACTCGCTAGCCTCATCAGTATCTAACTCACTTGCAAATAAAATCCTCCAACAAAAACTTAAAAATCACTGAAGTAGACTTCATCCTCAATGCTCTTCCTTCCACTTGATTTGTGAGATCTTCGCATGCCAAAACAAAATAACACATCCACTATAATCCAACATGTATAGTTATTAAATCAAGAACCCACTTGTAGTGATGGGTAGGTAGGATGAAGCTCATCTCTATGTCTCACTAAGTAAAGAAAACGATTGACAATTAGTGCATGTCTCAACAAATTGTGAGATATCTCTTTACATGCCTCTCCACCAATAGTGTTCTTTAATCTTCTCATAGGTCGCCCAAACAACTCTATGTTCAGCCCAAAGACTTTCATGAAACTCTTTCATGATCTGCACCTACGAAGCTCTGTCACATACAACTTTCAATGGCTGTCCTCCTCGCTTTCGTGGATGCTTTCAAAGTAGCCCACTTTGCAAGAAGAAACCATAAGATTTTCTCTTGATCTTCTTAAAGTATACATCAGTCCATCCATCCTATCTAGACATGGTAATCAAATGATGACCAATCTATAAATACTCTCTTGCATACAAGGACTCATCAAAGTTTTCCAAAGTAGATACATGACAAATATGATCACAATGCATGGATGAAATATCAGCCCCATCATCAACATCATCAATGTAAGAAAAATACATGTCATCACCCTTGCTCGTGAAAGCATATGAGGTATTGGGTAGTCTTTACTTGCTATGTGCTTGAAATCACAATTCATGGATCATATGTACCCAATCCACCTAAGCATGGCAATATCTAGAGTAGAACAACTCATGATCATACCCAGAAGATGCAAACAATCAGTCTCGACCACCACAATAACACCATTGAAATATTCTTTTTCATTCTTGAGAGACGTGACAACTCCCAAGAGCTCCCTCTTAATCTTTGGATACCTATACTGCCACTCGTTTAGGACTTTTGCCCCAAATTGAATAGCATAGCTATTCGCATCTACATCATCTTGGCCAATAGCCCATCCAATGCTGATAGGACTAGTATGAATAGTAAGAACAATAGGTCTCCCACACTCATAATCTACTTTTCGAAGAGTTGGAGCAGCTGAGTCAACTATCTCTTGAGCTTCTACATAGCTTTAGTATATGTCATATTCCAAGAAAAATGTTGCCCTTTGCTCAAGAGCTGATAGAGATTGTCTACAATATGAGCAAAATGAGGAATCCAAATGAGATAAAACACACAATCTCCAAGAAACCTGTGAACCTCTGAAATAGAAGAGCAAGTCTTCACAATCATCTCTATGGCATCAACCTTTGTAGGGGAAGGTTTCCTACCATAAAAACCACACATATTCCTAACAATCAAAACCTCTCTAACACCAAAAAAAGACTTCAACCTAGACAAGGTCAAATTCACTTCCTCTAGCCTGTAAAGAATCCTCTCAACATCTCTGATATGTGTGGCTACAAAGAACATGCATCTATGATCATCTAAAGTCTCATCCTTCTCTTTTTCCAAACAACCTTTAATAAGAAAATCAATGAAAGGCATGGTAAGCTCTGGAATGAAATCCCGTAAGACCTTGTTTATCCCATTCATCATATGAGCAACCAAATTAGTAGCTCCTTACAGAAGCATACACATCCGGGCAAGGCCTAAAGGTGTCTTCATCGTAGTCAAATCTATGGTCTCAAGGGCAAGATGAAACTGGTCATAATGGGAATAAAGATCACCAAGTGAATAGATAGCACATCCAAAAAAAGCCTCTGCAAACTCATCTACAATCGGTCTTGCACCAACATTTTGAATAGTAACCCTGGCTGAAAGTCTTGAATGAATCTGAGTGTCCCATTCTTCTTAGGAACTTTGAACCATCTATTAGAATATGGAGCTAAAGATGGTTTTAGAATTCCTATCTTGATCCGCTCATTCAAAAGCTCCACCAATTTAGGCAAGTGAGCCCTAGGCCTAGGAATAGCCCGTAGATTCCAAGGGACATGCGAAATGGTAAAAATAACCATAGGCATCATAACTCCAAGATCAACACACCCAATCTCATGTGGAAAAACAACAAAAATTTTCCCATGTTTGCACAATATCTCTTCAAAACATCTCACCTCTTATGGAAGCAGAAAATCTTTAGTCACAATCTTCATCTCTTTCAATGTCCTAGCTGAAAACTTATGTCTAATACCTACATGATCTCATAAAGGAGGTTGCATAGCGGCAATCCTTATCATCTCATTAGTGTCCAAAGATAGTGGTCCTTCAATTGTTCTAACCTTCTTGTCAACTATCTTATATTTTGTTTATACTCTCGCTTCTTTGCTACAACCTGCAAATTTTAGCTTTTGTTGTAAATACCTTGATAAACACAAATTTTATTGTGCATAAATAGTAGCATCCAACTCTTTTTGCTAAAATATTTAAGCAAAGTTTACTTTTTGTTGAGAATCCTCAACACACAAATTCTCTTGAAGCATGAAATCAGCAATTTCGCAATACATTGCCAGAGAATGGACCTGTAAGACCTATGAAAACTCTTGATTATCCGTTTTTGCCAATGCTGAAAGATCTACCATAGTATCGGAGCATGAAAGCCCATCATAGAGACCATCTACCCTGTCTTCTTCCTATAAAACACCTGCAACCTTAAATTCTTTCTCTTTTCTATTCACATACTACTTGGAAACTCTAGGCATATCAGAAATATGCTAAAAACACAAAGTACTCTCAATAGATACACCATAAACACATGAGGAAAAACTATCGCTGCCACGAGGCGAGAGCTTCCACTGTCTCATACCACCATCGTCTTGTAACACGGTAATGCATAACAAAAATCTGGCTCTCCTGGTTGAAGAGGGAAAATCCATCAAGGAATCTGTATTTTTTTAATGGTTGATACAAACAGTCATGAACTAGACAACCCTCTTTCCATCTTTGTTTCGGATCGGTGCATAAGCAGACCCATCATCCAAGACCTTAGTCTCCATTTGAGAGTTAGTAATAAATGGTTGCCCCAAAATAATAGGATAGAAACAAGAATTTTTCACAAAGAAATGATAAGACTCATACACACCTCCAAAAGAAATCTTCAAGTTTGGACAACCAACATCCAAATCTCTTGCAATGTTGTTGGCCGCACCCATGCGCCAACCATGATCCACATCAATTGGTTATCTACCAATATCATATAAACCACACACTATGACATTAATCTCGGAGCCATGATCCAAAAGAGAAACACAAGGGGTCTCTATCTCACCAAGCTTGACTACAATCTCCGTAGTCACACGAGCCCAATGACTGTAATAAAAATAACTATGAGGCACCAATCTAGCCACATCATCATTCTCCACCTACTGTATGAGCTGAAATAAAGGCTGAAGAGTCTTCTTGGAGTACATACATAAAGCTCCATCTGTAGACTCCTCAATAATCTCCTCATCAGAGTCAATCTCCTCAATCTGCAACCCATAGATAATAGACTAGCATCTACTAAAGCCTCTCAATGGATCATATCCTATGGTAGCTCTTCAATAACCTATCATTTTCTTTTAATGATGTCGATGATAACATCATGAAATTATCTTTTGAAAATCCCCAAAACTTATCCAAGAGTGAATTTAATTTTGGAATTAAGAATTCGATCCTCAAATACCTTTTTCAAGTTCGTAGTCATCTCAATGTCAAAAAGCAACTTGAATCGAGGTGCTTTATCGGCTTCCGATCCTTTGTCTTTGGGGCTTTCTGATCTTCTTGTACTTTCAAATTTTGAACATCAGTCATACTCTTCTTTGGGCCTCAAGAAGAAGGCTAAAGAACTGGATGGCTCCTCCTAGTCACCCTCTTCGATCCTTCAAGCTGATCATTATTTCTTTTCTGCTTTTCCTCAACAAGCGCTTCAAATCCTTGAGATTTTTCCATATAAGCATAGATGGAAAAGACATCAACTCGATCATCCCATCTAGTCCCTTTTTTTATCACATCACCCATGGTTGAAAGTTTGGATGATGAAGCTTTTCCCTTCTTCTCTACGTGCACTGCATAGGACCATAAAGGAGATTTGTCCTTCTGTAAACTGCTCCAATTGAAGGCCATAGGTAGCATATTCTCTTTCCACCCCTCGCATCACATAAGAAGAGCAAAAAAGAGACTCCTCCAAAAATTTCTTCATACCACCCTTACCAAAATTTGGTTTAATTGGCTGCTTTGTATCCCCAAAAAATATCATCTTATCCTTCCAGACTACCAACTTCAGCCTTTTTGCCTCTTCAAAATCTTGACAGTCCTTTCGGTCATGGTCTGGACTATCACACTACATGCAATGACAAACACGATCATTCTTGGAAGAATTTGTAGCGGTAGAAGAAGTTGGGACTGAAATGGAAGCTAGACTAAGTGGCTATTGCTCCATTTTGGTCATTTTGATTTGTAGGTCTTTTAAGTTCTTTTGTAGATGTCCTGACAACCACAATAGGAATAGACATAGGCATAAAAGTAGGCATAGACATAGGCTAAGAAATAGGAGTAGTGGATGGAGCAATAGGAGAAGTAGAAGAAGTCGTGGTAGGAGAAGATGTCGTTGGTGGTGACTACATGCTATTCTACAAGCGAGCCTTCCATCTCTACCTCTTTGTAAGTGTAGAAACTACATTGACAGCATCCTACTAATCCCTCTTCAATCCCATAGGATGTGTATGATGTTCAAGAAGCTCTCCCAACTCATCTTGAAGTGCTAGATCAGGGGCCTGGAAGAATAACTCCACTTTCTTCGAGTTCAGAGCTCTTTGTTCTAGTGCATCCAACTAGTTATATGGCTCTTCAAACTCCCACAACAATTCATAAGCAACAAGTCCTTTGTTGGGATGATAAACCCACTCTTTGAATATCTTTTGCATAGCAATACAATAATCTTCCAAAAAATATTTATCTTTTAGCGCTTTCTTGAAAGAATCCCAGCTAGAGTTTTATACAAACAAATCTATCACTCTAACCCGCAAAGCAAGTGTGACAAGTCGTAATAAATAATTGCTCTAATTGGATGGAACTTTGAAAAAGTGCATCTAGCTTTCAAAGGCTTTAATGTAGGCTGAAACATTTTGGCCATCAAATAAATTTTGCTCACTAACCACAGCCTCGATCTCCTTGGTCACACCATGCGTATGCTCCTATTCTTGATGCAACAGTCATTGTTGATCCAATTGCTACCGATGTAACTATTGTTGTTGCTACATAGATAACTGCATCAACTGATTCTACATCATAATGGCTAAAGAAAGAGTTTGTAATAAGGTCTTCATCTCATCAGTCAAAAAGAAAGAAGCAGATGATGAAGAGGGTGGATTATTTGAAGAATCTCCCATCTCAATGATCAGGATCGACACTTTCACATTAGGTTCACCAGGTGTCACATGAAATACATGCAAGGGTTCATGAAGGTTGCTCATCGCAGGGACGCTTTGAGAGATGGGAATATTGAATGATGAAGAATACTCAATTCAAGATAAATAGTTAGGATTCACAATCGATTGAATATAGATGAGGGCATGATAAGGCAAAAAGGGAAACAAGAATGTCCATCTTCACAAATTTTCAGAACACATGATCTAATACACAAAATTCTTGATTTGATGCATTCAAAGAATAAGTTTTATATATCTTTTCACAAAAGATATTCAAAGCTTCAACTTACAAGAGAGGGTAATTTGCCATGGTTGTGCATGAAAGTGGGAAAAATTGAAGTGTATTTGGCAATGATGATATGGAACTTCCAAGTAATAAGGTTCCAAACAATGAGAAATGCCTTTTCCTTATAGAAAAGTTGATTACATGAGGATGTTAGCCATCAGATTTAGCAATTAAATTATTACTTGAAGATGTCAAACTTAGAAGCTCAAAATTCTTCTTCAATTACCTATGAATTATGGGCACATATGAACACCATTCCAAGTGACTCTTGGTTGTCAATGTCACTCCACAGAGACACTTCATGATCCATCGTAGGACACAAAGAAAAGATATCACGAAAGCTATTGACATTGTGAAATAGGCTGCTACTTGGGAGGTGAATTGAGTCCAGACTGGAGAACTTGTTAAGGCGAGTAGCATCCAGTCCTCACCGTAATGCACGAGCAGATCATCAGATCCAAAATTGACAGACGGTCTCTTCCTCCCTCCTTTCCTTCACAGGATCGTGGCCTCTTCATCCCCTCTCCACAAGAAGATAGGCCAACATCTATCTTCAGTCATGTATCGCCTAGCTTCCTGGAGTCCACTAAAGGCGATTGTGAATATAAACATACACAGAGGCTTGTTAAAAAACGTGGTGGCATCCTCCAAAGCAGCAAAATAGAGATTGGCATGTCACGGGATGGCAATCACGGCCAGAATTATGAAAAGGAGCAAAGGTTGAGGAAGATAGCGTGATGTCCTCCTGCAGCAGATTTCAAACCCACACCACAAGGAAACAATTGTCTCTATCAACTTTGACGTTTTGCAATTCACCAAGAAGCTTGATGTGCCCGGTTAATGGCGTCTGCTCACCTTTTAAATTGAAAAAAACTCCATCAATAGCACCACCTTTAGGCGATTGTACATAAAAGCTCGTGGCTTTTCTCCAATAAAGGCTTAAGCTTTTGTTTTTAAAAAAAAGCTCAAAGCCTTTGTTTTTGTTGATATCTTGACGACAATGATTTTTTCAAGGATCGTGATGGCGTGCCTTACAAAAATATTTGATCAACTTCAAGGACGTCATGCTATAGCCACCAACTCTTCCAAAAACTATTCATCAATAAGAGTTCTTCGACATCATGTGATTGTCGTCTTTGATATTAACCTCTTACACTCCAAAGTTTGACGATGATTGTCTTCAAATCTACTTGTGAATGGGTGCTTTCCGTTGCCACTAGTTAGAGAATGGGACCCTTTAAACAGTGTGATAAAGCGCTTATAACCACCATAACTAGAATCCACAAGTATGTTAGGTATATATAGTCTATATATAGCACCCTAGGTCCCCTCTATATATTCCTATCATGTGTGCTCAGTTGACACACTTTTGGGGTTCCACTTCCGGTGTCTCATATCTCTCTTCTCGCCTCTCTTCCTTTCGTCTCTCGTCTTCCTCACAGTTACCAATAAAGTATTTGCTTTAGTAGCCTTGGATCCTACTGAAGAAATAGCGACTCCTACGAAGGACCCAACTTTGAACCCAAGCTCCATTGCTTTTGAAGCGTGAATCTCTTTTACAGTTACATTCCCAACCACACCACTTTGTCAATGTATCTTGTATGATTCTGAAGATGCATGGCTATCATCTGTAATCTTGAAGTCAAAAATCAAAGTCATCTCCATATACTCTACATGTTCTTTATGATCCAATAGTTATCCATTCTCTTCTTGGACAAAAATCTGTCAATTTTGTCAAGTAGACATAGATGCGATTGAAAGAATCATTCAACCACACCCGACTTGTGTCATCTTCAAAACATACATTCTCTTCATATGAACCTATTTTTCATGCAATGTGCCCTAGCAAGAATATGTTATGTAACGAAAATTTTTGCCCAATCATTCATGATTTGAGAAAATATACAAATTAAAATCTATATGATGCAATTAATCAGTCGATGCACCACACAAAAATTATGAATGCACTGAAGAGAATGTGCCTAGCCTAACTATATGTGCTTGTGCCTCATGAAAAATGCAAACAAAAAGATACACACAATGGAAAATAAATTCCTAATGACGCTGACTAATGTGTTATAATTCTTGGCAAAAAACTCCACCCTGAGGCTCGTAGTGGTGGACACGTAGTGTCATGAAATCATGGTGTTTTACACGGATATGTGTAAGGACTCCCTTTAAGAAGTGTGGGGAATGCTTAACCATTGAATTACAATTCAAAAAAAATAAAAAATTTACAATAGAAGTTAGGACAGTGTGTCCCTCAGACTCTCCTAGTTGCGAGGCCGAGAGGGTGTGTTCTTTGAGTATAGAGAGGCCTGGCTAGTGCCTAGAGAGTTAGTGGCAAGCCCATTTTGGGTCCCAGTAGGTGGTGCATTTGCTGGGAGTCGCTTATAAGTGGCGATCCTCAAATCTCACTTTTCTTGGACCATTTAGCCAGTTTATGCCAAATAACACATTAGATTGATCCATTGTTTACTGATAAACATCGTCTAGCTGAAAACGAAAAGCAAGAAAGAGCTAGGCGCGTGCCGAGATCCTGAGGAGGTATTCCCCTCAATATAGTAGTCCAATAATCCTATGAGGGAGTGGATCTGGTGGTCCTAGAGCCAAAAATAGTCCATTGGGAGGAGGAAGCTGTACTGCTCCCCTTTCCCCAATAAGTCAACCTACATCAAGTGCCAGTGTAAACCTACCTTAACCAAATCCTATTGCAAATCCAATCATCATTATGGCATAGCCTATTGCAATTCTTGTTGGAATGTTAAATTTTCCAGCCTTACGTTTCCCCTACCCATATTTAATAGGTTAGTGGAGGAAGATGTAGAGCTCCACATTTGGGAGTTTCAAAAGTTGATGTTCAACTGTCGTACCCAGGATGAAGGACATTTAATTATTTTCTTTAACATGACTCCCAAGGGAAGAGCTGCCGTATAGTATCATAGCTATGTGTACCAAATTTGAGTCAGATGAGGATATCCGAGCATATACTACAAAGTTAAAAAATGTATTTCACAAATTGCAAGCCTCTTTCCCTATCATGGCAACTGCCCAAGTGTAATATTTTTTGCATGGTTTGGACTTCAATATTCAGGTGTGTGCTCTAGAGCCAATCTTAATGCAGGTCTAGTTCCTCAAAATAATTTGACATTGACCAATGGAAGTCAAGGGATAGCTATAACTAACTCGAGTGGGAAAGAAAGCATAATACATAATATGCCCTTGCTACCAACTCCTCCCAGTGTGACCATGCAATGGCTAATTAGATGGTTCCACTAAATAATGGAAGTCAAATGATAAACCCTAATGTGGTTTCAATCAATCAGTAGTAGCAGTCAAACCCTAATCAAGTGGTTAGGCAATGGAACAGCAAGTAGATGATCGTGGTTATGACTTTAGTGCATCGAATGTTCTTAGCAAAGTTAAGAATATGATGACACACTTTACCGACATGATCACTGAACAATATAGGCAAATAGCTGTTGATGTCAATCTTCTTAAAAAACAAAAAAAATTGATAGGGAGTTGATGCCTTGAAGATAGTGCCCCCTCATGATTCAGCTATAATTGGTGTGGTGGCCAACATTTTCCTAGGAATTGCCCTAATGTTGAATGTGACATATGTGAGAAGTCTAGTCATCTAGCTAGTACCTATTGGAGTAAGATTATTTCTCTCCATCAAGGTAGTAGGTAACCATGTCTAGTCATTCATTGAGCACAAGGTAACAATCTTCAGTAGGATGATGGAACAAAGAAAATATTGCAAAGAGGGAAAGCTATTGTAGAAGAGCTACCTAGTGGTAGTGGTGTGAATCTTATTGAAGCTTTGAGTGCCAACAACATTGAAGCTTCTAATTTGGGAGCCATTAGAAGAGGGAAAATTTCTAAACAAGGCAATAGGGATGGTGTAAAACCTATTGAGATAAACTCTAAATAGGATGATAAAGGGGCACAAGTCCTTAACCCTAATGTAAGAGTCAATCCTTTAAAAGCTACTGATGTTGACAAAGCTGACCCTTAGAATGAGTTACCAAAGAAGAAGGTAAAAGCCAAGAAGGAGGCACCAAAGCCAGTTCAAAGGCCAAACGAGAGAATGGTCTTGCGGGAGAAGAGAACCATTGCTAATTATCATGAGTTTGATTTAGTGATTTCTCTTTGCGATGTAAAGCTTGATGTGAATCTCGTGTAATTGATCAAGTTATCTCCAAGAGTGCGTAAATAATTTAAAAAGATTCTTCGCACTGGGTATATTGTTGAGCCCTAGAGGCAATAGCTCATGTAGGGGAGGATTGGTTTGAGCATTCTGAAAAGCATTGCCCAATGATAGTAGTGTATGTTGATAGAATATTAGTGGATCATGCTATTGTAGACACGAGATTCTCCATTAACATCATGAGTTTGGAATTGATGGAAAGGATGGGATTAGAAATCTAGAAGGATGCCTCCACAATTCTTCAAATGGTTGATGACATTTTAAGCCTGCATTACCAAAGTCTATGTGACTATTTTGAGGGTGGAATGCACTATAGAATTTAGGGTTATTTGGTTTGCTAGATGGCTAAGATATCTACTATTGTTAGGAAGGCCATGGATCTTGGGATCAGACTATCAAGTGGATATACTTGCTGGTCATTTGATTTTTGGTAGAGGTGCCATTTGTGTGGGAGGAGATGCATATCTTGAGTCTCCTCAAGGTGAGAGAGCTCCTTTATCCTTATCAAATATAGATGCTTTAGAGAAACCATTTGGCAGTGAGACTTTATCAAGCGATGAATCAAAAGAGGGTTTCACTATAGAGAATATATACCAGGTGACTCTAAATGAGCCGATTGAAGCTCAAGATAGAATAAGAGATGTGAATGTGATTGAGCTAGATCTCAGAACATTGAATGATCGATGACCTATTAAATTAGGGGCTATGCTCAATCAAGAAGAGAGAAGGGGCTATGTGTCCTTGATCCAATAATTTGGCGACATCTTTGCTTAGAGTTATGATGAGCTAAGGGGTATTCCTCCCATTTTGGCTATGCATACTATTCCTTTGAAGGAAGGTAGGCATTCTATGCAATAGAAACTAAGGCGTATACCTTTTGAGCTAAGGGGCAAACTATTTCAAGAGTTACAAAAATTGCGTAAGGTTGACCTAATATTTCCTATACAACACATGGAGTGGTGTTCACTAGTGGTTATTAGGAAAAATAATACTAATTCAATTCGGCTTTGCATAGATTTTAGGGAGCTCAATAAGCAAATGGTTAAAGATTATTATCCACTACCATTCATTGATCATATTCTAGATTAGTTAGCGGGTAGGGATATCTATTCATTTAAGGACTACTATTCATTTAAGGGCTGCTTTAGTAGGCTATTATAGAGGAAGATAAGCTAAAAATAACATTTATTATTTTATTTGGTACCTTTGCATATCATTTGATGGCATTTGGATTATGCAATGCACTGGGTTCTTGGCAATGTATAACTGATAAGACTTTTGGTGATATTTCCGCCGAGGAGCTAAAAATATTTATCAACGATCTGGAGGCAGCCACTATAAGGGAAAGAATATTGATTATTTTAAGGAATTTTTTTGAGCGTTGCAGGCAGTTTTGGATTGCTCTTAACCCAAGAAAGTGCATCTTTGGAGTTCCCTATGGACTGCTATTGGGTCATGTGGTTAGTTCAACTAGTATTCTGATCGATCCTGAAAAGATAACGGTTATTGTCACTATGAGTCCACCACGTACTCCTAAAGAAGTGCATAGCTTTCTATCATCAATGGCATATTATCGATGATTTATTAATGCAATGGTAGAAAGAACGTTGCCATTGACAAATCTATTATCTCTTAGTTGTTTGTTCGTTTGGATTGATCCTTGTCAAGTATCCTTTGAGGATGTGAAGCACGAATTAGCAAAAGTGCTAGCCGTGAAAGCACCCAAAAGGGGTGAGGTTTTTATATATATTTTCAATAGCCACAATGCATAGCATGAGGTGTTGTTTAATCTAGATCTGGGAGGAGAAATGGTATTATCCAATAGTGTTTGCTAGCCACAAATTGGGGATATCTGAACTTAATTACACCTACATGGAGAAATTGTGCCTTGGGATGGTGTTTGCAACCAAAAATTTCATGCACTATATTCTCTATGAAACGGTAGTATTTTATACAAAGGCGGAAGGACTTAGATTGTTACTAAACAAGTTACAACCGTTTGATCGCTTATTGAAATGGTTGATTACTTTACAAGAGTTTGATTATGAAATTAGGAGTGAGCCACGAAACTTACAAGGCATCGTTGAATGTCTTGTGGATTTCAGGAAACCAAAGGAAATCTTGGCTGAAGTTAGTGATATTAATGGACTATTTAAAATTGATACAGCCTTCATTCCATCTTGGTATAATGCTGTAACACACTTTATCCACATGAGAGACTAGAGCTGCTTTATCAAAATCAAAGAAGAGAAAAATTGGACATCACACTTTGAAATTTTCCTTGATTGCAGGAACACTATATCATCAAGGGAGTTGATGATTTTCATTGCCGATGTGTTATGCCTAACGAGGTTCTATTTATCTTGGAAGAGTGCCATGACTCTACTTGTGGAGGGCACTTTGTTGGGTGGTTGACTGCACAAAAAGCTTTAAGAGCTGGATATTGGTGGCCATTCATTTTTTAGGATTCATGTAAGTATGTCATGACATGTGATATATGCCATAGGCATGACAATAGAGAGAGTAGGAAGCACCCAATGACTCCTATTATGGCTATATTTCCATTCAAGAAGTGGGGCATCCATTTTGTGGATACTATTACCCCGTTGTCTTCTACATAAAAGAGATATATCATAGTGGCAACTCACTATTTTATGAAGTGCTCAAAAGCACGAGCAATGAAGAAGAGTAGTGTAAAGAAGACTACTAGCTTCCTACTTGAGCAAATTATATGTTGATTTGGTACATCAAAGGAATTAGTGTCGGACCGTGGAACCCATTTTCTAAATAAGGTGATTAAGAGCCTAACTAAAGCATGGGAGATTAAGCACAATAAGAAGACTCCTTATAACTTGCAGGTGAATGGGCAGGTTGAGAGTACCAATAAACAGCAACGTGCCCACCTGTTCCCTTCAGGACACGTCTTAGCAGTCCATCGGAAAGGAGATCTAGAAAGCTCCACCTTACACTCCCATGGAATGTTACGGAGTTTGCGATCTAGGACTTCTAGTGTCTGCCACGTAGCAGAAATATTCTAGCCATTCCCACTTAGGACCGACCTGAATCAGGGTTTCCCCTAATGGTCGTTTCCTAAACGGCAACTAGCGTCGAACCCTAAGCAAACTAATTTACCCAAAAATGCCAGGGACCAAGTGGATTCACGCTGCACTTGGTTCAAGGAGAATGGGAAACTAGAGGGATGCAAGGCTCGACCTCTCTGCCATAAGGCATAGTCCCATTTCGTTCCCCTAAAACAATGTAAACCGGGATTATTATAATCTTGACTCTAGGTCAGCGCTCTTGCTATTCATTTCCTTTGAAACGATCTCCTTGCTGTCCATTATGATTGAGAAAAGTTCCCGGCCAATTGGGACCACCCATCCGTAGGATGGACCCATGGCCATAGCCACCGCACTTTCCTCAGGTTGTTTTAGCTATCTAATTGCCTACCACATTTAGTTGGACATGCATCAAGCAGCTTCCTTAATAAGCCCATTAGGCACCGATTCCTTCACGTAATCTTAGCACTTCATATAGAAAAACAGTGTCAAACAAGTGCCTTTTCAACAGGTTATCATATTTATCTTTGGAATACATTCATAAAGTCCAGCCCGTAGGCTTATCCATAATCTGCTCGAAGGCTATCCAGCAATCCACTGAGATTACTAATCCAAGATTCTGCCCGTAGACTAGTATGCGGGCCTCGAGATCCAATCCCGAGTCATGTTGGCCTCTTATGTAGGGCTTGGAAGGTGACGGATTTACGGCCAGAGGCCCCCGGTACCCAAGCGTCCTCCTGCTCCAAGTAGCACTCAACAGAGAGACCTCACGCGGCGGGTTCGGTCCACCTTCCCGATGTGGCTAACAACCCCCTTGGTTAGGGTGAGGCAGACAGTCAGTGGTAACTGAGGCTGCCTCTCCCTTCAGGCCTTCAACCTGAAGCATTAGATATCTTTTTATCCTTTAGTTCATTGAGCAAACAAAGCAAACAGTGCTCTTTAAACTGTTACAAGCACAATCATTTCTAGTGGTCATTTATTTGGCTAATTGCTAAGGAGTGAATCCTTCTCTCCAAATGCATCCAGCTTTCGATTCCGGGATCAATTGCGACTTGGCAAGATCCCCAAGGGTTTGTTTGTTAACCCTTATGTCCTTGGGTTAGGGCTATTACCCTATTTACCCAACTTAACCAATACCTCAGGTTTTATTAATAGTAAATCATGGCGACCATGTCGCTCCAAATTATTAACTGGGTCCTTTGCTTCCAAGCAAATGCCTAATCCTCTTAACTTGGTCACTTTTCCCAAGAAAGGTGCTATATCAGGACGACTACTTATCCTCTTGCAAGATAAACTTTCCCAAGAATCTGCCAATCTCATTCTAAGGAATTGGCCATTCTCTTGTGATCAAACCAGAAGATCATGCGACTCTGCAACTTGTTGCACAAGTGCCGCATCTAGATCCATAGGACCATTTTACCCATCGAACGGCGTCTTCTTATCACGAAATCATGATTAGATAGGAAACAGGGTTAGGGTGTCTTCATATCCAATCCGTTCCTGATTGCACTAGGCCGATATCGTCGGTCCTAGGGTTCCAACTCAATCCGAGTTTCATCTTTTTAACGAGCGATCCTTAGGGTAGAGACCCTACATTGTTTCTTGCAAGTATGTCCTATTGTCCCTACATTCCATGAATGTGGGCAGGTCTTTAGGGTATGAGAGTTTCAACTTGGCAATAAGTGCAACTAGCTCACGTCCTCAACGTGCTAAACCCTAGTTAGCACTTGGTGTATGTTGCATTGACTTAACCATCCTAAGCGAATCCTTTGTAGTTTAGGTATTTTGGGTAATCCAGATTACTTGTCTTACGACAAGGACGAACTATTTCCTAAAGATTTTGTCTTGTTTGAAGAAGGGAAAAACTAGTTGCATTATGTCATAATTCATGTAAGCATGCGATTCATTTCCTTTAGATTCGCAATCAGTAACTTTTGTTGTTAAGACCAAGCACATGTTAAAATTCGCATAACTTCTATTGATCCTACTAAGACATGCCTTCACAATTCATGCCACTAAGCTTTTAGGGTTTTAGTTTACAACGAACCATGCAGCCTTTCCTAACTACACTACAATTAAATGATATTTATGCCAATTTAAAACTAGAGTTATCCTACTTCATGCAACTCTAGAATAATTCCATGCTTTGCAAATTCCTATGGTTGATAATGAATTTTTAATGAATCATTACTAAAAAAGTTTCGTCTAATAATGCAACATGGGATTTAATCTTTCCATGCATAGTCGAAGGTGTACTACAATAATTCCGACTTTGTAATGATAATCATTAGTTGTTCTAGATTCATTACTTTGCAATGCATAGAAGCAACATGCTAAAAATGCATAACATCTTTCGTTCATTCCATTAAAAAAAATACAATTGACCAATCTTCATTCGTGTTATTTCCTTTAAAGTAGCCAATGTATTTCAATCGCAAAAATGCATCCTAATTCCATAAATTATCCATGCATAATTGCAATATTTCGACGTAAACCAAAAATAGGAAGAAAACCTGGACTTGTGAGTTCGGTGAAATATGCACATGAATGTTAGGAGATGATCCTCCTGTGGTTGCGCCTTGTGCCTTTTTAGGGGCCATCGTGAATTCGACCTTCTTGCCTTGGCCACAGTCTTATGATCTTGGCCCGTCTCCCTCACATGCGCAGTTCCCTTTGAGGTATGGCTTGCTTGACCGAAGTACCGTCTTGCGGAATTGGGCTTTGGAAAGCCTTCGGTTTTGGAGATTGGGCCTTCTTTCTTTAAAAATCCTGGGAGTTCAAGGAAATCCTCTCCAATGGCCTTATGGGGAAAAAATCAAGTGGGAAGGGTTTAGAGAAAGCCCTCTTCTTCTTACAAGAACTGGGGCTAGGTCTTTAGTAACTTCCTTTGCTTCAAAGCCGGGATGGGCTTATTGAGAATCTAAAGGGAAGACCTTTAAAACCGGGGGGGTAAAGATTTTACTTGTGGTGGATGCTATGGAAAGGGGACTTAAAAAATCCAGTGTTGGAATGATCTTACAGAGATCCAATATGAAGGCTTTAAATTCCGCGAATAAAATGGCCTTCACGGAAAGGGGGCTTAAGAAAAACACGGGGTAAAATGGCTTGTGGGAGTTACAATGGGAAGGAGGGCTTTAAATCCGGAGAGTATAGTGGACTTAAAGGAGATTCAATGGGAAAAGGAGGTTAAAACCCGACTAATAAGGCTTTATGTGAATCCATGGGAAGGGCCTTTAAAAGAAAACCGAGGGGGTAAAGTGGACTTAAGGAGATTCAGTGGGAAAAAGGGGGGTTTAAATCCAGCTAGTGTGGCTTTATGTGAATTCCACGGGAAGGGGGGCTTGGAGGAGGCCCTTAGAAGCTTCCAAGAAAATTCTAAGAAGCTTCTGGGGGCGTGATGTAAGACCAATTGGACGAAGAGGAAGGCCAGTCGATTTGGCAACTGGCGGCGTGTAGATGGCTTTTGACAATGGCAGTGGTGGCGGCCTCAGGCTTCAGGCAGTGGCTTCTCTAGTAGGGCAGCAGCTGGTGCAGCATGGCACTCGATGCCCCTTCAGCTCCCTCTTCTCACGGTCTGTCAGCCTCTTCTCTTCCCTCACGCTTCCTTACTGCCCCCAAAGGGGGGGTTTTTATAGGATAAAGGGGGGAGAGGGCTCCCTCCCCCACGTGGCCCCTGCATGCTATCCTACCTTTTACCTCCATAGTTTCCCATTTCAGTCCATCCCCTTCCCTTAGCCACGCTTCGGCTGGGGGAAGGTAATTTAGAAAATTTGCAATAAATCTAACATTATCCTCGTGACCTCCTCCCAAGAGGATGTTCACCTGCGGTTATGCGGGTTTTTAAACCTCGGTCCCATTTTTGCCAGTGGAGAGTCATGATACCTCCCGTATAGCTTAAAGATTGCACTGTCGGTAACTTCAATGCTGAAATTGTCATTTGCATGAGACTCACGTGGGCTTGTAAAATTTTTCAATAGAAATATTACATTCTCTCCCCCTTCGAGGAATCGAGATGTCCTCATCTCAAGATAAACTGGGGATATTGATGGTTGAGAGTGCTTTCATCCATGCAAGTAGCATCCTCCTCAAGATAATCTTTCCACTGGACGAGGCATTCTCTCAAGGTTCTGGATCTCAGTTGTCTCTCCCTAACATCTAAGATCCTGTCAGGCTGTAGCTCAAGGACTCCTTGTCTAGGTATTACAACTTTTTGGTCATCAAGTACATGGCTAGGATTAGATACATACTTCTTCAGTAGGCTGATATGGAATACAATATGAACCTTTAGGTTCTCAGGGAGTTGCAATCTATAAGCATTAGGTCTTAGGCACTTGAGGATCTTGTATGGTCCACAATACCTTGGACTTAGCTTCTTGCAATCTCCTAAGGATAGGGAACTCTTCTTTGGTCGTACGCGAATGAAGACCATGTCTCCTCCCTCGAAGGTTCTATCTTGACGCTTCAAATCCGTGTATGCCTTCTTTCTATCCTTGGCGGCTTGGATGTCCTGTCTTATTGACTTTACTTGGTCATCCATCTCTTCCAACATCTGCCTTGAAGCTTCAACCCTCAAGGTTTGATCTTAGAAGTTTAGGGGACTTCGACAGTCATGACCATACAATGCTTGAAAAGGGGTCATCTGAATGCTTTGTTGCTAAGAAGCATTGTAGGCAAACTCAACCAAGGGCAAGTATTGAATCCACCTTTTTGTTTCACGGCAGCAGTTTCCTTAGCATATCCTCGATGACTTGATTGACTCGCTCCGTTTGGCCCTCAGTTTGGGGATGGTAAGCTATATTAAAACAGAGTTGAGTCCCAATGGCTTCAAAGGTAGCTCTCCAGAAGTGTGATGTGAAGAGAGAATCACAATCACTGATGCAGCCAGGCAATGCATAGAGAGATATCTTGAAATTGGTGCTGCAGAGTAGGTATGGAAAAGTCACATCTTGCATGAAGATCAACCTTTCCAATCTTGGCACTCAAGTCACTCTCCAAGAAGAGAAGCTATTGAAAGCCTATAAAAGAGGAGACTCTCCTTGGGTGTGAGAGAGGTGAAGGAAGCATCACTTTGCATGCATCCAGGAGGAGAAGAGAAGCTACAAGTGCTATAGAAGCTCTACTGAAAATCAAGTGTTGTGAAAGCCCTGCTAAAATCAAGATCCAAGAGGAGAAGAGAAGGTACAAGAGCTACAGAAGCTCTGTTAAAATCAGGCTCCAAGAGAAGAAGAGAAGGTGCAAGTGCTACGCCACTACTGAAATTAAGTGCTACGAAGCCCTACTATTCTTCTGGGTAACCCATGTAGCTTGAATATCTCCTTGATAAAAAACCTTGCAATGTCTGAGGCTTTATAGTTTGCCTTAACTGGAATAAGGTGTGCAACCTTAGTAAGCACGTCAACCACAACCAGGATGGAGTTGTATCCTCCCTGAACTTGGGGTAGGCCAATAACAAAGTCCATACTGATGAATTCCCATTTCATTTGGGGAATGTCAAGTGGTTGCAACTTTCCAGGCATTTTGACATGTTCGGCTTTGATACGCTGACAAGACAAACACTTAGTGACATATTTGAGAGCATCACCTTTAAGCCTCTCCCAATAGTAGCTCTTCCTAACTGCATTGAGAGTTTTAGCATAGCCAGGATGTCCTGAGAAAGGGGAATCATGAGCTTCCCATAGTATCTTCTGCTTAAGTGACTGGCTTTCCGGTATACATAATCTCGTTCTATAGTAGACAGGTCCACTATTGATAGAGAATTCATGATACTTAGCATGTAGCTTCTGGTCTTGGTCCTTGATAGGGATCTCCCTTAGCATCTTTTGATAGGCAGGATCATGGCATGCTTCTTCTCTAGCTAGCTCAAGTATTGGGTTGTTTGGCATAGATACCTTTGTAGCTAGAGATCTAGTTGTTGATGGATTTTGCAAGATTAGAGAATTAAGGAATGCCTTGTGAGTGAGTGCATTGGCAACTACATTCTCCTTTTTTGGTTGGTATTTGATTTCAAAATCATACTCCTCGAGCACTTCAATCCACCAATGTTGCCTCATGTTGAGCTCGTTCTGGGTAAAGATCCACTTGAGACTTTTATGATCAGTCACTAGAGTAAACTTGTTACCCAACAGGTAGTGTCTCCAAAGCTTTAGAGTATGGATGACAGCTAACAATTCTAGATCATGGGTAGCATAATTCTTCTCATGGCTCTTCAATTTCCTTGAAGAGTATGCTACAGGGTGACCTTCTTGCATGAGCACACATCCTAAGGCAAGTGTGTTAGCATCAGTTACTGCCTCGAACTCCTTACTGAGGTCTGGAAGTTCTAGGATAGGTACTGATACCAAACTTTGCTTCAATCTATCAAAGCTGGTTTGTTTGGCAGCTAACCATGAAAGATGTTTGCTTCTTCAGTAAGTCCATCAGAGGTGTTGCTATCAAAGCATAGTTTTTTATGAAGACCCTATACCATCCTGTTAATCCAAGAAAACTGTGTATTTCTTTGATAGTTGTTGGTATTGGACATTCTAGAACATCTCTATCCACTGAGATTCCTTCCACTGATATGATGAATCCCAGATATTCAATCTGACGCTTGAAGAATGCACACTTATTCATCTTAGCATAGAGCTTATGTGCCCTCATTGTCTCAAGGAATCCGTAGTCGGGGTTCATGATCTTCTTCTTGTTTGGAATAGACTAAGGTATCATCGAAGAAGACGAGTATGAAGTCATCAAGATATGGCCTAAAGATATCCTGCATTAACCTGTTGAAGGTGACAGGCACATTCGTGAGTCCGAATGACATAACTAGGAACCTTAAAGTGTCTATATCTTGTGTTGAAGGCCGTCTTTGGGATATCTTCTTCCTTGATCCTGATCTAATAGTAACTAGACCTGAGATCAATCTTGGAGAAGATCTTCGCACCCTGAAGACGATCAAGAAGCTCATCTATTCTAGGAATAGGATACTTGTTCTTAACAGTTTATTGATTCAACCCTCTGTAATCAATACACAGTCAAAGCGTTCCGTCTTTCTTTTTCTGGAACAGTACTAGAGCTCCCCATGGTGAACTGCTAGGATGGATGTAGCCCTGATCTAGCAGTTGCTTGAGTTGTTCCTTCAGCTCAATTGCTTTCGGGATGGACATTCTATAAGGTCTCTTTGCAATTGGCGCAGTTCCTGGTACTAGCTTGATCTCATGATCCACTTCTCTTTGAGGTGGGAGTTCTATCAGCTCTTTAGGAAATACGTCTTCGTACTCCTTTAGCCAAGAAGGTCCTTCACTAGACTCCTGCTTCTGTTTAACTTATTGAGCTTAATCAAGTAGACAGATAGTCCCTTTCTAACTCCCTTTATAATTTGAGATGTTTTGGCCAATTGAATTTTCAACTTTCTAGCCTCACCTTGAGTTGTGACCAATTCCCCTTCAGAGTTTTGAAAGGAAATTTAGCCCTTTCCACAATGAATGTGGGCGTCATTAGGTTTAAGCCAATCCACTCTGAATTTGACTGAAGTCGTCTTTCCTCCCAGAAAGAATTCCACCTTAGCAGTTTTCCTTGTACAAGTGACCTCATGACCATTTGCTAATTCTACAAGCAAGGTAGGTGCTTCTACTGTGGCTATTCCTAATCTTCTTGCACAAGCTGGTGAGATAAAGGAATGTTTACTACCACAATCAATCAAGGTTTTGAAACCTTTACCTTGATAGTCCGATGATGTCCGAATCACCGAAAACTGGCAATTCAGCCCTTTCTTGTGAAGAGCGGCATGGACTGTCGCCCTTTCAAACTGTGCTTCCATGGTCGGGTCTTCTTCTTTGCACATTTCCCTGTTGGCAACACAGGTGGTTCTTCCTCTGCCTCGGGTAGCGGCTCCCTGGCCACGGCCAATTCCTTGGAAAGGTGCTTGGCAATGTCCTCCTCCAAGCTTGGGACATTGCCTCTTGAAATGATCGGGCTCGTTGCAGTGGAAACAACAGAGGTTTCGGCCATTGCTTTGAGTAGGGACAAAGTTGTTGAAATTATTAGTCATTTCTTTCTTTCTTTGTCCATGATTTTGACCTTGAACTCTCTTCATTTGAGGCCTATATGCTCCTCTGTTCGGGTCATTATAAGACCAAGTTTTGTTACTTCTTGGCCTAGCCTACACCTCCTGAATTATGGCCGTAGCTGGAATGAGTGTGTCTTGTAGATCTAATGGGCACATAGATTCGAGACGGGTATTCATTGGTGGGTTTAAACAAACACAAAATTTTGATACCTATTGTGCCATGTCCATCTGTGGTGCATACTTAAGAAGTGAGACGAATTTTGAATAGTATGCGTCAAGAGTGAGTCCCAGCTATTTTAGCTCGTAGAACTCATTCATTTTTTGTGTGCGATACGTAGGTGGTAAGTATCTTCCTTGCACAGCTTTCTTCAGGTTTTCCTAGGTAACGGATCCTTCTGCGATCCCTTGATCTCTGCACCATTGCTTCCACCAAAGTTTGGCTTCGCCACGATGACCTTCAGCTTGGCGAGCATAGCCTGGTTGGTAGGTGCAGTACTAGCTGCTTCAAAGTAATCCTCCATGGACTCTATCCAAATTTTAGCATCCGCTTGGACAATCCTAACTTTCCCGTCAAATTTTGGTGGCTTGATCTGCTTGAGAAGACACTTCTTCTCCTGGATCAAAGCAATACTTGATGTAGAAGGTAAACTGGGAATCTGTACCTAGGGTTGTGCTTGAATAAAGTATTCTTAACGTTATAACTCACTAATCATTATGATTTATATTTCATACCCAATTCAGCTATCAACCAAGAATCCTAGCCACTTAACTTTTTATCAATTCTCATGGTCAAGACAGACATTGATAAAAAGAAGTCTCATTACATTTATATGGGCATAGCCCTTTCGGAGTACAATATTTCTTGAGATGATAGAGCAACTATTACATTTAGTTTGGGGAGAATAATGTTGTATTACATTTATCTACAGGAACTAGATAATAGTATGGTTTCGGGTCATGGATCTTCACGAGTCGGTAAGTCATCGGAAGATTAGGGTATCCTTTCCTTTGGAACCCATTCTTCTCATAGCGTCCCAACACCTTGATCCTATCGGAGGAGATTACGCAGGTCACTTTCGCATATACATATGAGTTCAGCTCAACCCTCCGACCTTGAATATGTAAAGTTGAGTCTACATGAGCCTTCACAAAAATGAATAGCTTCACGATCTTCAGGTCTTCCAACCACTTGATCCTCTTTCGGTTGGTTTGAAGGTATGCAAACATGTGGGCAGCTATGTAGTAGATTCTTGAGTCACCCGTCCACCTCCGTTCCACATACAAAGGTGATGGATTATAAATACGATCTAGGATGTTCATCATCTCAACCCTTTGTCGATAATCCGAGGAATGCATCGCAGTCATAAACATGACTCGAAACACTAAGAACCTGTTCCATGCTTCATAATTCTGCAAGATAGCATCGAAAGTAAGGAAATGTTCTTAACATCAATATTTTCTTTACTTCTTCTTATTAAGAAAAAAAAAACAAATCCTTCGTTGGTTCACTCTAATACCAACTGTAACGTGCCCACTTGTTCCTTTCAGGACACGCCTTAGCAGTCCATCAGAAAGGAGATCTAGAAAGCTCCACTCGGCACTCCCATGGAATGTTATGGGGTTTGCGATCTAAGACTTCCCGTGTCTGCCACACGTAGCGGAAGCATTCTGGTCGTTCCCACTTAGTACCGACCTGAATGAAGGTTTCCCCTAATGGTCATTCCTAAACAGCAACTAGCTCGAACCCCGAGCAAACTACTTTACGTAGAAATGCCAAGGCCGAAGTGGATTCACGCTGCACTTGGTTCAAGGAGAATGGGAAACGAGAGGGATGCAAGGTTCGACCTCTCTGCCATAAGGCATAGTCCCATTCCGTTCCCCTAAAACAACATAAACCGGGATTATTAAAATCTTGACTCTAGGTCAGCGCCCTTGCTATTCATTTCCTTTGAAATGATCTCCTTGCTGTCCATTATGATTGAGGAAAGTGCGATGGATGTGGCCATGGGTCCGTCCTACGAATGGGTGGTCCCGGTTGGCCGGGAACTTTTCTCAATCATAATGGATAGCAAGAAGATTGTTTCAAAGGAAATGAATAGAAAGGGTGCTAACCTAGAGTCAAGATTATAATAATCCCAATTTACGTTGTTTTAGGGGAATGGAATGGGACTATGCCTTATGGAAGAGAGGTCGAGCCTTGCATCCCTCTCGTTTCCCATTCTCCTTAAACCAAGTGCAGCATGAATCCACTTCGGCCCTGGCATTTTTGCGTAAAGTAATTCGCTCGGGGTTCGATGCTAGTTGGCATTTAGGAAATGACCATTAGGGGAAACCCTGATTCACGTCGGTCCTAAGTGGAAACGGCTAAAATACTTCCGCTACATGGCAGATGTGGAAAGTCCTAGATAGCAAACCCTCTAACATTCCATGGGAGTGCTGGGCGGAGCTTTGTAGATCTCCTTTCCGATAGAGTGCTAAGATGTATCCTGAAGGGAATAGGTGGGCACGTTACACAAAGATAGTATCATAGAGGAAATATGACTGGGATAAGAAGTTATATGTGGCAGTGTGGGTGTATAGCACGATGTTTAAATGAGCCACAAGCCACACCCCATTCAAGTTAATTTATAGGAAAGACTATGTATTATCCCTAGATATTGAGTTACGGACCATAAGATTCATAATTAACCATTCTTTGGGAGATGAAGATGCACTCTTTGAGTTCTTTACGACTTTAGCACACCTGGATGAGCTCAAATTGTAGAGTCTACTACAGTACGAAGTGGCTAAGCATTGGATGAAGCAGTTACATGATTTAAAATTGAAGAAATATATCTTTAAGAAAGGGCAATTAGTTTTATACTATGATGCACATAGGGAGCTCTTTCCAAGGAAACTAGAGCTTAACTGGGATAGTCCCTACAAATAATCAGAATAGAAAATAATAAGTCCACATCATTGCTAGTTGATCTACAAGGAGTGGAGTTTAAAAATAAGATTAATCTTAATAAGATTAAACCTTATTAACTCGAATTGCATTAATGAGAATAATACCTTGCAAGTCCATGCTTGGCTAATCTTGAACCTACAAGAGAAAACATTGGTTGATGGGTGGGCTAATTTCTTCCTTGGAACACCCATACTTGGAGTAGAGATATCATTAGGGAAAGCTGATCTAGTGGGTAAGGGATATAAGATCATTCACCAAGAGGGTGGATCATTTTTTTGGAAAATCAAAGTTTTCTGTCATCATTGCTTATGAAGTCTAACAAGTATCCATGTTATATTAAATGAAGAAGGTGGGATGGAGCCTTCGGTATATCCCATGATGAACATGCTAAATTTTGATTATCATAATAATGAGTAGAGGTAATGATGGCTGGTTGTGTGAATCCATCATGGACGTATACACTATACTTTGATGGAGTGTTGAGGATTCCCAATAAGAAAGGGAGTATAGGTTTGGTTATTAGGGATCCCCATTGTGGAATCATGACGAAATTAGCTATCTACCTTGGGGAAGGCTTTACTAATAATATGGCAGAGTACAAAGCTTTGATTATGGGATTGAACATTGTGAAGAAGAGCAGTATTCGCCATTTGTTAGTAAAACGGGATTCCTAGTTGGTTTTGAACCAATTGAATGGGATGTACACAGTACAGGACCCTATTCTTGGTATATACTAGCGTGCTGCCATGAACCTGATTGATGGCTTTGAGAGAGTGTCTCTTCAGTTGATTCCTGGCATTGGAATCAGTTTGTTGATTCATTAGCTAACTATGCATTTGAAGAAGACCTCTTTATTGTGGTCCTAGTTTGGATGTATTTATTGATGATGAGATAGGACCCGATTGATTATGGGGACTTTTATTAGAACGTGCTCTATATGGCAGGCGATGGTTAGTATGGGTGATGCAAAGAGTAGCAGAGACCCATTTTCTATTATTATATTGGACACATAAATTGGTTAGATGACACTTTCTGTGTGTGACTCTTGCTATCCATGCAGGAGGTATGGGTCACAATTTAATGCATTTAGTTTAGGACTTGGATCTCAAAATTCTCCTTGGGATGGAGTGTCTTGTTTTCTATCAGTGTTAGTCCTAGGAGGGTTTTCTATGAGCTACATTGCTATATTCCTTTAGGCCAAGAGGGCCAAGTTTTAGATATGGAATGTTATATCTCTTTAGGCCAAGAGGGCTAGTTTGTTTGATGTGAAATGCTATATCTCGTTAGGCCAAGAGGGCCCTATGATTGTCTAGTGTGTGTGCTTTTAATCGAGTTTTGTTTTATTGTTGTACCAAATAGGTTCAACGGAGTGCTTGGAGAGAGCCTTTGTTGCGTGGGAGCTGCTAGTGGCCAATCTAGGTGGTGTCATCACCTTTTTGAGATTTTTCCCTTAAGCTGCTTATATATATGTATTTTTTGGGGGGTTTTTAAAACTTTTATTAGGGACCGACAAGTCGTGGCATGAAGTCTGAGGGTTTAGTTAGGTACTTCTGGGGGGAGGTTTGAGCAAATGGCCACCTCTTGTAAAGCCATTGTCTAGCAATAAAAGCTGTGTTTTGAGGAGTCATGAGTGACCTTGTCTTGCTAGCCTCCTAGGTAGCTATTTCTAGGAGCTTCTATTAGTGGTGAGGCAGCTAGGGAAGCTTGCCCAAAACTATATGATTAAGAAAGAAATATCTTAAGAAAAACCAATATACAGAGATATATAAAAAGAGGTTATAACCCCTAGCAAATAAAAGCTGAAATAAAAAGAAAAAGAATTCCTAGAGTAGTTGTCTATCTCCTAGGGATGAGTCAGATGCGGGGCGAATGCCTTGCCCTTCTTAGGGTGACACCTTGCTATAAAAGCAAAGAAAAAGGAAGGTTGGAGTGAAAATAAAAGTGAGTGTTAAAAAATGATTAAGTCTCACCATGTGCTAGCTTGGTAGGTTCTTGGGTGCCGAGACAGAACCCAAGGCCAATGCCTTATTCTCCTTGGGTCACTATGCTCAACTCCCTCCTTTTTACACACTCAAGTATGGGTTTTGAAGGAAAAAGAAAGCTAAATAGAAAGAAGAAAATAATAAATAAATAAGATTAGGCTATAGGAGTCCTTGCCTAGTGGGAGCTCCTAGTTCTGGTGTCTCGGTTAGGTAGGTAGGTTAGACGACCACTTAGGGCAATCTCTTTGATAGTTCTTTTTAGCTAGACTATGTTGGAGCAGTTAGTTGACAACTGGCTCTTGACCTCTTGATCAGATACTGATTAGCTTCTCCCTCATGTATTTCATGTTGTGATTTTTGTTTAATAGAAGGGTGAGTGCTGTGATATGTGTTGTTTTTTTCTTGTCACAGCTTGATGCTTTTTGTGGTTATATTTGTGCAAATCACTTCATGGAATTCAACGTGCCGGGTCACCCTATTCGCTGGTCACAAATGAGAGCTGAATTTTGAGACCCGTTTTGGAAGCGTTTGAGCCCATTCTTGTAGTGGAGAGTTGGATTTTGGGACCCGTTTTTGAAGCATTTGAGCCCACTCTTTGAGAGAAAAAGTGGGCAGGAGGTGTCAATGACCAAATTTTCATGCAAATTTGAATGGTGGCAGATGGTTGAGCTAGAGTTTTCCTTAATAGATTTTGACGCCAGGAATCCATCGCAAGTCTTCATTTGTCTATCAGAGGTCATTTGACCCCCCATTTAATCCCTGTAACATTTAGCACTCTAAAGCAACTATGTGATTCGGGAGCCAACAAGTGCATGTGGCAAGGTCAAGGTTTATAGATTTTTATGTCAAGGAGGCAACCATCTAGTCCAATAACAATTCTAAGCTTGTTTTCCCCTCCAAACAAGCCAAAAACCCTCGCGGAGTAGTGTGAAAGTGGTTTTTTCAAAGTGGACATTTGATAAATGACATGAAATGAAATGTAAATGAAAAAAAACATACAGATTCTTGTGCAGCAGGAGGAGGGGATGTTATTTGTTTTACACCTCATTTTTGGATGGATTTCTGCCTCTTCAATACACCCCGATCGATATATATATATATATATATATATATATATATATATGGAAGTCTGAACTACATGCCAAGAGCAAGATTTTGACTATAAGCATGTGAGGAAATGAAATTTTGATTTCTTAGTCTTCCTCTCTCCTCTCTCCTCTCTCCTCTCTATGGTTCATACACAATTTCATTGCATGCAACTCATAATATCATTATTGGGTGGATGCATTGCAATTGTATTCATGCATATGACCTACGTAGAGGATGTGCGATATTCGAAGCTATAGATTTAGACAATTGGTTTCCATGGAGACTATTCAGTGAGGAAAATATCTATATCTCCTAGAATGTTTTAAAACAAGAGTGGATTTTGTGACGTATGCGCTATTTGTGTTAGCAATGCATCGAGGGGCCAATCCCCAAGGTATAGGAGAGCCGTAGTGGGGCTGTGACATTTAGCTGAGGGATACCTCTTTTGTCTCTGGTATTTTACACCAATATATGTAGGGACTCCCTCTAAGGAGTGTGGGAAAAGCTTAACCATTGGATTACAATCCAAAACAAATGCAAAATTTACGATAGAAGTTAGGGTAGTGTATCCCTTAGACACTCCTGGCCATGAGATTGAGAAGGTGGGTTCTTTGAGTGTAGAGAGGCCTGGGTAGTGCCTAGAGAGTCAGTGTCATGCACATTTTGGGTCTTGACAGTGTTGATAAGATTTATCGTCATTGTGTGGTGCATAATGAGTGCCCCTTTATTTTAGAAAAATATCATGATCCACCATGTGAAGACCATTTTTCTGGATGATCTACCACCCCCCAAAAATCTTTGTGTGCTAGCCATTGGTGGGCTGATAGTTTTTTAGGATTCTTTTCCATATGTTAAGCATTGTCATGTGTGCCAAAGACATGATGCTAGAAACAATCGTAAGTGGCCACTTAATCCTATTCTTGTAACTTTGCCATTTGAGAAGTGGAACATCGATTTTGTTGGATCTCTACATTCTTCTTCTACTATGTAGAAGCATTATATCACTGTGGTGATAGATTACTTTACAAAATGAGCCATGATGAAGGATAATGCTAAAGAGACAAGTAGTCTCATTATGGAACAATTTGTCTATCATTTCGGTCTACCTAATGAACTAATGTTGAACTGTGGAACAGATTTTCTAAATAAGGTTATAGAAGCCTTGACTGGAACTTTGAAAATTAAGCATAATGAATCCACCCCATATAATCCCGAAGTGAATGGACAAGTAGAAATTACAAACAAATAACTTTTAGAGATTTTATCCTAGACTGTATCAGAGGGTAAGCATGATTGGGATAAGAAACTTTATGTGTCTGTCTGGACTTACAATAAAACATTTAAGAGAGAAAAAAACCACACCCCATTTCAGTTTAGTCACTAATTTTACTAATAATATGGCAGAATACACGGCCTTAATCATGGGGTTGAATATAGTTTAACATGCTGTTATCCACTGGTTATGAGTGAAAGTTGACTTGCAATTAGTAATCAATCAATTGAATGGGACTTACAATGTGAGGAATCCCATTTTGCTAATGTATTATCATGCAGCTTTGGACATACTTGAGATGTTTAAGATACTAACATGTTGGTGGATTCCTTGTTGATGAAACCACTTTGCGGATTCCTTGGAAAATTACACCTTTGTTGAGGATGTATTTTTCAATTGTGCTCCTGATGGGTTGTTAGAATTGCCCAATCTTATTAAATCAAGACTACTGTGGGGACTGCTTGTGTTGACATGTATCTTGATATAGTTGTTGATGGTTAATATGGGTGATGAGTTAGGTTGCCATTGACCATCTTTCTATCCTTTCACAAACACATATCTTCCATACAGCCATATCGCTAAGCAAAACGCTGGCATATTTTTTCTGGACGACCACCAACTCTCCCTGAACTACCACGTTAATTTTACCTCACATCCATGGCTCCACGAGGTTACAAAAATTGAAGAAGCCCATTTGAAGCAAGAAAAGCAAGAAATGCAGTTGATGGAGAAAATGACGTGGTAGGAATTGGCAAAACCCTCGTTACTACAAACTTGATAGAGGTAACATCTCATCGATTTGGAAAAAAATAATGTTTTATAAGCTTATCGCTATATTTGGCTTTAAATGAATATAAACACATTCTAAAGACAATGCATATGAACTGTCGCTTACAAAAATAGCCTAAGTAATATGATAATCAACTATTCAGTGAAAAGACTCTTTTACTTGGAAAAGGATTATATGCATGCCATTAAAAAAATATCTTAATTATGGTTTATTTTGTGATATTTATAGTTATTCCATTAATGATACATGTGATCAGAATAACAAAAAAAAGATAGACAATGTTAGGGAGTGGAATATTTAACAAATTTTCCTTGAAAATGACTATGTCTTTTTCATTTTGCTAATGATAAATAGATGCATATGAGTTTTATAATATTTTATAGAAAATAATTTAGATAATAGCATGAAATAATCAATGCATTAAATCAACAAAAAATTACATAGAAAAATATATACTAGATGCGCATAAATTAGGTATGTGGAAATATAATTCGATGTATGAAAGATGAAAGAAAAAATTCACTTATGATTTTTGCATTGCTTAGAATAATTTTTTTTAGAAAATCAATGAGCATTGCACTTAGGACATAGCTAAATGAAAATTGATATTTCTAGATAATGTTGAAAATTTGACAAATGGTTGGACATCCTCGATTAAACCATAGAATATGAGTAGAATAAAATAATTTTATTTTTTGCTGAAAACACACGCAATGTTAATACTAATGGTTATATTAGCGAGAGTATCAATATCATGAGTTGAACCACATACGAATCAACGAGAAAACCTTACCTAAAATATCGAGAATGTTGAAGTAAAAGCAACTATGAAATACTCGACAACATGAAACTATCAATATCATGAAATTAAATAAATATTGGAAGTCTGTAGGACTTGTTGGACATTGATAAGAATTTATTGATACACATTCTAATGTCTTAACAGACTTGGATAAGCATTTGAAATCCTGTTAAGTGCAGGTTAGGGCAGGGCAGCGCATGAATTGCCTGCCATAGGTATAAATGCCCATATTATATTTTAGGGTGAAAATACCAAGTTTTCATAAGGATAAAATAAACTTCAAATTCGCGAAATAACTTGCGGATCTTGAAAAAAGAGTTGCAAATAGGAAGCAAAACCCTAAGAATAAGGTGGGACCTTAAAAGAGAATTCCTAGAATTGGGTAGGGCTACTTCCTACGCTAAAAACACTTGATGATGTTTCTTTTTTGATTTATACATGCATTGATGGTTGCACATGAAAGATTGATTGTGCTTCTAGTAATTAGATCTGATTGTAAATACATAATCAGGATAATAAGAGAAAATCGCGCTATGCCTCCCCCATGGCTAGAGGTGGAACCCTGCTCCAAGGGGGGTTGTTTTGTACCGCCACGAGGAGCTTTGGACCGGCCCTGATGATGAGAGGTAACTCACTAAGGAATCCATTAGGCAGAAGGAGGCGGGAGTGCTAGGGGAGACTCTCATCGTAAATCTCTCGATCACTCCTAGAAACTGCCTAACCCTCATGCAAATTAAGATGGAATCTTGGAGTCTTTGGTACTAGTGAAGGGACGAAAACCTTAAAGGGTTTGTTTTCTTATGCGCAGATGGAAGGGATTTTCCAGTGGATGAAGGTTCATCTTCTGCATACGCAGAAGGAAAAAATAATTGTAAATAATTTTGTAAACTAATAAATAAATATGTTTTGCCAAAAGACTGTTTTCTCTGTATTTATGTTATGCCGTAAAATTATGCGAAGGAACATGTGATAATGGGTTAATTAACAAATCTGCTTTCATATGTCATACCTTAATGTGATATGTAATTAGAAAGGTAAAGAAAACCATTTGTGGGATGCTGGTGGGCAAGATCCCTGATGGATCCATCCTATGGATGGGTGGTCCCGCTAAGATGGGAGCTTCTCTCATCTAGAGATTGAATGAAATGTTAATTAGGAAAAAATAGGTAGAGCCAAGCATTGACTTATATAGGTTCAGGTCTTAAAACCTTGATCAGTAATTATCTTAGGGAAAAGGTGCAGTGGATGTGCTAGAACTCCATTAAGGTTCCCTGAATCCTAACTAGTTGTTGGTAAAAAGCGTTGCACTCCATGAACCAAGAGTAACTACGATCGCTCCAGTCGAACAAAAATCCCTTGTGGGACACCTTAGATCAAGCTAGCTGATGCATCAAGGCCTTAGTTTTCAAATTAGGACCCTGAGCTTGCAGGTTGATCCTCGTGGAGATGGCTGGTATCTTTCGTTACAAGGTGGACTCTAGGAAACCTAGACGATAGACCCTGTGAACTCTCACAAGTGCCAAGCGAAGCCGTCTAGGATAGTTCCTCCATGGACCACTAAAATGTGCTGCCAAGGAGTTGTTAGGTAGGCATGTGACACATGGTATTAGAGCATAATTGAAATTAAAAATATTTATGGTTTTTAAGACTAAATATTCTAAGTAATAATCAATCGACTGATTGTTAAGGGATAAAATTTGGCATAATAATGAAGCCTAGAACCAATTCGTTTTTTTTTCGAGCAATGTACACATTTGCATTGAATTTCACGGATGATGAGTGGAGAAGAGAAATGATAAGGATACTCAATCACCTATATGATCCATCCCTTGTGAATCATGAAAGAATATGGTTCTGGGATGAGCACTATTGTTACATCAAGGCCCATCAATTCTTCAACATGCAGACTCATCTAAAATGCTTTGAATGGATGGAAAATTTAAAAGTAATTGAGGCCTTTATCTTTTGTCCATCTAGAAGGAATCCACTTATGATTACTAGTGGTTGGAAGATAAGTCTAGACTATTATGTTTATGACAAGTTACTGAAGGTAATCCTAGCTGAAAGGATTATAATCCAAGGACGTCGCAAGTATTGAGATTACCGTATCCATGGTTTTCCAGATTTGCCATTTCCACAAAATAGGATTCTAGACATAGACAACAATTTGCCTACTTTCTTCTACATGAATGTAACTGATATCCATCCCTGAAAAAGAAAGATATAATGATATCCTGTTTTGGAAATTGTACATAACATCTAGCCTATCCTATTAATGTTGATGTATCTCTACTTGTAAACATCTACCATTTTTAAATATCCCTTGTAGAAGTCATAGCATATGGCTACTGATAATAAAAGATAACAATGACTAGATTTTGTAAAAATATTGTTCTCTTTGGCCCATCATTGTTTTACAAAACTAGTAAGATATGTTAATGTGAAAATGGAGCTAAAATTTTTAAGCACTAAACTAATTCGTAAGTGGAATTTGATGGCAAGGGAAACGATGTTGAAGTTGAGGTAGAGATTTGGATTGAGACCATGTAGGACTACCTTACCTTCATGGGAACTACCCTTGCTAATCAGGCTATGATCGCCAAGTTGAACTTGATCGATGATGCATGCCTGTGGTTGAAACAATGGTGTAAAGACCGGGGACGTGTTGACCAGGGATGTGTTGAGACAGCCATTACCTAGAAAAAGTTGAAAGAAGTTGTGAGTGGTCGATATTTGCCACTAACTTATTGCACACTAAAAATGAATGAGTTCTTTAACTTAAGACAATAGGGAATGAGCTTGGAGGCATATTACTCAGTTTATCTCACTGCTTAAATATGCGCCTTCCATGACTATTGCTCAGCAAATTTCTAAGTTTTGTCATCACGGATTGAATGCTTCTCTAAACACATGTCTTGAATCTATGCGCCCAACTAATCTGCAAGATGCTTTGATTTGCGCAGCATCTCTTGTTTAGGAGATTCATTCAAAGCCAAGGAGTAACAAGATTTGGAATCAAAACAAAGGGACTTCACGGGGCTATCTTAAGCGAGCCCAAGGTCAGTGTCCACTTGGTCAAGGAAAGAGCACTTGGTCAAGGAAAGAGGGCCAAAACAAATACAGTCAGGAACTTCATACCTATAGGAAGTAATTCAAGAGTACTTAGGTGTTTCCACTGTAATGAGCCAAGCCACTTTAAAAGACAATGCCCAAAGCTTGGCCAAATTTCTCGCCAAATGCCCAAAGCTTCAATTACAAAAGGAAAAGAATATACTGTAATTCTTAAAGATATTGAAGAAGAGGGAAACCCAACTATGGAAGTCGATATGGAGAGGGCATCAATTCATGCCACCCTCCATAAGAAAGGCCCAAATCACCAATTTTTAGTGATTCAAACATCAGCAAAAAATGAGGGTGATTCCTTTAAAATTTTGATTGACTGTGGAAGCACGCACTCTTTCATGTCACCTGCCAATAAATTAGGTATAGACACAATACCTGCATCTAGGTTACTTGTGGAACTTTCTAATGGAAAAGAAATCTTGTCTACTCAGCAAACTTGTAAAGTGACATTTAGCCTGGGAGGAAGCAATTTCTCAGAAATAGGATTTAGGATCATGAATTTAGGGGCCTACGAATGTCTATTGGGTATGGACTGGTTAATTCTCAATGACACATATATTTAGTGCAGAAAAGGCCAGGTGACTTTTCAAAACCTAAAGGGGGAAATAGTGATGACCCAAGGTGAGGTAGGAAAACCCAAGGTTTAACTAGCCAAATCATCTCGCATAATAAAAGGGTTAAGAAAAGGATTACTTGTGCATCTCATAAAATTAAATAAGGTTGAGGAGAATAAACAAGACAAGGGAGAGCCATATTGGCTGAAGGAATATGATGACATCTTCACATAAGAGCTGCTGAATTACTACCTCGAAGAGAAGTTGATCATGAGATTTGACTTGAACCAGGAGCCGCCACTCTAATCGCTAAGAGTTCGTATAAAATATCTATCCCTCAAGCAATTGAGTTGAAAGAGAAACTCAAGCAATTACTGGATCGAAGATACATCAGACCTAGTAATATGCCATGGGGAGCCCCAGTACTATTTCAAAAGAAAAAGGATGGAACTCTCCACCTTTGCATTGATTATTGATGTCTAAACTACATAACAATCAAGAATAAATATCCGATCCCAAGAATAGATGAGCTACTTGATAGGCTACAAGGGGTGATAATATTTTCCAAGATTCATCTCCAATCTGGTTGTTACCAAATAAGGATCAAGGAAGAATATATCCCCAAAACGGCCTTCGATAGGCAAACATGGTCATTTTGAGTTTCTTGTAATGCCTTTTGGTCTAACTAATGCCCTTGCTACATTTAATAGATTAATGCATGACATTTTTTGACCTTATCTTGATGAGTTTGTCCTAGCGTTCTTTGATTGCATCCTCACATACTCCAAGAGAGACGAAGACCACGAGTTGCAATTGCACATTGTACTGGACACAATGAGGATGCACACACTCTATTCGAAGAAAAAGCTATGTGCCTTTTTCAAAAGACAGATGGAATATCTCGGATTCATAGTATCTCTTGAAGGAATCTCTGTAGATCCACCAAAGTTAGAGATGTTCAAGAGTACCAACCTCCAACGATAGTTAAGAAAGTAAGAAGTTTCTTAGGACTGACTGGATGGTATAGAATTTTCATAAAAAATTATTCCCTAATAGCTGTACCTCTCACTGATTTGCTGAAAAATCAAACTGCTATTGTGTGGATGCCCATTGAGTAAACTAGTTTTGAGTAGCTCAATAAACGTTTGGTAATAGCATCCATTTTAAAGCTACCTAACCTAAGTCAAGAGTTTGAGGTTGTAATAGACGCAAGTTCTCTTGCACTAGGTTGTGTGGTTAGGAAACAAGGTCATCTAATAGCGTATTCCTCAAGGAAACTAAAAATCCATGAGAGGATTTATGCCACCCATGATCTCAAGCTATTAGCTGTGATCCATGCTCTCAAATTGTGGTGACACTATCTGCTTGGAAGAAAGTTTACTTTGGTCACTGATCACAAAAGTCTCAAATGGATCTTTACTCAACCAGACCTTAACATGAGGTAGCATTGGTGAATTGAAGTCTTGCAAGATTTTGATTTTGAAATCAAGTTAAGACCTGGGAAAGAGAATGTGATTGCTAATGTATTAAGTCGTAAAGCTTTTTTGAATGCACTTATCACGGAAGGGTCATCAAAAGGAGAGACTTTAGCTACCATGATATCGATGCCTAGCAATCTAGTCATTGAGCTAGCCAAAGAAGAGGCAGACAAGGATCCTAAGTATCAATTAATGCTTAGAGAAATCCTAGTTAAGGACATTGATCTTAAGCTCAGAGTCAAACAACAAAATTTCATTATGGATGATGGATTTGTCTATTTCAGGAGAGGGCTTTGCATTCCTGTCAATCAAATACCGAAAAAGAATATATTATGGGAAGACCATGACTCCCCGTTTGTCAGACACCCTGGCTATGCAAAAACTCTTAATGTAGTCAGGAAAAGTTATTGCTAGAAAAGGCTAAAGCATGATGTACTTAGATATGTTACTCAATGCCTAAGTTGCCCAACGGGTGAAATCTTAGCATGTCAAAATGCGAAGAAAGCTCTAGCCACTTGACATTCCACAAATGAAATGGGAGTTCATCAGTATGGATTTTGTAGTTGGATTACCTTCTATTCAAGGAGGTGTAACGTGTCCCCTAGTATCATCCAGTACACGTCTTAGCAGTCCATCGGAAAGGATGTCTAGAAAACTCCACCCGACACTCCCATGGAATGTTACGGGTTTTGTGATCTAGGTCTTTCCGTGTCTGCCACGTAGCAGAAGTATCCTAGCCGTTTCCACTTAGGATCAACTGGAATTAGGGTTTTCCTGACTGGTCATTATCTAACAGCAACTAGCGTCAGACCTGAGCGAACTACTTTACGCAGAAGCGTCAGGTCCGAAGCCGATTCATGCTGCACTTCGTTCAAGGAGAATGGGAAACGAGAGGGATGCAAGGCTCAACCTCTCTGCCATAAGGCATAGTCCCATTCCGTTCCCCTAAAACAACGTAAATCGGGTAGGACATAACTCTAGGTCATCGTTCTCGTTATTCGTTTTGATGATGATGATCATCCCGCTGTTCTTCGAGATTTTTGAGAAAATTTCCCAGCTAACTAGGACCACCCAACCATAGGACGGACCCATGGCCCATCCTCCGCACTTTCCTTGGTTTGTTTTAGTTATGTAATTATCTAACACATTAATTTGACATATAACAATCAGCTTCTTTAATTAACCCTGTTAAGCACTGGTTCCTTCACGTAATCTTATCACGTGACATAGAAAAACAATATCAAGCAAGTTCTTTTAACATTTCATCATTTTATCTTTGAAATACAAAGAGTTTCGCCCGTAGGCTTGTCCATAATCTGCCCGAAGGCTATCCAGCGATCCTCAAGGATCATTGTTCCAAGCTTCCACCCGTAAACTAGTATGTGGGCCTCGAGATCCAATCCCGAGTCACGTTAGCCTCTTGTGCAGGACCTAGAAGGAGAGGGATTTACGGCCAGAGCCCCCCCTGGCACCCAAGCATCCTCCTGCTCCAAGTAGAACTCAACAGAGAGACCTCTCGCAGCGGGTTCGGTCCACGTTCCCGGCGCGGTCAACAACCCCCTTGGTTAGGGTGAGGCAGGCAGTCGGGGGTAACGGAAGCTGCCTCTCCCTTCAGGCCTTTAACCTGAAGTATAGGTACTCATTTAATTTGTAATTCATAATTCAAACAGAGCCCTAAAATCTCTAGCAAGCACAAACATTTCCATTAATCAATTGAGTTGTTTGGCAAACTGCTAAGGAAGTGTTCTTTCCTTTTGAGTGTATCAGAACTCGTTCCCAAGGTGTCTTGTAAATTGGCAAGATCTTTTACATTCCGGTGTAGGGCGTACCTTATTAACCCAACGTGATCAACCCTAAAGTTCCTTAGATATGGTAGTTTTAGGTTTACAACTTTCCTTATTTAGAAGGATATCCAAAAATACGTCCTTTTGCAAGATAACTTGCATAGGGATCTGCCATCCTTGATGAGGGTTTTTACTCTTTTACCTTGTGAATCAATCACAAGACTAAATGATTTCGTACTTGCTGCGCAAGTCCTGCGATGGAATAATCCTTTTTAGATCTTTTAAGCTGACGTATGATGGCCTAGGGTTTCTTTTTAAGGATCTCGGGGACAGCCCTAGTTCTTTATCTTTACGAATTTGTTTGACCCTACAATAAGGAAAATAGTCAAGTTCTTAGGGTATGAATATTTCTATGTTTAGATTGGTTTGGATAATTTTTGGGAGGTAATATTAATCGTCTTGTCACGGTTTTTCTATCCTTGTGACAATTTACTTTCCAGTCAATACAGTTTAATTTTAACTTCTGTTTTCCTTACTGACGAACTCATGCCAAATAACAACATTTGCCTTGCTAAGATGTGGAATTAGCAAAGATATCTTCCTAGTAATTTGAGCATCGAAAGAAACCTTTCATGAATTTAACCATTTACAATGATTCGTTGCAAAAGGAATAAGACTAATGGTGTAAGATATAATTTCTACACCTTTAGGATTTAACTAAAATATACTACTATAGTAAATGGATAATCTCGCTCATAATTTATAATTCTTGATGCCTCGAAGAAAACTAAGTTCTATTCATTATCATTCATTCAAATAAGCTAAACTTCTTTATTACAAATAACTCGGACAAATATATCCTATCCCTAACAATTTCTCTTTGCATGATCGACTTAAAACCGAATTAAAGCCAAGAAGAAAAACTTGGTTTTGGGGTGAGATATCCACATGGATACCGGGAGATGACCCTCCCGTAGCTACACCTTGGACTTTCTTGGGCGGCATCGTAGTTCGAATGTGAGATAGCCTTTTTCTCTTTCTTCTAGAATTCCATCGTTTCTTTGGGAAAAAAAAAGTTTATGGGTGAGTGTGGTTTTGCAACCATAGGAACCCTTGGAGGACTTTGACTTGGGGTAAAGGAATAAAAGGCACTTATTCTCCTTCCTTGCCCTTCCTCTATTCCTTCTCTTTTCTAACTCTTTTACTCCTTTCTTACTCTTCTTTATCTTTTCCTCACCCTCTACTTCACTACTCCCTTTTTTCCTTCACTCCTTCTTTTCACTCCCTTTACTTTCCCTCCCTATCTTTTATCTCACGGGCTACTTTTTCCTTACGGGATATCATCCGAGGCCATGATGATGATTTGGATTTTGATAATAATGGGGATACGGGGGATTAAGAAAAAGTTTAGGGGTTTGTGGAAATAAAAGAGTTATGAGGGGGATGAAAAGGGTTAAAAGGGTTAAAAACATGGGGGGTAATAAAAAGGGTTTTGTAAGGCACATGAAGGGGGTGAAAGGGTTTTTGAAGCCCGTAAGAAAGGGCTTAAAGGTTAAATCACAGGGGGGAGGAATAGTAGGGAGAATTTGGGGGGAAAAAGGCTTATAGGGCCCTAAGGGGGAAATTCCAGGGGGGTAATCTTAAAGGCTTATAAGAAAGGGAGCCTAAGGGTTAAACCTTTTATGAGGGGGGGAAAGGGAGCTTATGAAGCCCCCTTAGAAGCTTCCCCCAAGAAGCTTCTAAAGCTTCTGGGGCCAGGTGGGGGAATTGACTATGGGCTGGTGGCGGCAACAGATGGCAGTTCGGCATCTTCATGGCAGCACCGGATTCTCCTCTTTAACGACCACGATCAGCGCCTCCACAGCGGCATTGAGTAGAAATTCGGCGGCGTGAGCAGCTGCTCCTCAGCAACATCAGCGTGTCGACGTGCACCAGAGTGTCGGCTCTCTCCCTCATGGTCGTCTTTGGCTTCCCATCTTATGGCAGCGGCGACGATACCCAGGATGCACGGGTGGGCAAGGCAATTTTAGTATGCGACGACCTCGCCTTTATGCACCTCGGCAGCGCCTCAGCCCCTCACGATGCCCAGCGTCCTTGACTATTTTTCTCCGCTTCGTCTCCTTTACCATGGGAGGACCCTCCCCTCCTCACGACGTCCCCCTCGATTTAAATAGGGGAGGGGAGGGGGATCCTCCCTCCCTACCTATCGACTCCATGGCGATCCGCAATGAGGAAGCTCTAGCAAGGAGCTTTGCTGGCCATTCTATTTCCCTCCCCCTCGAGCTCGTCAGTCGGCTGGGGGGATAAGGGGGAAATTTTTTTTTCATTAATTCAATTTCTTTTTTATTTGAGACAGTTCACGCGTGTGTCTCAGAATATTACAGGAGGGTATAATTCAATTATGGTGATTATAGATATGCTGACAAAGGTCACTCATCTTATCCGAGTCAAGACCAAATACAAAGCTTCAGATATTGAAATTGAAGAGTCATGAGAAGAATTATGCTACACATGATCTGGAATTGCTAGCTGTCATCCATGCTCTAAAGCTTTGGAGACACTACCTGTTGGGTAACAAGTTTACTCTAGTAACTGACCATAAGAGTCTCAAATGGATCTTTATCCAGAATGAGCTGAACATGAGGCAACGTCAGTGGATTGAAGTACTGGAGGAATATGACTTTGAAATCAAGTACTAACCAGGAAAAGAGAATGTAGTTGCCGATGCACTCAGTTGCAAGGCATTCCTTAATTCTCTAATCTTGCAGAATCAATCAATAGCTAGATCTCTAGCTACAAAAGTATCTATGCCAAACAATCCAATACTTGAGTTAGCTAGAGAGGATGCATGCCATGATCTAGCCTATCAAAAGATGCTAAGGGAAATCTCTATCAAAGATCACGATCAAAAGCTGCAGGCTAAGTATCATGAATTCTCTATTAATAGTGGACTTGTCTATTATAGAATGAGACTGTGCATACCGGCAAGTCAGTCACTTAAGCAGAAAATATTGTGGGAAGCTCATGATTCCCCTTTCTCAGGACATCCTGGCTATTCCAAGACTCTTAATGCAGTTAGGAAGAGCTACTATTGGGAGAGGCTTAAAGGTGATGTTCTCAAATATGTCAACTTGGGTTTGTCTTGTCAACGTATCAAATCCCAACATGTCAAGATGCCAGGAAAGATGCAACCGCTTGACATTCCACAAATGAAATGGGAATTCATCAGTATGGATTTTGTTGTAGGCCTACCCCAAGTCCAGGGAGGATACAACTCCATCATGGTTGTGGTTGACATGCTTACTAAGGTTGCACACCTTATTCCAATAAAGACAAACTATAAAGGCTCAGACATTGCAAGATTGTTTATCAAGGAAATTTTCAAGCTTCATGGGCTACCAAGAAGAATCGTTAGTGATCTTGATTCTCTTTTCACATCATACTTCTAGAGAGCCATCTTTGAAGCCATTGGAACTCAACTCTGCTTTAGCACCACTTACCATCCCCAAATAGATGGCCAAACAGAGCGAGTGAATCAAGTCATCGAGGATATGCTTAGGGCATACTGTTGTCGTGAGTTGAAGAGGTGGATTCAATACTTGCCTTTGGTTGAATTTTCCTACAATGCTTATTACCATCAAAGCATTCAGATGACCCCTTTCCAGGCATTGTATGGTCATGATTGTCGAAGTGCCCTAAACTTCTCAGATCCAACCTTGAGGGTTGAAGCTTCAAGGCAAATGTTGGAAGAGATGGATGACCTAATAAAGTCAATAAGACAAGACATCCAAGCTTCCAAGGATAGAAAGAAGGCATACGCGGATTTGAAACATCAAGATAGAGTCTTCAAAGAAGGAGACATGGTCTTCATTCGCGTACGCCCTAAGAAGAGTTCCCTATCCTTAGGAGATTACAAGAAGCTAAGCCCAAGGTATTGTGGACCTTACAAGATCCTCAAATGCCTAGGACCTAATGCTTATAAACTGCAACTCCCTGAGAACCTAAAGGTTTACAATGTATTCCATATCAACCTATTCAAGAAGTATGTACCTATTCCTAATCATATACTTGATGACCAACAATTTGTAATGCCTAGTCAAGGAGTCCTTGAACTAAGGCCTGATAGGATCTTAGATGTTAGGGAGAGACAATTGAGATCTAGAAACCTTGAGAGAATGCCTCGTCTAGTGGAAATATTATCCCGAAGAGGATGCCACTTGGATAGATGAAGGCACTCTCAACCATCAATATCTCGAGTTTAACTCGAGATGAGGACATCTCGATTCCTCCAAGGGGGAGAGAATGTAACAAACTCCGGAATCGGAAATTCTCATACAAAGGCCTCATAGGGATAATACTTTTCAATAAAAGCAAATATTTTTAATTTCCCCTCTCCTCCAGTTGACTGTCGTGGGCAAGCTCCTTGCTGGAGCTTGCCAAAGCTTCTAGCCATGCGCGATGACATGCAAGGGAGGGAGGATCCCCCTCCCCTCCCCTATTTAAACCATGGGGGTGGCCAGAGATGGTAAAGAAGACAAAGTGATGTCGCCTATTACAAGAGAAGGGAAGGGAGAGAGGGCCGCCATGACGTCGTTCTGAGTCCGTGAGATACAGAGAGAAGAGTGACACGACACTACGCCATCCCAATGCTCTGAATTCGTGAGCCCTGCACCCAGCGCCATCCCGACGGCCGATGGATGTCTGTATGCCCCTTTTCCCCCATGTGCAGAAGCTCCAGAGAGCTTTTGGAAGCTTCTAAGGGGGCTTCATAAGCCCCCCATTAAAAGTTGACCTTAAAGATCTTATCCCCCCCCCCCCCGTGTTTAAATCTCCCTTAGGCCCCCTTTCCCTTAGCTTTCAGGGCTACCCCTTTCTCCCCCCCCCTTATATTTTCTCCTAAGACCCCCTTAGGCCCCCCTTTTTCCTATAGCCTCTAAGGCTACCTTTTTCCCCCCCTTGGAATTTCCTCCCCTAGGGCTTATAAAGGTTTTTTTCCCCCCAAAAAAAAGAAAAGAAGAAAGAAGAGGGTTTTTTTTAAGGGCCTTACCCCCCCCGTATCTCAAATTCCCCTAAGGGCCCCCTTAGCTCCTTTTCTTTTCCCATGTAAAAAAATACCCCTTGGAGCTCTCTCAATGCCTTGTTTTTCTGCCCCACACGTAAAAGAAAAAGAGAGTGTTGAGGGTCTTTGGATACCTTCCTTTCCCATTCAAAAGCCCTCGTAAGAGGATTCTACACCTTTTATTTCCCATTCTTGTGAGTCTTAAAAAATCCATTAAGCCTCTCCCATGGCTTTAATGGGCTTTATTCGCATAAGACTTTGAAACACCCTTTTTTTTTTCGAAGTCCCTACTTCAAGGAGGAAGCCTTTTAAAATCGTTTACGACGGACGGTGCAAGTTATCGCAAAGGAAGCCATGGTGGAATTTCAAAAAGAAGTTGTAAAGCTGCTTTCACGATGGAAAGACTACAATTGCGATGCCTCCTAAAAAAGTCCAAGGTGCAACCGCAGGAGGGTTGTCTCCTAGCATCCATGTGGACATCTCACCCAAAGTCCAGGTTTTCCTTTCTCATTTTTATTTGGTTGGTATAACTCAATCATGTAAAGGATATTTATTGGAAATAGGATGCATTTTTCGTCTTAAATATTTTAGAAAAATTAGCTCATGACGGAGGTATTTAGTCATTAATATTTTCAATAAAACAAGAAAAATAAAGGGAGCATAAATGCATTTCTAGTAAATAGCTTTATGCAATGCAATGAATTAAAATTAGATTAATGTCCATTTTTATAAAACGTAGTTAAAATAGTATACCTCGTTTAAACATGGAAGTATAAATTGCTTATCGCATTATTAACCCATATCCTCTTCGTAAATTGAATCATCATGGAAAGCGCTAGGAATCCTTAGGAAAGTGCAAGGCATGAAATGATTCTTACGATGCATAACACTAGGCAATTATCGTTTATCAACTGCATAAATTATCAAGTAGAAGGTTGCTTGTTTAGCATGAATTTTGTTCGCAAGTTATAGGAAGATTAGTTGAATTAGCCTAACCTATGCTTGACCTTAATCGATAAGTCAAGGTTGAAAAATCAATTTACGTGTAAACAACGATTCATGTGTTTATGAAATGTTAATGTAACTATCTTCAAGAGGTAAAAAATTTGGCACAAACCTAAACACCTAAACCCCGGAGTACTCGTTTAGAATGAGTTAAATTCCAAGAAATTCACTAGGAATTAATATGTAACCTAACCGTTACGCATTGCTAAAACTGAAACTCCTATACCCTAAATACTTGCCCACTTTCACTGAAATGTAGGGACAGTGAAACATATTTAGAAAGTGAACTAGGGTTTGTCCCTAAGAATCATACAAGATGGAACTTGGAACCCTAGGTCTAATGACGTCAGCCCAATGTAATCTGGAACAGATTGTTTTGTAACTCCACTCAATGAGTAGAATAAGTCTCATAGTTCGATGCGACACTTGCGCAGCAAGTGCGGAGTCATATGATCTTGTGATTGGATCACAAGGGAATGGCCAAATACTTACAATGAGGTTGGCAAGTCCTTACGCAAGTTATCTTGCAGGAGGATGAGTAATTATCCTAATTTAGTATCTTTCTTGAGTAAAGATAATTGCTTGGAGCAAAGGACAAACCAATAAATTGGTATAACATATGAACTTAAGGTATTGACCAAGTCGGATTAGTAGGGTATGCCCTAACCTAGGATATAGAGATCTTGCCAAGTCGCAAGTCATCCCAGATCGAGTGCTCGATGCATTCGAAAGGAAGGATTCATTCCTTAGTAGTTTACCCACAAAAACGACCAATGGATATGTTTGTGCTTGTTACAGATTTAAGAGCACTGTTTGGCTTTGTTTGATCAATGAACTAAAAGATAAATAGATATCCAATACTTCAGGTTGAAGGCCTGAAGGGAGAGGCAGCATTAGTTTTGCCTCGACTACCTGCCTGACCCTAACCAAGGGGGTTGTTAACCGCGCCGGGAAAGTGGACCGAACTCGCCGCGAGAGGTCTCTTCGTTGAGCGCTACTTGGAGCAGGAGGACGCTTGGGTGCTAGGGGGGCACTGGCCATAAATCCCTCGCCTTTCGGGCCTTGCACAAGAGGCTAACGTGACTCGGGATTGGATCTCAAGGCCCGTATACTAGTCTACAAGCGGAATCTTGGATTAGTGATCCTTGTGGATTGCTGGATGGCCTTCGCGGGCAGATTGTGTATAGGCCTACGGGTTGGACTTTTGTATTTCAAAGATAAATATGATAACCTATTAATAAGGAACTTGTTTGACATTGTCTCTCTATGTTAAGTGATATGATTACGTGAAAGAAAAAAGTGCCTAACAGGCTAATTAAAGAAGCTGATTGTTACATGTCCAACTAAATGTGGCCATAGGTCTGTCCTACGGATGGGTGGTCCCGGTTGGCCGAAACTTTTCTCAAATCACGATGAACAACCAGAAGATCGTCGACGAACACGACCAACAAAAGCGTTGACCTAGGGTTATGATTAATCTCGATTTACGCTATTTTAGGGGAACGGAATGGGACTATGCCTTATGGTAGAGAGGTTGAGCTTTGCATCCCTCTCGTTTCCCATTCTCCTTGAACCAAGTGCAGCGTGAATCCGCTTCAAACCTGACATTTCTGCGTAAAGTAGTTCTCTTGGGTTTGACGCTAGTTGCCTTTAGGAAATGACCAATAAGGAAAACCCTAATTCAGGTCGATCCAAGGTGGGAACGGCCAGAATACTTCCGCTACCTGGCAGATGTGGAAAGCCCTAGACCGCAAACCTCGTAACATTCCATGGGAGTGCCGGGCGGAGCTTTCTAGACATCCTTTCTGATGGACTGCTAAGACGTGTCCTAAAGATACAAGTGGACACGTTACAAATAATCTGTTTATTAACTTATCTTATATAGTGCTCTTATTTTTGTAGTTTATTAAATGTTTTTTAAATAAGAGTATGTATGGTTGGTAAGAGCTTAAGAAATTAAATTTTTTCTTTAGAATCATATTCAACTTCCTCTAGATCCAAATTTCCCAAAAATTCAAGAGAGACTATAGCCAAGCACGCAACGTATAAAAAGGCCATCTATAGTGAAGAAGCCAATAGATACAACCAAAAATTGAGCTACATCTGGGAAGCCAATGGCATCTAAGAAGGCTGATGCAACTAAGAAGTTAGCTAAAGGTAAGAAGCCACCTTGAAGTAAGAAGCTAGTTGTAGTCAAGAAGCCAATTATAACCAATACCACGAAGATGGCCCCTCCAAAAGGCAAGTAGTGGAGAATTCAGAAAAATTTGGGTGTGAATCAAGAATCCAACAAAAAACAGAAACAAGGTGAAGAAATAGACTTAATGGCTACATGTCAAGACAAGACATGGCACAAACCTCTAGAGGAAATATCATAGAGGATGAGCCAAAGGGAGACTCCTCAAGGGAGAGGAGAGAGAAGGATGAAGACTACATAGAGAAGAGAGGAAAAGGGAGAAAGAGAGAGAAGAGAAAGAAAGACAAGGAAGGAGAGAGAAAGAGAAGGGAAGCCATAAAAGCTCAAAGGAAGGTAAAGAAAAACTTAATTATTGATAATTGATACCCTAACTCATTCTCTCAACACCTTAATTACCCTGTCTGTGTAATCAGATATTCCAGTGTTAACATCATGTCCTATCCATCTATCCCACTCTTTTACATTCCATCCTAACCTTAAGGTTTTTGTTCTCAAAAACAAAAAGAGGAAAGATTGGTGTGCCTCACAATGGGGCTGTAGAGTACTATATTCAACATTACAAAGGGTTATATATGTATGGTAAAGCATAATCTCATGTGGAATAGGGGTCTATAGATGTATATGAGATATCTAAAACATGTACTAGCTGAAAATTTATGAGTTTAGCTATCAATTCTTGATAATTAGGATTTGATAGAAACAATGGATAGCATGCTCTTTAGAATATTAGGCGTATTGGAGAAAATAGGTCATAACTTTCTATGGGTGGCCCCAATTAAGACAACTGACATGTGAAAACAAAGCTCATGAAACATACTTTTAATCCATATAGGTTACATGATTGTCATCAATGTAGGGTAAAATTTGTTCTAAAATAGTATATTATCTATAAGTAGTCCAAATGGGCCAAAGTAACTAATCTTCAATCAAAATTACATCCTCGAGTACTGGGGGGGAGGTGTGCCATTATCAAGGTGGAGCTTTTCCAAACCATTCCAAGGAAGATCAAATGGATAACGTGCATGGTAGGCATTAGGGGCATAGAGACCATGTATATGTGTGGATCTTCAAATTGCCACTAGTCAAAAAGGCATAATGGTGATCCAATACATCTACTATGTCATAGAAGTGATCTGTAGGGTCATCTTCATCTTATTCTTCCACATCTTCCAAGACATACACATTATTGAGTTTAGCTCTCCTCTCGGGGAAGTTACTATGCATCACGTGCGTTCAAGGCCTATTTATAAATATCCTTATCTATGAATTTTTCTTGAATAAAACATAACCCTTTTCTATTCAATCTGTAAATAATCTCTTTATATTACACCCTTTTGTATGTAGAAAATGTATAAAAATGGTATTTTAAAAATGCCTTATTTTGAACCCACGTGATGCACACATATATTCATAAGTAACTTACTCAAGGCTCTCCTATAAGCACATTTAGATGCATGATCCATGGTGCATTTTTTCCCACATAAAAAATACAAGCCCTTCTTTTTATGCTCTTTATAGAGGTCCACTAGGAAGAATTGTTGGCCTTCTTGATTGCCCTGGGCTAAGTAGATTCTTGATCACTTTTGAGTTTTTCTACTCTATTGAAGCATCGAATGGTAGGCAAGTGGGTATTTTAGGGTTGCTATATGACATGTTCCTTCCCTCATAAGCTTCTCCTTAAGGGCTTTGTCTAGCTACTACTCTTTCCTATCCAAAATTGGGTTGAAATCTAATGTCTTTCTTGTATTTGCAGGTATACCTTTTGACTAACTCTATTGCTTCAAAAAGTGTGGTGTGCTTTTGTGCCATCACATTAGCGAATCAATTGGGCTCCAATCCATATATATGCTTATGAAATTTTTCATCATCATCACTTACACTTTCCACATACATTCTCAAGTTAGGGAATTGATTCGTGTAGTCTCTCATGATAAACTACATTGCTCTAGCTAGTACCATCTCCTAGCCAACCACTCCACCTCAAGCAGAGAGACAAACACTTGTACCATATATACCTTAAAGTCCTCCTATCCATGCATAGGTTTATTTTCACAATTTACATACTAGTGGCACCAAGTGTATGAAAAACCCTCAAGATGAAGTGTAGCAAAAGTGTATCTTTTTCTCATCCATATTGGGATAGAGGTCATATTAGGCTTCCAACTTGGTTGTGCACTCCTCTAGATGTGATGGCGATGAAGATTTGCCATTGTATTTGGTGAGAATTATCTTGTCCCGAATCTCACAATCGTAAACATTAGGTTTCCTATTCAAGTCATGTTAGCCATCATAAGCATGCTGCCCATTATATCCATAGTGCTCATTATATATATGCTGCCCATCATGGCCATTCTTCCCATTAAATGCATGCTACCCATTGTGACCATATTTCCCATTAAATATATGCTACTGATTGGGACCTTATTGCCCATTATATGCATGATGCCGATTGGGACCTTGTTGTCTACTTTATGCATGTTGTAGGCTACATTGCAAGGCAACCTTGTTGTAGACTACACGAATCAATTCCCTAACTTGAAGGGGAATAACAACAGAAGTTCTCCTGCATAAGGTATCATGTAAGAGAGTGTCCTAACATCATTTTCCTTACAACTTTTAGTGACTTATAATGTTCATGAATTACTTAAGTCTATACTCTTATTAAAGAAGAAGTCATGAAACTTTTAAAATTTCACAAGTTATTTATTTATTTTATTTACAAGATGTTAGCTTACCTAAACTTATATTCTACTGGCAATTGAATGTGGTTTGGCTAGGCTTGACTACATATTTCTCATGAGGATTTTTTTGTACATCCATAGCCAAGAGGAATAATGCAGGTGACTTGATACTTTTAGATTAGGGATGAAGGAATTATAAGGTTGCAATCCAATGAGATTAGTGCTTATGACTCTTGTGAGTCAAGAATATACAAATTGATTCTAATTGATTAATTGCTTTTTAACACGAATAAGAACTTCCAAGTTTTTGGTTGTGAAGAACCAAAAAGCTTTGATCAAGTTGATTTCTTTGAGAATTCGAGCTCTCGAAACATATTTTCAATGTGCTTGACTTTCTTGGCATCTGTAATGTAAATCCCATTACACAATTTCCAACTTTCCTCTTAGATTGTGTGTCAATCTCATCCAAGGATGATTTTGATAGTAATTAAGGAAATATCATGCTTGAATCCGAAATTGTTGGATCCACAAGCCATAGTATATAGTGCTTGAAATATCTCATGCCCCATAAGTTGGTTCATAAGTCTCTAAAATAATATGGTATTTGGTCTCTTCACAACATTGTTGAATAACTTTCAATATCCTTATTTAGAACTTTAATATTATCATAATGATGAAGTGCAATTGAAATTTAATGCTCTGATACCATGTGAAACATACTCCTTATTTAACTTAAGGAGGCTAGTTTGATATTCTTCTAAGGACTAATCCTAGTCATCTCCATTCATGTTAACTTTATTAAGCATGTTGACTTTCCTTAGGTTTAGCTCACATGAAAAGTATCGAGCCTCATCCCACAAGGTTCAACATGTAGGTTCCTAAAGACATAGCTATAGTCTCTAGCATCAATCTAACATCAAACTTGCAATAAATGTAGTGCACGAATTGTCCAAGATTGAGATAGGCAAGCACTAAACTTGGTTCAATGAGAGTGAGAAAAAAGGGGGAGCTAAGCATCAACCCCTTTACCCATAAGGCATAGTCTCACATTAGCCCCCTAAAATAGTGATTAGCCTATTCTAACATGGCTCATAAGGCATAATCTCACATTGGCCCCCTAAAACAATGGTTAACCTATTCTAAGATTGACAAAGAAAGGTCATGCTTGCCGGTCCTTATTCTACTTGGGGAAAGCCACATGACTAACGTGCTATCTAGCCAACCGTAGGGTGATTCCGTCGAAAATTATCCACTAGCTTCCCATGGTGTCAAGGCATAATTTAGTACTTTAAACATATCATAATATTTCAACATGACTCCTTCATAATCATAATAAATTGCATAGATAATAAAAATGAATAAAGATACATCTAGAGAAAATAGAGAAGAAGAGAAATTGATATAATATATTATCAATTCTATAGAGTGAAAACAATGAAATATCACAACATGCACTCCAATATGGAACTTGAATCTCCCAACCACCCCTATGCTTATATCATATACATGATAAGAGATCCCAATCTCACTCTCACTCTCAATCTCATTCACAATCTTAACCTTGGATTGTTGGATAAAGATGAAGAATCAAAATTGCCTTAAACAATTGTCTTCTATATGAATAAGTGAATTGCATATCTTCTCAAACAATGTATTTCTCCAAAAAAGCTCATTTCAACTTGTGCGATATACTAAGTTAGATGTATGTGCATGAATCTTAATCCTACTTTCGATCTCAATTCTCATAATCAAATTCAATAACATGAGAGAAAATAATCATACATAACTTAGAAATAATAAAAGTAAGGAACATGAACTCCCTGTATGGATGTAGTCTAAACTATACTCAAGCAGTCTACAACTTGTTTTCATTGTAACTTTCTCCTACAAACTCAAAATATAGACATACAAATGCTCAAATTGACAAGAATAGGGTCGACAAGGCATAGTAGGTAGAATTGTGAAATTAAGATTTTTGTAAAAAAAGATGATGATTCTAAGTTGAGTGTCATAAAAAGCATATTTCTTATTTTTCATGACTCATATACTATTTTGGGCTCTTTTATATATTTTATTATATTAAAAATATAATATTATCTATTAAAAATATCAAAAATATTATTTATAACCATTTAACTATGTTTAATCTCTATAGACTATAAAGCTTGAACAATACTACCTATTAACAAGTTAATGGATATATATGTTTTGATTATAGTACTATTTATTTTCTATATTATAGTCATACATAAATTTTCACATGAAAGGATAATAAAAATGATAGATTTGATAGTTTTACGAAGAAGATCGTTACATTTCAATCACTCTTCAAAAGATTTGTCCTCAAAGCTTAGCTATCTAACATATATTCAGAAAGATAAATGGTATTTGGTCTCTCTTCAAAAAAATTATTCCTAAATCTCATTTATTATTTTCAAACAAATTTTAGACTCATTAAGCTAAAATATCAAAGAAAAAGAATCTATCTTTTGCATTACCTTCATGTTTGTTGTTATATCTTAAATGTGATTGTAGATCTTGAGAATGACTTGCATGAGAATTTATATTCAAATTCATATATATCTTTATAAGTGTGGATTCTTCAAATTAGAGATTCTATTATAATTTATCCACAAAGAGTCTTTCTAATTGCTTGCATCATCTTCACAAAGTCATAAAGAGTATTTTGAATAGCTAGACATCTTCTTCATGATCGTTCATATATAGTCTTCATAAAGCGATCATTAAAATATTCAAGCCAATCCTTTTTATTTCTTAAAGAATCTTCTTCACAGCAGAGTTTAGTCCAACCATAATTGGTTTAAATTAATCTCTCTCACTTGAAGATTATATCCAAGTATGTCTAGTTAGAAATAATAATTGTTATATTTTTATTTATTTAGATTCTCATTTTCTCATTCTCATTCAATGTTGCATCTTTTGCAAGACACTTATATGATCTCCCTCCTAAAGACACTCAATAATCTTAAGTCAAATCCCGAGTTGCTAGACACGGATGATTGGCACCTACTCAGGGATGAGGCTACAGATTCTCCAGGACATTGGAGATAGCAGCGCGAGGTGGCGAGGGCATGATTGGAGGCAAGAGTGGTCCATCATCTTGGGAGTGGCGGCCACATGACATATCTGGAGGACTTTGTTCTTTTGTTCTACTTGCTTATTTTTTTGCAATATCCCTTGTACTGACAATTGTGTTTCTGATAGTTGTATTTTGTTTTCTTTTAGCTTTCCATTATAAACCGCGATCCCACCGCCCTAGAGACTCGATATGTAGAGAGACATGGTCTCACTGCATTGATCAACTGATTGTATAGATGCGGTGGCCCTGTAAGTCACTCATATTTCTTGTCCATAGTTACTAAATTTAATTAAAATGTATTATTGTATGGTGGATAAATGGGCAGTTGTTTCTTTTCTTGCAGAGTCCATTCGATGCTCCTTTGTGGCAGGACAAATGGCGAGGATCTATAGCTCGCCCTTGGATCTGTGGAGCTCACTTACTCTTCTTTTTTGGTCACATTATTTGTGTAGGCATTTTCTATGTAGTAGTAGTATCTTGCCATGATTGTACCCTCACTTTTATTATGCGATCATGTATTTATTTCATGTATCAGTGTTATGATTCAAGTACACTTTGCCTTTATTTACATGAGCATTATACATACTACTGAAACTCTTTTGTATGGCCCAAATAAAGCACATAGTGCTATTTGTGGTAGGGCAGCTTTTTGCCCTATCACAAATTTCTTTTTCCATGTTATCGTCGCTACTAGTGTCACAAATTTACTGCACGCCTCGCTATTAGCATCGTAACATGCGTCGCAAAGCATGGTTATTTGCGTCGGTATCAACGTCGCATTTATGGACACAAATAATGATGCTGATAATGACGGTGATACCGACTGTTCTATGACGTCGCTAGTACTGACTTTTTTTGCGACGATGGGGGAAATTTTCTTTATAAACATTTTCATCGCTTTAAATGTCGGTATAAGTCCTGTATCTTGTAGTGAACAGGGTTATCTCTGAGCTCTCATCTCAAAGGTTTTGGAAAGTTGTCCCAACACATGGTACTGCACTCATATAGTGAGTGCATGTATTGGACATATTGTGTTACACATCATATGAATCAAAGGGCTTAGGGATAGCTTCAATCACTGAATCTCTATTCTTAAAGTAATTCAATAGTTACTTTTGTTTTTCTTTATTGACCTTACACTCTGCGTAATTCTCTTCTAACCCCCCCTTAAGGCCTTTAATTTATTACCTACGGACAATTATTAGTGAATGGTGCAAGATAGGTGATGCGTTAGATCTGGGTTCTTCTGTAGGATTAGGTGCTGTGATAAAAAAAATTGATTATGAATTTCAATATGTATGCATAGTCTTAGTAGGATCAACTACAATGATAGCAAACAAATGCAGGTAGAAGAAAAATTGGAATCTATAGTGGTTAAGGCTTACTCATCTTATCATGTAGTTTTGAAACAACCATATATCACAAATATTTGTATGGAAATGAAGGTATTAGATGATGTATTGGTCTATACTAGAGTTAAAAAGTAAAGATAGAAAAATGGTTATTCGATTTCTCACAATTTGTGTCCATTACTCAACAAATAGAGAGACACATTATGGGATTATCCATTCTCCTAAAATGTAAAAAAAATTAAGAAATGAGGTTTTTAGTTGGATTTTTGTAATGCAGGGCTATAATAATGTTGTCTAAAGGAAGCTCTTCCCTCCTACTACAAGAAAATACGTATTTTGTGATCATTTTATCAAGTTTACAATAAACCATTTTGGATGTTTTAGGAGGATGGATTCCATGTGCAAGGTTGAAAGAGTGTACATATGTCAAGTTGAAAAAGAGATAAATAATTATAAGTTATTGGCTATAGATGAGGGTGTTCTAGGCCAATATGAAGGGATGGGTTTGGTAGACACTATGGCTAAAACTTCAATAGTGTTGTATTTTGAAAATGTGGCTGAAAAGTGTGTATTATAATTTTTCTCCTTAGACATGTTCTAAGTTAGAGAAGAGTTTTCTCAGCAATTTATGGATGAAAGAATGGGTCAATGTGATTGTGGAAACAAAGTAAAGATTGTACACAAAGAGGTAAAGCTGGTTGCTATACCACTACCAACTAAAAATGATGGGATATATGAGTAAGTGTCTAAACAGGCAAGCATGAGAGATCCAAAGGGTATTGGGCATAGGTTTACTGTTGAAACACTAAAAGACAAAATTGGCTATAATACATTTCTTTTGCCAATAGAAAGGAACTTTGTTGATCTTATCCAAACATGGAAAGGCTTTTGTATTTTTGCTAGTTGAAATAGGCTATGTGGATCCAAATGTAGTAGCTCCAATGGTGATATTTACTATTCTTCTATTCTATCAAAATTTAGGTGAATTCCTATGCCATAATCATATTTTCATAAACTAGTGGAGTTACTAAATGAGAATATACAGATGGTTTGTTGTACCACAAAAGAATATACAGATGGTTTATTGTACTCAAATAGATGGTTTACTGTACCACAAAAGAATGATATATTGAGATTTATCCAAGACATGTGGCAAGTCAATAAAATGACAATTAAAAATGTCGGTGTAGGTCTTGTGGTCAATGAGTTTGTTGAGGCATTCATTAGTAGAGAGTTTTATTCTTTAGGGGATCTATACTCAAAGTATGACCAATTTGAGTTGGCAGTGGAGTAGGGATATCACTACCATGAAGACACCTTTGGGATTGGTATGGATGTGTAACTATTTCTCAAGGTGAAACAAAGTCTATGGCACATATAAAGAGTACCATGAACAAGGTCTTAAGGGATTACATACCACAATTAACAATTCCATTCTTAGAGGATGTACCAATAGGGAGTTGTATAGAGGATAAGAAGATTGAAGAGTTGAATGGGCATAGTTGTAGAGCATTTGTTGCCAGTCATATAGCCAATTGTAAAAAGATTTGGCTTGCTTATAGGAAGTGCATTTGACTCTTTTGGCCAAAAGTCTGTATTTGGAGTTGAAGACGTTTTGATTGTCAATCACATGTGGAAGCCCTATAGTGGAAAGCCTTCTCAGCAAAGATATAATGGACAAACAAAATGCACGATACCTATTCCAACATTTCAGAGGTTAGACTATTTTTAGGGGCATACGTCTTTTACCTCATATGGATATCACATTTTACATACGTGGTTGATGATTTGTATAAGTGATTACAAAAGAGAGAGAAATTCCCATGGGACAAAATTTGGCCACCATAACAAATGCACATAGTGCTTGTATCCTTTAGGTACCTCATGATACCCTTGACAACATCCCAATGACATCTACCAAGTGTAGCCATATAGTCTACCACAATACCCACTGCAAATGCTCTGTTAGGGTGAGTGGCTACCATGGAATACATCAAACTACTCAGTGTGGATGCATATGGGACCTTGGCCATATCCACCTTCTGCTCATCAGAATGTGGACAATCGGCTTGACTAACCTTCATATGAGAAGATAGGGCATAACCAATAGGCTTAACATCCTCTAGATGAAACTGCTCAAGGACCTTTTGGATCTACTCCTTCTTTGACAAATAAAGAAGTCCCTTGGAGCAATCATGCATAATGTGCATCCTAAGATATGTGAGGCCTATTTCATGTCCTTAATCTCAAAGATCTTCTTTAGATGACCTTTCAAGGCATCCAACTTCTCATCATGACCACTCACAATATAATCAACATATTATCCACATACAAGATCAAAATCATAAGGCTATCATAGGATCCTTTTTTTGTATATGATCCATATCACTACAGGAACATCCCTATGAATGCATAAAAGCATGAAATTTGTGGTACCATTTCTTACGTACCTGGTTAAGGGCCATAGAGGCTCTTTCTCAATCTTCACACTAGGTATTCCATGCTTCTACCAAGGTCTGCAAATCCCTTGGGCTGCTCCATGTAAATCTCATCGTGTAATCCCCCATGAAGAAAAGCCATCTTGACATCCATCTGATAAGGATCTAAGTCAAGCCAAGTAGCTAAAGTTAGTACCAATCATAAGGTAGTCATGTTTATGACAAGAAAAAATACTTTATTAAAGTCCACGCTGTCGTGGAGTTCGTGCAAGAGCTGCTGAACACGGGGTTCAAGATGCTGCAAGGCATGAGGCTAACAAGAAGATCTCAAAAAAAAATTATGCCAAAGATCACTATATTGCTTACCAAGTGAATTATAACAAAGAAGCTGCCAACCACTCTTGACAAGAAGCTGCAGTTATAGGCATACCGCCTTAGAAAAATAACTTGTGATCTCCATGTATATCCAAGAAGACTGGCAAGTTCATCCCCTTTGCTTATCTGACATTACATCATCACCGTGCCTATGATAAGAAGCTGAATCCGCAGACATAGCAGCTCAGATGCCATGTAGAAGAAATCTGTTGTCCATCATAAAGGTGAGCGAGTTCAGCTCAAAAACAGAATTTTTGCTACTCAGACACTAGCTGGAACATGTCACCAACAAGCACAATTCCTGTCAAGATGCTTCCCCCTCCGTGAACAACTCCCCATCGATCCTAGTATCACCAGTCATGTCTTTGGGGTTTTGAGCCGAAATGTTGTGCAACTCCAAAGTCTGCTATCTTTAATCGCCCCTTCTTCTCTAAGAGCATGTTCTCTGATTTCACATATTTGTGAACAATTGACTGATTCTTTCCCCTCTGTGAACAACTGCCAGTCGGTTTCAACCAACACGTTGTGAAGAATTATGCCTCGAACTGATCGAAAGTGCAGACATTTCTACTCCAGAATCACAAAACGTAAACTAGCTGCAGATGGTTGATCTCTGCATCAGAAATCACAGGGACTAAATACTGATGCAAGTACTTTCAGAGCTCCTGTGCACAGACAGGCCCCCTCTCAGTAGTGTGTGCTTGCAAGCTAAGACTGAACTCGAGTTTGGAGTTGGAAATAGGATTTGTGAATGACGACGCAATCACCTACTGGCACGCCATAGGCGTGGAGAGCAAAGAAGGTTGTTTAATCTTTCTCGCTGTAGTATTAGCACACTCGCTCTCTCTTGCGTAAGAGGATGTCGAGGAAGGGGGGGCGGCGAAGGCCTTTAAAGTTTGAAGAAGCTAGCAAGGTTTCTTCTGGCCGGCCACATACTAGAGGGAGGGAAACCTGCCGTGAAGAGAAAAGCAGAGCGAACTTCTGCTGTGTCTCTGTTAGTCGGGATTGGTGGATCTTGATCGTCTCTCTGCGAATGGGAGCATGCTTCGATTCTATGGTCAGTCTCTATAGAGGCGACACTGCTAGAACAACAGTTTGCGATCCAGCCATTAGCACCATAAATGGAAGCTCCGAAATCCTGAGATTTTTCCGAAAGGATCCATCCCAAAATAGCTTTGGCCGAATGACACAAGAAGCTCCTCATGTCCAATATACCGCGTCGTTTTCCCCCAGAAATAACCAGACCCAAAAGAAAAAACAAAAATCACGCCCCTGTAAGCTTCTTTTGAAGCTTTCACTCAATCATTGGAAATGATTTGATAAGGCTTGAGCTCTCTTCTTACTTTGGGAGTTACTCACTAAGAGTGAGAGAGAGTAGAACTCGCTCTTGTGGATGTTCCCATCCTGTTTGATTTCCCAATGGTGTGGCCAGTGTAGTAGCCACAATAGGATGATCTTTACTTGTTACAAAACAAACTAGGCTACAGCTCTTAAGTTACCGCCTTTGTTGCTTCATTGTCCCCCATGGTACGTTGGCCTTGTTCACGTGCAACCTTTGTCTTCTGTAACGTGTCCACTAGGATCATCTAGGACACGTCTTAGCAGTCCATCGGAAAGGATGTCTAGAAAACTCCGCCCGGCACTCCCATGGAATGCTACGGGTTTTGCAATCTAGGTCTTCCCGTGTCTGCCCCGTAGCGGAAGTATCCTGGCCGTTCCCACTTAGGATCGACCTGAATTTGGGTTTCTTGTTTGGTCATTAGCTAGCAGCAACTAGCGTAAGACCCGAGCGAATTACTTTACGTAGAAATGCCAAGTCCGAAGCGGATTCACGCTGCACTTGGTTCAAGGAGAATGGGAAACGAGAGGGATGCAAGGCTCAACCTCTCTGCCATAAAGCATAGTCCCATTCCGTTCCCCTAAAACAGCGTAAATCGGGTAGGATGTAACTCTAGGTCATCGTTCTCATTATTAGCTTTGATGATGATGATCGTCCCGCTGCTCTTCCAGATCTTTGAGAAAAGTTCCCGGCTAACCGGGACCACCCATCCGTAGAACGGACCCATGGTCCATCCTCCGCACTTTCCTCGGTTTGTTTTAGTTATGTAATTATCTAACACATTAATTTGACATATAACAATCAGCTTCTTTAATTAACCTTGTTAAGCACTGGTTCCTTCACGTAATCTTATCACGTGACATAGAAAAACAATATCAAACAACTTCTTTATTATCATTTCATCATTTTATCTTTGGAATACAAGGAGTTCCGCCCGTAGGCTTGTCCATAGTCCGCCCGAAGGCTATCCAGTAATCCATAGGGATTACTATTCCAAGTTTCCGCCCGTAGACTAGTATGCGGGCCTCGAGATCCAATCTCGAGTCACGTTAGCCTCTTGTGCAGGACCCGGAAGGCGAGGGATTTACGGCCAGAGCCCCCCCTGGCACCCAAGCGTCCTCCTGCTCCAAGTAGAGCTCAACGGAAAGACCTCTCGCGACGGGTTCGGTCCACGTTCCCGGCGCGGTCAACAACCCCCTTGGTTAGGGTCAGGCAGGCAGTCGGGGGTAACTGAAGCTGCCTCTCCCTTCAGGCCTTCAACCTGAAGCATTTATATATCTTTTCATCCTTTAGCTCCTTGAGCAAACAATGCAAACCGTGCTTTCTAAACTGCTACAAGCACAATCAATTCCAGTGGTTGTTTATTTGGCAAACTGTTAAGGAGTGAATCCTTCTCTCCGAATGCATCTAGCATTCGATCTGGGATCAATTGCGACTTGGCAAGATCCCCAAGTGTTTGTTTGTTCACCCTTTTGTCCTTGGGTTAGGGCCATACCCTGTTAACCCAACTTAACCAATACCTTAGGTTTTATTAATAGTAAATCCTGGCGACCATGTCGCTTCAATTTATTGATTGGTCATTTGCTTCCAGGCAAATACCTAACTCTCCTTTTTCTTGGCAATTATTCCCCAAGAAAGGTGATGTAACAGGATGATTACTCATCCTCTTGTAAGTTAAATTTGCGCAATAACTTGCCAACCTCATTTCAAGAAATGACAAACTCTCTTGTGGACAAATCACAAGTCTATACAATGTTGCAACTTTTTGCACATGTGTTGCATCTATTCCACGGGATCATTTCACCCCTTGAATGGCGTTTTCTGGTCACGGAATTACCTCCAGCCGAGTAGCAGGGTTTAGGGTGTCTTCCTACCCAACCCATTCCTAATTATATTGGGCCACGGTCCTAGGAATTTCCAACTCAGTCGGAGTTTCACCATTTGAACGAGTGATCCTTAGGGTAGAAACCCTTAGATCATTTTATGCATGAGCATCCAATTGACTCAACATTTCGTGAATGTGGGTATGATCTTTGGGTTTGAGGGTTTTGACTTGGCGACAAGTGTAAAACTAGGTCGACTCCTTATCGCACTAAACCCTAGCTAGCACTTGGGATATTTGTCATATCGACTGAACCATGTCCATATGAATCCCTTGTGGGATAGGTGATTTAGACAACTCAATATACTTGTCTTGCGACAAGGATGAACCTTTCCTAGAGATAATAAACTAGATCTAAAGGAGGAAAAATAGTTACAACTACACCAATACATGTAAACATGCAATTTATTGCTTCTACGCATCATATGGTTCACAATAACCCTATCTTTCCTTGGTAAAGTAAAAATGCCTGATAATCTGGACACTAACTTTCCTAGGACTTACATCAAATAATCATGCCTACAACCTGGTTGTCTACACTTTAGAATCTCATGCTTTGATAAACCATGCAACCTTTCCTAAATGCGGCTCCTGATGAATGACATTTTTGCATGACGGCTATGCAATACGCAACTTTCTCCTAGCTACAGTGTAGTCAATGAAGCTCATACAAAACTAAAGCTAGTGTTAACTTATTCCATTTTACATACCACTGGCAAGTCCATAGATAATTTTCGTGCTCTTCTATTTCTTTTCGAATAACATCTTATGAGTGTTAACTTTTCCTCATGAATCATTACAAGGAAGATTTATCTAAAAATGTGACATGCCATTAATCTTTCCATGCCTAGTAAAAAGGTGTACCTCAATAATTTCAACCTTGTAATGAGGTAACAGTTGTCCTAGGCCCGTCACTTTTGAATGCACAAAAGGAAACTTACTGATAAGGTCCTACAAATGCATAGACACCTTATGCTCTTTTCATTCGTTCCATTGAACGTACCAATGATCATTTTTCATATCTTAAGCTATTTCTAATAAATGTTCAAATAGCCAATTCATTTTCCAATTGCATTTAACTTGACTAGTTGAATTTGAACATGCATGAGTGCTCCCTAATCCATGATGTTATCGTGATTAATTCAATACTTTTGTGTGGAATCCAAATAGATAAAACCTGGACTTGTGGACTCCGGGAAATATCCACGTAAATACTAGGAGAAGATCCTTCCACAGGCGCGTCTTGTGACTTTTTGGGGGCCATCATGACATAATTACGGACTTCCAGGTTGCCTTTTCCCTTACGCGATCGGTGAATTTGCTCGCCCTGGTACGCAGCCTCAAGATCTTGCCCTCTTCTCCCTGGTACGCAGGAGATCCCCTTCGAAATGTGGATCCTTGAGAACACCAGCTTGCGGAATTTGGCCTTATGGAAGGCCTTGCGGGGTTGGAGCTTGGTTTGTGGAAATGGGGCTCCTATAAGATTCTTGGAAATGGGGATTTTATGAATGGAGTTTCAACAATTTAGGCCTTACGAGGATGTTCGCGGAAAGGGCTCTTGCGAATGGGCCTTGTAAGAATGGAGGCTTTAGAGTTCTTCTTCTCCTTCCCTAAAATCCTAGGACCGGCCTTGTGGGTGATTGGTGGGAAGGCTCGTAGCTTTCTTCTCTTCAAAGCCCGGGCTAAGGGGCTTGTGGGTGTTGCAAAGGGAAAGGGGCTTAAAGGGAACCCATGGGGGTAATATGGACTTGTGTGGGGAAATCCATGGGAAAAGGCTTTAAAAATCGGGGCTAATATGGATTTGCGGTGGTTCCCATAGGAAGGGGGCTTAGAGAAGCCCCCTTAGAAGCTTCCTAGAGAAGCTTCTAAGAAGCTTCAGAGACTGCACATGACGGCGTGGCGACGTGGAGGCTTACTGGCCGGCGGCTAAACGAGCCCAGGCAGCTGGCGTCTCCCTCTCCTCCACGGCGCAGCTCCTTCTCCCTCCACGCCGGACTCCGCAGCTCTCCCTCTCTTCCACGGCCGCCTTCCTTCACGCCGCCTTCTCCTTCACGGCCCTTTCTTCACGGCCGTCTCCTTCACGACCCCTCCCCTCCCCTTCACGGCAGCCTCTTCACGGGCCCTCCTTCACGGCCCCCTCCCCCACGGCCCTCCATCATGGTCGCCTCGTCCTTCATGGTCAGCAGAGTGGCGCGGTTCCCCCCAACTCCCCCGTTAGAGGGGGTTTATATAAGAAAAGGGGGGAGAGGACACCCTCCCACGTGGTGGCCTGCATGGCTCTCTCCCCCCCACCTCCTCATGCTGCCCTTACTAGCCCATCCCTTTCCCCCAGCCACACATCGGCTGGGGAGGATAAATTCAAAAAAAAAAAATTCAATAATTCCACCTTTATCCCCTTAACCTCCTCCCAAGAGGGAGTTTTCCCGCGGCTATGCAGGTTTGAATCCCCGGCCTTATTTTCCTAAGGTGGAGTGTCTCCATTTCTCGCGTGTGGTTATAGATTAGCTGCTGGCACTTGTGATAATCTTTGCACGAGTTTACGATGAGAGCGGGAGGTCGGTTTAGTAATATTCTCAAATGGGAATATTACATCTTCATAGCTTAAATGTCAACTTCTACATGGCTCCCTTTGATTCCATGGTTTCCTGCACTTTTCTTGGAGTTCTTCATTGAAATTGACAGTACGATTATATTCTTTGGCATCAGTTTTTCATATTTTTCTGACACACACACAACACGCACACAAACAGAAACACGCGCAAACACAAACACACAAGTGGAGTATGTACATTGGATGCGAGTACAGAAAAGGACGAAAATATAACACAGCAATCAAACACAATGAAACACACGTGAAAAGATAACATAGATGCACAACAAAAATGGAGGTGTTTACAGCTCGGATGCATAGTAGGTTGACATCCACCCCCTCTAAACCTGCACATCCTCCGGATGAGCCGACTATCCATGATCATCTAAGTCCACAAGCAGGTCCAGTTCTTCATCAGTTTTCGATAGACCTGTTTCTCCATCAGCTACATCATCCATATTTTCTGCTTCTTCTGCTAGAATTTCTTCTGACTGCTCTTCTTCTGCCAATGCTTCAAGTGCATACTCTTCATCTTCTCTTCTCTTGAAAATCTTGACCCATTTTCCAGTAATGGGCACCCTCAATACCGTCCCATCCAATTCAGCCAACTCATAGGTAGCATTGTCAAAAACCTATTTCACTTCATACGGTCCAAACCATCTTTGAACCATTTTTCTCATGCTGTTATGCTAATTCTCTAGGCTAGTGTCGTAGACTAGAATCCAATCTCCCTCTTTTATGGCTCTAGGCCGCAGGCGATGCCTCAAATCAAACCTATCCTTGTTTCTGAGTCGAGTTGCCTTCAAACGATCAACTGCTAGCTGCACATCTTCTGCCCTTCTCTCTAGTTGACGAATCTGAAGAGCTAGAAGCTACTCCTTGATAAATTCTCATGCCAAGGAAGAGCACTCCACGTGAGAGCACAAATTTCAGTAGGCATGACAGGTTTTTACCCATACATCAACTCTGTAGCCATATATCCAGTAGTCACGCTATGTGTAGAGCGGTCTGCCCACAATGCAAAAGGTAGTAATCTCGGCCAATCTCCAATCCGACCTCTACAAGCTTTTGCCAATGCCTTAACTATCAGCGGATGCCCTCTTTTGCTCTTGCCATTCCCCTCAGGATTATAGGCAGTAGTAAGAGCCAACTTAATCCCAAGTCGTGAGAAAAATTCTCTAGCTTCATCTACGTCTAGCTCTCCATGATCAGCAGTAACCTTGCCTATACATCCATACCTGCAAAATATTTCTTCCAACAAGAATTTACATACTGTAGTAGTGGTCTTCGTCTGCAAAGATCTGCCTTCAACATATTTTGTAAGATCCTCCCTGGCCAAGGCAAGATATCTCATCTGCCAAAGTCCCACTGGCAAAGTAACCAACTCAACCACCCACTTATAATGCATACATAGCGGATAGGTCAGATGCAACTCATCACGATGCCGCACTAAAGAGTAGAGCTGACAGTCCCTCCAAGTCTCCACAAAGTGGGAAATATCCTTATATATCCCTTTCCACTAGTATCTTTCTTTGATTTTCTCATAGGTAGCCCACACACCTCTGTGTCCAGCCCAAGAACTCTCATGAAACTCTCGCATAATCTGTATCTGTGTCGTTGCCTCACAAACTACTCTCAAGGGTAGGCCGCCTCTCTTCTTTGGGTGCTTCCAAAGAAAACCATCTTTCAAGAAATACCCATAAGCCTTTCTTTTGATTTTCTTGAATGCATCATCTATCCAATCAGCTCTTTGAGTCAATGAACTCAGATACTGAATCCCAGATTAGGCTTTCTGCAGCACCGAAACAATATAGTTCTTCAGTAAAGGCTTCAACAATAGATACATGACAATCATGAACAAGGACAAAAATTGCAAACTCTGTCTCATCATTTTCTGCAAGTAACGACTCGTCATCCTCATATCTCGCTCTAGACAGCATGTCAGCAATTGGATTATATTTTCCTGCTATGTGTCAAATTTCTGGATTCAATGATTTGATGTAGGCAATCCACCGAAGCATTGCTATATCTGGAGTCGAACAACTAGTAATCATGCCAAGCAAAGGCAAGCAATCTGTTTCCACAACAACTGGAGCACCAATAAAATAATCTTTATCACACTTCAGTGCAGTGACTACTCCCCACAACTCTCTTTTAATCTGCGGATATCTTCTCTGCCACTCATTAAGAACTTTAGCTCCAAAGCGGATTGCATATCTGTTCCCATCAGCATCATCCTGTCCCACTGCCCAACCTATGCCAATAGGGCTGGTATCAATTGTCAACATGATTGGCCGTCCACACTAATAATCCGCCTTGCGAAGAGTAGGAGCTGACTGCAACAGCTTCTTGAGTTTACGCATGGCTTTCGAATGCTTCTCATCCCAATGAGACTTCTGCCTCTTTCGAAGTAGCTGATAGAGAACATCTGCTATGTGAGCAAAATGAGGAATCCAAATCATGTAAAATACACAAGATCCCACAAATCTCCGCACCTCTGAAGTAGTCAAGCAATACTCTGCAATCCTGCTTATGGCATCCACCTTTGCAAGTGAAGGCTTTCTGCCATAATAACCAACCATATGCCCAACTATGATGACTTCATTAACACGAAAGACAAATTTCAGCCCTGAAAGAGTCAAATTCACCTCCTCTAATCGTGTCAATATTTTCTCACAAGCAACCAAGTGTTCAGCCACAAACTGTCTACATCCTCGCAAATCAAGACTCTCATTCTTTTCTTCTTCTACACAGCCTTTAATAGGCACATCATCTAAGAAAGGCATGGTATACTGCGGAATATAGTCTCGCAAAACTTTATGCATAGCATTTATCATATGAGCAACAGAGTTGGTGGCGCCTTGAGGCAAAGTACACATCCTCACAAGACCAATAGGTGTCCGCATAGTGGTGATATCCATGCTTTCCAAGGCAAGCTGAAACTGGTCATAACCAGAATACAAGTCACCTAGGGAATAGATGGATCATCCTGCAAAAGCCTCGACAAACTCATCCACAACTGGTCCTGTTTCCACATTCCTGATTGCCACTCTATTCATGGGCTGCATATCCTGAATAAATCTCAAGGTTCCATTCTTCTTTGGAACAGTAAACCACCTGTTAGAATAGGGCGCAGAAGAGGGTTTCAAAATCCCCATCTTAATTTTCTCATTCAGCAACTCTATCAGCTTTGGCAAGTGTGCTCTAGGCACAGGTATAGGACATATATTCCATGGCACATGAGGAACGGTGAAGATGACCATAGGCGCAACCAATTCAGGACTAATGCAGCCAATTTCATGAGGAAAGAAAGCAAATGCCTTACCATGTCGTCCAAGCATCTCTCTAAAACATTCTTTTTCCACTAGAAGCAAGAAATCATCATTTCCAATCTTCAATTCTGCAAGAGTTTCAGTTGTAAATTCATGGCCAATATTTGCAAGATCTCTCAACATAGGCTGTTTCATAGCTTTTTCCATCTGCTCATCACTATCAAGAGGAAGCGGCGCTGCAACCGACTTAACCTTCTTATCAACTGTTTTATACTTCGTGTCAACCTTGGCATCAATCAAGCACTCTCTTCTTTGCTGCAATTTCTACAATTTTTCAGCAACTCTCAACTCTGTTGGCTGAAAGATTTCAGCCCTTTGCTCTATGGACTCCATGGGTGCAGCCTGAAACTTTGTATGCTGAAATTCTTTAGCATTAAACTCTGTTGGTTGAAAGGTTTCAGCCCTCTACTCTGTGGACTGCCATGATGCAGCCTCATACTCTATATATTGAACTATTCCATCATTTAACTCTACTGGCTGAAAGGTTTCAACCCTCTGCAACTCTGAAAGCTGATCAAGATCAGCCATAGACTCGGTTTGTTGAGTTTTCTCAGCCTCTGACTCTGTTTTCAGCATAAAATCAGAAATTTCCTGATACATATCCAAGGTTTGCACTGGTATGATCCTTGAACCCTTACATACATCAGTTTTTAGCATATTTTCCATCTTAGACAAAGTATCTGCATAAGACATTCCATCATACAGCCCATCCACATGCTCTTCTGCTTGCAAAATACCTGCAGTCTTCAACTCTTTTTCCTTACGAACAATGTACTACCTGGCAGCTCTAGACAAATCTGAAATTTTCTGATAACTCACTGAACTATCTAAAGAAAAACCAAAAAAATTAGTGGAGAAAGACTGGCTGCCAGGAGGCGAGATCTCCTCTTTTCTCCGCTCCATACCACTGGCGTCTCGCAAGACAGCGGTACCTAATGAAAATCCAGCTCCTTCATAGGTAGTGGTGCCTCAGGCAAGGAGTCCCTATTTCTCGGATGATTTACTCCAACATTCATAAACTGAACAGCTCGCATACCATCCTTATTGCGTATCCGTGCATAGGCTAAGCCATCATCCATCACTTTCGTCTCCATTCTTGCATCTGTAATGAAAGGCTGTCTAAGAATAATCGGATAAGAGCAAGAATCCTGAACAAAGCAATGATAATACTCTTCAACATCGCCAATAGAAATTCTGATGCTCGGACAAGCAGCATACATATCACCAGAAGTATTATTGGCTGCTCTCATGTGCCAGCCATGCTCTGCATCCATAGGCCACTTGACACTCTCATAAACACCTCGAGCAATAAGATTAATCTTGGAACCATGATCGACTAAAGTGACCAAAGGAATCTATTTCTCTCCAATCCTTACCACCATCTCAGTGGTTGCTCTAGCCCAATGACTACGTGAAAAATGGCTACGAGGAATGAGGATAGGGGTATCATCATCCTCATACTACATAGGCTGAACTATTTTCTCCAACTGCGGATTGACAGAAGCATTCTCAACCATCACTGCATCATCTTGCTCTTCCTCAAGAGCTCCATGCCATAATCCCTGTAAAGCAGGTCCTTATGATCTCAAACTTAATCGCAAGTGCTAAAGAAATACCAAGGATCAATGCTAAGCATCCAGGAGGGTTTTCAAGTGTTTAATGAGCTACCAATGGGAAGGGGATACTAAAGAAGTACTGTTTTCCCAATCAACTTGAAAATAGGCAGAAACAAGCATGATATTGTGTAATGTCTCCACTAGTATCATCCAGGACACGTCTTAGTAGTCCATCGGAAAGGATGTCTAGAAAGCTCCGCCCGGCACTCCCATGGAATGTGACGGGATTTGCGATCTAGGGCTTTTCGCGTCTGCCATGTAGCGGAAGTATTCTGGCCGCTCCCACTTAGGATCGACCGGAATTTGGGTTTTTCCTGAATGGTCATTTCCTAACAGCAACTAGCGTCGGACCCAAGCGAACTACTTTACGCAGAAATGCCTGGTCTAAAGCGGATTCATGCTGCACTTGGTTTAAGGAGAATGGGAAACGAGAGGGATGCAAAGCTCAACCTCTCTACCATAAAGCATAGTCCCATTCCGTTCCCCTAAAACAACGTAAATCGATTTAAGACATAACTCTAGGTCCACACTTTCGTTGTTCGTGTCCTTTGGCAATCATCCTGCTATTCTTCGAGATTTGAGAAAAGTTCCCAATCAACCGGGACCACCCAACCGTAGGACGGACCCATAGCCCATCCTCCGCACTTTCCTCGATTTGTTTTAGTTATGTAATTATCTAACACATTAGTTGGACATGTAACAATTAGCTTCTTTGATTAAACCGTTAAGCATTGGTTCCTTCACATAATCTTATCACGTGACATAGAAAAACAATATCAAACAAGTTCTTTATTAACATATCATCATATTTATCTTTGAAATACAAGGAGTTCCGCCCATAGGCTTGTCCATAATTTGCCCGAAGGCTATCCAGCAATCCACTGGGATCACTATTCCAAGTTTCCGCCCGTAGACTAGTATGCAGGCCTCGAGATCCAATCCCGAGTCAAGTTAGCCTCTTGCGCAGGACCCAGAAGGCGAGGGATTTACGACCAGAGCCCCCCTGGCACCCAAGCGTCCTCCTGCTCCAAGTAGCGCTCAACGAAGAGACCTCTCGCGGGGGGTTCGGTCCACGTTCCCGACGCGGTCAACAACCCCCTTGGTTAGGGTCAGGCAGGCAGTCGGGGGTAACTGAAGCTGCCACTCCCTTCAGGCCTTCAACCTGAAGTATAGATACTTATTTACTTTGTAATTCAGTGGTCAAACAAGTCAAACAATCCTCTAAAAATCTCTAGCAAGCACAAACATTTGGATTGATCGATCTTGTTGTTGGCAAACTGCTAAGGAAGGAATCTTTCCTTTTGAATGCATCTAGCACTCGATCCGGGGTGCCTTGCAACTTAGCAAGATCCTTTATATTCTGGGTTAGGGTGTACCCTTTTAACCCAACTTGGTTAACCCTAAAGTTCATTGGATACTTTAGTTTCCGGTTTTTAACCTTCCTTACTTAGAAGGATATTAAAGAATACATCCTTTTGCAAGATAACTTGCGTAAGGATCCGCCATCCTTATTGAGGGTATTTAACCTTTCTTCTTGTGAATCAATCACAAGACCATATGACTTCGTAGTTGCCGCGCAAGTCCTACATCGAACTAAGCGATAATGGAGTTACGAAACAATCCGTTTGAGTTTCTTTAAGGTGACATTTGTTAGACCTAGGGTTTCCTAGCTTTATTATTTTCTTTTAAGAAACTCAGGGATGAACCCTAGTTCTATTACGTTTATGATTTACTGACCCTACAATCAGGGAATGTAGGCGAGTATTTAAGGTATAAACGTTTCTTGGATTTTTAAATCATTCCCAATGAATATTTCACAGCATAGGTATTTCTAAGTTTATATTAATTTGGTTAACTTTTAGAAGGTAATATCGAGATCGCCTCTGCACGATTTGTTATCTATGTGACCATTGATTTTTCAATACTAAACTTTATTGATTTGAGGTTAGGTAAATTCAATTAATCTTCCTTTATCCTTGCGAACAAAACTCATGCCAAATAAGCAATCTTTTCCTTGCTAAGTTATGCAGTTAGCAATGATAACTTCCTAGAGTTTAAGCAACGTAAGAAACCTTTCATGACTCGCACCTTCCATGATGACTCATTATAAAAAGAATAGGGGTTAATAGTGCAAGATGCAGTTTTATATCTTCCAGACTTAACCGAAGTATACTACTTTAGTGGGTAAATAATCTTGCTCATAAATCGTTTCAATGCATAATACTTTTTGAAGGAAAACTATGTTTATACTTTATTTATTTTTCATGTTTAATAAAACTAAATTCCTTCATCGTAAATAACTAGGACAAAATATATATCTTATCCCTAACAATTCATATTGCACGATTGCATTAAAACGGATATAAAATTAAGAAGGAAAAACCTGGGTTTGGGGTGAGATATCCACATGGATACCGGGAGATGACCCTCCCGTAGCTACTCCTTGGACTTTCTTAGGTGGCATCGTAGTTGTAGTCCTTTGAACGTGGAAGCAGCTTTACACTCCTTTTTGGAATTCCACCGTCGCTTCAATACTCTTCTTCTCTTTTTCGAGGCAAGGAATCGTTAAGGGATTAACCACGAGAAGGGGGTAATAATACCTTTAAGGTCATAATTTCATCGGGAGGGCAAGGTTTACAAAGCCTAAAGAAAAGGCCCTATAGGGGTATATACACGGTGAAAAGGGTGTGTGTGAGTGTGGTTGCAAAAAACACAAGAAGGGGCCTTAGTGACTTTTAACACGGGGGGGTTTAAGGTGGATTTGAACCAGGGGAAAAGGCTAAGAAGACCCTTAAAAAGGATTTAAACCGGGAGGGGAAAAAAGGTTAATAAAGGGTATAGGAAGGGGGATTCTTGGAGAGTTTTTAGGACACGGGGTGAAAAAGACTTAGGGGTTTAAAACCCGAGGGTGAAAGGGTAAAAGGAAAAAGGTGAAGGGTGAAAGGGCTTATGGCATGGGGGAAAAAGGTGATAATGGTTCCAAGGGAATGGGAACGGGGTTTAAGCACGGGTATAAAAGGGGCTTTTTTAAAGGTCAAACGCAGGGGTGAGAGGGGGAAATTTTAACACCACGGGGGTAAAGGGGTGTGTAAATTTTTTAAAAAAAAGGGCACGAGGGAGGAAATTGGATTTTTGGAGGGTTCCAATGGGAAGGGCCTTTATAGGGGCTCCACGAGAAGGGGGGCTTAGAGGAGCCCCCCCTTGGAAGCTTCAAGAAGCTTCTTTAAGCTTCAGTGGGAGAGAGGATGGAGGCGGCAGATGGTTTGATGGCGGTAGCGACAACAGCAGCTGACGGTTCCAACGGTGACAGCAGTCACACAGCCTTCCTTCAACGGCAGCAAGGATGTTCACCACCTCCTTCTCTCTGTTCGAATCGTCCTTCCTCACACAGCCTTCCTCCTCTCCGTCACACGTCGGCAGTATGGCAGCTCCCACTATCCTCCAAGATCACCTCCCATCCTTCCCTTCCCCACAGGGGATTTATATGGGAGAGGGAGAGGTACCTCCCCTCCCCCATGCGGACCGAGTGCATGCCCATTCCCTCCCACGAGCTCTAGCAAGCCATCTTATTCATCCCCGCCTATTCCCTCTCCTCCAGCACAGCTTCGGCTGGATAATTAGATTTTTTTATTTGTCATAAATTAATCCTTATCCTCTTGACCTCCTCCCAAGAGGAGGTTCATACGAGGATATTCGGTTCCTATGTTTATGCCAAATAGAGTTTGTATAATGCACCGTCCGGTTATTTAATGCCGGCATTCCCTTGCATGAGTATCATGCAGTTTATAAATATTATCAACGGAAATATTACATATTGCTACTACCTTTGCTATCCACAGTAGGGCTCAAAAAAATGATAAATGACTTCTAACAAGGTCGTCCTAGATCAAGGTTGAAGAGGTCGTAAGGAGTGTTGGAGCAATGGATGATCAATATAAACCTCACATTGTGAGGCTATGGTTGCCAATGACATCTATGAACTATATGTATTCTCTAGAAGCTCAAGCAAGATCACGTTAAGCTACCGATGCAATGGCTTTGATACTAGTTGTAGGAGTGACACCTAAAGTGGAAGCATGGAGTGAAAGTAAGAGTCATGATGGAAGGAGCAAGAGCAAGAGAGAGAGAGCCATAAGATGTGGGAACTCCAATACTCACAACGTGTGACCGGACTTCCATTTATTCAAATGTCATTGAAAGAATAAAGAATAAAGTGACAATGATGGGCATTTGCAACCTGCACTATACAAGTGTGCAGGTAACTAATACACGCTGCAGGTACTGTCAATGTAACTAATACATGGATGGCTAGGCATAGATGCCTTTACCCCCAATAGATGTGTAAATGGATTAGATGCATGCATTTTTTAGGATATTTGAAAAGCTTTTCCATTTGAGGTGTTGTGATAAGTATTTCAAAGTGTAAGGCCACAACATCTTTGTTTGTATATGATACTTGATAGGCTTCTAAGCAAGCATGTAAACCATTTCTACATGAAGGGAAGGGAGCTTGTAGAATATTGGAGCTTATGCGTTTAGATGTTTTGGGAACATCACAATCTAGCACTACTATATTTTTTTCATTGATTGTTTTTTACATGAAATTGGGGTTACTTATTCAGGAAAATTTTTGAAGTATTTGAAAAGCTTAATATGTTTAGAGCCAATTTGGATAGGAGACAAGTCAAGTTTTATAACCATATATTCCAATCAAGGGGAGAATATATATCGAAGGAGTTTACTTCTTACTTTTAGCAATATGGTAGCAAAAGATAGGCATGTACACTTAACAAAAATGGTGTAGTAAAATGGAAAAGTTAGAGCATTGTCAAAGCTACTCATGGATTATTGAATAAAAAGCACATACATATTGTTCTTGCATAGAAGCAATTCAAACTATATTTTATTTTGTTGAATAGGATACCTTTAGGCATATTACATAAATTGAAACCACCAAGAAACGCATACTATGGAGTGAAACTCGATGTTTTGTACTTGAAAGTGTTCAAATACATGTGTCACATTCATATACTAAAAGCAAAAAGGAACATGATCCAAAGGCAATAATGTATATTTATGGGCTCTTAAAATCAAAATGTTACATGTCTTACAATCTTCTTAGAAAAATCTAATCATTATTCATAACATAGTCTTTTATGAGGTAAATGGTTGGTGCAAATACAAAAGTTTTGTGTGTGATTATATGATGTAGTAGCAAAAAATCCATGGCTTGGATAGCCAAATGTGAGCACTTCACCTGGCACTCCAAGTAAAGTTACACACTGCAAGAATAATAGCGCTTAGTTAGGTAGATTGTGTAGCATTGCCTTATACTTTGGAATGAAGAGAAATGCCCAAAGTATAACTAATCTTGTTGCAAATTAACTTAGGTCTTACCTATATATATGTAGCTTATGATCAATATGAGTCATTCTTTAGAAGCATAACTAGTATCTCTATTGTCCTCCCCCCCCTCTCTCTCTCTCTCTCTCTCTCTCTCTCTCTGTCTTTGTGAGTCTCACTCAATGTGGTATCAAAACCATCATAGTATCATATAAAGAAAAAGAGAAGAGAGAAAAGGATTGTGTGAATAATTTGATTGCTACAACATACTTGACTTATAAGGAGAAAGAGAAGAGAAGAAAGCATTGTCTCAATAATTTTATTCCTATAATATACTTGTTTTAGTTTATATTTGTTCAATTATGTTTCATGTGATTTTAATAGATTATTCTGCAAAAGGTCCTTACTTGTTTAAAGAGTTGAATCCAGCCTATCTTTGTTATAGTGAAGTTTTGACCTCTATAGCTTGCCATTTTTAAGAAAGGGATTTTAGAGTAGAATTTGTCTAAGAAGGGGAAAATTTGAATTGCATATTGAGCTTGCGCTACATCTTATCTTATGGAGCTACTTATGCCCTTCAATATGAAGCTTGGGCTGCTCTAAATGGAGTTAGTAACACAAAGTTATGTTGGATTTTATGCACACCATGTCTCTGTAGCTTTTGTGCTTTTGTAAAATTTTTAGATTTCTATAAAGAAAATCCAATTGCATCGATGAATTACCTTGCTTTTTGGGTTCCCTATTAGTGATTTTTTGGGAATTTTTACACCAATTTTGAATGGAAGATCATTTGGCCTTGTCAACATGGATTCTATTCTTGATCATGCATGCCATTCAATGCATTATGCACATACATCCTAGTTTCATTCACAAAATCTAGACCAATTGTATGAGCTATCCAAAAAGTTTATCCACCTTAATTTTTGAGTCACAAGCTACTCTCTCCTCTTGCAAACATCACAAAACATAGGACCTTCATTAATGGAGTTCTAGTTTGCAACAACAAGCTACTCTTTCCTCTTGCAAGCTCAAAAAATTAGAACTCCATCAATGAAGGTCATATGTGTGAGCAATGGAATAACAATGAGACTGATGATACTCTTTACACAATGAGCACATTTAACGCTAAAGTGCGATTAGTTTTGTCAAAGGCTATTTGCATATTGCAGGAGTGGAGTATCACGACACATTTCACTAGTTGTTTTCCTTATTAGAATTTGAGTACTATTGACTTTTGCAACACAATCTATTTTTGAAATAAACCAAATGGATGTGAAAACTACTTTCTTAAATGCAGATTTGAAAAAAGAGATTTACAAGGAGCAATAAAAATTTTTGTAGTCTAAGGTAAGGAACATCTTGTTTGTTGACTACATTATAAACTTTATGATCCCAAAGCAAGATTTTTGGGCATGATATGTGAAAATTAACAATTTCTTACATCATAAGGTCTTATTTTTTGTTTTTTGGCCCAAACTTATTTATCAAGCATGATGCTTCTTACTTTCTAATTCTAGCTCTTGACCTTAATGATACCATACTCATCTCCAAAAAGGTGAGCTTCTTGCTAAACATGTAAATGAGCTATTATATTAAGAATTTCAACTAGTAGATCTTAGTGACATCCATTATTACCCTAGTATTCAAATTCAATGATTTTGTTCAAAAGATATACTACCACCTTGTGAAACAAAGTTTATTGAAGCAATTGTTGAAGAATTTGGATTACTTTTGCACATATTGCCAATGACCCATTCTTAGTAAATATTACAAAGATTTCTTCAATAATGCAAGATGAAGATGCTTTAGCTTCACATCAACCATATGTAGACCTCATTTGTTGTCTCCACTGCATTAGAATGTATACAAAGCCTAACATTTTCTTTGCTAGTAATCTTCTTAGCCAATACTCAATCTCTCCATCCAATTTTAAATGTTAGTTTGTAGGAAAAAGGGTTTTGAAGTATCTAACAGACACCTCAATTATTGGTTTGGATTAACATCACCAATGAGATTCATCTTCTATGAGTTCGCTATTTCTTCTAGGTTATACAAATGCAGATTGGACCATTACTCACTTATATATATGATCTATTAATGGTTGTCTAGTCCCAAGATAAGTAGTAAATAATGATTTTTTGTGATCTCCACTACTAAATCTAAATATATCTAAATATATAGCAGTAACTTTAGCAACCTGAGAGCTTCAATGACCTCATCATTTGCTTGAGGACATTGGATTTTCTCTTCCTTCTAGCACTTCTCTTAGATGTGATAACTAGAATGCTATTAATCTTATTACAGGCTATGTTCAACATAGCAAATCCAAAAATTATCACTATGTCGAGTATGAAGCAAGAAACTTTATGATTATGATTGAGTATTTGTTGATAGACATGATTGTTGTTGCAAACATACTTATTAAAGGCTTAAGTGAGTTCTATTTCACATTATTATGATTGAATCTTGGAGTTGATGTAAATTTTTAAAATCTTTATTATCTTGTAAATTTATTTTTTATAATCATGCATGATTACCTTTGTATATTTATATAGGGGATTGGATTTTTCCCTTGTACTCCCCAATGACTTTCTCTCTCTAGCCAGAAGCCTTTGTTTGAGTGGGGGTGCTATGTTTACATCCCAAAAAATGAATCATACAGATCACAAGTTACATATAGATAGGTGAAACCTAGGTTAAGATAAGGTGAGCTATATCTCGAGACAGAAAATAATAGAGAGAGAGAGAGAGAGAGAGAGAGAACCAAGAGCATACACGCACAATGGAGATTGAGCACATAGAGAAGTAAGGCTGAAACCTTCCTACTCTTCCTTTTTCTTTAAGAAAAAATAACTTAGTCTACAACATGATAAAAGAATAATATGAAAGTACTAGAATATATGTACATCACTCACTAACCATGAATTTTCTAAGGATAGATGAGATGGCACAATGAATATGGTATAAACAAGAGTGGACTGTGGGTATAATCCATCTATAAAATCACTAGCATATCCTTCATATCGGTCACCTAAGGGGATAGTGAGTAAATTCCTACCATATCACCAAGGGATGAAATGAATGCGAGCTCATGTGGAGCTTGACATATCAATACTCCATATCCACCTTACACCACAAGATACAGGCTTCATACCGATATTCAAAGCGACGAAAATGTTCATAAAAATGTTTTTCCTCGTCATCGCTAAAAACGATGGTATTCGCAACGCCATAGAACCATCGTTGTAAGCGTCGCTATGGACGTCACTATTAGCGTTGACGCAAATAGCGACGCCCATAGCAATGATTTGCGATACAAACTGCCATGCTAATAGTGACGCATGCAGTAAATTTGCAATGCTAATAGTGACGGTTATAGAGGAAAAATAAACTTTGTGGCAGAGAAGAAATAACACTATGTGCTTTATTTGGGCCATACAAAAGAGTTACAGTAAAGTGTACAATGCTCTGCAAAATGAAGGAAAAGTGTACTTGAATCCATAAGACTGATACATAACATAAATAGAAGATCACGTAATGAAAGCGATGGTAGGATCATGGCAAGATAAAAAGGATGATAATAACATAGTGCATAGAAAATACCTACATAAATCACATGACCAAAAAAGAGGAGGATGTGCACTCCATGAATCCAAGGGCGAGCTATAGATCCTCGCCATCCGAAAGCTTGTCCTACTGCAAAGGAGCATCGAACAAATCCTGCAAAAAAAGAAACAACTACACATCAATCCACAATATAATAATGCATTTTAATTAAAATTAGTAACTACAGACAAGAAAGATGAGTGACTTATTGAACCGCCACATACATACAATCGATCAATCAATGCAGTGAGACTATGTCTCTTTGCATATCGAGTCTCTAGGCGGGTGGGATCGCGGCTTGTAATGGAGTGCTGTAAAGAAATCAAAATAAAATTATTAGAAACATGATTGTCATAACAAGGGATATTGCAAAAAAGTAAGCGATAAGAATAAAAGAAAAACTTATAAAGTCCTCCAAATAAGTCCTGTGCCCGCCACTCGCAAGATGATGGACCACTCCTGCCTCCAGTCGTGCCGATGTTGCCTTGCGCTGCTGTCTCCAATGTCCTAGACAATCTATAGCCTCCTCCTTGAGTCGGTGCTAGTCATTTGCATCTAGCCACTCGGGCTTTGAGGCCACTCTTAAGTGCCTTGCATGCATCCAATTATCTATGTGACATGTACATACACATGCGCTCCATCATCCAACCTGTGGAAAACCTATCTAATACAGTGGATACTTGAAACTCCTCATGCAAGGATGCTACTATATAGTCCCTTGCTCCCCTCCGGTATGTTCTTCCAATGATCCAAGACATTGTGTTGAAAAACTTGTTGGCAGAACACTCTCATACGAGCCATCACCCTCCTCCCCTCATCATTCATGATGAGACTCTTGTCCTATCATCTAGAAGGTATCCATACTCCTCTAGGGTATGTCTAAGATGTGTCATCTTCCACCTGCGACCACGCTCTTGGGCATATCCACCAGGAGACCCCTGTATATCTAGTGTACCTATGAGGATGGTATCTCTCAGAATAGCACCCATAGGGGTGCAACTTTTGGACGGCTGGAGTGATTGAAGTAGACATCTCCACAGGTGTGACAAATCCCACAAGTGACGCAACTCCAGAAAAACGACGAGACTCAGACACTGCATCAATACCTTTACAAAAACCACGTGAGTCACGCTCTCTTGAACCTGCATGAGAGCGAGGAGTAGCAACTATACCTCAAGCCGATCGCAGGCTCACTGCATCCATGTCTCCATAGCATCCCCCAAAATCACTCCCTCCGTCCTGTCCAAGTTTGGAGCATCGACCTCATCTACTGGAAATTGAAGCATCAAAGTGCACCAAAGTAGATTTAATAGAATGGCCTAATGGTGTTTAAGACAGCTTGTGGTCTGCCATATCTTTTAATCGAACCATCTGATCTGTAGACATACGTGTGAAGATCTCTTGTAACTCCTCGTTGCTCATCCCTCGACTCAATGTGTGGATCCAAATATCCACAAAGGAAAATCAATATAAATCAACCAAAGCAGGGTAATATAGATCTTTAAAAAATGATCTTACTTAAAATGCATATCTTATATATGCTTATAAGCAATTCATCAACGAATTGAGTAGGTAGATGCTCCAAGTATGATGTACCCCATGGTCCCATGTCAATCTCTTGACACAATTCCACATATACTGGAAGGTCGATAGAAAGGTCTCCACAAAAGGATGAGTCCACCTCGTTCTCAAAGAATTCTTGATCTCCTATCTTTCCATCATTGTTACCCAATTTTGGGTTCTCTACATCCTCCAAGCTTTTGGTGGCCTCCACCCTTTTCAATATCGACCCCTCTATTTGCATACTATCCTCATCTATGCTGGGAGCATTGCTTTCATCATATACTCTCACACTTTAGGGAGCTGAAGGTACAATATACCACCATCGAGGTTGTCAGGGGTTTGAATAGAAAATTACATGTTCAAAATCATGTACAAGAGAGATTCAACTTTTGTGACATGTACCATGTCATAAAATTTAAGAAAACATGAGTTCATGTACCTGTTAAAAATGGATCAGCAATACAAACATGTCCCGTAAATCCATCCATCTTTTTTCGAAATATATTTTGAGAAATCCATATGGACCTCGTCAAACTATTGTCCCAGCTCCTTCAAGTACCACTTTGAACCACTACACATCGAATAGGATTATGGAGAAGCTATAGTAATCCACTGTGATAATACTTTGTAAGTTCCCAAAATACTTCATCTAATCTAAAACGGTGTTTGGATCTGTTGCTCATCGTCGGCTCTCTTGCTCTAACTTTGCCATGATACCACAATTCGTTCTGGAGCACATTTTGTCGATACGCTCCACACGAAAATGCCATCTGCGTGACCACGCGACACTATATATTTTGTGCTATACATTGAAATAGTTAATTAGTATTGCATTGTATATTTTGTACTCCATCTATGGATCTAATCTATGCATGCCACATTGTCAAGCTCGCCATACTGAACGTACGAAACATGTGATGCATACGGGGGATAAGCGGAAAGTGTCTAAGAACTTTTTGAGGGATGGTTTGCCCTTGCAAGTCCTGTCGATACTTGTGAGCACCACACTTTTGACATGTCTCCTTAGTCTCGTATTCTCCTCGAAACAGTACGCAATAGTTAGCATATGCATGGATGTTGTTGTAGTCCATGCCAAGCTTTCGTAAAACATGTCGCACGTCATCACGAGACTCAGGCATGGTATTTGCAAGTGGTAATATATAATACTTAGAAACCTAAAAAGAAATCATAAAACACCTTGAAAAAGCACAATTATTTTTTATGATGGTATCGAAAAGAAATCAATGAAGTGTACATAGAAGGTACCTGAACAACTTGGTCATACTCACATCGCTCCACCCGTATTTTGCTTGCAAACTGAGTGAAAGTAGTGTCTTTAGGCAAGATACTCAGCACCCATCATATAATGGTATGGATTCTTCCTTTCTAAGCGGATCAAATATCTCGACATCCATGGGTATCAATGCATCGATCATTGCCTCCATCTCAGGCTCTAAGATTGTAGGAAAGTCTAAAAGACTGCCTATCTCCTATGGTATTGATGGTATAGATTGGGTAGTGCCTTCCAAGTGGTGGATTGGCTCAAATGCTCCATCTATCGCATGCCCAGAAACTCTTCTAACTAGCCGCAAAATGTGCACTCCTCCTTGGGATGAGACGTCACCTCCCTGTAATAAATTTTACGGTCACATCCAATGTTTTCGTATATGATATTCAATTAGTTTGTGAATACAATGCATGATTGATATACACTTTTCTTACCATTTTCTCAAAATGTGAGATCGCTTGATCAATGATCTCTGATTGAAACTTGTCGAATCGTCGTACGTGTTCTATAGACAATCGACGTCCAGTTTATATTGAGAGCAAGGACATGGGGACACGTTGATTAAGATACACCTTGCAATCTTGAATATCAAGGCCTTCATCGTTTTCCATTTGGTCTACATTATGACAAACAATTCGTTTTTGTTATCATTATTTTTTTCTTTCTTAAATTATTTAAGAAGGGATTTCTTCTCTTGTAACTCAACAAAATTAACATATGTAAAGTCTCCACCCGCCTACATTATGTAAAGTCTAATACGCTATGCATGGGGGCAAGGGACTAGCTACCCTATGTCGGAGTGTTCCGTGTCCCATGGTATTGCACTGCACCTCGCCACCTTTTGTCATTTTTGTGTAACTTGACATGTAGAGCATAGGAGGAGATAGCGCAAAGCATGTTAGTAAAACCATCCATTCACCTCTAAGTCCAATCTCTCTTTTGCTTTACCAGGCTTGGAGACACAAGCTTTCCGCGCCTTCCTGAAGCATTGAACACACCAAATGTACATTCTTAACAATATATAGATATATATATATATATATATATCTACTACTACTACTACTACTACTACTATCACCACCACCACCACCACCACCACCACCACCACCACCACCACTACTACTACTGATACTCACCTTCCCAAATTGTTGAACACATATTACAACTACTGGTACTCACCTTCTCGAAGCATCGAACAAACCCAAGGTGTACCTTTAACAAAACCTCTCTCTCTCTCTTTCTCTCTCTCTCTACTACTACTACTACTACTATTACTACTACTACTACTACTACTACTACTACTACTACTACTACTACTACTACTACTGGTACTCACCTTCCCGAAGCGTCGAACACGTATTACTAGTACTAGTACTTTCCTTTTCGAAGCATTGAACACACCCAAGGTGCACCTTTAACAAAACCTCTCTCTCTCTCTCTTTCACTCTCTCTCTATCTCTCTACTACTACTACTACTAGTACTACTACTCGCCTTCCCAAAGCATCAAACACACCCAAGGTGCACCTTTAATAAAACATCTCTTTCTCTCTCTCTCTCTCTACTACTATTACTACTACTACTACTACTACTACTACTACTACTACTACTAATAAGAAAAGAAGAAATTAAAGAACAAGATCTTACCCTCTCGTTGTTTTTCATCAATTCCTTCTCCTCTCTCCCTCTCTCTCTCTCTCTGTTTCTCTCTTTCTTTATTATGTTTCATGTTTATTCCCTCTCTCTCTCGTTCTTTCTTTCTTTTTCTCTCTTCCTCTCCCTCTCTCATTTCCTCTCTTTCTCCCTCAATACACATCATTCTTAACAAAAACAAACAAAAGAAAATGAGAAAAAACAAGAGCAAACCAAGAGGGAGGAATGCACTCACCACAAAGACCCGAGGATGGACTTGGCGGCTCCTCTTCACATTGCCGGCTCCTCTTTGCTCTTCCTATACTTTCTCCTCTTCTTTGCGAATGGTGGTGGTAGCAATGAGAAGCTCTCTGTCTCCCTCTTTCTCTCCCTCTCCCTCCCAAACCCATGATGCAGTTTGCTCTCTCTTTCACTCTTTTGTGCAAAATGCCGCGCTCGGGTTTTGGCCTGTTTTTTTTTGTATGAGTACCATCACTATTTGCGATGCAAATAGTGACACCACTTATTTGCATCGCAAATGGCCATCATTATTTCCCTATATTCTTGTAGTGAATTAGCATGAGCTCATGTACTCCAAGCATAGTCTTGAAACAGTGGATTTTCTCAACTCCCAAGGCCTTGGTGAAAATATCTCAAGCCTAATTTTGTGTAGCCCCAAATCACCAAAATACCTAGCATAACTAAGTTATCTCACATGTTTGCAATTGTAGCACCTTGGTACTCTACCTCAATACTAGATGGTGCAACTCTAGGATACTTGTTTTTGCTCCAAGTAATAGTACCAATTTCAAAAGAAAATATGAATCCATTTGTAGATCTCCTATTTGAAATGCTATTGGCCTAATCTACATCTATGTAACCATGCATGTCGAAGGATATATATGTGGTGCATAGAATAAGGCATAGTTAAGTGTAGACTTGACATAGCAGAATGCGCGATGCACTATACCCAAAGGTGGATTTTGTGAAAGTTGCATGATTTTTTTAGTGATCATTAAATAAATAAGGCTACACACAATCTTTCTATACATAGTGACATCCTTATGTATACTTAACGTAGCATTGACATGTAGAGACATCAAGATTGGCTTACATTTAGCCATACTATACTTTTTTAGCATATCCAAATCATATTCACTTTATGACAAATGCATGCCTTCATGAGACCTAATTATCTTTATACCAAGAAAATATCATAACTCTCCCAAACCCTTCATTCAAACTTAGCCTTGAGAGGACTCTTCACATGATCAATATCTGTCTCACTATCACCCATTATAACGAACTCATCTCCATATATAGTAATGCCCACAATATTCATATCACCCTTATATACATAAAGTGATTTCTCAGTTTGTGCTCTAGGAAATTCAATGCTAAAAATATATTATATAATCCTGTCATGCCATGCCTTGGATGCTTGCTTTAGCCCATATAAGGCTTACAAAGCTTGCATACATAATCAAGATAATTGTCATCCACATAACCATGTGATTGCTTAACAAAAAATTCTTAGAACTTCCCATCCAATAGGACATTTTTAACATCCATTTGATGTATGATCCAACCCCTAGATGTTTCCATTTCTATAATAGTCATCATAGTAGACATTTTAGCTACTAAAGCAAAAATGTCCTCATAATCAATACTACAAGTTTGTTATATCATTTGACAAACTAGCCTTGCCTTATAGCGCTCAACTGATTCATTACATTTATGCTTCACTTTATACACCTATTTATATCCAATAACTTTCTTGCCTTTTGTTAAAGGTACCAAATCCTATGTATCATTTGTTTTATGTGTAGCCATTTCTTCATCTATAGTATTATCTCCATGCTCTTTACTCATTGTATACTCAAAAATATTGGGTTCTATATCCTACAAAGTCTTAACCATGTATGCATAGTGATGAGCTACATAGCTATCATATGTCAATCACTACATGATCTTTCTTACTCTTGTCGAGTTGCATGGACCTCTCTATTAGATACCTTAACATCCTCTAGTATTCTCTTCACACCAAGTGTATTAATAAATAGAATCCCAAACTCTTCATCTAATCTTTGCTCAAAATGATCTATATCCACATCAACATGAGAGGAACTTGATGAATTACTAGTCATAATAGGTTTGTCCCCAACCTTCTCCTTGTATTTCCATGATACTTGTGATGTACCTTTGGTTGAGTTACTTGTGATCGTAATCTAAAACTTCAAGGTTTATCAACAAACCCATGACTAGGAGACTTAGATGGCCCATTCAATGTTAGTGGCTATTGACTTATTTTTTACATAGCCACACTCTCATGCACATTTCATCAAAGACAACATCCCTACTAACTCTCAAGTCATGTGTAATAGGGTTATGATATCTCTATCCCTTCTACTAAAGAGAACGTCCCATAAATACATATTCTTCTACTTTGGAATCCAATTTACTATATGCAACTCATTAAGAATATTCACATAAGCAATACATCCAAGTGTTTTCAAGTGGGACAGATTTAGCTTTTTACTTTCATACTTCTCCTGAAGTATCATACCATGTATAATAATTGTAGGTGCCCTATTCATAATGTATATATCATTAGCAACTACTTTTCCCCATTAGTAGTGAGGCAAGTTTCTTTCAGATATCAATGCTCAAGCCACCTCTCTAATATGTCTTTTTCTTGCTTAGCAACTCCATCTTGTTGTGCATACTAGTGTACCTACATGTAAACTACCTCTCAATATCATTTTTATACAAAATATCAAAAAACTCATTGGAGAAGTGCTCTCCCCCTTGATTTGACCTTTTCCATTTACTATTTAACATTCTTCCTTCTCAATCAAAGATTTAAAGCTTTTAAACTGAGTGAACACCTCACTTTTCTCATGCATAAAATAAACCAATACTCTTTGAATATGATCATCAATGAAAGAGACATAATACTTGCAACCACTTATAGTTTTTGTCTCTGTAGAATCCCATATATTAGAATGTTTTAGCTCAAGTGGCTTTTTGCATATATACTTTTCATGGAAAAATGCAAGTCTTGACTACTTTTCAAATCGACATGTACATACTTTAAGCATTCCATTAACTCTAGATATTTGGCAAGCTATTCACAATCTATTCTAACAGTGTATATTTCAAATATTACACATTTATATGACCAATCTACGTATGCCAAATTTGAATGTTAGCCACAACACTAAATCTTGTAAAAACATAGGAATATCCATTTTAGGAAAACCTATATTAAGAGTAAACAATCTACTAGTACATATACCGTTTGCAATCAATGTGTAATCGTTTCTAGGGATGTCCTCTACATAACAACCATTAGATGTGATCCAAACTTGTAATCCCTATTGCGCCATATAATCAAGAAATACTACGTTCTTAGTTATGTTTTGTATATGTATCACATTAGCCAAGTACATTGTTTAGCATCCTGCATACTCAAGGAAACATTTCCAATGTGAGTAAGAGGATGGGTTGTATCATCCCCTATCTTCACATAGCTTAGAGACTTTGGACTATATATCTCTCTAAACCACTCTCCATGAGAAGTCATGTGGTTAGAGGCACTTAATTCTACATACAATATATCATTCTTAGATGATCCATTAGCCATCATAGTATTCATAAAATGCTACATGACAAAAAGCTATCCACATGTATCATCATTGTTCTTACTAGTGAAAGTATAACTACCTTGTTGTTTTTCCCGTTTCTAATTCTATCTTTATTTTTGAAACATTATCAAAAAGATAGCATTTCCAACAACAATGTCACCATTCCCTATTATCACTAGAATTCAATTGTTGTGAGTTAAAACTTGAAACATCATTTTTTACTTCCCCTTACTTGAGACTATCCTCCCTTATTTTATTGTGCACCACAACTTTGACTATTACCACTACCTTGGCCTTGGCTATAACCTATACTTTTTCTCTAGTAGAGTAAAATAGTACATTCTTAGACTTTCTCTTACTTTGAGAAGAAGAAGAATCCAAGACAATGTTCTTTTCCTCGAGTATGAGTATAGAAATTAAACCTACAAAGTTAGGAATATCGTCCCTGGTATTCTTAGAGATGACTTGAAGCTCTTCTACTCATCTCCAAATCCATCTAAACATGCTTGCACAACAACATAAACATCAATTGCTACATTGATAGATCTATGAGCTTCCACAATGCTTCATCTTTAATGCATACTCATTTATGAATAAATTTAGTCTATAGACTTGATTTAGCTTTAGCTTGAGTTGTATCTTCAAGCCTTTGTGTTTAAGGGTTTCAAATTCCTTCAAATAACACTTACATCATTTTACTCTTTGTCTCCTCTCCAACCTAATTTTTAAATAAAAATCAGAATAATATTACTTTTAAGCTAAGTAAAGTGTGGCCTCAATAGCCACATAGGCTAGGTAGTGCTACAAAAAAAATCATGTTAAAGTGATGCTTCTCGTCTTCCATACAAATCATATATATATCACCCCATTCTTTTCTTCTCCAGCAGTAGCGAAAACACCCAATCTTTTCTACGAGAAAGACAAAGCATGTCAAAGACTTGGTCATAATAATCCCATACAAATCTAGCATTCGCGCTTGTCTTGACATTAAACTACATACACTAAGAACCCTTGTCATCAATTTAGAAGTTTTTGGATACATAAACAACACAGGCACACAAGCAAGCATTCATATGATCTACCACACACACAGACATACACGCAGGTTATTTGCGCCTAAGTACTAAACAAATACAAAAAATTTAGGATGAAACCAAGCAATCAAATTTTCAAACTAATAGTTCAAACTGAACGGCAAACGAAAAGACACACACAACAAAAAAAAAAATTCCGAATGACGCTAACTAATGAGTTCGAATTCCTACTGAGAAATTTCACTCTTAGGTCTGCAATGGTCGATGCATAGCGTCACAACAACGTCCCACCACGCCTCTACCCCCCCCCCCCCCCCCCCCAACACCGAAACTCAATTAAATTTTTCATTTTCTATCAAAAAACAAAAGAAATCACTTGACTAATAAAATGGAAATACTTTCCTTCGTCCTAAATCTCATAAAAAGAGAAAGCCCATTCCTCCCTCCACCCCCCCACAACTACACTCAATTAAATGTTTTATTTTCTTATTTAAAAACAAAAGAAATTGCTTTACTAATAGATTAAAAATAGTTTCCTCTTGCCTAAATCTCCTAAAAAGAGAAAACTAGTTCCTCCCCCCACCCCTTGAAGAAAATAAAAACTATTTAGAGGAGGGTCTAGCCCCTCTTCTCATTTTTAACAAACAACGATGACGAATAAACTCTTCACACTAAGAGAGGAAGCGATAATCACTAATTAGAGGGCCTAGAGACAATTCACATGCCGTCCCCCTAAAAAATATTTCTTTTTCTTATTCTTTCCATTCATGATAGCCGCTCACATGTGTGTCACTTTGTGGGACCCTCAAAAGCATCTAGAATGCTAAATTTTTATCATTAAATTAATCCAATTATAATATTTACATTATTATTGTTGATCAATATCTAAAATAATATATTATTTTCTAGAAAACATAGATTTAAATTACAAGTATTCTTATTTTTCATTTAAAGATTACCTCATTATTAATTTGAATCATAGAAACTATTTTAAAATTAATAAAATAATCATTATATTATTCTTTTAGCATTTTCATCTTTTCAAAATTGAAAATATAGTTGAGATAATATATTTTTTTCTACAATGGTTAAATTAAATAAATTAGATTAGCTAGATTAAAAAATAAAATTAATTAAGTATGACTAAGAATGTTAGTTTGGTGAAGTTTTAATTAAGAAAATTAGTTAAAATTACTTATAAATCATGAAATCGTTATAAATTCGTAGAGAAATCTTATTTCACACTTAACCTCCTCCATTTTTCAAATTATTAAATAATAAATTTAGTTCATTCTCGTAAATTAAAAATTAAACTTTGTAAAAAGTTTTTTAAGGAAAATTATTTATATGATTGAACTACTTGGATAAATTATGTTAAATACTCAAATTGTTAAGAATTGATGTTCTCCTTGTAACACTTTTCTAATTTAGCTCTCAACTTTTCATTAAAGTACATTTACACTCATCAAGAGTACTTGAATTATTTTCATTAATAGGAAAATAGACAATAAGATGTGTTCATATGCATGAAAATCGAAAATATATTCATTAGATTCTGTTCATGTCCATTAGAATACTTGGTTTATTTCCATAAATGAATGAAATTTGATAATAAGGCACACATACACAAAAGCAATGAGGACTTGAGAACACTGAGAGATAGGGGTGAAATATTCTTCTTCTTCTTTATACAAAAAAACTAAGTGCACGGCATGATAAAAGACTAATATGAAAGTACCACAACATATGTATATGTAGTCACTAAGTGTAAACCTGCTTTAAAAAAAAGAGGTAGTCCAGTAAATGTGCCATAACCAAGGGTGGACTATATTCGTGTAGAATCACTAGCATATTCTCATGTTGGTCACCTAACATGCTAGTGAATCATATCTTGCTACATCATCAAGGCAAATAGTAGAAGCTAGTGCATATAGAGCTTGACATCTCAACAGTCTCCCCCTTGAGCTTAGAATGATCTCATGAACTCCAACCATAGTCATGAAGCGTTGAAGCTTTTCAGCTCCCAAGGCCTTAATAAAAATGCCAGCACCTTGCTTCTTTGTGTTGACATAAACCAAGTTAATGTTACTTACCAGAACCCGCTCTTGAATGAAATGGTAATGCATCTCTATGCATTTAGTCTACACATAATACACTGGGTTCTTAGCCAATTGAATGTTGCTAAAGTTATCATAGTAGGATGATAATCTTCTTATTCACCTACATTCCCAAATCATCAAGTAGCTTGCATAACCAAACTACCTCACATGCAAAAATTGCAGTATCTCTATACTAGATAAGGAAATTGTCGGCTATTTCTTAGTACTTTAAGTAATAGTAGCATGCCCAAAGAAAAATATAAAATCACTCATAGATCTCATGTTTAAAATACTATTAGCCCAATCTACATCTATGTGACCATACATATCCAATGGTGCACTTGCACTATAGAATAAGGCATAGTCCAATGTGGACTTGACATAGCACAATGTGCACCACATTGCATCCAAATGTGGTTTCCATAGAAGTTTTATAAACTAAATCTCCAAACCAACTCTGTAGTTAAGTAGATAAGGCTGTCCACAATCTTTTGATACATAGTGATATCCTCAATCAAGTCACCCTCTTATGCACTAATCTTAGCATTAACACCCAAAGGTATAGAAATAGGCTTACACTTAGCCTTACTCTAAATTTTCAACATATCCAATGCATATTGTCTCTGTGAAAACCATATATCCTCTAGAGTCCTCATTATCTCTATGTTGAGAAAATAGTGCAGCTCTCTCAAATCCTTCGTCTCAAATTCAGTCTTGAGAAGACCATTTACATTGTCAATATATGTCTAAGCATCACCCGCAATGATCAAATCATCCACATATATAGTAATGACCATAATATCTACATCACTCTCACATACATAGAGTGAGTGATTAGCTTGTGCTCTACAAAATCTAATCCTGACAAGATATTTTGCAATTTGATCATGCCATGCCACCCTAAGTGCTTGCTTCAGCCCATATAAGGTCTCGCAAAGGTAGCATTCATAATACGCATAATTCTCATTCACATAACTAGGTGGCTGCTCCACATAAACTTCTCTTGAAACTCCCCCTATTAGAAGGAATTCTTAACATTCATTTGATACATGATTCAATCTTTTGATGCATTCACTAACGTGAAGCCCTTATAGTGACCATTTTTACCATTGGAGCAAAGTTTTTCTCATAATCAATACTATGAGTTTGCACATATCCTTTGGTAACTGGCTCTGCCTTATAGCACTCAATATATCCATTTGATTTATGCTTAACCTTGTAAACCCATTTGCAGCTAATAACTTTCTTGCCTTTAGGTAAGGGTACCAACTCCCATGTGTCATTATCTATAAGTGCCACCATTTCTTCATCCATAGCACATGATCTCAATATGCATTACCCAGAACATCCTCGAAACAAGTGGGTTTCACATCTTGCACAACCTTAGCCATATATACATAGTTATGAGCTACATAGCTATCATATGTCAATCGTTGCATTGGCTTTCTCACTCTACTTAACCTATGTGGACTTGGATCACTACTATATGCTTTAGAATCTCAAACTTCTCATCGAAGCTCTAGTAAAAGCCATTTGCATCAGCATCAACATGAGAGAAACATGATGATATATCTATCAGAATAGGTGAGTCCCAACTTTCTCTTTACCTTTTCTTGACATCTATGATTTACTTGGTGGAGTAACTTGTAATCCCAATTGGCCACACTAAGGTTTATTAACAAAACCATGACTAGGAGACTCTTATGGTCCACTCAATATCTCTCATGATTGCTAACTTGTTTTTAGCATAACCACACTCTCATGCTCATCAAGCCCAAATCTATTCTACACATTACTATAGAAACTACTCATTTCATTAAAACTAACATCCTTGCTAGCATCAACTCATGGTAGCATGATTAAAACATCTATATCCCTTTTGTTCAAGATAATATTCAATAAACATACTTTTTTTTACTTTAAGATATAATTTACTACACACCTCATCAAGAATATGTAGATAAGCAATACATCCAAACTCTTTTAGATGGGATAGATTGGGCTTTCTACCCATAAACTTCTCTTCACATGTCATACCATGTATAGTAGTAGTGGGTGTTGTGTTTATAATGTATACAGCAATAGCAACTACTTCAGCCCAATAGTTATGATGCAAGTTTTTTTTAAATCAGTGCATGAGCGACCTCTGTGATATGCATTTTTTTTGCTTAGCAACTCCATTTTGCTGCAGAGTATATTTGTGTGTATACTTCATTTATATACAAATTTTCTATAAAAATTTGGAAAACTCATTAGAGAGATATTCTCCCCCTCCATATGACCTTATGCATTTAATATGCAACCATGTCTCCTTCTCAACCAAAGCCTTAAAGCTTTTAAAGTGAGTGAACACCTCACTTTTCTCACACATATAATAAACTCATACTTCACGAGTATGATCATCAATGAAAGTTACATCATACTTACAATCACTTAAAGTTGCAGTCTTCGTAGGACCCGACACAGTAGAATGTATCAATTCAAGTGGCTTCTTGCATACATGCTTTTCATGTGAAACTACATGTCTTGCTTGCTTTCCAAGTTGACATGCTTCACATACTTTATGCATCCCATCAACCCTAAACTTGGACAAGGTATCCACAATCTATTTTGATTGTATGTATTTCAGCCCCACTACACATTCATATGAATCTCTTATGCCAACTTTCAATATCAGCCCTCCGGGAAGGTACTATATGTATATTCTCTACATCACGTGCATTTAAGGACTATTTATAAATATTATTATCTGTGATTTTTTCTGAAATAAAGCATAACAACCTACTGTCAGAGAGAGAACCAGGGAGAGAGAAAGAGGAGAGAGAAAGACTGCAGGAAGAGAGAGAATAAGAGTGACGAGGAGAGAGAAAGACTAGATTGAGAGAGAAAAAGACAAGAAAGATGAGGAAGCCATAGAAGCTGTGAGCAAGAAGGGAGAGAAAGATTGTAATTGTATTAATTTGTCAAAAGATATGTAAAATTACATGTCCTCTCCTTTTATACCAATGTCAGTGTGACATGGCATAATATCAATATTATTTACACTAATTCCTTATTCTCAGCTTCTTACAATCCATCCCTTCCCAAAAGTTTTTGTCCTAAAAAACAAACCTAAAAGACTAGAGAAGGATAGATGAAACAGAGTACTACTCTGATACAAGGGCTACAAAAATAGGAAAAGCACTAGTTTGTACTAAGTAATGGAGAGGATCATAAATGGGAAATGAAGGTGCAAAATCCTGCTCAAAACCTCCTGGATCAAAATGTATTCCATCATAATGATTGTCCAAGAGAATAGAATGCCTCTCAACCACATACTCCAATCCACCCGGATCAAATGGATACGATGAAGTATCCCCATAATCAAATCCATGATCACATCCATAATCCCCTAGATCATAGGGAAACACAATGCCATCTTCATATTCATGTATGTCCAAATCGTGTATTATATCATCATCAGACATGTGCCGATCATCATAACCATGATCAAGGTACTCATTATCAAATGCGTTCAATGGCTATTGTAGACCTTGATTAAGTGTAAACTGATGCCCAAAAATATCATCATGAGATTTCTCTAAGAGTCTAAAATCTTCAACATGACCATCTACATCTGCAAGTGTTTCATGTGATTCATCAACGAAGATGCCATCAGCTTGTACATCTCGCTCATCTACAAGTGCCTCATGCAATTCATCAACGAAGATACCATTAGCTTGTACATCTTGCTCTTCATTGTTCACTTCTTGTACATCTTCTTGGACTCGTACATCTTCTTGGTCTTCTTCTTGCTCATCCTCTTGTTGATCATGTTGTTCATTATCCAAATCTTGTTGTTGAAGAGATGGATGCTCATAAGCATAAGCATGTTGACCATAGTAACCATTCTGCTGCCAAGGTTCAATGGAATGATACTCTGCATTATGATATGTTATATCATATTTATAAGCATTAACATACTGTCCAGATGTACTTGCATACTGCTCATATTCATTTGCATGTTGTTGCTGTTCATATTCATAAGATGCATGTAGATCATAGTGTGTACCATCAGCATATACATGTTGTCCATAGGCATAAGCATTTGATCCAAGTGTACCATCATCATATAGATGTTGGCCATAAGCATAAGCATTTGATTCAGGTCTTACTGTTTTTTCCATAATCGCCTTTATAAGAGCAATACACTAATCAGCCGAAACTACAAGTTTGTCAATATTATCTTGTGTTTGAAGCCAACCTTGTCCAAGTTTATCAATATTAGCCTGTGTTTGAAGCCAACCTTGTCCAAGCTTATCAATATTAGCCTGTGTTTGAAGCCAACCTTGTCCAAGTTTATCAATATTAGCCTGTGTTTGAAGCCAACCTTGTCCAAGCTTATCAATATTAGCCTGTGTTTGAAGCCAACCTTGTCCAAGTTTATCAATATTAGCCTGTGTTTGAAGCCAACCTTGTCCAATTTTGTCCATTTTAGCCTGTATTTGAAGCCAACGTTGTTCACTAGAGCTGGAGCTATTGTTCTCAGCTGCCATTGCAGTCAAGTTGAAGAGATATGTTGTTCCTTGAAAAATAGAAGTCCAAATAAGGTGTATGATAGCTTGGCTCGAAGGTTAGGATGTCTAGTATCAATTAGAAATCTTGGTTTGAATTTAGGAGTAGCAATACCCCTCTCTGTTTAAGAATTTCTAGAACTATCCACAGTAAACTGCTAGTAAACTATCGGTACCAAATAGGCTCTAGCTCGAGAAATATGTGTCCAAAAGAGACGTTTGATGTCTCCACTCGAAGCTTACGATATCTAGTATCACTTCCAGTTGTTCCTTTGTCGTTAGAATGATGCTACTAATTTCTGTAGCAACTTTTCCAAATCTATCCATGTTTGGACTGCACCCTGTTTTAGCCCTATTCCAAGTGTTTTGAGTACTTCTTATCCAACATGAGTCGATACCCAATGCCTATACACTCAAATGAGTAAGAAACAACATTCCATGAATATGGCATTACAAGATTGCATCCATCTTATCATATTCTTCAGGGTGTAGGAGGCAGGGATCTATCAGCTGCTATCTCACATGATGAAGTACATATTGATGCTGATGGCAAATGCCTAGAGTTGAATAAAGTTTATGATTCCAAGAACATGGGTAGAATTGCAGATGAGGAGAAGGGAGGCTGCAACACCATCAATGGAGTATTGATGAGAGTTGCATCTCTAGAGACAAGATCTGAAGGTTCAAGTTCTCCTTCAACAACTATACACAATGTGCTTGGAAGGAATGCTTCAGCCTACAGATGAAGTCACGTCTGAACTGGAAGGTGGGGAGGAAACTGTTGAAGAGGATTCAAAAGGCGGTCATAGAAGTAAAATAGAAAGTGTATACATAAAGGATGGTTGCAATAAAGCCTCAGAAGACTTCATCACATGACAACGCATCATTAGACTGGATGCAGTTCGAATGAATGCTGAATGGGTTCCTTACTCCCCAACTCAAGCCAATGTAATAGAGGAAGTGGCATGTGAGCTTGCCTCCAGTGTAGGTCTGAAGAATGATGAACATTTGGAGCCCTGCAGACAACATCATGCAGCCCGCTTAGTGGCTATTTTGGAGGCATATGCTCTTTATGATCCAGAAACAGGTTACTGTCAAGGAATAAGAGAGACATTCTTCTTGGAAGAGCCTACTTTTCCTCAAGTTGAAGCAGAAGATATAGAGTTGTCAAAGCTCTCTTTACTTTCACAGCAATGATTTGGTAAAAATGGTCTTATGCAGCCAGTCCCTGAGCCACAGCTCAAATCCATGGGTTCTCTGCCAAATTTTGTGGATCTCCTTCAAGTTTCTTTGTCGCCGCAACAAACACATCTCCCAGCCATTGATTTATTGCTTGGCTCATCTATTTTAGATCATGGAAGGACTAAGAATGTCTTACAGCATGCGCATGATTTAGATACTTTTTGTATGCACTTATTTCAGCATAGGAACAAGCACCAGTTACAACAATAACTTGAAGTTGAACAATCTGGGATTCCTTCATCTCGAACTTTTCAGCAGCAGCAACAAGCACTGTTGCAGCAAATCTTGAGCCAACCACTACATCCAGGTGCTTCTTTGCCAGAGCAGCTTCTTAACTCACGTTTGGCTCAGAATCTTAGCTTGGATGCATTGCATCCACCCCCTATACCACAAGCACATTCTCATTTATCTGGTCCAGCCTCAGCGTCTGTTTTGGATCAGCAGCTTCTAAGACCTCAACATCATCAACATATGCAGCTTCCTTCGTAGCCAGTTCTAGATCATCTCCGTGTCACCTCTCCTTTCATCGTATTTCTGTTGAGTTAGAGTCAGTTGCAACTGAATCTTCGACTGCTGCTTCTGAGAAAGTGGAAGAAGTCAAGCCAGATGCCATAATTGAGGAGTCCGTCAACTCTACATCAGCATTCTCAGAACTTCCTCAGTGTTCTACACCACTATCCCCTTACACACAGTTTCCAGACCTGAGTAAAGCAGTTGTTGAAAACCATCAAGTGATTGTAACTCTGTTGTGAGAGCAGAAATCGTTCCTTCTTTCTTGGACAGGTCTGTCATGGAGAATGACAGTTTCAGTGGAAGGGTTCCCGCTCTTGACAGTTCTGCTCTCCAAGATTTTCTTCCATTTTGCCTTCAGCTTTTAAAAGAAATCTTCAGTGCTGCCTGTCTTTAGGGTTTGAAGAAGAATAAAATATCCCTAAACCCTCTTCAAAGCCTTCAATAATGGTGCTCCACTTGTTAAGAATGAAGATTAAAGAAAGTTTCCAGCATGAAATGCCTTCAAAAACCTCATGGCTGAAAGCTAAGAGAAGATATGTGCTGAAACTCCATGAAAGCTTGGCAAAAGCTTGGAGAAAGAGGAAAGGAAGACCTCTTTTGAAAAGTTACCACAGTTGAACCCAAAACTAAGCCGGGTTAACCATCCTTTACCCTAGTTACCTTGAATTTTGCATAAAATTTGGTGACGTCCAGCCATTTAAGCCTTTACCCGCCATATCTGACCTTGGATATCTCCAGATGTAGTCACTTGCTAACTGTAGTTGTCCTGCAGCACTCCACTAGTCACTGTCTTGTACCATTTTTGTCTGAAATTGGTTTTGAAAAAGGAAAATGAGACTGAAATTGGAAGAAAATAATGGATCAAAGACTGAAGCTCTGATACCACTTGTCAAAGAGAGAACCAGGGAGAGAGAAAGAGGAGAGAGAAAGACTGCAGGAAGAGAGAGAATAAGAGTGATGAGGAGAGAGAAAGACTAGATTGAGAGAGAAAAAGACAAGAAATATGAGGAAGCCATAGAAGCTGTGAGCAAGAAGGGAGAGAAAGACTGTAATTGTATTAATTTGTCAAAAGATATGTAAAATTACATGTCCTCTCCTTTTATACCAATGTCAGTGTGACATGGCATAATATCAATATTATTTACACTAATTCCTTATTCTCAGCTTCTTACACCTACAATCATTCTTGAGATCTTCAACATAACAACCATCAGATATGAACCAAACCTACAATCCATGTTCTATCATTTGACCAATAAAAACTAAGCTTCTGGTAATATTTAGTATATACAACACATCATCCAAGTACTTAGTTTTTCCAGCGTACATATTCAAAAGGAGGATTCCCAACATGAGTAATGGGGTGAGTTGTATCATCCCTTATTTCCACATAGCCTAGAGACTTTGGATTGTTTATCTCTCTAAACCACTCTCCATGAAAAGTTATGTGGTTAGGGGAACTTGAATCTATATAACATACACCATTTTTCAATGAACCATCAGTAATCATAGTGTTCATAAACTGGTACACAAGAAACAACTATTTACTTCTATCATAATTGTTTCTGCTACTAGATGCATAGTTACATTACTCCTTTTTCTCATTTCTAAATTTGGCCTTCTTTTTTTGAAGAAATTTTTCTTAATGTGGCATTTTTTACCACAATGCCAACACTCTCTACTATTACCACAATTGTATTACCTATTAGAATCTTTCCCTCTTTGGCTTCCCCTTCCTTAAGACTAATGTCTTTTTTATTTTGCTATGCATCATAACCTTAACCAAGACCACCATCTTAGCCTCTATCATGACTTCTATCTCTATTAGTAGGGTAAAATACTTATTCAGAATTATTCTTGGTTTGAGAAGAAAGGGAAATCAAGATAAGGTGGTCCTCCTCAAGTATCAGCATAGAAATCATGTCTACAAAATCAAGGATATTATCCCTCATATTCATAGATGACATGAAGCTCTTATATTCATCTCCAAGTCCATTTAAGCATGCAAACACGACATCATTATCATCAACTATCATAGTGATATATCTAAGAGCTTCCACAATACTCTTGATCTTTAAGGTAGAATCATTAATGGATATGTTCTCTCTTTTCACTTGGTTTAGCTCTAACTTGAGCTGTAGCTTTTTGACCTTTGTATTTTCTTTAAATAGCCTTGCAAAATTATTCTATTTAACAGTAAGGGTTTCATATTCTTGTAAATAGCCAATTATGCTATCTCTGATAGTAAACAGATAACCAATACATGACTTTACTTTACGTTTGCTTCCAATATTTCTTAGCCTTTACCCGTTTGTAGTAGTATTTTGTATAGCAACTTCAGGTGCTACTATCATGTCTCCTTTAATGTAGATCCGAACACCTTTGCCCTTCAAGAAAATTTTCATCCTCAACTTTCATGTAGGATAATTATTGTTAGTAAGCTTCTTGCTAATAATCTAGTTCAAGTTGTTAGACATTCTAACAAAATAGAAAACCTTACAAAAACTTGCAATCTACAAGTAAACTGATATCACATACAACACAACTAAATACATATCCTTTTTCACTAATTATGCAATAATAATAGCAATTTGTTATCTATATACAAATGCCTTTTATGTTTGTAACTCAGCAAATATCTACAATCTTACAAATTAAAAATTTGTAACCTATGCACCTAAAAATGGCAGACACAGTCAAAACTACAACATATCCAAAAATTGTTGTTGGAAAACCACTTAAAGGCTCAAAATGGAGGCCGAAATGACCTCACATACCAAAAATTACAATGGACTAGACCTAAAGGACTATTGTAGTGTATATAAACCTATTATTTCTACTCACCAAGTTTCCCTATAATTGGAGATTGTAGCCATGCTAGCCTTAAGAGCCTCCTATAGCTATAACCTAGGGAAAATTGAGCAAGGTAGAAGAGCTTCTTACCAATTACTTTTTTAATTGTTTTTGTGCTCTAAGGCCTTCACCTTAGCTTTTAATCGAGTCCACATAGTGGTGGGATGACTCTACTACCATGAGAATAGACAAGAGAGAAGAGAGGTGACGCATTCAAGAGTGTACATACACAAAAGCAATGGAAACTTGAGAACCGTCACCCAATACGCAAGGGAATAATATCATGTCATATCACTAAGATATGTAGTGGATGCCAGCTCATGTAGAGCTCAATATCTCAACATTATTATAGCGTGATAGTTGTAACGATCTTTTCTAAAAAACTATCAAATCTATGAGTTTTACTATTCTTTCATGTGAAAATTTATATGTGTTATATTAACTAATCGATTATAATATAGTACATCAATAGTGTTATAATTAAAATATATATCCATGAACTCGTTAATAGGTAGTATTGTTCAAACTCTATTGTGTACATAGATTAACCATAGCTATATTGTCTATAAATAATATTTTTAATATTTTAAAATATTATTTTCTATTTTTAAAAATAAAATATATAAGAGATTCCTAAATAGTGTATATGAGTCATGAAAAATAAAAAACATACTTTTGATGACAATTGACTTGAAATCATCGTTTTTGCGTATAAAAATTCTAATTTTGGAATTATGTCTATGATACCTTATCAACTAGGTCTATTCTAGTCAAATTGAGTACATATATGTCTATATTCTAAGTTTGTATAAGAAAGTTACAACAAAAATAAGTTACAAGACTATTTTAGGATAGTTAAGACTACATATATACATGGCGTTTCTATTTCTTACTTTTTCTTTTTTTGAGTTATGTATATTAATTTTCTCTTATGTTCTTGAATTTCATTATGATAATTGACATCAAAAGTAGAATTAAGAGTTATGCATATACATCTAATTTGGTATATCATACATGTTAGAATGGGCTTTTCTTGAGAAATACATTTTAGAAATTCACATAAAAGACAATTAATTGAGGCAATTTTGATTCTTCATCTTCATCCAAAAATTTGAGATTGTGATTGTGAATGAGATTGAGAGTGAGAATGAAATTGGGATCCCTTATCATATATATGATATTATCTCAGGGGTGTTTGGGAGGTTCGAGCTCCATATTGGAGTACATGTTGTGATGTTTTATTGTTTCTACTCTATAGACTTAATAAGATATTATATGGACTTCTCTTCTTCTTTATTTTCTCCATATTTTTTTAAATTCAATTTGATTGGCTATGTGATTTATTATGATTATGAAGGAGTCATGTTACAAGTGGTATCAAAGCAATTCTGATTTGTGAATATAGAAAGCTTGGAGCAAAAACATCAAGCAATACGAAGAAACTATTTAATTTCTTCTTAGTGATATGAGAAGAGAAAAAGCTAGCAAGGAAGCTATAAAGATATCAAAGATCATCATGGATCTATGAGGTGAAGCAAATACAAGCTATATCGGTGGGTTGACTAAAAAGCCACCTTAACAATCTAGGTCACAAAATCAAGTAAAGAGAAAAGAAATATCTTTTGAAGATGATGCTAGAGAATCTACTATTAAGCACGATGATTTTCTTATCAACTTAAAGATGAAAGGAAGATTTAACTATGAAGCTGATGTTTAGGAGAGTGAATATAAATAGTCAATAAGAAAGTGATGGAGATAATCAATAAAACTATATCTATATGAAACACAATAGTAGTGTAAGGATTATCTGAGATTATGTGATCTTTGAATTTGATATTTTCTCTATGATTCTTCATAACAATTAAAACATATAAGCAACTTTCTCTATTTTATTTGCCTTATTTTTGAAATATTATTGTACATATTTTTACATTGGTTAGATATTATTTTGTAGTTTATTTCAATGAAAAGATATTTATATTAAATTTTTATTTTATTTGAACTCATAAGAAATACAATTTTTTGTAGAAAAAATAAATTTCTTATGCTTCAGTATATTTGAAAATTATTCTACTCATAGAGTGGCAAAAAAGAATATTATATCTATTAGGCATATAGTTATGTATTTAATTTATAATAACTAAGGTGCAATTGTATTGTTCTATTCTTTGTCAATATGGTTATAGAAAATACTTTTTACCACTTATTAAATCATAAATTTTAAATTTCTTTAATTTGGTTTAGGATGTTGAAGTTGTATTCTAGAAAAAATCTCTTTAAATATTTCTTTAAAGAGAATTCTTTTAAAGGAGAAGACAATGATGATTTAATTGACGATTTTAAGGAAAACATATTTAAAAATACTAAATATCATGCTTACAATTTTAAAAAGAAAAAAATTAATACAAATCTTCTTAATTAGTTGAATTTTTTAAATCTTAAAAAAGAATATTTGATTATTTATATTTATATATTTAAAACCTTTTATTGAGAGTTTCAAGATGATTAAGATAGTTATTTTCTTTATTTAGTAAAGACTTGATTTAAGAGTAATGCGATGATTATTTTGTAAGTTTCTTTAAAGTGAATAGACTTTTTCTACTAAGAAATTATCTTATTTCATAGATTAGTTTTTACATGGAATATATGCTTTAATCCAATTAATTAAATTAGTATGAGAAAGAAAGGGAGGTATCTAATCTCTAACTTTTATGTAGCATATCATGCAACTATCTTAGGAATATTTAAGCTATATGATACTCAACATATAAGTCCTCACTTCTCTTGCTTATACTAGTAAGTTCTAATATATTCTCAATATTCATTCTTTTATAAATTATATGAATCATATAGAAAGTAAAGTAAATGAATTGTATATATTAGAGTATGTTAAATTCAATATACTCTTAAGTGCCTTGCGTGCGTCCGATCGTCTGTGTGACATGTACGCACACATGCACTCCATCATCCAGTCTGTGGAAAACCTATCTGTTGTGGTAGGTATCGGAAACTCCTCATGGAAGGATGCTACTATGTAGTCCTTGCTCCCCTTCGGTATGTTCTTCCAATGATCCAAGACGTTGTGCCGAAAAACTTCTTGGCACAACTTTCTCATACAAGCCATCACCTTCTTCCCTCATTATTCATGATGATGGATCCTATTCTATAATCTACAAGGTATCCATACCCCTCTGGGGTATGCCTAAGATGTGTCATCTCCCACCTGCGACGTGGGTACGTGGGTAGTATCTCTTAGAGTAGTACCCATAGGGGTGCCACATGCAGATGGCTACGTGGGTAGTATCTCTCAGAGTAGCACCCATAGGGGTGCCACCTATAGATGGCTGAGAAAAAGCTTGAGTGATTGGAGTAGACATTCCCACAAGTGTGACAAATCCCATAGGTGACGCAACTCCAGCCCGCCACGAGAGCAGAAGTAGCACATGTATCCCGAGTCGACCGTGGGCTCACTACATTCATGTGTCAGAGAGAGAACTAGGGAGAGAGAAAGAGGAGAGAGAAGACTGCAGAAGAGAGAGAAAGACTACAGGAAGAGAGAGAACAAGAGTGATGAGGAGAGAGAAAGACTAGATTTAGAGAGAGAAAGACAGGAAAGAAGGGGAAGCCATAGAAGGTCTGAGCAAGAAGGGAGAGAAAGTCTGTAATTGTATTAATGTGTCAAAAAGATGTGAAAATTCACATCTTCTCTCCTTTTATACCAATGTCAATGTGACATGGCATAATATCAATATTATTAACACTAATTTGTTATTCCCAACTTCTTACAATCCATCCCTTCCCAAAAGTTTTTGTCCTAAAAAACAAACCTAGAAACAACTAGAAAGAAGATGGATAGAATAGAGTACTACTCTGTTTTACAACTTTACAAATGGAAAATGAATGAAAAATGACCATTACATGAGCTGAATTTGAAGAACGGAAGTAAGCCCTAGCTATATATAGGATTTGAAATACTTTAGGAGCAAATGGAGCCATAAAGTCTTCAACAAATAATCCCAGAACAAAGTAGGTAGCTTGTTGAGTAAACAGTCCCTGCTCTGACCAAATCTGCCATAACTTTTGATAGAAGTGTCCAAATGAGATGTACCATATATCAAAACAAATCTCTTGAAGAGTACTTTAAGCCCATATAGATAGCTTAATTCTAAAAATTAGGTACGATAAAATTTGTTCTAAAACAGCGTGTTGTCCTGAACTAGTCTGCATCATTACTAGCTCCATAAGCAATAGGCTTCAGCCACACCAATGTCTCCCTCAAGTATGGATACTCATCCAATATACAATCAGGTCTTCAAGAAGCCTCTTCAAATGGTAAACCTCTCCATTTGATAAAAAATTCCACAATAGAACGTGATCGAAGCTTCTTTTCATGCTGACCTATAACAGCCTCTAGGATGTACTGAACAAGACCATCTTCATCAATGGGTGGTAGCTCATCAACTATATCCACTGGATCACCATAATAGGGCTTGAGCTGACTAACATGGAAGACATTATGAATCTTTGTAGAAGAGGGAAGCTCTAATTTGTATGCCAAATCTCCAATTCTCTTAAGGATCTTGTAAGGGCCATAAAACGTGTGGCAAGCTTATTACTAGATCCATCTTTTAACGTAGAGTACTTGGATTTGGGCACCTTCAACAAAACCAGCTCTCCTTCTTGAAACTCTAAAGGCCTCCTCTTCTCATCAGCATACATCTTCATTTGATCTTGAGCCTTCCTTAGATTCACCTTGCATTGCTAAAGAAGGGTCTGCATTCTTTCCAACTCCTCCTTCCCAAGAGGATTGATCTTTTCATTAAAGATGACTGTGGGTAAGGGCACCTTGTAACCATACAAAGCCTCAAAGTGTGAAACTCCTATGCTCGCATGAGTGGAATTGTTATAAGCAAACTCAGCCAAGTGTAACCAAGAATCCCATGAGGTTTGGACATCATAGCAAAAATGGCGAAGATAAGTCTCCAACCATTTATTAATTCTCTCTATCTGTCCATCAGTTTGAGGATGATAAGCTGTAGATGGAGCCAATTTAGTGCCCATAGATGTAAATACCGCCTGCCAAAAGTTACTCATAAACTTTGAGTCCCTATCATGGACAATCACCTACGGTAATCCATGTAGTCTAAAAATATGCTCCATAAACTGGTTGGCCACTTGAGAAGCAGTAGACTGAATCTTTGTTGGGATAAAATGAGCTGCTTTGGTGAGTCTGTCAACCACCACATAAATACTATTCCACCCCTTCTTAGTAGTAGGTAAGCCAGTAATGAAATCCATAGTAATATGAGTCCATTTACTCGTAGGAATAGGCAATGGTTGTAACAAAACTCCTGGCTTATGGATGCTATCCTTATTTTGCTGACAAGGCATACACTTCATAACGAAGTCCTTGACAGCTTTCCACATTCCTTTCCAATAAAAGCTTTTGTTGATCCTGTCATAAGTCTTGAAAACTCCCAAGTGTCTAGCTAAAGGCGAAGAATGTAACTCCTCCATAATTTTCTACTTAAAAGAAGTAGAGGGAATAACAATCTTGCCTTTCCACCAAATAAGACCATTTTTAAGCTGGTAATGTGAGTTTTCTTCCATAAGACCTTGCTGTAATTTCTGAAAGATTTGGCTGAATTCCTCGTCTAAAAGATAGGCCTCCTGTAGTTCTTCAATCCAGTCATTATGTAATTCTGTCATAGCTGAAACTTTGCACGCCCACATACGAGAAAGAGAATCAGCCACTATGTTATCTTTGCCCCTTGTACGAGTGATGACAAAATCATAATTCTATAATGTAGCTACCCAACGACGTTGCTTTGGACTGAGATTTGACTGAGTAAGGAAATATTTGAGTACCCGGTGATCACTATGTACTCTGAATCGGCTGCCATATAAGTAATGGTGCCACTTCTTGATTGCATGTAGGATAGCCAATATCTCCTGATCGTAAACATTCATGGCCATCTCCTTATCTGTAAGCTTATGACTCTCAAATGCAATTACTCCATGCTCCTGAAGCAAAACAGCCCCAATGCCATGGCCACTGGCATCACACTATATAGTAAACTCTTTGGAGAAATCCGAGCATACTAAAATAGGAGCAGAACTAAGGAGTTCCTTTAACTAGTTGAAGCTGTTATCTACAAGAGCATCCCAAAAGAAAGCCTCCTTCTTCAACCTGTCAGTCAAAGAAGCTGCAATTGCCGCATAATGCTTTAAAAATCGGCGATAAAATGAAGATAGACCAAGGAATCCTCTAAGAGAGGTAGTAGTAGTAGTAGGCGTTAGCCAATCTCTTATGCATTGCACCTTCTTGGGATCAACCTATATTCCATTTTCACTGACTATATGTCCCAAGTATTCCACTTCAGTCTGCATGAAAGAGCACTTCTTCTCCTTAGCAAAAAGCCTATGATGTCTCAATACATAAAAAACGCTCCTCATATGTGCCAAGTGATCCTGTAAAGTCTTGCTATAGATCAAAATGTCATCAAAGAACACCAAGACAAACTGAAAGAGGAAAGGTTGCAAGATCTTATTCATCAGGCTTTGAAAGGTAGATGGAGTGTTTGTAAGCCCAAATGGCATCACCAAGAAATGATAGAACTCATGATCAGTCCTAAAAGCAGTCTTGACATCATCACTCTTTCACATGCGAATCTGATGATACCCTGATCTCAAATCAATCTTCGTGAAGAATTGAGCCCCCTTAAGCTCATCAAGAAAATCATCAATCTTGGGTATAGGATACCTGTTCGTCACTGTTATCTTATTGAGATCCCTATAGTCAATGCACATTCTGAAAGATCCATCTTTCTTTTTGACTAACAGGACTGGAGATGCGTAAGGTGAAGAACTTGGTTCAATGAATCCCATTTCAAGAAGTTCTTTGATTTGCTTGGCTACTTCCTCTTGTTCACACTTTGATAATCTGTAAGGTGGCTTATTGATTGTCTTTGAGTTGGGCTCCAAATCAATGGGGTGATCCACCGCTCTCTTAGGAGGCAATGAAGTAGGTACTTCAAACAAATCTCTATACTCCTCAAGAAGAGCTGTCAAGGCTCGATGGTTTGCTAAATTATTGGGCTAATCCTGTATTTCTTTGTTCAAATGTAAAACAAATATTTGTGAGCGCTTCTTGTACTCTCTTTTGAGTTGTTGAATGGTGATAAGCTGAAAATAAGATCTACTAGGAATTCCCTGTAAATGGATAAGCTGTCCATTGGAGATAAACTCCATATATAACTGTGAGAAATCCATAGTGATCCTGCCTAATGTCATCAACCAATCACAACCAAGTACAATATCTATGGGCTCCATTTCTAGAGTGATGAGGTTTACTTTGGCTTCAAAATTTTCAGCCAATTGCAAAGAAACCTGTGGGCAAATCTGTGTGCTGATTTCTTCTTCACCATTAGCCACTTGAACTCTAATGGGCTGCTGTAAGTCTGTGGGAACACAATTTAACTTTTCCATGATGGACTTATTGACAAAACTATGAGTACTGCCACTGTCTATCAGGACGAACACTGGCTTTCCACATATGCTTCCCTTCATACGAAGTGTATTAGGGCTCTTAGATCCCGTCCAAGCATCCATAGAGATAGAACAATTAGTGGCAGCAAGCGACTCATCACAAGATCCACAGGGTCAAACGGAACATTTCCACCTGGATCAAAAGAAAAACAGTCGGCTAGATCATAAAAGTACTCCTGTCCAACTTCCTCCTCAAGATCTTCATTTTTAGCATTAATTGCCACTGCATTAGCTTCATCTATGTCATCTTCAAAATTCTCAAAAACTCGCATACTCTGAAGCTTAGGCTTGACATTTTTGTATACACACTTTGAAGCATGATCAGGTGTATACTTTTCTCCACACTTGAAACATAAGCCCTTGTCCTTCCTTTCCTTGTAAAGATCCATGGGAATAGATTTGGGATTTGTATTAGCTGAAATGGACTTAGGCTTGTTGTCCCCCTGTTTGAATTCAACTTTCGCACTGTTTGCTATCCTGAAATTACTTTGAGGCCTAGAAGCATTAAATGGAGGATAAGTTGGTACTCGTAAGCTCTCATTAGGCACATGATTACTGCCATAAGTGTTACCAACTTGTCCCTACTTTAAAACAGTCATTGGCTGTCCAAAACCAGGCTAAAATGAAGATTCTTTCCTATACTTTCTTCCATAGCGCTCTGGAAGAACAATAGCTTTGAAAAGTGAAGTAGGATTTTGTGCCATAACATCAGCTGATAAAGACGGTTCCAAACCATACATAAAATTGTGAAGCTTAGCCTCATCACTGATGCTTTCCACATACATGGTCAAGTTGAGGAATTGGTTTGCATACTCTCTTACACTTAGGCCCCTTTGTTCCAAACCATACCATCTCCGTGCTAACTTCTCTTTCTCAAGAGACAAAACAAAGACTTCAGCCACCATAAGTGCCTTGAAAGCTTCCCAATTCTCTACAAATATATTTTCTTTCTTGATATACCTCCACCAAGTATGGGAAAATCCTTCTAGATGCAAGGAAGCAAAGTGAATCTTCATATCATCAGTTTTAGGGTATATATCAAAGTAGGACTCCATCTTAGAGGTCCATTCCTCTAAGTATGATGGTGAAGATGACTGGCCATTAAATTTGGCTAAAACAAATTTGTCCTTAAACTCCCTTTCATGAAAGGGTTGCTGTCCCAAAATTGGCTGATCAGGATTATCAAGTACAGAGCCTCCAAATTGAGACGGAAATCTTCCAACAGGTGGTTGAGAATTACTATGTAATCTTCCTGTTGGTAGAACACCCTAGAATTTTGAGTATGCAGTCCAAAAGCTTGAGTATTGGCCCCATTCAAACTGCCCAAATAGTTATCATGCCTCTGTGAAGCTTCTCCTACTTCGTACTGACTATTTGGAATGCCTCTTCTTCCAATAGTCCCATTTTCATGACCATTTTGATTAGATGGCTGAAGTGGGCTGAAGGGCCACTGCTTGAACAAGCCTTCTCATTAACTTCTCTTGATGCCATTTGCAACGGCATGAATGTAGAGATTTGTGCCATGAGTTGTTCATTGGATTCCACCAACTTATCAATAGAAGCCTTGGTCTGATAAGTAGATAGAACCATCTGCTCCATTCTTTACAAGATGGCCTCATGTTGTTCCCTATGTCTTTGTTCATGGGCACACAGAGTATTATTGAGTATACTAACTTCTCCTTATTGTTGAAGCTCTTCAGGGTTCTCTTGAAGTGTACTATCCATCATGGAATCCCTGATTTTCTGAGCATAATCCTCCTGGACCTTATTTTTTCCTTTATGTCCTGCCATATTAGTGCAGTCCTACAGTACCCCCTGTTAGAAAAACAGCTACAACTTTGGCTAGGAAGCTCCGATTTCAGAAATTTTTTGTGCGAATCGAAGCTAAGAATGCCCTCTTCGAGATGAGCTATAGCACGCTATAACAGGTTTAGGACAGAAAATTCTATAGCTGGATTTCAGAGTCTGAACTGTGCAGTCCTACACCCTCTGTCTAGACCTATAAGTGCCCTATTTTGACTCTGTAATGCAAGATAGTAACCCCAAATGGCTACCAAACCCTGCAAAAGGGTATATAGGACCTGTGGGTACCCTGTAGTACATGCACCTGTGCTTCAGTAATAAATGGTGTACCGATAACCACCTGTAAATACCTTGTAAGTGACTTGTAAATTCCCTATTTTACCCTGTTTTGGTCCTGTAGGTACTTGAGTCCTTGGAAAGTCTTCAACCTTTAATCCTCCACTCGATGTACCTATGTGAGTGATAAAACGGCATGACAGGCTCCCTAAACGGGCTCTGAATCACCGGGAGGTGGGCAAAGTTTCCCCCGGGTCAATTGGTTGCACCCCTTCGGGATCTTCGATAGTGAGGGAGGGTCACCTCTCTTTCGTCCCACTATCTCCCCCGGCATCCACCTTTTTCCTCGGTGGGAATATCAACATGGCAGAGGCTAGTGTTCTAAGCAATCAGCATGATATACATTTCTGAAATATTCATTCAGCCTTTCATGAGATGCAATTGAATGAGATTTTGAAAAATTGGGATAGAAGAAGGGTCTTACCGATGCAATTCAGCGACTCATTGATTGCTAGTACTTACCCTTTTACAATATTTCAACTTGGGCAAAAGAAATTTAGCCAATCAATCATATTAACTACTCCAGGTGATTGTTAGGCAAGAAGTTCAGGGGTTTGAGAGAAATGAACAGATCTTAGTGCTGAACTTCCATGAAACCTGCAGGAAACTCCAGGAAAGGGGAAAGAGAACTCCCTCTTTTCAAAGTAACCACAGTTTGTTCCCAAACTAACCCCGGTTAACCATCCTTTACCCTAGTTACCACCATTTTTGCATGAAATTTAATGACGTCCAGCCATTTAAGCCATTATCCGCCATATTTGACCTTGGATATCTCTAGATGTAGTATCTTACTAACTGTAGATGTCCTGCAGCACTCCATTAGTCACTGTCTTGTGCCATTTTTGTTTGAAATTGATTTTGAAATAGGAAAATGGGACTGAAAATGGAAGAAAAGAATGGATCAAAGACTCAAGCTCTGATACCACTTGTCAGAGAGAGAACTAGGGAGAGAGAAAGAGGAGAGAGAAGATTGCAGAAGAGAGAGAAATACTGCAGGAAGAGAGAGAAGAAGAGTGAGGAGGAGAGAGAAAGACTAGATTTAGAGAGAGAAAGACAGGAAAGAAGGGGAAGCCATAGAAGCTGTGAGCAAGAAGGGAGAGAAAGACTGTAATTGTATTAATGTGTCAAAAAGATGTGAAAAATTACATCTTCTCTCCTTTTATACCAATGTCAGTGTGACATGGCATAATATCAATATTATTAACACTAATTTGTTATTCCCAGCTTCTTACATCATGTCTCCGTAGCATCCCCTAGAACCACTCCCTCCGTCTGGCCCAAGTGTGGAGCATCGACCTTGTCTGCTGGAAACTGAAGCATCAAAGTGTACCGAAGTAGATCTAATAGAACAGCCTGATGGTGTTTGAGACAGCTCCTGGTCCGCTATATCTCTGAATTGAGCCATATGATCTAAAGACATACACGTAAAGATCTCCTATAGCTCCTCGTCCCTCATTCCTCGACTCATCGTGCTGATCTAAATATACACAAAGGTCACCTACACAGACTAAAATTGATGTTAGCATAATCAATATAAATCATATAAAGCACGGCAATATAAATCTTTAAGAATGATCTTACTTAAAATGCATATCTTATGTACCCTTATAAGTGATTCATCAACAAATTGAGTAGGTGGATGCTCCAAGTATGAAGTACCCTATGGTCCCATGTCAATCTCTTGACACAACTCCGCATACACTGGAAGGTCGATAGACATGTCACCACAAAAGGATGAGTCCACCTCATTCTCAAAGAATTCTTAGACTCCTATATTTCCATCATTATTACCTGATTCTAGCTCCTTTACATGCTCCAATCTTTCGGTGGCCTCCACCCCTTGCAATATTGACCTCTCTATTTGTATATTGTCCTCATTGATGCTCGGAACATTGCTTTGATCATATACTCTTGCACTTCAGGGAGCTGAAGGTATAACATACGACCATTGAGGTTGTCGGGGGTTTGGATAGAAAATTACCTCTTCAAAAATCACGTACAAGAGAGATTTAACTTTTGTGACATGTATCATGTCGTAATAGAATTTAAAAAAAAATGATTTCATACACCTATTTACAATGGACCAGCAACACAAACGTGTCGCGCAAATCGGTCCATTTTTTTTCAGAATCTATTTCGAGAAATCCAGATGGACCTCATCAAACTGTTGCTCTAGCTCCTTCAAGTACCACTTTGAACCACTGTACATCAAGTAGGATCATGGAGAAGATACGGTCATCCACCATGACAATACTTTGCAAGTTTCCAAAATACTCCATCTCATCTATAACCATGTTTGTATCTGTTGCTCATCGTCGGTTCTCTTGCTCGAACTTTGCCATGATACCATAATCTTTTCTAGAGCGCATTTTGTCAATATGCCATCCGCATGACCATGCCGCACTATAGATTTTGTAATGTACATTGAAACACTCAATTAGTTGTCTCATATAAAATATAGATACGACAAACCCTAAACACGTCATCACCTTTGGACTACATCCCCTCGAGAATTTCCATTCCTCAGTAGAGACCTCCACCCCTTCGCGAGACGCTACGGTCAAAGCTCCATGGAACCATCATGTGGACATAAACCACAACATCTCCTCCATGCCCTCAGGATATCGAATCGGTCGATGGCATGCAAAAATTCAGATCACGCTTTTTCCTGATCTTTCCTAGCTTGCTGGTACCTAGCAAGCCATGTCTCCACGGAGGCATGGTGCAATATACAAAAGCAATTCACTTTCTCCTCCATTGCAGCATCCATTCTTTTTTCTATCCCATTTTCAACCACCACATCTCTGGTAAGTCTATCATCGTCCTTCAGGGACCATAGCATATTGTTATCTGACTTCACCATTGGTAGCCATTGTGAAATATGCACTAACGCCTCAGACACGAACCAACCTTCAACCATGCTACCTTCTAACCAAGCTCGTTGTTGCACAAAGTCTTTCAGGGTTTTAGTGAAGCGCTTTAAGAAGAACATCCATCACATATGGACAAGTCCAACAATCTCCACTTCATCCACAAGATCACAAGAAGGTGGATTTGTATTGTGAGCATGCTGGTAGGCAGGTATTTCTCAAGGAGATAGACCGTCTCCACTGCTCCTCGCCTTACGGATTCAATAGAGGAAGTCTTAATCTCCTTCTGTGAGATCCATTGCACTAAAGTTGACAACCTGTAAATCGCCCTGTGTATTTGTGGACTAAGGTATCGTGTGATCGCGATCAGTAGTACAAACTGCCACAAATGAGGAAGCATTACGAACAACGACTACACTCCAAATAGCAAAATATACAGGCACTTACAATCCATTTGTAGTAAAAACCTTACATATCTTATGCCAAGCATGGGATTTTAGCCCTGATAATTGGTCGTCTTTAGAAAACATGGACCTGAGAGAATGCATCATACTCGTTGGAGTGTGGATAGACTTGACTATTTGCTTCACAATGTACTCTTCTTTAGTGAACAAAACCTAAGGAGCACCAGGTAGCTTCAAAAAACCATCAGCAGTCGACTGCGGCCAAAGCACCTCCATCTTACCTATCTCCTTTAAATACATTAGTGCCCCTACAATGTCTCTCTTTCCTGTGATATGGTCCCATAGTAAGCTGCCCACGTTCTTGAAAATATACATGGGATCCAACAAGTGGTTGATTTATAAGTGGGTCCAATACGACAACTTGCAGAAAATTAAGAAATGTCACATTCTATTTGTATATGACTTTGTGTGGACCATTTTCAGCTCGTACTAGCTTTGGGCATTCATACGTGTTGGAGGTCGTCCAGCAAAACCTTCCCTGAGTTCATGACCCTCTGGCAAGAAAGTGGCATGTCCTTGATATACCATCTTCCTCATGGTTTGTGACCTTCAGGAGTCTAATTGTGGTCCATACAATGGACATGCATGATAACCTGAGGTAACGAGACATGTCCCAACACCTCTATCCAGTGAATACAAACTTGCACGAGCTATGATAGATATTACCAACGAGAATAGAAGTCTATTTACTTGAGCACTCTTCGAATCCCAAAAAGTCATGCATAGTACACATGAGGATGGCTCGAATATTGGTAGACCGTCGACCATCATGCTTGCTCATATCTTCCACGGTGACCCCCTCCTCCCACAAAATCATAAGCTCATCGACTAATGGACGAATATACACATCCATATTTTTGACTTTGTAGCAGCCGGAAACGAGCAAGCTAAGGATGAGATGTCCTCTCTTCGTAGAAAGCCATGGAGGGATATTGTAGTTGACAAGGACTATAGGCCACACACTGTAAGAAGTTGAGCGCATAAGACTAAATGGGTTTACGCCATCCATAGCAAGATTGATCCAAAGATTCTTTGGCTCTCAGGAAAAGCCTGGAAAGGTAAGTCAATGTGGCTCCATGTGCGTGAATCCATTGATATTCATTGAACTCCATCTGTGGATCTATTTTGCGCATGCCACATTGTCAAGTTCTCCATATCGGATGTATGAAACATGTGGTTTATGCGGGGGATAAGCAAAAAGTGTCCAAGAACTTTTTGAGGGATGGTTTGTTCTTGCAAGTCCTATCGATACCTGTGAACACCACACTTTGGACATGTCTCCATAGTCTCATATTCTCCTCGAAATAGTATGCAATCGTTGATACATGCATGGATGATGTTATAGTCTACGCCAAGCTTTCATAAAAAATATCACGCATCATCACGAGACTCAGGCATGGTATTTACAAGTGGTAATATATGATACTTCAACAACCTGAAAAAAATCATAAAACACCATGAAAAAGCACAATTTTTTTTATGATAGTACTGAAAAGAAATCAACGAAGCGTACGTACAAGGTATCTAAACAACTTGGTCACACTCGCATCACTCCACCTATATTTTGCTTATACACTTAGGAGTGTAAGCAATGTCTTTAGGCGAGATACTCGGCACCCATCATATAATGGTATGGATGCTTCCTCTCTAAGTGGATCAGATGTCTCGACATCCATAGGCATCAATGTATCAATCATTGCCTCCATCTCAAGCGCAAGATTGTAAGAAAGTCTTAAAGGCTGCCTCTCTCCTCTGGTATTGACAGTATAGATTGGGTAGTATCTTCCAAATGGTGGATTGGCTCAGGCACTCCATCCATTGCATGCCCACAAACTCTTCTAACTGGCCGCAAAGGGTGCACTCCTCCTTGGAATGAGACGTCACCTCCCTGGATAGAAAATTTGCCAGTCACACCCAATGTTTTTGTATATGATATTCAAATAGCTTGTGAATACAATGCATGATTGATATACACTTTTCTTACCGTTTGCTCAAAATCTAAGATTGCCTCATCAATGATCTCTGATTGAAACTCACCGAAGCATCATACGTGTTCTATAAACAATCAACGTTTTCATCTATTTGCCAGCTTACATTGAGAGCAAGGACATGGGACATGCTGATTAAGATATGCCTCGCGATCTTTAACATCACGACCTTTTTCATTTTCCATTTGGTCTGCATTACGACAAACAATTGATTTTTGTTATCATTTTTTTTTTCTTTCTTAAATTGTTTGAGAATGGATTTTTTCTATTGTAACTCAACAAAATTAACATATGTAAAGTCTCCACCCACCCACAAATTTATGTATGTCAGAGCGTTTCCTATCTCGTGGTATTGCACCAGACCTCACCGGACCTCACCACCACCACCACCACCACTACTACTATTACTACTATTACTACTACTACTACTATCACTACTACCATGACTACCACAACAACAACAAACAAGAAAAGAAGAAATTAAACAACAACTACTACTACTACCACTACCGCTACCACTACTACTACTACGACTACCACCACAACAACAAACAAGAAAATAAGAAATTAAACAACAACAACTACCACTACCACTACCATTACGACTACCACTACCACTACCACTACCACTACTACGACTAGCACAACAACAACAAATAAGAAAAGAAGAAATAAAACAAAAATAACAACAACAACTACTACTACTGCTACTATTGCAAAAAAAAAGAATAAATTAAAGAACCACTACTATTACTACAAACAAGAAAATAAGAAATTAAAGAACTACTACTACTATCACCACTACTACTACTACCACTACAAACAAGAAAAGAAGAAATTAAAGAACTACTACTACTACTGCTGCTATTGCTGCTACTACTACAAACAAGAAAAGAAGAAATTAAAGAGCATAATCTTACCCTCTCTTTGTTTCTTATTCATTCATTCTCCTCTCTCCCTCCCTCTCTCTCTCTTTCTCTCTTTCTCTATTATGTTTAATGTTTTTTTCCTATCTCTCTCGTTCCTTCTTTTCTTTTCTCTCTTTCTCTCCCTCTCTCTTTCTCTCTCAATAAACATGATTTTTAACAAAACCAAGCAAAAGAAAAGGAGAAAAAACAAAAAAAAAGCAAGAGGATTAAACAATGCACTCACTGCAAAGGCCGCAGGATGGATTCGGTAGCTCCTCTGCGCAACGGCGGCTCCTCTTCGCCCTCCGTACACTTCCTACTATTCTTCGCAAATGGCAGCGGCAGTGGTGAGAAGATTTCCTTCTCCCTCTTTCTCTCTTTCTCTCCCTCTCCCTCTCAAATGAAAGATGTAGTTCACTCTCCCTTTCGTTCTCTCTTCGTTCATTCGTGCAAAATAATGCGATCGGATTTCGGCTCGTGTTTTTTCACCTGAGTACCATCACTATTTGCATAACGACACAAATAGCGACGCCGCTAGGACTACATCGTACTATACAAAGTGTTACCTTCATATGGGCATGTTACCAAGTGATGGTAAGCTCCACATACTATGAATTCCTTGTATGGGCCTAGTTATATAAATTCAACCATATTTTTCTATTATATACAATAGTAAGGAGCCTCCATTATGCTATTCTAAAATCACTTCAACTTAGCATTCTTCATCTACTTCAAGCATCCACTTATTGTAGACAAGCATACACAACTGGTATTGATCCCTATGTTCAAAGATTTATGCTAAAAATTCAAGATAGGAACGTGTAGCATGAATGTTGTATTTTTCTCTATTTCCCATAGCTCATATGAGCCACAAACTCACTCCTTTGCCACCCCAATCAATACCTTGAAGGTCCAGGAGTATTCAGCTTTGTTCCTCTTTACCAAAGCCTCCAACTTGCATGATTATGAACACCCTTCTTCTCCATGGTTTTTCCTAGCCCTCCATAATAGTTTTAGATGATTTGCATCTTTTTTCTCCTATGCCTTGTTGGCCCTATTCTCCTCTCTTTTCTCCACTTTCCCTTGTCTAGCTCCCATATAACCTATCTTTCCATGTCCTATGTATAGAGATCCCAAAAGGCACAAATTTATAGGTTTTCATCTGCCTTCATAGTATGGACATAAAATCATATGATACCACAATCTAAATGCATAAATGATATGTGATGTATTCAGTACTATACAACTACACTTGTTTTAGAAAATTCAAGATCCCTCTCTATTATTTGACCAATTGACACAATATTATTTGTTATGCTAGGGATATACATGAAATCACCTTAATTGTTTGCCTCTAATCATTATTTGCTTCTATGGGTACACTCCCCACATGAATAATATTATGTTTACTATCATCACTTGTGTGCACAAGTGATGCTTGAATCACTAGATTCATGCTTCCAAACTACTTGAGATGTGATGTCACATGATTACATACCACACTTCATTTGGTTTGTAAATAGCACCAAATGCAAGATGCATAGCTTTAAAAACATCCTACATGAGATTGATCATTGATGCACGATTACTTTGAAAATTTTCCTAGTCATATACCCTCCTCTTTCTAGCATATCCTTCTCTAAACTAATTATTTTGAGCCTAATTTCCTTGATGATTTTGGTAATTATGCTGGCATATTCTTATTGTCGAACATATCCTTTTTCCTTTTCCTCTATGTTGGCTACCATTGGCCACTAATGCATGGTCATATTTGCTAGATCTTGCATTAATACTAGTGCCAAAATGATCCCTTCTTTTATTAGCCTTGTTTCTTCACTAATAAACAGTGGGATGAGAACATTGAATGTTCTAATATTCTCTGCAATATTTATACTAGTGGGAGAGGACTCATACTCTTTTTCCAATGTAGGCAAGTTCCTACTAAGCTATCATCATGAAGACCTACATCAATACTCCTCAACCAAGACATAATCTTCTAGATCATTAATGCATAGACTTGAATACTCAAGGATTCCCTCTCTACATCATGTAAGCCTTGCATTCTCAAGGATTCCCTCTCTACATCATGTAAGTCTTGCATAAGGTGTAGCTTGTAAGCTAGTAGCCATTTCTTATGATGTTAGAAACTTTGTCTAATTTTGACTATAAATCAACAAATTCTTTCTTTAGTTTTGCTCAATAACTTTGAAACAAACCATCAACCACTTCAAATGAATAAGAATGCATGTATAGTAGCAACCTTCAATGAGTAGTTGTCCCAAAATAGGTCTAGACTATTCTATGTCAATAGAGATGTGTAAACCTTACAGAATGAAGTATGTAACCATAGAAATTTGTAAAGCTTATGCTCTTCAACTTCAGTTCTTGAACACCTCAAGGTGACATTGGTGAAGGGCATGACAAGCTTTCATTTCCTTGCATGAATTCGACAAGATGCTCTTTGTTGATAAAGAATAATGGAAGATAACCCCAAAATGATTTATTGAAACATCCTCCATCTTCTTTCTTTGCTAGTCATGATGAGACCTTGTAGAACTTCAAAGCTAATCATACTCTTCATGAGCATCCATGTATCCTTCGAAAAGCCTCACAACCACCATTGAACTCTTTATGAGCTCTAATACCATGTTGCAATTTGATAGGTGTCATATACGCACACACTTATAGACAACAATGGTGAAATGGAGCTGTTTGAGATTGTCTTATATTTCTTAATGTGCATACTCCAAATGAGCTTGTTGCTACTCAATGATTGGAAATGTGCCTTATATATCTTTTTGGCACTCACTACATACACAAGTACTCTATCTCCAATTAGATACAAAATAAGGATGGATTATCTATTCTTCTTATTTACCATGCATCATGTGCTCCATCCATCTAGTGTGAGCAAGTGGATATTATAGTCCGCGATCATTGTATGCTTCAAATATTTCCACACCATGGATTTGTGCACTTCCTCACAAAATTGGCTATTCCATGAAAGAAACCCTAGACCACTCTTCAACCCAAGCCAAGTTTATGGTTAGGGTAGTAAAAGTTATTCTGAATTTGTATGCCAACTTGCACAAAACCTAGCCTTTCCTTCCTTGTTGTGGCTTCCTCTAGTGTCATCACATCTTCCCTAGACTCTATTTGGGTATCCAAAAAACACTCCACGAGCCGTTGGTAACAATATCATTTTGATTTTTACAACCTACAAATACAGAAAGGGTGCATTCATACTTGGGGAAGTTACTATATCTATATCCTCTGCATCACGTGCAAATATCCTTAGATTTTGTGAGTTTTTTAAAAATAGAATATAACCATTTTTTTTTCAATCTATAAATAACCCCTTTATATTACACCTTTATGTATTTAAGAAATGTATAAGTATAGTATTTTAAAAATACCTTATTTTGAACCCATGTGATGCACACATATATTGATGAGTAACTTACCCGAGCATCCATAAAACAAAGTTCTACATACATTTGGTTGTATTTATAGAAAGAACATGCACACACACAAAGAGATATTCCGCCTTTACTAGCTTGCTCTAAAGTTACCTAGCACATGCAAGTGGCTTGCTTATTAAGCTCGGATATTTGTAAAAGGATGATTTTTCTACGTCCAGTAGTTAGGATATCATCATCTGTCACGTAACTTTTTGTCCAAGTCATTAGCATTCTATACAAAAGAGTTTTTCCCTTGAAAAGAGAGATTGGCAACCATCTATTAGCTCTGGAGGGAAGGACTATGCCAGGAGGAAGCGCTCAGGAAGGAACTGTGGTGGGCGGTCCACAGCTTGGGGTCCCGGGCCATGGCCCATGCATGCTCCATGACGCGACTGTCCTTGGGGAGGTGATAGCCGCCCACCACGCAAGCCTGGCTAGACATCCGGGGCGTCAGGAACGGCCCTGGCACGTGCAGGCGCAACTTCTCCTTCACTACAGCCCTCAGATACCCCATCCTCGCCACGTCCTCTTCCTCCACCATCCTCTCCCTGCCCACCGCCTCGTCCGCCTCCTTCTGTAGCTTCGCCAGCTCCTCTGAGTTAGCCATGAGCTCCGCCTTTGCCCAATCCAATGTCAAGCTGCTTGCTGAATCAATCACTCCCACAAGAAGCTCCTGCGAAAGCACAGGCCAAGGAGAATTAGAAGAACCACGAGTCTATTATAAAGCATTCTGTCTCCTACCATAAAGGAATTTGTGAAACCACGAGTACCTGGAGTAGCTGCTTCACCCTGTCCTTGTTTTCCGGGAAGCCAGCCAAGAGCACGCCTAGGAAGCTGCCAGCTGCTGCCTCTTCGCTGCACGCATCCACACCATAGATTTTATCTTGGCCCTGATACAGCTCGTATTGCTTGATCAACTCCTCCAGCAGCTCATCGATCTTCGCGTGATGTTCATCGAGGGATCGCTTGATTTTGAGGTCCAGGAATCCGAGGACGGGTATAAAGTCGCCAATCATGTTCGACTCGAACAAAAGAGTGCTCTTATGCATAACCTCCTTGAGCCGTTGGATGTGTGACATGTCGTCCTGGCGCTTGCGGACCGTGATTCGGAAGACAAGGTTCTCGAGCAGGGAGTCGATGTGACAGGTGAGGTCAAGGCAGGTGCCGGCGGAGGATTGGATCTTGGAGATGGCGTGGTTGATCTCCTGGTCTAGGATGGGCTGGAAGGAGAGGGGGCTCTTGGGGTTGAAGAGGTGGAGGGTGGCAAACTGACGGAGATCCTGCCAGGCGGGGCCGAGGTCAGCCATGACGAGGGTGTTGCCGGTGCCGAACTGCAGGAGGCGCCAGGCCTCCATGGGCAGCCGGTTCGCCAACACCTTGTCCTGGTGCTGCAGCACCGGGCTGCTGATTACCACCGTGTCAGCGTACCCCAGGCGCAGGTGCAATATCGGCCCATACTTGCTTGCTAGCTGAGCCAGGTTTCGGTGGATGAGCCTCCCGCGAGCAGCTAAATGAAACAGGTTTCCTATCACCGGCCATATTGGCCATGGTCCTGGTGGTAATCCCCTCCATCGCCTGCTATTCTGTAACACAACGTAGCACAATAGCACCACCAGCCCGCCTGTCACCAAACTACTTAGCACTTCCAGTCACACAACCTCCATGTCGCCGATTCTCATCCACCCTTTGGGCTACTGCGAGTCCTGACTACCACAATCTTTCCCTGGGTACTCAGCCTTCGTATCCTTGCCACAGAGCTTGAGGTATCTACGGTGTAAAGACGAACTTACAAGGCACCACTCTGACAACTTACAAGGACCGCGTAGTTTGTCATTTTCTATGGCACTAATGTATAGTAACAGTAAATTACTCCTGCTCTTAGAATGGGTAATTTAGAGAGGATGAAGCCCTCCCATTTTATAAATTCTGTTCAATTACATCAATCAACACAACTCACCTCTCAGCTAAGTGTTTTGTACATATGTATGGTGGTCGGCTAACACAAATCACCTCTCAGCTGAGTGTTTTGTACATAACTTGGTCGGTGGATTACGAAAGGCCCATGGAGCTTTGTCACATGCAATAGAATTAACTCCTTTTGGAAAAGCATACTTGTTCTAAGGCAAAAGTTTTAGCAATCTAGAGGAGCATGGGTGTTCACACTAGTGGTGGAAGTGCATGGAAATGTGTGTTAATTCTTTGTATAACATCTTCCATTGATGAATTTGTTATTCGAAGGATGTGAGGCCACTAGAAGTTGTGATCATATGGTAGAAAACAACCTTCTTATTTCAAATGAAATGTACGTAGGTTACATCATCACACACCTCCTCTTTTTCCTCATGTCTTCTAGTGTGATCCTAGCCTAAGGCACATTAACTACTTGAGAGACGTAAGCTCTAAAGTATCACATTGAAGGTTTGAATAATTTAATTTGTTGTACCTTGATGTCCATATTCCTTGGTTTTAGAGCCTGTGTGAGAATGAAGCTAGAGACCACTACAATCATTATAAGTTAATTACATAGAAGGCACAAATTTCAAAACAAATGATGACATACTAACTAAACATGTTTATTATATGGAATGATACAAAGAGGCATGATCAGATATGGAAGTCTGAAGAGTAGAAGTGAAACATCAAAGCAATGTTCAAGAAAAATACATGTAGGATTTAATGGAGGAACCCCCCCTCCTCTTAAGGTTGTTTGGGACTTCTTGAAGTTGGTCAAATTTAAAAGACTAGTGCTTGTGTCATTCCTTTTTCACAAGGCAACATGAAGCCATAACCTTTTTTAAAGAGTAACTCATAACTTTAGCCTCGACCAACATGCATAAGAGAAAATTTATCAAATCAAATAAAAGATATCAAGAACTCACACCAGGTGCTCTATGCCTAGATTATCCTAGTGTGAGAATGGTTGAAGCTCTATGTTTAAATTCTCCTCGTGCTCTGCATCGCAAGAATAGCTAGTGCTCTACATAGAAACAATTAGGACGTAATGCAAATATAATAACATATATTGATATAATACATACATGATTTGTAATGTTATTAATAAATTTAAAAAATCATTATTGCAATGATGGTCACTTTGCAGTATATGTAATAATATGCTATATAGTATATGGTATTTAAATATTATCATAATATTATAAAAATATATCAATATACAATAATGCTAATTTAATATTACATTACTATATTTATAGAAGTTGTACAATATACTTTATTAACAATATAAGTGTATATACTACATAATATGTATTATCAATGTAATAGTCAAAACTACCTCTAGTTTTTATTACATATATTTTATTATTTAATTTTTACTATTAGTATATATTATTTAAATATTATTTTTATTTTTATGAGAGAAGTTATTTACAAATATATATTCTTAGATTATGCTTAAAGCAATATAAAATAATTCTAATATCAAGTATTAATATTAATCTTTAAACAATAAATCATTTATTAAAATAATTTCAAGTAACTTTTAAGATCAAAATATTTTAAATTCTTATATAATTTATTACATTAGACTTAGTTATCAATTTGAAGTACTATATTTTAATTAAATTGATTTTTAATATAAAAATACAAATCAATAATCAATATTGTAATACCATGTCAACTTGGAAAATTTGTATTATAAATTAGATTTATATATTTGAATATTTCATTCGAAATATTATATTACTATGTACTTTGAATTATAGCATCATGTACTTAAATTTATGTAAATGTGTAAATGTATATTAGATGAACGCAAGTATATTTATGTTTTATACATGTGTCTCCATTTGTGTTGTCAAATAAGCACGCATACTCCCTTCTCATTATTTGTATGTCCTCTCTCTCTCTCTCTCTCTCTCTCTCTCTCTCTCTCTCTCTCTCTCTCTCTCTCCCCTTTCTTTCCTCTCCCCTAACTCTCATCTTCTTCTTTTTCTTGTTGTTGTTGTTATTGTTATTGTTATTGTTCTTCTTCTTCTTCTTCTCTCTCTCTCTATACACATGTGTCTATGTGCATGCATGTGCATGTCCACACGTGTGCGTGTGTTTAATACATGTGTATCTTTATGTGGTCTTATAAATATGTGTCGTCTCTCTTCCTCTCATCATTTTTATTATCTTCTTTCTTTTTCTTGCCCCTGTCCCTCATATTTCTTCACCTCACAGATGTGTATATTGTGTACATCTATGGATATTTGTGTATGCATATGTGCATATGTGTGAGTAGATATATATGGCTATATATGTGTGTATACATGTTTCTAGGTGCATATTGTATAAGTGTGTATAGATGCTCTCTTCTCTCCTCACTCTCTCTATTTTATATATGTTAATGTATATATGAGAATGTATGCATATTCATGTGTGCATATATGCATTCATGTCTATATGTGTTTGCATAGTATACACACATATATAGGGATGTGTACATGCATGTTATTCATGTATTTTTATAGTCTATGTGCAAGCATGCATGGTTTTATGGTAAATATATATTCCATGAACATTTTTAACCATTGAAATTATTATCTCATGTCATCTCATATGTTCAATTAGAAAAGCAATTCAACTGTTTTTTTATAATGCATGTGCATTCCTCCTAAGGGATTTACTACATACATATCCTCTATATCAAGTGCATTCAAGGCCTATTTATAAATATCTTTATATGCAAAAAAAAATTGTACTTAATTTTTAAATTTTTAAATAAATTATCTCTTTATATAACATCCTTCTATATGTAAATAGTGTATAGAAATGGTATTTTTAAAACCCTTTATTTTGAACCCACGTAATATATGCATATATTCATGAGTGACTCCCCAAGGAATTTGTGAATATTTTTAGAGTATGCAATATGCACATATATTCAATCGCTACAATATTATATCATTTCGTATGTTTAATAAAAATAAAAAATCATAGGGTAGAAAGAAAGATCCACATACAATTTTTTAGAGCCTCAACTTTATCCTTTTTATGATCATATTGTATGTTTAATTAATAGAGAGAAAGTGTATGTGTGTGGGCCCATGCATATTCAAATGAGATAGAAAAAGAGAGAGATGATAGAGAACAAAATATAAAGCCCACGCACCCTTCAAAAAAAATCTATATTTTTTCTTGAATACCAAACTTCTCTTCCTTGTGCCATATAAACTTGGGAGACTTCTAGTTGGTTTAGGGTTTGCAAGCTAAAGTTTCAAATAATATATAAATAAGAATAATACAATAAGATATGTGTGTATCCACTTATCATGTGGTCTTATAAATATGTGATATCTTTGTTTCTCTCATTATTTTTATTTTCTATTCTTTTATTTTATTTCTCTTATCTCTCATCGTTCATCATTTTATATGTGTGCATATTATGCACGGATGTGTAATATGTGCATCACATGTATGTGTGTATGTGTGTGTATGGATATGTATGTTTCATATGTGCATGTATACATGTATATATATGCCCCAATAAAATTATAGTAAAAATATTTTGTAACATGTGTGTAGATAATATTTAGAAATCATTTTTAGGCCATTTTGAGTATGTTGACAAATTTTAGTATTAACAAATAAATTTTTTAAATATAATTTTAGCCTATTTGTTATATTATGGATATTACTTCTTATAAATATCATAAAAAAGTATAGTAAATGTCAAGAATAGGGTGTTATGCAAAAAACAAGTTACTTCTTATTCATTTTTGGGAGACCTCATGCAAAAAGAAGGGCTCCATAATTTACACAATGCCCAATCACAATTTTCAAGTAGCAAACAACACTTTGAATCGGAAAGAAGGAGAAGGAGGGATTTGAGACAATTCTGATCAAGTGTCGTGAGGTTCTACCCCCCTTTCAAAGCTGACAAAACCATTACATTTACCTTTTGAATAGTAGAGAAGAAGATAGTGTTTGGTGCCTATTTTTAGTATAACACTGAGCTCTAGGAGATCTAATGCTTGGAAATTGCTTTCGACTAGTAGTAGATTTGTCTAAATAATCCAAGAACCATTTGTCTTGGAGTTTCATTATCAAACAGTTAGCTTATGACTACTCTAATAATTTAGAATATATAGGGCTGAAGTGTATTTGGAGTTCCATACAAGGATTTGTTTTACCTTCTCAGCAATTTATGGATGAAAGAATGGGCCAATGTGATTGTGGAAACAAAGTAAAGATTGTACACAAAGAGGTTAAGCTGGTTGCTATACCACTACCAAGTAAAAATGATGGGATATATGAGTAAGTGTCGACGTATAAATAGCCGAGCATGAGAGATCCAAAGGATATTGGGCATAGGTTTACTGTTGAAACACTAAAAGACCTTAAAATTGGCTATAATACATTTCTTTTGCCAATAGAAAGGAACTTTGTTGATCTTATCCAAACATGGAAAGGCTTTTGTATTTTTGCTAGTTGAAATAGGCTATGTGGATCCAAATGTAGTAGCTCCAATGGTGATATTTACTATTCTTCTATTCCATCAAATTTTAGGTGAATTCCTATGCCATAATCTTGTTTTCATAAACTAGTAGAGTTACTAAATGAGAATATACATATGGTTTGCTATACTCAAATACATGGTTTACTGTACCACAAAAGAATGATATATTGAGATTTATCCAAGACATGTGGCAAGTCAATAAAATAGATGATTTATTGTACTCAAATAGATGGTTTACTGTACCACAAAAGAATGATATATTGAGATTTATCCAAGACATGTGGCAAGTCAATAAAATGACAATTAAAAATGTCGGTGTAGGTCTTGTGGTCAATGAGTTTGTTGAGGCATTCATTAGTAGAGAGTTTTATTCTTTAGGGGATCTATACTCAAAGTATGACCAATTTGAGTTGGCAGTGGAGTAGGGATATCACTACCATGAAGACACCTTTGGGATTGGTATGGATGTGTAACTATTTCTCAAGGTGAAACAAAGTCTATGGCACATATGATGAGTACCATGAACAAGGTCTTAAGGGATTACATACCACAATTAACAATTCCATTCTTAGACGATGTACCAATAAGGAGTTGTATAGAGGATAAGAAGATTAAAGAGTTGAATGGGCATAGTTGTAGAGCATTTGTTGCCAGTCATATAGCCAATTGTAAAAAGATTTGGCTTGCTTATAGGAAGTGCATTTGACTCTTTTGGCCAAAAGTCTGTATTTGGAGTTGAAGACGCATTGATTGTCAATCACATGTGGAAGCCCTATAGTGGAAAGCCTTTTCAGGAAAGATAGAATGGACAAACAAGATGCACGATACCTATTCCAACATTTCAGAGGTTAGACTATTTTTAGGGGCATACGTCTTTTACCTCATATGGATATCACATTTTACATACGTGGGTGATGATTTGTATAAGTGATTACAAAAGAGAGAAATTCCCATGGGACAAAATTTGGCCACCATAACAGATGCACATAGTGCTTGTATCCTTTACGTACCTCATGATACCCTTGACGACATCCCAATGCCATCTACCAAGTGTAGCCATATAGTCTACCACAATACCCACTGCAAATGCTTTGTTAGGGTGAGTGGCTACCATGGCATACATCAAAATACTCAGTGTGGATGCATAAGGGACCTTGGCCATATCCACCTTCTGCTCATCAGAATGTGGATAATCGGCTTGACTAACCTTCATATGAGAAGATAGGGCATAACCAATAGGCTTAACATCCTCTAGATGAAACCGCTCAAGGACCTTTTGGATCTACTCCTTCTTTGACAAATAAAGGAGTCCCTTGGAGAAATCATGCATAATGTGCATCCTAAGATATGTGAGGCCTATTTAATGTCCTTAATCTCAAAGATCCTCTTTAGATGACCTTTCAAGGCACCCAACTTCTCATCATGACCACTCACAATATAATCATCATATTATCCACATAGGATCAAAATCATAAGGCTATCATAGGATCCCTTTTTTGCATATGATCCATATCACTACAGGAACATCCCTATGAATGCATAAAAGCATCAAATTTGTGGTACCATTTCTTATGTACCTGGTTAAGGGCCATAGAGGCTCTTTCTCAATCTTCACACTAGGTATTCCATGCTTCTACCAAGGTCTGCAAATCCCTTGGGCTGGTCCATGTAAATCTCATCGTGTAATCCCCCATGAAGAAAAGCCATCTTGACATCCATGTGATAAGAATCTAAGTCAAGCTAAGCAACTAAAGCTAGTACCAATCATAAGGTAGTCATCTTTATGACAAGAAAAAATACTTTATTAAAGTCAACACCATGCTCCTCCTTGAAACCCTTAGCAACCAATCTAGCGTTATATGTTGACTTGGGGCATCTAGGGATGCTTTTCAACTTGCATACCCACTTGCATGGCAAAACATGCTTTTCACTAGGTAAATGAATCATATCCCACATATGATTCTTTTACACTTAGTCATACTTTGGATGCATGGCCCTCTCCCAAGAGTAACTATCATCTTTGTGCATGGCCTCATCATAAGTAAGAGGCTCACGACCATATGTCACAATAACATAATCCATAAAAGGGCTCAAACGACACAAGTTATTGTCTATCTCTAGTAGACTACCTCAAAATGGGCTTTAGGGCATGTATGTCCTATGGAGCATATCAAGGAGCTTGGCCACTAGAGCATCAACTGCTACTCTCAAGATAGTGGGCCGCTAGGTTTTCACCAGCAGGCATCTCCCTATAGGTAGTAGGTAGAGTGAGCGGCACGCGGCAAGGGACTTTCTTCACCATTCAGGAGGGGGGGTAGCTGGCCCTTGACATAGGGAAGCAGGATGAGGGGATAGATGCCCTTTCGTGGAGGAGGATTTGGGTGGTGGGCCTTCAGGGGAAAACAAGGCCATTGGACCCCTATGTCTTCTAGAAGGAGCTCAGGGAGTGGCGCCTTTGGATCTGGGAGGGCAGACCACTTGATGAGCTGGACTATGCCTTTGTCCCATACAACCATACCGCTAAGCGAAACACTGAAAAAAATTTTCTGGACAACCACCAACCCTTCCTAAACTACCACGTCAATTTCACCTAATATCTGATGGCTCCAAGAGGTTGTAGAAATTCAAAAAGTCCATTTGAAGCAAGGGAAGCAAGGAACATGGCCAATGGAGAAAATGACATGGTAGAAATTGGAGAAACCCTCGTTACAACAAACTTGAGAGAGGTAACATCTCGCCCGTTTGGAAAAAAATAATATTTTATAATCTTATCACTATATTTGGCTTTAAACGATTATAAACGCATTCTAAAGAAAATGCATATAAATTGTCGCTTAGAAAATACATCACTTGCGTTCAAGGACTATTTGTAAAAATCCTTATCTAGGAGTTTTTCCTAAATATAATAAAACCCTTTTCTATTTGATCTATAAATAACCCCTTTATATTACACCCTTTTATATGTAAAACTTTGTATAAAGATGGTATTTTAAAAATATCTTATTTTGAATCCATGTTGTCGTTATGTTATGAGGACACAGTGTGAAAAAGTATGGAATGCATCATCATCCGACTTCTTTATTGATCTAGAGAGTCAATGTGATCTGAGCCATTAGTACTAGTGTGATTTGCATGGATTATCCAAAAATACTAGATTTTTGGATAAATTTAGTCTATTTTTTATATTATTTATCGTAAAAATCCAAAAAAGTTAGAAAAAAGCTTTTAGATTAGGATGACATACAAAAAGCTAGTTGCTTTTTCAACCAATTAGGGGATTTTCACAAGAGGGACAGATTGACAAAATCGCGCACGTTGCAATCACTATAAATAGGTTGAAAACTGCAGATTGAACTGAAAGAAGAAGGAGTGATCTGGGAGATCCGTGAGCAGGTGTCCTGTAGTTTTACCCCCCTTTCAAAGCCAACAAAGCCATCAGATTTGGGTCCTGGGCAGCAGAGAAAGAGCTGATTTTTCTGATCCACGTTTTGGTCTATGAAGGACCTTTAGGAGAACTAATGCCTAGAGATTGCTTTTGAGTAGTGTGAAGATTCCAGGTTTTTTCAATACATCTTGATTCAATTCATTGTGATTTGTCTTTTTAGTGTTTACCACTTGGGTATTCTCTATCTTCTCTTCCATCTCCTATCTCTACTTCCTTCTACTTCTGATCCTCGGTGGATTTGACCTTTTGACAAAAACCCCTCCAACATTGGTGAACCTGACGTGAAAGGTCGTCAACAGAAGAAGGAAAGATAAGATGGGAGAACCTTCGAATACAATCTCCGATGATGTTTTGCAACAGTTGGTGCAAAATATGAATATTCTTATGCAGGTACAACAACAACAATAGGTGATGCAAGCTTCTGCTCAAATAGAAAGTGTTGTGATGAATGAGCGTGAGGTAAAGTTATTCAATGGCAGGAATGTATCTGCATATGTATATACCTATGCTTAGAAGATGGAATTCTTTAGAGTGTCTCAATCTGCATGGAGGCGGTATATTGTACGTGTTACTGTTCATGAACTGAAAGCACGGATTATTGAATTATACTTGTAGAATGTTGACTGGGTAGCCTTCAAGAAGACACTCAAGGAAGAATTTTATATTGAGGATACTAGTTTGATTACGCGCAAGACTTTTCAGGAGTGGGTTATATAACCCAATAAGGGTCTTGTGGCTACATAATTGTTAAGAGAATTTGAAAGTCGATTTGAGCAGTTGGATCTTGCAGAACAGCAAGCTCTTGCAAGCCAGAAAATTGAATTGTTTCTACAGGCAGTTGATCCTGAGCTTCAAGAGAAGCTTGATGATTTGTTGGAGGATCAGACTACAGACACATGTTTGAAAACAGAGTGGATACATGTCAAGGAAGCTGTTACTGCGCTTGTGAAGAAGCATAGAAGAAGATAAAGATTGCATGTCTCTGGCTTGCCCACTGTTACGGGCAAAATAGTTGAAGTATCCAGTAAGCCACCCGCTTTTGTGGCTAACCCTATTGTTGTACCTGCTATTGTTCCCTCTATTAGGGAAGATGTTTTGGATGAATTGGTCAAAGGGATGCGGGATCTTCAATTGAAGGTTGCAAAATTGGATGAAAAAGGACAAGAGGAAAGGGGATGGGCAGCAGTCCCTAAACTTGAAAAAAGATGTATGTGGTGTGATGGTTTGCAGCATGAGAGAAAGGATTGTACTGCCTATTAGGGGGTCTTGGCACAACAGCTCACCTTTTGGAAAGATGGCAAGATCCATGCACAAGAAACCGGATTGCCTCTTGCTTTGAATTTTGGAAAGGGAGGTATGCAGAAGTTGTTGGAAGACTTGGCTGTCCAAAATGCTTACGCTACGGTACATGCTTCTACTTTTGGTTTATAGTTGGATAGAATGCATGGCCAAGTGATGGTTGGTCCAAAGGTTGAAATATGGACACATTCTTTACTTGTAGCTGAAAAGAGAAAGGTTACTGATAGTGAAATGTCTCATGCAGGGCAAGACATTCGTGACATAACAGGTTGGGAATCACCAGTAGATGCATATTTAGCAAAGGTACAAAACACAGATGTACTTGTGGAAGAAAAATGAAAAAGTGATGAAGATATTGTAGGGACATCTAAAAGAATGACAAGAAGTGTGGATCAGCCTAAAGCTGCAAATCAGCCACCTCCCGAGCATGTTATGAAAGAGGTCAGTCAGGAGCAAAAACAGAATAGCAAACAAGAGGGCAAAAAGAAGGGTAAGTAGCCATGATATAAGTTGCAATCTAACATTGAAACAGCCACAGATCTTAAGAAGGTTCTTGAAGAACGGATCTTAAATAGTCGTGTGGAATTCACCTTGGGAGAGGTGATCGGCATTGCCAAGCGGGAATTTCATGATGAGATCATTGACATAATTAAAAGGAAGCATCACTTTCATGGTGATATGACTAGTGCATTGCTGCAATTTGAAGATGAAACTGGTTTGTTGGATATTCGGGCTAAATATGAGCATGAAGTAAGTACTGGATTATCTATGCAGGATGCTACTAATCAGTGACAATATGTGGAAAAGAGAAGAAAGTTGATGAAAATGCATTGTCTTGTAGCAATATGCATGGTGGAGTAAGGCAGATGCAACAATATGGGGAAGAGACTCTAGGATTTATTCCTTGAAGTCACTACACAAAAAATCATTGGGCTAGAGCTACCACTGAAACTATAGTGAAAATAGGGAAACGTGAAACTTCTTGTGTTGCTTTACTTGATCATGGGTCTGAGATAAATGTCATTGAGTGGGGATTGTATGAAAATGGTGCATGGACTGTAGACACTGATCATGGTGGCGAATGAGGGCTGCAAATAATTCTTCAGGGGAGCTCTATGTTGCATGCCCTAATGTAAAAGTGATGATCGGTGATGTACAGGAAGAGCAACACTTCTTTGTGTAAGAAAATTCCTCATATGCAGTGATTTTGGGGCAGCCTTATATTACAGGTGTGTGTATGAAAACAAAGGTGCTTGATGATGGTTCTACTTATGCAAGAGTCAGAAGTAAGGATGGGAGAAAAGTAGTCCAATTTCTTACTGTTTTTGTTAATCATCCTAGAAATCAGGATACGCTTCGAGAGTCTCCTTTGGCTCCAAATGCAAGGGAATTCAAAGACTTGGATTTTCATTAAGCACTGCTGTAATGTGGAGCTACAGTAGTGCGGTTCAGTGGGTGTACTTGCCTCTTGATGAAATGAAGCATGTATTTACTATTGGTAATTCTCAGTTTACAGCAAACAGTTCATGTTGTTTTAAGCCTATGGAAGCTATGTGTAGGGCTAAACACATATCTATGAAATGGGCTACTAAGAAATTGAGAGGATTTGGGTTGTTAGCTGAAAATGATGGCATTTCAAGCATCTTTTATGGGCTGAATATTACTGACACTATGGCTGAAATTTTAGCAACTATACATGTAGAGAATGAGGCTCAAGGCAAAGTGATGTCAATATGTTCTTGCATATGTATGATGTTATAGCATTGTTTGCTCAGCACGAAGGATTACAATGGGATGAAGCACTTGTGGAGACAAATGATAAGACAATTGAAAAAAAGGTGAAACCAATTGCTTTGCCACTTCCACCAGAGAGTGAGGGTATGTATGAAAAAGTGTCAAGGCAGCCAAGCTTATGGGATCCTAAAGATATAGGTCATCAGTTTACATATGAAACATTACAGGACTTGAAAGTTGGTGCAGAAGGGTTTCTTTTGCCTGCTGAGAGAGATTGCTTTATGTGGATGTTGGCTAGACATGGGAAGGCATTTGCATTTCAGCCAAGTGAAATAGGTTGTGTGGATCCAAATGTTGTCTCTCCTATGGTCATATTTACTGTGCCACATGTACCATGGAAATTGAGGCCTATCCCAGTGCCTAAAGCTTATTTGCCAAAGCTGATGGATTTGCTAAATGAAAAGATTAGCATGAAGATCTTGGAGCCTTCTTCAACCCCGTACTCAAATTGTTGGTTTACTGTGCCCAAAAAGAATGGGGATTTGAGATTTATTCAAGACATACAACTGGTCAATAAAGTAATCATAAGAAATGTGGGATCCTGTGGTTGATGAATTTGCATAGGCTTTTGCAGGCAGAGTGATCTATTCTTTGGGTGATCTTTACTCGGGTTATGATCAATTTCAACTTGCAATTGAAAGCACGGATATCACAACCATGAAGACTCCTTTGGGGTTAGTACGGATGTGTACTCTCCCACAGGGTGCAACAAACTCAATGGCACACATGAAAAATGCTATGAATAGGGTACTCAGGGATTTTATACCACAATTGACTATGTCCTTGTTGGATGATGTTCCAATCAAAGGGTGTGCAATGGATGGAAAGAATGAAGAGATGGATGCTCATGGATGTAGACAATTTGTTGCAAACCATATTGTGGATTGTGAGAGGATTTTGACATGTCTAGAAGAAGTGCATTTAACTCTTTCTCGACAAAAGTCTGTCTTTGGAATTGAAGAGGTTTTGATTGTTGGGCATATGTGTGGGCCTTATGGGCAAAAGCCATCACTAGCAAAAATAGATGGGATTGATAGAAAGCAAGATGTATGCACGAATGTATCAAAGATGCATAGATTATTGGATGCATGTGTGTTCTATTTGATATGGATTCCTCACTTTGCACATGTAGCCGATGCTCTTTATCAGCTTCTAAGGAAAGGTCAGAAATTTCATTGGGAAAGGAAGCATCAGAAAGCAATGAAGAAATTGAAGCAACTCTTAAAATCTACTCCTACATTGAGAAAGGCTGACTATTCATATGGAAAGCCTATCATTATTAGTGTTGATACAAGCCCAATTGGGATTGGATGGGTAATTGGGCAAGATGATGAGGAAGGACAAAGATATGCAATTTTATTTGGTGCTAAAGTATTGATTGAACGACAAAGAAGATATCCACAAGTTAAAAGAGAATTATGGGGAATTGTGACAGCCCTTAAATGTGATAAGGAGTATTTTATGGGTGCTCACGTAGTCATTGAGACCAATTGTTTGTCGGTATTGGGTATGATTACTAGTTGTGCTACTCTGGACATTGCTATGCTCCGGTGGATTGCATACATCAAATCTTTGAACCCTGAATTTCAGCATATTGCAGGAAGAGATAACCTAGTGGTAGACATGTTATCTTGAGTATGTTATGAGAATGAAGATGGAATGATGGATGAGGAGGAAGAAGATGAATTTCTTATGGCTGAAAATGATGTTGCAAGAGTGAATTTAGCAATGCAAGGTGTTGCTACAGCATTAACAGAAGTTTGGACAACAAAGAGAAGACACTTTAGATGTTTTGAATCTTGTGTAGAAGTGTTTCTAGAAGATAAATATAAAGGAGAGTGACTGAGAATTGGTCAATACCTCAATATATTAACAAAAAGAGATGAATGGTCAGATGAGGATTTTAAGAAAATCAAGAGGAAAGCATATGGGTTTTTTAAAAAAGATGGATACTTATGGAAACATGCTAAAAAGAAACAGGATATGCCATTGCGAGTTTTTGGTGTCAGAGCTTCACAAGTAAAAGTAATGCAAGAATCTCATGAAAGCTTGTGGGCTGGTTATAGAGGTGTTTGGGGTACTTTTACAAAGATCAAAGAAAGATATTAGTGGCAGGGTATGTACAAGGATGTTGCTCACTTTGTGGAAACATGTATGACATGTCAAATGTATTCATCTGTGACACATCGGGATGCATTGCAACCCACATATCCATTGTCTCTTCATTTTAAGTGGGTGGTGGATTTGGTTACAATGTCTACAGGTCTTTGGAAAATGAGGTACCTTGTGCTTGCTCGTGAAGACTTGACTAATCAAGTGGAAGGGAAAGCTTTACGTACTAAGACAACAAATTGTGTGTGTACTTTTCTCTTGGAAGAGATCTTTTGTCGATATGGCTGTGTGAAAAAAATTACAACAAATAGGGGTGAGTTGGATGCAGATGAAGCTCATGATTTCTTTACAAAGTTGGGGATAAAGCTTGCTTTAACTTCAGCCCATAACCCTGAAGGAAATGGAAAAAGTGAAAGAGATCACCCACCTATTGTCAAGGCATTGGCAAAAGCATGTGGAGAGAAGGTAAAAGAGTGGCCACGATTGCTCCTTTATGCTTTCTGGGCCAACAGAACAACTCATAGTGCTATTACAGGATATATGCTTGTAGAATTGATGTATGGTCAAAAATCTATCATGCCGATAGAAGAGATGACAGTCACATGGAGTGTGTTACCTTGGAAGGAGGAGTTGAATCGAGAGGAGTAGTTGGCCTTACGCATTAGACAGTTGGAAAGAAAGTCAGAAGACATAGGGGAAACAACTGCAAAGTTAAGGGTAGCAAGGATACAGAACAAGAAACAGTTTGATAAAATACATAGACTGAGACCAAGAACCATACAAGATGGGGATTGGGTATTGGTTTATGATAGCAGTTTAGATAACCAGCATAGTGCCATGCATAAAGTTTCCAAAAGATGGTTTGGACCCTATGTGGTAAAATAGGTGTTTGATAATGCTACTTATGCATTAAATGAGCTGGATGGGACAGCCATCAAACTTTCGGTAGTAGGAAAAATAATCAAATTATTCAAAAGGCGGGAATCTACTAACTATGAGTTGCCAGAATTGGAAGAAAATAGTGGTCTTGATATAGGGGCTAGCCAGGAAGATATGGAAGATGAAGAAGTAAAGGATATGGTTACAGAGGATGAGGAGGACTAAGAATCCAGTGACAACTAGGATTTTGGCACATAGCGGAGGATGTGCAGGTTCAAAGGGGGTGGATTTCGTGATGTTATGAGGACACAGTGTGAAAAAGTATGGAATGCATCATCATTCAACTTCTTTATTGATCTAGAGAGTCAATGTGATCTGAGCCATTAGTACTAGTGTGAGTTGCATGGATTATCTAAAAATACCAGATTTTTGGATAATTTTAGCCTACTTTTTATATTGTTTATTGTAAAAATTTGAAAAGGTTAGAAAAAAGCTTCTAGATTAGGATGGCATGCAAAAAACTAGTTTCTTTTTCAACCAATTAGGGGATTTTCACAAGAGGGACAGATTGACAAAATTGCGCACATCACGATCGCTCTAAACAGGCTGAAAACTACAAATTGAACTGAAAGAAGAAGAAGGAGTGATTTGGGAGGTCCATGATCAAGTGTTCTAGGGTTTTACCCCCCTTTCGGAGCCAACGGAGCCATCAGATTTGGGTTCGGGGCAGCAGAGAAAGAGCTCACTTTTTTAATCCACGTTTTTGGTCTACGAAGGAGCTCCAAGAGAACTAATGCCTTGAGATTGCTTCTGAGTAGTGCGAAGATTCCAAGTTCTTTCAATACATATTGATTCAATTCATTGTGATTTGTCTTTGTAGTGTTTACCACTTGGGTATTCTCTATCTTCTCTTTCATCTCCTATCTCTACTTCTACTTCTGATCCTCATTCGATTCGACCTTTCGACAAAAACCCCTCCAACAACATAATACACACATATATCAATGAGTAACTTACCCTAGTTGCTACTGCACAATTTGTCTAGTTTGTTGTAAGTAGTAGGAGGCTTCTCCTAAAATATTCTACCTACCTCAAAGACATGCTCACGCTACTTATGCATTTGAAAATTTACAAAAGAAAGGGTATTATATCTAGTAAAATTTACAAGTTTAAAGTTACAAAAGGGGGTTTCTAAATACAATTTGAAAAGACCCATAAGTTTAGTAAAGTAAAAGAGGTCATTCTAAGGCCTTATAGCATGTAAACAAGAGGTATTTCTTAATATCTTTTGAATGCATGTTATATAGATAAATTTTCATAGGTGGATTTCCTAGGACAAATCCCATTTATGATTAGCCCATCTCACCAGAATTTCCATAACCAAAAAAGATGAATTTTTGAGACTTAGGATCCAACAACTTATTACACTTGTCCTTGGAGATATGGTAGAAAGCCATATAACTAAAGATACACAATTGAGCATATGAGGGACGTTTTTCAGACCATATCTCCTTTGCAATTGGATAGTCAAGAGTAGGACTATATGGATACCAATTTATCAAGTATATGGTACTAGTAACTACCTTAGCTCAAAAATATTGTGGTAAGCATGAGCATACTGCAAACTCGCTCCTGAATCATCCTATCCATGCACTCAACATATCATTTTGGGATGGGGTGTATGAGGCAATTAAGTGATGCTTAATACCCCTTTCATCACAACACTGCTTAAAGGATTTAGAGACATACTCAGGCTCATTTTTTAACCTTAGGCATTTCAATCTACTAGTTCTCGCAACCAAAGCAAGGCAACACTAAAACATAGCCAAGACTTCCGATTTTTGCTTAATAGAATGTTCCCAGATCTTATGCATATAGTCATCAATGAAGGTAATGAAATACTGTGCAACACATAATGAGTTACAGAGCATGGGTCCAGAGACATCCAAATGAACAAGAGCCAAAGGCCTCTCACCCATACGTGTCATACTAGACTTTTTATGCATATTATGTGTAGTTTTCCTATTGTATAAACAATGATCGCAATACTTAAAGCACTTATAGTGAAGAAGGAGTAGAAGATACTACAAATAGGTTAGCATTTTCATTCCTTTGAAGGACATTTTGCCAAGGCATCAATGCCAAGGAGATACATGTGCAAATGTATCCATTGCAAAACCATGGTCAAGTAATGTAGATACTAGCAAGGGGTAGAGAGTATTAGACTTAACACCATGTCCAATGATAAGATTCCCATGAGTAATCTTCCATAAGAAATCAAAAAAAGAAACTACATAACATGCAATATCCAAAGTGCCAGTAGAGATAACCCTCTTTGTGAGAGCCAATACATGGCATATATCATGAAGAGTAAAAATGCAACCTGAACTAGACTGTAGCTTGACATCACCAATACCAACTATCTCTAACACCCCCAAATTGACAAATCTAGTCAAACCGTGATAGGATTGTAACCACTCTCGATGAGAGGTCACATGAAATAAAGCCGTTAAATCTATTAACCAACATTGAGTATACCCTAACAAAGCATCAATTAGTTATGAAGTATCAAGAGAAGAAGCTGCAAGTATGAAATCATCATCATAATTAGTTTGCATGATATTAATCTCTTCAATCTTAATGCGGAACTTGCTAAGAATAATACTATGATCATCATTTTTGTCATATACTTTACCCTTGCCCTTTTCCTTGCACTTGTCCTTACACATTTTATGGTCCTATGGCTGATTATGTCATGATTTTTCATAATAATGACAAATCAATAAGGACTTATGACCACATGACTTCTTGAGAGACTATTTATGTGATTGAGAACAAGACTACTAAGAGCCTCTTCCATGGTGGTCATTGTTACTGTTCCTACCACTATTTCCTCTAACTATCAAAGCATGATAGGGGCAAGAAGCATTAGCATTATTTGTGTTAACCTCTTCATTCAAGAGTGCACCCTCTACATCCTATAACTTCATCCCATCAGTAGGCATGTTTACGCACATAGCAGTACGAAATGTATCCCATGATTAAGGCAATGTAACTAAGAGGAACAAAGGGGTAAGATTACCTAACTTGAATTCAATCCGCCATGAAGATAAATGGCTAAGAATAGAATGAAACTCATTTAAGTGGCTCAATATTAAAAATAACACTATCATTGGAACCACCAGCCATGCTAAGAGCAAGTAAATGCATTAAAGAGGCAAAATAGCCTATTGTAATAACCTACAAATTAGTCCTAGAACTTCTTCTTGATCATGTTGAAAACAAGGGGTACAAATCAAGTAATGAGATATCCACAAAGTCTATCAAATGGTAGTGACTAGTTGCATAAATAGTGTAGGAAACCACAATTATAGCATGTTGGAAATGAAGTACACCATTAATAAATTAATGCCAAAGAAGAGGGAAAATCACTAATACAAGACAAATTGCAAGTATTAGGAAATAACTCCAACTAGTAGTAAGAGAATATGCTATTGACATCGAGACTTACCAAAGGATCAATGTGTAAGATTGAGATACATCCTGTAGGCATAACCATGCATAGAATAGGTCTCATGGGTAATAGAAGAGACCAATCAAAGGAATAACAGACTAAGCAATGTAATAGAAGCTGAATACATAGCCAACCAATATGAATAAATCATTGACAACATCATGAGAGAGATAGGTGTTGGTCTAAAAGAAATGTCAGATTAGTCCAGTAAGCATCAACTATGTATATAAAGCATGATGAGAGCAAGTTTATATCACCAAGTCCGAGTGTCTCATGGTAAGACTGTTAAGCTCACTACATAATCAAATGCTTAATGTAACATCCAAGTGTCAACTAGCAGCTCCTCATTGAAACAAAAGTCAAATGCTAGATGAGCAAATAAAGCTCAAAACATCATGTGGAAGGCATCCATACATTCAAGATCCAAGTAGCATATATATGGGAGCATCCAACACAAGTAACTTCCAAAATTCTTATTGTAGCATCAAATGAATATATATAACAATGAATGACAAGTAATGTCAACAGGAAAAGCTCCAATATTAGCTCATGAGCATGTAAAGAGCATAACTAAGCATGTAATATCAATGGTATATCTCAATGTAGCATCCAAAGTACTCGAGAAGCATCCAATAGCAATAGGCAAACAAGATCCCTGATAAAAGAGCATTCAACCTTGCTTATTACAACCATAAAATACTTCTCTAAAACTAAGAAAATCAGTGCTCAAATCAATCCCATAGCATTCCAATACATTGGCATAGAATTCCTAGATGATCAAGCATCAAATAGGCATGAATAGGCATAATATGACCATCACCAATGACCATGAAGCATGAGGGTAGGGGCTTGGGGGGTTCACTATATATATATCCTCGATATTATGTGCGTTCATGGCCTATTTATAAATATCCTAATCTGTAATTTTTTTCTTGAATAAAGCACAACCCTTTTCTATTCAATCTGTAAGTAACCCCTTTATATGACACCCTTCTGTATGTAAAAAATGTATAAAAATAGTATTTTAAAAACCCATTATTTTGAACTCATGTAATATATACATATATTCATGAGTGGCCCCCTCGAGAGTAGGGGACTGTCCTATTTCTCATTACTTGTCAACTATTACTCACAATCAATGGAGCTAAGATATGATCTCAAACTTAATGGCAAGTGCTAAAGCAATACCAAGGATCAATGCTAAGCATCCAGGAGGGGTTTCAAGTGTTTAGTGAGCTACCAATGGGAAGGGCATACTAAATAAGTACTGTTTTCCCAATTAACTTGAAAATAGGCAGAAACTAGCATGATATTGCTACTACCTTTCCTATCCACAGTAGGGCTCAAAAAATTGATAAATGACTTCTAACAAGGTTATCCTAGATCAATGTTGAAGAGGTCGTAAGGAGTGTTGGAGCAATGGATGATCAATATAAACCTCACATTGTGAGGCTATGGTTGCCAATGACATCTATGAGCTATATGTATTCTCTACAAGCTCAAGCAAGATCACGTTAAGCTACCGATGCAATGGCTTTGATACTAGTTGTAGGAGTGACACCTAAAGTGGAAGCATGGAGTGAAAGTAAGATTTATGATGGAAGGACCAAGAGCAAGAGAGAGAGCCATAAGATGTGGAAACTCCAATACTCACAACGTGTGACTGGCCTTCCATTTATTCAAATGTCATTGAAAGAATAAAGAATAAAGTGACAATGATGGGCATTTGCAACCTACACTATACAAGTGTGCAGGTAACTAATACACGCTACAAGTACTATCAATGTAACTAATACATGGATGGCTAGGCATAGTTGCCTTTACCCCCAATAGATGTGTAAATGGATTAGATGCATGCATTTTTTAGGATATTTGAAAAGCTTTTCCATTTGAGGTGTTGTGATAAGTATTTCAAAGTGTAAGGCCACAACATCTTTGTTTGTATATGATACTTGACAGGTTTCTAAGCAAGCATGTAAACCATTTCTACATGAAGGGAAGGGAGCTTGTAGAATATTGGAGCTTATGCGTTTAGATGTTTTGGGAACATCACAATCTAGCACTACTATATTTTTTTCATTGATTGTTTTTTACATGAAATTGGGGTTACTTATTGAGGAAAATTTTTGAAGTGTTTGAAAAGCTTAATATGTTTAGAGACAATTTGGATAGGAGACAAGTCAATTTTTATAACCATATATTCCAATCAAGGGGAGAATATATATCGAAGGAGTTTACTTCTTACTTTTAGCAATATGGTAGCAAAAGATAGGCATGTACACTTAACAAAAATGGTGTAGTAAAATGGAAAAGTTAGAGCATTGTCAAAGCTACTCATGCATTATTGAATAAAAAGCACATACATGTTGTTCTTGCATAGAAGCAATTCAAAATATATTTTATTTTGTTGAATAGGATACCTTTAGGCATATTACATAAATTGAAACCACCGAGAAACGCATACTATGGAGTGAAACTCGATGTTTTGTACTTGAAAGTGTTCAAATACATGTGTCACATTGATATTCTAAAAGCAAAAAGGAACTTGATCCAAAGCCAAGAATGTATATTTATGGGCTCTTAAAATCAAAATGTTACATGTCTTACAATCTTCTTAGAAAAATCTAATCATTATTCATAACATAGTCTTTTATGAGGTAAATGGTTGGTGCAAATACAAAAGTTTTGTGTGTGATTATATGATGTAGTAGCAAAAAATCCATGGCTTGGATAGCCAAATGTGAGCACTTCACCTGGCACTCCAAGTAAAGTTACACACTGCAAGAATAATAGCCCTTAGTTAGGTAGATTGTGTAGCATTGCCTTATACTTTGGAATGAAGAGAAACGCCCAAAGTATGACTAATCTTGTTGCAAATCTATATATAGCTCACCACAAGGATTTGAGCTTATAGCGTACGACGATTAGCGACAGTGGGTAGCGGCGTCGCTATTTGCGTTGCGACGATCCACAGGGAAAAGAAACGGGTCGAAACTGAGCGCGGCTTTATTTCATGTTTTCGTGTTTTGTGTTTTGAGAGCGAGAGCGAGGGAGAGAGCAACCCTCGTGAGAGAAGGGGAGGAAGAAGACTTGCCGCTACCGCCGTCGTTGTTTGCGAAGGAGAGGAGGAGCCTTCATCGCAAAGAGGAGTCGCCCCATACTCGCCATATCTCATCGGTGGGTCTCCCTCTCTCCTTCTTTTGCTTGTTTAAGGAGAGGAAATGAGAGAGAAAGAGAGGGAGAGGGAGAGAGAGGGAGAGAAAAAGAAAGAGAAAGAGAAAGAGAGGGAGAGGGAGAGGGAGGGGGAGGAAATGAGAGATGGAGAGAAAGAGAAAGAGAGGGAGAGGGAGAGGGAGAGGGAGGGAGAGTGCATTCTCTCTCTCCCTCTCCCTTTTTCTTTTGGAGAGTGTTAAGATATATTGTGAGAGGGAGAGGAAATGAGAGAGAAAGAGAGGGAAAGGGAGAGGGAGGGAGAGAAAGAGAGAGAGAGAGAGGGAGAAAGAGAAAGAGAAAGAGAGGGAGAGGGAGAGGGAGGAGGAGGAAACTAGAGAGGGAGAGAAAGAGAAAGAGAGGGAGAGGGAGAGGGAGAGGGAGGGAGAGTGCATTCTCTCTCTCTCTCTCCCTTTTGATTTTGGAGAGTGTTAGGATATATTGTGAGAGGGAGAGGAAATGAGAGAGAAAGAGAGGGAGAGGGAGAGAGAGGGAGAGAAAGAGAAAGAGATGTATACTCAAATGGATAGCTTTATGGAGATGTATGTCTACTCAAATGGATAGCTTCTGTCTACTCAAGATGTAGTCCACCTGTGTGTGTATATATTAGAACAATAACATATCCATGATTATGGTAATGGTATGCACTTTGCATTTTTTATGGATACCATTACATCGACTCCTTAAGAGGGCTAAAAATTGGTCATACACTTTATAAAGTCTAATCAGGAGATTTAAGATGCACGATAATAGACTTATCGATAATGGTATGCAATGTGCTTTGCCATGGGCCACGTACATTGGTGACTCTTTAAGATGGCTTAAAATTGGTCATTTCCTTCATAATGTCCAAGTAGGGGATCTCATTGTGATATGCATAATTCCTTGTTTTTATATTAACTTTATAGGCATAACAAATTAGTAATCATACCAACTAGTCAACGGAAGGACTAAAAGAAAATGATACCCTAGCTAATGGTCATTATGGTACTTCATCAAAATGAACCCAAAAGTATTGCTATAGAAGAAGAATCCCTTAAATTGAGCATAGGATATTTTCTTCAAATGTTATGACTATGAGTAGAATTGATTGGAACAAATTTTATAACTATAGTTGATAAATTTCATAGATGGCATTAATTTTTATACATGAACCTAGGACAAAAAAACCACATTACTAAGATGTTTTTTGTCGAGACTAATTTATTATTAGACTAAGAGATCCTCAATGATGCTCATGAATTTTGTTGACTAAGATTACTTATACTCAAAGCCCTCTAGTGCAGTTGTATAAGTATTACTTATACTCAAAGCCCTCTAGTGCAGTTGTATAAGTAATCCTAGTAGAGCCCCTCGAAGATACTCAAAGTACATAACCTAGAGACCGTAGCTAGGTATATAAGGTATAATGGCCATACAAGAAGACACCTCAATAATTGACTGATCACCACTAAATCCCAAATAAGAATCGTGTTCCATCCCCTTCAACTCTATATTCACCTTGTGAAAAACTTCATTAATCATAGCATCCTTGTCACCAATCTTTTTGTTGCAATGATGAAGTAACATATTCATCACTTTTCCTTTTATCATCTAAGGCATTATCCAATCTTTCAGTCAAGTCCAAACATTTAGTCTTCAACTCATGAACCTTATGAACCAATGCTTTTTTTTTTTTACAATAATGAATAATTATCTACCGGGACAAACAAATCCTTGAGCATGGTATATGGCCGAGATATGACATCAATAAATCTCTCAACTACTATGTCCCATGCATTCTTTACATCAATCAGTAAAGCATTTCTTATATCTTGAAGTTTAGATTTCAACACCATGGATCCATCAATATCAACCTCAATGTTTTACAAAATTTGCTTCTCAATCTCTTGCAGAGGCTAAAACCTCTCAAGCAAGAGCTTATGGTCAACTTGCAACTTGACATACATATCCATAAAGCTATCCATTTGACCCTCGTTTTTCCAAATTGTATTACAAGTCATTAAATTGTTTGTTGTAATGTAGATAAGATGGAAAACGAAGAAGGTCTTGTTGTTCAAGATCGCGAGGCGTATCTTAATCAACGTGTCCCATGTCCTTGCTCTCAATGCAAGTTGGCAATTAGACGAAAACGCCGATTGTCTATAGAACACGTACGACGATTTGGAGAGTTTCAATATGAGATCATTGATCAGGCGATTGCGAATTTTCAGCAAAAGGTAATTTGAAGTTAATATCAATCATGCATTGTACTCGCAAGCTAATTGAAAACCATATACAATAAGATTGGGTTTTGCTGGCAAATTTTCTATCCCGGGAGGTGATGTCTTGTCCCAAGAGGGAATGCACCCTTTGCGGCCAATTAGAAGAGTTCGTGGGCGTGCGATGGATGGAGTGCAGGAGCCAATCCACCACTCACAAGGACAATCTATACCGTCAATGCCAGACGAGACAGACAACCTTTCAGACCTACCTATAATCTTGGAGCCTGAGATGGAGGCAATGATCGATGCATTGATTCCCATGGATGTCGAGACTTCTGATCGGCTTAGAGAGGAAGCATCCATACCATTAGATGATGGGTGCCGAGTATCTTGGTTGAAGACACTGCTTGCACTCTTAAGTGTGCAAGCAAAATACGGGTGGAGCGATATGAGTGTGACCGAGTTATTGAGGTACCTTGCACATAGGCTTCATTGATTTTTTTTTTGACACTATTATTACAAACATTTGTGCTTTTTCAAGGTGTTTTATGATATTTTTGAGGTTATTGAAATATCATATATTACCACCTGCAAATACCATGCCTGAATCTCGTTGTCGTATTGCTGCGCATTCGAGGTGTGAAAACCATCCAAAAGTTGTGTGTGGGATTTGATACTTTGTACATATTTAGTTGTTGTGTTTATACTTTTGTTCTACGTGGAAGAGGGTTTGGAGTAAGAGAAATTAATCAATAATGTTCTGGTTGACATGTATGTCAAATGTGGAAGTTTAAACGAAGCGCATAAAGTCTTCAAGGGCTTGCTGGAAAGAAATTAAGTGTCATGGAATGCTTTAATGACAGGATATATTCAAAATGGGTTCAATCTCACTACCTTGGATCTCTTTAGGGACATGTAACAGGAGGGTGTGGTTCCAACTAGAGCTACTTTTCTATGCACCTTGAAAGCTTGTGGTAGCATAGGAGCCTTGCACTCAGGCCAATCTTTACATTGTGAGATATCAAAAATGGGATTTGAAAGAGAATTGATTGTGGGAGATTCTCTGATAAATATGTATAGCAAATGTGGTTCCCTTGCCGAGGCTCACAGGGTGTTTGATAAGCAGCCGCTTCGAGATACAGTTTCATGGAAGGCTTTGGTTGCAGCACATGCTCAACACGGGCTTAGTGAGGAAGTCTTCATTTGCTTCAAGCAGATATAGCTGCAAGGTGTGTTTGTGGATACCAACACATTCATTCTCTGCTTAAAAGCTTGTGGCACAGAAGGAGATTTAGAAATAGGGCATAGTATACATTCTGAGATAACTAGGAGAGGACTTGAGAAAGAGCTATACATGGGGAGTACAATGGTGGACATGTATGGGAAATGCTACTCTCTTGCAGAAGCAGTCCAAGTGTTTGATGGGCTGCCAGTTCAGAACATAGTCTCATGGAATGCACTGATTGCAAGATACGTGCAGGAAGGGCATGGTGAGCTAGCACTAAAGTGTTTTGAGCAGATGCAACTTGAGGGCCTTTGTCCAAATTCAGTTACCTTTATTTGTGTGTTGAAGGCCTGTGGCTCCATACGAGCTGCAGATAAGGGCAAAGAAATACATGATGAGATTGTTAGAGAAAGGTCACTGGACAAAGACATTGTTGTTGGGACTGCATTGGTAGATATGTACAGCAAATGTGGCTTGCTTGCAAACGCACAAGAAGTGTTTGACAAGCTTCCCTTTCATGATGTGGTTTCATGGAGTGCTTTAATAGCAGGATATACTCAGAATGGTCTTGCTGAGGAAGCAGTGAAGTGCTTTGAACGAATGCAATATGAGGGATTGTCTCCAAATGCATTCACTTACACATGCATATTGAAAGCCTGTGGCAGCATAGGAGCTGCTGATAAGGGCAAAGAGATACACAAGGAGATTGTTCAAAGAGGACCGCTTTTCTGTTTTAAATTTAAAAAAAACTTAGTTCATGAGATTGAGAGGATGTGGAATAAGGTGAAAATCAATGAAAAAAAAAACTTATGAAGATTATTCTATTATGGATTGAGAGCTCTATGTCAACTTTTGAACCTTCGTATGACATCGCTTTATCTGCAAATCACCTTCTGAATGCTACTCTGAAACTTCATATGAATGTATCTGTATAGCAACAATCTATATTCCAGTAGCATTAGTATGCTGAAAGAAGCAAAAACAAAGTTTCAGATCTCTGTGGGAACCTTAGCTCTTTCTTGGAGTAATGGAGGGGAAAAACTGTGAAATAGATTGAAGAGCTCTTGGTGGATAGATACAGTTTCTACACAAGATGGACCATAGTTCGAGATATTAGTAAAGAGACTATATTCTAGTTCATGCCTCCTGATTGTAAACTCACTGTTAGCAGTTTCCCACACATTATTGACATCTGAATCGAAGAAGATCACATTAGTGTTGTATATTTGAATTCTAGATTTCTGCACATAGTGTTTGAGGTCAAGGATCTATAAATGCAGCAGAATTAAATTAAGAGGCCTAAAATCAGTGGACTGATCAGATTTGAAGTCATCTTGTATTTTGCAAACTTCATGGCAGTAATATAAATACTATTTGGCATCATTTTCTCATCTTGCTTATTCACGTGCTGAATCTTCTATCTTGAAATTATTCAAGGTCCTTTGTGGTCGCGACTTTGCTTTCGAAAATCCTTCGACATCTTTGGTGAACCGGACGTGAAAGCGTCGTGGAAATTTCAGGATGGGAGATACTTCAGCATCTATTTCAACCTCTTCTACAATTCCAGCAGCATCCTCTACTTCAGCTCCATCGACTGCTGCGTCAAGTACTTCAGCAGATGATCTAAAGCAGATTTTGCAGAATATGTCCATGTATATGCAGCTTCAAAATCAGCAGACACAATTGTATATGTAGCAGCAGCAACAATTGCATCAACAGCAGTTGTCTCAGCGAAGGCAACTCTATTCGGAGCAGGAGAATGCAAACAGCGCGACCAAGGCGATTGAAGCAGTTGAGAATGAGAAGAAGCTATTTGATGGCCGTAATGTTTCAGCATATTTGAAGACATATGAGATCAAGATGGGGTTTTTTGGAGTTCCAGCTGGACTTATGAGTAAGTACTTCCTTCGTCTTGTCACACCCGCCTTGAGGGCAAAAGTGACTAATCTTTTTATTCAAAATTTGCATTGGCAAGATTTTAAGAAGGCCTTGAAAGAAGAGTATTTCCTTGAGGAATTTTGTATGGCTACTTGGCGGTCATTCCGAGAGTGGGTCTACATGCCAAAAAAAGGTCTAGCTGCTTCAGAGTTGATTCGAGAATTTGAAGAGAGGTATAGTCAGCTTGATGCCATTGAACAAAGAGCATTGGATGTTGAAAAAGTTGAGCTTTTCTTGCAAGCTGCAGATCCTACTCTTCAGGAAGAATTGGGTGAGCTTCTTGAGGATCGCACGAAGCCTATGGGACTTCAAACGGATTGGCAGGATGCCCAGGATGCAGTCTCGACTTTGACCAAGAGGAGGATATGGAAGACCCGCCTACAGAATGGTTCTATGACACGGACACCATCTTCTGCTCCTATGCCTACTTCTATCCCTGTTATTTCTTCTCCTCCTCAGCCAGTTTCTTGGCCTATGCTAGTGCCTACTATTTCCACTCCTCCTATTCCTCCTGTTCCACGACCGATGCCAGCACCTTCTGCTCCAAAACCATCCACTCCATCAGTGCCTACCTCTCTTGATGACATAATCAAAGGCATAATGGATTTGACACTGGAGTCACTTAAAGCAGAGTTGGTGGGAAAATTGAAAGAGCAGTTTGCTTCGAGTGCGCCTACTACTTCTTCTAGTGCTCCTACTGCACCTAAGAGTGCTCCTAGTGCACCTAGGAGAGATCGGAGATGTATTTGGTGTGATAGTACGAACCATTAGCATTGCAGGGATTGTGAATCTTTTCAGGATGCAAGGAGGAAGAATTTGGTATTTTGGGGACAAGATGGTAAGATTTGGTTGACTGAAATAGGAGCTCCGCTTGCTACCAACTTTGGTAAAGGCAGAATGAAGAAGTTAGTGGATGATATGGCTGTGCATACTTCTTATGTGACAGCTAGAGGTGATGCTTCTGCATATGGAGTCCAGATTGAGAAGGGATCAGAGACTCAGTCAGCACTATGGACTTATGCTATGGAGACTGCAAACAAGGGAAAAATTCAGCAAACTGTTTTGACTAATGCAGGCTCTAGCATCAGATCTGAGATAGGTTGGGATTCGCCTGTTGACAAGTACTCTATTTATGCTTATTTGGCTAAGTCTCAGGGAGCAGATGTACTTTTTGAGGAGAAGCGTAAGAGGGATGAAGAAAATCCAAGTGTAGCTAAAAAGACTAGAGGGGGTGAGTTTGTTACTCCACCTACTGCAGGACCGTCTTTGAGACTAGGGCCAGAACGACAGATGGAAGATGCTCAAAAGAGAGAAAAGAGGCAAGAGCCTAGAGAGAGAAAGCAGCCAGGGTTTAGATTGATGTCCGATATTGAGACATCTACAGACATGAAGAAAATCTTTAATGACAAGATACTTGGCAGTGAGGTGACTTTCACTATTTCTGAGGTTTTGGGTATCCAATGTGGAAAGTGCATGATATAACAACAAAAGCAAATGACAACTGCCATTCTTGAATTGGAAGTTTTTTAAAGGGTCATTATGAAAGTTTAAACCATGATTGGGATTTAAAAGGTTCTATAGTTGGGGTGTCTCGCATGATAGAAAGTTAAGCTTTCCCTACAATAGCATAATATTCATTAAAAAACTACATTACATACTGATGCCAACTCCTTGCAAGCCTCAGTGGGGCTGCAATATACTAAACCTTGCTAGTAGACAAGGCCATGTACTTTTGCAAGGAGCTTCTTGTGGCCATTCCAACTGGTTTCATCCCCTTTTCGATTTTTTTTTCCCTTAAGAAAATAACGATACATGTGTAGGGGGGTACTTTTTGTTTGTTGGGGACTGGCAATCAAGGCATGATGTCTCAAGTTCAGGTTGGGTATGTTTGTGGGAGGTCTGGGTAGTTGTTGCCTCTTGTAAAGGCATTGTTAAGCATCAAAAAACCTATTTTCGAAGGGAGTTCTAGTGACCCTATTCTACTGACCTACTAGGCGGCCATTCTAGGAGTTTCTGTTAGTTATGAGGCAGTTAGAGAAGCCTATACTTACATATCAAGAGAAAAACAAGTTCTGAATCTAGCTAAAAATACATATATGGAGGTGTATAAAAAGGGATTCTGACCCCTATAAAAAATAGAAAAGGGAAGAAAAAAAATCATTGAGCGGTTGTTTATCACCTTGCAAGGGCCTAGTAGGTTCTCAGGGACGAGTCAGACCCGGGGGGGTTGATGCCTCGTCTTCCTAGGGGTGGCATCTAGCTAAAAAAATAAGGATAAGAGAAGGTTGGAGTGAAAATAAAAGTGAGAATTAGAAAAGGACTAAGTGTCACCTTGCGAGGGCTTGTTAGGTTCTTGGGTACCAAGACAGGACCTGAGGCCGATGCCTTGTTCTCCCTGGGTCACTACACTCAACTCCCTCCTTTTTACACACTCGAGTATGAAAAATAAAAGCCTAAAAGAAAATACCTCTTACTCAAGCTATAGGAGTCCTCACCTAGTAGGAGCTCCTAACTAAGTTGTCCTTAGGTAGGTAGTTCAAACCACCACTTAGGATGACCTCTTTGATAGTTCTATTTTACTTGGCTGTGTTGGAACAGTTGATTAGTGACTAGCTTTAGGCTTTTTGTCAGATTATGCTAGGCCTACTCCTTATGGATTTCATGCCTTGGTTTTTTCAGGGGGTAGGGTGAGAGCTCTGATGTGTTTTGATGCATATCTATTTTGTATCAGATTGATGCTTCCTATGATTGTGTATGTGCAGATCTGTTTCTAGGATTTGACGGGCTGAATCGCCCTATCCCATGGTCACCAATGATAGATGATTTTTGACATCAAGAAGTGCTTAAAAACAGCCAAAATTTTAAATTTCAGGGGAACAATAGACTTCATCGAAGGCAGTAGCTACAATTAGTATGATTTTAAGCGGCAATGCTCCAAAAGTGCTTTAAAGATCCACCTAGCAATGGTTGGGGAGTTTTCATAAATTTTTTGATTGTCAGATGGGACTTCTGGAGATTCCTAGAAGTGCAAGTCTTCGAGACGAATGCCCAAAGTTTCTCAGTGGACAAATCTGAGACCGAACGCAAGAGATAGGCCGGACGGGAGGCCAAGGGCCAAAAGAACCAAGTATAAAAGAGCTTTAGCCCAAAGGAAGTGACCTTTGGGGGCTCCCTTTGGGGCCCCCTAACTAAAAACGATTTTGTGGCAGGGGGCCCAAATTTTGTAGCAGGGGGCCCAAATTTTTTTTTGGGCGCATCAGAAAATGACGCCATGGATGGAGGAGGCAACGACTTTTTTGGGAGGGGGGTTGTAGAGCTTCAATGCACCCTCCCCCCCCCCCCCCCCCCCCCGAATAGATTACATGCATGATCTCCCTCTTCTCTATGCTTCCAATTGCCGATCTCGGCATGTGAGATGGTTGGCCGGATATGGAGGATGAAAATAAATCTTTCTCTCTCCTCTCTCTCTCTCTTCCAAGAGGCAATTCATGTGGGAAGAATCAAGAAGAGAATCGGTTGAAGGATGCTTGTCCGAGCATGGTACTGGATCACTCCCAGATCGATGGAGGGCTAGATTTGGTTGTTCAGAGGTGGGTTGAGCCTTGAATGAGGGTGGATGTGCAATCCCGCATCAGATTTTAAAACCCGCAAAGAAGAAAAAAATTGGTAACTCTATTTTACAAAGGAAAATTGCTTGTTTGTTTTATTTGATTGAGCCAATGTTGTTCTTATAGAGTGAAAATTGGTAGACATGCTATTTACTATTTTTTCTATGCTTTCATAGTGAAAAAATCAGAAAACATAAAGTCAAAATGTTGAAATTAATTTTTAGAAACCCGTAAAACACGGTTTTTATGAGAAAAATGGGGTTTTTGGTGTTTTTAGGTGGGATATGTTGAGAGAGAGAGAGAGTACGAGAGAGATACACAAGACATGCTCCCAAAGAATGATTCATATTGATGTAGAGTTAGTATATATAGGTGAGACCCAAGTCAAGTGAGAGATGATATATATAGTTGTAACATTCCCACTCAAACAAAGGTCTCTGGCTGCGAGTGAAAAAACCCTTGGGGAGAACAAGGGAAAAACCCAAGCCCCTACACATACCTACGATACAAAAATGATCTACTATAAAGTTTTCTTGAATACAATGATACATGCCTCAATCAGTGAGACAAGAACTTGGAACAATACCAAGTGCATGTCTTAATGAACTAAAGCGAGCTTCACTAAGATCTTTTGTGAAGATGTCTGCAAACCATTTGATCACTGGGACAATGCTCCACCATAATGGAGCCTTTCTTGACTTCATGTCGAACATAATGATAATGAATAGCAATATGCTTTGATTTACTATGTTGTATATAGTCTTTGGTAAGACTAATAGCACTTTGGTTGTCGCATGGAAGAGGTGTACTAGATGATGAAGGATGTCCCAAATCTGCAAGTAGTTGCCGAAGCCAAACTAGCTCGCGAGCTGCTAATGATGCAGCAACATATTCGGCCTCAGTTGTAGAAATCGCAACACATCGTTGTTTCTTGCTGGACCAAGAAACCAAACATCCATTTACAAAGAAACAATTCCCACTTGTAGATCGCGTGGAAAAATGTGAACTTGCCCAATCAGCATGTGTATATCCAATAAGGTCAAGAGAAGTTGAAGAAGATAAGGAAGAATCCTCTCGACGACGATAAATAAGACCAAACTCCTTAGTACCCTTGAGGTACTTAAGAATACGTTTTGTAGCACTCCGATGAATAGTGGAAGGGGAAGAAAGATAATGTCCCAAAAAGTTAGTTGCAAATAAAATATCAAGTCTTGTGTTTAAACCAATAAATTGAAGACAACCAACAAGATTAGCAAAAGGATGATGAATGGCAGATTCTTCATTGCATGTTGTAGATGTACCCTTAGTAGAGCTCGAAAGAATGGGAGTGTTGGTAGAGTGCGCATTTGTCAACCCAAACTTCTTAACAATATCATTAATAAACTTTGTCTGGCGAAGAAGAAGAATGCCTTGTTGTCGGTGTCGTTGAACTTGAATATCCAAACAAGAATGTATCTCACCAAGATCCACCATTTCAAATGCAGTTGATAAAAGCTTCTTCATAGCATCCAAGAAAGCAATATTATTTGACACAAGAATAGTATCATCAACATATAGAGCAAGAATAATAAAACATTTGTCCTCCCTTTTGATGTAAATATTTGGGTCAGCAAAACATGCAACAAAACCTTTAGATGTGAGGAACTAATCAATCTGAATATACCAAGCACGAGAGGCTTGCTTCAATCCATATAATGCACGATGAAGCTCGCATACAAGGTGCTCCTTTCCTGCAATAATAAAACCTTCAGGTTGCTCCATATAGATTTATTCTTCAAGATCTCCATTGAGAAAATCTATTTTAACATCCATTTGGTGAATTTCTAGATCAAATAGTGTTGCAAAAGCCAAAAGCATAGGAACAGTTGTGGAGCGCACAACGGGAGAAAATGTTTCTTGATAATCTACTCTTGCAATCTGCGATAACCTTTTGCAACAAGTCGTGCTTTGAACTTATCAAACAAGGCATCAGCTTTGGTCTTGGTTTTATAAACCCATTTACATTTGATAGGAACAGGATTTGGCGGGAGTTCAATAAGAATCCATGTACCTTTGGAGATTAAAGAATCGTACTCAGCTTGCATAACTTCTTGCCATTGATCCCTTTGAGACAAATTGATAGCTTCCATATACGATATTGGATCCTCTTGGATAGACATAGCATCATCAAAGACATCATATTCAATAGAATAGAATCCATGCTCTATCTCAATAGGAAGATTGACATATATCTCCAAATTTTCATCAATCTTCTTTGGAGGTGAAGGAGGTTTATGATCATCAGAATTAGTAGACTCACAAAGCAAGTAAGGAAATGCACTAAGCAAAGACTGTGTATCATCTGAAACATCTGATGACCATGTGCCACCCATAGTCTTCTCATCAAATATAGCATCACGACTAATTATAACCTTTTGAGTAGAAGGATCATAAAATTTGTAACCTTTGGAATGATCTGAATAACCAAGAAAAATAACCTTCAAACCTGGAGGATCCAACTTATGTCGAGAGTGTCCTTGGGCACATGAATATAAGCAATGCAACCAAATGTGTGAAAGTGAGAGACTGAAGGTGTCTTCCCTGTCCAGATTGTTATAGGAATTTTACCAGCAGGTGCAGCCGTTAGAAGATGATTTTGAATAAAAACGGCTCTTAGAAGTGCTTCAGTCCAAAACTTTCGAGACAAACCAGAGTGTATAAGCATGCAACGTATAGCATTAAGAATAGTGCAATTTCTGCGCTCAACAACACCATTTTGCTGAGGAGAATAAGGAACTATAAACTCATGATGAATACCTTGATCCTTATAGAAGTCATCAAATAGATTGGATACATATTCACCACCATTGTCACTGCAAAGAGTCTTTATAGAGAATCCAATTTGAAGCTCCACACTTATCTTGTATTGTTTAAATATAGATAAAGCCTCAGACTTATGTCAAAGAAGATAGACATGTGTGTACCATGAGAAATCATCAATGAAAGTTCTAAAATATCGATGTTGAGACTTTGAGGCAGGAAAAGAACCGCAAATATCGATATTAACAAAATCCAAGAGAGCACAGGAATGTGATGAAGTGGAAGTGTGAAAAGGCGAACGATGGTGTTTTCCAAGTGCACAATACTCAGATATTCCCATACGTGGATGAGATTTAAGATCCATACCTTGCACAAGACCATGATGATGAAGATCAAGAATTTTGGCGAAATCAACATTTGCAACCCTATCGTTCAATGATAGCTCAAATATATTTCCATGTCGAGGAGCCACTACTATAGTATGTCTGTCTTTCTCTATACGACATTGATTATGATCAAAGCCAACAAACAAACCAAGATCAACTAGACGAGCAATAGAAATAAGATTTATTTGCAAATTTGGAACATGAAGAACTCCTCTTAATATTCTAGTGGATGAAACAGTCCCTAGATATAAATCACCCACTCCTTTGACTTGACAAGTTGTATCATCCGCAAGGTAAAAAAACTTCTTAACAGGAAGAGAATGATAATTGTGAAGCCACTGTGATTGGTATGTCATGTTTCTAGTGGCACCTGAATCAACGATGAATAGAGAACCATCATGAACATGAAGTACCTTTTCTGGAGAGATATCATGATGGACGAAATTGAGCTCCTGATGAGTATGATCATCATCAATTGTAGTTTGTTGAACAATATAAGCTCGAGAACGTTCTTTATTATATTTGCGTTTATAACAACGAAGAGATGGATGATCTATATGTGCACAATAATCAGAAGGAGGAAAACTTTTGGACGAGCGAGGTTGCTTTGTAGTAACTCCATGCTCCTCATCATATTGACATGCCCAGCAATCAGAAGCCACATGGCCTTTCTTATCACAATAAGAACAATTTTTGTTAGGATAAGCAAGACGAGAAGATTTACCACCTTGATTAGGGCGTCCACCCTGCTGAAAACGTGAAGCGGGACGCTTGTGAGCAACAAAAGAAGCATCAAAATCCCTTTGTTCGTGAGTGACCAAAACAACATCATAGTTTTCCAAATGATGCTCATGACATTGAGAATATTTAATAAGAGATATACATGCTTTGTGAAAGTGGATATCATCCTTGTTAGACAAAATAGTGATGATATTGTCATATAAAGGATCTTTGATGGTATGAAGAAGTTGAGTAACAATCAGATTTCTAGCAACAAGAGCGCCGGCAGCACCAAGCTGATTGATAATGTCTTTAAAAGTCTCGATATGAGAGTGCATAGAAGTACCAACCTTATATTGAAGATTCTTCAAACGAGTTTGGAGATATAAAATTTTGGTGACCGATTTCTTCTCAAACGTTGAGATAAGATACTCCCAAACAACATGAGAGGTTTCCAGATGAAAGACATTCAACATAAGTGAGTCAGGAAGTGCAAACAGTATATAACGACGAGCCGTTTTGTCACAACGAATCCAATCAGTATGATCAATTTTCCATTGTTCAAATAATGGGCCATCAGTAATCATAGGCTCAACTGGGCAAGACAGGTCACCCAAAACAATATCAAATAATTCGTCACCTTCAAGAATTAGCATCATCTTTGCTTTCCACCTAGGAAAGCCTTGTCCTTGGAAGAAGGAAACTGAACATTGGTGAGACGGATATCCATTAACAATTACGCAATTGGCCATGCCTGTATCTTAAGAGAAAATAAATAAGATGATATCGCAAAATCTGCAAACCATGAACAAGACGAGCGTAGTTGAGACACGTGACAATCAAAATAGGGAGATGCACGTAAGAACGATAAAAAGTATTGAGTGACTAAAAAGAAAGCCAGAAATAGAGAGATGTAATGTGCAAGACGAGATGACGCGTATAAGAAAAGTGCTATTTCAGTCGAACAAAGAATGTGAACGAGAATAAAACATTGCTAAAAATAGCAAGATATTCACTTGTCGTAATCAACGTCAGTAACGAAGACGAGCGATTAACGAACTATAATTGGGGATTAATGAACTGTAATTAGAATTATAGTTTTAAATAAAGAATTGCAGATTCGAGCAGAATTGTTATCTTGAATCCTGAATTGTCATAACTTTTGATCCAGAACTCTGATTGACAAGCGATTTTGACAGGAGATAACTAATACTTCTAATTTGAACAAGTTCATGTATCAAATCATCACTTGTGCAAAGAATTCAATCAAGTATAAACAATGAAACAACTTATCTCCTTGTTGTTGCTATGCATCCATAGCTTTGATACCATGTTGAGAGAGAGAGAGAGTATGAGAGAGATACACAAGACATGCTCCCAAAGAATGATTCATATTGATGTAGAGTTAGTATATATAAGTGAGACCCACGTCAAGTGAGAGATGATATATATAGTTGTAACAGGATAAACCAATACACATGGGATAAAATGCCAATAAAATCTATATTTTTGTTGTTATAAGAATCAAGAGCCAGAGTTTTGAAAATATATCAAATTTTTATTAAAAAAATAGAGAAAAATGGAAAAAAACAAGAGAAAAATAGAAACACACCTTAGAAAAATATGAAAAAATATAGTAAGTGGTTGTGGATGTATGATAGTGGCAAAGTATGAGGTTCGGCCTTAGTTTGCCCTATCTTTTTGTCATTGTGTGTGATTTATTGCTTTTTATACATTAAACCATGAAAAAACAATCTCTGTACACCTATGCAACGAAGCAAAATTTAAACAATGAGAGGGAGGAGGATTTTGTGCAACAGTTTGAGGGCTGAAATAATACAAATTTTGATTGCTTTTTCTATGTATAGCATTTAGGAAACGGCCTATTTGGAAATAAGGGATCTAGTAGCACAAGGTTCACCTTGGTGCTAGATTCTTGCAACGAAGCATATGCGTATTAGTTGGAATTCATAAAAAGACTGTTTGCGTACTAGCACATAGACTAATTTTGAAACATAACTATTTGTGCACGATGAGACATCCACTATTGCATTGATCATATATGTGGTATCAACTCCTAGAAATGCATAGTAATTGTTTGAATTATAGTTGACCCACGCTTGAGAGGGTGAGATTCCCCTTACCATAGGTTAGTCATTTCTTTATTGGGAAAATTTATTGGTGGGGAAACATGGTATCTCCTGGATCTCGCTGAAAAAGAGAGGAGTCTTGTGCGAATGTGTTTATATGTAAAAGAAGCACATCGAGGGGCCAATCCCCAAGATATATGAGAGCTGCACTGTGGCCACGTCAATCGGTTGATGGGGTGCCTCCTATGTCTTTGATATGTGCCACTTATTGCCAATATGTGTTGGATAACCCCTTTGAGGGGTTTTGGGGAAGGTGTCATTGGACTCTTTTCTAGCTACAAACGTAATATTAGATGAATCTAGTGTGCATTTAATTATTACAGATGCTCTTGGCCTACGATGTCCTGTGGTGGTGGAGTTGTTTATTGTGTGCATGAGGTCTTGCTAGTGCCATAGCTAGTGCCGACCCGTTTTTGGTCCCATCACCAGGATATAAAATTTCCTCACTTGACAAGTTCCCAAAGATTCGAGCATCTAGCCTATAGCTCTGATCTCCGTACAACTGAACGTAGGTCATGTAATTGGCAATCAATTGCTATGCATCAAGGAGTTACCATGTGATATTCATAATGCAATTCTGGATGATACACCTTGTGCTCAAGCATTTTATGATATATAACTAGCCACGTGAGGTGAAAAGCCAATCCTTTGATGATTTCCAAGCTACTCATAATTGTGAAATTACTAGAGACTAGCACCGAGTTTCCTCATGCTAGAGTCTCTCTTAAATTTAAACGACCACTCACTTTTACAATCCCTCCTCCATCCTACCATTTAGATTTTGCATTCATTAGATAAGTATATAATTTATTTTTGTATATTTTTTCATGTAAAACTGGATAAAAATCTTACTCTAACATAGAAAAAAGACTCGAGTGAGGCTTATCCCTCATGCTCCAGTCTTTTTGTACATTCACAGACATAAAATATATTTTTTTCTAAATTTTTAGGCACAAAAGCTAATGTTTTTCTTATTTTTTCTATTTTTCTCCATTTAATTATTCACAAAAATGAGATATTTTCTTATTGAGGTGTCTTGATTGATCATATTAATTGAACACTAGTTTATATTAGTTTTTTATCTGATATGAACTTCATTTCCCAATCAGAAACGGAAGAAACTCTCATTTTTCCTCTTAAAATACACTTTTGAAATTTTAAACTATTAATTACGACTATGTATGACTACGAGTTCTGCATTTTATCATGTGCAGCCATCAAACATACTTTAAACATGATTCATACAAATTTTCTTTCCATGTACACATCATTAAAGCTATCAAACATCAAAAGAAAGAAATTTTATTTGTAAAAATTGAGCGTACCACTTATTTGTGTGTTGTGTTGTTTACTTAAAATGGTTTCAGGCAGTCAACGGACCCATCCTCAAATCCGCAACAACATTGGACATTGCCTCTCAACATCCTTTTGATCTTGGAGCAATCCGGTCCATGGTGGACAAGTATCCTTCATCACCCTTCCTTCTTGATTTTCTGCGTGTGATCAACCTCTTAGAGGAGAGAGGAGGAGGAGAGAGAAAGACTTATTTCTATTCTCCACAACCGGGAAACCATAATGCGAATGGAGATTGGTGATCGGAGGAGAAACAATGTGAGAATCCATGGGGAATGATGCCCTGCTACCCCCTGAATCATTTTTTCTTTTTTCTTAATTAGGGAGGCCAAGGCCCCCACAAAAGGTCCATGCCCAAAGTTTTTAAACTTTGGCCATTTTTTCCCTTTTTCTTTTTGGCCTAGGAATCTCGCACGTCTATCGTCCATTTCTCATTCCGAAAATTTTTGCCAGTTCGTCTTGAGGTCCCAAATTGTTGCTCACTTGCTCTAACTTGATTTGGCACCTAGAAAAATTATGAAATTTTCACAACTACTCTTTGAAATTGCTTTCAAATCTCATCTTTCACGGCTTGTAAAAACTAACTTTGTCTCTACTACTTCCAACGAGGTTTTGTAAAGAAACTAATTCCCACTGTAAGCCATTAAACTAAACATACAAGAAATAGACATAAAATTCCAAGTAATTATAACAAATGTGGCTAGGCATGAAATGATATTACCGATGTTGGCCGAGAATCAAAAGATGAGGGCTGCAGCATGGTATGCACCCCAAGCTATGGTTGCCAAGAGTATTCACCCTCTTAGATGGTGGGAGGTTGAGATCTCAAACAAGTAATGTTGTATAATGGCAAAAGGATGATTCACATGTTACATCTCCACCTTTTATACTTAACCATAGCCTTCCCTAGACTAAGGCATTTATGCTTTATTACAAGCCATCTCGGCCTAAAAGAGCTTTGTCCTCAAAGCTGAAATTGGGACAATTTACAAGGAAAGATTACAAGGATAACTTTTTAAGTGATGAATCCATGCTTTAATGAAACTCCAAACCGAAGAAGATCTCATATGTCAATGAAGTACAAGTATGAAATTTGAATTGATTGCTGGAAACTATCCAAAACATGTTCTTGTACGAGAATGGCTATAACTTTAAAAAGAAATGTCCAATCACCATGTATGAGCTATAGAAATGTAGAGGACAATCCCTAGTATCCAGTCATGCCATAAAAATCCAATTTTGATGATCATAGAGCAATTATTTTTATTAAAAAAAATTAATACAAGCTGTTTTCTTCAGATATTACTCTCTTTCCTACAAAAAGCCATGGAAAATAATCAAGGTATGATGATGGTTTTCAAGTAGACTCCTCCATGGAAAAACCTTGCCATTTAATAAGGTATTCCAGTAGCAAATGGTTCCTTAAAACCTTTTCTCTTTTGCCAATAACCTTTTTAGGCTCATAAATGATAAGACCAACTTCATCCATGGGAGGTAACTCCTCTAAAAACCTTTACGGCTAGACCCACATATTTCTTAAGTTGAGAAACATGGAAGGTAGAATGAATCCTTGTTGAAGAAGGCAAATCAAGCTTGTATGCAAGCTCACAAACTCGTTTGAGGATTTGATAAGGCCCATAGTAACGATGATCCAACTTATTATGACCACCTTTGAGAGAAGCATACCTAGATTTAGGCACTTTGAGAAAAACCCAATCTCCTTCTTCAAACTCCAAAGGTCTCCTCTTTTCATCAACATAAACCTTCATAACATCTTGTGCCTTCCTAATGTTTTCCTTGCATTGATGCAAAAGAGCTTCCATTTTCTCAACTTCAGCCTTAACTTGTGGATTTACATCTTCATGAAGAAAGGTTGAAGGTATTTGCACTTTGTATCCATAAAGGGCATCAAATGGCGATATACCAATGCTCATATGATGAGTGTTATTATAATAGAATTCAACAAGATGTAACCAATGATCCCACAAAGCTTGAGTGTCATGACAAAAATGACGAAGATAGACTTCCAACCATTTATTGACACGCTCCATTTGGCCATCGGTTTGGGGATTATATGCCGTGCTAGGAGTAAAAAATTTTCCCATAGAAGTGAATAAACTCCTCCAAAAACTTTCCATGAACTGAGAATCACGATCAGATACTATTTTCAATGGCATACCATGAATCTTAAAAATACATTTCATGAACTGCTCAGCCACTTTCTTTGATGTAAATTGAGCCTTGGTAGGGATGAAATGAGCTGATTTAGTCAACCAGTCCACCACCACATAAATGATATTCCACCTATGCTTTGTTGTAGGTAATTCCATAATAAAGTCCATTGTAATATCATTCCACATGCCTTGAGGAATACGAAGTGGCTGAAGTAAACCACCAAGTAGAAGAGAGGAGTCTTTATTTTGTTAACATGGAAGACATTGCATAACATAATCCTTAACAATAGAAACTCTTATGGATATTGTCAAATGTTTTGAACAACCCATGGTGTCCTGCTAAAGGTGAAGAGTGCATCTCATGCAAGATATAGTCTTTGAATGAAGATTGTGGTGTCAAGAATACTCTATCATGATACCATAAAAGACTATTGTACTGCCATTTGAAACTTGGATACTCGTCTCCTTTGCCTTACTGAAACTCCTTCATCATCTTTGATGCTTGCTCATCAAGCAAATACTCCTCTTGAATGCCATGGATCCAATCCTTATGCACGGTTGAAATGGTAGAAATGAAACATGCCCACATTCTTGATAAGGCATCCGCCACCACATTATCTTTTCCATCCATATAAGATATCTCAAAGTCATATCCTTGAAGAGTAGCTAACCATCTTCATTTCTTGGGAGATAAATTTGGTTGTGAAAGGAAGTATTTCAGCACATGATGATCGCTTTTGACCTTGAAATGGCTGTCATAGATATAATGATGCCACTTTTTGATAGCATGCAATATTGCTAACATCTCTTCCTCATAAACATGTAATTGATGCTCCTTGTCATCAAGCTTTCGACTCTCATAAGCTATGACTGCATGATCTTGACATAAAACAGTCCCAGTTCCTCTTCCACTAGCATCCACACATATGATAAACTCCTTAGAGAAATTCAGGCATACAAGAATGGGTGCTGAAATTAGAAGAGATTTCAGCTCATTGATTCTTTGATTGGTGATGGAGTCCCAAAAGAAAGCCTCCTTTTTTGAGTCTATCCGTCAATGGAGCTACCACATGAGCATAATTCTTGATGAACCTTCTATAGAAGGATGATAACCCAAGGAGTCCTCTCAAAGAGGTTGCATTCATATAGGAGTAGGCCATTCTTTAACACATTCTACCTTATTGGAGTCCACTCTAATCCCTTGTTCCCCCACAACATGACCTAAGTATTCAACTTCACCTTCCATGAAAGGACACATTGTCATCCTGGCAAAGAGTATGTGTCTTCGTAATGTGTCAATGACCTCTCTCATATGCTTCAAATGCTCATCCTTGGATTTGCTATAGATTAGGATATCATCAAAGAAAACAAGGACTATTTTGAACAAACACCATATTGGGGAATATAGAAATTTCCCATAAGTTTGGGACATGTGGTCAAATCTTTGGATTTGCCATAACTTGAACACTATAACTCAAAATTAAAGGCTCTATAGCTCAATGGATTCCATTTTTCAAGCGCTTTCCAATGATAGGTCACATCATATGGTTTTGAGAAACTTATGGGCATGTTATCGGGGTGCCACCTTTTTAGTATTCAAAAAATGAGAATTGGGAGATTCCCAAACTCACTAATATTGTGTTAACAAGAAGGGTTGTAATATTTTATTCATGAAGGCTTGGAAAGTAGCGGGTGCATTGGAAAGCCCAAATGGCATAACCAAGAAGTTGTATAACCCTCTTTCAATCCTAAAGGATATTTTGAACTCATCTCCTTCCTTCATTCGAATTTGATGATAACCCAATTGAAGATCTATTTTGGTGCAGACCTTTGTATCTTTAAGCTCATCCAAAAGATCATCAATTCCGAAAATAGGATACCTATTCTTGACCATTGATTTACTCAAATCCCAATAATAAATACACATGAGAAATGATCCATCCTTCTTTTTACTAAGATCACGGGAGAGGCAGATGGTGAATGACTTCGCTAAATTAAATCCATTTGCAGCAATTCTCTAACTTGTTGCTCCACTTCTTCCCTTTCAAACTTGGACAAGCGATAGGGAGGTTTGTTGATGGGCTTTGTGTTAGGCAATAAAGCAATAGGATGGTGAACCTCTCGCTTTGGAGGTAAAGATGATGGTGGTTGAAATAAATACTTGTGATCCTCCAATAGCTCTTTCAATCTTGGATCCCTTTTCTTTGAAGAAGAAGATAACTGATTTGTTGATTGCCCTTCAACTACTTTTGCAAGCAAAACAGTGAAGATGCATGACTTGGCATTGATTTTTTTTTCGTAATTTCTTCATGGAGATGAGTTCTACTTGTTTGTGATCTATGCCTTTCAACTCTATGTGATGTCCTTGCTAATTAAATCCCATTTGCATTTGCTCCAAGTCTAAGGTGAATCTACCAAGTGTTTTCTGCCAATTACATCTAATGACAATGTCAATAAGCCCCATATCCAAAGTGATCAAGTCTATATTTATTCTGCAAGAGGGCGATAACTCAATTGAAGTGCATGGACATAATTCTTTACTAGACTCATATGCACCATTAGCAACTTGTATCCGCAAGGAAGCATCCATATCAATGGGTAGCAACTTCAGCCCATTCAAATATTTGGTGTTGACGAAGCTATGAATGATCCCCATATCCACTAAAATATGTGCAACCTTGCCATTAATGAAACCTTTGAGTCTAAGTGTATTTTTCTCTTTGCAACCAGTCCATGGATCATGTGAGATGGTACACAAGGAAGCATAAGAACCACGAGTACCACCTAGATCAAATGGAAATCCATCCATGGGATCATATAATTTTTCATTGGTGGCATGCTCTTCTTCATGAATATCTTCAACCATTGATATGCATCAACTTCCACATCTTGAGCGATCACCATGTTGATTTTTGAGTTGTGACCACTTCTCCCCACATTTGAAGCACAATCATTTTGTATGCATTTCTCTAAGCTTGTCATGAGGAAGGAAGTTGTTGTTAGAACTATTTTGGGGCAATTTAGGAGCATTTTCAGCTCTTGAAAAAGTACCTATTGGATCACCACATTTTTGAATGTTTGCCCCTGTTTCTGTACAAAATTTACACCTTGTTTAGAGGCATAAATAGTGAGAAATGTTGGCACTTTGTTGTTATAACTATTTTGATTGTTATAACCTCTGTTTTCTTGCCTAAAAGAGTCTCTTGATTGGTTGAAAACTTGCCCATACTTTGTAGGTTGATTGGAAATATTATTGCCCATACTTCTTTGTTGGAAATTTCCTGTATCTCTCTTGTACATCAAGGAATATCTTTTAGCCAATTGTATGACCCCATGTAATATTTTTGGTTGTTGAGCTCCTACCTCTAATGATAGGGTAGGGTCAAGACCAAAAATGTATTTATTCAGCTTAGCAAATTGTGAAATGCCTTTAACATACATGGAGAGATTCAAGTAGGTGTTGGAATAGTCTCTAACATACATTCCTCTTTGAGTGCATGCATACCATATTCTTTGAAGCCTTTCTTTTTCCAAAGGAGACACAAATACATCAATCATTGCTTGCTTGAACTCCTCCCAAGAGTCAAAATTTTGCCCAATGTTGTGCATGTAATATCACCAAGTATGGGCATAACGTTCAAGATGAAGAGCCGCGAAATAAATCTTGGCTTCTTCACTTCTAGGATAAATAGTGAAGTATAACTCAAGCTTATTTGATCCACTCCTCCCATTCTGAAGGTAAAGCATTATCTCCTTTGAAATTAGTGATATCCATCTTTTCCTTATATTCTTTTTCATTGTAAGATGGCTACCCATAAGAATGTTGTCTCCATGAATCTTTGTTCCATGAGTTTTGCCTAAAAGTAGGTGGTCCAAAACCATGAGATGAAGGTTGTCCATTTGAAACATACTCTTGGTTTGGGATGTCATGAGCTGATCTTCGCTCATCATGCCTTCCACCTTCATGAACTTGATTATTGACTACATTTCCTTTTTGTGCATTTGAGTGCTGATGATAAAAAGTCTTGTAGAAAGGGTCACATCCATGATAATCATTATGCCATGAAGTGTTGTCTTGTTCCCCTTCATGTCTATGATTATCTTTTGGGCTCCTAAACTAAGTCCTTGGGGTATAAATGCTATGAATTTGTGAAGCATGATGGTTGCCCCTCACTCTAGATGGTTCTCCCCCTTTAAAAGTGCACACAACTGGCAAAGACTTCTCTTTGCTTGGATGGGAAGGATTACCAACAAAGGGAATTGCATGGGAGTATTCAATAGTTTGAGGTTCCCTTAGTAGCTTGCTTCCAATTTCCTTTATAGCTGAGATGAGTTCTTGGAATAAATATTTGTTGCTTTCCTACAAATGAGAGATTCTTTGGTTTACTTGTGCCATCCCTTGCAGCAAACCTTGATTCATATGTCTTAATCCTTCATTCAAAGCCTTCAAATCCTTAGAAAGGCCTTCATTGACATGTCCCAACTTCTTTGATAGTAAGAGATAATCATTCCATGCATGCTCTTCATGTATATCATGTTGTCCTTGATGTGTGCTATAAGCAATCCCAATGCTTAACTCTTCATCTATTTGATCAAAATTATGGGCTTCAATTGCATAAATTTTATCCTCTTGGAAGTCTCTGACACCATCATTCAATGTCTCAATAACGGGATCTTTCTTCTTATTGCTGGCTATTAGGAGATAGTGATGTAATAGTAGACAGTTTGTCGCTTAATCCCATGTTTCTCTCGAAATATAACACCAATCTCAATTCTTCAAAGATCTATGGGAAGCTTATTATATGGGAATATACCATATTTTAAAAGATGTGGACTTGGATTGGATGTTTGGATGGAACAATGTCAAACAGTGTTCCCCTGTATGCTTTCTAGGTGTTGTCTCAACATACCTACTGTCAAAAAATCAGAAATAACTTGAGCTCCCAATGTTGGATCACCAAATTTTTTTATTCAAATTGGAGCTTAGGATCCCCTCTTTGAATGGAGCTATGAAGTTACTAATTTGAATCAGGATAGAATTTGATGTAATTAAATCTTCAGGTTTGAACATGAAATTCCTGCACCCTGTCCACCACATATAAGAATACTATTTGACCCTGTAGGAATACCTTGAGTGGAGTAAACCCTTGTAAACCTTTGTAGAAACTAGAAAAGGGTTATGGGGCACTTTTACGACTCAAGAATAACCTATAGATTGGTCTATACATGTTATTTTATCTGTAAAAAATCTGTCCAACACCTATAGGTACCCTAAAAATAGGAGATGCCCTGCACCTCTTCCAATGGCCCTTCAACCACTTATGGAACGCTAAATATGATTGATCAATGCTGTACTAGTGACAAAATCTAATAATGGAGAATGTACTTGCACCTAAATTGAAAATTGCATGGACTCCGAGATAGGGGTATGCAAAGTTCCACCTCAAGCCTGGTTGTGTACCCCTTCAGGGTCTTAATCGGAAAGGGAGAGTCACCTCTCTTTTGTCTTTTGGACTCACCTGGCATCCGCTTTTCCTCATGGGGATCAACATGGAAAGTAAATTCTAATGGCTAATCAAACAAGGATTCTATGCATTGATTGAAAAAGCCTTTAAATTCTTTAATGAAATGTAAGTGGTATTCAAAAATGACTAAATTGAAAGGGCTATGGATAGGGCATTACCCTTTTGCAGTGACTCACTGCTTTTACAATATTCCCATTCACCATTTTCATCATTATTTTAGTCCTATATCATCAATGTTCAATCATCCAACAAAAAATCCAAGTCAAGTAGGCAGTGAGCAGCATTTATACAATCAATGAGCTTCAACATTTGAATGGCAGGAAAGATACTCATCAAGCAATCATAATCAGTCCTAGGCTAAATTCTACATGCCCTACAATAGGAATTAAGAGGTTCTATTAAGCTGAAAGCAATAAAATTACCTCTTTAATGTTGATGGAAAGTAGTAGATGAATCCAATTCAATCAACATTCAACATAAACCACCATCAATAGACCAAGTTTTCATATCATAAGACCAACTTCAAGAAAGCTTTGTCCAATATGATTGCTCCCATGTAATCTTTAGCTCCCGATCAATAAGATTGCTCCAATGCAATCAAAAGAAGTCAATGATTTGATAGAAGTCTACAATAGCTTGTTGGAGAATATCCTTTGAGCTTTGATGAGTGTAAATTCTCATTAGAATTATAGATTCCATGAATTTTTAGGCATTGCCATGTTTAAGAGGCAAAAAATGCTTTCAAACTTGAAGAATTTATTCAATGTAAGCCCAATCTTTGAAAAATACCTTCAATTGAACCTTCCCAGGGTTGTAGACAACAAAAGCCCCATGAATTGAAGCCTCAATGAAGCAAGATTTGATGAATATTGATGGCTGCCCTGCTTTCCCCAATCTGAGATGAAAAAAATGCTTTAATATTTCTTGAAAGTTCCAATGTTTTCTCAATGTCAGTCCAATGCTTGATGTAGATGCTTGCTCTTACAATTAGGAAGCTAGTAGAAGCCAAGAAGAGGACAAATATTCAAAAAATTGGAGGATTCTTCATGCTGTACATTTTCAACCATGGCTAGGGTTTGAAGAGAGCTTCAATCTTAAAGCGAAGAGGAGAAAGAATGCCATTGATGCCTTTTATATCACCTTTGTGCTCCAAATAACCTTGTGGAAGAGCTTGTACCCACCAATAAATCAAGCATTTAATGAAATGGCAAATTTAGGTGCAGAAAATTTGGTGCAAAAGGCTGCGAGCATGCTCCTTCAACTAGTGATGATGGATAGCTCATTAGATCCCAGCAAATAGGTGTTTAATCTCAAGCTAAGGATGCTTACTTTGATCCTATATAGGTTGAATAGATCATAGAAACAATGGGACACAGAGGTGAGTAATTTCCTCCATGGCAGCTTGAAGAGAAAGCTTAAGAAAGAGGAAAGAATCTTGTCCCAAAAAGTAACCATGATTTAACCTCTCCAAATCGTGTTTAGGCTTCTGGTAAGTTCATGATCCTTCAAAATGGCCCAAAATTGACCACATACTACCAAAATGACCATGAATCCGCCATTGTTTCTTTAGACGTTCTTCAAGACCATCAACTTTAGTCACAGTTTATTGAAGAGACGTTAACTAGTCACAGTTCTAACTAAATCAAATCCTGTGACTAATTCTTGTTCTCCAACTATTTTGTGCCTAAAATATAACCAGATTCACCATGAAATGAATCTTCCCATGGATCAAAGTCCATGCTCTGATACCAATGTAAAGAAGCTAATTCTCACAGCAAGCCATTAAACTGAAAATACAAGAAATAGACATAAAATCCCAAGAAACCATAGCCAAGGTGGCTAAGCATGAAATGATATTACGAATGTTAGCTGAGAATCAAATGATGAGTGGCTGCAACATGGTATGCACCCCAAGCTATGGTGGCCAAGAGTATTCACCCTCTTAGATGGTGGGAGGTTGACACCTCAAACAAGTAATGTTGTATAATGGAAAAAAGATGATTCACATGTTACATCTCCACCTTTTATACTTAACCCTAGCCTAGACTAAGGTATTTATGCTTTATTACAAGTTTAATTCCCGCCTTGAATTTACTCTTCTCTGCTTCTTTCCCGCATTTTAACAGGCTTGAAATTCCGCTCTCATTTGGCGACCACGGGATAGGGTGCCTTAGCCCATCGAATCCCACGAATTGATCTGCACATAACCATAAAGAGCATTAAGATGAAACAAAAAATGCACAACAAAACACTCCAAAACTTTGAACCTACCCCCTGACAAAATCAAGGCATGAAAATCCAAAAGGGATAGGCCCAACATAATCTAACAGATATCCAACGAGTCTCTAACCAACTTCTCTAACATGGACTGGATAAAAAGCCTATCAGAGAGGTCATCCTAGTGGAGGTATGAACTACCTACCTACCCTAGGACAATTGGACCTATTACTCCTACTAGGTGAGGACTCCTATAGCCTAGTCATCATATTTTCTTCTTAGAACAAATTTTCCCTTCAAGATATCATACTTAGGCAAGTAAAAATGAGGGAGCTAAGCATAGAGTGACCCAAGGAGAAGAGGGCATCGGTCTCAGGTCATGATGTGGTACCCAAGAACCTATCAAGCACTCGCATTGAGACTCTTAATCATTTTCTTTTGCTCACTTTTATTTTCTCTCCAACCTTCCTTGCTTTTCTTTTCTACTAGCTACAATCTCTAGGAAGACAAGGCATCCGATCCTTGGTCTACTCATCCCCACGAACCTACCAAGAATCTCCCCTAGGAACTTTCTTGTTTTTTCCTTTTTATTTTCTTATTGAGGAGTTAGAACCCCTTTTTACATTCCTCTATAGTTTTTATTTTTAGATATATTTATAACTTGTTCTTTTTTAATACTTTGGCAAGCTTCTCTAACAACCTCACACGAGCATGGACTCCTAGGACAACTACCTAGCAAGCAAGAAGGATAGGGCCACAAGGACTACCCTCTATCACAAGACTTTATCACCTAACTATGTCCTAATAGGAGGTCAAATCTCCCCCAAATATGCCTAACCCAACCCTAGGGCTTTATGCCTTGATTGTTCGTCCCTAACAAACGAAAAGAATTTAACCCCCACAAGAACATATAAGATTATTTTTTTAAGGGAAAAAACTTGGAAAGGGGACGATACCACCTGGAATGGCCATAAGAAGCTCCAACACCATATTGGGGAATATGGGAATTTCCAATAAGTTTGGGACACGTGGTCAAATCTATGGATTTGTCATAACTTGAAAAATATAACTCCAACTCGAGTGCTCTGTAGCTCAATAGATTCCATTTTTCAAGTACTTTCCAATGATAGGTCACATCATATAGTTTTGAGAAACTTATGGGCATGTTATCCGGGTGCCACCTTTTTAGTATTCAAAAAATGGGAATTGGGAGATTCCCAAACTCACTAATATTGTGTTCTCCTCCATAGCGAAGGCTCCCTCCATTGACTTCGTCAACCTGTGTGGTGCAATCACAAAAACAAAATAGACATATGGCCCTCTAATGAGATAGGACATTTCACAACCAAGAAAACCAACCCTCTTGGCCTTATGAAATGAATCATTTGACTACCATTCAGCACAACACACTATTAAAACAATCCCTTGGTATGAATTTTACTCTACTAAAGCACAAAACTGACCAAGGATAAGGCCTTATAGGCCCTACACTAAGTTCATCATGTTATTAGCTAACCCCTTGCATAAGTAGCAAGGGGTGTCTGACAAATATGATGATACACAATTCTATGGATCCATGAAAGAGTAGGAAGGTGCTCACTTGCTACCTAACTCATATCCCAAACTAGCCATCGGCATCCAAAATATGATGTGTCAGTAAGAAGACCCAAAGTAGTCCAAGGCTGATGTTAGGAGGTAATTGCAAGAGCTCCCCTGGACCACAATTGAAAAAGACATCTTCCATGAAAGCATAGTTAGCCAAGAAAACCACAAAGCGATTCCATTGTCGAGGAACTAACTAACAAGTCACTATCTCAAAGATATGCAACATATTCAAAGGTTGCATGATGGTACATCCATAAAATGGGATCCCGCATAGTATAGGTCCCATTTAGATGATTGATTTCTAACTGCGAGTCTCCTTTAACCAATAATAGCTGGATACCACCACATCAGGCTATGTTCAGTCCCATGATCAAGGCCTTGTATTATGCCATATTATTAGTAAAATAGGGTCCTAAATAGACTCCCATGTTCATAACAACTCTACGTCCGGGATCTTTAATGACACACCAATGCTCACGTGTTTAGCAGGCCCTCTGAAAGCTCTGTCAAAATACAGAGTATAGACCCAATAGCCCATGCCATACTAATCATGTCACTCGTACTTATGATAATCAAAATCAAGCCAAGGGAGGAGAGGGTGTATAGTAGGCACAATTCCTCCTTCCTTGCTGAACTTGATAGGAATACTAATTAGAATTCATTGACAATGGTGGAAATAGACCTTAATTGCCCACGTAAAGGATTGGTCCTACCACTCAGTAACCTGATATGCTTTGCTCCACCAGAACACTCAACCTTGATGGTAATATTTTTCAAGGTACGAATGCTCCAAATAAGGAACAATGTGTTCCATCTGCTCATCTTGGTACCTACTACACATTAAAGCTGAATCCTGAAGGACTTGCACAAGCACCAAGTCCAATGTTAGCCCCCCTTACACATATTAAGGCTTCAACTTATTAGCTAACTTTAGTCTTAAACTCTATCGCTTGCAAATCCGCTAGAAGGGCCGTAGAGCCATTCTTTCCTAAACATACAATCTTGTACGAACCATCCCATTTGGGTTCTAATTTTCTTGGAAAGACCTCCCTTCGAGTTTCATAATACAACACTAACTAACCTTTCAAAATTTTTTACTTCTTAGCCCGAAGATCATGAAGGGCTTTCATTCTCCACTTTCCTACTTCTTGATGTAATAAAGCATGCAACCAAATCTCATCAAGATGTGCTACGAATGTATATCGTTCTTGTAACACTTCTTGCTCTCCCAATGAGTGATTGAGGGCAAAAAGCATAGTGGGGAGCTCTATTTCTAATAGCAAAACACACTCTTTCCCATACACTAGCTTGAATGGGATGTGGCACGTGGCTTTCTTGAATGTCATGTTATAAGCCCACACTGCCGCATATAATATCTTATCCCAATCGCGCTTGCTTTCTAATACAATTTTGGATAAGATTCCTACCAGTTGTTTATTTGTACTCTCAACCGGACTGTTTGTTTGAGGATTATGTGGGGTATTCTTGTTGTGCTTAATCTTCAAAGCTTCATTCAGGGCCATTGTAGCCTTGTTCAAGAAGTGTGTTGCTTGATTGGACACAATCTCCTTTGGTGTGCCAAAAGGCGAACAATTTTCTTCATAATGAAACTGACTGTCTCCCTAGCATTTTTCTTCACCATTGCTTGAGTCTCGCACCACTTTGTAAAGTAGCCCGTTGCTATAATAATATATCGCCTTGGCATAGTTGATGAAGGATATATTGGTCCCACAAAATCAATACCCCATTTTTCAAATGGTAAAGTAACCAAAATGGGATTTAAAGGTCGCCTGCAATTTTCTCTCCCATTGTGTCTTTAACATACATCATAGCGCTTAAACATAACTGAAAGCATCTTGGGAAATTGATGGCCACCAATATCTAGCATGGAGAGCTTTTTTGGCGGTAAGTCAGCTAGCAAAATGTCCCCCACATTCTGAATCACGACACTTCTCAAGAATAAATGATACCTCATCCCGCACTACATAACAATGATAGATATCATCTACTCCTCTCTGATACAAGACACCCACTATAATAAAAAAGTGTAATGCTTGTTGGTTGATTTTTCTCTTTTGCGACTTCAATAAAGCAGTCCCAAATCCTCTTGTAGATAAATAATGTGTTATTACCGCATATGAGGAAGGGATGGAAACTATATCAATTCTAAAAACCCTCAATATCACTTCCCTTAGCCATCATTTCCTTTAGCTCCCTGAAATCCACAAGACATTCTACAATACCCTGTACCTTCAGTGGCTTGCTTCTAATCTCATAATCAAAATCTTGCAAAGTGATTAACACATTTGCTAAACGGTTAGTGGGCTGCAACTTATTGAGCAACAATCTAAGTCCTTTGGCCTTTGTAAAGAACACTACATTCTCATAGAGAATATAATATTGAAATTTATTCGTTGCTAAGACTATTCCAAGGCACAATTTCTCCATGTACGTGTAGTTAACTTCATATATCCCCAATTTCCTAGTAGCGAAGGCAATTGGATGATACCATTTCTCCTCTCAAATTTGAGCAAAACAACAGAGCTGATACTATGCATTTTGGGCTAGTAAAAATATGTAGAAAATTTCACCTCTTCTGAGTGAGTTTAAGATTGGTGCTTTTGCTAATTCCTGCTTCACATCCTCCAAGGATACTTGACAAGCTTCATTCCACTCAAACAGATAGTAGAAGGTCACGTAAGTGGAAACACTTTTTCTCCCAGTGGATCAATAAATCTTCGATAATATCCCACTGATGACAGAAAGTTGTGCACCTCTTTTGGAGTATATGGCGGGCTCATAGAGACCATGACCTTTATCTTTTAAGGGTCACTCGCAATACTAGTTGAACTAACCACATGGCCAAGTAACAACCCATAGGGCACTTCAAATACACAATTTCTAGGCTTAAGAGCAATGTAGAATTGTCTCCAATGCTCAAAGCATTTCTTAAGAATGATCAATTGTCACTCCCTTGTGGTGGCTACCCCTAAATCATCAATAAAGACTTTTAACTCCTCTAGGAAAATATCACCAAAGGTCTTATTAATTGTTCGTTGCCAAGATTCAAGCGCATTGCATAGACCAAAGGCCATCACATGATACACAAACTCGGGGGTGGGGGGGGGGAGGTCACTCATGAATATACATATATATAACGTGAGTTCAAAATAAGGGGTTTTTAAAATACTATTTTTATACATTTTTTACATACAGAAGGGTGTCATATAAAGGGGTTACTTATAGATTGAATAGAAAAGGGTTATGTTTTATTCAAGAAAAATGTATAGATTCGGATATTTATAAATAGGCCATGAATGCACGTTATATTGAGGATATATATATAGTGAACCCCTCGAGTACACAAAGGTACTGAAGACAATGATAAATGTTTTTTTCAATTTGTCTTTCTCTACATTAGCCATCTGGTTATATCTAGCAAAGCAATCCATAAATGAATGGATTTTCCTATCCACTAACTCATCCAAAATCTATTTAATGAATGGAAACATGTAGTTATCCTTAAATGTCTACTTATTAAGCTCTCTAAAGTCTACGCAAAGCTGGATTTGATTATTTATCTTCTTCCTAATAACAATAGGTGAACACCATTCAGTGTGATGAATAGGGAAGATTACACCAGCTTTTTGCAATTCTGTAACTCCTCAAAAAACCCATCCCTCAGTTCGAAAGGCATATGCCTTACTTCCTAATGCATAGGATGGCTACCTTCCTTTAGAGGAATTGTATGGATAGCTAGGCGGTTGGGAGGAATACCTCTCAATCCATCATAACTCTAGGCAAAAATATTGTGGAATTCTTGAATCAATGATACATAGTCCTTTCTTTCTTCCAAACTGAGCATGGACCCTAATTTAATATGTTGTGAGTCATTCATCATACCAAGGTGGATCTTGATTACATCCACATCCCTTATCCTCTCCTGAGCCTCTATTGGCTCATTCAAAGTCACCTCATAGATATACTTTGTAGTGGATCCCTCATTAGATTCATTGCTTGACAGCGTCTAACCAGTAGATATAGAGCATCTAGCATATCAAACTCTGACGAAGACAAAGGAACTCTCTCACTCTAAGGAGATTCAGGATAGGCATCTACTACTACATGTCTAGCACCTCGACCACAAATCAATCGACTAGCCGGTATATCAACCTCACCGTGTGCTTCTAGGATTCATGGCTTGTCTAGCTCCACTTGATAGCTAGGATGCCTACAAACCTTATGACCCTAATGTCCAGAATGCATTCTACATTGGCAATGGTCACATGGGCTTTAGTAATGCAACCTTCCGGTTATCTTAAACTGTCATCAGTCATTCAAAGTATTGTGGTATTTTTTAATTTCTAATCCCAGTCTCTCCATCGATTCCGAACTCATAATGTTGACAAAAGATCCTCTTTCCACAATAGCATGGTCAACTAATATTCCATCAACATATGCTGCTACCTTGGGACAATGCTTTTCAGCATGCTCAAACCAATGATCTCCTACTTGCACTATTCCCAACGGCTCAACAATATACCCAGTTCATAGGATCTTCTTAAATTCCTTTCACACTCTTGGAGACAATTTAATCAATTGTAGAAGATTTACATGTGGCCTAACTTCACAAAGAGAACTTGCTAGCTTGAATTCATGATAACTAGCAAGAGTTCCCTTTTCTTGCCATACCATTCTCTCTTTTTGTCTTAGAACCAGATTTGGTGCTTCTTTCTTAGCTTTTGCCTTCTTCTTTGATGATTCCTTATCCTTCTTGGGGTTGGCTTTACCATCTATGGCCTTGACAGGTCTGCCTTTCATATTAAGATTAAGGACTCTCATCACCTTGTCATCTTACTTAGGGTTTCCTTTGAAAACTTTGACCTTAGCTTTGTTGACTTCTTTACTCTTTTAACCTCTTGTAGCAACCCTTAGATTATCAGCTTCCATGCCATTGACACAAACTGCTTCTATAAGGCTAACTTCACTACCACTAGGTAGCTCCTCTACCATAGCCTTCCCTCGTTGTAATATTTGCTTCAGTCCTTCATATTATTGGAGATTATTCCCTTGCACTGGATGATTAATTGGACCTTTCTCTTTACTTCCTTGCTTGAGAGATCTAATCTTACTCCAATAGGTTCTAGTGAAATGGCCAAACTACCACATATGTCACATTTGACATTTAGGTAATTCCTAGGGAAATGTTGACCACCACCCCACTTACAACTAAATCTTGATGGGCCACCCTCTTCAAGGCGTCGACTCCCTATCAAGTTTTGCTGCTTCTTAAGGAAATCAACATCAATGGCTATTTCTCTATATTTTTTGCTAGTCATAAAAGTATAGTGCTTCATCATATCCTTAATTTTGCCAAGGACATTCGAGGCACTTGACTCATAGCTGCAATCTTGATTAGGGATTTTCTTTGGTTCCATTGGCCTAACCACTTGATTAGGGATTGGTTGTTGATTCCTTGGAACGAAAATAGGATTTATCATTGGGCATCCAACATTTGGTGGATCCATTTGTCATCGGCCTGGTCACATTGGGATTTCTGTTTCCTCTCCCATTAGGAGGACTCATGGGCATCCCTTAACCTCCGTTTGTTAGTTCTAAAGTATTTCCAAACCCTAAACTCAAATTCTAGTTTGACCTAGAGGCATAAGCAACTTGTAACCGTGATTCTACCTCTTCTGCTCGTGTTGTGGCCGTATCAATGTCGACAAGAGCAACACTACTCAATTGCACTTGAATGTTAAATTCTAATCCATTTACAAAGTATTGCAATTGAGCAATAGCTGGAATAGGGATATAGGTTTGTAACTTTCCAAAAAAACTCCTTCAATTGCTTGGCATACCCACGGACATTCTTGTGAGGTTCTTGATGTATAACATTAAGAACATGTAGCCAATACTGACCTCCCATTTCAAGGGAAAACTCCCTTCGAAAGGCCGAAACAAATAAATTGATCATAGTGATAGTTCCAGCCTCTAGTATGCAATATCAGACTACAGCGCATCCTTTCAAGGTCATATTGAATATTATCATTAAATGTCCTTCATCCTGAATTCTGTTAGCTATATATAGTCTGTTGTTGGTAATTGTGAGGAAGATGAGAGACGAAAGGAAAAGAGGAGAGAAGAGAGATATGAGACACCAGAAGTGGAACCCTAGAAGTGTGTCAACTGAGCACACATGATAGGAATATATAGAGGGGACCTCGGGCGCTATATATAGACAGACTATATATAGCTAACACCCCCGCTCAAATAAAGGTCCCTTACTATGGATGAAAAAACCCTTGGGGGCTCAAGGGAAAAACCCACAGCTCTATATAGGCCTACCGCTATATTAATATTCAAAATATAAAATTACAAAGTTGAACTTACAAGAGCCTATTCATAGGCATCAAAGGAGCTACATCACTCGTGAATTACAACATCAATGGAGAAGGAGCTACATCACTCAGGAGCTACATCACTCCTGAATTACAACAGCCTATTCAGAGGCATCAAAAGAGCTTTATCACTCCTAAATATGCAACATGTAAAATAAGGATAAGCGACATCACTGCAAAAGATAAAATCTGCAAGAAATTCCTTCAACTGAACTGGGGATGTAAGCAGTATATCTGTCACATCAAAACTTAAAGAAAAACGTTACAGTGACATTAGAACAACACAAGGTCTATAGAGACAGTTTGCGACGCCGCTCTATAGACAACATAACACATGTGGGGCCCCATGAACAGAATATAAATAAAACAATTTGTCATCAGCTGAAATATAGACGGTCATCAGCTGGAAATAATATAAACGAAATAATGTGTCATCAGCTGGAATAGATCCCCATCAGCTGGAAATAATATAAACGAAACAATGTATCATCAGCAAGAATATAGATGCTCATCAATGGAATAACGAACGAGGATGATCATCACGAAGCATGACAATATCAACATCCAAAAGTAATGTTGATGTTGAAATGTAGAGAGAGTTGCCGTTGCCCGCTATTACAAGCCGATTAATTTCTGAACCGTCGAAGTAAGCAGCTTAGCGCTAATCATCGTCATGTGTCATCTTGTAAAGAAGGTTTGCTCCAAAAACACATCGTAAAGTAGGAATGCTTGTAAAATTTGAAGTCGATACAACACCTTTTTAGTGATCGAGCGATGATAACCTTGTTTAAAAGCTTGTACTCTAACAATTATAGCACCAGCTTCGCTAACTTGCTGAGGTCGACGACAAATTAGGCGTAGCAACTTTCTCCTGTCCAGATGTCGACTAAAAATTAGGCGCATTGACTTTTTCCTGTCCAGATGCCACAAAACCTTAGACGAGACAAAGGCTAGAACGCACATATGGAAGCAAATAAATGATGAGGACGAAGAAGATGCAAAAAATGCAGAGACTTCAAGATTGTAGGCCATGGCTGGAGCAACGACGATGCCGATGGCCCCAAACTGTGACTCCTTGTTGCAAGGACGGTCCATGTTACGTTCGAGGACCGATATTTTGATACCGTGAGTGCATTCTTCATCTTCCGATTTCATAAGGCACTTAACCAATGCTTTGTAAAGAACAGTCATGACGATCCTGACATCTCAAACTATCTGCCTAAATGAGCGAGCAAACGCCCCAGGGATAGAGAGATGTGGTCTGAGAGGATATATTCTGATTCATCAGTTCTTTTCCTTCGATGAGGGAAGCCCTTCTCCCCCTCCTGCACTCTTGTTGCCTCAGCTCAGGCCGCTCGCCGTGGCAATTCAAGTCTATGCTTCCCCGCTCTAAGCTCCGGTAAAGCACCGGCCCGCAGACCCCTGCGCATATCGGTGACATAGGGAACCGATAACCCTAATCGCCGTAACTACAGTAGCAGCTACAACAGCAACTTCGACTACGACAACATCGAGGTCGACCTGGACCCCGAGAAGATGCTAAAGCCAGGCGATCCGTCTAGGCCACAATCCGGAAGGCGATGCCAGTAGGATACTCGGTCACCATGCCCAGTGGCAGAGAAGCCTATCTCCCGGCGCAGGATCTAGGATTTCTTGGCGGCCTCGAGAAGCTCCGGAAGATCTTCCAACCAGGCCAAGAGGTCACTGTCTGCGTCATGACCCGGGGTGGCTCTGACCTCCATCCACATCGTGACCCGGGGTGGCCGTGAGGTGCTCTCTCTTAAGAAACCAGACCTTAACAGGCCCGATCCATCGCCAAAGCCGTTGCGGAAGGAGTTCAAAGGGGGGAGGCAACACAGGCCTTCTAGATATTCTTGACAAGACAAGGTGCATTGCAGGACGTTAAGGGGGCGAGGCTTCTCTCACTCTGTCTCTCGCTTGTTCTCTGCATCGATCCGTGCTATCTGAAGAGCATGAGGGTGAGGAAAATTTGAGGCAGAGTGTGTGAGTGTGAGGGTATTACAGAGCGCAGGGAAAACAGATGTGAAGGTCTTCGATGCCAACAACATGTATCTAGCGTAAACACTAATGTTGGAAAGCTCTTTTTAATGTTGTAGAACCTCGCTCTGATACCATGTTGGTAACTGTGAGGAAGACGAGAGACGAAAGGAAGAGAGGAGAGAAGAGAGATATGAGACACCGGAAGTGGAACCCCAGAAGTGTGTCAACTGAGCACACATGATAGGAATATATAGAGGGGACCTGGGGCGCTATATATAGACAAACTATATATAGCTAACAGATTCAACAGTTGAACATCAACTTCTGGAATTAGTTAATGTGCAGTTCCGCAACTTCTTCTACTAACCTATTAAAGATGGTTAGAGGAAATCTGAAAGCTGGAAAATCCGTTGTTCTAGCAAGTATATCAATACGTTGTTCCGTCATGGTAACAACCCAATTCGCTACTACAGGGGTCGAACAAACAAAACTATGGCTCCACCCAAAGTGGAGGGACTAATTAGATGGGGGGAAGTATTAGAGCTTCCTCCCCCTAACAAACTATACACTAGAGCTTCCACCCTTACAAAGATATTGGGCCACTCCTTTGTGGATAATATCTTTTTTTTATCTCGGCTTGCTCTCTAGCTCATTCAGCCCTTTCTTGCTTTTGAAGCTCAGCTTGACGGTCTTGTGAGTCTAGCTCACTAATTTTTGGCACACATTAAAGAATATGTCCCAATCAACCAAAGGATGGAAACCACCACTTATTAGCGGCCCTCAGAAAATGCACCACCTTTTGGGACCAAAATGGGCCCAACAATGACTATAGCCACTAGCCAGACCTCTGTAATACTGATAAGACAGCCCCACATGGCCTTGTACCCAGGAGCGCCCAGGGGATACAATGCCCTAATTGCTACTTTCGATATTGCATTTATAGTGGAATGTAGTCCAATGACTGCCCTTGCCTACTCCTCAAAGGGAGATCCCACACATCTTGGTGTACTACACCATCCTGATATAAACATAAAGGAGGCACCCCTCTGGCTGAATGTCGTGGCTCCACTGCACCTCTCCTACACCTCGGGGATTGCTCTCAAGATGCGCTACTTTAACATAAAGCATATACGAACACACTCTCCTCTTACTTATTTCAAACATTCCACGATATAAAATTTCCTCACTTGACAAGTTTCCAAAGATTCGAGCATCTATCCTATAGCTTGCCTACAACTTGGGTTTTCTCACAACTCAGTGTAGGTTATGTAATTTGCAATCAATTGCTATGCATCCAAGAGTTACCACGTGATATGCATAATGAAATTCTGGATGACACACCTCATTCTCAAGCATTTTATGATAAAAAACCATCCAAATGAGGTGCAAAACCAATCCTTTGATGATTTCCAAGCTACTCGTAATTGCGGCATTGTTAGAGACTAGCATCGAGTTTCTCATGCTACCAGTCTCTCTTAAATTTAAATGGTGATTGGTCTGTATGCTATGCATAATCAAATAAATCAGAATTTAAAACATTTTTAGTGACCACTCACTTTTACAATCCCTCCTCCCTTCTTCTATTGTTTAGGTTTTGCATTCATTGGATAGGTGCAACATTCATTTTTGTGTAGTTTTTCATGCAAAAATCAATAAAAATATTACTCTAATATAGAAAAAAGTCTTGAATTTATCCCTCATGCTCCAACCTTGTTATGTATTTACAAACATAATATATATTTTTTTCTAATTTTTATGGCATAAAAGCTATTTTTTCCTTATTTTTTCTATTTTATGTCATTTATTTGTTCATAAAAATGTTTTATTTTGTGATTTATGTGTCTTGATTGATCATATTAATTGAACACTAGTTTTTATAAGTTTTTTATCCCATATGAACTTCATTCCCCAACGTGAAATGGAAGAAACTCTCATTTTCCCTCTTAAAAGATGCATTTCAGGTTTTAAATTATTATTTACGACTCTGTATGACTACCGATTCTACATTTTTTCATGTGCAATCCTCAAACATACTTCAAATATGATTCATAAAAAGTTTCTTTCCATGCGCACATCATTAAAGCCATTAAACATCAAAACAATGAAATTTTCTTTGTAAAAATTGAGCATACAGCTTATTTGTGTGTTGTGTGGTTTTTTTAAAATGGTTTTTGGCAGCCAACGGATCCATCCTCAATTCCCCAACAATGGTGGACATTGTCTATTAGCATGCTTTTGATCTTGGAGTAATCCGGTCCATGCCAAACAAGCATCCTTCATCCCCCTTCTTGATTTTCTGTGTGTGATCAGCCCCTTAGAGGAGAGAGGAGGAGGAGAGAAAAAGACTGATTTTTGTTCTCTACAAGCATGTAACCATTAGTGAACAAAGAGTGATGATCACAAGGAAAAAAATGTGGGAATCCATGGCTAAGATCAGTTGGGGATCTCTTCATAGGCCCAAAATGGCCTCCTTGAAGAAATCATTGCCTTTAGGAGGCAGGAGGAGGGGGGGTGGCACGTTTTTGTTGGCATCATTTTGTAACCCCCCCTCGCCTCTTAATCACGTTTTTTGTTTTTTAATTAGGGAACCCAAGGGGCCCCCAAAAGGTCCATACCCAAATTTTTTAAACTTTGGCCCTTTTTCCCCTTCTACTTTTCGACTTGCGAATCTTGCTTGTCCGTCGTCCATTTCTTGTTCTAAAAATTTATGCCATTTCATCTTGAGGTCCTAAAATGCCAATCACTTGCTCTAACTTGATCCAGCATGTGGAAAAATTATGAAAATTTTGCAACTGCTCTTTGAAATCACTTTCAAATCCCATCTTCCACGACTTGTGAAAATTGCCAAATCTGTCTCTACTGATTCCAACAAGGTTCAATTCTCACCTTGAATTTGCACTCCTTCCCTTCTTTCCCGCATTTTAAGGGGTTTAAATTCCACTCTCAACTATGTTTCAATGAGTCATGATGGTCGCATTGCAAAATCACGTTCATTATTTGATTGAGGTATATCTAGAGGATTTATTTGTCTTCTATTCACTCTGTAAGCATTGGGAACACCTGGAGTAGTATTTTTATCGATGCTGGTAGTATGGGATCTTTCTCATCCTTGACAAATGCATCTTTTGAGTCTCTTCAAGTATTATGTTGGGGCACATTGTCTTTACATAAGGACTAGCAATAAATTCTACTAAGATTAAGAAGGTTTTAGCTCCTGTAGGCTATTACTGACGGTTCATCACATATTTTGTAACTGATGCCACTCCCTTACATAAGCTCTTGAGAAAAGATGTAGAGTTCCATTTGGATAGATTATTGTGAAGATGCCTTCAATGCTCTAAAGCAGTGTCAGATTGAAGTAACCATCCTACAACCTTAAGATTGGATGAAGGAGCTTCATGTGCTTACTGATACATCAATCAAAGGCTTAGGTGCAGCCTTATGCCAAAAAGGCTCCTCCAAGCTAGATCAGCCTATCTACTATGCAAGCCATAAAGTTAGTTACTGAAAAAGGAACTACATAGTGACTAAGCTAGAGTGCCTTGCAATTATGTCTGCTTGGAGAAGTTTCAATACTACATGTTATCAACACACTCCAATTTTTATGTGGTTCATGACGCGCTATCCTTTTTTATAAACAAAGTTGATGTAAAAGGTAGAATGATGAGATGGTTACTCTTGTTCTAGGAATTTGATTTTGAAGTGGTTACCAAGCCCAGTCTCTTGCATGTTTTGGCCGATCATCTATGGCAGATCCCTTAGACTAATGAAGAGGAAGAGGATGATCCAATGGATCTCCTTGATGCTTTCCTTGTTTCTAGTGGAGATTGTAACTCCTTGGTATGTAGACATTGCCAACCTTCTATCTACACAACGATATCCTCTTAGCATCTTGAGCAGAGAAAAGAAGAAGCTTATATTGGAATCAACCCCCTACATTCTCCTAGGCAGTGCCATGTACTAAAAAGGCAAAGATGAAGTATAGCACAAATGTGTTGCAAGAGACAATATCAAGATCGTGCTGAAAGCATGCCATGACAAGCCATGTGATAGACACTTTTTAGGAGAAGAAACAACTAGAAAGGCTTTGCTCATAGGCTAGTGGTGGCCCTTACTACATAACAATACCTATGACTACTACAAGTACTATGATACTTGTCAATGGGTGGGAAAGCCTACCAAAACTAGTGCAATGCTGCTATAGCCTATCCTTCTCTGAAAGCCCTTTGAGAAGTGGGATGCTGACCTAATGGTCCCAATTGTCCCTCCAATATGAAGGAATCAGAACATATATTTTTTGGTATGTATTGATTATGTGATGAAGTGGTGTGAAGCCAAGACTCTCAAATGGGATGATGGAAATAGTGTCACTCTATTCCTATATAAAAACATAATCACTCGCTTTGGCAATCCCTTAGAGATGATGAGTGATAGAAACACTCAATTCTTGAACAAATTTATGAAAGAGCTGATAGAGTTTAAAAGATCCACTATTGTAACTCCACACCACGGCCAATAACCAAGTCAAAGTTACCAATTGCATCCTCTATTCAATCTTGAAAATGATAATTTTTACACATCATTGCACTTGGGAGGATCCACTTATAGAGGCCCTCTAAGCGTAAATAATTTCCCATAAGGCTACTATAGGATAGACACCTTTATGGTACAAAAGCTATCTTTTCGGTAGAACTAGAGTTGCCCTCTTTGGAAGTGGCTATTAAGGTGCGGCTAGGAGATGCAAAGTCCCTGCACTACTATCTCATATACCTAGAATTTATAGATGAGACTTGAATGATGGCCTTACAGTGCATGAAAGCCACACAACAAGTGCGATACAAAGTTTTCCATGACAACTTCATCAAACCAAAAGAATTCAAAGAAGGTGATCTCGTACTTACTGATGATTCACATTTTCGAAAGTTTTCTTAAAGCTCCGATAGCACTAGTGGATGGCCCTTTGCAAGGTTCTTGTAGTAAAATTGAATGGCTTTGCTTATATCCAAGGTGTAGATGTCTCTAATGATCCCTTCCTAATCAATGGCTTTCATCTAAAGAAGTATTACCCCCTAGGGATCTTAAAAATCATGGTTGACAATTCCTTTTCCCCTTTCGCAATTCTCTTTAATGTTTCTCATGCTACTTTTGATAGTCATGCTCATGTGGATTTTGTTGATGGAGCGAATGGTTTCTACTATACATTCGATTCCAACCCCTTCCCTTGTTGTATTTCCTCATATTTTGATCCACTAGATGTGACAAGGTTGGTTCTAATCATTGGTATTTTTGTTTTTGAAACACAAAAGAAGAAGAAAAAAAGGCTCTAGAATTAAACGACTTGAGTCCCTATAGTAACAAGGAAAGAAAAAATAATGATAATAATAAATAAAGAAAAGAAAAGGAAGAAGTTCCCAATCATAACAAGCCTCGCTCTAAGAAAAGGTGGCAAACACCCTTGGGCAAAAAGTTGATTGTGGAAAAGGTAGAGACACCCTTGTAGTCCAAATCAGCTAACTCATCATTTGCAATTTAAAGGATCCAGTTCCCAAGCCACCTCCCTTAGTGATCTCTATCTTGTACGTCTCTAGAGCATCAGACTACTAAAGTAGACAAAATCTCCTCCATGTACTTCAAGTTCTTGATCTTTTAGCTACCTCGATTGAGGGATTTACAATATTTGGTGATCAGGTATGTTTCCATCTTTCTTTACACACACAAGATGGGCCTCTATCACCATAACAAGATATGTCACTCTATTTTATGCACTACACTATAAGACTCCCTATCCTTTCTTCTTATAGTATATGCCAGTACAAGGGAGGATGCATTGATGCACCATCAATTGTGCACACTAGCATAGTCTCTCCGAGCCCCTGCATTCTATCAATTTCTTAGTTGGTGTGAGGTAAGGGTTTCCTTGATTCCTCTTTGAGTAACATGAGCTATGGTGTGAGACACTACTCTATCATTCCCATATGAGTAGTTGTTGAGTTGAGTGTTGTATTCTTCATCCTCGATAACTTACAGGGTCTTCATCAATATTGTTACCTCCTTGGGTACTATTGCATGGTCCCTACTATGATCAAAGCATGTTATGGAAAGCTATGGTACCTCTTATAGGTGACTCCAATACCGAGCGCATCAACACTTGGCTACCTTGACCATCTATTAAACAAGCCAAGTGTTTCTAACCCTACCTTTTGCATTTATATATGTATGTCAAGCTTAAGTATAGGGACCTAAGGGTTTATTTCATGACCAAAAACTAGGCCTTTCCTGATTAAATAAACCAGTCCATTAAGATTTTACGTGTGGGAACACGTCCATACCTATCTCAACAACTGCATATACTCATGAACACGTCACTCTATGATATTTAAATAATGAAATTCTTCTCTATACCCTAATGGGATCCCTTTCCCACCTACCCCTCATGTTCCACCCTATATCCTCGTGGTCTCTCTTTGTCCATTTCGCCCTTTTCTTTATTTTCCTATTTTTTCAAGTGAACTCACACTACCTTCATTGAACTTGAGTTTGAGTTGGACAAATTTTCCTTTTACAATCTCCTATTGTGACTTATGATAATCCATTATTAATTTTTGATCACTTTTGCACTCTTGGGATCTATTTCCATGTGAACGCATCTTACATTTGCATGAACAAAAGTCCAATTTTATAGCCCTTTTTGTCCCTTTGAATCCACAACTTTTCCTCTTTATTGTCCTCTGTTCTTAGCAATGGTTTCTCAATTATTAATTTTTAAAGAATTTTATGTGCATTGAATGTGTTTCCATATGAACCTATCTTTTTTGTGTCAGAACTACAATTTGATCTTAATTTGTTTTCATATGTTTATAGATATTTTCTTACATGCTTTTTCCTATTTTTCCATGTGACCATACTTTCTTCTCATCCAAATGGCATGTTTCTTGGATAGCTTTGAGTATCACATCAAACTCACCATTTTTTCTTTTTTCTCCCCTTCATTCCGGTACATGGATTTCGTGTTATTAGTTTTTAAATGTATTTTTAGGCATATTTTTCACATTTTCTCCATGTGAATGTGCCCTCTTGTTTTGACCTAGTAGCCCTATCCAACACCTCTATCTTGAAACTTTTCCTTTTTATTGCATGCTATTCTAACTCATAGATTTTTAAAATTATTTTCTAACTTCTTTTTCGTATGGGTTATTTGATATTTTTCCATATGAATACCCTTTTTGCTGTCCAATGCATCATTTCCATTGTCATGTCTATTTTCCTTATCACCCTATCCATTTTTCCTTTTATCTATGCTTCAAAGTGATATTTGAATTTTTCACAATTAAATTTTGTCTTAATTTTTGGGTGTGTCATCTCTACGTGCCTGTCTAAAAATCCACAGTTTGTTTTGTCACACATTAGTTATACTTGCCATGTCACATTCTCATGCCCATTCTCTCATGTGAATTTTTGTTACCTCAATGTAATTCTTTTTTACGTTGCCCCTCACACATATGTAGGATAGGGGCATTGTCTTTTTCTTATGGCTTTAGTTTTCTAATTTATTTTAAAATAATATCATATTAAATTATTTACCACATGAAATAAAAAACCAAAAAACCCACCTCTCTATAACCACCCAATCTCCACCCCCCACTCCCTCTCTCTTCTCTTCTTTCCCCACCCTTCTTTCTTTCTTACTTTCTTTCTTACTTTCTGTCACTTCCCCCCTCATTCTCTCTCCCTAAGACCCCCCACTCCCTTCTCTCTCCTCTTCTTTCCCTACGCTTCTTTGTTTCTTACTTTCTTTGTTTATTTCTCTCGCCTCCCCCTTCCTCTCTCTACCCATCACTCCCTGACCCCTCATTCCTCTTTCCCTCTCCTCACCCACTTCCTACATTCCCCCCCTCCCCCTCTCTCCCCTTCTTCTTTCCCTATTCCTTCTCTTCTTTCTCTTCTTCTCCTCCCTCTCTTTGTGCTCCTCCTCCCCTTCCCCTATCCTCATGACACCATTGGAGGCGTGCTTGCCAGCATCTTGTTTGCCACCACCAAAGCCCCATAAAGTCGCCTCTCCTAGCCGCATCCCACTCTTGGTGCCACATGGTGCCCCTACCTCCATGGTTGCAACCACTCATTAGGTTCGTGGATGATGGGACTTGAAATGGGCCGGCACTGGCTATAGCACTAGCCGGACCTCATGCTCATGACACACAAACACCCTCACGGCCTCGCGGACCAGGAGCATCAATCTAATGCTAAAGGACAAACTGCCCTAAAGCTTAATCCCTAAGTTTATAGTTTATAGTCCAACGTTTCCCTAAAACTCCTCAAAGGGAGAACCCAAAGTACATAGACATAGCGCCTTGTCACACACACAGGAGGCATTCCACCGAGAGCCCCACTGCAGCTCTCCTACATCGCAGGGATTGGCCCTTTGATGCGTTGCAAAACATATAACACAAACGAGCACAAACTCCTCTCAAGGTACCAATATTTTACGTTCCAGGATGTACCATTCCTCACTACACTTTCCCCTTAGGACCCAACAACTAACCTACAACTTAGGACATTCTCTCACGCTCATCGTTGGTCACAACCTAAGGAAGGCAGGTGCCATGCATCCAGGAGGTTTTTTGTGATACCTTTTAATTATTATGCTTAATGCAAATCGTGTATGGCTATGTGCTCAGACAAAATAAAAAATCAGCATCGTGCATAGTGCATAAAGCATTCTTTCCATGAATTTTACTAATGCGTGCTGCATTGAAAGGAGGCACCGAGCCATATGCTCATGCTACCATCCCCTTTATTTAAACCGTTTCCTATATGCCAAATGCAATTCATAAATCAAATCTTTTCCTTATCTTTCAGTGTTTCAGCCCCTCTTCATCCAACTCTTAGCATTTTGCATCATTGATCGGTTAGATAGGGTTTCTATGCATTTCTCCATTTTAAGAGAACAATAAAGATGCACAAAACATAGAAATGGGGACAAACTGAGGCCAACCTCGTGCTTTGCCATCGTTATACATTGCATAAACATAGATATAATTTTTTCTAATTTTTCTCAGTCCATTTCCTATTTTTTCCTAATTTTAAACCAATTTTTTTCATTTTTGGACAAATTTTCCCTATTTTTCTTTAATAAATAATGACTAAAAATGAAAGTTGATTGTGGGCTGTGGCCCTTAAGTTCATTTACAACAAAAACTTAGATTTAGTTGGTGTGACATATCATATTTCTCATTTATATAAAAAAACCCCAATTTTACCCTTAAAACACGTGTTTTCATGTATTTTAACACTAATTCCGGCCATGTAGCCTTATATTTGCTGATTTTCAGGTTGCAAATAGTTGAAAATCATGAAAAACAATAGCATAATGAACTTTCATCCCATATGATCAAGGTTTCATAAAGCAAATTGTATAAAAAGATCATTTTTCTTTATAAAAATAGCATTACCGCTTATTTTCAGGTCTCAGTTTCTTGGTCTTGATTACAGGACTGATTTCGAGCATGCATTTCATGCTCAGCATCTTCAAGAATAGCACTCTTCAGGTCTTCATCCATCCAGAAGCAATCCGGTCTCATCTGGACAAGCTTTCCTCCACCATTCTTCATTGTCCTCTTTCACACAAGAACAATCCCTTAAGGGAGAGAGAGGGAGAAGAGAGAAAGACTAGAATCAGAAATCTTCATCCAGGCCATCATTGCGCGAGTGAGAGGCAGCGATAGAGTCAGCATATAGGAGAGAATCAAGCCCCAATGTCAATCAGGGGGATTGTGTACAGGCTGCCATCATGATCACCAAGAATGGTGGCGCAAAAATCGGCGCCTATCTGGCCATGCTTCTTCATCCCCATATCACGGTTTTTCATATGCTACATGTTAAGTGGCATAAAATGCCCAACTCTCCAAGGGTCATTCCCATTTGGTAAAAAAGAAGTCCACCTCTTCAAATCTTGTCCATTTGTTGGCCATTTCCCTGTCTGGTGTCTAAATCGAGTGTTGTGAATTTCTGCGTGTCCGACTTGACATCCCGCATTGGCCGGAAACTCCTAACAACCCGCACGGTAGTTTGAAAATTTATCAAAAATCAACAAGTGTCTCTCGGGCGCCTTTAAAGAACTTGACGCTTAAAATCGTCCTAGCTGGAGCTGCCGCCTTCGACGTTGAATATTTTGCCCTTGATATTTGTAATTTTTGGCTATTTTTAAGCACTTCTCGGCATCAAAACTCCGCTCTCATTGGCGGCCATGGGATAGGGCGACTTAGCCCATCAAATCCCACAATAGATCTACACAAAACAACCAAAGGAAGCATCAAGCTAATACAAAATAAATACACACTAAAACACAGCACAATGCTCACCCTACTCCCTGACAAAACCAAGGCATGACATCCACAAGGAGTAGGCCTAGCATAATCTGATAGAAGGCCCAAGGCTAGTCAGTAACAACTGCTCCAACACAACCAAACTAAAAAGAACTATCAAAGAAGTTGCCCTAAGTGGTGGTCTGAACTATCTACCTAACTAAGGACAACACAACTAGGAGCTCCTACTAGGCGATGACTCCTATAGCCTGATCAAGAAATACTTTCTTTCAGCACATTTTTTCTTTTAGGGGTTTTATTTTCCCCATACTTAGGTATGTAAAAAGGAGGGAGCTGAGCGTAGTGACCCAAGGAGAACAGGGCATCGGCCTCAGGTCCTGTCTCGGTACACAAGAATCTACCAAGCCCTCGCAAGGTGACACTTAATCATTTTCTGACACTCACTTTTATTTTCACTCCAACCTTCCTTACTTTCTTCTTTTCGAGCAAGAAGCCACCCCTAGGAAGACAAGGCATTGGCCCCGGGTCTGATTCGTTCCCAGGAACCTACCAAGCCTTCGCTAGGTGATGATCAACTGCTTATACATTTTCCTTTCTTTTCCTTTCTACTTGTATAGGGGTTAGAATCCCTTTTTACAGACCTCTATATATATTTATTTCCTTTAAGATATTCAGGTTTTTTTTTCCCTTCTATCATCATTATTTTCCTTCTGGCAGCTTCTCTAATTGCCTCACAACTAACAAGAACTCCTAGAACGGCTGCCTAGCAGGCTAGCAGAACAAGGTCACTAGAACTCCCTTCTAAAACAGGTCTTTCGATGCCTGGCAATGTCTTTATAGGAGGCAACGACTACTCAAACCTCCCTTAGACATACTTAACCTAAACCAGGGACTTCATGCCTTGGACGACGCTGGTCCCCATCAAGAAAAGAAAATCCCCTACAAGTACACAGACATATATAGCATAAAAACCACGGTACTCATAAAGGAGAGATATCACCTGGATAGGGCCACGAGAAGCTTCCACGCAACAAAAGGCTCCTTCCAAGCTCTTCTTCGAACCTGTCTAGCACAGAACTAAAATAAGAAGCCATTAACCGCACCTACACTAAACAGACAACTGGCCCTCTTGGCCTAATGAAATAAAGCACTTCACCACAAAACTTAATCGGCCCTCTTGGCCTAACGAAATAAAACAGTAACACCTACATATTCCTCCCTGGAATAATACAGATATACAATAATAAGCTCCTTTCCAAGGAGGAAAAATAGTCCCGCAGCCCTAAACTAAATGCATAAGGTTATGACCCATCCCTCCTACATAGATAGCAAGAGGTGTATGCATAACATGTTGTCTAATTAACCTATGGGTCCAAGATAATAATGGTAGATTAGTCTCGGCTACTCTTTGCATCACCCATATCAAGCATCGTCTGTCATATATTGCATGCTCTGATAACATACCCCACAAGCGATTGGGTCCCGTATCATCATTGATAACAATATCCAGACTAGGACCACAATTGAAGAAGAGGTCTTCTTCATAAGCAAGATTTGCCAAAGAATCCGCAAACTAATTCCAGTAGCGTGGAATCAACTGAAAATACACTCTCTCAAACTCCTCAAGCATGGTCATCGCAATTCGATGATACATACAGAGAATGGGATTCCGCACTGTGTATGTCCCATCTAGCTGATTCAGGATCAACTGAACACAATATTAGTGAGTTTGGGAATCTCCCAATTCCCATTTTTTGAATACTAAAAATGTGGCACCCGGATAACACACCCATAAGTTTCTCAAAACCATATGATATGACCTATCATTGGAAAGCGCTTGAAAAATGGAATCTATTGAGCTATAGAGCGCTTGATTTGGAGTTATAGTGTTCAAGTTATGACAAATCCAAAGATTTGACCACGTGTCCCAAACTTATGGGAAATTCCCATATTCCTCAATATGGTGTTACTGGGAATCCCCTTGTACTAACAACCGACGAATACCACCTTGTTTGGCAATATGCAGTCCCATAATCAAGGCTTTATACTCCGCCATATTGTTAGTGAATCCTACCTCGAGATAAACAGCTAATTTTATCGTCACTCTACGTTGGGGATCTTGGATTACTACTCCAACACTCCCTTTTTTATTAGGGCCCCTGGACGCTCCGTTAAAATATAATGTGTACGTCCATAATGGGTTTACAAAGCCTGCCATCACGAACTCCTCTATTCCTAATTGTGATAGTCAAAGTTTAGCATGTTGAGAGGATGAACTGACGGCTCCATCCCACCTTCTTCATTGAACTCAATAGGGATACTTGTCAACAGTCGTAAGCAGTGATGGTAGAAGACTTTGATCTCCCACATAAAGGTTCCGTCTTCTTGCTCAATCACTTTGTATCCTTTGCTCCACCAGATGAGTTTCCCCTGATGGTATCTCTGCTCCAGATATGGGTGCTCCAAATAGGGAATTAACCGCCCCATCAACTAGCTTTAACCTCTTTTGCAGGTCTCAAATCATCCCCAGCATGGACCTGTAATGCATTTTCTTTATATTAGCATACTTAGAAATAATAAGGTTTAATATTATTAAGATTAACCTTATTTTTAAACTCTACTCCCTGTAGATCAGCTAATAGGGCCATAGATCTATTTTTCCCTAACCTAACAATTTTGTAGGGCCCATTCCATTTAGGTTCTAGCTTCCTTGGAAATAGCTCCCTACGCGCATCATAATATAGAACTAATTGCCCTTTTTTAAAGGTATACTTCTTTACTCTAAGGTCATGCAACTGCTTCATCCGACATTTAGCTACCTCTTGGTGTAATAAGCTCTGCAACTTCAGCTCATCCAGGTGGGCTAGGGTCGTGAAACGTTAAAAAAGGGAATCCTCATTTTCCATAGAATGGTTAATTGCAAATCGTATGGTTGGCAACTCGATCTCGAGGGGTAACACACACTCTTCCCCATAAACCAATTAAAATGGAGTATGGCCAGTAGCGCGCTTAAACGTGGTATTATACGCCCATACTGCCACATACAACTTCTTGTCCCAGTCTCATTTCTTCTCAGAGACTATTTTAGACAAGATCCCCACAAGCTACTTATTAGTACTTTCAACTTGCCCGTTCGCTTGCGGATTATAAGGGGTCATTTTATTATGCTTGCACTACAAGGGAATGGGGCAATAGTGACGCCGATTAGCGACGGCGGATATCGGCATCGCTATTGGCGTCGCAACTGGCGTCGCTATTTGTGTCGCATTTGCGATGCAAATAGCGACGCAAATAGCGACGCCAATAGCGACGCCGCAGGGAAAAAAAGTGCGGCCGAAACCAGAGCGCCATTCTCATTTTCTTTTCTTCGCCTTTTGAGAGCAAGAGCGAGGGAGAGAGCCAAGGCTTTGTGAGAGAAGAAGAGGAAGAGACTTGCTGCCGCCGCCACCGCCGTTGTTCGCGAAGGAGAGGAGGAGCCCTCGTTGCAAAGAGAAGCCGCCCACACTCGCCATATCTCATTGGTGAGTCTCCCTCTCTCTTTCTTTTACTTGTTGAAGGTTTAAATCGTTCTCTTTTGTTTGTTTAGGAGAGGAAATGAAAGAGGGAGAGAAAGAGAGGGAGAGGGAGAGGGAGAGGGAGAGTGCATTCTCTCTCTCTCTCTCCCTTTTGCTTATTTAATGTTCAAATTACTTTCTTTTTTGCTTGTTTAGGAGAGGAAATGAGAGAGTAAGACAGGGAGAGGGAGAGGGAGAGGGAAAGAAAGAGAAAGAGAAATAGAGGGAGAGGGAGAGGGAGCGGGAGGAAATAGGAGAGGGAGAGAAAGAGAAAGAGAGGGAGAAGGAGGGAGAGTGCATTCTCTCTCTCCCTCCCTCTCCCTTTTGCTTGATTAATGTTTGAATCACTTTATTTTTTGCTTGTTTAGGAGAGGAAATGAGAGAGAAAGAGAGTGAGAGGGAGAGGAAGGGAAAGGAAATGAGAGAGGGATAGAAAGAGAAAGAGAGGGAGAGTGCACTGTATCTCTCCCTCTCCCTTTTGCTTGGAGGATGTTTAAATCACTTTATTTTTTGCTTGTTTAGGAAATGAGAGAGAAAGAGAGATAGAGAGGGAGAGGGAAAAAAAGAGAAAGAGAGGGAGAGGGAGAGGGAGAGGGAGAGGGAGAGGGAGGGGGAGGGGAAGAAAATGAGAGAGGGAGAGAAAGAGGGAGAGGGAGGGAGAGGGAGGGAGGGAGAGGGAGAGGGAGAAAGAGGGAGGGAGAGGGAGAGGGAGGGGGAGGGAGGAAATGAGAGAGGGAGAGAAAGAGAACGAGAAGGAGAGGGAGAGGGTGAGAGAAATATAGGAAGAGAGGGAGAGGGAGAGGGAGAGAAAGAGAGGGAGAGGGAGGGAAAGGAAATTTAAGATAATATACGTATTGATAATGGTATGCAATGTGCTTTGCATACGGCCACGTACTTCATCAAAATGAACCCAAAATTATTGTTATAGAAGAAGAAACCCTTAAATTGAGTATAGGATAATTTCTCTAAGGTCTTATGACTATGAGTAGAATTGATTGAAATAAATTTTATTACTATAGTTATAAAATTTCATAGATGGCGCGCATTAATTTTAAAATGGATTACTTATACTCAAAGCCGAGATATAACAAAAAATAATCTACCGGGACAAACAAATCGTTGAGCATGATACAAGGCCGAGATATAACATCGGAAAATCTCTCGACTACTATATACAATGCAAGGTTTATGGTCAACTTGCAACTTGACGTACATCTCCATAAAGCTATCCATTTAAGCCTCGTTTGCTGTAATGTAGATAAGATGGCAAACGAAGGTCTTATTGTTCAAGACTGCGAGTCGTATCTTAATCAGCGTGTCCCATGTCCTTGCTCTCAATGCAAGTTGGCAATTAGACGAAAACGCCGATTGTCTATAGAACACGTACGACGATTTGGCGAGTTTCAATCTGAGATCATTGATCAAGCGATTGCAGATTTTCAGCAAACGGTAATTTGAAGTTAGCATTTTTCATGCATTGTACTCTCAAGCTAATTGAAAACCATACATAATAAGATTGGGTCTTGTTGGCAAATTTTGTATCCAGGGGGGTGATGTCTCGACCCAAGGGGGAGTGCACCCTTTGCGGCCAATTAGAAGAGTTCGTGGACGTGCGATGGATGAATTGCAGGAGTCAATCAACCACTCGCAAGGCCCATCTATACTGTCAATGCCAGAGGAGACAAACAACCTTCCCGACTTGCCTACAATCTTGGAGCCTGAGATGGAGGCAATGATCGATGCATTGATTCCCATGGATGTTGAGACATCTGACCCGCTTAGAGAGGAAGCATCCATACCATTATATGATGGGTGTCGAGTATCTCGGTTGAAGACATTGCTTGCACTCTTAAGTGTGCAAGCAAAATACGGTTGGAGCGATACGAGTGTGACTGAGTTATTCAGGTACCTTGCACACAGACTTCATTGTTTTTTTTTTAAACAGTATTATTGCAAACATGGATGGATTTTTCAAGGTGTTTTATGATTTTTTCAGGTTATTGAAATATCATATATTGCCACCTGCAAACACCATGCATGAGTCTCGTGATGATGCACGACATGTTTTACAGAAGCTTGGCATGGACTACAATAACATCCATGCATGTATCAACGACTGCATATTGTTTGGAGATGAATACGAGACTATGGAGACATGTCCAAAGTGTGGTGCTCACAGGTATCGACAGGACTTGCAAGGGCAGACCATCCCTCAAAAAGTCCTCAGACACTTTCTGCTCATTCCCCGCATAAACCACATGTTTCGCACGTCTGCCATGGCAAGGTTGACAACGTGGCATGTGCAGAATAGGTCCACGGATGGAGTGCAACGAATATCAGTAGATTCGCGCGCATAGAGCCACATTGACTCTACCTTCCCAGGCTTTGCGCAAGAGCCAAGGAATCTTCGGCTCGATCTCGCCATGGATGGTGTGAACCCATTCGGTCTGCGCTCGACTTCTTACAGTGTGTGGCCTATAGTGCTTGTCAACTACAACATTCCTCCATGGCTTTCTACGAAGAAAGGACATCTCATCCTTAGCTTGCTCGTCCCGGGCCGCTACAAAGTAAAAAATATGGACGTGTATCTTCATCCATTAGTCGATGAGCTTAAGATTTTGTGGGAGGAGGGGGTCACGGTGCAAGATATGAGCAAGCGCGATAGCTGGCGGTCAGCCAACATTCGAGCCATTATCATGTGGACGATGCATGACTTTCCGGGATTGGGAGAGTGCTCAGGTGAGCAGACCTTTGTTCTCACCGGTAATATCTATATTTTATTTCATTCAATCAAGTATTCACTACGTCGTGGATCGCTTTGCAGGTCTCGTTACCTCAGGTTATCATGCATGTCCATTGTGTGGGCCACAGTTAGACTCCCGAAGGTCACGAACCATGAAGAAGATGGTATATCAAGGACACGCCGCTTTCTTGCTAGAGGATCATGAAATCAGGGAAGGTTTTCTTGGACGACCTCTAGCACGTATGAACGCTGCAAGCTGGTACGAGCTGAAAATGGTAAACCCGGAATCACATCCAAATGGAATGCGACGGTTCTCAGTTTTCTACAAGTTGCCATATTGGACCCACTTACAGGTCAACCACTTATTGGATCCCATGCATATTTTCAAAAATGTGGGTAGCTTGCTATGGGACCACATCACATGAAAGAGAGACACTATAGGGTCACGAATGGATTTAAAGGAGGTAGGTAAGATGGAGGCGCTTTGGCCGCAGACGAGTGCTGAAGGGGGAGTGCAGCTTCCTCGCACTCCCTGGGTTTTGTCTACCAAAGAAGAGCGCATTGTGAAGCAAGTAATCAAGTCTATCCGCACTCCGACGGGTATGATGCGTTCTCTCAGGTCCGCATTTTCTGAAGATGACCAAATGTCTAGGCTAAAATCCCATGATTGGCATAAGATATGTCAGGTTTGTGAACAGAATGGATTTTAATTAGCGTGGACATTTTGAAACTTGAAAAGTGACCATTATTCTTAATGCTTTCTCATTTGTGGCAGTTTGTCCTACCGATCGCGATCGCGGGATGCCTAATTCTAGAAATTCGTGGGGCCATTTACAAGTTGTCGACTTTGGTGCAATGGATCTCACAGAAAGAGATTAAGACGTCCTCTATTGAATCCGCAAGGCGGGGAGCAGTTGAGACGGTCTGTCTCTTTGAGAAATACCTGCCCACTAGCATGCTCATGATACAAGTTCACCTTCTTGTGTATCTTGTGGACGAAGTGGTGATTGCTAGACCTATCCATATGCGAGTGGCACTCCGGGAGAGGGTACCCCCGTCGGTACACCGGATGTACAGGGGTCTCCTGGATATGCCCAGGAGCGTGGACGGAGATCGGAGAGGGCCCATACAAGGCACACTCCTAGGGATTATGGATACCTAGTGGATGGCAGGTCAGGAGCCATCATCATGAATGATGAGGGGAGGAGGGTGATGGCTCACATGAGGGAGTTGTGCCAACAAGTTTTTCGGCACAACGTCCTGGATCATTGGAGGAACATGCCGGAGGGGAGCAAGGAGTACATAGTAGCATCCTTGCACGAGGAGTTCCTGGTGCCAGCCGCAGTGGATAGATTCTCTACGGGCTGGATGATGGATTGCATGCGTGCATACATGTCACATAGACGATCCGACGCACGCAAGGCAATCAAGAGTGGGGCTCCAAAGCTCGAGTGGTTAGATGCAGACGACTAGCGCCGACTGAAGGAGGAGGCTACAAATTCACCAGGACGTTGGAGTCAGCAGCGGGAGGCGGCTAGGGCACGAATCGAGGCCGGATCGGTACATCATCTTGGGAGTGGCGGCCACAGCACATATTTGGAGGACTTTGTAAGTTTCTCTTTTGTTTTGCTTATTTGTTTTTTTGAGATATTCTTTGTACTGACAATCATGTTTCTAATAGTTAGCATTTTGTTTTCTTTGCAGCACTCCATTACAAATCGCGATCCGCAAGGCCTTGAGACTCGATATGCAGAGAGGCACGATCTCAGATCATTGATCAACCGATTGTATAGACGCGGCGGCCCAGTAAGTCACTCATCTTTCTTGTCCGTAGTTACCATGAGATATTTGAATGCATTATTGTATGGTGGATTGATATGTTGTTTCTTTTTCTACAGAATCCGTTTGATGCTCCTTTGCAGCGGGAAGAGCTTTCGGGGGACGAGGATTTGTAGCTCGCCCTTGGATCCTTAGAGCTCACATACCTTTAGTTTTTAGTCGCCCGATCTATGTAGACATTTTTCATGTATTAGTGATATTGTTTTATGATTGTACCAATCGCATTTTATGCGATATCATGTATTTATTTCATCTATTAGTTTTATGATTTTAGTATACATTCTTTTTGTTTGCAAACGCTTTGTATGCAGCAGTGCAGAAACTATTTTGTATGGCTCTCATACAGCACACAGTGCCACAATTTTTTTTTTCTCTGTTACCGTCGCTATTTGCATCGCAAATTTACTGCACGTGTCGCTATTGTCGTCGCTATAAGCGTCGCAAATTTTTCGTAACTGTCGCTATATGTGTCGCTATATGCGTCGCAAATAGCGACGATTCTATGGAGTCGTCAATAAGGACGCTTTTTGCGACGACGGGGGCAAATTTTGTTGTTTGTATTTTTGTCGCTTTAAACGTCGCTATAAGGTCTATATCTTGTAGTGTTGATTTGCCAAGCTTCAGTCAAGCTTTTGATCACTTTATTCAAAAAATGGGTTCCACGGTCCGATAGTAATTCCTTCGGGGGAGCGAAACGGCAGATAATCTGCTCTACAAGGAAACTTGCAGTCTCTTTCGCATTGTCCTGCCTCATTGGCCGCGCTTCTGACCATTTTGTAAAATAATCAGTTGCTACTATAATATACCTCTTCTGAGTAGTAGACAATGGGGTAATAGGACCCATAAAATCAATGCCCCACTTCTCAAATGGAAGGATAGCCATAATAGGTGTGAGTGGGTATTTCCTATTCTCTCTACTATCATGTCTTTGATAGGTATTACATTTCTTTACATACTCAAAAGAATCTTGGAAGATGGACGGCCACCAATATCCAGCTCGTAAAGCTTTCTGCGCCGTCAACCGTCCCGCGAAGTGCCCTCCACATACAGAGTCATGACACTCCTCCAAGATAAAGGGAACCTCGTCAGGCATCACACATCGGCAATATATATCATCAACACCCTGCTGATATAGTGTCCCTGTGATCAAGGAAAACTTCAATTCCTGTTGTTTGATTTTCCTCTTTTCAGACTTTGACAAACCAGCTCTAGTCTCTCCTGTTGTTGATAGATAATGCGTAATAGCAGCATACCAAGATGGGATAGAAGCTGTATCAATTTTAAACGTTTCCTCAATATCACTTCCTTCAGCCAAAGTTTCTTTGGGCTCCCCAAAATTCACAAGGCATTCCACAATACCCTGCAACCTCGGTGGCTTACTCTTAATCTCATAATCGAACTCCTACAAAGTGATTAACCACTTTGCCAAACGATCAGGCGGTTGCAGCTTGTTCATAAGCAATCTAAATCCTTCTGCCTTCGTATAGAACACTACCTTTTCATAGAGGATGTAGTGCCTGAATGTCTTAGTCCGGAAGACCATCGCAAGACACAACTTCTCCATGTAGGTATAATTGATCTCTGAAATGCCCAATTTTTAACTAGCAAAAGCTATCGGATGATACCACTTTTCCTTCCAGATTTGGGCTAAACAACAGCTGATACTATGCATGGTGGCTGCTGAAAATATATAGAATACATCACCTCTTTTAGGTGCTTTTAAAATGGGTGCTTTTACTAGCTTCCGTTTCACATCCTCAAAAGCTACCTTACAAGGGTCACTCCATTCAAATGAACAACTAAAGGATAATAAATTCGTTAATGGCAACGTTCTTTCTGCCAAGGCATTTATAAACCTTCGATAGTGCCCTATTGATGACAGAAAGCTATGAACCTCTTTCGGAGTGCGTGGTGGACTCATAGCAACTATAACCTTGATCTTTTCAGGGTCAATGGCTATCCCTACTGAACTGACCACATGGCCCAACAATAGCCCATAAGCTACTCCAAAGATACACTTCCGTGGATTAAGAGCGATACAAAATTGTCTGCAATGCTCAAAGCACTTTCTTAAAATAATCAACATCCTTTCCCTTACAGTGGCTGCCCCCAGGTCATCAATAAATACTTTCAACTCATCTGGGAAGATGTCACCACAGGTCTTGTCTATTGTTTGTTTCCATGATCCAGGTGCATTGCACAAACCAAAGGCCATCACATGGTATGAAAAAGTACCAAAGACAATAATAAAAGTCATTTCCAACTTATCCTCTTCTCCAATTGCCATCTGGTTATATCCTACAAAGAAATCCATAAACGAATATACTTCCCTATCCGCTAATTGATCCAAAATCTGGTCAATAAACATCAATGGGTAGTAATCCTTAACCATCTGCTTATTCAACTCTCTAAAATCCACACATAATCGGATCTAGTTATTTTTCTTCTTCCTGATAACATCTGGTGAACACCATTCTGTGTGTTGTATAGGAAAGATCAAACCAGCTTTCCTTAGCTTTTGTAACTCCTCAAACAGCCCGTCTCTCAATTCAAAAGGCATATGCCTTATCTTCTGATGCACAAGACAATTGCCTTCTTTTACAGGAATAGTATGAACAGCTAGGCTAGGAGGAACACCTCTCAGCTCATCATAACTCCAAGCAAAGATGTCACGGAATTCTTGAATCAAGGACACATAGTCCTCCCTTTCTACTGAACTGAGCATGAAACCTAATTTAATTGGCTGTGAATCATTCGGCGTGCCAAGGTCCAACTCAATCACATCCGTATCTCTTATCCTATCTTGCGGCTCTATCAGCTCATTTAGAGTTATCTGATAAATATCCTCTGTATGGACCCCTCTTTAGATTCATCACTGGATGATGTCTCACTACTAGATGGATCATCTGCTATCTCTAATTCAGTAGAAGATAAAGGAGCTCTCTCACTTTGAGGAGACTCAGGATAAGCATCGACTACTACTCGATTAGCACCTCTACCTAGAACCACGCGACCGGCGGGTATATCGACTTGACAGTCTGTTCGTAAGATCCAAGGCCTCCCTAGAAAGACTCGATAGCCAGGACGTCCTGCAAATCTTATCACCCTAAAGTCCAAGAAGCATTCTACACTTGCAACTGTAACATGGACCTTAGTAACGCAACCTTCAGGTTGTCTCAGACTATCATCAGCCATTCTAAGAAGGGTGGAACTATCTTTCTAGATGCCTAGTCCCAACCTCTCCATCAACTCTGAACTCATGATATTGACGGAGGATCCAGTGTCTACAATGGCATGTTCCACTAATATTCCATCCAGATAAGCTAGAACCCTAGGGCAGTTCTTTTCAGCATGGTCAAACCAATCTTCCCCTACTCGTGCTATGCCCAAGGGTTCTACAATATACCCAATACGCAGAATCTTCTTAAATTCCTTGTGTACTCCTGGAGATAATTTGATCAATTGCAAGAGGTTCACATCTGGTTTAACTTCACAAAGGGAACTTGCTAAATCAAAGTCATGATAAGTAACCAGAGCTCTCTTTTCTCGCCAAACCATCCTCTCTTTTGATCTTTGGACCAGTTTGGGTGCTTCTTTCTTAGCTCTTGCCTTCTTCCTTGGCACTTCCTCATCCTTCTTAGGGTCGCCTTTTCTGTCAACCGGTCTTAGCGGTCCCCCTTCTATGCTAGGATTTTGGACTTGCGTACCCTTGTCCACTTGCTTAGGGTTTCCCTCATCTGGTTTTGTATTATCTTTGTCAACCTCTTTAGCCTTTTGGCCTCTTGTCACGGCTCTTAAGTTAGAGGTTTTAGCATCATTGACTTGTACAGTCTCAATAAGGCTGACTCCGTTGCCTTGTGGCAACTCTTCTACAGTTTTTTTTCCCCTCTGCAATATTTGTCTTGGTGCATCATTTTGCTGCAAGTTATTCCCTTGTGCTCTATGATTCATAGGGCCCGGTTGTTTACTCCCTTATTGGAGAGAGCTAATCTTACTCCAACAGGTAGCAGCTAAATGGCCCGACTTTCCACAAATGTCACATTTCACATTCGGACAGTTTTTGGGGAAGTGTTGTCCACCACATCACTTACAACTGAATCTAGAGGGTCCACCCTCTTCAAGGTGTCGACTCCCTATCAGATTTTGTTGCTTCTTCAAGAAATTAACGCCGATGGCTATTTATCGATATTGTTCAGAAATCATGTCGGTATAATGCTTCATCATATCCTTGACTTCGCCAAGGACATTAGATGCACTCAACTCATAGCCTCGATCGTCGACCCGTCGTTCCATTGGCCTAACAATTTGATTTGGCATTGGTTGTTGACCCACAGGAACCACATTAGAATTTGAAACTTGGCCTCCAACATTTGGTGGAGCCAACTGACTTGCCATAGGTATAGTCACACTGGGAGGAGTTGGCAGCAAGGGTACATTCTGAACCACACTCCCTCTCCCAATAGGGTTAGTCATAGGCATCCCTTGACTTCCATTCGTCAATGATGGATTTCTGCTAGGTACTAAACCCGCATTAACATTCATTTGAGAGGAGTAGGCTGTTTGTAATCCTGCTTCTACTCCCTCTGCCCACGTAATAGCGGTGTCTATATCTGCCAAGGCCACACTGCTCAATTGTACTTGGATATTAAAATCCAACCCATGCAAAAAATATTAGAATTGGGTAGCTTGCGGAATGGGAATGTAAGTTTGTAACTTACGGAATACTTCCTTCAGCTTCTTGGCATAAGCTTTAATATTCTCATGAGGATCTTGGCGCGTTATATTCAAGACCTGCAACCAATATTGGCCACCTCTTTCAGGGGCATATTCTCCTCGGAAAGCGACATAGAATTGATCAATTGTGGTTATGGTTCCGGATTCTATGCTGTGATACCATACTACATCCCTTCCTTTTAACGTCATATTGAAGAACATCATGAGATGTCCCTTGTCTTGGATGCGACAATTGAACATCAATCTTTGGAACTCACAAATGTGAAATTTTGTATCCTCTTCCACTAACCCATTAAAAATGGGCAAGGGCACTCCTAAGGCTAGTAAATCCGGCCTCCCTGCAGGAATTGCAATGGGTTGTGTCATGGAGACAATCGGATTAGCAATAGGAGCTTGAACAGGTGAATTCACCCCCCACTTGAAGTGGGTAGACTTGGTGGAAAAGAGAAAGAACTTACACTTCCTCCTACACCTAACAGACTATGTAGAGTAGTTGGGTTACTAAGACCACTACCTCTTATACGTACTGGGCTACTCCTTTGAGGAGAATAACGACTTACAATCTCTAACCGCTACCCGGTCCTCTCAGCACATTCTGCTTTTTGGATTTCGGCTTGACAGTAAACAAACTTTCTTGCTAACGTTATAAAGGATGGTTCTAACGTTATAAAGCACTGGCTTGGCGGTCCTTGCTTTATAACGTTAGCACTGGCTTGACGATCCTTGCTGCGTTGAAAGGAGGCACCGAGCCATATGCTCATGCTACCATCCCCTTTATTTAAAATGTTTCCTATATGCCAAGTGCAATGCATAAATCAAATATTTTCTTTATCTTTCAGTGTTTCAGTCCCTCTTCATCCAACTCTTAGCATTTTGCATCATCGATCGATTAGATAGGGTTTCTATGCATTTCTCCATTTTAAAAGAATAATAAATACGCACAAAACATAGAAACGGGGACAAAACAAGGCCAACCTCATGCTTTGCCATCATTATACATTGCACAAACATAGATATAATTTTGCCTAATTTTTCTCAGCCCATTTCCTATTTTTTCCATTTTTGGGCAAATTTTTCCTATTTTTCTTTAATAAATAATGACTGAAAATGAAAGTTGATTGTGGGCTATGGCCCTTAAGTTCATTGATAGCAAAAACTTAGATTTATTTGGTGTGACATATCATATTTCTCATTTATATAACAGAAACCCCAATTTTACCCTTAAAATGCGTATTTTCATGCATTTTAACACTAATTCTGGCCATGTAGCCTTATATTTTCTGATTTTCAGGTTGCAAACAGTTGAAACTCATGGAAAAAAATATCATAATGAACTTTCATCCCATATGAACAAGGTTTCATAAAGCAAATAGCACAAAAAGATAAATTTTCTTCATAAAAATAGCATTACCGCTTATTTTGAGGTCTCAGTTTCTTGGTCTTGATTATGGGACTGATTTCCAGTATGCATTTAATGCTCAACATCTTCAAGAACAACACTCTTCAAGTCTTCATTCATTCGGAAGCAATCCGGTCTCATTCGGACAAGCTTTCCTCCACCATTCTTCATTGTCCTCTTCGACACAAGAATAGCCCCTTAAGGGAGAGAGAGGGAGGAGAGAGAAATACTAGAATCATAAATCTTCATCCAAGCCATCATTGCGCGAGCAAGAGGCGGTGATAGAGTCAGCATATAGGAGGAAATCAAGCCCCAATGTCAATTAGGAGAGTTGTGTGCAGGCTGCCATCATGATCACCAAGAATGGTGGCGCAAAAATCGGCGCATATCTGGACACGCTTCTTCATCCCCAGATCACGTTTTTTCATATGCTACATGTTAAGTGGCATAAAATTCCCAACTCTCCGAGGGTCATGCCCATTTGGTAAAAAAGAAATCCACCTCTTCAAATCTTGCCCATTTGTTGGCCATTTTCCTGTCCGATGTCCAAATCGAGTGCTATAAATTTCTACGCGTGCAGCTTGACATCCCGCATTGGCCGGCAACTCCTGACAACTTGCACAGCAATCTAAAAAATTATCAAAAATCAACAAGTGTCGCTGGGCGCCTTTAAAGCACTTGACGCTTAGCCTAGTTTAGCTCTATCTCTTTGGTAAAGTGGACTTTTATTGCTTTCATAAAAGAAAAATGCATGGAAAATATGATTTTTAAACTTATCAATGAATGCGTAACTCTAAATGGTAGGGAGAAGGGGGTTTTTGAGTGGTTAAAGTAAATTGAATTTTGATGTTTCTTGATGCATATCATATAGGGTTCCTTGTTGTCTAAAATTAAAAGGGTCTAAGCTATAGGGTTAGATATTTAGTTCTTTGCACGATACTCGATGAGGTTTATCTATTATCTCTTGGGTGAATTAATCGAAAGAGTGAAGTTTGTTTTGAATTTGTTCTATGTGTTCATGGCACATCTTGGGGCCAATCCCCAAGGTGCAGGAGAGTCGTAGTGGAGCCAAGGTGATTAGCCAAGGGGTGTTCCCTTTATGTGTGCTTATGTAGTGTATAACATCGATATGTTTAGAGAATCCCTTTGAGGAGTGTTGGGAAGCATATTCCTTGGACTACAAATCATACAAAGGCAAAGTTCTTAAATGCCCCTGGCTGCAAGACTGTGTGGGGTGGTTTGAGGTGAGTAGTGGAGACTCCGCTAGTGCCATAGAGTCAGCCTCATGCTCGTTTTAGATCCTAACAAGTGGTGCATTTGTTGAGAACCGTTAGTAAGTGGCGGTTTCCATCAATAGGGACCACTTTCTTAGTGTATGCCAAAAGGTAGTTATAACGAGTGGGGGACATGGGAACATGGGATGAAAACATACCAGTCACACTAACAGTATATAAGGTGTAAGAGGGTATTTTGAGCCATCACGGAATTATCAAGAATCTCTCTTTTCACCTTCACAAGCTTTCATGGTTTCTTCTTTTTTTTTTCTCCCTTTCCTCTCTTTCTCTCTCTGCTCCCTATCTTTCTCTCTCCTCTTTTTCTTCTCATGTAGTCCTTCTCTCTCTTCTCTTTCTTAGTTAGGCTAGCTAGGTCTCTTTCATTACAAGTGGTATCAGAACTTTGTCTTTGATCGTTCTCTTTCCCATATTTTTAGGGTTCTTACAGTTTCTCATAGTTAGAAAATCTCAGTTACATATTTCTCACAAGTACACAAGTACTCAGGCAAGCTGTCATCCCTCTTGAAGACTATGGCAGCCTTTCTTGGAGCTTTCCCAAGAACCATGGACACATCTAGAGGCGGGCAGATAAATTTGGTAGGTCATCACTAATTTCCATGTAAGTTTGTTGAGGGTTTTGGGAAAGAAGAGTGTAGTAGAGTTAGAGAAGCCCAAAAGCACAATTACTTTTTCAAGAGAACCTTCTCTCTCCTTCTTCCTTCAAGATGCCATGGAACCTTCATCTTAAGAAGTGCAGAGATCTTGCTCCCCCATCTTCCTTAGCTTGAATGGCTTGTCCTAAAGCCTTCCCCACTTCATGCTCAGCATCTAGAGCACCCATGAGCCTTCTTTGCCCTACATGGAGCCTCTTGAGGCTAGCCCAAAATTTACGGCGCATTTTGTGTTGAGTGGCCTGCTCTCTTTCTCCTGCTCCAGCTCAGTTCCAGCACTCCTTGCTTCATCCTCCAGCTCTTGGCATAATTTTGGGCAAGGCTTGAATACGATTGTTGAGATTTCCCACTAGTTGTTGACATATCTCAAACCCTACTATGGGCAGCAGGCATGGCAGCCATGAAACCTTCAACCAAGCTCATGGCACACTAAAGCCCCTTCAAATTTTTACCCCCAGGATCCTTGGGAGTAGCCACAAGCTTTAACAACTGAAGATATACGACATTGAAGGCCCCTATACAACGATGGGCTGCAAGAAGAAGGGCAACCACAAATTTCTTGGAGAGGGCAGCCATTAACTCTTCCCTGAGCTTAAATAAGGTATGTCAATCGGTTCTTTCTCTCTCTTTTACATCCAATTGTTGAGCTCAACCACTTGATGAGAGAGATGGAAGAATTGCATGCCTTCTCGGAGCTTGAGAGTGCCAATTGGATTCCCATCCCCATTCCACACCCTTGAAATGCATGCATGGATAAATGCTCTTTAAATTTCTTTCCCCATTGATCAAAATTTTACTCTAATCCTTAACCGTACTCTTATCTTGATTTTGATCGATAAGAAATAAATTTTTAAGAAGGGTAAGTCATGCAATCAGTGAGTCACTAATTTGCAAAGGTAACCCCTTTTCCCATCCCATTTTCTTTATTGATGATGCATATCATGAAAGGCTCAATTCTCGATTTGTAAATGCATATCATGCTGGTTGCTTAATAATAAATGTCTGCCACATATATTCCAGGTGAGGAAAAGTTCGATGCCAGGTGAGGTGGCAAAACAGAAGAGGGGTAACCCCCCTTGCCATCAAAGACCCTGAAGGGATGCACAACCTGGCCTAGGGGGAAACTTTGCCCACTTTCCAATGATCTAAAGCCCAAAATTTCTTCCAGGTGCAGGTACACTTGAATGAATAGCTGGAGCCCCGATCATTTACATTCCACAACCTTGTAGATGTATTGGTAATGACATGTATCACTTGCGAATGTATGGTGGTGGATGCATGCAGGATGGGCAAGGTATGCAGTCAAGAAATGGTCTCAAAGAGAACTATTGATGCAAATTATGTATGCCTCTATGTGGCATTGAGAACCACCATTGAGGCCTAGGTTGTCTAGAAATAAGCACCTCAGAATTGGGATAATGTATGCTCATTGAAGGAGTTCTTGCAGGGTGTTGCAGACAGTCAGTCCCACACAGTCAGCCCGCAAAAGTCAATTACAGCAAAGCCTTCTTGTGTGATTGAGCACAGGCCTCATAGCTTGATTCAAAGAGGGCATCCCCCCCTTCGATTTGAACCAAAAATCCCCCCATTATGCCCTACGTTTTGGGAGATATGCCCAATTTTGTGCTCAAAGGTAGTGTGGAACAAGCAGTCGTCCTATGCAATCAGCCCACAAAAGTCAATTGCAGCAAAGCCCTGATCATTTATTGTCAACTATATTTTTGCATAGCCTTTTAGAGGGAATCAAGAGATTTAATTTGAATAAAAAATTTTGGCAATCGGAGCTTCCTAGCTCAATATATTGCCATTTCTGTAACAAGGGGTCTAGTGGACTGCACTTAGGATGGCAAGCCACAAGGGTAAAGCAAAGGCCCAAGAGGACTTCCAGTGTGAAATAAGGGACTCCCGTGCCTCAATGAATAATCCTAGCTCAGCCCAAGAGGATTTTGAAGACATGTTTGAAGATAGTGCCCCCGAGATGGACCGCTTGTTTATGTTTAACCATACTCTTTGCCAGCATGAGACCCGTCATACCGACCGACATCAAGAGTTGGAACAATGCCATAGGGAGATGGAAACCTACCAAGATCATCGTCATTCTAAGATGATGGCCAAGATGGACTTACTCATTGAGCGCATGGGCATCCTCATACCCGCCATCGCACTCTCCTCGGATCGGCCCAAGGAGCATGTCCCTCCCCATGAGGCCAACCGCCCTCCTCCCTTGGAGATCGGGCATATCCCACAAGGTTTTGGTGGCACCTGGCATTCCCCATAGCACTTAAGAGACCAGTGAGCTCTCCACTCGACATGATGAACCCATCCTTTCCTCCCCCATCACAAACCCTTCAAGCCCATCCTTGGGACAGTAACTCCCCCGTACTGGAACCTATATGCACACTCATGGGAATGGCCAGCAAGGCCCTAATGCAAATTTTGGGTAGCATGGAATGCAAGGTCCACATGGGCAGCATGCACATGGCAGTTTTGGGAAGCAAGGCCCCAATGTTGAGCCTGGTTCGCATTTAATGCATGGGCATCATGGTCATTCTGGACAGCAAGGTCCTAATGTGCAATTTGGTCCTCATGTAATGCATGGAAAGCATGGCCCACATGGAAATTTTGGACAGTCAAGGTTTGGGCAGTAAGGCATGTATGGGCAGCATGTAGCACATGGCATACATGGACAACAAGGCCCAAATGAGTTGTGTGACAAGATTTTGTTTGCTAAGTTTAATGGGCAGTCCTCATCCCCGACTAAATTAGAGGAATGGACCTCTAAATTTAAAGCCTATTTTCTCATTTATCCCCATACCGATAAGGCAAAGATTATTTTTTCCTCCCTTCACCTGGAGTGTTTTTACCACACATGGCGGGGATTTATTCAAAGAGAAAACCAACAGTTTCATGATAGGGAAGATTTCAAGATGCATATGGTCCAAGTTTTTGTCTCCCCGGTAGAGAAATAAAATTTGGCTAGGCAATGGTATCAATTTGATTAGCAAAATCTCACCGTGAGGGAGTATACCAACCGGTTAATGAACCTATCCATGTATGTTGAGGCCCTCAGTGATAAGGCCAAATTTCATAAATACATTTATGGGCTAGATGCACATCTTTCAGTTGATGTAATGGCTCAAAAGCCAGCCACTATGTTTGCAGCCATAGAATTGACTGAACGGTATGGTCAAAAATACCGTCACAATGAGGGCATGCAGCCAATTGTAGGACCACAAAGATACCCTACTAGGCAACCCCCATATGCTGATAATTACCACAGAAACAATGTAGGGAATGACAGCCCCAAGTTCCCTACCTACCTCACTTTTAATGCTGAAAGAAAATATGGCAGTTTTGGGATAGCATCCCCTTCCAAAAGTGACCCCAAGTATGCTGAAAATAAGACACGGAATGGATTTAGTTCTAACGGTCAGAAATTCATTCCTCCCAAGGTTGTCAAGGATTGCAAGGCTAAGGGATTGTGCTTTAAATGTGGGGATAAGTACACGGCTGATCATGATCCAAATGCCCCTTTAAGAAGGCCATTGTCAAGTTTAATAGCATGTATGTATTAGAAGATAGTGACAAGTTGGAAGAGGACTCACATGACACCTCTCCCAAGTGACACTTATTGAAAATGCTGAATACAAAGAGGATCTTGACACGGATCAATTTTATGACTCACCGAATGGGTTCCCTTTTGACCCCGGTGGCTTCCCCATAGAAGGCATGCTTGGGAATGACCCTTTGCAACCCACACTTACCACTATATCAGCTTGCTCGATCTCCATGGATGCATGGACCACCTCTAGGAGCCCGAACACCCTACACGGGTACATGGTAACATTGATGGCAAGAATGTATACATTCTATTGCCATCAATGTATACATTCTTGCCATCAATGTTACCATGTACCCGTGTAGGGTGTTCGGGCAATGCATACATTCTTGCCATCAATGTTACCATGTACCCGTGTAGGGTGTTCGGGCTCCTAGAGGTGGTCCATGCATCCATGGAGATCGAGAAAGCTGATATAGTGGTAAGTGTGGGTTGCAAAGGGTCATTCCCAAGCATGCCTTCTATGGGGAAGCCACCGGGGTCAAAAGAGAACCCATTCGGTGAGACATAAGATTGATCCGTGTCAAGATCCTCTTTGTATTCCTACTGAATTACAATAACCTCTTAAGGTTCAAGTGGCCAATGGAAGTGAGGAAATAAGCTCCCATGTATGCACACAAGTGTCTCTTACGTTGGATCACCCAATTGACTTGGAGCCCCATGCCAAGCCCATCAATAAACCCCCATATCGGCTCTCTAAATGAGGAAGTAGCTAGGCAAGTCAAGGAGCTCATTGAAATGGGATTCATAGAGCCTAGCTCTTCCCCTTATGCCTCCCCAGTTCTATTGGTTAAGAAGAAGTATGGATCCTTCCAATTTTGCATTGACTACCATGATCTCAATAAAATCACTATAAAAAATAGATAACCCATCCCTCAAATCGATGACTTGCTTGATGAGCTCAAGGGAGAACACTACTTCACCAAGATTGATTTGTGATCAGGCTACCACCAAATCAGAATGAGAGTGGGTGATGAAGTTAAGACAGCCTTCTAGACTAGCCGTGGCTTGTACCATCTCCTTGTTATGCCATTTGGGCTCACTAATGCCCCCACCACCTTTCAAAGCCTAATGAACAAAATATTGCAGCCACGACTTTTCCAGTTTGTGTTGGTATTCTTTGATGATATACTTATTTACATCAAGTCACTACATGAGCATTTGAAGCATGTCAGAAAAATTTTTGATATACTAAGAGAGCACTGGTTATTTGCCAAGGAAAGCAAGTGTGTCTTCATACAAATAGAGGTTGAGCACTTGGGACACATTATTAGTGAGAAAGGAATCCAAGCTAACCCTAAGAAAGTGCAGTGTGTTCGAGATTGGCCCACTCCCACTACCACTACCTCCTTACGTGGTTTTCTTGGCCTCTCCTCTTTTTATCGGAGATTTATTTGCCATTATGCCACAATTGCAACACCATTAACTGATAGGCTGAGAAAAGAGGCCTTCTTTTGGGATGCTTTGGCTAATAGTAGTTTTAAGCAACTGAAACAATTGCTCACTTCAGCCCCCATCCTCGTATGCCTCGACTTTTCAAAGGATTTTACCATTCAATGTGATGCTAGTGGATGGGGTATTGGTGCAGTCTTGCTGCAAGAACACGGTGTAATAGCATTTGAGAGCTGGAAATTGGATGATAAAGAGAGAGATTTGCATGTCTGTGATCAGGAGATATTGGCAATCATTCATGCTATCAAAAAGTGGCACCACTACTTGTATGGTAGTAACTTTAAAGTGAAAAGTGACCATCATGTGCTCAAATACTTCTTGACTCAGCCCAACCTCACTCCCAGACAACGTACATGGGTAGCTACCCTGCAGAACTATGACTTTGAGATCACCCACACCCATGGCAAGGAGAATATAGTGGCTGATGCTGTCTCTCACATGTGGGCATGAAAGGTCTCATCTATCACTGAACTCCACCATGATTGGATTAAAGAGCTCCAAGAGGCCTACTTATTTGATGTTGAATTCAGCCCCCAATTTTCAAGAATTACAACAAGGTGTTATGGATGACAACTCTCAATATTAGCTCCACAATGGCCTCATTTGGATCCCTGTTCGTATCGTAATCCCCCATTCCTCTCCTTTTACCCAAAGGATACTTGAAGAAATGCATTCTTCGCCACCTAGGGGTGTTCAAAACATATGACCGCATTTCAAAAAGCTCTCATTAGAAAGGCCTATGGCGAGATGTTAAAGACTTCATGTCTAGATTTGTGCCGTGTCAACAAAATAAGGATAGCACTCTTAAACCGGGTGGATTATTGCAGCCCTTGCCTATTCCCTAAGGCAAATGGACCCACATTACCATGGATTTCATCACGGATTTACCTACAACCAAGAAGGGTTGGAATAGCATCTATGTGGTACTTGATCGGCTCACTAAAGCAGCCCATTTCTTCCCTACAAAATCTCAGTTTACAGCATCTCAAGTTTCCACTCAGTTTATGGAGCATGTATTTAAGTTGCATGGCTTGCCCCACGTCATAGTACATGATCGGGACACCAAATTTATGAGTCAATTTTGGCAAACAGTTTTCACGTCCATGGGGACCAATTTGGCTCCATCTATAGCCTATCATCCCCAAATGGATGGGCAAACCGAGCAAGTCAACAAGTGGGTTGAGACTTATTTGCAACATTTTTGTCATGATGTGTAGAATTCTTGGGATGTATGGCTACATTTCATCAACAATGTAAGGCAAATCTCAAAAGGGCTCAAGAGCACATGAAGCTCCATGCTGATGCAAAAAGGAGACCCCTTGACTTTCAAGAGAGTGAATTGGTACTCCTCAAGGTCCCCAAGTCCCATTATGCTACACTCAAGGACAGTTCTTGCAACAAGTTGGCACACCGCTACTATGAGCCCTACACAATCATTAAGAAGGTTGGGGAATTGGCCTACCGTCTCCAACTCCCTCCTACTACTAAGATCCATAATGTATTCCATGTGAGCCAATTGAAACCTTTCATTGGCACTCCCAAAGATTATGTGGAGGAGCTAACCCCCATAGATGAGGAGGGCCTTATTCAGTATTTTCCTGAAGCGGTCATTGGGCAGCGTGAAAAGCAACTCCGTACCCATTCTATTCATAAATAGTTGATCAAATGGCAAGGCCTACCAATAGAGGAAGCTTCTTGGCTCCCAGCCTCTATATTGAATGAGTTTTCACACCTCAAGGAGGCTGTATTGGCTGGAACTTAACCACACTTTACCCCCTACATTGGCTTGCAGTTTGCATCTAGACAACCAACTATTTTGCACCACTTTTGGTCCTGACACATTTTCAGCCACTTTCCATACATGGGCTGAAAGTACACCTCAAGGGCTCCGTGACGATACCTCATTTGCCCCAATCAAGGTTTCCTAGAGGAAGTTATGGTTGTTTTTCTCCAGCCATGCTATCTTGGACAACACACTAGTTACTTCTGGACAGCCATATGTTCTACAATAGTTTTGGTCCTGATGTATTTTTAGCCCCTTCACCAACATGGGCTGAAAGTACCATTTGGAGTTTTTTACACAAAGTTATGGCTGATTTCCTACAGTAGACCCCTATGGGACAACATGCTGTCCACCCCATCTAGGGTCTTGTCTATCATGAAATGGTAGATTATAATGTGGGCGAGACCCTCCCATATGGTCTCCCATACCTCACACCCTTGGCACCCCATTTCTCTTCTCTGTCCTACCGCCCTTGCTTATTGCCATTGCATCATGCACAGAGTCGTACTCGGGAGCTCCCACTTTTCTTTTCCAATTCACCCCTTGTTTTTTAGGAAAAAAACTCTATGAGACGGGATGGTTTGTAACGAGCGGGGGACACGGGAACATGGCATGGGAACATACCAGTCACACTAATGGTATATAAGGTGTAAGAGGGTATTCTGAGCCATCAAGGAATTATCAAGAATCTCTCTTTTCACTTTCACAAGCTTTCATGGCTTATTCTTCTTCTTTCTCCCTTTTCTCTCTTTCTCTCTCTTCTCCCTGTCTTTCTCTCTCCTCTTCTTCTTCTCCTATAGTCTTTCTCTCTCTTCTCTTCCTTAGTTAGGCTAGCTAGTTCTCTTTCATTACAACAGTGAGATAGATTCAAAATTCTGTCAAGTGAAGCTTCAAAAGAAAGAATGAGGTGAACAGGATAGATGATTAGCAGAAATTATTAGAAGATATTCTCCACAAAGGAGTGGTCAAATATCCCTACAAGGGAGGGGTCTTAGTAACCCTAGTCCCATGCATAGTCTGTTAGGAGAAGGAAATTTCCCTCTTCCACTCAGTGAGTCCACTTTGAGTGGAGTAATAATTCCCATCCTTCAAACTCCTTTAGTGAATCCGGTTGTTACTATGGTGCAACCCATTGCAATCCAATTAGGAACATCGGACTTGCCACCCTTAGGGTTTCCTCCACCCTTTTTTAATGGGTTAGTAGAGGAAGATGTAGAACTTTATATCAATGAATTCCAAATGTTAATGTCTATTTGTCACATTCAAGATAAAGGACACTTGATGATGTTCTTTAATATTACTCTTAAAGGACGAGTTGCACTATGGTATCATAGCCTAGATGCTAAAACCATAACTACGAGTGATTTTTTATTTATAGCCTTTCAACAAGATTTTTCCCTTGAAAGGGGGGAGGTCAATATTGGCTATGTGTCCTCAATGTAACACGTCAAGAACCTCACGAGAATGTTCATGGGTATGCTAAGAAATTGAAGAAAGTATTTTGTACGTTACATGCCTATATTCCTATTCCAGCTACTACTCAATTGCAATACTTTTTGAATGGGTTAGACTTTAACATTCAAGTGCAGTTGAGCAATGCTACTCTTGCCGACATTGATACACCCATTACATGAGCAAAGGAGGTAGAATCACGATTAGAAGCACCTTATACCTCTAGGGAAAACCAGAATCGGAGTCTAGGTGTTAGAAATACTTTGGCATTGACAAATGACAGTCAAGGGATGCCCATGAGTACTCCCGTTCGGAGAGGAAGTATGATTCAAAATGTGCACATGTTGCTTACTCCTCCTAGTGGTGTGACCATGCCTATGGCTAGTTAGATGCCTCCACCAAATGTTGAAAGCCAGATGATAAATCCTACCATTGTTCCAGGAAATCAATAGCCAATCCCTAATCAAGTGGTTAGGCCAATGGAATAATAGGTAAATGATCATGGCTATAAGCTAAGTGCCTAAAATTTCCTTGGCAAAGTTAAGGATATGATGAAGCACTATACTAACATGATCATCAAAAAATATAGGCAAATAGTTCTTGATGTCAAATTCCTTAAGAAACAACATAATTTGATAGGAAATTGATGCCTTGAAGAGGGTGCCCCCTCAAGATTGAGTTGTAAGTGTTGTGGTGGCTAACATTTTGCTAGTAATTGTCCAAATGTTAAATGTGACATATGTGGGAAGTTTGTCCACTTAGCTAGTACCTGTTGGAGTAAGATTAGCTTCTTAAGAAAGGAAGTAAATGGCTAGGTCAAGTTAACCATCAAGCACAAGGAAATAGTCTCCAACAAGATGGAGAATGAAGGAAATACTACAAAGAGGGAAAGCTATGGTAGAGAAGCTACCTAGTGGCAGTGGAATCAGCCCTACAAAAGCTATTTGTGTCAACGGCGTTGAAGCTTCTAATCTGCAGGTTGTTACAAGTGTTCAAAAGGGTAAAGAAGTCTACAAAGATAAGGTAAAACCTATCGAGGAAAACCCTCAGCAAGATGATACAGGGATCCAAGTCCTTAATTTGGATATGGAAAGTGAACCTCTGAAAGCCATTGATGGTAAAGCTGACCCTAATAATGATAAGGAATTGCCAAGAAGGAAGGAAAAAGCTAAGAAGAGACACTAAAGCATGTTCAAAGACCAAACAAGAGAATGGTTTGGTGAGAAAAGAGAGCTCTTGCTAGCTATCATGAATTTGATTCAATAGGTTCTCTTTGCAAAGTTAAGCCATATTTAAACCTCTTGCAACTAATTAAGTTTTCTCTAGAAGTGTGCAAAGAATTTAAGAAGATTCTCCACACTAGGTATATTGTTGAGCCCTTGGAAATAGTGTGCATAGGAGATGATTGGTTTGAACATGTTGAAAAACATTGTCCAAGGGTAGGAGCATACATTGATGGAATATTAGTGGATCATGCTATTTTGGACTCGGGATCCTCCATCAACATTATGAGTTCAAAATTGATGGAGAGACTAGGGTTAGAAGTTAAAAAAGATGCCTCCACAGTTCTCCAAATAGCTGATGACAATCTAAGATAACCTAAAGATTGCATTACTAAAGTCCATGTGACTGTTGCCAATGCTGAATGCATTCTAGACTTTAGGATTATCAAATTTTCACAGTGGCCTACTTATCAAGTATTGCCAGGCAAGCCATGGATCTTACAAGCAGATTGTCAGCTTGATATACCCACTCATTGGTTGCTCTTTGATAGAGGTGCTAGACATGTAATAGTAGATACCTACCCTGAATCTCCTCAAAGTGAGAGCTTCTTTATCCTCATCAAAGTTAGATACATTAGATGCTCCATCTGCTAGTGAGTTGTCATCAAGTGACAAATCCAAAATAGATTTATGGTTCAATGTAAAGTTCTATTCCATTAATGCTTTGGAAAAATATGCATCCCCATTCAAGGACATTACGTCTCTATTCAACTTTGTTGGTGATGGGTACAAAGGGTTTCTAGGGGGTTCCACTATAGAGGATATCTATCAAGTAACTTTGAATGAGCCAATAGAGGCTCAAGAGAGGATAAGGGATGTGGATGTAATTGTGTTAGAGCTTGGTATGTTTAATGATTCACGGCCAATCAAACTAGGGTCCATACTCAATTTTGAAGAAAGAAAGGACTATGTGTCCTTGATTCAAGAATTCTTTGATATCTTTGCTTCAAGTTATGTTGAGCTAAGAGGCATTCCTCCTAGCCTGGCTATTCATACCATCCTCTTAAAGGAAGGTAGCCACCTTGTGTGACAAAATCTAAGGTGTATGCGTTTCAAATTAAGGGACGAGCTATTTGAAGAGTTGACAAAATTATGAAAAACTAGCCTAATATTTTCAGTTCAACACACAGAGTGGTATGATTTACCAGTTGTTATTAGAAAGAAGAAAAACAATCAAATTTGACTTTGCATAAATTTTAGAAAGCTTAACAAGCAGACGATTAAGGATTACTATTTGTTATCATTCATTGGTCAAATTTTAGATCAATTAGTGGGTAGAAAAATCTATTTATTTATGGATTGCTTTGTTAGATACAACCAAATGGTCTTTCGGTTATGCAATGCACCCGGTTCTTAGCAGTGTACAACTAATAAGACTTTTGGTCATATCTCCCTTGAGGAGTTAAAAGTCTCCATTGATGATCTAAGGGCAACCACCACAAGAGAAAGACAATTGATCATTCTAAGGAAATGTTTTGAGCATTGCCAGAAGTTTTTCATTGCTCTTAATCCTAGGAAGTGTTTCTTTGGGGTTCCCAATGGGTTGTTACTGGCCATGTGGTTAGTTTGGTGGGTATTGTGACTGACCCTGAAAAGGTAAAGGTTATAGTCACTATGAGCCCACCACAAACTTTAACATGGTACACAGCTCTCTGTCATTAGTGGGATATTATTAGAGATTTATTAATGCATTGGTAGAAAGAGCATTGCCATTTACAAACATCTTATCTTTTAACTTTCTATTTGAGTGGAATGAAGCCTATCAAGTATCCTTTGAGAATGTGAAGTAGGAATTAGTGAAAGTGCCAATCCTAAAAGCTCCTAGAAAAGGCGAAGTTTTCTATATATTTTCAATAGTCACAATGCATAATATCAATTGCTATTTGGCCCAAATTTGGGAAGAGAAATGATATCATCAAATAGCCTTTGCTAGTAGGAAGTTGGGGATTTCTAGAGTCAGGTATACTTATATGGAGAAATTGTGCCTTCGAACGGTGTTTGAAACAAAGAAATTTAGGCACTATATTCTGTATGAGAAGGTAGTATTCTTTACAAAGGTAGAGGGACTTAGACTATTAATGAACAAGTTACAGCCACTTGATCATTTAGCAAAGTGGTTAGTCACTTTGCAGGAGTTTGATTATGAGATTAGGAGTAAGCTATTGAAGATGCAAGGTATTGTCGAATGTCATGTGGATTTCGGGGAGCCAAAGGAAATTTTGACGGGAAGTGATATTGAAGGTCTATTTAAAATCAACACAGCTTCCATCCCTTCTTCGTATATAGCTATAACACATTATTTATGTACAGGAGGATTTGGGGCTACTCTATCAAAGTCTGAGTAGAGAAAGATTTAAAAAAAAGCACAAGGGTTTTCGATTATAGCAGGTGTCTTGTATTGGAAAGGAGTAGATGATATTTATCGTCATTGTGTAGTACCTAATGAAGTACCATTTATTCTTTAGGAATGCAATGATTCAACTTGTGGGGGACATTTTTCTAGATGACTTACCACCCAAAAAGCTCTCTATGTTGGATATTGGTGGCCATCGACGATCTTCTAGCAAGTTTTCAATTATGTTAAGTGTTGTGATGTTTTTCAAAGATATGATGCCAAGGAGAATCGTAAGTGACCTCTGAACCCTATTTTATTTACGTTACCCTATGAAAAATGGGGTATCAATTTTGTGGGACCAATATACCCTTCATCGACTATGCAGCAATGTTATATTATTTTAGCGATCCACTACTTTATAAAGTGGTCTGAAGCTCGAGCATGATGAAGGATAATACTAAAGAGATGGTTAGTTTCATCATGGAGAAATTTTTTTGCCATGTTGGTCCACCTAAGGAGATAGTGTTTGATCGAGGGACACACTTCTTAAATAAAGTTATAGTCGCCTTTATGGAAGCTTTGAAGATTAAGCACAATAAAATTATCACATATAATCCTTAAGACAATGGCCAAGTTAATAGCACAAATAAACAACTGGTGGGGATCTCATCCAAGATAATATTGGAAAGTAAGGACAATTGGGATAAGAGATTATATGTGGAATTTTAGGCTTACAATACAACATTTAAAAGAGGTATACGCCACACCCTATTCAAGCTAGTATATGGGAAAGAGTGAGTTTTTCCATTGGAAATAGAGCTTCCCACTGTGCGTTTCGCTCTTCATCATTTATTGGAAGAGACGGAAGTGTGCCACAAAAGATACACTTCTTTAACACATCTTGAAGAGATTTTGTTGTTGTAGGCTTTACTACTTCAAGAACTAGGGAAGAGAATGAAAGCACTTCATGACCTTCGGACTAAGAAGTATAAATTGATGAAGACTTAGTTGGCATTGTACTATGATTCTCATCATGAAATATTTCCTAGTAAGTTGGAACCCAAATTGGATAGACCATACAACATCGTACGTATAGGAATGTAATATATATCAAGTATTTATTTATTTTTTTCCCCCTCGTGCGGCGGCGCGTCGTGCTAGAAGGGGAAGGGGATAGAGGAGCCAGCAAGCTCCTCGCTAGAGCTTGCTCGACTCCACGGGCATGCAAATGGACACGTCGAGGGGGGAGGATTCCCTCCCCTCCCCTATATAAATGAGGGGGGAGGTCGTGAGGGAGGGACTGTGAGGGAGAGAAGAAGGCTGTGACAGCGACTGTGGGAGGTCCATTGTGTGGAGGAAGGGAGAGAGTGAACGGTGCTACTGCGTCGTGTGGAGGGAAGGAGAAGGGAGCTGCATCGCGACATCTACCACCGAGTCCAAATGCTGCCTGCTATCGTGAGGTTTGGCCGCTATCATCAAGCTCCATATCGCCATGTGCTGCAGCCCATAAGCCTTAGAAGCTTGTAAGGGGGCTCTTTAAGCCCCCTTTCACCCCCTCATATCCCTTTTATCCTTTCACCCCCTCATATCCCTAGAATCCTTTCACCCCCCCGGTTTTTAAACCCTTAAGACCCCTTCCTCTACCTTCATTAATTCTTTCACCCCCCCTCCCGATTTTATCCCCTTAGAATCCTTTCAACCCCCCCCCCCCCCATCTTAAACCCTTAAACCCTTCCCGTGGGGCCATTAAACCCCCACACCCCTTGGCCTCATAAACCACAAATCCCCCCCCGCCCCCCCCCCCCCCCCCTCGGTGCCTAAATCTATAAGTCCCTTCTTGTGTTTGAAACCCCGTGTTTCACCCCCCCTCATATTCCTTTTTTAAACACACACCCCTAAGCCCTTTTTAACCCCCGTGTCCCCTTTTCCTTACACACCATTTTCCCTCTCCCCCGTGCTATAAGCCTTCACTCGTCACCTTTCCCCTATCACCCCGGGTTAAAATCCCTAAAACCTTTACTACTCCGTGTCCCAAAAACCTCTCTAAAAATCCCCTTTCCTATACCTTTTACCCCAAGCCCAAAGATCTCCCAAGGTCCTTCATCTGTTTTTTGAAACCACACTCACACACACCATTTTCACCGCGTATAAATCCCTATAGGGCCTTTTTCTTTTAGGCTTTATAAACCTTTCCCTCTCTGAAGAAGCTAAGACCTTAAAGGTCTTGTTACCCCTTTCTCGTGGTCAATCCCTTAATGGCTTCTTGCCTCGAAAGAGAGAAGAAGAGAATTGAAGCGACAATGGAATTCCGAAAAGGAGTGTAAAGCTGCCTTCACGTACGAAGGATTACAACTGCGATGCCGCCTAAGAAAGTCCAAGGAGTAGCTGCGAGAGGGTCATCTCCCGGTATCCATGTGGATATCTCACCCCAAAACCAGGTTTTTCCTTCTTGGTTTTTATATCGGTTTTAATTCAATCATGCAAGATGAATTGTTAGGATAAGATATATTTTGTCCTAGTTTTTTACGATGAAGGAATTTAGTTTAATTGAACATGCAAAATGGATAATATATAAAACATAGTTTTCCTTCAAATAGCATTATGCATTGAAACGAATTATCAGCAAGATTATTAACCCACTAAAGTAGTACATTTCGGCTAAATCTTGAAGGTATAAAAACTGCATCTTGCACCATTAACCCCTCTTTTTTTTACAAGGAATCATCATAGAAGATGAAATTCATGAAAAGTTTCTTACGTTGCTTAAACTCTAGGAAGTTATCATTGCTAACTGCATATCTTAGCAAGGAAAAGATTGTTTATTTGGCATGAGTTTTGCTCACAAGGAAAAAGGAAGATTAGTTGAATTTGCCTAACCTCAAAGCAATAAAGTTTAGGACTGAAAAATCAATTGACACATAGATAACAAATCGTGCCAAGGTGATCTCGATATTACCTTCTAAAAGTTAACCGAGTTAATATAAACTTAGAAATTCCTATGCTACGAAATATGCATTGGGAATGATTTAAAATCCCAGAAACGTTTATATCTTAAATACTTGCCCACCTTTCCTCATTGTAGGGTCAATAAATCGTAACGTAAAAGAACTAGGGTTGTCCCTGAGGTTCTTAAAGAAAATAATTAAAGGAGACCCTAAGTCTGACAAACGTCAGCTTAAAGAAACCGAAATGGATTTCTTTATCGCATATTACGATGCAGGACTTGCGATTGATTCACAAGAAGAAAAGTTAAATACCCTCAACAAGGATGGCGGATCCTTACGCAAGTTATCTTGCAAAAGGATATATTCTTTGATATCCTTCCAAGTAAGGAAGGTTAAAAACTAGAAACTAAAGTAACCAATGAACTTTAGGGTTGACCAAGTTGGGTTAATAGGGTACACCCTAATCGAGAATATAAAGGATCTTGCCAAGTTGCAAGGTACTCCGGATCGAGTGCTAGATGCATTCAAAAGGAAAGATTCATTTCTTAGCAGTTTGCCAATAACAAGATCGGTTAATGGAAATGTTTGTGCTTGCTAGAGATTTTTGAGCACTGTTTGATTTATGAATTACAAATTAAATGAATATCTATACTTTAGGATGAAAACTTGCAGGGAGAGGCAGCTTCAGTTACCCCCAACTGCCTGCCTGACCCTAACCAAGGGGGTTGTTGACCGCGCCGGGAACGTGGACCAAACCCGCTGCGAGAGGTCTCTCCGTTGAGCTCTACTTGGAGCAGGAGGACGCTTGGGTGCCAGGGGGGGCTCTTACTTTAAATTCCTCGCCTTCCGGGTCCTGCACAAGAGGCTAACGTGACTCGGGATTGGATCTCGAGGCCCGCATACTAGTCTACGGGCAGAAGCTTGGAATAGTGATCCCTGTGGATTACTGGATAGCCTTCGGGCGGATTATGGACAAGCCTACGGGCGGAACTCCTTGTATTTTAAAAATAAATATGATGATGTATTAACAAAGAACTTGTCTGATATTGTTTTTCTATGTCACGTGATAAGATTATGTGAAGGAACCAATGCTTAACAGATTAATTAAAGAAGCTGATTTTTACATGTCCAACTAATATGTTAGATAATTACCTAACTAAAACAAACCAAGGAAAGTGCGGAGGATGGGCCATGGGTTCGTCCTACGGTTGGGTGGTCCTTGTTGGCCGGGAACTTTTCTCAAATTTCGAAGAACAGCGGGATGATTGTCAAAGGACACGAACAACGAAAGCGATGACCTATAGTTATGTTTTAAGCGATTTACACTGTTTTAGAGGAACGGAATGGGACTATGCCTTATGGCAGAGAGGTTGAGCTTTGCATCCCTCTCGTTTCCCATTCTCCTTGAACCAAGTGCAGCGTGAATCCGTTTCGGACCTGGTGTTTTTGCGTAAAGTAGTTCGCTTGGGTCTGACCCTAGTTGTTGTTAGAAAATGACCAATCAGGAAAACCCTAATTTCGGTTGATCCTAAGTGGGAAACGGTCAGAATACTTCTGCTACGTGGCAGATGCGGAAAACCCTAGATCGCAAACCCCGTAGCATTCCACGGGAGTGCTGGGCAGAGCTTTCTAGACATCCTTTCCAATGGACTGCTAAGACGTCCAACAACGGAATTGTTTTTATGAAATCTCAATGAAATGAAGTAAAGAAATTGTTGCTGTCCAGACATTTCCTTACCTTCAATGCTGTCTTGCAGAATTATGAAGCGTGGAACAAGTTCTTGGTATTTCGAGTCATGTTTATGACTGCAATGCATTCTCCGCTTTATAGACAAAGAATTAGGATGATGAACATCCTGGAGTAGATTTATAATCCATCACCTTTGTACATAGAACGAAGATGGATGGGTGCTTCAGGAATCTAATATATAGCCTCCCACCGGTTTGCTTATCTACAGACCAACCTAAAGAGGATCAAGTGGTTGGAAGACCTGAAAGTCGTGAAGTTGTTCGTTTTTGTGGAAGCTCACGTAAATTCGACTTTACATATTCGAGGTCAGAGGGTTGAAATGAACTCATATGTATATAAGGAAGTAACCCATGTAATCCCTGCTGAGAGGATTAAAGTGTTGGGCCGCCATGAGAAGTATGGATTCCAACGGAAAGGATATCCCCCCCCCCCCCCCCCGATTTTTAAACCCTTAAGCCCCCTTCCTCTACCTTCATTAATTCTTTCAACCCCCCTCCTAGTTTTATCCCCTTAGAATCCTTTCACCCCCCCCCCCCCCCCCCCCGGTCTTAAACCCTTAACCCCTTCCCGTAGGGCCAATAAACCCCCACACCCCTTGGCCTCATAAACCACAAATCCCCCCCCCTCCCCATGCCTAAATCTATAAGTCCCTTCTTGTGTTTGAAACCCGGTGTTTCACCCCCCCTCATATTCCTTTTTTAAACACATCCCTCTAAGCCCTTTTTAACCCCCGTGTCCCCTTTTCCTTACACACCCTTTTCCCTCTCCCCCGTGCTATAAGCCTTCACCCTTCACCTTTCCCCTATCACCCCGGGTTAAAATCCCTAAAACCTTTACTACTCCGTGTCCCAAAAACCTCTCCAAAAATCCCCCTTCCTATACCTTTTACCCCAAGCCCAAAGATCTCCCAAGGCCCTTCATATGTTTTTTGAAACCACACACACACACAATTTTCACCACGTATAAATCCCTATAGGGCCTTTTTCTTTTAGGCTTTATAAACCTTTCCCTCTCTGAAGAAGTTAAGAACTTAAAGGTCTTGTTACCCCTTTCTCGTGGTCAATCCCTTAATGGATTCTTGCCTTGAAAGAGAGAAGAAGAGTATTGAAGCGACGATGGAATTCCGAAAAGGAGTGTAAAGTTGCCTTCACGTACGAAGGATTACAACTGCGATGCCGCCTAAGAAAGTCTAAGGAGTACCTGCAGGAGGGTCATCTCCCGGTATCCATGTGGATATCTCACCCCAAAACCAGGTTTTTCCTTCTTGGTTTTTATATCGGTTTTAATTCAATCATGAAAGATGAATTGTTAGGATAAGATATATTTTGTCCTGGTTATTTACGATGAAGGAATTTAGTTTAATTGAACATGCAAAATGGATAATGTATAAAACATAGATTTCCTTCAAATAGCATTATGCATTGAAGAGAATTATGAGCAAGATTATTTACCCACTAAAGTAGTATATTTCGGCTAAATCTTGAAGGTATAAAAACTGCATCTTGCACCATTAACCCCTCTTTTTTTTTACAACGAATCATCATAGAAGATGAAATTCATGAAAGGTTTCTTACGTTGCTTAAACTCTAGGAAGTTATCATTGCTAACTGCATATCTTAGCAAGGAAAAGATTGTTTATTTGGCATGAGTTTTGCTCGCAAGGAAAAAAGAAGATTAGTTGAATTTGCCTAACCTCAAAGCAATAAAGTTTAGGACTGAAAAATCAATTGACACATAGATAACAAATCGTGCCAAGGTGATCTCGATATTACCTTCTAAAAGTTAACCGAGTTAATATAAACTTAGAAATTTCTATGATGTGAAATATGCATTGGGAATTATTTAAAATCCCAAAAACGTTTATATCTTAAATACTTGCCCACCTTCCCTGATTGTAGGGTCAATTAATCGTAACGTAAAAGAACTAGGGTTGTCCCTGAGGTTCTTAAAGAAAATAATTAAAGGAGACCCTAAGTCTGACAAACGTCAGCTTAAAGAAACCGAAATGGATTGCTTTATTGCATATTACGATGCAGGACTTGTGATTGATTCACAAGAAGAAAAGTTAAATACCCTCAACAAGGATGGCGGATCCTTACGCAAGTTATCTTGCAAAAGGATATATTCTTTGATATCCTTCCAAGTAAGGAAGGTTAAAAACTGGAAACTAAAGTAACCAATGAACTTTAGGGTTGACCAAGTTGGGTTAATAGGGTACACCCTAATCGAGAATATAAAGGATCTTGCCAAGTTGCAAGGTACTCCGGATCGAGTGCTAGATGTATTCAAAAGGAAAGATTCATTTCTTAGCAGTTTGCCAACAATAAGATCGGTTAATGGAAATGTTTATGCTTGCTAGATATTTTTGAGCACTGTTTGATTTATGAATTACAAATTAAATGAATATCTATACTTCAAGTTGAAGACCTAAAGGGAGAGGCAGCTTCAGTTACCCCCAACTGCCTGCCTGACCCTAACCAAGGGGGTTGTTGACCGTGCCGGGAACGTGGACCGAACTCACCGCGAGAGGTCTCTCCATTGAGCTCTAATTGGAGCAAGAGGACGCTTGGGTGCCAGGGGGGCTCTAGCCATAAATCCCTCGCCTTCCGGGTCCTGCACAAGAGGCTAATGTGACTCAGGATCTCGAGGCCTGCATACTAGTCTACGGGCAGAAGCTTGGAATAGTGATCCATGTGGATTACTGGATAGCCTTCGAGCAGATTATGGACAAGCCTACGGGTGGAACTCCTTGTATTTCAAAAATAAATATGATGATGTATTAACAAAGAACTTATCTGATATTGTTTTTCTATGTCACATGATAAGATTACGTGAAGGAACCAGTGCTTAACGGATTAATTAAAGAAGCTGATTGTTATATGTCCAACTAAGGTGTTGGATAATTACCTAACTAAAACAAACCGAGGAAAGTGCAGAGGATGGGCCATGGGTCCGTCCTACGGTTGGGTGGTCCTTGTTGGCCGGGAACTTTTCTAAAATTTTGAAGAACAGCGAGATGATTGTCAAAGGACAGGAACAACGAAAGCAATGACCTAGAGTTATGTTTTAACGGATTTATGTTGTTTTAGGGGAACGGAATGGGACTATGCCTTATGGAAGAGAGGTTGAGCTTTGCATCCCTCTTGTTTCCCATTCTCCTTGAACCAAGTGCAGTGTGCATCCGCTTCGGACCTAGTGTTTCTGCGTAAAGTAGTTCGCTTGGGTCCGACGCTAGTTGCTGTTAGAAAATGACCAATCAGGAAAACCCTAATTCCGGTCGATCCTAAGTGGGAAACGGTCAGAATACTTCCGCTACGTGGTAGACGCGGAAATCCCTAGATCGCAAACCCCGTAGCATTCCATGGGAATGCCGGGCAGAGCTTTCTAGACATCCTTTTCGATGGATTGCTAAGACGTGTCATGGATGATACTAGTGGACAAGTTACAAATAAAGAATGGCTCTATAGTCCTTTAAGCAAATCTTCAAGGGATAGAGTTGAAACATAAAGTTAACTTTAATAATCTGAAGCCTTACTATGTGGAAGGGCTGATGTTGGGCTTAGTGCTTGTGCAAGTCCTTCATGATTCAACTTCAACATGTAGTAGGTGTACCAAGATGATCGGATGGGAGGAGTCATTCCCTATCTTGAGCGTCTGTACCTAGATCAACATTACCATCAAGGGAGAGTGATCTAGTGGAGTAATGGTTATCATGTTATTGAGTGGAAAGAGAGATCTTTCACATGGGAGATTTAGGTATACTGCCACCATTTTCATAGAATTCTAAGTAGTATTCCTATTAAGGCATGGCCAATTGCGTAATTATTAACGAATATCCGTCCTGGCCAACATTCGATTCCCTTCTTCCAAGGACAAGGCTTTCCTGGGTGGAAAGCAAAGATGATGCTAATTCTTGAAGGTGGCGAATTATTTGATATTGTTTTGGGCAACCTGCCTTACCAGTTCAACCTATTGATGTGATGAATAACAATTCTGTGATTACTGATGGTCCGTTATTTGAATAATGGAAAATTGATCATACTAATTGGATTCATCGTGAGAAAGTGGCTCGTCGTTATACATTGATCATACTGATTGGATTCGTCGTGACAAAGCGGCTCATTGTTATATATTGTCTGCACTTCTTGACTCACTTATGTTGGATGTCTTTCATTTGGAAACCTCTCATGCTGTTTGGGAGTATCTTATCTCAACGTTTGAGAAGAAATCGGTCACCAAAATTTTATATCTCCAAACTTGTTTGAAGAATCTTCAATATAAGGTTGGTACTTCTATGCACTCTCATATTAAGGCTTTTAAAGACATTATCATTCAGCTTGGTGCTACCGGTTCTCCTGTTGCTAAAAATCAGATTGTTACTCAACTTCTTAATCCATCAAAGATCCTTTATATGACAATATCATCACTATTTTTTCTAACAAGGATGATATCCACTTTGACAAAGCATGTATATCTCTTATTGAATATTCTCAACGTCATGAGCATCATTTGGAAAAATCTAATGCTGTTTTGGTCACTCGCGAACAAAGGGATTTTGATGTTGATGTTGCTTTTGTTGCTCGCAAGCGTCCCGCTTCACGTTTTCAGCAGGGTGGACGCTCTAATCAAGGTAGTAAATCTTCTCGTCTTGCTTATTCTAACAAACATTGTTCTTATTGTGATAAGAAAGGCCATGTGGCTTTTGATTGTTGGGCACGTCAATATGATGAGGAGCATGGAGTTACTACAAAGCAACCTTGCTTGTCCAAAAGTTTTCCTCCTTGTGATTATTGTGCACATACATATCATCCATCTCGTCGTTGTTATAAACGTAGATATTTTATTTGCAGCTAACTTTTTGGGACAATATCTTTCTTCCCCTTCCACTATTCATTGGAGTGCTACAAAACGTATTCTTAAGTACCTCAAGGGTACTAAGGAATTTGGTCTTATTTTTCTTCGTCGAGAGGATTCTTCTTTATCTTCTTCAACTTCTCTTGACCTTATTGGATATACAAATGCTGATTGGGCAAGTTCACACTTATCCATGTGATCTACAAGTGGAAATTGTTTCTTTGTAAATGGATGTTTAGTTTATTGGTCGAGCAAGAAACAACGATGTGTTGCGGTTTCTACAACTGAGACCGAATATGTTGCTGCATCATTAGCAGCTCGCGAGCTAGTTTGGATTCGACAACTACTTACAGATTTGGGACATCATTCATCATCTAGTACACCTCTTCGATGCGATAACCAAAGTGTTATTATTCTTACCAAAGACTATATACAATATAGTAAATCAAAGCATATTGCTATTCATTATCATTATGTTCGACATGAAGTCAAGAAAGGTTCCATTATGGTGGAGCATTGTCCTAGTGATCAAATGGTTGCAGACATCTTCACAAAAGCTCTTAGTGAAGCTTGCTTTAGTTCATTAAGACATGCACTTAGTATTGTTCCAAGTTCTTATCTCACTGATTGAGGCATGTATCATTGTATTCAAGAAAACTTTATAGTAAATCATTTTTGTATCGTAGGTAGCTCGGGTTTTTCCCTTGTTCTCCCCTAGGGTTTTTTCACTCGTAGCCAAAGACCTTTGTTTGAGTGGGGATGTTACAACTATATATATAATCTCTCACTTGACTTAAATCTCACCTATATATACTAACTCTACATCAATATGAATCATTCTTTGGGAGCATGTCTTGTGTATCTCTCTCGTACTCTCTCTCTCTCTCAACATCTGTTTCAAGAGTTCGGTTACTAAACCCGATCACTCTCATTTTCTGGCTCATCATCTTTCATGAATTCCTCAAAGCGATGATGAAGAAGAGCAAGATGATCTAGACCTTCCTGATGCTTCCTTGTTTCTAGTCAAAACAATTATTCCATAGTACACAGACATAGCCAACCTCTTGGCAACCCAACAATATCCTGGTGGTATCTCAAGCTGTGAGAAGAAGAAGCTTCTATTGGAATTAGCCCCCTATACCCTATTAAGAGATCCTCTGTACAAGAAAGGAAAAGACGAGGTCTTTCGAATAAGTGTTTCAGGAGGTGAGATTGCAATCATGTTAAAAGCATGTCATAACGAGCCCTGTGGTGGCAGACACTTCATAGGAGAAGCGACACACAGAAAGGATTTACTTGCAGGATATTAGTAGCCCACCCTCTAGAAGGATGCCTATGATTACTAAAAATGGTGTGATACTTGTCAATGAATGAGAAAACCTACCAAATTTAGTGTCATGCCCTTGCAACCTATCCTTCCTCTTGAGCCATTGGAGAAGTGGGGAATTGACTTCTGGGTCCCATTGATCCACCAACCAAAAGAAAAAAGAATAGTTACATCTTCCTCTATATAGACTACATAACCAAGTGGTGTGAAGCCAAAGCTCTGAAGCGGGACGATGGTAACATCGTGGCTCTGTTCTTGTATAAGAACATCATCACCCGTTGTCAAGTGTTTTTTTGAAACAGAAAAGCCCTACTCAAATTGTAGTTAGGTTTGATTTCTGCTAGCTTAGTTATTTGCGTGACAGTTTGTTTTGTTATTTTGTAGTTGGATTTCTTGTGTTTTTTTAGCCTAGGATTTGCTTCTCTCATTTTGTTTGAATTGTTGAGTGTGGAACTTGATAGCCTTGGTTGAGCTTGGTATTTTTTTGGACAGGATGAAATTTGTGTTTGTCAATAGCTACCGAACATTTTGGACAAGGTATGTTTTCTTGACAAGACTTTTGCACATCACAGGGGATAATGGGTTCATGAGCACTTCACGTTACACTTGTTAATGCATAGCACTCGGGGATTGTCTCCTGTTCTTATCAAATACTTCCATGCCATGGGTTGGGATTCTGCACATTTTGCACCATCATTAAGCACTAGCACGGCATGAGGTTCGTTGTAACTATATGGAGTAAATTTTAGATGCACGCGCACATGAGAGAGCACCTGCCATTGAGCATGCACATTTCTTGCATGCACAATATTTGGGATGCTCATCACAAAGTTAGGAACCTCTTGTTGAGTGTATAAGGAGGTTGGGTGAGTTTAGAGGGTCATGAAGGATGCCACCAATTGTGAGATGGGTTGTTCATATCTGGTCAATATCTTGAGAACCATCATTTTTTAGAGTGATTGTGAGATTTTGGATGGGTGGAGCGGAGATTGATATTTTATTGATGAGAGTTGAGAGGTGAGGATAAGGTTTTAAATAATCAAGGAACTATGTTTGCATTTTGCATGACGCACTAGCACATTTAGATAGACTAGACACAATTCTTCCAATGCATCCATATTTTTTGTGTGAGCATTGTTTGAATGGTGGTATGTCATGGATTTGAACATTGCATATTTATCCAAATCATGTATGGTTGTGCACAGAGTTCTCTTTCATAGCATATTTCTGCTAGGGCACACTGTATTAAAAAAACAAGTTCATATCCAGAGAATATTTATTTTAAAGACTCAAGGATCAAAGGAAAAGATCGTACGTTTTACATCGTCAACGAGTATTTCTTGAAGAAAAAGAGGACATTGCTGAAAGTGTATGCAATCACAAGAATAATAGGCCAAGGAAGGGAAAAAGTCGTCTAAGATAAAAGATGGAGAAAAATGATGTAATTTACGAATATCAGTAATGTTTCCCATTTTTTATGGGTTTTCGTAATTTTGCATGCGTTGGCTTGTCAATCAGATGTATTCCGATTGTTTTGAGTACTCGAACAACTATATTCGAAGTTCAAATGACAAAGTTATGATCTAAACAAGCTGCAAACATGCATAAAGTGGAAAAAACGAAAATAGTGAAAAGCAATAGAAAAGCAAAATCCAAAAGCTGAAAGCAAAAAGCCTAATGTGTGTGAGTGTGGATAGAAAACTATATAAGGAGAGGAGATTGAAGAATTAAGGGCCTTCCCCTTCTTATACAATTGTATTTTGTGAGAGAGGAGAGAGAAGGGTCACATGCTAGAGGGAGCTCTTGTTATGCTAATTTGGAAGTTGGAGCTTTTGGGTGTCAAAGTGCCAAGCATCGGCTCAAGGTTGTTAAGGTACAAAAATATATCTCACTTGGTTTGTTTTCGAAGTATTGGTATTTTCATTATGTTGTGGTTGTGTGATGCTCTACTCACATACGGGTTTTAAATTTCTTTTGAGCTATAAGATGCTTTGTTTTGTTTTTGTGTGGCTTGTGGTATATGATCAAATAATTGAATTTTTTAAGTTGTATTGTGCATTCGACAAAGTCAATTACCCCAACCGGCACTCCTTAATGTCTCGTTACCGGGTTGTGATTCAGTCTTGCTCTCGATCACCACTCGTATAACACCATTTTTGCAGTCCCCTAGAGCTCGTCAGTGACGAAGGTACTCACTTCCTTAACAAGATTATGGAAGAATTGACTGAACTATACAAGATTTGCCATCGTAAGTCTACCCCCTATTACCCAAGAGCCAATGGCCAAGTCGAAGTTACCAATCGTATCCTATGCTTGATTCTGACAAGGACGATTGTTGCACATCTTTGTGATTGGGATGATCGACTTACAAAGGCCCTCTAGGCATAGAGAACCTCCCATAAGGCTGTTATAAGAAAAACCCCTTTCCAACTGGTGTATGGAACATAAGCCGTATTTCATCTTGAACTCGAGCTACCCTCTCTATGTGTGGCTATTGAAGAATTCTTGGGAGACGATGAGTCCCTACAATGTCATATCTTGCATCTGGAATGTCTCGATGAGACTCATAGAATGGCCCTGCAGAATGTCTCAACGAGTCCTTACAATGCCATCTCTTGCATCTAGAATGTCTCGATAAGTTTCGCAAAATGACCCTACAGTACATGGAAGCTACGTAAGCTTATAGAAAGGCCTATCATGACAACGTCATTAAGCCGAAGGAGTTCAAGGAAGGCAACTTAGTCCTAGCCTATGATTTGCGATTTGGCAAGTTTCCAAGATATAGTGCACGAAGTGTGTGCTACGTGAACGGTGGGTTTATTTTAATTTAAAAATATGTGTGTTTAGTATGGACATGCGTGAAAACTAGTGTGGATTAAAGTTTCTTTTAATAAATAATCTTGATTTTGGGAGAACCAAAAATAAAAAATTAGAAAAAGAAATACCTCACATGGGTGTGTATGTAACTAAAAACCTGGTGCGCAAGTCCACTGATGTGATGTGTTGAGTGTTGAAATGACTTGTTTTTTGGTTGATTTTTGTTGTTTTTGAGAGCTGAATGGTTGATTTTATGAGATGATTGATTGATTTGGAAGTGGTTTGAGAGTGTTTTAGATGATATTGATTGTGTTTTGGAAGATCATGATGTTTGTTGATAGTTTTGTGATGTTCTGATAGGTTCTGAATGGTTCTGTATACCTTCTGTTTTGTTTTATTTTGGTCTGTTTTTGTTCTGATTGTCTTCTGTAAGGAGGGATGGAGTATTGATTGATGAAGAATGAGATATTGTGAAAGCTTATTGAATGGTTTGTGAGAGTTTGGAATGGTTTGAGAATGAGTTATGTGGTTTTGATGACCTTCTGTAACCTTCTGTAGGTCTTTTGTAGAGCTTCTGCTTCTGTTCTGTTACTGTTTTGTTCTGTACTGTAACTGTTCTGGTACTGTTCTGTAGACTGTTCTGTAAGTGTTCTGTGGAATGTATGAGTGATTTTGGGGAAAGTTTTCTAGCCTTGGAAAGAGGTGAATACAAGTGCAAAAGAGCTGGAGGAAGTGGAAGAAGTAGCTGTTGAAGACTCAAGAGAAGACTAGAGTGAAGTGACAGTAGTGAGCTGTGAAGAGACACTGTAGTGGCTCTGGTGACCTTTCATATCAGACATACCTCTTGGGAGGGGTATCCACGACCTAAGAGTGATTATTGAGAGTAATTTTTGAGAGATTGTAGGGAGGATATGATGTATTATTGATGGAGTGTGTGAGAGAGAGTCAGAGATAGCCAATTCTACTGAAGCAGAGTGATTGTATATGAGAGATTGAGAGAGAAGACTATGAAGATATTGAAGATGAATACTATGTGATGTATTTCCATTCAAAGATGGTGTACTTCTTTGTTTTCTTTGTGATATTGATGGATTTTGTGAAGATGTTGAAGAATATGGTTGATTCTATTAAAAACCGTGGGAGATTTACATGATGCTGCATGAAGATTTGTTGTGCCTGGTGTTCTTTTCTTCATTGTGACAATATGAAACATGATAAACAAGCTTGTTGATGTTACAAGATAGATTTTCTTGCAAGAGAATTCCCTTTTCCTTGGTGTTCCTCTCGGGGCTCCATGTTTTTGGTGCGCAGCCGGGGAAACTTGCCATCAACAAGCACCAAAAGAGGTTGAAAATGAAGGAAATGGCATTGCCAAGAAGAGAAGAATTCAATGGATGTTTGTAAAGTTCCTTCTTCCACTGAAGAGTTGGAATTTCTCATAATCAAAGCCACTTTCCATAAGAAGTTCATCCCACAATGGCGGAAACACATCACCATCATGATGCATGCTCTATGTGGTGGACAGTTTCCTCTTCCTATTGAAGCAATAGAAACTTGCATCTTGGTGGCAAACTGTTTGGGAACAAACTGAAGAGCAGAAACAGAGAGAATGAACATCTATGGAAGATTTGGCATTCATTGAGAAGTTTCCAGACAACATCAAGTGGGAGATTGTGAAGAAGCTTCAGGAGTCTTGGTCTGTAGAGGTTCACAGGGACAAGAAGGAAAAGAGTTGGAATTTGTTCGTGGACGCTCAACAGCAAGATACATGGGATGCTTGGTGTACTGATAATCTTCTGTTTGTTCAATTAGCAACCCACTGGAAGTTGGTAGACAGAGTGTTTTTCACAACATACACTATTGAAACCATCAGAAGCTGGCATTACTATGATGATGGCACCACCACAATGCTCAGACGTATGCATTTTGACACCTTCAGAACCGAATACCTTCCTCTGTGCAGTGGCATGAAAGCAGAATTTAGGGACGTTGAAAAGAAAGAAGTAGAAGAAATGTTGGCAAGAGAGTCCTCCAGAGACTGAAGCCTTCTGTTAACCCTCTGTGGAGCACTAACAATATAGTGGAGTCAACCCCCTGATGAATGACGCAATAAAAAGGCAAGCGTTGGAACGAGTCCAGAGGTACGTGAGAAGAGAGAAAGCAAGAATCAGAGCCGAGAGCGAGCTCGCAGCAGAAGCCGCCTTTGACGCCCTTGCGGAACTCTTTACAGAAGTCCCAGTGGCACATCAAGCCCTTCCTCCTCCTGCTGGAGGTCCACTTCCAAGCCAGATCCGTCCTGGAAATATTGATGACAGACCAGCGAATGTAGTCCCATTGCCAGTTTTTAAGGGAGAGTACAATGAAGACCCCGATCTTCATGTAGCAGAGTTTATGGTAGCGTGTGTGGCTAACAACGCCAGAACCCCTGAGCATTGGTTAGTGATATTCCCCGCCACTTTCAAGGGCGCGGCGTTTCAGTGGTATGAGAGACAAGCAGCAGGAACTTTTGGCACATGGGACGACCTGAAGTTGGCCTTCCTCACTAAATTCAGGCGTGAAGGTTTTGAAGAGCGGATGAGAGAGGAATTTATGAACCTAAGTCAATCCTCTGGAGAAAGAGTGGAAGCCTATGTCTCACGAATGGAATCCATCCTGAAGAGATGGACGAACCATAATCTAGATGATGGCATTCAGAAGGAAGTGTTTCTCAGAGGATTACAACCACAAGTCCGTAAGTTTGTGGAGCTACAAAGACCAGCCACCCTGCAAGCTGCAACAGAAGGTGCAAGACTGTACGATGAAGTGGAAGCTAGACTAGCAATGAATACAGGAAGAGGAGTCCTACCTCCTCTGGTGTCAGGAATGATGTACCCACCAAATGCAGTCCCATGGACTGTTCCCTATCCCTACCAACAGATGCCCCCGGTATCACAGTACAGTGCACCAAATCCTCAGTGGCCACAATCCATGCCTCAAATGGTGGTTCCACCACAACAACCATGGTCTCAACCAATTTCCTCAATGCAAAATCAGCAGCAACAGTGGAACCCTACCAACTGGAGCCAACAGCCAACAGTTCAAACAGGAGCTCTAAATCAGAACCAGAACAGAGACCCCTCTGTACCAACCCAACCAGTTTATGCAGTGATTACAGAAACTCCTCAAAACCCTCCTGCCAGTACGTCCGGAGGAGAAAGCTTGAAGGATTATTTATCTAACTCAGTTGCAAACATCAAAAAGGAGTTGATGGATGTGATTACAGAGCAACTACAGACGCTGAAAGTGAACACAGCGAGCATATCCAACGTTGCAGGAGTAGGAAGAGATGTGATGCGGTCAAATACTTGGTGTGGTAAGTGTCATCAAGCAGGCCATTTAGCCACTGAATGTACACGAAAACCAACCATCCCTAGAGCCTTCTGTTCCTATTGTTTGCGGAAAAACCATACAAAGGACATTTGCTCTCTGAAGGAGATGCATGATAGGAGAAGAAAGGAAGAAGACGCAAGATTTAACCTGCTGGAATCCAAAATGACAACACAAGATATTGGACCCAAACCTAGAGAGTTTGGTCCTAATTTCGGACCCAGAAGATTTCCCTCTCAAAGTTACAGAGGAAGACAGTCTGGCGGTGGTCAGAGATCAGAAGTGGAGTGTTACAGATGCGGGGAAAAGGGACACATCTCACCAAATTGTCCAAATCCTCGAAGGTCAGTGGATTACAAGCCCTTATGCAGTCGATGCAAAGGAGAAGGCCACACTGCAAAAGACTGTCCAAGTCCAGCCCCAGTGAAAAACAGTGCTACTGATAGTCCGTCCAAGGCTCAAGAGCCTACCTCCAATTTAGTGGAATTGGAAGTTGCTGCCATCACGCGTGCAAAGCAGAAGGAACCACCTACCCAGAAAGAAAATAACCCTCCTGCCAGAACAGTGAAGTTCAATCTTCCACCAGAAGAACAGAACAGAACAGAGCCTAACAGTGCTGTACAGAGCCCTACAGTGCCACAGAGAGTTACAGAGACAGTTACAGAGACAGGACCAGAGGTCCAGGATACAGAAGAGGAGGAAGTGCCACAAATGGCAGAAGAAGTTCCTGTAATTCCTCTGATGGAAGAAAGAGGGAAAATGAAAATGGGTGTTGCCCCATTCCCTAACCGGTTAGAGAAGCCAGTGGATCCTATTAAGGAATACGATCTAGTTAGAGATCTAGATACCTTTAAACCAAACCTCACATTCCGACAATTATTGTTGTTGTCTCCCAGTTGCCGGAAAAGATTCAAAAGTATACTTACGAAAAGACGTGGTTTAAGGATTGCTCCCTCAACAGCGACAAAGTCCAACAAGGCTCCAGAGCCTGTCAAAGAAGTGGACGTGGCTAATGCTTTTTTAGATCCGGGTACTCCAGAGACTGGCGTGTGGATAGAAGGCTGCTTCATTGCAAATGCACTGATTGATGGAGGTTCATCAGTGAACATTATGACGGATGTGACAATGAAGGATCTAGGCTTACAAGGTGTGCAACCAACCCAATGGCTCATCAGACTGGCGGATCAGAGTAGAATCAAGCCTTTGGGCATTCTTCCCTATGTAAAGACTACAGTGGCTGGAAAAGATTATTGGTTAACCTATTTGGTGGTGAAGCCAAACTCTTATGGTACATCCTATCCTCTGTTACTAGGCAGACCATGGCTTTTTGAAGCCAGAGCAAGGACGGATTGGTTCAAAGGAACCTTGACCTTGGGCAGAGGACCCAACAAAGTGGTGCTGAAACTGTATGGTTCTCAAAAAGGACATGGCTCCACCTCCTTGGAATTATCTTCTGATTCCCCTAACGAGGCTACGGATGGAACATCAGCAGACGAAGATGCTGTCAAACAGATCCTTCCTAAGAAAACAGTGGCACATTCCTTAATAGTGGATACAGTAAGCCGACTTCCAAAAGATGCAAAGCCATTATCAATGGGTGAATACTTCCTGCCTGAACCAGGAATGACTTCTGAAATCACTTCTGATAGTGAGATAGAGGCATGGATATACTACTCTCCCTGTTATATGGCCACAGTAGAGCCAGAGACAGAGGCAGGAGAGGAAACAAAGAATCTGTTCTTCTGTTACAGAGCTCCTACAGAGACAGAAGCAGAAGCAGAGACAGAAGTAGAGATAGAAGCAGAAGCAGAAGCAGAGACAGAGACAGAGACAGAAGAGGATGGATATGATATGGACGAAGAAGATTATGAAAGTAAAATGGAAGGGTCTATCCCACCTGAAGAGGATATATTTGAGGAAGAAGTTCCAGAAGCATCAGAAGCCGACGAGCTCATGCTATGGGACAGAATGGCAATGGTACCATTTGGTTTGGTAAATGTATCTTCTCATATGCAAAACCATTATAAGAAATGGATAAAGAAGAGCAAGCCGTCTTTTAAGTGTGGCTCATGCCGTCCTAACCCATCCTTGCCAAAGAAAGATGATGATGATGCACCGTGCCAACAAGCACCAGTCCCATCAACCCCAACAGGCATCAGAGGGTCCCTGTTATGTGACGTTCCTGGATGTATCATCAGAAGATGAGTCTTCAAGCCAAGAGGTAATTAATTTTGAAACCAAACCCGAAACGGCTCTTATCCCATTCCAACGTCTTAAGGAGCAACCTAAGTCTCCACCGAAAGAAAAGGTGAGTTCTAGTGGGACATCCGAAGAGGACACCACTCCCTTGAAGGAGTCGGATCTGTATCCAGAAGCAGTCCGCGGGACCTTCATCCGTGAAGTGGAAGGTGAAAGGCAGTTAACCTTTGTGGATTCAGAAGGCACCGAACGCCACTTGAAGGTGGGTAGCAGTCTCCCAGACGCGGAGTTGTCAACCTTGTACAACTTGTTGAAAGAAAATTTGGACGTGTTTGCGTGGTCCTACAAGGACCTAAAGGGGATTGATCCCACAATATGTCAACATCATATTGACTTGGAGCCTGATGCCAAGCCAGTACGGCAACGACAGAGGCGAATGAACCCGAATTATTCCACATTGGTGAAAGCAGAGCTGCTGAAGCTTCTGGAAGCCGAGTTCATCTATCCAGTGGCAAATAGTGAATGGGTTTCACCCATCGTGGTTGTACCCAAGAAGAATGGCAAATTGCGAATATGTGTGGATTTTCGAAAGCTTAATTCCAAGACAAAGAAGGATCACTTTCCTATCCCTTTCACAGACCAACTGTTGGACACAGTGGCAGGACAAGAACTTTATTCTCTTCTGGATGGATTCAGTGGATACAACCAAGTGCAGATCGCAGAAGAAGACCAATCCAAAACAACCTTCACCACAGAATGGGGGACCTACGCTTACCGAGTGATGCCATTTGGGCTCTGCAATGCCCCTGCTACTTTCCAACGAGTCATGATGGCTGCATTTCAAAATCATCTGCATGACTTTATTGAGGTATATTTGGATGACTTCTGTGTCTATAGTTTGATTAGTGAACATTGGGGACATTTGGAACAATGCTTTGACCGATGCCGGGAGTATGGGATTTCCCTCAACCCCGACAAATGCATCTTTGGGGTCTCTTCTGGAGTTCTGTTGGGCCACATTGTCTCAGCACAAGGGATATCAACAGACCCTGCAAAGATCGAAAAGATCTCAGTTCTGCAAGCACCCACCAACCTCAAACAGTTGAGGGGATTCCTAGGCCATGTGGGTTACTACAGAAGGTTTATAGCCCATTTTGCGACAAAGGCAACTTCCTTGCACAAGCTTCTGAGGAAAGATGCAGAGTTTACTTGGACAGAAGAATGTGACAAAGCCTTCCACACTCTGAAGCAGTGTCTGATAGAGGCACCCATCCTGCAACCTCCTGATTGGACGAAAGAGTTCCACGTACACACTGATGCATCAATTGAAGGCTTAGGTGCTGTCCTCTGCCAAAAGGGCTTCTCGAAGCTGGATCAACCGATCTATTATGCAAGCTGAAAAGTCACTGATAGGGAACGAAACTATACAGTGACAGAGCTGGAGTGCTTGGCCATGGTGTTTGCCCTGGAGAAGTTTCGCCATTACCTCCTATCTACCCACTTTAAATTTTATGTGGATCATGAGGCCCTGTCCTTCTTGATGAACAAAGCAGATGTGAAAGGACGATTGATGAGATGGCTCCTTCTATTCCAGGAGTTTGATTTTGAGGTGATTACTAAGCCTGGTCGTTCCCATGTTCTGGCTGATCATCTGTCGCGTATCCCACAAACTGTAGACGAGGAGCAGGATGATCCAGACCTCCCTGATGCTTCCCTATTCTTGGTGGAAACTGTCACTCCCTGGTATGCGGATATTGCCAATCTGCTGGCAACCCAACAATACCCTCCTGGTATCTCCAGTCGGGAAAGAAAGAAGCTCATGCTAGAATCATCCCCCTACACCCTGCTCGGCGGTGCACTGTACAAGAAGGGCAAAGATGAGGTACTCAGACGATGTGTTGCAGGAGATGAGATTGGGATTGTTCTGAAGGCTTGCCATGACGAGCCATGTGGAGGTCACTTTGTAGGAGAAGCTACAGCTAGGAAGGCTCTGCTAGCAGGATATTGGTGGCCTACCATTCATAAAGATGCCTATGATTACTGTAAAAGATGTGATGCTTGTCAAAGAATGGGGAAACCCATGAAGACAAGTGCCATGCCACTGCAACCTATCCTTCCCTTAAAGCCGTTTGAGAAGTGGGGCATTGACTTCGTAGGTCCGATCGACCCTCCTACCAGAAGGAAACAGAACAGATACATCCTCGTATGTACGGATTATGTTACAAAGTGGTGTGAAGCTAAAGCCCTTAAGCGGGATGATGGTAACAGCGTGGCCCTGTTCATGTACGAGAATATCATCACCCGTTTTGGTAGTCCCTTAGAGCTGGTAAGTGATAGAGGCACTCATTTCCTTAACAAAGTCATGGCCGAGTTGACAGAGTTATATAAGATCCGCCATCGCAAGTCCACTCCTTATTACCCCAGAGCCAACGGCCAAGTCGAAGTCACGAATCGCATCCTCTGCTCGATTCTGACAAGAACAATTGCCGCACATCGTCGTGATTGGGACGATCGACTTACAGAGGCCCTCTGGGCGTACAGAACCTCCCATAAAGCAGCAACGGGACAGACACCTTTCCAGTTGGTGTATGGTACAGAAGCAGTTTTCCCTGTTGAGCTGGAACTACCCTCTTTGAGAGTGGCGATCAAAGAGCATTTTGGGGATGACGATTCACTGCAACGCCGTCTCCTGCACTTGGAATGTTTGGACGAAATTCGTAGGATGGCTCTACAGTGCATGGAAGCCACGCAAGCTCGACGTAAGGCTTACCATGACCGTTTCATCAAGCACAAGGAGTTCAAAGAAGGTGATTTGGTCCTAGCCTATGATTCACGCTTTGGCAAGTTTCCTGGCAAGCTCCAACAGCGGTGGATGGGCCCCTATAAGGTACTTGCAGTCAACCCTAATGGTTCTGTTCAAGTACAGACCCTGGATGCCTCTGATGATCCCTTTCTGATCAATGGATATCGCCTGAAGAAGTACTTCCCTCCTTGGGGATCTTGACAATTACGGACACTTGATCCTTTCCCTCGTTGGCGCGGCATTGTACTTCTTATGATGTTACTTTTGTTAGCCGTTCTTCAGTCACTCCTGATGAAGTGGACACAACCCTCTGTCCCCTCAAAAACCCCTTCCAACTTTGATCTTTTATCCTCTATTTTCCACCAGCGACAGTGGTGAGGTGGGTTCTGACAAATGGTAGTTCTACCATTCCCTTGCTCAATTCAAAAAAAAAAAAAACAAAAAAAAAAACAAAACAACAAAACAAAACAAAACAAAACATATCGGTCATGGGAGAAAAGGACTTAGGTCCCTGTCATGCCGACCTATTCTTCGAGAAAAGGTGGAAACACCCTTGGGAATAGGGGAAAATAAGAAAAAGAAAGAAAAAAAAAACAAAGAATAAAAGAAACAAACAAAACAAATCTGTTATGAGAGAAAAGGAAGCAATTCCCTGTCATAGCAGGCCTCGTTCCAAGAAAAGGTGATAAACACCCTTGGGCGAGAAGCTGGCTGTGGAAAAGGTGGTAACACCCAGCAGTCCAAAAAGTGGATTCATTAATTGATATCCCTCGGATCCAATTCCAAAGCTGCCTCCCTTGGTACGCTGTGTCCTGGGTCTTTCTGCAAAGTGACTACCTGTCCTCTAGCAGATGACATGTCCTATTCAATACAACGTTCGAATTTGATGGCTACCTCCCTGGGTACGCCTCTTCAACAACTGATGACACGATCTTCATCGACAACCCCTTGAGTGATGTGAGCTTTCATCCTAACCGGATGGGGAAGTGAGTACGGTTGCCCTCTGTATCTATCAACAGAGAGTGAGACAGAGGGTGGGGCGAGAGACCAGTCTTTTCCCTTCAAAATTAAATGAGAGGTGAGAAGTGTGAATGAAGAGTTGCATGCACGGGATGGGCCTCTCAATGCACAAAGCACAATTTGTTTCTGTGCACTGCACCATAAGGCTCCCTGGCCTTCCTTCTCGCACCGTATGCCGACACAGGGCGGGATGCACAATTGCACCATCAAATGTGCACAAGGCATACAACCTTTGCACAAGTGATTGTGAGGATTACATCAATGGGTTTCAGGAAAAGGCTGTCCTCCTGTATCTATCACTAGAGAGTGAGACAGAGGGTGGGTTGAGTGTGACTGGAGTTTCTTCAATCAATTACCGAGAGGTGAGATTGATGGACGTTACGACACTTGGAGTCAGGTATGTTCCCGTTTCCTTATGCACCCACGGGATGGGTTTTTACCGTCATCACAAGACACATCACCCTGTTCTGTGCAATGCACCATAAGGCTCCCTTGCCTTCTTCCTTGCACCTATGCCAGACGGGTTGGACGCACTAATGCACCATCAACTGTGCACCCTGGCATACTCCTTCTGCACCATTCCCCCTTGTCGATTCCTCAACCGGGTATGAGATATGGGTTTTAATCATTCTTCCGTGAGTGATATTAGTCATGGGGCGAATGACTGTTCTTTCATTTCATTTGAGTGATTGTGAGTTGAGTGCAATATTCCTCATCATCGACGAATTTCCTACGATTCCTTCCATCAGCTACCTCCCTGGGTACGGCCGCGTGGTCCCTGCCATGAAGAACGTGTGCCGAGAAGATGCCTTGGTCCCTCCAGCGCCGACAACCACATTGGACGTGCCATCGACACTCAACCTTGATTCTTGACGAAACGGGCCAAGTTCTTCTAACCCTACAACTTCTGTTTCTTAGTGATGGTCATCTTTTAAGTGTGGGGACGTTGGTGGATGGTCTGTGGCGTGGTCCTAGGTCCCTGTTGCTCGGTTAACCCTATCCGTTAAGGTCTTAAGTGTGGGGACGCATCCCTGCGCGTCTACATTGCATACCCATCTGCATATGCCTTATCTTGCTCATGCATGAATGCCTTGCCTTGCTTTTATCCTAATGGGATCCCTTCCCACCCACCCGGTTATGTTCCACCCACCCTTCGGGCTGTTTCCTTGCAGTTTTCCTTCATTCCTTGATTTTGAGGTCCTGCTATGTGAATGCACCCTACGTTCACTTAAATCCAAATCCAACCTTATAGCCATGTTCCTCCCTTTGAACTGATCATTTTTCCTTTTTACCTACCCCTGTTCCGGTGCACGGTTCTTGCGTTATTAATTTTTGAAGCATTTTACGCAATTTAGCCGGTTTCCCATGTGAACGTGCTTTTCTTGCTTCGGAACCATGATTTGACGTCATAGCCCTGACCACAGCTTTTCCCCTGACATTTTTCCTTTTTATTCCGCATCATTCCGATACACGGTTTGTCCGTTATTAATTTTCCGGTTTTTTAAGACTTTTTCGTGTGTATTTTTGACATTTTTCCATGTGAACTTGCCCTATTTGTATCGGAATTCCAATTTGATTTGACAGCCGTGTCCCCCGTGCCTTCCCCTCCCTTTTTCCTTTTTCCTCCACCCTTTTTCGACTTTCGGATTTTTACTTATTACTTTTTAAATGAGTTTTCGAGAGTATTTTTGGAGTTTTTCACATGTGAACCCCTCCTATTTCCACCGGAACTGTGGTTTAACGTGATAACCCTATGCTACCCCTTCCTGCGGACATTTTTCCTTCTTACTGCATGTTATTCCGGTAAACGGTTTGTTCGATTTTAATTTTCGATCCCATTTTCGGGTTTATTTTTTGGGTTTTTCCCATGTGAACGCATCTTACCTTAGTCAGAATTATGTTTTGACATGATAGGATTGTCGGGCACATCTTTCTGCCTAGTTTTCCTTTTTGCTGCACCTCATTCCGATGCACGGATCTTTCGATATTAATTTTTCAATTGCGTTTTTGGTTCGTTTTTTGTGTTTTTTGCACGTGAACGCCCTTTACCCCTCCCGGCACCCCCGTCCCGTATTTTTCTTGTTTCCCCCCTGTCGTCCTGCCCATTTTTTGTTTTTACGGTATTTCGTTTTGACATCCGGATTGGGAGTTATTAATTTTTCTTTATTTTTACGTGTATTCGCGCGCCCGTTTTGCGCGTGAACGCGCCCGTTTTCGATTTAACACGTCTCCACGCGCCCCGGTCGTGTCCACGTACCCCGTACCGTCATCCCAGCGTCGTTTCAATCCCGTCACGGCAAATTTTTTTACCCCGCCCCGCGCACGTGCGCGGAACGGCATCCGTCCCCTCTTGACCCCGCCCATCCTCCCTTACCCCTGCCCACCTTTTATTTTAAAAAAAACAAATAATACTAATTTAAAAAAAAACCTACCCAACAGACACCCTTCCCCCCCCGACTCTCAACCACCTTCTCTTTCTCTCTCTTCTCTCTCTTTCTCTTTCTTTCTCTCTCTCTCTCTCCCTCTCTGTGCGTTCCTCTCCCTCCTCCATCATCTCCCTCCATTTCCACCTCCTCTCCCTTCTCTCCTCCCATTCCTCCTCCTCTCCACTTCTCCTTTCTCTCTGCGACCACCCCCCTCCTTCTTTCTCCTTCATCCTCCTCCTACTCCTCCTTCTCCTCTTCTCCCTCTCTCTCTTCTCACTCCCTCCTTTCCGCCGTCGTCGCCTCCTCCCCTCCTCCTACTCCTCCTTCTCCTCTTCTCCCTCTCTCTCTTCTCACTCCCTCCCTTCCGCCGTCGTCGCCTCCCCCCCTGCGCCACTCCTCCTCCTTCCTCCCCCTCTGCGATCGCCGCCGTCGTCGCCTCCAGGCCGCCTGCCGGAACGCCCGCGTCACCGCTTGCCGGACCGCCTCCAGCCGCGCCCGGTTCGCCGCGTTCGCCGCCTCCTCGCCTAGTCACTGCCACGATCGCCGCCGCCGCGCCCGGTTCGCCGCGTTCGCCCACCTTCACCTCCTGTCGCCTCCCTCCACCCCTCCACCTCCTACCCCACCTCCTCCTCAGGTTACTAACTAACCTAATTAACACCTAACTAACCTAATTAACACCTAACTAACCTAATTAACACTTAACTAACCTAGTTAAACACTAACCTAACTAACTTAGTTAGACCTGACCTAACTGACTTAGGTAGACCTAACTTAACTAACTTAGGTTGACTTACTTAACTAACTTAGGTTAACTAACCTAACTTAGTTGTTTTGACTTACCAGACTAACCTAGGTAGACTTACCTGATTAACTTGACTAACCTGACTTAAGTGACTTGTGACTAATGTGACTAATGTGATTAATGTGACTTAATTAATCACTACATTAATTTTTCCATAAAAAAATTTCTAAAAATTTCTAAAAATTCCTTCTGCCAGTTGTCCATTTTTGGAACTTTGTCTGCTAGGAATTGCCTTTCCTATTATTTTAGAAAAATCCATCTTTCCTAAAATTACCCATAAATTGCCAAAAAAATATAGAAAAATCATTTTAAAATTTGTAAAAAATTCTCAAAAAATTCTAAAAACATTCTAAAAAATTTCCCTCACCTCCCTTGCTCATTTTCCATTTATTCAAACATAAAAAAAATCACAACTAAAAATACAATAAAATAAATAAAAATAAAAAACCAACATCAATCAAATTAACACATCTGCTAAGGTGTTGTTTGTTGTTTCATCAGTGCTTTTTGCTTTTCCTTTACTGGGACTCTTCCGTGCGCATTCCTGCATTTCATACACACCCTTTGAGGTATTTATTTTATGTTATTTATTTATTTATTTTCCCCCTTAATCACAATTAATTGTTAAAATAAACCCTTTAATCCACCCACCGTTTCCACGCGCATTCGCGCTAAACACACAGTTTTTTTAATTAAAATAAATCAGCCGTTCACTTCGCACGCGCTACGTGCGCTACAGAGGCACTCTAAAATTTTAATAAAATCAACCAGCCGTCACATGAGCACGCGCTGGCAAAAAAGCGCTCCACATCACTTTAATTATAATCAATGAATTGCATTTAGAGACCCAGTCGGGAATCGAAGTCCGGGACTCGTATAACTGCACCGGTTTAACCTAATAATTGGTAAGTAAATTCATAATAAGAAACCGCCGTTTTCTTATTAAGGTTTATCACCTAATAAAAATTCACCCATTTTTAATAATTGATTAAAATCAACCCTTCATTAAATTAATTCCCCCCTCACTGCACTTAATCCCCTTTTTAATGAACCGTTTCATGGGATGGGTATACGCAGTTCTTAGTGTTGTTTTCCATGGTCCAGTCTTGGTTCTATCACAGATGTCGTATTGATATGTGTTGGATATGATATGGTTTTGGTTTCATGTCTTAGTTACGGTTACGGGTACGGTATGTAGTTTTTTTCTTTTATTGCCTGATACGGGGTTCAGGGTGTTTGTCTGATGCATCGCATGAAGCTTTCGGTCGCATTTGTCTCGAGGTCATGTCAAATTTTTTCTAGGATGTGGTTTGCTTGGGGTTAGTAGGTCGTGTTACGTTTTGATTGGTAATTCTCTTATCCTTGGTTTTTTGTCTGTTGCTTTGCAGGCATTCTCCTTGATTGTCTGTGTTTGTGGTGTGTGTGTAACCATCTGAATGGCGCCTTCTCATGCTCCTCCCCCTATCCAGTACGTCCCACTAGTTAGTAGGGATTACTCGTCCCTACTTACTTTTGAGCCCCTCACGAAGGCAGGACTTGCTGCTTTTGTGGCCACTCCTTTTCCATTACTTCCAGAGGATCCGTCCGTATGTGATGAGTTCCTGGCCTCTTACATCAAGAAGACAGGAGTAGTCCAAGGCATGTCTATGACATTGACGTCTCGAGGCTTAGGGAAGGCTCTGTCCTTACCCTCCAAAGGAGAACCTTTTGTGACCACTCGACAGCTCTTCTCTAATGAAGAGATTCTCAAACTGTTGCAGAAGCAGACAAGGGAAGTCCTTGATGTTAAGAAAGTGATAAACTCTTCAGGAGTTTCGTTTTCTATGATCACTGATCCCATCTGGAAGACGATGTGCCAGTTCCTTCAGGACAGGTTCATGCCTGCCAAAACGCCATCCCACTATTTGTCCAAAGAGCTTTTCACAGCTTCCAGGATGGTGCTAAAAGGAGTTTCCATTGATTGGAGCACATACCTCCTTACTAAGATGGATCAGCATTTTGTTAAAGTCACGAGGGGTAATGTTACCAATGTTACCTATGGATCATATTTGTCTGCCTTCTTGACCTATTCAGGTTTACAGAAGACTGTACCTCCACCTCCTCCATCAGATCCAGTACCCCCTCCTCCACCTTCAGAAGAGTCAGCACCTATTGACATTGAGGATGATGATTCTCCGCCTCCCCTGGTCATCCAGCGTAAACGCTTGAAGAGGGTAGCGGACAAAGCCCCTGCTGTACTTCCCTCAATGCCTATCCCTGCTACTTCTGGCAGTGAACTCCCTGGGTATCTCACTTGCAATAACCTATTCCGAGCACATAGAGAAGGATCCTTGGAGATCTCAGTTCCTTCCCTGAACAGTCTCGTTTCAGGAGATGCCATTCCTTTCCTCTGCAAGGATATTCAAAGTTCCATTGAGTTATCAGTGACAGCCTGTGTTCAACAGCTGTACGCATCTTTCTATGAGGAGCTCATGCAGTCCAAAGACCAGTTGCATAAGGCAACATCTGAGTTAGCATCTGCTAAGGATACCCTAGCAGATCTATTTAAGCAAATGGAACAGCAAACCCAACTGGTTGCCATTCAAAGTGATGAGATTTCTTCATTGAAAACCCAGTTATTCGAGGCTCAGTCACAGGTTACTAGCCTTTCAGCAGAGAAGGAGAGGATGTCCAGCGAAGCGAAAGAATTCCAAGTTCTTTTAGATGACAAGCTTTCAGCTTTACAGACGACTAATGACACAGTGGCCAACCAAGCCTCCCAAATCTAGCAGTTGCAAGATCAGCTTGCAAAGTCCCGCTCTGTTCCTCCAAGCCCTCCTGTTCCATTAATTCCTTCTCTTTCACAGCAGGACTTGGTTGCCTTACAGAGACAGGCTACTTTGTGCCCTCTATTCCAAGACAAAGTGGAAAGATTGCAGTCCAGAATGGACTTGTTATGGTCTACCTTTGAGCAGTTTCAGGGATATGTCTTACCAGACCATTTTTTCTTTGTCCACTACCACTTGCAGAAGTTGGTCTTCTATATGAAGCTTTCCACGATGGATTTACCTTTTCCAGAGGATGGCTGGAGTGGGGCTTGGTCTGCTGAGTTGTTGACAGAGGTAGTCAGAATGCTCTTTGAAGATTCTGTCACGCCAAACACCATGCTGATGTCATACATGTATCTCCGAGGAGATTTGTTAATTCCAGATGAGGTAGATATGGCATGGTATGTGGGGGATGTGGTCTTACAGGCTGTTCTATATGTCAATCATTTGGAGTTGCGCATAGCTGATATGTTCCAGAGTTATTCCTCCAAAGTGGCTGATTGTCAGGATAGTTCGTGGCATCCTATGATTGATTCAGTGGTCCTCAATCAAAGACAAAACACAGCTCCTACCTTTGTACAGAGTACTAACCAACTGAGGATGGATCTCTTAACCTATCTTTCTAAACATAATCCATTTGATGCTATCTTCTTTGATGCCTATCATAGACGATCTCTCTTGGGACCTTCTGTTCCTACCCTCCTTTATTATCAACAATTGGCTCACCGCTATACTATATATTTTTCCCTTTGTCAAACAAATTCCACAGTAATTTTACCACTTCTTTTCCAACCTTCCAATTTTCCTCAAATTCCCATTTTCACTTATTGTTCCTTTATTGAGGATAGGGTATTTTCCCCTTCTCCACCCTGTCCTTCACCCCTCATAAATGTACCCTCCACATTTCCTATTTATCAGTTAACACCTTTCCTTAGTGATTCCTTACAAATTTCTGCCACTCCTTCTTTAACCTTTTCTTCCTTTTATGATTTTTCTTATCCTTCCCTACATCCACTTTCCCTTATTCCATTACCCTCTCCTAGCACTTCCATATCTCAACCACCTCAGTTGGTTAGTGACTGTGCCGGTTTTGATACTCAGATTTCCAGAAGAAGGGGATGGAGTTCGGATGATTGCCTTACAGGACCGCAGATTAATTGGCCAGTAATTCCAGGGGAATGGACAGCTTCAAGTCAAGCTTATCAAAACTATGTTCATTTTGCCCAACAATATTCACAGTCTGCGGATCCCTCAGTGAGATTAACTGCTCACTTTGCTTGGTACCTGGCGTATATGCATAGGCATTCCCATACTGATTCAAAGCCTATCCCAAAGTTGTGCATGAATGTCAATGTTAGCATTGATTCTCAACAGCTGGAGATATTGTATTTTCATGCCCTGTGTTTGCCTAGCAGATACCTCGTCCTATTGGAAAGGATGTGTTGTCTCCAATTTTTCCAAAATCCTCCTAAAAACTTTGTAGATGAATCCTTATCTATGGATCGATTCAGACAACATCAATCTTTTAAGAGGGATCATCTTCATTGATACCTTTCCAATGTATGGTGCAAGCTTTTTAATGCCAAACTCTTCTTTTTGAAGAAGTCATTCAGATGGTTGTGTATTAGTGTGTTTGTGATGTGAGTTTATTTATGTCAAACGAACGTGGTGATTTCCTGTTGGATTTTGTGTACAAGCTATGTTTTGGAGATTTGTAGAGATGGGTCGTGGATGGAGTATTGAAGATGAAGATGATTAAGAAGAAGCAAACTCTTATATCCTTTACAAATTTGTGATGATTTTTAGTTTGATAAGAGGTGTTCATGTGTAAAAGAGTTTTCCTTTCTTTGTATTTTTATATCAGAAACAGGTTATAAGATGGGGTCGTGTTGGATGGATTCTTTTTGTAAGAAGATATTGAAGATCAAAGTGAAGCTTTTCAATGAACTTGTATTCCCTTTTTCCTGGGTCGCGAGGACGCTTCCTTATTAAGTGTGGGGATATGTTGAGTGTTGAAATGACTTGTTTTTTGGTTGATTTTTGTTGTTTTTGAGAGCTGAATGGTTGATTTTATGAGATGATTGATTGATTTGGAAGTGGTTTGAGAGTGTTTTAGATGATATTGATTGTGTTTTGGAAGATCATGATGTTTGTTGATAGTTTTGTGATGTTCTGATAGGTTCTGAATGGTTCTGTATACCTTCTGTTTTGTTCTGTTTTGGTCTGTTTTTGTTCTGATTGTCTTCTGTAAGGAGGGATGGAGTATTGATTGATGAAGAATGAGATATTGTGAAAGCTTATTGAATGGTTTGTGAGAGTTTGGAATGGTTTGAGAATGAGTTATGTGGTTTTGATGACCTTCTGTAACCTTCTGTAGGTCTTCTGTAGAGCTTCTGCTTCTGTTCTGTTACTGTTCTGTTCTGTACTGTAACTGTTCTGGTACTGTTCTGTAGACTGTTCTGTAAGTGTTCTGTGGAATGTATGAGTGATTTTGGGGAAAGTTTTCTAGCCTTGGAAAGAGGTGAATACAAGTGCAAAAGAGCTGAAGGAAGTGGAAGAAGTAGCTGTTGAAGACTCAAGAGAAGACTAGAGTGAAGTGACAGTAGTGAGCTGTGAAGAGACACTGTAGTGGCTCTGGTGACCTTTCATATCAGACATACCTCTTGGAAGGGGTATCCACGACCTAAGAGTGATTATTGAGAGTAATTTTTGAGAGATTGTAGGGAGGATATGATGTATTATTGATGGAGTGTGTGAGAGAGAGTCAGAGATAGCCAATTCTACTGAAGCAGAGTGATTGTATATGAGAGATTGAGAGAGAAGACTATGAAGATATTGAAGATGAATACTATGTGATGTATTTCCATTCAAAGATGGTGTACTTCTTTGTTTTCTTTGTGATATTGATGGATTTTGTGAAGATGTTGAAGAATATGGTTGATTCTATTAAAAACCGTGGGAGATTTACATGATGCTGCATGAAGATTTGTTGTGCCTGGTGTTCTTTTCTTCATTGTGACAATATGAAACATGATAAACAAGCTTGTTGATGTTACAAGATATATTTTCTTGCAAGAGAATTCCCTTTTCCTTGGTGTTCCTCTTGGGGCTCCATGATGCAAACACTAACTAAATGCAACCACAATGAAAACCAACAAGTAAACTGGCTAGAAAATTGAGGACATAAGCTTTAAAAAAATGAAACACCATATAAAAAGTTTCAATATGCTCTTAATGTGGTGATTAGATTTTTAGCAATAAATCCATGGATGTGGTATAGAATATGTGGGCTAAGGTTTGGGTTTGTTTGTTTGTTGTTTGGTTTATTATTTCTTGAAGATTTGGGATTTTTTAAATTTTTTGAACAGTAGAATGGCAGGAACGCCATGTGTTAGAACCATCCTCTCCACTCTACTGCATCAAATGTAAAGGAAGCTAAGCACGAGGGGAAGATGGTTGTGAGGGGAAAACAAAATGAAGCCACATAATCAAGATTAACAAGAGGGTTATTAGAAGCATTAGGTAAAGGTGTATCGACCATCGTGTAAGGAATGAGGAAGCTATTGACAATGATTATTAGGATCCCTAAGGAGGGTAATACGTCTTGAGGCGATAGCCATTAATAAGGAAGGATCATCCAAAGCATCGACTATCTGGACTTGGACAGAGCCATTAGGGTTGATGGCAAGTATCTTATAAGGGCCCATCTAGTGTTATTGAAAACATTGAGGCAGTTGTTTTTAGATTGTAGGCCAAAAGTCTTTAGAATGAGAAGACACTTAATAAGAAGCATTGACTACAAGAAAGGGCAATACAAGAGGGATATTGGGAGTTGATTTATGATGGCAACCTAGAGGACCAATATAGTGGTATTTGGAAGGTCTCTAATGGTGGTTAATGTGGTGAGACATGTACATAAGAATGTTACCTATTTTGTCAATGATTGGATGGAACATCATTAAGAGTTCTTGTAGTAGCAAGAAAATAGATCAATCTCTTTAAGAGATAGTAGTTTGTTGCATTTAAGATATAGGATATGGGGATAGAAACTACTCATTAAAATGAAGAAGAGGGGGACATGGACATGGATGATGATAGCTCTAATCCTACATTGTCGTGTTGCTATACGCACACCATGTAAAAAAATCTAGAGTATGGCTTTCTTATTGATTTAGAGAGCCAATGCCATTTAGCCATTAGTGTTAGTGTCTATGAATCAAAAATATTAGATTTTAGTCAATTTTTGGTATTTTAGAATGATCTCTTGTAAAAATCCATAAAATTGTAGACAACTTCTAGATTAGGATGACATATTAAAAAAAACATGTAGCTTTTAGTCAATTTGAGAGGATTTTATGTAAAAAGAGAGATTGATGAAAATGGGTGATGTGCGATCACTATTTTTAGGCAATGAACAACACTTCGAAGGGGGAGATGAAGAAGGAGTGATTTGGTAGAATTCTGGCCAAGTGTGTTGGTATTTGACCCTCCTTTTCGGAGCCAACGAAAGTATCACATTGGCAATCTGAGCAGCATAGAGAAAGGTATTATTTTATACACGGTTTTTCTATTAGAGTTATATATTCTCATAATGCTTAAAGAAACTGACAAGCTTCATCTGTGTTAGTATTCCTCTACATTTTCTAATTCTTTTTGGGGGTATTCTTCTACGTCTTCAATTTCTTCGAACCTCTTCTCTTTCATCTACTCCTCTCCCTGAATCTACCTTCACCTTGCTATCTCTTACTCTCATGGTGGACTCTTGATAGCAAATGCATCGACACCGTGTTCGGGAAAGTTTATGCTATCATCAGAGGTGAATTTCAGAAGATATTTGGGCTGATTAGGGAAAGTTTATGTTATCATTAGAGGAATTTTTGTGGGAATTAAAACAATTTAATGGTCAAATTTTCTCTATTTTCATTCGCTTATATGTGGAGAAAATGCTCTTCTGTGGTGTACTGCAACATGCATGGAGACGCTATTTTGCCAAACTAGCGAAGCATGGTCTTCAAGAAAGAATCCATGGTCTTTTCAGTAAGATGCAGATTGGGCTGCATTCAAAAAATCCCTACGGGAAGGATTCTTCTTAGAAGACTCTGGCCTAATGACGAAGAAAAGTTTCACTAATTGGGTTAAGAAACCCAACAAAGGTTTAGCTGCAACCGCTTTATACCATGAGTTTGAAAGTAAATTTGGTCAACTTGAATTTGAAGACCAACAAAGTATGGAAGGTCAAAAGATTGAATTATTCCTTAAGGCTGCAGATCCCATTCTGTAATAGAAACTTGCTGATCACCTAAAAGATGATACCTCTAAATTAGGAGTCAAGATTGCATGGACAATTGTTACTAAGGTAGTTAACATAATTACTCGAAGAGAGTGGATGCGACTAAGATTGGACTCTACTTCAACTTCAACAACTCCATTTATGGAGGTTGTTCTATCTTCAAAATCCCCTATTCCTTTGACTGATCAATGAAATCTTTCTTCTTCTGTTCCTTTTAAAAATGATGTCATGGATGAACTCATTAAAAGCATGTGTGACCTTCATCTGAATCTTACATAAATTTGTTCCAAGGTGGATAAGCTAGATGTCAAAGTTGAAGAACAAGGATGATCATCAACTCAAAGACCCATGAGAAAAGGCTTTAAGAGGCAGTGTATTTGGTGTGATAGCCAACAACATGACAAGAGGGACTATCTTACCTTCCATGAGGCTGAAGCACAGAAGCTCGGTCTTTTGGAAAGATGGGAAAATTCATCCAGCTGAAATTGGTCTTCCGTTAGAGCCAAATTTTGGTAATGGTGGAATAAAGAGAAGATTAGAAGATTTAGCTATAAAAAATGCCTATGCAGCAATTGATGCAGCTACTATGGGCTGCAAATTGAACCAACCGATAGATTCTTTTTCTACCTTTGCACATTTTGTTGATGTCAATAATAAGGAAGTCTTGATTGAAGAAAAGAGAAGAATAGAAGATGAACCAGGTCGTTCCTCTTCTGTCCTCTTCTAGCCATCTGAAATGGGTAACTAGAAGAACGCCTGAACAATGAAAGCTTGCTGAAAATATAACCCTAGATCAAGAGATGGAAGATGCGCCATAAACAAAGAAGACCGAAGGAAAAAAGAGAGGCAAGTAGCCAGGCTACAAATTGCAATCTGACATAGAATCTGCAAACTGATCTCAAACGAGTCCTAGAAGAACTAATTCTAGGAAGTAAAACTGAATTCACCTTAGGAAAATTTCTTGAAATTTCCAAAAGTAAATTCCATGATGCAATTATTAATGTAATCAAAAGAAAAAGACAATATGTTAGTAATGAAGCTGAAGAAACAGTGCATGCTTTTTTGCAAGTTCTTCTTCGTTTTTGTGCAGGATGAAGAGAATATGACTTCATAGGGAATTCATCTTGAAGCAGTTAAAGAATTAATTACAGCAATTGAAGCTAAAGATAAAGAAAGCATTAAAGAAGTGAAAGTTGAAAATGTAATGGTCGGCTGGTCCAAACTAGTTGGGAAACCCACCTCTCAAAAAGAAGGCCATCTACAACACATGCATGAGGAGGAAGAGGCTTGGTTCATTCCAAGCACTCACTACTCCCGTACGCATTGGGCAAGAGCAACAATGGAGACAGTTGTCAAAATTGTAGAAAACAAAACATCATGTATTGCACTCTTAGACCATGGCTTAGAGATAAACGTCATGGCAAAATGTCCCATAGATGTTGATCCAAGTTGGCGAATGAGAGATGCAAACAATCTTCTGGAGAGTTATATATTGCATGTCCTAATGTGCAGGTAACTATTATAGACACAAAAGAAAATTTTCACTTTTTTATTTAAGACTCTTGTAGTTACCCTACAATTCTGAGGCAACCTTACATTTCTGAAGAGCTCTTGATGATGGTTCTTCCTATGCTCAAATCCGAAGCAAGGATAATGAACGAGCTATCCAATTTCTTAGTATGTGTGTTAACCATCATCGAAACAGAGATCGACTGTGTGATTATCCTGTGCCTCCTAATGCCTGAGATTTCAAGGGTTTTCGGGTCGCACTGCTATAAAAGGAGGCTATGGCAGTGCGTCATGTAAAAAGATTGAACCTTCTTATGCTACAAAAATTATGTCTCTAGGAAATATGTATGTATGTGCATCCAATACTATGGTTTGTTATAAGTCTCTTCTAGCCATGACTAAAGCTGAAAGAAAATATTTATGCCATGTAAAAAGGGACCTGAAAACTTATGAAATGATGGCTGAAAATGAAGATATTTTGAGCATTTTTTTTGGACTAATTACTACTAACACATTGACTGAAATATATGCAGCTGCTCATATAGAAAATTAGACTTAAAATCAATCCATAGAAGTATATACATTGGATTTTTCTCAAAAAATTCAAGAATTCGTTGAGCAAGAAGATATTTTTTTACTCAACAAGGCTGAAGTGCAAGTGGAGAAAAAAAATACAAGATAGTGGATAAGAAAGTCAAGCCTATGGTAGTCCCACAGCCTCTTGAAAGTGAAGGGTTGACTGATAAGGTAGCAAATCAGCCAACTCTTTGTGATCCTTCCAACATTGGTCACAAGTTCACATCTGAAAGTATAAAAGAGCTGAAAATAGGTGAAAATTCATTCCTTTTGCCAGCTAAAAAACACTCTTTTATGCAAATGCTAATGAAACATGAAAAAGCTTTTGCATTTCAACCAAGTAAAATAGGCTGTGTAGATCCAAATATTGTGGCTCCTATGGTCATTGTTATGGTTCCACATGTTCCTTGAAATCTCAAGTCCATTCCCATTCCAAAGGTGCATTTGCCCAAATTATTGAAACTTCTAAATGAGAAGATTAGAATGAAGATTTTAGAACCTTCTTTAGAACCTTACTCAAATTGATGATTTACTATACCCAAGAAAAATGGATCTTTACGATTCATCCAAGATCTATAGCATGTTAATCATATCACAATCCGAAATTTTTGTTTGGGTCCAATTGTTGACGAGTTTGCTAAAGCTTTTGCAGATAGAGAAATTTATTCTTTGGGTGAACTATATTCAGGATATGACCAATTTCAGCTTTCATTAGAAAGTGGAGACATTACCATAATGAAGACACCTCTTGGATTGGTTTGCATGTGCACTCTACCATAAGGTACAACAAAATCCATAGCCCATATGATGAATGCCATGCACAGAGTCTTGAGGGACTTTATTCCACAACTTACTCTTCCATTTCTTGATAATGTACCTATCAAGGGACATGAAGTCAATGAAAAGAATGAGGAGCGTGACAAAGATGGTTGCAATACATTTTTAGTTAACCATTTTCATGATTGTGATAGGATTTTGACAAGGCTAGAAGAGGTATAGCTTACCCTTTCAGGAGCTAAGTCGATTTTTGGATTAGAAGAAGTCCTAGCGGTTGGACATTTGTGTGGCCCCTATGGACATAAACCTTCACCAATCAAGATAGATGCCATCAAAGAATGCAAGAAAAATGCACAAATATCTCAGAGGTGAGAACATTTCTTGGCGCATCTGTATTCTATCTCATATGGATACCACACTTTGCTCATGCAACCGAAAATCTCTATCAATTAATAAGAATAGGCCAAAGATTCTATTGGGGGAAAGAGCATACTCTCACTCTATGCAAACTAAAGAAGTTTTTAATTTCGATCCCCCACTCTCAAAAGGGCTGATTATTCAAATGGTCAATCCATCATCCTTATTTTGGATACAAGTCCCATTGGGATAGGATGGGTTGTTGGCCAAGAATACCTTGAAGATAACAGGTATGCAATTCATTTTGAAGCAAAGGTTCTAAATGAACATCAAAGAAGGTATGCACAAGTCAAAAGGGAATTGTGGGGAGTTGTAACAGCATTAAAGTGTGATCGTGAATTAGGTGCTTTCGTAGTGGTAGAAACTGATTATATTTCACTCTTGGGCATGATTGCCAACTACTTTACACCTGACATTTCTATGCTAAGATGGATTACATATATTAAAGCTCTCAACCCCGAATTAAAGTGTATTGTAGGAAAGGCGAATCCAGTTGCTGACATGTTATCAAGTGCAAGATATGACAATGAAGAAGAGCTTATGGAAGAAGATGAAGCTCAAGAATCTATACTTGCTAGGTTTCATTCCATGGTTGCTGGAAGTACATTTTTAGTTGTTGCATATACAAACCCAAAGCTGAATCTTGCAGATGAAGCTCATCTTTTTAATGGTATAGCATTAAGTACAGTAAGAACAAGAAAAGGTACTGTTGTAAATTGTCATACAACAACAAAGATCAAATATTTATCTATGGAAGAAGGGTGGTCAACTAGAAGCCAGCATGCTCATTGCATTGCTCAAGTTCTAGTTTATTTCCTTGAAGAAGATTATGAAGAAGATTGGCCAATATTTGAGCACAATGAAGAAGGAGGAGTCTTGGACTGATGAAGAGTTCAAGCATATTAAGAGGAAAGCTTATGGATTTTTTCTTAAAGAAAGGAATCTATGGAAGCATGCAAAGAAGAAGAAAGGAGTGCCTATCTGAGTTTTAGATAACAAAAGATTGCAACAATAGGTAATGAAGGAATTTTGTGAAAGCCTGTGGGATGGCCATAGAGGCATATGGAAAACCTTTAGTAAATTTAAAGAAAAATATTGGTTGAAAAACATGTATCAAGATATAGCACATTTTGTTGAAACATGTTATATGTGTCAGATGTATTCTATGGTAAAGCATCGAGATGGGTTACAACTGACTTATCCCTTATCTATACATTATAGATGGGCTATTGATCTTGTAACCGTGCCTACAGGCATATGGAATATACGGTATTTTGTGCTTGCAAGAGAGGATCTAACCAATCAATTTGAAGGCAAAGCCTTAACAACCAAGACCACTCAAGTTGTTGTCATTTTTTGCTTGAAGAAGTGTTTTGAAGATATGGTTGTGTGGGTAAAGTAACTACAGATAGAGGAGAGTTGGATGTTGATGAGGCATGCAACTTCTTTGCTCAATTGGGTATTAAGTTGGCTTTAACATTAGCCTACAACCTTGAAGGCAATGGGAAAAGTGAGAGAGGGCACCAGCCTATTCTCAAAGCCGTAGCAAAGTCTTATAGAGAAAAGATTAATGGGCTAAAATGCTACCTTTTGCATTATGGGCTGACTAGTCTACTCACAATTCGGTGAGTGGCTATATGCTAGCTGAACTTATGCATGGATAACAACCAATTACGCCAACTAAAGAATCTATTCTCACATGGAGTCTTCTACCTTGGGAGGAAGGCATCAGTAGAGAAGAGTTGCTTACTTTGCACATATGGTAGCTAGAAAGAAGGCCTGAAGATGTTCAAGCAGCTATTGAGAAGCTAAAGACAACAAGACTAAAGAACAAAAGAAGATTTGATAAGCGACATCGACTTCGGCCATGAGCAATTCAAAAAAATTAATGGGTGCTTGTCTATGGAAAGGCTGTTTATGACAATGCCACATATTCATTGGCTGAATTGGATGGGACCACCATGAAGATATCTGTTAGCTGGAAAAAGAATCAAGCTCTTCAAAGGAAGAGAAAGTTCAACATATGAGTTAGAAGACTTGGATATAATTCAAGAGTATGAAGACATAGAGAAAGAAGTAGAGATAGAAGATGAAAACATTGACATGGTAGAAGATACTTCTTTTGACACGGCAAATCCATAAGACTTTGGCACATGCCAAAGATGTGCAGGTTAGGAGGGGGTGGATGTCATGCCACTACGCGCATACCATGTAAAAAAATCTAGAGTGTGGCTTTATTATTGATTTAGAGAGCTAATGCCATTTTAGACATTAGTGTTAGTGTCCATGGTTCAAAAATATTAGATTTTAGCCAATTTTTGATATTTTTGATATTATCTCTTGTAAAAATCCATAAAACTATAGACAACTTCTAGATTAGGATGACATGTAAAAGAAAGCATGTAGTGTTCTGCCAATTTCAAAGGATTTTATGTAAAAAGAGAGATTGACGAAATTGCGCGATGTGCGATTGCTATTTTCAGGCAATGAACAGCACTCCGAAGGGGGAGATGAAGAAGGAGTGATTTGGCAGAATTCTAGCTAGGTGTGCTAGTATTTTACCCCCCTTTCGAAGCCAATGGAAGCATCAAATTGGTAATCTAAGTAGCATAGAGGAAGGTATTATTTTATACACGTTTTTGTCTATCAGAGTTATATCTTCTCATAATGCTGAAAGAAACTAACAGGCTTCATCTCTGTTAGTATTCTTCTACATTTTCTAATTATTTTTGTGAGTATTCTTCTATGTCTTCAATCTCTTTGAGCCCCTTCTCTTCCGTCTACTCCTCTCCCTGAATCTACCTTCACCCTGCTAATCTCTTACCCTTGTGGTGGACTCTTGACAACAAACACATCGACACCATGTTAGGTAAAGTTTATGCTATCATCAGAGGTGAATTTCAGAAGATATTTGGGCTGATATCTTTAGCCATATTCAGAGAGTTAGCTACAACATTGTTCTTTTAAGTAATTTGTTAGTCTACATAAGACATCTTGACAAATATGCAAGTATTATGTGTTGAACAGTGCGCGAGAGGGGGACGAGGAACGGAGGAAGAGAGAGAAGAAGAGAGACATGAGACACTGAAAGTGGAACCCCATAAGTGTGTCAACTGAGCACACATTATAGGAATATATAGAGGGGACCTAGGGCGCTATATATAGATAGACTATATATAGCTAAGCACTATATATAGTCAGACTATATATAGCTAACATTCCCCACTCAAATAAAGGTCCCTTACTATGGATGTTTATGGGGTTCCACTTTCAGTGTCTCATGTCTCTCTTCTTCTCTCTCTTCCTCCGTTCCTCGTCCCCCTCTCGCGCATTGTTCAACATTATGTGCCCCTATGGTAGGGCAATGTTTGTAGATCATTCATAGATGCTTTGTGTTGAATTAAGAGGAGTTTTTTCTCTTATTTCTTGGCTATGTATCTTATTCTTATAAGAAACTCAATTTGAAGCTCTCTTGAAGCAATTCTCTTTGCCCTACAAGCCTTGTAATTGACTCATAAGCTTTTGTCCCTAACAGTCTACATTGAATGCAATCATGCAAAGTTGATTCATGCTATGGCATCATGTATGAATGATGTGATGTAGAGTTGTTTATGATACATGACAGCATATTGTACTTGATTTTTCTTACAGTCAAGAAAACAAGCTTGATTTGAGTTAGAACTTAAGAGATAATACTCTTGTGATCTTTGCTAAGAACATGCAGTTGGAAGCTCTATCAACATCTTCAAGAACTTGGCTTGAAACCTTCAACCCTTCTCTTATATCTACCATCTCCAGAGTCTAAGCTCTTGAACCCCCATACATTCTTCTCTCTCAAACCCATGTCATTGACCGTGAAGTACCTCTTGAACCTTCAAACATTCATTGTAATATACTTATGTTAGATATGATCAATGCCCCACCCTCATTAGGTGCTACCAATGATCCATGGTGCTCAAAGTTGTAAGGCCCCCATTATGAGGAGAAGCCAAATGTGAGCCCGGACATTGGTTGAGTCCTGACTTGTATATCAGATGAGGTCTATGTGACCGGATGGCAAAAAGGTGACTGTTGTGGGTCTAATCTTTGGGTTAGACGGAGTGGTTAAGCTGGTAGCAACTCGAGGCACATTGCATTGAGTTGCGTGGTAAGGGAGTTAAAAGGGGCCCCTATTGTGGGGTCCGGGGGCCGCGGAAGCGGCCCCTGGCTGGGGGGTCCCAGGGGGGCCAGCGGCCCCCCTGGCGGGGATCCGGGGGCAGCGCCCCCGGCCCGATGGTAAAGGGAATATTCCCTGGAATATTCCCTGGCCGACTAGTGGAGGCTCATATGGTAGGTCGGTCAGCAGGCCGACCTAACGACCTTCGCGGGCTATAAAAGCTAAACCCCTTTGCAGCCATCTTACACTCATCTTTCACCCAGTCAGAGTTGTTGTTCCAGCTAGCCTTAAGCTCTTCACCTATCTTCTGTCTAGATCGCCATCTAAGCTTCACACAGTGGAAGCGCACGGGTGGACAGAGCCATCTTTGTATCAGTTGTTTGGAGTTAAAGAATTTTACTGATTCTCCTCTTATCTGTTGTGTACTCTCTATCTCTTTCTCAGATTCTGTTCGCTGCGCCGTGTAATATTTTACATGGTATCAGAGCCCAGGGGGCTCTAGAGATCGGAGAGAGTGCAAGAGGCAAAGGCTTCAACAGCAAAGAGAAACGATGTCGACTCCGGGAAGCAGTTCTGGCGCATCAGGAAGCGGTGCAGGAGGTGGTGCTGCTGTACCGGCTATTCAAACACTGAGGATTCGTCCACCAACCTTCAGCGAAGGCAAGTTAGATGGTACAAACTACACCTTGTGGAAGTTCAAAATTACTACTATCCTTGATTCTTATGAGCTTCTGGAGACTGTGCTGGGGACTGACGCAGAACCACAGCCTACCCCCGACCCATCAAATCCTAGTGTGATGATTCCTCCGAATGCAGATCTCCTACGAGCTTGGAAACGAAGGAATGCAGATGCATTGTGTGCCTTAGTTACAAGCTGTTCTGATAGTGTTTTGACTCTGATTCAGCATACAACCAAAGCGTCAGAGGCTTGGAATGTACTAAGGAGTCAGTATGAAACACGAAACCAAACAAGGATTCAAAACTTGGAGAATCAACTAGCAGCGGAGAAGTTTGCTGAAGGAGAGACGGTTGAAGCATTCATCACTCGGATTAAGAATCTGCGCGACCAGATGGCTGGCGCTGGGATACAAAAGACTAGCGAAGAGCTAGCTCGGAGGTGTCTTCGGATTTGTCCACAAAAGTTTGATGGACTAGTAACTGCCCTTAATACTCAGGTGAGACCTCAAGCTTTGACTTTTGAGGAGTTTTGTGCATTATTAATGGAGGAGGAGTTGAGGCTGAAAGCCCGAGAAGGAAGCAACAATGGAGATGCTGCATTCTCTGCCAATGCAAAAGGCAAAGGTGTTTCCTCCACCAAAAATGATGGTGACAAAAAGAAAAAGGGCGGCAAGAAGAAGTTTCAAGGAGAGTGCTTCTACTGTAAGAAGAAAGGACATGCAATTGCAGATTGTCGTGTCAAGAAGGCAGATGAAAAGAATGGTACCCTTAAAACTAAAGGGAAAGAGACAGCCAATACGGCTGAAGCAGAGTTGGAATTATTCATGGCGACCATTGAGGAAGTGTGCTCCTCGGCGCAAGAAGAATCTACCACTGACTCTTGGGTGTTGGATAGTGGGGCCTCCCGTCACATGACCAACAAGAAAGGTCTATACAGTTCTATGCAGCCTCTACAAGAATCCATCACTGTGACGGTTGGAAATGATGCTAAATGCCCTGCTGCGGGCACAGGTACTATTTCTTTTGTTGCTGCAAATGGTGAAGTCAAAAAGCTTTCAAATGTGTTGTATGTTCCCGAAATCAGAAGAAATCTCTTATCAGTTGCTGCCATAACTGATCTTGGTCATGAAGTAAGGTTCAAGAAGACAGGTGCAGAAATTATTGATAGTGCTGGCACAATTGTTGGCAAAGGAGAAAGGAGGAACAACCTGTATGAGCTAAGTGCTCTTACAGCCACCGCTGGAGTGGGCACAAGTAAGCTTTGGCATGAAAGGTTTGGACACATCGGATTTGCAGTATTGAAAGAGATGCAAAAGCAAGGTATGGTTGCTCACCTACCTACAATAACTGAATTGAAGGAACCATGTGAAGCTTGTATGATGGGCAAGCAACAGAGAAAGGCATTTCCACAAGAAAGCAAGAATAGAGCACATGCTCCTCTAGAGTTGGTGCATGCTGACTTGTGTGGTAAGATGCCTACACAGGCCTTGGGGGGATCTTCTTATTTTATGTTGATTGTCGACGACTACAGTAGGAAGATGTGGGTGTACTTCCTTCGTGATAAGGCTCAAGCTTTTGGTAAGTTTAAAGAATGGCTAATACTTGTTGAGAATGAAACAGGGAAAAGTGTGAAGAAATTTAGAACAGATGGTGGTGGTGAGTTCAACTCAAAGGAGTTTGAAGGCTTTTGCAAGAGCAAAGGGATCAAGCGTCAATTGACGACGCCTCACACACCTCAGCAGAATGGTGTTGTGGAACGCAGGAATCGTACCATTGTGGAGATGGCAAGATGCATGCTAAAGGGCAAGGGATTGCCTAACCATTTTTGGGCTGAAGCTGTTAATACTGCAGTCTACATTCTAAATCGGAGCTACACAAAGGCTCTCAAGGGAAAAACACCTCATGAGGCTTACACTGGTAAGAAACCATCTGTTTCACATTTCAGAATTTTTGGATGTGAATGTTATGCACATGTTCCAGATGAGAAGAGAAACAAGTTACAACCAAAAAGCAGAAAATGTATCTTCTTGGGTTATAGTGATGAGCAGAAGGCTTACAAGTTATATGACCAAGAGGCAAAGAAGATCATCGCGAGCCGTGATGTGGTGTTCAAGGAGGAGCCGCATACAGTGGAGGAGGAGAAGGCAAGGTCTTCCACTTTATCATCAAGCGAAGAAGTAGTCCACTATGAACCTGTCCCGAGAGCTATCCCTATCCTTAAGGAGGAGGAAGCTTCATCTTCAGATGATGAGGAAAAAGTTCACCAACCTGACATCACCCCACCGGAAAAGCCATTGCCGCGCTGGGTGAAGCAGCTCTATGACCACAATAATCCTATGCCTGCATCTGTTGAGGAGAAGGCAGACGGACCAAGGAGGTCTCAAAGAATAGAGGAGCAAAGGAGGGCTTCTGCTCACATAGTCAACATGGCCTTGATGGTTGAGATTATGAGAGAAGTAAAGGAGCCAACTGACTTAGAAGAAGCACTTGCAGATCCATCATGGAAGGCTGCTATGCAGGCGGAGTATGACAGCATAATGAAGAATGACACTTGGGAGCTAGTGGATCGGCCAGCAAAGCGGAAGATTATTGGCACCAAGTGGATCTGGAAGGTAAAGTACAAGGCTGATGGTACCTTAGAAAAGTACAAAGCTAGACTGGTTGCCCAAGGATTTTCACAAGTTGAAGGGTTTGATTTTCAAGAGTCATTTGCCCCAACTGCCAGAATGACCACTATTCGCACGGTACTTGCAGTGGCTGCCCACAAGAAGTGGCCAGTGTACCAAATGGATGTTAAGTCAGCGTTCTTAAATGGTGACCTCAAGGAGGAGGTGTACGTGGCTCAGCCACCAGGGTTTGAGGCCCCCCATTCTGAGAACAAAGTGTGTAAACTGAAGAAGGCATTGTATGGGCTGAAACAAGCCCCCAGAGCATGGTACCAGCGGATAGATAGGTTCTTTTTAAACCTAAACTTCAAAAGATGTGCCTCAGATGCTAACTTGTATGTTTACAGGGATGGTAAAAAGTCTGTAGTGATTGTCCTATATGTGGACGACCTTCTTATTACAGGTGACTATGAAGATATGATCAACCAAACTCGAAAGGCTTTGAGTTTTGAGTTTGAAATGACAGACTTGGGCTTGCTGCACTATTGTTTGGGGATTGAAGTCTGGCAAGAGCCAGGAAAGATCTTCATCTCTCAGAAGAAGTATGCATGGGAGATCTTGAAGGCATTTGGCATGACCGAGTGCAAGGAGATAGCTACACCTATGGAGGTGAATGTAAAGTTATCCGTTGAGGATACATCAGCACTAGCAGACATTGGGAGGTATAGGAGGTTGGTCGGCAGTCTAATCTACTTGTGTAACACCAGACCAGATATCAGTTTTGCTGTTGGTGTTTTGAGCAGGTTCTCAAACAAACCTCATGAGAGTCATTGGAAGGCTGGGATGCGGGTGCTCAGATACTTGAAGAAAACTCTTGACTATGGTATCACATACAGTTTCGGAACTTCTCTTGTGGGGAACTGTGACTCAGATTGGGCAGGAGACATTGATTCCAGGAAGTCAGTTTCTGGTTATTGTTTCTCTTTGGGTTCAGGAATTTTCTCTTGGATTAGTAAGAAGCAACCAACAGTGGCATTGTCTTCTACCGAAGCAGAGTACAAGGCAGCTTGTTTTGCTGCATGTGAGGCCGTATGGTTGAGAAGGATTCTATGGCATATGGGAGTGCAGGATGAAGAACCAACTGTGCTGAGATGTGACAATCAGAGTTGCATCGCCATTGCCAAAAATCCAGTGTTTCATGCACGCACCAAACATATAGAGATCCAGTATCACTATGTGCGTGATTTGATGGAGGATGGGATAGTGGAATTGGTCTACTGTCCAACAGAGGAGAATGGAGCAGATATCTTCACCAAAGCACTTACGAAGGATCTGCTTCAAGTTCATCTTCAGAGACTCGGCATTGGGCCGAGGAGATAGTTCACCTATGGGTGGACATTGAGGGGGGGTGTTAGATATGATCAATGCCCCACCCTCATTAGGTGCTACCAATGATCCATGGTGCTCAAAGTTGTAAGGCCCCCATTATGAGGAGAAGCCAAATGTGAGCCCGGACATTGGTTGAGTCCTGACTTGTATATCAGATGAGGTCTATGTGACCGGATGGCAAAAAGGTGACTGTTGTGGGTCTAATCTTTGGGTTAGACGGAGTGGTTAAGCTGGTAGCAACTCGAGGCACATTGCATTGAGTTGCGTGGTAAGGGAGTTAAAAGGGGCCCCTATTGTGGGGTCCGGGGGCCGCGGAAGCGGCCCCTGGCTGGGGGGTCCCAGGGGGGCCAGCGGCCCCCCTGGCGGGGATCCGGGGGCAGCGCCCCCGGCCCGATGGTAAAGGGAATATTCCCTGGAATATTCCCTGGCCGACTAGTGGAGGCTCATATGGTAGGTCGGTCAGCAGGCCGACCTAACGACCTTCGCGGGCTATAAAAGCTAAACCCCTTTGCAGCCATCTTACACTCATCTTTCACCCAGTCAGAGTTGTTGTTCCAGCTAGCCTTAAGCTCTTCACCTATCTTCTGTCTAGATCGCCATCTAAGCTTCACACAGTGGAAGCGCACGGGTGGACAGAGCCATCTTTGTATCAGTTGTTTGGAGTTAAAGAATTTTACTGATTCTCCTCTTATCTGTTGTGTACTCTCTATCTCTTTCTCAGATTCTGTTCGCTGCGCCGTGTAATATTTTACACTTATCTCTTGAAGACACATCTCCATCTATCTTGTCCAATTTTCTTGCCAAACCCCTATGGTGACCTTCAACCCTACGCATTGCGACAACGCGATGCTTAATATAATTATTGTAGACAAGTTGGGGTAGAAATAGAAATCTTAAAATTTTCTCTATTTTCGCAATGATTTATGGTTGCCTATACTTCCAAGATGGGCTTTTATACTTGATTTCAATTCTAGCCCCAAATCACACACAAGGGCTTCCACTGTCAAGTCCAAGGCTAAGTTTGGGAGTGTATCTAGGAGTATTTTTTATGCCCAAAACATCATGAAATTTGATAAGAGAGATAAATAACATTCACTACTCCTCTAGTGCCCTTTCTGGACAATAAAGAGACTTTCGAGATCTCTCCAAAAATCCTCCTTCAAGTCCTTTTTTCATAAGCTTTGATGGTTTCCCCTTTTACCCTATTTTGGGAGATTCCTTTTGAGCATAAGAGTATATATCTCTCCTTCCCAAACTCTCTACATTTCTTTCTAAGTTGGCTGTCTACAATTGGCTTCACATAAGAAAAAGTCTCAACTTTTTTATTCTAACCATTTTCTTGTTCACTATATTTGGACACTTTTCCCTTATCCAATGAAGAGTGGACATTATCTTGGGCACTCACTTATTCTTGACACTTTTGGTCCTAACCATTTACAAGCTTTACAAAGCACATGGTCATAAAATTGATAGGTACATCATATGTAAAATCTATCTTACACTTAGCAAGTCTTTGATGTATCCTGAACTATCACTCATACTCTCATATAGACTTGAAGACATAATCAACTTCCATTTTCCATACCAATCATTGATCATCATATATAGATGAAATCATAGTATTTCTATATAATATGTAATTTTTTACTAAATGAACACACTTTGTCACAATATCCATAAAAACAAGATATAGATTAGGGTATATGGTGCTATACTAAGAAAATTAGCATACTAGTTGCACATAGAAGCTACAGGTGATGACTTATGCTTGTCCACAAAAGATAGATGCATGATGAATATGAATTCTTTGTTTTGGATGGAGTTGGGGAACAAGAATTGAGTTTCTTGTGATATTTATGGGCTGATTTTAATAGGAAATAATAGAGAAAAATAGGGCAACATGTTATCCATAAAGTTCATGAGCTTCAATCAAACTTTTGAATACATATATTGATGGAATTTACTCTTTGACACTAAAGAAGTTTCTACTGCCATCAAAAATCAAGTTTAGAGTGGATTTCTTGGAAAAAAAAGAAGTGGTTTCTTCTTGCTATAATAAAACTATCAAACATGACCAAAGTGGTTTTTTTATTCCCCATAATTGTTAAAAAGTGGTTTTGATGGATTTTGATACTTGTGTTGGTATTAAGTTGTGGCATTAATATGCAAGTTTTACTATAGAGATTTAGATGCATGTATGGATTTATAAGATGCATGTTTTTTATTTTGGCCTATGTAGAGTAGAAATCATGATCTATGTCAAAGGATTTTTGTGCTATAGTCTAAGATTGTGTGTTGGACAATCCAAAGTGTGCTTGCATACCTAGGATGTGGGCATCTTATATGGTTGTATTTAGATGTACTGCCAGACCATATATGTAATAGAATCATTGGATTGCAGCTCTATTATTATCTTTCACTTTTTATCTAAATACTTAATACTCTTTCTTTCTTCATGTTCTCTACTTCACTCTCTTTGAACTCTTCTATCTCATGCTCTTGTGGTAGACCTTATATCTTATCCACTCTAACATCGATTTTCATCTTGATCTTCTCGACATTGAGAGGCGTCACTTTTTCATGTTTTTCTACAATACATGTTGATTTACTACAACTTTATCGATAGCCATGCTAAAATTTTCATTTGAGAGTACATAGTTGTACATAGTTACTACTAAAATTTCGTTGGTTTTGGGGTTAATTTGTTGTTATTACAGTAGCCTCTACTCTTTTTATTTGGTAGATATAATTGTAGATGCTTCAAATGCTGCCAATGACACTACTATCTTCAAGATAGAGAAGTTAAATATGGCAATAACTTTTAGCATTGAATGACTCAAAGTTGGCAAATATTGGTGTAGAAGAAGCAAGTCAAGCCATTGAAACTAGAGGGCGTATAGTTAGGAATTTATGATGCAAAGTTTTTGAAAGATCTTGATGAGCTATGAAAGTCTATTATTATTTTTTCATTCTCAAGGAGGTGTACTTCAATATTATTGAGACTAAGAATGGTGCCTATATGTTATGGAATAAGATTGTGATCTCTATGATAAGTAACTTAGCTATATTGGCTGAAGAAAGAGAAATCTTTGTCTTTTCACTTAAATTATTTTCGTTCCATTTTCAATTAGGTTACCTCATAAGGTCTCAAGTTTGAGGATAATGTCAGTCTATTTTCTTACCTATTACACTACCTAAGTCTTGGGATGCATTTCATAATACTATGAGTGGAGATCCACTTGAAGGAGGCTTTTAGCTCAAGTATATAGAGAAGTTTTTTCTCATAGAAGTAGAGAGAAAGAATCTTGATGCAACTTGTACTTCTTACATACTTACAGTGATAGGTAGGCAAGGTGAATGATAATCATGGTAGAAAGAATCTTGATGCAACCTATACTTTTTACACACTTACAATGAGAGGCAGGCAAGGAGAATAATAATCATGGTAGAGACTCATAGCCCAACAAGGGGAAGTCTTTTTTGGTCCTAAGTTCTCTCTTTCTTTTCATTATTGTGAGCAGCAAGGTTACATAAGGTCAGCAATGGCATAAGATTTGCAATCATAGGAACAAAAAAGAAAAAGAAAAATATCATGATAATAATAAGTCATCTGCTTCTTGCAACATTATTCCTAAGTCTTGTGTTAAGATAGAAAATATAAATTCCTCGAAGGATAGCTAAAATGATTACATACTTGCTACTTCATCATGATGCTACTCAATTGATCAATGCTCTGTGTTCTTACTCTTAGTTGGCTTCTTGATTTGTGGGATTCATTTCATGTTACCATGTATCGTGATTGTTTTTATACCTATCATAATATTAATATTGGGGGTTTGATTAGACTAGGTGGTGACATTGTATTAAAAATTATTGGCATAGGTGATGTGAGATTATAGTTTATTAATGGTGCTCCATTTGTGCTTGATGATGTACATCATCATGTCTCAGATTCTTTGACTAAAAGCCTTATCTCCATTGGATAATTGAATTATGGTAGTTAGTATATCTCCATGATTTTGCATGAAAGATTGCTCGTAGTAGTCTTGTTTTTGCTAGATGTGCTAAGATTTATAGCATGTATCCCTTGCTTATATTTTGATCCATTCCACATGTCTTAGTCATAACTAGTCACTCTTGGGAAAGGGCCATGCAATCTGAGTATAATTTACTATAGAAAAACAATACATGGGATTTGGTTCGCTTACCCAATGGGAAACATGATTGCCATGCAAGTGGATATACAAATTGAATAATATCCCTTATCACTCCAAGATATCATAAAATGCTGATTGGTTACCAAGGATTTTAAGAATGATAAGGGGGTTAACAATGATGAGGTATTCTCTTATGTAGTCAAGATGACTATCCTATGCATGGTATTGGCCTAGGTTATAGAAAATGGATCTAGACTTGTACGAAGTGGATGTGAAAATAGCTTCCTTTATTGGGGACCTACATGAAGATATCTATATGTAGCAACCTGACCTTTATTAAAAAGAACATGGAACACCTAGTGTACAAGTTGAAAAAAAGCCTTTGCGAACTTAAGCAAACACATACAAAATGCTATCATAATTTTGATGCATTAATGCACTCGCACTTTCACTCTTCCATTGATATAAATCCATGTATTTACACAAAGAAGGATCGAATAATGGCCTTATTATCTTAGTGCTTTATGTTTGTGATATATTGATTGTTGGGAGAGCTCATGGTATATTGAATGCTTTGAAGACTTAGCTCAAGATATTTAAGATAAAGAATATGGGGCAAACCTCACACATACATAGTATACACATCATGCATGATCACTCTAAGGGACTGTAAGATATTGATGGGACAACATCTCACGAAAACAAGGTTGTTGCGGGTTTGAATAGAAAATTACCTATTTAATAGCACATATAAGCATGTCATAAACACTGAATAAATATGTGTGACTATTTCTTACTATGAAAAAATTAACAAAAAAGGACACACTACAAGGATATAGGGGAATAGCAACGAGCGGTTCCGACATATATTAGCGATGCAAATAGCGACGATGCTCAGACAAAAAAAAACATGTCGAAACTTGAGCACGGCATTTTGCTGCAAAGAGCGAAATAGATCGTGCATTTGGGAGGGAGAGAGAGAGAGAGAGAGAGAGAGAGAGAGAGAGAGAGGGAGAGAGAGAGAGAGAGAGAGAGAGAGAGAGAGAGAGAGGGAGAGATTCTCACCGCCACCATCGCCATTCACGAAGAAGAGGAGGAAGTGCACGAAGGGCGAGGAGGAGCAACCGTCACACAAAGGAGATGAAGAATCCATCATTGGGCCTTTGCAGTGAGTGCATTGCTCCCTCTTGGTTTGTTCTTGTTCTTTCTCCTTTTCTCTTTTTTTTTTAAAGAATGAGGTGCATTGAGGGAGAAAGAGAAGAAATGAGAGAGGGAGAAGAAGAAAGAAAAAGAAAAAAAGGATGAGAGAGAGAGAGGGAATAAACATGAAACATAATAAAGAGAAATAGAAATAGAGAGAGAGAGGGATAGAGAGAGGAGAATGAATGAGAAAACACGAGGGGGTAGAGAAAAAAAAAGAGAGGATTTGTTATTGTTCTTTTATTTTTTACTTTTATTTTTTTACAATGATGTGCATTGAGGAAGAAAGAGAGGAAATGACAGAGGGAGGAGAAGAAAGAAAAAGGAAGAAAGAACGAGAGAGAGAGAGAGAGAGAGAGAGAGAGAGAGAGAGAGAGGAATAAACATAAAACATAATAAAGAAAGAGAGAAATAGAGATAGAGGGGGAGGGAGAGAGGAGAGGGGAGAATGAATGAGAAAACACGAGGGGATAGAGAAAAACAAAGAGAAGGTTTGTTGTTATTTTTTAATTTCTTCTTTTCTTATTGGTTTTTTTTTCAATAATGTGCATTGAGGGAGAAAGAAGGAAATGAGATAAGAAATGAGAGAGGAAGGAGAATGTGGTGCTTTGAGGGAGAACGATAGAAAAAAAGAGAGGGAGAAGAAGAAAGGAAAAAGAAGAGAGAACAAGAGAGAGAGAGAATAAACATGAAAGATAACAAAGAAATGGGAAAAGAGAGATAGAGAGAGAGAGGGAGGGTGAGAGGCGAATGAGTGAGAAAACATAAGGGGGTGGAGAGAAACACAGAGAGCCGCAAAAAAGAAAGAGAGAGAAAAAAAGAAAGATAGGAAATAAGAGAGGGAGAATAAAGAAAGAGGAAGAGAGAACAAGAAAGAGAGAATAGCATGAAAGACAAAGAAAACATGAAAGAGAAAGGGGAGAGAACATAAAATGAAGAGTGCAAAGAAAGGTCCAAAGAAAGGGGGAGAGTCAAAGAACAAGGGAGAAAACCAAGAATTTAGTTGATGTTACTTTTATTGAGTTACAAGAGAAGAAATCCCTTCTCAAACAATTTAAGAAAGAAAAACAAAATGAGAACAAAAAAAAATGTTTGTCCTAACATAAACCAAATGGAAAAAAATGAATGTTGTGATGTTCAAGATTGCGAGGCATATCTTAATTAGTGTGTCCCATGTCCTTGCTCTCAATGCAAGCTGACAATTAGACGAAAACGTTGATTGTTTATAGAACATGTACAATGCTTCAAATCGGAGATCATTGATCAAGCGATCTCAAACTTTGAGCAAATAGTAAGAAAATTGTATATCAATCATGCATTGTATTCACAAACTAATTGAATATCATACACAAAAACATTGGATGTGGTTGCAAAGTTTATTATAGAGAGGTGACCTCTCATCCTAAGGAGGAGTGCACCTATTGCAGTCAGTTATAAGATTTTGTGGGTATCCGATGGATGGAGTGTCTGAGCCAATCCACCACTGGCACTACCCAGTCTATATCGTCAATACTAGAGGAGACATGCAGCCTTTCAGACTTTTCTACAATCTTGAGCCTAAGGTAGAGGCAATGATCTATGCATTGATGCCCCTAGATGCCGAGACATATTATCTGCTTAGAGAGGAAGTGTCTATACCATTATATGATGGGTGTTGATTATCTTGCTTGAAGATGTTGCATGCACTCCTAAGTGTGCAAGAAAATTACAGGCGAAGTGATGTGAGCGTGACCGAGTTGTTTACGTACTTTCTACATATGCTTCGTTCATTTTTTTTCGACACCATTATAAAAAACAATTATGTTTTTCAAGGTGTTTTATGATTTCTTTTCAAGTTGCTAAAGTATCATATATTACCACTTGCAAATACCCTACTTGAGTCTCGAGATTATGCACAACATGTTTTAAGAAAGCTTGGCATGGACTACAATAGCATCCATGCATGTGTCAATGATTGCATGCTATTATGAGGAGACTACAATACTAGGAAGACATGTCCAAAGTGTGGTGCTTACAGGTATTAGCAGGACTTGCAAGGGAAAACCATCCCTAAGAAAGTTCTTAGATACTTTCCACTTATTCCCCGTGTACATCACATGTTTTGTATATTAGGCATGGCGACCTTAGCAACGCGGCATGTGCACCATGCCTCCATGGAGACCATGCTAGGTACAAGCAAGCAAGGAAAGATCAAGAAGAAGAACGATCTGAATTTCAACGTAGTATGCGCCATCGACTGATTCGATATCTCAAGGGCATGGAGGAGATGCCACGGTTTATGTCAATGCGATGGTTACATCGAGCTTTAATCGCAATCTCTAGTGAAGAGGTGTAGGTCTCAATTGAGGAGTTGAAATTCTCGAGGGGATGTAGTCCAAAGGTGATCACATGTTTTATAAGTTGTCATATCTAGATTTTATATATGACAACTAATTAACCATTTCAATGTATAATACAAAATATATAGTGCGACGTGGTCGCGTGGACGAAATTTCCACGTGGAGCATAACAACAAATTGTGGTATCATGGCAAAGTTCGAGCAAGAGAGCCGATGGTAAGCCACGAATCCAAACACTATTATAAATGGTGCACAGATCAGATGTTGTATGCTCGCGTAGTAAGCATCGGAAGGTCCCCAAGAACAAAAGAACTCTACTTTTTGCACAAAACTCAAGGTAGAAAGCATGCACGACATGAACAAGAGACTAATTGGGTGCAATCTCCCCCCATGCCTTGTGTGAGCGCTCCACAAAGCATGTATTTTTTGTATTAATCGTCTTCAAGATCAAATAATAGCCCAAATTACAAAATAGCATGCTTTTGGCTTTTGAGTTTGCTTTAGCACAAAATAGAAATAAAGCTAATGGGCGGGCGCCCAAAGAGTCAGGCATACCCAATACAATGTCCAAATACAAGTATCATAATCGTGCGCCCATACGCATACAAAATAATAAATAAATATCCAATGCCTTAATAAATAGGCGCGACAAAATATAGGTGCCATGCCTAAGGTATGTGCCCATCAAAATATAAGTGATAACTCGAATACACGCTATCCTCCAATGCTTTCCTCTGCCATTGCTGCTATCTCTACACATCAATTGAAGCATTCACAATCATTAGTAAAATAATACAATTAAACCGACAAAAGTGAATACCTAGCAGTCTTTAGCTATATAAATAAATCAACTGGTTAGAAATTAATTCTAACCTTAATTTATCACGAGTGTGCACTCTAAACTCATAAACGTTTATTAATTTAATATGTATTTTGCGGAATCACCTGCTATGGAATCACCCATGTACACACTAAATTAATGAAACACCCAAAAAGGATAAGCGTCCCCATCAACTTCTCGCACAAAGAATCCACTTTGTGTATGAGCCCCAGTCAACAAATTTTACGGAATCCACCGTAAAACCTCACGGAATCCACTGTGAAATATGCCTCCTAGCATCATACCCCGGGGGTGGGATAGCAATTGTCCTCAATTGCTATTAGCTCAATGTGGAGCTAACAGAGTGGGGAAAGTATTTAAGTCTCTAGCGTGCATCCATTGGGCCTCTTCAACAGGATGGTTTTTAAACTTGACCAAATATCTAGAATATCTACAGCCAGTTCTAGTGGTCATAAAGTTAGTATCTATGATAGCTTCAGGCTCAAGGATTTCAGTCTCTTCATCTAGCAAAGGTGGGTTTTCATAAACAGGGTGTACAGGTAATTGGCCTCTAAAGGGTCATAATAAACTAACGTGAAAGGTGTTGTGAATTTTCTAGTGTGGTGGTAGTTCTAACTTAAATTCATTGACATTGATTTTGTGAATGATCTTAAATGGTCCATAGAATTTAAGTGCTAATTTCACAACTGGGTGTTTATCCACACTTTGTAATCTACGTTTCTCTATTCTTAACCAAACAATATAGTCATCAACTTTGAAATTCATGGACTGTCTTTTCTTATTGGCTTGTTTTGTATATGATTTCTGGGCTTTCGCAATCATATATTTAACCTCATAAAAAATAGTAGCGTGCATATTAGCAATATCATCAGCACTCTGAATTCTATTTGATAAAGATGCAATAGGTGTAGACAATCTATAACCATTATAAATCACTTCAAACGGTGCTTTCTTTGTGGCTGTGTGTGGTGTATTGTTATATGCAAACTGCAATAAACGTAAATGTGTATCCCATGTCTGTGGTTTAGAAATAGTGTAAGTACGTAAAAGATCTAAAATAGTACTATTAGTGGCTTCTATTTGTCCATTTGTTTCAGGATGAAATGCAGATGAAAAATCAATCTTTGTTCCTAGGTTAGCAAACAAAGTAATCCAAAAGTTATTACAAAATCTAGAATCGCGGTCAGAAATAATAACTTTTGGTAATCCATGATTAGTGAAAACAGTTTTCAAAAACCATTGTGCTGCCTGAGATGCTGTTAAATTTTTCTTGCATGGAATGAAATATGCTTGTTTATTAAACCTATCTACAACATTCCAAATCATATTATAGTTAGCTTTAGTATTAGGTAAACCAATAATAAAGTCCATAGAAATCTGTTCCCATGGTCTTGATGGAATAGATAAAGGCATTAGTAAACCATACTGTTTGCCATGATGTCTCTTAACTCTTTGACAAACCAAACATTCAGAAACAAAGTTAGATACATCAGTGTCCATATGTGGCCAATAAAAATCTTCAGTCAATGTACGCAAAGTAGATATAATACCTCTATGACCTTGATATGGAGGACAATGAATCTCATTCAAAACAAAAGATCTAAATGGAACTGTAACACATAATCTCTTTTCATAAAACATGAATCCATCATTGTAAGACAATGAATCAATAGGAATCCAGTTATTTCCAACTAATTGATTCCAATCAGCATGAAAAGTAATGTCCTGATGATAAGTATCTTTCATAGGAGTTAGAGAATCAAATGATATGACTTAGATATTATGAATAGTTGGTCTTCTACTTAAAGCATCGGCTACTACATTTTCTTTACCTGGTTGATATTGGATAAGGGGATGAAAACTCTGAATAAAAGTTTCCCATTCGATATGTCGATCAGATATTTGGGGTTGACTATGTTACACCTATATATATCATCTCTCACTTGACTTGGATCTCACCTATGTATACTAATTCTACATCAATATGAATCATTCTTTGGGAGCATGTCTTGTGTATCTCTCTCGTACACACTCTCTCTCTCAACATGGTATCAGAGCTATGGATGCGTAGCAACAACAAGAAAGATAAGTTGTTTATAATTGATTGAATTCTTTGCACAAGTGATGATTTGATACATGAACTTGTTCAAATTAGAAGTATTAGTTACAAGTGCTCTCGAATCCTGTCAAAACCGCTTGTCAATCGGAGTTCTAGATCAAAAGTTATGACAATTCAAGATTCAAGACAACAATTCTCCTCGAATCTACGATTCTTTATTTAAAACTGTAATTCTAATTATAGTTTGTTAATCCCCAATTACAAATCGTTAATCGCTCATCTTCGTTAATGATGTTGATTACGACAAGCAAACATCTTGCTATTTTTAGCGATGTTTTATTATCGTTCACGTTCTTTGCTCGACCGAAATAGCACTTTTCTTATACGCGTTATCTCGTCTTGCACATTACGTCTCTCTATTTTGGGCTTTCTTTTCAGTCACTCAATACTTTTCGTCGTTCTTACGTGCATCTCCCTATTTTGATTGTCTTGCGTCTCAACTACGCTTGTCTTGATCATGGTTTGTAGATTCTGCAATCTCATCTTATTTGTTTTCTCTCGACATACAAGCATGGCCAATTGCGTAATTATTAACAGATATCCGTCTGGCCAACATTTGGTTCCCTTCTTCCAAGGACAAGGCTTTCGTGGGTGGAAAGCAAAGATGATGCTAATTCTTAAAGGTGACGAATTGTTTGATATTGTTTTGGGCAACCTGTCTTACCCAATTCAACCTATTGATGTAATGAATAACAATTCTGTGATTACTGATGGCCCGTTATTTGAACAATGGAAAATTGGTCATACTGATTGGATTCATCGTGACAAAGCGGCTCCTCGTTATATATTGTCCGCACTTCCTGACTCACTTATGTTGGATGTCTTTCATCTGGAAACCTCTCATGCTATTTGGGAGTATCTTATCTCAACGTTTGAGAAGAAATCGGTCACCGAAATTTTATATCTCCAAACTTGTTTGAAGAATCTTCAATATAAGGTTTGTACTTCTATGCACTCTCATATCGAGGATTTTAAAGACATTATCAAATAGCTTGGTGCTGTCGGTGCTCCTGTTGCTAAAAATGAGATTGTTACTCAACTTCTTCATACCATCAAAGATCCTTTATATGACAATATCATCACTATTTTGTCTAACAAGGATGATATCCACTTTGACAAAGCATGTATATCTCTTATTGAATATTCTCAACGTCATGAGCATCATTTGGGAAAATCTAATGCTGTTTTGGTCACTCGTGAAAGCATCCCGTTTCACGTTTTTAGTAGGGTGGACGCTCTAATCAAGGTAGTAAATCTTCTCGTCTTGCTTATCCTAACAAAGATTGTTCTTATTGTGATAAGAAAGGCCATGTGGCTTCTGATTGCTGAGCACGTCAATATGATGAGGAGCATGGAGTTACTACAAAGCAACCTCGCTCATCCAAAAGTTTTCCTCCTTGTGATTATTGTGCACATATAGATCATCCATCTCGTCATTGTTATAAATGCAAATATGATGAAGAACGTTCTCAAGCTTATATTGTTCAACAAACTACAACTGATGATGATCATACTCATTAGGAGCTCAATTTCGTCCATCATGATATCTCTCCAGAAAAGGTACTTCATGTTCATGATGGTTCTCTACTCATCGTTGATTCAGGTGCCACTGGAAACATGACATACCAATCGCAATGGCTTCACAATTATCATTCTCTTCCTGTCAAGAAGTTTGTTTACCTTGCAGATGATACGACTTGTCAAGTCAAAGGAGTGGGTAATTTATATATGGGGACTGTTTCATCCACTAGAATATTAAGAGGAGTTCTTCATGTTCCAGATTTGCAAAGAAATCTTCTTTATGTTGCTCGTCTAGTTGATCTTGGTTTTTTTGTTGGCTTTGATCATAATCAATGTCGTATAGAGAAAGACGGACATACTATAGCAGTGGCTCCTGGACATGGTAATCTATTTGAGCTATCATTGAACGATACAGTTGCAAATTTTGTTACTGCCCCTGGAGATGCAGATTGCAAATTATGGCATCAACGATTTGCACACTTCGATTTTACCAAAATTCTTGATCTTTATCGTCATGGTCTTGTGCAAGGTATGGATCTTAAATCTCATCCACGTATGGGAATATGTGAGTACTGTGCACTTGGAAAACACCATCGTTCGCCTTTTCACACTTCTACTTCATCACATTCCTGTGCTCTCTTGGATTTGGTTCATACCGATATTTGCAGTCCTTTTCCTGCCACAAAGTCTCAATATCGATATTTTATAACTTTCATTGATGATTTCTAACGGTACACACATGTCTATCTTCTGAGGCTTTATCTATATTTAAACAATACAAGATAAGTGTGGAACTTCAAACTGGATTCTCTATAAACGCTTCGTAGTGACAATGGCAGTGAATATGTATCCAATCTATTTGATGACTTCTGTAAGGATCAAGGTATTCATCATGAGTTTAGAGTTCCTTATTCTCCTAAGAAAAATGGTGTTGCTGAGCGCAAAAATCGCACTATTCTTAATGCTATACATTGCATGCTTATACACTCTGGTTTGTCTCAAAAATTTTGGACTGAAGCACTTTTAACAGCCGTTTCTATTCAAAATCATCTTCCAACAACTGCACCTGCTGGTAAAATTCCTATAACAATCTGGACAGGGAAGACACCTTCAGTCTCTCACTTTCGCACATTTGGGTGCATTGTTTATATTCATGTGCCCAAGGACACTCGACATAAGTTGGATCCTCCAGGTTTGAAGGTTATTTTTCTTGGTTATTCAGATCATTCCAAAGGTTACAAATTTTATGATCCTTCTACTCAAAAGGTTATCATTAGTCATGATGCTATATTTGGTGAGAAGACTATGGGTGGCACATGGTCGTCAGATGTTTTAGATGATACACAGTCTTTGCTTAGTGCGCTTCCTTACTTGCTTTGTGAGTCTACTAATTCTGATGATCATAAACCTCCTTCACCTCCAAAGAAGATTGATGAAAATTTAGAGATCTATGTCAATATTCCTATTGAGATAGGACATGGATTCTATTCTATTGAATATGATGTCTTTGATGATGCTATGTCTATCCAAGAGGATCCAATATCGTATATGGAAGCTATCAATTCGTCTCAAAGGGATCAATGGCAAGAAGCTATGCAAGCTGAGTACGATAAGGTACATGGATTCTTACTGAACTCCCCCCAAATCGTGTTCCTATCAAATGTAAATGGGTTTATAAAACCAAGACCAAAGCTGATGGCTTGTTTGATAAGTTCAAAGCACGACTTGTTGCAAAAGGTTACTTGCAGATTGCAAGAGTAGATTATCAAGAAACATTTTCTCCCATTGTGCGCTCCACAATTGTTCGTATGATTTTGGTTTTTGCAACACTATTTGATCTAGAAATTCACCAAATGGATGTTAAAACGGCTTTTCTCAATGGAGATCTTGAAGAAGAAATCTATATGGAGCAACCTGAAGGTTTTATGATTGCAAGAAAGGAGCATCTTGTATGCCAGCTTCATCGCGCATTGTATGGATTGAAGCAAGCCTCTCGTGCTTGGTATATTAAGATTGATCAGTTCCTCACATCTAAAGGTTTTTTTGCATGTCGTCGATGCGAGGAGGCAGAGTCTTCAAGAAGAGTGGAGACTGACGACCATGATAGTAGCCCTCATGAAATGCCCCATCAAGTTGTAGAGGATGAGATTTCGGACAACATGATACACGATCTATTTTTGCAACCGGTTCGGGGAGAAGGTCACTCCATGAAGCCAGATGACCCACTATTTGTAGCATCATCTACTCCGTTGTATGAAGGTTGTGCGTACTCTATTCTTCGTGCGTCCTTGAGATATTTAACTTGCAAACAATTTATGTATGGAGTAATGTCAGTTTGAATGCGTTGTTGAAGTAGGTATCAATTCAGTTTGGCTTATGAATCGTAATATTAATTATTCTATTTTGAAATCAAACACAAATATATGTTGGTGGTTTTTTAACTCACTTTTAAAAATATATGTAGGTTATTATCACAAATGCTTCCAAAAGGAAACAAATTACATGCCAACTAAGAGAGAGAAAGCAAGACATTACTTGACATCTCTGGGAGGCCTCGATTATGTCAAGATCCATGCATGTGTCAATGATTGCGTCTTATTTCATAGGATTCATGAGTTCACACGAGAGTGTCCTGTTTGTGGTGAAACAAGATACAAAGTGGAGATGAAGTCAATGGATGTGCCTCGTAAGGTTTTGCGACATTTTCCGATTATTCCACGTATTCAACTTATGTTCAAGTGTAAGTCTATTGGAAAGCTCATGTCATGGCATGCTAGTCATCGTTTAAGTGATGGAAAATGGAGGATCCCTGCAGATACACTGACATGGCAACATATAGACAGTTTGTGGCCCGTTTTCAAAGAAGAGCCAAGAAATTTGAGATTTGTTTTAGGTATGGATGGAATCAATCCATTTGGCATCAAAAGCATATCATACAGTGTATGCCTAGTGGTATTGGTAAACTATAATATTCCTCCATCCATGGCAATTAAAAAGGGACATGTAATGTTGTCCCTTCTGATTCCTGGAAAGCATATGGTAAAAAAAATGGACATTTACTTAGAGCCTTTTATTTAAGAGTTAGAAATGTTATGGGAAGGTATTGAGGTGCAAGATACAAGCGCATCTACATCCTCTAGAGATTTCACTTTGAAGGCCATGTTGTTGTGGACAATGCACGACTTTCCAGTATATGGAGAGTGTTCAGTACATGTATATAACTCTATATTTGAAATTCAAGACTTGAATCAATTGCATGGTATAAATTCACTTGTTTGTTCACGTTTAACCACATCAGGATATCATGTCTGTCCTATTTGCAGTCCCTCTCTAGTTTCCTCTAGGCCGGCACATTTAAAGAAGGTTATCTATGACAATCATCATTGATTTCTTCCTATTGAGCATCCCAAATATGTTCTCTCTACTAATGGAATGACTCCACAATCTCTAACCATTCGAGATTGGAAGGAGAGATGGATTAATGCCGACAGCCACCCTCCACTTGGCATGAGTCGGTAAGAAGTATATTTCTCTTGATTGACTTTAAAGTATTTAGTATGATGAATTGTTTACATAATATATTATTTGTATGTTTGGTTCTCTATATTTTTTCGTCTTTCGTATTGGACTAAACTCAAGATCAATTACTTGCTAGACACCATGAACATATTCAAAAATGTTGTATCTACATTATGTGATCACTTGATAGGGGCTCATGATTCAGTCAATGTAAGGGAGGATTTACGTAACATTGGTTGCATGAGACAAGCCTGGCCACGCATTGGACCCAAAGGAAAGATTGAGCTATCCCATGCACCTTGGATACTACGAGGAAAAAATAGTGAAGGAATAGATATGTAGCTTTCGAACACCCACAGGATGTATGAGATGTCTCAAGGGAGCCTTCATAAAGAAAAAGAAAAGAGGTGTGGAGCAACTATCTGGTTTGAAGTCCCACGATTGGCACAAAATGATTCAAGTAAGGGTATCTCTAACCATGAATATAGTAATCAGTGGAGTAACTATGTGTAAACTTTGGGATATAATGAATTTTTCCTAAACTAATCATTTGATCTATAAATATTATTTACATTCAGTTCGTACTTCCTACTAGCATATCCCATTGTGTATCCAAGGATGTACGTGATATCATTTACAAGATGGGAGAGCTTGTGAGGTGTGTATACATTGTATTTTTTCATTATATATTGCATACATTATGTAGTGAACTTTTTTAAAATTTTACAAAAAAATAAACAATTGTCAAATACATCCTGACAGATACGTGAGCTCCAAGGAAATTGATCCAAACACATTGCAAGATGCTCGAGTATTATCTGTTGAGGTGGTTTGTTTGGTGGAGGAAATTTTTCCTCGCTCCATTTTGACTACTCAATTACATTAACTCATACATTTGATTGATGAGATTGCACTTTGTGGGGCAGTTCATGCAAGGTGGATGTTTTTTCTTGAGCGCTTCATGAAAACCTTGAAAGATTTTGTGAGGCAAAAAGCACGGCCTGAGGGAAGCATGGCTGATGGTTGGTTAGTGCAATCATCCCTTGTTTATATCTCTGAATATCTTGCTAAAGTGGACCCCTCTCAACCATGACTATGGAAAGATGATGAAGACTTGAGGATGACCTCTCTAATACCTTAAGGAAAAGGAATGAGTAAAGTGCTAACAAAGGAAGAACTTCATAAGTTAAATAGTTTTTGTGTGCTCAATAGTGATGTAATGAGAAAATGGGTGACAGTATATAATGAAGCAAGGGCAAGAAAAAAAAGCAAAAGATAAGCATTTTGCACTAGATATGGATGTAATGTCTCATTTCCAGATCATCTAAATGCACTCCCACGTCATATTGATATAGATTGGTTACATGAGGAAATGGAGAGAATGGAAAAAGAGGAGAAAATTAATATATCTCGAGAAGAGTGGGAATACGCACAAGGTTGCTTATCAAAGGTGAGACATACTATCAATTAATTTGTTTCTAGTTATATTTTATATAATAAATTGACATGTTTGATCTTAATATTTTACTACTAGTGCACATTATTCAATGCTATTTGGTGTGAGGGTAGACATCTTCGAACTCAACGTATAGATGAAAAGAGAAACACCCAAGATTGTGGTGTCATTGCTCACTTCGAGGATGCCAATGGTACCATGGAAGGTTATTGTGGCTTGATCTAAGATATTTTGAAGCTTGACTTCAGACGATTCTTTATATATGTACTGGATGTGAAGTGTTTTAAAGAAGTGGTAACAAATGGTGAGCTTTGCACAATCAGACGTCATCCAAGTGGTTTTGTAATCATTGACTCTAAAAAATTTCACCAAAACAAGAATGACACATTAGTACTACCTCAATAATGCGAGCATGTATATATGTAAAAGCTATTTTTAAAATATGTATACATGTGATACATATACACAATATAATAAGTATTTAAGTTTCTTGCTTTTGTTTTTCAAATATAGGTTGTGTATCATCCAATAATAAACAATAACTGATGGTGATATGTCATCCCTATATCTAATCATTCAAAACCAATATATGGTAATATTACCGACATAGAGATAGCAGATGATAATCCAACAATTAATGATGATGTACATGATGACACCATAATGGATGATATGCGTGATATAGTACAAGATGAACCTCGTGAGGATGTTCAAGGAAACACACAAGAGGACAATAATGTGGTTGATGATGATGAAGTTATTGAGCAATATAGCAACACATCTGATAGTGGGATAGACTTATTTGTTTCGTTACCTCTTGGCAACATAGACCTAGAAGTAGATAGTTTAGCAAGGGCTGATCTCATTGAAGATGAGATGAATCATTCACTGTAACATACTTAATTCTCTTAATGATTCAATGTGTATTCTTAATTCTATGGAAAATATCATATGCACATGTATATACTCAAGAATCAATAGTCAAGTTTAAAGATAAATTAAATTTTCCATAATAAAAAGAAAGTATTTTTTATCTTCAAGTAGAGAAATTACGAGATACATGCAATGCTTGCTACTAATTGTATAATAAGGTTTGTGTCACTTGCCGCTAATTAGTTATATCAGGCTTGTCAACTGGAAGAACTACCATTCATTAGAGAGCAATCCAAAAATAATTATTAACTCTGATTTTTTTAATATATTAAGTCCAATTTCAAGTGGTTTAATAATTACACGTTTGAAAACGCGTATGTATTCGCGTCTATCTACGTGGATATATAGGGGCAAAATTCACATCTATTTACATGCTCTTTTACACGCGCATATAGACGCAATGATAGACGCCCCTGACTTTGGGCATCTAACATGTGCGTCTATGACTCATTTTTGTTGTGGTGATACCCAGCTCTGGCTCCTTTTCTTCACCTGAGACAAACTCATAAAGGCCCTTTCCAATGAGAAAGTTCGTCACACGGAACTTCCATGAAGGGTAGTTGTTCTTGTCGAGCTTCTCAATAATCGGATTTCCACTGTTCTGTGCCATTATCACAAACAAGGATATAACACATCAAGCTACTCTTCTGCAATCTTCCACAACACGTGCACAATAATACACCAAGAAATCTTTTTCAGTGATTGCTCAACAGTACATGTAATCTGCAACATGTTTGCAGATAAACCTTATGTTTGCTTCCTACAAACACCTCAAAAATTACAGATTCGCAATCTATAACCTACGCACCCACTTTTGATCAATACAGCTGAGATCACAGTGTACCCTGAAACTATTGTCTGCAACCTTGCAGCTCTAAAACGGGACCTAAAATGGCCTCAGACGCCCAAAATAACTGCGGAAAAGCCCTAAAGGGCCTATTTGCAGAATATACGGTGATCTGCTTGCACAAAAAATCTCACAAAAATCTGAGATTTTTGCTCGATCCTACTTCCGGTGCCTCCACAGGCACTATCCAAGAGAGAGAGTGGAAGAATGGAAGAGCTTCTTACCCATGGCTTGCTTGCTCGAACCTTGCTTCTTCTCCTTCACTTCAGCCTTCTAAATCAGCCTCTCTCATACACTCAAGAACACAAGAAGAGAGATGGAGGCCAAAACTTTTTCTTGCTGGTTTTTTCTTCTTCTTCCACTCACTATACAATGTATACCAAGTATAGATAAGATACAACATAAAGGAAAGTGGTCTAGTAAGTCAAACAGTGCATAACCAACCACACTAATCGACTGGCACGATGTCTTTGCTAGCTGTAGATAGGTGTAACAAACTAAATACAATAAGTGATAAGTCAATGGCTATGTGAGTATCATAATGACCACCAACGTGCTAAGTGTAGACGTACATACCCATCTAGCCAGGCGGTCCATCATCAATGTCCGCACATGTTGAGCTTGCCATCTGAACATGTGTGACTTTGGAAAATTTTTCTAAATTTTGGAAAGGATGAATCTAAGTTCAAAAGAGATAAAACAAATGGAAGAAGCAGTTGTTGAAGACTGAAGAGAATACTGAAGTGACAAAGACAGTAGTGAGCTATGAAGAGACACTGTAGTGGCTCTGGTGCCTCTTCGCATCAAACATACATCTTGGGAAGTGCATCCACGATCTAAGAAGCATTATTGAGAGTCATTATTGAGTATTGTAGTGAGGATATGATGTACTATTGAGAGAGAGAGAGAGAGAGAGAGAGAGAGAGAGAGAGAGAGAGAGAGAGAAAACCAGAGATAGCCAATTCTATCAAAACAGTATATCTGTATATGAGAGATTGATAGAGAAAACTATGAAGACATTGAAAATTAATACTATGTGATTGATTTCCATTCAAAAATGGTGTATTCCTTTATGTTCCTCGTTCTATTGATGGATTCTATGAAGGTGTTGAAGATTATGGTTGATTCTATCAAATCCATGGAAGATATCTGCTATGATGCTACATGAAGATTTACTATTTTCTTTGTTTTGGTCATCAAAAAAATAAAATAAAATCTTGTCGATGTTACAAGATAGATTTTCTTGTAGTAGAATCCCCTTTTCCTTGGTGTTCCTCTTGGGGCTCCATGTTTTTGGTGTGCAGCCGGAGAAACTTGCAATCAACAAGCACCAGAAGAGGCTAAAAATGAAGGAAGTGGCATTGCCAAGAAGAGGAGAATTCAATGGATGTTTGCAAAGTTCCTTCTTCCATTGAAGAGTTGAAGATTCTTATTGCCAAAGCCACTTTTCACAAGAAGTTCATCCCACAATGGGGAAAACATATTACCATCATGATGCATGCTCTATGTGGTGGACTATTTCCTCTTCCTGGTGAGGCAACAGAAAACTTACATCTTGGTGGCAAATTGTTTGAAAACAAATTGAAGAGTGGAAGCAGAGAGAATGACTATCCATGGAAGATTTGGTATTCATTGAGAAGTTTCTAGACATCATCAAGTGGGAGATTGTGAATAAGCTTTAGGAGTCGTGGTCAGTGGAGGTTCACCAAAACAAGAAGGAAAATAGTTGGAATTTGTTCGTGGATGCTCAATAGCAAGATATGTGGGATGCTTGGTGCACTGACAATCTTTTATTTGCCCAATTAGCAACCCATTGGAAGTTGGTAAATAGAGTGTTTTTCACAACATACATAGTTAAAACCATCAGAAGCTGGCATTATTATAATGTTGGCACAACAATGATCCTAAGAAGAATGAGTTTTGAAACTTTTAGAATGGAATATCTCCCCCTCTGTAGTGGTTTGAAAGCCAAATTTAGAGATGTTGAAAAGAAGGAAGTAGAGGAGATGTTGGCCAAAGAATCCCCCAGAGACTAAAGCCCCTCTTTGATTCTATTCTGTTGAGTACTGAACAACTGGTTGGAGCCAAGCCCCTAATAAATGACGCAATCAAGAGGCAAGCGTTAGAATGAGTCCAGATGTACGTAGGAAGAGAGAAGGCAAGAATCAAATCTGAGAACGAGCTCGCAGCAGAAGCCTTCTTTGAGGCCCTAAAATCACTCTTTATAGAAGTCCCCATGGCAACTCAAGGTCCCCTTTCTAGTCAGATTCATCTTGGAAATATTTCAGCAAATGTAGTCCTATTGCCAGTTTTTAAGGGAGAGTATAATGAAGACCCTGATCTTCATGTAGCAGAATTTATGGTAGCATGTGTGGCTAACAATGCCAGAACCCGTAAGCATTGGTTAGAGATATTCCTTGCCACTTTCAAAGGTGTGGCGTTTTAGTGGTATGAGAGACAAGCAGCAAAAACTTTTGGCACTTGGGAGTTGGCCTTCCTCACTAAATTCAGGCTTGAAGGTTTTGAAGAGCAAATGCAAGAGGAGTTCATGAACCTAAGTCAGTCATCTAGAGAAAGAGTAGAAGCTTATGTCTTGCGAATGGAATCCATCCTGAAGAGATGGAGTAACCATCATTTGGAAGAAGGCATTCAGAAAGGAGTGTTCCTTAGAGGCCTACAACCAGAAGTTCACAAGTTTGTGGAATTGAGAAGACCAGTCAATCTGCAAGTTGCAGTGGAAGATGCAAGATTGTATGATTAAGTTGAAGCAAGGTTGTCAATGACTCCAGGAAGAGGAATCTTACCTTCTCCCATGCCAGGAATGGTATACCCACCAAATGTAGTCCCATGGACAGTTTCGTAACCCTATCCCTAGATGTAAACAGTGCCGCAGTATAATGCACCTAATTCAATATGGTCGCCATAGATGAAAATGCCTCAAATGATGGTTCAACCACAATAACAATGGCCTCAAACAGTTCCTTCAATGGCGATTCAACAATAGTGGAACCATACCAACTGGAATCAACAATCCCAAGTCTCAACAAGAGCTCTAAATCAAAACCAGACTAAAGGACCTTCTGGATCAACCCAACCACTGTATGCAGCAATAGAAAAGGGTTATATCTCCTCGAATTGTCCAAACCCTAGATGATCTGTGGATTACAAGCCCTTATGTAGCCGATGTGAAGGAGAACGCCACACTGCAAAGGACTGTCCAAGTCCAGTCCCTGTAGAGGCCAATGCCACTGATAGGTAACAAAAGGTACAAGAGCCTGCCTCCAATTTGGTAGAGTTGGAAGTTGCTGCTATCACGCGTGCCAAGAAGAAGGAACCAGTTGTTTAGAACAAAAATAATTTCCCTGCCAAGACTGTGAAGTTCAACATGCCAATAGAGGGACAAAGCAGTACAGGACATAACAATGCAATACAGAGCACTGTAGTGCCACAGAGAGTCATAGAGATAGTCCTCAAAATAGGACCAAATGTCCAAGAGATAGATGATATAGAAGCACTTCTAGAAACAGAGGAAATGTTGATGTTGCCATTTCTAGAAGAAAAAGGAAAGATGAAAATGGGTGTAGCCCCATTCCCGAGCAAGCTGGAGAAGCCCATGGATCCTATCAAAGAATATGACTTGGTAAAAGACCTAGACACTTTTAAATCTAACGACAATGATCCCGTCTCCCAACTACCGAAAGAAATTCAAAAGCATCTTGACAAGAAGACGCGGATAAAATATTGCTCCCCCAACAACAATAAAGTCCAACAAAGCCATAGAACCTGCGAAGGAAGTAGATGTGGCTAACACCTTCCTAGATTCTTGAACCCTAGAGATTAGTGTATGGATAGAAGGATGCTTCATTTTAGATGCATTGATTGATGGAGGCTCATCATCAAACATAATGACGGATGTGACAATGAAGGACTTAGCATTGCAAGGAATTCAACCTATATAGTGGCTTATCAGATTGGCAAACCAAAGCATAATTAAACCGTTGGGCATCCTCCCATAGACATATTTGGTGGTCAAACCAAATTCTTATGGGACCTCATACCCTCTACTGTTGGGAAGACCTTGGCTTTTTGAAGCGAGAGCAAGGACGGATTGGTTCAAAGAACCTAACCCTAGGCAGAGGACCCAACAAAGTGGTGTTGAAATTGTATGGATTGCAAAAAGGCAATGGATCCACATCTATCGAAGTCATAACTGACTCCTCCAATGAAGTAACAGATGGTACATCAGGAGACGAAGAGGTTGTTAAACAAATCTTTCCCAAGAAAAAAAGGTACAATCCCTACTAGTGGGCACTGTAAGCCAACTTCTAAGGGAAGCAAAGTCCTTCTCCATTGGAGAATGCATCCTGCCTCAACTAGAATTGACTTTTGAAATCACCTTTGACAGTGAAATAGAAGCATGGATGTACTGTTCTCCCTATTACATGGCAGTTGTAGAGATAGTAGTAGAGATAGAGCCGAAGACAGAAGCAGAAGGAGAAACAGACATAGAAGCAGAAGATCAGTTCTTCTCCTACAGAGCCTCTACAGAAGCAGAGACAGAGCCTCCAGAAGAAGAGGATGAAAATGATGAGGAAGAAAACGAAGCAGGTTATGAAAGTGTAGTTGAAGAAGATCCTTTGACAGTGGATGATCTTGTCGATGTCCCTACAGAGACCTCAGAGGCCAAAGATCTGAGGGTGTTGGATAGAATGACCATGGTTCCATTTGGGTTGGCCAATGGACCACAAAGTATGCAAAATATGCATAAGCAATGGATCAAAGGCACAAAAATTATGTTCACCAATGGCTCCTGTCGCCCTGACCATTCAGTCCAGAGAAAAGATGATGATGATGCCCCATGCCAACAGAAGCCAGAGCTGTCAAAGCCTCGATTTCTAGAAAGTTCGTGCTATGTGATATTCCTTGACGCATCCTCTGAAGATGAATCCTTGAGTCCAGAAGAAATCAACACTCACATAGAAGCAAACAAAGCTTTGATACCCTTCTAGCAACCTCAACAGACAAATGAGTCATCTGTTCAGAAGGAGGACACTGGTTCTAGTGGAACATCAGACGATGACACTACTCCCTTGAAAGAGTCAGACCTCTATTCAGAAGCAATCCGTGGGACATTTATTGATGAAGTGGAAGGTGAAAGACAAGTAATATTCTTGGATACGGACGGTACTGAAGGTCACTTGAAAGTGGGTCTCAATCTTCCAGAAGAGGAACTAGTGGTCATGTGAGATCTACTAAAGGAGAACTTAGACGTGTTTGCTTGGTCATATAAAGATCTAAAGGGGATTGATCCCATAGTATGCCAACATTACATTGACCTAGAGCTTGATGCCAAACCTGTAAGGCAAAGACAAGGCATATGAATCCTAATTATTCTGCTCTGGTGAAGGTTGAATTATTGAAACTTCTTGAAGCCGAGTTCATTTATCCCATGGCTAACAGTGAATGGGTTTCGCCCATTGTGGTAGTACCCAAGAAGAATGGGAAACTTTGAATATGTGTATACTTTCAAAAGCTCAATTTGAAGATGAAGAATGATTATTTCCCTATCCCTTTTAAAGACCAACTATTGGACATAGTAGCAGGTCATGAGTTGTATTCCCTCTTGGATGGATTCAGCGGATATAACCAAGTCCAAATCGTAGAAGAGGACCAATCCAAAACAACCTTCACCACAGAATGGGGGACCTATGCCTATAGAGTGATGCCATTTGGGCTCTATAATGATCCTACCACCTTCCAACGAGTAATGATGGCTACCTTTTAGAATCATTTGCATGATTTCTTGAGGTGTAGCTTGATGACTTTTGTGTCTATAGTCTGATCCGTGAGCATTGGGAACGCCTAGAGCAATGTTTTGATAGATTCCGAGATTATGGGATTTCTCTCAACCCTGACAAATGTGTCTTTGGCATCTCATTAGGAGTTATTTTAGGCCGTATTGTCTTTGCACAAGGGATTGCAACAGACCCGGCAAAGATTGATGAGAAGATTGCTGCCTTGGCAGCACCAACAAACCTCGAGCAATTGAGGGGATTTATTGGCAATGTGGGCTACTACATATGATTTATTGCACATTTTGCAACCAAGGAGCCCCTCTGCACAAGCTCCTAAGGAAAGATGCCGATTTTCTTTGGACTGATGACTAGGAAAAAGCCTTTAATACCCTAAAATAGTGCCTTATCCAAGCACCTAGCTTGCATCCTCCTAAATGGACGAAGGAGTTTCATGTGCACACAGATGCATTAGTCGAGGGGCTAGGTGCTGTTCTATGTCAAAAGGGCCCCTCTAAATTAGATCAACCAATATATTATGAAATTCAAAAGGTCTTTGATAGGGAACAAAACTACACAGTGACAGAGCTTGAGTGCTTGGCAATGTTGTTTGCACTAGAGAAGTTTAGACACTATCTACTATCAACACATTTCAAGTTCTACGTGGATCATGAAGCCATGTCCTTCCTAATGAACAAAGTAGATGTTAAAGGACGACTGATGAGATGGTTTCTCCTATTCCAGGAGTTTGATTTTGAAGTGGTCACTAAGCCTGGCCGTCCCCATGTCCTAGCCGATCATCTATCACGGATCCCTCAAATTACAGAAGAGGAACAGGATGATCCAGACCTTCCTCATGCTTCCTTGTTTCTAGTTAAAACAATTACTCCCTGGTATGCAGACATAGCCAACCTCCTGGCAACTCAACAGTATCCTCCTGGCATCTCAAGCCCTGAGAAGAAGAAGCTTTTGTTAGAATCAACCCCCTACACTTTGCTAGGCAGTGCAGTGTACAAGAGAGGTAAAGATGAAGTGCTACGAAGATGTGTTGCAAGGGATGAAATCCGCATAGTATTGAAAGCATGCCATGATGAACCATGTGATGGACACTTCGCAGGAGAAGAAATAGCCAGGAAGGCTCTGTTAGCGGGATAGTGGTGGTGGCTGACCCTCCACAAGGATGCACATGACTACTGTAAGAGATGTGATGCTTGTCAACGGATGGGGAAACCCACCAAAACAAGTGCCATGCCATTGGAACCCATTCTTCCCCTAAAGCCGTTCGAGAAGTGGGGGATTGATTTTGTGGGTTCCATTGATCCACCCACCAGATGGAAGCATAATAGATACATCTTAGTATGTACGGATTATGTCACAAAGTGGTGTGAAGCTAAAGCTCTAAAGTGGGACAATGGTAATAGTGTAGCCTTGTTCATGTACTAGAATAGTATCACCCGTTTTGGCAGTCCCCTTGCGCTGGTAAGTGATAGAGATACTCATTTCCTTAACAAAATCATGGAGGAGCTGACGAAGCTATATAAGATCTGCCATCGCAAGTCCACTCCTTACCCTAGAGCCAATTTCCAAGTTGAAGTCACCAATCGCATCCTTTGCTCGATCCTGACAAGAACAATTGTTGAACATCATTGCGACTGGGATGATCCACTTACAGAGGCCCTCTGGGCATACAGAACCTCCCATAAGGGAGCTACATGACAGACCTCTTTCTAGCTAGTGTATGGTACAAAAGCCGTCTTCCCTATTGAACTAGAATTGCCCTATTTGCGAGTGGCAGTTGAAGAATGCTTGGGAGATGATGAGTCACTACAATGCTGCCTCCTACACTTGGAATGCTTGGATGAGATATGGCGGATGGTCCTACAGTGCATGGAAACTACTCAAGTGCATTGCAAGGCCTATCATGATAGTTTTATCAAGCACAAGGAGTTCAAAGAAGGTGATCTTGTCCTAGCCTATGATTCGAGATTTGGCAAGTTTCCTGGTGGATAGGCCCATACAATGGTGCAAACTGTTGATGCCTCCAATGATCCTTTCCTAATCAATGGCTATTGTCTGAAGTACTTCCCTCCTTGGGGAACTTGACAATCACAATCGACCTACCCGTCCCCTTTTGGGCATCGCACTATCCTTCTCTTCGTGCTTCTGATAGCTCTTACGATTCTCCTCATGAGACGGTCTCATTCTGTTAGCCCCTCATAGATATCTCTCAACCTGACCTTGTTCTCTTATCGTTTGATCCAACAATAGTGGCGAGGTTGGTCCTAACCCATGGTATTTCTGCCATTCTCTTTATTAACAAGAAAAAAACAAAGAAAAAAAAACCAAAAAAAGATAGAAAGAATGAATGAAAAAAAAAAAACAAAACTCTTATGGGAGAAAATGAAGAAATTCCCTATCATAACATGTCTCATTCCAAGAAAAGGTGGCAACACCCTTGAGCGAGAAGCTAACTGTGGAAAAGGTGGTAATGCCCCGTAGTTCTGGATAGCTGCCTCACGAGCCGCATCTTTTCAGCAAGTAATTTGAAGCCACCTCCCTTGGCGCGCTGTCTCTGCAATATCAATCCGTTTATCCTTCTTTTAACAAACAATCTTTCTTACAAATCATTGAAGTACGAGACTTGTTAGCTGGCTCCGTGGGTATGCCTTGTCTTCAAGATCCTGATGACAACAACAGCCGACATGATCTTCATCACCAACCCCTTAAGTGATGTGAGCTTTCATCCTAACAGGATGGGGATGTGAGTATGGGCTTCCCTTTGTATCTATCAGAGCAGAGGGTGGGGTGAGTTTCCATTTTTTCCCTTCAAACCAAATGAGAAGCGAGATGTGTGAATTGAGTATTGCACCCATGGGATGGGCCTCTCAATGCATAACGCATGATCTGTTCCTGTGCATTGCACCATAAGGCTCCCTGGCCTTCCTTCTTGCACTATATGCGGGCATGATGCACAGTTGCACCATCAAAAGTGCACAAGGCATACAAGCTCTGCACAAGTGACAGTGAGGATTACATTAATGGGTTTCAAGAATGGGCTACCCTCTGTATCTTTCACGAATGTTTCTTCAATTAAGTATTGAGAGGTGAGGATTGAGGGACGCTACGATAATTGGAGTTTGGTACGTTCCCATTTCCCTATGCACACACGGGATGGGTCTCTGCCAACAACACAGGACACGTCACTTTATTCTGTACACGGTATTGCAAGGCTCCCTGGCCTTCCTGTGCTTGCATTTATGCCAGAGGGGTTGGACGCACTAATGCACCATCAATTGTGTACCCTAGCATACTCCCTCTGCACCACACCCTTGTCGATTATTCCAAAACCGGGTGTGAGATCTAGGTTTCCATCAATATTCACTCGAGTGATGTAAGTTATGGGTCGAGTGACTGTTCTCTTATCCCATCTGAGTGCTAGTGAGCTGAGTGACTATCCTTTGTCAATGACACCTCCCCCAACAAGCTTCATCAACCAGCTACCTCCCTAGATGTTGCTACATGATCCTTGCCATGCTGGCCGAATGCTGGTGGAGCAAGCCGTGGTGCCTCCTATAGCCAACTCCAATCCTTCTGTAGCAATGATGGTTCCTTCGACCATACGCGAAACGGGCCAAGTCTTTCTAACCTTCTCCTTATGCTTGCAAGTGTATGTCATGTTTTAAGTGTGGGGGCACTAGAGTCCAGTCGATTGACGAGTCTTAGGTTATGTTGCTACATCTAACCCTGCTCGGTAAGGTCTAAAGTGTGGAGACGTGTCCCTGTGCATCTGTTCTGCATATCATCATGAAAATACATCTATCCACCTCCAAATGCACAAATTTATTTTTTATGCTCTGATGGGGTCCCTTCCCCACTCATCCGTTCTATTTCACCCTGTTCTCGAGGTTGTTCCTTGTTCGTTTGCCTTTATCCTTTGTTTTGCCATTTTTCCATGTGAACGCGCCCTACATTCACTGAGACTCACATCCAACCTTATAGCCTTGTTTGTCCCTTCAAACTGGCCTTTTTTCTTTTTATATACCCTTGTTTGGCCTTATGGTTCATCCGCTATCCCATTTTGAACAGTTTTATGTTTTTCTATGTGAATGCTTCCTACATTCACTAGACCTGATATCTAACATCATAACCCAGTTCGTACCTTTGACTGCAACACTTTTCCTTTTTACATTCCCTTGTTCGGGCTTACCATTTTTGAGTTATTAATTTTTGAAGCAATTCTCGCTCATTGGATATATTTCCATGTGAATGCGCCCTTCTCGCTTCAAAACAATAATCTAACGTACCAACCCTATCCTGCCCCTTCTCATGGACACATTTCCTTTTTACACCCTGTCCTTTCACTATAATGGGTTGTCCGTTATTAATTTTTGCGAGTTTTCGTGTCTTTTTTGTACGTTGTTTTGTAATTTTTCCATGTGAACCTGCCCTACTCTTTTCAGAATTCCATTCTCACTGGAGCGCATTGTTAGGCCACCCTTCCTACACAATTTTTCTTTTTTCTCTACCCTGTTTCACCATCTCGATTTTTTGTTATTAATTTTCATTGGTGTTTTTTAGCTTCATTTTCTTGTTTCTTCCATGCGAATGCCTTCTAATCCCATCCGAACTAAGATTTAATGTGATAGCCCTGATGATTATATTTTCCAGATATTTTTCCTTTTTTGCTGTCCTCTATTCCGGTGCATGGATCATTCCATATTAATTTTTGAATCCCTTTTCGAGTACGATTTTTGGGTTTTTTCCATGTGAACACCCTGATTTTGCCCTGAAACCCATGTTATATTTTTCTATCATCTTCCTCTCATCTCTGGACACATTTTTCCTTTTTACGGTCTTTCGATCCGGTGTATGGTTTGGGTTTTATTCATTTTTCTTCTTCTTGACATGTGACCGCATCTCTCATGTCGTGTGTGAACGTGCATGTTTTTGGTTTTCACTGCCTCGGACCGCCCTCTAGCCTCTGTGCCTTGCATGTCACCGTCCCCGCCTTGTCTGATCCCATCGATGCATTTCTTTTTTCTTCTCTCCTGCCCCACGCATGCGTACGGGACACATGTGTGTTCCCTTTTTATTGTCTTTCAAAACAAAAACTAAAACAACCCCACACAAAAAACACCCAAAAAAACAAAACAAAACAAAACAAAACCAAACAAATCAACAAAACAAACACATAATAATCATTTTAAAAAAGACACACACAAACAAACAAAACAAAACAACACACCCAAAAAACAACAACAATCAAAAAAACAAAACAAACATTACTAACAAAAAAAAAACCAAAAAAAAAAAAACCACACACAATCCACAAACCAATAACTCAATCAAATTTTTTTTTAAAAAAACACACAAAAACCAACAAACAAAAACAAAACTCACAAACATTCCTAACAAAAAAAAAACCAACTACTTACCTGTTCGGCCGCATCCTCTATCGCCTCCCCTTCCTCCATCGTCCTCTCCCATCCTCATCCTCTTCTTCCATCGCCTCCCCTCCCTCCATCGTCCTCTCCCACCATCGTCTCCCCTTCCTCCATCGCCCTCTCCCACCATCGCTTCCCCTTCCTCCATCGTCCTCTCCCATCCTCGTCCTCTTCTTCCATCGCCTCCCCTCCCTCCATTGCCTCCCCTCCCTCCATCGTCCTCTCCCACCATCGTCTCCCCTTCCTCCATCGCCCTCTCCCACCATCACCTCCTCTTCCTCCATCGCCCTCTCCCATCCTCGCCCCCTCCCTCCATCGGTCCATCACCACCTCATCATCTCCCTCCCTCCTCCTGCATCTTCGCTTCCTCCGCCACCTCCAGCCTCTTCTCCCTCTTGCCTTCTTCGCCACCTCTCACCTTCCACCTCCCCTTCCGCTACTCCGCCTGCATCCGCCACCCTACTGCTGCCGCTCTGCCCGTGCCCTCCTCTCCTTCCCACCCCTTCCTCTTCGCCCCGTCGCTTCCTCCTCCTCTCGCGGCCTCCTCCTTCCTTCTCCCATCCCTCCCCTAGTTACCTACCTGACCTAGACCTAACTAACTTAGTTAACTTACCTAGCCTAGACCTAACTAACTTAGTTAACTTACCTAACCTAGTTAACTAACTACTCTAGTTAACTAACATGACTTAGTTCACTAATGTGCCTTAGTTCACTAACCTGACCTCGTTAACTCCCCTACCCCTAATCCAACTAACCTACCCTGGTCACACCAACCTCTCCCCCACCTCTAACTTAACCCCACTTTCCCCCCTTCTAGCCCCCTTTCCTACCCCCACCCTCCACACGCAAGCCACTTACTACTTGGTGGTTCCATGTCTATGTGTGTTCGCACGGGTGCTGCGGCTTCTTCGCATGATCGGGAGTGACAGCGGGTGTTCCCAAACGCGTAAGGACACGCGTTTGGTCTTCTCCGTGCGGTGGTGCATGATGTCCCCGAGCACACATAGCTGTTCACACACAGCCCATATATCTCTTTTGATTTACTACAAACCCGAGAAAAATACCTTAAAAATACCTAAACACACTTAAAACATTTAAAAAATCATGAAAATTCAATTAAAAAACAAAAAATTTACTGAAAAAATCATTCCTAAATTGGGTATTTTTTTGGCTAATCTTGCACATAGTTGTTCACACACAGCCCATGTATCTCTTTTGATTTACCACAAACCCCAGAAAAATACCTAAAAAATACTTTAAAACACTTAAAAAATTCATAAAAATTCAATTAAAAAACAAAAATTTTACTAAAAAATCATTCCTAAATTGGGTATTTTTTTGGCTGATCTTGTTGAGTATAATACAAAGACTTAATTGCAAAAAAATTAACAATATTTAAAATCCTTTTAAAACTCACTAAAAATTGAGAAAATTTCATTAAAAATCCCTAAAAAGTAGAATTAAATTTAAAAAATTTACAAAAAATTCCATCAATGCATTTGAGTACTTTTGAAATATTTTAAAAGCTGAAAACACCTTGGCACATGATTATCCTATTATTTTTGGACCCAAATGATAAACTTTTAATGTAAATTCATTAAAAAACTATTTTAAATGCTAAAAATAAACTGTAAAATTATCAAAAAATAATAATAATTACAAATACATTGTTGAAGCTTGATGGTTTCATTTTCAATTAGGTTTCATTGATACTCTAATAAATTAAACATTTTAAAATAAAAAATATTTTTAAAAAAACACAAAATACAAAATCAAAACACACCTAAATTATAATTAAAAAATATACTAATAACAATCTCACCCAAACACTAATGAACATTGCCTAAACCAAATGTGATCCCACTAACATTGCCTTGATATTTATTTTGTTTTTGTTTTTTTTCAAATACTAAGGTTTTTTTTCCAGTTAGTGGTTTTTGCTTTTTTGTTGGATTCCTTGCATTTGGGACTACTCAGTGCGCTCTTAGTCTCTTGCATACACACCCCTACTAGGTATTTATTTTTTGTATTTTATTTATTTTGGGTCATCCCTTAACCACAATTAATTGTTAAAATGAACTTTATTCATTCACTTTTCCATGCGCGCTCGCGCCAAACACACATTTTTCTAATAACATAAAATCAACCCGCCGTTCACTTTGCACGCGCTATGTACGCTTTAAAGGCACTTTAATTTTAAATAAAAACAAACCAACCGTCACAAAAATGCACGCGCTGAAAAAGAAGAGCGCTTCAAACACATTAAATTTTTAATCAATCAATATGCATTTAGAGACCTGAGTCTGGGGATCACAATCCAGGTTTCGTTAAAAGCACCGTTTCACATTAATAAATTGTAACTAACATTTTAAAAATGAACTGTCGTTTTCTTATTAAGGTTTAAAACCTAATAAAATTTCAACCATTGTTAATCATTTCTTAAAATAAACCCTTCACTAAAATCATTCCCCTCTCATTGCACTTTTTTACCTTTTTAATAAATGCGCTTCATGAGATGGGTACGTATAGTCCTTTAAGCTAATATTGTTTATCAAAGTTCTGGTTCTGTCCTGATTAGGTTTTTGAGGTATTACGGTTTGATTGTGTGATACGATTACAGGTGCGGTCTATAGTTTTCTTTTTTTTTTTGCTTGATACAGGGTCTTGGATGCCTGCTTGTTGCATAGCATAAAGCTTTCGGTCGCATATGTGTAGAGGTCATGCCAAATTTTTTCTAAGATGTGGGTTGTTTAGGGTGGTCAATTAGTTAGTTATGTTTGGGTGTACTTATTTTGATCAATTTTTATTTTATAGCTATTTTATTATTTTGCAGGCATTCTCTGTGATTGTTTGTATTTGTGGTGTGTGTACATTCCATCTAAATGGCATCTCAAGCTCCTCCTCCTGTTCAGTATGTCCCATTGATCAATAGGGATTATTCTTTCCTATTGACTTTTGAGCCTATCATGAAAGCTGGCCTTGCAACTTTCATGGCTGCTTCATTTCCTTTGATTCCAGACGATCTAGCCCTATGTGATAAGTTTCTTGCATCATAGAGTAAGAAATTGGGCTTGGTTTGTTGTACTTCCATGGTTTTGACACCTAGAGGATTAGCGAAGGCTTTATCTCTTTCCTACAAATGAGAACCCTTTCTTACAGCTAGACAGCTATTCTCAAATGATGAGATTCTCAAGGTGTTATACAAAAGCAGACTAAATAGGTCCTCGATGTCAAGAAGGTGATTAACACTTCAGGAGTGTCTTTCTCAATGATCATTGATTCTCTCTGGAAGCTAGTCTGCCAATTTCTCTAAGACAGGTTTATGTCTGCCAAGACACCATCCCACTAATTGTCCAAGGAGCTCTTCACAGCTTCCAAGATGGTGTTAAAAGGGGTTGCCATTGACTGGAGTACTTACCTTCTTACGAAGATGGACCAACATTTTGTCAAAGTGACCAGAGGGAATGTTACCAATGTAACTTATTGATGCCAGGAGGCATATTTCACCGTGGATTCCGTGAGATTTTACGGTGGATTCCATAAACTTTGATGATCGAGGCTCATACACAAAATGGATTCTTTGTGTGAGAAGTTGATGGGGAGGCCTATACTTTTCGGGCATTTCATTAATTTAGTGTGTACATGGGTGATTCCGAAAAATGCATATTAAATTAATAAACGTTTATGAGTTTAGAGTGCGCACTTGTAATAAATTAAGGTTATGATTGATTTCTAACCAGTTGATTTGTTTATGTAGCTGAAGATTGCTAGGTATTCACTTTTGTCGGTTTAATTGTATTATTTTACTAACGAGTGTGAATGCTTCAGTTGATGTGTAAAGATAGCAGCAGTGGCGGAGGAAAGCATTGGAGGATAGTGAGTATTCGAGTTATCACTTATATTTAGATGGGCGCATACCTTAGGCATGGCGCCTATATTTTGTCGCGCCTATTTATTGAGGCGTTGGATGTTTGTTTATTATTTTGTATGCACATGGGCACACGATTATGTTATTTGTACTTGGACATTGTATTGGGTATGCCTGACTCTTTGGGTACCACCCATTAGCTTTATTTCTATTTTGTGCTAAAGCAAACTCAAAAGCTAAAAGCTTGCTATTTTGTAATTTAGGCTATTATTTGAGCTTGAAGATGATTAATACATAAAATACATGCTTTGTGGACCGCTCACACAAGGCATGGGGGGAGATTGCACCCAATTGGTCTCTTGTTCATGTCGTGCATGCTTTTTACCTTGAGTTTTATGCAAAAAGTAGAGTTCTTTTGTTCTTGGGGACCTTTCAGCATTCACTACGCGAGCGTACATCATCTGATCTGCGCACCAGTGGTATCAGAGCGAAGCTGAGATCAAGAGCTTCCAATCGTTACCCATCTTGTGCGAAGGCGGAGCTTCTAGAACGTTCGAGCTCTACGGTCAATCTCATCGCGAAGGTCGATACAGGTGGATTCCTGGCGATCAAGTACCTCTATTTCCATCTTCAGATCGCGAAGGACCGGTCTACAACAGTGGAGGACCACTCCTACATCCTCTCATACAAGTCATGGAGTTACAGAGATAAGCCATATCTATTGCAAGCTTAAAAGCTTAAATCCTAAAGTTTAAAAGCTTAGTTTAATTAGAAGCTTTATCAAAGCTTCAAAACGTTGAATCGTGGGGACGTGAGGATGTTCAGGGCACCGAAATTTCCGCTGAGGACATATTCATGTTCTCAAAATCGACGACTGATCAAGAAGCATAAAGCTTCTTAATCCTCTAAGTCATCCAAGGCTTTTCAACTATTCAAGTCTTCAAAGTTCTCCAAGTTTAAATTCTACAAGTCTGCTAAATCAACCAAGTTTTGCAAGTCCTGGTACTCTGCAAGTCACATAAGTCTGCAACTCTGCAAGTCAGACAAGTCACTTGAAGTCAAAACTGACTTCTGTTCAAAACTCCGAACTGTAAAGTTGTTCATTGAAAGGTATTGTTTGCATACGCAGGTTTACTGAACCATTTTCAGCACGCGCAGAAGATCAAAACATAGATTTTTCAAAGATTACAACTCCCGCAATAGCCAAAGACGAAGATTGTGAAAGCCACACACAAAAATATATAAGCCTTGTATACCCGATCTTGAGCTACGCTCATCCTCCTAATTGGATTTTGAGAGTGTGAGGTTTTTTGAAGTTTTGCAGGATGATCGAATCACATATGGATGATTTAATGGCTGAAGGCGATCTTCTTGAACCTACGATGGAGCAAAAGCTGGACTTAACTATGATGCAGTTGGATGAAGAACGACGAGCTAGGCAAGCATTACAAGCTCAATTGGCCAATTTACAAAGATAGACTACCGACAAAGAGGAACCTCAATCTGAAGACATTATTCGACGTACCATCGACACAACTCTCGAAGCTCAATCCATCCGCAAGGAAACAAAGATAAGTAAAAGAAATTTCAAATACCGTACTTTCAATGGCACTAGAGATGGAAAAACTGTTCTTGCATTCATCAGTCAGTTTGATGACTACTTTCATGAGGAAACATATGCAGAAAAAGATAAAATCAAGTGTGTCACTAATCATTTAGTGGATAGAGCATCTCTTTGGTGGACCGTGGTTCGTAAGACTATAGATTGTCCCACTACCTGGGAGAATTTCAAGAAGAAGTTTATGCAGAATTTTCTTCCTCCACAATTTCATGAAAAAGCCATAAAGTAATGGGACCTTCTTCAACAACGAGATCGTGAGCCTATTCCTCAGTACACCAAACACTTTTGGAATGAATTACTCCAGTTATGCATGCTTGAAGACATATATGAAGCGACACACAAGCGCAAGTATATGTCTAGATTACTTGGGCATTACTATGCTGAAGTTAATATGTTCAAGCCTGCAACTCTTGAAGATGCAATTTCTCTAGCTCATGACACTGAAGACAAGTTTCGAGGAAGAGACAAGAGTCCATAGCAATTCCAAATCAATGGTAACTATGGATCTAAGCAATTCAACTCAAATTTTAGAAGATTTAATCAAGGACGTTTTCCTTCATCATCTTTCCGTAAAAATTGGGCAAAACCACCTGCTTTACCATCCAATACCAATCACAACCCTAAGCCAATTCCACAGCCAAATCCTAATATTCCTAGACTTCCTACCATTGCAAACAATGTAACCAAAGCCAAACCTATAGTGTGTTATAAATGCCACCAACCTCGACATCTAGTAGCCAATTGCCATTCGAAGAAGCCACCTATCCATATCAACTACCTTGGAGCAATGGAAGATGAAGAACATGAAGAAATGCCTCATTTCACGGAAGATGAAGACGACATTACCACTCCTTCGGATACTTTACCAGGTATGCCAACTCCACATTCTTTATTGACAATGAAATGTTTAGTGCATGGAAAAGAAAAGATTATTTTGCATGATGATGGTAGTACTCATGATTTTATTTTTGCAATATTAGTGAAAGAATTGAAGTTACAAACTGTTCTTGCGCATTATCACATTAAAGCAGCATTCTTAGGCACAAGGTATAATGGAACACAGGAAGTGCATGATTTAGAAATTCAAATTGGTGAATACACTGAAAGAAGGAATTTTCTAGTTATACCATTACAGTCCAATGATATTATTTTAGGAATGCCTTGGCCTCATCATCATAACCCTGATATAGATTATTCCACACATTCAATTAATATTCATTTTCAAGGAAAACATATTACATTGTATGGTATGCATGCATCTAATGCTTTTCCACTGCTTTCTCATACTCAAGCTAAACGTGCATTACGCAAAAGTAGCAAATCTTATCTCATTTGGGTGAATGAACATCAAGTTAAAGAAAATCATATGTACCCTAGGCATAAAGAATTTCTTGCACACTTTAAAGACTGTTTTGTAGAAGATCTACCACCTGGTTTACCTCCTTCACGTCCACAAGACCATAAAATAGATTTGATTCCTGGTACACAACCACCTTGTAAAGCACCATATAGGCATAACCAGATAGAGCAAAAAGAAATTCAAAATCAAGTTGAGGAATTACTAAATAGAGGATTGATTAGACCTAGTAGTTCTCCATTTGGTGCACCTGTTTTGTTAGTAAATAAGAAAAATAATACTTATCGTATGTGCATTGATTATTGTGCTTTAAATAAGATCACAGTAAAGAATAGATATCCAATTCCTAGAGTCGATGACCTTATGGATAAACTGCAAGGTTCTGCCATATTTAGTAAAATAGACCTTAAATCTGGTTATCATCAGGTAAGATTAGATAAGTCTGACATATTCAAGACTGCATTTAGGACACAATTTGGTCATTATGAATTTTTAGTGATGCCTTTCGGATTGACTAATTCACCTGCTACATTTAGTAGAATGATGAATCGTATATTTTTGAAATATCATCATTGTGTTATTGTATTCTTTGATGATATTTTGGTGTTTAGTCAAAATGATAAAGAACATTATGAACATCTGTCATTGGTTTTCAAGTTATTGAAAGATAATCAACTATATGCTAATCCGGAAAAGAGTGAGTTCTTTAAAACAAAAATTGAATATTTAGGTCATATTGTATCATCAGATGGTATTAAGGTTGACCCTAAGAAAATAGAAGCAATATTGAACTGGCCTATACCTAAAAATGTGCATGAGTTACGATCATTCCTAGGTCTTGCTAGTTTTTACAGGAAGTTTGTGCATAATTTTTCATTACTTGCTTTGCCTTTGACTAAACTTTTAAAGAAATGTATTGTTTATCATTGGTTTGATAATCAACAGAAATCCTTTGACTTATTGAAACATGCATTAACCCATGCTCCTGTTTTACAACTACCTAATTTTAATAGACCATTCTTTTTAGTAGTGACTGATGCTAGCGGATCTAGAATAGGAGCCATACTTATCTAGGACAATCATCCTATAGCCTACTCTAGTTGTAAAGTGAAACCCTCTGAACTTAAATATTCCACATATGATAAAGAATTATTAGTTGTAGTACAAGCTTTAAGACAATGGAAACACTACTAAATGGGTTCTGAATTTATGATTAAGACCGATCAACAAAGTATTAGACATTTACTTAGCCAAACTCAAATATCTGACCGAAATATCAAATGGGCAGCCTTTATTCAGAGTTTTCATCCGATTATCCAATATCAACCCGGTAAAGAAAATGTAGTGGCCGATGCATTAAGTAGAAGACCTGCCATTCATAATATTTCTGTTATATCATTTGATTCTTTAACCCTTATAAAAGATACTTATCATCAGGACATTACTTTTCATGCTGATTGGAATAAATTAGTTAGAAATAACTGGATTCCTATTGATTCACTGTCTTATAATGATGGATTCATGTTTTATGAAAAGAGATTATGTGTTACAGTTCCATTCAGATCTTTTGTTTTGAATGAGATTCACTGTCCTCCATATCAAGGTCATAGAGGTATCATATCTACTTTACGTATATTAACTAAAGATTTTTATTGGCCATATATGGACACTGATGTATCTAACTTTGTTTCTGAATGTTTGATTTGTCAAAGAGTTAAGAGACATCATGGTAAATAGTATAGATTACTTATGCCTTTATCTATTCCATCAAGACCATGGGAACAAATTTCTATGGAATTTATTACTGGTTTACCTAATACTAAATCTAACCATGATATGATTTGGACTGTAGTAGTTAGGTTTAGTAAACAAGCATATTTCATTCCATGTAAGAAAAATTTAACAACATCATAAGCAATACAATTGTTTTTGAAAACTGTTTTCACTAACCATGGATTACCAAAAGTTATTATTTTTTATCGTGATTCTAGATTTTGTAACAACCTTTGGATTACTTTGTTTGCTAACTTAGGAACAAAAATTGATTTCTCATTTGCATTTCATCCTGAAACTAATGGACAAACAGAAGCCATTAATAGTACTATTCTAGATCTTTTATGAGCTTACACTATTTCTAAACCACAGACATGGGATACACATTTGCATTTATTACAATTTGCATATAACAATATACCACACACATCTATAAAGAAAGAACCGTTTGAAGTGATTTATGGTTATAGATTGTCTACACCTGTTGCATCTTTATCAAATAGAATTCAGAGTGCTGATGATATTGCTAGTATGCACACTACTATTTTTGATGAGGTTAAAGACATGATTGCCAAAGCCCAGCAATCATATACCAAACAAGCCAATAAGAAAAGACAAGCAATGAATTTCAAAGTTGATGACTATGTTTGGTTGAGAATAGAAAAACGTAGATTACAAAGTGTAGATAGACACCCAGTTGTGAAATTAGCACCTAGATTCTATGGACCATTTAAGATCATTCACAAAATTAATGAAAATGCATTCAAGTTAGAATTACCACCTCACTGGAAAATTCACAACACATTTCACATTAGTTTATTACCACCCTTTAGAGGCCAATTACCTGTACATCCTGTTTATGAAAACCCACTTTGTTAGAGGAAGAGTCTGAAATACTTGAACCTGAAGCTATCATAGACACTGACTTTATGACCATTAGAACTCGCCGAAGATATTCTAGATATCTAGTCAAATTTAAGAACCATCCTGTAGAAGAAGCCCAATGGATGCACGCTAGAGATTTAAATGATTTTCCCACTCTGTTAGCTCCACATTGAGCTAATAGCAATTGAGGTCAATTGCTATCCCACCCCGGGGGTATGATGCCAGGAGGCATATTTCACGGTGGATTCTGTGCCACGGTGGATTCCATGAGGCTTTACGGTGGATTCCATAAACTTTGATGACCGGGGCTCATACACAAAGTGGATTCTTTATGCGAGAAGTTGATGGGGACGCCTATCCTTTTCGGGCATTTCATTAATTTAGTATGTACATGGGTGATTCTGCAAAATGCATATTAAATTAATAAATGTTTATGAGTTTAGAGTGCGCACTTGTAATAAATTAAGAGTAGGATTGATTTCTAACCAGTTGATTTGTTTATGTAGCTGAAGACTGCTAGGTATTCACTTTTGTCGGTTTAATTGTATTATTTTACTAATGATTGTGAATGCTTCAGTTGATGTGTAGAGATAGCAGTTGTGGCAGAGGAAAGCATTGGAGGATAGCGAGTATTCGAGTTATCACTTATATTTAGATGGGTGCATACCTTAGGCATGGCGCCTATATTTTGTTGCACCTATTTATTGAGGCGTTGGATATTTGTTTATTATTTTGTATGCACATGGGCGCACGATTATGTTATTTGTACTTGGACATTGTATTGGGTATGCCTGACTCTTTGGGCACCGCCCATTAGCTTTATTTCTATTTTGTGCTAAAGCAAACTCAAAAGCTAAAAGCTTGTTATTTTGTAATTTGGGCTATTATTTGAGCTTGAAGATGATTAATACATAAAATACATGCTTTGTGGAGCGCTCACACAAGGCATGGGGGGAGATTGCACCCAATTGGTCTCTTGTTCATGTCGTGCATGCTTTTTACCTTGAGTTTTGTGCAAAAAGTAGAGTTCTTTTGTTCTTGGGGACCTTTCGGCATTCACTACGCGAGCGTACAGCATCCGATCTGCGCACCACTTATGGTTCATATTTATATGCTTTCTTGATATATTCCGGCCTTAAGAAGGGTGTGCTTCCTCCTCCTCCATTTGATCAAAAGTCCCTCTCCCTCCACCTTCAGAGGATTCAAAACCCATTGACCTAGAGGATCTTGATTCCCCTCCTCCATTGGTCATTTAGCGGAAGCTCTTGAAGCATGTGGCAGAGAAAATTTCCCCAAGCATTCCTTCAGTAACAGTTCCTGCTACCTTTGGAAGTGACCTCATTGCCTACCTCACATGCAACAACTTATTTAGGGCACATCGAGAGGGTTCTTTGGAAATATCAGTTCCTTCGCTGAATAGTTTAGTGTCAAGGAATACCATTCCTTTCCTTTGTAATGACATGTAGAGTTCTGTTGAACTCTCAATGACAACTTGTGTTCAATAGTGATATGCTTCTTTCTATGAAGAATTGATGCACTCTAAAGACCAGATGCATAAGGCAACCACAGAGTTACCCTCTACTAAAGACACTCTTGCTGATCTGTTTAAGTAGATGGAGTAGCAGACACAAATGATTGAGACCCAGAGAGAAGAAATATCTTCTTTGAAAATTCAGTTAAGCAAAGGCTCACTCAGAGGTCACTAGAGTTTTGGAAGAGAAAGAGAAAATGTCCAAAGAAGATCAAGAGTTTAAGACTCTTTTAGATACAAAACTCTCAGCTTTGCAAACTGCTCATAATACATTGGAATCCCAAGCTTCCCAGATTAAGCAATTGCAGGACCAATTGGCGTAGTCACGGTCCATTCCTCTAAGCCCCAATGTTCCTATGATTCCTTCTATATCTCAGCAGGACTTGGCAGCTCTCTAGAGACAGGCGATATTATGTTCATTGTTTCAAGATAAAGTGGAAAGATTGCAATCCAGGATGGATTTATTATGGTCTACATTTGAGCACTTTCAAGAGTATGTTCCTCCGGACCATTTCTTTTTTGTCCACTATCAGTTGTAGAAGTTGGCCTTCTATATTAAGCTCTCAACGATGGATCTCTCTATTCTAGAGGATGGTTGGAGTGGGGCTTGGTCTTTTGATTTGCTGACAGAAGTTGTTCGTATGGTCTTTGGAGATTCCGTAACGGTGAATACCATGTTGTTATCTTATATGTATGTACAAGGTGATTTGTTAATTTCAGATTATGTAGATTTGGCTTGGTATGTGGGGGATGTGGTCTTACAAGCTGTTTTATATATCAACCATTTGGAGTTGAGAATAGATGACATGTTCCAGTGCTATTCTTATAAAGTGGCGACTGGCCTTGACACTTCATGGCATTCAATGATTGATTCTGTCGTCCTGAACCAAAGCCAAAATACAACTTCTACTTATGTGCAAAGCACTAACCAAGTGAGGGTGGATCTCCCAGCTTATCTTTCCAAGAACCATTGATTTGATTCATCCTTCTTTGATGCCTACCATTGATGATTTGTTTTAGGTCTCTCTGTTCCTAGCTTATTGTACTAACAACAAATGGCCCATCACTATGATGCTTATTTTTCCCTTTATCAATCCAACTCAGCAGCTATCTTACCTTTCCTTTTCCAACCTCAAGGTTCTCCTCAAATTCCAATCTTTACCTATTGTTCTTTCATTGAAGATTGAGTCCTTTCCCCTTCTCCACCATGTCCTTCTCCATCTATCCATATACCTTCTACTTTTCCTACTTATCAATTGACACATTTCCTAATTGATTCGCTTAAATTTTTAGCCACTCCTTTAGCTTATTCCTCATTTTACGATTTTGCCTACTCATCTCTTCATCCTCTTTTACTTATTCCTCTTCCATCTCCTGCCACTTTTATTTCTCAACCCCCTCAGTTGGTTAGTGGGTACAAAGGATTTGATCAGGAGAAACGGGACCATAGATTAATTGGCCATTAATTCTAGGGGATTGGACAATTGCTAGTCAAGCATACCAAAATTACCTCCATTTTTCTCAAACAATATTCACAATCTCTAGATCCTTCAGTGAGATTGACAGCCCATTTTGCTTGGTACTTAGCATATATGCATAGGCATTCCCATAACGATCAAAAGGCCATTACGAAGCTTTGTATGAATGTCAATGTGAACATTGATTCCCAATAGTTGGATGTCCTATATTTTCATGCCCCTTGTCTACCTAACAAATACCTTGTTTTGCTAGAACGGATGTGCTGCCTTCAATTCTTTCAGAATCCTTCGAAATCTTTTGTAGATGAGTCTTTATCCCTGGATCGCTTTCGAAATCATCAAGCATTCAAGAGGGATCATCTTCATTGATACCCCTGGATGTATCTTTTGTGCTTCTTAATGAGACATTTTTTTGGAGGTGCCATTCAGATGGTTGTGTTTATGTGTGTGTTGTATTAATTTGTATGTGATGAGTTCGTACTGGTTGAATAATTTGTTCCAGAGCTCTATTTTCAACTATTGATGTGGTGATGGTGGATGGCAAGCCTACGATGGAGAGTTGAATAACCTCTTATATTCTTTACAAATTTGTCATGACTTTCTATTGTTTATTAGATGTGTTAATGAATAACGAAGTTTTCCTTTAGTAGTATTCTTTTCTAGAGACAGAGGTGATTAGTTGGGGTCATGGTGGAGTGATTGTTGAAGACACTAAAGAAGATCAAATTGAGCTCTTTAGTGAACTTATATTCTTCTTTTCCTTAGGTTGGGAGGATGCTTTCTTTCTAAGTGCGGAGATATGTTGAGAGTGGAAAAAGACTGAATTTTTGACTGATTTTTATTGTTTTTGAGGTCTGAATGATTGATTTTTTATGGATTTAGAGTGATGTATGGTTGTTAATGGAAGTGTTTGAGAGTGTTTCGGATGATATTGATTATGTTTTTGAAGCTCATGATGATTCTTAGTAGAAATTTGAGGCTCTGTGATATTCTAATAGGTTCTATTGAGGTTCTAATTGGTTCTGATACCTTCTGTATAGCTTCTGTTTTGTTCTGATTTTCTTCTGTATGAAGCATGGATTGATGATTGATGAAGGTTTAAATCTTTTGGAAGCTTATTGAATAGTTTATGATAGTTTGGAATGGTTTTAGTATGAGTTATGAGGATTTGATGTTCTCTGATGACCTTCTATATCCCTCTATAAACCTTCTGTAGAGCCTTTGTCTCTGTTCTGTAAATCTTCTATAAGTTTTTGTGGAATGTATGTGTGACTTTGAAAAATTTTTTAAACTTTTGGAAAGGATGAATCTAAGTTCAAAAGAGCTAAAAAAAATGGAAGAAGTAGTTGTTAAAGACTGAAGAGAAGACTAAAGTGACAGAGACAGTAGTGAGCTATGAAGAGACAGTGTAGTGGCTCTGGTGCTTCTTTGCATCAAATAAACCTCTTGGGAGGTGCATCCACGACCTAAGAAGGATTATTGAGAGTCATTATTTAGTATTGTAGTGATGAGATTATGTAGTATTGAGAGAGAGAGAGAGAGAGAGAGAGAGAGCCAGAGATAGCCAATTCTATCAAAACAGTGTATCTGTATATGAGAGATTGAGAGAGAAAACTATGAAGACATTGAAGATGAATACTATGTGATTGATTTCCATTAAAAAATGGTGTATTCTTTTATATTACGTATATTATTGATGGATTCTATGAAGATGTTGAAGATTATGGTTGATTCTATCAAATTCGTGGGAGATATCTACTAAGATACTGCGTGAAGATTTGTTGTTTTCTTTGTTTTGGTCATCAAAAGAATAAAATAAAAGCTTGTTGATGTTACAAGATAGATTTTCTTGCAGTAGAATCCCCTTTTCCTTGGTGTTTCTCTTGGGGCTCCAAACCAATTTTTGGGCAAGTTCTAAGGAAATAATCTTAATTGTAATAGCTTTAGTTATTAGGATATCCCAAGATATTGGGCATATCCACCATTAACCTCCTAAAGGATGGTAGGTTACCACCCAATTCTTGACAATGATAGCCCATTGTTGTTGTCCATCCAACCTCTTAAGCAGTTCAAGGATAAGATTGATCAAGGCAAGGTTCACAAATGGTCTGATGAAACTTACTTAGTGGGGGACAAGCTTAATGCATTATCACGCTTATAAAGTTTTAGCCAATTGAAAAATATTAGCCACTAAAGGGGGATTTAATATGGGAGCATATCCCTAATGTATATGCTTATGTAATTTTGGGGAAAACCCTCCTCCCCTATACTTACGTGATTCTATAAGTTGTCCATGTGAACTCCCCGGGCGTCTAGCCTACTTTGCAACTCTCCCTTCACTTCTCTCCTTCATGTTTGAGTCAATATCTATTTTTAGAGCCATCCTAACAAACTTGCAAATCTAAATTTCAAGCTGTTCACACTTGCATTGCCACCGCTCATGCCAATGTCATGAGTTAGGTGCCTCATTTCCTGAAGAAGTGTTGAACCTCCACATTATATGCCTAAAAAAAGCATCCATCTTCATATATTCCCACATTACAAATTAGCCATCATTTATTTTGGAGAAGTAGCCATCTTGGATTTCAATAGTAGTACAATTGTGGCATGTAGACATGGAAATACAACAGTGCCCTTTGATTTCCATTATGATATTCTAATCATCTTTATGCTTACATTGTGCTTGCTCTCTACTTTTGGATGATGGTGTAAACAACCATATGGTAGAAATGCATACCCAGCATGTGAGGTTGTTCAATGCATAAGAAGCCCAGGCTTAGTTTGCTGTGACACTTCCTTTATCTTGCTTTCAAAAGAAATTGTCAACTCTTCTATTGATTATCTGCTGCAATCACTAGTTCTATTTAAATAAGCCTCTTTTCACGGTTTGATCACCTTCTTCACCATGGTCTTCTTCTCGATACATGTCCAAAATATCATTTGCCTCCCTTGAAAGACAATAGAAGCCCCTACTCATGGTTCTCATGGGCCCACCATAGTTTGTTCCTTCTTTGTTTATCCAAAAATAGGCCCCTTGTTTGTTTTGTTGAGCCGCTTGTGACCTGATGATGCATAGTAGAATTTCCATACAACTAGCAAGAGGTTGACAAGCTGTTGAAGGTTCAAATGAGAAATATATGCCTTAGCTATCTACGAGTACCTTTTAGGGCTCCATTAGCACATGAAACTCTATGGGATCCATTTTCAGCTCCTAACACTATAATATTGAAGTTATTGAGGCATGCTTTAGAAACCACATAGCACAAATCATCCAAAAGCTCACATGCCATAAACAGAATCAAACTTTGTTCCTATTTCATGCACATCCATTTTTTCTCTATGTGATGTATTTTGATTGGTGTAATTTAATGTTCTATGTGATATCTTTGATAACTGTATTGTGTGAGATGTATTCTCATCACTATATTCGAATCGTATCTTTGATCATTGTAAGTTGGACAAGATTTTAGCCCCTACAAGCCAACAAGTGCGATTTATGAATAGACTTGGAATGGTGCTCCATCTAATCTTGGTTAGACGTACTAGGTTATCCGTGTAAAAAGCCAAAGCTGACTTGTGGACCTCATCACCTTGAGAAAAGTTGTTGTCTTAGGAAGGTTTCATGAATGTCTAGACCAAAAAACACATTAGAGTGCATAAATCGAAAGCAATGAAAGGTAGATCAAACATGATTTGAGCACTCTTGCTTTCAAAACTTTCTTGGATGCTTGCATGCATTTGATTGGTGCCCATGGCTAGCCACTCCTTTTTGTGCATTATAGAAAACTATTCACTCACCTCCTGCTTGTCAAATTCAACAACACTAAGATAGTTCTATCCCACATTGGATAATTTCCACCTCAATTAATGGCTTTGTTGCACACATTTGTCCCCAAATGAATATGAAATGACCCTTAGTCATTTTAGAGTATCGATCCAAAATATGGCAAACACGTTTGTCTTAATTTATATGCTTAGGCCCCTTATGGATTACATGGAGATTGCTAAAAAATGGATGTTTTCTAACATCGCCACTCTAGAATGAGTTGTGATAAAGAAGAAAAAACAGAGTAAATCTTGTGTATGTCTAGGACCCCCACCCAAGCTTATAATGCCACCCTTACATTCATTTGGAGATTGTTCTCTCATAGGAGTCTCATAATGACTACCAACCAAGCCATTGCAATGGGTTGTTGAACTATGTTGCTATTATTTTGTATTTTTCTTTTTTATGGTTGTAATAGTCAAAGAGTGTAACTCCTCCTTTCTAGGGACCTCTCATAAGGGGCATTACCAAGAGATCCTAGGGTTTTGGAGTTATCTAGAGTATACAACATATGTGTCTTACTATTTCAAAAACTACTAAAGGAAGATTATGGCTTATTGGACACTTGCTATCACTATGGCAGTCAAAGGCTAGCACCATCTTGCTCATTTAAAGATGTTATAAAAATACCAACAGTTTCTTCTAACAAGAGTAATAAGATATCTCAAAAAGATTGGATCATTTCAATCATCTAGGTCATTAGTCCAAACACTACAACCATTCAAAAGCTTGATGGTATCTCACCCAAGGATCATAGGGTGCTAGACCAAGATTATGTTTACACTGGCATGTCTAAGCTTAAAAGGGTTAGTATTTTACTATTGTTCTTAAATTAAACATGAGTTGTAGACCAATTCATGCAAGGTGTGCATGAGAACCTATAAGGTTTTTAATCCAAACATTAGCATGTGTGCCTTTATACAATATTCTATGTCAGCATGAAATGCATTGAACGGTTACATGACTGGAAAAGTTAGAGAAAAGAGAGTAATATTGCACAAAATAGGCATGTAGCTGCTTGATTAGAGGCCTCCTCTTTTTGCAACATGGTGGTCATTTCCAAAATTTAGTGCTAGGATAAACAAGCCAATAACTATATTTAAATATTTCATTTTGATGACTAAAAGTGAAGAGGGGTGCATGTGTGAGTGTATGCATGTACATACGTGTTCATATGTGTATGTGTGCACATGTATGTGCATGCAACATGTTCATATGTGTAGGGGGGCTAGAAAATCTAGGTTCACATCTATATGGTTATTTCCAATTTCATTAAACTCATCACAATTGGAGAATGGCATTCCTACATAATTATGTTATATAGGGAAGTGACCTATGATTCCCTACAAGTAGAAGTAGGAAATTACGTTCATGAATACTCTTATATAGGAAATTTTTAAAGAAGGTAGGAAATAGTCTATATCGACCTTTAATTTCCTACTATTAGATGTGGAAATGTGATTCCCTAGTTGTACATAGGGAATACATGAATTCACACATAGGAAATATTACAACATGTCACAAGTTTTCCTATATAGGGATTAATTAAAAGTCCCTTGTGTAGATTGCATCACATCTCTTTCACCTCTTGATGGACTAGATATGTTGGTTGTATTTACCTTCAGTCTATGTATTTGTTCTATAATCACATCCATAAGCTGCTCCTTTATGCTTGCAACTCAATTGGATAGATAGTTCTTCAAAATTTCACCTCTTGAAGTACTTGCAATAGGGTTTTGGGAAGCTTCTCTTATCATTGCATAGACTGGTTGAGTTGATCTGAAGGGTCCTCTATTCTGGTTTTGATTCAAAGCTCTTGTTGCGACTCAAGGTTGTTAGTTCCAATTGGTAGGATTCCACAGTTTTTGTGGAGTTGCCAATGGCGGAACTGTTTGAGGTCACTGTTGTAGTGGTTGAACCATCATTTGAGGTGTTGTCATCTACTATCAATGTGGTTTTGGTGCACTATACTGTGACATTCTTTGTATCTATGGCGAAGGGTAGGGATTTATCCTTGGGACTACATTTGGTGGGTGTACCATTCCTGGAATGGGAGGAGGTAGGACTCGTCTTCTTGAGATCATTGACAACCTTGCTTCAACTTCATCATACAGTCTTGTACCTTTCAGTGCTACAGCTTGCAGATTGACTGGTCTTCTCAATTCCACAAAATTATAAACTTCTGGTTGTAGGCCTTTAAGGAAAACTCCCTTCTCAATGCCTTCATCCAAATGATGGTTGGTCCAATGTTTAAGGAAAACCCGTTCACAAGAGGAATGACCTAGGTTCATGAACTCCTCTCCCATCTGCTCTTCAAAACCTTCATACTTGAATTTAGTGAGGAAGGCCAACTTTAGGTCATCTCGTGTGCCAAAATTTCTTGCTACTTGTCTCTCATACCACTGAACCGCCACGCCTTTGAAAGTAGCAGGGAATATTGCCAACCAATGCTTAGGGGTTCTAGCATTGTTAGCAACATATGCTACCATAAACTCTGCTACATGAAGATCAAGCTCTTCATTGTACTCTCCCTTAAAGACGGGCATTGGGACTACATATGCTGACATGACATCAATATTTCCAAGATGGATCTAGCTAGGAAGGGGATCTTGAGTCGCCACAGGATTTTCTGTAAAGAGTGTTGCTAGGGCATGAAAAGAGGCTTTTGCTACTAGCGCATTCTCAGCTCTGATTTTTTCCTTCTATCTTCTCAGATACCTCATACTCATTAAAGTACTTGCCTCTTGATTGCATCATTCATTAGGGAGTTAGCTCCACCCAATTTGTATGTGCTTAATATAGTAGAATTAAAGGGGGACTTCACTCTTTGGAAGATTCTCTTACCAACATTTCTTCTACTTCCTTCTTTTCAATGTCTCTCAATTGAGCTTTCAGTCTGCTACTACAAAGGGGAAGGTATTTGGTTTTGAAGATATCAAAACACATTCTTTTGAGGATCATTGTGATGCCATCATCATAGTAATGCCAACTTTTGATGGTTTCAATAGTGTATGTTGTGAAAATTACTCTATTTATCAATTTTGAGTGGGTTGCTAATTGGACAAACATGAAATTTTTAGTGCACCATGCATCCCATGTATCCTACTATTGAGCATCCATGAACAAATTCCAACTCTTTCCTTTCTTGTTCTCATGAACCTCCACTTACCACAACTCTAGAAGCTTCTTTACGATCTCCCACTTGATGATGGCTAGAAACTTCTCAACCAATGCTAAATCCTTCATAGATGGTCATTCTCTCTATTTTTTCATTTCAGTTCATTTTCAAACAATTTTCCACCAAGATGCGTGACTCTCTTGCTTCAATAGGGAGAGGAAATAGTCCACCACATAGAGTCTGCATCATGATGGCAATATGTTTTTGCCATTGTGGGATGAAATTCTTGTGGAAAGTGGCTTTGGCAATGAGCATATCCAATTCTTCAGTGATAAAATGAACTTTGCAGGCATCCATTGAATTATTCTCCTCTTGTCAATGCCATTTCCTTCATTTTCAACCTCTACTTATGCTTCTTGATGGCAATTTTTTCCCGACTGTACACAAAAAACATGAAGCCCTAAGAGAAACACCAAGAAAATGGGGAATCTACTACAAGAGAATATATCTTGTATCATCAACAACCAACTTTCTCATCATTTGTGTGACCACAACAAGGAAAAGAACACGAGGAACAAGAAATCTTCACATAGCTTCATAGAAACAATTCTCCCATGGCTTTATTTTGAGCAAAATTCATAATTCTCTTCATATTCTTCAGAGAACTCATTAATATACCACAAAGAAATAAGAGATTACACCACTTTGAATGGAAATTATCACATAGTATTCTTCTTCAATAGTTCCATAGCTTGCTCTCACAATCTCTCACTCATCGATACATTGTTTTGCATAGAATTGGCTATGTTTCACACACACACACACACACACACACACTCTCTCTCTCTCTCTCTCTCTCTCTCTCTCTCTCTCTCTCAATTGTACAATGAGATCATCAAGAATAATCATACATAACCCCTCTTACGTCGTGGATACCCCCCCTAAGAGATATGCCAAATATGAAAGGTCATTAGAGCCACTACAGTGTCTCTTCGTAGCTCATCAGTGTCACTATCACTTCGGTCTTTACTTCAAGTCTTCAACAACCACTTCTTCGAGCTAATTTGATCTTATATTCATCTCTTCCCAATATTTGAAAACTTTCTCAAGCTACATATTTATCTATCATCATACTTATAGAGGTATACAGAACATAATAGAACAAAAACAGATGCTCTATATAAGCTCAATTGAGGGTTTACATAAAACCATACAGAAGGTCATCAGAAATCCTTGAGCTTACTTAAACCATTCCAAACCATCAAGAATCAATCAGTAAGATTCCAAACATTCTAAAACTTTATTAATCCTTACTCCAACCCCTCATACAAAAGAAAATAGAGAAAAAGAGAATATTTATAGACTCAAACCAAACCAATCAGACACTATTAGGACATCAACAAAACATATCAAAACATCATTTCTCCATGATAAAATATCCTGAGCTTCTCAAACCTAATCAACCTCATCCAAAACACTCCCAAAAACTTCCAAAACAACTAAACATCATACAAAATCTATAAAAAATCAACCATTCAATCTACAAAAACAACAAAAATCAACCAAAAAAATAAACTCATTTCAACCCTCAAAATATAGATACAAGAGCTTGTGTTAGTATCATGAACCAGGTGATGCTCCAAACATGGAAAAAATATTTTATTTATCTTATATTTTTTAATCTCATAATTTTTGATGGTGCTAAGGTGCATCCTCTGGGTGCATTTAAGGGCTAGCTAGTGCAAATTTCTAGTGTCAAGTTCTCTGTCACATTTGTGGTCATAAAGGGAATGGACTAGGACTTATTGCTCAATTGACCATGGATATGTAATGCGTGATTCAAGGAGGATTGGGGCAACGTTCAAGTATTTTTGAGAAACCAAACTAAGGCTAGATGCATTAAAATGAATACTAAGGATATTACCTTTTTCAACTTGTATGCTATTTCTAGTTTTTTGCATGGTGACACAATCTATTTGCAACACAAAATCTATTGAACAAATAGGTTACATGACCTAGGTATAAATAGGATTGGCTTCATATTCATTCCACCTTATAGTTTCCATTTGTAGAGGAGCAAGAGTACAAAGAAGCAACTAAATGCTTGACTAAACAAGGTATAAAAGTAGTAACAAGGCATTTGATATGAGAAAAATTTCCTAAATACAATTTTTTTATTGAGCTTAATTTTTTTAAATTCATGTGCAAAGGAAAGAAGCATTCCATGGCCAATGAGAAAAGTAAACATGCATGGATGACAATTTACTTGATTCCCACTTGTTCCAACTTCAAAAAGAGGCCCAATCATTCAAGGATGATTTGACACCTCCTTTGGACGATGAAATTATGATTGTTTTGGAGATTTTAATTCTTGAGAGCCCCATTGAGAAGGCTCACCTCACTTCTTCTTAATTAAGATCTGACTCTACTAGATGATTGTTGGACACCTTTATTGGAGTAGGGTAAGGTGGTCTCCTTTGATGGTATGTGTGGAAACATGAGATTGAGAATGTGCTTCAAGAAGCTCATGAAGGCATTGTTGGTAGCCATTTTGATGGCCATGTTATAGCTCATTAGGTTTTACAAACCCAATTGTGGTGGCCCACCTTATTCAAGAATGTAGTATACTTTTTTAAGTATTGTGATGATGCCATTGCTACAAAGTTTTGATTCAAATGGACAAGATGGAGCTACCACTAGTGATTGTTAGTCAAGCCTTTGAAAAGTAGGGAATTGACTTTCTAGGGCCTATCACTCATGATATTTTAGTATTGACAAGCATGGTACATTATTGTAGGGCCTACCACTCATGCTATTTAGTGCTAATAATCATGGCACATTATTGTGGAAACTCACTATATGACTAAATGGGCCGAGGCACAAGACACACACAAGAATGATATCCGTACCATGGATAAGTTCTTGTGGGAGAAAGTGATTTCTCATTTTGACCATCCAACTAATCTAATTACTAATCATCAAACTCACTTTTTGAATGAGTTCATTAAGCACTAGCTCTTTAATTTGTCTTCTTGATTAGCCACCAAAAGTCATCTTCTAACCATCCTCAAGTCGATGGCTAGACTAAGTTCACCAACATGATTTTTCTTAATGTTTTTTAATAACAGTATCTCTATTTCATGTTTAGATTGGGATAAGAATTTCATGGAAGTTGTATGGGCACATTGCAAAGCTTTCAAGACCACAACTCGCTAGATACCATTCTAACTTACCTATGATATTGATGCTATTATGCTAGTAGAGTTTCTAATTCCTAGTCTTCACATTATAGTACTTGAGAATTAGGAAGGAATTGATGCTTGAACTAGCCATATTTTTTAGTTGGGATGCCTCATTGAGACTCTCCTTTTGGAATCATATGCCCTCCTTGCTAAAAAGGCCCTAGGTAAGTCCTTGTTTGATAATATGCATATGCAATAGCAATCATTAAACAAAACTAACCTAGTGCTCTTATATTCTCTTAAAGGCGATAAGAAGAAATTGAAACTCTAGGGTGTGAGACCATATCATGTCTATCAAGTAAGTAGGATAGGTAATGCTGAACTTGACACCCTAAAGGGGAAAGGCATTTAACACTTTGATGGCATCCATATTAAGAAGTAGTAGCCCTCACACCATTACTTACATGAATGCCCAATGCATCATCTGGATGTTCCTATCAAGACAATCATGGTGCTATAACAAATATGGTGCATGAAACTTAGGGGCAAGATTGATGCTCATAAGTGGACTTGACATATCCCTACACTACATTCATATTCATTATTTAATATAGGAGCTATTTGGTATCTTTAATGGACCTAAAGGATGATCCTCTCATTCCTCCAACATTTCTTCAATTCCAATTGATCACTATCAGCCAAGTCACTAGTGATGCATACATTGTTGAGGGTTCAAACTATAAGACACTTCCATACACGGGGGATTCACTAGTAGTAATAAGGCGATGTCACCTGCGTGTAAGAAATATATGAAAATATCCCTTATCTATCCCCTATTTATGGTACCTTACCTTATAGAATGTACCTTCCTTCCCTTAAATAACCCCCTCCCTTACACTCATGTGGTACCATATGGTAAAACCTAGTGGACCCCTCGGGCTTCCATATAACCTTTGCAAGTAGTTGGGCCAACACCTCGGGGAAGTTACTATATGTATATCTTCTACATCACATGTGTTCAAGGCCTATTTATAAATATCCTTCTCTGTGATTTTTTCTTGAATAAAACATAACCCCTTTCTATTCAATATTTGTAAATAACCCCTTTATATTACACATTTCTATATGCAAAAAAGCCATAAAAATGGTGTTTTAAAAATACATTATTTTGAACCCACGTGATGCACACATACATTCATGAGTAAGTTACCCGAGGTCAATACACTTTGACACTGAAACTCAATCCCTATGATGGCCAACCCTACTCCTTGATATTGAAAATTTTGTAAGCTATTTCTTAGTGTTGAGATTGAGAGCATCCCTATTCCTTTTGATGTTCTTTTGAACAGAGAAGATGTAGGGGAGGGACTTCTCTTGGGCCCACCGTTAAATAATCAAGTTCTATGGAATATCATCCATGTTGATCATTGCATTAACTAGCAATTCACTATCACTAGATAATTTTTTATTTAAGAAAGAGGGATCTCTTTATTAAGTAAATGCCAAAATCTATCCATCCTATCCCTTCTCAATCTAGTGTCCCATTACTTTTCCAATTTCTCTAGGACTACTAGAGAGCAAGAGATTTTCTCTCACCTCAAAAGTCAAACTTGAGAAGCCTTCTCATTTTCATTGGTGACCTCACATCCCATTGTGGCTCCCATCTCAACCCTATAAATCCCCAAGCAGACTAGATGTTGGTGACTTCTTGAAAGATAAAAATTTAATTTTGTTGGGTGGCACATCCTCTTTTACAAGCCTAGGGTTACTATAAGGGTAATGCATACATTTGGATTCCAAAATGATCTAAACCCCCATTGGTCCCTTCATCTTGAGCTCTACCTAAGGTAGCTCTATAAAGATCCCAATGCTAGACTTCCTATAAGTGGAAATCTCGTACTTCATGTCAAGATTGTGGGAGAGAAGGAAGGAGTCTCACTTGTAGCTTTCTCACCTACACAATGGGGGAATACACACAAAGGTGGAGGCTAAAAACAGTTTTTCTCTTCTTAGTTGTGTAAGCCAAAAAGAACATTAGTACAGAGAAATAGAAGAACCCTATATATGGGTCTCAAACCAAAATCAACTAACTAAGGTGGCATACTAATTGAGCCACGAACTAGAGTAGATATGAATAGCTGTCATCTAGCTATTATTGATGGGCGGTGTACCAACCGCATCTGCAGCTAACAAGTCGGTGACATAAATGCACAACGGTCACCCTAGCATATCACGAGTGGAGCTCGATATCTCAACACTCCCCCTCGAGCTCAATCCCAATTCCTGCACACCAAGCAGGTCTCTGAACTTGCGCAGCTTCTCTATGCCCAATCCCTTCGTAAATATGCCAGCTACCTCATCCTCTATGCTGACATAAACTAGATCAATAAGACCTAGTAAAACTCTCTCCCGCACATAGTGATAATGCACCTCAATGTGCTTTGTTCTAGCATGATAGACTGGGTTATTTGCCAAGTGTATACTACTCATGTTGTCACAATAAATGACAACTGGCCCATCTGTAGGCTGATGCATATCATAAAGTAGCTTATGCAACCAAGCTACCTCACATGCAGCCATTGCTGCACCCCTGTATTCAGCCTCTGTGCTCAACAAGGCAACTGTAGGCTGTTTCTTAGTGCTCCAAGGGACTGCAGCACCCCCAAAAGAGAACACATATCCACTGGTAGATCGTCTATCGGAAATACTACCAGGCCAATCAGCATCAGTGTATCCATGCAACTGTATCTGAACCCCAGTCTCATAAAATAGTCCATACTGCAATGTGGACTTCACATATCTGAGTATATGTCTAGCCGCATCCAAATGCGGTTTCCTTGGAGCTTGCATAAATTGACTTACCAATGGAGCAGCATAGCTCAAATCTGGCCTGGTAATAGTTATATAAATCAAACTTTCTACTATGCGTCTAGACGCATACATAGTAGGGTCTTCCAGAAGCTCACCTGCATCTGCGCTCAGCTTCACATTCTGCTCCAAAGGAACTAAAATAGGCTTACAGCCTGTCATCCCATATTTGGACAGCATGTCCAATCCATACTACCTCTGCAAGAGCTGTATCCCACTTGGTGATCTAATCACCTCAATGCCCAAGAAATAACGCAGCTCTCCCAAATCCTTCATCTCAAACTTTTGCTTCAATAGCATTTTCACATGAAGGATATCTTCATCACTGTCACCTGTCATAATCAAATCATCAACATAAATGACAAGTAGCATAATATCTTTCTTTGTTTTTCTCACATAAAGTGAGAAATCTGCCTTGGAAATTTGAAATCCAATAGTGACAAGATATTGTTCTATCTTGTCAGACCATGCTGTAGGTGCTTGCTTCAAGCCATACAAGGCTTTTTTCAACCCGCAAACAAACTCAAGATGAATAGCATGCACATAACCTGGTGGCTGCTCCATATAGACCTCTTCTTGCAAATCACCATGCAAGAAGGCATTCTTTACATCCATCTGATGTAAAGACCATCCCTTTGATGCAGCCATAGCAATGACTGCTCTTACGGTTGCCATCCTTGCAACCGAACTGAATGTTTCTTCATAATCAATGCCATATGTTTGTGCATACCCCTTGACTACTAATCTTGCCTTGTATCTGTTCACAGAACCATCTGCATTGTGTTTCACCTTATAAACCCACTTACAACCAATTGCATTCTTATCTTTAGGCAAAGATACCAATTCCCATGTAGCATTTTCTTCCAAGGCATCCATATCTTCATCCATGGCTTTTTCCCATTTTTATTTTCCCATGACTTGCTCAAAAGAAGTGGATTTTGGTTCTTGTATCACTTTGACTATATAGGCATAGTGAATGGCTGTAAATCCATCATATTTCAGCCTATCCACAGGATACCTAGCTTTAGTAGACCTACGCAAAGTAGGTTCACTTCCAGATGCTCTCAAAACATCCCTGGTCTTCCTTACTCCATGTGTAACAATAGAAGGAATACCCAACTCATCATCAATGCTTTGTTTTGAGCCACTGGATTCACCATCCACATAAGAGTGACCTACATTCACATCAAACATGGGCTGATCCACCTTCTCTTTTACTTTTTGTGAAACCTACATACCATTATTTGCATTGCTTTGAGGAGATTCTCTTTATCTCAATCTTCCTGTCCATGGCGAAGAATGTGAACCACTGCTAGAGGACACTCCAGGTCTACTAATATTTTGTAACTGCTGGTGTGAATTTTGTGTAGCATTACCATTTTGTGCATCTACATCATCAATCACATTTATGGTTTATACCAGCTACTCATCTCATAAAAAACAACTTCTCTGCTCACTGTAAACTTACAAGTAGAAGGGTTATAGCATCTATACCCTTTCTGCAGCTGTAGAGAGTAACCAATAAAGATGCACTTCTCAGCTTTTGGATCCAACTTGGATCTCGACTCATCTAGCACATGAACATAGGCAATGCAACCAAAAATTTTCAAATGAGAAATATCTGGTTTCCTACCAGTATACCTCTCCTTTGGAGTCATGCCATGTATTGTTGCAGTGGGAGTCCTGGTCATTATGTAGACTACTGTAGCAACTGCCTCAGCCTAGTAAAAATCTGGAAGGTCTTTTTCATTGAGCAGGGCACGAGATGCCTCTCCAATATGCCTATTTTTCCTTTCTGCAATTCCATTTTGCTGTGGGGTATGACTGCATGAATATTGCTGCTTTATGCCATGCTCCTGCAAGAACCTTGCAAACTCATTTGAGAGGTACTCTCCCCCTCCATTTGACCTTAGGCATTTTATTTGCAGGCCTATTTCTTTTTCAACCATAGCTTTAAGAGTTTTGAAATGACCAAACACTTCACTTTTCTTTTTCATAAAATACACCCAAACTTTTCTACTACAGTCATCAATAAAAGTTACAAAATAATGACAGCCTCCAATAGATGCAGCTTTAGTAGTCTACACATCAGAGTGGATTAATTACAATGGCTTCTTACTCTCTTGAACATGTCTAGGAAATGGTTTCCTTGCCTGTTTTCCAAATTGACAGGCTTCACATACCTTATGCATTTCTGCAACCTTGAATTGAGGCAATCCTACAACAATATTTTGGGCTTACATTGATTTAAGTCATTGTACATTAACATGACCAATGCGCTTATGCCAGATATCAATATCTGCAACTACACCGGTCCCATGTGCAAACATTGCTGCACTCAATTTAGGCATGTCTATATCCAACGTAAACATTCTACCCTTCTTATTTCCTTTTGCTATCAAACGACCTTTATTTTTCATATCCTTAACAAAGCATCCATGAGGATTAAATCTGACCTGCAAGCCCTGCTTAACCATTTGACCAACAGAAACCAAGTTCTTGGTGATATTCGGGACATGGAATACATCCGATAGGTATTTCTTTTTCCCATCCTACATAGACAAAGAAAATTTTCCAATCTGCACAATAGGATGTGTAGTATTATCACCAGTCTCCACAAATCCTATTTTATTCCATTTTCCTTGCATCTTGCATCCATTCTGCATGACATGTCATGTGGTTTGATGCTCTTGAGTCAACATACCACACATCGTTGCTTTTTTCTGCACTTGTCACAGAATTGGTCATGTGCTGTACCATAAACAAATGCTCATTTCTGTCATCACCCTGTCTACTAGAAGATGCATAATTCCCTTGTTGCAATTCTCCATTCATGATGTCATTTTACTTTTTATAGCAGTCTTTAGCCATATGACCCATTTTACCACAGTAGTAGTATTCAACATTGTTATTTGCATTTTGGCCTCTTTGCCATCCACCACGACCTCTTTGGCTCCCCCTGCCTCTAGACTTACCACATCCTCCTCCATAGGACTGGTTTTCTTGAGTTTCTTGCATATTCTGATTTCTACCACGGCCTCCAGATCGGCCTCCTCTACCTCTATCTCTACCTCTTCTAGCACATTTGAGTAGAAGACAGCTTCTTTTGAAGTTCCTCCTGAAGAAGATGCACCACCATTTCTCTGCTCCTCTGAAATTAGAAAAGCAATCAACTCCTCAAAATCAGGAAATCTTTCACGGACGGAAATGGATGTTCGAAACTGTGCATAATCCTTTCCTAGACCATTCAAGGTCATAGAAACTAAATCATCATCTTCCGCTGGTGACCCAATGGAAGCAAGTGCATCTGCAATATTCTTCACCTTCATTTGGTACTCATTGATGCTCATACTTTCTCTTTGCACATTGTGCAACTCTTGCTTGAGCTACATTTTCTTGGCTCATGTATAGAGAGATCATAGGCTTTGTTCACCACTTCTACTTGCTCTTTTCTACCTTCTTTTGGAGGTCTAAGTCTTTCGAGATCAGGAGCTATCCCTACTTGAAGCTTAGGATTTTCCAAGGGCATGGGTAATAACAAATGATTAGAAGAGTGTTGAGGAAAATCCAACTCAGGTAGCTCCATGTTAGGATCTACATTCTTAGATTTATCCTTCATAGCTTCTTTTGATTGTGGACTCTCTTCCTCTAGGCCTTGCTCTTGTTATTACTATCTTTGTGCTCTAGTAATGACACCAATCATGGGGTTACCTTGAAAGGTCATGCTATAGGGTACGAATTTAGACCTAACCTCAATCTCCTCCTGCCTTGTTGTTTCTACTTCAACTAAATTTGTAGTAGATGTTGAAGGTTAATTGGAGACTTGTTTACCTTTGTCATTATTTTTCTTAACCTCGTGCTCATCAGGACAATTTTATTTGTAATGCCCTTCTCTATTACACCTCCTACAAAGAGGGTTATAGTCTTTATTTTTACAAGCATCTGGATAGTATGTAGCTATATGACTTTCTTGCTGGCATTGATAACAAATTACTAGTCCTCTAGGTCTTTCTTGTCCACTTTGCCCCATTGGACTTCAAAAATTACCATTGTTTCTCCTAAAAGAATAATTTCTTCCTCGGTTTCCATCAATATTGTAATTGTTTTGTAGCACTGGAGGTCTCTCTTGGGTAGGAAATCCATGAGGCCTAAAGGTTGATTGGGTGGCCCAATCTCATAAGTAGTGTTGTTGTGATCCGTGTAATTGTAATTTCTTTGCATTGCATGAGCCTGTTGCTATTCTTGGCCTATTTTATGCTAACAATTTGTGTCCACATTCCCTATTTTAAGATAAAAGGTACAAAATGGAGGATGCTCAAGCATTAATCTTGAAGATGTTCGGCATCCAATATCCACATGAGCATACTCATTACACTTACAACACCAAATATTTGATCTAGGAAGTTGAACTTCTCAAAGGTGGTTGTGCATTAGTAGCTTGTGTTATTATCAAATAAATTTCTTTTAAGGGTGCTTTGACCGCACCCATTATTTCATCTTTTAATTTTCCAGGGGATTTTGCAATAGTGTCTACTACTTTAGCTTCATCTAGAGTAGACCAAGTCTAAGGCATAGATGGCATGCATGTTTGCATCATATAAGATAGAATTGAAGTGTATTGATTTAAAGGTACACTTGATACATTAGAACTTGTAGTTGCAAATGGATTTAGGGGAGTGGTCACCTAAGACACACTTTTAGGTATCCCACTTAAAGTACTATTGGGATATTCCACTTGAGGTTCCTTGAATAGATCCTTCTATCATTGTTGGTTGCGTTGCACTTCTTCCCACCCACGGGGGATTCACTAGTAGTAATAAGAAGACGTCATCTGCGTGTAAGAAATATATGAAAATACCCCTTATCTACCCCCTATTTATGGGACCTTACCTTATAAAATGTACCTTCTTTTCTTTAAATAACCCCCCTCCCTTACACTCACGTGGTACCATATGGTAAACCCTAGTGGACCCCCTAGGTTCCCACCATCTAGCATTTGCCAATGTAGTTGGTCTTTGTAGGCTAACATGTTTATGGACTTCAAGATAAAGCCAGTTGATAAACTTACGTTGTTGCAATGCATAGGGTTGAAGGTCACCACAAGGGTTTGGCAAGAAAACTAGACAAGATAGATGGATATGAGTCTTCAAGAGATAAGTAGGATTCAAGTGAATGTTTTATTTTCAAGAGGAACCTCACAACCTTCAGTTCACCATATACTTTGACTTATCTTGGAAAGACATATTATACATCAGAGATTTGAATAAATGGGTTAAGATTATGAAAGAGCTTGAAACTTATGATCACAAAGAAATATTATTTGTAAACAGGAGCACTACTTTAATTATTACAAGAGGAGTCTTTCTCTACCTTGCCCATGGATATAGCTATCGATTTCAGCCTAGGCATGAAGAAAATTTTCAATATACTTTCTCTTTTCAAATAATTAGTATAATGAAGACAGAGGATCAAGATGACGACAGCCTATATTAGCCTTTGAATGATTCAAGCTTATGGAACTAGCACCAATGTTGCTAGTTTTTCATGAAAAGATCATGAGATTCATGACTTAGATCAACATAACACGAATAAAGGAGCTGCATAAAAGCTTCAGCCTACGGAATCATTGTTATGGAAATCCAAGATTAATTCCAAAGCATGGCAATAAATCACCAAAATACTTCTTTGAAATGTCCCTTGAATGAAGAGGAAGCAAGTTACTATGTAGAGGGAATTACAAGTCTAGTTTGAACTTGCAATGATTATAGATGAAGAAGATTCTTTGTTTATAGGTTTCAGCCCTGCAATACCCTATTTTAGGCTACCAAGGATAATCCAAGATGACACAAACAATCTCTCAAAGAGTACTTTCAATGCCTTTTCAAGGCAAGAGTGATTAGATGCAGCAATTACAAGTGGAAGTAGGGCATGTTCTCTTCATAAACCATAAGAGTAGAAATTCAATGAGACATGATTCAGCCCACAAAGAGAGGGTTGGGCTGCATATGACAGTCCAAAATCAGAGCTTTATGTCTCCCAAAGAACTAGTACTTACATGTCAAGTAGAGTCTTCTTATGTTGCTTGTGGTTGAATGGCTTAACCTCCTCCTTTGTGTGGTAGCTTGGACTCCTCTCTCCCTGCTCCATCCGTGGCGCCTTGACCTATCTTCAAACTGCCTACAAATCATGGTGGAAAAAGTGGGCTGATATTCCTCTAACACAAGCTTAATACACAAAGGTTTTAAAGTCTCATAAGTCATATCAAGTCATTTACACAATGTCATGTGTGCACTAGGTACACTTTGGAGAATTATAAGAAGCTTAAGAGAGTGGTTTTTCCATTCAAGCTGAGTGACAAAGAAGCTTACAAGGCAAATCAAAGGGCTAGAGTTCCAACAACCAAATCTTACATCATGTTTTAATTTCAAGGTAGTCATGACATTGTCTTTATTCAAGGTGGGAACATATGACTCAAGGTAGAAAGACATATGACATTGTCTTTATTCAAGGTGGGAACATATGAGTCAAGGTAGTCATGACATTGTCTTTATTCAAGGTGGGAACATATGACTCAAGGTAGAAAGACCAAAGGATGGAAAGTTATGTTGGAATAAAGATAGAAGTGAAGGACAAGAGTGATTGAAGTAGGAAGAACAACTTATTTTGTGAACTCTCTAGAAAGTTCTAGAGTGGTTGAGAAACAATAGAAAGTGTTACTTTTCATCTATGGGAAAACATTCCCATGACATTCACCCCCTCCTAACTTGCACATCCTCTGACATGTTCCACTTCTTTGGATTTGCAGCATAAAGAGAGATCTTCATTTGTCATGTCTTCATCTTCTAATCCTTTTTTTTCTATGTCTTCATGCTCTTGGATTATATCCAAGTCTTCTAACGCATATATTGAACTTTCTCTTTGTTTGAAGAGCTTGATTCTTTTTCCATCTATGGGTATCTTCATGCTTGTCCCATCCAATTTAGCCAATGAATATGTTGCATTGTCATGAACAAGTTTTACCACATATGGGCCAAACCAACACTTTACTATCTTCCTTGAAGCACTGTATTGATTGTCTAGGCTACTGTCATAGGCAAGCACCCAGTCATTTTCTTGGATAGCTCTTGGCCGAAGTCGATGTTGCCTATCAAATCTTATTTTGTTCTTTATTCTTGCTATTTTTAGCTTCTCAATAGCTGCTTGAACATCTTAAGGCCTTCTTTCTAGCTGCCATATGAGCAAGTCAGCAACTCTTCTCTAGTGATGCCTTCCTCCCAAGGTAGAAGACTCCATGTGAGAATAGATTCCTCAATTGGCATAATTGGTTGTTGCCCATGCATAAGTTTAGCTGGCATATAGCCAGTTATGGTATTGTGAGTATTCGGGTCAGCTCATAATGCGAAAGGCAACATTTTAGGCCATTCTTTGATCTTTCCTCTACAAGACTTTGCTAGAGCTTTGAGAATAGGATGATGCCCTCTCTCACTTTTGCTATTGCCTTCAGGATTGTAGGTTGATGTCAAAGCCAACTTAATACCCAATTGAGCAAAGAAGTTGTGTGCCTCATTGGCATCCAACTCTCCTCTATCTACGGTTACTTTGTTAACACAGTCATATATGCAAAATACTTCTTCAAAGCGACAAACAGATTGACTGGTCTTGGTTGTCAAAGCTTTACCTTTAAATTGATTGGTTAGATCCTCTCTTGCAAGCACTAAATACCACATATTCCATATCCCTTAGGCATGGCTACAAGATCAATGACCCATCTATAATGTCTAGACAAGGGATAAGTTGGTTGTAACCCATCTCGATGCTTAACCATAGAGTACATCTGACACACATAACAAGTTTCAACAAAATGCTCTATGTCTCAATACATATTGTGCCACCATTATTTTTCTTTGACTTTAATAAAGGTTCCCCATATGCCTCTATGGCCAGCCCACAAAATTTCATGAAAATCCTTCATTACCTGTTGTTGGAATCTTTTGTTACCTAAAACACAGACATGCACTCCTTTTTTCTTCTTTGTGTGCTTCCAAAGATGCTCATTTTCAAGAAAAAAGCCATAGGGTTTTCTCTTAATATGCTTGAACTCCTCATGAGTCCAAGTCTCCTTCTTCTTCATTGTGCTCAAATATTGGCCAATCTTCAGATAACCTTCTTCATAATCTTCTTCAAGGAAATGAGCTAGAACTTGAGTAATGCAATGAGAATGCTAGCTTCTAGCTGACCACCCTTCTTCCATAGGAAAATCTTTAATCTTTCCTACTATTTTTTTATTTACATCAGTATCTTTTTCTATTCTTACTGTACTTAATGTTGTACCATTAAAAAGATTAGAGGTATGTATATTTCATTTTTATCAAACAATTCAATTTTTTTTTGAATAGGTAGATATTGGTTTTCTCAACAAGGCTGAAGCGCAAGTGGAGACAAAATACAAGACGGTGGATAAGAAAGTCATGCCTTTGGCAGTCCCACTACCTCCTGAAAGTGAAGGGCTGGCTGATAGGGCAACAAATCAGCCAAGTCTTCATGATCCTACCAACATTGGTCACAAATTTACAACGAAAAGTATGAAAGAGCTCAAAATAGGTGATAATTATTTTCTTTTATCAGCTACAAAACACTCTTTTATGCAAATGCTAATGAAACATGGTAAAGCTTTTGCATTTCAACAAAGTGAAATAGGCTTTATGGATCCAAATATTGTGGCTCATATGGTCATTTTTATGGTTCCACATGTGCATTGGAACCTCAATCCTATTCCTGTTCCAAGGACTCATTTGCCTAATTTATTGGAACTTCTAAATGAAAAGATCAAAATGAAGATTTTAGAACCTTCTTTAGCACCTTACTCAAATAGATGGTTTACTGTGCCCAAGAAAAATGGATATTTACGACTCATTCAAGATCTATAGCCTGTTAATCGAGTTACAATCTAAAATGTTGGTTCGGGTCCAATTGTTCACAAGTTTTCTGAAGCTTTTGCAAGTAGGGCAATTTATTCCGTGGGCAATCTATATTCAAGATATGACCAATTTCAGCTTTCATTAGAGAGGTAAGGCATTACCACAATGAAGACACCTCTTGGATTGGTCTGCATGTGTACTCTACCACAAGGTGCAACAAATTTCATGGCCCATATGATGAACACCATGCACAAAGTCTTAAGGGACTTTATTCCACAGCTTACTCTTCCTTTTCTGTGATGATGTACCTATCAAGGGATGTGAAGTTTATTAAAGGAATGAGGAGATTGACGAACATGGCTACAATACATTTGTAGTTAACCATTTTCATGATTGTGATAGGATTTTGACAAGACTAGAAGAGGTTCATCTTACCCTTTCCGGAGCTAAATCAATTTTTGGAGTTGAAAACATCCTAGTGGTTGGACATTTGTGTGGCCCCTACTACGGACGTAAACCTTCACCAGCCAAGATAGATGCCATCAGTAGAATGCAAGAAAAATGCACAAATATTTCAGAGGTGAGAAGATTTCTTGGTGCATGTGTATTCGATCTCATATGGATACCACATTTTGCTCATATAGTCAAAAATCTTTATCAATTATTAAGAAAAGGCCAAAGATTTTTTTGGCGTAAAGAGAATACTCTCACTATACAAAAATTAAAGAAGCTGTTACTTTCAGTCCCCCACTTTCAAAAGGACTGATTATTCAAATGGACAACCCATCATCCTTACTGTGGATACACATTGGGATAGGATGGGATGTTGGCCAAGAAGATATTGAAGGTAACAAATATGCAATTTGTTTTGGAGCAAATGTTCTCAATGAACATCAAATAAGGTATGCACAAGTGAAAAGGGATTACCCCATGTCCACTCATTTTCCCCACTCAAAATCAATGAAACTATCATTTTTCATCAAAATTTGTGGTTTTTCGGGTTATGAAAATTTATAAATGTTGTAAATCAATATGGCTTCTGCATAACAGTGATTGCAGTCCTCAAACATAATGCAAGGAACATTTAAATAAAATTTCAGCTCATGCGCACACCATTTAGGCCATGAATGATAAAAAACAAGCAAAATTCTTTCATAAAATAGAGCATACTGCCTTTTTGCATGTTTCGGGTTTTTTAAATATTTAATTGGGATTGTGTATCGACCAACTAGCCATGGATTTCAACATAGATCTTCAGCCTTCAACATTCGTAGCCTCTTGTAACAATCTGGTGCCTCTCGGACAAGCATCCATCTCCCGATTCTCTTCTTGATTCTTGCCACATGAAGTGCCTCTATGCAAGAGAGAGAAAGAGGAGAGAGAAATACAAAATTCTGATCATGCCATCTGGGTAGGCATTCCACGAGCGAAAGCAAGCAATAGGGAGCGAAGATAGAGTGAAGATCAACCATGAGATCAGTTGGGGGGGTTGTTTGCAGCCTCCATAGCCCATCTCCATCAATCATGGGAAAAAATGATGCCTCCTCTTAGCCTATCACTGAAAAAACACCCCCCAATGACTTTGAGTTTGTTAGGGGTCCCCAAAGGGAGCCTCCAAAATTCACATCTTTTGGGCTCTCTTAAGTCTATTTCCACTTGCCATTTAGCTCTCGGGCATCCTCTCTTCCTCGTCCGGTGCCCGATTTGTGGTCTGAAAAATCCTAGGCATCCGTCTTGAAGTCCTCTGCTGTCGAGCACCCCCCAAAGTCTCCTCTAACATGCCAAAAATTTGTGAAAGTTCACCAACCGCCGTCCAATGGGTCTTTTAAGAAGTTTCGGGCATTGTCCCTTAAAATCGCACTGATTGCAACCGTCGGCTTTGACGAAGTCTATTTTTTCCCTAAAGTTCATAAATTTTGGCTATTTTTCAGTACTTCTCGGCATAAAAAATCATTAGTCATTGGCGACTAGAGGATAGGGCGACAGATAGGGCAACTCAGCCCGTTGAATCCCATGAATAGATTTGCACATAAACACAACCACAAAGAGCATCAAGCTGATACAAAATAGATACAAAACAAAACACATCATAGCTCTCACCCTACCCCTTGACAAAACCAATGCATGATTCCATGAGGAGAAGGTGTAGCATTATCTCATAGAAAACCCAAGCTAGTCGCTTACTAACTACTCCAACACAGCCAAGCTAAAAAGAATAAGCAAAGAGGTCATCCTAAGTTGTGGTCTGAACTACCTACCTAACTAAGGATAACTCAACTAGGAGCTCCTACTAGGTGACTCCTATAGGCTGATCAATAAATATTATTGTTTAGCACATTGATCTTTTAGCCTCTAATTTTTCATACTCAGACATGTAAAAAGGAGGGAGCTAAGCGTAGTGACCCAAGGAGAATAGGGCATCGGCCTCAGGTCTTGTCTCGGTACCCAAGAGCCTACCAAGACCTCGCAAGGCAACACTTAATCCTTTCTAATGCTCACTTTTATTTTTTCTCCAACATTCTTGTATTCTTTGTTTTCCAGCTAGATACCACCCCTCAGAAGACAGGCATCAGCCCTGGGTTAAACTGGTCCCTAGGAACCTACCATGCCTTTGCAAGGCGATAAACAATAGCTCAAGGATTTTTCTTTCTTTGCTTTTTTATTTTTATAGGGGGTAGAATCCCTTTTTACACACCTCTGTATATTCATATATTGTCTTTCACATATTTAGGGTTTTTCCTCTTTCCATCAATATTTTAGTAGGCTTCTCTAACTACCTCACAACTAACAGGAACTCCTAGAACGGTCGCCTAGTAGGTCAACAGAATAGGGTCACTAGAATCACCTTCTAAAGTAGGTCTTTCAATGCATGATAATGCCTTTGGAGGAGGCAATGACTACTTAGACCTTCCCGAGACATACAGAGCCTAAGCCTGGGACTTCATGCCTTGAGTGCCAATCCCCAACAAACAAAAGAAAGTAACCCTTACACGCTGTCGAAGGGTTTTTCAAAAGCAAAGTCACGTCTACAGAAGACCTTGACAAATTTCAAGATAGAAGATCAAATATGTGAATAGGAAAAATGAGAAAATGATGTCAATTTTCTGTCTTTATTTCTGCCAATAATTGAACACGAATAGAAAACCAAATTAGCTTGCAGTGGCAATTTCAGGAGAAGATGTAATGACATGTGTGGCTCCAATCCGCTCAGCATATAATCCAAGGTTCTTACTATAGGACTGTGAAATAAACAACTCCATCCCACAAGCAACAAATTGTCTTACAAAACTGGCATCATCATCAAGATTGTCACTCAAAAAAACCCTTGGAACACCAGCATCATTCAAAATATTCTTGTGGTTTCCCCAAGTTGGAAAAGAAATAAGCACTTTTGCTCCAGGTAGGTATCATTGGATGAAGGCCTGTTGGACCCTCTCTCTTAATAGATGTTCTGGATATTTTTGGATGCAGGATTCCGAGCTTAGATTTGAATATCCCCTTCATTGCGTCAAACTTGTTCTCCCTCAGCGATCCTTGGAGATACAACAAGCATTTTCTCTAAATGAAGACTTGGCTCTACGTTCTCAAACATTTGTCTCCAATCTGCAAGGTGCAGGAAGAACTTTAAGACCTCGGAGTGATCACGTAAGGAACTCTGTGAATGGGTTTGTCATGTTGAATTCGAGACAAGAATCCCAAGGCTATGTTTCTGTTTCTTTAGCATCTTGATACCATCCTCGTCTGTTCGATCATCCCCAATATAAATAGGAAAAAAATGTCCACATGATCTGGCAAGTCAAGAACTTCAAGTATAAACTCTAGAGCTTTGCCTTTATCCCAAGGTATCACAGGTCGGATCTTCAAAACCTTTCGACCTTGCATCAAGCACCGATCAGGAAAGGACTTGACAGCTTTTTGGACTTCCTCTGCAAGGTCGGTCCAATCCTGCAATAACAAATCAGTTCCTTCAAGGTCAATGCAATGTGCATATCATCTCTCTGTTTCTCATGTGTAAACAGTGGCGTCTCCTTTCTCCCTTCCCCTCTGATCGCTCCCATCAATCTTGAGCTAAAGTGGATGCCTAGCGGATAAATCAAACACAGAACGCCGACTGAGTGGCTGTCTCATGCTCGCAGAAAGAATGAAGGGTGTTAAATCACAAATTTTGTACTGTGTCCAAGAAAACCCTTAGATGTAATGGCAGGTTATCTCACTGTCCAGGAGTTGAAGTGGATGCCTCCCGATAGAACAAACACGCCAGTTTCTGAATGCCTCTTTGAATTCAGCATTCTGCTCATCACTACTGAGGCCACAGTTTCGACTGACTGCTGGTTACAATCTTGAAGATCCGCACAATTTAAATGTCGTGAGGCCTAATTAGGCTACTAGATGATAAAATTCGATGGGCTTTCTGATTAAGGGTGTCGTGGTCCCTTGTTGAAACTACTCTGCATCCGCGCAAAAGCCAGAAACTCACGGCTATCATCAGAATGTGCCCACAGCTCTATAGGTCCTTTATCAACAAGCTTGACAAGCCTTACATCACCCTTTACTATAAGTCTTTCGTCGTCGGCTTTGTAACTATCAATTGCTTGGCACTCCTTTTTGTCTTCATACAAAATCAGTCTTTCGTCCCTTTTGCAAATCAGTCAAACGTTGCTGACGAAGAGAGTGCAGACCCCGCTTATCCGTAATTTCAGCAGCATTCCTTGCCTTCTAAAGATCCTGCTTGATTGCGAACGCCCCCAACCAAAAAAAACAGCATCCCGCCACTCATCCTCATTTAGCATTCTATCCCGTTCCTCCTGTGCCTCCACAATTCGATCTCTGTCATCCTTTTCGAATCTGCTTTTTCCCTCCCAAAATTAGCCTTTTGCTTTTCTTCCATTTACTATTCACAATCCCCTTCCACTTATTTGAGCGGTCCTTCAATTCCATCAGTTGACCCAAGTTTAGCATTGCAAAGGATACCCAAGATTAGAGCATTCCAAGAAACAACAATTCTTCTATTTTTACGAATACACCACACTTAGCATACATGCTCATCAATCCATTACCTAGCACAATAGCATGAGTTTCCATTAGCCCCAGCCTCCATCTCAGCATATCAAATAAGTTTCCAAAATAGTATGAACCTTTAGTACCCTTCACTTAATATCAAAAAGATCTACTTATTCCATATATAAGAGTCTTATTTGCTGATTATAATATAGTTGAAACTCATGTCTAATGGCTGACAACATCTAGACAGACACCCTCTAATTACATGTGATGATAAAAAGCAAGTGCCTTGATAAATGATGCATGTGCAACATAACCTTTTTGGTGGATTCCACATCTCGAATGCGCAGCAATACGACATCCACCCCCTGTAATCCTGCGCATCCTCCGGATGGGCCAACTACCCATGATCGTTATCATCAAGATCCACAAACAGATCAATCTCTTCATTATGCATTTCCGGTATATCAACAAAATTACCTGTCATATCATCTGTCTCTTCCATTGGAGTTTCTTCTCGTTGCTCTTCTCTTGAAAATTCTTCCAATGCATAATCCTCATAATCTCTTTTCTTGAAAATCTTGATTCTTTTTCCAGCAATAGGCACTCTAAGCACTGTCCCATCCAATTCTATCAGCTCATATGTTGCATTATCAAAGACATGTTTGACTATATACAACCCAAACCATCTTTTCACCATCTTCCAAAAAATCTGCAATAACTTCCTCATTTTCCGCATGGCTCTAGTGTGGCTCTCATCCCAAAATAATTTCTCTCCCTTTCGAAATAGCTCATATAAACAATCTGCTATGTGTGCAAAATGGGGTGTCCAAATCATGTAAAACACACAAGCTCCAATGAATCTGTGTATCTCTGAAGTGGTAGAACAATACTCCATAATCTTGCCTATAAAATCCACCTTCTTATCCACAGTCTTGTATTTCGTGTCAACCCTAACTTCATTATGCTCTTCTGCATTACACAAATCTTGCTGTAAATCAGCAATTCTGCACACCAATGGCTGAATATTCTCAGCCCTCTGCTCTATGGGCTACATAGAAACAGCCCCAAACTCTAAATGCTGAAATATTTCAGCAGTAAACTCTGTTGGCTGAAAATTTTCAGCCCTCTGTATCTCTGAAAGTTTATCATAACCAGCTAGAAACTCTGTTTGCTGATTTTCTTCAGCACTCAACACTCTTTGCTGAGTTATCTCAGCCTCCGACTCAATCTGTGACACAAAATCTGCAATTTCATGAAACATGTGTAGGGACTGCACTAATACATTACTGTGACAATTCTGCATATCAGTTTTCAGCATATCTCCCATCTCTGTCATCGTATCTGCACAAATCACACTGTCATACATCCCATCTATGTGCTCATCATCCTCCAAAATTCTTGCATTCTTCAAATTTTTCTCCTTCCTGCATATATACTGCCTGGCAGCTCTAGGCAACCTAGAAGTCTTCTGATAGCTCATTGAACTGTTTGCTAAAATCCCAACAAAACCGGAGGAGAAAACACTGCTGCCAGGAGGCGAGAACTCCAATCTCCTCTACTCTGTACCACCGTCATCTCGCGAAACAGCGGTACCTAATGAAAACCCGAATCCCTCACAGTGGGAAAAGGTGCATCTCTGAGAGTATCCCTATTTCTAACATGGTTCACACATACAGTCATAAACTGAACTGCTCTCATACCATCTTTACTGCGAATCCGTGCATAAGCAGATCCATCATCCATGACCTTTGTTTCCATGCACATCTCTGTGATGAATGGCTGTCCAAGAATTATAGGATAAGAGCATGAATCCTGCACAAAGAAATGAAAATTCTCCTCTACATCACTAATAGAAACCCTGACACTAGGACAGGCAGCATACAAATCACCTGTAGTGTTATTGGCAGCTCTCATACGCCACCCATGCTCTACATCCATAGGCCATCTGTTACTCTCATAAACTCCACGAACTATGAGATTAATCTCTGAACCATGATCCACCAATGCAACATAAGGCACCTGTTTCTCTCCAATCTTTACCATCGTCTCTGTAGTTGCCCTAGCCCAATGGCTTCGCGAAAAGTGACTACGCGGTATCATGACAGACTCATCAATTTCAGTATAATGCATAGGCTGAATCCTCTTCTCTACCTGCGGAAAAACAGAAGCATTATCAACCATAACCTCATCCTCATCCTCATCCAACTCCCCAATCAAAACTCCTTGTGTATCCGTGGTAGACAATGCATGTCTTTTCCTCTTCAGGATCTCCTGAAACTGATCCTGAAACTCTCTTTTTGAGATGCCCAAAATCTCAGAAATAGTGAAAGTCACCTCACTGCCAAGTATCTTATCATTAAAGATTTTCCTCATGTCTGTAGATGTCTCAATATCGGACATCAATCTAAACCCTAGCTGCTTTCTCTCTCTAGGCTCTTGCCTCTTTTCTCTCTTTTGAGCATCTTCCATCTATCGATCTGGCCCTGGTCTTGAAGACGGTCCTGCAGTAGGTGGAGTAACAACCTCACCCCCTCTAGTCTTCTTAGCTGCACTTGGATTTTCTTAATCCCTATTACGCTTCTCCTCAACAAGTACATCTGCACCATGAGACCTAGCCAAATAAGCATAAATAGAGTACCTGTCAACAGGCGAGTCCCAACCTGTCTCTGATCTTATGCTAGAGCCTGCACTAGTCAAAACAGTTTGCTGAATTTTTCCCTTGTTTGCAGTCTCCATAGCATAAGTCCATAGCGCTGACTGAGTCTCTGATCCCTTCTCAATCTGGACTCCATATGCAGAAGCATCACCTCTAGCTGTCACATAAGAAGTACGCGCAGCCATGTCATCCACTAACTTCTTCATTCCACCTTTACCAAAGTTGGTAGCAAGTGGAGCTATTGTCTCAGTCAACCAAATCTTACCATCTTGCCCCCAATATACCAAATTCTTCCTCCTTGAATCCTGAAAAGAGTCACAATCCCTGCAATGCTGATGGTCCGTACTATCACACCAAATACATCTCCGATCTCTCCTAGGTGCACTAGGAGCACTAGAAGAAGTAGTAGGCGCAGTCGAAGCAAACTGCTCCTTCAACTTTCCCACCAACTCCGCTTTGACTGACTCCAGTGTCAAATCTGTGATGCCTTTGATTATGTCATCAAGAGAGGTAGGCACCGATGGAGCGGATGGTTTTGGAGCAGAAGGTGTAGGCATCGGTCATGGAAGAGGAGGAATAGGTGGAGTGGAAATAGTAGGCACTAGCATAGGCCAAGAAACTGGCTGAGGAGGAGAAGAAATAATAGGGATAGAAGTAGGCATAGGAGCTGATGATGGTGTAGGTGTCATGGAACCATTCTGTAGGTGAGTCTTCCATATCCTCCTCTTGGTCAAAGTCGAGACTGCATCCTGAGCATCCTGCCAATCCGTTTTAAGACCCATAGGCTTCGTGCGATCCTCAAGAAGCTCACCCAATTCTTCTTGAAGAGCAGGATCTGCAGCTTGTAAGAAAAGCTCAACTTTTTCAACATCCAATGCTCTTTGTTCAATGGCATCAAGCTGACTATATCTCTCCTCAAATTCTCGAATTAACTCTGAAGCAGCTAGACCTTTGTTTGGCATGTAGACCCACTCTTGGAATGACCGCCGAGTAGCCATACCAAAGTCCTCAAGGAAGTATTCTTCTTTCAAGGCCTTCTTAAAATCTTGCCAATGTGTATTTTGAATAAAAAGATCAGTCACTTTTGTCCTCAAAGCGGGTGTGACAAGACGAAGGAAGTACTTACTCATAAGTCCAACAGGAACTCCAAAAAACCCCATCTTGATCTCATATGTCTTCAAATATGCTGAAACATTGCGGCCGTCAAATAGCTTCTCATTCTCAACTGCTTCAATAGCCTTAGTCGCGCTGTTTGCATTTTCCTGCTCCGAATAGAGTTGCCTTTGCTGTGACAACTACTGTTGATGCAATTGTTGCTGCTGCTGCATATACAATTGTGTTTGCTGATTTTGGAGCCGCATATACATGGATATATTCTGCAAAATCTGCTTTAGATCCTCCGTTGAAGTACTTGACACAGCAGTCATTGATGGAGCTGAAGTAGACACAGCTGGAGTTGTAGAAGAAGCTAAAATAGAGGCTGAAGTATCTTCCATCCTGAAATTTATGCGACGCTTTCACGTCAGGTTCACCAAAGATGTCGAAGGGTTTTTCGAAAGCAAACTTGCGTCTACAGAAGACCTTGACAAATTTCAAGATAGAAGATCAAATATGTGAATAGGCAAAATGAGAAAATGATGTCAAGTTTTTGTCTTTATTTCTGCCAATAACTGAACACGAATAGAAAACCAAATTAGCTTGCAGTGGCAATTTCAGGAGAAGATGTAATGACATGTGTGGCTCCAATCCGCTCAACATATAATCCAAGGTTCTTACTGTAGGACTGTGAAATAAACAACTCCATCCCACAAGCAACAAATTGTCTTACAAAACTGGCATCATCATCAAGATTGTCACTCAAAAAAACCCTTGGAACACCAGCATCATTCAAAATATTCTTGTGGTTTCCCCAAGTTGGAAAAGAAATAAGCACTTTTGCTCCAGGTAGGTATCGTTGGATGAAGGCCTGTTGGACCCTCTCTCTTAATAGATGTTCTGGATATTTTTGGATGCAGGATTCCGAGCTTAGATTTGAATATCCCCTTCATTTCATCAAACTTGTTCTGCCTCAGCGATCCTTGGAGATACAACAAGCATTTTCTCTAAATGAAGACTTGGCTCTACGTTCTCAAACATTTGTCTCCAATCTGCAAGGTGCAGGAAGAACTTTAAGACCTCGGAGGGATCACGTAAGGAACTCTGTGCATGGGTTTGTCATGTTGAATTCGAGACAAGAATCCCAAGGCTATGTTTCTGTTTGTTTAGCATCTTGATACCATCCTCGTCTGTTCGATCATCCCCAATATAAATAGGAAAAAAATGTCCACATGATCTGGCAAGTCAAGAACTTCAAGTATAAACTCTAGAGCTTTGCCTTTATCCCAAGGTATCACAGGTTGGATCTTCAAAACCTTTCGACCTTGCGTCAAGCACCGATCAGGAAAGGACTTGACAGCTTTTTGGACTTCCTCTGCAAGGTCGGTCCAATCCTGCAATAACAAATCAGTTCCTTCAAGGTCAATGCGATGTGCATATCATCTCTCTATTTCTCATGTGTAAACAGTGGCGTCCCCTTTCTCCCTTCCCCTCTGATCGCTCCCATCAATCTTGAGCTAAAGTGGATACCTAGCGGATAAATCAAACACAGAACGCCGACTGAGTGGCTGTCTCATGCTCGCAGAAAGAATGAAGGGTGTTAAATCACAAATTCTGTACTGTGTCCAAGAAAACCCTCAGATGTAATGGCAGGTTATCTCACTGTCCAGGAGTTGAAGTGGATGCCTCCCGATAGAACAAACACGCCAGATTCTGAATGCCTCTTTGAATTCAGCATTTTGCTCACTCACTGCTAAGGCCACAGTTTCGACTGACTGTTGGTTACAATCTTGAAGATCCGCACAATTTAAATGTCGTGAGGCCTAATTAGGCTGCTAGATGATAAAATTCGCTGGGCTTTCTGATTAAGGGTGTCGTGGTCCCTTGTTGAAACTACTCTGCATCCGCGCAAAAGCCAGAAACTCACGGCTATCATCAGAATGTGCCCACAGCTCTATAGGTCCTTTATCAACAAGCTTGACAAGCCTTACATCACCCTTGACTATAAGTCTTTCGTCGTCGGCTTTGTAACTATCAATTGCTTGGCACTCCTTTTCGTCTTCATACAAAATCAGTCTTTCGTCCCTTCTGCAAATCAGTCAAACGTTGCTGACGAAGAGAGTGCAGACCCCGCTTATCCATAATTTCAGCAGCATTCCTTGCCTTCTGAAGATCCTGCTTGATTGCGAACACCCCCAACCAAAAAAAACAACATCCCGCCACTCATCCTCATTTAGCATTCTATCCCGTTCCTCCCGTGCCTCCACAATTCGATCTCTATCATCCTTTTCGAATCTGCTTTTTCCCTCCCAAAATTAGCCTTTTGCTTTTCTTCCATTTACTATTCACAATCCCCTTCCACTTATTCAAGCAGTCCTTCAATTCCATCAATTGACCCAGATTCAGCATTGCAAAGGATACCCAAGATTAGAGCATTCCAAGAAACAACAATTCTTCTATTTTTACGAATACACCACACTTAGCATACATGCTCATCAATCCATTACCTAGCACAATAGCATGAGTTTCCATTAGCCCTAGCCTCCATCTTAGCATATCAAACAAGTTTCCAAAATAGTATGAACCTTTAGTACCCTTCACTTAATACCAAAAAGATCTACTTATTCCATATATAAGAGTCTTATTTGCTGATTATAATATAGTTGAAACTCATGTCCAATGGCTGGCAACATCTAGACAGACACCCTCTAATTACATGTGATGATAAAAAGCAAGTGCCTTGATAAACGATCCATGTGCAACATAACCTTTTTGGTGGATTCCACATCTCGAATGCGTAACAATATGACAATGCATATATATCATTAATTGCTTAAGGGAAAAGACTCACAAAAGGGACGAAACCACATGGAATGGCCACAAGAAGCTCCTTCACAACAAAGGCTTCCTCCAACGAGTTTGCATTAGGAAAAAAATGAACTCACAAATGGGCCTTTTAGCCGCCCTCTCTCCTCCTTAAAACAAGGAAAAGAGGAGAGAAGAATAGTAAAATAATCCTCCTCTTTGTCCACTTTTGCAATCTCGTTTTACCTTTTTTATATTATCTACAAAGATATACTCAAATTCCTTCTCTCTCCTCATTCAAGAAGTCTTTTTCAACCAAATTTTATATGCAAAAAGGAGTTAGTTACGGGAGTGTGGTGCTTTGTTTTCAATGAAAAATGATTAGTAGATAGGAGGTAATTGATTTTTTCTTTGAGAACAAGGAAAATAAAATTTCAAAATTTTCTTTTAAGATATTTTGGGGATTTTTTATATTCTATCTTTTGGTAAAAAAACAAACCAACTGGTCAAATTTCATGTTTTTTGGAGATATTTTTGGAGGCAAAATAGAAATATCTAAAATACAAAAATTCTTGGACATCCATACCCTCTGAGATATTTCCCCCCATATCTATACTTTCTCATGGCTCTATTGTGACCTCTTCTCTGTGTTTATGCAACCTTAATTAATAGAGTGAATTACTTACACCCTCCTTTTCCTTGGCACCTTTGTGTATCTCTCTGTGCATCTCCACTCTACCTCTCATGACAAGCAAGTAGGCTCCTCGTTTCTATTAATAGCAAAATGAATACAGGAAAAAAGGAGCTGCATATTGAGGTAGAGATTGAATATTTCCCATTATTCAAAAGAACCTAGCATACTAGTGTTAACCCTCACGTTTTGCAGAGTTACAAGAAAATGGGATTGAAACATGTGGATCTGTGGGTAGATGGGGGAATCTACCCAATTGACCCCTTAAACAATAGACCTCCAACTTTCTTAGCAATCATAAATTTGTTGAAGTATGTGTGCGAGGGTGAAAATGGGTTACTCGGTTATACTAGGTGGCTCAATGATCAGGCGTTCAAAGTATTTACAACTTGCCAAGCAGCCATAAAAAATTGCCATGATGTGATTGCTGCACATCAACTTCATATACAACAGCTCATAGGGCAAGTGGTACAACTGAATGGCACTATAATTCAACAAATCAATAAAATTATTTCAATGCAAGACACTATCCATGACATTGGTATCTCATATGAGGAGGCAAAGCACAATTGGACGACTTGAGAAAGATCAACTACAAGCTAACACAGGAGCGCAAACGAAAGAAGAAGCCAATCAATGAGTTAATTGTGAATAGTGGCCAATGGAAGAGACGTATCAAAGCATGTAAGGTAGCTCAGAAAGAGAACCTAGGTGAGGCTGAGGTTGGATCGTGTATTAGTAGATTGCTGAAGGCAAGTACATTGGAAAACACTTTGAGCAATCCTAAGTTTAAGGCTATGGGTGCACATTAAAAGATGTGTCAAATGAGTTCTCAGCTGTGGATGCACAATCTATTTGTGATAGGGCCAATATTAGCACAAGGACTTACTCAAAGATATTCAAAGGTATGAAGGCTGGGTTTGGTCGCGTGCTGAAGAGAAATAGAATCGTGTCTCTTCCTCAACCTTCGAAGTTAATAGAGGCCCGACGGCAACTTAATACAAATATTTTGGAGTTGATAGGAGATCCCATGCATGTTCAATGTGTGGAAACACTAAAGGTTGAGACAAAAAGTGCATATGAGGTGAAGTTTACCAAACTCAACAATTACAATTTAGATTTGAGCAAGGTGCAGTTGGCAATGGTAATGTACTACAATATGTCTGTTGAGGAATGTAATGGTAAATTGCAGTTTGTTATAAACTTAGATGAAAGTGAGGTCATCAAAGGAGTAAAGCTTGAAAGAGTTAGTGTAACTATGATGAATAGAGCTTTACAATTCGACAAGAACAACCCAGGGAACTTTAGTATTCAATTTGAGTGCCATGTTTGGTGGCTTGTTGCTTTTGAAGTTCCTAAGGAAACATTTGAGATGATGCAGTTGTTCATTATGCACACAAGCATTCCAAGCATCATGGATTGTCACGAACATGGTGAGATGCTCTCGGTTGAAGGGTATGGTCAATGAATGTGTAATATTCCTGCGGAAAATTATTACGTACACGTGTGAAGTCTCGAGCAAAAGACAATGCCAGCATTGTGGTCACAGACTGTGCGAGCTTTAACACGATGTATCATAATCTCCATTGGCAGAACCGAGACTAAGGTTCAATGAAACTGCATATTTTTGTGTGAACCTCCTCTTGGGAGGAGGTCAAGAGGAAATTGAGAAGATTTATGGAAATTTTTTTCTTTTTAATCCTTATTTTCTCCCCAGCCGAAGGCTATGCTGGAGGAAGGGGAGTAAGGCATGGGCACGTAAGCCTTGCTGGAGGTCATGGATGAATGAATGGTGGTTGATTCAGCACCACGCTAGATGGCATGGGGGGGGGGGGTGAAGGCCATGCAAATGGCTGCGTGGGGGGAGGGAGGTCCTCCTCCCTTCACCCTATAAAAACCCCATGTGGGAGGGGTGAGTAAGAAGAGGAAGGCTGCTGTGATAATCAGATGCTACCGTGTGAGGAGGGAGAGAGCCATAACACTGAACCGCTGCCAGAAAGAGTAGTGGAGAGACTGAAGAAGATCGAGAAGGGCCGAGAGGCTGATAGACATGAGAGAGAGGAGTAAGGAGGAGCTGAAATTTGCCAGCTACCGCCGCCTGAAGATCGGCTGCCAACAATTCCTATTCCTTCCCATTACTCTACGTGGGGATTTCCACAACCCCAGAAGCTTTAGAAGCTTCTTGTGGGCTTTCTTAAAGCCCTTCCAAGTGGGTTTTAAAACCCCCCCTCCCCGGATTTAAACCCCCTTCCTATGGGTCCCATCCAAACCCTTTAAAAGATCATTAAGCCCCTTTTCCCCCCCTTGGGTTCCCCACAAGCTCCCACTAGCCCGAGTTTCTAAATCCCTTCCCGTGGCCCTTCCCTATTGCCCTCTCAAGCGGGTTCTTATTACCCTGGGATCTTTTAAAAATCTCCTTTTTATTTGCCTTCCCAAAAGTGATCTTTTACACCCCTTTTCCCTTGGAGTTTAAGGCCTTTTTCTTCCCTTATATCCCCCGAAAATTAAACCCTTTTGGCCCTTGGTTCCCCAAAAGACACCATAGCCGGGTTCTCTTTTCCCCTTCTTGTGGATAAGCAATAGCCAAGATTAAAACCTTTTTTTTTCATTGGCCCTACAAAGCGGTCTTTGCATCCTCGCTTTAAGGCCTTCTAAAGCTCGATTCCAAAAGACGGTGAAATTGATCAAGGAAGCCAAATCACAAAGGGAGTTTTGTGTGCGAAGGAGATAGCCAAGATCATAAAACTACATCCAAGACGAAAAGGTCGAAGTCTTGATGGCCCCTAAGAAGGCACAAGGCGCAACCGCAGGAGGATCTCCTAACATCCATGTGGACATTTCACCACAAGTCTAGGTTTTCTTCCTAATTTTGATGTACGTCATAATAATTCAATTGTGTATAATTCATTTACGAAAATTAGGATGCACTTTTTTCGATTGAAATACCTTGGCTAAATTAAAGGAAATAACTTCGATCAAAGAATCCGTCATTTGTATTAAACGAATGAAAAGAAGAGCATAAGATCTCTATGCATTCCTAGCAAGTGGTTTTTATGCATTGCAAAGTAACGAACTTAGATTCTCTTTACAAGTCAAAATAACGATAGTACACTTCGATTATGCATGGAAGGAATAAATCGCATGTTGCATTATTGAACATTGAGAGCAGAGGTTTGAGCCCAGAATGCGCCTAAAATTTGCCAAAAAATCCAGAATTCAGGGGAAAAATCTTCGACATCGAAGGCGACAGCTGCAGCTAGGACGATTTTAAGCACCAAGTGAAAGACGATTTTTAAAAGGTGCCTGAGCGACACTTGCAGATTTTTTATCATTTTTTTGATTGCTGTGTGGGATGTCAGGAGCTGCCAGTCAGTGCAGGACCTCGAGACGGACGCGCAGGATTTTCAGAGGTCAAATCGGAGACCCGACGGGGAAGAGGCCAAAAATTGGCCAAATTTGAAAAGGTGGACAAAAATTAAGGCCAAGAGGGGTTGCCCTTTGGGAGGAGGCACCCCCCTTCCCTCATTTTTTTCATGTGGCGGTAGCATGCCATCGCCATGAACAGGGCGGCGAAAAAATCGCCCCCCCCCCCCACAAATCTATTATGGAGCTTCAACAGAAGCCATGCAACAGACATTGGCCGGCAACTTCTCCTTCTTTCCTAATCCTATCACTGCCCTTCGCGTGAGATATGGCTGACTGAATGAAGAGATCAGAATCTAGTCTTTCTCTCTCCTCCCTCTCTCTCCTCTCTATGGACTGTTTATGCGCACTATCTTGAAGGAGGAATCGGGAAGGAGATTGAAGAAAACAGTGATGGAGATGTTGAAGATTGATATGCAACATTGGATTGAGAGTAATGGAGGCTCAGTCGGCTGGTCACGCAATCATTTAATGTGTCTCAAGTTTCATAAAAACACAGTATGACTATTTTTATGAAGAAAATGAAGGGTTTTTGGTATTTTATGATGGTAATGATGTTCTATTTGATGAATTTTTTTTTGAGTGCTGGTTGCATCATGATTAATTGCTGTTTATAAAAAAAGTTGATTTTGCAATGATTTACATGCATTATTTAACTCCCGTAAAACCCGAACTACGGTTTTTAAGCGGTAAAATGATAGTTTTGTCGTTTCGGGTGGGTGAAATGTGTTCCTACGGGGGAAAAATGGAAAATAAATTGAATAATAGTACACTGAAGTGATTGAAATAAGAAAAAATAGAAAATAGCATATTTTATTGATAAATAAATCAAGAAAATGGAGAAAATAAGGGGAAAAATAGAAATACACTTCACAAAAAATAAGGAAAAATATAATGATTGTTTGTGGATGTGTGGTAGTGGCAAAGCATGAGGTTTAGCCTCAGTTTACTCCATCTCCTTGTCAAAGTTTGTGATTTATCACTTTTCATACATCAAAACATGACAAAATGAACCTCTACACCTATGCAATGAAAGCAATACCTAAACGCAGGGGGTGGGATGTTTGAATGGTGCGATTTTGCGTGCTGATTATTGCTGATTTTCTGATGCATATCATGATATAGAGTTTGTTGTATTTTAATTAAGAGGATAGTAGCACGAGTGTTGTCTCGGTGCTATCCTTACATCGTCGCAACGAGTTAGTGAATGAGCATTGGAAAGTCTGGTTGTGCAAAATAGGTTTCTGATTGAAAATTATGATTGAGCACTTTAGGATCCTCCACTTTTTCATGTGCATGACAACCATGGCATCAGAATACAAAGAACTGGATGCATAGCACCTATTTTTTATTACGATGACCCACGCTTAAGTGTGGAAAGGCAACTTAAACCGTAGGATAGACATTCGTTTCTTGGGGGAATTATTTGGAGAGGACACATGCTATCTCCTGTAATACGTTCAAAATGAAAGAGTGGAGTTTGTTCGTTTGTTCTATATGTTGAGCAGCGCATCAAGGGGCCAATCCCTGCGATGTAGGAGAGCTACAGTGGGGCCGCGATGATTCCACCGAGAGGTTGCCTCCCATGTATGTGATTATCGTGGTATTTATTGCCAACGTGTATGGGTTCTCTCTGTGTGGAGTTTATAAAAAGGGAAATATTGGACTACAAAACTATAAACGTATAGATTAGGCTTTAGGACAGTTTGTCCTTTAGCAGCAGATAGACGCTCCTGGTCTGCGAGGCCGTGTGGGTGTGTTTGTCTGTTATGAGCATGAGGTCCGGCTAGTGCCATAGCCAGTGCCGGCCCATTTGAGGTCCCATCAAACATCTTTCCTTCGAAATGATTCATTAAAAGAAGGTTGCTAATAATCCATAGGAATTTGTAAGGCATGGAAATGGTTCTTAAGCTGCGTGAAGTAGATTTAACTCTAGTCAATTGGCTTAAATCTCAATCAACTACATAAATATTTATGAGAGGTTGTGTAATACTCATTTAGCATACGAATATCTCATTTAGAAAAGAAGTTAGAAAAAGCTGCATGATTCACATAAAACCCTAAAGTTTAGTAGCATGAATCTTGAATGCATCATAAAAAAAGGATCAATTGGAATTATGCCATAACTTAGCATATGCTTTGATTTTAACCAGAAAAGTAGGGTTTGTAAATCTACTCAAACGTCGGCAATGAATCATGTGGTTATGAAAATGGTATCGTAAATATCTTCAAGAATAGACAAGTAAATTGGTTTAACCTAAACACCTAAACCGCGAGGGACTCGTTCAAGAATGGTTAAAGCGATGCAACATATCCCAAGTACTAACTGGGATTTAGCACGTTGAGAACATGACCTAATTGCTCTTATTGTCAAAGCTGAAAATATTAAACCTAAAGACTTGCCCACATTCACGTAATGTAGAGATACTAGGACGTACTTGCGAGAGACGATCTAGGGTTTCTACCCTAAGGATCACTTGATAAAAAGATGAAACTCGGTTTGAATTTGGAACCTTAGGACCGACAATGTCGGTGTAGTGCAATCAGGAACGGATTGTTATGAAGACACCCTAACCGTGTTCCCTATCTAATCATGACTCCGTGATTAGAAGCCGCCGTTTGATGGGTAAAATAGTCACATGGATTGGATGCGACACTGGTGCAACAAGTTGCAGAGTCGCATGATCTTGTGATTTGATCACAAGGGAATGGCCAAATTCCTTGGAATGAGATTGGAAAATTCTTATGCAAGTTCATCTTGCAAGAGGATGAATAATCGTCCTGATAGAGTACCTTTCTTGGGTAAAGTGACCAAGATACGGGGATTAGATATTTGCTTGGAAGCAAAAGATCAATGAGTAAATTGGAATAACATATTTACTGCTTATAGAACTTAAGGTATTGGTTAAGTTGGGTTGATAGGGTACGGCCATAACCCAAGGATATAAGGGTTAACAAACAAACCCCTAGGGATCTTGCCAAGTCACAATTGATCCCGGATCGAGTGCTAGATGCATTCAGAAAGAAGGATTCGCTCCTTAGCAGTTGGCCAAAAATAACGACCACCGGAAATGATTGTGCTTATAACAGTTTAGAGAGCACTGTTTGCTTTGTTTGCTCAAAGAATTAAAGGATGAAAAGATATCTAATGCTTTAGCTTGAAGGCCTGAAGGGAGAGGCAGCTTCAATTACCCCCGATTACTTGCCTGACCCTAACCAAGGGGGTTATTAACCGTGCTAGGAAGATGGACCAAACCCACCACGAGAGGTCTCTCCGTTGAGCGCTACTTGGAGCAGGAGGACGCTTGGGTGCTGGGGGGCTCTGGCCGTAAATCCCTCACCTTCCGGGCCCTAAACAAGAGGCCAACGTGGCTCGGGATTGGATCTCAAGGCCCGCATACTAGTCTACAAGCGGAATCTTGTATTAGTAATCCCTGTGGATTATGGATTTAGTAATCTTGTATTAGTAATCCCTGTGGACTTTATAAATGTATTTCAAAGATAAATATGATAAGCTGTTGAAAAGGATCTTGTTTGATATTTCTTTTCTATGTTAAGTGCTATGATTACGTGAAGGAACGAGTGCCTAATGGGCTAATTAAGGAAGTAGATTGATCCATGTCTAACTAAAATATATCCCATATCAGTAAAAGTTGGTGGTTAAGTGCTTACCCCGCGGGCGTGTCAATAAACTCTAGTCCGCATGGAGCACAAGAGCGGAGGCTTGAAACCGCAAGCCCACACGGGAACACCCTTCACAAGAAAAGGAAAATGGATAATGGTTAAATTTTGTGCAAATTTTTTTAAATTAACCCCCTCCCCTCAGCTGATGCATGGCAGGTAGAGGGAGTGTGGGAAGAGCATGAGATGGAGTGGTGTGGAGTGGGAGAGCACGGGGGAGGAGAAAGCATGCAGTTAGCCATGTGTATGGCTATCCCTCCCCCTTCCATCTATAAGACCTCCCCCCTATCAAGCATGAGGGAGGAAAGAGAGGAGAGAGATTAGGTCGTGGAGCTGCCGTGCTACCGCCATCGCCGCCGTGCTGTCTGCCAGGCTGCCGCCTCTGTCATCACCATTGCCACCATCATCATAACCATCATCCTCTTCATCTCCTTCGTCGTCCGCCCCATCATCCTCTCCATTATTAACTTCTCTCTCCACGTAATCTTCTATCACAAAAGCATTAGAAGCTTCTTTGGAAGCTTCTAAATTAGAGCCTCCATAAGCCCTGTTCCACCATGCATTGCGGGTTTTTCTTAAAATCGCATTCTATAAGGGCTGTGTTCTATGTAGAGGAGAAGAACTTGGACGGAGAGGATTCGTAATGTGTAAAGGAGATAAGAGGAAGTTGCTGAACCAAGGATTTGATTCGTCAATGGCTCCCAAGAAAATGGCGAGATGCACACATGTGGGAGCTTCCAACCTGAGTTCACGCATGGACAACGCTACAAGTCCTCATGCCTAGGTTCCAATTGTATTCCCGCATGAAATGGATGCATTAAGCATGATGGTTTTTAGAAAAATTTAAATGCATTTGTTCATTCATTCTACAAAGTTTAGTGCATGCCGATTAATTGAAATTGCCTGCACTTCCGTCAACAAGGGTAGTTGCAATCTTCTTGAATGTATAATGCATAAATTAGAGAGGATATCGTGCTAAGAAGGATAGAGCTTATGTTACATGTAGCACTTATGATTTAAATTCATGGACGTGATTCGTATAGAGGATAATCTTAGACGCCCATTGAATGTTGTCCAAAGAATTGCAATGCATGGAAAGAAAACTATGAACTTTGCCAATTGCATGCAAGGATGCTTGCATTTTAAGATGGGTTAAGTGCTAAAGGAGGGATTCATTAAATGTCAAACTCATGGTAATCGCTCATGCATGGAGTTATTTTATCAATGTTTGTATTTAGAAAAGGATGCATTTCATATTAAAGCTTGAATTCAATGCATTAAACAAAGAATTTATAGGCATAATTCTTGATGTAAATCAACGTAGGTTTTATACGAGTTAACCCTAAATTGTCAATCATTATAGTTTAGGCAAGGAAAAGAAATAATCATTGTAAACCTTATAGTTGCATAGAAGGAAAAAGTCTATGAATCGCATATTTGCATGGAATGTTATATCTTGCAATTATTTACATCTTTTAGGGAAAATATTAGCATCTCTAAGAAAAGATCACCTCTTGTTGCAAGACAATTAGATCGAATAGGTATATCGCTTGTAACGGTGTAACTCAAATGATGATCACCTCAATGCGCTAGGAAAAGCAAAGCCACGATAAAATTATGCCTAGTATCGCATTTGAGAAACCGACTTAATATTTCTGACCTCAAAGGTCCTACCCACATTCACCGAATGTTACGGTTAGTTAGATGCCCATGCAAGAATGATCCAGGGTCCTTACTCTAAGGATCAACTAGGCAAATATTAGACTTCCTTATGGGTTTAGGAAACCTAGGGCCAAAGCGTCATCGGCTTAGCAGGGTTAGGGTTGGGTTGGGTCAAGAGGACATCCCAAACCCTACATCTTGACCAAACATATTTCTTGACCAAGGAACGCCCTTGATGGGAGAAATGATCCCACAAGATAGGTGTGACACTTGTCTCTTGCAACGAGTTTCAACGTCGCATGATCATTAGGGGAGTTTTGAGGTCTCCAAAATGCCTTTTAGGATGTGGAGAGAGAGTGCTCTAGACCAATAAGAGCAAAGCCTCCGTTACGGAACTTCTATTTTTAAAAAAAAATTAAAAAAATTTACAAAAATATATAAATATAATAATATTACGAATTTTTATTTTTATTATGTATTTTTAGTCTCTTATATTCGTGATTATGATATCTTTTGCATTAATGGCATAGAGTCTCGGCTACTTTTATTTAATGATGTTTCTAGATTAATGATAATGACTGATGTAATCGATATTCAAATTGGTGAAAAGCATGGCACTCAGTTTTTTCCCTCCTTTCTTTTATTCCTCTATTGTTTTTCCCGCCGTTATGGTAGCCTAGTCCTCTCTCTCTCTCTCTCTCTCTGTGTGTGTGCATGTCTCTCTCTTTTCTACCATGGATACAAAAATTAGACCTTCAACAAGGCATCCAAACTCCCAAATCACATCCATATCACTGTCTAACTCATTCCAAACTGATGGAAGATGGATTCCTACTATCATTAGCAAAGGTAGTTGGATCATCATGCAACAAGCAAAACATGGAAAAAGGCAAAGACATGAGAGCTCGTTTATCTCTGCTTGGAAGGGCAGAATCCGAGATTTTAAGCTTGGAGCAAATAAGAATAGCATCAAAGAGTTACTAGTGCAACATGTGTTCATGCATAGAGAGCTATGTTTGAAACCTGGATCTTCAAAGCTTCCAATGCATAGACCAAATTGTAAGAATTTGATTCTTAAAGTTTTTTCTTTCTTAAACATGGTTTAGGTTTTTCCATTATAATATTTGTTTGTCTTGTAGATGTCTATCCCTCTAATCTTGAGGAATGGCAACCAGTGGAATCTATTATTGATGTTATTGATGTCCTTATTTGTTTCGTTACCTCTTGGTAACATAGACCTAGAAGTAGATAGTTTAGCAAGGGCTGATCTCATTGAAGATGAGATGGATAATTCAATGTAACATACTTAATTTGCTTATTGATTCAATGTGTATTCCTAATTCTATACTTTTTATCATGCGCACACATGCATACTCAAGAATCAATAGTTAATTTTAAAGCTAATTTGAATTTTCCATAATAAATAGGAAGTATCTTTTATCATCTTCAAGTGCATAGAGAAATTACGAGATACATATTGCAATGCTTGCTACTAATTGTAAGGTTTCTGTCGCTTGCCGCTAATTACTTATATCAAGCTTGTCAACTGGAGGAACTGCCATCCATTAGAGAGCAATGAAAAAGTAATTATTAACTCTATTTTTTTTAATTCAATGATTCAATGTGTATTCTTAATTCTATGGTTTTTATCATGTGCACATGTTCATGCTCAAGAATCAATTTCAGGTGGTTAAATAATTATTAATTTGATTTTTTAATTATGTGAATTGCTAATTTTAGGTGGTTAAATAATTGTGTGTCTGCAGGCGCGTCTATATTAGCGTCTATTTGCGCGGATATATAGACGCAAAATTCGCATCTATTTACACGCACGTTTACACGCACTTATAGACGCTGTGATAGACGTACCCGACTTTGCGCATCTAACATGCACGTCTATGCCTCGTTTCTGTTGTAGTGCGTAAAGGAACCAGTGAATAATTGGCTAATTAAGGAAGTTGTTTTTGCTTGTCAAACTAAATGTGGTAGGTAATTAGACAACTAAAGCAACCTGAGGAAAGTGCGGTGGATGTGACCATGGGTCCATCCTACAGAAGGGTGGTCCCGGTTGGCCGGTAGCTTCGCATCCCTCTTGTTTCCCATTCTCCTTGAACCAAGTGCAGTATAAATCCGCTTCGACCCTGATGTTTCTGCGTAAAGCAGTTCATCTGCGGTTTGGTGCTAGTTACCTCCAAGGAACTTGACCATTAGGGAAACCCTGATTCAGGTTGATCCTAAGTGGGAACGATCGGAATGCTTCCGCTTCGTGGCAGAATCGGGGAGACCTAGATCACAAACCCTATGACATTCCATGGGAGTGCCGGGCAGCGCTTTCTGGACGATGCGCTGCTAAGACGTGTCATACAAGCGAATCAAGTGGACGCACTATACCATACCATCAAAATCCCATTTTGATGAAGATAAGGTTATTAATTTTTGTACAAAAATTTAATTAAAAATCTATTTACTAGTCATCAAGGAAAGTATCCTTTTAAATTAGCCATGGAAATTGGTCTAAATATGAAGCATGTTGCCAAGAATACTCTTCCATAGGCAAACCCTTCCATATAATGAGATACTCCATAAGAATTGGGTTCCTTAGAACCTTCTCTTGCTTGCCAATAATCTTTTTGGGTTCATAAATGATCAAACCATCTTCATTAAGGGGAGGTAATTCATCAAGAACTTGAATTTTAGGGCCAACATAGTTCTTAAGTTTAGATACATGGAAGACATTGTGAATATGAGTAGTTGAAGGCAAATCAAGTTGATATGTAAGATCCCTAAATTGTTGGATTATTTTGTATGGACCATAAAAATGATCAGCAAGTTTATTATATCCTCACTTAAGAGAAGCATAATGAGATTTTGGAACCTTCAAGAAAACCTATTCACCTTTGTCAAATTCCACATGCCTTTCTTTCTCATTCGAATAGGCCGATTTCATTGTCTCTTGAGATTTCCTAACATTTTCATTGCATTTCTTCATAAGAGCCTTCGTCTTCTCTAAATCTTAATGAGCATGAGGATTCACATCATCATGAAACAATGCAGAAGACACTTGAACTTTGTAACCGTACAATGCTTTGAAAGGACTTGACATTCCAATACTCATGTGATGAGTATTATCATAACGAAACTCCGCAAGGTGAAGGTAATGATCCCATGCATTTTGTATATCATGGAAAAAGTTTCACAAATAGACCTCCAGCCATTTATTGACCCTTTTAGTTTGGCCATCTATTTGTGGATGATAAGTTGTACTAGGAATCAAAATAGTCCCCATAGAAGAGAACAAACTCTTCCAAAAGTTGCCCATAAATTTATGTCATGATCGAACACAATCTTCATTTGTATCCCATGAAGTTTAAAGACATGTTTCATAAATTGATTAATCATTTGCTTTTCTATAATTTAACCTTTGTTGAAATGAAATGGACTAATTTAGTCAACCAGTCTACAACCACATAAATGCTACTTTACCCATGCTTCTTTATAGGAAACAGTATAATAAAATCCATGCTAATGTGAGTCCACTTCCCATGACAAATAGGTGGTGGCTAAAGCAATCCACTAGATAGAAGTGTGGTTTCCTTACTTTGTTAACACAGAAAACATCTCATGATATAATCTTTAACATCTCTCCAAATTTCTCTCCAATAAAAGCTCTTATGGGATATTATCATATGTCTTGAACAAACCATGATGGCCCACTAAAGAGTGCATCTCTTGCAAAATATAGTATTTGAAATATGAATGAGGAGTCGTCTCTTACAAAATATGATCTTTGAAATATGAATAATGGCCCACTAAAGAGTGAGAATCTCTTGCAAAATAGACCCATCCATGATACCAAAGAAGACCACTATGCCACTTATAATTTGGATACTCTTTTCCTTTGCCTTGCTAAAATTCTTTCATCATTTTTTATGCTTGCTTATCAAGCAAGTACTCTTCTTGAATGTTATGGATCCAATCTTGATGCATAGTGGAGATAGTGAAAATGGAACACACCCACATTCTTAACAAGACATCTACTACCACATTATCTTTTCCAACCATATATGAGATCTCAAAGTCATATCCTTGATGTAATGCGTCCACCTGTTCCCTCTAGGACACGTCTTAGCAATCCATCGAAAAGGAGATCTAGAAAGCTCTGCCCGGCACTCCCATGGAATGTTACCGAGTTTGCAATCTAGGAATTCCCGTGTCTACCACATAACGGAAGTATTCTGGCCATTCCCACTTAGGACTGACCTGAATCAGGGTTTTCCCTAATGGTCATTTCCTAAACGGAAACTAGCGTCGAACCCCGAGCGAACTACTTTACATAGAAACGCCAGGGCCAAAGCGGATTCACGCTGCTCTTGGCTCAAGAAGAACGAGAGGGATGCAAGGCTCGACCTCTCTGCCATAAGGCATAGTCCCATTCCGTTCCCCTAAAATAGCGTAAACTGGGATTATTATAAATTTGACTCTAGGTCAGTGCCCTCGCTATTCATTTCCTTTGAAATGATCTCCTTTCTATCCATTATGATTGAGAAAAGTTTCCACCCAACCGGGACCACCCATCCGTAGGACGAACCCATGGCCACATCCATCGCACTTTCCTCAAGTTGTTTTAGTTGTCTAATTACCTAACACATTTAGTTGCACATGCATCAAGAAACTTCCTTAATTAGCCTGTTAGGCACTGATTCCTTCACGTAATCATAGCACTTGACATAGAAAAATAGTGTCAAACAAGTTCCTTTTCAACAGTTTATCATATTTATCTTTGGAATACATTTATAAAGTCCAGCCCACAGGCTTTTGTTCATAATCCATCCGAAGGCTATCCAGCAATCCACTGGGATTACTAATCAAAGATTCTGCCTGTAGACTAGTATGCAGGCCTCGAGATCTAATCCTAAGTCACGTTGGCCTCTTGTGCAGGGCCCGAAAGAAGAGGGGTTTACAGCTACAGCCCCCTTGGCACCCAAGCATCCTCCTGCTCCAACTAGTGCTCAACGAAGAGACCTCACGCGGTGGGTTCGGTCCACTTTCTTGGTACGGTTAACAACCCCCTTGGTTAGGGTTAGGCAAATACTCAGAGGTAACTAAGGCTGCCTCTCCCTTCAGGCCTTCAACCTAAAGCATTAGATATCTTTTCAACCTTTAGTTCCTTGGGTAAACAAAGCAAACAATGCTCTCTAAACTGTTACAAGCACAATCATTTCCAGTGGTCATTTTTTGGCCAACTACTATATGCATCCAACATTCGATTCTGGGATCAATTGCGACTTGGCAAGATCCCCAAGGTTTTGTTTGATAACCCATATGTCCTTTGGTTAGGGCCGTACCCTATTAACCCAACTTAACCAATACCTTAAGTTCTATTAACAATAAATATGTTGCTCCCAACTATTGATCGGTCCTTTGCTTCCAAGAAAATATCTAATTCCCTTATCTTGGTCATTTTTCCCAAGAAAGGTGCTATAATAGGATGACTACTCATCCTCTTGCAAGATAAACTTGTGCAAGAATATGCCAATCTCATTCCAAGGAATTGGCCATTCCCTTATGATCAAACCACAAGATCATGCGACTCTGCAACTTGTTACACAAGTGTCGCATCTAATCCATGGAACTATTTTACCCATCGAACGACGTCTTCTAATCACGCAATCATGATTAGATAGGAAACAAGTTTTTAGGGTGTCTTCATATCCAATCCATTCCCGATTGCACTAGGCCAACATCGTCGGTCCTAGTGTTCCAACTCAGTCCAAGCTTCATCTTTTTAACAAGCCATCCTTAGGGTAGAAACCCTAGATCATTTCTTGCAAGTACGTCCTATCATCCCTACATTCCGTGAATGTGGCCAGGACTTAGGAATATGAGAGTTTTGACTTAGCAATAAGGCATCTAGGTCAAGTCCTTAACGTGCCAAACCCTAGTTAGCACTTGGAGTATATTGTATCGATTAAACCATCCTAAGTGATTCCTTTGCGGTTTAGGTGTTTAGGGTAAACCCATTTTACTTGTCTATTCCTAAAGATATTGTCTTGATCAAAGAGGGGAAAAACTAGTTGCATTATGATACCATTCTTGTAAGCACACGATTCATTGCCTATATATGATTAGATTTACAAACCCTATCTTTTTTGGTTAAGCTCAAAGTGCATGTTAAGTTACAACACAATTCCCATTGATCCTACTAGGACATGCATTTGCGATTTATGCCACTAAGCTTTTAGGGTTTTATGTTAAAACGAACCATGCAGCTTTCCCTAACTTCATTTGTGAATGAAATATTCGTATGCAACCTTTCCTAACTACAACATAGTTGAACGAGATTTATGCCAATTGACTAGAGTTAACCTACTTCATGCAGCCCTAGAATCATTTCCAAGCCTTGCAAATTCCTATGGTTGTTAGCAACCTTCTTTAATGAATCATTGCGAAGAAAAAGATTTCTAATAATGCGACATGCAATTTAATCTTTCCATGCATAATCCAAGTGTACTACAATAATTTCGACTTTTGTAATGATGGTCATTAGTTGATCTAGATTCGTTACTTTGCAATGCATAAAAACAACTTGCTAAGAATGCATAGACATCTTATGTTATTTTTTTCATTTGTTTCATTGAAAATACAAATGACCGATTCTTCAATCGTGAGTTATTTCCTTTAAAATGGCCAATGTATTTCAATCGCAAAAGTGCATCTTACTTCCATGAATTAACCATGCAATTGCAATATTTTGACGTAAATAAAAAATAGGAAGAAAACCTGGACTTCTGGGTTCGGTGAAATGTCCACATGAATGTTAGGAGATGATCCTCCTACGGTTGCACCTTGTGCCTTTTTAGGGGCCATCGTGAATTCAACCTTCTTGCCTTGGCTGCCGCAAACTTATGATCTTGAGCCGTTCTCCCTTGTACTCGTGAATCCCTTTGAGGTACGGCTCCTTGACCGAAGTATCGACTTGCGGAATTGGGCTTTGGAAGGCCTTAGGGTTCGGAGCTTGGGCCTTCTTTCTATGAGTGGGTTCTTGCAAAAGCCTTGCGGAAATGGAGGCTTGGGAGATTCTTCTCTTTGAAATTCTGGCTAGAAAGGGTTGTATAGCTTTGCAGAAATGGGGATTTATAAACTTCTCCTTTGCTTCAAAGCTGGGATGGCTTATTGAGGATCTAAAGGGACTTATGGGAGCCGCAATGGGAAGGGGGTTTAAGGAAAACCCGGGGGTAAAATGTGCTTGTGAAAATTGCAATGGAAAAGGGTTTTAAAGAAAACCAGGGGGGTTAAAGTGGACTTAAGGAGATTCAATGGGAAGAAAGGGGGTTTAAAACGAGCTAGTGTGAATCCACAAGAAGGGGGGACTTGGAGGAGACACTTAGAAGCTTCTAAGAAGCTTCTTGGAAGCTTCTGGGGGGAGTGTATAGGCTACGTGGAAGAGAGGAGATGACCTATACGTGGAGGGGGGAAAAGAATGATGCCCACTACTAAGGAGTGAATCCTTCTCTTCGAATACATCCAACATTCGATTCCAGGAACAATTGCAACTTGGCAAGATCCCCAAGGTTTTGTTTGATAACCTGTATGTCCTTGGATTAGGGCCATACCCTATTAACCCAACTTAACCAATACCTTAAGTTCTATTAATAGTAAATATGTTGCTCCCAACTATTAATAGTAAATATGTTGCTCCCAACTGTTGCTCCCAACTATTGATAAGAAAGGTAACTATAACAGGATGACTACTCATCCTCTTGCAAGATAAACTTGTGCAAGAATCTGCCAATCTCATTCCAAGGAATTGGCCATTCCTCACCATCCGCCCACGTGGGCATCATTCTTTCCCCCCTCCACGTGTATCGATCATCTCCTCTCTTCCACGTAGCTTGTACACTCCCCCCCAGAAGCTTCCAAGAAGCTTATTAGAAGCTTCTAAGGGTCTCCTCCAAGCCCCTCTTCTTGTGGGTTTCCACCCAAGTCCCTATAAAGCCCACCTTACCCGGGGGTTTTAAACCCCCTTCCCGTGGATTCACACTAGCTGGTTTTAAATCCCCTTTCTTCCCATTGAATCTCCTTAAGTCCACTTTACCCCCCCTTGTTTTCTTTAAAACCCTTTTCCATTGCAATTTCCACAAGCACATTTTACCCCCGGGTTTTCCTTAAACCCCCTTCCCATTGCGGCTCTCATAAGTCCCTTTAGATCCTCAATAAGCCATCCCAGCTTTGAAGCAAAGGAGAAGTTTATAAATCCCCATTTCTGCAAAGCTATACAACCCTTCCTAGCTAGAATTTCAAAGAGAAGAATCTCCCAAGCCTCCGTTTCCACAAGGCTTTTGCAAGAACCCACTCACAAAAAGAAGGCCCAAGCTTCAAACCCTAAGGCCTTCCAAAGCCCAATTCTGCAAGTCAGTACTTCGGTCAAGGAGCCGTACCTCAAAGGGTCTCGCGCGTACAAGGGAGAACGGGCCAAGATCATAAGACTGCGGCCAAGGCAAGAAGGTCGAATTCACGATGGCCCCTAAAAAGGCACAAGGCGCAACCGCACGAGGATCATCTCCTAACATTTATGTGGACATCTCACTGAACCCACAAGTCCAGGTTTTCTTCCTATTTTTTATTTACGTCGAAATATTGCAATTGCATGGTTAATTCATGGAAGTAAGATGCACTTTTGCGATTGAAATACATTGGCCATTTTAAAGGAAATAACTTACGATTGAAGAATCGGTCATTTGTATTTTCAATGAAACAAACGAAAAAAAGAACATAAGATGTCTATGCATTCTTAGCAAGTTGTTTTTATGCATTGCAAAGTAACGTATCTAGATCACCATCATTACAAAAGTCGAAATTATTGTAGTACACTTCGATTATGCATGGAAAGATTAAATTGCATGTCGCATTATTAGAAATCTCTTTCTTCGCAATGATTCATTAAAGAAGGTTGCTAACAACCGTAGGAATTTGCAAGGCTCGGAAATGATTCTAGGGCTGCATGAAGTAGGTTAACTCTAGTCAATTGGCATAAATCTCGTTCAACTATGTTGTAGTTAGGAAAGGTTGCATACGAGTATTGCATTCAGAAATGAAGTTAGGGAAAGGCTGCATGGTTCGTTTTAACATAAAACCCTAAAAGCTTAGTGGCATAGATCGTGAATGCATGTCCTAGTAGGATCAACGGGAATTGTGTCATAACTTAACATGGGCTTTGAGCTTAACCAAAAAAGCTAGGGTTTGTAAATCTAATCATATGTAGACAATGAATCGTGTGCTTACAAGAATGGTATCATAATGCAACTAGTTTTTCCCCTCTTTGATCAAGACAATATCTTTAGGAATAGACACGTAAAATTGGTTTACCCTAAACACCTAAACCACAAAGGAATCGCTTAGGATGGTTTAATCGATACAATATACTCCAAGTGCTAACTAGGGTTTGGCATGTTAAGGACTTGACCTAGATGCCTTATTGTTAAGTCAAAACTCTCATATTCCTAAGTCTTGCCCACATTCACGGAATGTAGGGACGATAGGATGTACTTGCAAGAAACGATCTAGGGTTTCTACCCTAAGGATCACTTGTTAAAAAGATGAAACACGGATTGAGTTGGACCCCTAGGACTGATGATGTCGGCCTAGTGCAATCGGGCATGGATTGGATATAAAGACACCCTAAAAACCTATTTCCTATCTAATCATGATTGCGTGATTAGAAGACGTCATTTGATGGGTAAAATAGTCCCATGGATTAGATGCGACACTTGTGCAACAAGTTGCAGAGTCGCATGATCTTGTGGTTTGATCACAAGGGAATGGCGAATTCCTCGGAATGAGATTGGTAGATTCTTGCGCAAGTTTATCTTGCAAGAGGATGAGTAGTCATCCTGTTATAGCATCTTTCTTGGAAAAGTGACCAAGATAAGGAAATTATTAGATATTTTCTTGGAAGCAAAGGACCAATCAATAGTTGGGAGTAACATATTTACTATTAATAGAACTTAAGGTATTGGTTAAGTTGGGTTAATAGGGTACGGCCCTAACCCAAGGACATATGTGTTATCAAACAAAACCTTGGGGATCTTGCCAAGTCGCAATTGATCTTGGAATCGAATGCTGGATGCATTCGGAGAGAAGGAGTCACTCTTTAGTAGTTGGCCAAATAACGACCACTGGAAATGATTGTGCTTGTAATAGTTTATAGAGCACTGTTTGCTTTGTTTGCCCACTAAGGAACTAAAGGTTGAAAAGATATATAATGCTTCAGGTTAAAGGCCTGAAGGGAGAGGCAGCCTCAGTTACCCCCGACTGTCTGCCTGACCCTAACCAAGTGTAACGTGTCCACTAGAATCCTCTAGGACACGTCTTAGCAGTCCATCGAAAAGGTTGTCTAGAAAACTCCACCCGGCACTCCCACGGAATGTTGCGGGTTTTGCAATCTAGGACTTTCCGCGTCTGCCACGTAACGGAAGCGTCCTGGCCGTTCCCACTAGGATCGACTGGAATTGTTTGGTCATTTTACTAACAGCGACTAGCGTCAGACCTGATCGAACTACTTTATGCAGAAACGCCAGGTCTGAAGCGGATTCATGCTGCACTTGGTTCAAGGAGAATGGGAAACGAGAGGGATGCAAGGCTCGACCTCTCTGCCAAAAGGCATAGTCCCATTCTGTTCCCCTAAAACATCTTGAATCGGGTAATCGGTAATTCCGAGTCATCGTTCTCATTACTTGTTTCGGTGATGTCGATCGTCCTTCTGTTCGTCGAATGCTTTGAGAAAAGTTCCCGGCTAACCGGGACTACCCATCCGTAGGACGGACCCATGGTCCATCCTCCGCACTTTCCTCGGCTTGTTTTAGTTATGTAATTACCTACCACATTAGTTTGACATATAACAAACAGCTTCCTTGATTAACCCTGTTAAGCACTGGTTCCTTCACGTAATCTTATCACAGGACATAAAGAAAAAAATGCCAAACAACTTCTTTATTATCATTTTATCCTTTTATCTTTGCAATACAAGGAGTTCCCGCACGTAGGCGTATTCATAATCCGCCCGAAGGCTATCCAGTAATCCACCAGGGATCACTAATCCAAGTTTCCGCCCGTAGACTAGTATGCGGGCCTCGAGATCCAATCCCGAGTCACGTTAGTCTCTTGTGCAGGGCCCGGAAGGCGAGGGATTTACAGCCAGAGCCCCCCCTGGCACCCAAGCGTCCTCCTGCTCCAAGTAGAACTCAACGGAGAGACCTCTCACGGCGGGTTCGGTCCACGTTCCCGGCACGGCTAACAACCCCCTTGGTTAGGGTTAGGCAGGCAGTCGGGGGTAACTGAAGCTGCCTCTCCCTTCAGGCCTTCAACCTGAAGTATTTAGATGTATTTTCATCCTTTAGTTCATTAAGCAAACATTGCAAACAGTGCTTTCTAAACTGTTACAAGCACAATCAATTTCCAGTGGTCGTTTAGCTGGCAAACTGTTAAGGAGTGACTCCTTTTCCCCGAATGCAACCCGCATTCGATCCGGAATCAATTGCAACTTGGCAGGATTCCTATCATTCTTGGGTTAGGGTCATACCCTACCAATACATTAGGTTTTGTTGTGGCAGGATCCAGCGACCATGTCGCTTTAGTTTATTGTCTGATCCTTTGCAAATACCTAACTTTCCTTTCGCTTGGCAATTATTCCCCAAGGAAAGTGAGTAACAGGATGATTACTCATCCTCTTGTAAGTTAAATTCCTTCAATAACTTGCCAACCTCATTTCGAGAGACGACAAAACTCTCTTGTGGACAAATCTCAAGTCTATACAATGTTGCAGCTTTTTGCACATGTATTGCATCTAATTTCACGGGATCATTCCACCCATTGCTTAGCGTTTTCCGGTCACGGAATTTACCTCCAGCCGAGTAACAGGGTTTTAGGGTATCCTCCAAACCATTCCTAGTTATGTTGGCCCATGGTACTAAAGATAAGCAACTCCGTCGGAGTTTCATCACTTTGAACGAATGATCCTTAGGATAAAACCTTAGATCATTTCATGTATGAAAATCCAATTGATTCGACATTTCATGAACGTGGGTAAGATCTTTAGATTCGCGGGTTTTGTCTTGGCAACCAGTGTAATGCTAGGTCGAATTATTATTGCACTAACCCTAGTTAACACTTGGGATACTTATCATATCCACTCAATCATGCCCATATGAATCCTTGTGGTTTAGTCAATTCAATTATGCTTGTCTTGCGACAAGGATGATCCTTCTAAAGGTAATAAACTAAATCTAACGAAGGACAATAGTTATAACTCCACCAATTCGCGTAAACATGCGGTTTATTGTTTTTACGCAACACATGGTCCATGATAACTTTATCCTTCTCTGGTGCACGATAATCTGGGTACTAACTTTTCCTAGGACTACTAGGTCTTACATCAATAGTCATACCTACAACCTTGTTGTCTACACTTTGGCATCTTATGCTTTGACTCCTAAATGCGGCTCTTAATGAATGCCATTTTTCGCATGACGACTACGCAATACACAACATTCTCCTAGCTACGAAGTAGTCAATGAAACTCATCCAAAGCTAGTGTTAACTTATTCCATCTTACATGCTATTTGCAAGTTCATAAGATCATCTTCGTACTCTATTATTCCTTTTCGGATAATACCTTATGGGGTTAACCTTGCCTCATGAAATCATTACGAGAAGGATGTTGCCTAACATGCGGCACACGCTTATTTCTACCATGTCTAGGACGAAAGATAATGCACTTATAAATCCCATTTCCTTGCCTAGGATTAGACTCATTACTTTGATAATGTACCAAAACTACATGCAACTAGCCTTCTACTCGTTCAAATTCATGACATAATTCAACCTTGCCTAATGTTTCAAGAGATGTTTTATCACATGTATTTCTTTCCAATTTCCGTATGCATTAAAATTAAGCGTAAAAATGCAATTCCTTTTATGAGCTAAGCGCACCTAATCATGCGAGAATAACTCGAAGGAACCTGGACTTGAGGGCTCGGGGAGATGTCCACCTGTACATTCGGAGATGAGCCTCCCGCGGTCGCACCTTGTGATCTTTTTGGGGCCATCGTAGACGTGGATTCGAGTTATGATTTGCCTTTGTGGTCTACGGATTGTCTTGCCTTGGCATGCAACCTTCCGACCTTTGCCTTTCCTCGTAGGCGGAAGATTTCTTTACGGGATGTCGCTTGCGGCAAAAGGGCTTTAAAGACTTATTGCGAAAAGCCCTTTCCGACGGTCTAGTGGGGGTCCTTACGGCTTCACCTTCCCCTCTTCAAAGTCCCGGGGAAGGGTATGAATGGTCTTTGGGAATTGTGGTGGGAAGGGGGCTTAAGGAGGCCCCCCCCTTAGAAGCTTCTAAAGAAGCTTCTAAGAAGCTTCAGCTTCTGCAGGACACGTGGGGGGAAATCGTGATCACCGTGGGCGGCGGACTGGGCGGCAGAACGACTGGTGGCTGGGCGCAGCGTTGGCGGACTGGCGGCAACTCTGGCAGCTGGCGGCAGCGCGGCGGCTCCTGCTCGATGGCGACGACCTCCACCTCCCACGTTTTGCCTCTCTCCTTCAGCTCCTCTTCCACAGTTTCCTTTCTCCCTCTCTCTCTACCACACCCCCTTGATGGGGGGTGTTTATATAGGCATGGGGGTGGGGAAGAGGGCCTCCACACACATGGAGGACTCCCCTCATGCAGTCCCCCACTTCACTCCTTCTTGGCCATTCCCCTCCCACTCCCTCTCCTCCAGCCATGCATCGGCTGGGGGAAGGGATAATAGTAAAAAAATTTGCCTTGTATTTATCCTATTGCCCTTCCCAAGCGGTTGTTCCCTTGCGGTTTTTCGGTCCTCAACCCCGGCCTTTAATTCTTGACGTGGGACCTCATTTTCGAGCGTGCAGGGTGTGGATTAGGTTACCAATAATCACGAAGTAGGAAAATACTCTTGCACAGGGTTTACACGGCGTGCGGAAAGTCAATATTTACGGCACGCAGTGTGCGAAAATATTACATTCTCTCCCCCTTAGAAGAATCGAGATGTCCTCATCTCGAGATAAACTGGGGATATTGAAGATTGAGAGAGCTTTGATCCATCCAGGTAGCATCCTCCTTAGGATAATCTTTCCACTGGACGAGGCATTCTTTCAAGGTTCTGGATCTCAGTTGTCTCACCCTGGCATCTAAAATCTTGTCCGGCCTTAGTTCAAGAACTCCTTGACTAGGCATTACAATTTGTTGGTCATCAAGTACATGACTAGGATTAGGTACATACTTCATTCTTCAATAGACTGTTATGGAATACATTTATGAACCTTTAGGTTTTCAGGGAGTTGCAGTCTATAAACATTAGGTCTTAAACACTTGAGGATCTTGTATGGTCCACAATACCTTGGACTTAGCTTCCTGCAATCTCCTAAGGATAGAGAACTCTTCCTTGGGCATACGTGAATGAAGACCATGTCTCCTTCCTCAAATATTCTATCTTGACACTTCAAATCCGTGTATGCCTTCTGTCTATCCTTCGCAGCTTTGATGTCCCGAGAAAGTGAAATCATGAGCTTCGCACAATATCCTCTATTTAAATAACTGGCTTGCTCGTATACATACTCTCATCCTATAGTAGACAAGTCCACTACTGACAGAGAATTCATGATACTTAGCCTCTAGCTTTTGTTCCTGGTCCTTGATAGGGACTTCCCTTAGCATCCTTTGATAGGCTAGATCATGGCATCCTTCCTCCCTAGCTAGCTCAAGTATAGGGTTGCTTGGCATAGATACCTTTGTAGCCAGAGATCTGGCCGTTGATGGATTCTGCAAGATTAGGGAGTTTAGGAATGCCTTGCGACTGAGTGCATCGGCAACTACATTCTCTTTCCCTGGTCGATACTTGATTTCAAAATCATATTCCTCCAATACTTCAATCCATCGACGTTGCCTCATGTTGAGCTCGTTCTGGGTAAAAATCCATTTGAGACTCTTATGATCGGTTACTAGAGTGAACTTATTTCCCAACAGGTAGTGTCTCCAAAGCTTTAGAGCATGGATGATAGCTAATAACTCCAGATCATGAGTGGCATAATTCTTTTCGTGACTCTTCAATTTCCTTGAAGAATATGCTACTGGATGACCTTCCTGCATAAGAACACACCCCAATGCAAGAATGCTAGCATCAGTTACTACCTCGAACTCCTTATTGAGATCAGGAAGTCTCAGAATAGGTGCCGATACCAAACATTGCTTCAATTGATCGAAGCTATTTTGCTCGGGAGTTGACCATGTAATAGAAGTCTGCTTTTTTAGTAAGTCGGTAAGAGGTGCTGCAATCAAAGCATAGCTTTTGATAAAGATCCTATACCATCCTGTCAAGCCAAGAAAACTACGTATCTCTTTGACGGATACTGGTATTGGCCATTCAAGCACATCTCTGACTTTGGCTGGATCTACTGATATTCCTTCTGATGATACTATGAATCCTAGATATTCAATCTGACGTTTGAAGAATGCACACTTCTTCATTTTTGCATATAGCTTATGGAACCTCATTGTCTCCAAAACAATCTGTAATTGAGGTTCATGATCTTCTTCCTGTTTAGAATAGACTAAAATGTCATCGAAGAAGACAAGCACGAAATCATCAAGATATGGTTTAAAAATACCCTGCATTAATCTATTGAAGGTGGCAGGTGCATTTGTAAGCCCGAATGACATAACCAAGAATTCAAGGTGCCCATATCTTGTATTGAAGGCCGTTTTTGGAATATCTTCTTTTCTGGAATAGTACTGGAGCTCCCCATGGTGAACTACTAGGACGGATGTAGCCCTAATCTAGTAGTTGCTTGAGTTGTTCCTTCAACTCAATTGCTTCCGATATGGACATTCTATAGGGTCTCTTCGCAATTGATGTAGCTCCTTTTACTAGCTTGATCTCATGTTCTACTTCTCTTTGAAGTGGGCGTTTTTGTTAACTCTTCAGAAACTACGTCCACGTATTCCTTCAGCCAAGTGACCAATTCACTTTACTTCTTTATCAATATTCATAGTCAAGACAATCGGGAAAAAGTTTTATTCCATTCATATCAGCATAGCCCTTTCGGGGCACAATTATTTCTTGGGCCGATGGAACAAGTTGATACATTAATTCGAAGAAAATAAGATATTGTTGCATTCAGCTACAGGAACTGAGTAGTAGTACGGATTGGGGTCATCGATTTTCAGGAATCGATAGTTCATTGGAAGATTAGGATATCTTTTCCTTTGATATCCATTCTTCTCATGACGTCCCAAAACCTTGATTCGGTCGGCAGAGATTCTTTGAATCACTTCTCCGTACACATACCTATTCTGGTTAACCCTTCGACCTCCAACCTGTAGGGTCGCGTTTGCGTGAGCCTCAACAAAGACGAACAGCTTTACGATCTTCAAATCCTCCATCCACTTGATTCTCTTCAAGTTAATTTGAAGGTACGCAGGTCGATAGGCAGTAGATCCCTGAAACACCCATCCATCTCTGTTCCATGTACACAGGCGATGGATTGTAAATGCGGTCTAGGATGTTCATCATCTCAACCCTTTGTCGATAATCCGTGGAATGCATCGCAGTCATAAACATGACTTGGAACACTAAGAACTTGTTCCATGCTTCATAATTCTGGAAGACAGCAATCAAAGTAAGGAAATGTTTGGGACACAACATTTTCTTTACTTCCTCTTATTAAAATTTCCTAAAACAAATCCTTTGTTGGTTTGCTCTGATACCAACTATAACGTGTCCACTAGAATCCTCTAGGACACGTCTTAGCAGTCCATCAGAAAGGTTGTCTAGAAAACTCCACCCGGCACTCCCACGGAATGTTGCGGGTTTTGCAATCTAGGACTTTCCGCGCCTGCCACGTAACGGAAGCGTCCTGGCCGTTCCCACTAGGATCGACTGGAATTGTTTGGTCATTTTACTAACAGCGACTAGCGTCAGACCTGATCGAACTACTTTACGCAGAAACGCCAGGTCTGAAGCGGATTCATGCTGCACTTGGTTCAAGGAGAATGGGAAACGAGAGGGATGAAAGGCTCGACCTCTCTGCCAAAAGGCATAGTCCCATTCCGTTCCCCTAAAACAGCTTGAATCGGGTAATTGGTAATTCCGAGTCATTGTTCTCATTACTTGTTTCGGTGATGTCGATCGTCCTTCTGTTCGTCGAATGCTTTGAGAAAAGTTCCCGGCTAACCGGGACCACCCATCCGTAGGACGGACCCATGGTCCATCCTCCGCACTTTCCTCGGCTTGTTTTAGTTATGTAATTACCTACCACATTAGTTTGACATATAACAAACAGCTTCCTTGATTAACCCTGTTAAGCACTGGTTCCTTCACGTAATCTTATCACAGGACATAAAGAAAACAATGCCAAACAACTTCTTTATTATCATTTTATCCTTTTATCTTTGCAATACAAGGAGTTCCCGCCCGTAGGCGTATTCATAATCCGCCCGAAGGCTATCCAGTAATCCACCAGGGATCACTAATCCAAGTTTCCGCCCGTAGACTAGTATGCGGGCCTCGAGATCCAATCCCGAGTCACGTTAGTCTCTTGTGCAGGGCCCGGAAGGCGAGGGATTTACAGCCAGAGCCCCCCCTGGCACCCAAGCGTCCTCCTGCTCCAAGTAGAACTCAACGGAGAGACCTCTCACGGCGGGTTCGGTCCACGTTCCCGGCACGGCTAACAACCCCCTTGGTTAGGGTTAGGCAGGCAGTCGGGGGTAACTGAAGCTGCCTCTCCCTTCAGGCCTTCAACCTGAAGTATTTAGATGTATTTTCATCCTTTAGTTCATTAAGCAAACATTGCAAACAGTGCTTTCTAAACTGTTACAAGCACAATCAATTTCCAGTGGTCGTTTAGCTGGCAAACTGTTAAGGAGTGACTCCTTTTCCCCGAATGCAACCCGCATTCGATCCGGAATCAATTGCAACTTGGCAGGATTCCTATCATTCTTGGGTTAGGGTCATACCCTACCAATACATTAGGTTTTGTTGTGGCAGGATCCAGCGACCATGTCGCTTTAGTTTATTGTCTGGTCCTTTGCAAATACCTAACTTTCCTTTCCCTTGGCAATTATTCCCCAAGGAAAGTGAGTAACAGGATGATTACTCATCCTCTTGTAAGTTAAATTCCTTCAATAACTTGCCAACCTCATTTCGAGAGATGACAAAACTCTCTTGTGGACAAATCTCAAGTCTATACAATGTTGCAGCTTTTTGCACATGTATTGCATCTAATTTCATGGGATCATTCCACCCATTGCTTAGCGTTTTCCGGTCACGGAATTTACCTCCAGCCGAGTAACAGGGTTTTAGGGTATCCTCCAAACCATTCCTAGTTATGTTGGCCCATGGTACTAAAGATAAGCAACTCCGTCGGAGTTTCATCACTTTGAACGAATGATCCTTAGGATAAAACCTTAGATCATTTCATGTATGAAAATCCAATTGATTCGACATTTCATGAACGTGGGTAAGATCTTTAGATTCGCGGGTTTTGTCTTGGCAACCAGTGTAATGCTAGGTCGAATTATTATTGTACTAACCCTAGTTAACACTTGGGATACTTATCATATCGACTCAATCATGCCCATATGAATCCTTGTGGTTTAGTCAATTCAATTATGCTTGTCTTGCGACAAGGATGATCCTTCTAAAGGTAATAAACTAAATCTAACGAAGGACAATAGTTATAACTCCACCAATTCGCGTAAACATGCGGTTTATTGTTTTTACGCAACACGTGGTCCATGATAACTTTATCCTTCTCTGGTGCACGATAATCTGGGTACTAACTTTTCCTAGGACTACTAGGTCTTACATCAATAGTCATACCTACAACCTTGTTGTCTACACTTTGGCATCTTATGCTTTGACTCCTAAATGCGGCTCTTAATGAATGCCATTTTTCGCATGACGACTACGCAATACACAACATTCTCCTAGCTACGAAGTAGTCAATGAAACTCATCCAAAGCTAGTGTTAACTTATTCCATCTTACATGCTATTTGCAAGTTCATAAGATCATCTTCGTACTCTATTATTCCTTTTCGGATAATACCTTATGGGGTTAACCTTGCCTCATGAAATCATTACGAGAAGGATGTTGCCTAACATACGGCACATGCTTATTTCTACCATGTCTAGGACGAAAGATAATGCACTTATAAATCCCATTTCCTTGCCTAGGATTAGACTCATTACTTTGATAATGTACCAAAACTACATGCAACTAGCCTTCTACTCGTTCAAATTCATGACATAATTCAACCTTGCCTAATGTTTCAAGAGATGTTTTATCACATGTATTTCTTTCCAATTTCCGTATGCATTAAAATTAAGCGTAAAAATGCAATTCCTTTTATGAGCTAAGCGCACCTAATCATGCGAGAATAACTCGAAGGAACCTGGACTTGAGGGCTCGGGGAGATGTCCACCTGTACATTCGGAGATGAGCCTCCCGCGGTCGCACCTTGTGATCTTTTTGGGGCCATCGTAGACGTGGATTCGAGTTATGATTTGCCTTTGTGGTCTACGGATTGTCTTGCCTTGGCATGCAACCTTCCGACCTTTGCCTTTCCTCGTAGGCGGAAGATTTCTTTACGGGATGTCGCTTGCGGCAAAAGGGCTTTAAAGACTTATTGCGAAAAGCCCTTTCCGACGGTCTAGTGGGGGTCCTTACGGCTTCACCTTCCCCTCTTCAAAGTCCCGGGGAAGGGTATGAATGGTCTTTGGGAATTGTGGTGGGAAGGGGGCTTAAGGAGGCCCCCCCCTTAGAAGCTTCTAAGAAGCTTCAGCTTCTGCAGGACACGTGGGGGGAAATCGTGATTAGCGTGGGCGGCGGACTGGGCGGCAGAACGACTGGTGGCTGGGCGCAGCGTTGGCGGACTGGCGGCAGCTCTGGCAGCTGGCGGCAGCGCGGCAGCTCCTGCTCGATGGCGACGACCTCCACCTCCCACGTTTTGCCTCTCTCCTTCAGCTCCTCTCCCACAGTTTCCTTTCTCCCTCTCTCTCTACCACACCCCCTTGATGGGGGGTGTTTATATAGGCATGGGGGTGGGGAAGAGGGCCTCCACACACGTGGAGGACTCCCCTCATGCAGTCCCCGACTTCACTCCTTCTTGGCCATTCCCCTCCCACTCCCTCTCCTCCAGCCATGCATCGGCTGGGGGAAGGGATAATAGTAAAAAAAATTTCCTTGTATTTATCCTATTGCCCTTCCCAAGCGGTTGTTCCCTTGCGGTTTTTCGGTCCTCAACCCCGGCCTTTAATTCTTGACGTGGGACCTCATTTTCGAGCGTGCAGGGTGTGGATTAGGTTACCAATAATCACGAAGTAGGGAAATACTCTTGCACAGGGTTTACACGGCGTGCGGAAAGTCAATATTTACGGAACGCAGTGTGCGGAAATATTACACCAAGGGGGTTGTTAATCGCATCGGGAAGGTGGACTGAACCCGCTGTGTGAGGTCTCTCTGTTGAGCGCTACTTGGAGCAGGAGGACGCTTGGGTGCCAGGGGGGACTTTGGCTGTAAATCCCTCGCCTTCTGGGCCCTAAACAAGAGGCCAACGTGACTCGGGATTGGATCTCGAGGCCCGCATACTAGTCTACGGGCGAAATCTTGGATTAGTAATCCCTGTGGATTGCTGGATAGCCTTCGGGCAGATTATGGACAAGCCTACGGGCTGGACTTTATAAATGTATTCCAAAGATAAATATGATAAACTATTGAAAAGGAACTTATTTGACATTGTTTTACTATGTCAAGTGCTATGATTACATGAAGGAATCAGTGCCTAACGGGCTAATTAAAGAAGCTGCTTAATGCATGTCCAACTAAATGTGGTAGGTAATTAGACAACTAAAACAATGTGAGGAAAGTGCAGTGAATGTGGCCATGGGTCCGTCCTACGGATGGGTGGTCTTGGTTGGCCGAGAACTTTTCTCAATCATAATGGATAGCAAGGAGATTGTTTCAAAGGAAATGAATAGCGAGGGCACTGACCTAGAGTCAAAATTATAATAATCCCAGTTTACACTGTTTTAGGGGAATGGAATGGGACTATGCCTTATGGCGGAGAGGTCAAGCCTTGCATCCCTCTCGTTTCCCATTCTCCTTGAATCAAGTGCAGCATGAATCCGCTTCGGCCCTTACATTTTTGGATAAAGTAGTTTGCTCGGGGTTCGATGCTAGTTGCTGTTTAGGAAATGACCATCAGGGGAAACCTTGATTCAGGTCGGTCCTAAGTGGGAACAACCAGAATACTTCCGCTACATGGCAGATGCGGGAAGTCCTAGATCGCAAACCCCGTAACATTCCATGGGAGTGCCCGACAGAGCTTTCTAGATCTCCTTTCCGATGGACTACTAAGAGTATCCTGAAGGGAACAGGTGGATACGTTACAGTCAGTACCAGAGAGAACCAACGAAGGATTTATTTTTTTAGAAATCTTAATAAGAAGAAGTAAAGTAAATGTTGCTATTGAGAACATTTCCTTACTTTCGATGATGTCTTGCAGAATTATGAAGCATGGAACAGGTTCTTAGTATTCTGAATCATGTTTATGACTGGGATGCATTCCTCGGATTGTCGACAAAGGGTTGAGATGATGAACATCCTAGACCGTATTTATAATCCATCGCATTTGTACATGGAACGAAGATGGACGGGTGTTTCACGAATCTACTACATAGCTGCCCACCAATTTGCATACCTTCAAACCAACCTAAAGAGGATCAAGTGGTTGGAAGACCTGAAGATCGTGAAGCTATTCATTTTTGTGGAGGCTCATGTAAATGCAACTTTACGTATTCAAGGTCGGAGGGTTGAACTAAACTCATATGTATACGAGGAAGTAACCTGTGTAATCCCCGCCGACAGGGTCAAGGTGTTGGGGCGCTATGAGAAGAATGGGTTCCAAAGGAAAGAATACCCTAATCTTCTAATGACTTACGGATTCCTAAAGATCCATAACCCGAAACCATATTATTATCCAATTCCTATATATAAATATAATACAACATTATTATCCCTGAACTAAATATAACAGTTGCTTTGCCATCCCAAGAAATATTGTACTCCGAAAGAGATAGAGCCATGTAAATGGAATAAGACTTCTTTTTATCAATCTCTATTTTGTCTATGAGAATTGATAAAAAGATAAGTGGTTAGGTTTCTTGGTTGATAGCTGAAATGGGTTTGAAATATAAATCATAACAAATAGTGAGTGATAATGTTAAGAAACCTCTATCCAGGCACAACCCCAGGTTGTACAGATTCCTAGTTCGCCTCCTACATTAAGTACTACCGTGATCTAGGAGAAGAAGTTTCTTCTCAAGCACATCAAGCCGCCAGAATTTGACGGGAAAGGTAGGACTTTCCATGCGGATGTTGAAATTTGGAAAGAGTCCATGGAGGATTACTTTGAAGTAGCTTGTACTGCACCCGCCAACCAGGCTATGCTCACCAAGCTGAAGCTCAGCGGCGAAGCCAGGCTTTGGTGGAAGCAATGGTGCAGAGATCAAGGGATTACAGAAGGATCCGTTACTTGAGAAAAACTAAAGAAAGTTGTGCAAGGAAGATACTTACCACCTGCGTATCGCACATAAAAAATGAATGAGTTCTACGAGCTAAAACAGCTAGGACTCACTCTTGACGCATACTACTCTAAATTCGTCTCACTTCTTAAGTATGCGCCACAAATGGACATGAAACAGCAAGTGTCAAAATTTTGTGTTGGTTTAAACCCATTAGTGAATACTCGTCTCGAATCTATGCGCCCAACAGATCTACAGGATGCACTCATTCGAGCTATGCCTATAATTCAGGAGGTGCACGCTAGGCCAAGAGGTAACAAAACTTGGTGTTATAATGACCCAAACAAAGGAGCATATAGACCTTAAATGAAGAGAGTTCAAGGTCAAAATCGGGGACAAAGAAAGAAAGCAAGGACTAATAATGCCAACAACTTTGTCCGTACCCAAAGCAATGGCCAAAATCTCCATTTTTTCCACTGCAGCAAGCCCAATCATTTCAAGAGGCAATGTCCCAATCTTGGTGGAAGACATTGCCAAGCACCTTTTCAAGGAACTGGCCGTGGCCAGGGAGCCGCTACTCGAGGCAGAGGAAGAACCACTTGCATTGCCAACAGGGAAATGTGCAAAGAAGAAGATCAACCATGGAAGCAGAGTTTGAAAGGGCAATAGTCCATGCCGCTCTTCACAAGAAAGAGCCAAATCGCCAGTTTTCGATGATTCAGATGCCATCGGATTATCAAGGTAAAGGTTTCAAAACCTTGTTTGATTGTGGTAGTACACATTCCTTTATCTCACCAGCTTGTGTAAGAAGATTAGGAATAGCCACAGTAGAAGCACCTACCTTGCTTGTGGAATTAGCAAATGGTCATGAGGTCACTTGTACCAGGGAAACTGTTAAGGTGGAATTCTTTTTGGGAGAAAAGATGACTTCGGTCAAATTCAAAGTCATGAACCTAGGTATCCATGAGTGTCTACTCGGAATGGATATACTTAAACCTAATGATGCCCACATTCATTGTGGAAAGGGCCAAATTTCCTTTCGAAACTCTGAAGGGGAATTGGTCATGACTCAAGGTGAGGCTGGAAAGTCAAAAATTCAATTGACCAAAGCATCTCGGATTATAAAGGGAGTTAGAAAGGGACTACCTATCTACTTGATTAAGCTCAATCAGGAGTCTAGTGAAGGACCTTCCTGGCTAAAGGAGTACACGGACGTATTTTCTGAAGAGCTGACAGAACTCCCGCCTCAAAGAGAAGTGGATCATGAGATCAAGCAAGTGCCAGGAGCTGCGCCAATTGCAAAGAGACCTTATAGAATGTCCATCCCGGAAGCAATTGAGTTGAAGGAACAACTCAAGAAACTGCTTGATCAAGGCAAATCCATCCTAGCAGTTCACCATGGGGAGCTTTAGTACTCTTCTAGAAAAAGAAAGATGGAACGCTTTGACTGTGCATTGATTACAGAGGGTTGAATCAATCAATTGTCAAGAACAAGTACCCTATTCCTAGAATAGATGAGCTTCTTGATCGTCTTCACGGTGCGAAGATCTTCTCCAAGATTGATCTCTGGTCTGGTTACTATCAGATAAGGATCAAGGAAGAAGATATCCCAAAGGCGGCCTTCAACGCAAGATATGGACACTTTGAGTTCTTGGTTATGTCATTAGGGCTCACGAATGCACTTGCCACCTTCAACATGTTAATGCAGGATATATTCAGGCCATATCTTGATGAGTTCGTGCTCATCTTCTTCGACGACACTTTAGTCTATTCTAAACAGGAAGAAGATCATGAACCCCAACTTCGGATTGTCCTTGAGACAATGAGAGCACATAAGCTCTATACTAAGATGAAGAAGTGTGCATTCTTCAAGCGTTAGATTGAATATTTGGGATTCATCATATCAGCGGAAGGAATCTCAGTGGGCCGGCCAAAGTTAGAGATGTTCTAGAATGGCCAATACCAACAACTATCAAAGAAATACACCGTTTTCTTGGATTGAGAGGATGGTATAGGGTCTTCATAAAAATCTATGCTTTGATAGCAGCACCTCTGATGGATCAATTGAAGAAGCAAACATCCATTGCATGGTCAACTACCGAACAAACCAGCTTTGATAGATTGAAGAAAATTTTGGTATCAGCACCTATCCTAAAACTTCCAGACCTCAATAAGGAGTTCGAGGTAGTAACTGATGCTAGCACACTTGCCTTAGGTTGTATGCTCATGCAGGAAGGTCATCATGTAGCATACTCTTCAAGGAAACAGAAGAGCCATGAGAAGATTTATGCTACCCATGATCTAGAACTATTAGCTGTCATCCATGCTCTAAATCTTTGGAGACACTAACTGTTGGGTAACAAGTTTACTCTAGTGATGACTAATCATAAAAGTCTCAAGTGGATCTTTACCCAGAACGAGCTCAATATGAGGCAACGTCGGTGGATTAAAGTGCTGGAGGAGTATGATCTTGAAATAAGTACCGATTGGGAAAGGAGAATGTAGTTGCTGATGCACTCAGTCACAAGGCATTCCTTAATTCACTAATATTACAAAATCCATCAACAGCTAGATCTCTAGCTATAAAGGTGTCCATGCCAAACAACCCAATACTTGAGCTAGCTAGAGAGGAAGCATGCTATGATCTAGCCTATCAAAAGATGATAAGGGACATCCATATAAAGGACCTGGACCAAAAGCTATAGGCTAAGTATCACGAATTCTCTATCAATAATAGACTTGTCTACTATAGAACGAGATTATGAATACCGGCACGCCAGTCACTTAAGCAGAAGATATTATGGGAAGCTCATGATTCCCCTTTCTCAAGACATCCTCACTATGCCAAGTCTCTCAATGCAATTAGGAAGAGCTACTATTGGGAGAGGCTTAAAAGTGACGTTCTTAAATATGTCACTGAGTGTTTGTCTTGTCAACGTATCAAAGCCGAACATATCATAATGCCTAGAAAGTTACAACCACTTGACATTCCCCAAAAAAAATGGGAATTCATCAGTATGGACTTTGTTGCTGGCCTACTCCAAGTTTAGGGAGGATACAATTCCATCATGGTTGTGGTTGACATGCTTACTAAGGTTGCACACCTTATTCCAATAAAGACAAACTATAAAGCCTCAGACATTGCAAGGTTGTTTATCAAGGAGATATTCAAGCTACATGGGTTACCCAGAAGAATCATTAGTGATCGTGATTCTCTCTTCACATCACACTTCTGGAAAGCTATCTTTGAAGCCATTGGGACTCAATTCTATTTTAATATAGCTTACTATCCCCAAACTGATTGCCAAACGGAGTGAGTCAATCAAGTCATCAAGGATATGCTAAGGGCACACTGCTGTCGTGAAGGTGGATTCAATACTTGCCCTTGGTTGAGTTTGCCTACAATGCTTCCTACCAACAAAGCATTCAGACCCCTTTTCAAGCATTGTATGGTCATGACTGTCGAAGTCCCCTAAACTTCTTAGATCCAACCTTGAGGGTTGAAGCTTCAAGGCAAATGTTGGAAGAAATGGATGACCAAGTAAAGTCAGTAAGACATGGCATCCAAGCCGCCAAGGATAGACAAAAGGCATACGCGGATTTGAAGCATCAAGATAGAATCTTCGAGGAAGGAGACATGGTCTTCATTCGCACACGCCCAAAGAGGAGTTCCCTATCCTTAGGAGACTACAAGAAGCTAAGTCCAAGGTATTGTGGACCATACAAGATCCTCAAGTGCCTAGGACTTAATGCTTATAGACTGCCACTCCCTGAGAACCTAAAGGTTCATAATGTATTCCATATCCGCCTGCTAAAGAAGTATATACCTAATCCTACTCATGTACTTGATGACCAACAAGTTGTAATGCCTAGTCAAGGAGTCCTTGAGCTACGGCCTGACAGGATCTTAAATGTTAGGGAGAGACAACTAAGATCCAGAACCTTGAGAGAATGCCTTGTCCAGTGGAAAGATTATCCTGAGGAGGATGCCATGTGGATGGATGAAAGCACTCTCAACCATCAATATCCCCAGTTTATCTCAAGATGAGGACATCTCCATTTCTCCAAGGGAAAGAGAATGTAATATTTCTGTTGAAAAATATTACTAGCCCACGTGAGACTCAAGCAAATGACAATTCCGGTATTGAAGTTACCGAAGATACACGATGTATCATGACTCTCCACTGGCAAAATGAGACAAGGCTTAAAAACCCACATATCTACATGTGAACCTCCTCTTGGGAGAAGGTTAAAAGGATAATGTGGGGATTAAAAAATTCTCCTCTTTAGGTTGGTTTGAAGGTATGCAAACCGGTGGGTAGCTATGTAGTAGATTCCTAAGTCACTCATCCATCTTCATTCCACGTACAAAGGCGATGGATTATAAATATGGTCTAGGATGTTCATCATCTCAACCCTTTGTCGATAATTCGAGGAATGCATCGCAGCCATAAGCATGACTCGGAATACTAAGAACATGTTCCATGCTTCATAATTCTCCAAAACAGCATTGAAAGTAAGGAAATATTCTGAACACCAACATTTTCTTTACTTCTTCTTATTAAGATTTCTTAAAAAACAAATCCTTTGTTGGTTCGCTCTGATACCAACTGTAACATGTCCACCTGTTCCCTTCAAGACACGTCTTAGCAGTCCATTGGAAAGGAGATCTAGAAAGCTCTGCCTGGCACTCCCATGGAATGTTACGAGGTTTGCAATCTAGGACTTCCCGCGGCTGCCATGTAGCGGAAGTATTCTGGCCGTTCCCACTTAGGACTGACCTAAATCAAGGTTTCCCCTAATGGTCATTTCCTAAACGGCAACTAGCGTCGAACCCTGAGTGAACTACTTTACACAGAAATGCCAGGGCCGAAGCAGATTCACGCTGCACTTGGTTCAAGGAGAATGGGAAACGAGAGGGATGCAAGGCTCGACCTCTTTGCCATAAGGCATAGTCCCATTCCGTTCCCCTAAAACAGCGTAAACCGGGATTATTATAATTTTGACTCTAGGTCAGCGCCCTCACTATTCATTTCCTTTGAAATGAATAGTGAGGGCGCTGACCTAGAGTCAAAATTATAATAATCCCAATTTACACTATTTTAGGGGGACACAATGGAACTATGCCTTATGGCAGAGAGGTCGAGCCTTGCATCCCTCTTGTTTCACATTCTCCTTGAACCAAGTGCAGCGTGAATCTGCTTTGGTCCTGGTGTTTTTGTGTAAATTAGTTCACTCAAGGTTCGACACTAGTTGCCGTTTAGAAAATGACCATTAGGGGAAACCCTAATTTAGGTCAGTCCTAAATGGGAAGGGCCAGAATACTTCCGCTACGTGGCAAACGTGGGAAGTCCTAGATTGCAAACCCCGTAACATTCCATGGGAGTGCCAGTCAGAGCTTTCTAGATCTCCTTTTCGATGGACTGCTAAGGTGTGTTCCAAAGGGAACAGGTGGACACGTTAAAGTTTGGCATTTCCCTAGCGTCTGGAAGGCTCGATGATGGCAGCTCTGGTGATGGCAACGGCGTTCCATCACTTGGCACCTCCTCCAGTATTGGTGGCAGTTGTTCAGCTTGGCACCTGGGTGGTGGCGTTTCGTTACTCTTCTCTCCTTCTTCTACACAGGCTATAGTCGACGCAGTCTTCTCTTCTCATGCCCTCCTCCCTTACTCCCCCCCCACAGGGGGTTTTTATAGGATAAGGGAGAGGAGACCTCTCTACCCCACGCGGCCTATTGCATAGCCATATTCCCCCCACGACCTCCAGCAAGAGTGCTTACGCATTTGCATCTCACTCCCTCTCCTCCAACATGGCCTTTGGCTAGGGGAAAAAGAAGGTGTAATATAATATAAAAAGAATTTGAGTTCTTTTATCCCCACATTATCCTTTTAACCTCCTCCCAATAGGAGGTTCACATGTAGATATGCGGGTTTTTAAACCTTGGTCTTGTTTGGCCAGTGGAGAGTCATGATACGTCATGTATCGTCGGTAACTTCAATGCCAAAATTGTTATTTGCTTGAGTCTCACGTGGGCTAGTAATATTTTTCAATAGAAATATTACACTTGAAGAGTGGCCCAACATCTTCATTGATTAGGAGACAAATTTAGTTGTGCAAGAAAGTATTTCAATACACAATCATCACTCTTGACTTTGAAATGGCAGCCATAGACATAGTGATACCACTTCTTAATAGAATGAAATATTGCTAATATCTTTTGCTCGTAAACATGTAGTTGGTGATCCTTGTCATCAAGCTTTTGGCTCTCATAATCTATGACTCCATAATCTTGATATAAAATAGTCTCTACTTCTCCTTCACAATTCATTCTCTCCTTCTTCATTCTTCTCTTTTAATCTACTTTCCAAGTCTCTCACCAAAGAGATAGACTCTTTGACCTTTAGGAAACTTTACATAGCCTCTCACACACTTACTTAATACAAGCATAGGATAAGGGCTTAGGCTATGCCTTATTTCTCAACACTCCCTCTCAACTCAGAATGAGCTTGCAAAGTTAATACTCCAAATGCACTCTTGAAATACTCAAAATTATATTTACTTTCAACTTGGTTATTTTTTTTGACATGGACCAAGTCAACCTCTCCATCAATGACCTTCTCTTTAATGAAGTGATAGTGCACTTCTATGTGTTTTGCCTTGGCATGGTAAACTAGATTCTTTGCCAACATAATGCTGCTAATGTTGTCACAGTATATGATAACTCCACCATTGATAACTAGAAAATTTGTGCAAATAAAGGCAAAAAAATGTGCTCAACATGGGAACATCCTTTGCAAATTGACACTTTACTTTTGTACTCTCTTGTAAAAATTTCATTTATGAAACAATGTGAAATATGAGTCCAAAAGGCTCACATGATAAAATATTGTTCTAGGAAAAGGAAAGGTCTACTCTTTTGGTAGATTCCATGCTGCCCTTGGGCTCATCATTTTTTGCGATCTTGCCAGGGGTCTAATCATGGATGCTTTCAAGATCTGCAAGAGGCAATAAGTTATCAAGTGAAGAAGACATCACAAAATGATGTGGAATTTGATGTTTTTTTTTTAAAGCTCTCATGCTGCCAGTTCTTTGTTTTGGTTCCCTCACCATATTCTTACCACACATGATGGACTCCCTCAGTCCGCCTACTATATTACCAGCCATCTAACTTTCTCAAACCTTCCATCAACACCTTGACAAGATTGTGGGAGAGAAGGAAGGAGTCTCACTTGTAGCTTTCTCACTTACACAATGGGGGAATACACACAAAGGTGGAGGCTGAAAACAGTTTTTCTCTTCTTAGTTGTGCAAGCCAAAAAGAACTCAAGTATAGAGAAATAGAAGAACCCTATATATGGGTCTCAAACCAGACTAAACTAACTAAGGTGGCATACTAACTGAGCCACGAATTAGAGTAGATAAGAATAGCTGTCATCTAGCTTTTATTCATGGGAGGTGTACCAACTGCATCCGTAGCTACCAAGTCGGTGACATAAATGCACAACGGTCACCCTGGCAAATCATGAGTGGAGCTCGATATCTCAATACTCCCCCTTGAGCGCAATCCTAATTCCTGCACACCAAGTAGGTCTCTAAACTTGCGCAGCTTCTCTGCGCACAATGCCTTCGTGAATATGTCAGCTACCTGATCTTCTATGCTGACATAAACTAGAACAATAAGACCTAGTAAAACCCTCTCCCGCACATAGTGATAATGCACCTCAATGTGCTTTGTTCTAGCATGATAGACTGGGTTATTTGCCAAGTTTATACTACTCATGTTGTCACAATAAATGACAACTGGCCCATCTGTAGGCTGATGCATATCATAAAGTAGCTTATGCAACCAAGCTACCTCACATGCAGCCATTGCTGCACCCCTGTACTTAGCCTCTATGATCGACAAGGCAACTGTAGGCTGTTTCTTGCTGCTCCAAGTGACTATAGCACTCCCAAAGGAGAACACATATCCACTGGTAGATCGTCTATTAGAAATACTACCAGCCCAATCAGCATCAGTGTATCCATGCAACTGTATCTGAACCCTAGTCTCATAAAATAGTCCATACTGCAATGTGGACTTCACATACCTAAGTATGCGTCTAGCCACATCCAAATGCGGTTTCCTTGGATCCTGCATAAACTGACTTACCAATCCAACAGGATAGCTCAAATCTGGCCTGGTAATAGTCATATAAATTAAACTTCCTACTATGCATCTATACATAGTAGGGTCTTTGAGAAGCTCACATGTGTCTGCGCTCAACTTTACATTCTGCTCCAAAGGAACTGAAATAGGCTTACAGCCTCTCATCCCATATTTGGACAGCATGTCCAATCCATACTGCCTCTACAAGAGCCATATCTCACTTGGTGATCTAATCACCTCAATGCCCAAGAAATAACGCAGCTCTCCCAAATCCTTCATCTCAAACTTCTGCTTCAATAGCATTTTCACATGAAGGATATCTTCATCACTATCTCCTGTGATAATCAAATCATCAACATAAATGACGAGTAGCATAGTACCTTTCTCTGTTTTTCTCACATAAAGTGAGAAATCTGCCTTGGAAATTTGAAAGCCAATAGTGACAAGATACTTTCCTATCTTGTCAGACCATGCTCTAGGTGCTTGTTTTACACCATACAAGGCTTTCTTCAACCTGCAAAAAAAACTCAGGATGAACAACATGCACATAACTTGGTGGCTGCTCCATATAGATCTCTTCTTGCAAATCTATTCAAAGAGTAGAGAGAGAGAAAGGGAAAGACTCCATATCCATGAGCCTTCAGGCTCTCAAGCTCATTCCTTCATTTCCACACACTATACTGAAAAGCACACACACTACAAGATAAAGTGACCTAGTGTAAATGTAGACTAGACTGACTAACTCTAGTCTTGACTACTAACCCGACTTATTTAATGTAGTCACATGTAGACAGCTGTACATACTAGTTGTCATAGATGTCGGTCATAGATGAAGACACACTGACGGTGAGCTTGATTTCTAACACTCCCCCTCAAGCTCAAAAACAAAACTCAAATCATCTGCATCACTCCAAGTAGCTGTCTAAAGTGAATAAACTTATCTTTACCAAGTGATTTGGTAAAGATGTCTGCTACCTGGTCTTCAATCTTCACATGCTCCAAGTCAATCTGATCTGCTAAAACCATTTCCCTGATGAAATGGTAGTGAACCTCAATGTGTTTTGATCTTGCATGATAAACAGGATTGCTTGCTAACATAACACTGCTCAAATTGTCACAATACAGCTTGACTTTGCTGTCCAAGTGTACTCCCAAGTCATTCAGTAACTTCTGTAACCACTTAGCTTCACAGGCCGCTAAGGCCGCACCACTATACTTTGCTTCCATACTGGACAATGCAACTGTAGGCTATTTCTTACTCTGCCAACTGATCATGCTACTACCCAATCCAAATGCATAGCCACTGGTTGACCTCCTATCATATGTGCAACTAGCCCCATCAGCATCAGTGTACCCCATCAAGTCAAGGGTTTTCCCATATGCATAAAATAGCCCATGATCTGTGGTACCCTTTACATATCTCAGAATTCTTCTGACTGCATCCAAGTGTGGTTTGCGAGGCTTCTGCATGAACTGACTGATCAGCCCCACAGCATAACTCAAGTCAGGTCTAGTGATCGTGAGAAAGATCAAGCTACCTACCATCTGTCTGTACATAATAACATTCTCAATCTCTGTCCCAACATCAATCTGCAGCTTGACATTCTGCTCCAAAGGCATATCCATAGGCTTGCAATCAGCCATACCATATTTCTGTAACATGTCATGAGCATACTGCTTCTGTAGCAGCCATATGCCTCGAGGTGTAGAAACAACCTCAATTCCCAAAAAGTATTTCAGCTCTCCAAGGTCCTTGACCTTAAATTCAGCCTGTAAACACGTCTTTATTTCAGCAATCCCATTTTCATCATCTCCTGTAATGATTAAGTCATCAAGATAGACAACTAGGAAAACATAGCCACTATCTATCTTCTTCGCAAACAAACTATGATCAGTATCTCCCAATCGGAAACCATGTTGCTGTAAATAACTGCTAATGCAAGCATTCCATGCTCGGGGTGCCTGTTTCAACCCATAGAATGCCTTTTTTAGCCGACATACATGTGTTGGAAATTCTGGATGTACATAGCCTTTAGGCTGTTCCATGTAAACCTCTTCCTGTAATTCTCCATTGAGAAATGCACTCTTTACATCCATCTGCCATAGTTTCCAGCCTCTAGCTGCTACCAAAGCAATCACAGTTCTAACTGTAGCCATCTTTGCTACAGGGCTGAAAGTCTCCTCATAATCAAGACCATACTACTGTGCATACCCTTTTGCAACCAACCTGGCCTTATATCTTTCCAATGATCCATCTGATTTACATTTTATCTATACACCCACTTGCATCCAATAGGTGTTTTTCCCTCAGGCAATTGTACCAAATCCCATGTACAATGTTCAGCCAAAGCTGAATATTCCTCATCCATAGCAGCACGCCAATTCTCATCTGAAACTGCCTCATCAAACTTACTTGGTTCTCTAAAACCTATTACTTTCGTCATATAAGCATAATGACAGGCTGAATATCCAGTGTAAGTATACCTGTCAACAGGTCGTCTGACCCTCTCTGATCTCCTGAGTTGTGGCTCACTCTGAGCTTGCCTCTCATGAGGCGGCACATAACGGCTCTGTCTAGCACCTGGCGTCATAACAGACAGAATCCCCAATTCACTATCTAAGCTGTCACTGCTAGATGAATCATAACCTGCAGTGAGTGGACCTGTTACATCTTCAAAAACCTTTTCTTTTCCCTTATCTGTTCTCCCCCTCACTGACATATCCGTGTCAGTGGATGCAGTAGTGCGACTTTGTAATCGTCTTGTCCAAGGACTCACTGTAGATGATGACCAGTCATGGAAGTACTCTCAGCAGGAGTATTTTTAGCATGACTCATACTAGGTAAGCCATCAGTAGGCACTGCAACAGGATTCCCATACCAAGATGCTAACTCATCAAATACCACATCTCTGCTTATGAGTGTCTCATGCATAGAAGGTACATAACACTTATAAGCTTTCCGTTCCTGTGCATATCCAATAAACACACTTTTCACTGCCTTAGGATCCAATTTCTTCCTCTTCTCATCCGGTATATGCACATATGCAATGCTGCCAAATACCTTCAAGTGTGAAATATCAGGTTTATGACCATACAACCATTCATACGGAGTGACATCATGAATCCCTGCTGTAGGGGTTCGATTCAGCACATATACAGCAGTCACCACTGCTTCAGCCCAATAACCATTTGGCAGACATTTTTCATTCAACATAGCTCTCTGCAACACTGTTTTGCTGCGGTGTATAACTGCATGTGAGCTGTCTTCTGATCCCATGTTTAGCAAGATACCTGTCAAAGTAGTTTGAGACATATTCACCTTCTCCATCTGATCTCAAACATGATATGTAATAGCCCAATTCATTTTCAGCATGTTTCTTGAAGTCTTTCAATGCATCAAACACATCATCCTTATGTTTCAAGATATAAAGCCAAGTGTACCTGTGCTGAAATCATCAATAAATGAGACATAATATCGTGCACTGCCAAAGGAAGCATTATGTGAAGGACCCCAGACATTAGAGTGTACCAACTGTAAAGGCCTAGTGCTGTTTTTTACATGTCTCATGAAAGGAAACCGTGCCTGCTTCCCAAACTGACATGCAGGGCATACATGACCAAAATCATTATACTTGAATTTAGGTAATCCAAGTACTACTTCTTTTTGTTGCATAGATTTCAGCTTTTGTACATTGACATGTCCGATTCTCTTGTGCTAGATCTCTACATCTCTGATGGCACTCTCATCATGAGCAAACATAGCTGCTTTAAGTTCAGGAATGGTCGCTTCCAAAGTAAACATCCTGCCATCCCTTCTGCCCTTGGCAATTAGCTTGCAGCCATTTCCATACTCCTCAATGAAACATCCATCCTTGTTAAACCTCATTTGCAGATTTTGTTCTGCCATTTGACCCACAGACAACAAATTCGTTGTTATGGTCGGTACATGTAAGACATCATGCAGGCCTTTCTTCTTGCCATCAGGCATCATCAATAGAACAATCCCTTTATACTTTATGTCATGTTGGGTATCATCCCCAGTACATACATGACCATGTGTACCTGCAACCATCTCATCAAACCACTCTCCATGCAGGGTCATGTGGTTTGACGCTCCAGAGTCAATGTACCATCTGTCATCTCTATCATGTCTCGATGCATTTTTAGATACATGCTGCATGGCAAAGAGTCTATCAACTGACTCATCATGAGCACCATTGGAAGATGCATAGTGCCCATGCTGTCTGCCCTTTGCCTTCATATCTCCTTGCTTCTTGTAACAATCCTTTGCAATATGCCCATAGCGGCCACAATAATGGCAGTCCTTGTCCCTGTTGAACTGATCATACAACTGCCATGAACCAGAACCACCACCTCTACCTCGGGGTGATCTCCCCCTGCCTCTAAACCCACCAGATCCATGTTGGCCTTGTGTATTTGCACCATGCCAATTACTATGCTGCTCCTACTGTCCATAAGTATTACGAGTGTCACCACGACCTCGAAATGAACCACGACCTCTAGATCCTCTGCCTTGCTGGCTAGAGTACAACACAGTGTCTCTACTCTGAGATGCACTAGAACCTATATTCAAACCAAGTTTGACTTCCTCATGCAGCAACAAAGCAACTAGCTCTTCCCAGTTAGGGGGCTCTTCTCTGACAGAAATGGAAGTGTCAAAAGCTTTGTACTCTTTGCCTAAGCCATTCAAAGCAACATCAATCATATCATCTTCTGATAAACTTGAGCCAATAGTAGCAAGTTGATCAGCTATGGTCTTAATGTCCGTGGTATACGTCTGGATGCTCTTGCCATTCCTAGACATGTTGTTGAACTGCTGTTTCAATTGGATCTTTATTGCATGTGTCATGGTTCCATAATTTTTCATCAATATGTCCCAAGCATCCTTCGGATTCTCACATCCAGTGATTTGAATTACCATAGCATCAGATATACATAAGGAAAACCAATGCAGCACCTTGTATGCTCTTTCATTCCATAGCTTGTAGGCTCTTTTCTGTTCATTTGTTGGATTGTGTGCAGGCAACTTAGGAGCAACTTCATCTCCTGTACATAAATCCCAATAACCTCTGCCAACCAGAAAGTTTTTCATTCTGAATTTCCATAATGTAAAGTTCTTATTATCCAACTTCTCTCCAACTATCTGAGTGATATTGTCAGTCCCATGTGCATTAGCCATGATGCAATAGACTGTCTATCAAGTGCCTGACTCCCTGCAGTCCAATAAGTATGACTGACTAAGTTCAGTCCGTAACAGTTTATGACAATTTTTTGCACTAAATTGCAGAAAAAAACATGGGTATTTCAGCCCACTGACACCCCAAAACAACCCTCAAACAAGTGATCTCAACTATAGATATAACTGTCAATACATAAGCTATGTATTTGCTTCAGCTTAAGCTTATGTAACCTCACTGCCAGGGTACATACATACAGTCTAAAAACTGTAAACTATGAGTAACCAGCAGCAATTTCAAATCCAAAACTGAGTGTGTCAACAAATTCAGTTTCAGGTTGCACTCAACCAAAATTCAGCATACCAAGCTCCAAGCAGCTCCAAAATGTCTTTTGACCATGTCATACATTTACTTTGTAGTGGCAAGTTCAATACATGAGCATCTGAGTAGGCATAGACAACCTGTCTTCATTGACCAATGGCTTAAACCTCATGAGCTGTTTGTAATTAACCAGGACAGTGTAACTGCATTTATTTCAGCTTCAAAATTCAGTTTTCAATGATGCTCATTGCTTGCTTCAATTCTCCATGCATTCAACATGTATAGGCCGGTTCATATAGATGATGGAACCCCCAAGATGACCTGTATTGCTTCAGTAATGCACAGTACTTGTCATTGACTATGTATGATAGTTTTCAGCCAGTCATTGATTTTCAAATCTGAGTATTCTGTCATTGACTGTGTATGGCAGTTTTCAGCCTACTGTCATTGATTTTCAGATCTGAGTATTCTGTCATTGACTGTGTATGACAGTTTTCAGCCTGTCATTAATTTTCAGATTTGAGAATTTTGAGCAAGAGATCTCAACTCCAAGACATTTGATCCAATGTATACATGCTTTGACACATTCTTGTGCTCCAAAGATGCTTTTTGAGTGTTGTACAAGGCTCCTGTGTGTCAGTAATGACTGAATGCATGCTATCCATTCATGTTTACAGTAGTTCAAAAATGATTACAGGTATGTGTCTTTCACTCCAGCTCAAAACAGAGATCCCACACAAGCATTTACTCCTTGCACACTTCAAATACCTTCAATAGTGAGCATACATGCTCTGTGAACCTTGTCCAGGTGCCCCACTAAAGATTGACAGGTTGCTGTCCACTCAGAACAGCAGGCGCAGATTTTCAAACCAGGGGGTGCAGATTTTCAAATACAAGTTGTTGTCCACTCAGATTAGCAGGTGCAGATTTTCAGACACAGGTTGTTGTCCACTCAGATCAGCAAGCGCAGATTTTCAGACACAGGTTGCTGATTTTCAGGAGGCAGTCCACGATTTTCAGACACAGGTTGCTGATTTTCAGGAGGCAGGCGACGATTTTCAGAAGGCAGTCCACGCTAATTCCTTTCTTTGACTATGGCTTCATTTGCAAGTGTCTAGCTTCTTCCTCATTCCTTACTTCCATCTCCTTTGCACTGCAAGTTGTCATGCCCATTCTCCCACAGCCTCATGGATGAAGCTCTGATACCATGTTCAAAGAGTAGAGAGAGAGAAAGGGAAAGACTCCATATCCATGAGCCTTCAGGCTCTCAAGCTCATTCCTTCATTTCCACACACTATACTGAAAAGCACACACACTACAAGATAAAGTGACCTAGTGTAAATGTAGACTAGATTGACTAACTCTAGTCAGGTCATTGACTGACTACTAATCCGACTTATTTAATGTAGTCACATGTAGACAGCTGTACACACTAGCTGTCATAGATGTCGGTCACAGATGAAGATACACTGACGGTGAGCTTGATTTCTAACAAAATCACCATGCAAGAAGGCATTCTTTACATCCATCGGATGTAAAGACCATCCCTTTGATGCAGCCATAGCAATGACTGCTCTTACGGTTTCCATCCTTGCAACTGGACTGAATGTTTCTCCATAATCAATGTCATATGTTTGTGCATACCCCTTGACTACTAATCTTGCCTTGTATCTGTTCACAGAACCATCTGCATTGTGCTTCACCTTATAAACCCACTTACAACCAATTGCATTCTTATCTTTAGGCAAAGGTACCAATTCCCATGTAGCATTTGCTTCCAAAGCATCCATTTTTTCATCCATAGCTTTCTCCCATTCTTCTTTTTCCACGGCTTGCTCAAAAGAAGTGGGTTCTGATTCTTGTATCACTTTGACTATATAGGCATAGTGAATGGCTGTAAATCCATCACATTTTAGCCTATCCACAGGATACCTACCTCTAGTAGACCTGCACAAAGTAGGCTCACTTTCAGGTGCTCTCAAAACATCCCTGGTCTTCCTTACTCCAGGTGTAACAACAGAAGGAATACCCAACTCATCATCAATGCTCTGTTCTGAGCAACTGGATTCACCATCCACATAAGAGTGACCTGCATTCACATCAAACATGGGCTAATCTACCTTCTCTTTTCCTTTTCGTGATACCTGCATACCACTATCTGCATTGTTTTGAGAAGATTCTCCTTATCTCAATCTGCCTATCCATGGCGAAGAATGTGAACCACTGCTAGAGGACACTCTAGGTCCACTAATATCTTGTGACTGCTGCTGTGAATTCTGTGCAGCATTACCATTTTGTGCATCTACATTATCAATCACATATACTGGTTTATACCAGCTACTCATCTCATAAAAAACAACATCTTTTCTCACTGTAAACTTACTAGTAGAAGGGTTATAGCATCTATACCCTTTCTCCTGTGTGCAGAGAGTAAGCAATAAAGATACACTTCTCAACTTTTGGATCCAACTTGGATCTCAACTCATCTGCACATGAACATAGGCAATGCAACCAAAAATTTTCAAATGAAAAATATCTGGTTTCCTACCAATATACCTCTCCTCTGGAGTCATGCCATGTATTGCTGTAGTGGGAGTCCTGGTCATTATGTAGACTACTGTAGCAACTGCCTCAGCCTAGTAAAAATCTGGCAGGTCTTTTTCATTGAGCAGGGCACGAGATGCCTCTCCAATATGCCTATTTTTTCTTTCTGCAATTCCATTTTGCTGTGGGGTATGACTACATGAATATTGCTGCTTTATGCCATGCTCCTGCAAGAACCTTGCAAACTCATTTGAGAGGTACTCTTCGTCTCCATCTGACCTTAGGCATTTTATTTGCAGGCCTGTTTCTTTTTCAACCATAGCTTTAAGAGTTTTGAAATGCACAAAAACTTCACTTTTCTTTTTCATAAAATACACCCAAACTTTTGTGCTATAGTCATCAATAAAAGTGACAAAATAATGATAGCCTCCAATAGATGCAGCTTTAGTAGTCCACACATCAGAGTGGATTAATTCCAATGGCTTCTTACTCTCTTGAATATGTCTAGGAAATGGTTTCCTTGCCTGTTTTCCAAATTGACAGGCTTCACATACCTTATGCATTTCTGCAACCTTGAATTTAGGCAATCCTGCAACAATATTTTGGGCTTGCATTGATTTAAGTCGTTGTACATTAACATGACCAATGCGTTTATGCCAGATATCAATATCTGCAACTACACTGATCCCATGTGCAAACATTATTGTACTCAATTCAGGCATGTCTGCATCCAATGTAAACATTCTGCCCTTCTTCTTTCCTTTTGCTATCAAGCGACCATTATTTTTCATATCCTAAACAAAGCATCCATGAGGATAAAATCTAACCTGCAAGCCCTGCTCAACCATTTGACCAACAAAAACCAGGTTTTTGGTGATATTCGGGACATGAAATACATCCGACAGGTATTTATTTTCCCCCTCCTGCATAGACAAAGTAATTTTTCCAATCTGCACAATAGGATGTGCAATATCATCACCAGTCTCCACAAATCCTGGTTTTTCTATTTTCCTTGCATCCTGCATCCATTCTGCATGACCTGTCATGTGGTTTGATGCACCTGAGTCAACATACCACATATCATTGCTTTCTTCTGCACTTGTCAGAGAATTGGTCATGTGCTGCACCATTAAAAAATGCTCATTTCTGTTCACCCTGTCTACTAGAAGATGCATAATTCCCTTGTTGCAATTTTTTATTCATGATGTCATTCTGCTTTTTATAGCAGTCTTTAGCCATATGACCCATTTTACCATAGTAGTAGCATTCAACATTGCTGTTTGCATTTTTCTCTCTTTGCCATCCACCACGGCCTCTTTGGCTCCCCTTGCCTCTAGAGTTACCACGTCCTCCTCCATAGGACTAGTTTTCTTGAGTTTGCTGCATATTCTGATTTCTACCACGGCCTCCAGATCGGCCTCCTCTACCTCTACCTCTACCTCTTCCAGTATTTGAGTAGAAGAGAGCTTCTTTTAAAGTTCCTCCTGAAGAAGATGCACCACCATTTCTCTGCTCCTCAGAAATTAGAAGAGCAATCAACTCCTCAAAATCAGGAAATCTTTCACAGACGGAAATGGATGTTCAGAACTGTGCATAATCCTTTCCTAAACCATTCAAGGTCACAGAAACTAAATCATCATCTTCCACTAGCGACCCAATGGAGCCAAGTTCATCTGCAATCTTCTTCACCTTCACATGGTAGTCATTGATGCTCATAATTTCTCTTTGCACATGGTGCAACTCTTGCTTCAGCTGCATTTTCCTAGCTTGCGTATTTGTGCTATATATTTTTGACAAAGTATCCCATGCCTCCTTTGGCGTACTTGCATCCTGAATATGCACAATCATAGAGTCTGAAATACTGATAGATAGCCAGTACATAACTTTTCTGGCTCTCTCATGCCATCCTTTAAATGCCTACATTTGCTGTTGATTGGGAACATGAAGAAGAACTGGTTCTTCTTCATTTCCTGCAACAATTTCCCAATATCCCTTTCCCATAAGGAAATTCTTCATTCTAAACTTCCATGCTTGGAAATTGTTCTTGTCAAGCTTTTTAGTGACGATCTGTGAAAGAGAATTAGATGCCATTACAGAACACTACAAAAAATTCTGTTACTGCAAAAAACCGCAGCTTCAGCCTCACAAGGGAAAATCTGCAAAACTGACGAAAGTGGTATTTGACGACACAATCACTTCCTAGTGACGATTTTGCATCAACAAGCAACAAGGATGATTGTGTAACTCCCAATGTCTCTGCGCACAGGCATACGATACAATTTCTATTGTAACTTTTCATCGACCTGTAGAACAGTGGTCGCACAACAAAAAACATGGCCTTTTCCTGAGTGCGTGCGGAAAACTTTCGCCTCCAAAACAGGTCCCTGAAATGGCCTCCAATCAAAAAAACAGGGCAACCAAGGACTAAAGACCTTACCCACAGCATATACTGCCCTCTTACTACACGGCGAAGGGCGTCTTAATCTGAGACAATGCACTCTTGCACTTTCCGGCTGTGCTACCTGCAGAGACTTGCTCCCAAAACAGAAAAATGAAAGCAACACTGGTCCTCTTACCAGAACACGGCGAACCTGGTTTGATTTCTTGAGCTCCTTACCATGAACCAGGCTTTGATACCATGTCAAGATTGTGGGAGAGAAGGAAGGAGTCTCACTTGTAGCTTTCTCACTTACACAATGGGGGAATACACAGAAAGGTGGAGACTGAAAATAGTTTTTCTCTTCTTAGTTGTGCAAGCCAAAAAGAACTCAAGTACAGAGAAATAGAAGAACCCTATATATGGGTCTCAAACCAAACTCAACTAGCTAAGGTGGCATAATAAGTGAGCCATGAACTAGAGTAGATAAGGATAGCTGTCATCTAGCTATTATTCATGGGCGGTGTACCAACCGCATCTGCAGCTACCAAGTCGCTGACATAAATGCACAACGGTCACCCTGGCATATCACGAGTGGAGGTCGATATATCAACACACCTATCACTTCATATCCTACTCCCCAGTGTCTTGTCCACATAGTAGCACCCTCACTCCCACTCTCATGGGCAAACTGCCTCTCTTGGCTAGTGCCTCCTCATTCCATGCCATACTTGCCTATTACCCACACCTCTCCACACTCCCCACTGGCTTCCCATCTTACACCTTTCCTTCCTCTCCTCAAATCATGACTAGAAATCACGTGGGATCTACTCGTGTAGGCCCCTCCTCCAACTCCACCTCCATGCTTTCCACAACTCTCTACTCTGAAGCCGGGAAAGTCTTAGGAGAATTGCCATGCTCTCCAGAGCGAAGACAACATGGCATTACGGAGGTCAAGAGTGTCTGGAATCTATCCTTGTAGAATGAGAATGACTTACTTCACTGTGAATGTAATGACCTTATAGCTCGTGAAAAAGCATAGGGGATCAAACTTCAGATACTATGACAACATAGGAATGCAGATCTCACTTCTATGGTTCAATCTACCATGGCAATCGACGGCATTTGTGGCTGCTCGTCTTCCATAGGATGGTTACATACCTTATCTATTTACATGGATGGGCATCAATTCATCGTGAGACTTGAGATAACTTTTAAAATAATCCTTCAATATTTTACCTTAAAAATCAATACTTTTCGCTATGCTTGCATGTTTAAGCTTCTTAATGGTTGTTCTTATATGCACATCTTGTTCCATTATCAATTCACTTCTTCTTTTCATCAAGATCATCCTGTCCTAGAAGAGATAAGAATTTTTTTTGTTTCTTTTTGTTTTGTCTTCAATAAAGCTTACTTTTCTTTCCTTTTCCTTCCCAATATCCATGAGCCGAGTGGGAGAACTCCGTTGTAAAATCCTTCATAAGGGTGTGTTTTCCTATGATATCATTTTCCAGTCTCTTTTTAGAGCTTCATGCTGTGATTATTATTTGTGTCCTATCTCAAGTGTGATGTTGATCTTGTGTTTAATTTGTCAAAAAGCCCTATCCTTTGTGATCTACATGTGATTTATGTTGGGTATGCTCATGACCTAGGCTTTATGACCTAGTTGTGCCTTTATTTGTTTTGTGTTATTTCCCTTCCTTATCCAATGGCAATTCAAAGATGATGAAGAAAAAAAAAGAACATTGAAGAAGAAGATTTTTCAAGTGTCGATCGTGGTTCTTTTTCAAATTTATTCGTGGGGACACTTTACACTTAAGCGTGGCAGGAATGATAACCACGCAATTTGTGCAAATAAAGGCACAAAAATGTGCTCAACATGGGAACATCCTTTGCAAATTTACACTTTTCTTTTGTACTCTCTTGTAAAAACATCATTAATGAAGCAATGTAAAATGTGTAACCCAAAAGGCTCACATGATAAAATATTGTTCTAGCAACAGGGAAAGGTCAAACACTTTTTCTCATGCTAAAATGAAAGGGTCTTTAGACCTTAGCCAAAATGTATGCAACCCCATCTTATAACATCAAGAAAGGAATAGGAGGGGACTTGTTGGGTTATTTGGGGAGGTGGGAGATTGAGGTGGGTACAATCTCTCTCTTCCTTTATCTTCTCCTTTCATGCTTCATTTCTCCCTCTCCCATTTTGGCACAACTCTTGCTCTCTTTCCTTTCTTGTGCTTTCTTGCTTTATCTCTTCCATGGAAGAAGGAGATAGTGAGGATAAAGATGATGGTCATATTTCTTATGTGCCAAAATCTTGTGTGTGCTAGCATGGTTTCTTGTTGAGAGGAAGGGGATTTTGTTGCAAAGTTTTGAGGGCACAGACATTGTAGATGCCACCATGAGGCCTGCTCTTTTGGTAGATTCAGTGATGTCCTTGGGCTTATGAACCATGAATTTCAATCCCCACGTCACATAAAACCAATGTAGCCATGTTTGCTTACATGCTACTAATGCAATACTTTGATACTCAGCTTCTGTATTTGATAAAGCAATTGTAGATTGCTTTTTGCTACTCCAACTTACCATGGCTAATCCAAATGAAAATGCATAACCACTATTGGATCTCCTATCCATAAAATTACATGCCCATTTTTCATTAGTATACCCAAATAAGGTAGGCTTTATTCCCTTCTCATAGAATAAGCCAAATCCAATTGTCTTCTACACATACCTTAGAACTCTCCTCACTGCATCCAAATGTGATTTACATGGTATTTGCATAAATTGGCTAATAAATCCAATAGCATAACTCAAATCTAGCCTTGTAATGGTTAATTATATAAGAATACCAGCCATATTTCTAAACATAGACACATCTTCCACATATTGCCCATCATCAATCATTTTGATGTTTTGATCCAAGGGAGTATCCACTAGCTTACATCATGTCATGCTATACTTCTCCAACATTTGCAAATAATAATGTCTTTGTACCAACAAAATACCATGAGGTCTACGAATGACCTCAATGCCCAAAAAATATCTCAAGAGACCAAGTTCCTTTATGTCAAATTCCTTATGAAGACCATGCTTAACTTCAGCAATCTCCCTCTCAAATGTACTTGTAATAATGAGGTCATCAACATAGATGACAACCACAACCATGCCATCCTTTGTATGTCTCAAATAGAGTGAGTAATCAGCCATACTCTACTGAAATCTGATGCTACACAAGAATTTGCTAATCCTCTCACACCAAGCTCTTGGTGCTTGCTTTAGTCCATACAATGCCTTGTTCAACTTGCATACATAACGCGAGTATTTTGGATTCACATACCCTTCATGCTAATCCATGTACACTTCCCCTTCTAAATTCCCATTCAAGAATGTAATTTTCATATCCATTTGATACAATTTCTAGCCATATATAGAAGCCAAAGAAATCACTGATCTCACTGTAGTCATATTTGCCACTAGATTGAATGTCTCCTCATAATTCAATCCATATGTTTGTGCATAATCCTTTGCAACCAACCTCGCTTTATAGCTTTCTAGAGAATCATGCTATTTTCACTTGAATGTGTTTACCTATTTGCAACCAATTGATTTCTTTCCATGAGGTACCTACACTAAATCCCAAGTCTTGTTTTTCTTCAATGCATCCATCTCCTCATCCATAACTTGTCTCCATTCTTTGCTTTCCACTGCCTCGTCAAAGCAAGTAGGTTCCACATGCTCTACGTAAGAAACCATATAAGCATAATGCATCTTCATGAACCCATTATATGTTAATCTATCAATAGGATATCTAACCCTTTCTAATCTCCTCAACTAAGGTGCACTACTTGGTGTCTCAATTGCTCTTGCATGTGGTGGCACATATTTTCCTACACTTCTAGTACCCATGGTTTTTACATGAGGAATACCATACTCACATCAATAGATTCATCCTCTGAACTTTTAGCCATAGGCCACTTGCCTTTTGCAATTTTTGCACTCTTTTGTGAACTCCTCAACCTATCACTCCATGGACTATAGCTACCACTGCTTTTGCATTCTCCTGAGGTCTAGACATATCTTCTAAGTGTTGATTTCCGTGCTTACCATTTGCTGAAATTTTCTTCCCATGAGCATCATCATCACTACTCTCATAAGAATCAAAGTTCACTACAATCTTGAGCTTGTACCATTTTTCATACTCACTGAATCTGACATCCTTGCTAATGTTAACTTCGTTAGTCACTGGATTATAGCATTTGTAACCCTTCTTCTCTCATCAGGGTATTCAAGAAAGATGCATTTTATATCCTTTGTCTCCATCTTCTACCTCAAATCATCAGGAACATCAACATAACAAACACATCCAAAAACCTAGAAGTAAGCAATAGTGGGTCTCCTGCCATACATATTTTCATATGGTGATACATGATAAGTCAATGTTGTAGGTGTCCTATTTATGATATGTACTGCAGTATGTACTACCTTTGCCCAATATGTCAATGGCATATTCATTTGGTTCATCATTGCCCTAGCAATCTCTGCAATGATACGATTCTTCCTTTTTGCCACACCATTCTACTGAGGTGTGTACCTGCATGTCACTTGTCTTTTGATTCCATGATCTCTAAAAAAAACTAAAAATTCATATGACATCTACTCTCCTCCATTATTAGACCACAAGAATTTTATGTAACAACCAAACTATTTTTCAACTATAGCTTTAAACTCCAAAAATCTTTCAAAGACTTCACATTTATACTACATGAAATACACCCTAGTCATTCTGCTAAAGTCATCAATAAAAGTGATATAAAAACTCCATCTCGCACTTAATGAGACACTTTGACATGGATCCCAAATATCAAAATGCAAAATTTCCAAAGGATAACTATTGATTCTCCCACTCTTTGGAAATTGTAATCTAGCTTACTTGCCAAACTGACAATCCTCACATACATGATCATAATTAACATAACCAATTTGTATTTGTTTCAGTCTTTGTGGGTTTACATGTCCAATTCTCCTATGCCATAATTCAACATTTTGATATTGACCATGTCCACTTTCAACATACATAGAGTTCTGAATGATAAGAGTACTTACATCGAAGGCAGATAACCTGCCTTTCTTCTTCCCTTTTAAAATCAATCTGCTAGGTCTTCCATTTTAAAATTCTTCAATGAAACATCCATATCTATTGAATCTCACATGCATTCCTTGGTAACTGACGATAAGTTCTTAGTGATTGTAGGTACATAAAGTACATCCCCAAGATTATCTTCAACTACATCTCTAGTGATATGTGGCACACTACCAATATGAGTACTTTTATGCAAAGTGTCATCCCCAGTAGCCACATATTCTTCATTCTGCATTTGTTTTTTTTTGTCAAACCACTCAACCTGATGAGTCATGTGATTTGTAGCCCCTAAGTCCAAAAACCAATCATCCTTACTACTAGGAGGGTGTTTCATGCTTGCTAATACATATTCCATGGCAAATAAATGGCCTCTAGGAGATCCACCTCTAGATCCATAACTTGCACCTCCATAACCACCTAGATAATGTCTTTATTGAGTCCTTCCTCAACACCTAGACATAGGATTTTTCTTGTGATAACATTCCCTTTGAAAATGTCCATGTTGCCCACAATAATTACATGCACCATCTCTATGTGGAGGGGTAGATCATCCTTCTACCTCTAGAGTAAGCTCGCCCCCTACCTCTAGGCATGAAACCACCACGACCAAAAGTACATTGACGACGTGCAAAGCTATCAGCACCATGGTCATTAGATGAGCCTTTAGCTCTAGATGCGTTGTCATACCTCTCTATTGATAATAGACATTATCTCTACTTGAATCCTTGCTACTGCTAGATGCATTTGAACCCAACTTTATTTCTTTTGTAAGTAGTAAAGCAATCAATTCTTCAAAGTCTTGCATAGATCCTCCTCTAATAACTGAAATAGAGGTATCCAAAGATTTATATGTTGGGCCAAGTCCATTAAGTGTGATTGAAATCGAGTCATCATCATCCACTGGTACATCTATAGATGCAAGATCTTCTACAACCTATTTGATTTCCGCAACATGTACACTGATAGTGTGGCTTTCTCTCCATGATCCATGCAATCTTTCCTGAAGTTGTATCTTCCTTTCCTCTATACATGTCCCTTACATTTTCTCAATGATATCCCATGCCTCTTTACAAGTATTTGTCTTCTTGATATGAGGAATTAGAGTCTCTAATATGCATATAGAGATCCAATGCAAAACCTTCATGTTCTTTCTAGTCAGATCCTTTTATGCCTTCTCTTGCTCTTTCGTGGGTTCCTCAAGAAGCTTTGGACATGCATCATCATATGTAATGAGCTCCCAAAGACCTCTCCCCACATCAGAAAGTTCTCCATCTTGTATGACTAGACACTATAGTTGTCCTCGGTCTTTGTCCTCGGTCAATTTATCTCCAAAAATCTGGGTAATTTGAGTTGTGCTTGACATTTTGATAGCTAAAATTTGAGAAAAACTATCAATATATGCTATCCCAATCAAGCATTCAGCAAAATGAACAATCCATTGCCTCAGATGGTCAACCCAAGACCAATAATGCACCAAAAATAAACCAAGAATTCATGTAAATTCCCTTCAAAGAGAATGGCTACTATACCCAAGCTCAAATGATGTCACATACATTCATACATTATGTCCATACATGATACATTGGCTATCAAGCAATAAACAATCAAAATATGACCCAAAGGCATCAGAATAGGGACTTAAAATTGACCAATTTCCTTGTTGTTTTTCTACAGTTTTTTGTGCCATGAATGAAGTCCCACTTAAGCCAACACTGTCTCTTTTTTTTTTTGAATTCTTATGCAATTTTTTGGCCTTCAAAATGACACCCAAAAATGACAGAAACCATCCTTCTAGGCCTCCAAAATAGCTAGGTTAGCTCCTTGCTTGATGCAAACCATGACAATCAGAAACTCATCCTCTTCTATATCAACCATGCAGTGATGTTGCTTCTTTGCAAATGCTTAGCTTTGACATCGAGCTGTAGTTTCTCGTACTCGCTTTGGCAGCTACACACACTAGTTGTTGTAGACCTTGCATCTTAAATAATTGTATACAAATTCCACTCATAGCTGAGCCACCCCACTCCACAAAGTGCACAAGACCATAATCATCCTACTACCTTTGTCAGTTTCTCTCTCATAACAATCAGCCTTTTAAAGTAGGGACTATGTTGACAGTTTCAAGTGTAATTTGGGTAAGTTTGATACTTGCATATGCAGCCAAAGCTCGTGTTGTTTAGTGAAGTGCAACAACTCACAAGCTTGAAAGCTCAAGAGGATAATTTCTGATGGGAGGATTGATTTGCCTTGTCATTCCCAAAAACTACCAATTTTCCAATTGCTTCAATTGGAAATAATTAAGGTACATGATACTTTGACCCAAACATTCATTTTTAGTGTCAAATAGCCTAAGCAAAGCCTTTTTTTTTCTTTTGGAAGCATATTGAAGTTGCAATGGGAACACTATTTATCAAATTTGGGCATGGTTGATCAATCTGATTTCATCTTCTATACAACTTGATGGAATGCACATAAATTTTTCCTAGCTCGACAGGCACATCTTCAACCTGTAGGATCTATTGACCTATCTCATTATCTTGGTCCTGACTCAAGATCCATCACAAGACCATGCGATAGAGAAGATCTGGCTCTATGATGTTTACGATTATGATGTTGTGATCCATAGGACCGCTTGATGTAGTAATCATGTAGAATGTATTCAATGCCTTGTTTTTTTGAGTATTTACATCAACCCTTGCCCCACAGACAAATTGTTCTCACAAAATATGCATGTGATGTCTGACAGCAATCCAGCACAATCGCTCTTGCACATAAATATAATCCATGATTGTAATGTGTGTTGCAAGACGTGCAACTGAGTGCCATTGGGAGCCAATGGAAACCAAGAGGAGTTTCCTTGCTATGCCAAGCTCAAAAACTCCAAGAAGATTGGCAAATGTTCTTTAAAATTTTACTACACTGACAATATATGTACGCATCACCAATGTCTCTAGTCGCCATATCTCTGCATATGTGACCCTCTAATGAGTACTGCTGATGGTAATGAAGGAGGGAAGCATCAGCTTATCATTGGGACGGTTTCCAATGGGAAGTTCTACCTCTTGAATGCTCTGATACCAACTACAAGTAGATGAAACACCATATCAAAGAATTCAGGAATCTCCCAAGTTCCACTTTCAAGTAAGAGGTAAAGATTTGGCCATGTGGTTAAATCTTAAGCCATGCTTCAAAGTGGGACTTGGAAAGACAACCTATATAGTAATTAGGGTAGACTTCACTTTGAAGTAAGGGGACAAGATTCGATCAAGTGGCCAAATATTAAGTATAATGGGAATTTCCAAACTATATGAGAATTCGCAAATTTCCTAATATATTGTTATGAGAGATTCGATGGGGATGCACAACAGAAGGTCGTTGAGACATGGATATGGAAGCTCAATCTTTTTTCATTCTATCCTTCTTTATTCTTCCCATTTTATCTTCTCTTTTAATCTACTTTTCCAAGTCTCTCACCAAAGAGATAGACCCTTTGACCTTTAGGGAACTTCATAGAGCCTCTCACACACTTAGTTAATACAAACATAGGATAAGGGCTTAGGCTATGCGTTATTTCTCAACATAAACTCCTTAGAGAAGTTTGGAAGCATAAGAATAAGTGCTTGAATTAGCAGAGATTTTAGATGATTAAAGCTTTTGTTGGCTATGAAGTCCCAATAAAAAGCTTCTTTTCTAAGCCTATCCATCAATGGAGCTACCATATGAGCATAATTCTTGATGAACCTCTTATAAAAAGAAGATAGACCAAGGAATCATCTAAAAGATGTTGAATTCATCAAGGTAGGCCATTTTTGGACACATTTCACTTTGTTTGGATCCATTCTAACTCCTTACTCTCCTACAATATGACCTAAGAAATCCACTTCATCTTACATGAAATAAGCTTAAATGAAGCTGGAGGTGACATGTCTTGTTGAAGATGAGGAATTTGATGGGTAAACTTCAGCACAAATTGCATTGATACATCCTGATGTACACGTGTTCTTGTGTTCATCTTTGATAACATTTATGAAGTTCAATGTATAAGAAATAATGTTAGGAAGAAGCTTATGCCATTCTTAAAGTACAAAAGGAAGAAGAAGAAAATATTGAAGCAAGAATCTCCATGAAAGCTTCTGAGAAATCTTGAGAGAGAGAAAGGTAACTATTGATTAGTGAAAAATAAACATGTTTAAGTTTTTCTCTAACCCTCATTAATCCCAATTATACCAAATACCTCCAAAATGAGTCGCTTCTTGACCACAAACAACCAAAATGTCCAAGAACCTGCCATTTCACTTTAGACCTTCTTTAAGAGTTCTCAAATTGGTCAAGGCTCTAACTTTAGGAAACCTCGATTAGTCACACTTTGAACTATAAAGTTCTATAAAACCAAATCTTGAGCTCTAGTTACTCCTAATGGTGTTAGTAACTAGATCTTGACTTGAAAACAACCTTGCCAAGAATCAAATTCAAGGTTCTTATACCATTGTAAAGAATCCAATTCCAATAACAAGTTAAAATACTAAAAATAAAAGAGTTATACCAAAATGCCAAGAAAGTCATAGCCAAGGTAGCTAGGACGCGATGGATTATGTTATCACTTGAATACAAAGGCTGAGAATCGTTCATGAGAGGCTACAACACATAATATCATCCTCATGATATGGAGGAGCATGGAATCCACCCCAATGCCATGGTAACCTCTAAAGGGTATTGCAAGTTCTATTTAGCTTTTATTGATCATACGTAGGGTGCCATAGGGCTAGAAGACCTTATCTTTGACTTGGAAACTAAAACAATGTTTTTACATGGTGCAAGATTGTAACAACATAAAATATTTTTCCCAGAATATTTTGTTTTGATTCTAAATTTGACTCTTATAGATCATTTTGAAGAGCTTTTGTGCACTTTCGTTTCCATAAAAAATTCATTGATTCTAATATTGAGGTCAAAAGATATAGCCATTTTTGTAACATGGGTCTACTAGAACTGCATTGTACTAGTGAGCAGAAACGGTTTGAAACAAGGAAAAGAAGAAGCGTAATGATGATGTTCAACAATAAGTTATAGAAGCACATGAGGCACTATCTAAGGCATGTTAAGATAAGGAAGATTCACTAGAATATGGTGCTTATTGTACTCTTAATGGCACTTGTTGTAACCATAGACTAGGCATTCCATCAGACACATAGAACCAGTTTCTAAATTGGATCACATGGTTGAACTATTGGTTCAATCAAACATGTAGACCAAATAATTCATGGAGCATATGACTCAATCCACTTTGGAAAAGTTTTTCTACAAGATCGGCCTATTCTTCTTGTCAATATGCTTTTGAATTTCTTTTAACAACTAGGATAAAACATCAGCAACTGTTAGAATGTTAAGTTTGGTTTAAAATTGTCTAGTTCTTTGACCAAATCATACTCTTTGATAGGATCCATAGGCTTTTTCAATAGTTTGGGGAATAGGGCCATGCCCATTTTTATCTTCCCTTTTTCTTCTAGGAGGGGCAGCATTTATGCTTCTTCTTCATAGGGACGTACTTTGGCATCCTCTATATCATGGACTTATGGTCTAGTCTCTACAACTCTCTTTGTGGCCCTTTGTGGCTCTGTACTACTCTATACAACATTGTTTTGTACTGCATTGTTCTATTTCTCTCTAGGAAGGTTGAACTTGACAATCTTGGTAGAGAGACTGTTCTCTTTTGGAACTACAGGTTCTCCTTTCTTTGCCTATGTTATTACGGCCACTTCCAATTCCACCACATTGGAAGCAGGTTCTTGGGACTTGTGTTGGGTATCCGAAGTAGATTTCACATGGGTTGGACTTGGACAATCTTTTGCAATGTGTCCTTCTCCTTTGCATCGACTGCATAAGGACTTGTAATCCATAAACCTTCTAGGGTTTGGAGAATTCGTTGAAATATGGCCCTCTTCTCCACATCCATAACAGTCCACTTCTGATCTCTGACCACTGCCAGACGATTGTCCTCTGTAGCCAAAAGAGGGAAATCTCCTTAGATTGAAATTACGATCAAACTCCCTAGGCTTTGGTCCAATGTCCTACATTGTCATTTTGGATTCTGGCAAGTTGAATCTTGTGTCTTCATCTTTCTTTCTTTCTTTGTGCATCTCTTTCAAAGAGTAGATATCCTCTGTGTGGTTCTTTCTCAAATAGTATGAATGGAAGGCTCTAGAATGGTTGGTTTTTGGGTACATTTAGTTGCTAAATGTCCCCTTGATGGCACTTTTCACACCACATACTACAACGCATCACATATCTTCCACCTCTCACAAGACTGGATATATTGGTGGTATTCACCTTTACCACAAGGGAATGGGGCAATAGCAACAGCCATTTGCGATGCAAAAAAGCGGTGTCGCTAAAAGCGTTACTATTTGCGTCGCTATTTTGCATCGCTAATAGTGATGCTTTTAGTGACACCAGTCTGAGGAAAAAGTTTCAAAAACTCGAGCATAACATTTTCCGAGAAAACATTTGCGAGAAAGAATGAAAGAGAGAGCAAGAGAGCTTAAAGATTTGAGAGGGAGAGAGGGAGAGAGGAAAAGGGAGAGAGACATGTTGAGATATCAAGCTCCACTCATGATATGCCAGGGTGATCGTTGTGCATTTATGTCACCGACTTGTCAGTTGGCAGATGCGGTTGGTACATCGCCCATGAATAATAGCTAGATGACAGCTATCCTTATCTACTCTAGTTTGTGGCTCAGTTAGTATACCATCTTAGTTAGTTGAGTTTGGTTTGAGACCCATATATAGGGTTCTTCTATTTTTATGTATTGGAGTTCTTTTGGCTTACACAACTAAGAAGAGGAAAACTGTTTTCAGCCTCCACCTTTGAGTGTATTTTCCCATTGTGCAAGCAGGAAAGCTACAAGTGAGACTCCTTCCTTCTCTCCCACAATCTTGACATGGTATCAGAGCCTTGTTTGTGGTAAGCCAAGTTTGCGGTGTTCTGGTAAGAGGACCAGTGTTGCTTTTATTTTTCTATTTTGGGAGCAAGTCTCTGCAGGTAGCACAGCCGGAAAGTGCAAGAGTGCATTGTCTCAGATTGAGACGCCCTTCGCGGTGTAGCAAGAGGGCAGTATACGCTGCGGGAGAAGGCATTAGCCCTTGGTTGCTCTGTTTTTTTAATTTGAGGCCATTTCGGGGCCTGTTTTGGAGGCGGAAGTTTTCTGCACGCACTCAGGAAAAGGCCCTGTTTTATGCTGTGCGCCCACTATTCTACAGATCGATGAAAAGTTACTTATAAATTGCATCGTATGCCTATGCGCAGAGACATTGGGAGTTACAGAATCATCCTTGTTGCCTGTTGATGCAAAATCGTCACTAGGAAGTGAATGTGTGGTCAAATACCACTTTCGTGAATCTTGCAGATTTGCCCTTGTGAGGCTGAAGCTTTGTTCTTTGCAGTGACAGAATTTTTTGCAGTGTTGTGTAATGGCGTCTGATTCTCTTTCACAGATTGTCACTGAAAAGCTTGACAAGAACAACTTCCAAGCATAGAAGTTCAGAATGACGAATTTCCTTATGGGAAAAGGATATTGGGAATTCGTTGCAGGAAATGAAGAAGAACCAGTTCTTCTTGATGTTTCCAATCAACAGCAAACGCAGGCATTTAAAGCATGGCATGAGAGAGCCAAGAAAGTTATGTACTGACTGTCTATCAGCATTTCAGACTCTATGATTGTGCATATTCAAGATGCAAGTATGCCAAAGGAGGTATGGGATACTTTGTCAAAAATGTATAGCACAAATACACAAGCCAAGAAAATGCAGCTCAAGCAAGAGTTGCACAATGTGCAAAGAGAAAGTATGAGCATCAATGATGACTACATGAAGGTGAAGAAGATTGCAGATGCACTTGCTTCCATTGGGTCGTTAGTGGAAGATGATGATTTAGTTTCTATGACCTTGAATGGTCTAGGAAAGGATTATGCATAGTTTCGAACATCAATTTCCATCCGTGAAAGATTTCTAGATTTTGAGGAGTTGATTGCTCTTCTAATTTCTGAGGAGCAGAGAAATGGTGGTGCATCTTCTTCAGGAGGAACTTCAAAAGAAGTTGTCTTCTACTCAAATGCTGGAAAAGCTAGAGGCAGAGGTAGAGGAGGCCGATCTGGAGGCCGTGGTAGAAATCAGAATATGCCGCAAACTCAAGAAAACCAGTCCTTTGGAGGAGGACGTGGTAACTCTAGAGGCAGGGGGAGCCAAAGAGGTTGCGGTGGATGGCAAAGAGGCCAAAATGCAAACAGCAATGTTGAATGCTACTAGTGTGGTAAGATGGGTCATATGGCTAAAGACTGCTATAAAAAGTAGAATGACATCATGAATGGAAAATTGCAACAAGGGAATTATGCATCTTCTAGTAGACAAGGTGATGACAAAAATGAGCATTTGTTTATGGTGCAGCACATGACCAATTCTGTGACAAGTGCAAAAGAAAGCAACGATGTGTGGTATGTTGACTCAGGTGCATCAAACCACATGACAAGTCATGCAGAATGGATGCAGGATGCAAGGAAAATGGAAAAACTAGGATTTGTGGAGACTGGTGATGATACTGCACACCCTATTGTGCAGATCGGAAAAATTCCTTTGTCTATGCAGGATGAAAAATTCCTTTGTCTATGTATTTCATGTCCCGAATATCACCAAGAACCTAGTTTCTGTTGGTCAAATGGTTGAGCAGGGCTTGCAGGTCAGATTTAATTCTCATGGATGCTCTGTTTAGGATATGAAAAATAAAGGTCGCTTGATAGCAAAAGGAAAGAAGAAGGGCAAAATGTTTACGTTGGATGCAGACATGCCTGAATTGAGTGCAGTAATGTTTGCACATGGGACCGGTGTAGTTGCAGATATTGCTATCTGGCATAAACACATTGGTCATGTTAATGTACAACGACTAAAATCAATGCAAGCCCAAAATATTGTTGCAGGATTGCCTAAATTCAAGGTTGCAAAAATACATAAGGTATGTGAAGCTTGTCAATTTGGAAAACAGGCAAGGAAACCATTTCCTAGACATGTTCAAGAGAGTAAGAAGCCATTGAAATTAATCCTCTCTGATGTGTGGATTACTAAAGTTGCATCTCTTGGAGGCTGTCATTATTTTGTCACTTTTATTGATGACTATAGCAGAAAAGTTTGGGTGTATTTTATGAAAAATAAAAGTGAAGTTTTTGGGCATTCAACACTCTTAAAGCTATGGTTGAAAAAGAAACAGGCCTGCAAATAAAATGCCTAAGGTAAGATGGAGGGGGAGATTACCTCTCAAATGAGTTTGCAAGGTTCTTATAGGAGCATGGCATAAAGCAGCAATATTCATATAGTCATACCCCACAACAAAATGGAATTGTAGAAAGAAAAAACAGGCATATTGGAGAGATATCTCATTCCATGCTCAATGAAAAAGACCTACCAGATTTTTACTAGGCTGAGGCAGTTGCTACAGTAGTCTACATAATGAGCAGGACTCCCACTACAACAATACATGGCATGAGTCTAGAGGAGAGGTATACTGGTAGGAAACCAGATATTTCTCATTTGAAAGTTTTTGGTTGCATTGCCTATGTTAATGTGCCAAATGAGTTGAGATCCAAGTTGGATCCAAAAGCTGAGAAGTGCATCTTTATTGGTTACTCTCTGTAGTAAAAAGGGTAAAGATGCTATAACCCTTCTACTCGTAAGTTTACAGTGAGAAGAGATGTTGTTTTTAATGAGATGAGTAGCTGGTATAAACTAGTAAATGTGATTGATAATGTAGATGCACAAAATAGTAGTGCTGCATAGAATTCACAGCAGCAGTCACAAGATATTAGTGGACCACGAGCGTCCTCTAGCAGTGATTCACACTCTTTGCCATGGACAGGCAGATTAAAATCAAGAGAATCTTCTCAAAGCAATGCAGATAGTGGTATGCAGGTATCACGAAAAGGAAAAGAGAAGGTAGATCAGCCCATGTTTGATGTGAATGCAGGTCACTCTTATGTGGATGGTGAATCCAGTGGCTCAGAACAGAGCATTGATGATGAGTTGGGTATTCCTTCTATTGTTACACCTGGAGTAAGGAAGACCAGGGATGTTTTGAGAGCACCTGCGAGTGAACCCACTTTGCGCAAGTCTACCAGAGCTAGGTATCATGTGGATAGGCTGAAATATGATGGATTTACAGCCATTCACTATGCCTATATGGTCAAAGTGATACAGGAACCAGAACCCACTTCTTTTGAGCAAGCCATGGGAAAAGAAAAATGAGAGAAAGTCATGGATGAAGAACTTGATACCTTGGAAGCAAATGCTACATGGGAATTGGTACCTTTGCCTAAAGATAAGAATGCAATTGGTTGTAAGTGGGTTTATCAGGTCAATCACAATGCAGATGGTTCTGTGAACAGATACAAGGCAAGATTAGTAGTCAAGGGGTATGCACAAACATATGGCATTGATTATGAAGAAACATTCAGTCCGGTTGCAAGGATGGCAACTGTAAGAGTAGTCATTGCTATGGTTGCATCAAAGGGATGTTCTTTACATCAAATGGATGTAAAAAATGCCTTCTTGTATGGTGATTTGCAAGAAGAGGTCTATATGGAGCAGCCACCAGGTTACGTGCATGCTGTTCATCCTGGGTTTGTTTGCAGGTTGAAGAAAGCCTTGTATGGCTTGAAGCAAGCACCTAGAGCATGGTCTGACAAGATAGGACAGTATCTTGTCACTATTGGCTTTCAGATTTCCAAGGCAAATTTCTCACTTTATGTGAGAAAAACAGAGAAATGTATTATGCTGCTTGTCATTTATATTGATGATTTGATTATCACAGGTGATAGTGATGAAGATATCCTTCATGTGAAAATACTATTGAAGCAGAAGTTTGAGATAAAGGATTTGGGATAGCTACGTTATTTCTTAGGCATTGAGGTGATTAGATCACCAAGTGGGATATGGCTCTTGCAAAGGCAATATGGATTGGACATGCTGTCCAAATATGGGATGACAGGCTGTAAGCCTATTTTAGCTCCTTTGGAGCAGAATGTGAAGTTGAGCACAGATGCAGGTGAGCTTCTTGAAGACTCTACTATGTACAGACGCATAGTAGGAAGTTTGATTTATATGACTATTACCAGGCCAGATTTGAGCTATGCTGTTGGATTGGTAAGTCAGTTTATGTAGGCTCCAAGGAAACCACATTTGGATGCGGCTAGACGCATACTCAGGTATGTGAAGTCCACATTGCAGTATGGACATTTTATGAGACTGGGGTTCAAATATAGTTGCATGGATACACTGATGCTGATTGGCTAGTAGTATTTCTGATAGAAAATCTACCAGTGGATATGTATTCTCTTTTGGGAGTGCTGCAGTCACTTGGAGCAGCAAGAAACAACCTACAGTTGCCTTGTCAAGCACAGAGGATGAGTACAGGGGTGCAGCAATGGCTGCATGTGAGGTAGCATGGTTGAATAAGCTACTTTATGATATGCATCAGTCTACAGATGGGCCAGTTGTCATTTATTGTGACAACATGAGTAGTATACACTTGGCAAATAATCCAATCTATCATGCTAGAACAAAGCACATTGAGGTGCATTATCACTATGTGCGGGAGAGGGTTTTACTAGGTCTTATTGATCAAGTTTATGTCAGCACAGAGAATCAGGTAGCTGTCATATTCACGAAGGTATTGGGCGCAGAGAAGCTGCACAAGTTGAGAGACCTGCTTGGTGTGCAGGAATTGGGATTGAGCTCGAGGGGAGTGTTGAGATATCAAGTTCCACTCATGATATGCTAGGGTGACCGTTGTGCATTTATGTCACCGACTTGTTAGTTGCAGATGCGGTTGGTACACCGCCCATGAATAATAGCTAGATGACAGCTATCCTTATCTACTCTAGTTTGTGGCTCAATTAGTATGCCACCTTAGTTAGTTGAGTTTGGTTTGAGACCCATATATAGGGTTCTTCTATTTCTATGTATTGGAGTTCTTTTGGCTTACACAACTAAGAAGAGGAAAACTGTTTTCAGCCTCCACCTTTGTGTGTATTTCCCCATTGTGCAAGCAGGAAAGCTATAAGTGAGACTCCTTCCTTCTCTCCCACAATCTTGACAAGAGAGAGAGAGAGAGGGAGCTCATCACCATCGTCATGGCTGCCACCACTATACATGAAGAAGAAAGAGAAGTGTGCAAGGGAGAAGGGAGAGAAGGTGCAAAGAGAAGGTACAAAGGGTTTTATCTTCAGGCCTTTGAGGTAGGTACATTGCCTCTTCTTGCTTTTATTTTTTGCTTTCTTATTTTCTTTTTTTTTTTCATTGCAAAGAGATATATGGCAAGAGAGGGAGGAAGGAAGGCAGGGAGAAGAATGAAGGGAGAGGAAGAGAGAAAGAGGGAGAGAAAGGAGACAAAGAGAAAGAGGAAGAGAGAAATGAGAGATGAAGGGAGGGAGAGAGGAGGATGAGTGAGAGAAGCAATGAGAGAGAGAGGGGGGAGAAATACAGAGAGGAAATAAAGAAAGGGAAATAGAGAGAGAAAGAGAGCGGGAGAGAAATAGAGAGAGGGAGAGGGAAGGAAGAGAGGAGGAGAAGGTATAAAAGAAGGCTGAGGTAAAGAGAGGAAGGAGAGTGAAAAGAAAAGAGAGAGAGGGAGAAAGAGAGATAGAGAGAAAAAATAGAGAGCAAGAGAGAGGGAGAGAGAAATAGGAAAACAATGAGAGAATGAGAGAGAAGGTTAAGAAAGAAAAGTAAAGAGAGAGGGGGGAGAGAGAGATAAAGAGAGGTGGGGTGACATTTCTTTCAATATCCTTGTTTCTTAAGCTTTTTATTTTCTATCTTTGATTGTCTTTGCAATGAGATGAGTTGAGTGAGAGTGGGGAGGGAATGAGGGAGAGAAATAGAGAGAAGAAGGGAGGGAAAGGAAGAGAGAGACGGAGAGAAATGAAAAACAGGAGAGAGAGGGGCTTCATAAAAAAGTGTCAAAACCCGAGAATGGCATTTTACAAGTTTGTAAACAAGCAAGAGAGAGAGAGAGGGAGAGAGAGAGAGAGAGAGAGAGGCCGCCACCATTGCCGCCATCCACGAAGAGGGAGGAGACAAGTGTAAAGGAGAAGGAAGGAACTCGCGAAGGAGAAAAAAAATGAGAGAAGTACGAAGGGATTCTTCTTCAAGCTTTGAGGTAAGTGCATTATCTCTTCTCTCTTTGTTTTTCTCTTTTCTTTACTTCTCTCTTTCTTTTTTTTGATGAAGAGTGTATAGAGAGAAGAAGTGAGAGAGGTCAACGTGCGCAACTGATATTGAGAGAGAGAGAGAGAGAGAGAGAGAGAGAGGTTGCTGCCACCGCCAATCCACCACAAAAAGAGAGGGGACAATTGCAAAGAAGAAGGAAACCCATGAAGGAGAAGAAGAAGAAGGAGAGAAGTGCGAAAGTATTCTTTTTCAAGATTTGAGGTAAGTGCATTATCTCTTCTCTCTTTATTTTTCTCTTTTCTTTACTTCTCTCTTTATTTTTGTTGATGAAGAGTGTACAGAGAGAAGAAGTGAGAGAGATCAACATGAGCAAGGGAGATTGAGAGAGAGAGAGAGAGGTCGCTACTAGTACCAATCCACCACAAAAAGAGAGGGGACAACTGCAAAGAAGAAAGAGGGAACCTATGAAGAAGAAGAAGAAGAAGAAGGAGAGAAGCGCGAAATGATTCTTCTTCAAGATTTGAGGTAAGTGCATTATCTCTTCTCTCTTTGTTTTTCTCTTTTCTTTACTTCTCTTTCTTTTTGTTGATGAAGAGTGTATAGAGAGAATAAGTGAGAGAAATCAATGTGCACAAGGGAGATTGAGAGAGAGAGAGAGAGGTTGTTGCCACCGCCAATCCACCACAAAAAGAGAGGGGACAATTGCAAAGAAGAAGGAGGGACCCCGTGAAGGAGAAAAAGAAGAAGGAGAGAAGCGTGAAAGGATTCTTCTTCAAGCTTTGAGGTAACTGTATTATCTCTTCTCTCTTTGTTTTTCTCTTTTCTTTACTTCTCTCTTTCTTTTTGTTGATGAAGACTGTATAGAGAGAAGAAGTGAGAGAGATCAACGTGCACAAGGTAGATTGAGAGAGAGAGAGAGAGAGAGAGAGAGAGAGAGAGAGAGAGAGAGAGAGAGATAGGTCGTTGCCACCACCAATCCCCACAAAAAGAGAGGGGACAACTGTAAAGAAGAAGGAGGGAACCCGTGCAGGAGAATAAGAAGAAGGAGAGAAGTGTGAAAGGATTCTTCTTCAAGCTTTAAGGTAAATGCATTATCTCTTCTCTCTTTGTTTTTCTCTTTTCTTTACTTCTCTCTTTCTTTTTGTTGATGAAGAGATGTATAGAGAGAAGAAGGGAGACAGATCAACACAAGGGAGATTGAGAGAGAGAGAGAGAGAGAGAGAGAGAGGCTGCCTTTCCCACTACCATTGCCAGTACCACGGCATCCACTAAAAGAGAGGGAACAACTACAAAGAAGAAAGAGGGAACCCCCAACCTTTGTCTCTTCTCCATCTTGCCCTCCTTGAGCTTGCATGGTAGGCACCAAGCAAGCACGTCCCCTTTTCTCGGCCATGGGAAGGCCTTATGCCAAATCCCGCTACCTGGAGCACAAGATGGAGCCTCCTCTAGTGCAACAATGGGTGTTTCCCATAGAGCACAATGACCACCAGAGAAGAAGAGGAGATAGAAACTAGGCACTATCACCCTTTGGGAGATAAGGAGAATGCAGTGCGGATATGACCTTCTCATCCCAAAAAGGTCTTTTCATAAGGACATTGTTTAGGAAGTCATGCAAGACTTGGAGTTGAAGGGGATGGAAAGATTTTGGGCACGAGTGCGGGACGGCCCACTAGTAGGAAGCTAGACTACTGTAGCTATGACAACCGAAAGAAGAGCCTACATGATGCACTACATGTACCTTCTATTACCAAGAATCTATTGTCTATTGGACAGATAGCAGAACAAATTTTACAGGAATCTACTGTCGGTTGGATAGATGATTTCAACTAATACACCTAGCTGTGCATTCGGAAGTACAAGGATGAGGTACTCGATGTCTTTAAGAAAATGGGTTTTTAAAGAGAAATGCAAGTCAGATGGTTTGTTGGAAAGGTATAAATCCCAGCTCGTTGCAAAGGGATATGCACATCAATATGGTCTAGATTATGAGGAGACTTTCAGCTCGGTTGCCAAGATGGAAATGGTGAGAATAGTCATCGCATTTGCGGCTTCTAAGGGCTGAAATTTATGAAAAATGGATGTCAAAAATGCATTCTTGAATGGTGAATTTCTTGAAGAGGTATACATGGAGTAGCGTGAGGGTTATGTACACAACCTGAGGTGTATATGGATGCTAGCTAGCAACCCCGTCTATCATGATAGATCCAAACACATAGAGATTCATTACAATTTCATCAGAGAAATGGTACTTGCAGGATAGATTGATCTACTTCATGTGAAGATAGAAGACCAGGTAGCCAATATCTTTACCAAATCACTTGGTAAAGAGAAATTAGTTCGTTTCAGGGATCTACTTAGAGTACAACAACTAGTCTGAGCTCAAGAAATGGAGTTTGAGAAGGGGGAGGATGAGCTTGACTCTTTTATTCTTAAAACACCTCCATCCATTGAGATTGAGGGTGAAGACAAGAAAGAAGAGATAGAAGATGACTTAGACGTAGGTAAAAACAAGAAGGAAGAAGTAGAGCTGAAAGACACTACCACTCTCTATATAAGTGTTTCTGGCTCCAACACGATGGTATAACTCTTACAGATATCCAAATGCTCCCCCAAAATGCTTCAACAAGTTTGGAATAAGCTGGAGTGAGCAGAAGATCAATGGGACTTATTCATACCTCAGGGTCCTGACTATAGCTAGAAGGGTGGCAGGGCTGCATGCCTTGCCACCTAATTTTTTTCCCCTCTGTAACCGTCGCTATTTGCATAAGAAATTTACTCTACAACCGTAGCTATAAGCATCGGAAATTTACTTTGTTATTAGCATCGCTATTTGCATTGCTAACCCAATTAGCGATGCTAATAGCAATGCAAATAGCGATGCAAATAACGACGCTTATAGCGATGCTAGTAGTTGCACAAATAGTGACGAATCGATCGCGTCGCTAATAGCGACGCGAATAGCAATGACGGGGGTAATTTTTTCCATGAATAATTTCGTTGCTTTAAACGTGGCTATTAGGTCTATATGTTGTACTGTTTTAGCATTTGTAGCTGTTTTGTAATCATATCCATAAGCTCTTTCTTGATACTTGCAACTAAATTGGATAGGTAATCCCTCATATTTTCACCTCCTGGAGTAGTTGTGGTAGGGTTTTGGGATGATTCTATGATTACTACATACACTCAATGGGTTGATCCAGAAGGTCCTCTATTCTGGTTTTGATTTAGAGCTCTTGTTGAGACTTGGGGTTGTTGATTCCAATGGGTAGGATTCCACTATTGTTGAGTCACCATTGGAGGAACTGTTTGAGATCATTGCTATTGTGGTTGAACCATCATTTGAGGCATCATCGTTTGCAGCCACTATGGATTAGGTGCATTTTATTGTGGCATTGTTTGGATCTAGGAGTAGGGGTAGGGCATTGTCCCTAAGATTGCATTTGGTGGGTATACCATTCCTGGTATGGAAGGAGGTAAGACTCCTCTTCCTGAGGTCATTGACAACCTTGCTTCAACTTCATCATATAGTCTTGCACCTTCCACTATAGCTTGTATATTAACTAGTCTTCTCAATTGGACAAACTTGTAAACTTTTGGTTGTAGGCCTTTGGTGAAAACTCACCCCTGGATGCCTTCATCCAAATGATGATTGGTCCATCTCTTCAGGATGGATTCCATTCACGAGACATAAGCTTCTATTCTTTCTCCAATGGAATAACTTAGGTTCATGAACTCCTCTCACATCCACTCTTCAAAACCTTCACGCCTGAATTTAGTGAGGAATACCAACTTCAGGTCATCCCATGTGCCAAAAGTTTCTACTATTTAGCTCTCATACCACTGAAACGTCGCGCCCTTGAAAGTGGCGGGAAATATTGCTAACCAACGCTTTGGGGTTCTAGCATTGTTAGCCACATATACTACCATAAACTCTTCTACATGAAGATCAGGATCTTCATTGCACTCTTCCTTAAAAATGGGAAATGGGACTACATTTGGTAGCCTGTCATTAATATTTCCAGGACAGATTTGACTAGGAAGGGAACCTTAATTCACCATGGGGACTTTTGTAAAGAGTGCTTTTATGGTGTCAAAGGAGGCTTTTGCTACAAGCTCGTTCTTGGCCTTTATTTTTTTCTTCTCTCTTCTTACATACCTCTCGACTCATTCTAGTGCTTGTCTCTTGATTGCGTCATTCATCAGGGGATTGGCTCCAACTAGTTAGTATGTGCTCAACAAAATAGAATCAAAGGGGCTTCAGTCTCTAGAGGACTCCCTCGCCAACATCTCTTCTACTTCCTTCTTTTCTACATCTGTGATTTGAGCTTTCAAACCACTACAAAGAGGGAGGTATTCCGTTTAGAAGGTATCAAAACTCATTCTTCTAAGGATCATTGTTATGCCATCATCATAATAATGCTAGCTTCTGATGGTTTCAATGGTGAAAGTTGTGAAGAATACTCTATCCAAAAACTTCCACTAGGTTTCTAATTGGACAAATAAGAGACTATTAGTACACTATGCATCCAACATGTCTTGTTGTTGAGCATCCATGAACAAATGCCAACTCTTTTCTTTCTTGTTTTTGTGAACCTCCACTGACCACGACTCCTCAAGATTCTTCATGATCTCCCACTTGATGATGTCAGGAAACTTCCTAATGAATGCAAAATCTTATTCTCTCTATTTCTGCACCTTAGTTGTTCCCAAACAATTCTTCACCAAGATGCACGTCTTTGTTGCTTTAACTAAGAGAGAAAATAGTCCACCACATAGAGCTTGCATCATGATGGTAATATGTTTTTTCCATTATGTGATGAACTTATTTTGGAAATTATCTTTGGTAATGAGAATCTCCAATTATTTATTAGTAGAAAGAACTTTGCAAACATCCATTGAATTCTTCTTTTCTTGGCAATGCCATTTCCTTTATTTTCATCCTCTTATGATGCTTGTTGATGGTAGTCCTCCCCGGCTACGCAAAAAAACCATGGAGCCCCAAGAGAGACACCAAGGAAAAGGGGTTCCTACTGCAAGAAAATCTATCTTGTAACATCAACAAGATTTTTTTTCATTTTGTAGAGAACCACAACAAGGAAACCAACACCACTAGCAAGAAATCTTCACGCAGCATCATAGAAACAATTCTCCCATGGCTTTTACTTTTAAAAAATTGATGATTCTCTTCATATTCTTCATAGAATTAATTAACCAATCAAAGAGAACAAAAAATAAACACCACTTTGAATGGAAAAATATCACATAGTATTCATCTTCATTGTCTTCATAGTTTTCTCTCACAATCTCTTATAAAAAGATACACTGTTAGAGTTAGCTATATTTGACTCTCTCTTTCTCTTTGAATCAATAGTACACATCTTCTTACTACAATACTCAAAAATCACTCATAATAAACCTTATTTGGTTTTGGATACTCCTTTCAAAAGGTGTGTCTAATATGAAAGGTCACTAGAGCCACTACAGTGACTCTTCATAGCTCATCACTTTGACTTCACTGCAGTCTTCTCTTGAGTCTTCAATAATTGCTTCTTCTACTTCCTTGAGCTCTTTTCAACTTATATTCACCTCTTTCCAAGGCTATAAAACTTCCCAAAATTCTCACATACATTCCAAAGAACACTTACAGAGGCATACAGAACAAAACAGAATAGAATTGGAATAGAGTAGGAAAAGAGGCTATACAAAAGCTCAATAGAAGGTTTACACAAAGTCAGCAAAAGACATTAGAACCACATAACTCATACTAAAATCATTCCAAACTATCAAAATCCATTCAATGAGCTTTCAAACATTATCAACTTCCATCAATCATTAATCCATGCTTCATAACAGAAGAAAATCAAAACACAACACGAGCTAAATAGAAGCTATCAAAACTAATCAGAACCTCAATACCAATCATTGATGAAAATTTTCTAGCAACAAGTAGCAAGCTAAATGCAATTTAAACATCATACATTGATGGGAGCACATCAACTACTATTGATTTTGTGCACTCCAAAATGCAACATCAAGGTTACTTCTTTATGGTTGGGGCCAAGTCAACTCAGAGACACTCAATGAAACCACTAAGAATCTCACTCCATATGAAATATCCTTTTGCTCTTTTCCAAAATCATCATCCTCCATTACCACAACTTTTATTGAATCCAATTGTATCTTGTAGAAAGATATACTCACTATATCTAGAACAAATAAGTCAGAACCATCCTCTAGAGTCACTAGTTCTAGCTTCACATACTCAACTTTTATTGATGCAAGAAGCAAAGAAAATGAGAGTTTGGTAATGTCAAAGTGTTCAAGGATTTATTTTCTTCCAAAATAAATAAATTTTCTAATAGATCAAATGACAAGCTTAGTACCAACATGGGATCCATATATAGTTAAACACTTATATATATTTTGTAGGCAGTGGAAGATAGAACGAATATATACAAGGAGGCTAGCCAAGTCGTTGCAAAATTATGGGGAAGATAATGTGAGATTGGAAAAGATAGAAAAAGCTCCTAGTCCTATGCAAAGTAAAGCGAAAGGGTGGAATAATTAAGTATGGAGAGGAAGTTATTAGGACACAAGGGAAAAAAATTATTCACATGAAGAAGGATGAGAGTGTCTCAATTATAATCAATAACCAACCTTGATTTTGATTAGCATTTGCACTACAATTATAAATTAAAAATGTTATGATTATCGTGTACCAAAGATAAAACTAAAAATAATTATGACATTGAACATAAATTCTCTAAGGGAGCTCATGGTTGTCTTAACTTCAAATAAATAAGTTCAAATTTAATTATAATTACTCACTTAGGTTAATAGAGAAAAAGAATTGAGTTAATAAAACAAGACCCTAAACCATTACTACTACACAAAAGAGAGAAAGAGATAGGGAGAGTTATTTGGATTAATTATCTCAACTTTTAGTGTTGTAACAAAGACACAAAGAGAGAGAGAGAGAGAGATCTTTGAGCTCCCCTTACTCTACATTTGTTATTGTAGCATTTGATTTGTTAGTATCCATTATCCATGATTCACATCCTTCATCAACTTCCTCCATTCAAACACATTTGTGGGAAAAGCAAGCTATATGCAAGTGCATAACATCTTTCATTGGCAACCTAAATCAAATTTTGAATTTAGGTACTCCACCTCGTAGGATAACATCTATTTATGGGCTAATCTATCTATCTTCTCCGCCTGATAGTTTGCATGAATCTGCCTGCACTTTGCACTCACTAAAGGAATCCCTATATGATATGGGCATGAAAATTGGCAAGATGATATCGTAGGGCTAGTTTCAAGAAATCTTACTACTTTGTTGATTAAAAACTTTTACAATTTCATGCATTGAAGGAAGCTTTGTTGATTGATGTTATATGTTTCCTTTATAGACCTTCGATTCATATGCCTCTGGCTACATCATACTAGGTATATTATTTTAAAAACACTTGTTCATTTGACTCCTCTTCTAGAACTTTATTTGGGTGAATTTGTGACACTTTCCATTCTAGGAACTAAAGAGGCAAAAAATATTGTAGCTTTCTTAGCATAAATGTTATAGTCATAACAATTAAAGTTTAAATCTAGAAAAAATTAGTCATGCATGTGTAACAACAATAGGTTTCTTTCAAAATTAAAAAAAACAACTAAAACCTCATCTCCTTCTTATCTACCATTGATCTCTACCTTTAATACACTACAAGTCATTGATGGCTATGCTTGTTTCTAATTTTCACTTACAAGGCTTGGACATGTTTGAGTACTATGACAAGCCTTACCCACCATGTTTCTGACCAAGGGAGATGTGATCTACAAGTAGAGGTGCTTCATGATAACTTCAATAGAACAATCGTCAATGCAACAAGGTTTAGGATTGTCACTATTATTGCACAGTTTCTCATATTGTCAAGAAACGGAGATCAAAAGGCCACACACACACACGCACACATGCACACACACAAACACACAAACACACAAAAACACACACACACACACACACACACACACACACAAAAACATAAACACAATAGGGATATCTTCTTTATTCTCTATATGTGTGTGCGTGTATGTGAGCAGTAAGTGAATGGAAGGGCAACAGGGGTGAATGGGCTAGAGTAGTGGGTGGTGGTTCTAAAACAAGCCATGCTAGCATGCGCTCCTTAAGGCCTTCTCTAGAAAAGTGTGTGCTCCTACACACCTCATCCTAAACCTTAAAGTTAGATCAACTACGTGCCTCCTTTAGATAGTGGAAATAATAGCTTTCTTATTATAGCTAGTGCTTTTTCCACTTTTTGTTTTCTTTATCCCTCTCTCTCTACATCCATCATTCTCTTATCTCAGAGCTACATCAATGCTATTGACCTTGTCTCTTTGTGACATATTTTCAAAACTACAATTGCTCTTTTCCTTAAGTAATGAGGTGCTCATTATTTCTTTTAAGCATGAGGTCATCAACATACAAGACAACCAATATCTCATCACTCCCCTTGGACATACATGAATATAAACTTACTTATGTAGGCTATAATATGACCAAGTCTTGTTTTAGCCCATAGAAATACATGCTTTTGAAGTATATAAACAAGGTAAAAAACTAATATACTTGATGCATAAGAAGAAGGTTCTCAGTTACTTTGGGTTTGTGTAATGTGTTTACTAGTATCATCCAAGACACGTCTTAGCAGTCCATCGGAAAGGATGTCTAGAAAGCTCCACCCGGCACTCCCATGGAATGTTACGGGATTTGCGATCTAGGGCTTCCCGCCTCTGCCACGTAGCGGAAGTATTCTACCCGTTCCCACTTAGGATCGACCAGAATTAGGGTTCTCCCGATTGGTCTTTTTCTAATAGCAACAACTAGCGTCGGACCCAAGCGAACTACTTTACGCAGAAACGTCAGGTCCGAAGCGGTTTCACGCTTCACTTGGTTCAAGGAGAATGGGAAACGAGAGGAATGCAAAGCTCAACCTCTCTGCCATAAGGCGTAGTCCCATTTCGTTCCCCTAAAACAACGTAAATTGGTTAAGACAACTCTAGGTCAATGCTTTCATTTTTCGTATCCTTTGACAATCATCCCACTGTTCCTCGTGATTTTGAGAAAATATCTTGGCCAACCGGGACCACCCAACCATAGGACGGACCCATGGCCCATCCTCCGCACTTTTCTCGGTTTGTTTTAGTTATGTAATTATCTAACACATTAATTGGACATGTAACAATCAGCTTCTTTAATTAATTTGTTAAGCACTGATTCCTTCACGTAATCTTATCACGTGACATAGAAAAACAATATCAGACAAGTTCTTTATTAACATATCATCATATTTATCTTTGAAATACAAGGAGTTTCGCCCGTAGACTTGTCCATAAACCGCCCGAAGGCTATCCAGCAATCCACAGGGATCACTATTCCAAGTTTCCGCCCGTAGACTAGTATGCGGGCCCCGAGATCCAATCCCAAGTCACGTTAGCCTCTTGTGCAGGACCTGGAAGGCGAGGGATTTACGGCCAGAGCCCCCCCTGACACCCAAGCATCCTCCTACTCCAAGTAGTGCTCAACGGAGAGACCTTTCGTGGCGGGTTCAGTCCACTTTCCCGGCGCGGTCACAACCCCCTTGGTTAGGGTCAGGCAGACAGTCGGGGGTAACTGAAGTTGTCTCTCCCTTCACGCCTTCAACTTGAAGTATAGATATTCATTTAATTTGTAATTAATAAAGCAAACAATGCTCTAAAATCTCTAGCAAGCACAAATATTTCCATTAATCGATCTTGTTGTTGGGAAACTGCTAAGGAAGGAATCCTTTCTTTTGAATGCATTTAGCACTCGATCTGGGGTGCCTTGCAACTTGGCAAGATCCTTTATATTCTGGGTTAGGGTGTATCCTATTAACCCAATTTGGTCAACCCTAAAGTTCACTGGATACTTTAGTTTCTGGTTTCTAACCCTCCTTACTTAGAAGGATATCAAAGAATACATCCTTTTGCAAGATAAATTGCGTAAGGATCCGCCATCCTTGTTGAGGGTATTTAACATTTCCTCTTGTGAATCAATCAAAAGACCATATGACTTCGTACTTGCCGTGCAAGTCCTGCATCGTACTATGCGGTAATGGAGTTATAGAACAATCCGTTTTGAGGTTCTTTAAGCTAACGTCTGTCGGACCTAGGGTTTCCTAGCTTTATTATTTTCTCAAGCATAAACCCTAGTTCTTATTTTTCGGTTACAATTTATTGGCCCTATATTCAGGGAATGTGGACAGGTATTTAAGGTATAGATGTTTCTTGGAATTGTACTTCATTCCCAACGAATATTTCGCAGCATTTTTAATTTGGTTAACTCTAGAAGGTAATTTTGAGATTACTTCCGTATGATTTGTTATCTACGTGTCAATTGACTTTTCAATATTATACTTCATCGATTTGAGGTTAGGTTAAATCCAACTAATCTTCCCTTTTCTTTGCGAACAAACTCATGCTAAATAAGCAATCTTTCCCTTGCTAAGTTATGCAGTTAGTAATGACAACTTCCTAGATTTTAAGCATCGCAAGAATCCTTTCATGATTTGCACTTTCCATGATGAATTTGTTGTAAAAAGGAATAGGGGTTAATAGTGCAAGATGCAATTTATATCTTCGAGACTTAACCGAAGTATACTACTTTAGTGGGTAAATAATCTTGCTCATAATTTGTTTCAATGCATAATACTTTTTGAAGGAAAACTATGCTTATAGTTTATTTATTTTGCATGTTAAATTAAACTAGATTCCTTCATCATAAATAACTAGGACAAAATATATATCTTATCCCTAACAATTCATCTTGCATGATTGAATTAAAACCGATATAAAATTAAGAAGGAAAAACCTGGTTCTGGGGTGAGATATCCACATGGATACCGTGAGATGACCCTCCCGTAGCTACTCCTTGGACTTTCTTAGGTGGCATCGCAGTTGTAGTCCTTTGAACATAGAAGCAGCTTTACACTCTCTTTCGGAATTCCACCGTTGCTTCAATACTCTTTTTCTCTTTTTCGAGGCAAGGAATCGTTAAGGGATTAACCACGAGAAGGGGGTAATAAGACTTTTAAGGTCTTAGCTTCTTCAGGAGGGAAAGGTTTATAAAGCCTAAAAAGGCCCTATAGGGGTATATACATGGTGAAAAGGGTGTGTGTGAAGTGGTTTCACAAACATATATGAAGGGCCTTGGGAGATCTTTGGGTATGGGAGTGGAAGGACTTAGGGGTTTCAAACCCGGGGGGGGGGAGGGGGGGAAATGAAGGATAACACAAGGGGTTTATAGCACGGGGGGGGGGGGGGGGGGGGGAGGGAAGGGTATGTAAAAAGGGGACATGAAGGAGGGTGAAAGGCCCTTAAAAAGGGTTAAAATCGGGAGGGGGGAGAAAGAAATAAATGGGGACACGGGGGGGGAGGGGATAAAAAGCGGCCTAGGGGGGGTGTGTTAAAAAGAAATATGAGGGGGGTGAAAGGGGGATTAATCAGCCCCCCCTTAAGAAGCTTCTTTGACGTGGCAGGGGGGGTTCGACACCTCCACGACGGTTGGTGGCACTGTGACGGCTGTGAGCAGCGGCTCCTGCTAGCGAAGTCCTCTTCGTCTACCTCTTCCTTCTCACCTCGGCTCCTCCTCTAGTGGCAATGTCGGCAGTCCCTCTCTCCTCCTCTCTCCATGCCAACACTTTCTTTCTCAGCTAGCGGCAATGTGGGCTTCTCCCAACTCAGGGCAGCACAGCGTCCAGAGTACCCCACTCCTCCCCTCACTCATCAACAACACCAATAGTTGGCCCATTCCTTCCTCGACGTCACTCCTCCTCTCGGCCGCAGCGTCAGTAATGTGATGATAATTACCGCCTCTCCTTCCTCTTGACATGACCACCTCTCTTAAATAGGGAAGGGAGGGGAATGCTCCCCCTCCTTATGTGGCTATTTGCATGGCGGTGGAAGGCGCCGAGCTCCACCAAGGAGCTTAACCCATATTTCTATTTCCCTCCCCTTACAACACAACAGTCGGGAGGGAAAATTTAAAAAAAAATTGTATTTGATATATTACATTCTCTCCTCCTTAGAGAAATCGAGATGTCCTCATCTCGAGATAAACTGAGAGTATTGATAGTTGAGAGTGCCTTTTTCTACCCAAGTGGCATCCTCTTTGGGATAATCTTTGCACTGGACGAGGCATTCTCTCAAGGTTCTAGATCTTAATTGTCTCTCCCTAACATCTAAGATCCTATTAGGCCGTAGCTTAAGGACTCCTTGACTAGGCATTACAACTTGTTGGTCGTCAAGTACGTGACTAGGATTAGGTACATACTTTTTCAATAGACTGATATGAAATACATTATGAACTTTTAGGTTCTCCGAGAGCTGCAGTTTATAAGCATTAGGTCCTAGGCATTTGAGGATCTTGTAAGGCCCACAATACCTTGAACTTAGCTTCCTGCAATTTCCTAAGGATAGAGAACTCTTTTTAGGGTGTACGCGAATGAAGACCATGTCTCCTTCTTCGAAGACCCTTTCTTGACGCTTCAAATCCGCGTATGCCTTTTGTCTATCCTTGGCCGCTTGTATGTCCTGTCTTATTGATTTTATTTGATCATCCATGTCTTCCAACATCTGTCTTGAAGCTTGAATCCTTAAGGTTGGATCGGAAAAATTTAGGGGACTTCGACAATCATGACCATACAATGCTTGGAAAGGAGTCATCTGAATACTCTGCTGATAAGAAGCATTGTATGAAAATTCTACCAAAGGCAAGTATTGAATCCACCTCTTCGGCTCTTGACAGCAGTATGCCCTAAGCATATCCTCGATGACTAGATTTAATCGCTTTGTTTGGCTATCTGTTTGGGGATGGTAGGCGGTGCTAAAATAGAGTTGAGTCCCAATAGCTTCAAAGATAGCTCTTCAGAAGTGTGATGTGAAGAGAGAATCTTGATCACTAATGATTCTTCTGGGTAAACCATGTAGCTTGAATATCTCTTTGATAAACAATCTTGCAATTTCGGAGGCTTTATAGTTTGTCTTTACTGGAATAAGGTGTGCAACTCTAGTAAGCATGTCAACTACAACCATGATGGAGTTGTATCCTCCTTGGACTTGGGGTAGGCCTACAACAAAATCCATACTGATGAATTCCCATTTCATTTGGAGGATGTCAAGCGGTTGCAGTTTCCCTGGCATCATGACATGTTTGGCTTTGATACGTTGGCAAGACAAACACTCAGTAACATATTTGAGAACGTCACCTTTGAGCCTCTCCCAATGGTAGCTCTTCCTAGCTGCATTAAGAGTCTTAGCATAGCCAGGATGTCCTGTGAAAAGGGAATCATGAGCTTTCCACATTATCTTCTGCTTAAGTGACTGGCTTGCTGGTATACACAGCCTTGTTCTGTAGTAGACAAGTCCATTATCAATGGAAAATTCCTGATTCATAGCTTGCAACTTTTGATTCTGATCCTTGATAGAGATGTCCTTTAGCATTAATTGGTAGGCCAAATCCTGGCATGCTTTCTCTCTAGCTAACTCAAGTATAGGGTTGTTTGGCATAGATACTTTTGTAACTAGAGATCTAGCCATTGATGGATTCTGCAAGATTAGGGAATTTAGGAATGCCTTGTGACTAAGTGCATTAACAACTACATTCTCTTTCCCTAGTCGGTACTTGATTTCAAAGTCATACTCCTCCAACACTTCAATCCACCGATGTTGCCTCATGTTGAGCTCGTTCTGGGTAAAGATCCATTTGAGACTCTTATGGTCGGTTACTAGAGTAAAGTTGTTACCCAATAAGTAGTGTCTCCAAAGCTTTAGAGCATGGATGACAGCTAGTAATTCCAAATCATGCATAGCATAATTCTTTTCATGACTCTTCAATTTCCTTGAAGAGTATGCTACTGGATGACCTTCCTGCATAAGTACACACCCCAAGGCAAGAATAATAGCATCATTTACTACCTCGAACTCCTTATTGAGGTCTGGAAGTTTAGAATAGGTGCTGATACCAAACTTTGCTTCATCTGTTGAAGCTATTTTGTTCGAGAGTTGACCATGTAATGGAAGTCTGCTTCTTTAGTAAATCCGTCAGAGGCGCTACAATCAAAGCATAGTTTTTGATGAAGACCCTATACCATCCTATCAATCCAAGAAAGCTGCATATTTCTTTGACAGATACTGGTGTTGGTGATTCAAGCACATCTCTGACCTTGGTTGGGTCCACTGATATTCCTTCTGATGATACTATGAATCCCAGATATTCAATCTGATGCTTGAAGAATGCACACTTCTTCATTTTTGCATACAACTTATGTGACCTCATTGTCTCAAGGACAATCCGAAGTTGAGGTTCATGATCTTCTTCGTGTTTAGAATAGACTAAAGTGTCATCGAAGAAGACAAGCACGAAATCATCAAGATATGGCCTAAATATGTCCTGCATTAACCTATTGAAGGTGGCAGGTGCATTCGTAAGCCCGAATGACATAACTAGGAACTCAAAGTGCCCATATCTTGTATTGAAGGCCGTCTTTGGGATATCTTCTTCCTTGATCCTTATCTGATAGTAACCTGACCTGAGATGAATCTTGGAGAAGATCTTCGCACCCTGAAGACGATCGAGAAGCTCATCTATTCTAGGAATAGGGTACTTGTTCTTGACTGTTGATTGATTTAACCCTCGGTAATCAATACATAGTCGAAGTGTCCCATCTTTCTTTTTTTGGAATAGTATTGGAGCTCCCCACGGTGAATTGCTAGGCCGGATGTAGCCCTGATCTAACAGTTGCTTGAGTTGTTCCTTCAGCTCAATTGCTTTTGGTATGGACATTCTATAAGGTCTCTTGGCAATTGGCGCAGCTCCTCCAGGCACTAACCTAATCTCATGATCCACTTCTCTTTGAGGCGGAAGTTCGGTCAACTCTTTAGGGAATACGTCCGCGTATTCCTTTAGCCAAGAAGGTCCTTCATGAGACTCTTGCTTTTGATCTAACTTGTTGAGTTTGATCAAGTAAACAAGTAATCCTTTTCTGACTCCTTTCATGATCTGAGATACTTTGGCCAATTGGATTCTTGGCACTCCTGCCTCACCTTGAGTTGTGACTAATTCCCTTTCAGAGTTTCAAAAGGAAACTTGACCCTTTCCACAGTGAATGTGGGCATCGTTGGGCTTAAGCCAATCCATTCTGAGTAGACCCTCATGGATACCTAAATTCATGACTCTGAATTTAACTGAAGTATTCTTTCCTCCCAGAAAGAATTCCACCTTAGCAGTTTTCCTGGTACAAGTAACCTCACAACCATTTGCCAATTCCATAAGCAGGGTAGGTGCTTCTACTGTGGCTATTCCTAATCTTTTTGCACATGCTGGTGAGATAAAGGAATGTGTACTGCCACAATCAATCAAGGTCTTGAAACCTTTACCTTGATAGTCCGACGGTGTCTGAATCACCGAGAACTGGCGATTCGGCCCTTTTTTGTGTAAAGTGGCATGGACTGTCGCTCTTTTGAATTCTGCTTCCATGGTCAGATCTTCCTCTTCTTCTTCTTCACCTCTTTGCCTATTGGCAATGCAGGCGGTTCTTCCTCTTCCTCAGGTAGTGGCTCCTTGACCACGGCCTGTTCCTTGGAAAGGCGCTTGGCGATGTCATCCACCAAGCTTGGGACATTGCTTCTTGAAGTGACCCGGTTCGTTGCAGTGGAAACAATGGAGGTTTCAGCCATTACTTTGAGTAGGAACAAAGTTCATGATGTTATTCGTCCTTGCTTTCTTTCTTTGTCCCTGATTATGACCTTGAACTCTCTTCATTTGAGGTCTGAATGCTCCACTGTTCGGGTCATTATAAGACTAAGTTTCGTTACCCCTTGGTCTAGCTTGCACCTCTTGAATTATAGGCACCGCTCGAATGAGTGTATCCTGGAGATTTGATGGACGCATAGATTTGAGATGGGTATTTACTAGTAGATTTAAACCCGCACAAAATTTGGACACTTGCAGTGCAATGCCGGCTGCTTCGAAGTAATCCTCCATGGATTCAATCCAAATTTCAGCATCAGCCTAAACGAATTTGCCTCTTCCGTCAAACTTGGGTGGCTTAATCTGCTTGAGAAGAAACTTCTTCTCCTAGATCACAGTAATACTTGATGTAGGAGGCGAATTAGGAAATTGTACCTGGGGTTATGCTTGAATAAAGGTTTTCTTAACGTTATTATACGATAATCGATGCTAGCTTATATTACATCTTTAATTTAGCTATCTCGTAAACAATGTAGCTATTTAACTTTTTATCAACTCTTATGCACAGCCAGACATTGATAAAAAGAAGTCTTTATTTGTATCTATATGGGCATAGCCCTTTCAAATACAACGTTTCATGTGATGTTAAGCCAATTGTTACATTTAGTTTGGGGAGAACAACTTTGTATTGCATTTATCTACAGGAACTGTGTAATAGTAGGGTTTTGGGTCATGGATCTTCAGGAAGCGATAAGTCATTGGAAGTTCAGGATATCCTTTGCGTTAGAATCCATACTTCTCATGGCGGCCCAACACTTTAATCGTGTCGGCGGGGATTACATGAGTTACTTCCTCATATACATATGAGTTCATCTCAACCCTCCGACCTCGAATATGTAAAGTCGAATTTACGTGAGCTTCCGCAAAAACGAACAGCTTCACGACTTTCAGGTCTTCCAACCATTTGATACTCTTTAGGTTGGTCTGTAGATAAGCAAACCGGTGGGCAACTATATAATAGATTCCTGAAGCACCCGTCCATCTTCATTCCATGTACAAAGATGATGGATTATAGATCTGCTCCAGGATGTTCATCATCCCAATTCTTTGTCTATAAAACGGAGAATGCATTGCAGTCATAAACAAGACTCGAAATACCAAAACCTTGTTCCATGCTTCGTAATTCTGCAAGAGAGCATTGAAGGTAAGGAAATGTTTGGACAACAACAATTTCTTTACTTAATTTCATTGAGATTTCATAAAAACAATTCCATTGTTAACCCGGCTCTGATACTAACTGTAATGTGTCTATTAGTATCATCCAGGACATGTCTTAGCAGTCCATCAGAAAGGATGTCTAGAAAGCTCCGCCAGGCACTCCCATGGAATGTTATGGGATTTGCGATCTAGGTCTTCCCGCGTCTACCACGTAGCGGAAGTATTCTAGCCGTTCCCACTTAGGATCGACCGGAATTAGGGTTTTCCTGATTGGTCTCTTTCTAAAAACAACTAGCATCGGACCCAAGCAAACTACTTTACGCAGAAACGCCAGGTCCGAAGCGGTTTCACGCTGCACTTGGTTCAAGGAGAATGGAAAACGAGAGGGATGCAAAGCTCAACCTCTTTGCCATAAGGAATAGTCCCATTCCGTTCGCCTAAAAGAGCGTAAATCAGTTAAGACAACTCTAGGTCAATGCTTTCGTTTTTCGTGTTCTTTGACAATCATCTCGCTATTCCTCGTAATTTTGAGAAAAGTTTCCGGCCAAGCGGGACCACCCAACCATAGGACAAACCCCTAGCCCATCCTCCGCACTTTCCTCGGTTTGTTTTAGTTATGTAATTATCTAACACATTAAATGGACATGTAACAATCAACTTCTTTAATTAATCCATTAAGCACTGATTCATTCACGTAATCTTATCACGTGACATAGAAAAACAATATCAGACAAGTTCTTTATTAACATATCATCATATTTATCTTTGAAATACAAGGAGTTTCGCCCGTAGGCTTGTCCATAAACTGCCCGAAGGCTATCCAGCAATCCATAGGGAGCACTATTCCAAGTTTCGGCCCATAGACTAGTATGCGGGCCCTGAGATCCAATCCCGAGTCACATTAGCCTCTTGTGCAGGACTCGGAAGGTGAGGGATTTACGGCCAGAGTCCCCCCCTGGCACCCAAGCATCCTCCTCCTCGGTCACAACCCCCTTGGTTAGGGTCAGGCAGACAGTCGGGGGTAACTGAAGCTGCCTCTCCCTTCAGGCCTTCAACCTAAAGTATAGATATTCATTTAATTTGTAATAAATAAATCAAACAATTCTCTAAAATCTCTAGCAAGCACAAACATTTCCAATAATCGATCTTGTTGTTGGCAAAGTGCTAAGGAAGGAATCCTTCCTTTTGAATGCATCTAGTACTCGATCTAAGGTGCCTTGCAACTTGGCAATATCCTTTATATTCTGGGTTAGGGCATACCCTATTAACCCAATTTGGTCAACCCTAAAGTTCATTGGATACTTTAGTTTCTGGTTTTTAACCCTCCTTACTTAGAAGGATATCAAAGAATACATCCTTTTGCAAGATAACTTGCGTAAGGATCTGCCATCCTTGTTGAAGGTATTTAACATTTCCTCTTGTGAATCAATCAAAAGACCATATGACTTCGTACTTGCCGTGAAAGTCCTGCATCGTACTATGCGGTAATTGAGTTACGGAACAATCCGTTTTGAGTTTCTTTAAGCTGACGTTTGTCAGACCTAGGGTTTCCTAGCTTTATTATTTTCTCAGGAATAAACCCTAGTTCTTATTTTTCGGTTACAATTTACTGGCCCTATATTCAGGGAATGTGGACAGGTATTTAAGGTATAGATGTTTCTTGGAATTTTACTTCATTCCCAACGAATATTTCGCAGCATTTTTAATTTGGTTAACTCTAGAAGGTAATTTTGAGATTACTTCTGTATGATTTGTTATCTACATGTCAATTGACTTTTCAATCTTATACTTCATCGATTTGAGGTTCGGTTAAATCCAACTAATCTTCCCTTTTCTTTGCGAACAAACTCATGCTAAATAAGCAATCTTTCCCTTGCTAAGTTATGTAGTTAGTAATGACAACTTCCTAGATTTTAAGCATCGCAAGAATCCTTTCATGATTTGCACTTTCCATGATGAATTTGTTGTAAAAAGGAATAGGGGTTAATAGTGCAAGATGCAGTTTATATCTTCCAGACTTAATCGAAGTATATTTCTTTAGTGGGTAAATAATCTTGCTCATAATTCGTTTCAATGCATAATACTTTTTGAAGGAAAACTATGTTTATACTTTATTTATTTTGCATGTTTAATTAAACCAGATTCCTTCACCGTAAATAACTAGGACAAAATATATATCTTATCCCTAACAAGTCATCTTGCATGATTGAATTAAAACCAATATTAAATTAAGAAGGAAAAACCTGGTTTTGGGATGAGATATCTACATGGATACCGGGAGATGACCCTCCCGCAACTACTCCTTGGACTTTCTTAGGCGGCATCGCAGTTGTAGTCCTTCGAACATAGAAGCAACTTTACACTCTCTTTCGGAATTCCACCGTCGCTTCAATACTCTTCTTCTCTTTTTCGAGGCAAGGAATCGTTAAGGGATTAACCACGAGAAGGGGGTAATAAGACTTTTAAGGTCTTAGCTTCTTCGGGAGGAAAAGGTTTACAAAGCCTAAAAAGGCCCTATAGAGGTATATACATGGTGAAAAGGGTGTGTGTGAGTGTGGTTTCACAAACATATATGAATGGCCTTGGGAGATCTTTGGGTACGGGAGTGGAAGGACTTAGGGGTTTCAAACCGGGGGGGGGGAATGAAGGGTAACAAAAGGGGTTTATAGCACGCGGGGGGGGGGGAGGGGGGGAGGGAAGGGTGTGTAAAAAGGGGACACGAAGGAGGGTGAAAGGCCCTTAAAAAGGGTTAAAACTGGCAGGGGGGGAGAAAGAAATAAATGGGGACATGGGGGGATAAAAAGGGGCTTAGGGGGTGTGTGTTAAAAAGGAATATGAGGGGGTTGAAAGGGGGCTTAATAAACCCCCCCTTAAGAAGCTTCTACTCTGACGTGGCAGGGGGGGTTTCGACACCTCCACGACGGCTGGTGGCACTGCGACGGCTCCTGCCAGCGAAGTCCTCTTCGTGTGCCTCTTCCTCCTCACCTCGGCTCCTCCTCCAGTGGCAACGTCAGCAGTCCGTCCCTCCTCCTCTCTCCACGCCAACACTTTCCTTCTCAGCTGGCGGCAATGTGGGCCTCTCCCAACTCAGGGCAGCGCAACGTCCAGAGTACCCCACTCCTCCCCTCACTCATCAACAGCACCAACAGTTGGCCCACTCCTCCCTCGACGTCACTCCTCCTCTCGGCTGCAGCGTCAGTAATGTGACGATAATCATCGCCTTGTATTTATTGACGTGTTGGCAAAAATGGTGCTTTTATGACATCTCTACTATTTTGTCCAAAGATTAAGATATGTATGGGAAATAACGTTTTTGGAATCACTTATAATAGGGTTTTATAGGTGATTTGGGCTGAATATACTCCACATTGTTCTCATGTATGCTTAACCTTGAATTGAAACATGATCTACGATACCACTAAGCATGTTCTAAGGTTCAACACAAATTGGAACCATGATGAAATATGATTTTCAAAACCGATATTCTTGCTACTTATTATTCATTATGTGTTTCTTAGTTGCATACATGAATAGAGAGATTCCCTATCCATCACCCATAAACCCTTCCCTCCTCTTCTTCTTATCTTATATTTGACTTGTCTAATATTGAACTTTCTTCTAAGACATGGTGTATTTATCCCTCTCACACAAAAATACTTTGATGTAAGTAGACAACAACTTTGGATAACCAATACAATCACTTTAGATTTTGTGAATGAGACTAGGATATGTATGCAAAATTCATTGAACAATATGCATGGTAAGGAATAAAATGCATGTTGAGAAAGATAGATGATATGTCATTCAAAACTAGTGCAAAAGTTCCCATAAATTCAATAAAAGGTAGCCCAAAAAGCAAGGAAACCCATAGACATAGGAACAAGTGAATTTTTTTATAAAAATCAAAAATTCTGTAAAAGAATAGGACTTGTGGAGACTGCTTGTATAAAATCCAACATAACTTTGTGCTACTAACTTCATTTGGAGTAACCCAATATTTATTTTAAAGGGAAATCGTAGCTCTATAAGATTACATGTAGGGTAAGGTCAACCTATGATTCAATTTTTCCCTTGCTTGGCTAAATTCCACTATGAAAGCTTCCATTCTTTGACTACAAGCTATAGTGGTTAAAACTTCACCATAACAAAGATAGGTTTGATGTAACTATTGAACAAGTAATGACCTTTTGAAAAATAATATATTGAAATCACATTTTACTTGAAAAAATATAAAACATGCTTTCAAAGATATCCGTCTTTCAAGAAGAACCCATATGTCTTTGTTTTACTCCTTTTGTACAATTTTGACCATTGATCTTTCTTGGATATTGTGCTAAGTTATTGTCCTATTTTTAGCCATTATCTGTATAGAAGTCCTTTAGAAATACCTCCATGGTTGAAACATAACACCTACAATGTTTTATTCATATTGTCCTCCAAGCCTTATCAATTGCTAAATATACTTTATAGTGTTCCTCAATTCACTATTATAGTAGCACTCCAGTTAGTCTACTTGTTGTACTTACTATATTTAATGTTATCCTTGCATCTATGGTAGTTGTACTTGCATTTGTGAAATATTTACTTGCAATTGTAGTAGCTACTACTCTATTTTCTATGGTAAAATACACATTTCTAGCAACAAAATATTCATCCTCTTTATCTTTCATCATCCTCTCTTCATCTTCAAAGATTTATCTTGATAACATCTCAGCATTTGGATGGCTACTCCTTGTAATATGCTCGGGGAAGTTAGTATATGTATATCCTCTATGTCACGTGCATTCAAGGCCTATTTATAAATATCCTTATCTGTGAATTTTTCCTAAATAAAACATAACCCTTTTCTATTCAATCTATAAATAAACCTTCATATTACATCCTTCTATATGTAAAAAATATATAAAAATAGTATTTTAAAAATACCTTATTTTGAACCCACATGATGCACACATATTCATGGGTAACTTAGCCGAGGCAATATGTTGGAACTCAGGATTATGTGACCTTATGTAACCAATCCATTGTAACATTGTAATATCCAATTTTGTACAATTAACAAACAATCATCCTCAACAACAATAAGTAATCTATTTCTTTAACCATATGCATACCAATAAAGTACTCTTGATCACACTTGAGGGTTGTTTTAATCCCCTATAGCTCTCTTTTAACTTGCAAGTACCTTCTTTGTATCTCACTTAACACTTTTGTACCAAATCTGATCGCATGCCTATATCCTCTTCATCATCCTCTCCAATCACCTTGGGGGACTCACTATATATATGTATCTCCTATATCACATGTATTGAAGGCCTATTTATAAATATCATTATCTGTGAATGTTTCTTGAATAAAACACAATCCTTTTTTATTCAATCTCTAAGTAACCCCTTTATACATGACACCCTTCTATATGTAAAAAATGTATAGAAATGGTTATTTAAAAACCCCTTATTTTGAACTCACATGATACATACATATATTCATAAGTGACCCCCTCGAGCCAATCACCCACCCAATTCCAATCTTTCTATCAACTATTAGTGTAATTGGCAATTTTTTTTGAGTATTTTGTCTTTCTCAAAGTTGATGGCGTAGACTTTAACAACCTCTTCAACTTCTTCATAGCTTTAATTTGCTTCTTTTACCAATGAAACTTTTTCCCTTTCTTCAATAGTTGATAGAGACCATTAGCTACATATGAAAAGCCATGAAACCATATGAGATGAAAAATGCATGTGTTACAAGTGATCATATCATAGGTTCATGGGCACAAATAGCCTAATTTATGGGCACTCTCTTTATTCTTTATTTTATAATTGGACAACCTATGTTGTGGTAGGACAAATCCTTTATTTTTGTCTATAAAAGAAGGGAGTGTGTCCATAGTCCATTGTGAGTCACAGTTGTACTTAAACATTCTTGATGTGGAGAGAGGGACCTTATGGAGTGTGTAGCCTAGCACTCAACCATTGTATTGTTGTCATAGTGGATTCCTATTCTTGGTTACATCTTACACATTGTCTCTTTCATCGATCTTGTGTCTTTCATTATGCTACTACATGTTTTGCTCTTCTATCATGGAATCATATGTTTAAGGTTTTTCTAATAAGATATGCTTATGGTTTTTTGTATTTCTTTTTTGTGTGTCATCATCTATTGATTGCATGTGGCTTGATGTAATTGTGTTTTATCTACATTGATGCCTACTGCTACGGTTATTATTGTGACTGTTAGCTATATATAGTCTGTCTATATATAGCGCCCCAGGTCCTCTCTATATATTCCTATCATGTATGCTCAGTTGACACACTTCTGGGGTTCCACTTTCAGTGTCTCGTGTCACTCTTCTCCTCTCTCTTCCTCCGTTCCTCGTTTCCCTCGCACACTGTTCAACATGATATCAGAGCATCCTATGCTGGGAATCTCTTTCTCCCTCGGCAGTCCAGCTCGCAACCATGGTGACAGTCATTCCTCTGCGGAGACCCCCCTGACCCGCGGTGTGTGCTACTGCTACACACAGGCTTTGATTCAGTGCACGATGCACTGTCAAGGTCGGTTTATTCCATCAGCTCGTTTGGTGTGGAACGACTCTGGTTTGGTGTGGAATGACTGTGGATTGAATGTACGATTTTTGTGATAGCTTTTTCCTCTGCGGGTTTAAATGAATTCAAGTTTCACAGATGTGTGCAATTTTCGAGCTTCTTCACCTGCAGACATTGAGATATCTGGCTTGACAGAGCAGGACCCTGCCAGAAATTGATATATCTGGTTTGACAGAGCAAGACCTTGTCTTGACATTTCTTTCTCGTTCCTCCACAACAGCAACATTAGTTACATAGACATGTACATGCAGAGTAGACGACTTTTAGAACGTGACGACAAGTCTGAATACCCACGACCACGAGGAGGAGGACGATGCCTACCTTGACGAGCCCCCCCTCCACCCTTCCCACCAGGACCCCTCCCTCCACACTTATCTTGTATTGTTTAAATATAGATAAAGCCTCAGACTTATGTCGAAGAAGATAGACATGTGTGTACCATGAGAAATCATCAATGAAAGTTATAAAATATCGATATTGAGACTTTGAGGCAGGAAAAGGACCGCAAATATCGGTATGAACCAAATCCAAGAGAGCACAGGAATGTGATGAAGTAGAAGTGTGGAAAGGCGAACGATGGTGTTTTCCAAGTGCACAGTACTCACATATTCCCATACATGGATGAGATTGAAGATCCATACCTTGCACAAGACCATGACGATGAAGATCAAGAATTTTGGCAAAATCGGAGTGTGCAAATCGTTGATGCCATAATTTGCAATCTGTATCTCCAGGGGCAATAACAACATTTGCAACTGTATCGTTCAATGATAGCTCAAATAGATTACCATGTCGAGGATCCAATATCGTATATGGAAGCTATCAATTCGTCTCAAAGGGATCAAACGAGCCATTAGCTTTGGTCTTGGTTTTATAAACCCATTTACATTTGATAGGAACACGATTTGGGGGGGTTCAGTAAGAATCCATGTACCTTTGGAGATTAAAGAATCGTACTCAGCTTGCATAGCTTCTTGCCATTGATCCCTTTGAGACGAATTGATAGGGGTGTTAGCTATATATAGTCTGTCTATATATAGCGCCCCAGGTCCCCTCTATATATTCCTATCATGTGTGCTCAGTTGACACACTTCTGGGGTTCCACTTTCAGTGTCTCGTGTCTCTCTTCTCCTCTCTCTTCCTCCGTTCCTCGTTTCCCTCACGCACAGTTCAACAGTGATGTGACAACTCTAACATATGTTGCTGGTATTATTGTTATTGATGTAGTTGTTTTAGGATGGATTTTCTATTGCTATTATTGTTGTCTATCACTGGGATGTTTCCATGTTAACACCTAGTCATTGTGTTTTTTAGACGTATGTTATTTTGCTTGTGGGCACATTTTCATTCTACTTCTTACTATTTTCCATGGGCCATTTGATTTTTCTTGGTTCTTCCTTTGCTATTGCTCTGACATATAATGCATTGGCATTGGCATTGACTTTTCTAGACTTTACTTTTTGCATTTTGACGTTGATTGCATTTGTTTCCTTGTGTGCATCCACATGTCTTGTCGTTGACCTGCATGCCATTGTCTAATACATGAAAAGTCCTTGATTATGCCTAATCTATATTTGATTTTGTGTCCTTTGCATTGATCTTACGTGGTTGTGCTAGTTTGATCCACCTCAATGTGAAACTACCATTTTGGCTTGCATTTCTATGTGGGAATCATGCTTTTGACTTGTGTTTGCCATTGATTTTTCCATATTTGCATTGGCCAATCCCTTTTGTAGTGGTTTATGTGAGCATGGTATTTTGGTCAATCTTGCTACATAATCAAGCATGCCACCCATTGGTCTATCAAATATTAACTTTAGCAAATCACTAAACCAAGGGTTATGCCACTTGTCCTTTGGAGGCTCTAGATTCACATTGCTAAAATAGATATAGAAGGCCATTTTTTGTTGATGGTACTTGAGCCAAAAAGAGGGCAGTGGAGAGACAAGATCACTATAACGAGTAAAATTCTCTTGAAAAAAATTCATACGGTTCTATAGATGCTCAACCTTATTAGAGAAGTTGTCACAAAAGTTCAATTGCTATTGTAAATGCTCCAACTCCTCCTTAGAAGCACAACTAAAGAAATAATAGGAGTATGAGGAGAAGTAGAGAGGGTAGCTATTTTAGAGTGCAACTCATTAATAGTCTACTTCTAGGATTCCATAATCACTTGAGAATGTTTTGATTTACCCTCACATATACCAAGATTTGTGGCTAAAGTTATCATGTCTGCCAAAGAAACATACTTTTCTTTGGTAACTCACACATTTTCCTCATTTAAGGTTGCAAATCTAGTTTCCATCTCTTTAATAGTGGTTTTCTAAGAATCTTTTAGAGTGGTAGCTTCCTACATGTGTTTATGTATGTCACTCATCAAAGTAGATCTCTACGAAGCTAGATCTTCTAATGTCTTGCTCAATTGGACGGTTAAGGAATCCACTTTCACCTACTAATAGGTATAGACACTTGTATATATAGACTAGAGACACAAAGTAATTGTTGTTTCCATTGTAGCTTGGACGTTAGATAGTAGTTATGGGAGCGTGGGTCCAGCTATCATTGTTTGTAGGGAATATGAACTTTGAGAATCTAGTTGACTTTCTCTTTGTGTTGTAAATAAATTTGTTCAAAAAAGGAGTGAGAGAAGGAAACTAGTAGGTAGGATAGGTACATGAGTTTGTACTATAAGGGAAGGTATAGAAGTAGTACAAAAAGGACCCTATGTATATGAGCATTTCTTATGGACAAACCTCGTAGGAGGCTCATCATCCAAATTTGAGTTGTTTTTCATTGGAAGAGGAGAGGGAACTAAAGGGGTGTTGATACTTCAAGCTCAACTGCTCATATGTATGTGTGTGTGATTGACATTACCTACAATTGTGTCTAATTGTACTCATGTGTGGGACATTAAATAAGTTGGTGTTGACCTAACCACAATTAGTCATGGTTAGTGGTAACCTAGTTGTACTATCTCTTTCATTAAATAAATCGATGTTGACCTAACCATAGTTAGTCATGGTTAGTGGTAACCTAGTTGCTTTATCTCTTTCATGTTAGTAGAGATTGAATAATAAATATAAATGAGATGAGCTAACTAGTGTGTGTGTGTGTGTGTGATTCTGTGTGTGTGTGTGTGTGTCTGTCTGTGTGTGTGTGTGATTGAGAAGGGATTGTTGAACCCTTGTACAAAAAAAAGAAAAACCACATCCCCTTAGAGAGATGATGATAAAGTCACATGAACTCTCTCTCCTTCTCGACTGCTTTTAATGAGAAAACTATTACAACATCCAAATGGACTAAGAGTTTTTCTTCTAGTTCACATAAGAGATAAAGAGAATTTCAAACTAGATGATCATATTGAGTCTTAAAAGTCATGCAAGTTAAAAATATGGAGATTTCTCTATAGGCATAACTTGGTATCGTTCTATAGAAGTATATTTACAATGGTATCTTGTCGATGTGTTCTCTTCATGCAATAGAACTATGAGTGGTAGCTTCATGTATGTGCAATTGGAGAAGGAAGTGTTACAAACTTTGCTAAGGAAATGCAAGGATTAGGTGCACTTGAAGGAGGAGTAGATCATATGTAAGGATCACCAAATTGAGCAACAGTGGAATGAGAATGTGTGCCACCAAATAAGTCATATCTTCCTTTATTACTTAGAGATGAATTCCCCTCCAACAAGAAGGGACTATATCAAAAATACTCAAAGAAAAAGGTGTGCAAGAGACATAAGAATCTAGATTTTCAGTAAGTTCTTTCACATATATTCTTTAGAATATGTCACCCTTTTATGTCTTCTTCTAAAGAGACTATAGCTAATCATAGGAAAGTGATACCTTCAGTGCATTTGTTATCGTAACTCATTCTTTGGAGAGGATTGAGGGTGAAGCTATAATTTTTAAAATACTTTGATGATACTGATTGGCCACACTTTAGCCCTACAATAATACTAAATATGAATGATAGCATAAAGAAGATACAATGTAATCCACCTAACTCCTTTATATCTCCATCTACATTTCAAAAATATCCCATGAATACAATCGTCTTCAAACACATGCTTCCCTATTTGACTTATGAAAATCCCATGAATACTATTCTCTTGAAATACATGATTCCTTGTTTGACTAAGCTAGTAGGTTTTCATAACAGGGTAGTCTAGAAGTTTGTTAGAGAACACACATTTCACCCTCTAGAAATGGAGCTAGATTGATATTTAATATTTGCAATAAATAGGTTAATTTTATTTGCGCATAGTAGTTTACTAAATTGCAAATACATTTGTGGATTTAGTAAAATTTTTGTAGTTTTTGTAATAAGTTCATAAAGTACAATGTAAAATATATGACTGTATTAAAATATTTGATTGTTGAAGTTCTAAGTTTAAAATCAATCATTCTTGGAAGAAATAAAAGCTATAGGGAATGAAGGAATACGAAGCTATGTTATACGAAGATTATGAAGCGATTGATTGCAAGGGTCTATTGTCGACAAATGCATAACTTCAATCCATATGTAAGCCTAATCAAATGAGGAAGAGAGAGAGCAAGAGAAAGAGAGACAGGAATATGTAAGTATAAGTGAATGTATCTATGGGTTGCTTGTGTGTGCATAATTCAAGTACTAACTCATTAATATGTAATAAAAAATTACGTTGTCATACTACTGCACATTCGAGGTGTGGAATCCACCAAAAAGTTGTGTGTGTGACATTTGTTACTTTGTACATATTTAGTCGTTGTGTTTGCATTTTTTTAATGCATACCAGTATAGTGGAGAGGAGTTTGGAAGTGAATATATTTGTGGGAAGCATAGTAGTGGATATGTTTGGGAAGTTTGGATCAGTTTCAAAAGCACTAGAAGATTGATTACCATCTATCTTGGATCTTGCAATGGAGGTTCCTGAAGTTGAAAAGCTAAGGGCTGGAATAGAGGTCATTAAGGAAGAGCATCCAGTCCTCCTCATAGAAGCTCCATTGAATCCCAAGGCCAATAGAGAGAAGATGACAGAAATAATGTTTGATACATTCAATGTGCCTGCTACAACTTCTGGATTGGAAGTTAATGGCAATGGGTTTAAGGGTTCTTGCAAAAACTGATAAAAACAGCTTTAAGATACTGCATTCTTTGCTTATCTCATTGTTTGAGGATGTGACAATTGATGCAGAGCATCAGAATCTAATGCTTACAATTGATGAGAGTGGAAGCCATCATCAACTCAGAAAGTTAGACAAGCGCCTTGAATTAATAAGAGCTGCCACATGCAGAGTGAGTGGTGTGTATGCATATTCAAATCAACAAGGCTGTGATGGTGGTTGGCTCTACTATGATGGCTATGCATGTATTGCAATCAATGGGGACTTATAGGACTTGCCTCCAAATTCCTTGATTTGGCAAGTAGAGGTGGTCTAAAGACTACCATTTATGTCTTTAGAGAACTGATAAAGAGCTTATATCAAAGGCAGGGATGATAAGAGCTAGTCTCTTCAACATAGTGATGAAAGGCTATGCTCTGGAAGGCCGCGTGGTTGAAGCACAAGAACTTTTCAATGAAATGAAAAACAGGGATGTACAACTAGATGTAGTAACTTGCAATACTCTAATTGATGCTGTTGGCAAAAGTGGTGATCTTGCAAAGTCTCTGAGGCTTTACAGTGAAATGATGAATGTTCCAGACATTGTGACATTCAATACACTGATTAACCTCTTGGGCCAGGCAAATCTAGTGAATAAAGCATATGAGCTGTGGGGAGAGACGCAAGGCTTCAGTTTAAAAGCAAATCTCGTCACTTACAATACACTCTTTAAGGCACTTGGAAGATCCGGTCATATTGAGGTAGCAAGTAAGGTTGTGCAATTAATGAGCTGAAGAATCCAAAAGACTTCATTTTACCTTTCTACAGCTTAGGTCAGGTACAGTTGAAGATTAATGAGCTGAAGAGTGCCCTGGCCAACTTCAAAAAGGTTATTGATGTTCAGCCTGAGAATTGTGAATGCCTTAAGGCAATGGGACATATATATGTCCTACAGGGGAGAACAGAGAAAGCATTGGAGAGTTTCAAAAGGGAAACAAAAATAAGTCCAAACGATTTTGAGGCTTGGATGGAAATGGTAGAGTTACTGGTATCTACTGATACAAGTGGAGCATTGGATGCATTCAAAATGGCTTTGAATCTGGTGAGAAAAACGACCTGAAAAAGTGCCTATTGAGCTGCAACATAGGTGTATTGCACTTTGAACGTGGAGAGCATGAGGGTGATTATGAGACAGTAGCAACATACTACAGGGGAGCGCAGTGAGAGAGTATAAGAAAAGCAACGAACACCGTCAAGAACGGGAGTGACTGGCCCGCTTTTCTGGTAAAGAAAAGGGGCTGCTTTTCCGAGCGTAGTATATCGGGCTTGGGGGGAGAAAAGCAAAGGTGGAAGACGCAAGCAACGGGCAGAAGAGCTTTCTGGGAAGGGAAAAAGTGTGGGAGAAGCTTTTCTGGAAAACGTGGAGGAGATCACTTGCAAAATACTACCTCGTTCTACTATGAGAATTGGCGATGGATAGTTCTTGATGAAGCTGACAGGCTTTTGGACCTCGGTTTTGCTCGCAGGATTGACCACTCCTACTTACATCCAGCAGGCTGCCATACCATCCTTCCTATCAGACAGGGATTTGCTTGTGAATGCAGGGAACGAAAACTGGGGAGAAGAGGATCAAAAGCCAGGAGGGCGAACAGTCTCCCCTCTTGCTAAGTATAAGCTCATCTTCCTCGAGGATTAGTCCGTCGGGAAAAACCAGCATCATTACCAGATTCATATATGATAAATTCGACAATACTTACCAGGCAACAATCGGCATTGACTTTTTACCAAAGACTATGTGTTTGAAAGATCGAACAATTCAACTTCAGCTTTGGGATACTGCAGGACAATTCTCCTGACTCCATCATTAAACATTTCTCCTGAGAAAATAGAAATTTCTCTCTCTAGTTCATTGCTATCAAGGTGGGAGAACACAAGAGGCAGTTTTTCGTAAACCACAGAGGTAGTGCCTTCAGTATAGGAAGCTGGAGATCGCCGTTGGTAGAAAGGAACTCTTGCATATTGAAAGCCTCTGTTGAGATCTTGCGTTGGATTCAATGGGAACCACCACCACAGTGTCTCTCTCGGTGACACACAGGCACACAGATATATATACACATTCTCAGATATTTTCCTTTCCTCTGTGCTATTAGAGATTCTCTACAATTCTCCATTCCGAGAGAGAGAGAAAAAGAGCAGTTTCCTGCTTCAGCGAGCCTTCCATTAAGGATCGATTTCACTGCACAAACACATTCATCTTGATCGTGATTGATCTGCTGTATTAGTTGCTGCAGAGTGTTATTCTTTTTCCCAATGTCCTCTTCGTGGATGAACCAAGCACATGTGGAAGCAGTAGCTCGAGTTCTTGAACAGGTGGCTTTCCTTAGGCAGAACATTGCTGACTTTCTTTGGAGAACAAGGAGAGAATTACTTCCAACATTGAGAATGATGACTCTGGATACCCTGGTGCAGTTGCTGTACTTAACATAGTAGGAGATTTTATGTTCGATCAAGCTGCATATAGCAAATTTCTTGATGCTATTCTAAATACTAGAATCTCTGGTTTGTCGAACTCTAGTTACTTGTAAAGTGGTTCCATTGGCAGATCTGTTGCTGCTCACAAATCCTCTCATCTTGCTTATTCATATGATTAATCTTCTATCCTGAAATTAGTCAAGGTCCTCTGCGGTCATAACTTTGCTTTCGAAAACCCTTCAACATCTTTGGTGAACCCGACGTGAAAGTGTAACATTTAAATTTCAGGATGGGAGATACTTGAGCATCAATTTCAACCTCTTCTACGATTCCTGCTTTGTCCTCTACTTCACCTCCATCATTGACTGCTGCTTCAAGTACTTCTAGAGATGATTTAAAGCAGATTTTGCAAAATATGTCTATGTATATGTAGCTTCAAAATCAATAGACACAATTGTATTTGCAATAGCAACAGTAGTTGCATCAACAACAGTTGTCTCAGCAAAGGCAACTATATTCGGAGCAAGAGAATGCAATCAGCGCGACTAAGGCGATTGAAGTTGTTGAAAATGAGAAGAAGCTATTTGATGGCCATAATGTATCGGCTTATTTGAAGACGTATGAGATCAAGATGGGATTTTTTGGAGTACTAATAGGACTTATGAGTAAATATTTCCTTCGCCTTGTCACACCTGCCTTGAGGGCAAAAGTGACTGATCTTTTCCTTCAAAATTCACATTGGTAAGATTTTAAGAAGGCTTTGAAAGAGGAGTATTTTCTTGAGGACTTTGGGATGGCTACATGACGATCATTCCGAGAGTGGGTCTACATGCCAAACAAAGGTCTAGCTGCTTCAGAATTGATACGAGAATTTGAAGAGAGGTATAGTCAGCTTGATGCTATTGAACAAAGAGCATTGGATGTTGAGAAAGTTGAGATTTTCTTGCAAGCTGCAAATCCTCCTCTTCACGAAGAATTAGGAGAGCTTCTTGAGGATTGTAGGAAGCCTATGGGTCTTAAAACGGATTAGCGAGATGCCCAAGATGCAGTCTCGACTTTGACCAAGAGGAGGATATGGAAAACCCACCTTCTACAGAATGAATCCATGACACCGACGCCGTCTTCTGCTCCTATGTCTACTTCTATCCCTGTTATTTCTTCTGTTCCTCAGCCAGTTTCTTGGCCTATGCCACTGCCTACTATTTCTAATCCTCCTGTTCCTCCTGTTCCAAGACCAATGCCAGATCCTTCTACTCCAAAACCATCTGCTTCATTGGTTCCTTCCTCTCTTGATGACATAATCAAAGGCATAATGGATTTGACACAGGAGTCAGTTAAAGCAGAATTGGTGGGAAAATTGAAAGAGTAGTTTGCTGCGACCGTGCCTACTATTCCTTCTAGTGCTCCTACTGCACCTAGAAGTGCTCCTAGTTCACCTAGGAGAGATTGAAGATGTATTTGGTGTGATAGTACGGACCATCAGCATTGCAGGGATCGAAGATGTATTTGGTGTGATAGTACGGACCATCAACATTGCAGGGATTGTGAATCTTTTCAAGATGCAAGGAGGAAGATTTTGGTATTTTGGGGACAAGATGGCAAGATTTGGTTGAGTGAAATAGGAGCTCCACTTGCTACCAATTTTGGGAAAGGCGGAATGAAGAAATTAGTAGATGATATGGCTGCGCATACTTCTTATGTGGCAGCTAGAGGAGATACTTCTACATATGGAGTCCAAATTGAGAAAGGATCAGAGAACCAGTCAGCATTATGGACCTAAGCTATGGAGACGGCAAACAAAGGGAAAATTCAACAGACTGTTTTGACTAGTGCAGGTTCTAGCATCAGATCTGAGATAGATTGGGATTCGCCTGTTGACAGGTACACTATTTATGCCTACTTGGCTAAGTCTCAGGGAGCAGATGTACTTGTTGAGGAGAAGCGTAAGAGAGATGAAAAGAATCCAAATGCAGCTAAAAAGACTAGAGGGGGTGAGTTTGTTACTCCACCTACTACTGCAGAGCCATCTTTGAGACCAAGGCCAGAATGACAGATGGAAGATGCTCAAAAGAAAGAAAAGAGGCAAGAGCCTAGAGAGAGAAAGCAACTAGGGTTTAGATTGATGTTTGATATTGAGACATCTACGGACATGAAGAAAATCTTTAATGACAAGATACTTGGCAGTGAGGTGACTTTCACTATTTCTGAGGTTTTGGGCATCTCGAAAAGAGAGTTTCAAGATCAGTTCCAAGAATTCCTGAAGAGAAAAAGATATGTATTTCCTACTACTGATACATAGGGAGTTTTGATTGGGGAGTTGGATGAGGATGAGGATGAGGTTATGGGTGAGAATGCTTCTGTTTTTCCGCAAATAGAGAAGAGGGTTCAGCCTATGCATTATGCTGAAACTGATGAGCCTATCTTGATACCGCGTAGTCATTTTTTGCGAAGTCATTGGGCTAGGGCAACTATAGAAACAATGGTAATTGGAGAGAAATAGATGCCTTATGTTGCTTTGGTGGATCATGGTTCAGAGATTAATCTCATAGTTTGTGGAGTTTATGAAAGTAATAGATGGCCTATGGATGCAGAGCATGGGTGGCATATGAGAGCCGCCAACAATACTATAGGTGATTTGTATGCTTCCTGTCCCAGTGTCAGGATTTCTATTGGAGATGTAGAGGAGGATTTCCATTTCTTTGTGCAGGATTCATGCTCTTATCCCATAATCCTTGGACAATCATTCATTACAGAGATGTGCATGGAGACGAAAGTAATGGATGATGGATTTGCTTATGCATGGATTCAGAGTAAAGATGGTATGAGAGTAGTCCAATTTATGACTGTGTGTGTGAACCATGCTAGAAACAGGGATACTCTTCGAGATGCACCTTTGCCCATTATGAGGGATTCGGGTTTTCATTAGGTACCACTGTTCCACGAGACAACAGTGGTACAGAGCAGAGGAGATTGGAGTTCTCACCTCCTGGCAGCAGTGTTTTCTCCTCCAGTTTTGTTCGAATTTCAACAGACAGTTCCATGAGTTATTAGAAAACTTCTAAGTTGCCTAGAGCTGCTAGGCAGTACATATGCAGGAAGGAGAAAGATTTGAAAAATGCAGGTATTTTGTAATATATCAAATTGATTAACACAAGGGAAAAAAAATTTCCCCTATCCTCCCATCCACGGTGCATCGTGCTGGAAGGGGGATGGAGGTAGGGAGCTAGCAAGCTCCTCGTTGGAGCTTGCTCAGCACCATCGCCATGCAGGTGGACACGTCAAGAGGGGAAGGATTCCCTTCCCTCCCCTATAAAATCAAGGGTGGGCAGCAGAGACAGAGAGGCCGGGAGAGAGTAGAACGGAACCTTGCCGCTGCTCGTACTGCTATCGAGGGAGGTCGAAGAGGAGGAGAACACTGCCTGGTGCTGCCGAGGGACCACTGCCGCCTGTCACCTCCATTCTCTCTCCCCACGACGCCATCATCTGCCACCTGGGGACTTTTCACCCCCATCGCCGCCAGATTTCCCCCCCCCCTCCTGCCACGTGGGGTAGGGAAGCTTCCTTGAAGAAGCTTCCTAAGGGGGGGCTAATTAAGCCCCCTTTCACCCCCTCATATCCCTTCTACTCTTTCAAATCCCCCCCCCCCCCCCCCCCCGGTTTTTAAAACCCTCAAGCCCCTTCCTATACTTTACCCTTTTCACCCCCTCCCCGGTTTTCTTAAAACCCTTTCACCCCCTCTCGGTTTTACCCCATTTGGAATCCTTTCACCCTGCCCCAGTCTTAAGGCCTTAACCCCTTCCCGAGGGCCATTAAACCCCCACAACCCTTGGCCTCATAACCCACAAATCCCTTCCCCGTGCCTAAATTTGTAAAGTCCCTTCTTGTGTTTCCTTGAAACCGTGTTGCACCCCCCTCATATTCCTTTTAACACCCCCCCCCCCCCCCCCAAGCCCTTTCTAACCCTGTGTTTCCTTCTCCTTACACACCCTTTTCTCTCTCCCCCCTACTATAAGCCTTCACCCTTCACCTTTCCCTCTCACTCCAGGTTAAAATCCCAAAAACCTTTACTACTCTAAAAATTCCCTTTCTATAGCTTTTACCCCAAGCCCAAAGTTCTCCAAAGGTTCATGTGGTTGCGAAGCCACACTCACCCATAACCTTTTTGCCGTGTATATACCCTATAGGGCCTTCTTAGGCTTTATAAACCTTTCCCTCTCCGAAGAAGCTAAGAACCTAAAGGTCCTATTATTCCTTCTCGTGGTCAATCATTTAAACCGCTCCTTGCCTCGAAAGAGAGATGGCGAAAATCCCAAAGAAAGAGTAAAAGCTGCCTTCACGTTCGAACTGCGATGTCGCCTAAGAAAGTCCAAGGAGTAGGTGCAGGAGGGTCATCTCCTGGTATCCATGTGGATATCTCACCCCAAATCCACGTTTTTCCTTCTTGGTTTTATATCGGTTTTAATTTAATCATGCAAGATGAATTGTTTGGGATAAGATATATTTTGTCCTAGTTATTTACGATGAAGGAGTTTAGTTTAATTGAACATGCAAAAATGATAATATAATAAGCATACTTTCCTTCAAATAGCATCATGCTTTGAAACGAATTACGAGCGAGATTATCTACCTACTATAGTAGTATATTTCGGTTAAATCTTGAAGGTATAAGAACTACATCTTGCACTATTAATCCCTATTCTTTTTTGCAACGAATCATCTCATAGAAGATGAAAATTCATGAAAGGTTTCTTACGTTGCTTGAACTGTAGGAAGTTATCATTGCTAACTACATATCTTAGCAAGGAAAAGAATGTTATTTGGCATGAGTTCGTTCTCAAGGAAAAAGGAAGTTTAATTGAAAAAGTTTAGGACTAAAAAATCAATTGTCACAAGGATAACAAATCGTGCCGAGGTGATCTCAATATTACCTTCTAAAAGTTAACCGAATTAATGTAAATCTAGAAATACCTATGCTGTGAAATATGTCTTGGGAATAATTTAAAAACGAGGAAACATTTATATCTTAAACACTTGACTACCTTCCCTGATTATAGGGACAATAAATTCGTAAATGTAAAAGAACTAGGGTTTGTCCCTAAGGTTCTTAAAAAGAGACCCTAGGTCCAACAAACGTCAGCTTAAAGAAACTAAAACGGATTGTTTTATCGTATATTACAATGCAGGACTTGCACAGCAAGTACGAAGTCATATAGTCTTGTGATTGATTCACAAGAAAAAAAGGTTAAGTACCCTTAACAAGGATGGCGGATCCTTATGCAAGTTATCTTGCAAAATGATGTATTCTTTGATATCCTTCTAAGTAAGGAAGGTTAAAAATCGGAAACCAAAGTATCCAATGAACTTTAAGGCTGACCAAGTTGGGTTAATAGGGTACGCCCTAACCCAGAATATAAGGGATTTTGCCAAGTTGCAAGACACCCTGGAACGAGTGCTGATACATTCGAAAGGAAAGAATCATTCCTTAGCAGTTTGCCAACAACAAGATCAGTTAATGAAAGTGTTTGTGTTTGCTAGAGAATTTAGAGCACTGCTTGATTTATGAATTACAAATAATAAGAATATCTATACTTCAGGTTGAAGGCCTGAAGGGAGAGGCAGCTTCAGTTACCCCTGACTGCCTGCCTAATCCTAACCAAGGGGGTTGTTGACTGCACCGGGAACGTGGACCGAACTCACCGTGAGAGGTCTCTCCGTTGAGCTCTACTTGGAGCAGGAGGACGCTTGGGTACCAGGGGGGACTCTGGCCATAAATCCCTCACCTTCTGGGTCCTGCACAAGAGGCTAACGTGACTCGGGATTAGATCTGAAGGCCCGCATACTAGTCTACGGGCAGAAGCTTGAATTAGTGATCCATGTGGATTACTGGATGGCCTTCGGGCAGATTATGGACAAGCCCACGAGCGGAATTTCTTGTATTTCAAAGATAAGAATGATGTTATGTTAATAAAGAACTTGTTTAATATTGTTTTTCTATGTCACATTATAAGATTACGTGAAGGAACCAGTGCTTAACGGATTAATTAAAGAAGTTGATTGTTACATGTCAAATTAATGTGTTAGATAATTACATAACTAAAACAAACCGAGGAAAGTGTGGACGATAGGCCATGGGTCCGTCCTACGGATTGGTGGTCTCGGTTAGCCAGGAACTTTTCTCAAATCTTGAAGAACAGTGGGATGATCGCGTCAAAGGACAAGAACAACGAAAGCGATGACCTAGAGTTATGTCTTACTCGATTAACACTGTTTTAGGGGAACGGAATGGGACTATGCCTTATGGGGCAGAGAGGTTGAGCTTTGCCTCCCTCTCGTTTCCCATTTTCCTTGAACCAAGTGCAGCGTGAATCGGCTTCGGACTTGGCGTTTCTGCGTAAAGTAGTTCGCTCGAGTCCAACGCTAGTTGCTGTTAGGTAATGACCAATCAGGAAAACCCTAATTTCGATCGATCCTAAGTGGAAACGGCCAGGATACTTCCGCTACGTGGCAGATGCGGGAAGAACTGGATCGTAAATCCTGTAACATTCCATAGGAGTACCGGACGGAGCTTTCTAGACATCCTTTTCGATGGACTGCTAAGATGTGTCCTGGATGATACTAAGTGGACACGTTACAGTTGGTATCAAAGCCGACCAACAACGGAATTGTTTTTATGAGATTTCAATAAAATGAAGTAAAGAAATTGTTGTTGTCCAAACATTTCCTTACCTTCAATGCTGTCTTGCAGAATTATAAAGCGTGGAACAAGTTTTTGGTATTTTGAGTCATGTTTATGACTGCAATGCATTCTCCGCTTTATAGACAAAGAATTGGGATGATGAACATCGTGGAGCAAATTTATAATCCATCACCTTTATATATAGAACGAAGATGGACGGGTGCTTCAGAAATCTACTATATAGCCACCCACCGGTTTGCTTACCTACAGACCAACCTAAAGAGGATCAAGTGGTTGGAAGACCTGAAAGTCGTGAAGCTATTCGTTTTTGTGGAAGCTCACGTAAATTCAACTTTACATTTTCAAGGTCGGGAGGGTTGAGATGAACTCATATGTATATGAGGAAGTAAATCGTGTAATCCCCGCCGATAGGATTAAAGTGTTGGGCCGCCATGAGAAGTATGGACTCCAATGGAAAGGATATCCTGAACTTCCAATGACTTATCTATTCTTGAAGATCCATGACCCAAAACCCTACTATTACACAGTTCCTGTAGATAAATGCAAATGCAACGTTGTTCTCCCCAAACTAAATGTAACAATTGATTTATCATCACAAGAAACGTTATATTCGAAAGGGCTATGCCCATGTAAATACAAATAAAGACTTCTTTTTATCAATGTCTGGCTGTGCATAAGAGTTGATAAAAAGTTAAGTAGTTACATTGTTTACGAGATAACTGAATTAAAGATGTAATATAAGCTAACATCGATTATCGTATAATAATGTTAAGAAAACCTTTATTTAGGCATAACTCCAGGTACAGGTTCCAAATTCGCCTCCTACATTAAGTACTGTTGTGATCGAGGAGAAGAAGTTCCTCCTCAAGCAGATTAAGCCACCCAAGTTTGACGGGAGAGGTAGATTCGTCCAGGCTGATGCTGAAATTTGGATTGAATCCATGGAAGATAACTTTGAAGCTCGCCAAGTTAAAACTCACCAGCAAAGCCAGACTTTGGTCGAAGCAATGGTGCAGGGATCAAGGGATCGCAGAGGGATCCGTTACCTGGAGAAGCTGAAGAAAGCTATGAAGTGAAGATACTTGCCACCTGCATATCACACGCAGAAAATGAACGAGTTCTATGAGCTAAAGCAACTAGGACTCACTCTTAACGCATACTACTCTAATTGACAGCATATCTGCCACTGGATTATCCTTCCGTGCTATGTGTTTAAATTCTGGATTTAATGACTTGATGTATGCAATCCATGTCAGCATAGCTATATCGGAAGTAGAGCAAGTCCTAATCATACCTATCAATGGTAAGTAATTTGTCTCACTACCACAACTGAGGATCCAATAAAGTACTCCTTGTCACATTTGAGAGCCATAACAATTCCCAGTAATGCCCTCTTGATTTGCAGATACCTCCTCTATCTCTCGTTTAGGACTTTCGCCCCAAACCGAATAGCATACTTGTTTTCATCTACATCATCTTGACCCACTGCCCAACCTATGCCAATTGGACTAGTGTCAACTGTCAATTATATTTAGAAATTAGATTTTTGAATTACAATTTGAAAAAAATATGTAATTTTAGTAAAGTAAAATGGGTCATTTTCAGGCCTTATAGCATGTAAATAAAGGGTATTTCTTAATATCCTTTCAATGCACATTATATAGATGATTTCTTATAGGTAGACCCCTTGGGCTAGATATATTTTCCTTGAACATTTATTGATATTTTGCTGCTACTCTTCCATATCCTATCATACCCTTTTGTATCCTTCCATGTAATAAATATGTTTAGGTTTTATGTCATCATTCGTTTTGAAACTTGTGCCCTTCTATATCACCAACTTATCATGACTGAAGTTGTTTTTAGCTTCATTTTCACTAGAGCTCCAAAATCAAAGAATACAGACATGAAGGTACAACAAAGTAAATTGCTCAAACCTACATTAACGTTATACTTTAGACACTATATCTCTTAGACTTCAAGGTTCTACACTCTCAAGTAGTTAATGTGCCTTAGGCTAGGTTCACACTAGAAGACATAAGGAAAAAGAGGAGGTGTGTGATGCAACGTGCATACATTTCATTTGAAAGAGAGAATGTTACTTTCTTCCATATACACCACAACTTCTATTGTCCTCACATCCTTCGAATAAAAAATTGGTCAATGGAAGATGTTATAATTCACATGTGGTAAAATTTTATTTCACAAAAGAGGATATAAACTATTAGGACTAGTTTCTTTTAAAGAATTAAAACACATTTCTATGCACTTCCACCACAAGTGTGAACACCGATGCCCCTCTAGATTGCTAGAACTTTTACTTTAGAACAAGTATGCTTTTCCAAAGGAGTCAATTTTATTGCACATGACAAAGCTCCATGGGCCTTCCTCAGTCCACAAACCTAGTTACGTGCAAAACACTTAACTGAGAGGTGATTTGTGTTGCGTGAGTGGTGTGATGTAATTGAACACAATTTACAAAATGAGAGGGCTTCATCCTTTCTAAATTACCCATTCTAACAGCATGAGTACTTACTATTAATGTACATTAGTACCGTACAAAATGACAAACTACGCCGGTCTAGTAAGTTGTCATAGTAAGACCCGCAAGCATACCAACGCTGAGCACCCAGGGTGTGGTAGTCAGTACCTGAGTAGCCCAAAGCGTGGATGAGCAGAATGAGAATCGGCGACATGGAGTTTGTGCGAACGGAAGTGCTGAGTAGTTTGGTGACAGCCGGGCTGGTGGTGCTATTCTGCTACGTTGTGTTACAGAATACCAGGCGATGGAGCGGATTATGGCCGGTGATAGGAAACCTGTATCATTTAGCGGCCGGCGGGAAGCTCATCCGCCGGAACCTGGCTCAGCTAGCAAGCATGGACCGATACTGCACCTGCGCCTGGGTTACGCTGACACGGTAGTAATCAGCAGCCCGTCCTTGGCCAGGGAGGTGCTTCAGCACCAGGACGAGGTGTTCGCGAACCGGCCGCCCATGGAGGCCTCACGCCGCCTCCAGTTCGGCACCGGCAACACCCTCGCCATGGCTGACCTCGGCCCCTCCTGGCAGGACCTCCGGCGCTTTGTCACCCTCCACCTCTTCAACCCGAAGCGCCTCCTCTCCTTCCAGCCGGTCCTAGACCAGGAGATCAACCACGCCATCTCCAAGATCCAATCCTCCGCCGGCACCTGCCTCGACCTCACCTCTCACATCGACTCCCTGCTCGAGAACCTCGTCTGCCGAATCGCCGTCGGCAACGCCAGGAGAACATCTCACACATCCAACGGCTAAAGGAGGTTATGCATAAGAGCACTCTTTTGTTCAAGTCGAACGTCATTGGAGACTTTATACCCGCCCTCGGATTCCTGGACCTCAAAGCCAAGCGATCCCTCGATGAACAAAGCGCGAAGGTCGATGCGCTGCTGGAAGAGTTGATCAAGCAATACGAGCTAGATCAGGGCCAGGATAAAATCTATGGTGTGGATGCATGCAGGGAAGAGGCCGCAGCTGGCAGCTTCCTACGCGTGCTCTTGGCTGGCTTCCCGAATAACAAGAACAGGGTGAAGCAGCTACTCCAGGTACTCGTGGTTTCACAAATTCCTATATGTCGCCATCGATATATTGGAGACTGCAGGATGCTTTCTAATAGACTCGTGGTTCTTCTAATTCTCCTTGGCCCGTGCTTTCGCAGGAGCTTCTTGTGGGAGCGATTGATTCAGCAAGTTCGACATTGGATTGGGCAATGGGGGAGCTCATGGGCAACCCAGAGGAGCTGGCGAAGCTACAGAAGGAGGCGGACGAGGCGGTGGGCAGGGAGAGGATGGTGGAGGAAGAGGACGTGGCGACGCTGGGGTATCTGAGGTCTGTAGTGAAGGAGACATTGCGCCTGCACGTGCCAGGGCCGTTCCTGACGCCCCGCATGTCCAGCCAGGCTTGCGTGGTGGGTGGCTACCACCACCCCAACGGCATTCGCGTCATGGTGCATGCATGGGCCATGGCCTGGGACCCCAAGCTGTGGGATCGCCCGGCACAAATCCTTCCTGAGCGTTTCCTCCTGTGCGGCGATCAGGGCAGTGCATTGGACTTTCGAGGCCAGCATTTCCAGTTCCTGCCCTTCGGATCTGCCCTGGCGAGCCTCATTCACACCTTCCATTGGGAGGTGCCGCCGGCCAAGAGCAAGTCGACCTGTCCGAAAGCTTTGGCTTAGTCGTCTTTCGCGCGACTCACGTCCTTGCCATCCCCACTCCACGCCTCACCATGAGAACATAAAAATTTTCTTATATCGTAGTCCTTCCCCGAGAGCTAAGAGATGGTTGCCAATCTCTCTTTTCTAGGGAAAAACTCTTTTCAGTAGAATGCTAATGTCTTGGACAAAAAGTTACGTGACATGTGATGATGCTATCCTAACTACTCGTTGAAAAATTATCCTTTTACATATATCTGAGCCTCATAAGCAAGACACTTGCATGTGCTAGGTAACTTTAGAGTAAGCTAGTAATTTAACGAATATCTCTTTGTGTGTGTGCATGTTCTTTCTATAAATACAACCAAATGTATGTAGAACTTTCTTTTATGAATGCACCCTTTCTGCATTTGTAGGTCATAGAAATCAAAATGATTTTGTTACCAGTGTGGAGTGTTTTTTGGAGACCCAAATAGAGTCTAGGGAAGATGGGATGACACTAGACGAAGCCACAACCGGGAAGGAAAGGCTAGGTTTTGTGCGAAGGAAAGGCCATGTTTTGTGCGAATTGGCATACAAATCTAGACCAACTTTTACAACCCAAACCATAAACAACTTGGCTTGGGTAGAAGAGTGGTCAAGGGTTTGGTTCGTGAAATAGCCAATTTTACAAGGAAGTGCACATATCCATGGTGTGGAAATATTTGAAGCATATGATGATCGCAGACTATAATATCCACTTACTCGCATAAGAAGGATATATAATACATCATTACTTTGTATCTTAGAGATGGAGTACTTGTGTGTGTAGAACAAGGTCTTAAGGGATTACATACGACGATCAACTATGCCATTCTTGGAGGATGTACCAATAAAGAGTTGTACATAGGATAAGAAGAATGAAGAGTTGAATGGGCATGGTTGTAGAGCATTTGTTCCCAATCATATAGCCAATTTGTGAAAAGATTTTGGCTTGCTTAGAGGAAGTGCATTTGACTCTTTTGGGCCAAAAGTCTTTTTTTGGAGTTAAAGAGGTATTGATTGTCAATCACATATTGGGGCTCTATGGTGGAAAGTCTTCTCCAACAAAGATAATTGGGAAAGACAAGATGCAAGATACCTATTCAAACATTTCAGATGTCAGACTATTTTTAGGGGCATATGTCTTTTACCTCATATGGATACCATATTTTGGGTATGTGGTTGATGATTTGTATTAGTGATCACAACAGGGAGAGAAATTATTCTAGGACAAAAAGTACAATACCATATTGGGGAATATGGGAATTTCCCATAAGTTTGGGACACGTGGTCAAATCTTTGGATTTCTCATAACCTGAACACTATAACTCCAAATTGAACGTTCTATAGCTCAATAGATTCCATTTTTCAAGTGCTTTCCAATGATAGGTCACATCCATGTGGTACCCTTTACTATTCACAAAATGGGAATTGGGAGATTCCCAAACTCACTAATATTGTGTTGTACACCAAAGCCATGAGGAAATCAATGAAACCACTGAAATCTTCATTGACATTGAGGAAGGTTGATTATTCTAAGGGAAATCCTACTGTAATTACAGTGGATACTAGCCCTATTTGTATTGGATGGGTGATTGGGCAAGATGACAAGGAAGAGAATCGATATGCAATCAGATTTGGTGCAAAAATGTTAAATGAAAGGCAAATAAGGTATCCATAAGTGAAGAGGAAGCTATGGGCCTTATAATAGCCCTTAAATATAAGAAAGAGCACTCTATAGGTGCACACGTGATTACTAAAACAAATTGTTTGTCATTATTGGGGATGATTGTAGCTGTGCGACTCTAGATATTGCCATGCTAAGGTGGATTGCATATATAAAGTCATTAAAATCATAAATTATACTACATTGCAAGGAGAAATAATTGGATTTTCAACATGTTGTCTACGAGCACACTATGAGAATAAAGACAGGATGATAGATTATGAATAAGAGGGTGAATTTACTACTGAAATATATATAATAGTGGGGCTGAATTGGCAGCTCCTATAATTGCAAGTCTAACACTCATTAATACAAACAACATTACATATAGCAAGTACAATAGATGAGCTAACAATGTCATCTATTGAAAGAATGAATACAACAATAAATAATGTATGTGCATTGATGGATAAATCTTGGATAGTAGAGAGAAAGCACTTTAGGTGTTTCAAATTTAAAAGTGGTCTTACAAGTCTTGTATGTAGGGTAATGACTGAAAATGGATTATTATCTCTATATTGTTCAAGAAGAATGGTTTGAAGAGGACTACAAAAGAAATTAATAAATACCCTTTCTTTACATGCTATAAGGCCTTAGAATGACCCATTTTACTTTACTCAAATGACATTTTTTTTTCAAATTGTAATTTAAACTTTTATTTTCTAAATATAATCCTATTAATTTTACTAAATGCTAGACTCTGCGGGATATTTAGGAACTAATGAAAATACCCCTTTTCTCTTAAGGTTTTTTGGGATTTCTTAAAGTTGGCGAGTTTTGAAAGACTAATGTTCCTATCATTTCTTTTTCACAAGGCAACATGAAGCCATACCTGTTTTTAAAAGTAACTCATAAGTTTGGCCTCGAACAACATATATAATAAAAAATTCATCAAATGAAATAAAAGATATCTAGAACTCACACTAGGTGCTCTATACGTAGATTATCCCAGTGTGAGAATACTGCTTTATGTCTAGATTCTCCTCATACTTTGCACTAGGAGAATGACTAGTGCTCTATACTAGTTATAGAAGCAATTAGGTAATGCATATATAATAACATAATATTAATATAATTTATATATGATATGATATGTTATTAATTTAAGGTAAAACAAATCATTAATGCAATGATCGTCACTTTGTAATATATATAATAATATATTGTATAATATATGATATCAATATTATAAAATATTATAAAAATATTTCAATGTATAATAAGACTAATTTAATACTCTCTTCTCATTATTTTTATCTCCCCTCCTTTTCTCTCTCTCTCTTGTCTCTCCTTTCTTTCCCCTCTCTAACTCTCTTCTTCTTCTTTTTCCTATTGTTATTGTTATTATTATTCTTCTTCTTCTATGTGTGTGTGTGTGTGTGCACGCATGGACGTGTGCACATGTATGTATCTATAGGCATACACATGTATCTTTATGTGATCTTCTAAATGTGTGCAATCTCTCTTTCTCTCATCATTTGTATTTTCTTCTTTCCTTTTCTTCCCCTTGTCCCTCATATTTATTCACCTCAAAGATGTGCATATTGTGTACACATGTATGTGTGTGTGTGTGTGTGTGTGTGTATAGATATATATGTCTATATATGTGTGTGTATATGTTTGTAAGTGTGTATATGTGTTCTCTCCTCTCCTCACTCTCTCTATTCTATGTATGTTAATGTGTATATGAGCTTGTACGTATATTCATGTGTGTGTAGGTGCATTCATGCATGGTTTTATAGTAGATATATATTCCATGAACATGTTTAACCATTGAAATTATTATCTCATCTCATCTCATGTGTTCAATTAGAAAAGAAATTGAACTCTCTTTTTATAATTAATGTGCAGTTGTCTTGAGGAATTCACTACATACATACACTCTATGCTATGTGCATTCAAGGCCTATTTATACATATCTTTATGTGTGATTTTTTGTTGCATTAAAAAATATAGATATTTTTAATTTATAACTAATCCCTTTATATGATACCCTTATTGTATGAAAATGGTATTTTTAAAACCCCTTATTTTGAACCCACATGATATATGCATATATTGATGGGCGACCCCCGCCCTCCCCAATGCATTTGTGGGTATTTTTAGAGTATGCATTGTGCACATATGTTCAATTGTTATAATATTATATCATTTCATATGTTTAATTAAAATCAAAATTTATATATTTCTCTAAGAAAATGGAATAGAAAGAGAGAGAGAGCTACATACAAGTTTCTAGAGACTCAACTATATCCCTTTTATAATCATATCCTATATTTAATTAAAAGAGAGAAAGTGTATGTGTGTGTGTCCATGCATATTCAAATGGGAGAGACAATTTTTTGTTTGAAATTTTTTTGACATAGGGATATGTATTGTCCTTGAGCTTGATTTGTGATCAAATGGAGCAATCAAGTAACTTACCCGAGCAATCAAGATGGTCTTATAGAGTTTGAAGAGGGCATCAAGGAGAATATTTTTCCCCCTTCTATGCTCACTCAAATTTGTCACCATTTTGGAGAAACAAGCCTTTAGAAATGAAAAGAAAAATCCAACATTTCTTTTAAAAAAATTGTTGTGCTATTTGTGCTTTCTTTCTATTTTTGGAAGGTTTGTATTTGAGTGTCCCTTTGGGAAGATCATATAAAATTTTTATGCATATTTTTCTAAAAAAATAAAATATATTTATTCATACACACACACACACATATGTATATATATATATATGTGTGTGTGTGTGTGTGTGTGTGTGTGTGTGTGTGTGTGTTTTCATATGTGCATGCATGTATATGTACGTGTGTGTGTACACACATTCATTTGCATATGTGTTTACATATGCATACACACTACATGTGTTTGTATGTATATATGTTGTTCATGTATTTTTTCATTAATGAAGTTCTAGTTTACATCAACAAGTTGAGATGGGCAAAGAAGATTACCAATAACAATATTAGATAACTCATTATCATGTGGTTTCAAGTCTAGTAGAAGAAAGTAGTGGAAATATTTGTTTATATAAGAATTGTTTAAATAGGAAAATTAAAATTAGAAATGGGAAAAACAATAAGGTAGTTATAGCCTCACTAGTAAAAATAACAATAATATATGCAAGTAGCTTTTTGTCATGTAGCATTTTATGAATACTATGACGGCTAATGGATCATCGAACAATGATGTATGGTATGTAGACTTACCACATGGCTTCTTGTGGAGAGTAGTTCATAGAGATACGCAATTCAAAAACTCTAGGCTATGTGAAGATAGGGGATGATACCTTCATTCATGACTATACGAATAAGGTCTAGGCATATCCTATGAAGAAGAAATTGGAAGTCTTGGTTATTGGCTCGCTTTGGTCAAGAGCTAGTTTGGGTATAAACTGAAATGTGTAAGGTCAAATAATGGGGGTAAATATATATTTAAATCATTTTAAATAGGTTTGTGATAAAATGGATATTAAGTGTCACTTGATTGCTCGGGTAAGTTAATGATGAATATATGTGTGCATCACGTGGGTTCAAGATAAGGTATTTTTAAAATACCATTTTTATACATTTTTTACATATAAAAGGGTGTAATATAAGGGGGTTATTTATAGATTGAATAAAAAATGGTTATGTTTTATTCAAGAAAAATTCATAGATAATGATATTTATAAATAGACCTTGAACACACGTGATGTAGAGGATATACATATAGTAACTTTCAAGAGGATATACATATAGTAGCTTTCAAGAGGTTTATTGCTCCATACATCCCATCCTAGAATGGTATGGATAAGTATAAGAATGAGAAAATTCAGAAGCGAGTTTCTAGTATGCTTAGCGAGGCAGGCTTACCACATTGATAAATCGGTCTCCATATACTGCTCTTGATAACAAGTCACTATAACATATAGATCCAATAGCGATGTTCACCACAACAGAAACGAGTCATAAATGCACATGTTAGACGCGCAAAGTTGGGCACGTCTACCATTGTGTCTATATGTGTGTGTAAAAGAGCGTGTAAATAGATACGAATTTTGCGTCTATATATCTACACAGATAGACATGAATATAGACGCGTTTTCAGACGCGTAATTATTAAACCACCTGAAATTAGACTTAATATAATAAAAAAACCAGAGTTAATAATTAATTTTGCATTGCTCTCTAATGAATGGCAGTTCCTCCAGTTGATAAGCCTGATATAATTAATTAGTGACAAGCGACACAAACCTTATTATACAATTAGTAGCAAGCATTGCATACATTTCTCTACTTCAAAAAGATAAAACATGCTTCATTTTTATTATGAAAAATTCAATTTAGCTTTAAACTTGACTATTGATTCTTGAGTATGCACATGTGCGTATGATATTTTCCATAGAATTAAGAATACACATTGAATCATTAAGCGAATTAAGTATGGTACAATGAATGATCCATCTCATCTTTAATGAGATCAACCCTTGCTAAACTATCTACTTCTAGCTCTATGTTACCAAGAGGTAATGAAACAAATAATTCTATCCCACTATCAAATGTATTGCTATATTGCTCAACAACTTCATCATCATCAACCACATTATTTTCCTCTTCTGTGTTTCCTTGAACATCCTCACAAGGTTCGTCTTGTGCTATATCACGCATATCATCCATTATGGTGTCATCATGTACATCACATTAATTATTGGATTGTCATCTGCTATCTCTATGTTGGTAATATTACCATATATTGATTTTGAATGATTAGATATAGGGATGACATACCACCATCGGTTATTGTTTACCATTGGATGATACACAACATGTATTTGAAAAACAAAAGTAAGAAACTTAAATACTTATTATATTTTGTATATGTATCATATGTATACATATAAAAAATTTAGCTTTTACATATATACCTGCTCGTATTGTTGAGGTAGTACTAACGTGCCATTCTTGTTTTGGTAAAATTTTGTAGAGTCAATGATTACAAAACCACTTGGATTATGTTTGATTGTGCAATGCTCACCATTTGTTACCACTGCTTTAAACCACTTCACATCTAGTACATATATATAGAATCGATGTCTGAAGTCAAGCTTCAGAATATCTTGGATCAAGCCACAATAACCTTCCATGGTACCATTGGCATCCTCGAAGTAAGCAAGGACACCAAAATCTTGGGTATTTCTCTTTTCATCTATACGTTGAGTTCGAAGATGTTTACCCTTACACCAAATAGCATTGAATAATGTGTACTAGTAGTAAAAGATTAAGATTAAACATGTCAATTTATTATATAAAATATAACTAGAAACAAATTAATTGATAGTATGTCTCACTTTTGATAAGCAACCTCGTGCGTATTCCAGCTCTTCTTGAGATATATTAATTTCCTCCTCTTTTTCCATTCTTTCCATTTCCTCATGTAACCAATCTATATTAATATGACGTGGGAGCGCATTTAGATGATCTAGAAATGAGACATTACGTCCATATCTGGTGCGAAATGCTTGTCTTTCACTTTTTCTTCTTGCCCTTGCTTCATTATATAGTGTCACCCATTTTCTCATTACATCACTATTGAGCACACAAAAACTATTTAACTTACGAAGTTCTTCTTTTATTAGCACTTTACTCATTCCTTTTCCTTGAGGTATTATAGAGTTCATCCTCAAGTCTTCATCGTCTTTCCCTAGTCATGGTTGAGAGGGGTCAACTTCAACAAGATATTTAGAGATATAAACAAGGGATGATTGCACTAACCAACCCTCAGCCAAGCTTCCCTCAGGCCATGCTTTTTGCCTTACAAAATCTTTTAAGGTTTTCATAAAGCGCTCAAGAAAAAACATCCACCTTGCATGAACTGACACACAAAGTGCGATCTCATCAATCAAATGTACGAGTAAATGTAATTGAGTAGTCAAAATGAAGCGAGGAAAAATTTCCTCCACCAAACAAACCACCTCAACAGATAATACTCGAGCATCTTGCAATGTGGTTGAATCAATTTCCTTCGAGCTCATGTATCTGTTAGGATGTATTTGACAATTTTTTATTTTTGTGTTGAAATTCAAAGAGGTTCACTACATGATGTATGCAATATATAATGAAAAAATACAATGTATACACACCTCACAAGCTCTCCCATCTTGTAAATGATATCACGTACATCTTTGGATACACATTGGGATATGCTAGTAGGAAGCACGAAATGAATGTAAATAATATTCATAGATCAAATGATTAGTTGAGGAAAAATTCATTATACCATAGTTACCCCACTAATTACTATATTCATGGTTAGAGATACCCTTACTTGAATCATTTTGTGCCAATCGTGGGAGTTCAAACCAGATAGTTTCTCCACACCTCTTTTCTTTTTCTTTATGAAGGCTCCCTTGAGACATCTCATATATCCTGTGGGTGTTCGAAAGCTACATATTTGTTCCTTTACTATTTTTTCCTCATTCTTTGACAGCATCCAAGGTGCATGGGATAACTCAATCTTTCCTCTGGATCCAATGCATGGCCAGACTCGTCTCATTCGACCAATATTACGTAAATCCTTCTTTACATTAACTAAATCACGAGCCCCTATCAAGTGATCCCATAATGTAGATACAACATTTTTGAATATGTGCATGGGGTCTAATAGGTGATTGATCTTGAGTTTAGTCCAATACGAAAGAAGAAAAAATATAGAGAACCTAACAAACAAACAATATATTATGTAAAAAATTCATCATGCTAAATACTTTAAAGTCAATCAAGAGAAATATACTTCTTATCGACTCATGCCGAGTGGAGGGTAGCTGTCGGCATTAATACATCTCTCCTTCTAATCTCGAATGGTTAGAGATTGTGGAGTCATTCCATTAGTAGGGAGAACATATTTGGGATGGTCAATAGGAAAAAGTTGATGATGATTGTCATAGATAACCTTCTTTAAATGTGCCGACCTAGAGGAAACTAGAGAGGGACCGCAAATAGGACATGCATGATATCCTGATGTGGTTAAACCTGAACAAACAAGTGAATTAATAATATGAAATTGATTCAAGTCTTGAATTTCAAATATAAAGTTATATACATGTACCTGAACACTCTTCATATCCTGAAAAGTCATGGATGGTCCACAACAACATGGCCTGCAAAGTGAAATCTCTAGAGGATGCAAATGCACTTGTATCTTGCACCTCAATACCTTCCCATAACATTTCTAACTCTTCAATCAAAGGCTTTAAGTAAATGTCCATGTTTTTTACCTTGTGCTTTCCAAGAATCAAAAGGGACAACATTAGATGTTCTTTTTTAATTGCCATGGATGGAGGAATATTATAGTTCACCAATACCACTGGCCATACATTGTATCATGTGCTTTTGATGCCAAACGTATTGATTCCATCCATTCCTAAACCAAATCTCTAATTTCTTGGCTCTTCTTTGAAAACATGCCACAAATTATCTATATGTTACCATGCCGGTGTGTCTACAGGGATCCTCCATTTTCTATCACTTGAACGATGACTAGCATGCCATGACATGAGCTTTCCAATAGACTTACACTTGAACATAAGTTGAATACGTGGAATAATCGAAAAATGTCGCAAAACCTTACGAGGCACATCCATTGACTTCATCTCCATTTCGTATCTTGATTCACCACAAACATGATACTCTCATGCGAACTCATGAATCCCACGAAATAAGACACAATCATTGACACATGCATGGATCCTGACATAATCGAGGCCTCCCAGAGATGTCAAGTAATATCTTGCTTGCTCTCTCTTAGTTGGCAATTTGTTTCCTTTTGGAAGCATTTGTGATAATAACCTACACATATTTTTAAAAGTGAGTTAAAAAACCACCAACATATATTTGTGTTTGATTTCAAAATAGAACAATTATTATTATGATTCATAAGCCAAACTGAATTGATATCTACTTCAATAACGCATTCAAACTGACATTACTCCATCCATAAATTGTTTGCAAGTTAAGTATCTCGAGGAAGAATGGAGTACGTACAACCTTCATACAACGAAGTAGATGACACTACGTATAGTGGGTCATCTGGCTTCGTCGAGTGACATTCTCCCCTAACCGGTTGCGAAAATAGATCGTGTACCATGTTGTCCATAAATCTCATCCTCTGCAACTTGATGGGGCATTTCATGAGGGCTACTATCATGGTCGTCAGTCTCCACTCTTCTTGAAGACTCTGCCTCCTTCCGTCGACGTTTTGCAGCCTCTCGACGCACGAGAGTGAGCATCTAAGGATGTGGCACCATATCCTGCTCAACCACAAAAGGGAGTTACATGTGCTTTGATATATATTTCAAACATAGACCAGCAATCTTAGTGTTAAAAACAATGAATACCGGTGATTTTTCTTGGTCCCATTCTCCCTATATGGTGAGATGTGACATTGCAACTCGACGTGCTCGAAAAATACACCCTCGATAACGATCACACATGCATTTAATTTTTTGTCGTAGCCATGCATCTTGATTATGAAGACGTAATGTTTCATCCTCACTTGAGGATGTGCTCATTGACTCATCAACATGCACCGTACTAGGTGATGATGACGACATGATTAAACCTAATTTATGACAACATCAAATTTATTATTAATATGTTTACATAAAAACTTCAAGGCGTATTAATTATTCTAACATATTCAATTTGCAATACACAAAACTTATCATAAATACATAAAAAATTATGATAAAAACTTACTATCAAAACTTATCTTAAATACAAAAACTAATTATGATAAAAATCCAAGCGCGCTAAATGCGCGTCTATACCTCGTCTATCTGCGTGTCTAAATATGCGTCTACTAGCGCGTTTATGTAAAATTAGATGTGCATATACATGCAAAAATAGACGCAAACGTCAAAATTCAAAAGATACAAGCTTTTTCTTTTCAAACTGCATCTTTCCTATGTTTTTTGTGCGTTCTAGAGCTTGAGTTCAGCCGACATGCAGTCTACCTCCACTAGTCTCTTCAAGACTCACCTCCTCATGACTCGCCTCTTCTTTCACTTCAAAGAGATAAGAAGGAAAAGAAGACATCTAAAGAGAAGAAAGCCAAGAAGAGGAAGAAAGAGAGAACAAAAGAGAGGAGAACAAGAGGAACAAGAGGCAAAGAGAGGAGACAACAAGGAGCAAGCATGAAGGGAGAACAACTCACCAAGGAGAGGAAGAAGAGGAAGGAAGCAATGCCACCACCCGTCCACACCAAAGACCCAAGGTGAGTCCTCTCTCTCTCTCTCTCTCTCTCTCTCTCTCCCCCTCCCTCCCTCTCTCTCTCTTTCTGTATTAGGATCTTTCTTTCTATGAATTTGAAGTTTTTTTATCACAAAAAAATCATGGCGTTTGTCGGCCTAAGAGCAACCAACTTAGCGCGTATGACAGCGCGTGCAGATTCCAGAGCAGACGAAGAGATAGATGTACAGCTGTGTTTGTTATTATCGTATCTGCAGTCACGTCTCTAAGCGCATCTATTATGAATGATAGACGCGAGTATACACGCACCACGCTCAGTTTCTTCTATGGTGGTACCCCGTCTCTGAGCATGTCTATTTTGCATACTAGACGCGAGAATACACGCGCTCTGCTCAGAAAACAAGGGCTTTGACCTCGGGGAAGCGTGTGGAGCACGTCTATTCTACATCTCAGACGTGAATATACACGCGCCCGCTGTGATAAAAAAAAACAAGCTTTTATTTCTAGAATTATACAAACATGTTACACAATAGTACAATTTACACAATATTGTAGTTTAGCAAATTTGTCTTATTCCTATGTTTTGTTTGCAGATGCCGCATCGTGGTTCATCTAGTAATGACCCAGATTTGGAGCAGAGGGTAGTCGACAGAGAGGGAGGAGGGAGAGTTGAGGGGGAGGACAAGGCTTGTGTGGGGATTGCCAAGGAGGTAGCAAGCGATCACCCATAACAAAAAATCATGTAGAGGATCCAGTACGCCAGTACTATAGAGTTATAGATATTGGTGGCATCTTCCATGATGATGAAGGACGGGATGTAATGGTGTACATGAGGAGCATTGTGCATGTGACGTATAAAGATTGTTTCATTTACTTCAAGAATAAAAAAAGTGCCTTGTGGCAAGAGGTGCTGAGGGCAATCCATAGGAGGTACCCAAGTCCTGGGTCAACGATTCTCGAATGATTGGGGACACACAAAAGTGAGGGATTTACTTCACAACAAAAGATTCCACCTCATGATAAGCGCCAGGGAGTTATTGCGGAGACAAGAGAAGGGGCGTGAAGCTTATAGCCAACCACCTATGTGCCACCACGTAGAGTTGAAGAAAGCCAATAAGAAAGCAGTAGAGAAAGTGAAGAGTCGCCAGCACGCAGAGGCGCGATTCATCCAAATGAAAACTATGGGATCGTTACATTACGGATCGAGCGACAGAGAGTCGTGGAAGGTAGAGTTTGTAAGTATATTTTGATTTCTAGTTTTTTTAAATTTATAAATTTTTCAATTCATTATATAATTTGTTCTAATACATTGTGTCTCATAATCATTTGTATATCATAGTTGTTTTGCAGACTACTATCATTGGTAGGATACCTACTCCTAGAGAGGTAGGTTACCATCGAGGTCATAACCGTGCAGCCACATGGCTTCACTTCTATGAGGAGGGTCTCATCACTGAGGAGCAATACAACCGGGCTATGAGGATTCGATAGCCAGAGGAGATATGTTTTTCTTACTTTCCTATTAAAAGTATGGCTAATTATAACTTTTCCTTTACAATTGTACGTAAGCAACCTTGATCTTTTGTGTGTGTAGGCAAACGCCGATGTGGAGCATAGCGAGGAGGGGGATAGTGATGCCAGTAGCGATGGTGGTATTAGCAAAGATATTTCTTCTTTAGATTCGTAGAGGAGCACCATACCTCCTCTATGGCCTACTGCTTGCGGCCACGCTTTAGGTCGTAAGTACTTAAACTCCTCATGTAAATGTGTTTTATATATAATGAATACATGGATTTTTGTTTTCAATTCTCATGCCTTCGGATCCAGTGTTTTTTCTAAATACACAATTTGATGTATGCTCTATGGTTTTTTTTTTCCAATTCTGTGCTTCGCGTCTATTTGCACGTCTAAATTGCAGAAAATACACATCTATACTCGTGTCTAAAATGCAGAGTACACGCGTCCATAGACGTACTATATAATTTAAATTAATAAAAAGAAATTATTTTTTTAAAAAAATGAGATTTTTGGTTTTGCGGTCGCGTCTACTGGCGCACGTAAAAGCGTGTCTATGTTCTCGTCTAATCTTCCAAGTAGACGCGCTTGTAGACGCACAAAAGAAATTAAATAAATAATAATTTTTGGTTTTCGTGTGTGCGTTTATTTATGCGTTTATATGTGCATCTAAAGTGTGTCTATTGGTGCATGTGGATTTCCTTATACATGCGACTATAGATGCGAAATGGTGCACGCACATTTAGATGGGCTTATAGACGTGCCTGTAAGATTTTCTCTCAATTAAAAAATCGTGTCTAAGAGCGTGTCTAAGAGGCCTTTTTGTTGTAGTGGTTTAAAGCAATGGAATTATTCATGGAAAAAATTACTCCTATCATCGCTATTTAGGTCACTATTAGCGACGCAATCGATTCTCGCTATTAGCATCACTGATTCGGTTAGTTACGCAAATAGCGATACTTATAAAGATGGTTGCAAAGAAAATTTCCGACGCAAATAGCGATGGTTACAAAGGGAAAAAAAATTAGGTGGTAGGGTATGCAGCCCTGCCACCCTTCTAGCTATATACACTAAATATTCTTGCATAATTCATTTGCCAAGGTCACCTACACCTAATGTCTAAAAAATGTGTATTAGATTTTCAAAAAAAAAAAGAATCCTTTGATTGCAAAAGCTAGATATAATCCATTCGAAAAGGTATTTCGCAAGGAGCTTTTTCATCACTTGCTTAGGTTCGAGAAGAAAAAAAGCTTGTGATTGCAAAAGCTAGATATAATCAATTCAAAAAAGTATTACTCAAGGAGCTTTTTTATCACTTGTTAGGCCCAAGAAGAAGAGCTTCACTTCAAACTTTCATTATAGTTAGGACCCTGAGGTATGAATAAGTCCCATTGATCTTCAGCTCACTTCAGCTTATTCCAAACTTGCTCAAGTCTTTTTGGGGAAACATTTGGGCATTTGTAAGAGTTATACCATGGTGTTGAAGCTCTACTTCTTCCTTCTTGTTTTTACCTACGTCTAAGTCATCTTCTATCTCTTCTTTCTTGCCTCCACCCTCAATCTCAATGGATAGAGGCGTTTTAAGATCAAAAGAATCAAGCTCATCCTCCCCCTTCTCAAACTCCATTTCTTGAGCTCAGACTAGTTATTGTACTCCAAGTAGATCCCTTAAACGAACGAATTTCTCTTTACCAAGTGATTTTGTAAAGATATCTGCTACTACCTGGTCTTCTGTCTTCACGTGAAGTAGATAAATCTGTCCTGCAAGTATCATTTCTTTGATGAAATTGTAATGAATCTCTATGTGTTTGGATCTAGTATGATAGACGGGGTTGCACCTAACATCCATATACACCTCAAGTTATGTACATAACCCTCACACTACTCCATATATACCTCTTCAAGCAAGTCACCATTCATAAATGCATTTTTGGCATCCACTTTTCATAAATTTCAGCCCTTAGAAGCCACTAATGCAATGACTATTCTCATCATTTCCATCTTGGCAATCGAGCTGAAAGTCTCCTCATAATCTAGGCCGTATTGCTGTGCATATCCCTTTGCAATGAGTCGGGCTTTATACATTTCCAACAAACCATATGACTTGCATTTCTCTTTATAAACCCATTTGCTTAAAGATATCAAGTACCTCATCCTTGTACTTCCGAATGTACAGCCATGTGTATCAGTTGAAATCATCTATCAACCCGATACTAGATTCTTGCAAATTTGGTTCTACCATCTGTCCAATCGACAATAGATTCTTGGTAATAGATGGTACATGTAGTACATCATGTAGACTCTTCTTTCTATTGTCATAGCTGCAGTAGTCTACCTTCCTACTCGTGGGTTGTCTCGCACTCGTGTCCAAAATCTTTCCATCCCTTTCAGCTCCAAGTCTTGCATGACTTCCCGAACAACGTCCTTATGAAAATATCTTTTCGGGATGAGAAGCTCGTATCCGCACTACATTCTCCTTATCTCCCGAAGGGAAATAATTCCCGATTTCCATCTTCTCTTCTTCTCTGGTGGACATTCTGCTCTATGGGGAGCACCTGTTGCTGCACTGGAGGAGGCTCCACCTTGTGCTCCAGGTGGTGGGCTTTGGCATGAGGCCTTCCCATGTCCAAGAAACGGGGACATGCTTGCTTGGTGCTTGCCATGCAAGCTCGAGGAGGGAAAGATGGAGAAGAGACGGAGGTTGGGAGTTCCCTCCTTCTCCTTTGTAGTTCTCCCCTCTCTTTTAGTGGATGCGGTGGCAATGGTAGTGGCAGTGGCAGCCTCTCTCTCTCTCTCTCTCTCTCTCTCTCTCTCTCAATCTCCCTTGTATTGATCTGTCTCCCTTCTTCTCTCTATACATCTCTTCATCAACAAAAAGAAAGAGAGAAGTAAAGTAAAGAGAAAATAAAAGAGTGAAGAGAGAATGCACTTACCTCAAAGCTTGAAGAAGAATCATTTTGCACTTCTCTCCTTCTTCTTCTTCTCCTTCACGGGTTCCCTCCTTCTTTGCACTTGTCCCCTCTCTTTTTGTGGTGGATTGGCAGTGGGGCAGTGACCTCTTTGTCAAACTCTCTTATGCACGTTCATCTCTCTCACTTCTTCTCTCTATACACTCTTCATCAACAAAAAGAAAGAGAGAAGTAAAGAAAAGAGAAAAACAAAGAGAGAAGAGATAATGCACTTACCTCAAAGCGTGAAGAAGAATCCTTTCGCGCTTCTCTCCTTCTTCTTCTTCTCCTTCACGGCCTCTCTCCTTCTTTGCAGTTGTCCCCTCTCTTTTTATGGTGGATTGGCGATGATAGCGACCTCTCTCTCTCTCTCTCTCTCTCTCTCTCAATCTCCCTTATGCACATTGATCTCTCTCACTTCTTATCTCTATACACTCTTCATCAACAAAAACAAAGAGAGAAGTAAAGAAAAGAGAAAAACAAAGAGAGAAAAGATAGTGCACTTACCTCAAAGATTGAAGAAGAATCCTTTCGCGCTTCTCTCCTTTTTCTTCTTCTCCTTCACGAGTTCCCTCCTTGTTTGTATTTGTCGCCTCTCTTTTTGTGGTGGAAAAGAGAAAAACAAAGAGAGAAGAGATAATGCACTTACCTCAAATCTTGAAGAAAAATCCTTTCACGCTTCTCTCCTTCTTTTTCTTCTCCTTTACGGGATCCCTATTTCTTCTTTGTAGTTGTCCCCTCTATTTTTGTGGTTTATTGGCGATGGCAACGACCTCTCTCTCTCTCTCTCTCAATCTCCCTTGCGCACATTGATCTCTCTCACTTCTTCTCTCTATATACTCTTCATCAACAAAAAGAAAGAGAGAAGTAAAGAAAAGAGAAAAACAAAGAGAGAAGAGATGATGCACTTACCTCACAGCTTGAAGAAGAATCCTTTTGCGCTTCTCTTCTTCTTCTTCTTCTCCTTCACGGGTGCCCTCCTTCTTCTTTGCAGTTGTATCCTCTCTTTTTGTGGTGGATTGGTGGTGGCAGCGACCTCTCTCTCTCTCTCTCTCTCTCTCTCCATCTCCCTTGCGCACCTTTATCTCTCTCACTTCTTCTCTCTATACACTCTTCATCAACAAAAAGAAAGAGAGAATTAAAGAAAAGAGAAAAACAAAGAGAGAATAGATAATGCACTTACCTCAAAGCGTGAAGAAGAATCCTTTCACACTTCTCTCCTTCTTCTTCTTCTCCTTCACGGGTTCCCTCTTTCTTCTTTGGAGTTGTCCCCTCTCTTTTTGTGGTGCATTGGTGATGGCAGCAACATCTCTCTCTCTCTCTCTCTTTCTCTCTCTCTCTCTCTCCCTTGCGCACGTTGATCTCTTTGACTTCTTCTCTCTATACACTCTTCATCAACAAAAAGAAAGAGAGAAGCAAAGAAAAGAGAAAAACAAAGAGACAAGAGATAATGTACTTACCTCAAAGCTTGAAGAAGAATCCTTTCGTGCTTCTCTCCTTCTTCTTCTTCTCCTTTACGGGTTCCCTCCTTCTTCTTTGCAGTTGTCCCCTCTCTTTTGTGGTGGATCAGCGGTGGCAGCGACCTCTCTCTCTCTCTCTCTCTCTCAAGCTCCCTTGTGCACATTGATCTCTCTCACTTCTTCTCTCTATACACTCTTCATCAACAAAAAGAAAGAGAGAAGTAAAGAAAAGAGAAAAACAAAGAGAATAGATAATGCACTTACCTCAAAGCTTAAAGAAGAATCTATGCGTACTTCTCTCATTTTTTTCCTCCTTTGGGAGTTCCTTCCTTCTCCTTTACACTTGTCTCCTCCCTCTTCGTAGATGGCGGCAGTGGCGGTTGCCTCTCTCTCTCTCTCTCTCTCTCTCTCTCTTGCTTGTTTATAAACCTGTAAAATGCCATACTCGACTTTTAACACTTTTTTTATAAAGCGCCTCTCTCTCCCATTTTTTATTTCTCTCCATCTCTCTCTTCCTTCCCCTCCCTTCTTCTCTCTATTTCTCTCCCTCCTTCCCTCCCCACTCTCACTCAACTCATCTCATTGCAAAGACAATCAAAGATAGAAAATAAAAAGCTTAAGAAAAGAAGAATTTGAAAGAAACCTTCTCTCTTATTCTCTCATTGTTTTGCCCCCTCTCCCTTTACTTTTATTTCTTAACCTTCTCTCTCATTCTCTCTTTCCCTCTCTCTCGCTCATATTTTTTCTCTCTGTCTCTCTATCTCTCTTTCTCCCTCTCTCTCTCTTCTTTTCACTCTCCTTCCTCTCTTTACCTCACCCTTCTTTTCTACCTCCTCCTCCTCTCTTCCTTCCCTCTCCCTCTCTCTATTTCTCTCCCCCTCTCTTTCTCTCTCTATTTCCCTTTCTTTGTTTCTTCTCTCTTTGTTTCTCCCCCCTCTCTCTCTCGTTGTTTGTCTCACTCATCCTCCTCTCTCCCTCACTTTAGCTCTCATTTCTCTCTTCCTCTTTTTTTTTCCTTTCTCTCCCTCTTTCTCTCTTTCTCTCCCTTCATTATTCTCCCTCCCTCTCTTTCCATGTATCTCTTTGCAAACAAAAACAAAAAAAGAAAAGAACACAACACAAAAATAAAGCAAGAAGAGGCAATATACCTATCTCAAAGGCCTGAAGATGAAACCCTTTGTACCTTCACTTTGCACATTCTCCCTTGCACACTTCTCTTTCTTCTTCGTGTATAGCGGCGGCGGCGGTGACGATGGTGATAACTTACAAATTCTTCCAGATATGTCCTGTGACCGCCACTCCCAAGATGATGGACCACTTCGGTCTCTAGTCCTGCCCTTGCCCTGCCTCATGCTGTTGTCTCCAACGTCCTGGAGAATCTGTAGTCTCCTCTCTAAGTCGGTGCCAGTCGTCCATGTCTAGCCACTCGGGCTTTGAAGCCCCACTCTTGAGTGCCTTGCATTCGTTCGATCATCTGTGTGATATATATGCATGCATACACTCCATCATCTAGCCCATAGAAAACCTACCTATTGCGGCTAGTACTGGAAACTCCTTATGCAATGATGGTACCATATAGTCTTTGCTCTCCTCCGGTATGTTCTTCCAATGATCCAAGACGTGCCGAAAAACTTGTTGGCACAACTCTCTCATGCAAGCCATCACTCTCTTCCCCTCATCATTCATGATGATGGCTCCTAACCTATCATCTACAAGGTAGGCATACCCCTCTAGGGTATGCCTAAGATAGGTCCTCTCCCACCTACAACCACGTTTCTGGGCATATCCAGGAGACCCTTGTACATCTGGTATACCTATCGGGGTAGTATCTATCGAAGTAGCACCCATAGGGGTGCGACCTATGGATGGCTAAGCAAAAGTCGAAGTGAGTAAAGTAGACATCCCTAGAAGTGTGACAAATCCTGGAGGTGACGTAACTCTAGTAGAACGACGAGATGGAGATACTGCATCCGTGCCTCCACAACAACCACCTAAGTCACACTCTCTCGATCCGCCACGAGAGTGAGGAGTAGCACCTGTATCCCGAGCCGACGGCGGGCTCATTGCATCTAGATCTTTGCAGCATCCCCTTGAATCACTCTCTCCGTCTGGTCCAATTCTAGAGTGTCAACCTCATCTACTAGAAAACTGAAGCATTAGATCGCATCGAAATAGATCTAATAGAGCAACCTGACGGTGTCCGAGAGAGCTCCTGGTTCAACATGTCTCTAAATCTCGCCACCTGATCTAGGGACATACACATGAAGATCTCTTGCACATCCTCATGGCTCATCCCTCGACTCATCCTGATGATCTAAATATCTACAAAGGTTACCTGTATAGATAAAAAATGATGTTAGTATAATCAATATAAATCCTACAAAGCGAGGTAATATAAATCTTTAAAAAATGATCTTACTTAAAATGCAAATCTTATATACTCTTATAAGCAATTCGTCAATGAATTGAGTAGGTGGATGCTCCAAGTATAAAGTATCCTATGGTTCCATTTCAATCTCATGATACGACTCCGCATAGACATGTTACCACAAAAGGATGAGTCCACCTCGTTCTCAAAGAATTCTTGGACTCTTGTATTTCCATCATTATTACCCGATGGTGGCTCCTCTACATGCTCCAAGCTTTCGGTTGCCTCCACCCCTTGTAATATCGACCCCTCTATTTGCATATTGTCCTCATTTATGCTTGAAACATCACTTTGATCATATACTGTCACACTTCGGGGAGCTAAAGGTACAATATACCACTATCGAGGTTGTCGGGGGTTTGGATAGAAAATTACTTGTTCACAATCACGTAAAAGAGAGATTTAACTATTATGACATGTACCATGTTGTAATACAATTCAAAAACACATGAGTTCATGCATCTGTTCACAATGGGCCGGCAACACAAACGTGTCGCACAAATCCGTCCATTTTTTTCGGAATCTATTTTGAGAAATTCAATTGGACATCGTCGAACTATTACTCCAGCTCCGTCAAGTACCACTTTGAACCATTGCAGATTTAATAGGGTCATGGAGAAGCTACAATAATCCACCATGACCATACTTCGCAAGTTTTCAAAGTACTCCATCTCATCTATAACCGTGTTTGGATCCATTGCTCGTTGTCTCAGCTCTCTTGCTTGAACCTTGCCATGATACCACAATCTGTTGTGGAGCGCATTTTGTCAATACACTCCATACAAAAATGTCGTCCGCGTGACCATGCTGCACTATATATTTTGTACTATACATTGAAACACTCAATTAGTTGTCACATATAAAATATAGATACAACAAATCCTAAACACGTCATCACCTTTGGATTGTATCCCCTCGATAACTTCCACTCCTCGATTGAGACCTCCATCCCTTCGCGAGACGTTGCAATCAAAGCTCCATACAACCATCGCGTTGACATAAACCGCAGTATCTCCTCCATGCCCTCAGGATATCGAATCGGTTGATAGCGCATACTACGTCAAGATTCAGATCACGCTTCCTCTCAATCTTTCCTAGATTGCTGATACCTAGCAAGCCACGTGTCAATATAGGCATGGTACAATATACAAAAGCGATTCACTTTCTCCTCCATTGCAGTATCCATTCTTTTTTCTACCCCATTTCTAACGGCCAGTCTATCATCGTCCTTCAGTAACCATAGCATACTGTTGTCTGAATCCACCATTGGTAGCCATTGTGAAATATGCACTAGCACCTCAGACACCAACCAACCTTTAGCCTTGCTACCTTCTGGTCGAGCTCGTTGTCACACAAAGCCTTTCAGGGTTTTCATGAAGTACTCCAAGAAGAACATCCATCCCGTATGGACAAGTTCAGCAATCTCCACTTCATCTACAAGATGCACAAGAAAGTGGACTTGTATTGTGAGTATGCTTGTAGGCAGGTATTTCTCAAAGAGACAGACCGTCTCCACTACTCCCCACCTTGTAGATTCAATAAAGGACATCTTAATCTCCTTCTGTGAGATTCATTGCACTAAAGTCGACAACCTGTAACTTGTCCCGTGTATTTATGGAGTAAGGCATCCTATGATTGCAATCGGTAGTACAAACTGCCACAAACGAGAAAGCATTATGAACAATGACTACACTCCAAATAGCAAAATACGCAGGCCACTTACAATCCATTTGTAGTACAAACTTGACATATCTTATGCAAATCATGGGATTTTAGCCTTGATAATTGGTCATCTTTAGAAAATGCAGACATGAGAGAATGCATCATACCCGTTGGAGTGCGGATAGACTTGACTATTTACTTTACAATGCGCGAGCGCAAGATAGCTACAAGCAACCATCAGAACTCGACTGCCGCCAAAGAGCCTCCATCTTGCCTACCTCCTTCAAATCTATTCGTGCCCCTATAGTGTCTATCTTTTCTGCAATGTGGTCTCATAGCAAACTACCCACGTTCTTGAAAATATGCATGGGATCCAAGTGGTTGATCTGTAAGTGGGTCCAATATGGCAACTCATGGAAAACTGAGAACCGTCGCATTCCGTTTGGATGTGACTCCGTGTGGACCATTTTTACCTCATACTAGCTTTGGGTATTTATACGTACTGGAGTTTGTCCAAGAAACCTTCCCTGAGTTCATGACCTTTTGGCGAGAAAGTAGCGTATCCTTGATATACTATCTTCTTCATGGTTCGTGACCTTCGAGAATCTAACTGTGGCCCGCACAATGGACATGCATGATAATCTGAGGTAACCAGACCTCTCCCAACACCTCTATCCAGTGAATACAAACTTAAATGAGCTATGATAGATATTGCCAATGAGAACAGAAGCCTACTTACCTGAGCACCCTCCGAATCCCAAAAAGTCATGCATTGTCCACATGAGAATGGCTCGAATATTAGCGGACCGTCGACCATCGTGCTTGCTCATATCTTGTACAGTGATCCCCTCCACAAAATCTTAAGGTCATCGACTAATGGACGAAGATACACGTCCATATTTTTGACTTTGTAGCGGTCGAGAAGTAAGCTAAGGATGAGATGTCCTTTCTTCATAGAAAGCCATGGAGGGATATTGTAGCTGACAAGGACTATAGGCCACATAGTGTAAGAAGTTGAGCGCAGACCAAATGGGTTCACGCCATCCATTCCAAGACCGAGCTGAAGATTCCTTGGCTCTCGTGCAAAGCATGGGAATGTAGAGTCAATATCACTCCATGCACATAAATCTGCTGATATTCGTTGAACTCCATCTGCGGATCTATTCTACGCATGCCACGCTGTCAAGCTTGCCATGCCGGACGTAAGAAACATATGGTTTATGTGGGGGATAAGTAGAAAGTGTCTAAGAACTTTTTGAGGGACGGTTTGCCCTTGCAAGTCCTGTCGATACCTTTAAGCACCACACTTTGGACATGTCTCCATAGTCTCGTATTCTCCTCAAAATAGTATGCAATCATTGATACATGCATGTACTACAAGGGAATGGGGCAATAGCGACGGCCATTTGCGACGCAAAAAAGCGGTGTTGCTAAAAGCGTCTCTATATGCGTCGCTAAATAACGACACAAATAGCGACGCAAATAGCAATGCTTTTAGCGACACATATAGAGACGCATATAGCGACGCAAATAGCGATGCTAATAGCGATGCAAATAGCGATGCCGGTCTGGGAAAAAAGTTTTGAAAACCCCAGCATAATATTTGCCGAGAAAACATTTGCGAGAAAGAATGAAAGAGAGAGCGAGAGAGCTTAAAGTTTTGAGAGGGAGAGAGAGAGAGAGAGAGAGAGGGAGCTCATCACCATTGTCACCGCCGCCACCGCTATACATGAAGAAGAAAGAGAAGTGTGCAAAGGAGAAGGGAGGGAAGGTGAAGAGAAGGTACAAAGGGTTTCATCTTCAGGCCTTTGAGGTAGGTACATTGCCTCTTCTTGCTTTATTTTTGTGTTCTCTTATTTTCTTTTTTTGTTTTTCTTTGCAAAGAGATACATGGAAAGAGAGGGAGGAAGGAAAGAAGGGAGAAGAATGAAGGGAGAGAAATGAAATAAAGAGAAAGAGGAAGAGAGAAATGAGAGATAAAGGGAGGGAGAGAGGATGAGTGAGAGAAATAATGAGAGCGAGAGAGGGGAAAAACAAAGAGAGAGGAAACAAAGAAAGGGAAATAGAGAGATAAAGAGAGGGAGAGAGAAATAGAGAGAGGAAGAGGGGAGGGGGAGAGAAATAGAGGGAGGGAGAGGGAAGGAAGAGAGGAGGAGAACGTAGAAAAAGAAGGGTAGTAAAGAGAGGAAGGAGAGTGAAAAAAAGAGAGAGAGAGAGAGGGAGAAAGGGAGATAAAGAGAAAAATAGAGAGTGAGAGAGAGGGAGAGAGAAATAGGAAAACAATGAGAATGAGAGAGAAGGTTAATAAAGAAAAGTAAAGGGAGAGGGGGGAGAGAGAGATAAAGAGAGGTGGGGTGACATTTCTTTCAATATCTTTGTTTCTTAAGATTTTTATTTTCTATCTTTGATTGTCTTTGCAATGAGATGAGTTGAGTGAGAGTGGGGAGGGAAGGAGAGAGAGAAATAGAGAGAAGAAGGGAGGGGAAGGAAGAGAGAGATGGAGAGAAATAAAAAATTGGAGAGAGAGGGGCTTCATAAAAATTTGTCAAAACCCGAGCATGGCATTTTACAGGTTTTTAAACAAGCAAGAGAGAGAGAGAGAGAGGCTTTCGCCACCACTGCCGCCATCCACGAAGAGGGAGGAGACAAGTGTAAAGGAGAAGGAAGGAACTCCCGAAGGAGAAAAAAATGAGAGAAGTATGAAGGGATTCTTCTTCAAGCTTTGAGGTAAGTCCATTATCTCTTCTCTCTTTGTTTTTCTCTTTTCTTTACTTCTATCTTTCTTTTTGTTGATGAAGAGTGTATTGAGAGAAGAAGTGAGAGAGATCAACATGTGTAAGGGAGATTGAGAGAGAGGGAGAGAGAGGTCGCTGCCAGTGCCAATCCACCACAAAAAAAGAGGGGACAACTGCAAAGAAGAAAGAGGGAACCTGTGAAGGAGAAGAACAAGAAGGAGAGAAGCACAAAGGGATTCTTCTTCAAGCTTTAAGGTAAGTGCATTATCTCTTCTCTCTTTGTTTTTCTCTTTTCTTTACTTCTCTCTTTCTTTTTGTTGATAAAGAGTGTATAGAGAGAAGTGAGAGAGATCAACATGTGCAAGGGAGATTGAGAGAGAGAGAGAGGTCGCTGCCACCGCCAATCCACCACAAAAAGAGAGGGGACAACTGTAAAGAGAAGGAGGGAACCTGTGAAGGAGAAGAAGAAGAAGAAGGAGAGAAGCACGAAGCGATTCTTCTTTAAGCTTTGAGGTAAATGGATTATCTCTTCTCTCTTTATTTTTCTCTTTTCTTTACTTCTCTCTTTCTTTTTGTTGATGAAGAGTATATAGAGAGAAGAAGTGAGAGAGATCAACATGCATAAGGGAGATTGAGAGAGAGAGAGAGAGAGAGAGAGAGGTCACTGCCACTGCCAATCCACCACAAAAATAGAGGGAACAAGTGCAAAGAAGAATGAGGGAACCTGTGAAGGAGAAAAAGAAGAAGGAGAGAAGCACGAAAGGATTCTTCTTCAAGCTTTGAGGTAAATGTATTATATATTCTCTCTTTGTTTTTATCTTTTATTTACTTCTCTTTTTCTTTTTGTTGATGAAGAGATGTATAGAGAGAAGAATGGAGACAGATCAACACAAGGGAGATTGAGAGACAGGGAGAGAGAGAGAGAGAAGTTGCCATTGCCACTACCATTGCCACCACATCCACTAAAAGAGAGGGGACAACTACAAAGGAGAAGAAGGAAACCCCCAACCTCTGTCTCTTCTCCATCTTGCCCTCCTTGAGCTTGCATGGCAGGCACCAAGCAAGCATGTCCCCGTTTCTCGGCCATGGAGAGGCCTCATGCCAAAGCCCGCCGCCTAGAGTACAAGGTGGAGCCTCCTCTAGTGCAGCAACAAGTGCTCCCCATAGAGCACAACAACCATCAGAGAAGAAGAGGAGATGGAAATCGGGCACTATCGCCCTTGGGGAGATAAGGAGAATGCAGTGCGGATACGAGCTTCTCATCTCGAAAAGATCTTTTCATAAGGATGTTGTTCCGGAAGTCATGCAAGACTTGGAGCTAAAAGGGATGGAAAGATTTTGGGCACGAGTGCGAGACAGCCCACTAGTAGGAAGGTAGACTATTGCAGATATGACAATAGAAAGAAAAGCCTACATGATGTACTACATGTATCTTCTATTACCAAGAATCTATTGTCGATTGGACAGATGACAGAACCAAATTTGCAAGAATCTAGTGTCGGTTGATAGATGATTTCAACTGATACACATGGCTGTGCATTCGGAAGTACAAGGATGAGGTACTCGATGTCTTTAAGCAAATGGGTTTATAGAGAGAAATGCAAGTCAAATGGTTCGTTGGAAATGTATAAAGCCCGACTCATTGCAAAGGGATATGCACAAAAATACAGCCTAGATTATGAGGAGACTTTTAGCTTGGTTGCCAAGATGGAAATGATGAGAATAGTCATTGCATTAGTGGCTTCTAAGGGCTGAATATTATGAAAAGTGGATGTCAAAAATGCATTCATGAATGGTGACTTGCTTGAAATATATAGAGTAGCGTGAGGGTTATGTATACAACTTGAGGTGTATATGGATGCTAGCTAGCAATCCCATCTATCATGGTAGATCCAAACACACAGAGATTCATTACGATTTCATCAAAGAAATGGTACTTGCAGGACAGATTGATTTGCTTCATGTGAAGACACAAGACCAGGTAGACGAGATCTTTACCAAATCACTTGGTAAAGAGAAATTTGTTTGTTTCATGGATCTACTTGGAGTACAGTAACTAATCTGAGCTCAAGAAATGGAGTTTAAGAAGGGGGAGGATGAGCTTGATTCTTTTGATCTTAAAACACCTCCATCCATTGAAATTGAGGGTGAAGACAAAAAAGAAGAGATAGAAGATAACTTAGACGTAGGTAAAAACAAAAAGAAAGAAGTAGAGCTTAGAGACACTACCACTCCCTATATAAGGGTTTCTGGCTCCAACACCATGGTATAACTCTTACAGATGTCCAAATGCTCCCCCAAAAAGACTTGAACAATTTTGGAATAAGCTGGAGTGAGCAGAAGATCAATGGGACTTATTCATACCTCAAGGTCCTGACTATAATGAAAGCTTGAAGTGAAGCTCTTCTTCTTGGACCTGACAAGTGATAAAAAAGCTCCTTGAGTAATACTTTTTTGAATTGATTATATCTAGCTTTTGCAATCACAAGCTCTTTTTTTTCTTGGGCCTAAGCAAGTGATGAAAAAGCTCCTTGCGAAATATCTTTTTGAATTAATTATATCTTGCTTTTGCAATCAAAGGATTCAGTTTTTTTAAAAATAATATGATACACAATTTTTAGACATTAGATGTAGCTGACATTGGCAAATGAATTATGCAAGAATATGCTCTGCCACCTATTTTTCCCCCCTCTGTAAAACTGTCGCTATTTGCGTCACAAATTTACTCTGCAACCATCGCTATTAGCATCGCTGTATGCGTCGCTATTAGCATTGGGTTAGCGACGCAAATGGCAATGCTAATAGCGACGCAAATAGCGACGAATCGATCGCGTCGGTAATAGCGATGCAAATAGCGATGACGGAGGTAATTTTTTCCATGAATAATTTCGTCGCTTTAAACGTCACTATTGGGTCTATATGTTGTAGTGATGGATGCTGTTATATTTCTAAGTGGTAATATATGATACTTAGGCATTGTATTTCTAAGTGGTAATATATGATACTTTAGTAACCTGAAAAAAATCATAAAACACCTTGAAAAAACACAAATTTTTTTAATGATAGTGCCGAAAATAAATCAACAAAGTGTACGTACAAGGTACCTAATCAACTTGGTCACACTCGCATCACTCCACCCATACTTTGCTTGCACACTTAGGAGTATAAGCAGTGTCTTTAGGTGAGATACTCGGCACCCATTATATAATGGTATGGATGCTTCCTCTCTAAGCGGATCAGAAGTCTTGACATCCATGGACATCAATGCATCGATCATTACCTCCATCTCACGCTCCAAGATTGTAGGTAAGTCTTGAACGCTGCCTATCTCCTCTGGTATTGACGGTAAAGATTGGGTAATACCTTCCAAGTGGTGGATTGGCTAAGGCAGTCCATCCATCGCACACCCACAAACTCCTCTTATTGGCCGCAAAGAGTGTACTCCTCCTTGGGACGAGACGTTACCTCCATGGATAGAAAATTTTCCAACCACACCTTATCTTTTTGTATATGGTATTCAATTAGCTTGCGAATACAATGCATGATTGATATAAACTTTTCTTACCGTTTACTCAAAATCTAAGATCATGTGATCAATGATCTCAGATTGAAACTCGGAAAAGCGTCATACATGTTCTATAGACAATCAACATTTTCGTCTAATTGCCAGCTTACATTGAGAGTAAGGACATGGGACACGCTGATTAAGATACGCCTTGTGATCTTGAACATCACGACCTTCATCATTTTCTATTTTGTCTACATTACCACAAACAAATTATTTTTGTTATATGTTGTTTTTCCTTTCTTAAATTGTATGAGAAGGGATTTTTTTCTCTTGTAACTCAACAAAAATTGACATATGTAAAGTCTCCACCCACCCTTAAATTAACGTATGTTAGAGTGTTTCCCGTCTTGTGATATTGCACTGAACCTCACCGGACCTCGCCACCACTCTCTTTTTGTTTTTCATCCATTCATTCTCTCCTCTCCTTCTATCTCTCTCTCTTTTTCTCTTTCTTTATTATGCTGTATGTTTATTCCCTCTCTCTCGTTCCTTCTTACTTTTTCTCTTCCTCTCCCTCTCTCTTTTCCTTTAACAAAACATATCTCTCTCTCTACTACCAGTTTGCTTTAACAAAACATGTCTCTCTCTCTACCACTACCACCACCACTACCACTACAATAAACAAGAAAATAAGAAGAAGAAGAAAAAAAAAAACAACTACTACTACTACAACAAATAAGAAAAGAAGAAAAAACTACTACTACTACCACTACTACAACAACAAAAACAAACAAGAAAACTAAACAACAATAAACAAGAAAAAAAAAACTATTACTACAACAACAATAACAAATAAGAAAACCACTACTACTACTACAACCACGACTACGAGGACTACAACTATGACAAACCACTACCACTACCACTATAATAAACAAGAAAAGAAGAAAAAACAACAATAGCAACAACAACAACAACTACTACTACTACTACTACAACAACAACAACAACAACAACAACAACAACAACAACAACAACAACTACAACTACAACTACCACTACCACTACCACTACCACTACCACTACCACTACCACTACCACTACCACTACCACTACCACTACCACTACTACTACTACAATAAGCAAGAAAATAAAAAATACTACTACTACTATAACAACAACAAACAAGAAAACTACTATTGCTACTACTAGTACTACTACTACAATCATGACTATAACAACTATGACCACGACTACAACTACAACAACAACTCTCTCTCTCTACTACTACCACTACCACTACTACTATCACTACAATAAACAATAATAGAAAAAAAATCAACAACAATAATAAAAACAACAAACAAGAAGAGAAGAAAATACTACTACTACTATCACTACTACAATAACAACAAATAAGAAAACTAAACAACAATAAACAAGAAAAGAAAAAAAAACTACAACAACAACAATAGCAACAAACAAGAAAACCACCACTACTACTACTACTACTACAACCACGACTACGACTATGACAAACCACTACCACTACCACTATAATAAACAAGAAAAGAAGAAAAGACAATAACAATAAAAACTACTACTACTACTACTACTACTACTACTACTATTACTCCGATTACTACTACTACTACAATAAGCAAGAAAATAAAAAATACTACTACTACAACAAACAAGAAAACTACTATTGCTACTACTAGTACTACTACTATAATCATGACCATAACAACTATGACCACGACTACGACTACCACAACAACTCTCTCTCTGATCAACTACTACCACTACCACTATTACTATCACTATAATAAACAAGAATAGAAAAAAAATCAACAACAACAACAACAACTACTACTACAACAACAAACAAGAAAAGAAGAAAATACTACTACTACTACCACTACTACAACAACAACAAATAAGAAAACTAAACAACAATAAACAAGAAAAAAAAAACTACAACAACAACAATAACAACAAACAAAAAAACCACCACCACTACTACTACTACTACTACTATAACCACGACTATGAAGACTACGACTACCACAACAATAAACCACTACCACTAAAATAAACAAGAAAAGAAGAAAAACAACAACAACAAGTACTAGTACTACTACTATAATAACAACAAACAAGAAAAGAAGAAAAAACAACACAATAAACAAGAAAAGAAGAAAAAACAACAACAAGTACTACTACTACTACTACAATAACAACAAACAAGTACTACTACTACTACCACAACAACAACAAACTAGAAGAGAAGAAATTAAACAACAACTACTACTATGACTACCACTACCACTACTACTACTACAACTACCACAACAACAACAAACAAGAAAATAAGAAATTAAACAATAACTACCACTACCACTACCGCACCGCTACCACTACAACCACAAAATAAACAAATAAGAAAATAAAAAATTAAACAAAAACTACCACTACCACTATTACGCTTACCACAACAACAACAAACTATAAAAAAGAAGAAGAAGAAATAAAACAACAACAACAATAACAAAAACCTCTTCCTCCCTCTCTCTCTCTTTTCCTATTATGTTTAATGTTTTCTCCCTCTCTCTTTCGTTCCTCTCCCTCTCTTTCTCTCTTCCTCTTCCTCTCTTTCCCTCTTCCTCTCCCTCTCTTTCTCTCTTTTCCTATTATGTTTAATGTTTTCTCCCTCTCTCTCTCGTTTCTTCTTTCTTTTCTCTCTTCCTCTCCCTCTCTTAGTACACATGATTTTTAACAAAAACAATTTAAGAAAAAGATAATTAACAAAAACAAAGCAAGAAGGAACAATGCACTCACCGTACTTTCTCATTGCTCTCTAATGAATGGCAGTTCTTCTCATTGACAAGCCTGATATAAGTAATTAGCGGCAAGCCACAGAAACCTTACAATTAGTAGCAAGCATTGCAATATGTATCTTGTAATTTCTCTACGTACTTGAAGATGATAAAAAATACTTCTTTTTTATTATGGAAAATTCAATTTAGCTTTAAACTTGACTATTGATTCTTGAGTATGCACGTGTGCGCATGATAAAAACCATAGAATTACGAAAACACATTGAATCATCACGCAAATTAAGAATGTTACAGTGAATGATCCATCTCATCTTCAATGAGAACAGCCCTTGCTAAACTATCTACTTCTAGGTCTATGTTACCAAGAGGTAACGAAACAAATAAGTCTATCCCACTATCAGATGTGTTGCTATATTGCTCAATAACTTCATCAATATCATCGACAATCACATTATTGTCTTCTTTTGCATTTCCTTGAACATCCTCGCGAGGTTCATCTTATACTATATCACACATATCATCCATTATGGTGTCATCATGCACATCATCATTAATTGTTGGATTGTCATGTTCTATCTCCATGTCGGTAATATTACCATATATTGGTTTTGAACGATTAGATATAGGGATGACATACCACCATCAGTTATTGTTTACCATTGGATGATACAAAACCTGTATTTGAAAAACAAAAGCAAAAAACTTAAGTACTTATTATATTGTGTATATTTATCACATGTATACATATGAAAAAATTAGCCTTTGCATATATACCTACTCGAATTGTTGAGATAGTACTAATGTGTCATTCTTATTTTAGTGAAATTTTGTAGAGTCAATGATTACAAAACCCCTTGGATGACGTCTGATTATGCAATGCTCACCATTTGTTACCACTTCTTTAAACCACTTCACATCCAGTTTATATATAAAGAATCGTCTGAAGTCAAGCTTCAAAATATCTTGGATCAAGCCACAATAACCTTCCATGGTACCATTGGCATCCTCGAAGTGAGCAAGGACACCACAATCTTGGGTATTTCTCTTTGCATCTAGACCTTGAGTTCGAAGATGTTTACCCTCACACCAAAGTGCATTGAATAATGTGCATTAGTAGTAAAAGATAAAAGATCAAACATGTCAATTATTTATATAAAATTAAACTTATAGAAACAAATTAATTGATAGTATGTCTCACCTTTGATAAGCAACCTCGTGCGTATTCCCACTCTTCTTGAGATATATGAATTTCCTTCTCTTTTTCCATTCTCTCCATTTCCTCATGTAACCAATCTATATTAATATGACGTGGGAGCGCATTTAGATTATCTGGAAATGAGACATTACGTCCATATCTAGTACAAAATTCTTGTCTTTCACTTTTTCTTCTTGCCCTTGCTTCATTATATAGTGTCACCCATTTGCTCATAACATCACTATTGAGCACACAAAAACTATTTAACTTACGAAGTTCTTCTTTTGTTAGCACTTTACTCATTCCTTTTCCTTGAGGTACTATAGAGGTCATCCTCAAGTCTTCATCATATTTCCATAGTCGTGGTAGTTGAGAGGGATCCACTTCAGCAAGATATCATGGTCGTCAGTCTCTACTCTTCTTGAAGACTCTGCCTCCTCGCGTCGACGTTTTGCAGCCTCTCACGCCCAGGAGGGAGCATATATGCTTTTGATGGGTCTATTTCTTTAGTTTTACAATTCAGTACAGATCTTCTGAGCAAGTTGGAAGATTATATCCATGGAAAAACTGTTGTTTCATGCCGTTTGTGAGTATCTTGAGAAGCACTCCTCACAGTTTACTCTTCCAGCATTCCTTCTTCTTCTCCGCCCATGCGTTGCAGGTCAGCAATTAAAGCAAGTGTTGATCATCAAGGTAATTGAGTATGCAGAGAATCAGAAGAAGTTTCCAACTAGAAAAAAGCTAATAAGAGGACTAACCATACTAGAAAAAGCTAATAAAAGGCATCCTGCTCAACCACAAAAGGAAGTTTCATGTACGTTGATATATAATTCCCGTAACATAGACTAGTAATCTTAGTGGTAAAAAAAACAATGAATACCAATTATTTTTCTCGGTCCCATTCTTCATACAAGCTGAGGTGTGACATTGCAATTCGACGTGCTCGAAAAATACACCCTCGACAACGAACACACTTGCATTTAATTTTTTGTCGTAGCCATGCATCTCGATTATGAAGACGCAATGTTTCATCCTCACTTGAGAATGTGCTCATTGACTCATCATGGTGCGCAGATCGGTCGCAGATAGCTCACGTAGTGAATCCCTGAAGGTTCCCAAGAACAATGAACTCTACCTTTTTGCACAAAAAACAATGTAAAAGCATGCACGACAAGAGGCAAGAGACAAATTGGGTTCAATCTCCCCCATGCCTTGTGTGAGCGCTTCACAAAGCATGTATTTAATGTATATTTTCAATCTTCATGCTCAATAATAGCCCAATTTACAAAAATATGACAAGCTTTTAGCTTTTGAGTTTGCTTTCTACAAAAATAGGAAAATAAAGCTAATGGACGGTGCCCATAGAGTCTGGCACGCCCAATCTCAATGTCCAAATAGAAATAACATATCCGGGCGCATAAACACATACAAAATAATAATCAATAATCGATGTCTCAATAGACATAACAAAATATAGGCGTGGCGCCTATCAAAATATAGTCCAAAGGTCGAATACTCGCTAGACTCCAATGCTTTCCTCTGCCACTGCTGCTATCTCTACACATCAACTGAAGCATTCACAATCGTTAGTAAAATAATACAATTAAACCGACAAAAGTGAATACCTAGCAGTCTTCAGCTACATAAATAAATCAACTGGTTAGAAATAAATCCTAACCTTAATTTATTACGAGTGCGCACTCCAAACTCATAAACGTTTATTAATTTAATATGCATTTTAGGGAATCACCCGCTATGGAATCACCCATGTACACACTAAATTAATGAAACGCCCGAAAAAGACAGGCGTCCCCATCAACTTCTCGCACAAAGAATCCTCTTTGTGTATGAGCCCCGGTCATCTAAGTTTACGGAATCCACCATAAAACCTCACGGAATCCACCGTGGAATATGCCTCTTGGCATCATACCCCCGGGGTGGGATAGCAATTGACCTCAATTGCTATTAGCTCAATGTGGAGCTAACAGAGTGGGGAAAGCATTTAAGTCTCTAGCGTGCATCCATTGTGCTTCCTCTATAGGATGGTTCTTAAATTTTACTAGATATCTAGAATACCTTCGGCCAGTTCTAGTGGTCATGTAGTCAGTGTCTATGATGGCTTCTGGTTCAAGTATTTCAGTCTCTTCTTCTAATAAAGGTGGGTTTTCATAAACAGGGTGGATAGGTAATTGGCCTCTAAAGGGTCTCAATAAACTAATGTGAAATGTATTATGAATTTTCCAGTGAGATGGCAATTCTAACTTGAAGGCATTGTCATTAATCTTATGAATGATTCTAAATGGTCCATAGAATCTAGGAGCTAATTTGACAACTGGGTGTCTATCTACACTTTGCAGTCTACACTTTTCTATTCTAAGACAAACATAATCATCAACTTTGAAATTCATGGCTTGTCTTTTCTTGTTGGCTTGTTTGGTATATGATTGTTGGGCTTTAGCAATCATATCCTTAACTTCATCAAAAATACTGTTGTGCATAGTAGCGATATCATCAGCACTCTGAATTCTATTAGACAAAGATGCAACAGGTGTAGATAATCTATATCCATAAATGACTTCAAAAGGTGCTTTCTTTGTAGATGTGTGCGGTGTATTGTTGTATGCAAATTGTAATAAATGCAAATGAGTATCCCATATCTGAGGTTTAGAGATAGTATATGCACGTAAAAGATCTAAAATGGTGCTATTTGTGGCTTCTGTTTGTCCATTTGTTTCTGGATGAAATGCAGATGAGAAAACAATCTTTGTGCCTAGATTTGCAAACAGTGTGATCCAAAAATTGTTACAAAATCTAGAATCTCGATCTGAAATAATCACTTTTGGCAATCCATGGTTAGTAAAGGTAGTTTTCAAAAATAACTGTGCTGCTTGTGATGCTGTTTAAGTTTTCTTACATGCAATGAAATATGCTTGCTTACTAAATCTATCTACAATTGTCCAAATCATGTCATGGTTAGATTTAGTATTTGGTAAACCAGTAATGAAATCCATAGATATATGTTCCCAAGGTTTAGATGGAATAGACAAAGGCATTAGTAATCCATACTGTTTACCATGATGTCTCTTTATTCTTTGACAAATCAAACATTCAGAAACGAAATTAGATACATCTGCATCCATATGCGGCCAATAAAAATCTTCAGTTAACATGCGTAATGTAGATATGATATCTCTATGACCTTGATATGGGGGACAATGAATTTCATTCAAAACAAAAGATCGGAATGGAATAGTAACACACAGTCTCTTTTCAAAAAACATAAATCCATCATTATATGATAATGAATCAACATGAATGAAATTATTTTGAACTAATTTTTGCCAATCAGAATGAAAAGTAATATCTTGGTGATATGTGTCTTTCATAGCAATCAAAGAATCAAAAGATATGATGGAAATGTTATGAATTGCAAGTCTTCTACTCAATGCATCAGCAACTACATTTTCTTTTCCAGGTTGGTATTGAATGATAGGATGGAAACTTTGAATGAAGGAAGCCCATTTGATATGACGGTCAGAAATTTGGGATTGGCTAAGTAGATGTCTAATGCTTTGCTGGTCGGTCTTTATCATGAATTCTGAACCCATTAAATAATGCTTCCATTGTTTTAATGCTTGTACAACTACTAATAGTTCTTTGTCATAAGTGGAATATTTGAGCTCGGAGGGTTTCAGCTTAGAACTAGAATATGCTATTGGATGGTTGTCTTGCATTAATACAACTCCTATTCCTGATCCGCTAGCATCGGTCACAACTAGAAAGAATGGTCTGTTAAAGTCAGGCAATTGTAGAACAGGGGCATTAGTTAATGCACGTTTAAGTAAGTCAAAGGATTTCTGCTGATTTTCAGTCCATTGATAAACAATTCCTTTCTTAAGAAGTTTGGTTAATGGTAAAGCAAGTAATGAGAAATTACGTACAAACTTCCTATAGAAACTAGTAAGACCAAGGAATGAGCGTAATTCGTGTACATTTTTAGGAACAGGCCAATGCAATATTGCATCAATTTTCTTAGGATCAACTTTAATTCCTTCTTTTGATACAATATGTCCTAAATATTCAATTTCCGTCTTAAAGAATTCACTCTTTTCAGGATTTGCAAACAATTGATTTTCTTTCAGTAATTGAAAAACTAATGATAAATGCTCATAATGCTCTTTTTCACTTTGACTAAACACCAAAATATCATCAAAGAAAACAATCACATAATATTGATATTTCAGAAAAATACGGTTCATCATTCTACTGAAAGTAGTAGGTGCATTAGTTAATCCGAATGGCATGACTAAGAATTCGTAATGGCCAAACTGTGTTCTGAATGCAGTCTTAAATATGTCGGATCTATCTAACCTCACCTGATGATATCCAGACTTAAGGTTTATTTTACTAAATATAGAAGATCCTTGCAGTTTGTCCATAAGGTCATCAACTCTAGGTATAGGATATCTATTCTTTACAGTGATCTTATTTAATGCTCGGTAGTCAATACACATACGATAGGTATTATTCTTTTTCTTGACTAAGAGTACAGGTGCACCGAATGGGGAACTGCTAGGTCGAATTAGGCCTCTATTTAGTAATTCTTCAACTTGAGTCTGGATTTCTTTTTGCTCTATTTGATTGTGCCTATATGGTGCTTTGCAAGGTGGTTGTGTGCCAGGTATTAGATCAATCTTATGGTCTTCTGGACGTGAAGGTGGTAAACCTGGTGGTAGGTCTTCTGCAAAACAGTCCTTAAAATATGCAAGAAATTCCTTATGCCTAGGGTGTATATGATTTTCCTTTGCGTGCAATTCATTCACCCAAATGAGATATGATTTAGTATTCTTGCGTAGTGCATGTTTTGCTTGAGTATGCGAAAGCAGTGGAAAAATATGAGATGCATGCATACCATATAATGTAATAGATTTTCCTTGAAAATTAATATTCATTGTGTGCGTGGAATAATCTATATTTGGATTATGTTGGTGTCTCCATGGCATTCCTAGAATAATGTCACTTGATTGTAATGGGACAACTAAGAAATTTCTTCTTTCAATGTATGGACCAATTTGAATTTCTAAATCTTGTACTTCTTGTGTACCATTGTACCTAGTGCCTAAAAATGCAGCTTTTATGCGATAATGCGTAGGTACAGTATGCAATTTCAATTCCTTTACCAATTTTGCTGAAATAAAGTCATGGGTACTACCATCATCATATAAAATAGTTCTTTCTTTTCCATGCACCATACATTTCATAGTCAACAATGAATGTGGAGTAGGCATACCTGGTATAGTGTCGGAAGTAGTAGTAGTATCATCCTCTTCCTCAGTGAAATCCGGCATATCCTCATGCTCGTCTTCATCCATGGCTCCAAGGTAGTTGATATGTGCTGGTGGCTTCTTTGAATGACAATTTGCTGCGAGATGCCCTGGCTGGTGACACTTGTAGCATACTATTGGCTTGGCTTTGGTCACATTATTTGCAATGGCTGGGAGTCTGGGTACATTTGGATTTGCTTGTGGAATAGGCTTAGGATTTGGATTGACAGTGGATGGTAATGCAGGTGGTTTAGGCCAATTCTTGCGGAAAGATGGTGATGAGAAACGACCTGGATTAAACCTTCTGAAATTGGAATTGAATTGTTTAGATCCATAATTACCGTTAGCTTGGAATTGTTGTGGTCGTCGATCTCTTCCACATAACTTATCTTCAGTGTCGTGAGCTAAGGAGATGGCGTCTTCAAAGGTAGCAGGCTTGAACACGTTCACTTGAGCGTAGTAATGTCCAAGAATTCCAGACATATACTTCCGCTTATGTGTCGTCTCTGGTACGTCTTCAAGCATACGTAGCTGTAGGAGTGCATTCCAAAAACGCTCTGTATATTGTGGAATAGGCTCACGATCTCGCTATTGAAGTAAATCCCATTGCTTGATAGCCTTCTCATGAAATTGCGGTGGAAGGAAATTTTGCATGAATTTCTTCTTGAAATCTTCCCAAGTAGCAGGACATTCTATGCTCTTGCGGACTACGGTCCACCAAAGTGATGCTCTGTCTATCAGATGATTAGTAACACACTTGATTTTATCTTTTTCAGGATAATTTTCCTCATGGAAATAGTCATCAAACTGGCTAATGAATGATAAAACAGTCTTTCCTTCTCTTATGCCATTGAAAGTGCGAAACTTGAAACTTCGTTTACTTATCTTGGATTCCTTGCGAATGGTTTGTGCTTCAAGAGTGGCGTCGATGGTACGTCGAATCAAATCTTCAGCTTGAGGCTCTTCTTTATCGCTGGACGCTCTTTGAAGTTTTGTCAATTGCGCTTGCAATGCTTGCCTAGCCCTTCGCTCTTCTTCCAATTGTAGCATGATTAGATCCAGCTTTTGTTCCATGGTAGGCTCAGGTAGGTCGTCTTCAGCCATAGAATCATCCATATGTGGGGTAGGCATCCTGTAAAACTCAACAAACCTTTCTCTCTCAAAATCAGGTTAGCGGGATGAGCGTAGCTCAAATTTGGGGTTACAAGGCTATGTATTTTTGAGTATTTCTTTGTATATTTTCTAAAAATCTGCAATATTTCTATCTCCGTTTGCTGAAATTACTTCAACGAACTTGTAGATAGATAGAACAGCTTGCTCGAACAACTTTCCAGTTTAGAGTTTTTGCATACGAACAAGTCTTCTAGGAGTTTTAAGCACTAGTCAGTTCTGATTTAGTCTGACTTGCAGAGTTGCAGACTTAGCAGACTTGCAGAGTTGTTGACTTGCTGAACTTAGGCCGACTTGCAGAACTTGCAGAACTTGATTTCAATTGACTTGTAGAACTTGACTTCAGAAGTGCGGGACCTGGAGTATATCGATTTGTCTGCCCTGTGTAACTTGCAGAAAGCCTTAAGCTTAAGTGATTAAGCTTAAGCTTAATAAGCTTAATGGTGGACTAGCAGGCGGCGTAATTTTTTTTGTGGGGGGGGCCGTTTTTTGGCCGCGCGGAAATTTCGGGGCCACACTCTGACATGCCGAGGTGATTTGGAAAAGCCTTAAGCTTCCTTTAAGCTTATAAGCTTTGTAATTAAGCTTTTAATTGAGAAGATTAAGAATTTTCTCACGGTTTTTTCAACGACTTGTTGGTGGAGATGTATGCGTGATCCTCCGCCTGCAGAGCCTGGTCCTTCGCGATCTGACAGTGGAAATAGGGGTTCTTGATCGCCAGAAGTCTGCCTGTATCGAGGGTTCGCGACGAGATTGACTGTAGAGCCCGTTTGTTCCTGGAGCTCCGCCTTCGCCCGAGATTGGTAGCGATTGGAAGCTCTTGATCTCTGCTCCGCTCTGATACCACTGGTACACAGATCGATCGCAGATAGCTCACGTAGTGAATCCCTGAAGGTCCCCAAGAACAATGAACTCTACCTTTTTGCCCAAAAAACAATGTAAAAGCATGCACGATAAGAGGCAAGAGACAAATTGGGTTCAATCTCCCCCATGCCTTGTGTGAGCGCTTCACAAAGCATGTATTTAATGTATATTTCCAATCTTCATGCTCAATAATAGTCCAATTTACAAAAATATGACAAGCTTTTAGCTTTTGAGTTTGCTTTCTACAAAAATAGGAAAATAAAGCTAATGGACGGTGCCCATAGAGTCTGGCACGCCCAATCTCAATGTCCAAATAGAAATAACATATCCGGGCGTATAAACGCATACAAAATAATAATCAATAATCGATGTCTCAATAGACATAACCAAATATAGGCGTGGCGCCTATCAAAATATAGTCCAAAGGTCGAATACCCGCTAGACTCCAATGCTTTCCTCCGCCACTGCTGCTATCTCTACACATCAACTGAAGCATTCACAATCGTTAGTAAAATAATACAATTAAACCGACAAAAGTGAATACCTAGCAGTCTTCAGCTACATAAATAAATCAACTGGTTAGAAATAAATCCTAACCTTAATTTATTACGAGTGCGCACTCTAAACTCATAAACGTTTATTAATTTAATATGCATTTTGCATAAATCACCCGCTATGGAATCACCCGCTATGGAATCACCCATGTACACACTAAATTAATGAAACGCCCGAAAAGGACAGGCGTCCCCATCAACTTCTTGCACAAAGAATCCTCTTTGTGTATGAGCCCCGGTCATCTAAGTTTACGGAATCCACCGTAAAACCTCACGGAATCCACCGTGGAATATGCCTCCTGGCATCACATCAACATGCACCGCACTAGGTGATGATGACGACATGATTAAACCTAATTCATGACAACATCAAATTAAAATATTTGTCATTCATATGTTTACATAAGATCTCAATTTTAAATACACAAAAATCATCATAAATACATTAAAACTTATTATAAGAATTCACTATTAAAACTTATCTTAAAAACAAAAAATTATGATAAAGCCTAAATGTGCATCTATATTCGCGTTTACCTACGCGTCTATATTAGCGTCTATATTCGCGTCTATCCTCGCATCTATCTGAACAATAGACGCGCATATACACGCAAAAATAGACGTACACGTCAAAATTCAAACCATACTTAAATCATTTCTTTTCAAACTGCACCTTTTCTTTCCTGCGTTTTTTGCGGTTCTGAAGTTTGAGTTTAGCCGACATGCAGTCTCTTCATACCTCACCTAGTCTCTTCATGCCTCACCTCCTCATGACTCACCTCTTCTTTCATTTCAAACACACAAGAAGGGAAAAAGGAAAGCCAAGGAGAGGAAGAAAGAGAGAACAAGAGAGAGGAGAACAAGAAGAAGCAGCAAGCAAGCATCAAGGGAGGGTAACTTACCAAGGAGAGGAAGAAGGAGAAGAAAGAAGCGCCACCACCCGCCACACCAAACACCCAAGGTGAGTCTCTCTCTTTCTCTCTCTCTCTCTCCCTTCTTTTCAAACTGCGCCGAAGCTTGAGTTTAGCCGACATGCAGTCTCTTCATGCCTCACCTAGTCTCTTCATGCCTTACCTCCTCATGACTCACCTATTCTTTCATTTCAAACACACAAGAAGGGAAAAAAGAAAGCCAAGGAGAGGAAGAAAGAGAGAATAAGAGAGAGGAGAACAAGAAGAAGTAGCAAGCAAGCATCAAGGGAGGGTAACTTACCAAGGAGAGGAAGAAGGAGAAGGAAGAAGCGCCACCACCCGCCACACCAAACACCCAAGGTGACTCTCTCTCTCTCTCTCTCTCTCTCTCTCTTTGTTTCTCTCTTTCTCTCTCTGCTCTGTCTTTGTATTTAGGATTTGTGATTCCATTATTTATTGCATTTTGTAAATCATCAATGGCGGTCGTCGGGCTAAAATCAACCGACCGAGCGCGTCTACATTTCAGTGTAGACGCAGATATAGATGCGAAAAATGTTTCCTCTCATAGCGTCTGAGGGCGCATCTTAGAGCGCATGCAGAGAATTGACTTGGAATGTGCGTCTAACAGCGCATATGTGCTGCATCTTAGATGCAAATATAGATGCGCTGGACAGAAGATTGACTTTGGCAGCGTGTTTGAGGGTGTGTCTAACCTGCAATTTAGACGCGGGGATACACATGCCAGGTCTCCCAGTTCTGATAGTAAACAATATATTTTTGCAATGATGAATGTGACCAATCCCATGTTTGTGTTTATCAGTTTTCTTGTTTATGAGAAGCATTAGCACTTAAGTTTTATGCTCAATGTCTAAAGAAAGCTCTTTGAAAATGTAGGTAATATATGATTTTTTAAATGCAAATAAATTTGTCTTTTTCCTTTGTTTTTTTTTGCAGATGTCATATCCTGGTTCAACTAGCAATGACCTGGATTTGGATCGCATGAATGATACATTGGCATCATTTGGCAAGGGGGTCAATGCATTTTTTGGAGGTTTTCCTAGCAGGGAAGACTTCATTGGAGAGATGACCAGACACCTTGGCCGCTCTCCCATAGCGGACGAGGTGTTCAGTGTCATGTCTGTAACGCCTTTGATGTCTTTGCCTAGAACTACTTCCCAAACTCCACATGTAGGTACTCCACATGCAGGTACTCCACCTGCAGCACATATACGTGCATCGGCTAAAGCATAAGCATCTGCAGAAGCACGTGCATCTAGCGAGGCAGAGGGTAGTCGACAGAGAGGGAGGAGGGAGAGTCGAGGGGGAGGATAAGGCTTGTGTGGGGGTTGCCTAGGAGGTGGCGAGCGATCACCCTCACCAGTAGATCACGTAGAGGAGGATGTACGCCAGTACTATAGAGTTACAGATGCTGGTGGCATCTTTCATGATGATAAAGGAAGGGATGTAATGGCATGCATGAGGAGCGTCGTGCATGCGATGTATAAAGATTGTTTCATTGCCTTCAAAAATCAGAAAAGCGGCTTGTGGCAGGAGGTGTTGAGGGCAGTCCATAGGAGGTACCCAAATCCTGAGGATCAGCGATTCTTGGATGATTGGGGATGCACAAAAGTGAGGGATATGCTTCACAACAAAAGATCCCACCTCATGACATGGGCCAGGGACTCACTGTGGAGGCAGGAGGAGGGGCGTGGAGCCTATACCCAACCACCTATGTGCCACCGCATAGAGTGGAAGAAAGCCAAGAAGAAAGCAGCAGAGAAAGTGAAGAGTTGCGAGCACGCAGAGACGCGACGGATCCAAATGGAAACCATGGGATTGTCGCATTACGGATCGGGCGGCAGAGAGTCATGGGAGGCAGAGTTTGTAAGTATATTTTGATTTTTAGTTTCTTAAAATTTATATTTCTTTCAATTCTTTATATATTTTATTCTAATATATTGTGACTCATAATTGTATTTATATATCATAATTGTTTTGCGGACTACTATCGTTGGTAGGATACCTACTCCTAGAGAGGTAGGTTACCATCGAGGCCATAACCGCGTAGCCACATGGCTTCACTTCTATGAGGAGGGTCTCATCACTGAGGACCAATACAACCAGGCCATGAGGATTCTACAGCCAGAGGAGGTATGTTTTTCTTACTTTCCTATTAAAAGTATAGCTAATTATAACTTTTTCTCCACCATGTCTATGTAAGCAACCTTGATCTTTTGTGTGTGTAGGGGAACCCGGATGTGGAGCATAGCCAGGAGGGGGATAGCGAGACTAGTAGCCATGGTGGTACTAGCAAAGATGTTTCTTCTTCAGATTCGTAGAGGAGCACCATACCTCCTCATGAGGCCTTCTTTTCTTGTATATGTATGATCCATCTTTGAGCCTACTGCTTGCAGCCACGCTTTAGGTCGCAAGCACTTAAACTTCCCATGTAAATGCTTTTGATCTATAATGAATACATGGACTTTTATTTTCAATTCTCGTGTACGTAAGATACATTGTCTTTTTCCCAAATGCATAATTTGATGTATGGGAGGGGGGAAAAAAAAAACCAGAGAGCATGTGGTTGCTTTTTGGTTTTTTCTTGCAACCACATGCTCTCTGGTTTTTTTTTCCAGTTTTGTTTTGCGCATTTATCCATGCGTCTAAATTGTAGATAATCCGTGTTTATACGCGCGTCTACAATGCAGATTACACGCACTTATACACGCGCTTCATAATTCAAATTTAAAAAAGAAATTAAATATCTTTTTTTTTTAAATGAGATTTTTTGTTTTCCGTTCGCGTCTACCAATGCTTGTAAAAGCGCGTCTACCAGCGTGTCTATATGCGCGTGTATATGTGCGTCTATTACGCATCTATTTTTGCGTGTAAATTTGTTGATACATGCGATTATAGACGTGAAATGGTAGACGCGCAAATAGACGAGCGGATAGACGCGCCCGTAAGATTTTCTCTATATTCAAAAATCGTGTCTAAATGTGCATCTATGAGGCCTTTTTGTTGTAGTGATAAGGCATCTAATTATGTATTAGGTAGTAGCTTTAGGTGACTTGAAGGCATCTTTTTTTGAGTCCCAATGTTCTAAATAATAAAAAATGGGACTTGAAAGTTTCTCAAATTTACCAAAATTGTGTTCTTTGGATTAATGCTAAAGTTAATGCAATCTTAATTCCGAACCAAGAGAAGAATGCACGAGCCTCATCTACATCTAGTTCTCCTCTCTTATTTGTAACCTTGCCTATAAAACAATAGTAGCAAAAGACCTATTCCAAGAGAAATTTGCATACTACATACATCGTCTTAGTGTCTAGAGCTCTTTCTTCCACCTAATTATTCAAATCCTCGTGCACAAGCATGAGGTATCCCATTTGCAAAAGTTTTTAATGCATGGTGACTAAATCTACTACCCATTTGTAATAAAGAGATAAAGGATAGACTATAACCCATCTCTATGTTTCACTATTGAATGCATTTGATAAGTGCCACATGATTCCACAAAGTGTGAAACATCATTATACATTCCCTGCTACCAATACCTTTGTTTAATCTTCTAAAATGTGTCCAAAACACCTCTATTCTTAGCCCACAAACTCTCATGAAACTCCTTTGTTACCTATACTTGCAAAGATCTATCACTTATGGCTCACAATGAAACCCCTTTATTCTTCTTTGCATGTTTCCAAAGATATCTATCTTTTGGAAAGAACCCACATATCTTTTTTTAATTTCTTTTATACTCCTCTTCAAACCATTCATCTCTCTTGGAAAATATGGAGATACTAATCCATTTTCAGTCATTCCCCTACATACAAGCCTTGTAAGATCACTTATAAAGTTGCAACACCTCAAGTGCTGTCTCTCTACAATCCAAGATTTATCCATCCATGGACAAACCTTATTTATTGTTGTATTCATTCTTTCAATAGATGTCATTGTTAGCTCATATATTTTACTTGTTGTATGTAATGTTATTTGTATTAATGAGTGTTATACTTACAATTATAGTAGCTGCCAATTCAGCCCCACTATTATATATATTTTCAGTAGTAAATTCACCCTCTTATTCATCATCTATCATCATATCTTTATTCTCATAGTGTGCTCCTAGACAACATGTTGAAAATCAAATTATTTCTCCTTGCAATGTAGTATAATTTATGATTTAGTGACTTTATATATGCAATCCACCTTAGCATGGCAATATCTAGAGTGATACAGCTGCAATCATCCCCAATAATGACAAATAATTTGTTTTAGTAATCACGTGTGTGCCTATAGAGTGCTCTTTCTTACATTTAAGGGCTATTATAAGGCCCATAGCTTCCTCTTCACTTATGGACACCTCATTTGTCTTTCATTTAATGCTTTTGCACCAAATCTAATTGCATATCGATTCTCTTCATTGTCATCTTGCCCAATCACCCATACAATACAAATAGGGCTAGTGTCCACTGTAATTACAGTAGGATTTCCCTTTCAATAATCAACCTTCCTCAATGTCAATGAAGATTTCAGTAGTTTCCTTGATTTCCTCATGGTTTTGGTGTGCTTTTTGTGCCAAAATAATTTCTCTCCCTTTTGTGATCACTAATACAAATCATCAACCATGTACCCAAAATGTGGTATCCATATGAGGTAAAAGACATATGCCCCTAAAAATAGTCTGACATCTAAAATGTTGGAATAGGTATCTTGCATTTTGTCTATCCCATTTATCTTTGCTGGAGAAGACTTTCCACCGCAAAGCTCCAATATCTGATTGACAATCAATACTTCTTCAACTCCAAAAAAAGACTTTTGGCCCAAAAGAGTCAAATGCACTTCCTCTAAGCAAAGCCAAAATCTTTTCACAAATTGGCTATATGACTGGGAACAAATGCTCTACAACCATGCCCATTCAACTCTTCATTCTTCTTATCCTATGTACAACTCTTTATTGGTACATCCTCTAAGAATGGGATAGTTAATTATGGTATGTAATCCCTTAAGACCTTGTTCGACACACACAAGTACTCCATCTCTAAGAAACAAAGTAATGATGGATTATATATCCTTCTTATTTACCATTCATGATATGCTCCACCCATCTAGTGTGAGTAAGTGGATACTATAGTCTGCAATCATCATATGCTTCAAATATTTCCACACCATGGATATGTGCACTTCCTCACAAAATTGGCTATTCCACAAAATAAAACCCTAGACCACACTTCTACCCAAGCCAAGTTGTTTATGGTTTGGGTAGAAAAAATTGATCTAGATTGTATGCCAATTCACACAAAACGTGGCCTTTCCTTTGCACAAAACTTGGCCTTTCCTTTCCTGTTGTGGCTTCCTCTAGTGTCATTACATCTTCCCTAGACTCTATTTTGGTCTCCAAAAAACAATCCACACTAGTAACAATATCATTTTGATTTCTATGACCTACAAATGCAGAAAGGGTGTATTCATAAAACAAAGTTTTACATACATTTGGTTGTATTTATAGAAAGAACATGCACACACACAAAGAGATATTTGCTTTACTAGCTTACTCTAAAGTTACCTAGCACACACAAGTGTCTTGCTTATTAGGCTCAGATATATGTAAAAGTATAATTTCTCGACGAGTAGTTAGGATAACATCATCACATGTCACGTAACTTTTTGTACAAGACGTTAGCATTCTACTGAAAAAGAGTTTTTCCCTAGAAAAGAGAGTTTGGCAACCATCTCTTAGCTCTGGGGGAAGGACTACGATATAAGAAAATTTTTATGTTCTCATGGTGAGGCGTGGAGTGGGGATGCCAACGAGGTGAGTCGCGCGAGAGACGACTAAGCCAGAGCTTTCGGACAGGTCGACCTGCTCTTAGCCGGCGACAACTCCCAATGGAACTCGACGATGCTCGCGCCGAGAGTCAGGCCAGGGCAGGAACTGGAAATGCTGGCTTCGAAAGTCCAATGCACTCCCTGATCGCCGGACAGGAGGAAGCGCTCAGGAAGGAACTGTGCCGGGCGGTCCCACAGCTTGGGGTCCCAGGCCATGGCCCATACATGCGCCATGATGCGAGTGCCCTTGGGGAGGTGGTAGCCGCCCATCACGCAAGCCTGGCTGGACATGCGGGGCGTCAGGAACGGCGCTAGCACGTGCAGGCGCAACGTCTCCTTCACTACAGCCCTCAGATACCCCAGCGCCGCCACGTCCTCTTCCTCCACCATTCTCTCCCTGCCCAACGCCTCGTCTGCCTCCTTCTGTAGCTTCACCAGCTCCTCTGGGTTGGCCATGAGCTCCGCCATTTTCCAATCCAATGTCGAACTTGCTGAATCAATCGCTCCCACAAGAAGCTCCTGCGAAAGCACGGGCCAAGGAGAATTAGAAGAACCACGAGTCTATTAGAAAGCATCCTGCAGTCTCCAATATATCGATGGCGACATATAGGAATTTGTGAAACCACGAGTACCTGGTGTAGCTGCTTCACCCTGTTCTTGTTGTCCAAGAGCACGCGTAGCAAGCTGCCAGCTGCCGCCTCTTCCCTGCACGCATCCACACCATAGATTTTATCCTGGCCCTGATCTAGCTCGTATTGCTTGATCAACTCCAGCAGCGTATCGACCTTCGCGCGGTGTTCATTGAGGGATCGCTTGGCTTTTATTGACGTATTCAACAAATACGTTATAAATTATTTTGTAATTAAGGAAATAACTGAAGCGTCAAGATGGCCGAGAGGTCACCCCGACAATGTATAACTGAATCAATGTGAATAAACAATACAATCGCTCGCACCTGTGCAGCGTGTTCCTGTGTATCGTGTTATACGCACTCTTTCTCTCTCTGTCTCTAGTACATTTTTGTATGTAGTTGTCTAAATGGTATCATTCGCTCTCACGACTACTAACCCTTTGGCTTTCTAGCGCTCTCATGCTTCCTGCTGTAGGTGCTGTTTCTTGATCTAATCCGGACTCTTCAAGAAGCCATGGCTGTAGCGAGTACTTCATCCAACATGTCCAAGTTTTATCAAATCGAAAAGCTTCAAGGATCCAATTATTTGCCTTGGAGTTTACGCATAAAGATGGTTCTCGAAAAGGCTGGAAATTGGGACATGATGAATGGTTCTGAACCTGACTTAGCAAAACAGCCAATTGTTCCTAGTGCCGCACCGCCTACTCTTGATGAGGTTGCTGCTTGAAGAAAGATCTTGAAGCTCGCACCAAAATCATCCTGCACCTTGGAGATCGTCAATTGCAATTGGTTCGCATGCTGGAAACCACCACAGAGATGTGGACTGCCTTGAAGACGCAATACCAACAAACGAATGTTTTCTCTCGAGTTCTCCTCACAAGCGCTTGAACGAAGTCCAAATGGCGTCCTACTCCACAACCAAGACATTCCTTGAAGCATGGCAAGCTGCAAACGACAACCTTTTGATTGTAGGTCTCACCCTTCCCGAGGAGGTTCAAGTAAATGTGTTGTTAAATGCTTTACCTGATTCTTGGCAATCATTTGTATCACAACATGCTAATACACCTAGCTTAACGCTAACAACTTTTCTGGCAAATATAAGACAGGAAGATCAAATTCGCAATCGGCGAACTACTACACTCTCTACCACTTCCAACACCTCTTCCACCACTCCCCTAGCTATGCTTGTAGGAGGCTCTCGCCCTAATTCTCGCTTCCGTCCTAGACAAACTCCATCCCGCCAATCTCAATTGTTTTCTCAACCTAATTCTTATCCATGATCCTCCTTCTCAAGACAATCCCGACAACCATTCATATAAACCCCTTATACTCCTTGCTTTCGCAACAACCAAAGGGCTTCAAACTCCACTAACATTGTTCCTATCTGTAATTTCTCTCATCGTAGGGGTCATGTTGAGTGCCAATGTCGCACAAAAAGGCGACAACTTCACTCTTCAAATTTTCGAATGAATGCAAACCTAGCCTATGGGGATGATGACCTAAGTGATGATGTGACCAATATGCACCTCTATGCTGCAATTGCTACTTCCACCTCTCATATTGATGCTGTAATATTTCCGCTATGAAATATTCAGGACCCTAGATCCCACGCAAAAGCGATTCAAAAATAATCTCCTGCAACAAAAAAACATTTGGCTAAGTGCTCCACCCTCGCGCAATAGCAACTCCAACTCCGTGTCGCGTATAGGAAGCCGTGGCTTGAAGACCGCAAGCCCATGTGGGAACACCCTTTACGGGGAAAAAAAAGGGATAATGGATAAATTTTTGCAAATTTTGTTATTAAAACTCCCCTCCCTTTCAGCTGTCGCATGGCGGGGGAGAGAGAGTGTGAGAGGAGCTTGAGTAGGTGTTGGAGAAGCATGAGAGAGGGGAGCATGCAACTAGCCACGTGTGTGGCTATTTCCCCCCCCCCTTTGTTCTATATGACCCCCCCTGGAGGAGGGAGAAGACGTCGTGTTGTTGCTGCGCCGTGGAGGGAACACCGCCATCATGGCCGCCTGTTGCTGCCACCATGCCACCTAGTCACTGCCGCCTCCACCTTCCATCCTCACCACCATCGTCATCATAATCGGCGTTATCACCACAACAGAAACGAGGCATAGACATGCAAAGTCGGGTGCATCTATCATAGCGTCTATAAGTGCGTGTAAACGTGCGTGTAAATAGATGCGAATTTTCCGTCTATATATTTGGGCAAATAGACGCTAATATAGATGCGCCAGCAGATGCATAATTATTTAACCACCTAAAATTGTAATTCACATAATTAAAAAACCAAATTTAATAATTATTTAACCACCTGAAATTGATTCTTGAGCATGCACGTGTGCGCATGATAAAAACCATAGAATTAAGAATACACATATATTGAATCATTGAATTAAAAAAATAGAGTTAATAATTACTCGAAGTACCATTGGCATCCTCCAAGTGAGCAAGGACACCACAATCTTGGGTATTTCTCTTTTCATCTATACGTTGAGCTCGAAGATGTTTACCCTCACACCAAAGTGCATTGAATAGTGTGCACTAGTCGTAAAAGATAAAAGATCAAACTAGACATGTTGGACCCTCATGAGGTGTTCAAATAACTAGACATGCTGGACCCTCACGAGATGTCTGTAGCAAAATATACTGGGTAGATGAAAGAGCCCTTAAGCTATGGTACACTTACTTGGGCCTTAAAACAAAGATCAGCATTACTCCTACTCTAGACTTGGATAAAAGTGCCAGTGAAGACTCAAGTGTTTTATGGCTCGAGACTCAATCTATGAATGGAAAAACATCACGTCCACATCTAGGTTCTATCCCACCCTTCAAGTTCAAAAAGGGCATGGGGTTTGGAATTCCTGGCTTTTTTAAAGGCAATCCAAAACCATTGAATAGTTTGATGGAAGGCCCTCCCTTTTTCTATTTTGAAAATGTTGAGAATGTTCCCAATTCAGAGTGGGAGACCATCAAACGGCATTTTAATGGCATAGGTCCAGAGTTCAGAGACTCTAGATATTTCTCAGCATGCTTTAGGCTGAGGTGGTTATGTTTATAACCTTCCAGTAGATGGAAGAAGGTTGATCCTTCCCCCTGCTCCCATGACAATCTTTGAGGTGCTTCTGAAAACAAAGAAGTATTGGCCCCCATGGGATCTGAGAGAGAAGCTGAATTGCATAAACAAAGGGGGTGCCCCTAGCACTATATGTGGATTGATCAGAAAAATATTTTCTTCCCACAAAGAAAGCAAGATACCTTCTTATCTTCAACATGAGATTGTCCTAGCATGCAAAATATGGAACTTGGTTTGGGTCAGCCTAGGCCAAGCTGCCCCACTTGAACCCCATGAGATTGAGCTGGTGCTTGGATATGATCATGACCACACTTGAGGCTGCTCTACCCTTTCAGATCGGTATATTGCATCGGGCAACTCATTTCAGGTCAATACTATTGCGTACAGTCTTTCACCACTGAAAGAATTATATCCGCAAGGTTTAACAGTTTTGTCCTTATTCTCGAGCCTTGGTGGGAAAGAAGTGGCATTGCACAAATTGGGTATAATTTTGAAGGCTATTGTTATTGTGGAGATCAATGATAAATGTAAAAACATAATAGCCAGCTAGTGGAACAAAACCTTACAAACATGATGATTTCAAATGGAGGATGATGTTAGAGATCTTACTGATGATAAGTTGGCTAAGATTGTGGATGCAGTGGGAAAGATTGACCTCATAATTGGGGGAAGCCCTGCAACAATCTCTCAGGTAACAATAGAGTAAGCAGGGTATGATCAAACCTCTTAACAGCTAGTATTTTTTTGAATAGGGCATGATTGGATGTATATACGACATAATTACACCTGGATCATACGCTAGGACATGATATATATGTATAGGATCATACGGACATGATATACATATATAGGGCATATACATGCATAGGACATGATATACATTACCAACTTTACTTCTTTATGAGTATTACAAATATACATCCAATCATTCAAAGCTAATTACATATATGTGATTTCATGCCCTATATACATCCAATCATGCCCTATACAAATGTGATTGGATAGGGCATGATGATTGGATGTATATATAAATCAAAGGTTGACTTGTGCATTTGCAATATATATATATATATAGAGAGAGAGAGAGAGAGAACTGATCAATACACTCACATGTCTCATTTAATATTGTGCACTTAATCTAGCCAGTTGGCTTGTGCATATGCAAGCTATTCCAATCATGTCAAGGTGCACTTATAGCTCACATATCTTTGATTGATTGATGGATATTATGCCTTTCTCTATCTCTTTCATGTACACCTTCATTGCATTATCTTTCTCTAGCTAAAAACCATTCGTGCTTTATCCACCTATTGATACGTAAGTGGGATAATATGCAATTGTAAGTGGGATGGCCTAGTAAGTCACTATATATATATGTGCCAATTGACTTGCCAATGTGTTATCTCTTATCCTCAAGCTTTGTTATATATATCACCACATAGGTCAATTGATTCTCTAAATGCATGCATTGATTTCTTAAATTGTTACTACGCATCTGTAAGCGCGTGTAACATGAATTATCTGCGCATATACACGCGTTGACAGACGCGCCACACAAGTATAGAAAAATTCAAAAAAAGTTGTGGCTTTCTTTTCAGACCTGTGCTTTCTTGCGTTTTTTTGCGCGTTTTCTGCAGTTCGAGCTCGACATCAGTACTCGTGTCTCTCTATCACTTCATGAAGACAATGAGGCAAGGAAATAAGAGTAAAAAGAGGACAGGAGGAAAGAAGAGCCAAAGAGTAAAGAACAAGAGCCAAACGCAAGGAAGAGAACAAGATTGAAGCAACTTACCAAGGGAAGGGAGAAGGAGGACAAGGAGCTTGCAACCTAGCCGCTGCCACCCGTTGGAACAAGCAAAGAAGGTGAGTTCTTCTTATCTCTCTCAATCTTGTTTGGTTTCTCTTTTTGTTTGTCTCTCTCTTCTCTCTATTCACATGCTGGATCTTGTAATCTATGGAGGTTTTTTAGCTTTGTTTTTTAAGCAAGTTTGAGAAGAAATGGTGCCACTGTGCACATCTGTCAGCGCATCCAGATGACAGTGTAGACGTAGGTATAGACGCGGAAATAGATGCACTGACAGACGCCCACAGAGATGCGCTGATAGACGCTCTCAAAGACACATATATAGACGCGCACAGAGACGTAGGTATAGACGTTGCATGTAATATGTTTTATCTACACAAGGTAATATGATTTTTCTTGTGTAGATGTGGAATCCTGGATCCTCCAGCACCCCATTCAACAAGGAGCAATTCATGGGGGAGATGACCAATTATCTTGGTCGCCCTCCCACTGCAAATGAGATTTTCAGTGTGATGTCTAGGACACCTATCACATCTTTGCCTACACAGGGATCAGCTGAGGTACATGGATCGGCCAAGCACGTGCATCTGCAGAAGCACATATATAGAGTGAGGTAGAGGGTAGTGCACGTCGAGGGAGGAGGGAGAGTGGTGCGGGAGGACGAGGAGGTTGAGGGCTTTGTGGGGGTTGCCTAGGTGGTGGCTCTCGATCACCCTCACCGAAAAATAAGAGAGGTGAGCCTCCACAAATGTACTACTCTATCACTGATGTTGGTGGTATCTTGCATGACTTTGAGGGGAGGGAAGTGATAGCCTACTTGAGGAGTGTCGTGCATGCCACATACAAAGATTGCATGATTCCCTTCAAGCACCAAAAAAATGGTTTGTGGCAAGAGGTGCTGCGGGCTGTACATAAAAGGTACCCTAATCCCAAGAATTCACGATTCTCAAATGATTGGGGACGGTGGTCAAAGGTGAGAGATGCGCTTCATAACAAGAGGTCTCACCTTATGATGCGCGCCAAGGAGTCATTGCGGAGACAAGAGCAGGGGCACCCTGGATATGGCCAACCACCCAATTGCCACCGCAAGGAGTGGAAAGAGGCCAAGAAGAGAGCAGTAGAGAAAATGACAAGTCACCAGCATGCAGAGGTGCGACGTATCCAGATGGCAACCATGGGATCGTCGCATTATGGATCGAGTTTGTGGCAGGGAGTCATGGGAGGTTGAGTTTGTAAGTATTATTTTATTTTTTAAAAAAAATTAAATTTTATAATTTGTTTCACTTCATTATGTAGTGTGTTTTAATACGTTGTATGTTCAAATTGTTTTGTAGTATCGTATTGTTGGTAGGATGCCTACTCCTAGAGAGGTAGGCTATCATCGAGGTCATAACCGGGCGTCCACATGGCATCATTTCTACGAGGAGGGACTCATGACGGAGGAGTAATATAATCGGGCCATGAGGATTCCACCACCAGAAGAGGTATGTTTTATTTTTTACATGAAAAGTATAGATAACTCTAATTTATTGTTTGTAATGGTATTTATATACTTTCATCCTTTGTGTAGGCGAACCCTAATGCAATTGAGGATAGCGAAGGGGGGACTAGCAGTAGCGGTGGCGGCATAGGCAGCGGTGGTGGTAGCGATGATGATGCCTCTTCTGAGGAGATATAGAGGAGCCCCATGCATGTATGCCTCCCCTTGTCTTGTAATTTTCATTTTTGATATGTATTACTTTCAGCTAGTGCTTGCGACCATGACGCCACAAGTACTAGAACTCATAATGTTAAAACGTTTCATCTATATATATGAAATCTCGTGTGCTACATACATTGTTTTGTTTTCAGTATCCAATCTTCGAAATAATCTTTCTTTGTTATCCCTAAGCATACAATTTGATGTTGATGGGGGGAAAAAAACCAGAGAGCATGTGGCTTTGCAAGCCACATGCTCTCTGGTTTTTTTTTCATACCTCTGTTTTGCACGTCTATCAGCGCGTCTAAATTGCAGGATAAATGCGCGTCTATTTTCGTAAAAAACTTTCAGAGTAAGCGCGGTTCTAGATGCGTAGATACACGCTTGTATAGACGCACAATATGAATATGTAAATTTTTTTAAAAATATGATTATATATTTACGTAGCGTGTTTATATGCGCGTCTATAGGCGCGTCTAAGTGTGCGTGTAACTCTGATCATAAGTGCGCTTTTAGACGCGATTTTGTAGACGTGTTAATAAACGCACCCGACATTTTTTTTCACAATTCAAATATTGCATCTTTGAACCCTTTTTGTTGTAGTGTATCCTCACCTCCATCCTCATCTTCTTTCTCCACGTCTTCTCCTGACAGAAGCTTTGAAGCTTCTTTGGAAGCTTCCATTAAAGGCCTCCATAAGCCTTATTCACCTGTGCTTTTCCGGTTTTCCTTAAAACCGTATCTATAAGGGCCATATCCTGCGTGTAGGAGAAGATCTTGGATAGAGAGGATTTGAAATGCAGAAGTAACCCAAGGGAGAGTTGCTGAAACAAAATTAATGTGTCAATGGCTCTCAAACAAAAGGCGAGAAGAGTACACGCAGGAACTTCCACCTCGACTATGCGAGTGGACAACGCCCCGAGTCCTAATGCCGAGGTTCCTAAAATTAGTTCCGCATGAAAGAGATATACTAGGCATGATTAATTCTCATAGGCAAGTCTAAACCCACTTAGAAATTTACTTGCTCATTCGTTTTACAAGAATTAGTTGCATGTCGTGCATTTGAAATTTCTTGCACTTCCGTGGTCAAGTTGCAATCTTGAACGCATGAGGCATAAGCAACAAGATGGAATTGTGCAAAGGCACACTTGTTATACCTCGAAAAGAATAGAACATATAGCTCGTAACGCATTTATGAAATTAATTCTTGGTTGTTTCTCGCTATTAAGGTAGCCATTGGCGGACATTAAATGTTGTTCGAGTAGTTGCAATGCATGAAAGGAATTGAAGTACCTTACAAATTGCATGCGATCATAATTACATCCTAGGTTGGGTTAAGTGATAAACGTCTGATTAAATAAATAATGTTCTCATGGCATTCGCTCATGCATGGAGTTCTTTTATCGAAGTTCGTATTTAGGAAAGGATGCATCTTCATATTAAACCTTGAAGTCAATGCATAAAACATAGGGTTTATAAGCATAGTTCTAAATGTAAATCAACGTCACATAAGGAAAGGAAAAGAAAAGATCACTAAAGATCCTTTAGTTGCAAAAAGGGCTATAATCTTGAATTTGCACACTCACATGAAATGATGCATCCCACTTCTCTTGCAGTTACTTACATCCTTTAGGGGAAAAGTACTTGCTAATTTGAAAGAAAGTATTCGCATCTTTAAAGTGAAGATTGTTTTTACTTGCGGGTTCATTAGATCAACTAAGTAATCCGCATATAGATTAGTAGTTCCACATGAAAATCATAAAGGTACGATTAGATTGCATATGAGGATCACCTCAAAGTGCTAGGTAGGGTTAAGTTACATTAAAATTTCTGCCTAGTATCGCACTTGGGATACCAAGTCAAGACTTTCGATCCCAAAGATCCTACCCACATTCACGGAATGTTAGGGTTAGCTAAACGCAAGAACGATCTAGGGTCCTCACCCTAAGGATCAATTGGCCAAATACTAGACTTTCGTTTGAATTTAGAAACCCTAGGGCCAAATGTTGTCGGCCTAGTAGGGTTAGGGTTGGGTTGGGTCAAGAGGACATCCCAAATTCTACATCTTGACCAAAGGTATTCTTGACCAAGGAACACCGTTTGATGGGAGAAATAATCCCACAAGTCACACGTGACACCTATCTTGTGCAACATGTTGCAATGTCGCATGGTTTTGTGTCTAAACCACAAAATAGTATTGCCACTCCTTAGAAGAAGGGTTGGCGGGTTCTAAGTATAAGTCTAATTTTCTAGAGGATGAGTAGACATCCTGCTACATCACCCTTCCTTGGGCTGATTTGCCAAGTTAGGAAAATTATGAGTTGCCTAGCAAGCAATTGACCAATCAAGTGAGGACAATGGGGTTGTCTAGGATTTATTGACCTTAATATAAGAAAACCTAAGGTATTGATAATTTGGGTCAACAGGGTATAAACCCTAACCCAAGGAAAGAGGGTAAACAAGCAACTCAGCCTACGAAACCCTTGGGGATCTTGCCAAGTCGCGATTGAATTTGGATCGAATGTTGGATGTATTCAGAGAGAAGGATTCACACCTTAGCAATTGGTCGTATAAAGGACCACTGGAGTGCTTGTGTTTGTATAGTTAGGAGCATTGTTTGTTCTTCTTTGGTCAAGGAACTAATACTGGAAAATAATTAATGCTTCAGGTTGAAAGCGTGGAGGGAGAGGCAGTATCAGTTACCCCGGACTGTCTCCCTGGCCCTATCCAAGGGGGTTGTTAGCCGCACCGGGTACATGGACCGAACTCACCGTGAAAGGTCTCTCTGTGGGTGCTACTTAGAGCAGGAGGAGGCTTGGGTGCCAAAGGGGACTCTGGCCATATATCCCTTGCCTTCGAATCCTACACAAGAGGCCAACATGACTCGAGATGGAATCTCGAGGCCCGCATACTAGTCTACGGGTGGAACTTGGAATAGCGATCCTTGAGGATTGCAGGAATTGTGTTCGGGAAGATTATGGAATAGCCTTCGGGCTGGATTACATGATGTATTCGAAAGACTGATAAATAAAGATCAAATGTTGAAACGAAACTTGTTTGACATTGTTTTTCTATGTCAATGCCTAAGTTACGTGAAGGAACTAGTGAATAATTGGCTAATTAAGGAAGCTAATTTTGCTTGTCAAACTAAATATGATAGGTAATTAGACAACTAAAGCAAACCAAGAAAAGTGCGATGGATGTGACCATGGGTCCGTCCTATGGAAGGGTGGTCCCGGTTGGCCGACAACTTCTCTCAACACAATTGATAGCAAGGTAATAGTGACCTAGAATCTAGGAAGCTAGAGTCCCCATTTATACTGTCTTAGGGGAACAGAATGGGACTATGCCCTATGAGCAGAGAGGTCGAGCTTCACATCCCTCTCGTTTCCCATTCTCCTTGAACCAAGTGGAGTATAAATTCGCTTTGACCCTGATGTTTCTGCATAAAGTAGTTCGTTTGGAGTTCGACGCTAGTTACCTCCGAGGGACTTGACCATTATGGAAACCCTGATTTAGGTCGATCCTAAGTGGAAACGGCCAGAATGCTTTCACTTCGTGGCAGACTCGGGAAGACCCAGATCGCAAGGCGCTTCGTGTCATTCTATGGGAGTGTCGGGCGGCGTTGTCTAGACTCTTTTCCCGATGGGCTGCTAAGACGTGTTGTACAAGTGGATAATTGGACACGTTATAGTTGGTATCAGAGCAAACCAACTGAATCTAATATTTACAAGGAAACTTAATGAGGGGAAGTAGAGCAATGTTGCTGATAAGAACATTCCCTAACTTACTTATCGATGCTGGCTTGCAGAGTCGCGAGGCATGGAATAAATTCTTGGTGTTCCAAGTTATGTTTATGTATGCGATGTGTGCCTCGGATTATCGACGAAGGCTAGGTATGATGAATATCCTAAACTGCATCTACAATCCTTCACCCTTGTACGTGGAGCGGAGATGGACAGGTGATTCGAGAATTTATTACATAGGTGCCCATCGACTTGCGTACCTTTGAATCAACTTGAAGAGAATCAAGTGGATGGAGGACTTAAAGATCATGAAGCTGTTCATCTTTGTTGAGGCTCACACAAACATAACCCTACATGTCAGCGCGGTCGAAAGGTCAAGTAGAACAAGTATGTGTACGAGGAAGTGACTCAAGTAATCCCTGCCAAAAACAGAATCAAGGTGTTGGGACGTTATGAGAAGAACGAGTATAAAAGGGAGGGATACCCCAAGCTTCCTATGACCTATCAATTTGTGAAAATCCATGACCCCAATCCATATTATTACTCAGTTCTCGTAGCCGAATGTAACATAATATTCCCCAAAATAATGTATCAACTTGCTCTACCTTCCCAAATAATTGTACTCAAAAGGGCTATGCCCACATGAATGAAATAGACTTTTTATCAATGATTGTCTTGGCTATAAGTGTTGGTAAAGGAGTTAAGTGATTAGATCACTTGGCTACAAGCTAAATTGGACATGTAATGTAATGTGAGAAATGTTGAGCAAGTTTTAAATGTAAATATTCTTATTACCCAGGCACAACCTCAAGTGCAGATTCCTAGTCTGACCCCTACACCAAGTACGACTATAATTCAAGAGAAGAAGTTTCTTCTCAAACAAATCAAGCCACCAGAATTCGATGGTAAGGGAAGGACCATCCAAACTGATGCCGAGATCTAGATCAAATCCATGGAGGATTATTTCAAAGCAATAGGTACTGCACTCGCCAACCAAGCAATGCTCGCCAAGCTGAAGCTTACCGGCAAAGCAAGACTTTGGTGGAAGAAATGTTGCAGAGACCAAGGGATCTTGGAAGGGACAGTTACTTGGAAGAAGCTTAAAAGAGTTGTGTGAGGGAGATACCTACTACCTGCCTACCACACGCAAAAGATGAACGAATTCTACGAATTGAAGCAGCTTGGTCTATCCCTTGATGTGTATTATTCAAAGTTTGTCTCTCTTTTGAAGTACACACCACAAATGGATATGACACAATAGGTGTCGAAGTTTTGTGCTGGATTAAATCCACCTATAAACACCCGCGTCAAATCAATGCACCCAACAAACCTACAAGACGCGCTCATTCGAGCTGCACCCATAATACAAGAGGTGCAGACCAAGCCAATAAATAACAAGACTTGGTCTTATAAGGATCAGAACAAGGGAGTGTACATGTCTCAAGCTAAGAGAGCGCAGGGCCAAAACCAGGGACAAAGGAAGAAAGCTAGGACCAACACTATCAATAATTTTGTTCCTATCCAAGGTAATGGCTGCAATCTTCATTGCTTCCATTGGAACAAGCCCGGTCACTTTAAAAGGTAGTGTCCCAAGCTTAGCAGAGGACAATGTCAAGGGCCATCCCAGGGAACCGTGCGTGGCCAAGGAAGCCGCCATCATGGCCAGAGGGAGAACCTCCAGTGTTGCCAACAAGGAGTTTTGTGATGAAGAAGACCCATCCATGGAAGCAAACATCAAGAGGGAAATGGTTCATACCGCTCTTCACAAGAAAGGCCCGAATCGCCAACTCTCAGTGATTCAGACACCATCGAATTATCAAGGTAAAAGCTTCAAACCCTTGATTGATTGTGGCAATACACATTCCTTCATTTCACCATTCTGTGCAAGAAGATTAGGAATAGCTACAAAAGATGCACCTACCTTACTTGTGGAATTAGCAAATGGTCGTGAGGTCACTTGTACCAGGAAAATTGCTAAGGTGAGATTCCTACTGGGTGAAAAGTCGACTTCGATCAGATTCAGGGTTATGAACCTAGCTGTCCCCACGAGTGTTTGCTCGAAATGGATTGGCTTAAACCTAATGATGCCCACATTCACTGTGGAAAGGGCCAAGTTTCCTTTCGAAATTCTGAAGGGGAATCGGTCACAAATCAAGGAGAGGCTGGGAAGCCAAAAATTCAACTGGCCAAAGCATCTCGGATAATAAAAGGAGTTAGAAAGGAGCTACCTATCTATTTGATTAAGCTAAATAAGCTAGATCAAAATCAGGAGTTTAGGGAAGAACCTTCATGGCTAAAGGAATACGCAGACATATTTCCTGAAGAGCTGACAGAACTTCCTCCTCAAAGGGAAGTCGATCACGAAATCAAGCTAGCGCCATGAGCTACATCAATCACAAAGAGGCCATATAGGATGTCCATCCCGGAAGCGATTGAGCTGAAGGAGCAACTCAAGCAACCGTTAGACCAAGGCTACATCTATCCTAGTAGTTCACCATGGGGAGCTCCAGTGCTGTTCCAAAAGAAGAAAGATAGAACGCTTCGGTTATGTATTGACTACAGAGGGTTGAATCAATCAACCATTAAGAACAAATACCCCATTCCTAGAATAGATGAACTTCTTGACCGTCTTCAAGGTGAGAAGATCTTCTCCAAGATTGATCTCAGATCTCGATATTATCAGATAAGGATCAAGGAAGAAGATATCCCAAAGATGACATTCAGTACAAGGTATGGACACTTTGAATTCCTAGTCATGTCATTTGGGCTGACAAATGCTCCTACAAATTGAATATCTAGGATTCATTATATCAGTGGAAGAATTTTTAGTAGATCCCCGGCCAAGGTCAGAGACGTATTGAAATTGCCAACTCCAACAACTGTCAAATAAATACGTAGTTTTCTTGGATTGACAGGATGGTACAGGGTCTTTATCAAAAACTATGCTTTGATTGCAGCACCTCTGACTGATCTAGTAAAGAAGCAAGTATTAATTGTATGGTCACTTGTTGAACAGTCTAGCTTTGACAAACTAAAGCAAAGCTTGGTATCAGCCCCCATCCTGAAACTTCCAGATCTTAGTAAGAATTTTGAAGTGATAACTGATGCTAGCACACTTGTCTTAGGATATGTGCTTATGCTGCAAGAAGGTCACCTAGTAGCATACTCTTCAAGGAAACTGAAAAGCCATGAAAGGAACTATGCTACCCATGATCTAGAACTGTTGGCTGTCATCCATGCTCTCAAACTTTAGAGAGACAGTACTTGTTGGGTAACAAGTTCACCTTAATGACTTACCAGAAGAGCCTTAAGTGGATTTTTACCCAAAATGAGCTCAATATGAGGTAACAACGATGGATTGATGTCCTAGAAGAATATGATTTTGAAATCAAATATCGGCCTAAAAAGGAGAATGTAATTGCCGATGTACTCAATCGCGCAAGGCATTTCTAAATTCTCTGATTTGCAAGATCCATCAATAGTAAGATATCTAGCCACAAAGGTATCCATGCCAAATAATCCAATTATTGAGCTAACTAGAGAAGAGGCATGATATGATCCAACCTATCAAAACTTGCTAAGGGAGATGCCCATCAAGGATCAAGACTAGAAGCTACAAACAAAGTATCAAGAATGTCAATAATGGACTTGTCTACTATAGGACAAGACTATGTATACCAGCAAGCCAATCACTCAAGCAGAAGATACTTTGAGATGCTCATGACTTCCCTTTATCAGGACATCCTGGCCATGTCAAGATCCTTAATGCAGTCAGAAAGAGCTATTATTAGGAGAGGCTCAAAGGTGACGTTCTCAAATATATCACAGAATGTTTATCTTGTTTGTCAACTCATTAAGGTTAAACATGTCAAAATGCTAGGAAAATTACAACCACTTGACATTCCCCACATGAAATGGAAATTCATTAGTATAGACTTTGTCGTTGGCGTGCCCCAAGTTCTGCCCCAAGTTCAGGGAGGTTACAACTCAATTATGGTCGTGGTGGATATGCTCACCAAGGTTGCACATCTTATTCTCGATTAAGACAAACTATAAAGCCTCAGACATCGCAAGATTATTCATCAAGGAAATATTCAAACTACATGGGTTACCCATAAGAATCATTAGCGATTGTGACTCTCTCTTCACATCACACTTCTAGAGGGCTATCTTTGAGGCCATTGGGACTCAACTCTATTTCATTATAGCTTACCATCCCCAAACTTATGGTCAAACAGAATGAGTCAACCAAGTCATTGAAGATATGCTAAGGGCACACTGCTGCCGCAAGCCCAAAAAGTGGATTCAATATTTGCCACTAGTTGAGTTTGCCTACAATGCTTCCTACCAACAAAGCATTCAGATGACCCCTTTTCAAGCATTGTATGGGCATGATTGTCGTACCTCTTTAAGCTTTTCAGATCCAACCTTGAGGGTTGAAGCTTCAAGGCAGATGTTGGAAGACATGGATGACCAAATCAAGTCAATAAGATAGGACATCCAAGCCACCAAGGACAGACAGAAGGCCTACGCAGACTTGAAACGTCAAGACAGATCCTTCGTTGAAGGTGACATAGTCTTCATTTGCGTACGTTCAAAGAAGAGTTTCCTATCCTTGGGTGAATGCAAAAAGCTAAGTCCAAGGTATTGTGGATCCTACAAGATCCTCAAGTGCCTAGGGCCTAATGCTTATAGACTACAACTCCCTAAAAACCTAAAAGTTCATAATGTATTCCATATCAGCCTATTGAAAAAGTATGTGCCTAACCCTAGTCACGTGCTTGATGATCAACAAGTTGTAATGCCTAGCCAACGAGTCCTTGAGCTATGGCTTGACAGGATCTTAGATGTTAGGGAGAGGCATTTGAGTTCCAGGACCTTGAGAGAATACTTCGTCCAGTGGAAAGATTATCCCGAAGAGGATGCCACTTGGATGGATGAAAGTACTCTCAACCAATAATACCCCCAGTTCCTCTCGAGATGAGGACATCTCGATTCCTCTAAGGGGGAGAGAATGTAATATTTTTGCTACGAAATATTCAGGACCCTAGATCCCGCGCAAAAGCAGTTCAAAAATAATCTCCCACAACAGAAAAACCTTTGGCTAAGTGCTCCACCCTCGCACATAGAAACTCTAGCTCCGTGCCGCGTATAGGAAGCTGTGGCTTGAAGACTGCACGCCCACATGGAAACACCCTTCACGGGAAAAAAAAAGGGATAATGAATAAATTTATCTAATTTTTTTTATTAAAACTCCCCTCCCCTTCAGCCGTTGCATGGCGGGGAAGAGGGAGTGTGAGAGGAGGTTGAGTAAGTGTTGGAGAAGCATGAGGGAGGGGAGCATGCAGCTAGCCACATGTGTGGCTATGCCCCCCCCCCTTTCTTCTATATGACCCCCCCTCTCAAGCTTGAGAGGGAGGAGGGAGAAGACATCGTGTTGTTGCTGCGCCATGGAGGGAGCTCCGCCATTATCGCCGCCTGCTGGCACCACGCGGCTTGGTCATGCCTCCTCCACCTTCCATCCTCACCACCATCATCATCATAATCGTCGTTATCCTCGCCTCCATCCTCATCTTCTTTCTCCACTTTTTCTCCTGACAAAAGCTTGGAAGCTTCCATTAAAGGCCTCCATAAGCCTTCTTCACGCGTGCTTCTCGAGTTTTCCTAAAAACCGTATCTGCAAGGGCTGTGTCCTGCGTGGAAAAGAAGATCTTGAACAGAGAGAATTCAAAATGCAGAAGTAACTCTAGGGAGAGTTGCTAAAACAAAATTACTGCGTCAATGGCTCCTAAACAAAAGGCGAGAGGAGCACACATGGGAACTTCCACCCCGAGTATGCGAGTGGACAATGCCCCAAGTCCTAATGCCCAAGTTCCTAAAATTAATTCCGCATGAAAGAGATGCACTAGGCATGATTAATTCTCGTAGGCAAGTTTAAACCCATTGAGAATTTTACTTGCTTGTTCGTTTTACAAGATTTAGTTGCATGTCGTGCATTTGAAATTGCTTGCACTTCCGTGGTCAAGTTGCAATCCTGAACGCATGAGGCATAAGCAAAAAGACAGAATTGTGCAAAAGCACCCGTGTTACACCTCGAAAAGGATACAACATATAGCTCGTAACGCATTTATGAAATTAATTCTTGGTTGTGTCTCGCCATTAAGGTAGCCTTTGATGGACATTAAATGTTGTCCGTGTAGTTGCAATGCATGAAAGAAATTTAAGTACCTTGCAAATTGCATGCAATCATAATTACATCCTAGGTTGGATTAAGTGTTAAAGGCTGGATTAAATAAATAATGGTCTCATGGCATTCGCTCATACATGGAGTTCTTTTATCGAAGTTTGTATTTAGGAAAGGATGCATCTTCATATTAAAGCTTAAATTCAATGCATAAAACGTAGGGTTTATAAGCATAGTTCAGAATGTAAATCAACGTTACATAAGGAAAGGAAAAGAAAAGATCACTAAAGATCCTTTAGTTGCAAAAAGGGCTATAATCTTGAATTTGCACACTCACATGGAATGATGCATCCCACTTCTCTTGCAGTTACTTACATCCTTTAGGGAAAAAATACTTGCTAATTTGAAAGAAAGTATTCGCATCTTTAAAGTGATATTTTTACTCGCAGGTTGGTTGGATCAACTAAGTAATTCGCATATAGATGGGTAGTTCCACATGGAAATCATAAAGGTAGGATTAGATTGCATATGACAATCACCTCAAAGTGCTAGGTAGGGTAAAGTTACATTAAAATTTCTACCTAGTATCGCACTTACAATGCCAAGTCAATACTTTCGATCCCAAAGATCTTACCCACATTCACAGAATGCTAGGGTTAGCTAAATCCCCATGCAAGAACGATCTAGGGTCCTCACCCTAAGGATCAATTGGCCAAATACTAGACTTCCATTTGAATTTAGAAACCCTAGGGCCAAACATTGTCGGCCTAGTAGGGTTAGGGTTGGGTTGGGTCAAGAGGACATCCCAAAATCTACATCTTGACCAAAGGTATTCTTGACCGAGGAACACCTTTTGATGGGAGAAATAATCCCACAAGTCAAGCACGACACCTATCTCGTGCAATAAGTTGCAATGTCGCATGGTTTTGTGTCTAAACCACAAAATAGTATTGCCACTCCTTAGAAGAAGGGTTGGCAGGTTCTAAGTATAAGTCTAATTTTCTAGAGGATGAGTAGACATCCTACTACATCACCCTTGCTTGGTCTGATTTGCCAAGTTAGGAAAATTATGAATTGCCTAGCAAGCAATTGACCAATAAAGTGAGGACAATGGGGTTGTCCAAGATTTATTAACCTTAATATAAGGAAACCTAAGGTATTGATAATTTGGGTCAATAGGGTATAAACCCTAACCCAAGGAAAGAGGGTAAACAAGCAACTCAGACTAGGAAACCCTTGAGGATCTTGCCAAGTCGCGATTGAACCTGGATCGAATGCTGGATATATTTGGAGAGAAGGATTCACACCTTAGTAGATGGCCGTATAAACGACCACTGAAGTGCTTGTGTTTGTACAGTTAGCACTATTTGTTCTTCTTTGCTCAAGGAACTAATGTCGAAAAATAATTAATGCTTCAAGTTGAAAGCTTGGAGGGAGAGGCAATATCAGTTACCCCCAACTGTCTGTCTGGCCCTGTCCAAGGGGGTTGATAGCCGCGCCAGGTATGTGGATCGAACCCGCCACGAGAGGTCTCTCTGTGGGTGCTACTTGGAGCAGGAGGACGCTTGTGTGCCAGGGGGGCTCTGGCCATAAATCCCTTGCTTGCGGATCCTGCAAAAGAGGCCGACGTGACTGTAGATGGGATCTCGAGGCCCGCATACTAGTCTACGGGCGGAACTTGGAATAGCGATCCCTGAGGATTGCTGGAATTGCTTTCGGGTGGATTATGGAATAGCTTTCAGGCTGGATTATATGATGTATTCAAAAGACTGATAAATAAAGATCAAATGTTGAAAAGGAACTTGTTTGACATTGTTTTTCTATGTCATTGCCTAAGTTACGTGAAGGAACCAATGAATAATTGGCTAATTAAGGAAGCTGTTTTTGCTTGGCAAAGTAAATGTGGTAGGTAATTAGACAACTAAAGAAAACCAAGGAAAGTGTGATGTACATGACCATGGGTCCGTCCTACGGATGGGTGGTCCCGGTTGGCCGAAAACTTTTCTCAACAAATTTGATAGCAAGGTAATAGTGACCTAGAATCTAGGAAGCTAGAGTCCCGATTTATGTTGTTTTAGGGGAACGGAATGGGACTATGCCCTACGGGCAGAGAGGTCGAGCTTCCCATCCCTCTCGTTTCCCATTCTCCGTCAACCAAGTGCAGTATAAATCCGCTTTGACCCTGATGTTTGTGCGTAAAGTAGTTTGTCTGGGGCTCGACAATAGTTACCTCCGAGGGACTTGACCATTAAGGAAACCCTGATTCAGGTCGATCCTAAGTGGGAACGGCCGCTTCGTGAGAGACTCAAAAAGACCTAGATCGCAAACCCTGTGTCATTCCGTGGGAGTGCCGGGCGGCGTTGTCTGGACTCTCTTCCCGATGGGCTACTAAGACGTGTCCTACAAGTGGACAGTTGGACACATTACAAATGCTTGGTACCTTGATACTGGAGCTACACACCATATGACGGGAACTCAATCCTGGCTTCATGATTAATACCTTGTCTCCTCTTTACTTGAGGTTTAACTTGGTGATAACTCTCTTTATAAAGCTGTTGGCAAAGTATCTCTGCACTTGCGGCTACCCAACGACACCACTACTATAGTCCCTAATATATATTCTGTTCATGGCTTGAAAAAGAACCTTCTCTTGGGTTGCTGAGCTAACCAAACATGGCACTAGTGTACAATTTCAACACAATTACTATGTCATCAAGACGCCTTGTCCTTTTGGTGTTCCTGCACACCTAATTTGTTCTAAACAAGGAAAGTTATATCCTCTTGGACTTGAGGTGATACAACCTAGCATGGGGCTTCATTCAGCCCATGGCTCTAATGATACAGAGACCTTATTGTGGCATTACCTCTTGGTACATCCTCATGTCCAAGTGATGCATACCATCCAAACTCATCGGATGGCTACAGGATTTACACCTAATTTGAGCCACATTTCCTTGTGCAAAGATTGTATCTTCAGCAAGATGACACAAACCAAATTCCTCGATCTAGGAGTAAGAGCAAAGATCTCTTAGAGCTGATCCACTCAGACCTTTGTGGACCAATGCCTACGGTCTCTCTTACAGGCTCCTCTTCAACCTCACCTTATTGATGATTGATCCAAGTACACGGTGTTGTACATCCTCAAGCACAAATCTGAGGTGCTTACTAATTTTCAGCACTACAAGACATTTGTGGAGCACCAACTAAGCAAGCCACTCCATTGCCTCTACACGGATAATGGTGGTGAGTATATTTCCAACGCTTTCAAGGCATATTGCAATCAAGAGGGAATTTTACATCAGCTCACAATCCCTTACTCTCCCCAACAAAATGGAGTGGTTGAAAGAAAAAATCGCACATTGTTGAATGTTGTGCATGCCATGCTCCTTACTGGTGGTGTCTCCCAATCCTTTTGGGAAGAAGCTGTTGCTACCACTTGCTATGTACAAAATCGGCTCCCTACACGCACACTTCCAAACAAAACTCCCTATGAACTGTGGACTGGCGAGAAACCAAACATCTCTCATCTATGCATCTTTGGGTCACCTTACTACACTCTCATTCCAGTAGATAAGCGCGACAAGCTCTCCTCTCATGCTGAGCGAGGCATTCTTGTTGGCTATGGTGATCGATTTGGGATCAAAGGATATAGGGTCTATCATCCTACAACTCACACCTTCTTCTTTAGTCGTGATCTCCTCTTTCAAGAGCATGTGCTCATTGTGACCCCTTCAAATGATGAACCTTCATCAAGCTCCACTCTCCCAAACTTGCCTACTTCATCCGACACTACTACGGATCCTGGTTCTTCTTCGGGAGTTCTTGAGATGTTCACCACAACTGTACTAGATGTACCTCCTCCTCCACCTCTTCCACCTCCAGTGGTTCCTCCTCTTGGTCCTCAACCTATAACACCACCTCCTCAAGAAGTGATTTCACCCATTCTCTTGTCTCCTACAGCAAGTCTCTCCACTCCACATATTCCTACCTCTTATACACCACACATTTTTCATTCTTGTCACATGATGTTACTTTGCATCATAACTCTACCCCTATTGAGCAACCTGTTACCTCAAGAGTTCCTCGAAATCCCTTTACCCACCTTCATTATGAGAGCCCTGTGTTCTAGCCTTCTAATCAGCCAAGCTCTTTCCACGCTCTCACTACTGGTCGTGGTGGTTCTTATTCTCGAAATATACAACATCTTTCAAACCCTCCATCTCACTTCTCATCCCATAACACATCCTTTCCAAAAACTCCTGTACCTCCAAACTCTCAACCTTCCACTTCTACCACCTCCTCTAAGTCTCCTCCAACAAAGATTCACAACCTATCTGATATATTTGCTTGCCTAAATGTTGCTATGGTTGCGTACACTCATTCATTTTCAGCACCGCTGATTATGCTCTTCCCCTTGATGAAACTATTAGTGTTGCTGCTACTTTTCACTCACCTGATGCTCCCCTTTGGCATGCTACCATGGAGGCTGAAATGGCCTCTTTAATTCACAATAACACATGGGTTCTTGTTCCTCTTCCTTCACATTGCAAACCCATTACTTGCAAATGGCTTCTTAGACGTAAATACCGTCCTGATGGTTCTATTGAGCGTTATAAAGCGTGGCTTGTGGCTCAAGGCTTCACTCAAGAACTTGGAGTAGACTATTTTGAAACCTTCTCCCCTACCCTTCGCCTTGCATCATTGCGTACATTGCTAGCTGTTGGAGTACAATACGACTTAGAAATGCACCAGATGGATGTTGAAACTACTTTCCTCAATGGTGAACTTGAGGAAGAGATCTATATGGTTCAGCCTCCCCATTTTATACACCCCGACTACCCTCATTGTGTTTGCCGCCTATTACGGTCCTTATATGACCTTAAGCAATCACCTCGTTAATGGAATGCCCGCTTTCACTCCTTTATGCAGTCCATTCACTTCCGGCGGCTCCAAACTGATGTTTATGTCTACATTCAATGTCGTGGTCAACACTTTGTCATCTTGGCTGTCTACGTGGATGACGTTTTCTTGCTAGCAACATCTATCTCATCACTCATAGAAATCAAATTAGAACTTACTGTTACATTTCGCATGAGTGGTGGGGGGGAAATTAGTTACATTTTAGGCATGCAAGTATTAAGGCATCGCCCAACTCGCACACTACATCTCACTCAAGAAAAATTCGTAGAAGGAGTTCTAAAGAAGTTCAATACTAACTTGCATAAGCATTGCTGGACACCACTTCCATTGATTCGGCATGAAAAATACATATTGCTAGAGACTTCACAATATATTGGAAGCATGACCCTCTTGCTAAATTATACCGAAGCATTCTTGGCAGTATTCGCTATCTAGTGTCATGTACTCGTCCACATTTAGCTTTTGCTTCTGGCATGCTTTCATGATATATGCATTCTCCATGACACGAGCATTTACTGCTGGCTAACCACCTACTTGAATACATAAACACCAAAAAGCATTTTGGTATTACCTTTCAAAGGGAGAATACAAGTACAGGTGGTCTTCGAGTTATTGGGTACACACATGCAGATTGGGCCACAGATCGAAAATCTAGGCATTCAATTGGTGGTTTTGCCTTCACTCTCTCAGGAGGTGCCATATCATGGAGCAGTAAATGTCAAGCAACTATCTCTCTCTCAAGCACTAAGTCAGAGTATAAGCCAGCATCTGAATCTACAAAAGAAGCTTTATGGATCAACAACTTCCTAACTGAACTTGGCTTTCATGTTCATTGTCCTATTGTTTTATACTCTGATTCTATGTCTACCATAGAGTCATCTCAAAAGGCAAGGCAATCCGACAAGCGAAAATATGTTGACATCGCTAATCATTTTGTACGAGAACAGGTTGAAGCTGAAAAAATACTACTAGTCTACAAGTCTTCTAAAGACAATGCTGCAGATGGGTTTACAAAAAGTTTGAGTTCTGCGCAACACTTCAAGTTTGCAGAGACAATCAACATGGAGTTCCTAAACAGATAACATATTTGTTTATGGGGGGGTATTTGACGTATTAAACAAATACGTTATAAATTATTTTGTAATTAAAAAAATAACTGAAGCGTCAAGATGGCCGAGAGGTCACCTCGACAATGTATAACTGAACCAACGTAAATAAACAATACAACCATTCGCACCTGTGCAGCGTGCTGCTGTGTATCGTGTTCTGCGTACTCTTTCTCTCTCTATCTCTAGTACATTTCTATATGTAGTTGTCTACAGCTTTGAGGTCCCGGAATCCGAGGGCGGTTATAAAGTCGCCCATCACGTTCGACTTGAACAGAAGAGTGCTCTTATGCATAACCTCCTTCAGCCGTTGGATGTGTGAGATGTCGTCCTGGCGCTTGCCGACGGCGATTCGGCAGACGAGGTTCTCGAGCAGGGAGTCGATGTGAGAGGTGAGGTCGAGGCAGGTGCCGGCGGAGGATTGGATCTTGGAGATGGCGCGGTTGATCTCCTGGTCTAAGACGGGCTGGAAGGAGAGGAGGCGCTTGGGTTTGAAGAGGTGGAGGGTGGCAAAGCATCGGAGGTCCTGCCAGGCGGGGCCGAGGTCAGCCATGACGAGGGTGTTACCGGTGCCGAACTGCAGGCGGCGCGAGGCCTCCATTGGCGGCCAGTTCGCGAACACCTTGTCCTGGTGCGGAAGCACCTCCCTGGCCAAGGACGGGCTGCTGATTATCACCGTGTCATCATAACTCAGGCGCAGGTGCAGTATCGGTCCATACTTCCTTGCTAGCTGAGCCAGGTTTTGGTGGATGAACTTCCCGCCGCCCGCTAAATGATACAGGTTTCCTATCATTGGCCATATTGGCCATGGTCCTGGCCGTAATCCCCTCCATCGCCTGCTATTCTGGAACACAACGTACGACAATAGCACCACCAGCCCGGCTGCCACCAAACTACCCAGCACTTCCGTTCGCACAACCTCCATGTCGCCGATTCTCATTCTGCTCACCCACGTTTCGGGCTACTGCGAGTACTGACTACCGCACCCTCGGTGCTCAGCGTCGGTATGCTTGCGGGAGATCTTACTATGACAACTTACTAGACCGGCGTAGTTTGTCATTTTGTACTGTACTAATGTACATTAATAGTAAAGTACTCATGCTGTTAGAATGGGTAATTTAGAGAGGATGAAGCCCTCTCATTTTGTAAATTGTGTTCAATTACATCACACCACTCACCCAACACAAATCGCCTCTTAGTTAAGTGTTTTGTTCATAAGTAGGTTTGTGGACCAAGGAAGGCCCATGGAGCTTTGCCATGTGCAATAAAATTGACTCTTTTGGAAAAGGATACTTGTTCTAAGGCAAAAGTTTTAGCAATCTAGAGGAGCATCGGTGTTCACACTAGTGGTGGGAGTGCACAGAAATGTGTTTTAATTCTTTAAAAGAAACTAGTCATAATAGTTTATATTCTCTTTTGCTAAATAAAATTTTACCACATGTGAATTATAACATCTTCCATTGGCCAATCTTTTATTCGAAGAATGTGAGGACAATAGAAGTTGTGGTGTATATGGTAGAAAGCAACCTTCTCTCTTTCAAATGAAATGTATGCACGTTGCATCACACACCTCCTATTTTTCCTTATGTCTTCTAGTGTGAACCAGGCATAAGGCAGATTAGATGCTTGAGAGTGTAGAACCTTGAAGTCTGGGAGACATAAGGTCTAAAGTATAACATTAATGAAGGTCTGAATAATTTACTTTGTTGTACCTTGATGTCTGTATTCTCTGATTTTGGAGCTCCAGTGAAAATGAAGCTAAAGACTACTTCAATAATTATAAGTTTATGATATAGAAGGGCACAAGTTTCAAAATGAATGATGACATAAAACCTAAACATATTTATTACATGGAAGGATACAAAAAGGCATGATTAGATATGGAAGAGTAGTAACAAAATATCAAAGCAATGTTCAAGAAAAATATATCTAGCCCAAGGGGTCCATCTATAAGAAATCATCTATATAATGTGCATTGAAAGGATATTAAGAAATGCCCTTTCTTTACATGCTATAACCATTTTACTTTACTAAAATTACATATTTTTTTAAATTGTACTTTAAATTTTTATTTTCTAAATATAATCCTATAAATTTTACTAAATATAATATCCTTTCTTTTGAACTCACGTGGTATCTTACATGTTCTATAAGCTGGACTCCTCAGGATATTTAAGAACTAATACCCCTTTCCTCTTTAGGTTGTTTCGGATTTCTTGAAGTTGGCTAGTTTTGAAAGACTAATGTTCGTATCATTCCGTTTTCACAAAGCAACATCAAGCGATACCCGTTTTTAAAAGTAACTCATAAGTTTGGCCTCGACCAACAACATGTATAATTAAAAAAATTATCAAATGAAATAAAAGATATCTAGAACTCACACTAGGTGCTCTATACCTAGATTATCACAGTACGAGAATGGTTGATGCTTTATGTGTAGATTCTCCTCATACTTTGCATTAGGAGAATGGCTAGTGCTCTGTAATAGATTTAGAAGCAATTAAGTAATGCATATATAATAACATAATATTAAGATAATATATATATGATATGATATGTTATTAATAAGGTAAAAAGAATCATTAATGCAGTGATCGTCACTTTGCAATATATATAATAATATCGTATATAGTATATGATATCAATATTATAAAAATATTTTAATATATAATAAGACTAATTTAGTATTATATAACTATATTTATATAATATGTATAGAAAATGCATGATAAACTTTATTAATAATATAATTATATATACTATATAGTATGTATTATCAATGTAATAAGAAAAACTATCTTAAATGTATATAAAATATATTTTATGATTGAATTTTTAATATTAATACATATTATATAAATATTTTTATTATTGCTTTTATGAGAGAAGTTATATATATATAGACTTGGATCATGCTTAAAGCAATATGAAATCCATCTAATATAAAATGTTAATATTAATATTTTAACGATAAATCATTTATCAAAAGCATTTCAAGTACTTTTTAACATCAAAATATTTTTAATTATTGTATCTTCTATTACATTAGACTTAGTTATTGATTTGAAGTACTATATTTAAATTAATTTTTTAAGATAAAAATACAAATCAATAATCACTATTATAATACCATGTCAATTTGGAAATTTTGTATTATAAATTAGCTATATATATTTTGATATTTCATTCTAAATATTGTTCTACTATGTACTTTTAATTATAGTGTCATGTACTTAAATTTATGTAAGTGTGTATATGTATATTAGATGTGTGTAAGTGTATTTATGTTTTACCCATGTGTGTAAGTGTTTTTATGTTTTACCCATGTGTGTCCATTTGTGTGGTCAAATAAGTATCCATACTCTCTTCTCATTATTTTTCTCTCCTCTCCTTTTCTCTCTTTCTCTTGTCTCTCCTTTCTTCCCCCTCCTAACTCTCTTCTTCTTCTTTTTCTTATTCTTATTGTTTTTCTTCTTCTTCTTCTTCTCTTCTGTGTGTGTGTGTGTGTGTGTGTGTGTGTGTGCACTCATGGATGTGTGCACATGTATGCATATATATGCATACACGTGTATCTTTATGTGATCTTCTAAATGTGTGCCATCTCTCTTCCTCTCATCATTTGTATTCTCGTCTTTCCTTATCTTTTCCTTGTCCCTCATATTTATTCACCTCAAAGATGTACATATCGTGTACACATGTGTGTGTGTGTGTGTAGATATATATGTCTATATATGTGTGTGTATATGTTTGTAAGTGTGTATATGTGTTGTCTCCTCTCCTCATTCTCTCTATTCTATGTATGCTAATGTGTATATGAGCTTGTATGTATATTCATGTGTGTGTGTGTATGTGCATTCGTGCATGGTTTTATAGTAGATATATATTCCATGAACATGTTTAACCATTGAAATTATTATCTCATCTCATCTCATTTGTTCAATTAGAAAAGCAATTGAACTCTCTTTTTATAATATATGTGCATTTGTCTTGAGGGATTCACTACATACATATACTCCATGTTATGTGCATTCAAGGTCTATTTATACATATATTTATGTGTGAATTTTTGTTGCATTAAAAAATATAGATATTTTTTATTTATAAATAATCCCTTTTATATGATACCTTTATTGTATGAAAATGGTACTTTTAAAACCCCTTATTTTGAACCCACATGATATATGCATATATTGATGGGTGACCCTCCCCAAGGCATTTGTGGGTATTTTTAGAGTATGCATTGTGCACATATATTCAATTGTTATAATATTATATCATTTCATATGTTTAATTAAAATTAAAATTTATATATTTCTCTAAGAAAATAGAATAGAGAGAGAGAGAGAGAGAGAGAGAGAGAGAGAGAGCTACATACAAGTTTCTAAAGACTCGACTTTATCATTTTTATAATCCTATCGTATGTTTAATTAAAAGAGAGAAAGTGTATGTGTGTGTCGAGGCATGTTCAAATGAGAGAGAGAAAGAGAGGGATGATAGAGAATAAAATATAAACCCCACTCATGCTTCAAGAAAAATCTCTCTTTATTTCTTGAATACCAAACTTCTCCTCCCACACACATACAAACACAGACACACACATGTTGTGAGATGCCCTAATAAAATTATAGTGAACTTTTTTGTGACATGTATGTAAGTAATGTTTAGAAATCATTTTTAAGTAATTTTGAGTATGTTGACAAATTTTGGTGATGATAAATTTTTGTTTGAATTTTTTTTGACATAGGGATATGTATTGTCTTTGAGCTTGATTTGTGATCAAATGGAGCAAAATATGTGTAAAAATCATCTTATAGAGCTTGAAGAGGGCATCAAGGAGAATATTTTTCACCCTTTGATGCCCACTCAAATTTCGCACCATTTTGGAGAAACGAGCCTTTCGAAATGAAATGAAAAATCCAACACTTCTTTAAAAAAACTTGTTATGCTATTTGCCCTTTCTTTCTATTTTTGGAGGGTTTGTATTTGAGTGTGTGTTTGGGAAGATCATGCCAGTTTTTTATGCACATTTTTCTAATATATATATATATATTTATTCACACACACACACACACACACACACACACACACACATGTATGCATATGTATGTGTGTGTGTGTGTGTGTGTGTGTGTGTGTGTGTGTGTGTGTACACATTCATTTACATATGTGTTTACATATGCATACACACTACATGTGTATGTGTGTATATATGGTGTTCATGTATTTTTTCATAATCGGAGTTCTAGTTTACATCAACAAGTTGAGATGGACAAAGAAGATTACCAATAACAATATTAGATAACTCATTATCATGTGGTTTCAAGTCTAGTAGAAGAAAGTAGTGGAAATGTTTGTTTATATAAGATATGTTTAAAAAGGAAACTTAAAATTAGAAATGGTAAAAACAATAAGGTAGTTATACTCTCACTAGTAAAAACAACAATAATATATGAGAGTAGCTTTTTGTCATGTAGCATTTTATGAATACTATGATGGCTAATGGATCATCTAAGAATGATGTATAGTATGTAGACTTAAGTACCTCTAACCACATGAATTATTGTGGAGAGTAGTTCAAAGAGATATGCAATCCAAAAACTCTAGGCTATGTAAAGATAGGGGATGATACCTTCATTCATGACTATACGCATAAGGTCTAGGCATATCTTATGAAGAAGAAATTGGAAGTCTTGGTTATTGGCTTGCTTTGGTCAAGAACCAGTCTGGGTATAGGTTGAAATGTCTAAGGTCAAATAATGGGGGTAAATATATCTCTAAAGCATTTTAAGTAGTTTTGTGATGAAAGAGATATTAAGTGTCACTTAATTACTCGGGTAAGTTACTGATAAATATATGTGTGCATTACATGGGTTCAAGATAAGGTATTTTTTAAATACCATTTTTATACATTTTTTACATACAAAAGGGTGTAATATAAAGGGGTTATTTATAGATTGAATAGAAAATGGTTATGCTTTATTCAATAAAAATTCACAGATAAGGATATTTCTAAATAGGCCTTGAATGCACATGATGTGGAGAATATACATATGGTAACTTCTCTGAGGTTGATTGCTCCATACATCCATTCCTAGAATGGTATGGATAAGTATATGAATGGGAAAATTCAAAAGCGAGTTCGTAGTATCCTTAGTGACACAAGCTTACCACAACATGTTTGGGCTAAGGTAGTTACTACTGCCGTATACTTGATAAATTGGTCTCCATATACTGCTGTTGATATCAAGTTACAGAGCAGTTATGGTTTGAAATCCCTCATATTCTCATTTATATGTCTTTGGTTGTGAGGCTTTCTACCATGTTTCTAAGGATATGCACAATAACTGGATCTTAGGTCTCAAAAATATATATTTCTTAGTTATGGAGATATAGATGAGATGAGCTATCGCATATGGGGTTCCCCTTGAGTTCATCCATAAGAAATCATCTATATAATGTGCATTTAAATGATACCATGTGATTTTCCCTAAATACTATATAGGCAATCCCCCCAAGTCCCACTCTCAAATACTGGGTTAAGACTTAGCCACTTGGTCAAATATTTACTCCTTATTTAAAAGTGAAACTTGGGGAGATTTCGAAATTCTCTAATATGGTATTTTGTCTACATAAGTCTCCTAAGTTCCTAGTTAACTTCTATAGAAGATCATATGTAATCAAACTCCTAGTCATAGACTTGCATCAATTTACCTTCTCCGCTAGAATCTAACTGTATTTCTTATAATTAAATCACTGAATCAAGAATGTGCAATGTATCTAACTTGCAGATAACTTGTCTTGCCATGTTGTGTGTACGAACCCCCAAATGCATAAAGTTATGGGTTTTTATTTGCCTTCATAGTATGGATGTAAAATCATATGACATCCAACCCCTCCATACCTACACATCCTTCAAACTATCATTCTTCTACAAGTTTAAAACCTTCCTCATTAATCTTATTGTCCTCCTCATGATCCTCCTCAATACTATCTTGGAAAATATCTATATTCACCTCTTTTATCTCATATACATCCACTCACATCTTTTAAAGATTTTGATATGTTTTGCAATTGGAATCCTCAATGTGTCCCATGAAACTTACTAGAGAACATGGTTAGCATTATCCTGAACATGTGTCACAATATATTGACCAAACCATCATTTTGAGACCTTTTGAATAGTGCTATGATAATGATCTAAATTGTATTACTCTTGGCCTTTTGAGACCTTTTGAATAGTACCCAATATCCTTCCTATATTACTCGTGGCCAAGGTCTATGATTCTCTCCTCTTATAATGAAGCCTTGTTTCCCTCAATCTTGTAACTATTATCTCAATTTCTTTTGGTCTCTGCTCTAATTATCAAGTGCATAGAGGAAGCAAGTCTTTTCTACTTAGCCCTTCATCCCAAGGTAATACAATCCATGTGGTAGTTACCTCTTTTAATAGGCAAATTTGATTTTTTCTCATATATCAATTTGGAAAATATGTACCAAGTCACTACACCATGTGTTGTCCAACTACCCCATAATGCATATGGTAACTATCAAGCCAATCCTTTACTCTACCTCTACATGACTTTTACAAGTGCTTGATGATAGGCGAATGACCCCTCTCACTCTTTCCATTACCCTTTAACATGCCATTAGTGAATTTGGGAATTTTTGAGGTGCCTCCTCCAATAGACCCGAAGGAGTCCTCTTAGTAGTCCACCAAAATCCATATCCATGCACATCACCATCCCGTCTCCCAGGGGAAACCTAGGACTTAGTTAAACATGGGAAACTTGGTTCGACTTCATAGGGGAAGCGTGGACAAGTCACCTCTAACAAAAATCTAACACCCACCTAAGACCACTTTGTAATCAATCAAAGGCAGGAGTGAGGTTAACATCGCACTTGGTTCAAAGAGTGTGAGAGATGGGGGAGAGTGGAACTTGATCCCCCTACCCATAAGATAAAATCTTAGCTCTGGTCCCCTAAAACAATGTTAAACCTGGTAACTAATTCTATAGATATTGGGAGGGTTACGATTTAATCACCTCTATCTAGACCTATCAAGTCCATCCAACCATAGGCATCCAATCGTGAGAATCGAAGCCTCCCACTTTCCTCGATGGGGTTTGCTTAGTTTTCTAATCAGCAAAGCATACTACCACACTGTTTCGACATATAAAATCAGCTTCCTTTTATTACTCCATTAAATTGGGTTCGTTAAACTCAATCTTTAGCACATAACAAACAATTCTGAACATCAAATACTTTATTTCATAATAACATCCAGAATCATCACTCCGCAAGGTGGTACAAAACCGTCTTCTCGCACAAAAACACCGTCTTGCCTAGGATAGGACCTTCCAATCCCTCAGGATGGGTTGTATGTGATCACACTCCATTCGTAATCAACAGGGAATTTACTGGCTCAAAACCCCTCTAAGCTTCCTTGAGCCTCCGGAGCCGTCCTGCATAATAGGGGCACTTACCACATGACCCTTTTTCCTCTCAGCGCTCAAGTGATGAAAAAGTAAAAACACCTATCTCTCTCGGGAGTATAGGGCCTCCCACGCACAAGTGAGTTTTTCCACACTCTCACTACAAGATATAGACCTTATACCGACGTTTAAAGCTATGAAAATACAAACAACAAAATTTACCCCCATCGTCGCAAAAAGCATCGTTATTAACGACGCCATAGAAACGTCGCTATTGGCGTCGCTATTAGCGTCGCATTTGCGACGCCAATAGCGATGCCAATAGCGACGCAACCAGAAGTTTGCAACGTGCATAGCGACAGCAATAGCAATGCGAGCAGTAAATTTGCGATGCTAATAGTGACGGTAACAGGGATTAAAAAAAATTGTGGCAGGGCAGCAAGCTTCCCTGCCACATATAGCACTGTGTGCTGTATGAGAGCCATACAAAATAGTTTCTGCACTACTGTATACAAAGTGCTTGCAAACAAAAAGAATGTATACTGAAATCATAAAACTGATACATGAAATAAATACATGATCGCATAAAAAGCGATTGGTACAATCATGACAGGATATCACTAATACATGAAAAATGTCTACATAGATAAGGCGACTAAAAAATAAAGGTGTGTGAGCTCCAAGGATCCAAGGGCAAGCTACAAATCCTCGTCCCCCGAAAGCTCGTCCCGCCGCAAAGGAGCATCAAACAGACTCTGCAGAAAAAGAGCCGCGTCTATACAATCGGTTGATCAATGCATTGAGACCGTGCCTCTCTGCATATCAAGTCTCAAGGCCTTGCGGATCGCGATTTGTAAGGAGTGCTGCAAAGAAAACAAAATGCTAACTGTTAGAAACATGATTGTTAATACAAAGAATATTTCAAAAAAACAAACAAGCAAAATAAATAAAAACTTACAAACTCCTCCAAATATGTCCTGTGGCCGCCACTCCCAAGATGATGGACCACTCCGGCCTCGAGTCGTGCCCTCGCCGCCTCGCCCTGCTTACTCCAACGTCTTGGAGAATTTGTAGTCTCCTCCCTCAGTCGGTGCCAGTCATATGCATCTAACCACTCGGGCTTTGCAGCCCCACTCTTGATTGCCTTGCGTGCGTCGGATCGTCTATGTGACATGTATGCACGCATGCAATCCATCATCCAGTCGGTAGAGAATCTACCTACTGCAGCTGGCCACCGGAAACTCCTCGTGCAAGGATGCTACTATGTAGTCCTTGCTCCCCTCCGGTATGTTCTTCCAATGATCCAGGACGTTGTGCCAAAAAACTTGTTGGCACAACTCTCTCATGCAAGCCATCACCCTTCTCCCCTCATTATTCATGATGATGGCTCTTGACCTACTATCGACCAGATATCCATAACCCCTAGGAGTCTGCCTAAGATGGGTCCTCTTCCATCTGCGTCCACGCTCCTGGGCATATCCAGGAGACCCCTCTATATCCGGTGTACCGACGGGGGTAACCTCTCTCGGAGTGGCACCCAAAGGGGTGCCACCTGCTGACGGCTACGCAAAAGCCGGAGTAACTAGAGCAGACGTCCGCACAGGTGTGACAAATCTTGGAGGTGACGCAGCTCCAGTCCGCCTTGTTCTCAAAAAATTCTTGGACTCCTGTATTTCCATCATTGTTAGTCGATGCTGGCTCCAAGCTTTGGACGGCCTCCACCCCTTGTAATATCGACCCCTCTATTTGCATATTATCTTTATCTATACTCAGAACATCGCTTTGATCATATACTCTCGCACTTCGGGGAGTTGAAGGTATAATATACCACCATCGAGGTTGTCGAGGGTTTGGATAGAAGATTACATGTTCACAAACACGTACAAAGTGAGTTCAAACCATTATGACATAAACCATGTCGTATTACAATTAGCAAGCAAATGACTCCATGCACCTGTTCACAATGGGCCGACAACACAAAGGTGTCGCGCAAATCCGTCCATTTTTTTTCGGAATCTATTTCGAGAAATCCTGATGGACCTCATCGAACTGTTGCTCTAGCTCCTCCAAGTACCACTTTAAACCACTGCACATCAAATAGTATCATGGAGAAGCTACAGTAATCCACCATAATAATACTTTGCAAGTTCCCAAAATACTCCATCTCATCCACAACCGTGTTCGGATCCGTTGCTCATCGTCGGCTCTCTTGCTCAAACCTTGCCATGACACCACAATTCATTGTGGAGCGCATTTTGTCAATATGCTCCACGCGAAAATGCCATCCGTACAACCACGCTACACTATATATTTTGTACTATACATTGAAACACTCAAATTAGATGTCGCATATAAAATTTAGATACGACAGATTCTAAACCCCTCATCACCTTTGGACTACATCCCCTCAAGAATTCCCACTCCTCCATTGAGACCTCTGTCCCTTCGTTGGATGCTCATGCGGTCAAGGCTACATGCAACCATCGTGTTGACATAAACCACAGCATCTCCTCCATGCCTTCGGGATATCGAATCGGTCGATGACGCGTACTACGTCGGAATTCAGCTCGCGCTTCCTCTGGATCTTGCCTTGCAATCTCGTACCTTGGCGAGCCACGTCTCCATGGAGGCATGGTGCAACATACAAAAGCGATTCACCTTCTATTTCATTGAGACATCCATTCTTTTTTCTACTCCATTTCCAACCACCACATCTCCAGTCAGTCTATCATTGTCCTTCAGCGTCCATAGCATTTCATTGTGTGGTTCCACCGTTAGTAGCCATTGTGAAATATGCACTAACGCCTCTGACACCAACCAACCTTCAGCCATGCTACCTTCTGGCCGAGCTCCTTGTCGCACAAAGTCTTTCAGGGTTTTCATGAAGCGCTCCAGGAAGAACATCCATCGCATATGGACAGATCCAACAATCTCCACTTCATCCACAAGATGCACAAGAAGGTAGATTTGTATCGTGAACATGCTAGTGGGCAGGTATTTCTCAAAGAGACAGACCGTCTCCACTGCTCCTCACCTCACGGATTCAATAGAGGAGGTTTTAATCTCTTTCTGTGAGATCAATTGCACTAAAGTCGACAACTTGTAAATGGCCCCACGAATTTCTGGAGTAAGGCATCCTGCGATCGCGATCGGTAGGACAAACTGCCACAAATGAGAAAGCATTATGAATAATGGCCACTTTCCAAATTGCAAAATGCCCACGCTAATTACAATCCGTTCGTAGCACAAACCTGACATATCTTATGCCAATCATGGGATTTTAGCCCTGACAATTGGTCATCTTTAGAAAATGCGGACCTGAGAGAATGCATCATACCCATCGGAGTGCAGATAGACTTGATTACTTGCTTCACAATGCACTCTTCTTTAGTGGACAAAACCGAAGAAGCGAGGAAGCTGCACATGACCATCAGCACACTCGACTGCGGCCAAAGCGCCTCCATCTTACCTACCTCCTTCAAATCCATTCGTGCCCCTATAGTGTCTCTCTTTCCTGTGATGTGGTCCCATAGCAAGCTGCCCACATTCTTGAAAATATGCATGGGATCCAACAAGTGGTTGACCTGTAAGTGGGTCCAATATGGCAACTCGCAGAAAACTGAGAACCGTCGCATTCCATTTGGATGTGATTTCGGGCTGACCATTTTCAGCTCATACCAGCTTGCGACGTTCATACGTGTTGAAGGTCGTCCAAGGAAACCTTCCCTGAGTTTATGATCCTCCGGCAAGAAAGCAACGTGTCCTTGATATACCATCTTCTTCATGGTTTCTGACCTTCGGGAGTCTAACTGTGGCCCACACAATGGACATGCATGATAACCTGAGGTAACCAGACCTATTCTGACACCACGACCTAGTAAATACTTGATTGAATGAGATAAAATATAGATATTACCAGCAAGAACGGAGGCCTGCTCACCTGAGCACTCTCCCAATCGCGGAAAGTCATGCATCGTCCACATGAGAATGGCTCGAATGTTGTGGCTGACCGTCGACCATCGCGCCTGCTCATATCTTGCACAGTGACCCCCTCCTCCCACAAAATCTTAAGCTCATCGACTAATGGACGAAGATACACGTCTATACTTTTTACTTTGTAGCGGCCTGGGACGAGCAAGCTAAGGATGAGATGTCCTTTCTTCGTAGAAAGCCATGGAGGGATGTTGTAGTTGACAAGGACTATAGGCCACACACTATAAGAAGTTGAGCGCAGACCGAATGGGTTCACACCATCCATTGCGAGACCAAGCCGAAGATTCCTTGGCTCTCGCGCAAAGCCTGGGAAGGTAGAGTCAATGTGGCTCCATGCGCGCGAATCCGCTGATATTCGTTGAACTCCATCCGTGGACCTATTCTGCACATGCCACGTTGTCAAGCTTGGCATGTCGGATGTACGAAACATGTGGTTTATGCGGGGGATGAGCGGAAAGTGTCTGAGAACTTTTTGAGGGATGGTTTGCCCTTGCAAGTCCTGTCGATACCTGTGAGCACCACACTTTGGACATGTCTCCATAGTCTCGTATTCTTCTCGAAACAGTATGCAATCATTGATACATGCATGGATGTTATTGTAGTCCATGCCAAGCTTCCGTAAAACATGTCGTACATCATCACGAGACTCAGGCATGCTATTTGCAGGTAGTAATATATGATATTTCAATAACCTGAAAAAAATCATAAAACACCCTCAAAAAGCACAAATGTTTGTAATAATAGAGTCAAAAAAAAAATCAATAAAGCCTATGTGCAAGGTACCTGAATAACTCGGTTACACTCGTATCGCTCCACCCGTATTTTACTTGCACACTTAAGAGTGCAAGCAATGTCTTCAACCGAGATACTCGGCACCCATCATATAATGGTATGGATGCTTCCTCTCTAAGCGAATCAGATGTCTCGACATCCATGGGAATCAATGCATCGATCATTGCCTCCATCTCAGGCTCCAAGATTGTAGGTAGGTCTGGAAGGTTGTCTGTCTCCTCTGACATTGACAGTATAGATTGGCCTTGTGAGTGGTGGATTGGCTCTTGCACTCCATCCATCGCACGCCCACGAACTCTTCTAATTGGCCGCAAAGGGTGCACTCCCCCTTGGGACGAGACATCACCTGCCTGGATAGAAAATTTGCCAACAAGACCCAATCTTATTGTGTATGGTTTTCAATTAGCTTGCGAGTACAATGCATGATGAATATTAACTTCAAATTACCGTTTGCTGAAAATCCGCAATCGCCTGATCAATGATCTCAGATTGAAACTCACCAAATCGGCGTACATGTTCTATAGACAATCGGCGTTTTCGTCTAATTGCCAACTTGCATTGAGAGCAAGGACATGGGACACACTGATTAAGATACGCCTCGCGATCTTGAACAATAAGACCTTCTTCATTTTCCATCTTATCTACATAACAACAAATGAGGCTCAAATGGATAGCTTTATGGAGATGTATGCCAAGTTGCAAGTTGACCATAAGCTCTTGCTTGAGAGGTTTTAGCCTCTGCAAGAGCTTGAGAAGCAAATTTTGTAAAACATTGAGGTTGATATTGATGCATCCATGGTGTTGAAATCTAAACTTCAAGATATTAGAAATGCTTTACTGATTGATGTAAAGAATGCATTGGACATAGTAGTTGAGAGATTTATTGATGTTATATCTCGGCATATACCATGCTCAAGGATTTGTTTGTCCTGGTACATAATTATTCATTATTGTAAAAAAAAAAAGCATTAGTTCATAAGGTTCATGAGTCGAAGACTAAATGTTTGGACTTAACTAAAAGATTGGATAATGCCTTAGATGCTAAAAGGAAAAGTGATGAATATGTTACTTCATCATTGCAACAAAAAGATTGGTGACAAGGATGCTATGATTAATGAAGTTCTTCACGAGGTGAATATAGAGTTGAAGGGGATGGAACACGATTCTTCTTTGGGATTTAATGGTGATCAGTCAATTTTTGAGGTGTCTTCTTGTACAACCATTATACCTTATATACCTAGCTACGGTCTCTAGGTTATGTACTTTGAGTATCTTAAAGGGGCTCTACTAGGATTACTTATACAACTGCACTAGAGGGCTTTGAGTATAAGTAATCCATTTATGATCATCATTGAGGATCTCTTAGTCTAATAATAAATCAATCTCAACAAAAAGCATCTTAGAAATGTTGTTTTTTTGTCCTAGGTCCATGTATTAAAATTAATGACATCTATGAAATTTATCAACTATAGTAATAAAATTTGTTTCAATCAATTCTACTCGTAGTCATAACATTTGAAGAAAATATCATATGCTCAATTTAAGGGATTCTTCTTCTATAGCAATACTTTTGGGTTCATTTTGATGAAGTACCATAATGACCATTAGCTAGGGTATCATTTTCTCTTAGTCCTTCCGTTGACTAATTGGCATGATTTCTAATTTGTTATGCCTATAAATTTAATACAAAAAGAATGAATTATGCATATCACAATTAGATCCCCTACTTGGACATTATGAAGGATATGACCAATTTTAAGCCATCTTAAAGAGTCACCAATGTACGTGGCCCATGGCAAAGCACATTGCATACCATTATCGATAAGTCTATTATCATGCATCTTAAATCTCCTAATTAGACTTTATAAAGTGTATGACTAATTTTTAGCCCTCTTAAGGAGTTGATGTAATGGTACCCATAAAAAAAGAAAAGTGCATACCATTACCCTAATCATGGATATGTTATCGTTCCAATGTATGTTATCTTTCTCTTTCTCTCCCTCTCTCTCCCTCTCCCTCTCTTTCTCTCACATTTCCTCTCCCTCTCACAATATATCCTAACACTCTCCAAAAGCAAAAGGGAGAGGGAGAGAGAGAATTCACTCTCCCTCCCTCTCCCTCTCCCTCTCTTTCTCTTTCTCTCCCTCTCTCATTTCCTCCCCCTTCCTCTCCCTCTCCCTCTCTTTCTCTTTCTTTCCCTCTCTCTCCCTCTCCCTCTCCCTCTCTTTCTCTCTCATTTCCTCTCCTAAACAAGCAAAAAAGAAATTGATTTAAATCTTAAACAAGAAAAAGGGAGAGGGAGAGAGAGAATGCACTCTCCCTCCCTCTCCCTCTCCCTCTCTTTCTCTTTCTCTCCCTCTCTCTCTCTCTCCCTCTCCCTCTCTTTCTCTCTCATTTCCTCTCCTAAACAAGCAAAAAAGAAAGTGATTTAAACCTTAAACAAGCAAAACGGAGAGGGAGAGAGAGAATGCACTCTCCCTCCCTCTCCTTCTCTCTCCCTCTCCTTCTCTCTCTCTTATTTCATCTCCTAAACAAGCAAAAGAGAAAGTGATTTAAACCTTAAACAAGCAAAAGGGAGAGGGAGAGAGAGAATGCACTCTCCCTCCCTCTCCCTCTCTCATTTCCTCCCCCTTCCTCTCCCTCTCCCTCTCTTTCTCTTTCTCTTTCTCTTTCTCTTTCTCTCCCTCTCTCTCCCTCTCTCTCTCTTTCTCTCTCATTTCCTCTCCTAAAGAAGCAAAAGAGAAAGTGATTTAAACCTTAAACAAGCAAAAGAATGAGAGAGGGAGACTCACGGATGAGATATGGTGAGTGTGGGGTGGCTTCTCTTTGCGATGAAGGCTCCTCCTCTCCTTCGGGAACAATGGCGGTGGCGGTGGCAGCGGCGGCAAGTCTTCTTCCTCTCCTTCTCTCACGACGGTCGCTCTCTCTCCCTCGCTCTTGCTCTCAAAACACAAAACATGAAAACGCGAAATAAAACCGCACTTGGTTTCGGCCCGCTTTTTTCCCTGTGGACCGTCGCTATTTGCATTGCAAATTGCGGGTACCGGCAACGCAAATAGCGACGCTGGTACCCGCCGTCGCTACCAGCTCAAATCCTTGTAGTGTCTGCAAAGTGTTAAGGTGCATTAGGTTGGGGACCCCAACGTCCTGAACCAACACAATCCACAACTCATCCGATTATGCAAGACTAAAATCATAAGAGTCATAACACATCATTCACAAATCCAAAAGAAGTTATTACCATAAAATAGTTTTCACAGACTTATCAATGTAAGGGATACATAGAATCTATCCCCTTCATCAATTTCTATGTTCCTTCATTAAAAAGCAATTGATAATATAACATGCTTTCGTAAGCTTAAATGCATTCTAATTGATTGTAATCTATGTAACAGACTAACTTATCCCTCATGAGGAAGTTGTAGAATTAATAACTTAAAAGTTATCCTTTTGTGCGAGAAGTTGATGAGGACGCATATCCCTTTCGGGTAGCATATTAATTTAATGTGCATGTGGGTGATTCTGCAAAATACATATTTAAATTAATGGATGTTTATGAGTTTAGGGTGCACCCATATTAAATTGAGGTTAGGACAGAGTTCCAACCTATTTATTTTGTAGCCGAAGACTGCTAGGTATTCACTTTTGTAGATTTAATTTTATTATTTTCTAACAATTGTGAATACTTTAGTTGATGTGTAGAGCATGCAATAGCGGTGGCATTGGAAAGCACTGGGTGATAGCATGTTTTCAAATTACCTAGAAGAAATTATCATTTTTTGATGGGCACATATCTTATCATTAAAGGTGTGGCACTAATATTCATTTAGACGCGCTTATTTATTGAACCACTTCACAAATATTTAAAATTTTGTATGTGCATGGGTACACGGTTTAAATATTTCATTATGGGACATTGTATTTGGGCACAACCCGACTTTTGGGCAACCCAACTGCTTTATTTTTTATTTGGATAAAAGCAAACACCTCGACAAACACAAAAGCTAAAGCATACTAATTGTAAAATTAGGCTATTTTTGAGCTTTGAGATGAATAAATTTATAAATACATGCCTTGTAAAGTGCTCACATAAGGCATGGGGAGACATTGTACCCAATTTGTCTTTTTTCTTCATGTCGTGCAAACTCTCTTCTTGCTTTTTATGAGTTTAGTAGAGTTATGTGTTCTTGGGGACCTTCCGGCGCTCGCTACCTACACATCTAGCATCCGATTTATGCACCTATGGTATCAGAACGAAGCTGAGATTAATGGCTTCCAATTGCTTACCATCTCGTACGAAGGGAAAGCTCGTGGAATGAACGGGCTCTTTAGTCATGAAGAACCGTCAATACCAGCATAACCACTCTCTATCGATGGAGGACCACTCGGGAAACTCCTTTATCAAGATGTTTTTTTTTCTTAGAGAAGCAGAAACTTTCATTAGTCAATTGGATTATAAAGCTTAATAAGATTTATTGAAAATCTTAAGTCCTCAAATTTCAACATTGACGGCAGGAGGATATACTCACAGCATATCAACATTGTCAAACGGATGCTGCCATCTTGTCGGATTTTCAAAAAAACATAAAGCTGTTTACAAATATTAAAGCTTATAAGATTTACTAAGGCTAAATTTCCAATTTTCAATCTTTCCTATAGTGGTTGTTCACACTGAACCAACCCCGAACCAATTTTACAACTCCAGCAAGCCCCTGTTTGTACCTACACTCTGACAGAGACAAGTTTCATGTAGCATATTGTTATATGCAGTCTACATGCACGAAGTATTCGTTGGAAGAACTTCATCAATTTTCATACCTGTAAAAAGAACAAAGGTTCACAAAAAGTCATCTAAAAAAAGAAGCAAGCAGTGTAAAGCCAACCTTGATCTACGCTCATCCTGATAGCAAGATTTCGAGTGTGTGAGGTTGTTTAAAATTTTGCAGGATGTTCGGTTAAAATATGGAAGATTTTATGACCGAAGGTTATTTACCGGAACCAACGGTGGTGCAAAAATTGGACTTAATTATGATGCAGCTTCAAGAGGAACGAAGAGCACATCAAATTTGATCCACACGCACAAGTTTATGTTTGGTCTGATTGGTCACTTCTATGTGGAGGTAAACATGTTCAAGCTAACGACTCTCGAGGATGCGATTTCTTTGGCTCATGATGTTGAAGACAAAATTCATGGATGAGAGAAGCGACCAAAATAATTTTCAACTAACGGTAACTTGGGTACAAAGCAATTCAATTCTAACTTTCGAAGATTCAATCAAAATCGCTTTGTTCCTTCTTCTTTTCGTAAATCCTGGACACGACCCCCTACTTTACCATCAAACACAAATTCAAATCCTAAGCCATATTTCTAACCAAATCCCAACATACCTAAACTCCCAACCATTATCAATAATGTTTCCAAAGCCAAGCCTATAGTTTGCTACAAGTGCCACCAACCTAGAAATCTAGCGGTAAATTGTCAATCCAAAAAGCCAATTGCTCATATCAACTAACTAAGAGAGACTGAAGATTAAGACCATGAAGAAATGCAAGATTTCATAAAATATGATGACGATATTGTTTCTACTTCAGATACTTTACCAAGTATGCCAAATCCTCATTCATTATTAATGATGAAATGTCTTGTGCATGGTAAAGAAAAGATTGTTTTACATGATGATGGGAGCACACATGATTTTATTTCTACAAAATTGGTCACAAAATTGAATTTACGTACTGTTCCAACTCATTATCGCATAAAAGATGCATTCTTGGGCACTAGATATAATGGTACACAAGAAGTTAACCATTTAGAAATTAAAATTGGTGATTATGTTAAGCACAAAAATTTCTTGGTTGTGCCTTTACAATCTAGTAGCATTATTTTAGGAATACCTTGGCATCATAAATATAATCTCAATATAGATTATTTCACATATTCAATGAAAATTCATTCTAACGGAAAACAAATCACATTACATGGAATGCACACCTTTGATAATTTTCCATCGCTTAGTCACACACATGTTAAACGTACATTAAGAAAATGTAGAAAAGCATACTTATTATGGGTGAATGAAATTGAAACTAAGGAAAATTAGATGCATCCTAGGCACGCACAATTTCTTTAACAATTTAAAGATTATTTTGTTGTTGACTGACCACTTGGTTTACCACCCACATATCTTGAAGATCATAAAATAGACTTAATCCCAAGTTCTCAACCACCATGTAAAGCACCTTATAGACACAATCAAATTGAATAGAAGGAAATCCAAGCCCAAGTTGAATAATTATTAACCCGAGGACTTATTGGACCCAGTAGTTCTCGTTTTGATGCACCTGTCTTGTTAGTTAATAGGAAAAATAATATCTATAGAATGTGTGTTGACTATAGTGCCCTAAACAAGATTACTGTTAAGAGTAGATTTTTGATCCCTAGGGTAGACGACCTTAGGAATAAACTACAAGGGGTCACAATATTTAGCAAGATAGATCTCAAATCTGGATATCATCAAGTACAATTGGATACACTTGATATTTTCAAAACTGCATTTAAAATTCAATTTGGTCATTATGTATTCCTTGTTATGCCTTGAACGGATATATTTACAAAGAGTTGAATGGACATGGTTGTAGAGCATTTGTTCCCAGTCATATAGCCAATTTGTGAAAAGATTTTGGCGCTTAGAGGAAGTGCATTCTCTTTTGGGCCAAAAGTCTTTTTTTGGAGTTGAAGAGGTATTGATTGTCAATCACATGTTGGAGCTCTATGGTGGAAATTCTTCTCCAACAAAGATAGACGGGAAAGACAATATGCAAGATACCTATTCAACCATTTCAGATGTCAGGAGCATATGTCTTTTACTTCATATGGATACCACATTTTGAGTATGTGGTTGATGATTTGTATTAGTGATCACAATAGGGAGAGAAATCATTCTAGGACAAAAGGCAAACCAAAACAATGAGAAAATCAATGAAACTACTGAAATCTTCATTGAAATTTAGGAAGGTTGATTATTCAAAGGGAAATCCTATTGTAATTACAGTGGACACTATCCCTATTTGTATTGGATGGGTGATTGGGCAAGATGACAAGGAAGAGAATCGATATGCAATTAGATTTGGTGCAGAAATGTTAAATGAAAGGCAAATAAGGTAATAGTGGGGCTGAATTGGCACCTACTATAATTGCAAGTATAGCACTCATTAATACAAACAACATTACATATAGCAAGTAAAATAGATCAGCTAACAATGTCATCTATTGAAAGAACGAATACAACAATAAATAAGGTATGCGCATTGATGGATAAATCTTGGATATAGAGAGAAAGCACTTTAGGTGTTTCAAATTTAAAAGTGGTCTTACAAGACTTGTATGTAGGGTAATGACTAAAAATGGATTAGTATCTCTATATTGTCCAAGAGAGATGAATGGTTTGAAGAGTAAGACTAGAGGTGTTTTGGACACATTTGAGAAGATTAAACAAAGGTATTGGTGGTAGGGAATGTATAAGGATGTTTCACACTTTGTGAAATCATGTGGCACTTATCAAATGCATTCAATAGTGAAACATAGAGATGGGTTGTAGTCTATCCTTTATCTTTTAATTACAAATGGGTAGTAGATTTAGTCACCATGCATTAAAAACTTTGGCAAATGGGATACCTCGTGCTTGTGCATGAGGATTTTAATAATTAGGTGGAGGAAAAAGCTCTACACACAAAGACAATGTTTGTAGTATGAAGATTCTCTTGAAAGAGGTCTTTTGCTACTATCGTTACATAGGCAAGGTTACAAATAAGAGAGGAGAACAGGATGTAGATGAGGCTCATACATTCTTCTCTCAGTTGGAAATTAAGCTTGCATTAACTTCACAGTATTAATCCAAAGAACACAATTTTGGTAATTTTGGAAAACTTGAAGCTACTATCTAATACATAATTAGATGCCTTATGAAAAATCTCTATTGAGCTATTGAACACGAAATTGAAGGCTATGATATGAGAGTTATAGCAAAGAGAAAGTTTAACCATAAGTCCTAAACTTGTCAGAAATTTAGCCATGTCCCCATTACTTAGTTTATTTTAATGTGCATATATATTCTAAAGAAAATTGACTTATGTTGTACATTTTTAAAAAATTATAGATCTCATTATGAAATTTACTCTCATTATGAAGATAATAATAATTATTATTGAGATATTATATGCCAATTCATGGAAGAAAGACTTGGGAGACCCTCCCAAGACTAGCTTATTAAAACTATGTTTGTAGTATAAAACAACAAAAAGAACTAGCTTAATGTATAGTCACTTGGAAGTTAAGTGCACTTGAGTGACTAACACACATAGACAATACACAGTGACCATGCAGAAATCTCTTTGTTTTTGACGCGACAAAGCTCTGCTACAATCGGTCAACTCTCTCTCTCTCTCTCTCTCTCTCTCTCTCTCTCTCTCTCTCCAGAAGTGCTACTCAAATCCATCATGCTTCTGATACGCAAATTGGATACTGGATGCATACGTAGTGGGCGCCGAAAGGTCCCCAAGAACACAGAACTCTACTAAAACTCATAAAAAGCAAGTAGAGAGTTTGCACGACATGAAGCAAAAAGACAAATTGGGTACAATCTCTCCCCATGCCTTGTGTGAGCACTTTACAAGTCATGTATTTATAAATTTATTCATCTCAAAGCTAAAAAATACCCAATTTTACAATTAGCATGCTTTAGCTTTTGTGTTTGCTTTTGTCCAAATAAATAATAAAGCGGTTTGGCCGCCCAAAAGTCGGGGTTGTGCCCAAATACAATGTCCCATAATGAAATATTTAAACCATGCATCCATGCGCATACAAAATAATAAATATTTGTCAAGAACTTCAATAAATAAGAGAACCTAAACAAATATTAGAGCCACTCCTTTAATGATAAGACGCCCGCCCATAAAAAATGATAACTTCTAAGTAATTTGAATACACGCTATTGCCCAGTGCTTCCCAACACCATTGCTGAGTTATTCACAAAATTGGTTTTAAACGGACTTTTTCCAACAAAGTGCAAGACAAGGTATGGTTTTCTGCACTTTTCCTTTCGGCACTTGACAAAGTCATGTAGAGGTAAGTAAAGGACTGGCTTGATAATTACCATATGCATTATGGGGTAAATGGACAACACATGGTGTAGTGACTTGGTACATATTTGACAAATTGATATATAAACAAAAGTCAAATATGCCTATTAAAGAGGTAACTACTACATGGATTGTATTACCTTTGGAGGAAGGGCTAAGTAGAAAAGAATTGTTTCCACTATGCACTTGATAATTAGAGCAGAGACTAAAAGAAATTGAGAAAATAGTTACAAGATTGAGGGAAACAAGGCTTCATTATAAGAAGAGAGAATCATAGACTTAGGCCAAGAGTAATTACATGAAGGATATTGGGTCTTGTTTAGGACAACAATTTAGATAATTAGCATAGTACTATTCAAAATGTCTCAAAATGATGGTTTGGTCTATATATTGTGACACATGTGCTAGATAATGCTACCCATGCTCTTAGTAAGTTGCATGGGACACATTGAGGATTCCAATTGCAAGGAAACATATCAAAATCTTCAAAATATGTGAATCATATGTATATGAGATAAAAGAGATGAATATAGATACTTTCCAAGATAGTATTAAGGAGGATGATAAGGAGGACATGAAGATTAATGAGGAAGGTTTTGAACTTGTAGAAGAATGATAGTCTGAAGGATATGTAGATTTGGAGGGGTTGGATTCCATATGATTTTATGTCCATTCTATTAAGGCAAATAAAAACCCATAACTTTATGCATTTGGGGGTTTGTATACACAACATGGCAAGAGAAGTTATATGCAAGTAAGAGACGTTGCACATTCTTGATTTAGTGATTTAGTTATAAGAAATACAGTTAGACTCAAGAGGAGAAGGTAAATTGATGTAAGTCTATGACTAGGAGTTTGATTACATGTGATCTTTTGTAGAAGTTAACTAGGAACTTAGGAGACTTATGTAGACAAAAAACCGTATTAGAGAATTTGGAAATCTCCTTAGTTCCACTTTCAAATAAGGAGTAAATATTTGACCAAGTGGCTAAATCTTAACCCCATATTTGAGAGTGGGAATTGGGGGAATTGCTTATATAGTATTTAGGGAAAACCACATGGTATCCTTTTAATGCACATTATATAGATGATTTCTTATGGATGGACTCAGGGGGAGTCCCATATGCGATAGCTCATCTCACCTATATCTCCATAACTAAGAAATATATATTTTTGAGACTTAAGATCCAACTTATTGTGCTTATCCTTAGAAACATGGTAGAAAGCCTCACAACCAAAGATATACTAGTGAGGATATGAGGGATTTCAAATAATAATTCCTCTACAACTTGATATCAAGAGCAGTATATGGAGACTAGTTTATCAACTATATGACAGTAGTAACTACCTTAGCCCAAAAATGTTGTGGGAAGCCTGCCTCACTAAGCATACTATGAGCTCATTCTTGAATTTTCTCAATATTCTTATACTTATCCATACCATTCTAGGATGGGATGTATGGAGCAATCAACCTCGAGGAAGTTACTATATGTATATCCTCTACATCACGTACGTTCAAGGCCCGTTTATAAATATCCTTATATGTGAATTTTTCTTGAATAAAACATAACCATTTTCTATTCAATCTGTAAATAACCCCTATCTTGAATAAAACATAACTATTTTCTATTCAATCCGTAAATAACTCATTTATACTACTATAAGAGAGGGAGATTTAATAATGGGAAAATACTAGCTGCATTGGCTAGTATATAAAGTGTTAGGGACTTGATTTTTGGACTATCAAATTATAATACAAATCTCCTTTCAAATTATAATACAAATCACCTCTCTCTCCAAGCTTTTATGGCTTCTTCCTCTCTCTTTTTGTCTTGCTCTCTCCTTTTCTAGTATTTCTCTCTCCTCGTCACTCTTTCTCTCTCTTCTTGCAGCCTTTCTCTCTCTTTTGCACACACACTCAATCTCTTCTTCTTCTCTCTCTGCTATCCTCTTCTTGACAAGTGGTATTAGAGCTCTAGTTTTGATCCATTTAGTTACCTTACATACTCAATTACCATCCTTTTTAATTAAAAATCCAAGAAGCTTCAGTACAGAGCGACATGCACTCAAATGGAGGAGCACTGAAGGACCCAAAGGTCAAGGACCAAGAGGATAGTAGTCAGGAGCATTAATGGAGTCCTCGGACCAAGTTTAGAGGCTGGAAGACTAGATTTGATAGCTCCTCGGTCATTTTGGGCCAAATTTGAAAGTAAATTTCTAAAGACATTTGTCACAAGAGTTAGAAAGAGTTTAATCTTGGTTACTTTTCACATGGAGCCTTCTCTCTCCTCATTCTCAAGCTCCTGCCAAGCTTCCATGGAGAAGAAAACACCATAGATCTTCTCTACCCCAACCCCAATGATCTTCACTACTCTTCTAGAGTTTCCCAGAGCTTCCAACCCTCATTCCAAGTTCTCCATTGAATGGTTGGACCCGCCCTCTCTCCCTAGGCAAAAACACGTGAATTTCGGCGCAGATTTAGGCACTACAACCTGAGCAAACAATGGTCATCTACAGCTTCTTCTCCATCTTGGCTCTCTTCTCCAGCTTCCAATAGGTGGTCTTGACATGGATGAAGCTTCCTTCTCACCTTTCTTGAGCTCTCTTGATCCCTAAAACCCTAACAGGTGCAGGCCATGGATAGCCATGAAATTTTCCTCAAAGCTCACTAAATCTTGAGGGCCTTTTCCTCTTTTGGGCCCAAGAGCTTGTGCCTACAAAAATCTTTGAAGAAGCAAGTATCAAGAAGCCCGTATTTGAAGATGGAAGCAACAATGGAGGCCTCACATTTTGGGCAGCCATAGCCATATACCAAGAACCTTGAAGTTCTTCAAGTTTCCTTCAAGATTGGTTGTTGGGGCTTAAAGATTGGAGTCTTTGCCATCCATGGAGGTTTCCTACCAATTTGGAAGAGGTTTGGAGCATAGGAAGGCATTATGGGGTTAAATTTTGGGAGATTCTTCTTCTATAGCCTTCAAAGCATGCATGGAGCTACTGAAGTTCACCCCTCCTCCTATTGAAGAATCAAGCTTAAAGACTCAATTCTTGGCTGAAGCTTTGTCATCATGAAGCTAATTGGAGCATTGGAGAGCAACCTTGGGAGATTGGCAACTGATTCTCAGCCCTTCTTCATTATCAAAGAGGTAATTGACTCTTGAACTCTCTTTTATTTCCATCCTATTGCTAAGCCAAAAAGCCTATTGTTGGGAGAGATTCAAGTAGTCAATCATGCATTTTATTGAAGGTTCCAATGCTAAAATGCTGCCAATTTAATCATGGTTCTCTCTTAGGCTTTTTTGCATTGAAACTAGTCTATTATATACTGAAAATTTTCACTACTATTTAGTGATTGCCTCACCCTAATCTCTTGACTTGTGATGATTGTTTGAGCATAAACTAATCTTGGAAATGAATTGTAAATGAGGTGAGATAGCAGTGAGTCACTACTTGGTAAGCCCTTTCCCTATTCCCAATTCAAATCCATGCACTTCATGAAAAGAATTACTTCAAAGCTCCCATGCATAGCATGCTGATTGTTTAGTTAATAAATGTCCGCTATGTATATTCCGAGTGAGGAAAAAGCCCGATGCCAGGCGAGGTGGCAAGACAAAAGAGGGGTGACCCCACCTTGCCATCAAAGACCATGAAGGGGTGCACAACCCGATCCGGGGGGTAGTTTTCCTACCTCTTGGTGATCCGGAGCCCCAACTTGTTTGTAGGTGCAGAGATATTTTGGGGACAATATTGAGAATTGGCATGTCATGATGATGCCATTGATGTCTATGACATATTGATGTACTTGGGATTATGACACTAATGTATATGGCATATTCATATACCACTCATGTACTTGGAATGATGTACAACTAAGAATCAATGCTAAAATGTATCTTTAGATACACATACAGTCATGTATGCAGTTATGACAGTGTATGCAACAAACAATGTATGTATGATGCTCATATGTGAGTGACATGATCTTGGGAATGCTCATTTCTATGCTTGGGAGTGATGTTATGGTATAGACCATGTATATGTATGCTGAAGCAATGTATGGTGCCATGGGAGAAGTGCTTGTAGATATACAATAGACAGGGGACCACATTTCAGCTCTCTTGAATTCCTACAAGGTGCTGTAGACATTTTTAGTGAGTTACAGGGGTAAAGAGTGAGTATCAGCACTGAAGAGAAGGCCCCAAAGACTGTTTCCATACCTTTGTAGACCCCCTATCCATTTAGCACTTTAGTTGGGCACTACCCATCCCTTACAAGCCAAAATAGTCCCCTACTGCTCTCAAACAAGGTGCTGGACTACATAAAACAGCTACAAATTTGCTGTTACAAAATTTTTTGTACTAAACTTGTAGCAGCATTCTTATGCTACGTTTGAAAAGGTCGTCCTTGGAACTTCAAGTTGATCAAAAAATAAGTTCAATCAGAGCTTCCTAGCTCAAGTTATGGGCAAAATAGTGACTGGTGGTCTAACAAGACTGCACCTAACCATGGCAGGAAATAAGGAAAAAACTAAGGCAAATGATGACCTCCAGCAATAAATCAGGGATGCATGCACCCTGAGGGCTGAAAATAACCTTGATGTAGAAGATGAAGATTACTCGCATGATGTGGGGAGCCTCAGCGTGCTCATTAACATGTTGAGTTCACATGAGAGAAGGCATGTTGAGAGGCATAGAAAAGTGATGGAAGACATTGGTCAAATGAGGACCACTATGGACACCCTTGGTACCCATCTCACTAAATGGATGGAATTCCAAATGAAAGGGAAGGAAGATGATGATAGATCGAGTATGCATGATGAAAGAGTGACTGGCCCATTAGTGAATGCAGCAAATATGAACTCCCAAGGCATTTTGGGGAGAGTGGGCATCCCTAACAGCACTTTTGAACAGGGAGAGCCTTCACATAGGCAAGAGGAGACCATGAACAATGCAGTGAGGGGTAATTTCCAGTCATCATAAGCCATGCCATCTATGCGAGTTCAGCCATCTTTTGGCTAGAATTACTCTAACAATGGTTCATTTTTGGGCAGCCACATGGATCAGCCTTAGTTTGGATATATGGGATAACCACCTAATCATGAAAGAGAGCTGAGAGACAATATTATTTTCTCAAAATTCAATGGTCAATCATCATCCCCAGCTGAACTCAAAGAGTGGATTTCCAAGCTTGAGGCTTATTTTGATATCTTGCCCCGTAGTAGTGATGACCAAAAGATCCATTTTGCAACCATCCACTTGGAAGGATTTGCACATACATGGTGGAGATACATTAAAAGAGAAAATCAGCAAGTAGACTCGTGGGAAGCATTCAAGGCACTCATGGTGCAAGTATTTGTCTCGCTGGTGTAGAAAGAAAAGCTTGCCCACCAATGGTATGGCCTTGAATGGCGTGGTCTTGCTATTAGAGAATACATAAATCAGTTTCGCAACTTTACCATATATGTTGAGTCAATTAGTGATGATGCAAAGTTACACAAGTATGTGTATGGGCTAGATTCCCAACTCTTGGCTGATGTTTCAGCTCAAAATCCATCGGATTTATTCAAAGCTATTGAGTTGGCTGAGAGGTAATCTCATAAGTATCATCGGGATGCTTCATTTTAGCATGGACAACAAAGAGGGGAATCTCAGCCAGTGTTTGGGTAGCAAATAGGACCTATGCAGTCACATTTTGGACAGCAAAGAGGAGTTGTATGGCTGGGACAGTTTGGGGAAAGTTATGGTGGTGGTAACATGCCATTCAACACTCCTAAGATCCCAACATACCCCACTTTTAATGCCTCAAGACCACAAAGTAATTTAAGGATAGCAAACAACCCGAGAATGGATAATAGGTAAGGGGACAACAAGAATAAAAATGCTTCAGCCTTTGGCAGTCCAAAGTCCATTCCCATGGATTTGTATAAAGAAAGAAAGGAAAAAGGACTTTGTTTCAAGTGTAGTGAGAAGTATACAGTTGATCATACCTCAAAATGTACTTTAAGAAATGCTAAGGCACGAGTTCACTGCATGTTGGTATTTGAGGACTCAGAGGAGAACCCTGAGGATGCACATGCTTTTATGATGACCACTAAAACGGATGATGTTGATGAATAGTTCGGTCAAGAAGAGTTCTTTCACCCTGCTAACTCTTTTCCTTTTGACCCCAGTGGTCATGTATCATAGGATATGGATGGAAAGAATGAACCATATGGTGAAATACATGTTGCCACTATTTATACCATATCTATGGATGCTTGGATAGGATCTAAAAGCCCTAATACATTGTGTATTAAGGGAAAAATTCATGGGAAGGATATGTTTGTACTTGTAGATAGTGGTAGCACTCATAATTTCATTAAGGAGCAGTCATCCACAATCTGAAGTGTTTTCCCACTAATTTACAGCAGCCATTGAAGATGCAAGTTGCCAATGGGTATGAAAAAATTAGCATGCAATTACGCCCTGTTGTTCATATTCAGCTTGCTGAAAATTTTGGACAGGAAATTGATTTAATTGCATTGGAAATGGGGCCTATAGATGTTTTCTTTGGTTGTGATTGGCTGAAAACTTTGGGCACTATAACCATGGATTTTTCATTACTATATATGGAGTTTGTGAGTGCGTGACAGCTCATTCACTTGCAAGTAATTCAAAATAACAATGAATTTTAGCTCATTACCAACAAACAACTCAAGAAAGAGTTCAAGAAATGGTCCCAAATCTTTGTATTGCACTTAAATAAAGAAAATTCAAATCAATCCACTAAAACAGTAAAGAGATCAGCATTGAGAGCTCTTTTAGAAAAGTACAAGGACTCTTCCAAGTACCTACAACACTACCCTCTAATAGAGTAGTTGATCATCCCATAGATCTAGAACCTCAGTCAAAGCCTTGAAACAAGCCACCTTACAGATTGTCTAGGTGTGAAAGAGAAGAAGTTGCCGAACAAGTCAAAGAAATAATGGACATGGGATTTATTGAGCCTAGTTCTTCACCATATGCTTCCCCTGTGTTATTAGTAAAAAAGAATGATGGATCTTTCAAGATGTGCATAGACTATAGGGATCTTAATAAGATCACCATGAAGAATAGGTATCTCATTCCATGCATAGATGACTTGTTAGATGAGCTCAAGGGAGACTAAGTACTTTACAAAGATAGATTTGAGGTCAGGCTATCACTAGATCTACATGAGGGCAGGGGATGATGTCAAAATAGCATTCTAGACTGATCAAGGGCTTTATCATTTCTTGGTTATGCCTTTTGCCTTAACTAATGCACTGGCCACCTTTCAAAGCTTAATGAATAAAATACTTCAGCCCTTTCTTTTCAGATTTGTGTTGGTTTTCTTTGATGACACCCTCATCTATAGTAGATCACTAAAGGATCACCTTTGGCATATGAGGAAAGTGTTTGATGTATTGAGGCAGCATAGACTCTTTTCCAAGGAGACAAAAGGTTCTTTCATGCAAACAGAATTGGAATACTTGAGGCACATTGTTAGTGAAGATGAAATTAGGGCAGATTCTAAGAAAGTGCAGTGTATAAAAGACTAGCCCGCACCTGTAAATACCACTTCATTTAGAGGATTTCTTGGTCTCTTATCATTCTATTGTAGATATATCAGGCATTTTGCCACTATTGCAGCTTCCTTGATGGATAAGCTTAAGAAAGAGAACTTTTTCTGGGATGCCATAGCTGATAAGAGCTTTAATCAGCTCAAGGAATTTCTTATCTCAGCTCCCATCTTGGTTTTCCTAGGTTTTTTAAAAGAATTCAATATTCATTGTGATGCAAGTGGGAGAGGCATAGGGGATGTATTGTTACAGGAGCATGGAGTTATAGCATTTGAGAGCCGCAAACTTGTTGAAAATGAGATGACCATGAATGTATATGACTAAGAGATGCTGGCCATCTTTCATGCCATATTAAGAAATGGCACCACTACTTGTATGGTAGTAGATTTAGGGTCAAGAGTGACCATAGGGTCCTCAAGTGTTTCCTCTCTCAGTCTAATCTTACCCCCAAACAACGCAGATGGGTAGCTACATTGCAGAACTATGACTTTGACATTACACATATGCGGGGAAAAGACAATGTAGTTGTTGATTCATTATCTAGAATGTGGGCTTGTAAAGTTTCGGCCATCATGGAACTTCATAATGATTGGATAGAAGAGCTTCAAAAGGCCTATTTGTTAGATGCTGATTTTAGCCACATTTTCAAGAAATTACAGCAAGGGCATGTGGAAGAAAACTCTCCATATCAACTTAATAACGGTCTCTTATGGCTTCAAGGCAGGATTGCCATCCCATACACTTCTCCATATTCAAGCAAAAGATCATGCAAGAGATTCATTCCTTACCTACAACTGGTCATTTGGGCATATTTAAAACCTATGACAAGATTGCTAAAAGCTTTCATTAGAAGGGCCTATGGAAGGATGTAAAAGATTTTGTCTTGAGCTGCATGCCATGTCAACAAAATAAGGACAACACCTTAAAACCAGTTGGTTTACTGCAGCCATTGCCTATGCACAAAGGCAAATGGACACACATTACTATGGACTTCATTACCAACCTGTCAATGACCAAAAAGGGATGGAACATCATCTATGTAGTTGTGGAAAGACTCACCAAGGCATCCTATTTCATTCCTAGAAAGACTCAATATAATGCTTCTCAAGTAGCTAGCCAATTCATGGAACATGTTTTGAGATTACATGGCTTTCCACAGGTCATTGTGCATGACTGGGATGCTAAGTTCATGAGTAACTTTTGGTAGGTAGTTTTCAACTCTATGGGCACTCAATTATCCCCTTCCATTGCTGACCATCGACAGAACGATGGCCAAACAGAGAGGGTTAAAAAGTGGCTGGAAACTTACTTGAGGCATTTGTATTATGATGTGGAGCATGCAACTTTTGGTAGGCAGTTTTTAGCTCTATGGGCACTCAGTTAGCCCCTTCCATGCTGACCACCCACAAACCGATGGCCAGACAAAGAGCATTAACAAGTGGCTGGAAACTCGAGGCATTTCTAATATGATGTGCAGCATGCTTGGGACTCATGGTTGCATTTGGTTGAGTTTTCCTATAATAACTCTAGACACTCTAGCATTGGAGTTTCACCTTTTGAGGCATTCTACGGCTATAACGTGCCCCTTCCCACGATTATCTTCAATGATAAAATAAACCCACAAAGTAAGGAGGAGTTGGATAGAATGCAAGCCTTACTTCAGCAGTGTAAAGTCAACTTGAAGAAAGCTCAGGATCAAATGAAGCTTTATGTTGATGACAAAAGAAGGGATGTTAAGTTCCAAGAAGGGGATTTGGTGCTTTTGAAGGTGCCCAAGTCCAGATATGCCACCCTTAAGGATGGGTTTAGCAATAAGTTAGCTCACAGGCTCTATGGGCCATACCCGATTGTCAAAAGAGTAGGAGACTTGGCATATCGGTTGGCATTGCCCCCATCCATGAAGCCCTTCATTGGATCATCAGTGGATTATGTTGAGGAACTACCACCGATAGATGAAGAAGGCATCATTCAATACATACCCAAGCAAGTCATAGGACAAAGGGAAAAGAAGCTTCGCTCTCACTTCATCATGGAATACTTGATTAAGTGGCGAGGTCTACCACTTGACGAAGCTTCTGGGAGGCCAACTTCAGTTTTGGAAGAGTTTCCATACCTATTAGAAGTAGATTTGGCTGAAATCTAGCTAACTATAGCCCTGTTTTCTCTCAAATTGACTGCAAACAACTCTCTGCTTCAAAGCAAATTTTATTCTCTACTATGGACATCAATGGGCATCATACATGGGCTGAAAGTACTCCTCAAGAGCTCTATTTTGATATATTGGGCACCTCGATCGGAGTCTCCTACAAAAAGTTATGGCATATTTACTACAACAAGGCCTTGTAATAAACAATTTGTTGCCCACTGTCTACAGCTGGCATTTACTCAAGATATTTGGGTCAAAATTAATTTTTAAAATTCTCCAATAAGGCCCATGTATTGTGCATACCCCAATGACCCATCGTACGTAATAATACCTCTTCATTTATTAGTATATCCCTGTAATAATGTAGTGGAGTAATACTCTGATCTGCTCCTGCCCGGTTATCATAAGTGCCCAAATTGTTCTTGAGGGAAAAAACCTTCGGGTAGGGATGGAATGTAAGAGAGGGGGATTTAATCATGGGGAAATACTAGCTACACTAGGTTGGTATATAAGGTGTTAGGGACTTGATTTTTGGACTATCAAATTATAATACAAGTCTCCTTTCATCTTCACCTCTCTCTCTAAGCTTTCATGGCTTCTTCCTCTCTCTTTCTGTCTTTCTCTCTCATTTTCTAGTATTTCTCTCTCCTCTTCACTCTTTTTCTCTCTTCTGTGCTTTTTCTCTCTCTCGTGTCCCCTTCTTGACAATTACACCCTTCTGTCTGTAAAAAATATATAAAAATGGTATTTTAAAAACCTTATATTGAACCCACCTGATGCACACATATATTCATCAATAACTTACCCAAGCAATCAAGTAACACTTAATATCCCTTTCATCACAAAACTACTTAAAATGCTTTAGAGATATATTTATCCCCATTGTTTGACCTTAGACATTTCAGCCTATACTCACACTAGTTCTTGACCAAAGCAAGCCAATAACCAAGACTTCCAATTTCTTATTTATAGGATATTCCTAGACCTTATGCGTTTAGTCATAAATGAAGGTACCATCCCCTATCTTCAGATAGCTTAGAGTTTTTGGATTGCATATCTCTCTGAACTACTCTCCACAAGAAGTCATGTGGTTAGAGGTACTTAAGTCTACATACCATACATCATTCTTTGATGATCCATTAGCTTTCATAGTATTCATAAAATGCTACATGACAAAAAGCTACTCGCATATATTATCGTTGTTTTTACTAGTAAGAGTATAACTACCTTACTGTTTTTCCCATTTCTAATTTTAAGTTTCCTTTTTAAACAATTCTTATATAAAAAACCATTTCCATTACTTTCTTCTGCTCGACTTGAAACCACATGATAATGAGTTATCTAATATTGTTCTTGGTAATCTTCTTTGTCCATCTCAACTTATTGATGTAAACTAGAACTACGTTAACAAAAAAATGCATGAACATATATACACACATACACACACACACATGTACATATGTATACATGCATGCACACACATATATATATACACATAGACATACATGTGTGTGTGTATATGTATATATATATATATATATATATATATATGTATATATATGTATATATATAGTATTTTTAAGGTAAATGTGCATAAAAATTTGATATGATCTTCCCAAATGGACACTCAAATACAAACCTTCCAAAAATAGAAAGAAAGCACAAATAGCACAACAAGATTTTTTAAATTGTTGGATTTTTCTTTTCATTTCTAAAGGCTCGTTTCGCCAAAATGGTGAGAAATTTGAGTGGGTATCGAAGGGGGCAAAATATTCTCCTTGATGCCTTGCTCAAACTTTACAAGATGATCTTTAGACAAATTTTGTTCCATTTGATCACAAATCAAGCTCAAAGACAATACATATCCCTATGTAAAAAAGAATTCAAACAAAAAATTGTCATCACCAAAATTTGTCAACTGAGTCAAAATTACCTAAAAACAATTTCTAAATATTACTTACATACATGTCACAAAAAAATTCACTATAATTTTATTAAGGAATATCACAACATATGTGTGTGTATGTGTGTGTGTGTGTGTGTGTGTGTGTGTGTGTACACACACACACGCACACACATGTGATACATACATTACACATCTGTACACAATATGCACAAATATAAAGTGAAGAAAGATGAGAGACAAGGGGAAGAGAATAAAAAGAGAGAGGAAAAAAAGATGAGAGAGAGAGAGATGTCAAAAAACATTTATAAGACCACACAAGTAGACACACATATGTCTTCTTATCTTATTCTTATCTATATATTATTTGAAAGTTTGGCTTAGGGAACCCAAACCAACTAGAAGACTCCCAAGCTTATATGGCACAAGGAGGACAACTTTGGTATTCAAGAAATAAAGAGAGATTTTTATTGAAGCTTGAGTGGGGTTTATATTTTATTCTCTATAATCTCTCTCTTTCTCTCCCTCATTTGAACATGCATGGACACACACACATGTACTTTCTCTCTTTTAATTAAACATAGGATATGGTCATAAAAATGATAAAGTTGAGTCTCTAGAAACTTGTATGTAGCTCTCTCTCTCTTTCTATTCCATTTTCTTAGAGAAATATATAAATTTTTATTTTAATTAAACATATAATATTATAACAATTGAACATATGTGCACAATGCATACTCTAAAAATACCCACAAATGCCTTGTGGGGGTCACCCATGAATATATGCATATATCATGTGGGTTAAAAATAAGGGGTTTTAAAAATACAATTTTCATACAATAAGGGTACCATATAAAGGGATTATTTATAAAATGTTAAAAAAATATTTTTTAATGCAACAAAAAATCACACATAAAGATATGTATAAATAGGCCTTGAATTCACATAAACTAGAGTATATGTATGTAGTGAATCCCTCAAGACAAATGCACATATATTGTAAAAAGAGAATTCGATTGATTTTCTAATTGAGCATATGAGATGAGATGAGATAATAATTTCAATGGTTGAACATGTTCATGTAATATATATTTACTATAAAACCATGCACGAATGTACATACACACACATGAATATACATACAAGCTCATATACACATTAACATACATAGAATAGAGAGAGTGAGGAGAGGAGAGAACACATATACACACACATATATAGGCATATATATCTACACACACACATGCAAGCACATATATGCACATGTGTACACAGTATGCACATCTTTGAGGCGAATAAATATGAGGGATAAGGGGAAGAAAAGGAAAGAGGAGAATACAAATGATGAGAGAAAGAGAGATGGCACACATTTAAAAGATCACATTATAAATATACACGTGTATGCATATATATATACATACGGTGCACACGTCCATGTGTGTGCACACTGTCGGAGGGGTTTTTGTCGAAAGGTCGAATCCACTGGGGATCAGAAGTAGAAGGAAGTAGAGATAGGAGATGGAAGAGAAGATAGAGAATACACAAGTGGTAAACACTACAAAGACAAAGCATAATGAGTTGAATCAATATGTATTGAAAGAACGTGGAATCTTTGCACTACTCAGAAGTAATCTCCAGGCATTAGATCTCCTAGAGCTTCTTCGTAGAACAAAACGTGCATCAAAATTATAGCTCCTTCTCTGATGCTCGAAACCCAAATCTGATGGCTTCGTTGGCTCCAAAAGAGGGGTAAAATCCTAGGACACTTGGTCATAGATCTCCCAGATCACTCCTTCTTCTTTCCGTTCAATCTGCAGTTTTCAGTCTGGTTACAGCGATCTCGACGTGCGCGATTTCCTCAATCTGTCCCTCTTGTGAAAATTCCATAATTGGCTAAAAAAGTAACTAGCTTTTTGCATGCCATCTTAATCTAGAAGCTTTTTTAACTTTTTCAGATATTTACAAAAAATAATATGAAAAATAGGCTAAATTTATCCAAAAATCTAGTATTTTTGGATAATCCATGCAACTCAAACTAGTACTAATAGCTCAGATCACATTAACTCTCTAGATCAATGAAGAAGTCGGATGATGATGCATTCCATGCTTTTTCACACTGTGTCCTCATAGCATCACGACATCCACCCCTTCTGAACTTGCACATCCTCTGGTATGTGCCAAAACCCTATTTGTCACCGGACTTTGAGTCCTCCTCATCCTCTGCACCCATATCCTTTATTTCTTCACCTTTTGCATCTTCATGGCTATCCCTTGTATCATGGCCACCATTTTCTTCCAATTTTGGCAACTCATAGGTAATAGATTCCTGCCTCTTGAATAATTTGATTATTTTCCCTGCTACCAGAAGTTTTATGGCTATTCCATCGAGCTCATTTAATGCATAAGTAGCATTTTCAATATCTGTCTTACCATATAGGGTCCAAACCATCTTTTGGAAACTTTATGCATGGCACTATGCTGGTTGTCTAAACTGTTAGCATAAACCAATACCCAATCACCATGTTGTATGGTTCTTGGTCGTAGTCTATGTCTTTTGTCAAACCGTTTCTTGTTCTGTATCCTTAGTGCCCTTAACTTTGCAATTGCTGCCTCTATGTCTTTTGTCTTTCTTTCCAACTGTCTAATGCGCAAGGCCAATAACTCCTCTCGATTCAACTCCTCCTCCCAAGGTAGCACACTCCATGTGACTATTATCTCTTCTATGGGCATGATAGGTTTTTGACCATACATGAATTCTGCAGGAATATATCCTGTAACGGCAGTATGAGTTGTTCTATCAGCCCACAAAGCATAAGGGAGCAATCATGGCCACTCTTTTACCTTCTCCCCACATGCTTTTGCCAATGCCTTCACAATAGGTAGATGATCTCTTTCACTTTTTCCATTTTCTTCAGGCTTATAGGCTAAAGTTAACGCAAGCTTTATCCCCAACCATGCAAAGAAATCATGAGCTTAATCTGCATCCAACTCACACCTATGTGCTATAATTTTCCCACATAGCCATACCGATAAAAGATCTCTTCTAAAAGAAAAGTACACACAGCATTTGTTGTCTTAGTACGTAAAGCTTTCCCTTCCACTTGATTAGTCAAGTCTTCACGAGCAAGCACGAGATACCTCATTTTCCTAAGACCTGTAGGCATTGTGACCAAATTCATCACCCACTTAAAATGAAGAGACAATGGATATGTGGGTTGCAATCCATCCGGATGTCTCACAGATGAATACATTTGACATGTCATACATGTTTCCACAAAGTGAGCAACATCCTTATACATAACCTACCACCAATATCTTTCTTTAATCTTTGTAAAAGTACCCCAAACACCTCTATGACCAGCCCACAAGCTTTCATGAAATTCTTGCATTACTTTTACTTGTGAAGCTCTGTTACCCAAAACTCGCAATGGCATACCCTGTTTCTTTTTATCATGTTTCCATAACTATCCATCTTTTAAGAAAAACCCTATGCTTTTCTCTTGATTTTCATAAACTCCTCATCGGACCATTCATCTCTCTTTGTTAATGTACCCAGGTATTGACCGATTCTCAACCACTCTCCCACATATTTGTCTTCCAGAAACACTTCTACACAAGTTGCAAAACATCTAAAGTGTCTCCTCTTTGTTATCCAAGCTTCTGTTAATGCTATAGCAACGCCTTGCATTACTGAATTCACTCTTGTAACATCATTTTCAACCATAAGAAAGTCATCTTTTTCTTCCTCATCCATCATTTCATCTTCATTCTCATAACATGCTCAATATAACATGTCTACCATTGGGTTATCTCTTCCTGCAATATGCTGAAATTCAAGGTTCAAAGATTAGATGTATGCAATCCACCAGAGCATAGCAACGTCTAGAGTACCACAACTAGTAATATACCCAATATCGGCAAACAATTGATCTCAATAACTACATGAGCACCAATAAAATACTCCTTGTCACATTTAAGGGTTGTCACAATTTCCCATAATTCTCTTTTAACATGTGTATACCTTCTTTGTCGTTTAGTCAATACTTTAGCACAAAAGTGAATCGCATATCTTTGCCCTTCCTCATCATCTTGCCCAATTGCCCATCCAATCCTGATTGGGCTTGTATCAATAGTAATAATGATAGGCTTTCCATGTGAATAGTCAGCCTTTCTCAATGTAAGAGCATATTTTAAGAGTTTCTTCAATTTCTTCATTGCTTTCTGATGCTTCCTTTTCCAATGAAATTTTTGACATTTCCTTAGTGAAGCTGATAAAGAGCATTGGCTACATGTGCAAAGTGAGGAATCCATATTAAATAGAACACACATGCACCCAAGAATCTACGCACCTCTGATACATTCTTACATACATCTTGCATTCTATCAATCCCATCTATTTTTGCTGGTGATGGTCTTCGCCCATAATGCCCACACATATGCCCAACAATTAAAACCTCTTCTAGATATGTCAAAATCCTCTCACAATCCACAATATGGTCTGCAACAAACTGTCTGCATCCATGACCATCCATCTCTTCATTCTTTTCATCTACTACATACCCTTTGGAATATCATCTAAGAAGGGCATAGTCAATTGTGGTATAGAATCCCTGAGTACCCTATTCATAGCATTTGTCATGTGTGCCATTGAGTTTGTTGCACCCTGTGGGAGAGTACACATCCGTACTAACCCCAAAGGAGTCTTCATGGTTATGATATCCCTGCTTCCAATTGCAAGCTGAAATTGATTATAACCCGAGTAAAGATCACCCAAAGAATAGATCGCTTTGCCTACAAAAGCCTCTGCAAATTCATCAACCACAGGATGTGCACCCACATTTCTTATGGTTACTTTATTGATCGGTTGCATGTCTTGAATAAATCTTAAAGCCCCATTCTTTTTGGGTACAGTAAACCAAAAATTTGAGTACGGGGCTGAAGAAGGCTCCAAGATATTCATGCGAATCTTTTCATTTAGCAAATCCATCAGCTTTGGCAAGTAAGATTTAGACATTGGAATAGGCCTCAAGTTCCATAGTACATGTGGCACTATAAATATGACCATAGGAGAGACAACATTTGGATCCACACAACTTATTTCACTTGGTTGAAATGCAAATGCCTTTCCATGTCTAGCCAACATCCACATAAAACAGTCTCTCTCAACAGGCAAAAGAAACCCTTTTGCATCAACTTTCAATTCTTGTAATGTTTCAGATGTAAACTGATGACCTATATCTTTAGGATCCCATAAGCTTGGCTGCCTTGACACTTTTTCATATATACCCTCACTCTCTAGTGGAAGTGACAAAGCAATTGATTTCACCTTTTTGTCAATTGTCTTATACTTTATTTTCACAAGTGCTTCATCCCATTGTAATCCTTCATGATGAGCAAACAATGCTATAACATCATACATATCCAAAGAACATACTAACAACACTCTATTTTCAGCCTCATTTTCTGCATGTATAACTGCTGAAATTTCAGCCATAGTGTTAGTAATATTCAGCCCATAAAAGATGCTTGAAATGCCATCATTTTCAGCTAGTAACCCCAATGCTCTCAATTCCTTAGTAGCCTGTTTCATGGATATGTATTCAGCCCTACACATAGCTTCCATAGGCTTAAACCAACATGAATTGTTTGCTCTAAATTGAGAATTACCAATAGTAAATACATGCTTCATTTCATCAAGAGGCGAGTATACCCTTTGAACAGCACTGTTGTAGCCCCACATTATAGCAGTGCTTAATGAAAATCGAGGTCTTTGAATCCCCTTGCATTTGGAATCAAAGGAGACTCGAAGCATATCCCTATTTCTAGGATGATTAACACAAACGGTAATAAATTGGACTGCTTTTCTCCTATCCTTGCTTCTGACTCTTGTTGTAACATGCCTGCTCCTCAATTTGTGGGACACATCTTAGCAATCCATCGAGAGATATATCTAGAAGAAGCCGTCTTGCACTCCCAAGGAATGACACGGAGTTTGTCAACTAGGGTCTCTTGAGTCTACCTCGCAACGGAACTTATCCGGCAATTCCCACTAGGATCGACCTAAAGTCCGGGTTTCTTACAATCGGGTCTTCCTAACAACCTTCTAGCATCGGTCGATAGCTGCTCCACTTTGCGTAGATACAACTGGACCAAGCCACACTCATATGGCACTTGGTTCAAAGAGAATGGGAAATGAGAGGGATGCATCACTCGACCCCTCTGCTCGTAGGGCATAGTCCCATTCCGGTCCCCTAAAACTGTATGAACCAGGGTTCTAACCAACATTGTCTAAGGTCATCGTCCGACCTTTCCTAATATTCCTCGTTAACATTTCCTTTGAGGAAAGCTCTCGGTTAACCAAGACCACCCTTCCGTAGGATAGACCCATTGGTCACATCCACCACGCTTCCCTCGGGGGTTGTTTTAGTTATCTAATTACCTACCACATTATGTTTCACGCATAAAAGCAGCTTCCTTAATTAACCCGTTAATCACAGGTTCCTTTACGTAATTTAGGGCACAAACACGAAGACAAGATAAAACACTTCTTTAACTTATCTTCAGATTAATATTTGTCTCCCGCCTATACAGGAGAATTAAGTGTTCCCTTTTGCCTCCGCAGAAAAATCCTTCCGTCTCGCGGCAATAAACCCAAAGGTTTATCCTACCAAGATTCCGCCTTGTAAATAGTATCAAGGCCTCGAGATCCCATTGTCACATAGAACACTTGTGTAGGGTCCGAAGGCATTCAGATTTACGGCCAGAGCCCCCACTGGCACCAAAGCGTCCTCCTACGCCAAGTAATTTCCACGGAGAGACCTCTCGCAGTGGGTTCGGACCACATTCCTGGTGCGGATTCATAACCCCCTTGGTTAGGGTTTGGCGTTTCGCGGGGGGTAGCTAGCACCATCCTTCCTTAATTATCCCTTTAGGAAATCAACCACAGCTGAAGCAACCAGCTTAAAAACAATTACTAAGGAAAACATCCCTTTTGTCTCCATGGCAATCAATCATCACAGACCCGGCCATGAAATCATCAACACCCCACTTGGGTTAACATCCAAAACCACATTAACAAACGGTTGAATGCACAACCTCTTGTTTCAAGGCATCGCAATCCCATTGCATGCACAACCAGAACTTAACTTGGATGTATCAAAACACTTTTACAACCTTTTCAAACAACCAAGCATAACTTGGTTCAACAATCCATCTTTAACAAGATCAACCTTCCTTAGAAACCATTTCAACAGTTCCAAGCAACATGCTTAGCATAAATCAATTACCCTAAAGTTTGCTCTCCCCCTTGGGTTAGGGCTTCGCAAGGTTAATTTAACAAATTCCTTCTAGATCCTTTAAATGATCTAAGTGATGTCACCTTGACCTTTATTAATCATGGCCACCTATTTAGGGTAGAAGATCAACCCAATTCCTAAAGTAGCTATCTAATATCACATGTCACCAAGTGCTAACCCATATTGCTAGTACATCACCAAGAGTACATTAATGAGATTCCAACCTGATTAGCCATAGTTTATCCAATGTTCGGACAAGGATCTCTAACGGAATTTCTTTTAGAACTACTGTTCTAACAATGTTTATCGTGCAATCCCATTGAGTGTGCAAGTTAACATATATCCACATGTGCATGATCTAAATGTTACTTTAATGTACTCTATCATCCTTGCACATGAAAAACCAGTTTGCAATCTTAGGATGCTATTGCATTTCTTTGAAGGGAGTATTTTTTTATATTTCGATGCGAGGCTCCAATCCTTTTCATGAAAATAATGCAAACTAAGGTAATCCATTCAGTGTATAATACAAAAATATCTTCTACTATTAATCAGTAGAATGTTCTTTATGCAAGTGTTTGTGTTTTCCTTAATCAATTTTATCTATCATTTCATTGACCATAGACATGAAATATCTTATGATTATTACAACTATCGTAACTAGATTCATGCCTAGGTTCTTTACCTATAAAACCATGCAATATGAATTTTATTATGATCCCCTATCCTCATGAGATAAGCAAGATATCAAAGAAGTAACTTATTGTGAGGAGAACTTTAATGTTTACCCTTGGTAGTGTGTTTGCATGGATGGTGGCATCTTGACCCGAATCTCCGTCCATGGTTGTGGGATTCCCATTCACTTGGGAAGATCTTCGCTTCGGGGCCATCCTCAATTATGAGACTCTCTGAGTCATGGAGAGAAAGTCCATAAGAACCTTGGCCAAGAGACAATGTACGAATAGGGAGCGCCTATTGGGAGCCGTGTATCCCATATACGAACTTCGGTAGAGGGCTTTAATGGGATGTATCTTCTTGTCTTCTTCTTCTCCTTCTCTCTCTCCCTCTCCTTCTCTTCTTCTCTCTCTCTCCTCTTCCTGTCCTTCCCTCTCTTCTCTCCTTCTTCCTCTTCCTCTTCTCCTTCTTCTTCTTCTCCTCTCTCTCACTCTTCTTCTCTTCTCCTCTCATATCTCCTTCTTCCTCTTCCTCCTCTCCTTCTCTCTCTTCTCTCCTTCTTCTTCTTCTTCTTCTTCTTCTTCTTCTTCTTCTTCTTCTTCTTCTTTTCTTCTCTCCTTTTCCTACTCTCTCTCTTCCTCTCCTTCTTCTTTTTCTCCTCTCTCTCCCTCTTCTTCTCTTCTCCCTCCTCTTCTCCCTCTTCTCCTTCTCTCTCTCCCTCTTCCTCTCCCTCTTCTCTTCCTCTTCTCTTCTCCTTCTCTCTTCTCTCTCTCCTTCTCTTCTTCTCTTCTCTCTCCCTCTTCTCCTCCTCCTTCTTCTCCTCTCTCTCCCTCTTCTTCTCCTTCTTCTTCTCCTTCTCTCTCTTCTCTCTCCCTCTTATCATCCTTCTTTCTCTGTACAGTGATCACACAGGGGGGAAGGGCTACCGATCTGGACGTCAAAAAGGGGGGCCGCAACATCTGTCACTAGAGGGAGCCGTTGTGCTACAGATGAAGCTGGGGGGAGCTGTTGCAAGTCACTGGGGACGCTGTGTGAACGCCAAGAGGGGGTGTACTGCTGACGAACGAGCTGGAGGCAAGGGGCTTGTGTCACAATGGAGGGGAGGGGGATGCTATCCTTTCCCAAGGAGGAGGGGGGAAACTTGCAATGGAGGGGAGGGGTGCCTATGCATCATGGCCAGCAGGGGGGCTGCCGTCTGCTCTGTTCGAGAGGGGGGGAGCTTCTGCCCCCTTATAAGGTGGGGGGGGAAGGGAGATGGTTATGGGGGAAGGACGGTGCCCGCCATCTGGGAGGGCTGCATGTCCCCCTTCTTCATTACTCTCACTCACTCTCTCTCTCCCCGCCATGCAATTGGCTAGGGGAGAGAGAGGGAGTTAAAAATTTTTGAAAAAAAATTGATTTTTTTTTCTTAGGGGGGGTTCTCATGGGGGAGGCATGGGAGAAGAAGCACAGGGGACATTACACTTGCATAAGTAGAACCATCATCAAGCACCTTTGTTTCCATGTGCACACGTGTAATATAGGGCTGTCCCAAAATCATTGCATATGAGGAATTATCTTACACAAAGAAGTGTTGCTATTCCTGTACATCACCAATCGTCAGTTTTACATTAGGACATGTAGTATAGAGATCCCTTGAAGAATTATTTGCAGTCCTCATACGCCAACCATGACCAGTGTCTACAGGCCATGCACCATTTTCATACAATCCATGCTCAATGACATTTATCTCAGACCCATGGTCAAGTAAAGCAACAAGGAGTTTCATGTTCTCCTATTTTCACTACCGTTTCAGTGGTAGCCCTAGCCCAATGATTTCTTGTGTAGTGACTTCGAGGAATAAATCCTAGAGTCTCTTCCTCGTATTGTTGCATCTGCCTTACTCCACCATGCATATTGCTATAAGACAATGCATTTTGAGCTCCTTTCTTCTCTTTTCCACATATTGTCCACTGATTAGTAGCATCCTGCATAGACAATCCTGTACTTACTTCATGCTCATATTCAACTCAAATACCCAACAAACCAATTTCCTCTTCAAATTGCAACAATGCACTAGTGGTATCACCAAGAAACTGACACATTCTTTTAATTATGTCAATGATCTCATCATGAAATTCTCGCTTGGCAATGCCAACCACCTCTCCCAATTAGGTGAATTCCACCCGACTGTATCAGATCCACTCTTCAAGAACCTTCTTAAGATCTATGGCTGTCTCAATGTCAAATTGCAACTTATATCTTGGCTCCTTGCCCTTCTTTTTGCCCTCTTATTTGTTATCCTATTTTTGCTCCCAACTGACCTCTTCCATAATATGCTCGGGAGGTGGCTGATTTGCAGGTTTAGGCTGATCCACACTTTTTCTTGTCATTCTTTTAGATGTCCCTACAATATCTTCATCTCTTTTTTGTTTTTCTTCCACAAGTACATCCGTGTTTTGTACCTTTTCTAAATATGCATACACTGAATATGCATCTACCAATGATTCCCAACTAGTTATGCCATGAATGTCTTGCCCTGCATGAGACATTTCACTATCATTGACCTTTCTCTTTTCAGTTGCATGTAAAGCATGCGTCCATATTTCAGCCTTTGGACCAACCATCACTTGGCCATGCATTCTACCCAATTGTAGACCAAAAGTAGAAGCATGTACCGCCGCATAAGCATTTCAGACAACCAAGTCTTCCAACAACTTATGCATACCTCTCTTTTCAAAATTCAAAGCAAGAGGCAATCCTATTTCTTGTGTATGGATCTTTCCATATTTCCAAAAGATGAGCTATCGTGCCAAGGCCTCCTGATAGGCAACACAATCCTTTCTCTCGTACTGCAAACTGTCACACCACATACATCTTTTTCCAGGCTTAGGGGCTATTGCTCGTCCCCTTTCCTCTTGGCCTTTTTCGTCCAATTTTGCAACCTTCAATTGAAGATCCCTTATGCCTTAGACCAATTCATCTAAGACATCTTCCCTAACTGAGGGAACAATAGCAGGTACAACCATAGGGTTAGCCATAGAAGTAGGTGGCTTACTGAATACATCAACTGTCTTGCCCGTAACAGTGGGCAAGCTAGAGATATGCAATATTTCTCTTCTTCTATGCTTCTTCACAAGTGCAGTAACAACTTCCTTGATATGTCTCCACTCTGTTTTCAAATCTATCTCTTTAGTCTAATCCTCTAGCAAATCATCAAGCTTCTCTTGAAGCTCAGGACCAACTGCTTGTAGAAACAATTCAATTTTTTGACTTGTAAGATCTTGCTGTTCTGCAAGATCCAACTGCTCAAATCAACTTTCAAATTCTCTTAACAATTCTGTAGCCACAAGACCCTTATTGGGTTGTAAAACCCACTCTTGAAAAGTCTTGCATGTAATCAAACTGCTGTCCTCAATGTAAAATTCTTCCCTGAGTGTCTTCTTGAAGGCTATCGAGTCAGTATCCTGCAAGTATAATTCAGTAATCTGTGCTTTCAACTCATGAACAGTAACACGTACAAAATACCGGCTCCATGCAGATTGAGCCACCCCAAAGAATTCCATCTTCTGAGTATAGGTATATACATATGCAGATACATTTTTGCCATTGAATAACTTCACCTCACACTCAACTGCTTGCAAAGCATTCATCACAACACTTTTTGTTTGAGTTGAAGCTTGCATCACCTATTGTTGTTGTTGTATATACATAAGCATATTCATATTTTGCACCAACTATTGCGAGATTGTATTCGAAGATTCTCCCATCTTGTCTTTCCTTCTTCTGATGACCTTTCACGTCAGGTTCACCAATGTCGGAGGGGTTTTTGTTGAAAGGTTGAATCCACTGAGGATCAGAAGTAGAAGAAGCACAATGAATTGAATAATTATGTATTGAAAGAACCTGGAATCTTCGCACTACTCAGAAGCAATCTCCAGGCATTAGATCTCCTAGAGCTTCTTCGTAGAACAAAATGTGCATTAAAATTACAGCTTCTTCTCTGTTGCTCGAAACCCAAATCTGATGGCTCCATTGGCTCCGAAAGGGGGGTAAAATTCCAGGATATGGACGCCTGGCCAAGGATCTCCCAGATCACTCCTTCTTTCCGTTCAATCTATAGTTTTTACCATGTTTACAGTGATTGCGACACGAGCAATTTCATCAATCTGTCCCTCTTCTGAAAATCCCATAATTGGCTCAAAAAGCAACTAGCTTTTTGGATGCCATCCTAATCTAGAAGCTTTTCTAACTTTTTTGCATAATTACAATAAATAATATAAAAATAGGCTAAAATTATCCAAAAATATAGCATTTTTGGATAATCCATGCAACTCACACTAGTACTAATGGCTCAGATCACATTGACACTCTAGATCAATGAAGAAGCCAGATGATGATGCATTCCATACTTTTTTACATTGTGTCCTCATAACATCACAACAGCGCGCGCGCACGCACACACACACACACACACATCGAAGAAGAAGAAGAAGAAGAAGAAGAACAACAACAACAATAAGAAAAAGAAGAAGAAAAGAGTTAGGAGAGGGGAAAGAAAGGAGAGACAAGAGAGAGAGAGAGAAAATGAGAGGAGAGAAAAACAATGAGAAGCAAGTATGCATGCTTATTTGACCACACAAATGGATACACATGGGTAAAACATAAATAGACTTGCACACATCTAATATATACACACACACACACACACACACACACACACACACACACACACACATACATAAATTTAAGTACATGACACTATAATTAAAAGTACATAGTATAACAATATTTAGAATGAAATATCAAAATATATATAGCTAATTTATAATACAAAGTTACCAAATTGACATGGTATTATAATAGTGATTATCGATTTGTATTTTTATCTTAAAAAATTTAATTAAAATATAGTCCTTCAAATTGATAACTAAGTCTAATGTAATAAAAGATACAATAATTAAAAATATTTTGATGTTAAAAAGTACTTGAAATGCTTTTGATAAATGATTTATCATTAAAATATTAATATTAACATTTTATATTAGATGGATTTCATATTGCTTTAAGCATGATCTAAGTCTATATATATATAGCTTCTCTCATAGAAAGTAATAAGAAAAATATTTATATAATATATATTAATATTAAAAATTAAATAATAAAATATATTTTATATACATTCAAAATAGTTTTGCTTATTACATTGATAATAGATACTATGTAATACATATAGTTATATTATTAATAAAGTACAACATACATTTTCTATACGTATTATATAAATATAGTAATATAATATTAAAATAGCCTTATTATATATTGAAATATTTTTATAATATTTTATAATATAAATATCATATACTATATAAGATATTATTATATATATTGCAAAGTGACGATCACTGCATTCATGATTTGTTTTATCTTATTAATATCATATCATATCATATATATTTTATATTAATATTGTGTTATTATATATGCATTACCTAATTGCTTCTAAAACTAGTGTAGAGCACTAGTCACTTGCCTAGTGCAAAGTATGAAGAGAATCTACACATAAAGCACCAACCATTCTCACACTAGGATAATCTAGGTATAGAGCACCTAGTGTGAGTTCTAGATATCTTCTATTTGATTTGATAAATTTTTAATTATACATGTTGTTGATCAAGGCCAAACTTATGAGTTACTTTTAAAAACGGGTATGGCTTCATGTTGCCTTGTGAAAAAGGAATGATATGAACATTAGTCTTTCAAAACTGGCAAACTTCAAGAAATCCCAAACAACCTAAAGAGGAAGGGGATATTTCCATTAGTTCCTAAATATCCCGAGGAGTCCAGCTTATAGAACATGTAAGATACCACGTGAGTTCAAAAGAAAGGATATTATATTTAGTAAAATTTATAGGATTATATTTAGAAAATAAAATTTTAAATTACAAATTGAAAAAAATATGTAATTTTAGTAAAGTAAAATGGATCATTTTAAGGCCTTATAGCATGTAAAGAAATGATATTTCTTAATATCCTTTCAATGCACATTATATAAATGATTTATTATAGGTGGACCCCTTGAGCTAGATATATTTTTCTTGGACACTGCTTTTATATTTCGCTACTACTCTTCCATGTAATAAATATGTTTAGGTTTTATGTCATCATTCGTTTGGAAACTTGTGCCCTTCTATATCATAAACTTATAATGATTGAAGTAGTCTTTAGCTTCATTTTCACTGGAGCTCCAAAATAAAAGAATATGGACATCAAGATACAACAAAGTAAATGATTAAAACCTTCATTAATGTTATATTTTAGACCTTATGTTTCTCACACCTCAAGGTTCTACACTCTCAAGCAACTAATGTGCGTTAGGCTAGGTTCACACTGGAAGACATAAGGAAAAAGAGGAGGTGTGTGATGCAATGTGCACACATTTCATTTGAAAGAGAGAAGGTTGCTTTCTTCCATATACACAACTTCTGCTGTCCTCACATCCTTCGAATAAAAAATTGGTAAATGGAAGATGTTATAATACACATGTGGTAAAATTTGATTTAACAAACGAGGATATAAACTTTTATGACTAGTTTCTTTTAAAGAATTAAAAAACATTTCCATGCACTTCCACCACTAGTGTGAACAGGGATGCTCCTTTAAATTGCTAAAACTTTTGCCTTAGAACAAGTATGCTTTTCCAAAGGAGTCAATTTTATTGCACATGACAAAGCTCCATGGGCCTTCCTCAGTCCACAAACCTAGTTATGTACAAAACACTTAAATAAGAGGTGATTTGTGTTGGGTGAGTGGTGTCATGTAATTGGACAAAATCTACAAAATGAGAGGGCTTCATAATCTCTAAATTACCCATTCTAACAGCATGAGTACTTTACCATTAATGTACATTAGTACTGTACAAAATGACAAATTACGCCGGTCTAGTAAGTTGTCATCGTAAGACCCGCAAGCATACCGAGGGTGTGGTAGTCAGTACTCGCAGTAGGCCGAAGCGTGGATGAGCAGAATGAGAATCGGCGACATGGAGGTTGTACGAACGGAAGTATTGAGTAGTTTGGTGACAGCCGGGCATGTCCAGCCAGACTTGCGTGGTGGGCGGCTACCACCTCCCCAAGGGCACTCGCGTCATGGTGCATGCATGGGCTATGGCTGGGGACCCCAAGCTGTGGGACCACCCGGCATAGTTCCTTCCTGAGGGCTTCTTCCTGTCCGGCGATCAGGGCAGTGCATTGGACTTTCGACTCTCGAGGCCAGCGTTTCCAGTGATCCCAACTTCCAAGCCCCTCAACCTGTCGTTTTCTCCACGCAAGCATGTGGCGGACCCCGCAAAAAGGTAATTGGGGTAAAACAAGAAATGCACACCTTTCTCTCTCTCTCTCCCTTTCACCCATTAGGTCCGATTGTATTTTGAAGTTCATCGTAAAGAGGGTTGCGAGCAGTAAACTCAGCCGATAACATTGACCAGAATAAGGCCCATGGCGCCATAGCCACCATAGCTCACAGTTGGCGAGGTTCTCCCCACTCTGCTGGTAGGGCTAGGATGCCCCGTGGTCCGGTTGCACATGCCCCATGTACAGCGTGCGGCTACTACTATCCCATCCGAGTGAGAGTCTAACACCCGGACAGCTGGCTGGTGGCAATGATGCACATGGCGTGGTCGGCATTGTCGTTTTTGGTGAGGCTGATGGAGTACTAGCGTCCAAATGGGGCGACAGTGACGATGCAAGCAGCAGATTAAATAAGGGTTTTGCAGGGTCACTAAGGGTTTTGCAAGCTTCCATCTTGAGGAAGAAAGCACCCAGGGTGACTGGGGGTTCTGCAAGCTTTCAGCAATCCTCCAACACAGCCACTTTTGTACTCACCTCCTCAGTGTTTCTCCTCTACTTCTTCAGCTCTTTCTCAATGAACTCTTCCAGGCATTTGTTGTATTACCAAGCCCAAATTAATAGTGCTAAGCTACTACCAGCTTCACAAGTGAAAGGCTCATTTTCAAGTTTAACAATGCCATTCTTCCTAGACTTCTTCCTATCCAAATTGCAGCGATCGCCCTTGTATTGAGCCAAACATTCCCCCACCTCTGTCAAAATTTGCAATCCACCTCTTTATTTCATACTACATACTCAACAACCATCTTCAAGATCAAAATCTTTTTACATGATTAAAGCTATGTAGGTAATCAACTTACCTTTTGATCAAATCTACATCTTGTAGCAATATAGCTTACAACATAAATTGAATAGTCTAAGAGGAGCTAGCTGAAATGCTAGGAAAAAGGTGTGAAAAATTCAAGATGAATCTAAGAGGCATTACATAAACCCAATATGAGTACCTAAGACAAATTGACATTGATTTCAATATTTAAAAATGTCGATCAATCTCAAGACAATGTAATGTATCTTGGCACATGGAATGTGATCGTTTTGCTTGCTTCTGACATAGTTTATTAAGCTTTTCTCGCATATTGACCTTCTTCTTCTTCTCAGGTTTAGGAAAAGATTTCACTGCCCTTGCATGTGCCTTAGTCTGCTTTTGTGACTTTGCAGGAATTAGTGAGTTTCCAAATCCATCTTCAATTTGTTGCAATTGCGAGCATGGATGTGATCCCATGTTTATTTTAGAGGCCTTTAATTGCTGCAAGGAAGCTACCATTTGAAGCCCCAATCTCTGATACAAGAGAAGATCTATATCTACACCTGCTCAAGGGAAAACATTTCATATTCAAGAGTTTAAAATGTTCAAAAGGATGATTCAAAAGTCACCTATACTAGCCACAAATATCCTTGACTTCATTGAGCACATGCTCCAATTGATTTTTTGCCCTATCAACATCATCAACATCTTGGACTGTCTTTTGTGAGAGCCCTTGCAAAATAGACATGGATTGTATTCTCAAGAGCACATGTAAAAGTACTTTAGGAAAAAAATAAAAAATAATCCAATCTATTGTCACAATCTCATTGGGAAAGGTTGTTATTGAAGTACTTGCTTGTGTGGATGCTTTGTCTCTTGAAATGTTTAAGATTGCATGGGTTGCAAAATCATTTTAGGCTCAAGGATATAATGCATGTTACAAAGCAACTTTACATAGATTTAAGGAATACTTACATGACACATCTTTGTAATCATCATTGTATAAGTTCATAGACTTGGCAACCACCATGGATGTGTGTAGGCCATTTGCAATCATAGCCTTCAATTGATGCTTGCATATATTCCCTTTCGTGGCCCAATCACATGAGCAACAAGCCCATTCACAATCTGCATTTTGAATAGTATACCAATACTCATTTTGGCTCTGGCTCTTTACTCTTGTAATCTTCTTTCTCTCGTCCAAAAATTGAATATGGTCATCTGGAATTGCTTTTACACGCTCCAGTGAACTTAAGACAACCTCAAGAACATTAAAGTTCTTCTTGAAACTTGCCTCCTTTAACATGTCATGATACCAATAAAACGAGTGGCAAGGACCTAGCAATTTCTGGATCAACCAATCTAGTCGACGTCCATGGATTGTCTTCTTTCCAATCAAGAACGGAAACTTTAAAATGCCATGATATGATTCTATGCTCCCATTTTTCTCTTGATTTGCATGAGGCAATATCCTTGTTGCACATACCCACATGTCTAAACAATTTTTTCACATTAGTATGGATTCTAATCTTAATTTCAAGAGTTTTAAAAAACAATGTGAAGTATTTTAGCTTTGTACCTATTCTCCCTAGCCACTGGTTCTTGAAGTACTCTATAAAGGAAGTTTGCGTTTTATGTGTCTAGAAACTTTTGCACTAGACCTTTTGCCTCTTCTTCTTTGTTTAGTACTCCATTGCATGTGTGCAATATATTCATGATATGCCCACGTGCTCTAAACATTGTTGCATGAGTAATAGGATCATTGACTTTTTTAATTAAATTCTTGAGCCAACACCTTCATGCATACCATAGACATAAATAAATTGGTATACCAAATACTTCCCTACAATGACATGTTGAACTATTTAGTCCATAGAAGTAGAACATTTTTATATGACCTATGAGAAAATTACATACTTGATAGCCTGAATCTCAACTTGGGCATCATCTACCATAAATGCATTTGCTTCCCATGATTTGTTGTGATCCAAAATGCGGTTCCTTAGGGAAATCAACCAAAGTTTGGTGACTTCGGTTGTTGAGTAGGAGGTTACTATCCACTCAATTGGGACACCATTGCAATGTGCATCAAATACTAACATAGTGTAAAGAGAAAACTGCACACAATTAATGATAAAAGTAACGAGAACATCAAGATAACATAGTGAAATTATTACTACAAATATATAAAATATAATAATAATAAACTATTGTTCCCATGTCCATTGAGCACCTCCAATTGCCAAGAAGTTTGGATACCTAGTATTAATGGTTGATTTTTTGCTTCATCATATATTTGATAAATAAAATCTTGGCTTTCATTTGATAGCACCCAATAATGGACACTACGAGCATCATCTTGATGGGTTTGCAAAGTCAAAGCCTCATGTTTGCTAGCAACATTTAAAATATCTCGTAATGTAAGAAATGTATCTCTTACAACATGCACTTTTCCATCATTTGCACCCATTTGAAGAAGATGTATATGTTTTTGTAAGACATGTTGAGGGGTAAAACCCTTATATAACATGTCGTAGACCCAAGTTCTCATCTCTTGTGATAGCCATGGTGTGAAGAATATTTTTGTAGAACTTTCCCATGTGTAATGTGGTCCATGATATACATTACCATGAGAATCAACATGGTGATATTGGACATAGCTTAGACAAGCTATAGAAGGCCATAAATATAGTTGTGTTGTCACAAAGTGACATTGGCATCCAACACAATGCATTTTGGAAGACAACCTTCTCTTTTTGAAATTTGTGGAATTCATGCTTTCACGGGCATCTTTAGGGCCAAAGGTGCACCAATATCTATAAAATTAAAGATAGATTAAATATAGAATTAGTCATACTAACACAAGTTCTATAAGAATTAGAAAAATATAAAGCAAAAGAAAACTTACGCCACTAATTGTAGATAGGTATCTTCAGTAGGATGGGATAGGGACCCATGCAATCGTTTTTTAGTCCACTCCATATGAAAATTCATGGGTGCTTCCGGTCTTTTATTTTCACCATGCATGAAATCATTGACATGCTCCCATGGAATGTAGGAAAGATGCAAAGCATTGAACTTTGAAAGGGGATCTTCTTGTGTTTCCCATTGAATATTTATGGAATCAAAAAGACCTGGTGGGGGGGTTTGAACATTGATTCGACAGTCTTCTTGAGCCATTGCAAGTATATAAGTGTAAGAGAAGGATATGATGGAGAAAGTGTAATTAGAAATAGTTCTAACTAGTGTCAAAAAAAAAGGAAGCAAAGAAAATATAGGTGATTTTGTGATGTGGAGAAATATGTCCTTTCATAACTTCTTATAGTTATAGGTAATGGAAGAATGGTGGTAAAATTTGAATTGTTTGAGCCAATTCTCTCATTTAAGATGTGTTTTCAGTGATAGTGGGGGATAACGGATTCTAGGATGGCAGGTGATAGTGAGGGAATACTCATTGGATGGTAGATGTCGTGCGGTGGGGGTCGTTGAGCCGCTACTTGTGATTATTATTATAAGGTGAGGGTGGAGAGGCATGGTGTGTTAAAGGCAACGACATCCAGATCTAGGCTAGATTCTTGGCAAGTTTACTGCTTGCAGCCCTCAGACCTAAATTCTAATGGGTGAAAGGGAGAGAGAGAGACAGATGCGCATTTCTTGTTTTATCCTGATTACCTTTCTACAGGGTCGGCCACATGGTTGCGTGGAGAAAATGACAGGTTGAGGGGCTTGGGATCTATCCAGACCCGTCGAGTTTGCCCTCGCATGCCTCATTCACACCTTCCAATGGGAGTTGCTTCCCGGCCAAGAGCAAGTTGACCTGTCAGAAAGCTTTGGCTTGGTCGTCTTTTGCGCGACTCACCTCGTTGCCATCCCCACTCCACGCCTCACCATGAGAACATAAAATTTTTCTTATATCGCAGTCCTTCCCCCGAGAGCTAAGAGATGGTTGCCAATCTCTCTTTGCTAGGGAAAAAGTCTTTTCTATAGAATGCTAATGTCTTGGACAAAAAGTTACGTGACATGTGATGATGGTATTCTAACTACTCGTCGAAAATTTATCCTTTTACATATATTTGAGCCTAATAAGCAAGCCACTTGCATGTGCTAGGTAACTTTGGAGTAAGCTAGTAAAGGGAATATCTCTTTTTGTGTGTGTGCATGTTCCTTCTATAAATACAACCAAATGTATGTAGAACTTTGTTTTATGAATGCACCCTTTTTGCATTTGTAGGTCATAGAAATCAAAATGATATTGTTACCAGTGTGGAGTGTTTTTTGGAGACCCAAATAGAGTCTAGGGAAGATGTGATGACACTAGAGGAAGCCACAACAGGGAAGGAAAGGCCAGGTTTTGTGTGAATTGGCATACAAATCTAGATCAACTTTTACAATCCAAACCATAAACAACTTGGCTTGGGTAGAAGAGTGTTCGAGGGTTTCTTTCATGCAATAGCCAATTTTGCGAGGAAGTGCACATGTCCATGGTGTGGAAATATTTGAAGCATATGATGATTGCAAACTATAATATCCACTTACTCACACTAGATGGGTGGAGCACATGATGAATGGTAAATAAGAAGGATATATAATCCATCATTACTTTGTATCTTAGAGATGCAGTACTTGTGTGTGTAGGATAAGGTCTTAAAGGATTACATACAAGAATTAACTATGCCATTCTTAGAGGATGCACCAATAAAGAGTTGTACATAGGATAAGAAGAATGAAGAGTTGAATGGGCATGGTTGTAGAGCATTTGTTCCCAGTCATATAGCCAATTTCTGAAAAGATTTTGGCTTGCTTACAGGAAGTGCAGTTGACTCTTTTGGACCAAAAGTCTTTTGCTGGAGTTGAAGAGGTATTGATTGTCAATCACATATTGGAGCTCTATGGTGGAAAGTCTTCTCCAGGAAAGATAGATGGGATAGACAAGATGCAAGATACATATTCCAACGTTTCAGATGTCATACTATTTTTAGGGGCATATGTCTTTTACCTCATATGGATAGCACATTTGGATATGTGGTAGATGATTTGTATTAGTGATCACAAAAGGGAGAGAAATTATTCTGGGACAAAAAGCACATCAAAGCCATGAGGAAATCAAGGAAACTACTGAAATCTTCATTGACATTGAGGAAGGTTGATTATTCAAAGGGAAATCCTACTGTAATTACACTGGACACTAGCCCTATTTGTATTGGATGGGTGATTGGGCAAGATGACAAGGAAGAAAATCGATATGCAATTATATTTGGTGCAAAAGTGTTAAATGAAAGGCAAATGAGGTATCCATAAGTGAAGAGGAAGCTATGAGCCTTCTAATAGCCCTTAAATGTAGAAAGAGCACTCTATAGGTGCACACGTGATTAGTAAAACAAATTGTTTGTCATTTTTGGGGATGATTGTAGCTGTGCCACTCTAGATATTGCCATGCTAAGGTGGATTGCATATATAAGTTACTAAATCATAAATCATAGTACATTTCAAGGAGAAATAATTTGATTTTCAACATGTTGTCTAGGAGCACGCTATGAGAATAAAGATAGGATGAGAGATGATGAATAAGAGGGTGAATTTACTACTGAAAATATATATAATAGTGGGGTTGAATTGGCAGTTGCTAAAATTGCAAGTATAGCACTCATTAATACAAACAACATTACATACAACAAGTACAATAGATGAGCTAAAAATGACATCTATTGAAATAATGAATACAACAATAAATAATGTATGTGCATTGATGGATAAATCTTGGATAGTAGAGAGAAAGCAATTTAGGTGTTTCAAATTTAAATGTGGTCTTACAAGACTTGTATGTAGGGTAATGATTGAAAATGAATTAGTATCTCCATATTGTCCAAGAGAGATGAATGGTTTGAAGAGGAGTACAAAATAAATTAAAAAAATGTATGTGGGCTCTTTCCAAAATATAGATATATTTGGAAACATGTTCATGAGAGTTTGCAGGCTAAGAATAGAAGTGCTTTGGACACATTTTAGAATATTAAACAAAGGTATTGGTGGCAGGGAATGTATAAGGATGTTTCATACTTTGTGGAATCATGTGACACCTATCAAATGCATTCAATAGTGAAACATAGAGATGGGTTGTAGTCTATCCTTTATCTCTTCATTACAAATGGATAGTAGATTTAGTCACCATGAGTTAAAAAATTTGGCAAATGGGATATCTCGTGCTTGTGCATGAGGATTTGAATAATTAGGCGGAAGAAAGAGCTATACACACTAAGACAATGTCTGTAGTATGCAAATTTCTCTTGGAAGAGGTCTTTTTCTACTATCGTTACATAGGCAAGGTTAGAAATAAGAGAGGAGAACTGGATTTAGATGAGGCTCATGCATTCTTCTCTCAGTTGGGAATTAAGCTTGCATCAAATTCAGTATTAATCTAGAGAACACAATTTTGGTGAATTTGGGAAACTTTCAAGTCCCATTTTTTATTATTTAGAACATTAGGACTCAAAAAAAGATGCCTTCAAGTCACCTAAAGCTACTATCTAATGCATAATTAGATGCCTTATGAAAAATGAAATCTATTGAGCTATTAAATATGAAATTTAGAGCCATGATGTGAGAGTTATACCAAACAGAAAGTTTGACAATGAGTCCTAAACTTGTGGAAATTTTCGTAATGTCCCCATTACTTAGTTTATTTTAATGTGCATATACATGTCAAGGAAAATTGACTTATGTTGCACATTTTTAAAAAATAGCTCTAATTATGAAATTGACTCTAATTATCAAGATTATTAGTATTATTATTGAAGTATTATATGCCAATTCATCGAAGAAAGACTTGGGAGACCCTCCCAACACTAGCTTATTAAAACTATGTTTGTAGTATAGAACAACAAAAAGAACTAGCCTAGTGGATTAAGTGCACTTGGCTGACTAACACACACAAAAAATACACAACAACCATGCACAAATCTCTCTGTTGTTAATGCAACAAAGCTCTGCTACAATCAGTTGGCTCTCTCTCTCTCTCTCTCTCTCTCTCTCTCTCTCTCTCTCTCTCTCTCTCTCTCTCTCTCTCTCTCTCTCTCTATCTATATATATATATATATATAAGCACTGCTCAAATCCATCAAGCTTCTAGTGCGCAAATCGGATGCTGGATGCATACGTAGCGAGCGCCGGAAGATCCCCAAGAACAAAGAACTCTACTAAAACTCATAAAAATCAAGAAGAGAGTTTGCACGACATGAAGTAAAAAGACAAATTGGATACAATCTCCCCCCATGCCTTGTGTGAGCGGTTCACAAGGCATGTATTTATAAATTTATTCATCTCAAAGCTCAAAAATAGCCCAATTTTACAATTAGCATGCTTTAGCTTTTGTGTTTGCTTTTTTCCAAATAAAGAATAAAGCGGTTGGGCGGCCCAAAAGTTGAGCTATACCCAAATACAATCTCCCATAATGAAATATTTAAATCGTGCGTCCATGCACATACAAATTAATAAATATTTGTCAAGTGCTTCAATAAATAAGCGCAGCTAAATAAATATTAGTGCCACGCCTTTAATGATAAGACGCGCACCCATCAAAAATGATAATTTCTTGTAGGTAATTTGAATACATGCTATCGCACAATGCTTCCCAACACCACCGCTACCTGCTCTACACATTAATTGAAGCATTTACAGTTGTTAGAAAATAATAAAATTAAATCCCAAAAAGTGAATACCTAGCACTCTTCACCTACAAAATAAATAGGTTGAAACTATGTCCTAATCTTAATTTAATATGAGTGCACTCTAAAATCATAAATATCCATTAATTTAAATGTGTATTTTGCAGAATCACCCATTGTGGAGTCACCCACGTGCAAATTAATTTAATATGATGCCCAAAATGGACAGGCGACCCCCTAGAACTTGTTGTACAAAGAATCCACCTTGTGTACGAGCCTCAACAAATAAATATAGTTTTACGGAATCCACTGCTAAACCTCACGAAATCCATCGTAAAATTAAAAATAACTCACGCAATCCACCGTGGCCTCACGAAATCCATCGTAGAATATGCCTCCTGGCATCATATCCTCGAGGTGGGATAGCAATTGTTCTCAATTGCTATTAGCTCAATTTGGAGCGAGTAGTGAGGGGTAAGCACTTAGGTCACGAGTGTGCATCCATTGGGCCTCTTCAATAGGATTATTTTCAAACTTAACCAAATATCTAGAGTATCTACGGCTAGTTCTAGTGGTCATAAATTCAGTGTCTAGAATAGTTTCAAGTTCAAGGATTTCAATTTTTTCTTTTAACAAAGGAAAGTTTTCATAGATAGGGTGAATAGGTAATTGGCCTCTAAAAGGTTGTAACAAACTGATATGAAAAGTATTGTGAATTTTCCAGTGTTGGGGTAGTTCTAATTTAAATGCATTGTCATTGATTTTGTGAATCATCTTGAAAGGTCCATAAAATCTACGGGCTAGCTTAACAACAGGGTGTTTCTCAACAATTTGTAATCTTCCATTTTCAATGTGTAACCAAACATAATCATCAACTTTGAAACACATAGCTTTTCTTTTCTTATTAGCTTATTTCATCTATGATTTCTGGGCTTTCGCAATCATGTCTTTAACTTCAGTAAAAATAGTAACATGCATATTGGCAATATCATCAGCAGCTTTAACTTTATTTGATAATGATGTAACAGGTGTAGGTAATCTATGTCCATAAATGATTTCAAAATGCGCTTTTTGTGTAGCTATATGTGGTGTATTATTGTATGCAAATTGAAGTGAATGCAAGTGTGTATCCCATATTTGTAGTTTGAAAATTGTGTATGCACGCAAAATACCTAATATTGTATTGTTAGTAGCTTCTGTTTGCCCATTAGTTTCAGGATAAAATGCAGATGTGAAATCAATCTTAGTATCTAAATTAGCAAAGAAAGTACAAAAATTATTGCAGAATCTAGAATCAGGATATGAAATAATAACTTTTGGTAAACCATGGCTAGTGAAAACAATTCTAAAAAATTTTTGAGTAGCTTGAGATACAGTTAATGTTATCTTGTATGCAAGAAAATATTCTTGTCTCCTAAATTGATCTACAATAGTCCAAATCATATCATGATTAGCTTGGGCATTAGGCAGTGGATGTTAGGCAAACCAGTTATAAAATCCATTGAAATATATTCCCATGGTTGTTCAGGAATTGATAAAGGCATTAACAAACTATATTTCTTACCATGGTGTTCCTTAACTCTTTGGCAAATTAAACACTCATATACAAAGTTAGAAACATCAGATTCCATTTGTGGCGAGTAAAAATCGACCAATGTACGTAAAGTAGAAATAATACCTCTATGGCCTTGATATGGGGGACAATGAATTTTGTGCAACACAAATGATCTAAATGGAATAGTTACACACAACCTAATTTATAAAACATAAATCCATCAGAATAAGACAATGAATATATTGAAATCCATGTTGAGATATCGAGCTCCACTCGTAATATGCCAGGGTGACCGTTGTGCATTTATGTCACCGACGTGTCAGTTGCAGATGCGGTTGGTACACCACCCATGAATAATAGCTAGATGACAGCTATCATTATCTACTCTAGTTCCTGGCTTAGTTAGTATGCCACCTTAGTTAGTTGAGTTTGGTTTGAGACCCATATATAGGGTTCTTCTATTTCTATGTACGTGTGTTCTTTTGGCTTACACAACTAAGAAGAGGAAAACTGTTTTCAGCCTCCACCTCTGTGTGTATTCCCCCATTGTGCAAGAAGAAAGCTACAAGTGAGACTCCTTCCTTCTCTCCCACAATCTTGACATGGTATCAAAGCCTTGTTCGTGGTAAGGAGCTCAAGAAAGCAAGCCAAGCTCGCGGTGTTCTGGTAAGAGGAGTAGTGTTGCTTTCATTTTCTGTTTTGGGAGCAGATCTCTGCAGGTAGCACAGCCAGAAATTGCAAGAGTGCATTGTCTCAGGTTGAGACGCCCTTCGCGGTGAAGAAAGAGAGTAGTATATGTTGCCGGACGGGGCTTTAGCCTTCGACGACCCTGTTTTTTTTATTTAAGGCCATTTCAGGGCCTGTTTTGGAGGCGGAAGTTTTCTGCATGCACTCAGGAAAAGGCCCAGTTTTATGTTGTGCGACCACTGTTCTACAGGTCGGTGAAAAGTTACTGTAGAAATTGCATCGTATGCTTGTGTGCACAGACATTGGGAGTTACAGAATCATCCTTGTTGCCTATTGATACAAAATCGTCACTAGGAAGTGACTGTGTGGTCAAATACCACTTTCGTTAGTTTTGCATATTAGCCCTTGTGAGGCTGAAGCTGTGTTCTTTGCAGTGACGAAACTTTTTGTAGTGTTCTGTAATGGTGTCTGATTCTCTCTCACAGATTGTCACTGAAAAGCTTGACAAGAACAACTTCCAAGCATGGAAGTTTAGAATGACAAATTTCCTTATGGGAAAAGGATATTGGAAATTTGTTGCAGGAAATGAAGAAGAACCAGTTCTTCCTGATGTTCCCAATCAACAGCAAATGCAGGCATTCAAAGCATGGCATGAGAGAGCCAGAAAAGTTATGTACTGGCTGTCTATCAGTATTTCAGACTCTATAATTGTGCATATTCAAGATGCAAGTACGCCAAAGGAGGCATGGGATACTTTGTCAAAAATGTATAGCACAAATACCCAAGCCAGGAAAATGCAGCTCAAGCAAGAGTTGCATAATGTGCAAAGAGAAAGTATGAGCATCAATGACTACCACATGAAGGTGAAGAAGATTGCAAATGCACTTGCTTCCATTGGGTCGCCAGTGGAAGATGATGATTTAGTTTCTGTGACCTTGAATGGTCTAGGAAATGATTATGCACAATTTTAGACATCCATTTCAGTTCGTGAAAGATTTCTTGATTTTGAGGAGTTGATTGCTCTTCTAATTTCTGAGGAGCAGAGAAATACTGGTGCATCTTCTTCAGGAGGAACTTCAAAAGAGACTGTCTTCTACTCAAATGATGGAAGAGGTAGAGGCAGAGGTAGAGGAGGCTGATTTGGAGGCCGTGGTAGAAATCAGAATATGCAGCAAACTCAAGAAAACCAGTCCTATGGAGGAGGACGTGGTAACTCTAGAGGCAAGGGGAGCCAAAGGGGTCGTGGTGGATGGCAAAGAGGCCAAAATGCAAACAGTAATGTTGAATGCTACTACTGTGGTAAAATGGGTCATATGGCTAAAGACTGATATAAAAAGGAGAATGATATCATGAATGGAAAACTGCAACAAGGGAATTATGCATCTTCTAGTAGACAAGGTGATGACAGAAATGAGCATTTGTTTATGGTGCAACACACGAACAATTCTGTGACAAGTGCAGAAGAAAGCAACGATGTGTGGTATGTTGACTCAGGTACATCAAACCACATGACAGGTCATGCAGAATGGATGGAGGATGCAAGGAAAATGGAAAAACCAGGATTTGTGGAGACTGGTGATGATACTGCACATCCTATTGTGCAGATTGGAAAAATTCCCTTGTCTATGCAGGATGGGAAAAAGAAATGCCTGTCCGATGTATTTCATGTCCCGAATATCACCAAAAATCTGGTTTCTGTTGGTCAATTGATTGAGCACGGCTTGCAGGTCAGATTTAATCCTCATGGATGCTTTGTTGAGGATATGAAAAATAAAGGTCGCTTGATAGCAAAAGGAAAGAAGGGCAGAATGTTTACGTTGGATGCAGATATGTCTGAATTGAGTGCAGCAATGTTTGCACATGGGACCGGTGTAGTTGCAGATATTGATATCTGGCATAAACGCATTGGTCATGTTAATGTACAGCGACTTAAATCAATGCAAGCCCAAAATATTGTTGCAGGATTGCCTAGATTCAAGGTTGCAGAAATGCATAAGGTATGTGAAGCCTGTCAGTTTGGAAAACAGGCAAGGAAACCATTTCCTAGACATGTTCAAGAGAGCAAGAAGCCATCTGATGTGTGGACTACTAAAGCTGCATCTCTTGGAGGCTGTCATTATTTTGTCACTTTTATTGATGACTAGAGCAGAAAATTTTGGGTGTATTTTATGAAAAAGAAAAGTGAAGTTTTTGGGAATTTCAAAACTCTTAAAGCTATGGTTGAAAAAGAAACAAGCCTGCAAATAAAATGCCTAAGGTTAGATGGAGGGGGAGAGTACCTCTCAAATGAGTTTGCAAGGTTCTTGCAGGAGCATGGCATAAAGCAGCAATATTCATGTAGTCATATCCCACAGCAAAATGGAATTGCAGAAAGTAAAAACAGGCATATTGGAGAGGTATCTCGTGCCATGCTCAATGAAAAAGACCTGCCAGATTTTTATTGGGCTGAGGCAGTTGCTACAGCAGTCTACATAATGAACAGGACTCCCACTGCAGTAATACATGGGATGACTCCAGAGGAGAGGTATACTAGTAGGAAACTAGATATTTCTCATTTGAAAATTTTTTGTTGCATTGCCTATGTACATGTGCCAGATGAGTTGAGATCCAAGTTGGATCCAAAAGCTGAGAAGTGCATCTTTATTGGTTACTCTCTGCAGTAAAAAGGGTATAGATGCTATAACCCTTCTACTCGTAAGTTTACAGTGAGCAGAGATGTTATTTTTGATGAGATGAGTAGCTGGTATAAACCAGTAAATGTGATTGATGATGTAGATGCACAAAATGGTAATACTGCACAGAATTCACAGTAGCAATCACAAAATATTAGTGGACCTGGAGTGTCCTCTAGCAGTGGTTCACATTCTTCACCACGGACAGGCAGATTGAGATCAAGAGAATCTTCTCAAAGCAATGCAGATAGTGGTATGCAGGTATCACGAAAAGGAAAAGAGAAGGTTGATCAGCCCATATTTGATGTGAATGCAGGTCACTCTTATGTGGATGGTGAATCCAATGGCTCAGAACAGAGCATTGATGATGAGTTGGGTATTCCTTCTATTGTTACACCTAGAGTAAGGAAGACCAGGGATGTTTTGAGAGCACCTGGAAGTGAGCCTACTTTGCGCAGGTCTACGAGAGCTAGGTATCCTGTGGATAGGCTGAAATATGATGGATTTACAGCCATTCACTATTCATAAATGGTCAAAGTGATACAGGAACCAGAACCCACTTCTTTTGAGCAAGCCATGGGAAAAGAAAAATGGGAGAAAGCCATGGATGAAGAAATGGATGCCTTGGAAGCAAATGCTACATGGGAGTTGGTACCTTTGCCTAAAGGTAAGAATGCAATTGGCTGTAAGTGGGTTTATAAGGTGAAGCACAATGCAGATGGTTTTGTGAACAGATACAAGGCAAGATTAGTAGTCAAGGGATATGCACAAACATATGGCATTGATTATGAAGAAACATTCAGTCCGGTTGCAAGGATGGCAACCGTAAGAGTAGTCATTGCTATGGCTGCATCAAAGGGATGGTCTTTACATTAGATGGATGTAAAGAAGGCCTTCTTGCATGGTGATTTGCAAGAAGAGGTCTATATGGAGCAGCCACCAGGTTATGTGCATGCTGTTCATCTTGAGTTTGCTTGCAGGTTGAAGAAAGCCTTGTATGTCTTGAAGCAAGCACCTAGAGCATGGTCTGATAAGATAGAACAATATCTTGTCACTATTGGCTTTCAGATTTCCAAGGCAGATTTCTCACTTTATGTGAGAAAAACAGAGAAAGGTATTATGCTACTTGTCATTTATGTTGATGATTTGATTATGACAGGTGACAGTGATGAAGACATCCTTCATGTGAAAATGCTATTGAAGCAGAAGTTTGAGATGAAGGATTTGGGAGAGCTGCGTTATTTCTTGGGCATTGAGGTGATTAGATCACCAAGTGGAATACAGCTCTTGCAGAGGTAGTATGGATTGGACATGCTGTCCAAATATGGGATGACAGGTTGTAAGCCTATTTTAGTTCCTTTGGAGCAGAATGTGAAGTTGAGCACAGATGCAGGTGAGCTTCTGGAAGACCCTACTATGTACAGACGCATAGTAGGAAGCTTGATTTATATGACTATTACCAGGCCAGATTTGAGCTATGCTATTGGATTGGTAAGTCAGTTTATGCAGGCTCCAAGGAAACCGCATTTGGATGCGGCTAGACACATACTCAGGTATGTGAAGTCCACATTGCAATATGGACTATTTTATGAGACTGGGGTTCAAATACAGTTGCATGGATACACTGATGCTGATTGGGCTGGTAGCATTTCTGATAGACGATCTACCAGTGGATATGTGTTCTCTTTTGGAAGTGCTGCAGTCACTTGGAGCAGCAAGAAACAGCCTACAGTTGCCTTATCCAATACAAAGGCTGACTACAGGGGCGCAGCAATGGCTGCATGTGAGGTAGCTTGGTTGCATAAGCTACTTTATGATATGCATCAGCCTACAAATGGGCTAGTTGTCATTTATTGTGACAACATGAGCAGTATCCACTTGGCAAATAACCCAGTCTATCATGGTAGAACAAAGCACATTGAGGTGCATTATCACTATGTGCGGGAGAGGGTTTTACTAGGTCTTATTGATCTAGTTTATGTCAGCACAGAGGATCAGGTAGCTGACATATTTACAAAGGCATTGGGCGCAGAGAAGCTGCACAAGTTCAGAGACCTGCTTGGTGTGCAGGAATTGGGAGTGAGCTCGAGGGGGAGTGTTGAGATATCGAGCTCCACTCGTGATGTGCCAGGGTGACCGTTGTGCATTTATGTCACCGACGTGTCAGTTGTTGCAGATGCGGTTGGTACAATGCCCATGAATAATAGCTAGATGACAGCTATCCTTATCTACTCTAGTTCGTGGCTTAGTTAGTATGCCACCTTAGTTAGTTGAGTTTGGTTTGAGACCTATATATAGGGTTCTTCTATTTCTATGTACGTGTGTTCTTTTGGCTTACACAACTAAGAAGAGGAAAACTGTTTTCAGCCTCCACCTCTGTGTGTATTCCCCCATTGTGCAAGCAAGAAAGCTACAAGTGAGACTCCTTCCTTCTCTCCCACAATCTTCACAATCCAATTATTAGCAACTAATGTATTCCAATCAGGTTTAAAACTGGGGTCTCGATCATAGGTATCTTTGATGGGGAACGGAGATATTATGGATACTTGGTATTCTATTTAAGGCACAACATTCTCTATTTTGTGTTGATATTGGATAAGTGCATGAAAACTTTGAATGAAAGAAGCCCATTTAATATGATGGTCAGAGATTTGTGGCGGACTAAGAAGATGTTTGATACTTTGTTGGTCATTTTTTATCATGAATTCAGATCCCATTAAATAGTATTTCCATTGACATAAATCTTATACCACAGGTACCAATTCCTTATCATAGGTAGAATACTTGAGTTTAGATGGTTGAAGTTCGCAGGTAGAGTAGGCTATGGGATGTGAATCTTTCATAAGGATAGCTCGTATTCTAGATCCGCTTGCATCAATAACTACTAGAAACAATAGTCTATTAAAGTAAGATAGTTGCAAAACACAAGCATGGGTTAAAGCATGTTTCAATAAATGAAAGGACCTTTACTGATTATCAGACCAATGATATACAATACATTTTTTAAATAATTTTTTCAAAGGTAATGCATGCAATGCAAAATTTCTCACAAATTTTCTATAAAAGCTAGCAAGACCTAAGAAAGAATGTAATTCATGCACATTTCTAGGGATCGGCCAATTCAAAATTGGTTCTACCCTTTTAGGATCAACTTGAATACCATAAGAAGAAACAATATGTCCTAAGTATTCAATGTGGATTTGGAAAAATTCACTATTTTCAGGGTTAGCATATAATTGATTCTCTTTCAATAATTTGAAAACCAAAGATAAATGTTCATAATGCTTGTTCTAGGGATTGGCCAATTCAAAATTGCTTCTATCTTTTTAGGATCAACTTGAATACCATAAGAAGAAACAATATGTTCTAAGTATTCAATGTGGGTTTGGAAAAATTCACTATTTTCAAGGTTAGCATATAATTGATTCTCTTTCAATAATTTGAAAACCAAAGATAAATGTTCATAATGCTCGTTCTCATTCTTACTGAAAACCAATATGTCATCAAAGAAAACAATTACACAATGCTGATGCTTCAAAAATATGTGATTCATCCTATGACCATGCACATTGAATTAATACGACGCCCGAAAAGTACAGGCATCCACATCATCTTTTCGCACAAGAAATCCACCTTGTGTACAAGCCCTGAAAAAAAAATATAGTTTTACGGAATCCATTGTAAAACCTCACGGAATCCATTGAGGAATTTAAAAAAAACTCATGGAATCCACCATGGTCTCACAGAATCCACTGTGAAATATGCCTCTTGGCATCATACCCCCGAGGTGGGATAGCAATTGTCCTCAATTGCCATTAGCTCAACGTGGAGCGAGCAGTGAGGGGTAACCACTTAGGTCAGAGGCGTGCATCCATTGGGCCTCTTCAATAGGATGAATTTTAAATTTAATTAAATATCTAGAGTATCTATGGCCAATTCTAGTGGTCATAAAGTCAGTGTCTAGAATAGTTTTAGGTTCAAGGATTTCAGTTTCTTCTTCTAACAAAGGAGGATTCTCATAGATAGGGTGAACACGTAATTGGCCTTTAAAAGGTCATAATGAACTGATATGAAAAATATTGTGGATTTTCTAGTGTTGGGATAGTTCTAATTTAAATGCATTGTCATTGATTTTGTGAATGATCTTGAAAGGTCCATAAGCTCTAGGGGCTAACTTAACAACATGGTGTTTCTCAACAATTTGTAATATTCCCTTTTCAATGTGTAATCAAATATAATCATCAACTTTGAAACACATAGTTTTTCTTGTCTTATTAGCTTGTTTCGTATATGATTGCTAGGCTTTCGCAATCATGTCTTTAATATTAGCAAAAATAGTAGCATGCATATTGGCAATATCATCAGCAGCTTTAACTTTCTTTGATAGTGATGTAATAGGTGCAGGTAATCTATATCCATAAATGATTTCAAAAGGTGTTTCTTGTGTAGCTATATGTGGTGTATTATTTATTGTATGCAAACTGAAGTAAATACAAGTGTGTATCCCATATTTATGGTTTGGAAATTGTGTATGCATGCAAAAGATCTGATATTGTACTGTTATTAGCTTCATTTTCCCATTAGTTTCAAGATGAAATGCAGATGAGAAATCAATCTTAGTACGTAAATTACCAAACAAAGTAGTCCAAAAATTATTGCAGAATCTAGAATCATGATTTGAAATAATAACTTTTGGTAAATCATGATTAGTGAAAACAATTCTAAAAAACAATTGAGCAGCTTGAGATGTAGTTAATGTTATCTTGTATGCAAGAGAATATGCTTGTTTGCTAAATCAATCCACAATAGTCTAAATCATATCATGATAAGCTTGGGTGTTAGGCAAACGAGTTATAAAATACATTGAAATATGTTACCATGGTTGTTCAGGAATTGGCAAAGGCATTAACAAACCACATTGCTTACCATGGTGTCACTTAACTCTTTGGCAAATTAAACACTCAAATACAAAGTTAGAAACATCAAATTCTATCTCTGGCCAGTAAAAATCTTCAACCAATGTATGTAAAGTAGAAATAATACCTCTATGGCCATGATATGGGGGACAATGAATTTCATGCAACACAAATGATCTAAATGAAATAGTTACACACAACTTTTGTCATAAAACATAAATTCATCAAAATAAGATAATGAATCTATTGGAATCCAATTTTTAGCAACTAATGTATTCCACAATCAAGTTGAAAACTGGGGTCTTGGTCATAGGTATCTTTCATAAAGATAAGGAAATCAAAATATATAACAGAGATATTATGGATACTTGGTCTTCTACTTAAGACATTGGCAACAACATTCTCTTTTTCGGGTTGATATTGGATAAGTGGATGAAAGCTTGAATAAAAGAAGCCAATTTAATATGACGATCGGAGATTTGTGGGGCTGACTAAGGAGATGTTTGATACTTTGTTGGTCGGTTTTGATAATGAATTTAGATCCCATAAAATAGTGTTCTCATCAATGTAAAGATTGTACCACAGATACTAATTTCTTATCATAGGTAGAATACTTGAGTTTAGATGGTTGAAGTTTGTAGCTAGAGTAGGCTATGGGATGTGAATCTTGCATAAGGACCGCTTAGATCAGATCCACTAGCATTAGTAACTACTAGAAAGAATGGTCTATTAAAGCCAAGTAAATGTAAAACAGGGGCATGGGTTAAAGCATGTTTCAATAAATCAAAAGACCTTTACTGATTATCAGACCAATGATATACAATATCTTTCTTAATTTTTTTGTCAAAGTTAATGCAAGCAATGAGAAATTTCTCACAAATTTTCTGTAAAAGCTAGCAAGACCTAAGAAAGAACGTAATTCATGCACATTTCTAGGGATCGGTCAATTAAAAAATGGTTCTAACCTTTTAGGATCAACTTGAATACCATAAGAAGAAATAATATATCCTAAGTATTCAATGTGGGTTTGGAAAGATTCACTCTTTCCAGGGTTAGCATATAATTGATGTTAGCTATATATAGTCTATCTATATATAGCGCCCCTATTAGCTATATATAGTCTATCTAGATATAGCACCCCAGGTCCCCTCTATATATTCCTATCGTGTGTGCTAAGTTGATACACTTTTGGGGTTCCACTTCTGGTGTCTCATATCTCTCTTCTCTCCTCTCTTCCTTTTGTCTCTCGTCTTCCTCGCAGTTTCTAACATGGTATCAGAGTGCACAAATACGCCCGAGCTGGAGGAGAAGGAATGGGTGCTCTCCATCAAGGGCATGCTCGATGCCTGCTTATGCAGGCTATGATTCGAGCAGAGAATGACATACCAGAAGGCCATCGCTAGTCATGTTTCATCGTATTAATTGAGTCCCAGCTATGGCAAATTCCTCCTCACCTCGTTGCTCTTCGTCTTCTTCTCCTTGTCATTGCTTGTTTTGCACCCACCTCTCCCCGTACCTCCTCATTTCCTTCTTGCTCCTGTTCTTGTTCCTTTTTCGATTGGATCTCGTGCCTCAATTCCTTCCGCCGCATGTGAGGTATTGGCAATCGCAGGTCTCGCGCTACCTGTGGCACTTTGGTACCTCTCCATCGCCGCCTCTGCTGCCTCGCTCAGTAATCCAGCCCCTCCGCGATGCCACCACCTCCTTCAGCATTGCTGCCTCTGCCACTACTGTCACAGACAGATCCAACCCCTCCGGTCCTTGCCAATGCATCGAATCACACCACAATAGAATCTTCAAAGCCTCGAGTGGCTATTTGCCTCGTTGCTGGTGCTCGTGCTTTCGAATTGATAGGGCCTTCACTGAGAAAATACATTTTGTTGCACGCCACTCATCACTACAAGGTCGATGTTTTCCTCCATGCTCCCCTGAACAAGGACTCTTATAAGCTCAACATTCTCAAGGACGTGACAAATCTTACAGATTTCTGGATTTTCGTGCCTGAGAATCTGCCCCAGACTAGAGTGGCAAGGGATGTGTTGACGTCAAGTAACTCTCCTCATGGGATTCAGGGAATCTTGTGGAGGGGTGTATAAATATGATAAAGCACTATTTATGTGGCAGAAGTTCTGTGTGTAGGGCAGCTCTCTGTGCAGTGCACATCTGCAGCAGGGCGACTACAGATCTCTACCCAGTAGTTTGCTTTTCAGATCACAAGCCTTGTGGCAGACCAGAGAGATTTTTTACTGCTTGTCTGTATTTCTCCTTCTCAGAGTGTCCGCTCTATTGTGGATCTAATGCACAAGCACAGTTTTGGGAAGCAATAGCTTTGCTCTCTAGGAGATTTGTGGATTGGGATGAGCAGTTTATCTCCCATGACCATGGGAGTAGAGTTGTCAATTATTGGCTCAAGAATAGGAATGGTGCATCATGCCTTGTTGTTGTTGGTACTGAGCATAGTCTCGAACACATGGTTTATGTAGTAACCGATGAGTTCTTATTACTAGCAGGGTTGGACAACTGTAGCACTCCCTCCATCAGTGGTGGTCACCAAAGTAGCATGTGAGGTTCTTTCATTTTATTTCAGCTTTGAGGAAAGCTTCCAAGTTGTCGTCAAATTTCGGCTTGTTGGATTGCCTGTATGGCATTGCCACTCAAGGATCCCAAACTTAAAAGCTTGTGGAGAAGCCAATCCACTTCCCATGTGCACTTGATCTTCACAATTGTGGTATCAAATTCCACTTTTATGAGATGTCCTCCAACCTGCAGCACTAGGTTACATGAACTCAGTCAGTTTCGATGCTAAGAAGGCCATTCTGTATTTTCCCAAAATAAGAGTGGGAGATGATACAGAGAGGTTGTTTAGAAACCTGGTAGCTTACGACAGCCACTTAGCAGATAAGCTTCCTCTCTCTCTCTCTCTCTCTCTCCCTCTCTCTCTCTCTCTCTCTCTCTGCATTTCAACATCAACATTACTTTTGGATGTTGATATTGCCATGCTTCATGATGACCGTCCTTGTTCGTTATTCCATTGATGAGCGTCTATATTCTAGCTGATGATACATTGTTTCGTTTATATTCTTTCCAGCTGATGAGCATCTATATTCTAGCTGATGACAAATTGTTTTATTTATATTCTATTCATGGGGCCCCACATGTGTTATGTTGTCTATAGAGCGGCGTCGCGAACCATCTCTATAGACCTTGTGTTGTTTTAATGTCACTGTAACGTTTCTCTTTAAGTTTTGATGTGACATATATACTACTTACATCCCAAGTTCAATTGAAGGAATTTCTTGGAGATTTTATCTTTTGCAGTGATGTCGCTTATCCTTATTTTACATGTTGTATATTTAGGAGTGATAAAGCTCTTTTGATGCCTCTGAATAGGCTGTTGTAATTCAGGAGTGATGTAGCTCCTTTGATGCCTATGAATAGGCTCTTGTAAGTTCAACTTTGTAATCTTATATTTTGAATATTAATATAACGGTAGGCCTATATAGAGCTACAGTGGGTTTTTTCCTTGAGCCCCCAAGGGTTTTTTCATCCATAGTAAGGGACCTTTATTTGAGCGGGGGTGTTAGCTATATATAGTCTGTCTATATATAGCACCCTAGGTCCCCTCTATATATTCCTATCATGTGTGCTCAATTGACACACTTCTGGGGTTCCACTTCCAGTGTCTCATATCTCTCTTCTCTCCTCTCTTCCATTCGTCTCTCGTCTTCCTCGCAGTTTCTAACAATTGATTCACTACAAGGGTACACGCATATAGCGACGCTGAGTAGCGACGTTTTTTTTTCGGCGTCGCTATTTACGTCGCTAATCCTCGAAATATTTTAAGTCAAAAAATGCATCGGTATTAGCGTTGCTATTTGCGTCGCTATTAGCGCGGCAATAATAGCGATGCTAATAGAGGCGACTTACTCTAGTAACATTTTGTGGAAACCCAAATGTTTCTTTCAAACGCGTGCACGAATTGCAGAAGGAAGGCGAAGGCGGAGAGAAAGAGAAAGGGAGGTGAGCAAGGAAGCAAGCCGCGAGCCACACGCGAGGAGAGGAGCGTCGCCCGCACGAAGAGGTCGTGGAAGAAGAAGAGAGCATGACGGTATGCCTTATATTGGTTTCTTTACAATCTTTGTTTTGCTTTGCAATGTAAGTTAAAGAGTGTTGGTTTCTCTTCGATCTTTGTGTTGCTTTGTGTTGCTTTGCAATGTAGGTTAGGAAGTGTTCAAAGAGAGAGAAATGGAAGCGAGTGTTTTCAAAATTTTTCTTGTGTTGGTTTTTATTCTTTGCAATGTAGGTTAGAAAGCGTTGGTTTTTCTTCAATCTTTGTGTTGCTTTAATTTGCAATGTAGGTTAGGAAGTGTTGAAAGAGAGAAATGGAAGAGAGTGTTTTTATATTTTTTCTTGTGTTGGTTCTCGTCAATCTTTGCAATGTATATAGGGTAGAAAGTGTTGAAAGAAAGAGAAATGGAAAGGAGTGTGAAGGGGGATGCTTGTTTCACTTGATTATAATTTTAGAGAGAGAGTGAGAGAGATAAAGATGAAGAGAAAGAGAAATGAGATGCTTATTTTGTTTGGATTGTATCTTTTGCAAGATCTTTCTAAACTACATATTCATCCACAACGATATTTAATCTAGATGTAGAAATACTTCTTTTTCTAGGATCATAAAAGTAAAATGCTTTGGTGATGTTACTATTACTCATGAGAATACGTTTGAGAGATTTAGAGTCTAATTTCTTTCTATGAGCATAAGTAATGCTTCCAAAAACTTTCAAACAACTCACTACTAGCATTTGACCAATAAAGGCTTCATAAGGAGTTGTGCCTTTCAAGGCATAGTCGAAGATCTATTAACTGTTATAAAAATGTATGTGTGTGAGCATAGTTTAGAGCCGACCTCAAAGATAGATAAGTTTAGAGCCGAACTCAAAGAGATAGGTACAAATTTTTTTTTTAAAAGACCTGAAATATATATAGTGGAGTGGTCCCAATATACAATATAGAATCGTTATTAAATTATCATTCCATTACATCGCAGTCATGATGTCTAGCACTCACGACCAACATGGTGGGGATCGTGAGGCTTGGCTCAATCAACGTGTCCCCTGTCCATGCACACAATGCAAATTGGCCATTCATCGGAAACGTCGTTTGTCCATAGAGCATGTGCAACGGTATGGAGAGTTTTGAGTTGAGATAATCGACCAAGCAGTCTTGAATTACGAGATTGCGATAAGTTCTCTCTCATTACTATATGACACATAATTGATTTAAGTATAACAGTTTGGGGTTATCTTAGAAGTTATCTCCTTAACGTCCTTTACAGGGTCAGGGCCATGTCGATACATTGCAGTCCTCAGATCTCTTGCATCCAGTAAGATAGGTTCGTCCACGCTCTATACAAATGCCATCTGAGATAACCAACTGTCTCATAGAAGGTGATAACTCTCAACCCCCTTCTATGGGTGAGAATGCTAAAGACATGGATGATCCTCCTGCTTTTTTGGAGCCCGAGTTAGAGGACATGATCAAATCATTGCTTCCGATGGACTTTGAATCCCAAGATCCTTTAATTGCGGAGGCTGCCATTCCATTGTATGATGGGAGTCGGGTATCCCATTTGAAGACGCTTCTTGCATAGTTGAGCATACAAACAAAGTATGGATGGAGCAATGCGAGTGTAAAGCTATTCAGGTATATTATGATGTGTATGATTCTTTATTGAAGGCCATTAAAATGCGCTATGTAGTACTCTAATAACGTGCTTCATTGCAATTTGTAGAACGTTGAAATCTTACATTTTGCCTACCCAAAACACGATGCCTAAGTCTCGTGATGATGCAAGACAAGTGTTGAGAAAGCTAGGCATGGATTATAATTGCATTCATGCTTGCCCCAATGATTGTGTTCTCTTCCGAGGAGAGTTTGAATTGTTGGCCACATGTCCCAAGTGCGGTGCGGATAGGTATCGAAATGACTTGCAAGGACAGACTGTTCCGTAGAAGGTTTTGAGGCACTTTTAATTGATACCACGTGTTCGTCACATTTTTTGGACCAAGAGTTTTGCAAAGTTGACTACATGGCATGCGGAAAATCGATCCACTGATGGTGTACAGCGTACACCAACTGACTCAGAAGCATGGCATCACATTGACGAGACTTTCCCTAACTTTGCAAAGGAGGCGAGGAATCTACGATTTGGTCTTGCCATGGATGGGATAAATCCTTTTGGTTTACGTTCCACCTTCTATAGTGTATGGCCCGTGGTCCTTGTTAACTACAATATACCGCCATGGCTTTCCACCAAGAAAGGACACCTTTTGCTCAGCTTGCTTCTGCCTAGACGATACAAAGTCAAGAATATGGATGTCTATCTCTCTCTAGTGATTGATGAGCTAAAGGAGTTGTGGGAGGGAATTGTAGTGAAGGACATGAGCAAACATATTGGTAGGCGATCTGTAACTATAAGGGCAATTCTTATGTGGACCATGCATGACTTTCCAGATTATGGAGAATGCTCTGGTAAAGCATGTTTTCTTATTTTGCTAGTTTTCTTTGAGCAATGTTGGTGTTATGACATGCCTCATTGTACATGTGTGTTCTGCAGGGCTAGTCACGTCAGGTTACCATGCATGTCCTCTATGTGGACCAAGGTTGGATTCTCGTATGTCAAAATCTATGAAGAAGATGGTATTTGATGGACATCGGGCTTTTTTGCCAGAGGGTCATGTCATGAGAGAAGGATTTCTTGGTCGCCCTCCTGTGAGAATGAACGCACTGAGTTGGTTTGATCATAGGATGGTGGACCAAGACTCGCTTCCCAGTGGAATGCGACGCTTCTCAATTTTCTATGAGCTGACTTATTGGAAAAAACTGAAAATTAACCACCTTTTAGATCCCATGCGCATTTTTAAGAATGTGGGTAGCTTGCTATGGGACCACCTCACTGGGCAGCGAGACACGCTAGGAGCGAGGATAGATTTGAAAGTGGTGGGAAAGATGGAACCATATTGGCCTGTAAGTGGCGTCGATGGTCAAGTGCAATTGCTGCAAGCTCCTTGGGTTTTGTTTGGCAATGAAGTACGACGAGTAAAGGAAAAAATCAAGTCCTTTCGCACCCCGACTGGCCTAATGCGTTCTCTCAAGATAGCATTCACAAAGGAAGACCAACTGGCAGGACTCAAATCCCATGATTGGCATAAGATGTGTCAGGTATGTACGGTATGAGGCTGCATATGGCATGATTCTACATATTAGATTTCAGAATCTCCGTTTGTTTATACACAATATTAATTGCATGGTTTTCACAGTTTGTATTGCCGATCGCAATCGCATGGTCTCTGACATCAGAGGTATGGACAGCCATTTACAAATTGTCCGAGTTGGTTCAGTTTGTCTCCCAAAAAGAGATTCACACATCATCGATTGAATCCGCGAAATGCATGGCAATAGAGAGTGCTTGTCTTTTGGAGAAGTATCTTCCCACTAGCATGCTCATGATACAAACCCATCTTCTAGTGCATATTGTAGATGAATTGCAGGTTGCAGGTCCAGTCCATAGTCGATGGATGTTTTTTCTTGAACGGTTCATGAAGACCTTAAAGGGATTTGTGCGACAACGGGCTCGTCCTGAGGGTAGCATGGCTGAAGGTTGGTTAGTGTCGGAGGCCTTGGTGTACATTTCTGAGTGGTTGTCCACTGTGGACTGGGACAAAGGCTTGATATGGTCACTTAAGGAGGATGATTGTTTGAATGGAGATGTCCTAGTGGGAAACCGAATAGAGAAGAAGATGGACGCATCCATGGAGTCCAAGGTGAACCGATTTTGTATGCTACATAGCGCTACAATGGAGAAGTGGCTACAACGGTATGAGGATGCTCGAGCTGAGTGAGAGTCTGTAAGATGGAGTATGCGGAAATGGCCCATTCAATATCCGAAGGGCTTAGAGGAGATGCCTCTACTCATGTCCACTAGATGGCTACATGAGGCCCTAACCAAAGCATCTCAAGATGGAGAAATAGTTACTGAAGAAGACTGGGACTTCTCACATGGATGCAATCCCAAGGTATGGATGCAATCCGAAGGTATGCAATCCCAAGAAATTACAATCTATACTAAAAATCGCAACTAATATACTTGTTCTTCTCCCAGTATAAGGTCCATAGTGCAGCATGGTCACGTGGACGACATTTCAGAGTAGAGCACATTGACAAGTTACACTCGACAATGGACTGTGGATTGATGGCAATGTTTGAGCACGAAAGACGACGATGTGCCACAGATCCAAACCGTGTAGCAGAGATGGAGTATTTTGGATGTTTACAGAGTAACCTTGCAGTGGACTATCGAAGTTTCTCTGTGGCCATATTTGATGTGCAATGGTTCAAAGGAGCAGGTGCAACTGTTTAGCGAGGGCCAAGTGGCTTTGTTGAGATTGACTCAACGAAGAAGTGGACCGATTTGAGTGATACATTTGTTTTGCCAAATCACTGTGAGCAGGTAAGAGTCCCTAATACTTCACGCGCTTTAGCAATCTCAAAGTGAACTTTTATACTAATCGTAATATGGATCAGGTCGTCTTTTTCCCTAATCCGCAACAACCTCAATGGTGGTATGTCATTCCCATGATATCTAGGAGTATCCCCATGTTTGCCAGAACCCCCGTACCGATCTGAGAAGAGACACCTTTAATAGTGGCAATGACAGAAGGCATACAGGAAACTAGGATGAACCACCTGGAGGACCAAGACATCTCACCTATGGAGATAGAGGAGATAGAAGATGGGTTTTTTGAAAATGAAGTAGAGTCCTCATTTTGTGGAGAATTTTGTATAGATCTCAAGTACGTTGTTTTTCAATGTTTGTGTGCCACAGCAAGGTTTTACGGATCACGACTCGACTGCACTAGAGGTGACATACAGGGAGAAGCATGGCTTGAGTGCCCTAATCAAGAAGCTCTATGCTCGTGGAGGACCAGTACGTAGTAATAAATATCATTTCTAGTTTGAGAAATCTGTCATTATATGTCAGTTTGTATTTGGTACTCACAATTATATATGTATTTGATGTTGCAGGCTCCCTTCGATATGCCACTACAGCAAGAGGAGTTGTTTGATGCGGATGAGTCATAGAGAGCAGATTAGGCTACATAGGGTTACTCCCCATCTTGTATTATGTAAGGCCTTATGGCTTCTATCCTCCATATGTAATAGCTAAGTGTATATGATTCGGACTTCTATGTTGTAGCATTACTCCATATACACATCTCCATGTTATTCACCACATATTGATGTATAGGTGTATACATATTTGCTTTGTCGCAGTAGCACTTCTCAATTTAAGTTTTGTTATTTTCATTATCAATGCAGTGCACATTTGTGCTAACTAATGTCATGAAAGTACTTATTTGCAAATTCTTGTCATTATTTGGGATCAATTGTCTAACTTCTTTGACAGCAGGAATTGTCTCTTAGCCTTGTGTGGCTCTAACTATGGCAGAGCTACATCTGCAGCTCTGCTATAAAATATTTTTTTTCTGCAGCCGTCGGTATTAGCGTCGCAAAATAATTCTGCAATCATCAGTATTAGCATCGAAAAGTCCTCTGTAACCGTCGCTATTTTCGTCGCTAATTTTGTTGGTATTAGTGTCACTATGTCGGTATTAGCGACACTAATACCGACGAAATTAGCGACGAAAATAGTGAGGCAAATAGTGATGGTTTTGTAGCGAGGCTAATAGCGACGACGGGGATATTTTTCATATATAAAGAAAACGTCGTTATAGCATGTATATGTTGTAGTATAAATTAGTAGCATTGCTATTAATAGCGATGGTACCCATCCGAAAAGACACAGGCCGAAGCTCGAGTGCGTCATTTTGCGCAAACAAACAAAAGAGAGAGCGAAAGGGAGAGTAAACTTGATCTTGTATTTGAGAGAGAGAGAGAGAGAAAGAGAGAAAGAGGGAGAAGGAAAGCTTCTCGTTGCCACCACCGTCATTTGCAAAGAAGACGAGGAAGTGTACGGAGGGCAAAGAGGAGCTGCCGTCATGAAGAGGAGCCACTGAATCCATCCTCGGGCCTTTGTGATGAGTGCATTGTTCCCTCTTGCTTTGCTTTTGTTTTTTCTCCTTTTCTTTTGCTTGTTTTTGTTAAAAATCATGTGTATTGAGAGAGAAAGAGAGGAAATGAGAGAGGGAGAGGAAGAGAGAAAATGAAAGAAGTAATGAGAGAGAGGAAGAAAACATTAAATATAATAGAGAAAGAGAGGGAGAGGGAGGGAGAGAGGGAGAGGTTGTTATTATTGTTGATGTTGTTTTCTTTCTTCTTTTTTTCTTTTCTTATTTGTTGTTGTTGTGATAGTCATAGTAGTAGTAGTAGTGGTAGTTATTGTTGTTTAATTTCTTATTTTCTTGTTTGTTGTTGTTGTGGTAGTCGTAGTAGTAGTAGTGGTAGTGGTAGTGATAGTAGTTATTGTTGTTGTTGTTTAATTTCTTCTTTTCTTGTTTATTGTTGTTGTAGTAGTTGTGGTCGTTGTAGTCATGGTTGTGGTAGTAGTGCTAGTAGTAGTAGTAGTTTTCTTGTTTGTTATTGTTGTTTGTAATGTCTCCCCCCACCCCCCCCATAGGAACTCCCTCCCCTTTAAATTTTTCCAAAATTTTTTATCTCTCCCCCTACCGTGTGCATGGCAGGGAGAGAGAGAGAGAGAGAGAGAGGGTGGTGTGGGAGATGGGGGGCATGCAGCCCTCAGGTGGTGGGTGGCACCGCCATTGCCACTCCCCCTCCCTCCTTATAAAGCGGCCCCCCTCCAGCGTCCACAAGTAGCCCCCTCCATCACTGGTTGTCTCCTGCAACTGCTGTCTCTCTCCAGCCTCATGACTAGCAGCCCCCCTGTTGGCGATTTCAACGCCCCTCCGGCTCGACAGCGCCCCCTCCATCCTCGCCAAGCCTTGGCGCCCCCTCTTCCAGACTTCACTGCTGCCGCCGACTAAATCCCCCCCCCCCTCCCCTCCATGATCACCACCACTGTGGGCCAAGAACAGAAAAGAAGGAGAAGACGAGGGAAGAAGAGAAAAAGGGGAGAAGAAGGAAGAGAGAGAAGAGGGAGAGAAGGAGAAGGAGAGAAGAAAAAGGAGAAGAAGAGGAAGAAGAGAAGGAGAAGAAAAGAGGAAGAAGAGAAGAAGAGAAGGAGAGAGAGAAGAGAAACATGAGAGGGAGAGAAGAGAAGGGAAGGAGAGGAAGAGGAGAGAGAGGAGAAGAAGAAGAGGAAGGGAGAACAAGAAGAGAGAGAAGAGGGAAAGAGAAGTAGGAGAAGAAGGAAGAGGGAGAGAGAGGAGAAGAAGAAGGAGAAGAAGAGGGAGAGAAGAGAGGAGGAGAGAAGAAGAGAAGGAGAGAGAGGAGAAGAAGAAGGAGAAGAAGGAGAAGAAGAGGGAGAGAAGAGGGGAGAAGGAGAAGAAGGAAGAGAGAGAGAAGAGAAGGAGGGAGAGAGAGAAGAAGAAGAAGAAGATGAGGTAGGAGGAAGTGAAGGAGAAGAAGAGAAGAAGAAGAGGAAGAAGGAGGGAGAGAGAGAAGAGGAAGACAAGAAGTGAGAAAGAAGAAGAGAAGGTGGGAGAGAGAGAAGAAGAAGAAGAAGAAGAGGCAAGAGGAAGTGAGAGAGAAGAAGAGAAGAATAAGAGAAAGAAGGGAGAGAGAAGAGAAGGAGAAGGAGAGAAGAAGAAGGAGCGGGAGAGAGAAGAGAAGAGGGAGAGAAAAAGGAAAGGAGAGAGAGAAGGGAAAGAGAAGGAGAGAAGAAGAGGAGAGAGAGAGAAGAAGAAGAGAATAAGGAGAAGAAGAGAGAAATAAGTAGAAGAGGAAGAGGAGAGAGAGAGAGAAGAAGAAGAAAAGAAGAAGAAGAGAGAGAGAGAGAGAGAAAGAAGAGAGGGAGTGGGAGTTAGTGAGTAACTTCAAGGAGTCACACTCAAACCTCCCCCTCGGCGAAGGACCCCCATCTAGCGATCTTTCCTACCCAAACTTGTCATCCTAAAATCCATTGAGGTCTGACTGTCCAATCTCCACGGGGCAAATGGCTCCCAAGAAGAAAGTCATGGGAAGCGTAGGTGCCAAAGCTACCATTGGTACCGATAATACTGGAGAGGCGAGCGGAGCCACCAACATGAGGAATGCCTCTACGTTCACAAATCAAACAGAGGTTCTTTAAGCTTTGTAATTAATTACGTTCTATTTCTCATGAATGAAGTGAAGGGGTTAGCTACATGCATGGAACATGGATGAGTCTTAGGCGCTAGGTTGCATGCACGAAATGATAGAGTATGGAGATCGCATAAGTTTATATACATGAAATGATAGCTTTTACATACATAAAATGATAAGGTTTTCACATTATTTCACATAAAATAATAGCTTTTAACCCAGTTCAGTGCATGAATAGTCATTTAGAATTTATGTTTCGCAAACATGATTTAAAGAAACACATGAAATGATGGATTCCGATGGATAGAGACCTAGATCTTCATGGGATCCGGTGCATTAGGAATAAGTATAATTGCCTGCGAATTTTTTTATTGATCATGATGTGGACTATCGCAAATGAATTCACTCCTTGCTTAACTGAAGCTGGTGACCTAACCCTAAAAGGATTGTTGACCCAAGTTATGCTTGGTTGTTTCAAAAGGTTGTAAAAGTGTTTTGATACATCCAAGTTAATTTTGATTGTGCATGCAATGGGATTGCAATGCCTTGAAGCAAGAGGTTTTGCATTCAGTTGTTCGTTAATGTGGTTTTTGGATGTTAACCCAAGTGGGGTGTGTTTGATGATTGTATGGTCGGGTCTGAGATGACTATTGCCATGGAAAGAAAAGAGATGTTTTTCCTAGTGATTTTTTTTAAGCTGGGTGCTTCAACAGTTGATTTCCTAAAGGAATAATTAAGGAAGGATGGTGCTAGCTACCCCCCGTGAGCCGCCAAACCCTAACTAAGGGGGTTGTGAATCCGCGCCGGGAATGTGGACCGAACCCGCCGCGAGAGGTCTCTCCGTGAAAATTACTTGGCGTAGGAGGATGCTTGGGTGCTAGTGGGGGCTCTGGCTGTAAATCCCAATGCCTCCGGGCCCTACATAAGTGTTCTACGTGACTCGAGATGGGAACTTGAGGCCTTGATACTAGTTACAAGACAGAATCTTGGGAGGATAAACCTTCGTGTTTTTATTGCCGAAAGACGGAAGGATTTTTCTGCAGAGGCAGGAACACTTAATTATCCTATATGGGCAGGAGACAAACATTAATTTGAAGATAAGTTAAGTGTTTGATCTTGTTTTATCTTGCTTTCGTGTCAATGCCCTAAATTATGTAAAGGAACCTGTAATTAACAGGTTAATTAAGGAAGCTGCTTTTATGTGTCAACATAATGTGGTAGGCAATTAGATAACTAAAACAACCCCCGAGGAAAGTGTGGTGGATGTGACCAATGGGTCTATCCTACGAAAGGGTGGTCTCGGTTAGCCGAGAGCTTTCCTCAAAGGAAATGTTAACAAGAAATGTTAGGAAAAAATCGGTCTATGACCTTAGACAATGTTGGCTAGGAACCCAGACTCAATCCTAGTGGGAACGGCCTGATAAGTTCTGTTGCGGGGCAGACTCGAGGGACCCTAGTTGGCAAAACTTGTATCATTCCATAGGAGTGTCGGGCGGCGTCTTCTAGATATATCTCTTGATGGACTGCTAAGACATGTCCGGCAATTTGAGGAGCGGGCACGTTACACTGTTGTTATTGTAGTATTTTTTTTTCTTTTCTTGTTTCTTGTTGTTGTTTTTGTAGTAGTAGTAGTAATAGTTTTTTCTTATTTTCTTGTTTGTAGTAGTAGTTGTTATTGTTGTTGTTGTTTTTTCTTCTTTTCTTATTTATTGTAGTGGTAGTGGTAGTGGTAGAGAGAGAGATGTTTTGTTAAAGTAAATGAGAGAGGGAGAGGAAGAGGAAAAAAAAGGAGTGAGAGAGAGGAAATAAACATACAATATAATAAAGAAAGAGAAAAAGAGAGAGAGATGGAAGGAGAGAAGAGAATGAATGGATAAAAAACAAGGAGAGGGTAAGATCTTGTTCTTTAACATCTTCTTTTCTTGTTTGTAGTAGTATTAGTAGTGGTGGTGGTGGTGGTGGTGGTGGCGGCGGCGGCGGTGGCGAGGTCCGATACAATGCCACAAGATGGGAAACACTTCGACATACGTTAATTTGTGGGTGGGTGGAGACTTTACATACGTTAATTTTGTTAAGTTACAAGAGAAGAAATCCATTCTCAAACAATTTAAGATAGGAAAAAAGAATAATAACAAGAACAAATTGTTTATCGTAACGTAGACCAAATGTAAAACGATGAAGGTCGTGATGTTCAAGATTGTGAGCGTATCTTAATCAGCATGTCCCATGTCCTTGCTCTCAATGTAAGCTAGCAATCAGACGAAAACGTCGATTGTCTATAGAACAAGTACGATGCTTCAACGAGTTTCAATAAGAGATCATTAATCACGTGACCTCAGATTTTAAGCAAACGGTAAGAAAAGTGTATATCAATCATGCATTGTATTTGCAAGTTAATTGAATACCATATACAAAAACATTGGGTGTGGCTGGTAAATTTTCTATCCAGGGAAGTGATGTCTTGTCCCAAGGAGGAATACGTCCTTTGTGGCCAATTAGAAGTATTTGTGGATGTGCGATGAATGGAGTGCCTGAGCCAATCCACCACTTGGAAGGTACTACCCAATCTAAACCATCAATACCAGAGGAGACAGGCAGCCTTCCAGACTTACCTACAATCTTGGAGCTTGAGATGGAGAATGATCAATGCATTGATGCCCATGGATGTCGAGACTTTTGATCTGCTTAGAAAGGAAGCATCCATACCATTATATGATGGGTGTGGAGTATCTTGCCTAGAGACACTTCTTCTACTCCTAAGTGTGCAAGAAAAATACGGGTGGAGCAATGGGAGTGTGACCAAGTTGTTCAGGTACCTTGTAGGTACACTTTGTTGATTTCCTTTTGTCACTATCATTAAAAACATTTGTGCTTTTTCAAGGTGTTTTATGATTTTTTTTCAGGTTATTGAAGTATCCTATATTACCACTTACAAATACCATGCCTGAGTCTCATGATGATACACGACATGTTTTACGAAAGCTTGGCATAGACTACAACAACATCCATGAATGTATCAATGATTATATACTGTTTCGAGGAGAATACGAGACTATGGAGACATGTCCAAAGTGTGGTGCTCACAGGTATCAACAGGACTTGCAAGGGCAAACCATCACTCAAAAAGTTCTTAGATACTTTCCACTTATCCCTTGCATAAACCACATGTTTTGTACGTCCAGCATGGTGAGCTTGACAGCGTGGCATGCACAGAATAGGTCCACAGATGGAGTTCAACGAATTTCAGTGGATTCATGCGTAGGGAGTCACATTGACTCTACCTTCATAGGCTTTGCCCAAGAGCCAAGGAATCCTCGGCTCAGTCTTGCTATGGATGGCATGAACCCATTTGGTTTTTTCTCAAATTCTTATAGTGTGTGGCCTATAGTCCTTGTCAACTACAATATCCCTCCATTGCTTTCTACGAAGAAAGGACACCTCACCTTAGCTTTCTTGTTCCCAGCCACTACAAAGTCAAAAATATGGACGTGTATCTTTGTCCATTAGTCGATGAGCTTAAGATTTTGTGGGAGGAGGGGATCACCTTGCAAGATATGAGCGTGCGATGGTCAACGGTTTGCCAATATTCAAGCCATTCTCATGTGGACCATGCATGAATTTTTGGGATTCGGAGAGGGCTCAAGTAAGTAGGCTTCCATTCTCATTGATAATATCTATCATAGCTCGTTTAAGTTTGTATTCACAAGATAGAGGTATTTGGACAGGTCCGGTTACCTCAGGTTATCATGCATGTCCATTGTGTGGGTCATAGTTACACTCCCGAAGGTCACAAACCATGAAGAAGATAATATATCAAGGACACATCACTTTCTTGCCAGAGGGTTATGAACTTAGGGGAGGTTTTCTTGCATGACTTCCAGCACGTATGAATGCCCAGAGCTGGTACGAGCTAAAAATGGTCCAAACAGAGTCACATCCAAACAAAATGCGATGGTTCTCAGTTTTCTATGAGTTTCCTTATTGGACCCACTTACAGATCAACCACTTGTTGGATCCCATGCATATTTTCAAGAACATGGGCAGCTTACTATGAGATCACATCACGGAAAAGAGAGACACTATAGGGGCACGAATGGATTTGAAGGAGGTAGGAAATATGGAGGTGCTTTGGCCGCAATCAAGTGTTGATGGTCACTTGCAGCTACCTCATGCTCCTTGGGTTTTTTCCACTAAATAAAAGCACATTGTGAAGCAAATAGTCAAGTCTCTCCGCACTTTGATAGGTATGATGTGTTCTCTCAGGTCCGCATTTTCTAAAGATGACCAATTACCAGGGCTAAAATCCCATGATTGTCATAATATATGTCAAGTTTGTACTACAAATGGATTGTAAGTGGCCTATATATTTTGATATTTGGAGTATAGTCATTGTTCATAATGCTTCCTCGCTTGGGACAGTTTGTACTACCGATCGCGATCGCAGGATGCCTTACTTTAGAAATATGCTGGGCGATTTACATGTTGTCAACTTTAGTGCAATGGATTTCACAGAAGCAGATTAAGACATCCTCTATTGAATCCGCAAGGTGGGGAACAGTGGAGACAATATATCTCTTTAAGAAATACCTACCTACCAGCGTGCTCACAATACAAATCCACCTTGTGTATCTTGTAGATGACGTGGAGATTACTGGACCTGTCCATATGCAATGGATGCTCTTCTTGGAGTGCTTCATGAAAACCCTAGAAGGCTTTGTGCGACAATGATCTTGGCTAGAAGGTAGCATGGCTAAAGGTTGGTTGGAGTCAACGGTGGATTCAGACAAGAGTATGCTATGGTCGCTCAAGGACAATGATAGACTGACCGGAGATGTGGTGATTGGAAATGGGGTAGAAAAAAGAATGGATGTTGCAATGGAGGAGAAAGTGAATCGCTTTTGTATGTTGCACCATGCCTCTATGGAGATGTAGCTCCCTAGATACCAGCAAGGTAGAAAAGATAGAGAGGAAGCACGATCTGAATTTCGACATAATACGCGCCATCGACAGATTCAATATATTGAGAGCATGGAGGAGATGCTGCGGTTTATGTCAACGCGATGGTTGCATGAAGCGTTAATTGCAGGGCGGAGGTCTCAACCGAGGAGTGGAAATTCTCGAGGGGATGTAGTCCAAAGGTGATGATGTGTTTAGGGTTTGTCATATCTATATTTTATATGCGACAACTAATTAAGTGTTTCAATGTGCAATATAAAATATATAGTGCGGCATCGTCGCATGGACAACATTTTCACGTGGAGCATATTGACAAAATGCGCTCGATAACAGATTATGGTATCATGGCAAAGTTCGAGCAAGAGAGCCAACGATGAGCAACCGATCCAAATACGGTTATAGATGAGATGGAGTACTTTGAAAACTTGTAAAGTATTATCACGGTGGATTATCGTAGCTTCTCCATGATCCTATTTGATGTGCAGTGGTTCAAAGTGGCACTTGAAGGAGCTAGAGCACAGTTCGATGAGGTCCACCTCGATTTCTTGAAATAGATTCTGAAAACAAATGGACGGATTTGTGCGACACATTTGTGTTGCCAGCCCATTGTGAACAGGTGTATGAACTCATGTTTTTTTAAATTATATTACGATATGGTACATGTTACAATAGTTAAATCTCTCTTGTACGTGATTGTGAACATGTAATTTTTTTAAATTATATTACGACATGGTACATGTTACAATAGTTAAATCTCTCTTGTACGTAATATGTAATTTTCTATCCAAACCCTCCACAATCTCAATGGTGGTACGTTATACCTTCAGCTCCCTAAAGTGCAAGAGTATATGATCAAAGCCATGTTTCAAGAATAGATGAGGATAATATGCAAATAGACGGGTCGATATTGCAAGGAGTGGAGGCCATCGAAAGCTTGGAGCATGTAGAGGAGCCAGCATCGGGTATGGAAATACATGATTCCAAGAATTCTTTGAGAATGAGATGGACTCATCCTTTTATGGTGACATGTCTATCGATCTTCCACTGTATGTGAAGTTGTGTCAGCAGATTGACATGGGACCATAAGGTACTTCATACTTAGAATATCCATCTACTCAATTTGTTGAGGAATCGCTTATAAGGGTACATAAGATATACATTTTAAGTAAGATCATCTTCTTAAGATTTATATTACTGTGCTTTGTATGATTTATATTGATTATGCTAACATCAATATTTGTCTGTGCAAGTGGCCTTTGTGGATATTTAGATCATCAAGATGAGTCGAGGGATGAGCGACGAGTGTTACAACTATATATATCATCTCTCACTTGACTTGGGTCTCACCTATATATACTAACTCTACATCAATATGAATCATTCTTTGGAAGCATGTCTTGTGTATCTCTCTAGTACTCTCACTCTCTCCCAACATGGTATCAGAGCTATGGATGCGTAGCAACAACAAGGAAGATAAGTTGTTTCATTGTTTATACTTGATTGAATTCTTTGCACAAGTGATGATTTGATACATGAACTTGTTCAAATTAGAAGTATTAGTTAATTTTGTCTTTAAAAACAAAACCGCTTGTCAATCGGAGTTCTGGATCAAAAGTTATGACAGTTCAGGATTCAAGATAGCAATTCTGCTCAAATCTGCGATTCTTTATTTAAAACTGTATTTCTAATTACAGTTTGTTAATCCCCAATTACAGTTTATTAATCGCTCATCTTCGTTAATGATGTTAATTACGACAAGCAAACATCTTGCTATTTTTAACGATGTTTTATTATCGTTCACGTTCTTTGCTCGACCGAAATAGCACTTTTCTTATATGCATCATCTCGTCTTGCACATTACGCCTCTCTATTTCGGGCTTTCTTTTTAGTCACTCAATACTTTTCATCGTTCTTACGTGCATATCCCTATTTTGATTGTCATGCGTCTCAACTACGCTCGTCTTGATTATGGTTTGCAGATTCTGCGATCTCATCTTATTTGTTTTCTCTCGACATACAAGCATGGCCAATTGCGTAATTGTTAACGGATATCCGTCTCGCCAACGTTCAGTTCTCTTCTTCCAAGGACAAGGCTTTCCTGGGTGGAAAGCAAAGATGATGCTAATTCTTTAAGGTGACGAATTATTTGATATTGTTTTGGGCGACCTGTCTTGCCCAGTTCAACCTATTGATGTGATGAATAACAATTCTGTGATTACTAATGATCCATTATTTGAACAATGGAAAATTGATCATACTGATTGGATTCGTCGTAACAAAGCGGCTCGTCGTTATATATTGTCTGCACTTCCTGACTCACTTATGTTGGATGTCTTTCATCTGGAAACCTCTCATGCTATTTGGGAGTATCTTATCTCAATGTTTGAGAAGAAATCGGTCACCGAAATTTTATATCTCCAAACTTGTTTGAAGAATCTTCAATATAAGGCTGGTACCTCTATGCACTCTCATATCGAGGCTTTTAAAGACATTATCAATCAGCTTGGTACTACCGGCGCTCCTGTTGCTAAAAATCAGATTGTTACTCAACTTCTTCATACCATCAAAGATCCTTTATATGACAATATCATCACTATTTTGTCTAACAAGGATGATATCCACTTTGACAAAGCATGTATATCTCTTATTGAATATTCTCAATGTCATGAGCATCATTTGGAAAAATCTGATGTTGTTTTGGTCACTCGGGAACAAAGGGATTTTGATGCTGCTTTTGTTGCTCGCAAGCGTCCTGCTTCACGTTTTCAACAGGGTGGACGCCCTAATCCAGGTAGTAAATCTTCTCGTCTTTCTTATCCTAACAAATATTGTTCTTATTGTGATAAGAAAGGTCATGTGGCTTCTGATTGCTGGGCACGTCAATATGATGAGGAGCATGGAGTTACTACAAAGCAACCTCGCTTGTCCAAAAGTTTTCCTCCTTGTGATTATTGTGCACATACAGATCATCCATCTCGTCATTGTTATAAACGCAGATATGATGAAGAACGTTCTCGAGCTTATATTGTTCAACAAACTACAACTGATGATGATCATACTCATCAGGAGCTCAATTTCGTCCATTATGATATCTCTCCAGAAAAGGTACTTCATGTTCATGATGTTTCTCTATTCATCGTTGATTCAGGTGCCACTGGAAACATGACATACCAATCGCAGTGGCTTCACAATTATCATTCTCTTCCTGTCAAGAAGTTTGTTTACCTTGCGGATGATACGACTTGTCAAGTCAAAGGAGTGGGTGATTTATATCTAGGGACTGTTTCATCCACTAGAATATTAAGAGGAGTTCTTCATGTTCCAGATTTGCAAAGAAATCTTCTTTCTGTTGCTCGTCTAGTTGATCTTGGTTTGTTTGTTGGCTTTGATCATAATCAATGTCGTATAGAGAAAGACGGGCATACTATAGCAGTGGCTCCTCACCATGGTAATCTATTTGAGCTATCATTAAATGATACAGTTGCAAATGTTGTTACTGCCCCTGGAGATGCAGATTGCAAATTATGGCATCAACGATTTGCACACTTCGATTTTGCCAAAATTCTTGATCTTCATCGTCATGGTCTTGTGCAAGATAAGTGTGGAGCTTCAAACATGATTCTCTATAAAGACGCTTTGCAGTGACAACGGCGGTGGATATATATCCAATCTATTTGATGACTTCTGTAAGGATCAAGGTATTCATCATGAGTTTACAGTTCCTTATTCTCCTCAGCAAAATGGTGTTGCTGAGTGCAAAAATCGCATGATTCTTAATGCTATACGTTGCATGCTTATACACTCTGGTTTGTCTCGAAAAAGCACTTCTAACAGCTATTTTTATTCAAAATCATATTCCAACTACTGCACCTGCTGGTAAAATTCCTATAACAATTTGGACAGGGAAGACACCTTCAGTCTCTCACTTTCGCACATTTGGCTGCATTGCTTATATTCATGTGCCCAAGGACAATCGAGATAAGTTGGATCCTCCAGGTTTGAAGGTTATTTTTCTTGGTTATTCAGATCATTCTAAAGGTTACAAATTTTATGATCCTTCTTCTCAAAAGGTTATCATTAGTCGTGATGCTATATTTGATGAGAAGACTATGGGTGGCACATGGTCGTCAGATGTTTCAGATGATACACAATCTTTGCTTAGTGCATTTCCTTACTTGCTTTGTGATTCTACTAATTCTGATGATCATAAACCTCCTTCACCTCCAAAGAAGATTGATGAAAATTTGGAGATCTATGTTGATCTTCCTATTGAGATAGAGCATGGATTCTATTCTATTGAATATGATGTCTTTGATGATGCTATGTCTGTCCAAGAGGATCCAATATCGTATATGGAAGCTATCAATTCGTCTCAAAGGGATCAATGGAAAGAAGCTATGCAAGCTGAGTACGATTCTTTAATCTCCAAAGGTACATGGATTCTTACTGAACTCCCCCCAAATCATGTTCCTATCAAATGTAAATGGGTTTATAAAACCAAGACCAAAGCTGATGGCTCGTTTGATAAGTTCAAAGCACGACTTGTTGCAAAAGGTTACTCACAGATTGCAGGAGTAGATTATCAAGAAACATGTTCTCCCATTGTGCGCTCCACAATTGTTCGTATGATTTTGGCTTTTGCAACACTATTTGATCTAGAAATTCACCAAATGGATATTAAAACAGCTTTTCTCAATGGAGATCTTGAAGAAGAAATCTATATGAAGTAACCTGAAGGTTTTATGATTGCAGGAAATGAGTATCTTGTATGTCAGCTTCATCGTGCATTATATGGATTGAAGCAAGCCTCTTGTGCTTGGTATATTAAGATTGATCAATTCCTCACATCTAAAGGTTTTGTTGCATGTTTTGCTGACCCAAATCTTTACATCAAAAGGGAGGACAAATATTTTATTATTCTTGCTCTATATGTTGATGATACTATTCTTGTGTCAAATAATATTGCTTTCTTGGATGCTATGAAGAAGCTTTTATCGACTGCATTTGAAATGGTGGATCTTGGTGAGATACATTCTTGTTTGGGTATTCAAGTTCAACGACACCGACAACAAGGCATTCTTCTTCTTTGCAAGACAAAGTTTATTAATGATATTGTTAAGAAGTATGGGTTGACAAATGCGCACTCTGCTAACACTCCCATTCTTTCAAGCTCTACCAAGGGTACATCTACAGCACACAATGAAGAATCAGCCATTCATCAACCTTTTGCTAATCTTGTTGGTTGTTTTCAATTTATTGGTTTAAACACAAGACCAGATATTTTATTTGCAGCTAACTTTTTGGGACAGTATCTTTCTTCCCCTTCCACTATTCATTGGAGTGCTGCAAAACGTATTCTTAAGTACCTCAAGGGTACTAAGGAGTTCGGTCTTATTTATCGTCGTCGAGAGGATTCTTCTTTATCTTCTTCAACTTCTCTTGACCTTATTGGATATACAGACGCTGATTGGGCAAGTTCACACTTATCCATGTGATCTACAAGTGGGAATTGTTTCTTTGTAAATGGATGTTTGGTTTCTTGGTCCAGCAAGAAACAACGATGTGTTGTGGTTTCTACAACTGAAGCCGAATATGTTGCTGCATCATTAGCAGCTCGCGAGCTAGTTTGGCTTCGACAACTACTTGCAGATTTGGGACATCCTTCATCATCTAGTACAACTCTTCGATGCGATAACCAAAGTACTATTAGTCTTACCAAAGACTATATACAACATAGTAAATCAAAGCATATTGCTATTCATTATCATTATGTTGGACATGAAGTCAAGAAAGGTTCCATTATGGTGGAGCATTGTGCTAGTGATCAAATGGTTGCAGACATCTTCACAAAAGCTCTTAGTGAAGCTCGCTTTAGCTCATTAAGACATGAACTTAGTATTGTTCCAAGTTCTTGTCTCGTTGATTGAGGCATGTATCATTGTATTCAAGAAAACTTTATAGTAAATCATTTTTGTATCGTAGGTATGTGTAGGGGCTCGGGTTTTTCCCTTGTTCTCCCCAAGGGTTTTTTCACTCGCAGCTAGAGACCTTTGTTTGAGTGGGGATGTTACAACTATATATATCATCTCTCACTTGACTTGGGTCTCACCTATATATACTAACTCTACATCAATATGAATCATTCTTTGGGAGCATGTCTTGTGTATCTCTCTAGTACTCTCTCTCTCTCTCAACAAGGAGGAGCTACAAGAGATCTTTATGTATATGTCTCCAAATTAGATGGCAAGATTCAGAGATATGATAGACCAGGAGCTATCTTGGACACCATTAGGCCATTCTATTAGATCTACTTCGGTGTGCTCTGATGCTTTTGTTTCTAGCAGACGAGGTTGACGCTCCAGACTTGGGCCAGACAGAGGGAGTGGTTCAGGGGGATGCTGCGAAGACAATCTCAATGGTGGTACGTTATACCTTCAGCTTCCTAAAGTGCGAGAGTATATGATCAAAGCCATGTTCCGAGCATAGATGAGGACAATATGCAAATAGAGAGGTCGATATTGCAAGGAGTGGAGGCACCGAAACTTTGGAGCATGTAGAGGAGCCAACATCGGGTATGGAAATACATGATTCCAAGAATTCTTTGAGAATGAGGTGGACTCATCCTTCTGTGGTGACATGTCTATCGACCTTCCACTATATGCGAAGTTATGTCAGCAGATTGACATGGGACCATAAGGTACTTCATACTTAGAACATCCATCTACTCAATTTATTGACGAATCGCTTATAAGGGTACATAAGATATGCATTTTAAGTAAGATCATTTTTTAAAGATTTATATTACCGTGCTTTGTATGATTTATATTAATTATGCTAACATCAATTTTTGTCTATGCAGGTGGCCTTTGTGGATATTTAGATCATCACGATGAGTCGAGGGATAAGCGACTAGAAGCTACAGGAGATCTTCACGTATATGTCTCCAGATTAGATGGCAAGATTCAGAGATATGGCAGGCCAGGAGCTGTCTTGGACACCATCATGCCATTCTATTAGATCTACTTCAGTGTGCTCTGATGCTTTAGTTTCTAGTAGACGAGGTCGACACTCCAGAATTGGGCTAGATGGAGGGAGTGGTTCACGGGGATGCTGCGAAGACCTGGATGCAGTGAGCCAGTGGTCGGCTCGGGATAGAGGTGCTACTCCTCGCTCTCATGGCAGTTCGAGAGAGCGTGGCTTAGGTGGTTATTATGAAGGTACTGATGCAATATCTCCATCTTGTCATTCTGCTGGAGTTGTGTCACCCGTAGGATTTGTCACACATAGGAAGACATCTACTCCAATCACTCCAGCTTTTGCTCAAAGGTCCGCAGGTGGCACCCCTATGGGTGCTACTCCGAGAGATACTACCTGATGGGACATGAAATGGGCTGGCACTAGCTATGGCACTAGCCGGACCTCATGCTCATGACACACAAACACCCTCACGGCCTCGCAGACCAGGAGCATCAATCTAGTGCTAAAGGACAAACTGCCCTAAAGCTTAATTTATGCATTTATAGTTTATAGTCCAACGTTTCATTTTCTCATAGACTCCTCAGAGAGAGAACCCATACACATTGGAAATGCCACGATCACACACATATAGAGGCAACCTCTTGGTAGAAACACCGCGGTCCCACTGCAGCTCTCCTACATCGTAGGGATGGGCCCCTTGATGCGCTGCTCAACATATAACACAAAAGAACACAAACTCCTCTCTTTCATATTTCTCGTATTTCCAAGAGATATACCATGTGTCCTTATTTAACAGTCCCTTAAAAAACCGACCCTCTATCCTATGGCAAGGGATAACCTCACACTCTCAATCGTGGGTCAAATTCCTAAGAAAACAATTGCTATGCAGTCCAGGAGCTTTTCCTTTGATACCATGAACCATGCATAGTGCATAATGTGAATGGTTTAGTGTACAAACAAAAGAAAATTAGCATTGTGTATCGTGCGAAAACATTCTTTTCATGATTTCCATGCTAACGCTTAGGTACTGCAAAGAGAACAGACACCGAGCCTTACGCTAATGCTGCCTTTCCCTTTATTTTAAAACAATATCCTATAGGCATGATGCAATACATAAATCATATTTAAGATTATACTTTGACGCTCAAACTCCCCTCTCACCCTACCGTTTAATGTTTTGCAATCGTTGATAGATAAAAATGTCGTTTTATGTGTATTTCTTTATAGAGAAAGCGATAAACACGGACGAAAACATAGAAACGAGGGTAAACTGAGGCCAACCTCGTGCTTTACCTTCATTATACATTGCACAAATACACATGTAATTTTTTGGAATGTTTATTTTATCGTTTCCTAATTTTCTCCCATTTAAAACCCATTTTTCACCATTTTTTAGTATTTTCCCTCTATTTTCATTAATAAAAATGACTAGAAATTAAGATTGATTGTGGGTTGTGGCCCGTAGGTTCCTTGACAGCAAAATTTCAGGTTTTCTTGGCATTATATCTCATATTTTCCATTTATTTTACAAAAAAACCCCATTTTACCCCTTAAACTCGTGTTTTACGGGTTTTATGACATTGATTTCAGCCATATCACTTATGATTTTTTCATTTTCAGATTATAAACTGATAAAACTCATAGGAAACAACATCATGATGCATAAACAGCCCATGGGAACAATATTTCATCAACCAAATAACATAAAAACTCATTTTTCCTTCATTAAAATTGAATTACCGCTTAGGCTTTATATCTCGGGATCTCGGTTTTGGTGCGGGATTGTGGGACAACCCTCATTCAATGTCCAACATCTTCACAATCAACAATCTTCATGTCTTCATTGATCCGGAAGCAATCCGGTGTCAACCGGACAAGCTTTCCTGCACCATTCTTCATTTTCCTCTTGCACACAAGAACAGCCCCTTAGGGGAGAGAGAGGGAGGAGAGAGAAAGACTAGAATCAGAATTCTCCATCCATGCTACCATTGGACGAGTAAAGGAGGACCCATAGAGGGAAATCAAGGGCTAATGCTTGCTCCATGGATTGTATGCAATCCCCATGCCTCATCATCATGAAAGAGAGTGCAAAATTCGGCGCAGTTTTCTCACACCATGGCTTCATGTTTTTTCATCTTCATTTCATGTGGCATAAAAGTTGGGCCCCCAAAGGTCACTAGTCATTTGGCCCAAAGTTTGTCCATCTATTCCCATCTTGACCGGTTTCTTAGCCATTTCCCCGTCCAGGCTCCGATTTGAGTGCTGTAAATTTCTGGGCATCCAACTTGACATCCCGCATTGGCTGGCAACTCCTGACAACCCGCATAGCAGTCGGAAAAATTATCAAAAATCAACAAGTGTCGCTCGAGCACCTTTTAAGAGTCGTATTTCACTTGGTGCTTAAAATTGTCCTAGCTGGAGCCGCGGCCTTCGATGTTGAATATTTTTCCCCTAAATTCTGAATTTTTTGGCAAATTTTAGGCACATCCTGAGCTCAAAAATTGGCTCTCATTGGTGACCACGGATAGGGCGACTCAACCCATTGAATCCCACAATAGATATGCACAAAACAACCAAAGGAAGCATCAAGCTCATACAAAATAGATACGCACTAAAACACATCACAATGCTCTTGACCGGTTTCTTGGCCATTTCCCCGTCCGGGCTCCGATTTGAGTGTTGTAAATTTCTGGGCGTCCAACTTGACATCCTGCATTGGCTGGAAACTCCTCACAACCCGCACAGCAGTCGAAAAAATTATCAAAAATCAACAAGTGTCGCTCAGGTGCCTTTTAAGAGTCGTATTTCACTTGGTGCTTAAAATCATCCTAGCTGGAGCCGCCGCCTTCGATGTTGAATATTTTTTTCCTAAATTCTCGATTTTTTTGCAAATTTTAGGCACATCCCGAGCTCAAAAATCCACTCTCATTGGTGACCACGGGATAGGGCGACTCAGCCCGTCGAATCCCACAATAGATCTACACAAAACAACCAAAGGAAGCATCAAGCTGATACAAAATAGATACACACTAAAACACATCACAATGCTTACCCTACTCCCTGACAAAACCAAGGCATGACATCCACAAGGAGTAGGCCTAGCATAATCTGATAGAAGGTCTAAAGCTAGTCACTAACCAACTGCTCCAACACGGCCAAACTAAAAGAACTATCAAAGAGGTTGCCCTAAGTGGTGGTCTGAACTATCTACCTAACTAAGAGCAACACAACCAGGAGCTCCAACTAGAGGCAAGGACTCCTATAGCCTGATCAAGAAGTATTTTCTTTTAGCACATTTCTTCTTTTAGGTTTTTATGTCTCCATACTCAGGTATGTAAAAAGAAGGGAGCTGAGTGTAGTGACCCAAGGAGAACAGGGCATCGGCCTCAGGTCCTGTCTCGGTACCCAAGAACCTACCAAGCCCTCACAAGGCGACACTTAATCCTTTTCTGACGCTCACTTTTATTTTCACTCCAACCTTTCTTACTTTCTTCTTTTCTAGCAAGAAGCCACCCCTCAGAAGACAAGGCATCGGCCCTGGGTCTGTCTCATCCCCAGGAACCTACCAGGCCTTCGCAAGGCGATGATCAACTGCCTATAGATTTTCCTTTCTTTTCTTTTCTACTTTTATAGGGGGTTAGAATCCCTTTTTACACACCTCTGTATATATTTATTGTCTTTTTGGATATTCACGGTTTGTTTTCTCTTATATCATCATCATTTTTCTTCGGCAGGTTTCTCTAACTGCCTCACAACTAACAAGAACTCCTAGAATGGCTGCCTAGCAAGCTAGCAGAACAGGGTCACTAGGACGGCCTTCTAAAATAAGTCTCTCGATGCCTAGCAATGTCTTTACAGGAGGCAATGACTACTCAAATCTCCCTCATACATACCTAACCTAAACCCGGGACTTCATGCCTTGAACGCTGGTCCCCAATAAGAAAAGAAAAATCCCCTACAAGTACTCAGACACATATAGCATAAAAACACGGTACTCATAAAGGGAAGATATCACCTGGATAGGGCCACGAGAAGCTTCCGCGCAACAAAGGCTCCTTCCAAGCTCTTCTTCGAATCTGTCTAGCACAAGACTACAACACGAAACCATTAACCGCACATGTACTAAACAGATAACTAGCCCTCTTGGCCTAATGAAATAAAGTACTGCACTACAAAAAACTGATTGGCCCTCTTGGCCTAATGAAATAAAACATTTGAAACCTCGCAAAACTGGCCCTCTTAGCCTAACGAGATCAAACAGAATAGCACCTACACATCCCTCCCTGGAATAGTACAGATATACAATAATAGGCTCCTTTCCAAGGAGGAAAAATAGGACTCACAGCCCTAAACTAAATGCATAAGGTTATGACCCATCCCTCCTACATATATAGCAAGAGGCGTACACATAACATGTTGTCTAATCAACCTATGGGTCCAGGATAACAACGGTAGATTGGTCTCGGCTACTCTTTGCATCACCCATATCAACCATCGTCTGCCATATATTGCATGCTCTGATAACATTCCCCACAAGCGACCGGGTCTTGTCTCATTATTGATAGCAACATCCAGACTAGGACCACAGTTGAAGAAAAGGCATTCTTCATCAACAAGATTTGCCAGTGAATCCGCAAACTGATTCCAGTAACATAGAATCAGCTGAAAAGACACTCTCTCAAACTCCTCAAGTAGGGTCATGGCAGTACAATGATACATACAAAGGATGGGATTCCGCATTTTGTATGTCCCATCTAGTTGATTCAGGATCAACTCGGAATTCCCTTTTACTAAAAACCGGTGAATACCACCTTGTTTGGCAATATGCAGTCCTATAATCAAGGCTTTATACTTTGCCATATTGTTAGTGAATCCTACCCCGAGATAAGTAGCTAACTTCATTGTAACTCTACGTCGAGGATCTCGGATTACTACTCCAGCACTCCCTTTTTTATTAGGGCCCCTCGATGCTCCATCAAAATATAATGTGTACGTCCACAATGGGTTTACACAGCCTGCCATCACGAACTCCTCTATTCGTAGCTATGATAGTCAAAGTTTAATATGTTGAGAGGATGAACTGATGGCTCCATTCCACCTTCGTCATTGAACTCAACAGGGATACTTGTCAATAGTTGTAAGCAGTGATGGCAGAAGACTTTGATCTCCCACAAAAAGGTTCTGCCTTCTAGCTCAATCACTTTGTATCCTTTGCTCCACCAAATAAGTTTTCCCTGATGGTATCTCTCCTCCAGATATGGGTGCTCCAAATAAGGAATTAATCGACCCATCAAACAGCTTTAATCACTTGTATAGGTCTCAAATCATCCCCAGCATGGAGCTGCAATGTATTTTTCTATATTAGCATACTTAGAAATAATAAGGTTTAATCTTATTAAGATTAACCTTATTTTTAAACTCTACTCCCTGCAGATCAACTAGTAGAGCCGTAGACCTATTTTTTCCTATCCTGACAATCTTGTAGGGGCCATCCCATTTAGGTTCCAGCTTCCATGGAAAGAGCTCCCTACGTGCATTATAGTATAGAACTAATTGCCCTTTTTAAAATGTATACTTCTTCGATTTAAGGCCATGTAGCTGCTTCATCCGATGTTTAGCTACCTCTTGGTATAACAAGCTCTGCAACTTTAGTTCATTTAAATGGGCTATGGTCGTAAACCGCTCAAAGAGGGAATCCTCATCTCCCAAAGAGTGGTTAATTGCAAACCGTATGGTTGGCAGCTCGATTTCAAGGGGTAACACACTGTTCTCCATAAACTAATTTAAATGGAGTATTGTCGGTAGCTCACTTGAGCGTTGTATTGTACGCCCATACTGCCACATACAACTTCCTGTCCTAGTCTCATTTCTTCTCAGAGACTATTTTAGACAAGATACCCACAAGCTGCTTATTAGCACTTTCGACTTGCCCGTTTGCTTGTGGATTATAAGGGGTCGTTTTATTATGCTTGATTTTCCAAGCTTTAGTCAGGCTTTTGATCACCTTATTCAAAAAATGGGTTCCACAATTCAACACTAATTCCTTCGATGGACCGAAACGGCAGATAATCTGCTCTAAAAGAAAACTTGCAGTCTCTTTTACATTGTCTTGCCTCATCGCCCGCGCTTTTGACCATTTTGTAAAATAATCAATTGCTACTATAATGTACCTCTTCTAAGTAGTAGATGATGGGGTGATAGGATCCACAAAATCAATGCCCCACTTCTCAAATGGAAGGATAGCCATGATAGGCGTAAGTGGGCGTTTCCTATTCTCTCTGCTGTCATGTCTTTGACATGTATCAAATCTCTTAACATACTCAAAGGAATCTTGGAAGATGGACGGCCACCAATATCCAGCTCTTAAAGCTTTCCGTGCCATCAACTATACCGCGAAGTGCCCTCCACGTGCAATGTCATGGCACTCTTCCGAGATGAAAGGAACCTCGTCAAGCATCACACATCGGCAGTAGATATCATCAACACCCTGCTGATATAGTGTTCCTGCGATCAAGGAAAACTTCAAAGCATATTGTCTGATTTTTCTCTTTTTTTATTTTAATAAAGCAGCTTCAGTCTCTCCTGTTGATAAATAGTGTGTGATAGCAGCATACCAAGACGGGATAGAAGCTGTATCAATTTTAAACATTTCTTCAATATCACTTTCTTCAGCCAAAGTTCGGCTCCTCGAAATCCACAAGGCATTCCACAATCCCCTGCAACCTCGTTGGCTTACTCTTAATCTCATAATCAAACTCCTGAAAAGTGATTAACCACTTTGCCAAATGATCAAGCGGCTGCAGCTTGTTCATAAGCAATCTAAGCTCTTCCGCCTTTGTATAGAAAACTACCTTCTCATAGAGGATGTAATGCCTGAATTTCTTAGTCCCAAAGACCATCGCAAGGCACAACTTCTCCATGTAGGTGTAGTTAATTTTGGATATACCTAATTTTCGACTAGTGAAAGCTATCAAATGATACCACTTTTCCTCCCAAATTTGGGCTAAATAGCAGCTGACTCTATGCATGGTGGCTGCTGAAAATATATAAAATACCTCGCCTCTTTTAGGTGCTTTTAAAACGGGTGCTTTTACTAGATTTTGTTTCACATCCTCGAAAGCTCTCTTACAAGGGTCGCTCCATTCAAATAGACAACTAAAAGATAATAAGTTTGTTAATGGCAATGTCCTTTCTGCCAAGGCATTTATAAACCTCCGATAGTATCCTATTGATGAGATAGAAAGCTATGTATCTCTTTTGGAGTGCGTGGTGGACTCATAGAGACTATAACCTTAATCTTTTTGGGGTCACTTGCGATCCCTACTGAATTGACCACATGGCCTAGCAATAGCCCATAAGGCACTCCAAAGACACACTTTCGTGGATTAAGAGCGATACAAAATTGTCTGCAATGCTCAAAGCACTTTCTCAAAATAATCAACATCCTTTCCCTTATAGTGATTGCCCCCAGGTCATCAATAAATACTTTGAACTCATCTGGGGAGATGTCACCAAAGGTCTACCTAGCAAGACTCGATAGCTAGGACGTCCTGCAAATCTTATCACCCTAAATTCCAAGAGGCATTCTACACTTGCAATTGCAACATGGACCTTAGTAGTGCAACCTTCTAGTTGTCTTAGACTATCATCAACCATTCTAAGAAGGGTGGAGCTGTCTTTTTGGAAGCCTAGACCCAACCTCTCCATCAACTCTGAACTCATGATATTGACGGAGGACCCAGTGTCTACGATGGAATACTCTACTAATATTCCATCCACGTATGTTGAAACCCTAGGGCAATTCTTTTCAACATGATCAAACCAATCTTCCCCTACACGTGCTATGCCCAAAGGTTCTACAATATACCCAATACGTAGGATCTTCTTGAATTCCTTGCGTACTCCTAGAGATAATTTAATCAACTGTAAGAGGTTTACATTTGGTTTAACTTCTCAAAGAGAACTTGCTAAATCAAAATCATAATAGGTAGCCAAAGCTCTCTTTTCTCGCCAAACCATTCTTTCTTTTGGTCTTGGGACCAGCTTTGGTGCTTATTTTTTAGCTCTTGCCTTCTTTCTTGGCATTTCCTCATCCTTCTTAGGATTCACTTTTTTGTCAATAGGCCTTAGAGGTCCACCTTCCACGCCAGGATTCATAACTTCCGTCCCCTTATCCCTTGCTTAGGGTTTCCCTTCACCGGTTTTACATTATCTCTATCACCCTCTTTAGCCTTTTGGCCTCTTGTCATGGCTCTTAGGTTAGAGGTTTCAGCGTCATTGACACGTACAGCCTCAATAAGGCTAACTCCATTTCCTTGTGGCAACTCTTCTATAGTAGTCTTTCCCCTTTGCAATATTTGTCTTAGTCCATCATTTTGCTACAGGTTATTACCCTTTACTCTATGATTAACTGGACCTGGTTGTTTACTCCATTCTTGGAGGGAACTAATCTTACTCCAACAAGTAGTGACTAAATGGCCCGACTTCCCACAAATATCACTTTTAACATTTGGGTAGTTTCTAGGGAAATGTTGTCCGCCACACCACTTACAGCTAAATCTTGAGGGTCCACCCTCTTCAGGGCGTCGACTTCCTATCAAATTCTACTGCTTCTTCAAGAAATTGACGTCAACAACTATTTTCCGATATTGTTGAGAAATCATGTCGGTATAATGCTTCATCATATCCTTAACTTTTCCAAGGACATTCGATGCACTCAACTCATAGCCTTGATCGTCTATCCGTCATTCCATTGGCCTAAAAATTTGATTGGGCATTGGTTATTGACTCAGAGGAACAATAGTAGGTTTCAAAACTTGGCCTCCAACATTTGGTGGAGCCAACTGACTAGCCATAGGCATACTCACACTGGGAGGAGCTCGCAGCAAAGGTACATTTTGAACCATGCTTCCTCTCCCGTTAGGGTTATTCATAGACATTCCTTGACTTCCATTTATCAATGGTAGATTGCCTCCAGGTACTAAACCCGCATTAAGATTTATTCGAGAGGAGTAGGCCATTTGTAATCATGCTTCTACTCCTTCTTCCCTCACGATGGCGGTGTCTATATCAGCCAAAGCCCCACTACTCAATTGTACCTGAACATTGAAATCCAATTCATGCAAGAAGTATTGCAATTGGGCAGCCGGCGGAATAGGAATGTAAGTATGTAACTTACGAAACACTTCCTTAAGCTTGTTGGCATATGCTTTCACATTCTCATGGGGATCTTGGCGTGTTACATTCAAAACACGCAACCAGTATTGTCCATCTCTTTTAGGGGCATATTCTCCTTGGAAAACTACATAAAATTGGTCAATTGTGGTTATGGTTCGAGACTCTATGCTATGATACCATACCACAGCCCTTCCTTTTAACGTCATGTTAAAGAACATCATAAGATGTTTTTCATCTTAGAAGCGGTAATTAAACATTAATCTTTGGAATTCGCAAATGTGAAACTCCGCATCTTCTTCCGCTAACCCATTAAAAATGGGCAAAGAAACTTCTAAAGCTGGCAAATCCAGCGTCCCTGCAAGAATTGCAATGGGTTGTGCCATGACGACAATCGAATTCACAATAGGAGCTTGAACTGATAGATTCACACCCCCACTTAAAGTGTGTTGACTTGGTGGAAGAGAGAAAGAACCTGTGCTTCCTTCTGCACCTAAAGGACTATGTGCAGCAGTTGAGTTACTAAGGCCACTGCCTCTGATTCGTATCGGGCTACTCCTTTGAGGAGAATAACGACTTACAATCTCTAACCGCCATCTTGCCCTCTCAACACGTTCTGCTTTTTGTATTTTGGCTTGACAGTCCTTGTCAGAGGACATAAACCAACCTTTTGGTCCCTAGAAACCCTAGATTTGAGAACCACCACTTATTATTGGTAGCTCTTGGCAGATGCACCATTGATGGGACCTGAAATGGGCCGGCACTGGCTATGGCACTAGCCAGCAGACCTCATGCTCATGACACATAAACACCCTCAAGGCCTCGTGGACCAGGGGCGTCAATCTAATGCTAAAGGACAAGCTGCCCTAAAGCTTAATTTATGCGTTTATAGTTTATATTTCAACGTTTCATTTTCTCATAAACTCCTCTGAGGGAAAACCCATATACATTGGCAATGCCACGATCACACACATATAGAGGCAACCTCTCGGTTCAAACACCGCGGCTCTACTGCAGTTCTCCTACATCGCAGGGATTGGCCCCTTGATGCACTGCTCAACATATAACACAAATGAACACAAACTCCTCTCTTTCATATTTCTCGTATTTCCAAGAGATATACCATGTGTCCTTACTTAACAATCCCTTAGAAAACGGACCCTCTATCCTACGGCAAGGGATAACCTCACACTCTCAATCATGGGTCAAATTCCTAAGAAAACAATTGCTATGCAGTCCAGGAGTTTTTCCTTTGATACCAGGAACCATGCATAGTGCATAATGTGAATGGTTTAGTGCACAAACAAAAGAAAATCAGCATTGTGCATTGTGCGAAAACATTCTTTTCATGATTTCCATGCTAACGCTTAGTTATTGCAAAGAGAACAGACACCAAGCCTTACGCTCATGTTGCATTTTCCTTTATTTTAAAACAACGTCCTGTAGGCATGATGCAATACATAAATCATATTTGAGATTATACTTTGATGCTCAAACTCCCCTCTCACCCTACCGTTTAATGTTTTGCAATCGTTGATAGGTGAAAAGGTCGTTTTATGTGTATTTATTTATAGAGAAAGCGATAAACATGGATGAAAACATAGAAACGAGGGTAAACCGAGGCCAACCTCATGCTTTACCTTCATTATACATTGCACAAACACACATGTAATTTTTTGGAATTTTTCTTTTACCGTTTTCTAATTTTCTTCCATTTGAAACCCATTTTTCAACATTTTTGGTATTTTTCCTCTATCTTCTTCAATAAAAAATGACTAGAAATTAAGATTGATTGTGGGCTGTGGCCCTTAGGTTCCTTGACAATAAAATTTCAAGTTTTGTTGACATTATGTCTCATATTTTCCATTTATTTGGCAAAAAAACCCCAATTTACTCCTTAAACGCGTGTTTTACGGGTTTTATGACATTAATTTCAGCCATAGCACATATGATTTTCTGATTTTTTGATTATAAACTAATAAAACGCATAGGAAACAACATCATGATGCATAATCGGCCCATGGGAACAATATTTCATCAACCAAATAGCATAAAAACTCATTTTTTCTTCATAAAAATTGAATTGCCGCTTAGACTTCATGACTTGCGATCTCAGTTTTGGTGCAGGACTGCGGGATAGCCCTCATTCAATGTCGAGCATCTTCACAATCAACAATCTTCATGTCTTCATTGATCCGGAAGTAGTCTCAACCAGACAAGCTTTCCTTCACCATTCTTCATTTTCCTCTTGCACACAAGAACAGCTCCTTAGGGGAGAGAGAGGGAGGAGAGAGAAAGACTAGAATCAGAATTCTCCATCCAGGCCACCATTGGACGAGCGAAGGACGGTGATATGCTAAGCCCACAGAGGGAAATCAAGGGCCAATGTCTGCTCCATGGGTTGTATGCAACCCCCATGCCTCATCATCATGAAAGAGGGCGCAAAATTCGGCGCAGTTTTCTCATGCCATGGCTTCACGTTTTTTCATCTTCATTTCATGTGGCATAAAATTTGGGCCCCCAAAGGTCACTAGTCATTTGGCCCACAGTTTGTCCACCTCTTCGCATCTTGACCGGTTTCTTGGCCATTTTCCCGCCGTCCGGGCTTCGATTTGAGTGTTGTAAATTTCTCGGTGTCTGGCTTGACATCTCGCATTTGCTAGTAACTCCTGATAACCCGCACGGAAATCAAAAAATTTATCAAAAATCAACAAGTGTCGCTCGGGCACCTTTTAAGAGTCGTATTTCACTTGGTGCTTAAAATCGTCCTAGCTGGAGTCGCCACCTTCGATGTTGAATATTTTTCCCCTAAATTCCAAAGTTTTTGGAAAATTTTAGGCACATCCCGAGCTCAGAACTCTGCTCTCACTACCCACGTCAGTACACCAGATGTAGAAGGATCTCTTGGATATACCTAGGAGCATAGTCGGAGGTGAAAGAGGATATATCTTAGGCATACCCCATAGGGGTATGGATGCCTTGTAGATGATAGGACAGGTGCCATCATCATGAATGATGAGGGGAGGAGGGTGATGGCTCGTATGAGAGAGCTGTGCCAACAAGCTTTTTGGCACAACGTCTTGGATCATTGGAAGAATATATCGGAGGGGAGCAAGGACTACATAGTAGCATCCTTGCATGAGGAGTTTTCGGTACCAGCCACAGCAGATAGGTTTTCCACAAGCTAGATGATGGAGTGCATGCATGCGTACATATCACACAATCGATCGGACGCACGCACGGCACTCAAGAGTAGGGCCTCAAAGCTCGAGTGGCTAGACGCGGATGATTGATGACAACTCAAGGAGGAGGCTACAGATTCTCCAGGACATTGGAGATGTTGAGAGAGAGAGAGAGTACGAGAGAGATACACAAGACATGCTCCCAAAGAATGATTCATATTGATGTAGAGTTAGTATATATAGGTGAGACCCAAGTCAAGTGAGAGATGATATATATAGTTGTAACATCCCCACTCAAACAAAGGTCTTTGGCTGCAAGTAAAAAAACCCTTAGAGAGAACAAGGGAAAAACCAGAGCCCCTACACATACCTACGATACAAAAATGATTTACTATAAAGTTTTCTTGAATACAATGATACATGCCTCAATCAGTGAGACAAGAACTTGGAACAATACCAAGTGTATGTCTTAATGAACTAAATCCAGCTTCACTAAGAGCTTTTGTGAAGATGTCTGCAACCATTTGATCCTCACTGCAACAATGCTCCACCATAATGGAACCTTTCTTGACTTCATGTCGAACATAATGATAATGAATAGCAATATGCTTTGATTTACTATGTTGTATATAGTCTTTGGTAAGACTAATAACACTTTGGTTGTCGCATCGAAGAGGTGTACTAGATGATGAAGGATGTCCCAAATCTGCAAGTAGTTGTCAAAGCCAAACTAGCTCATGAGCTGCTAATGATGCAGCAACATATTTGGCCTTAGTTGTAGAAATCGCAACACATCGTTGTTTCTTGCTGGACCAAGAAACCAAACATCCATTTACAAAGAAACACTTCCCACTTGTAGATCGCATGGATAAATGTGAACTTGCCCAATCAACATCTATATATCCAATAAGGTCAAGAGAAGTTGAAGAAGATAAAGAAGAATCCTCTCGACGATGATAAATAAGACCAAACTCCTTAATACCCTCGAGGTACTTAAGAATACGTTTTGCAGCACTCCAATGAATAGTGGAAGGGGAAGAAAGATATTGTCCCAAAAAGTTAGCTACAAATAAAATATGTGGTCTTGTGTTTAAACCAATAAATTGAAGACAACCAACAAGATTAGCAAAAGGTTGATGAATGGTTGATTCTTCATTGCGTGTTGTAGATGTACCCTTGGTAGAGCTCGAAAGAATGGGAGTGTTGGCAAAGTGCGCATTTGTCAACCCAAACTTCTTAACAATATCATTAATAAACTTTGTCTGGCAAAGAAGAAGAATGCCTTGTTGTCAGTGTCGTGGAACTTGAATACCCAAATAAGAATGTATCTCACCAAGATCCACCATTTCAAATGCAGTCGATAAAAGTTTCTTCCTAGCATCCAAGAAAGCAATATTATTTGACACAAGAATAGTATCATCAACATATAAAGCAAGAATAATAAAGCATTTGTCCTCCCTTTTGATGTAAAGATTTGGGTCAGCAAAACATGCAACAAAACCTTTAGATGTGAGGAACTCATCAATCTTAATATACCAAGCATGAGAGGCTTACTTCAATCCATATAATGCACGATGAAGCTGGCATACAAGATGCTCCTTTCTTGCAATCATAAAACCTTTAGGTTGCTCCATACAGAAATCTTCTTCAAGATCTCCATTGAGAAAAGCCGTTTTAACATCCATTTGGTGAATTTCTAGATCAAATAGTGTTGCAAAAGCCAAAAGCATACGAACACTTGTGGAGCGCACAATGGGAGAAAATATTTCTTGATAATCTACTCCTGCAATCTGCGAGAGTAACCTTTTGCAACAAGTCATGCTTTGAACTTATCAAACGAGCCATCAACTTTGGTCTTGGTTTTATAGACCCATTTACATTTGATAGGAACACGATTTGGGGGGAGTTTAGTAAGAATCCATGTACCTTTGGAGATTAAAGAATCGTACTCAGCTTGCATAGCTTCTTGCCATTGATCCCTTTGAGACGAATTGATAGCTTCCATATACGATATTGGATCCTCTTGGACAGACATAGCATCATCAAAGACATCATATTCAATAGAATAGAATCCATGCTCTATCTCAATAGGAAGATCGACATATATCTCCAAATTTTCATCAATCTTCTTTGGAGGTGAAGAAGGTTCATGATCATCAGAATTAGTAGACTCACAAAGCAAGGAAGGAAATGCACTAAGAAAAGACTATGTATCATTTGAAACATCTGACGACCATGTGCCACCCATAGTCTTCTCATCAAATATAGCATCACGACTAATGATAACCTTTTGAGTAGAAGGATCATAAAATTTGTAACCTTTGGAATGATCTGAATAACCAAGAAAAATAACCTTCAAACATGGAGGATCCAACTTATGCCGAGTGTCCTTGGGCACATGAATATAAGCAATGCAACCAAATATGCGAAAGTGAGAGACTGAAGGTGTCTTCCCTATCGAGATTGTTATAGAAATTTTACTAGCAGGTGCAGTTATTGGAAGATGATTTTGAATAAAAACGACTGTTAGAAGTGCTTCAGTCCAAAACTTTCAAGACAAACCAGAGTGTATAAGCATGCAACGTATAGCATTAAGAATAGTGCGATTGTTGCGCTCAGCAATACCATTTTGTTGAGGAGAATAAGGAACTGTAAACTCATTATGAATACCTTGATGCTTACAAAAGTCATCAAATAGATTGGATACATATTCACCGCCATTGTCACTGCGAAGAGTCTTTATAGAGAATCTAGTTTGAACCTCCACACTTATCTTGTATTGTTTAAATATAGATAAAGCCTCAGAATTATGTTGAAGAAGATAGACATGTGTGTGCCATGAGAAATCATCAATGAAAGTTATAAAATATCGATATTGAGACTTTGAGACAGGAAAAGGACCGCAAATATCGGTATGAACCAAATCCAAGAGAGCACATGAATGTGATGAAGTAGAAGTGTGGAAAGGCAAACGATGGTGTTTTCCAAGTGCACAGTACTCACATATTCCCATACGTGGATGAGATTTAAGATCCATATCTTGCACAAGACCATGATGATGAAGATCAAGAATTTTGGTCAAATCGGAGTGTGCAAATCGTTGATGCCATAATTTCCAATCTGTATCTCCAGGGGCAGTAACAACATTTGCAACCGTATCGTTCAATGATAGCTCAAATAGATTACCATGTCGAGGAGCCATTGCTATAGTATGTCCGTCTTTCTCTATACGACATTGATTATGATTAAAGCCAACAAACAAACCAAGATCAACTAAACAAGCAACAGAAAGAAGATTTCTTTGCAAATGTAGAACATGAAGAACTCCTCCTAATATTCTAGTGGATGAAACAGTCCCCAGATATAGATCACCCACTCCTTTGACTTGACAAGTCATAGCAACCGCAAGGTAAACAAAATTCTTGACAAGAAGAGAATGATAATTGTGAAGCCATTGCAATTGGTATGTCATGTTTCCAGTGGCACCTAAATCAACAATGAATAGAGAATCATCATGAACATGAAGTACATTTTCTAGAGAGATATCATGATGGACGAAATTGAGCTCCTGATGAGTATGATCATCATCAGTTGTAGTTTGTTGAACAATATAAGCTCGAGAACGTTCTTCATCATATCTGTGTTTATAATAATGACGAGATGGATGATTTGTATGTGCACAATAATCACAAGGAGGAAAACTTTTGGACGAGTGAGGTTACTTTGTAGTAACTCCATGTTCCTCATCATATTGACGTGCCCAGCAAACAATCAGAAGCCACATGGCCTTTCTTATCACAATAAGAACAATGTTTGTTAGGATAAGCAAGACGAGAAGATTGACCACCTTGATTAGGGCGTCCACCCTGCTGAAAACGTGAAGCGGGATGCTTGCAAGCAACAAAAGCAGCATCAAAATCCCTTTGTTCGCGAGTGACCAAAATAGCATCAGATTTTTCCAAATGATGCTCATGACGTTGAGAATATTCAATAAGAGATATACATGCTTTGTCAAAGTGGATATCATCCTTGTTAGACAAAATAGTGATGATATTGTCATATAAAGGATCTTTGATGGTATGAAGAAATTGAGTAACAATCTGATTTTTAGCAACAGGAGCACCGGCAGCACCAAGCTGATTGATAATGCCTTTAAAAGCCTCGATATGAGAGTGCATAGAAGTACCAACCTTATATTGAAGATTCTTCAAACAAGTTTGGAGATATAAAATTTCGGTGACTGATTTCTTCTCAGATGTTGAGATAAGATACTCCCAAATAGCATGAGAGGTTTCCAGATGAAAGACATCCAACATAAGTGAGTTAAGAAGTGCAGACAATATATAACGACGAGCTACTTTGTCATGACGAATCCAATCAGTATGATCAATTTTCCATTGTTCAAATAACGGGCCATTAGTAATCAGAGAATTGTCATTCATCACATCAATAGGTTGAACTGGGCAAGAAAGGTCGCCCAAAACAATATCAAATAATTCGTCACCTTCAAGAATTAGCATCATCTTTGCTTTCCACCCAAGAAAGCCTTGTCCTTGGAAGAAGGGAACCAAACGTTGGCCAGACGGATATCCGTTAATAATTACGCAATTTGCCATGCATGTATCTCGAGAGAAAACAAATAAGATGAGATCGCAGAATCTGCAAACCATGAACAAGACGAGCGTAGTTGAGAAGCATGAAAATCAAAATAAGGAGATGCACATAAGAACGATGAAAAATATTAAGTGACTAAAAAGAAATGTCAAAATAGAGAGACATAATGTGCAAGACGAGATGACACATATAAGAAATGTGCTATTTCGGTCGAACAAAGAACGTGAATGAGAATAAAACATCACTAAAAATAGCAAGATGTTTGCTTGTCGTAATCAACATCATTAACGAAGACGAGCGATTAACAAACTGTAATTGGGCATTAACGAACTGTAATTAGAATTACAGTTTTAAATCAAGAATCGCAGATTCGAGCAGAATTGTTGTCTTGAATCCTGAAGTGTCATAACTTTTGATCCAGAATTCCGATTGACAAGCGATTTTGACAAGATTCGAGAGCACGACGAGAGCTACTTCTAATTTGAAGACAAAATTAACTAATACTTCTAATTTGAACAAGTTCATGTATCAAATCATTACTTGTGCAAAGAATTTAATCAAGTATAAACAATGAAACAACTTATCTTCCTTGTTGTTGCTACACATCCATAGCTCTGATACCATGTTGAGAGTGAGAGAGAGTACGAGAGAGATACATAAGACATGCTCCTAAAGAATGATTCATATTGATGTAGAGTTCGTATATATATAGGTGAGACCCAAGTCAAGTGAGAGATGATATATATAGTTGTAACAAGAGACAACAGTGTGAGGTGGCGATGGTATGTCTGGAGGCCGGAGTGGTCCATCATCTTAGGAGTGGCGGCCACAAGACATATCTGGAGGACTTTGTAAGTTTTTCTTTTGTTTTGCTTGCTTATTTTTTTGCAATATCCCTTGTACTGACAATCGTGTTTCTAATAGTTGTATTTTGTTTTCTTTGCAACACTCCATTACAAATTGCGATCCCACTGGCCTAGAGACTCGATATACAGAGAGGCACAGTCTCACTGCATTGATCGATTGATTGTATGGATGCAGCGGCCCTGTAAGTCACTCATCTTTCTTGTCCATAGTTACTAAGTTTAATTAAAATGCATTACTATATGACGGAATGATGTGTAGTTATTTCTTTTTTTGCAGAGTTCGTTTGATGCTCCTTTGTAGAGCAGGACGAGATTTCAGATGGCGAGGATCTATAGCTCGCCTTTGGCACCCTAGCGCTCACATAGTCTTCTTTTCTAATCACATGATTTGTGTACACATTTTGTATGCAGTAGTAGTATCTTGCCATGATTGTACCGGTCGCTTTCATTACACAATTACGTATTTATTTCATGTATCAGTGTTATGATTCCAGCACACTTTGCCCTTATTTACACGAGCATTATACACATTACTGAAACTACTTTGTATGGTCCAAATAAAGCATATAGTGCTTGCCTTGCCACAAATTTTTTTCCTTGTTACCATCGCTATTAGCATCGCAAATTTACTGCACGCGTTTCTATCTGCGTTGCAAAGCATCGTTATTAACATCGCTCTTTACGTTGGTATCAAATGCGACGCTGATACTGACACAAATAGCGACGCTGACAATGAGGTTGATACCGACTGTTCTATAGCATTGCCAATAATGACGTTTTTTGCGACGACGAGGGCCTTCTAGAAAGTTGGATGAAAAGTTGAAGCACATCTTTGAAAATGAATGCCCAGCAACGGCTCCCCTGCCTCCTGTCACTCCCAATGATGATGATCCCGTTATGGAAAATATAGATGAATTGGCAGAATTGGCTAAAACTCTAATGGAAAAGGTGTAAATCAAAGATAGATTTTACAAAATGTGCTGGTTTAGCAAGTGCTTTGTAGGGTCTGAGGCTGTTGACATTTTGGCAGAAGAGCATAATTGTGAGAGAGAAGACACTGTTGAAATAGGAAGGAAGCTTGCAGACAAATTTTTCTTTCGCCATATTCTCTAGGAGAACATTTTTGAAGATGGGAACCATTTTAATAGGTTTTTAGAGCATGATCTAGGTATGTAAACAAAATGCTTCAATTTCAAAGCTAGGATAAATGAGCTTCAACCCAAAGCAGGCCAGGACATGGAGGTGTGCCTTCGGAAGATTACTCTTGCAATATTCGAGCAATATGCATCAGATGATGGCAAGCGTATAGATTATAAAGGCATCTCATCAAGTGAAGAATTCAAAAGGTATTTGAATCTAATACCACAGCTGCAACGGATCGATTTACTTGTGAGGTTCTTCCATTTTACTTTAGCTCTGAGGAAAGCTTCCATGTTGTCGTCAACAACATACACAGTCGGAAGCACTTGCTAGATTGCCTGTATGGCATTGCCACTCAAGGCTTATATTCTTTCCAAGTGATGAGGATCTATATTCCAGCTGATGAAACATTATTTCGTTTATATTCTTTCTAGCTGATGAGCGTCTATATTCCAGCTTATGACAAATTTTTTTATTTATATTCTGTTCATGGGGCCCCACATGTGTTATGTTGTCTATAGAGCGGCGTCGCGAACCGTCTCTATAGACCTTGTGTTGTTCTAATGTCAATGTAATGTTTTTCTTTAAGTTTTGATGTGACAGATATACTGCTTAAGGCTCTTGTAAGTTCAACTTTGTAATTTTATATTTTGAATATTAATATTACGATAGGCCTATATAGAGCATTTGGTTTTTCCCTTGAGTCCCCAAGGGTTTTTTTCATCCATAGTAAGGGATCTTTATTTGAGCGGGGATGTTATCTATATATAGTCTGTCTATATATAGAGCCCTAGGTCCCCTCTATATATTCCTATCATGTGTGCTCAGTTGACACACTTCTGGGGTTCCACTTCTGATGTCTCAGATCTCTCTTCTCTCCTCTCTTCCTTTCGTCTCTCGTCTTCCTTGCAGTTTCCAATACAAGATAATGCTACCCATGCCCTTAGTAAGTTGCATGGGACACATTGAGGATTCCAATTGCAAGGAAACATATCAAAATCTTCAAATGATGCGAGTCAAATGTATATGATATAAAAGAGGTGAATATAGATATTTCCCAATATAGTATTGAGGATGATGAGGAGGAGGACATTAAGATTGACGAGGAAGGTTTCGAACTTCTAGAATAATGATAGTTTGAAGGATGTGTAGGTTTGGAGGGGTTGGATGTCATATGATTTTATGTACATACTATGAAGGCAAATAAAAACCCATAACTTTATACATTTGGGGATTTGTACATAGAACATGGCAAGACAAGTTATATGCAAGTTAGAGACGTTGCACATTCTTGATTCAGTGATTTAGTTATAAGAAATACAGTTAGGCTCAAGAGGAGAAGGTAAATTGATGTAAGTCTACGACTAGGAGTTTGATTACATGTGATCTTCTATAGAAGTTAACTAGGAACTTAGGAGACTTATGTGGACAAAATACCCTATTAGAGAGTTTGGAAATCTCCCAAGTTTCACTTTCAAATAAGGAGTAAATATTTGACCAAGTGGCTAAATATTTACCCCATATTTGAGAGTGGGACTTCGAGGGGACTGCTTATATAGTATTTAGGGAAAACCACATGGTATCCTTTGAATGCACATTATATATATGATTTCTTATGGATGGACTTGGGGGGAATCTCATATGCGATAACTCATCTCACCTATATCTCCATAACTAAGAAAGATATATTTTTGAGACTTAAGATCCAGCTTATTATGCTTATCCTTAGAAACATGGTAGAAAGCCTCACAACCAAAGACATTCAAATGATCATATGAGGGATTTCAAACCATAATTCCTCTACAACTTGATATCAAGAGTAGTATATGGAGACCGATTTATCAAGTATACGGTAGTAGTAACTATCTTAACCCAAAAATTTTGTGGTAAGCGTGCCTCGCTAAGGATACTACGAACTCAGTCCTAAATTTTCCCATTCATATACTTATCCATACCATTCTAGGATGAGATGTATGGATCAATCAACTTCGGGGAAGTTACTATATGTATATCCTCTACATCATGTGTGTTCAAGGCCTATTTATAAATATCCTTATCTGTGAATTTTTCTTGAATACAACATAACCATTTTCTATTCAATCTATAAACAACCCCTTTATATTACACCCTTCTCTATGTAAAAAATGTATATAAATTGTATTTTAAAAATACCTTATCTTGAACCCACATAATGCAAACATATATTCATGAGTAACTTACCCGAGCAATCAAGTGACACTTAATATCCCTTTCATCACAAAACTACTTAAAATGCTTACCTCCATTATTTGACCTTAGACATTTTTGTCTATACTTAGATTGGTTCTTGACCAAAGCAAGCCAATAACCAAGACTTCCAATGTCTTCTTCATAGGATATGCCTAGACCTTATACGTATAGTCATGAATGAAGGTGTCATCCCCTAGCTTCACATAGCGTAGAGTTTTTGGATTGCATATCTCTTTGAACTACTCTCCACGAGAAGTCATGTGGGTAGAGGTACTTAAGTCTACATACCATACATCATTCTTAGATGATCCATTAGTCGTCATAGTATTCATAAAATGCTACTTGCAAATATTGTTGTTGTTTTTACTAGTGAGAGTACCACCTTATTGTTTTTCCCATTTCTACTTTTAAGATTCCTTTTCAAACAATTCTTATAGAAAAAACATTTCCACTACTTTCTTCTACTGGACTTGAAACCACATGATAATGAGTTATCTAATATTGTTCTTGGTAATCTTCTTTGTCCATCTCAACTTGTTGATGTAAACTAGAACTTCGTTAATGAAAAAATACATGAACATATATACACACATACACATGTAGTGTGCATGCATATGCAAACACACACATATGCAAATGAATGTGTACAGACATACACACACGCACGCACATATGCATACATACACATATGAAAACATACATATGTGTATATGTATATGTATGCATGTATATATATTTAGTTATTTATTTATTTTCAAGAAAATGTGCATAAAAGTTTGATATGATCTTGCCAAACAGACACTCAAATAAACCTTCCAAAAATAAAAAGAAAGCACAAATAGCATAACAATTTATTTTAAAGTACACACACATGCATGTGATACATACATTACACATCCGTACACAATATGCACACATATAAAGTGAAGAAAGATGAGAGACAAGGGAAAGAAAATAAAAAGAGAGAAAAAAATGGTGAGAGAGAGATGTCAAACATTTATAAGACTACACAAGTAGACACACATATGTCTTCTTATCTTATTCTCATCTATATATTATTTGAAAGTTTGGCTTAGGGAACCCAAACCAACTAGAAGACTCCCAAGCTTATATGGCACAAGGAGGAGAAGTTTAGTATTCAAGAAATAAAGAGAGATTTTTCTCGAAGAGTGAGTGGGGTTTATATTTATTCTCTATCATCTCTCTCTTTCTCTCTCTCATTTGAATATGCATGAACACACACATACACTTTCTCTCTTTTAATTAAACATAGGAAATGATCATAAAAAGGATAAAGTTGAGTCTCTAGAAACTTGTATGTAGCTCTCTCTCTCTATTCCATTTTCTTACAGAAATATATAAATTTTGATTTTAATTAAACATATGAAATGATATAATATTATAACGATTGAACATATGTGTAGAATGCACACTCTAAAAATACCCACAAATTCCTTGGGGGCGCCGCCGGGGGGGGGGGGGGGGGGGGGGGGGTGGTGGTGGTGGGGGGGGCGCGGGGTCACCCATGAATATATGCATATATCATGTGGGTTCAAAATAAGGGGTTTTAAAAATACCATTTTCATAGAATAAGGGTATCATATAAAGGGATTATTTATAAATTAAATAAATAAATATTTTCTAATGCAACAAAAGTTCACTCATAAAGATATGTACAAATGGGCCTTGAATACACATAACATAGAGTATATGTTTATAGTGAATCCCTCAAGACAAATGCACATATATTATAAAAAGAGAGTTCAATTGCTTTTCTAATTGAACATATGAGATGAGATGATATAATAATTTCAATGGTTAAACATGTTCATGGAATACATATTTACTATAAAACCATGCGCAAATGCACATACACACACATGAATATACATACAAGCTCATATACACATTAACATACATAGAATAGAGAGTGTGAGGAGAGGAGAGAACACATATACACACTTACAAACATATATACACACATATATACTAGACATATATATCTACACACACACACACACGCACGCACGCACATGCAAACACATATATGCACACGTGTAGACAATATGCACATCTTTGGGGTGAACAAATATGAGGGATAAGGGGAAGAAAAGGAAACAAGAGAATACAAATGATGAGAGAAAGACAGATGGCACACATTTAGAAGATCACATAAAGATACACGTGTATGCACATATATACATATGTGTGAACACGTCCTAGAGTGCACGCGTACGTGCGCGCGCGCACACACACACACACGGAAGAAGAAGAAGAAGAAGAACAACAACAACAACAACAATAAGAAATAGAAGAAGAAGAGAGTTAGGACAAGGGAAAGAAAGGAGAGACAAGAGAGAGAGAGAGAAAAGGAGAGGAGAGAAAAATAATGAGAAGAGAGTATGCATGCTTATTTGACCACACAAATGGACACACATGGGTAAAACATAAATACACTTGCACACATCTAATATTCATATACACAGTCACATACATTTAAGTACATGACACTATAATTAAAAGTACATAGCATAATAATATTTAGAATGAAATATCAAAATATATATAGCTAATTTATAATACAAATTTTCCAAATTGACATGGTATTATAATAGTGATTATTGATTTGTATTTTTATCTTAAATTTTTTAATTAAAATATAGTACTTCAAATTGATAACTAAGTCTAATGTAATAAAAGATACAATAATTAAAAATATTTTGACGTTAAAAAGTACTTGAAATTCCTTTAATAAATGATTTATCATTAAAATATTAATATTAAATTTTTATATTAGGTGGATTTTATATTGCTTTAAATGTGATGTAAGTCTATATAAATATAGCTTCTCTCATAAAAAGTTATAATAAAAATGTTTATATAATATATATTAATATTGAAAATTAAATAATAAAATATATTTTATATACATTCAAGATAGTTTTGCTTATTACATTGATAATACATATAATGTAGTATATATAATTATATTATTAATAAAGTATATCATACATTTTTTATACGTATTATATAAATATAGTAATATAATATTAAATTAGACTTATTATATATTGAGATATTTTAATAATATTGTTATAATATTGATATCATATACTATATAAGATATCATTATAGATATTGCAAAGTGACGATCACTGCGTTAATGATTTGTTTTACCTTATTAATAACATATCATATTATATATATATATTATATTAATATTATGTTATTATATATGCATTACCTAATCGCTTCTAAAACTAGTGTAGAGCACTAGGCATTCTCCTAGTGCAAAGTATGAGGGGAATCTACACATAAAGAACCAACCATTCTCACACTAGGATAATCTAGGTATAGAGCACCTACTGTGAGTTCTAGATATTCTCTATTTCATTTGATAAAATTGTTATTATACATATTGTTGGTTGAGGCCAAACTTATGAGTTACTTTTAAAAGGGTATGGCTTTATGTTGCCTTATGAAAAAGGAATGATGCGGACATTAGTCTTTCAAAACTGGCCAACTTCAAGAAATCCCAAACAACCTAAAGAGAAAGGGGGTATTTCCATTAGTTCCTAAATATCTTGAGGAGTCTAGCTTTTAGAACATGTAAGATACCACATGAGTTCAAAAGAAAGGATATTATATTTAGTAAAATTTATAGGATTACATTTAGAAAATAGATTTTTAAATTACAATTTTCAAAAAATATGTAAGTTTAGTAAAGTAAAATGGGTCATTTCAAGGCCTTATAGCATGTAAAGCAATGGTATTTCTTAATATCCTTTCAATGCAAATTATATAGATGATTTTTTATAGATGGACCCCTTGCATTAGATATATTTTTCTTGAACATTTCTTTGATATTTCGCTACAACTCTTCCATATGTGATCATGCCTATTTCTATCCTTCCATGTAATGAATATGTTTAGGTTTTATGTCATCATTCATTTTGAAACTTGTGCCCTTCTATATCATAAACTTATAAGGATTGAAGTAGTCTTTAGCTTCATTTTCACTAGAGCTCCAAAATCAAAGAATACGGACATCAAGGTACAACAAAGTAAATGATTCAAACCTTCATCAATGTTATACTTTAGACCTTATATCTCTTAGACTTCAAGGTTCTACACTCTCAAGCAACTAATGTGCCTTAGACTAGGTTCACACTAGAAGACATAAGGAAAAAGTGGAGGTGTGTGATGCAACGTGCATTCATTTCATTTGAAAGAGAGAAGGTTGCTTTCTTCCATATACACCACAACTTCTACTGTCCTCACATCCTTCAAATAAAAAATTGGTCAATGGAAGATATTATAATTCACATGTGGTAAAATTTAAATTAACAAAAGAGGTTATAAACTTTTATGAAACACAATATTAGTGAGTTTGGGAATCTCCCAATTCCCATTTTTGAATACTCAAAAGGTGGCACCCGGATAACATGCCCATAATTTTCTCAAAACCATATGATGTGACCTATCATTGGAAAGCGCTTGAAAAATAGAATCTATTGAGCTATAGAGCACTTGATTTGTAGTTATAGTGTTCAAGTTATGACAAATCCAAAGATTTGACCACGTGTCCCAAACTTATGGAAATTTTCCATATTCCCCAATATGGTGTTATGACTAGTTTCTTTTAAATAATTAAAACACATTTTCGTGCACTTCCACCACTAGTGTGAACACTGATGCTCCTCTAGATTGCTAAAACTTTTGCTTTAGAACAAGTATGCTTTCCCAAAGGAGTCAATTTTATTGCACATGACAAAGCTCCATGGGCCTTGCTAAGTCCACAAACCTAGTTATGTACGAAACAGTTAACTAAGAGGTGATTTGTGTTGGGTGAGTGGTGTGATGTAAATGAAAACAATCTACAAAATGAGAGGGCTTCATCCTCTCTAAGTTAACCATTCTATATATATATATATATATATAGAAAATAAAATTTTAAACTACAATTTGAAAACAATAAGTAATTTTAATAAAGTAAAATGGGTCATTTTAAGGCCTTATAGCATGTAAAGAAAGGGTATTTCTTAATATCCTTTCAATGCACATTATATATATGATTTCTTATAGGTGGACCCCTTGGACTAGATATATTTTTCTTGGACATTGCTTTGATATTTAGCTACTACTCTTCCATATGTGGTCATGCCTTTTTATATCCTTCCATGTAATAAATATGTTTAGGTTTTATGTCATCATTTGTTTTGAAACTTATGCCCTTCTATATCATAAACTTATAATGATTGAAGTAGTATTTAGCTTCATTTTCACTGGGGCTCCAAAATAAAAGAATACGGACATCAAGGTACAACAAAGTAAATGATTCCAACGTTCATTAATGTTATACTTTAGACCTTAAGTCTCTCATACTTCAAGGTTCTACACTCTCAAGCAACTAATGTGCCTTAGGCTAGGTTCACACTAGAAGACATAAGAAAAAAGAGGAGGTGAGTGATGCAACGTGCATACATTTCATTTGAAAGAGAGAAGGTTGCTTTCTTCCATATACACCACAACTTCTATTGTCCTCACATCCTTCGAATAAAAAATTGGTCAATGGAAGATGTTATAATTCACATGTGGTAAATTTTGATTTAACAAAAGAGGTTTTAAACTTTTATGACTAGTTTCTTTTAAACAATTAAAACACATTTCCGTGCATTTCCACCACTAGTGTGAACACCAATGCTCCTCTAGATTGCTAAAAATTTTGCCTTAGAACAAGTATGCTTTTCCAAAGGAGTAAATTTTATTGCACATAACAAAGCTCCATGGGCCTTCCTCAGTCCACAAACCTAGTTATGTACAAAACACTTAACTAAGAGGTGATTTGTATTGGGTGAGTGGTGTGATGTAATTGAACACAATCTACAAAATGAGAGGGCTTCATCTTCTCTAAGTTACCCGTTCTATATATATATATAGAGAAAATAAATTTTTAAATTACAATTTGAAAAATATTTGTAATTTTAGTAAAGTATAATGGGCCATTTTAAGGCCTTATAGCATGTAAAGAAAGGGTATTTCTTAATATCCTATCAATGAAGATTATATAGATGAATTCTTATAGGTGGACTCCTTGGACTAGATATATTTTTCTTGGACATTGGTTTGATATTTCTCTACTACTCTTCCATATCTGATCATGCCTTGTTGTATCCTTCCATGTAATAAATATGTTGAGGTTTTATGTCATCATTCGTTTTCAAACTTGTGCCCTTCTATATCATAAACTTATAATGATTGAAGTAGTCTTGATCATGCCCTTTTGTATCCTTCCGTGTAATAAATATGTTGAGGTTTTATGTCACCATTGGTTTTGAAACTTGTGCCCTTCTATATCATAAACTTATAATGATTGAAGTAGTCTTTAGCTTCATTTTCATTGGAGCTCCAAAATAAAAGAATATTGACATCAAGGTATAACAAAGTAAATGATTCAAACCTTTATTAATGTTATACTTTAGACCTTTTGTCTCTCACACTTCAAGGCTCTACACTCTAAAGCAACTAATGTGCCTTAGGCTAGGTACGCGCAAGAAGACATAAGTAAAAAGAGGAGGTGTGTGAATATGAAACGTGCATACATTTCATTTGAAAGAGAGAAGGTTGCTTTCTTCCATATACACCACAACTTCTATTGTCCTCACATCCTTCAAATAAAAAATTGGTCAATGGAAGATGTTATAATTCACATGTGGTAAAATTTGATTTAACAAAAGAGGTTTTAAACTTTTATGACTAGTTTCTTTTAAACAATTAAAACACATTTCCGTACATCTCCACCACTAGTGTGAACACCGATGCTCCTCTAGATTGCTAAAACTTTTGCCTTAGAACAAGTACGCTTTTCCAAAGGAGTCAATTTTATTGCACATGACAAAGCTCCATGGGCCTTCCTCAATCCACAAACCTAGTTATGTACAAAACACTTAACTAAGAGGTGATTTGTATTGGGTGAGTGGTGTGATGTAATTGAACACAATCTACAAAATGAGAGGGCTTCATCCTCTCTAAGTTACCCGTTCTATATATATATAGAGAAAATAAAATTTTAAGTTACAATTTGAAAAATATTTGTAATTTTAGTAAAGTATAATGGGTCATTTTAAGGCCTTATAGCATGTAAAGAAAGGGTATTTCTTAATATCCTATCAATGCATATTTTATAGATGAATTCTTATAGGTGGATTCCTTGGACTAGATATATTTTTCTTGGACATTGGTTTGATATTTCTCTACTACTCTTCCATATCTGATCATGCCTTTTTGTATCCATATCTGATCATGCCTTTTTGTATCCTTCCAATATGTTGAGGTTTTATGTCATCATTCGTTTTCAAACTTGTGCCCTTCTATATCATAAACTTATGTAACGTGTCCCCTAGAACCATCCAGGACACGTCTTAGCAGTCCATCGGAAAGGATGTCTAGAAAACTCCACCCGGCACTCCCATGGAATGTTATGGGTTTTGCAATCTAGGTCTTTCCGAGTCTGCCACGTAGCGGAAGTATCCTGGCCATTCCCACTTAGGATCGACCTGAGTTTGGGTTTTCCTGTTTGGTCATTAGCTAGCAACAACTAGCGTCAGCCCCGATCGAACTACTTTACGTAGAAACGCCCGGTCTGAAGCGGATTCAAGCTGCACTTGGTTCAAGGAGAATGGGAAACGAGAGGGATGCAAGGCTCGACCTCTCTGCCAAAAGGCATAGTCCCATTCCGTTCCCCTAAAACAGCCTGAATCGGGTAATCGGTACTTCCAAGTCATCGTTCTCATTACTTGTTTCGGTGATGTTGATCAACCTTCTGTTCGTCGAAGACTTTGAGAAAAGTTCCCGGCTAACCGGGACCACCCATCCATAGGACAGACCCATGGTCCATCCTCCGCACTTTCCTCGGTTTGTTTTAGTTATGTAATTACCTACCACATTAGTTTGACATATACAAACAGCTTCCTTGATTAGCCCTGTTAAGCACTGGTTCCTTCACGTAATCTTATCACAGGACATAAAGAAAACAATGTCAAACAACTCCTTTATTATCATTATATCCTTTTATCTTTGAAATACAAGGAGTTCCCGCTCGTAGGCGCATTCATAATCCGCCCGAAGGCTATCCAGTAATCCTTCAGTGATTGCTATCCCAAGTTTCCGCCCGTAGACTAGTATGCGGGCCTCGAGATCCAATCCCGAGTCACGTTAGTCTCTTGTGCAGGACCCGAAAGGCGAGGGATTTACAGCCAGAGCCCCCCTTGGCACCCAAGCGTCCTCCTGCTCCAAGCAGAACTCAACGGAGAGACCTCTCACGGCGGGTTCGGTCCACGTTCCCGGCAATGTTCACAACCCCCTTGGTTAGGGTCAGGCAGGCAGTCGAGGGTAACTGAAGCTGCCACTCCCTTCAGGTCAGGCCTTCAACCTGAAGTATTTAGATATATTCTCATCTTTTAGTTCATTGAGCAAACAATGCAAACAGTCCTTTCTAAACTGTTACAAACACAATCAATTTCAATGGTCGTTTAGCTGGCAAACTGTTAAGGAGTGACTCCTTTCCTCCGAATGCAACCCGCATTCGATCCGGAATCAATTGCAACTTGGCAAGATTCCTATCATTCTGGGTTTAGGGTTATACCCTACCAATACTTTAGGTTTTGTTGTGGTAGGTTCCAGCGACCATGTTGCTTTAGTTTATTGTCTGGTCATTTGCTTCAAGACAAATACCTAACTTTCCTTTTCCTTGGCAATTATTCCCCAAGAAAAGTGAGTAACAGGATGATTACTCATCCTCTTGTAAGTTAAATTCATTCAGTAACTTGCCAACCTCATTTCGAGAGATGACAAAACTCTCTTCTGGACGAATCTCAAGTCTACACGATGTCGCAACCTTTTTGCACATGCGTTGCATCATTCCACGGGATCATTCCACCCGTTGAATGGCGTCCTCCGGCCACGGAAATTCCTCTAGCCGAGTAGCAGGGTTTAGGGTATCCTCCAACCCATTCCTAATTATGTTGTCCCATGGTCCTAGAAATTTGCAACTCCGTCGGAGTTTCATCATTAGAACGAATGATCCTTAGGATAAAACCCTAGATCATTTCATGCATAAGCACCCAATTGACTCGATATTCCGAATGTGTGTAAGATCTTAGGGTTTGCGGTTCTAGTTTGGCAACAAATGTAAAACTAGGTCGAATTCTTGCCGCACCAAACCCTAGTTAGCACTTGGGATACTTATCATATCGACTGAACCATGCCCAAATGAATCCCTTGTGGTTTATGTGATTTAGACAACAATATACCTGTCTTGCGACAAGGATGAACCTTTCCCAAAGGTGATAAACTAGATCAATAGTTACAACTACACCAATACGTGTAAACATGCGATTCACTGCTTCTACGCATCACATGGTTCACAATAACCCTATCCTTTTCTTGGCAAAGTAAAAATGCCTGATAATCTGGACACTAACTTTCCTAGGTCCTACTAGGACTTACATCAAATAAACATGCCACTTGCAAGTCCATAGTTCATGTTTGTGCCCTTCTATTCCTTTTCGAATAACATCTTATGGGTGATAACTTTTCCTTATGAATCATTACAAGGAAGATTTATCTAAAAAGGTGACATGCCATTAATCTTTCCATACCTAGTAAAAAGGTGTACCTCAATAACTTCAACCTTGTAATGAGGCAACAGTTGTCCTCGGTTCGTCACTTTAGAATGCACAAAAGGAAACTTACTAATAAGGTCCTGCAATTGCATAGACACCTTATGCTCTTTTCATTAACTCCATTGAACGTACCAATGATCGATTTCCATATCTTAAGCTATTTCTAATAATGTTCAAATAGCCAATTCATGTTCCAATTGCATTTAACTTGACTAATTGAATTCGAACATGCATGAGTGCTTCCTAATCCGTGAAGTTATCGTGAATAATTCAATACTTTTGTGTGGAATCCAAATAGATCAAACCTGGACTTGTGAATTCCGGGAAATGTCCACGTATGCTCGGGGTGAACCTCTCGCATCGCACCTTGTGATCTTTTTAGAGACCATCGCGAATTCGATCTCCAGTTAGCCTTTGTGGATTTCAACTTTTGGCCTTGGCTTGCAATCTTATGACCTTGGCTCGCCTCCCTTGTATGCGCAACTCTCTTTGATATATAGCTTCCTTGTCCGAAGTTCCGACTTGCGGAATTTGCCTTGGGAAGGCCTTAGGGTTCTTATGAGATCCCCTTGACAATGGAGATTTGAGAGCTGTAATCCACCTTGAAAATCCGGTTTTAGGAAGGATTATGTGGGCCTTACGATGATGTCTGCGGAAAAGGGCTCTTGCGAATGGGCCTTGCAAGAATGGGCCTTTAGAGTTCTTCTTCTTCTTCCAAAAATCCAAGGACCGGCCTTGGGGGGATTGGTGGGGAAGGACCTTTATAGTCTTCCTCTTTTACTCTTCCAAAATCCCGAGGGTTAATGATATTGTGGAAAGGTGTTTACGGACCCCTCTTCTTCTCTACAAGCCCTGGGTCTAGAGAGCTTATGCAAACTTTGATAGGAAGGCCTTACGGCTTCCTCTTCCAAACCCGAGGGGAAAAATTGGACTTTTGGAGGATCTAGCGGGACAGAGCTTTAAATCCGAGCCTAGAAGGCTTATGGGTGATCGGTGAGAAGGGTCTTGTGTTGGGAATCCGCGAGAAGAGGCTTACACCGGCTAATACGGGCTGTGTGGGAATAAAAAGGGAAAAGGGATTAAATCCCGGGGTAAAAATGGGCTTATGAAGGCTCCACGGGAAGGGGCCTTTAGGAAGCCCCTTAGAAGCTTCCAAATAAGAAGCTTCTAGCTTCTGAACATGGACAACACCGTCCACGTGTGGAGGAGGAGGGGGGTCGTAGTCCAGGCGGCAGCGGCCTGGGCAGTCCGGCGGCTATGGCGGCTGGCAGCTGGCGGCTGGCGGACTAGCGAACTGGGCGGCGGCTCCCTCTGCACGGCGTCCTCTCCTCCACGGCCTGTCCACCTCCACGACAGCCTTCTGCCGTTTTGTCCCCCTCCTTCTCACACCCGCCCACCTCCCTTCACGTCCGGTCCCTCCTTCACGTCCGGCCTCCTCCCTTCACCCCTTCCGTCACGGCGTTCCTCCACCCGACCTCCAGCTCTCTCCCTCCCACAGCTCCTCTCTCACGCGTGCACCTCCTCATGGCGACGGCCTTCTATCCTTCCATAGCCTCCCCCTCACGCCTTCACACGGTCCTCCATCACCGTCGCCTTCACTTCACGGCAGCCTTCCCACAGTCCCCCTTTTTTCCTCTCCCCCCCCCAAGAGGGGGTTCTTATAGTCCAAGGGGGGGTGAGGGGACCTCCCACGTGTCCCTATGCATGGCCTTCTCTCTCTCACCTCCCTCATGCTAGCCCATCCCTTTCCCCCAGCCACACATCGGCTGGGGAGAATAATAAAAAAATTTGCAATAATTTCACCTTTATCCACTTATCCTCCTCCCAAGAGGGAGTTTTCCCGCGGCTATGTAGGATTGAATCCCCGGCCTTATTTTCGCAAGGTGGAGTGTCTCCATTTCCCGCGTGTGGCTATAGATTAGCTGCTGGCACTAGTGACAATCTTTGCGCGAGATTCGCACGACGTGCGGAAGGTTAATATTTACCGTACACGGTACGCGGAAATATTACATTCTCTCCCCCTTAGAAGAATCGAGATGTCCTCATCTCGAGATAAACTGGGGATATTGAAGATTGAGAGAGCTTTCATCCATCCAGGTAGCATCCTCCTTAGGATAATCTTCCCACTGGACGAGGCATTCTCTCAAGGTTCTAGATCTCAACTGTCTCTCCCTAACATCTAAAATCTTTTCCGGCCTTAGTTCAAGGATTCCTTGACTAGGCATTACAATCTATTGGTCATCAAGTATATGATTAGGGTTAGGTACATACTTCATTCTTCAATAGACTGTTATGGAATACTTTATGAACCTTTAGGTTTTCAGGGAGTTGCAGTTTATAAACGTTGGGTCTTAAGCACTTGCGGATCTTGTATGGTCCACAATACCTTGGACTTAGCTTCCTGCAATCTCTAAGGATAGAGAACTCTTCTTTGGGTATACGTGAATGAAGTCCATGTCTCTTTACTCAAATATTCTATCTTGACACTTCAAATCCGTGTATGCCTTCTGTCTATCCTTCGCATCTTTGATGTCCCGAGAAAGTGCAATCATGAGCTTCGCACAATATCTCCTATTTAAATAACCGGCTTGCTCGTATACATACTCTCGTCCTATAGTAGACAAGTCCACTACTGACAGAGAATTCACGATACTTAGCCTCTAGCTTTTGTTCCTGATCCTTGATAGAGACTTCCCTTAGCATCCTTTGATAGGCTAGATCATGGCATCCTTCCTCTCTAGCTAGCTCAAGTATTAGGTCGTTTGGCATGGACACCTCTGTAGCTAGAGATCTAGCTATTGATAGATTTTTTCAAGATTAGTGAATTAAGGAATGCCTTGCGATTGAAATGCATCAACAACTACATTCTTCTTTCCAGGTCGGTACTTGATCTTAAAATCATATTCCTTCAATACTTCAATCCGTCGACGTTGCCTCATGTTGAGCTCGTTCTGGGTAAAAAATCCATTTTGAGGCTCTTATGATCGGTTACTAGAGTAAACTTATTTCCCAACAGATAGTGTCTCCAAAGCTTTAGAGCATGGATGACAGCTAATAACTCCAGATCATGCGTGGCATAATTCTTTTCGTGACTCTTCAATTTCCTTGAAGAATATGCTGATGATTTTCCTACATGAGCACCTATCTTAAGGCAAGCATGCTAGTATCAGTTTACTACCTCTACCCCTTACTGTGGTCTAGAAGTTTTTGGATCAGTGCTGATACCAAACTTTGCTTCAACCTATCGAAGCTAGTTTGTTCGGTAGTTGACCATGCAATGTTTGCTTCTTCAGTAAGTCTTTCAAAGGTGCTGCAATCAAAGCATAGTTTTTGATAAAGATCCTATGCCATCCTGTCAAGCCAAGAAAACTACGTATCTCTTTGACAGATACTGGTATTGGCCATTCAAGCACATCTCTGACTTTGGCCGGATCCACTGATATTCCTTTTGATGATACTATGAATCCTAGATATTCAATCTGCCGTTTGAAGAATGCACACTTCTTCATTTTTGCATACAGCTTATGAGACCTCATTGTCTCCAACACAATCCGTAGTTGGGCCTCATGATCTTCTTCCTGTTAGAATAGACTAAAATGTCGTCGAAGAAGACAAGTACGAAATCATCAAGATATGGCCTAAAAATATCCTGCATTAACCTATTGAAAGTGGCAGGTGCATTTGTAAGTCCGAATGACATATCCAAGAATTCAAAGTGCCCATATCTTGTATTGAAGGCCGTTTTTGGAATATCCTCATCCTTGATCCTGACTTGATAGTAACCTGACCTGAGATCAATTTTGGAAAAGATCTTTGCATCTTGAAGGCGATCAAAAAGCTCATCTATTCTAGGAATATGATATTTGTTCTTGACTGTTGATTAATTCAACCCACGGTAATTAATACCTAGTCGAGGTGTCCCATCTTTCTTTTTCTGGAATAGGACTGGAGCTCTCCATTGTGAATTGCTAGGCCGGATGTAACCTTGGTTTAACAGCTGCTTGAGTTGTTTCTTCAACTCCATAACTTCCGGAATGGACATCCTATAGGGTCTCTTCGCAATTGGCGTAGCTCCCATTACTAGCTTGATCTCATGATCTACTTCTCTCTGAAGTGGGAGTTCTGTTAACTCTTCAGAACTACGTCCCCGTATTCTTTTAGCCAAGTGACCAAATTACTTTTATCAATATTCATAGTCAAGACAATCGTTGATGCTTTTTAACAAAAAATTATTCCATTCATATCAACATAGCCCTTCCAAGGTACAATTATTTCTTGGGGCGATGGAACAAGTTAATACATTAATTCGAGGAGAATAAGATATTATTGCATTCAGCTACAGGAACTGAGTAGTAGTACGGATTGGGGTCATCGATTTTCAGGAATCGATAGTTCATCGGAAGATTAGGGTATCTTTTCCTTTGATATCCATTCTTCTCATGACGTCCCAAAACCTTGATTCGGTCGGCAGGGATTCTTTGAATCACTTCCCCGTACACATACTTATTCTGGTTAACCCTTCGACCTCCAACCTGTAGGGTCGTGTTTGCGTGAGCCTCAACAAAGACGAACAGCTTCACGATCTTCAAATCCTCCATCCACTTGATTCTCTTCAAGTTAATTTGAAGGTACGCAGGTCGATAGGCAGTTATGTAATAGATCCCTGAAACACCCATCCATCTCTGTTCCATGTACACAGGCAATGGATTGTAAATGCGGTCTAGGATGTTCATCATCTCAATCCTCTGTCGATAATCCGTGGAATGCATCGCGGTCATAAACATGACTTGGAACACTAAGAACTTGTTCCATGCTTCGTAATTCTGGAAGACAGCAATCAAAGTAAGGAAATGTTTGGGATACAACATTTGCTTTACTTCTTCTTATTAAAATTTCCTAAAAACAAGTCCTTTGTTGGTTTGCTCTGATACCAACTGTAACGTGTCCCCTAGAACCATCCAGGACACGTCTTAGCAGTCCATCGGAAAGGATGTCTAGAAAACTCCACCCGGCACTCCCATGGAATGTTATGGGTTTTGCAATCTAGGTCTTTCCGAGTCTGCCACGTAGCGGAAGTATCCTGGCCGTTCCCACTTAGGATCGACCTGAGTTTGGGTTTTCCTGTTTGGTCATTAGCTAGCAACAACTAGCGTCAGCCCCGATCGAACTACTTTACGTAGAAACGCCCGGTCTGAAGCGAATTCAAGCTGCACTTGGTTCAAGGAGAATGGGAAACGAGAGGGATGCAAGGCTCGACCTCTCTGCCAAAAGGCATAGTCCCATTCCGTTCCCCTAAAACAGCCTGAATCGGGTAATCGGTACTTCCAAGTCATCGTTCTCATTACTTGTTTCGGTGATGTTGATTAACCTTCTGTTCGTCGAAGACTTTGAGAAAAGTTCCCGGCTAACCGGGACCACCCATCCATAGGACAGACCCATGGTCCATCCTCCGCACTTTCCTCGGTTTGTTTTAGTTATGTAATTACCTACCACATTAGTTTGACATATACAAACAGCTTCCTTGATTAGCCCTGTTAAGCACTGGTTCCTTCACGTAATCTTATCACAGGACATAAAGAAAACAATGTCAAACAACTCCTTTATTATCATTATATCCTTTTATCTTTGAAATACAAGGAGTTCCCGCCCGTAGGCGCATTCATAATCCGCCCGAAGGCTATCCAGTAATCCTTCAGTGATTACTATCCTAAGTTTCCGCCCGTAGACTAGTATGCGGGCCTCGAGATCCAATCCCGAGTCACGTTAGTCTCTTGTGCAGGACCCGGAAGGCGAGGGATTTACAGCCAGAGCCCCCCCTGGCACCCAAGCGTCCTCCTGCTCCAAGCAGAACTCAACGGAGAGACCTCTCACGGCGGGTTCGGTCCACGTTCCCGGCGCGGTTCACAACCCCCTTGGTTAGGGTCAGGCAGGCAGTCGGGGGTAACTGAAGCTGCCACTCCCTTCAGGTCAGGCCTTCAACCTGAAGTATTTAGATATATTCTCATCTTTTAGTTCATTGAACAAACAATGCAAACAGTCCTTTCTAAACTGTTACAAACACAATCAATTTCAATGGTCGTTTAGCTGGCAAACTGTTAAGGAGTGACTCCTTTCCTCCGAATGCAACCCGCATTCGATCCGGAATCAATTGCAACTTGGCAAGATTCCTATCATTCTGGGTTTAGGGTTATACCCTACCAATACTTTAGGTTTTGTTGTGGTAGGTTCCAGCGACCATGTCGCTTTAGTTTATTGTCTGGTCATTTGCTTCAAGACAAATACCTAACTTTCCTTTTCCTTGGCAATTATTCCCCAAGAAAAGTGAGTAACAGGATGATTACTCATCCTCTTGTAAGTTAAATTCATTCAGTAACTTGCCAACCTCATTTCGAGAGATGACAAAACTCTCTTGTGGACGAATCTCAAGTCTACACGATGTCACAACCTTTTTGCACATGCGTCGCATCATTCCACGGGATCATTCCACCCGTTGAATGGCGTCCTCCGGCCACGGAAATTCCTCTAGCCGAGTAGCAGGGTTTAGGGTATCCTCCAACCCATTCCTAATTATGTTGTCCCATGGTCCTAGAAATTTGCAACTCCGTCGGAGTTTCATCATTAGAACGAATGATCCTTAGGATAAAACCCTAGATCATTTCATGCATAAGCACCCAATTGACTCGATATTCCGAATGTGTGTAAGATCTTAGGGTTTGCGGTTCTAGTTTGGCAACAAATGTAAAACTAGGTCGAATTCTTGCCGCACCAAACCCTAGTTAGCACTTGGGATACTTATCATATCGACTGAACCATGCCCAAATGAATCCCTTGTGGTTTATGTGATTTAGACAACAATATACCTGTCTTGCGACAAGGATGAACCTTTCCCAAAGGTGATAAACTAGATCAATAGTTACAACTACACCAATACGTGTAAACATGCGATTCACTGCTTCTACGCATCACATGGTTCACAATAACCCTATCCTTTTCTTGGCAAAGTAAAAATGCCTGATAATCTGGACACTAACTTTCCTAGGTCCTACTAGGACTTACATCAAATAAACATGCCACTTGCAAGTCCATAGTTCATGTTTGTGCCCTTCTATTCCTTTTCGAATAACATCTTATGGGTGATAACTTTTCCTTATGAATCATTACAAGGAAGATTTATCTAAAAAGGTGACATGCCATTAATCTTTCCATACCTAGTAAAAAGGTGTACCTCAATAACTTCAACCTTGTAATGAGGCAACAGTTGTCCTCGGCTCGTCACTTTAGAATGCACAAAAGGAAGCTTACTAATAAGGTCCTGCAATTGCATAGACACCTTATGCTCTTTTCATTAACTCCATTGAACGTACCAATGATCGATTTCCATATCTTAAGCTATTTCTAATAATGTTCAAATAGCCAATTCATGTTCCAATTGCATTTAACTTGACTAATTGAATTCGAACATGCATGAGTGCTTCCTAATCCATGAAGTTATCGTGAATAATTCAATACTTTTGTGTGGAATCCAAATAGATCAAACCTGGACTTGTGAATTCCGGGAAATGTCCACGTATGCTCGGGGTGAACCTCCCACATCGCACCTTGTGATCTTTTTAGAGACCATCGCGAATTCGATCTCCAGTTAGCCTTTGTGGATTTCAACTTTTGGCCTTGGCTTGCAATCTTATGACCTTGGCCCTCCTCCCTTGTATGCGCAACTCTCTTTGATATATAGCTTCCTTGTCCGAAGTTCCGACTTGTGGAATTTGCCTTGGGAAGGCCTTAGGGTTCTTATGAGATCCCCTTGACAATGGAGATTTGAGAGCTGTAATCCACCTTGAAAATCCGGTTTTAGGAAGGATTATGTGGGCCTTACAATGATGTCTGCGGAAAAGGGCTCTTGCAAATGGGCCTTGCAAGAATGGGCCTTTAGAGTTCTTCTTCTTCTTTCAAAAATCCAAGGACCGGCCTTGGGGGGATTGGTGGGGAAGGACCTTTATAGTCTTCCTCTTTTACTCTTCCAAAATCCCGAGGGTTAATGATATTGTGGAAAGGTGTTTACGGACCCCTCTTCTTCTCTACAAGCCCTGGGTCTAGAGAGCTTATGCAAACTTTGATAGGAAGGCCTTACGGCTTCCTCTTCCAAACCCGAGGGGAAAAATTGGACTTTTGGAGGATCTAGCGGGACGGAGCTTTAAATCCGAGCCTAGAAGGCTTATGGGTGATCGGTGAGAAGGGTCTTGTGTTGGGAATCCGCGAGAAGAGGCTTACACCGGCTAATACGGGCTGTGTGGGAATAAAAAGGGAAAAGGGATTAAATCCTGGGGTAAAAATGGGCTTATGAAGGCTCCACGGGAAGGGGCCTTTAGGAAGCCCCTTAGAAGCTTCCAAATAAGAAGCTTCTAGCTTCTGAACATGGACAGCAGCGTCCACGTGTGGAGGAGGAGGGGGGTCGTAGTCCAGGCGGCAGCGGCCTGGGCAGTCCGGCGGCTATGGCGGCTGGCAGCTGGCGGCTGGCGGACTGGCGAACTGGGCGGCGGCTCCCTCTGCACGGCGTCCTCTCCTCCACGGCCCGTCCACCTCCACGACAGCCTTCTGCCGTTTTGTCCCCCTCCTTCTCACACCCGCCCACCTCCCTTCACGTCCGATCCCTCCTTCACGTCCGGCCTCCTCCCTTCACCCCTTCCGTCACGGCGTTCCTCCACCCGACCTCCAGCTCTCTCCCTCCCACAGCTCCTCTCTCACGCGTGCACCTCCTCATGGCGACGGCCTTCTATCCTTCCATAGCCTCCCCCTCACGCCTTCACACGGTCCTCCATCACCGTCGCCTTCACTTCACGGCAGCCTTCCCACAGTCCCCCTTTTTTCCTCTCCCCCCCCCAAGAGGGGGTTCTTATAGTCCAAGGGGGGGTGAGGGGACCTCCCACGTGTCCCTATGCATGGCCTTCTCTCTCTCACCTCCCTCATGCTAGCCCATCCCTTTCCCCCAGCCACACATCGGCTGGGGAGAATAATAAAAAAATTTGCAATAATTTCACCTTTATCCACTTATCCTCCTCCCAAGAGGGAGTTTTCCCGCGGCTATGTAGGATTGAATCCCCGGCCTTATTTTCGCAAGGTGGAGTGTCTCCATTTCCCGCGTGTGGCTATAGATTAGCTGCTGGCACTAGTGACAATCTTTGCGCGAGATTCGCACGACATGCGGAAGGTTAATATTTACCGTACGCGGTACGTGGAAATATTACAACTTATAATGATTGAAGTAGTCTTGATCATGCCCTTTTGTATCCTTCGGTGTAATAAATATGTTGAGGTTTTATGTCATCATTGGTTTTGAAACTTGTGCCCTTCTATATCATAAACTTATAATGATTGAAGTAGTCTTTAGCTTCATTTTCATTGGAGCTCCAAAATAGAAGAATACGGACATCAAGGTACAACAAAGTAAATGATTCAAACCTTCATTAATGTTATACTTTAGACCTTTTGTCTCTCACACTTCAAGGCTCTACACTCTCAAGCAACTAATGTGCCTTAGGCTAGGTACGCGCTAGAAGACATAAGTAAAAATAGGAGGTGTGTGAATATGCAACGTGCATACATTTCATTTGAAAGAGAGAAGGTTGCTTTCTTCCATATATACCACAACTTCTACTATCCGAACATCCTTCGAATAAAAAATTGGTCAATGGAAGATGTTACAATTCACACGTGGTAAATTTTGATTTAACAAAAGAGGATATAAATTGTTGTGACTAGTTTCTTTTAAAGAATTAAAACACATTTCCATGCACTTCCACCACTAGTGTGAACACCAATGCTCCTCTAAATTGCTAAAACTGTTGCCTTAGACCAAGTATGCTTTTCCAAAGGAGTCAATTTTATTGCAGATGACAAAACTCCATGGGCCTTCCCCAATTCACAAACCTAGTTATGTACAAAACACTTAACTAAGAGGTGATTTGTGTTGGGTGAGTGGTGTGATGTAATTGAACACAATCTACAAAATGCGAGGGCTTCATCCTCTCTAAATTACCCATTCTAACAGCATGAGAACTTTACTATAAATGTACAATAGTACCGTACAAAATGACAAACTACTCCGGTCTAGTAAGTTGTCGTAGTACCCGCAAGCATACCAAGGCTGAGCACCGAGGGTGTGGTAGTCAATACTCGCAGTAGCCCGAAGCGTGGATGAGCAAAATGAGAATCGGCGACATGGAGGTTGTGCGAACGGAAGTACTGAGTAGTTTGGTGACAGCCGGGCTGGTGGTGCTATTGTGCTACGTTGTGTTACAGAATAGCAGGCGATGGAGGGGATTACCGCGAGGACCATGCCATGGCCAATATGGCCGGTGATAGGAAACCTGTATCATTTAGCGGCCGGCGGGAAGCTCATCCACCGGAACCTGGCTCAGCTAGCAAGCAAGTATGGACCGATACTGCACCTACGCCTGGGTTACGCTGACACGGTGGTAATCAGCAGCCCGTCCTTGGCCAGGGAGGTGCTTGAGCACCAGGACAAGGTGTTCGCGAACCGGCCGCCCATGGAGGCCTCGCGTTGCCTGCAGTTCGGCACCGGCAACACCCTCGCCATGGCTGACCTCGGCCCCGCCTGGCAGGACCTCCGGCGCTTTGCCACCCTCCACCTCTTCAACCCCAAGCGCCTCCTCTCCTTCCAGCCCATCTTAGACCAGGAGATAAACCACGCTATCTCCAAGATCCAATCCTCCGCCGGCAGTACCTGCCTCGACCTCACCTCTCACATCGACTCCCTGCACCTCGAGAACCTCTTCTGCCCAATCGCCGTCGGCAAGCGCCAGGACGACATCTCACACATCCAACGGCTCAAGGAGGTTATGCATAAGAGCACTCTTTTCTTCAAGTCGAACGTGATTGGCGACTTACAAGGAACTTTAGACACTAAACTAGATAGTAAAACGATTCACATCTAGTAAATGTATAAAATTTTCTACTTAGCAAGTAGGGAATTTTAAGATCTCAACTAGTTTTTTAGTTTTACTATATAAAAATGAAGCTAGAACTAGTAAATAGACTAGTATCTAGCAAATGCATGTAGTTTTCTAGTTACCATGTAGGGAGTTTTGTATTTAAACTAGGATTTTAATTTTATTGGATAAATATAATGGCATCTATAACTAGTAAAATAAGTGTTTACTTAGCAAATAAATCTTATAACTTATAAGTCATAGAAAATAGTCATTATCATAATAAGCTAAGTAACACTTCTTAAGACCATATTATGCTAATGTGTTGGACCTGAACCTATGTTACTAAGTCTTGGACAACTATTAATGTAACTTGCATCTCAATCTCCTCTTGCATGCTTTGCATTTCAAAGACACTTTTCATGTGTAGGTAGTGATAGAAAGACCATTTCATATAGCTATTGTTTACACCAAACATAGTTTTATGTACTAATTGCGTGATGTGTAGAACTTTTAATGTGATGTAGTATTGCGAAGATTCTATTATGGTAACATAGGAAACTTGAAAATTTATCAAGGTGTAAACTTGCCAATGTAAAGTTTTCATATCCCAGATATTTATTCATAGTCTCATGCATGGTTTATATATCTAATGTCTAGATAATCATGCATTTGTATATACACTTATTTATTAAAGTCGCACATACACATGATATATATTGTGTCACAAGGATAGTTGGGACCACCTTAAACCTTATGCTCAACCCTAGTGCAACACAAGAAGGTGGAAGATGTGTTTACTTGGCACAATAGACACCAAGGAACCACATGGTGCACTACCCGCTTGTATAGGTGCTATGCTAATATGCATGCATGGTGGATCTCCAATGGTCTTCGGGTCCTTTCCATCCTCTTAGAGATGGCGTCCAACCATATCCCCTTGTTGGTCTCCATTAGGGTGATCCTCATCTAATGGTCCCTCCCCATTTAGACTCAACACTTCTTTTTTGGATGATAAAAAATTTGTTCAATCCTTATGTCGCATGTGGGAAGGATTCAAGGACAACATGCGATCTCCTATGTTCAGATGGATCAAATGCTGAAAGAGCATTGTTAAGGCCTCAAAGAGACATGGCACCAAGATGGTTTCTTGTAGAAAAAGGAATTGCCCCCTTGTTGCTAAGGCATGAGAAGTTGCTATTAGTGCTCTTGGCCTTACTCTTGGAGATCATGTAATGAAGTTGGAATTGAGGAGTTTTTCCGAAAGGAAGATGAAAGGAAGGTCTCTTTTGCTAAGGTCCAACTCAAAGGTATGTGGGACATCATGGGTGATGCTCCCACTTCTTGATCTCTAGGTACACTTAGATCTAAACACAAGATAGAAACCATTGTTTGTGCAGAAGATGAGATGGGTAATATGATTTTTCATGATCAAGGGATTGCTTGGGTGTTTAGTTTCCACCTCTCCTCGATTGCTCGAACTGTTCCCCCAAAGACACATGACTATGAAGCTAGGGTTGAGGCCTTCTTCAGAGACTTTGTTAAATGGATTTCTATACATGAAGCTCTAATGCTCAAAAATCCCTTCTCCAAGGATGAGATCAATATGGTACTATGGGCCAACTCTTTAGGTTTTGTATTTTTTACTTTGTTACCATGTGGTTGAGCCACAAGTAGGATCAATATTCTGGAGTCAATATCTTAGGATACCTCTCTAAGTTTTTAAATAGAGGACTCATTAATTTGGTGCCCAAGTCCATTGAGAGAAGCAAGCCAACTCATTGGAGGCCTGTTAAGAATGCTCCCCTTTTCATACAAGGTTCTAGCCAAAAATTTGGCTATGAGAATCAGGATATTGTTGTCCAAAGTGGTCTACCAGAGAAAATATGGTTTCATCCATGGGTGCTATGTACAGAATGTGGTTATGAACCTTGTGCTTGCTATAGATGAGGCTCTGATTTACCAAATCAACTTTGTCTTGGTCAATACGGACCTCAATAAAGCTTATGATAGATTCAACTAGAGATTTATCATTGCTATGCTTGATGCCTTTGGATTTAGACCAATTTTCATTAAGATGGTCTCAACATTTTTCTCCAATGCCTTGGCCTCTATGATGGTTAATGATTTGGCTCCCCCCCCCCCCACCCTCTGCCCCTCAAGAGGTTGATATGACAAGGATGCCATTGGCCCCTCTACTATTTGCCCTCATCATCGACCCTTCACTTAAAAGAAATGATAAGGCATGGCTGATGCTGCTATCTAGGGCCTACCCATGTCTAACAAATAGCAATTCATGGTGCAATTTTTCACTAATGACAATGCTAGCATATTGGAAGCTAAGAAATCATGGATTGATTTACTCGCTATCTATAAGGAGTTTGCAACTCTATCGGCATCCAAGATTAGTGTTAGTCAATCCTTACATGGAACACAATATATATGGGCTCTCCTTCCAATCAGCACAACATTGTGAAGTAGGTAGAAACAATAAATCTTAGGAATGGAGGGACCTAGAAAGAACTACATGTGATCAATTGCTCATCGATTGGCCTTAGAGAGAGAGAAAGTCATTGGCTCTGTAAGGTCACATCTGGACACAAAGCCCAATGGCCAACTTCACCAGCCCCCAAACTGGTGCACCTAACTAAGCTTATAACATCCCCCATGGGCAGCCCACTTTGGGTGTGCAAGAAAGAATAAGATATTAAAGGCCCGCATCCACCAAATTGGCTATGAAGACCTAGGTAGAATGGAGGAAGGAATTCTTGCACACTAGACCATCAACATGGAGAAAGAGAGCTCAAAAGGCACGGTGGGCTATGAAGTCAAACAAATCAAATGCACTGATATAGTGGCAAGTGACAATCAACACAGGCTACCTATTAGAGCTAGGATCTCCAAGATTGTTAAGGTACCCTCGTGGTGTGTATCACGTAGAAATAACAAGGAATGTACCAAGCACCTGTTTTGGGATTTCCCCCAGTCCCAAGTAGTTTGGAATGAACATAAAGTGCCAATGACATGGTAAGATTGCACATGGAAGTGTGTCTTAGAAAGAAATAAAAATGGGAAATAGATTGAAAAATGGTTATATAAAATGCATTGGTACCTATACCCATAGCCCATCTTAGTAGTTGTCCTTCATATTCTATAGCACATGCAATTTACTTGCAATATTTTGCAAGTAGCAACCAATCATGTGACCAAGGACATTACCTTAAGTCACTCATGTTTGGTTAGGGACATAATAGCTCGTTATATCTATGATAGACAATATCTATGATGTCTATCTTTATATATAATATCCAAGGACCTGTGGAACTAAATGTTGAGACATAGGCATATGAACCCTATGTAGCACCATAAAGCTTTTCAAGCTTTATGGTGCTAGAGAGAATAACTCTAAAATTTTCCTTAAGATCAAAATTTTTAGTCTGGGGTAAAAGCAAGGAGAAGACCTAGGTAAGTTCATTTCTCACATGAAGGGGCTCATGACACAACTATCCTTAGTTCAAGCTCCAATTCATGATAGTTCAAGCTCCATATCTTACAGCTTGCCAAGACTAGTCTTTATGCTTGTTGTGCCAAGTGAAGATGTAAGCATCTTCGTTCATAATCATGGAGGAAACATCTAGCAAATCATACATCCTCTTCAAGTCACGCCATTTTTCTTTCTCACATACAATCGTGATACTGTTTCCATGGAAGTGGTCAACCTCAGTTGGCATTTCGTTCTAGTCCCCTATGAAGATGGTACACTCTTCCAAAATTCTTCCTTTAAAATATTCCCAAAGCCTTGATCTATTCATGGATGCAAACACATTTCTATATATTTCTCTATGACATTCATTTTCATTGGAGACATTGCCAACTAGACATAGCAATGCTTTCATGTGTTTAGGGTGTAATAATTTATAACTAGTTGCATGCGTAATGCACCCAACATACCTTCTCTCTTGATTGTCCTTGAAAGGCATTAATGTTTAGATTCAATATGGCCCTATGCATAATTGAACTTTACTACTATTTTCTTACAAATTCTAATCCTTCTATCATTGAAGAATGGGTTTAGAATGGCCATATTTACAAGAGTAGTAAATGAGGATAGAATATATCAAATATCTATATCATCATATCATAGTAAAAGAACTAAAACTAAATCAATATAATCCATGAGCCATGATTTACAAGAAATTAAAGTCATAAGAGCTCTTCCATGTATCAACAACCCCATCTATAATGCACACAATCATCATTCAATTTTGTGAGTAGATGTTTTATTTGCAACGTTAATGTTGGAAATGATTGTCTCCAAAATGGTCAAGAGAAATGTTATGTGATAAATTCAAAATAATTGCACTTAGCATAAATCACTATTCTCAAAAACTCACATCAAATTGTATTATAATCCTTGGAGGGGTTAGACAAAAAGATGTTCTCTATACTCAAAAGTAGAAATTCAAGATTAGAAATCTTAAATACTTTAGTTGAAAACGCTTCAAATTGCATTTTTGATACGGATCTCTACAATATTTATCTATCAATTTTTTTAATCTACCATGAAAGTTAGGAAAAATATGCTCATGTATCATACTCAACATCCATGCCATGGCACATGCTGTGATCATGAGTATGGAGAAGGAAGCCCATCATGGGCTCATTTCCAAAGGGTTCCCATAGGATCACCAAACATTAGAAACAAATGAAACTACATGGGCCAAAATATCTTACAAATCCCTTAAAACAAATTCGCTAATGGTAACACCCTTTTGAAGGGTAGCCGTCCTTCATCTTCTGTCTGTTGTCTGTCTTGAAGGGTAGTCATCGGTTGTCTATCTGGGGAGGCCTTTGTAGCAACATCCTCCCTTAAAACAATTTTGCTAATGGTAACACCCTTTTGAAGGGTATTCGTCCATCGTCTTTTGCCCATTGTCTGTCTTGAAGGGCACTCATCTGTTGTCTATTTGGGGGGGCCTTTTGAAGGGTAGTTGTCCCTCATCTTCTGCCCGTCGTCTGTCTTGAAGAGCAGTCATCTGTTGTCTGTTTGGGGGGGCCTTTGTAGTAGCATTATCTTTTTCTTGAAGGCTTCCCGATCGCAACAATAACCCCCCACCAAGGAATACGCCTCCAAAAATTTAGCAACAATGCCTTTGACAACATTCCCAATTGCCAAGGTCTTGCTCTCCCTCAAAATCATGAAGACCAATGCTCACCAATACGAGGATGAACAAGGAGAGACTAGAGGATTTGGAGCTAAATTTTGCAAGGTAAATCATACACAGGATAAATTATCGTTAGCTAGATGAGTCTTATCATTTGTTAGTATACTAATGTGAATTGACTTCATGTTTGTATTAGTCCACCAATGATCATCAAAGCTAAATGAATTATAAGAATCGCATGTAGCAACACATATGAACACTTCAATGTAGGCAGATTTGGTGATGATGAGCCTACTTGTAGAGGGTGAGGCCTGCTTGGATATTTCTCTTGTGGTGTAGAAGGGGTTGAGGGTATTGGTGATAGTCCTCTCCATGGAAGGCAAATAAAAACTTTGGGTAGTTGGGTAGAAAAGCATGACTACCTCCTCATAATTGACCCCAAGTTAGACCAACCTACCTGCCCACTTTTTCAACTGAATCTCTACCTTTGTGCATTTGTGGATGCAGATTCTCATGCTTGGGATTAGAATGTATTGTCCATGTATTGGTGGAGTCTCTTTGGATAGTAATCTACTAGAGATAGATGATCCAGAATGTAGATGTTCAAGAGTTTCAAATCTAAATAGGTATTCCTTCTTCTACTATGTTGTTGCTATAAAACATACTAGAGATAGATGATCTAGAATGTAGATGTTGAATTAACTCTGGCATGGCAATAGAACTATAGAAGCTGGCTACTTCTGAATTATCTCTGGCATGGTAATAAATGATGGTGTAATATATGAGCTTGGTACAATTGTGTTGCATCCAACTAGGACTACGTCGTCATCTCCCTACGTGGGTTTTCTACTATTGGAGATGACCTTGAAAACTCTTGGTTATTGTCCTTTATCCAGGGTGCAAATGTCAGCTCCGTAGAATGTGAGAGAGAGGTGTTATTAGTAGACACCAATTTTAAGAAAGTAGAGGACATATTGGTTTAGTCCTATGTGCAAAAAGCAATGCTTGGAGAAAAGGGGACTCAGAGATATGTATCATAATACATGAGGACCAACTTGCATAAAGTGAAGAAAGCCAGCTACATAATGATAGACACTTCTGTCTGATATCATAATGGATTCATAACTAAGTGATGATTCTCCTAATTCGTATTTCTTGGTTATGGCAGGGAATATACTTCAACAGGGTACATGGATATGGTTGAACTCTGAGGTCCAAAAACAAGTGGTACATTGTGACTAGAGATAAGATTTGTTTGGAGGATGTAGGGCTAGCTAGATACATTCTTTGAGAACTCAAAATCTACTTCATCATGGTTTGCTGTCTCTGAGTGAAGCTATAGGTTTGTTCACAAGATGAGATCAGAACATATCATGATGCAACAATCATCAATGATGCAACTTGTGTAGTGGATTTCAAGCTTGTAATTATCCATGATGTCATGTTGGAGATGGCCCTTCTGCATCTCGATCTCCACCAGAGACTAAGACCATCCAATCAAGATTTTGTGGTTATATATTTTCTGCAATCCAGTAAGTACTACCATAGCCTATTCCTAGATATTGTGGTTCCTAGTAAGTACTATTGTAGCCAATCGAGATTTTGTGGTTACATATTTTCTGCAATCCAGTAAGTACTATCGTAGCCTATTTTCTACAATCCAGTAAGTACTACCGTAGCCTATTAATGGAATCCAAAGACAATAAATGTAGAGAGCTGAAGAGGAGCCCCTTGCTGCATCCCAACACTCCTTCATGATACAACATTTGGGCAAAAGTTCTCTGGATTGATCATCATGATATGCATCATGCAGAGGTTGATCTGTTTGTATCATAAGCTACTACAGTATTGAAGCTGGGCAGAGTTGTCAAGCTCTTTTTGCAACGTGCCTTCTAGTCGAAGATGGTGGATCTGAAGATGCCCCTTCCTAGATACATGCAGATCAACATCATATCCTCAAAGGACTTGCAGATCCTCACCCCTCGGGGATTAGGGGCTAGGACTTGTGATTCGATCCATGCTTTGCATGAAATTTCAATAACTGTGTGCTGAGAGGCTAGTGGGCACACTTCTTGACCACATCAAGTATTATTCGGAGCTCCTGTGTGCTCAGCATGATCGATTGACACAGGTATTTGGATGAGTAGTTCTTGAATCTCCTATAGGCAACTTCAATCCCCTCTCCCTAGTAGACCGAAATCATGAGAAGTGAGAGCTGCAATGACTGCCCTTGTGGAGAGGGATGGCATCATGCCCTGGAAGAAGTGCATTAATGTCTTTGTATCCCCCTTTTCAAGTTTTATGTCGTTGACACAGTGCATGAGGAACATGCAGAGCAGGGAGATGACTGTGCTGCAGGCCCCCTTGCTTACAACATTTACAGGAGAGAGCGTCAGAGGTGACTTACTCTCATTTGGGTGTGATCATCCACTTGCCGTTTAATGATCCTTCCATGGTGCCAATCGTCTCTGTGATCTGGATTGGATCTATTGATGGCCCTGTAGGTTTTGTTGTTCCGTTTTGTGGCATTCGGTCATCTCTTGAATCACATTTCATACCTGTCTGAGATCAGAAGGCAACCCCTCACCATCCCATCCAGGGTGTTAATGTTGCCCTCCCCATGCAGGTGCATTAAACAAATTACCTTAGTTCCACAATCAGAATGCGCGGACTGCCCCTCACGTGGTACTTTCAGGTCTTCTTCATGTTCCATTCATTACCAAACTATGATTAAATCAACTTTGATTTCGTATATCCGTTTTCTCTTATTCCTCTTTGTATTCTTGTCAGTTGATCATTTACATAAATTCTTTGAACACTCCTCTAAGCTAGTTAGATGGAAACATCTATACTTTCCTGATGCATTCTATGTCTCATGTTCCCTAATTTTAGTCATTTAATAATGATAAAGACCACGAGCCCTTCCTTGGAATGAAGAAGATGTTGCAGCTGTCTATTCCCTGGTTTTAGTCATTTGATATTGATAAAGACCATAGGCCCTTCCTTAGAATCAAGAGTGGGTGCAACTACCCATACTCTACTCCATGCTAATTACAGGGGAATGTTGCTCTTCGATGAAAACAAAAGCGTGCAACTCTAATGCTGGAAGTGATATATGATCCCTCATATTTCTGCCAATCAACAATCAGATACTTACAAGTACATTACTTTCTTAATTTTTGCTTTGCTCATTCGAAAGTATGGCCTGTCTTATGGCTGTATTGGAGTCATATGTTCTTGATGAGCCTAAAATTGGTTGCTTTCACTCAGTGTGGAAGAGTACAGGGCTACAAAGAAAGCATTTATGGAGGCAAAATTATTCGAAAGTGATTACTCAGATGAGTCTCTCTGCACCTGTGAACTGACCTGTGGCTTCACGTCTAGAGATGTTGAAGTTTGAGGTAATATCGTGCTTCTCTGAACTGTATTATTCCTTTGACCATCGTGCATTCCTAATGAAAAAATGCCTATAACTTATAGAAACATCCACGAACTCCATCATCAAACTCATTTGTCGAGTCTAGAAAATCTGCCTCTTCTCACGATCAACCAACACCTCATAAGCCTTCTGGACAGCATTAAAAGTGTTGGTCTTTTTTTCTTCTTTTTTCCCTTGTTGAAACAAAAAGATTCCGAGGAAGCAGAAACACCATATTGGGGAATATGGGAATTTCCCATAAGTTTGGGACATGTGGTCAAATCTTTGGATTTGTCATAACTTGAACAATATAACTCCAAATCGAGTGCTCTATAGCTCAATAGATTCCATTTTGAAAGTGCTTTCCAATGATAGGTCACATCATATGGTTTTTAGAAACTTATGGTATGTTTTCAGTGTGCCACCTTTTTAGTATTCAAAAAAACGGAATTGGGAGATTCCAAAACTCCCTAATATTGTGTTCAGATAGAATTCTTAAAAAAGGAAATAGAGAAATAAATATTGATAAACTCAAAAAATTTTAAAAAAGTTATCATCCTACCATTGAAACACTAACCTTAATATATTTTCCCTCTAACGTTTTGGAACTCCCGCCTTCTCTTCTTTTTCCCTTTTTTCATTCAACAACATAGCAGGCCGTACTCTGTGAGTTGAGTGGAGGTGCACAGATTTCATGATAGAGAAAGAAAAGACGTCATATATTGCAGCATCAGTCACCATCACTAAGCTCCAGTTCAGGTACAATATTTTTGCAATGTCTGATAAGATTCTTTCATGCATTAGTACGTTTTTGCTATGGCTTATCAGGCCTGTTAGGTCTCAGTAATTACTTCTGCTACGAGGGTCTCCTGCACTAGTACTTCTTTCTTGTGCTTGTACAGACACTGGCTTACAGACATTTTTTGGGATGTCATAGTAATAGTAGCCCTCTGAGTAGTTTCTCCCCTTCAGGCTTGTGAAGAAATTGTTCACATACGTAGTCCTCGATGCTACTTGTGTCCTTTGAAGGGAAGTAGCTACAGTTATATCAAAACTTTGAAAGGTATTGGGGTGTATAATGATTATGAATCACAGAAAACTCTCCATTACGGAATCATATTGTCCACTGCTGTAAAAGGACTTCCTATACTATAATGCTTCCAGAATAAGCGAGAGGGCTGAACAGTTTGCAGAAGGTCAATAAAACAAGTTTGGCCTCATGCTATGAAAGCCCATGGTGGACATAAGGTACTTTGTACTCGGTCAAGTTAAAAAGAAAGTCCTGCTAAATAGTTACACATAAAGTCCCAGATGGCGCAGATTTGCACGAATTCTGTTACAAACTCGAATGAGGCTCTTTTGAAGTAGGAGAACCGCCTGTCAAGCATCTAGACTGGAATTCCACATCATGCTGTAGTGACCATTTTGGCTTACACATTCTAATCTGAGCTCAAGAATTATTGTTCATGAAGCCTAATAAGACATGGATGTTTAGGGCTAACTAGAGGATGAACAATTGTACAAATCACTAGGTTGGCCATTGATTGTGATGGCATTTGAGATATTGTAAGCCCCACCCTAGGCTAAAGCCTGAGTGATAATATCCTCCACATTAGCATTCCACCATTCACCTGTTAGTATTAAATAAGCAAAAACCGAGGGAACCGTTAATTACACATGAACACTCTATAGATGAACCAGAAAGCAATTGTGACCATATGTAAGATTAGTTGTAGCTTTGAACTTTTGGAGAACATAGCCAGCTCTTCCCATAGCTCAACATTCAGAGATTAACTGAATAGTTTAGAGCTATTAAGAAGGGTTGTGAAGGGATTTGCACTCTTAACATGTGGCCAACTCTAAGCCTGATTCTTATTTGAAAAACTAGCTACAGTGATAGTAATAGTGACATGTGGGTAAAGAATGGCCAGTAGAGGTGATTAAAAATTTCTCAAGGCTACGCTTGAGTCTTGTCCCTTCTTGTTTCATGTGTGTACTGTCAAGGTTAGTAAACATGTCACCTGCAGCATGTACTATCAAGGTTGTATCAATAGATTTCATTCATATAGACCTCTAGCATGGTTAGGAAACATGTCACCTGCAACATGTACTGTCAAGGTTGTATCAACAGATTTCATTCATATAGCAGCTACATTTCTTAGGCAATCGAGCATCCAGCACAGTCTTAGCATTGTCTACAAAACACACAGCTATGCCTAGTCCAAACCACCTTGTTACAACTTGTATCAGCTTTAAACTCCTACAAATAGCTAGAAACTATCCACTAGCAACACCTTGCTTATTTTGCCTTTCTCACTTGCCACAGTTCACCCAGGCTCAAATTTTTAGTACCTAAGGTGACATAACCTCAACCTAAGTCTTATGCATTGCTAAACACCAATCACAGTTCTCACAAACGACATGAAAAGAGAGATGATACAACTAGAGCTGATTCAGTTTTACAAATTAGAGTCTCAGACAAGTTACACACCCCACTAGTTCTCCACAAATACAACCAACTCAAAAACCTTTAACATTTCTCAAGTTTTCTAAATTGCATTCCAAAAACACAAGCTTGCTGCTTAAGAGGGGAAACACCAATCTCACATACAGATGGGAAATTCAAGGTGTAATACTCAAAAAAATGATGAGTTCGTACCTGGCTGGTCCTTGACCTCCTCCTACACAAAAAAGAATTGGAGCAGAATCACGAGAATCAAAAAGTTCATACATAGCGAGTCTTTGCAGAGGCCATATCACAGAATTGGAGCAGAATCACGAGAATGGAAAACATAATCGTTAATTAGGCTTACTATGAAATTGAAGTAGCAAGTCTTTGCAGAGGCCACATCACAGAATTGGAGCAGAATTATGAGAATGGAAACGGCCACCAACAGTAGCCTCATACCTTGCATGCTTTAGCTCCTACCAGATGCTTTAATGATTGCATGTCCGAGGCAATTTTGAAGAAAGTACCTAACGAGTCTCTGCATATGCCATCGCTCTCTGCGCATGGCTGCTGCATGTTGCTTCTTGAGAGCCCTTGCTTCAATCTCATCTTTGGAGAAGAGAGTGTTGTCCTAGTCTCGCATATCATCTGACTGCATTAACACCTTGAATTAAAATGCATTATGATATGGAATAAAGTACATTCAAGGGGGGTTATCATGCACCAATTGTAGCATCCTGGATCACTGCTAAGGCAAAGGAAGATGTAATGATCATACTAGGTGAAAGTTAAAGCTCTATATAAACTTACACTTCTCATAGAGCTGTTGTGGGATCGGATGCTGTGTCCAACAATCTGAGACGCTGAAAGTGGTCAGCTTCCTATTTCGTGGTCTCTTTCTCCAAAATGGTCTTTACTTGTCTTGCTCTTACCCTTGTTTGTAGCCCGACAAGGGCTTGCATGCACTTGAGGGAAATCCTCGCTTGCCTTCTAACGAGATGACCCCTAACAACTACCTGAAGCTTTACCAGTGCCTTCAGAGCACGCATGGCTTGCCTTTCCTGTGAAATAGGTGATGTATTAGATTGTTTTAATTAAGGTAATACTCGAACTTTAACATAGCACAGTGCTTATAAATATTAGATAGCCTTCACAACTCAATCCTTCGATTTGGAAACTCATACAATCTCTCTTTTGTGCTTGACATGATGACTTCAGTCTCAATCTGCTTCATATTCCTTTTCTGAAATAGCATTGAAGGGAAATCCCAGACTAAATTATGTGAATAATTCAAGCTTGATGCTTGAAGTAAGTGGATACCTTGCAATTGATCTTGTTCATGAGTGTTGATCAATTAATAGATGGCAATTGAACATACCAAGTGGCCTCTAAAAGCTGCCTAAATCAATGTTGCTGCCCTTGGTCTACATTCTTCCGCACAAAATTCTATAGACATGGATCGACAACAAAATAGAGGAAGTAGAGTCGAGAGATTCCATTTGAGGCAAATATGTAGATGTCAACATTGCTTTAGTCGCATAAACAAATGTTTTTTAATTGTTTTTAAGGAAGTGTTTGAGAATAACAAACTCGTATAGACTATGATATCAACTACAAAGTATGGTTTTAAATGTAACTAGTATAGACTATAATATTAACTACGCAACTAAAATATGTTATTAACGTAAACTATGTTATGAGCCGTTTTTTTGCAGTCTTGGAGTTTTAATTGTGGAGCTCATAATTTCATCAACCTTGGACTGAAGATTGAAGATACTCAAGTAAGGGATGTCTTCTTCTACAAGCACATTAAGAAAATGCACATGTAACTATAAGTGTGCACATAGTACTGAAGGTTGGAAATTAGTGAATCGTAGTACTTATTTTAGACACGCTAAAAATGACATGCTTGGGATTACACATTCTTCTCTAGAAAGATCACATCCTAGTGAACCAAGGGACTTAAATGTGCAAGGAGATCTTCTTGAGAACCGAAGGTACGAAGAATCATCTCTAATGCATGGTGAAACTAACATAGGTGAATTAAATAGACGACATAGGTGGTGTGATTGCCTTGCATATTTTAATGGTGGGAGGAGTGTTGGTCCACAAACTTTTATTAGGCACCAGGAGTTGAAGGCCAAATAAGATGCGCTAAGTATGCAAATTAGTCTTACTCCTTCTAATGAAAGACAACATGAACAAGGCAATGATCAAACTATCAATACTTCTATAAGTCCCTCCTTTAGTCATGACAACAACTCAATTAACCATGTTGAGTCTCCTCAAATAGATCCTTCTATAGATAGTCACATATCTATTACTGGGCCATCATTATATCAACAAACTATACAAAAAATAATTGAGCTTCAAGCTCTTTGGGATGAGAACCAAATATCAATTAGTGCACAAGAGAAGATGCTCCGATTATTGTTCGGAGACATGGGCAATCCAAGGGCTAGGGCTCAAAGAGTTGAAGAGTGCAAGCAAGTTTAAGTAAGCTATTAGTGCAACTACCTGATACATGGGATGGAAACCTTGATGGAGTGAGAGTCCCAACATCTTGGGAGCAACTTGAATCTATGTATCATGGTCTTGGCATGGTCCAACCTGAGCGCTGTAGGTTTTGCATGGGAAGAAAAAACAATGATCATGAGATTGAGCTTCTTACACCTAGTAAAGAAGATTCTTATGCCAAAGATGTAGTCTTGTGTTCTTGCAAACAAAATATGCGAAAAAGAATACTAAAGCGTGATTGTATTGAATGTTGTGAAAAGTGTAAAAAATGCAATAAGCAAAGGAGAGAAATGTTAGCTATTGATTATTTACCTCTAAAGAAACAATTAGAGCTTTTAGTGTGATCCAAGACACTTTGTCATGATTTCCTAAGCATGCGGCATCATAAAACAAGATGGTTAGGGAAAGACATCCATATGCAACCAGAATTCATAAACGAGTTTTGGGATGGAACAAAGTGTCGTGAGTATCAAGATTTTTGGAATCCTGATGCTGAGTATGAGATGGTTGTTGCGTGCAACAACCCTACATGTGGAAAAGTATATACAAATTTTCCAAGGTATTGTTTCTCAATAGTTCTAGAACAAGGTTTTGACCAAGAGTTGCAAGAGTATAATTTTGTTTGTAAAAAATATAGACATCTCAACAAATGTAAAAGGAAAATGTGTAGAGGTGATCCTCCGGACTCGGCACTTCTTTTACATTGGGATGGCTTCCAAGCCTCTCGTACCACTCAAAAGGACTGTGGTGTGGTTGAAATTAAGGTCCTTAATGGTGGGAAGGGTTTCATATTAGGCATTATTCGTGTTTTATTCATACCTTTTAGTTGCTCTAAATTTATTCGTAATACTCTTGATGTATTTCAAACTTTTTTAAGACCACTTATTAGTGAGCTACAAGACCTTTACATAAATGGTATGCAAGTGTCATACAACTACCCTGTAGAAAAGATTTTTGAAAATCCAATGGGACAATCAAACTTTTGTGTTGTTAGATTAATGCTAATGATGGTTACAGGGGATCATCTTGCAAAATGCGAAATAGGATCCCTCAAAGATGGTGGGCAATTCTTTTGTCGTAGAGACAAAGCCCAAGCTACTCTCGATACTAGTAATCCCTCATTCCAAGGACGTTAGCTTTACGATGGTATTCGATATCAAGAAAGATATCCTCCAACCCAACGGTCCATAGGTGAAATGATTGATGCCTTATCAAGTTCAAACAGGGCATCCACACAAGCTGAAAAGGATGGAAAACTAAAGCTTGCAGGATTAGCTGGAGAGTCTATTCTATGGAAACTGTATGATTTGTATGGTTTTAACTTGTCAATAGACTTGATATATGATGCTATGCATGTGTTATCTCTAAATATATTTCAAAAATACATAGGAGTACTCATGAGAGCCATGTCCAATGAAAAGAAAAAGATGATAGATTTTTGTTGTGAAAATGCTTATAAGCTCTCTCCACCCTCTATTCATCATGGACGATGGTCTCATAATCCAAGTAAGTACAATGAAAGATTTAAGGCCAAAGAGAACCAAAAGTTCATCCAATGGTGCTTACCATATATTTTAGGTATAGTTGATGAGATACCAAAGTCAATTTTTGACCTAGGTTTGTTGCTTGGAGAGTTCGAAAGGAAGAAGCCTTTGGTGCTACTTCTTCTCCCTTAGAACACATTGCGGGAAATGGAGAACTACTAGATGACATATTGAGACATGGATCGCATGATGTGTATTGGTGTTGTGACTTTGAGCGAATGGTAGCATTATATGTAGCGGTAAAGACTAATAATCGCTTTAACGAAATATCTTATGTAGATTATTATAAGAGGACATTCTTCACTTCAATATTTAAGTTATTAGAAATGGAAGTAGATGGGCTTTTGCCACATGAAAGAATGCTTATCCAAGTACATACCTATCTTGTTTTACCTGATGGTTATGCTTTCACTGATTACCAGACACCGTGTTGTTATTCATTTCATGAGAATGGCATTGTGGAGGTTTCTTCAATTGAGAAGGCAAAGGAGATGTGGAAACTTTTTGAAAGAGATGATTCCCAATATCCTCGTAACATAATGATGCATGAAAAATGCATTTTAATCACAAAAAAGAGAAGATAACGTAGGCCCCTTTCATCAAAAGAACAAAAATATATTGCACAATTTCTTGGTCTTAAAGAGAATACACTAGTAGGACATCTAGTTACCACATATAGAAGAATTCTTTATAATGGAGAAATATACAAGATCACAGATGATGTCGTGGTAAAAACTAACACTTTTTGTAGTACGTTAGAAAGTATAGGTAATTGGAAAGCAAGACTCACTAAAAAATTTTCCATTCAATGGGATGGAGAGTATTACACATTTTTTAGTGGAGAATATTACAAGCAATGCATAACTGTAAAAGAAAATGAAGAAGGCTTACTTATAGATCCAATCATGGGGATGAGTGTACTACAAACTCAACGACTTCCATTTACATGGGATTGCATAAGACCATTGAGTTCTTTATTGCATAAGTTTGTTCCTTTACCTTTACATAATAGACTTGTTGCATATGAGATAAAAGATCTAATTCAAAGAACAAGATTATTACAAATAGGGGCAGTTGGTTGTATACCTCCTTGGTTGGAAAAATATGATATTGTGTTGGCAAGAAAACATGATGATATGGATGGGGAGTACATTCATGCAATGATAAGAGAGGTAAATTATGAAGAAAAAATGTGCAAATTGTCATGGTTGAAGTGTGATCATAATAGAAGTACATGGAGAATTGATATTGATGAAGATATTTGGAGGTATTGGAACTTGTATTGCATGGTAATGTCAAACTTTGAAGTTACAAAGAGAATGAGAGTAACATTATCAATTGGAGAGTCTATAGATGTTCCAATAGTGTGGAGATCATGTGATGTAACTTGACTGCTTTAGAGAGAGAGTGTGTGTGTGTGTTGCATTCTTGGAGATCCAAATGGGTGCTAGTAGCATTGGTCATAATGGACATATCATAATGCTTTATCTATGGGTGTTTGTATATTAGGACGGTATCTCGTGGATATAGCTCATGTTGTGTCTCATGTATAGGTAGTTGGACCTTTTTGTGTATGTGTGTATGTGTGCAGGTGTGATTATTAAAAAATGAGAAAATTTCTTGCTTGAAGAAGATTAATGTATGGATATAATCTCTTGTTTGAGGAATACTAGCATATAAAGTTGTAAATTTGATTTTAGCTTGTATCTTGTTTGATTTTAGCTTGTCTCATGGTTTGTATAGTTGTATATTGTATCCTTTTTATATGATTGATTGATTCTTTATTGGTTGAATATTAACATAGTTTCTTGATTTAATTTTAGCTTGTCTCATGGCCTCCCCAAATCAACAAACTCTAGATTCAATGATGCAAACTATCATCACTCTGCAAAAAACAATTGAGGAACTAAAATCAAAGAATGATAGTTCCGAACAAACAATGAGCATGAGCAAACCAGTTTCAATACAAAGTAAAAGAGTCCAGTTGCCACCTCAAAAGCAAATCAAGAGTATACAAATAGGGGATGTATCTCTAATGAAGACTCCTACATATGACCAGATTTTCAAACCACCTAAAAGAATTAGTCGAGAAGACCAAGATGAGTTTGGAAACCCATTTTTACTAAAATGCTATCGAGATACGCAAAATGTTAGGTATTGTCCTAATCACAAAAAAGTGTATGATTGGGTCAAGAGCCATGAGACTGGCAATGATTTGCAGTTTCATAATAATAAAGATGACAAACATAGAATTTTAGAGATCATATATCAAAACTATGATCAAATGTTACCCCTTGAGTTTCCTGGTGCTACTTACCTTTGGAAAAAGGAGGATGTATATCTGTACTATCTTTCTGTTGCTCAAAATCTCAGAAAGAAACTCAAGAGGAAAAGATCATCTTTGGTAGATATATATTTGGTAAGCATACTTATTTATCAAAATTTTCTCACCATAGATTATATACATAAGAAATTGGTACTGATTGGCACAACTGTGTTTTTTTAATAGAAGAATCATAGCTTTGAGCAAGTAGATATGCAACAAAAACCGGTAAGATTTGCAATTTTCATCTCAAGTTTTATTTTTTCTATTGTATAGTTTTTATTATCTTTATCTTTATTATAATCATTTCACTTTAAGTTTCTTAGATATATTTACCTTTCATTATATTTTCTCTAAAATTTTAGGATACAAGTGAGGAGGTGTATTATCCACAACTTATAGTGGAAGAACAATGTATCTTTTCTGAGAATAGTGTAACACATATATGTACATCGTTCACTCATTTAAATATTTTAATATTTAGAGTTTTTAGTTTTTGATATTGACTTCAATTTTCTTGCTTGTACTAGTTGGAATCTCACAATGATGGTCCGCCTCTTGTTTCAATTTTTGCTTTCGAAAAATGTCAAAAAAATAATGAAATGGTTAGTATATCTTGGTTTGTAGTCTTTTTTCATTTGATTGTCTCTAACACTTAACCTATGTTTCAGGACTATTTAAACTCAGATCATAGTTTTATGGAGCTACTACAAGGAATTCCATCTGTATGAGGAATATATACATATATTCTTAATTTTTATATACTTTTAAATTAAAAGATATTCCATTTTAAGTTTTACTTTTCTTGTATTATAGGGTTCATGCGGTAGTGAACACTCTCTTCCACAAGATATGATCCAAGATCCTGAGGAGGTTGAAGTAGCACGGAAAAGTCTTCGTGTACGAAAGGTATACTTAGCCATCTCTTGATATTTTATTTTAATATATGCATTTAATAAATTAAATCTAATTACAAACTTATTGTGATAAGATGAGCGAGAAAATGCAGCAAAGCAAGCAACAACAAAAGGAGAGTAAGGGAAAAAATAAGAAATTATCTGAGGTACTTCTTTGCATTTCTTTTTACTAAATGTGGCATAATTTAATTTTGTTAACTTTATTTTCTTGTCTATACTATAGACGCTTGACCATGTTGAGCCATCAAAAAGTGTGGATCCTTCTAATATAGAATTGCCATCAAGAACTTCATCGGCAACTCAATGTTATTAAATATTAAGACAATAGAGTAGCTAATTAAATTATGATGTAGTAGCACACTAATCTATGTTGTATTTCTAAAATGTAGGTTGTTAATGCATTTGAAGAGGAAGACCAAGAAACCATTCTCCTCAAATATTTAGACATCCAATCCATTGATGAGCTATATGCATCGTTAAAATCTACATATGGTGTTATTAAGAGAGATCCTACTTTTTTAGGATGACGCAATGAGCAAACATTGCCATCTATGAGAAAAGCTCTTGTGGATTGGTTACTCTATAGAGAGAAAATTCATGTCACAAAAAATCACAATAAACCTTTGAGTATTGATGATATATGTATCTTGAATTGACCTCTTTATTAATGAAGATAACATATTTTGATTTATATTTTTTACCATATTAGTAATTCTTAAAACTATCTACATGATTGCAACTAGTTTTCTTATATATAAAAAATACTATATGATTAGTTCTAACTAGTCTGTTTATATAGTAAAATTTCATTACATAGATAACTAGAGAATTTTAAAATTCCTAGACATAAATATTTTACTATATCACTAACTTGTAAAGTGTTTCACTTTTACTAGTTGAGACTTTTTCTAGATACTTTGATAAGTATCTAGAAAATTTCTCTTTTTTTTCTATATGGATAGGTGTCTAAAGTTCCTTGTGACTTGATACCCGCCCTCGGATTCCTGGACCTCAAAGCCAAGCGATCCCTCGCGATGAACACCGCGCGAAGGTCGATGCGCTGCTGGAGGAGTTGATCAAGCAATACGAGCTAGATCAGGGCCAAGATAGAATCTATGGTGTGGATGCGTGCAGGGAAGAGGCGGCAGCTGGCAGCTTCCTACGTGTGCTCTTGGCTGGCTTCCCGGACAACAAGAACAGGGTGAAGCAGCTACTCCAGGTACTGATCGTGGTTTCACAAATTTCTATATGTCGCCATCGATATATTGGAGACTGCAGGATGCTTTCTAATAGACTCGTGGTTCTTCCAATTCTCCTTAGCCCGTGCTTTCCCAGGAGCTTCTTGTGGGAGCGATTGATTCAGCAAGTTCGACATTGGATTGGGCAATGGCGGAGCTCATGGCCAACCCAGAGGAGCTGGCGAAGCTACAGAAGCTGGCGGACGAGGCGGTGGGCAGGGAGAGGATGGTGGAGGAAGAGGACGTGGCAAGGCTGGGGTATCTGAGGTGTGTAGTGAAGGAGACGTTGCGCCTGCACATGCCAGGGCCGTTCCTGACGCCCCGCATGTCCAGTCAGGCTTGCGTGGTGGGCGGCTACCACCTCCCCAAGGGCACTCGCGTCATGGTGCATGCATGGGCCATGGCCCGGGACCCCAAGCTGTGGGACCGCCCGGCACAATTCCTTCCTAAGCGCTTCCTCCTGTCCGGCGATCAGGGCAGTGCATTGGACTTTCGAGGCCAGCATTTCCAGTTCCTGCCCTTCGGGGCCGGCCGCAGGATCTGCCCTGGCCTGACTCTCGGTGAGAGCATCGTCGAGTTTGCCCTCGCTCGCCTCATTCACACCTTCCATTGGGAGTTGCCGCCCGGCCAAGAGCAAGTCGACCTGTCAGAAAGCTTTGGCTTGGTCGTCTCTCGCGCGACTCACCTCGTTGCCATCCCCACTCCACGCCTCACCATGAGAACATTAAAAATTTTCTTATATCGTATAAGTCCTTCCCCCAGAGCTAAGAGATGGTTGCCAATCTCTCTTTTCTAGGGAAAAACTCTTTTCTATAGAATGCTAATGTATTGGACAAAAAGTTACGTGACATGTGATGATGGTATCCTAACTGCTCGTCGAAAAATTATCCTTTTACATATATCTGAGACCAATAAGCAAGCCACTTGCGTGTGCTAGGTAACTTTACAGTAAGCTAGTAAAGGGAATATCTCTTTGTGTGTGTGCATGTTCTTTCTATAAATACAACCAAATGTATGTAGAACTTTGTTTTATGAATACACCCTTTCTGCATTTGTAGGTCATAGAAATCAAAATGATATTGTTACCAATATGGAGTGTTTTTTGGAGACCCAAATAGAGTCTAGGGAAGATGTGATGACACTAGAAGAAGCCACAACAAGGAAGGCCAGGTTTTGTGCGAATTGGCATACAAATCTAGATCAACTTTACAACCCAAACCATAAACAACTTGGCTTGGGTAGAAGAGTGGTCTAGGGTTTCTTTCGTGGAATAGCCAATTTTGCGAGGAAGTGCATATATCCATGGTGTGGGTATATTTGAAGCATATGATGATCGCAGACTATAATATCCACTTACTCGCACTAGATGGGTGGAGCACATGATGAATGATAAATAAGAAGGATATATAATCCATCATTACTTTGTATCTCAGAGATGGAGTACTTGTGTGTGTAGAACAAGGTCTTAAGTGATTACATACCAGAATTAAGTATGCCATTCTTAGAGGATGTACCAATAAAGAGTTGTGCATAGGATAAGAAGAATGAAGAGTTGAATGGGCATGGTTGTAGAGCATTTATTCCCAATCATATAGCCAATTGGTGAAAAGAATTTGGTTTGCTTAGAGGAAGTGCATTTGACTCTTTTGGGCCAAAAGTCTATTTTTGGTGTTGATGAGGTATTGATTGTCAATCACATATTGGAGCTCTATGGTGGAAAGTTTTCTCCAGCAAAGATAGATGGGATAGACAAGATGCAAGATACATATTCCAACATTTCAGATGTCATACTATTTTTAGGGGCATATGTCTTTTACCTCATATGGATACCACATTTTGGGTACATGGTAGATGATTTGTATTAGTGATCACAAAAGGGAGAGAAATTATTTTGGGACAAAAAGCACAACAAAGCCATGAGGAAATCAAGGAAACTACTAAAATCTTCATTGACATTGAGGAAGGTTGAGTATTCAAAGGGAAATCCTAATGTAATTATAGTGGACACTAGCCCTATTCGTATTGGATGGGTGATTGGGCAAGATGACAAGGAAGAGAATCAATATGCAATTAGATTTGGTGCAAAAGTGTTAAATGAAAGAGAAATGAGGTATCCATAAGTGAAGAGGAAGCTATGGGTCTTATAATAACCCTTAAATGTAAGAAAGAGCACTCTATAGGTGCACATGTGATTACTGAAACAAAATGTTTGTCATTATTAGGGATGATTGCAGTTGTGCCACTATAGATATTGCTATGCTAAGGTGGATTGCATATATAAAGTCACTAACTCATAAATTATACTACATTGCAAGGAGAGATAATTTGATTTTCAACATGTTGTCTAGGAGTACACTATGAGAATAAAGATAGGATGATAGATGATGAATAAGAGGTTGAATTTACTACTCAAAATATATATAATAGTGGGGTTGAATTGGCAGCTGCTATAATTGCAAGTATAGCACTCATTAATACAAACAGCATTACATACAGCAAGTACAATAGATGAGCTAACAATGACATCTATTGAAAGAATGAATACAACAATAAATAATGTATGTGTACTGATTGATAAATATTGGATAATAGAGAGAAATCACTTTAGGTGTTTCAACTTTAAAAGTGGTCTTACAAGACTTGTATGTAGGGGAATGACTAAAAATGGATTAGTATCTCCATATCATTCAAGAGAGATGAATGGTTTGAAGAGGAGTACAAAAGAAATTAAAAAAAGGTATGTGGGTTCTTTCCAAAAGATAGCTATCTTTGGAAACATGTTCATGAGAGTTTGTGGGCTAAGAATAGAGGTGTTTTGGACACATTTGAGAAGATTAAACAAAGGTATTTGTGCCAAGGAATGTATAAGGATGTTTGACACTTTGTGGAATCATGTGACACCTATCAAATGAATTCAATAGTGAAACATAGAGATGGGTTGTAGTCTATCATTTATCTCTTCATTACAAATGGGTAGTAGGTTTAGTCACCATGCATTAAAAACTTTGGCAAATGGGATACCTCCTACTTGTGCATGAGGATTTGAATAATTAGGTGGAAGAAAGAGCTCTATACACTAAGACGATGTATGTAGCATGCAAATTTCTCTTGGAAGAGGTCTTTTTCTACTATTGTTACATATGCAAGGTTACAAATAAGAGAGGTGAACTGGATGTAGATGAGGCTCGTGCATTCTTCTCTCAATTGGGAATTAAGCTTGCATTTACTTCAGTACTAATCCAAATAACACAATTTTGGTGAATTTGGAAAACTTTGAAGTCCCATTTTTTATTATTTAGAACATTGGGACTCAAAATAAGATGCCTTCAAGTCACCTAAAGCTACTATCTAATACATGATTAGACGCCTTATGAAAAATGGAATCTATTGAGCTATTGAACACAAAATTCAAATCCATGATGTGAGAGTTATAGCAAAGAGGAAGTTTGACTATGAGTCCTAAACTTGTGGAAAATTCCGTAATGTCCCCATTACGTAGTTTATTTTAATGTGCATATACATTCCAAAGGAAATTGACTTATGTTGCACATTTGTAAAAAATAGCTCTATCTATGGAACTAACTCTCATTATGAAGATAATAATAATAATTATTGAAATAGTATATGCCAATTCATGGAAGAAAGACTTGGGAGACCCTCCCAAGACTAGCTTTATTAAAACTATGTTTGTAGTATAGAACAACAAAAAGAACTAGCCTAGTGGATAGTCACTAGGGAGTTAAGTGCACTTGGGTGACTAACATACATAGAGAATGCACAATGACCATGCAAAAGTTTCTCTGTTGATGACGCGATGAAGCTCTACTACAATTAGTCCTCTCTCTCTCTCTCTCTCTCTCTCTCTCTCTCTCTCTCTTTCTCTTTCTCTCTCTTTGTGTCTCTCTAGATGAAAGTGAACCTCGAATCCATTCTACCCGAAGGACCCGTTATTCCACTACAAATCGACATTGCTGTCATAAACCGTAATCATGATGGATGGCCAAAAGTAGATAATCACGTTTAGTACAAAATAAAAGGACTAAATTTAAGTTATTAATTCTACAGCTTCCTAATGAGGGATGAGTTAGTCCGTTACATAGATTACAATTAGTTAGAATGCATTTAGCTTACAAAATCATGTTAGTATTATCAATTGCTTTTTAGGAAGGAAAACAGAAATTGATGAAGGGGATAGATTCTATGCATTGCCTACATTGATAAGTGTGTTAAAACTCTTTTATGGTTATGACTGCTTTTGGATTTGTGAATGATGAGTTATGACTCTTATGATTTCAGGCTTGCACATTTGAACGAGTTGTGGATTGTTGTGGTTCAGGACATTGGGGTCCCCAATCTAATGCTCTGTAACAGTTTGTGGATTGTGGAAATACTCACCTATGGGTGGGGATCCTATGCTCTCGAGGGATATAGGTGTTTTTGCTTTTTGATCACTTGAGCACTTGAGAGGGCAAAGGGCCAAGTGGTAATGTAGGACGACTCTGGAGGCTCACGGAAGCTTAGAGGGGCTCTGAGCCAGTAAATTCCATGTTGACCGTAGATGGAGTGTGATCACATACAACCCATCTCGAGAGATTGGAACGTCCTATCCTAGGCAGCATGAGAGTGTTTTTGTGTGGGAAGACGATTTTGTACCACTCTTTGCGGAGTGATGATTTTGGATGTTATTATGAAATAAAGTATCTCTTATTCGAAATTGTCTGTTATGTACTAAAGATTGAGTTTAACAAACCCAGTTTAATGGAGTAATAAAAGGAAGCTGATTTCATATGTCCAAATAGTGTAGTAGTATGCTTTGCTAATTAGAAAACTAAGCAAACCCCATCGAGAAAAGTGAGAGGCTTCGATCCTGACGATTGGATGCCTATGGTTGGGTGGACCCGATAGGTTTAGATAGAGGTGATTAGATCACGACCCTCCCAATATCTGTGGGATTAGTTACCACATTTAACACTATTTTAGGGGACCAGAGCTGAGATTTTATCTTATGGGTAGGGGGATCAAGTTACACTCTCCCCCGTCTCTCACTCTCTTTGAACCAAGTGCGGTGTTACCCTCACTCTTACCTTTGATTGATTACAAAGTGATATTTCTTAGGTGGGCATTAGATTGTTGTTAGGGGTGACTTGTCCACGCTTCCCCTATGAAGTAGAACTGAGATTCCCATGTTCAACTAAGTTGTAGGTTTTCCATGGGAAGAATGGATGGTGATGCGCATGTATATGGATTTCACTCAACTACTAAGAGGACTCCTTTGGATCTGTTGGAGGAGGCAACTCACAAATTCCAAAATTCACTAATGGCATATTAAAGGGTAATGGAAAGAGTGAGAGGGGTCATTCGCCTATCATTAGGCACTTGGCAAAGTCATGTAGAGGTAGAGTAAAGGACTGGCTTGATAATTACCATATCCATTATGGGGTAATTGGACAACACATGGTGTAGTGACTTGGTACATGTTTTTCAAATTGATATATGAACAAAAGTCAAATATGCCTATTAACGAGGTAATTACCACATGGATTGTATTACCTTGGGAGGAAGGGCTAAGTAGAAAAGAATTACTTCCTCTATGCACTTGATAGTTAGAGCAGAGACCAAAAGAAATTGAGATAATAGTTGCAAGATTGAGGGAAACAAGGCTTCATTATAAAAAGAGAGAATCATAGACTTAGGCCAAGAGTAATACAAGAAGGATATTGGGTACTTATTTAGGACAACAATTTAGATAATTAGCATAGCACTATTCAAAAGGTCTCAAAATGATGGTTTGGTGTATATATTGTGACACATGTGCAAGATAATGCTACCCATGCTCTTAGTAAGTTGCACAAGACACATTGAGGATTCCAATTGCAAGGAAACATATCAAAATCTTCAAAAGATGTGAGTCGGATGTATATGAGATAAAAGAGGTGAATATAGATACTTTTCAACATAGTATTGAGGAGGATGATGAGGAGGACATTTAGATCAATGAGAAAGGTTTTTGAACTTGTAGAAGAATGATAGTTTGAAGTATGTGTAGGTTTGGAGGGGTTGGATGTCATATGATTTTATGTTCATACTATGAAGGCAAATAAAAACCCATAACTTTATGCATTTGGGGGTTTGTACATAGAACATGGCAAGACAAGTTATATGGAAGTTAGAGATGTTTCACATTCTTGATTTCAGTGATTTAGTTATAAGAAATACAGCAAGACTCAAGAGGAGAAGGTAAATTTATGTAAGTCTATGACTAGGATTTTGATTATATGTGATCTTCTATAGAAGCTAACTAGGAACTTAGGAGACTTATGTGGACAAAATACCCTATTAGAGAATATGGAAATCTCCCAAGTTTCACTTTCAAATAAGGAGTAAATATTTGAACAAGTGGCTAAATCTTAATCCCATATTTGAGAGTTGGACTTGAGGGGATTGGTTATATAGTATTTATGGAAAACCACATGGTATCCTTTAAATGCACATTATATAGATGATTTCTTATGGATGGACTCGGGCGGAATCCCATATGCGATAGCTCATCTAACCTATATCTCCATAACTAAGAAAGATATATTTTTGAGACTTAGGATCTAGCATATTGTGCTTATCCTTAGAAACATGGTAGAAAGCCTCACAACCAAAGATATACAAATGAGCATATGAGGGATTTCAAATGATAATTCCTCTCCAACTTGATATCAAGAGTAGTATATGGAGACCGATTTATCAAGTATACGGCAGTAGTAACTAGCTTAGCCCAAAAATGTTGCGGTAAGCCTGCCTTGCTAAGCATACTACGAACTCGCTCCTAAGTTTTCTCATTCATATACTTATCCATACCATTCTAGGATGGGATGTATGGAGCAATCAAAGAGCAATCAAGTGACACTTAATATCCCTTTCATCACAAAACTACTTAAATTGCTTTAGAGATATATTTACCCCCATTATTTGACCTTAGACATTTCAGCCTATACTCAGACTTGTTCTTGGCCAAAGCAAGCCAATAACCAAGACTTTCAATTTTTTCTTCATAGGATATGCCTAGACCTTATGCGTATAGTCATGAATGAAGGTATCATCCCCTATCTTCACATAGCCTAGAGTTTTCAGATTTCATATCTCTCTGAACTACTCTCCACAATAAGTCATGTGGTTAGAGGTGGGTCAGAGGTACTTAAGTCTACATACCATACATCATTCTTAGATGATCCATTAGCGGTCATAGTATTCATAAAATGCTACATGACAAAAAGTTACTCACATATATTATTGTTGTTTTTACTAGTGAGAGTATAGCTACCTTATTGTTTTTTTCCATTTCTAATTTTAAGTTTCCTTTTTAAACAATTAATAGAAATATAGCTTTTCTTATGACAATGTCACTATTCTCTATTATCACTAGAATTCTACTATTGTGAGTTAAAACTTGAAACTTATCATTTTTTACTCCGCCTTCCTCGAGACTATCCTCCCTTATTTTGTTGTGCACCGAAACTTTGACCATTATCAGTACCTTAGCCTTGGCTATAAACTCTACTTCTGTTGTAGTAGAATGAAACACATATATAGACTTTGTCTTACTTTGAGAAGAAGAATCCAAGACAAGGTTCTTTTCCTCAAGTATGAGTATAGATGTTAAATTTGCAAAGTTGGAAATATCATCCTTGGTATTGAGAGATGGCTTGAAGCTCTTATGCTCATCTCCAAGTCCATCTAAACATGCTTGCACAACGACATCATCATCAGTTACTACATTGATAGATCCAAGGGCTTTCACAATCCTATTGCTCTTTGATGCATACTCGTTGATATATAAATCCCATCTTTCAACTTGATTTAGCTCTAACTTGAACTGCAATTTTCTAGCCTTTGTGTTTATCTTACAAAATCTTGCTAAATTCTTCCAAGCAATAACAAGGATTTCATATTCATACAAATATCCCATATATCACTTTACTCTATGCCTCTCCCAATCTAAATTTTCAATAAAAAATAAGAATAATTTCAATTTGGTAGTTTTTTTATAATTTTGAATATTATTTTAGCTATCTATGATTAATAAAAAATTAAATATTATACATTGATCATATTAATGATCAAAATTTTGGCATCATGGGTGCTCGAGGGTCCCATTACATCAACACCCTTATTAAAGGTTATCATGGATGGGAAAAATATTAAGAAAAAGAAAGGTCTTTGTGGGTAGGGGAATGATGCATGAATTGCTTCTAGCTCCTTTGTTTAGAGTTTCCTCACCTCTGACTCATGATTATCACTTCCTCTCTCTCTCAAGAGATGACTCATCATCATTGTGGATTAAAAATGAGAAGAGGGGCCCTCTTGTAAATAGTTTTAGGGGGGGTGGGGGACGGCTTAACTTTTTATGAGATTTTGGCAATATGAAACTATTTTTATTTTATTACTAAAGGGGGTTTATTTATTTTTCATTAAAAATAAAATTTTATTTAAATTATTATAAATTTTGTATTTCCTTTTATTTTTATGAGTTTAAGGGGGATAGGTTCTGCCCTTTTTTTTCTTTGGGCGGGGGAGGGGGGGGGAATTGGAGGGAAGGTAGGAGATGAGAGTTGTAGCTTACTTTTTGGGGAGGGGGGGACATCGACACAATTTGTAGTCGCGGACAACTACAAAGTGGCTTCCCTTGCCCTATTATATCCACATAAGATTAAGCTTTAAGCCTTAGCCTCCCATTTTTTAAAATTTATTTTTAAAAATTTTTCTTTATATGTATGGGTGCCTATAAGTTTTGTTGTTATTTAAATTTAGATCTATACTTTTAAAAAAAATATGAAAAAAATATAATAATAATTTACTAGCTTAAGAAGAATATAATTATGATTTTTTAAAGATATCAATAAATTAGATTAATTTTCAATAATCATTATAATATCCATTTAGAATTGATATTTTTATAAAAATAACATCATTTAGGAAAGATTTTTGGCTAATATAATAATTCAATAAATTAGGTTGATTTGAAAGACCTCCAAAATAAATCTAAAAAAACAATAGAATTTATTTTAATTAAACATATTAATTAATTTGTGGAAAATCATTTTGGTTTGAAAAAAAAATTAATTAGCCTATTTTGATTTACAAAATATGTTTAATAGAGCTAAATTAAGTATATTTTTGTATGAAATTTGGATATTATATTCTCCTTAAAGAAATTGAGATGTCCTTATCTTGAGAAAAACTTAGGGTATTCCTTTGAGAGGATGGATTCCTCAATCCAACTTGTATCTTCCTTTGGGAGGTCTTTTCATTGAATTAGATATTCTCATAAGGTACAGTTTTTAAAGGGCTTTTTTATGATTTCCAAGATTTTATCGGGTTAGACTTCAAGGATTCCTTAAGAAACACAATATTAGTGAGTTTGGGAATCTCGTAATTCCCATTTTTAAATACTAAAAAGGTGGCACTCGGATAACATGCCCATAAGTTTCTCAAAATCATATGATGTGAACTATTATTGGAAAGTGCTTGAAAAATGGAATCTATTGAGCTATAGAGCACTCGATTTGGAGTTATAGTGTTCAAGTTATGTCAAATCCAAAGATTTGACCACGTGTCCCAAACTTATGGGAAACTCCCATATATCCCCAATATGGTGTTAAGATAGTATTACAGCTTGTTCATATATGTGTTGGATTAGGAACATAGGATTTGAGTAGGCTTATCTGGAATACATTGTGGATCTCAAGATATAGAGGTAAGGTGAGCTTGTATGGAGGATGAGTCCCAAGGCTATTTATGATCTTGTAAGGCCCATAATACCTAGGACTTGACTTTTTAAATTTTATGAGATAAAAAGCTTTTCTTGGATCAAATTCTTAGAAAAACCATGTCTATATCCTTGAAGATTCAATTAGTTCTTTTGATTCACTCTAGGCCTTTTCTCAATCTTGTGCTACTTTTATGCCATGTTAAATTGCCTTGACCTACTCTTGTATGTTATCTAACATCTTCTTAGAGGCTTCTACTTTTATGGTTGGATTGGAGAAGTTAAAAGGAGATAAGCACTCTTGCCTATATAATGGTTGAGAGGAGGTCATTCCAATGTTTTTTTGAAAGGAAGCATTGTAGTCATACTCTACCAAGACTTGATTCACTCCTTCAATTTGGCTACTAGTTTTTGGGTAGTCAATTGTACTAAAGCATAGATGAGTCCTGATGGCTTGAAAGAGATTAGTCTAGAATTTGGAGGTAAAGAGAGTATCATGATAAATAATGATACTTTTCGAGAGCCCATGTAGATGGAGTATCTCCTTGTTGATGAAAATTCTCAAAAATTTTGAAGCTTTGTGGGTTGATTTTATCAAAATAATATGAGCTACCTTGATAAGCATGTCTAATATCACTAGGATAGTATCATAACCTCCTTGAAGAGTGGGTAAGACAACTAGGAAATCCATACTAATGTATTCCCATTTCATCTAGGTAATATTAAGAGGATGAGATTCAATAGGAAGTTTAAGTCTTTCATACTTGATCCTTTGATAGTTCAGACATTACCTCACAAACCTAAGGACATCTACTTTTATTTGAGGCCAATAGTAGCTCTTTTAGACTGTTCTTAGGGTTTGACCATACCCCAAATGTCAAGTTATTGGGCCATCATGGGGTTTCAAGAAACTCTTATTCTTTAACTCCCAGTTTTTTGGTACATAAAGCCTCTATTGATAATAAAGTAGCTCATTTTGTAAGATATAATTCTTGATTTTAGCCTTCTCATTTGGTGTCTTCTTTTTTCGACAGATAATCCTCTTTATTTCTAGGCAATCTAGATTTTTACCATTTTCGATAGCCACTGTCTCTAGAGAATGCGATTACTAGGAATTGAGATGAGGCTTGCAAGAATCTCTTGCCTTATAGGGTCTTTCATTAATATATGAAGGTCTTGTGATTAAGAGCGTCAACTACCACCTCTTCTTTACCATGACAGTATTAAATCTTGAAGTCACATTCTTCTAAGACTTCTATCCACTTTTTTTGCCTCATATTAAGATCCAACTAAGTGAATGTCAGAGAGAGAACTAGAGAGGGAGAAAGAGGAGAGAGAAGACTGCAGAAGAGAGAAAGACTAGAAGAAGAGAAAGAAAGAGAGTGACAAGGAGGGAGAAAGACTAGAATTGGAGAGAGAAAGACATGAAAGAGAAAGAAGCCATAGAAGTTGTGAGTAAGATGGGAGAGAAGGACAATACTTGTATTAATATGTCAAAAAGATATGAAAATGTACATGTCATGTCCTTTTATATCAATGTCAATGTGGCATGGTATAACATCAATATTATTTTTACACTAAATCCTTATTCTTCCCAGCTTCTTACAATCCATCCCTTCCCAAAGGTTTTTGCCCTCAAAAACAAACTTGAAAGACTAGAAAATGATGGATAGAACAGAGTACTACTCTGTATTTTTACAACTTTACAAATGGAAAAATGAATGAAAAATGACCAATATATGGACTAGAATTGAAGAACGAGAGTAGGCCTCAACTATATACATGATCTAGAATACTTCAAGAGTATATGGAGCTGTAAAATCTGCAATAAATAATCTCAAAATGAAGTAGACAGCTTGTTGTGTAAACAGACCCTATTGGACCAAATCTGCCATAACTTCTAGTAGAAGTGTCCAAATGAGGCGTGCCATATATCAAAATGTAGCTCTTGAAGAGTAATTTAAGCTCATGTAGATAGCTTAATTCTGAAAATTAGGCACAATAAAATCTGTTCTAAAACAACGTGTTGTCCTGATCCTGTCTGCACCAAAACTAGCTCCATAATCAATAGGCTTGAGCCACTAATGTATCCCTTAAGAAAGGAAACTCATCCAATATAGAATCAAGCCTCCAAGAAGCTTCCTTAGGTGGTAAACCTCTCCATTTGATCAAATATTCCATGATAGAACGAGATCGAAGCTTCTTCACACACTGACCTATAACAGCCTCTGGAATGTACTGAATAAGACCTTCTTCATCAATAGGTCTAATCTGACTAACATAAAAGACATTATGAATCTTTGTGGAAGAAGAGAGCTCTAATATGTATGCTAAGTCTCCAATGCGCTTAAGGATCCGGTAGGAGCCATAAAATCTGTGAGTAACCTTATTACTATATCAATCTTTTAATGTAGAGTACCTAGACTTGGACAGCTTCTGAAGAAAGATCAACTCTCCTTCTTGAAACTCTAAAGGCCGCATCTTCTCATCAGCATACATCTTCATTTGGTCTTGAGATTTCCTAAGATTCATCTTACATTGTTGAAGAAGGGTTTGCATTCTTTCCAACTCTTCCTACTCATGAGGGTTGATCCTTTCATTGAAGATGACTGTGGGTAAGGGCACCTTGTAGCCATACAGAGCCTCAAAGGGTGAAACTCCAATACTAGCATAGGTAAAGTTATTGTAAGCAAACTCAGCCAAGTGTAACCAAGAATCCTGTGAAGTTTGGACATCATAGTAGAAATGGTGAAGATAAGTCTCCAACCATTTATTAACTCTTTCTGTCTATCCATCAATTTGTGGATGATAGGCCGTAGATGGAGCCAATTTAGTGCCCATAGATGTAAATACCACCTGCCAAAAGTTACTCATAAACTTTGAGTCTCTATCATGAACAATCACCTCCGGTAATCCATGTAGTCTAAAAATCTGCTCCATAAACTGATTGGCCACTTGAGAGGCAGTAAACTGGATCTTGGTTGGAATAAAATGGGATGCCTTGGTGAGTCTATCTACCACCACATATATACTATTCCGTCCCTTCTTGGTAGTAGGCAATTCAGTAATGAGATCCATAGTAATGTTAGTCCATTTACTTGTAGGAATAGGTAATGGCTGTAACAAACCTCCTTGCTTATGGGTATTGTCCTTATTCTGTTGTGACAAGGCATACACTGCATGACAAAGTCCTTGGCATCTTTCCATAGTCATTTCCAATAAAAGCTTTTGTTGATCCTATCATAGGTCTTGAAAACTCTTAGATGTCCAGCTAAAGGCGAAGAATGTAGTTCCTCCATAATTTTCCCTGTAAAAGAAGAGGTAGAAGGAATGACAATCTTGCCTTTCAACCAAAAAAGGCAATTTTTAAACTGATAATGCAAGTTTTCTTCCACAAGACCTTGCTATAATTTCTAAAAAATATGTCTGAATTCTTCATTCAAAAGATAAGCCTCCTGTAGTTCTTCAATCCAATCATTATGCAATTCATTCATAGTTGAAACTTTGCAAGCCCACATAGGAGAAAGACAATCAGCCATTATATTGTCTTTGCCCCTTGTATGAATGATATCAAAATCATAGTTTTGTAGTGTAGCTACCCACCGACGCTGCTTAGGAGTAAGATTGGACTGAGTAAGGAAATACTTAAGAACCCTATGATCACTATGGACTCTAAATCGACTGCCATACAAGTAATGGTGCCATTTCTTATTTGCATGCAAGATAGCCAACATCTCCTCGTCATAAACATTCATGGCCATTTCTTTATTTGTAAGTTTACGACTCTCAAAGGCAATCACCCCATGCTCCTATAACAAAATAGCCTCAATGCCATGGCCACTAGCATCACAATGTATTGTAAATTCTTGGAAGAAGTGTGGGCATACTAAGATAGGAGCTGAGGTAAGGAGTCCCCTTAATTGGCTGAAGCTACTATCTACAAGAGCATTCCAAAAGAAAGCCTCACTCTTCAACCTATTAGTCAAAGGAGCTACAATAGCTACATAATGCTTGATGAATTGGTGATAGAATCAAGATAGACCAATGAATTCTCTAAGAGAGATAGTAGTAGTGGGTGTTGGCCAATCTTTTATACATTTCACCTTCTTGGGATCAGCTTGTATCCCTTTTGCATTAACAATATGTCCCAAGTATTCCACTTCAGTCAACATGAAAGAGCATATCTTCTCCTTAGCAAAAAGCCTGTGATGTCTCAATACATCAAAAACCCTCCTCATATGTGCTAAGTGATCCTGTAAAGTCTTACTATAGATCAAAATGTCATCAAAGAACACCAAGATAAATTGAAAGAGGAAAGGCTGAAAAATCTTATTCATCAGGCTCTGGAAGGTAGCTGGAGCATTTGTAAGTCTAAATGGCATCACTAAGAAATGATAGAGCCCTCCATCTGTCCTAAAAGCAGTCTTGACTTCATCACCCTCTCGAATGCGAATCTGATGATACCGTGACCTCAAATCAATCTTCGTAAAGAATCAAGCCCCCTTGAGCTCATCAAGAAAATCATCAATCTTGGGTATTGGATACATGTTCTTCACTCTGATCTTATTAAGATCCCTGTAGTCAATGCACATTCTGAAATATCCATATTTCTTTTTTATTAAGAGAACTCGAGATGCATAAGGTGAAGAAGTTGGTTCAATGAATCCCATCTCAAGAAGTTTCTTGATTTGCTTGGCTACTTTCTCTCATTCACACTTAGATAATCTATAAGGTGGCTTATTGATTGTCTTTGAGTTGGGGCTCCAAATCAATAGGGTGATCTACTACTCTTGGGGGGCAATGAAGTAGGCGCCTCAAACAAATCCCTATACTCCTCAAGAAGAGTTGTCAAGATTAGATGGTTTGTTGAATTATTGGGCTGATCTTCCATCTCTTTATTCAAATGCAAAACAAATATTTATGAATGCCTCTTGTATTCCCTTTTGCGTTGTTGAATAGTAATAAGCTGAAAATCTGATCTACTAGGAATTTCCTGTAAATGGATGAGCTATCCATTGAGAATAAACTCCATATACAACTGTGACAAATCCATAGTGATCTTGCCTAATGTCATCAACCAATAACAACCGAGTACAATGCCTATAGGCCCCATTTCCAAAGTAATCAGGTTTACTTTTTCTTCAAAATTTTCAGCTAGTTATAAGAAACTTGTGGGCATATTTGTGTGCTGATGTCTTTTTCACCATTGGCCATTTGAACTCTAATGGGCTACTGTAAACTTTTTGGGAATACAATTCAGCTTGTCCATAATGGACTTATTCACAAAACTATGGGTACTGCCACTATCTATTAGAATGAACACAGCCTTTCCATGAATGTTACCCTCAATACGGAGTATATTAGGGCTCTTCGAACCTGTCCAAGCATCCATGGAAATAAAACAACTAGTGACACCAAGTGGCCCATGACAAGTCCCATCTGGATCAAAAGGAACACTTCTACTTGGATCAAAAGGAAAAGAGTTAGCTGGATTATAGAAATACTCTTGTCTAACTTCTTCTTCAAGATCTTCATTTTTAGCATTGAGTGCAATTGCATTAGCTTCATCCATCTCATCTTCAAGATCCTCAAAGACTAACATACTCTGAAGCCTGGCTTTGACATTTTTATATACACACTTTGAGGCATGATGAGGTGTATACTTTTTTCCACACTTGAAACATAAGCCTTTCTCCTTTCTTTCTTTGTAAAGATCCATAGGAATAGACTTAGAATTCATGTTGACTGAAATGGATTTAAGCTTGTTATTCCCATGTTTGAAGTCAACTCTAGGACTATTTGCTATCCTGAAATTACTTTGAGGTTTAGAAGCATTGAATGGTGGATAAGCTAGCATCCTTAAGCTCCCATTTGGCATATGATTACTGCCATAAATGTTACCGACTTTCCCCTGTTTAAAAACAATCCTTCGCTGTCCAAAACCAGGCTGAAATGAAGATTCTCCTCTATTTTTCCTTTCGTAGTGCTCTGCAAGCTCAATAGCCTTAAAGAGAGAAGTAGGGTTATGTGCCATGACATCAGCTAATAAAGATGGATCTAAACCATACATGTACTTGTGGAGCTTAGCCTCATCACTGATGTTTTCTATATACATGGTTAGGTTGAGAAATTGGTTAGTGTACTCTCTTACACTTAGGCCTCTTTGTTCCAAACCATACCATTTGCATGCCAATTTCTCTTTTTCAAGAGGAGAGACAAACACTTCAGCCATAAGTGCCTTGAAAGCTTCCCAATTCTCTACAAGTATGTTTTCCCTTTTTATATACCTCCACCAAGTATGGGAAAATCCCTCCAAATGCAAAGAAGTAAAATGAATCTTCATGTCATTAGTTTTGGGGAATATGTCAAAGTAACATTCCATCTTAGAGGTCCACTCCTCTAAGTCAGATGGTGAAGATGATTGACCATTAAACTTGGCTAAAATGATATTGTCCTTCAGCTCTCTTTCATGGAATGGTTGTTGTCCCAAAATAGACTGATCGTGAGGACCATGCATTGAACCCCCAAATTGAGATGGAAATCTCCCAATAGGTGGCTGAGAACCACTATACAATCTTCCCATTGGTTGAGGACCCCTAGGAAGTTGAGTATTCAGCCCAAAAGCTTGAGAGTTGGCTCCATTCAAACTGCCCAAATAGTCATCATGCCTTTGAAGTGGGACTGAAGGCTTACTATTTAAATAGACTTTCGCATTGGCTTCTTTAGATCCCATTTTCATCTGCATCCATTGGGAGAATTGAGCCATAATTTGAGCATTTGATTCCACCAACTTATCAATAGAAGCCTTTGTTTGAGTCTTTGAATCTACTAACTTCTCAATGGAAGACTTTGTTTGATCAGTAGACAAAACCATTTGCTCCATTCTTGATAGTAGGGCCTCATGACGTTCTCTATGCCTTTGTTCATGTACGTACAAGGTATCATTGATTACAATGATTTCCCCTTATTTTTGAGGCTCTTCATGGCTCTCTTGAGGTACATTATCCAACATGGAATCTCTGATTTTCTGAGCATAATCATCCCGGACCTTATTTTTACCCTTATGCCCTGTCATAATAGTGTAGTCCTGTAGTATCCCCTATCAAAAAAATGGCTATAACATTTGCTAGGGAACTCTGATTTCAAAAATTATTAGTTCAAATCGAAGCCAGTAATGCCCTCTTTAAGATGAGCTATAGCACACTATAACAAATTTAGGACAAAAAATTCTACAACTCAATCTTTGAGTCTGAAGTGTCTAGGCCTGCACCTTGTTTTGACCCTAGAAGGTACAATAGTAACCCCAAATGGATATCAAAATCTGTAGAAGGTTGAGTAGGACCTATGGATACCTTGTTGTATCTACACATGTACTTTAGTAATGAAGGGTGTATCTACAACAACCTGTAAATGCCTTCTAGTGCCCTGTAAAATCCCTGTTTTACCCTGTTTTGGTCCTAAAGATACTTGAGTATTTGGAAACTCTTTAATCTTCAATTCTCCACTTATTGTAACTATGTGAGAGATAAAACAGCATGACAGGCTCCCTATACGGGCTCCGAATCAGTAGGAGGTGAGCAAAGTTCCCCCCGAATTGGTTGGTTGCACCCCTTCGGGATCTTTGATAGTGAGGGAGGTCACCTCTCTTTTGTCCCACTATCTCCCTCGGCATCCACCTTTTTCCTCAATGGATATATCAACATGGAAATGGCATTCTATTCTAATCAACCAGTCTGAAATGCATTGCTAAAATATTCATTTAGTCCCTTTCATGAGATGCAATTGAATGAGATCTGGAAAATTTGGATAAGGAAAGGGTCTTACCAATGCAATTTAGTGACTCACTGATTGCTCTAGTACTTACCATTTTACAATATTTTAGCTTGGGCAAAAGAATTCAACCAACAATTCAAGGTTATGCATCAAACTTGGCAAATGATACCTATGATGAAGTTATGATTGAATCAATACTAAAATTCAGTGGAATAGTCTCACATTAATGGAAATAACATTAATTTCCGATCTATTGATCAATTCAGAGAATTAATTGATCAATAATCTCTCATCAACAAGTGGAAAAGCATTAGCAAGTGTATTATTGAGAGATTTTAGAGATTAAGAAAGAGAAATACATTGATTAAGCTTGAAGAGGATGATAGATGCCAGCTCCAATCCCATTGATGGAATAATTCTTCAAAATCCACCATTAATCCACCATGAAGTTTAAAATGTCAACTAAATTAGTCAATATGAGCTCCAATATGCTCAAATCTAGGAAGAATCAATACCCAAGGCTTGCTTGAACACTTGAATACCAAATATTAAAGCCTCTTGAAGAAAAGCCCCAAAATAAACCTTCAATATGAGCTCCAATGTCCTCCACAGGCTGAAATCTCTACAATTTCTTCAATCTTGAAGTCTATTTGACTTGTACATGGTACTAGAGAAGCCTTGGAGGTCGGAGAAGTCCAAAATTTGAAGAAATTTGAGCTTCCAAGTTTGTGGCTATGGCTGCCCTATCGTATTTTAGGGTTTTGAACAAAGGAGATGAAGATTATAGTTCATCTCTTAGTAGAAGTTGCTGAATATGTACCTGATGAAGTACTTCAAAGCATGCAAAAATCTATAGAAGATCTAGAGCATATTAGGAAGAGGATTAGATCAGGAAAACCAACGCATTTTTTGGTGCAAATTTTGGGTTGCATACTGCTCCATCTTATGCATCAACCACCTCACCAGGGTACTCAACTTGAAGCACAGAGGATAAAGAATCATTGCCCCTTGGTTTGGCTGTGAGCAATGATCAATTAATGAAGGATTTCTTGGCAACCGCCATTGAAGCTTTAGCCAAAAGCTTGGAAGAGAGAGAATAGAAGCTCCCTTTTGAAAAGTAACTGGATTTTAACCCCAAACTAAGCCCAGTTAACTCTCCTTTAGCCTAGTTACCTCCAGTTTTGCATGAAATTTTATGAGGAACTGCTACTTTAGCCTCCTGCTGCCATATCCAGCCTTGAAGATCTCTAGATGTAGTCTCTTACTAATTGTAGATGGTCTGCAACACTCCACTAGTCACTGTCTTGTCCAATACTTGTTTGAAATTGATGTTGATGGAGGAAAGTAGGACTAAAAATAGAAGAAAAATGGATCAAAGACCAATGCCTTGATACCACTTGCCAAAGAGAGAACTAGAGAGAGAGAAAGAGGAGAGAGAATATTGTAGAAGAGAGAGAAATACTGCAAGAAGAGAGAGAAAGAGAGTGACAAGGAGAGAGAAAGACTAGAATTGAAGAGAGAAAGATAGGAAAGAGAAAGAAGCCATAGAAGCTGTGAGTAAGATGGGAGAGAAGGACAGTAATTGTATTAATGTGTCAAAAAGAAATGAAAAACATGTCCTCTCCTTTTATACCAATGTGAGTGTGACATGGCATAACATCAATATTATTTTTATACTAAATCCTTATTCTTCCCAGCTTCTTACATTGAAGATCCATTTTAGGCTTTTGTGGTTGGTGATGAGGATGATGAATGTATGACCAAATAGATAATGGCACTACAATCTAAGAGCATGAATGACTTTAAAAAGCTCTAGATCATGTGTAGCATAGGTCTTCTTGTAAGATTTGAGTTTTTGAGAAGAATATGTTACAGTTCATCCTTCTTGGGAAAATAAACAATCAAATACAATAGTTCTAGCATTGATAATGACTTTGAATTCTTTACAGAAGTTAGGGAGCTGTAACATTGGAGTCGTAGTAAGTCATTCCTTTAGCTTATCAAAGATTTTATACTTTATAGGAGTTCATATTATCTTAGTTTGATTCTTGAGAATTTCATTCAAAGGAATGGCAATAAGGGTCTAATCCTTGATGAAAATGTAATACATCTTATGAGCCCTAGGAATCCTTGAATTTCTTAGACAATTTAGGGAGATGGCTACTCTTGAACATCCTTAAGTTTTGTAGGATTGATTAAGATTCTCTTGGCTAATATAATGAGCACTAGATACTCAATCTTGTTTTTTGAAGAAGGTGCATTTTCTCTACTTTGCATAGAGCTTATTTTCCCTCAAGGTATCAAGGATGAATCTAAGGTGGTTTAGATGATCTTGCTCTTCTTTGGAATAGGACAGGATGTCATCAAAGAATACGATTTGAAAATACCATCAAGGTACGATTTGAAAATATCCTAGACTAATCTATTGAAAGTAGCCAATTCATTACTCAACCCAAAGGATATCAAGTAAATTTAAAATGGCTATACATCATGTTAAAAGTAGTTTCTTAAAATATCATTGTCCTTAATTGCGATCTAGTAGTAGCCTTTCCTTAGGTCAAATTTTGAAAATAGCTTTACTTAATATGCAAAAAATGCATCGCCAAGGTCACCTTCTTCCTCATATTTATAAAATCTAGGACATGCTTCAAAGAATGAATCATTCAAATCATTGAATTCATGGATTGCATAATCAAGATATTTATCTTTCCCTACTGTTAAGATCATTAAGCAGCCTAGGGTAGTATCTTCTAATGTGGATAACCAATGGATAATATTGCTATCAGAATCATTATCCGATGATAAATTTAAAGCATATTCACGAATAACCACTTGTTTTTCTTGATGAGGCTAATGTACCATATTCACATCTACTTTTTCTACTCTTGATGCTTGTTTTGTCTTAAATAACTAGACATAAGGCCATTCATTATCGGTCTTCTCTAATTCTGAATCATAAAATTCACTATTGGACTTCTTATCCATTTCACTAACCACTTCCTCTCCTAACTCTCTCAAAAATCCCTTTGAGATAAATTATATTTCAACCCTATCATTTGGAGGACTAATCACAATGAAACCTTTATACCAGTCGTGATTGCATCTCGCTTAACCAAGGTCTTCGACCTAACAACACAAAATATGAAGAGATATTTGACAATGAGCAAATTGCTAGGTAATTCACATGAAATTCTAGTCCAACAATTATAGATTTCACATTACAAAGTAACCCCAAAGGAGTCACTTTCCTTTGATCAACCACATGTAAGGGTAAGTTCTAGATTCTTCACGTACCCTAATTCTTCCATCGTTTCTTCTATCTTTAAATTGATTGCTAAACCACCATCCAATTGTACTTCATTCAATAAGTGTCCATTGATGGTAGTGTTTATAACTAGTACTCTTGGATCCACAAATAAATCTATAATTTTTACTTCCTTAGTTGTTCTCCTTTTGGATACATTTGCACTTACCTTGGAAGCGTTAGTCTTGATCCTTTTCATTCTTTGCTGAACTAGCTTATGATAAAGTTGGCTTGGGCATGCAGGTGCTATTTTGAGCAATTTCCTCATTTAATTTTTAGGATTATTTCCTCCATGTGGCTCCTGTATAGAGAGATCATAAGCTTTTTTCACCACTTTTGCTTACTCTTTGCTACCTTCTTTTGGCAGTCTAAGTCTTTCGAGAACAGGAGCTATCTCTACTTGAAGCTTAGGATTTTCCAAGGGCATGGGTAATAACAAATGATCAAAAGAGTGTTGAGGAGAATCCAACTTAGGTAGCTCCACCTTAGGATCTACATTCCTAGATTTATGCTTCATAGCTCCTTTTGATTGTGGACTCTCTTCCTCTAGGCCTTGCTCTTTTTGTTACTACCTTTGTGCTCTAGTAATGACACCAATCATGGGGTTAGCTTGAAAGTTCATGCTACGGGGTATGAATTTAGACCTAACCTCAATCTCCTGCCTTGTTGTTTCTACTTCCAGTAAATTTGCAGTAGATGTTGAAGGTTAACTGGAGACCTTTTTACCTTTTTCATTAGTTTTGTTAACCTCCTGCTCAGGACAATTTTATTTGTAATGCCCTTCTCTACTATACCTCCTACAAAGAGAAGTATAGTCTTGATTTTTACAAGCATCTGGATAATATGTAGATATACGACCTTCTTGCTAGCATTGATAACAAACTACCGATCCTCTAGGTCTCTCTTATCCACTTTGCCCCATTGGATTGCAAAAATTACCATTGTTTCTCCTAAAATGAGAATTTCTTCCTCGTTTTCCATCAATATTGTAATTGTTTCATGGCCATTGGAGGTCTCTTTTGGGTAGGCAATCCATGAGGCCTAAAAGGTTGATTGGGTTGCCCAATCTCAAAAGTAATGTTGTTGTGATACATATAATTGTAATTTCTTTGTATTTAATGAGCCTGTTGCTATTCTTGGTCTATTTTATGCCAACAATTTGTGTGCACATGCCCTATTTTAAGACAAAAGGTACAAAATGGAGGATGCTCACGCATTAATCTTGAAGATGTTGGGCACCCAATATCCACATGAGCGTACTCATGACACTTACTACACCAAATATTTGATCTAGGTGGATTTGAAGTCCAACTGCTCGAAGGTGGTTGTGCATTAGTAGCTTGTGTTGTTATCAAATAAACTTCTTTTAAGGGTGCTTCGACCACACCCATTATTTCATCTTTTAATTTTTCGAGGGATTTTGCAATAATTTCTACTACTTTAGCTTCATCTAGAGTAGACGGAGTTTAAGGCATAGATGGCATGCCTATCTACATCATATAAGCTAGATTTGAAGTTTATTGATTTAAAGGTTCACTTGATACATTAGAACTTATAGTTGCAAATGGATTTAGGGGAGTGGCCACATAAGACACATCTTTAGGTATCCCACTTGAAGTACTATTGGGATATTCAACTTGAGGTTCCTTGAATAGATTCTTTTGTCATTGTTGGCTGAGTTGCACTTCTTCCCACCATCTAGCATGTGTTCTAGCATTTGCCAATGTAGTTGGTCTTTGTAGCTAACATGTTGATGGACTTAAGGATTAAGCCAGTTGATAAACTTACGCTTTTGCATAGGCTCATTAGGGGTCAGGTTGAGCTTTCAAATAATCATTTCCATCCACTGGATGTAATGCTCAATACTTTCAACTACTCCTTGGGATAAATAGTCCAATTAAAGAGCTAACTGATATTGGAAACCTTGCCACTAAAACTTCTCTAAGAATGCTCTTAATAAGGTAGCATAAGTCTCCTTATTTGCGCATTGATATTCCTATACCATCTAGCTACTTCATCTTTTAGCGTTGCTAGAAAAATATGCAACTTTTGATCATCCTCCACTCTCTCATTTGCTTCACAAGCCACCTAGAACCTTTGCATGTGAGCATTGGAATCTTCATCCCATAGTCCCCCAAATTGGGTAAAATTAGCTAGTCTTATGAAATTATGAGCCATTATTTCTCTAGATAACCACCCTAGCTTGAAATCTGGAGTAGAATCAACCACATAGGATCCTTGGGCTCCTTGAATAGGAATTTCAACCCTAGATCAACTACATCTTGAAACGAATCTCGTTGGTGGGGGGGAATTCTAAATAAGAACCATAATCCTAAATCTGCCAAGTAATGCACCATCCATGAAGCCCTCTCACTAGCTCTCTAAATAATTGGCGAAATTCGAAATTCGACTCTAAATCCCAATCAATGGATGGTGCGTTACTTCATAATGTAGCATTATCTTCACTTTCTATACTTTCGCTACTTTGTCTACTTCTCTTTTTAGCGAGACTACTAGTACTTGAGACAACTCGGTTCCATTGATATGAATCTTTTTCGCTTTCTTGTGATGGGGTTCTATCAAATGATATGTAAGAAACAAGTGGCTTCACATTTAAGATTGATGCAACCTCTATTCTCAAATTCAACAAAGCATTCGATAGATATATGGAAGGCCTAGAGATTGAGGGGTTTGTCCGTTATAGTGATGTAATGGAAGCTACCAATGCGCCTAGAAGAACTTTGAAAACAAGGTTTAGCCTTATTGATGAGGAATTCAAGAAGTGGGAAGCAAATTTCCATTTTCATCAAAATCAGCATCAATGTCTTCTTGTATAGAAGGATGTCGGATTTTTTGTATATCTTCAATATTGTATATGGATAGTTGTTCTTCAGATACAATACAAGAGAAGAAGATAGAGGATACTGCAAGCAAAGATAAAGAGGTTGAAGAGAAGGGAAAAATGTTTCACGATGTAACATTTTCGAATCTAAAAATACACATTGTTCATATGAATCTCCTCTTAGAGGCCAAAAAAAATTAGGATAATAGCAAATTTTTTTAATATTCCCCTTATCCCCCCCAGCCAACTGTCGTGCTGGAGGGGTGGGGAATAGTAGGTATGATCAAGCTCCTTGATGGAGCTTGCAGGGGGAAAGATCTCATGTGATACGATGCGTGGGGGATGAAGGATTCCCTCCCCTCCCCTATTTAAGTCTATGCCATGGGGGGAGATCTAGGGTGTGCAGGCTGAGAGGATACTGCTGAGAGGGCTGCTGTGGAGCAAGACGAGACACCGCCTAGTCACCATTGCAGGTGCTGCTGCAGTCCACCCTGCCCACATTGCCGCCAACAGCTCAGAAGGGAAGTGTGGTGTGGTGAGTGAAGGAGGGGAAGACTCCTGACACTGTCGTGAGAGGGAGAGGTGGAGCTGACACGCTGTTGCTGCCAGTCATAACCCACGTGCTTCTTTCTAGAAGCTTCTAAAGCTTCTAAGGGGGGGCTCTATAAGCCCCCTTTCCTCCCCTGATTTTCCTTGAAGGGCCTTCATGTGGTCCATAATCCCCTTTTTCCCCCATACAAGATTCCTTCTTTAAGCCCCGTTTTTTTCCCCCCACACAAAATCCACTGTTAAGGGTCTTCACACCTTTTTCCCCCATACAAAACCCCTCGTAAGGGTCTTTTACACCTTTTATTTTCCCTGTTCCTATGGGTCTTTAAAAGGCCATTAAGCCCTTTTCTGTGGCTTTAATGGGCCTTACTCGCGGAGGATTTTAAAAACACCCCCTTCCCGGGATTTGAACCCTTCTAGTGGATTTCTCCCCTCCACATAAATATGCCTTCAAAGGTCTTTTTATACCCTTTGCCCCCTTTTCCCAATCCGTTAAAAGTCCATTTAATACCGCTTTCTTGTGGGTCCTATCCGAGGCCTTTAAAAAGGGGTCATTAAGCTTGTCACCTTGGATTTTTTTCAATCTCCCAATGAGCCCGAGTGCTAAACCCCTTTCCGTGTATTCAATTCGCACCGAACCTTCTACAAAAGGAAGGAAAAACATTCATAAGGGACGGGTGAATTACAAAGGGGGTTTCGCAAAGCCGCATCCAAGACGGAAGGGCCGCATTCGCGATGGCTCCTAAGAAAGCCCAAGGCGCAACCGCAGGAGGATCATCTCCTAGCATCCACGTGGACATTTCACCACAAGTCTAGGTTTTTCTTCCTAATTTTTATTTTATGTTGTTATAATTCAATCATGCGTGGATAATTTTTGGAGATAGGATGCATTTTTTGTCTTAAATACTTTGGTTAATTTTGAAAGAATTAGCTCACGAGACAGAAGAGTTTGGCCATTAATATTTTCAATAAAAGGAACTAAATAAAGTGAGCAAAAAATTGATATGCATTTCTAACAAGTAGTTTTATGCATTGCAATAAATTGAAATTTGATTAATGTCCATATTTACAAAACGGGATTATGAAAGTACACTCTGATTAAGCATGAAAGGGATAAACCTCATATTGCATTATTGAACATCTTTTTCAAAATAATTCCTAAAGAAAGTTGCTAGAAACCGTAGAAAATTGCTAGGTTGCATGAAGAAGATTTTACTCTAGGCAAGTGACCTAAAAACTTAAATCAACGAAAGAGTGTGTAAGTTTTGCATATGACAAATTCATTTGGAAATGAAAGTGGTAAAAGGCTGCAAGTTTTAGCATGAATCGTTTTCGATGATTAATTGGAATTAGGCTATAACCTAACCTATGCTTGATCTCAAACCGAAAAGTTAGAGTTTCAAAATCAACTTACGCGTAGACAATGAGTCATGTGATTATGGAAATGATAGTGTAATTACCTTCAAGAATAGACAAGTTGGCTTAAACCTAAACACCTTAAAACCGTGAAGGGACTCATTTAGGAAGAGTTAATTCAATTCCAGAGAACTAACTAGGATTTAACACATGACCTAGTCGCTCGTATTGCCAAGGCTGAAACTCCTATACCCTAAAGACTTGCCCACATTTATGGAATGTAGGGACATTGGAACATACTTGAGAAGTGATCTAGGGTTTTTTCCTAAGAATATCTCACTAAAAAGATGGAACTTGGAACCCTAGGACCGACAATGTCGGCCTTATGCAATCAGGAACAAATTGTTATATCTAATCATGACACCGTGATTAGAAGACATCGATGATGGATAGAATAGTCCCATAGTTTGATGCGACACTTGTGCAACAAGTTGCAGAGTCGCATGATCTTGTGATTGGATCACAAGGGAATGGCCAATTCCTCAGAATGAGGTTGGCAGATTCTTACGCAAGTTATCTTGCAAGAGGATGAATAATCGTCCTAATATAGTATCTTTCTTGGGTAAAGATAATTGCTTGGAAGCAAAAGACCAACCAATAAATTGGAATAACATATCAACTTAAGGTATTGATCAAGTAGGGTATGCCCTAACCCAGGATATAGGGGATCTTGCCAAGTCGGAAGTAATCCCAGATGGAGTGTTGGATGCATTTGGAAAGAGGGATTCACTCCTTAGCAGTTGGCCAACAATAACGACCAATGGAAATGATTGTGCTTAATATTACAGATTTAAGAGCATTGTTTTGCTTTGTTTGAACAAAGAATTAAAGGATAAAAGGATATCTAATGCTTTAGGTTGAAGGCCTGAAGGGAGAGGCAGCTTCAGTTTCCCCCAACTGCCTCCCTGACCCGAACCAACGGGGTTGTTAATCACGCCGGGAAAGTGGACCAAACCCACCTTGAGAGGTCTCTCCATTGAGCACTACTTGGAGTAGGAGGACACTTGGGTGCCAGGGGGGGCTCTCGCTGTAAATCCCTCACCTTTTGGGCCCTGCACAAGAGGCTAACGTGACTCAAAATTGGATCTTGAGGCATGCATACTAGTGTACGGGTAGAATCTTGGATTAGTAATCCTTGTGGATTGCTGGATAGCCTTTGGGCGGATTATGGATAAGCCTACGGGCTGGACTTTATGTATTTCAAAGATAAATATGATAACCTGTTAAAAAGGAACTTGTTTGACATTGCTTTTCTATGTCAAGTGCTATGATTACGTGAAGGAACCAGTGCCTAATGGGCTAATTAAGGCAGCTTATTGATACATGTCTAAGTAAATGTTTTAGGTAATTAAATAACTAAAACAACCTAAGGAAAGTGCGGTGGATGTGGCCATAGGTCCGTCCTACGGATGGGTGGTTCCAGTTGGCCGGGAACTTTTCTCAATCAAGATGGACAGCAGGAAGATCGTTCATAGAACACGAACAACAAGAGCGTTGACCTAGAGTTATAACTAATCTCGATTTACGCTGTTTTAGGGAAATGGAATGGGACTATGCCTTATGGCAGAGAGGTTGAGCTTCGCATCCCTCTCGTTTTCCATTCTCCTTGAACCAAGTGCAGTGTGAATCCGCTTTGGACCTAGCGTTTCTGCGTAAAGTAGTTCGCTCGGGTTCGACGCTAGTTGCCGTTAGGAAATGACCAATAGGGAAAACCCAAATTCAGGTCGGTCCTAAGTGGATCGGCCGGAATACTTCTGCTACATGGTAGTCAAGGAAAGTCCTAGATCGCAAATCCTGTAATATTCCATGGGAGTGGCGGGCGGAGCTTTCTAGACATCCTTTCCAATGGACTACTAAGGCGTGTCTTGAAGATAACAGGTGGACATGTTACACAGGAGAATATTGAGAACCAATTAGTGCAAGGATTTGATGTTTCTTTATTTAAAAGTGAGAACATTACAAAAGTGGAAGAAAAGGAGATAGAGTTGAGTGGAGAGATTGAAATAGGTCATCTTGAATGTGTCTCAATATTTCCCAGTTATCTCATGAAAAAAAGGAGATAGGTATTTCCAAATGATATGCAAAACCTTTTTTATCTCAGAGAAGATTATTACTTAGCAATCCTTGCAGCATGGGGTCAAAATGATAAGAATTTTTACGTTATGAATAGGAATTGCTAGCAAGTATTGATGTTGAGGGAGAGAATTTTCAAGATAGCTCTATAGCCTTGCATGCATGTATTATATTGTAATCATGAGAAACCTAGAAGCCTTGTAAGAGCTTTAGTACAAAGTATGGGCCATGCTACATCCTCTGAGAAACTACTATGAAGTACCAAAAATGAATTAGGATCAATCCTAGCTAAGTAGTGGCCAAGTGCAATGTCTTTCAATGTACTACCACCAGCTCTCGATCCTTTGCCACATCCCAAGAAGTTATCTGAATCAGCAATCTCCAACTACAAATAACACCCATACCAAATGAGCGTGGAACTCAAACCTACCAATGTGTAAAAGCAAATTCGAAATAATCTTACCACTTGGTTTTCATCATACTCCAATTTAACTGGATTCAATAAATTTATTGATGATGTCTTGTTGGTATTTATCAATTCTTTAACGTACTCAAAAAAAAGAAGCCCATCCCGGCTTTGAAGCAAAGGAAGCTACTAAGGCCCTAGCCCCGGTTCTTGTAAGAAGAAGAGGGGTTTGTCTAAACCCTTCCCACTCGATTTTCCCCATAAACCCATCTCTCATTTTTCCCCCCACACTCCCTCTCCACAAAGATCTTTATCCTGAGAACTTCTATGAAAGGAAGGAGAAGTTCATAAGTCCCCATTTCCACAAAGCCCATAAAACCATTCTTGGCTGGAATTTCAAGGAGAAGATTCTCTCAAGCCTCCGTTTTCTCAAGGCTTTCGCAAGAACATTCTCACGAATCCCTCTTTTCCAAAAGAAAGAAGGCTCAAGCTCCAAACCCTAAGGCCTTCCAAAGCCCAATTCGGCAAGTCGGTACTTCGATCAAGGAAGCCGTACCTCAAAGGGAATTGCATGTACGAGGGAGACGGGCCAAGATCATAAGATTGCGGCCAAGACAAGAAGGCCAAATTCACGATGGCCCCTAAAAAGGCACAAGGCACAATTGTAGGAGGATCATCTCCTAATATTGATGTGGATATTTCACCGAACCCACAAGTCCAGGTTTTCTTCCTATTTTTGATTTACGTCAAAATATTGCAATTATGCATGGTTAATTCATGGAATTAGGATGCAGTTTTGCAATTGAAATACATTGGCTATTTTAAAGGAAGTAACTCACGATCGAAGATCGGTCATTTGTATTTTTCAATGAAATGAACAAAATATGTCTATGCATTTTTAGCAAGTTGCTTCTGTGCATTGCAAAGTAACGAATCTAGAATAACTAATGACTATCATTACAAAGTCGAGATTATTGTAGTACACCTTCGATTATGCATGGAAATATTAAATCGCATGTCGCATTACTAGACAAATATTTCTTCGTAATGATTCATTACGAAAGTTGCTAACAACTGTAGGAATTTTCTAAGCATGGAAATGATTCTAGAGTTGCATGAAGTAGGTTAACTCTAGCTTCAATTGGCATAAATATCATTTAACTTCGTAGTAGTTATGAAAGGTTACATAATTCCCATTCGTCGTACAAATAAATTCAGTCAAAAACATAGTTAGGGAAAGGCTACATGGTTCGTTTTAACCTAAAACCCTAAAAGCTTGGTGGCATGAATCGTGAATGCATGTCCTAGTAGGATCAATGGAAGTTATGAGAATTTTAACATGTGCTTTGATCTTAACAAGAAAAGTTAGGGTTTGTAAATCTAATCATACGTAGAGGCAATAAATCGTGTGCTTACGAGAATGGTATCATAGTGCAACTAGTTTTTCCCCTCTTTGATCAAGACAATATCTTTAGGAATAGACAAGTAAATTGGTTTACCCTAAACACCTAAACTGCAAAGGATTCGCTTGGGATGGTTAAATCGATACAATATACTCCAAGTGCTAACTAGGGTTTAGCACGTTAAGGACTTGATCTAGTTGCACTTATCTCCAAGTCGAAACTCTCATACCCTAAAGTCCTGCCCACATTCACGGAATGTAGGGACAATTGGACATACTTGCAAGAAATGAATTAGGGTTTCTGCCCTAAAGATCACTCGTTAAAAAGATGAAACTCAGATTGAGTTGGAACCCCTAGGACCGACGATGTCGGTCTAGTGCAATCAGGAATGGATTGGATATGAAGACACCCTAGCCCTATTTCCTATCTAATCATTATTCCGTGATGAGAAGACGCCGTTCGATGGGTAAAATAGTCCCACTAATTATATGCAACACTTGTGCAATAAGTTGCAATGTCACATGATCTTGTGGTTTGATCACAAGAGAATGGCCAATTCCTCCGAATGAGATTGGCAGATTCTTGCGCAAGTTTATCTTGTAAGAGGATGAGTAGTCGTCCTAATATAGCACCTTTCTTGGAAAAAGTGACCAAGATAAGGGAATTAGATATTTTCTTGGAAGCAAAGGACCAACCAATAATTTGGGGCAAAATATTTACTGTTAATAGAACTTAAGGTATTGGTTAAGTTGGGTTAATAGGGTAATGGCCCTAACCCAAGGACATAAGGGTTAACAAACAAACCCTTGGGGATCTTGCCTAGTTGCAATTGATCCTGGATCGAATGCTGGATGCATTCGGAGAGAAGGATTCACTCCTTAGCAGTTGGCCAAATAACGACCACTGGAAATGATTGTACTTGTAACAATTTAGAGAGCACTGTTTGCTTTTTTTTCTCAATGAAGTAAAGGATGAAAATATATCTAATACTTCAGGTTGAAGGCCTGAAGGGAGAGGCAGCCTCAGTTACCCCTGACTGTCTTCCTGACCCTAATCAAGGGGGTTGTTAGCCGCACCAGGAAGATGGACTGAACCCGCCGCGTGAGGTCTCTCCATTGAGCGCTACTTGGAGCATGATGTAATATTTCTGTTGAAAAATATTACAAGCCTGCGTGAATCTCATGCAAGGACAATTCTGGCATCGAAGTTAGGGATGGTGTGAACTTTAACGATACACGACATATCATGAGTCTCCATTGGCCAAACGAGACCAAGGAGTAAGACACCCGCATATCTACGTGTGAATCTCCTCTTGGGAGGAGGTCAAGAGGATAATGTAATATTTTTTGAAATTTTTTTTCTTACTTTCCCCCAGCCGAAGCGTGGCTGAGGGAAGGGGATGGGCTGAGATAGAAACCTTGAGAGGTGGAGGGGAGAAGAGCCATGCGGGCCACCACGTGGGAGGAAGCCCTCACCCCCCCTTCCTATAAATACCCCCCTCTAAGGGGTGAAGAAAGGAAGTAGTGAGGCTGTCAAAGAGGAAGGGAAGCTGAGGAAATTTGAGCATGAGGAGGGAGTTGTGAAGTACAGCTGCAATAGGCTGTCGTGATTGTGTGAGGAGGGGAGCTGAGGTAGTCGTGAGAAAGGATAGAGAATAGGCGGACAAAAATGTGAGAAGGGGGAGGAAGGTCATCGCCAGACTAGGAGTGGTTGATGCTGCTGCAATCCGTGGAGCCGCCAGCGACAGAATCGGTGCCGCATGGCTCATAAGGCCACCGCCTGAAGCCAGACGCCACTAGCTGCCAAATCCGCTGGTCTTCCCCTTCGCCCACGTGGTCTTGCATCACGTCTAAAAGCTTCCTGGATGCTTCTAAGGGGCCCTTTTTAAAGCCCCTTCCTATGGACTTTCATAAGTCCCTTTCCACACAGTTTTTATAACTCCCTCGGGATTTAAGCACCCCTTCCCGTGGAAATCCCCACTCAAGTTCTTATTATTCCCAGGTTTCTTAAAAACCCTTTTCTATTGCCCTTCTCAAGCATTTTTTTTTCAACCTCAGAATTAAGCCTTTCCCCCCTTGCATCCCCCATAAAGCCCATATTAGCCCGGGTTTTTAAACCCCCTTCTCGTGGATTCGCACTAGCCAATTTTAAAACCCTTTTCCTTCGGCCCTATAAAGCGGTTTTTACAAACCCGGGATTTAAGCCCTCTTTGCCCCCCTTGCATACTACAAAGCTATTTTTCTCCTTTCCATGGATTCCCACACTAGCCGGTTTTAAGCCCCCTTTTCCCATTTCAACTCCCACAAGCCATTTTACCCTGGGGTTTTTCTTAAGGCCCCTTTTCGTGAAGATCAATTGTATTCCCGAAACTTCTACGAAAAGAAGGGGAGTTCATAAGTTCCCATTTCCAAAGCCGAAATTCTGTAAGAAGGTGCATTGGTCAAGGAAAGCCTATTTCCACAAGTCCAGGTGTTTTTCCTAATTTTGATTTACGTCAAAATATTGCAATTGTGCATGGATAATTTATGGAATTAGGATGCACTTTGGCTATTTTAAAGGAAATAACTCACAATCGAAGAATCGATCATTTGTATTTATCAAAGAAATGAATGAAAGAAGGATATAAGATGTATATGCATTCTTAGAAAGTTGTTTCTATACATTGCAAAGTATCGAATCTAGATAAACTAATGACCATCTTTACAAGTCAAAATTATTGTAGTACACTTCGATTATGCATGGAAAAATTAAATCGCATGTCGCATTATTAGACATCTCTTCTTCACAATGATTCATTAAAGAAGGTTGCTAACAACGGTAGGAATTTGCAAGGCATGGAAATGATTCTAGGGCTGCATGAAGTAGGTTAAACTCTAGTTAATTAGCATTAATCTCAATCAACTATGTAAGTAGTTAGGGAAAGGTTGTGTAATGCTCATTCAGTGTACGGATATTTCATTCAGAATTGAAGTTAGGGAAAGACTACATGGTTCGTTTTAACATAAAACCCTAAAATCTTAGTGGCATGAATCGTGAATGCATCAATGGAAATTATGACCGTAACTTAACATACGCTTTGATCTCAACTAGAAAAGTTAGGAGTTGTAAATCTAATCATACGTAGGCAATGAATTGTGTATGGTATCGTAATGCAACTAGTTTTTCTCTTTGATCAAGACAATATCTTCATGAATAGAAAAGTACATTGTTTTACCCTAGACACCTAAACCACAAACAACTCACTTAGGAATGGTTAAATCAATGAAACATATCCCAAGTGCTAACTAAGGTTTAGCACGTTGAGGACGTGACCTAGTCGCACTTATTGCCAAGTTGAAACTCGTATACCCTAAAGACCTACCCACATTCACGGAATGTAGGGAAAATAGGTCATACTTGCAAGAATTGATCTAGGGTTTCTACCCTAAGGATTGCTCGATTAAAAAGATGAAACTTGGGTTGAGTTAGAGCCCTAGGACCGATGGATTCAGCCTAGTGAAATCGGAAATGAATTAGATATAAAGACATCCTAAACCCTCTTCTTATCCAATCATGATTCTGTGATTAGAAGACCCGTTGAATGGGTGAAATAGTCCCTTGGTTTAGATGTGACACTTGTGCAACAAATTGCAGAGTCGCATGATCTTGTGGTTTGATATGGCCCTAACCCAAGCACATTGCACCTGCCACAACCAGGCTATGCTCGCCAAGCTGAAGCTCACCAGCAAAGCCAGGATTTGGTGGAAGTAATGGTACACAGATAAAGGGATCGTGGAATGATCTGTTACTTGGGAAAAGCTAAAGAAAGCTGTGCAAGGAAGATACTTACCACCTGCGTATCGTACGCAAAAAATGAATGAGTTCTACAAGCTGAAACAGCTGGGACTCACTCTTGACGCATACTACTCAAAATTCTTCTCACTTTTGAAGTATGCGCCTCAGATGGACATGACACAGCAAGTGTCAAAATTTTGTGCTGGCTTAAATCCACCAGTGAATACCTGCCTCGAATCTATGCGCCCAACAGATCTAAAGGATGCACTCATTCGAGCTCCGCCCATATTTCAGGAGGTGTAGGCTAGGCCAAGAAGTAACAAAACTTGGTCTTATAATGAACAGAACAGAGGAGCATATAGACCCCAAGTGAAAAGAGTTCAAGATCAAAACCGGGGACAAAGAAAGAGAGAAAGCACTAATAATGCCAACAGCTTTTTCCCTACCAAAAGCAATGGCCAAAATCTCTGTTGTTTCCATTGCAACGAGCCCAATCATTTCAAGAGGCAATGTCCCAAGTTTGGAGGAGGACATCGTCAAGCACCTTTCCAAGAAATTGGCCATGGCCAGGGAGCCGCTACCTGAGGCAGAGGAAGAACCGCTTGTGTTGCCAACAGGGAAATGTGTAAAGAAGAAGATCCCGACCAGGAAGCAGAGTTTGAAAGGGTGACATTCCATGCCGCTCTTCACAAGAAAGGCCCGAATCGCCAGTTTTCGGTGATTCAGACACCATCAAAACTATCAAGGTAAAGGTTTCAAGACTTTGATTGATTGTGGCAGTACACATTCCTTTATCTCACTAGCTTGTGCAAGAAGATTAGGAATAGCCATAGTAGAAGCACCTACCTTGCTTGTGGAATTAGCAAATGGTCGTGAGGTCACTTGTACCAAGTAAACTGCTAAGGTGGAATTCTTTCTAGGAGGAAAGACGACTTCGGTCAAATTCAGAGTCATGAACCTAGGTATCCATGAGTGTCTACTCGAAATGGATTGGCTTAAACCTAATGACGCCCTCATTCATTGTGGAAAGGGCCCAGTTTCCTTTGGGAACTCTCAAGGGGAATTGGTCACAACTCAAGGTGAGGCTGGAAAGCCAAAAATTCAATTGGCCAAAGTATCTCGAATTAGAAAGGGAGTTAGAAAGGGACTACATGTCTACTTAATTAACCTCAATAAGTTAGATCAGAAGGAGGAGTCTAGTGAAGAACCTTCATGGCTAAAGGAATACGCGGACATATTTCCTGAAGAGTTAACAAAACTCCCGCCTCAAAGAGAAGTGGATCATGAGATTAAGCTAGTGCCAGGAGCTGTGCCAATTGCAAAGAGACCTTATAGAATGTCCATCCCGGAAGCAATTGAGCTAAAGGAACAACTCAAGAAACTACTAGATTAGGGCTACATCCGTCCTAGCAATTCACCATGGGGAGCTCCAGTACTGTTCTCGAAAAAGAAAGATGGAACGCTTTGACTGTGTATTGATTACAGAGGGTTGAATCAATCAACTGTCAAGAACAAGTACCCTATTCCTAGAATAGATGAGATTTTTGATCGTCTTCAAGGTGCGAAGATATTCTCCAAGATTGATCTCAGATCTGGTTACTATTAGATAAGGATCAAGAAAGAAGATATCCCAAAGACATCCTTCAACACAAGATATGGACACTTTGAGTTCCTAGTTATGTCATTTGGGCTCACGAATGCGCCTGCCACCTTCAACAGGTTAATGCAGGATATCTTTAGGCTATATCTTGATGACTTCGTACTCCTCTTCTTCGATGATACCTTATTTTATTCCAAACAGAAAGAAGATCATGAAACCCAACTTCGGATTGTCCTTGAGACAATGAGGGCACACAAGTTGTATGCAAAGATGAAGAAGTGTGCATTCTTCAAGCGTGAGATTGAATATCTAGGATTCATCGTATCAGTAGAAGGAATCTCAGTGGATCTGGCCAAAGTCAGAGATGTTCTAGAATGGCCAATACCAACAATTGTCAAAGAAATACGCAATTTTCTTGGATTGACAGGTTGATATAGGATCTTCATCAAAAACTATGCTTTCATTGCAGCACCTCTAATGGACTTATTGAAGAAGCAAACATCCATTGCATGGTCAACTGCCACACAATCTAGCTTTGATATATTAAAGCAAAGTTTGGTATCAGCACATATACTGAAACTCCCGGACCTCAGTAAGGAGTTCGAGGCAGTAACTAATGCTAGCATGCTTGCTTTAGGATGTGTGCTCATGCAAGAAGGTCATCGTGTCGCATACTCTTCAAGGAAATTGAAGAGCCATGAGAAGAATTATGCTACCCATGATCTAAAACTGTTAGCTATCATCCATGCTCTAAAGCTTTGGAGACACTACCTGTTGGGTAACAAGTTTACTCTAGTGACGGATCATAAAACCCTCAAGTGGATCTTTACCCAGAACGAGCTCAACATGAGGCAATGTCTGTGGATTGAAGTGCTAGAGAAATATGATTTTGAAATCAAATACCGACCTGGAAAGGAGAATGTAGTTTCCGATGCACTCAGTTGCAAGGCATTCCTTAATTCTCTAATCTTGCAAAATCCATGAACAGCTAGATCTCTAGCCACGAAGGTATTCATGCCAAACAACCCAATACTTGAGCTATCTAAAGAAGAAGCATGCCATGATCCAGCCTATCAAAATATTCTAAGGGAGATCCCTATCACGGAACAGGACCAAAAGCTACAAGTTAAGTATCATGAATTCTCTATCAATAGTGGACTTGTCTACTATAGAAGGAGATTATGTATACTGGCAAGCCAGTCACTTAAGCAAAAGATACTGTGAGAAGCTCATGATTCCCCTTTCTCAAGACATCCTGGCTATGCCAAGACTCTCAATGCAGTTAGAAAGAGCTACTATTGGGAGAGGCTTAAAGGTGACGTTCTCAAATATGTCACTGAGTGTTTGTCTTGTCAACGTATCAAAGCCGAACACGTCAAAATGCCTGGAAAGTTGCAACCACTTGACATTCCCCAAATAAAATGGAAATTCATCAGTATGGAATTTGTTGTTGGCCTACCCGAGTTCAGGGAGGATACAACTCCATCATGGTTGTGGTTGACATGCTTACTAAGGTTGCACACCTTATTCCAGTTAAGACAAACTATAAAGCCTCAGACATTACAAGGTTGTTTATCAAGGAGATATTCAAGCTACATGGGTTGCCTAGAAGAATCATTAGTGATCGTGATTCTCTCTTTACATCACACTTCTAGAGAGCTATTTTTGAAGCCATTGGGACTCAACTCTATTTTAGTACAGCCTACCATCCCCAAACTGATGACCAAACGGAGTGAATCAATCAAGTCATCGAGGATATGCTAAGGGTACACTGCTACCATGAACCAAAAAGGTGGATTCAATACTTGCCTTTGGTTGAATTTGCCTACAATGCTTCTTACCAATAGAGCATTCAGATGACCCGTTTTCAAGCATTGTATGGTCATGACTGTCGAAGTCCCCTAAACTTCTCAGATCCAACCTTGAGGGTTGAAGCTTTAAGGTAGATGTTGGAAGAGATGGATGACCAAATAAAGTCAATAAGACAGAACATCCAAGACGCGAAGGATAGACAAAGGCATACGCGGATTTGAAGTGTCAAGGTAGAACCTTCGAGGAAGGAGACATGGTCTTCATTCGCATACACCCAAAGAAGAGTTCCCTATCCTTAGGAGATTGCAAGAAGCTAAGTCCAAGGTATTGTGGACCATACAAGATTCTCAAATGCCTAGGACCTAATGCTTATAGACTGCAACTCCCTAAGAACTTAAAGGTTCATAATGTATTCCAGATCAGCCTACTGAAGAAGTATATACCTAATCCTAGCCATGTACTTGATGACCAACAAGTTGTAATGCCTAACCAAGGAGTCCTTGAGCTACGGTGTGACAGGATCTTAGATTTTAGGGAGAGACAACTGAGATCCAAAACCTTGAGAGAATGCCTCATCCAGTGGAAAGATTATCCCAAGGAGGATCCCACTTGGATGGATGAAAGCACTCTCAACCATCAATATCCCCAGTTTATCTCGAGATGAGGACATCTCGATTCCTCCAAGGGGGAGAGAATGTAATATTTCCGTTGAAAAATATTACTAGTCTGCCTTTCCACACCCCGCGTGAAACTCATGCAAAGGTCAATTCTGGCATTGGAGTTATCGGCAGTGCAATCTATAAACCATACCGAGGAATCATGACTTCTCCATTGGCAAATCGGGATCAAAGTTGAAAACCCGCATAACCGCAGGTGAACACCCTCTTGGGAGGATGTCAAGAGGATAATGATAGATTTATTGCAAAAAATTTTAATTACCTTCCCCCAACCGAAGCGTGGTTGAGAGAAGGGGATGGGCTATAATGGGAAACTGAGAGGTGGAGGGGAAGATGCCGTGCAAGGGGGCCACATGGGGGAGGGAGCCCTCTCCCCTCTTCTCCTATATATACACCCTCTAAGGGGGATGGTGGAAAAAAAAAAGAGGAGGGAGAGCTACGACGCTGCCATTGCAAGTGTGGAGGAGGAAGAAGCTGCAAAAATTGCTACGCCGTGACAAGGAGAGGGAGCCGCCAGCCCCCGTGCCAATATGGTAAAGAGGGGAGAGCTGCGGGATCCGTGCGCGGAGGGAGAAGGAGTTGCTGTAGTCCGTTGAGCCGCCGTGCTGGAGGGGGACGCTAGTTTTCACGCTGCCACCTGTGGCTCGTTAGCCATCGCTAGCAGCCGACTAGATTTTCTACCGCCATCTTAGGGACCCCCCCACACTCCTCATCAGTACCACCCCTTCCCTCTTCCCCATGGATATCATCCTTTTCCCCCCTCCACGTAACTACATCCCTCCCTCTTCCAGGTAGACCTGCACACGCCCCCCAAAAGCTTCTTTGAAACTTCTAAGGAGGCTTCTTTAAGCCCCCTTCCTATTGGGATCCACCACAAGTCCCTATAAAGCCCATTTTACCCCAGGTTCTTAAAGCCCCTTCCCGTGGAGTCCCCATAAGCCCATTTTAACCCTGGTTTTAAAGCCCTTCCCATTAGTTTCTCAATAAGCCCATCTCAGCTTTGAAGCAAAGGAAGCTACTAAGGCCCTAGCCTCGGTTCTTATAAGAAGAAGAGGGGTTTCTCTAAACCCTTCCCACTCGATTTTCCCCATAAACCCATCTCTAATTTTTCCCCCCCACACTCCCTCTCCACAAAGATCTTTATCCCCAGAACTTCTATGAAAGGAAGGAGAAGTTCATAAGTCCCCATTTCCGCAAAGCCCATAAAACCATTCCTGGCTAGAATTTCAAGGAGAAGAATCTCTCAAGCCTCTGTTTCCGCAAGGCTATCGCAAGAAGCCTCTCACGAATCCCTCTTTTCCGAAAGAAAGAAGGCCCAAGATCCAAACCCTAAGGCCTTCCAAAGCCCAATTCAGCAAGTCGGTACTTCGGTCAAGGAAGCCGTACCTCAAAGGGAATCGCGCGTACGAGGGAGACAAGCCAAGATCATAAGACTGTGGCCAATACAAGAAGGTCAAATCCACGATGGCCCCTAAAAAGGCACAAGGCACAACCGCAGGAGGATCATCTCCTAATATTCATGTGGATATTTCATGGAACCCACAAGTCCAGGTTTTCTTCCTATTTTTTATTTACGTCGAAACATTCCAATTATGCATGGTTAATTCATGGAATTAGGATGCACTTTTGTGATTGAAATACATTCACTATTTTAAAGGAAGTAACTCACGATCGACGATCGGTCATTTGTATTTTTCAATGGAATGAATGAAAGATATCTATGCATTTTTAGCAAGTTTCTTCTGTGCATTGCAAAGTAACGAATCTAGAATCACTAATGACTATCATTACAAAGTTGAGATTATTGTAGTATACCTTCGATTATGCATGGAAAGATTAAATCACATGTCACATTATTAGACAAATCTTTCCTCGTAATGATTCATTAAGAAAGTTGCTAACAACCGTAGGAATTTGCTAAGCATAGAAATGATTCTAGAGTTGCATGAAGTAGGTTAACTCTAGCTTCAATTGGCATAAATATCATTTAATTGCGTAGTAGTTAGGAAAGGTTGCATAATGCCCATTCGTCGTACGAATAAATTCAATCAAAAACATAGTTAGGGAAAGGCAGCATGGTTCGTTTTAACCTAAAACCCTAAAAGCTTAGTGGCATGAATCGTGAATGCATGTCCTAGTAGGATCAATGGAAGTTATGCAAATTTTAACATGTGCTTTGATCTTAACAAGAAAAGTTAGGGTTTGTAAATCTGATCATACGTAGAGGCAATAAATCGTGTACTTATGAGAATGGTATCGTAGTGCAACTAGTTTTTCCCCTCTTTGATCAAGACATATCTTTAGGAATAGACAAGTAAATTGGTTTACCCTAAACACCTAAACTGCAAAGGATTCGCTTAGGATGGTTGAATTGATATAATATACTCCAAGTGCTAACTAGGGTTTAGCACGTTAAGGACTTGACCTAGTCGCACTTATTGCCAAGTCGAAACTCTCATATCCTAAAGTCCTACCCACATTCACGGAATGTAGGGACAATTGGACGTACTTGCAAGAAACGAATTAGGGTTTTTGCCCTAAAGATCACTCATTAAAAAGATGAAACTCAGATTGAGTTGGAATCCCTAGGACCCACGATGTCGGTCTAGTGCCATCGGGAATGGATTGGATATGAAGACACCCTAACCCTGTTTCCTATCTAATCATGATTCCGTGATTAGAAGACACAGTTTGATGGGTAAAATAGTCCCATGGATTAGATACGACACTTGTGCAACAAGTTGCAACGTCGCATGATCTTGTGGTTTGATCACAAGAGAATGGCCAATTCATCGGAAAGAGATTGGCAGATTCTTGCACAAGTTTATCTTGCAAGAGGATGAGTAGTCGTCCTGATATAGCACCTTTCTTGGAAAAAGTGACCAAGATAAGGGAATTAGATATTTGCTTGGAATCAAAGGACCAACCAATAATTTGGAGCAAAATATTTACTCTTAATAGAACTTAAGGTATTGGTTAAGTTGGGTTAATAGGGTAGCAGCCCTAACCCAAGGACATAAGGGTTAACAAACAAACCCTTGGGGATCTTGCCTAGTTGCAATTGATCCCGAATCGAATGCTGGATGCATTAGGAGAGAAGGATTCACTCCTTAGCAGTTGGCCAAATAACGACCACTGGAAATGATTGTGCTTGTAACAATTTAGAGAGCACTGTTTGCTTTGTTTGCTCAATGAACTAAAGGATGAAAATATATCTAAATACTTCAGTTGAAGGCCTGAAGGGAGAGGCAGCCTCAGTTACCCCTGATTGTCTGCCTGACCCTAACCAAGGGGGTTGTTAGCTGCGCTAGGAAGGTGGACCGAACCTGCAGCGTGAGGTCTCTTTGTTTAGCGCTACTTGGAGCAGGAGGACGCTTGGGTGCTAGGGGGTTTTGACTTTAAATCCCTCGCTTTCCAAGCCTACACAAGAGGCCAATGTGACTTGGATTGGAGCTCAAGGCCCGCATACTACTCTACGGGCAGAATCTTGGATTAGTAATTCCGGTGGATTGCTCGATAGCCTTCAAGCGGATTATGGATAAGCCTATGGGCTCGACTTTATGAATGTATTCCAAAGATAAATATGATAACCTGTTGAAAAGGAACTTGTTTGACACTGCTTTTCTATGTCAAGTGGTAAGATTACATGAAGGAACTGGTGCCTAACGGGCTAATTAAGGAAGCTGCTTGATGCATGGCCAACTAAATGTGGTAGGTAATTAGACAACTAAAACAACTTGAGGAAAGTGCGGTGGATGTGGCCATGGGTCCATCCTATGGATAGGTGGTCCCGGTTGGTCGGGAACTTTTCTCAATCATGAAGGACAACAAGGAGATCTTCTTAAAGGAAATGAATAGCAAGGGCGCTAACCTAGAGTCTAGGTTATAATAATCCCGATTTACGCTGTTTTAGGGAAACGGAATGGGACTATGCCTTATGGCAGAGAGGTCGAGCCTTGCATCCCTCTCTTTCCCATTCTCCTTGAACCAAGTGCTTCGTGAATCCGCTTTGGCCATGGCATTTCTGCGTAAAGTAGTTTGCTTAGGGTTTGACGCTAGTTGCCGTTTAGGAAATGACCATTAGGGAAAACCTTGATTCAGGTGGGTCCTAAGTGGAAATGGCCAGAATACTTCTGCTATGTAGTAGACGCGAAAAATCTTAGATCGCAAACCCCCTGACATTCCATGGGAGTGCCGGGCGGAGCTTTCTAGACCTCCTTTCCGATGGACTACTAAGACGTGTCCTGACGGGAATAAGTGGACACATTACAAAAATTGAAGTCTCCATTAGAGGAGAAACCAAAAAGATCAATAAATCTTTATGAAGACAGTTTTCCTTAAGAAGATCAAAACCCTAAGGTATGAAAGATAATTCTAAGATATCCATTGTGGTTTATATTAGAGTATGTTATACACTATACATAAATATTATTAGATATTTATCTACTAATATCTTACACTATTGTGGTTTATTGTGTAGATAGAAATTCAAGATGCAGACAACTTTCTTGGAAGAGCCAAGGGCTCAAGGCCATTGAAGCTTGGAAAAATTCAAGGCCTTGGTCATTATATTGGAAGCTTAAATAATCAAACAGTTGCAATTTATCATAGCAGGTTGTCAAGCTCTCCAAGGTTTCCAATGATGGATTTGAAAGATATCTCCAAGGTGATTGGATCCCAATCAATAAGGTTCATACAAGATAATTTTTAAAGGAGAAGGAAGAACCTACAAGAGTTTTTAGCTTCATGCTCGAGTATAGTAGATCTAGGGCATGATACTTTGGAGTTCTTGGCTCCTATTTGCTCTCCCCTATAGGAGATGCAAAGAAATTGAAGCTCCTTCCAGGACATAGAAAACAAGAGTTCCTAAAATGTAGAGGTCTCGTTGACTGGGATGAAACAAAATATTTCTCTAGAGGACCTAGTGGTGAATTGCTCGAAACTAAAGACTCTTTTGCATCCATACCATTATATGATGGGTGCCGAGTATCTTGCCTAGACACACTTCTTGTACTCCTAAGTATGCAAGCAAAATATGGGTGGAGCAATGCGAGTGTGACCGAGTTGTTCAGCTACCTTGTAGGTACACTTTGTTGATTTCTTTTTGTCACTATCATTAAAAACATTTGTGCTTTTTCAAGGTTTTTTATGATTTTTTTTCAAGTTATTGAAGTATCATATATTACCACTTGCAAATACCATATCTGAGTCTCGTGATGATGCACGACATGTTTTACGAAAGCTTGGCATGGACTATAACAACATCCATCAATGTATCAATGATTATATACTGTTTCAAGGAGACTATGAGACTATGGAGACATGTCCAAAGTGTGGTGCTCATAGGTATCGACAGGACTTGCAAGGGAAAACCATCACTCAAAAAGTTCTTAGACACTTTGAGCTTATCCCCTGCATAAACCACATGTTTCGTACATCTAGCATGGCGAGCTTGACAATGTGGCATGTGCAGAATAGGTCCACAGATGGAGTTCAACAAATTTCAACGGATTTATGCGTAGGGAGTCACATTGACTCTACCTTCATAGGCTTTTCCCGAGAGCCAAGGAATCCTCGGCTCGGTCTTGCTATGGATGGCATGAACCCATTCGGTTTTCGCTCAACTTCTTATAGTGTGTGGCCTATAGTCCTTGTCAACTACAATATCCCTCCATGGCTTTCTACGAAGAAAGGACACCTCATCCTTAGCTTCCTTGTTCCCAGCCACTACAAAGTCAAAAATATGGACATGTATCTTTGTCCATTAGTCGATGAGCTTAAGGTTTTGTGGGAGGAGGGGGTCACCATGCAAGATATGAGCGTGCGATGGTCGACAGTCTGCCAATATTCAAGCCATTATCATGTGGACCATGCATGAATTTTCGAGAGAGGGCTCAGGTAAGTAGGCTTCCATTCTCATTGATAATATCTATCATAGCTCGTTTAAGTTTGTATTCACTAGATAGAGGTATTGGGACAGGTTTAGTTACCTGAGGTTATCATGCATGTCCATTGTGTGGGCCATAGTTAGACTCCCGAAGGTCACGAACCATGAAGAAGATAGTATATCAAGGACACGCCACTTTCTTGCCAGAGGGTCATGAACTTAGGGAAGGTTTTCTTGCACGACCTCTAGCACGTATGAATGCCCAAAGCTAGTACGAGCTTAAAATGGTCCACACGGAGTCACATCCAAACAGAATGCGATGGTTCCTAGTTTTCTATGAGTTGCCTTATTGGACCCACTTACAGATCAACCATTTGTTGGATCCCATGCATATTTTCAAGAATGTGGGAAACTTACTATGGGACCACATCACAAAAAAGAGACACACTATAGGGGCACAAATGGATTTGAAGGAGGTAGGCAAGATGGAGGCGCTTTGGCCGCAATCAAGTGCTGATGGTCACTTGCAGTTACCTCGTGCTCCTTGGGCTTTGTCCACTAAAGAAGAGTGCATTGTGAAGCAAATAGTCAAGTCTCTCTGCACTCTGATAGGTATGATGTGTTCTCTCAGGTCTGCATTTTCTAAAGATGACCAATTATCAGGGCTAAAATCCCATGATTGGCATAAGATATGTCAAGTTTGTACTACGAATGGATTGTAAGTGGCCTACATATTTTGATATTTGGAGTATAGTCATTATTCATAATGCTTCCTCATTTGTGGCAGTTTGTACTATCGATCGTGATCGTAGGATGCCTTACTCCAGAAATACGCTAGGCGATTTACATGTCAACTTTAGTGCAATAGATCTCACAGAAGGAGATTAAGACATCCTCTATTGAATCTGCAAGGTGGGGAGCAGTGGAGACGGTCTATCTCTTTGAGAAATACCTGCCTACCAACATATTCACGATACAAATCCACCTTCTTCTGCATCTTGTAGATGAAGTGGAGATAACTGGACCTGCCCATATGCAATGGATGTTCTTCTTGGAGTGCTTCATGAAAACCTTGAAAGGCTTTGTGCAACAACGAGCTTGGCTAGAAGGTAGCACGGCTGAAGGTTTGTTGGAGTCAGGGGCGTTAGTGCATATTTCACAATGCCTACCAATGGTGGATTCAGACAACAATATGGTATGGTCGCCCGCTGAAGGACAATGATAGACTGACTGGAGATGTGGTGATTGGAAATGGGGTAGAAAAAAGAATAGATGTTGCAATGGAGGAGAAAGTGAATCACTTTTGTATGTTGCACCATGCCTTTATGGAGAAGTGGCTCCCTAAGTACTAGCAAGGTAGAAAAGATAGAGAGGAAGCACGATCTCAATTTCGACGTAGTATGTGCCATCGAGAGATTCGATATATTGAGTGCATGGAGGAGATGCCACAGTTTATGTCAACGCGACGGTTGCATGGAGCTTTGACTGCAACGTCTCGCGAAGGGGCTGAGGTCTCAACCGAGGAGTGGGAATTCTCGAGGGGATGTAGTCCAAAGGTGATGATGTGTTTAGGGTTTGTCGTATCTATATTTTATATGTGACAACTAATTGAGTGTTTCAATGTATATTATAAAATATATAGTGCGACATCATCGCATATATGACAATTCCGCGTGGAGTTTATTGACAAAATGCGCTCGACAACAGATTATGGTATTATGGCAAAGTTCGAGTAAGAGAGCCGACGATGAGCAATGGATCCAAACACAGTTATAGATGAGATGGAGTATTTTGAAAACTTACAAAGTATTATCACGGTGGATTATCGTAGCTTCTCCATGATCCTATTCAATGTGCAATGGTTCAAAGTGGTACTTGAAGGAGATAGAGCAACAATTCGATGAGGTCCATATGGATTTCTCGAAATAGATTCCAAAAAAAAAAGGACGGATTTACACAACACGTTTGTGTTTCCAGCCCATTGTGAGCAAGTGCATAAACTCATGTTTTTTTTAATTGTATTACGACATGGTACATGTCACAATAGTTAAAACTCTCTTGTACGTGATTGTGAACAGGTAATTTTCTATCCAAACCCTTGACAATCTCGATGGTGGTACGTTATACCTTAAGCTCCCCAAAGTGCGAGAGTATATGATTAAAGCCATGTTCTGAGCATAGATAAGGACAATCTGGCAAAGTTCGAGTAAGAGAGCCGACGATGAGCAACGGATCCAAACACAGTTATAGATGAGATGGAGTATTTTGAAAATTTGCAAAGTATTATCACGGTGGATTATCGTAGCTTCTCCATGATCCTATTCAATGTGCAGTGGTTCAAAGTGGTACTTGAAGGAGATAGAGCAACAATTCGATGAGGTCCATATGGATTTCTCGAAATAGATTCCGAAAAAAAATGGATGGATTTACACAACACGTTTGTGTTTCCAGCCCATTGTGAGCAAGTGCATGAACTCATGTTTTTTTTAATTGTATTACGACATGGTACATGTCACAATAGTTAAAACTCTCTTGTACGTGATTGTGAACAGGTAATTTTCTATCCAAACCTTTGATAATCTCGATGGTGGTACGTTATACCTTCAGCTCCCCGAAGTGCGAGAGTATATGATTAAAGCCATGTTTTGAGCATAGATAAGGACAATGTGCAAATAGAGGGGTCGATATTGCAAGGGGTGGAAGCCACTAAAAGCTTGGAGCATGTAGAGGAGCCAGCATCGGGTATGAAAATACAAGAGTCCAAGAATTCTTTAAGAATGAGGTGGACTCATCCTTTTGTGGTGATATGTCTATCGACCTTCCACTATATGCGGAGTTGTGTCAGGAGATTGACATGGGACCATAAGGTACTTCATACTTAGAACATCCATCTACTCAATGTTAGAAGACGGGCATAGAAACCCACTATAAGCAAGGGAGTATAAGGGCAGATGAGTGTGAATAGCCCTAGGGGCAGGGGAAACCCTAATCCTAGCTGGAAAAGGGCTATAAAAACAGCCTATGGGTCATTATCAATGTGTGAGAGAGTGTACCCAAGTTGTACTCTAAGCAACTTAGTAAGCAAGATTTCATTCTTGTACTTTGAGCTCTCTTCTCCCTCTTGTGCACACATTCTACTGCTGCAAACTCTGATTCTCAACATGGTATCAGAGCCATGTCTGATCTCCTCAGCTTCTCTTAGCATCAGTCACTAAGTGCACATGAGCTGTCATTTTCTTCATCCTATCCTTCCTTCCTCCATAGCTGCCTGCAACCTACCTCCATTGGAGGACTTGGGGAGGACAAAGGAGGCCATATCTCCCTCTACTTTCTTCTGAGGAACTCTTTCTCATCTCAGGGCACAGCTGGCTATTACCACAGACCATGAAATAAGGCGCATAGAAGGACATCATTGCATGGATTTCAAAAATGGTGCAGTTTGGGCAGGCGCATATCTCGTGCTAAAACGCAGGCTGTAGAAGGTGCAATCCTAGCCACCACCATAGGGCTTTGATAGCCCCCCAAGTGGGCTATCCTCAGCTAAGAGGGCTCTGAGAAATTCTTCCTCTGCTGGCTGCTACAAGCCAAACCCTAACTGTGTTTTTTTGGGCAGCCATAGCCAACAAGCTCCAAGCTTGACATTTTGGCATTTTTACACTCTGAGCCTCATTAACACTGATTCTAATCACTAAAGCAGAGTCTCTGAATCCTATTCCAGAGTCTAAAGCTCTTGGGCATGCTCAGCGAACATCACCAAGCATCGAAAAGCCGACTTCCAACCGGGTTCCATTCAAGCACTTCACTAAGCTTGACAATAGTGTTCTTTTAACACTAATCATAAGTCATCAGGTTAATTGCTTGCTGGGCATTCATTAAAACCTAGTGAGTTTTTTATTCCTCTTCATATATTTTTGTAAGGTTATGTGTAAAATTAACACATAGACCATTATGCACAAGAAGTGTATTGCATACCGTGAGTGACTTTGTCTCAAGTACATTGGTGAGTGAAATCAATAGCATGAGTTTCATCATACTCTCCTCGAAATCATCAGCTAACAAGCATTGAGATAATAGACAAACTGTGTCCAACACAAGCTTCATCCACTAAGCCGTATTAGAAGGAGGAGCCTGAAGTCCAGTCTAGGTTTACTTCATTAAAACCTAAAAAGACTATTAAAACACGGAAGAAGCTTGCATATAAGAAAGGACCACCAAAGTCATACTTTGAAATATTACACTTATATGATTTTCAGCCTTTCTCTTCATTGCAACTTTGACTTCACTTTGTCTAATTTTCTTCCGCATTCAGTTAAAAGCTTGTAAGGGACTAGACACTGCCCTTGTCCTAACAAGTGGTAAGACCTTCCCAATGACCACAACATATGATGATTTCTGTCCTCAAATTAGAAAGTTTGATGGTAAGGATTTCCATCCATGGCAGGTACTTATAAAATACAAAATAATGGAGAGAGGGTATTGGCCTCTTATTCAAGACAGTAGAGTTATAAAATCTGCAAATATGATTGATATAGAGGATGACCAACGTGCTCAAGCAATCATAATGCTACACTTAGATGAATCCCTGATTCATCATGTTGATTAACTAAACACTGCTAAAGAAAAATGGGATCAGCTTGAAAAGCTCTATGGAGCCACTGGCAAAAATACTAAAATCTTCCTTAAAATTGAATTCTTTAGCTTGGAATATCGTTTAGGAGAAGATTTGGGAAAATTCATTTCTCATATGAAGGGACTTATGGCAGAGCTTGCTTCTGTACAAGCTCCAATACTTGAAGAAGATGCTATTGCTATTCTCCTAAAAGCTGTAAAACAGGTGTTTCCTACTCTTATAACCACTCTCACCAACATTCCAGATCCTACTTTGGCAAGTACCATTCAATCCAGTTTGGATGAAGAAAATAGGAACCACAAAGAAAGCAGCAAGAGTCAGGCAACTTCAAATTCCCGTGAACAAGTATTGGTTCATACAGTTCTCACTAAATGTTCTTTCTGTAAGAAAAAAGGACATCTTGTAAACAACTGCTGGAAGAAGTATCCCGAGAAGATGAAATGTAACAAATGCAAGAAGACAGGGCATATCACAAGTAAATGCTCCAACACTCCTGAAATACCCAAAGAATTGGTGGGCAACTATGTCTCCAATTCATTTGAAGATCGATTGTTTTGACTATTTAAATCATTTACCTAAAACAACCTTGTAAGCATGATTTATAAAGGCATCCCAAAAAGGGGGGAATCTCTTACATGTCTTATAATCCAATGCCACCCTGACATTGAGGGGGGGTGTTAGAAGACAGGCATAGAAACCCACTATAAGCAAGGGAGTATAAGGGCAAATGAGTGTGAATAGCCCTAGGGGCAGGGAAAACCCTAACCCTAGTTGGGAAAAGGCTATATAAACAGCCTATGGGTCACTATCAATGTGTGAGAGAGTGTACCCAAGTTGTACTCTAAGCAACTTAGTAAGCAAGATTTCATTCTTGTACTTTGAGCTCTCTTCTCCCTCTTGTGCACACATTCTATTGCTGCAAACTCTGATTCTCAACACTCAATTTGTTGACGAATCGCTTATAAGGGTACATAAGATATGCATTTTAAGTAAGATCATTTTTTTAAGATTTATATTACCGTGCTTTATATGACTTATATTGATTATTTTAACATCAATTTTTGTCTGTGCAGGTGACCTTTGTGGATATTTAGGTCAGTCAAGGGATGAGCAACGAGGAGCTACATGAGATCTTCACGTATATGTCTTGAGATTAGATGGCAAGATTCAGAGATATGGCAGACCAGGAGCTATCTTAAACACCATCAGGCCATTCTATTAGATCTACTTCGGTGTGCTCTGATGCTTCAGTTTCCAGCAGATGGGGTTGATGCTCCAGACTTGTGCTAGATGGAGGAAGTGGTTCAGGGGGATGCTACGGAGACCTGGATGTAGTGAGCCCACGGTTGGCTCAGGATACACGTGCTACTCCTCGCTCTCATGGCAGTTCCAGAGAGCGTGGCTTAGGTGGTTGTTGTGAAGGTACTGATGCAGTGTCTCCATCTCATCATTCTGCTGGAGTTGCGTCACCTGTAGGATTTGTCAGGCATGTAGGGACTTGTACTCCAGTCACTCTAGCTTTTGCTCAGTGGTCTGCAGGTGGCACCCCTATGGGTGCTACTTCGAGAGATACTACCCACGTAGGTACACCAGATGTACATGGGTCTCTTGGATATAACCAGGAGCATAGTCGGAGGTGGGAGAGGACATATCTTAGGCGTACCCCAAAGGGGTATGGATACCTTGTAGATAATAGGACAAGAGCCATCAGCATGAATGATGAGGAGAGGAGGGTGATGGCTCGTATGAGAGAGTTGTGCCAACAAGTTTTTTGGCACAACATCTTGGATCATTGGAAGAATATACCAGAGGTGAGCAAGGACTACATAGTAGCATCCTTGCATGAGGAGTTTTCGGTACTAGCCGCAGTAGATAGGTTTTCCACAAGCTGGTTGATGGAGTGCATGCATGCAAACATGTCACACAATCGATTGGATGCACGCACGGCACTTAAGAGTGGGGCTTCAAAGCTCAAGTGGCTAGACAAGGACGACTGATGACAAATCAGGGAGGAGGCTACAGATTCTCCAGAACATTGGAGACAGCAGTGCGAGGTGGCAAGGGTACGACTAGAGGCTAGAGTGGTCCATCATCTTGGGAGTGGCGACCACATGACATATTTGGAGGACTTTGTAAGTTTTTCCTTTGTTCTACTTGCTTATTTTTTTGCAATATCCCTTGTACTGACAATCGTGTTTCTAACAGTTGTATTTTGTTTTCTTTGCAACACTCCATTACAAACCGTGATCCCACTGGCCTAGAGACTCGATATACAGAGAGGCATAGTCTCACTGCATTGATCGATTGATTGTATGGACACGGCGGCCCTGTAAGTCACTCATCTTTCTTGTCCATAGTCACTAAGTTTAATTAAAATGCATTATTGTATGGTGGACTGATGTGTAGTTGTTTCTTTTTTTGCAGAGTCTGTTCGATGCCCCTTTGCGGCAGGACGAGATTTCGGATGGTGAGGATCTATAGCTCGCCCTTCGATCCCTAGAGCTCACATACTCTTCTTTTTTGGTCACGTGATTGTGTAGACATTTTGTATGCAGTAGTAGTATCTTGCCATAATTGTACCGGTTGCTTTCATTACACAATCATGTATTTATTTCATGTATCAGTGTTATGATTCAAGTACACTTTGCTTTTATTTACACAAGCATTGTACACATCACTAAAACTACTTTGTATGGTCCAAATAAAGTACATAGTGCCTGCCTTGCCACAAATTTTTTTTCTTGTTACCATCACTATTAGCATCGCAAATTTACTGCACGCATTGCTATCAGCGTTGCAAAGCATCGTTATCAACGTCGCTATTTGCGTCAGTATCAAATGCGACGTTGATACCCACGCAAAAAGCGATGCTGACATGACGCTGATACCAATTGTTCTATGATGTCGCCAATAACGACGTTTTTTGCGACGACGGGGGCAAATTTCTTTATGAACATTTTGGTCGCTTTAAACGTCGGTATAAGGCCTATATCTTGTAGTGTATGCCTATTAAAGAGGTAACTACCTCATGGATTGTAATACCTTGGTAGGAAGGGCTAAGTAGAAAATAATTGCTTTCTTTATGCACTTGATAGTTAGAGCAGAGACCAAAAGAAATTGAGATAATAGTTACAAGATTGACGGAAACAAGGCTTTATTATAAGAAGAGAGAATCATAGACTTAGACGAAGAGTAATACAGGAAGGATATTAGGTACTTGTTTAGGATAACAATTTAGATAATAAGCATAGCATTGTTCAAAAGGTCTCAAGATGATGGTTTGGTATATATATTGTGACACATGTGCAAGATAATGCTACCCATGCTCTTAGTAAGTTGCACGGGACACGTTGAGGATTCTAATTGTAAGGAAATATATCAAAATCTTCAAAGAATGTGAGTCGAATGTATATGACATAAAAGAGGTTTCGAGCTTGTAGAATAATGATAGTTTGAAGGATGTGTAGGTTTGGAGGGGTTGGATGTCATATGATTTTATGTACATACTATGAAGGCAAATAAAAACCCATAACTTTATGCATTTGGGGATTTGTACATAGAACATGGCAAGATAAGTTATATGCAAGTTAGAGATGTTGCACATTCTTGATTCAGTGATTTAGTTATAAGAAATACAGTTAGACTCAAGAGGAGAAGGTAAATTGATGTAAGTCTACGACTAGGAGTTTGATTACATGTGATCTTCTACAGAAGTTAACTAGGAACTTAGGAGACTTATGTAGACAAATTACCATATTAGAGAATTCGGAAATCTCCCAAGTTTCACTTTCAAATAAGGAGTAAATATTTGACCAAGTGGCTAAATCTTAACCCCATATTTGAGAGTGGGACTTGGGGGGGACGGCTTATATAGTATTTAGTGAAAACCACATGGTATCCTTTGAATGCACATTATATATATGATTTCTTATGGATGGACTTGGGGGGAATCTCATATGCGATAACTCATCTCACCTATATCTCCATAACTAAGAAAGATGTATTTTTGAGACTTAAGATCCAGCTTATTATGCTTATCCTTAGAAACATGGTAGAAAGCCTCACAACCAAAGATATACAAATGATCATATGAGGGATTTCAAGCCATAATTCCTCTGCAACTTGATATCAAGAGTAGTATATGGAGACCGATTTATCAAGTATACGGAAATAGTAACTATCTTAACCCAAAAATTTTGTGGTAAGCCTACCTCACTAAGGATACTACGAACTCACTCCTGAATTTTCCCATTCATATACTTATCTGTACCATTCTAGGATGGGATGTATGGATCAATCAACTTCGGGGAAGTTACTATATGTATATCCTCTACATCATGTGCGTTCAAGGCCTATTTATAAATATCCTTATCTGAAAATTTTTCTTGAATACAACATAATCATTTTCTAATTAATTTACAAACAACCCCTTTATATTACACTCTTCTGTATGTAAAAAATGTATACAAATTGTATTTTAAAAATACCCTATCTTGAACCCACATAATGCAAACATATATTCATGAGTAACTTACCCAAGCAATCAAGTGACACTTAATATCCCTTTCATCACAAAACTACTTAGAATGCTTTAGAGATATATTTACCCCCATTATTTGACCTTAGACATTTTAGTCTATACTCAGACTGGTTCTTGACCAAAGCAAGCCAATAACCAAGACTTCCAATGTCTTCTTCATAGGATATGCCTAGACCTTATGCGTATAGTCATGAATGAAGGTATCATCCCCTAGCTTCACATAGTGTAGAGTTTTTGGATTGCATATCTCTTTGAACTACTCTCCACGAGAAGTCATGTGGGTAGAGGTACTTAAGTCTACATACCATACATCATTCTTAGATGATCCATTAGTCGTCATAGTATTCATAAAATGCTACATGACAAAATGCTACTTGAATATATTATTGTTGTTTTTACTAGTGAGAGTACCACCTTATTTTTTTTCCCATTTCTAACTTTCAAATTCCTTTTCAAACAACTCTTATATAAACAAACCTTTCCACTACTTTCTTCTACTAGACTTGAAACCACATGATAATAAGTTATCTAATATTGTTCTTGGTAATCTTCTTTGTCCATCTCAACTTGTTGATGTAAACTAGAACTTCGTTAATGAAAAAATACATGAACAACATATATACACACATATACATGTAGTGCGCATGCATATGCAAACACATATGCAAATGAATGTGTACACACATACACACACACACACACACGTACATATGCATATATGCACATATGAAAACATACATATGTGTATATGTATATGTATGCATATATATATATTTATTTATTTATTTATTTATTTATTTTTCAAGAAAATGTGCATAAAAATTTGATATGATCTTGCCAAAAGGACACTCAAATAAAACCTTCCAAAAATGAAAAGAAAGCACAAATAGCACAACAAGTTATTTTAAATGTAACGTGTCCACCTATTCGCACGTAGGACACGTCTTAGCAGCCCATCGGGAAGGGTTTCCAGAAAGCACCGCCCAGCACTCCCACGGAATATCACGGGGTTTGCAATCTAGGTCTTCATGAGTCTGCTACGAAGCGGAAGCATTCCAGCCGTTCCCACTTAGGACCAACCTAAATCAGAGTTTTCCCTAGTGGTCAAATTCTAGAACGGTAGCTAGCGTCGAACCCCAAGCAAACTACTTTACGCAGAAACGTCAGGGTCAAAGCGGATTCATGCTGCACTTGGTTCAAGGAGAATGGGAAATGAGAGGGATGCAAAGCTCGACCTCTATGCCCATAAGGCATAGTCCCATTCCGTTCCCCTAAAATAAGATAAATCGGGGTTCTAGTATCCTAGACTCTAGGTCAACGTTCCTTGCAGTTCATTTCCTTCGAGAAAATTTCCCGGCCAACTGGGACCACCCATCCGTAGGACGGACCCATGGCCACATCCACAGCACTTTCCTCGGTTTGCTTTAGTTGTCTAATTACCTACCACATTTAGTTAGACACACATGAAACAGCTTCCTTAATTAGCCAATTAGTCATTGGTTCCTTCACGTAATCTTAGCACTTGACATAGAAAAGCAGTGTCAAACAAGTTCCTTTACATCAATTGATCTTATTTATCTTTGCAATACATCATATAATCCATCCCATAGGCTAATCCATAAATCCGCTCGAAGGCAATCCATAATCCACCCAAAGGCAATCTAGAGATCCACAAGGATTACTAATCCAATATTCGGCCCATAGATTAGTATGCGGCCCTTGAGATCAAATCTCGAGTCACGTCGGCCTCTTGTACAGGACCCGGAAGGCAAGGGATTTACTGCCAGAGTCCCCCTAGCACCCAAGCATCCTCCTGCTCCAAGAAGCGCCCAACGGAGAGACCTCTCACGGTGGGTTCGGTCCATGTTCCCGACACGGCTAACAACCCCCTTAGTTAGGGTGAAGCAGACAGTCGGGGGTAACTGATGCTGCCTCTCCCTCCAGGCCTTCAACCTAAAGCATTATTTATTTTTCCATCCTTAGATTCTTTGAGCAAAGGAATACAAACAGTGCTCCTAAACTGTACAAACACAATCAATGTAGTGGTTGTTTTACTTGGCCAACTGCTATGGAGTGAATCCTTCTCTCCGAATGCATCCAGCATTCGATCCGGGATCAATTGCAACTTGGCAAGATCCCGAAGGGTTTGTTTGTTTACCCTTTCATCCTTGGGTTAGGGTCATACCCTGTTAACCCAAATTAACCAACACCTTAGGTTTCTTAAATTAAGACAGTAAATCTTGGCGACCACGTCGCTCTAACTTGATTAATCCTTTGCTTACTAGGCAAATGCATAACTTCCCTTAACTTGGCAAATGAGCCCAAGAAGGGTGATGTACCAAGATGTCTACTCATCCTCTTGCAAGTTAGACTTGCGCTAGAACCTACCAACCTGGTTCCAAGGAGTGGCAAATCTATCTTGTGATTAAACCACAAAGCTATGCGACATTGCAACTTGTTACACAAGTGTCACATCTAACTCATGGGATCATTTCACCCATCAATGGCGTTTCTTGTCAAGGAGTATGTTTAGTCAAGATGTAGGGTTTGGGGTGTCTTCTTACCCAACCCAACGCTAACCTTGCTAGGCCAATAACATTTGGGCCTAGGGTTTCTAGGCTCAATCGAAATTTTTGTATTAGGTCATTCGATTCTTAGGGTAAAAACCCTAGTTCATTATTGCATGGGCCTTTTCCTAACCCAACCATTCCATGAATGTGGGTAGGATCCCTAGCTAGCACTTTGAGGTGTTTGTTGTACTAACTAGCTATGCTTATACGAATCCCTTGAGGGTTATACCCTTATAAGTGATCAAGACAAAACCGGTCTACTTGTCTTACGACAAGAAACGATCTCTTCCTAGAGATGCTAAATTTGTTCTAAGGGTATAAATAAATAAATTCAGGATGCAACGTTCCATGTAAGTATGCAAAACGTAGACTTTTCCTTCAATGCAACTACATGGTTTGCAAATAACCCTTTCTTTTCTTGCTAAAGTCATGACAAATGAAAAATTGGCCGATAACTTGCATAAGACATACAAAGATTTACATCAAGGAATTATGCCTACAACCTTTCGCTTAATGCAATTGAGTTTCATGCTTGATAAGCCATGCAACCTTTTCTAAATGCAACTTCGATGAGTGAAATTTACGCATGACGAATAGGTAACATGCAACCCTTTTCTAGATACAATGTAGTTAAGGAAGTTCATGCAAAATGAATATTATAAGACTAATGTTGACTTAATTTGTTTTACAAGCATATGCAACATGCAAGTCCATAGTTTTATTTCCATGCTATGCAAATTTTTGGACAACATCTAACGGATGTTAACGATTTTTCCTCATGAGAATCACTACAAGGAGGTTATTGCCTAAATGCAATATTCGCTTATTCTTTCCACGGCCAAAAGATGCACTTAATAATTTCATCTTTTAACCCTAAGCAATATGCGCTTAGGCTTGTCACTTTGGAAATGCATAAAAAGGTAACATGCAACTAAGCTCGTAAGACAGATAAGTAATTTAAATTCACAACTTTGGAAATGCAAGCAAGAGCAACATGCAATTTAAAACTTGTAGGATGAATGCATAATTTCTTATTCATAATTTTCGCATGAAATTTAAGCATGCCCAATGTGGAATTAAACTTCCAAGAACCTAGGTTTGGGGACTTGCGGTGATGTCCACGTGTAAGCTTGGGTTCGAGGCTTCCACGGGTGCACCTTCTTGCGACTTTGACTTTGGAGCCATCATTGATGATTTGAACTCCACGATCTTTTACACGATCCCCGAACTTCCTCCAAGCTTTGGCGAAATAGCCTCCAAGTTTTCCTACTTCCTCCCTTGCGCAGGAATACCCTTTACGGTTGTGGGTTATAAGCAACCGTGACCAAAACTGCATGCACAAGGCTTTTGCGGCCTTATCCTTAGGAGCTTCTAAGGAGGCTTCTAAGAAGCATCTGCCTTACTGGAGAATGACGTGGAAGAAGGGGAGGGTAATGATTGGAGGGGAGATTGACGACGAAAAAGGGGGAGGGATTTTGATGATGATGGCGGGGATGGGCGACGACAACGAGCGCTGTAGGCGGTCCTCACGGTGACGTCGATAGTGGCACCCATCGTGGCATTGTAAGGCGGCATGGTGGCTACAGCACGTCCAGCAAGGCCTCCTTTCTCTCCTCCTTCGTGCCTCAACAGCACGGCAGCCTCCTCTAATCGTACCTCCCTCCTAGGCTAAGGGGGAGGTTATATAATGTAAGGGAGGGGGGAGACTCCACACAGGTGGGCCCCTCATGCCTTCTCTCTTCTCCCCATGCACTCCACCTCTACGCATTATTCTCCCACTCCCTCTCCCCCTGCCATGCATCGGGTGAGGGGAGGGATAATTATTTAAAAAAAATTGCACTAAAGTTATCCATGAACCCTTTTTCCCTTTACGTAAGGGGTGTTTTCACGTGGCTTTGTGGTCTTCGTGCCCCGGCCTTATTTTGCACGATGCGGATGGGGATTATTATCACGCGCGCAGGGTAAATACTTAGCCACCATCATTAATGGATGCGGGAGATGACTTTGCACAGCTTTTGTGCGGGCGTGTGGTGATCAAAGATCTTTAATATTTCGAACAGAAATATTACATTAAAGTACACACACATACATGTGATACATACATTACACATCCGTACAAAATATGCACACATATAAAGCGAAGAAAGATGAGAGACAAGGGGAAGAAAATAAAAAGAAAGAAAACAAAAATGGTGAGAGAGAGATGTCAAACATTTATAAGACCACACAAGTAGACACACATATGTCTTCTTATCTTATTCTTATCTATATATTATTTGAAAGTTTGGCTTAGGGAACCCAAACCAACTAGAAGACTCCCAAGATTATATGGCACAAGGAGGAGAAGTTTGGTATTCAAGAAATAAAGAGAGATTTTTCTTGAAGCGTGAGTGGGGTTTATATTTTATTCTCTATCATCTCTCTCTTTCTCTCTCTCATTTGAATATGCATGAACACACATACATACACTTTCTCTCTTTTAATTAAACATAGGACATGATCATAAAAATAATAAAGTTGAGTCTCTAGAAACTTGTATATAGCTCTCTCTCTCTCTATTCCATTTTCTTAGAGAAATGTATAAATTTTGATTTTAATTAAACATATGAAATGATATAATATTATAACATTGAACATATGTGCACAATGCATACTCTAAAAATACACACAAATGCCTTGGGGGGGGGGGGGGGGGTCACCCATGAATATATGCATATATCATGTGGGTTCAAAATAAGGGGTTTTGAAAATACCATTTTCATACAATAAGGATATCATATAAAGGGATTATTTATAAATTAAATAAATAATTTTTTTCTAATGCAACAAAAATTCACACATAAAGGTATGTACAAATGGGCCTTAAATGCACATAACATAGAGTATATGTATGCATTGAATCCCTCAAGAAAAATGCACATATATTATAAAAAGAGAGTTCAATTGCTTTTCTAATTGAACATATGAGATGAGATGATATAATAATTTCAATGGTTAAACATGTTCATGGAATATATATTTACTATAAAACCATGCGCGAATGCACATACACACACATGAATATACATACAAGCGCATATACACATTAACATACATAGAATAGAGAGAGTGAGGAGGGGAGAGAACACATATACACACTTACAAACATATACACTTACATATATACTAGACATATGTATCCACACACACACACACACATATATGCACATGTGTACACAGTATGCACATCTTTGGGGTGAATAAATATGAGGGATAAGGGGAAGAAAAGGAAACAAGAGAATACAAATGATGAGAGAAAGAGAGATGGCACACATTTAGAAAATCACATAAAGATACACATCTATGCACATATATACATACGTGTGCACACGTCCTTGAGTGCACGCACACACACGTGCGCGCACACACACACACACACGGAAGAAGAAGAACAAGAACAAGAACAATAACAATAACAATAACAATAACAATAACAATAACAACAACAACAACAATAACAATAAGAAATAGAAGCAGAAGAGAGTTAGGAGAGGGGAAAGAAAGGAGAGAGAAAAGGAGAGGAGAGAAAAATAATGAGAAGAGAGTATGCATGCTTATTTGACCACAAAAATGGACACATGGGTAAAACATAAATACACTTGCACATGTCTAATATACATATACACAGTTACATAAATTTAAGTACATGACACTATAATTAAAGTACATAGCAGAATAATATTTAGAATGAAATATAAAAATATATATAGCTAATTTATAATACAAATTTTCCAAATTGACATGGTATTATAATAGTGATTATTGATTTTAATTTTTATCTTAAAATTTTTATTTAAAATATAGTACTTCAAATCTTTGTTGATAGTCAAGTGCACTTGAATGGGTAGTAAATCTCATGGAATTAAAGGAAAAATGACCTTCTTGCTAGCATTGATAACAAATTACTGGTTCTCTAGGTCATTCTTGCCATTTCATGGCATTGGAGGTCTCTCTTGGGTAGGCAATCCATGAGGTTTTAAAGGTTTATTGGGTGGCCCAATCTCATAAGTAGTGTTGTTGTGATCCATGTAATTGCGATTTATTTGCATTACATGAGCCTGTTGCTATTCTTGGTCTATTTTATGCTAACAATTTGTGTCCACATATCATATTTTAAGACAAAAGGCACAAAATGGAGGATGATCAAGCATTAATCTTGAAGATGTTGGGCACCCAATATCCACATGAGCATACTCATGACACTTACCACACCAAATATTTGATCTACGTGGATTTGAAGTCGAACTGCTTGAAGGTGGTTATGCATTCGTAGCTTGTGTTGTTATCAATTTAATTTCTTTTAAGGGTTCTTCGACCATACCCATTATTTCATCTTTTAATTTTTCAAGGGATTTTTCAATAATGTATGCTACTTTAGCTTCATCTAGAGTAGACCGAGTCTAAGGCATAGATGGCATGTCTATCTACATCAGATAAGCTAGAATTGAAGTGTATTGATTTAAAGGTACACTTTATACATTGGAACTTGTAGTTGCAAATGGATTTAGGGGAGTGGTCACATAAGACACATTTTTAGGTATCCCACTTGAAGTACTATTGGGATATTCCACTTGAGGTTCCTTGAATAGATCCTTTTGTCATTCTTGGCTGAGTTGCACTTCTTCCCACCATCTAGCATTTGTTCTAGCATTTGCCAATGTAGTTGGTCTTTGTAGGCTAACATGTTGATGGACTTCCGGATTAAGCCAGTTGATAAACTTACACATTTGCATAGGCTCATTAGGGGTTAGGTTTAGCTTTCAAATAATAACTTCCATCCACTTGATGTAATGCTCAATACTTTCAACTACCCCTTGGGATAAATATTCCAATTAAAGAGCTAACTGATCTTGGAAACCTTGCCATTGAAACTTCTTTAAGAACGCTCTTAATAAGGTAGCATAAGTCCCCTTATTTTGAGCATTGATATTCCCATACCATCTACTACTTCATCTTTTAGCATTGCTAGAAAAATTAAGAACTTTTGATCATCCTCCACTCTCTCATTTGCTTCACAAGCCACCTCGAACCTTTGCATATGAGCATTGGAATCTTCAGCCTAAAGTCCCCCAAATTGGGTAAATTAGCTAGTCTTTTGAGATTATGAGCCATTATTTCTCTAGATAACCACTCTAGCTTGAAATCTAGAGTAGAATCAACCACATAGGATCCTTGGGCTCCTTGAATAGGAATCTCAACCCTAGATCAACTACGTCTTAAAATGGCTCTCGTTGGTCAGGGGGAATTCTAAATAAGAACCATAATCCTAAATTTGCTACTCGGTCTATCCATGAGGCCCTTTCACTAGCTCTCTAAATAATTAGAACCATAATTCTAAATCTGCTACTCGGTCTATCCATGAAGCCCTTTCACTAGCTCTCTAAATAATTGGTGAAATTCAAAATTCGTCTCTACAATCAATGGATGGTGCATTACTTCATAATGTAGCATTAGATTCACTTTCTATACGTTTGCTACTTTGTCTACTTCTCTTTTTAGCGGGACTACTAGTACTTGAGATTGCTTGGTTCCATTGATATGAATCTTCTTCAGTTTCTTGTTATGGGGTTTTATCAAATGATATGTTAGAATCAAGCGTCTTCACATTTAAGCTTGATGCAACCTCTATTCTCAAATTCAACAAAGCATTCACCCTTCCCAGTCTCTCCAACAATAAAGGCTCTTATTAAGCTACTCATTCCCTTGCACATTGGCCCTAGGCTTTAGCTTCTCTTCTCAAAATTCATCCACCACTAATTTAGTGTGGATGAATGACATACTCCGCAAATTTCTTAATGCTTGTAAAAATCAAGACTATACCCCTCTTTGTAGTAGGAGGTGTAGTAGAGAAGGGCATTACAAATAAAATTATCATGAGTAGAAGGTTAAAAAAACTAATGACAAAGGTAAACAAGTCTCCAATTAACCTTCATTATCTACTGCAAATTTAGTGGAAGTAGAAACAACAAGGCAGGAGATTGAGGTTAGGTCTAAATTCATACCCTGTAGCATGACCTTTCAGGCTATCCCCATGATTAGTGTCATTACTAGAACACAAAGGTAGTAACAAAAAGAGCAAGGCCTAGAGGAAGAGAGTCCACAATCACAAGGAGCTATGAAGGATAAATCTAAGAATGTAGATCCTAACGTGGAGCTACCTGAGTTGGATTCTCCTCAACACTCTTTTGATCATTTGTTATTACCCATGCCCTTGGAAAATCCTAAGCTTCAAGTAGGGATAGCTCTATTCCCGAAAGACTCATACCTCCAAAATAAGGTAGCAAAGAGCAAGAAAAAGTGGTGAACAAAGTCTATGATCTCTCTATACAAGAGCCACATGGAGGAAATAACCTTAAAAATTAAATGAGGAAATTACTCGAAATAGCACCTACATGCCCAAGCTAACTTTACCATAAGCTAGTTCAGCAAAGAAGGAAAAGGATCAAGACTAATGCTTCCAAGGTAAGTGCAAATGTATCCAAAAGGAGAAAAACTAAGGAAGTAAATATTGTAGATTTATTTGTGGATCTAAGAGCACCAGCTATAAACACTACCATCAATGGACACTTATTGAATGAAGTACAATTGGATGGTGGTTTAGCAATCAATTTAAAGATAGAAAAAATGATGGAAGAATTAGGGTTGAAGAATCTAGAACCTACCCATATAGTTTTACATGTGGTTGATCAAAGGAAAGTGACTCCTTTGGGATTACTTTGTAGTGTGAAATCTATAATTGTTGAATTAGAATTTTATGTGAATTACCTAGTAGTTTGCTCATTGTCAAATATCTCTTCATATTTTGTGTTGTTAGGTCGACCTTGGTTAAGTGAGATGCAATCAAGACTGGTATAAAGATTTCATTATGATTGGTCCTCCAAATGATAGGATTGAAATATAATTTATCCCAAATGGATTTTTGAGAGAGTTAGGAGAGGAAGTGGTTAGTGAAATGGATAAGAAGTCCAATAGTGAATAATATGATTCGAAATTAGAGAAGTCTGATAATGAAGGGTCTTATGCCTAGTTATTCAAGACACAACAACTAGCAAGAGCAAAAAAAGTAGAGGTGAATATGGTACATTAGCCTCATCAAGCAAAACAGGTGGGTATTTGTGAATATGCTTCAAATTTATCCTTGGATAATGATTCTGGTAGCAATGTTATCCATTGGTTATCCACATCAGAAGATGCTACCCTAGGCTGCTTAATGATCTTAGTAGCAGGGAAAGATAAATATCTTAATTGTGAAATCCATGAATTCAATGATTTGAATTATTCATTCTTTGAAGCATGTCCTAGATTTTATAAATATGACAAAGAAGGTGACCTTGGGGGTGCATTTTTTGCATATTAAGCAAAGCTATTTTCAAAAGTTGACCTAAGGCGAAGATACTACTAGATCGTGGTTAAGGACAATGATATTTTAAGAAACTACTTTTAACATGATGTATGGCCATTTTAAATTTACTTAATATCCTTTGGGTTGAGTAATTTACTGAGTAATTCACTGGCTATTTTCAATAGATTATTCTAGGATATTTTCAAATTGTACCTTGATGATATTTTCAAATCGTATTCTTTGATGACATCCTGTCCTATTCCAAAGAAGAGCAAGACCATCCAAACCACCTTAGAGTCATCCTTGATACCTTGAGGGAAAATAAGCTCTATGCAAAGTAGAGCAAATGCACCTTCTTTAAAAAAAGATTGAGTATCTAGGGCTCATTATATTAGCCAAGAGAATCTTAGTCAATCCTACAAAACTCAAGGATGTTCAAGAGTAGCCATCTCCCTAAATTGTCTAAGAAATTCAAGGATTCCTAGGGCTCATAGGATATATTACAATTTCATCAAGGATTACACCCTTATTGCCATTCCTTTGAATGAAGTTCTCAAGAATCAAACTAAGATAATATAAACTCCTATATAGTATAAAATATTTGATAAGCTAAAGGAATGACTTACTACGGCTCCCATGTTAAAGCTCCCTAACTTCTATAAAGAATTCATAGTCATTATCAATGCTAGAACTATTGCATTGGATTGTTTATTTTCCCAAGAAGGATGACCCATAACATATTCTTCTCGAAAACTCAAACCTTACAAGAAGACCTATGCTACACATGATCTAGAGCTTTTCAAAGTCATTCATGCTCTTAGATTGTAGTGCCATTATCTATTTGGTCATAGATTCATCTCATCACCAACCACAAAAGCCTAAAATGCATCTTCACTTAGTTTGATCTTAATATTAGGCAAAGAAAGTGGATACAAGTCTTAGAAGAATTAGACTTGAAGATTTGATATTGTCATGGTAAAGAAGATGGGGTAGTTGATGCTCTTAATCACAAGACCTTCATATATTAATGAAAGACCCTATAAGGCAAGAGAGTCTTGCAAGCCTCATCTCAATTCCTAGCAATTGCATTCTCTAGAGACAGTGTCTATCGAAAATGATAAAGATCTAGATTACCTAGAAATAAAGAGGATTATCTATCCAAAAATGAAGACACCAAATGAGAAGGCTAAATTCAAGAATTATATCTTACAAAATGAGCTACTTTATTATCAATAGAGGCTTTATGTACCAAAAAGCTGGGATTTAAAGATCAAGAAGAGTTTCTTGAAAGCCCATGATGGCCCAATAAGCTAACATTTGGGGTATGGTCAAACCCTAAGTATAGTCTAAAAGAGCTACTATTGGCCTCAAATAAAAGTAGATGTCCTTAGGTTTGTGAGATAATGTCTGAGCTATCAAAGGATCAAGTATGAAAGACTCAAACTTCCTAGTGAGAATCACATCCTCTTAATATTACCTAGATGAAATGGGAATACATTAGTATGGATTTCATAGTTGGCTTACCCACTCTTCAAGAAGGTTATGATACTATCCTAGTGATAGTAGACATGCTTATCAAGATAGCTCATATTATTTTGATAAAATCAACCCACAAAGCCTGAAAATTTTTGAGAATTTTCATCAAGGAGATACTCCATCTACATGGGCTCTCGAAAAGGATCATCATTTATCATGACCCTCTCTTTACTGCCAAATTCTGGACTAGTCTCTTTCAAGCCATCGGGACTCATCTATGCTTTAGTACAATTGACCGCCCAAAAACTAGTAGGCAAATTGAAGGACTAAATCAAGTCTTGGTAGAGTATGACTATAATGCTTCCTTCCAAAAAAGCATTGCAATGACCTCCTCTCAACCATTATATGGGTAAGAGGGCTTATCTCCTTTTAACTTCTCCAATCCAACCATAAAAGTAGAAACCTCTAAGAGGATGTTAGATAACATACAAGAGTAGGTCAAGGCAATTTAACATGACATAAAAGTAGCACAAGATTGACAAAAGGCCTAGAGTGAATCAAAAGGACTAATTGAATCTTTAAGGACATAGACATGGTTTTCCTAAGAACTCGATTCAAGAAAAGCTTTCTATCTCATAAAATTTAAAAAGTCAAGTCCTAGGTATTGTGGGCCTTACAAGATCATAAAATGCCTTGGGACTCATCCATACAAGCTCATCTTACCTCCATATCTTGAGATCCTTAATGTATTCCACATAAGCCTACTCAAATCCCATGTTCCTAATCCAAAACATAGATGAACAAGTTGTAATACTATCTTAAGGAATAATTGAAGTCCAACACTCGATAAAATCTTGGGAATCATAGAAAAGCCCTTGAAAAACCGTACCATATGAGAATATCTATTTCAATGAAAAGACCTCCCAGATGAAGATACAACTTGGATTGAGGTATCCATCCTCTCAAAGGAATACCCTGAGTTTCTCTCAAGATGAGGATATCTCAATTTCTTTAAGGAGAAGAGAATATAGCATATCCAAATTTCATACAAAAATATACTTAATTTAGCTCTATTAAACATCTTTTTAAAATCAAAATAGGCTAATTAATTCTTTTTCAAACCAAAATGAATTTTCACAAATTAATTGATATTTTTTAGATTTTCTAACTAAAGTGAATTCTTTTTTTTAGATTTATTTTAGAGGTATTTCAAATCAAACTAATTTATTGAATTATTACATTAGCCAAAAATCTTTCCTCAATGATGATATTTTTATAAAAAAACTCAATTCTAAATGGATATTATAATGATTATTGAAAATTAATCTACTTTATTGATATTTAAAAAATCATAATCATATTTTTCTTAAGACTATCCAAATATTATCTTCATTTGTTCATATTTTTGAAAAAATTTATAGATTTAAGATCAAATAACAACAAAACTTATACGCACCCATACATCTTTTTAAAAATTTTAAAAGTAATTTTTAAAAAATGGGAGGCTAAGGCTTAAGCCTTATAATGTTTAAACTTATGTGGATATAATAGGGCAAGGGAAGCCACTTTATAGTTGTTTGTAGCCACAAACTGTGTCGATGTCCCCACCTTCCCAAAAAGTAAGCTACAACTCTCATCTCCTGTCTCCCCTCCCATCCCTCCTCCCCCCCAAAAAAAGGTAGAACTTGTTGAGAGAGAGAGAGAGAGTACGAGAGAGATACACAAGACATGCTCCCAAAGAATGATTCATATTGATGTAGAGTTAGTATATATAGGTGAGACCCAAGTCAAGTGAGAGATGATATATATAGTTGTAACATCCCCACTCAAACAAAGGTCTCTGGCTGCGAGTGAAAAAACCCTTGGGGAGAACAAGGGAAAAACCCGAGCCCCTACACATACCTACGATACAAAAATGATTTACTATAAAGTTTTCTTGAATACAATTATACATGCTTCAATCAGTGAGACAAGAACTTGGAACAATACCAAGTTCATGTCTTAATGAGCTAAAGCGAGCTTCACTAAGAGCTTTTGTGAAGATGTTTGCAACCATTTGATCACTGGGACAATGCTCCACCATAATGGAACCTTTCTTGACTTCATGTCGAACATAATGATAATGAATAGCAATATGCTTTGATTTACTATGTTGTATATAGTCTTTCGTAAGACTAATAGCACTTTGGTTATCGCATCGAAGAGGTGTACTAGATGATGAAGGATGTTCCAAATCTGCAAGTAGTTGTCGAAGCCAAACTAGCTCGCGAGCTGCTAATGATGCAGCAACATATTCGGCTTCAGTTGTAGAAACCGCAACACATCGTTGTTTCTTGCTGGACCAAGAAACCAAACATCCATTTACAAAGAAACAATTCCCACTTGTAGATCTCATGGATAAGTGTGAACTTTCCCAATCAGCATCTGTATATCCAATAAGGTCAAGAGAAGTTGAAGAAGATAAAGAAGAATCCTCTCCACGACGATAAATAAGACCAAATTCCTTAGTACCCTTGAGGTACTTAAGAATACGTTTTGCAGCACTCCAATGAATAGTGGAAGGGGAAGAAAGATACTGTCCCAAAAAGTTAGCTGCAAATAAAATATCTGGTTTTGTGTTTAAACCAATAAATTGAAGACAACCAACAAGATTAGCAAATGGTTGATGAATGACTGATTCTTCATTGCGTGTTGTAGATGTACCCTTGGTAGAGCTTGAAAGAATAGGAGTGTTAGCAGAGTGCGCATTTGTCAACCCAAACTTCTTAACAATATCATTAATAAACTTTGTCTGGCGAAGAAGAAGAATGCCTTGTTGTCGGTGTCGTTGAACTTGAATACCCAAACAAGAATGTATCTCACCAAGATACACCATTTCAAATGCAGTCGATAAAAGCTTCTTCATAGCATCCAAGAAAGCAATATTATTTGACACAAGAATAGTATCATCAACATATAGAGCAAGAATAATAAAATATTTGTCCTCCCTTTTGATGTAAAGATTTGGGTCAGCAAAACATGCAACAAAACCTTTAGATGTGAGGAACTGATCAATCTTAATATACGAAGCACGAGAGGCTTGCTTCAATCCATATAATGCACGATGAAGCTGACATACAAGATGCTCCTTTCTTGCAATCATAAAACCTTCAGGTTGCTCCATATAGATTTCTTCTTCAAGATCTCCATTGAGAAAAGCCGTTTTAACATCCATTTGGTGAATTTCTAGATCAAATAGTGTTGCAAAAGCCAAAATCATACGAACAGTTGTGGAGCGCACAAAGGGAGAAAATGTTTCTTGATAATCTACTCCTGCAATCTGTGAGTAACCTTTTGCAACAAGTCGTGCTTTGAACTTATCAAACGAGCCATCAGCTTTGGTCTTGGTTTTATAAACCCATTTACATTTGATAGGAACACGATTTGGGGGGAGTTCAGTAAGAATCCATGTACCTTTGGAGATTAAAGAATCGTACTCAGCTTGCATAGCTTCTTGCCATTGATCCCTTTGAGACGAATTGATAGCTTCCATATATGATATTGGATCCTCTTGGACAGACATAGCATCATCAAAGACATCATATTCAATAGAATAGAATCCATGCTCTATCTCAATAGGAAGATCAACATAGATCTCCAAATTTTCATCAATCTTCTTTGGAGGTGAAGGAGGTTTATGATCATCAGAATTAGTAGAATCACAAAGCAAGTAAGGAAATGCACTAAGCAAAGATTGTGTATCATCTGAAACATCTGACAACCATGTGCCACCCATAGTCTTCTCATCAAATATAGCATCACGACTAATGATAACCTTTTGAGAAGAAGGATCATAAAATTTGTAACCTTTGGAATGATCTGAATAACCAAGAAAAATAACCTTCAAACCTGGAGAATCCAACTTATGTCGAGTGTCCTTGGGCACATGAATATAAGCAATGTAGCCAAATGTGCGAAAGTGAGAGACTGAAGGTGTCTTCCCTGTCCAAATTGTTATAGGAATTTTACCAGCAGGTGCAGTAGTTGGAAGATGATTTTGAATAAAAGCAGCTGTTAGAAGTGCTTCGGTCCAAAACTTTCGAGACAAACCAGAGTGTATAAGCATGGAACGTATAGCATTAAGAATCATGCGATTTTTGCGCTCAGCAACACCATTTTGCTGAGGAGACAGGACGCTTGCGAGCAACAAAAGCAGCATCAAAATCCCTTTGTTCCCGAGTGACCAAAACAGCATCAGATTTTTCCAAATGATGCTCATGACGTTGAGAATATTCAATAAGAGATATACATGCTTTGTCAAAGTGGATATCATCCTTGTTAGACAAAATAGTGATGATATTGTCATATAAAGGATCTTTGATGGTATGAAGAAGTTGAGTAACTATCTGATTTTTAGCAACAGGAGCGCCGGCAGCACCAAGCTGATTGATAATGTCTTTAAAAGCCTCGATATGAGAGTGCATAGAGGTACCAATCTTATATTGAAGATTCTTCAAACAAGTTTGGAGATATAAAATTTCGGTGACCGATTTCTTCTCAAATGTTGAGATAAGATACTCCCAAATAGCATGAGAGGTTTCCAGATGAAAGACATCCAACATAAGTGAGTCAGGAAGTGCAGACAATATATAATGACGAGCCGCTTTGTCACAACGAATCCAATCAGTATGATCAATTTTCCATTGTTCAAATAATGGACCATCAGTAATCACAGAATTGTTATTCATCACATCAATAGGTTGAACTGGGCAAGACAGGTCGCCCAAAACAATATCAAATAATTCGTCACCTTCAAGAATTAGCATCATCTTTGCTTTCCACCTAGGAAAGCCTTGTCCTTGGAAGAAGGAAACTGAACGTTGGCCAGATGGATATCCGTTAACAATTACGCAATTGGCCATGCCTGTATGTCGAGAGAAAACAAATAAGATGAGATCGCAGAATCTGCAAACCATGATCAAGATGAGCGTAGTTGAGACGCATGACAATCAAAATAGGATATGCACGTAAGAACGACGAAAAGTATTGAGTGACTAAAAAGAAATCCCGAAATAGAGAGGCGTAATGTGCAAGACGAGATGACGCATATAAGAAAAGCGCTATTTCGGTCGAGCAAAGAACGTGAACGATAATAAAACATCGCTAAAAATAGCAAGATGTTTGCTTGTCGTAATCAACATCATTAACAAAGACGAGAGATTAATAAACTATAATTGGGGATTAACGAACTGTAATTAGAAATACAGTTTTAAATAAAGAATCGCAGATTTGAGCAGAATTGCTATCTTGAATCCTGAACTGTCATAACTTTTGATCCAGAACTCCGATTGACAAGCGGTTTTGTTTTTAAAGACAAAATTAACTAATACTTCTAATTTGAACAAGTTCATGTATCAAATCATCACTTGTGCAAAGAATTCAATCAAGTATAAACAATGAAACAACTTATCTTCCTTGTTGTTGCTATGCATCCATAGCTCTGATACCATGTTGAGAGAGAGAGAGAGAGTACGAGAGAGATACACAAGACATGCTCCCAAAGAATGATTCATATTGATGTAGAGTTAGTATATATAGGTGAGACCCAAGTCAAGTGAGAGATGATATATATAGTTGTAACAGAACTTGCCCCCCCTAAACTCATAAAAATAAAAGTAAATAAAAAATTTATAATAGTTTAAATCAAATTTTGTTTTTTATTAAAAATACATAAACCCCCTTTAGTAATAAAATAAAAATAGTTTCATATTACCTAAATCTCATAGAAAGTTAAGCCCACCCCCCCTAAAACTATTTACAAGAGGGCCCCTCTTCTCATTTTTAATACACAACGATGATGAGTCAACTCTTGAGAGTGAGAGAGGAAGTGATAATCATGAGTTAGAGGTAAGAAAACTCTAAACAAAGGAGCTAGAAGCAATTCATGCACCATTCCCCTACCCACAAAAAACTTTCTTTTTCTTATTCTTCCCATCCATGATAACCTTTTATAAGGGTGTTGATGTAATGGGACCCTCGAGCATCCATGATGTCAAAATTTTGATCGTTATTATGATTAATGTATAATATTTAATTAATTATTAATGATAAATAGCTCAAATAATATTCAAATTTTAAAAAAAACCAGAAAATTAAAATTATTCTTATTTTTAAATTGAAAATTTAGATTGGGAGAGGCATAGAGTAAAGTGATATATGGGATATTTGCACGAATCTGAAATCCTTGCTATTGCTTCGAAGAATTTAGCAAGGTTGTGTAAGATAAACACAAAGGCTAGAAAATTGTAGCTCAAGTTAGACCTAAATCAAGTTGAAAGATGGGATTTATATATCAACGAGTATGCATTAAAGAGTAATAGTATTGTGAAAGCCCTTGGATCTATCAATGTAGTAACTGATGATGATGTCGTTGTGCAAGCATGTTTAGATGGACTTGGAGATGAGCATAAGAGCTTTAAGCTATGTATGAATACCAAGGATGATATTCCCAACTTTTTGGATTTAATATCTATACTTATATTTGAGGAAAAGAACCTTGTCTTGGATTCTTCTTCTCAAAGTAAGAGAAAGTCTACATATGTGTTTCATTCTACTACAACAGAAGTAGAGTTTATAGCCAAGGCCAAGGTAGTGGTAATGGTCAAAATTTTGGTGCACAAAAAAATAAGGGAGAATAGTCTCGAGGAAGGAGGAGTCAAAAAGGATAAGTTTCAAGTTTTAACTCACAATAGTAGAATTCTAGTGATAATAGAGAATGGTGACATTGTCATAAGAAAATCTATCTTTCTATTAATTGTTTAAAAAGGAAACTTAAAATTAGAAATGGGAAAAACAATAAGGTAGTTATACTCTCGCTAGTAAAACAACAATTATATATGCGAGTAGCTTTTTGTCATGTAGCATTTTATGAATACTATAATGGCTAATGGATCATCTAAGAATGATGTATGGTATGTAGACTTAAGTATCTCTAACCACATGACTTCTTGTGAATAGTAGTTCAAAGAGATATGCGATCCAAAAACTTTAGGCTATGTGAAGATAGGGGATGATACCTTCATTCATGACTATACACATAACATCTAGGCATATCCTATTGGAAGTCTTGGTTATTGGCTTGCTTTGGTCAAGAACTAGTTTGGATATAGGATGAAATGTCTAAGGTCAAATAATGGGGGTAAATATATCTTTAAAGCATTTTAAGTAGTTCTGTGATGAAAGGGATATTAAGTGTCACTTGATAGCTCGGGTAAGTTATTGATGAATATATGTGTGCATCACGTGGGTTAAAGATAATGTATTTTTAAAATACAATTTTTATATATTTTTAACGTACAAAGGGTGTAATATAAAGGGGTTATTTACAAATTGAATAGAAAATTGTCATGTTTTATTTAAGAAAAATTCACAGATAAGGATATTTATAAATAGGCCTTGAACACATGTGATGTAGAGGATATAGATATAGTAACTTTCCTGAGGTTGATTGCTCCATACATCCCATCCTAGAATGTTATGGATAAGTATATGAATGGGAAAATTCAGGAGCCAGTTTGTAGTATGCTTAATGAGACAGGCTTACCACAACATTTTTGGGCTAAGGTAGTTACTATTGTCGTATACTTGATAAATCGATCTCCATATACTGCTCTTGATATCAAGTTGCAGAGGAATTATGGTTTGAAACCCCTCATATTCTCATTTGTATATATCTGGTTGTGAGGCTTTCTGCCATGTTTCTAAGGATAAGCACAATAAGTTGGATTTTAAGTCTCCAAAATATATCTTTCATAGTTATGGAGATATAGGTGAGATGAGCTATCGCATATGGGATTTCCCTTGAGTCCATCCATAAGAAATCATCTATATAATGTGCATTCAAAGGATACAATGTGGTTTTCCCTAAATACTATATAGGCGATCCCCCCAAATCCCACTCTCAAATATGGGGTTAAGATTCAGCCACGTGGTCAAATATTTACTCCTTATTTGAAAGTGAAACTTGGGAGATTTCCAAATTCGCTAATATGTTATTTTGTCTACATAAGTCTCCTAAGTCCCTAGTTAACTTCTACAAAAGATCACATGTAATCAAACTCCTAGTCATAGACTTACATCAATTCACCTTCTCCTCTTGAGTATAATTGTATTTCTTATAACTAAATCACTGCATCAAGAATGTGCAATGTCTCTAACTTGCATATAACTTGTCTTGCCATGTTGTGTGTACAAATCCCCAAATGCATAAAGTTATGGGTTTTTATTTTCCTTCATAGTATGGACATAAAATCATATGACATCCAGCCCCTCCAAACCTACACATCCTTCAAACTATCCTTCTTCTACAAGTTCAAAACCTTCCTCGTTAATCTTAATGTCCTCTTCATGATCCTCCTCCAAACTATCTTGGAAAGTATCTATATTCACCTCTTTTCTCTCATATACATCCGACTCACATCTTTTAAAGATTTGAATATGTTTTCTTGCAATTGGAATCCTCAATGTGTCCCATGTAACTTACTAAGAGCATGGTAGCATTATCTTGCACAAGTGTCACAATATATAGACCAAACCATCATTTTGAGACATTTTGAATAGTGCTATGCTAATTATCTAAATTTTTGTCCTAAACAAGTACTCAATACCCTTCATGTATTACTCTTGGCCTAAGTCTATGATTCTCTCTTCTTATAATGAAGCCTTGTTTCCCTCAATCTTGTAGCTATTATTTCAATGTCTTTTGGTCTCTGCTCTAACTGTCAAGTGCATAGAGGAAGCAATTCTTTTCTACTTAGCCCTTCCTCCCAAGGTAATACAATCCATGTGGTAGTTACCTCTTTCATAGGCATATTTGACTTCTATTCATATATCAATTTGGCAAATATGTACCAAGTCACTACACCATGTGTTGTCCAATTACCCCATAATGCATATGGTAATTATCAAGGCTAGTCCTTTACTCTACCTCTACATGACTTTGCCAAGTGCTTGATGATAGGCGAATGACCCCTCTCACTCTTTCCATTACCCTTTAACATACCATTAGTGAATTTGGAAATTTGTGAGGTGCCTCCTCCAACAGACCGCGAGACGAGTCCTCTTAGTAGTCAACTGAAATCCATACCCATGAACATCACCATCCAGTCTCACTACAAGATATAGACCTTATACCGACGTTTAAAGCGACGAAAATGCAAATAAAAAAATTTACCCCCATCATCGCAAAAAGTGTCATTATTGGCGATGCCATAGAACAGTCAGTATCACCGTCGCTATCAACGTCGGTATTGGTGTTGGTATCAACGTTGCAATGCTGATACCGATGCCAATACCGATGCTGATAGCGACGGTTTGCGACATATATAGTGACGCCAATAATGACGCGAGCAGTAAAATTTGCAATGCTAATAGCAATGGTAACAGGGAAAAAAAATTTTGTGGCAGGGCTTTATGAGAGCCATACAAAATAGTTTCTACACTGTGTACAATGCGCTTGCAAACAAAAACAATGTATACTAAAATCATAACACTGATACATGAAATAAATACATGATTTCATAATAAGCGATTGGTACAATCATGACAAGATATCACTAATACATAGAAAATGTCTACATAGATGAGGCCACTCAAAAATAAAGGTGTGTGAGCTCCAAGGATCCAAGGGCGAGCTATATATCCTCGTCCCTCGAAAGCTCATCCCACCGTAAAGGACCATCGAACAGACTCTACTGAAAAAGAAACAACACATAAGTCCACCATATAATAATGCATTCAAATATCTCATAGTAACTATGGACAAGAAAGATGAGTGACTTACAGGGCTGTTGCGTCTATACAATCGGTTGATCAATAAAGTGAGACCACGTCTCTCTGTATATCGAGTCTCAAGGCCAGTCGGATCATGATTTGTAATGGAGTGCTGCAAAGAAAACAAAATGCTAACTGTTAGAAACATGATTGTTAGTACAAAGAATATTTCAAAAAAATAAACAAGCAAAACAAAAGAAAAGCTTACAAAGTCCTCCAAATATGTCCTGAGGCCGCCACTCTCAAGATGATGGGCCACTCCGGCCTCGAGTCGTGCCCTCGCCTCCTCGCACTGCTAACTCCAACGTCGTGGAGAATCTATAGCCTCCTCCCTCAATCGGCGCCAGTCGTTTGCATCTAACCGCTCGGGCTTTGCAGCCCCACTCTTGATTGCCTTGTGTGCGTCGGATCATCTATGTGACATATATGCATGCATGCAATCCATCATCTAGCCCGTAGAGAATCTATCTATTGAGGCTGGCACTGAAAATGCCTCATGCAAGGATGCTACTATGTCGTTCTTGCTCCCCTTCAGTATGTTCTTCCAATGATCCAAGACGTTGTGCCGAAAAACTTGTTGGCACAACTCTCTCATGCGAGCCATTACCCTCCTCCCCTCATCATTCATGATGATGGCTCCTGACCTACTATCGACTAGATATCCATAACCCCTTGGATTCTGCCTAAGATAGGTCCTCTCCCATCTGCGTCCATGCTCTTGGTGATATTTAGAAGACTCTTGTGCATCCGGTGTACCGACCAGGGTAATATCTCTTAGAGTGGCATCCACAAGGGTGCCACCTTGTTGCTGATGATGACTGAGCAAAAGCCGGAGTAACTGGAGTAGACGTCCCCACAGGTGTGACAAATCCTTGAGGTGACGCAACTCCAGCTGAACGACGAGACAGAGACACCGCATCCGTGTCTCCACAACATCCACCTGAGCCTGACCCACGCTCCTTGGAAGGGCCACAAGAGTGAGGAGTCACACCTGTATCCCGTGTCGACCGCGGGCTCACTGCCTCTATATCTCTGCAGCATCCCCCTGATCCCGATGCACTTCCTCCCTCCCTCTGGCCCAAGTTGTGAGCGTCCAGCTCGTCTGCTCGAAGCCAAAGTATCCAATCGCGCTAAATAGATCTAGCAGAGCGCCCTGATGAAGACCAAGACAGCTCCTGGTCTGCCATCTCTCTGAATCTCGCGATCTGGTCTGGAGACATGCATGTGAAGATGTCCTATAACTCCTCATCGCTCATCCCTCGACTCATCCTGAAAATGTCACCTACATAGATAAAAAATGATGTTAGAATAATCAATTTAAATCATACAAAGCATAGTAATATAAATCATTTAAAAAAAATCTCACTTAAAATGCATATCTTATGTACCCTTACAAGCGATTGGTCAACGAATTGAGTAAGTGGATGCTCCAAGTATGAAGTATCCTATGGTCCCATGTTAATCTCTTGACACAACTCAGCATACACTGGAAGGTCGATAGACATGTCACCACAAAAGCATGAGTCCACCTTGTTCTCAAAGAATTCTTGGACTCCTATATTTTCATCATTGTTAGCCGATGCTAGCTCCATTGACAGCCTCCACCCCTTGCAATATCTACCCCTCTATTTGCATATTATCTTCATCTATACTTGAAACATCGCTTTGATCATATACTCTCGCACTTCGAGGAGTTGAAGGTATAACATACCACCATCGAGGTTGTCGGGGGTTTGGATAGAAGATTACCTGTTCATAAACACGTACAAGAGAGTTCAAACCATTGTGACATAAACCATATCGTAATACAATTAGCAAGCAAATGAGTCCATGCACCTATTCACAATGGGCTGGCAACACAAAGGTGTCATGCAAATCCATCCATTTTTTTTCAGAATGTATTTCAAGAAATCTAGATGGACCTCGCGAACTGTTGTTCTAGCTCCTCCAAGTACCACTTTGAGCCACTGCACATCGAATAGTATCATGGAGAAGCTACGGTAATCCACCGTAACAATACTTTGCAAGTTTCCAAAATACTTCATCTCATCCACAACCATGTTTGGATCCGTTGCTCATCGTCGGCTCTCCTGCTCAAACCTTGCCATGATACCACAGTCCATTGTGGAGCGCATTTTGTCGATATGCTCCACGCGAAAATGCCATCCACGCAACCACGCTGCACTATATATTTTGTATTGTACATTGAAACACTCAAATTAGATGTTGCATATAAAATTTAGATACGACAGATTCTAAACCCCTCATCACCTTTGGACTACATCCCCTCGAGAATTCCCACTCCTACATTGAGACCTCTCTCCCTTCGCGAGATGCTGCGGTCAAAGCTCCATGCAACCATCGCGTTGACATGAACCGGGGCATCTCCTCCATGCCTACGGGATATTGAATCGATCGATGATGCCTGCTATGTCGGAATTCAGCTCGCACTTCCTCTCGATCTTGCCTAGAGATTTGGTACTTGGTGAGCTACGTCTCCATAGAAGCATGGTGTTACATACAAAAGTGATTCACCTTCTCTTTCATTGAGGCATACATTATTTTTTCTACCCCATTTCCAACCACATCTCCAGTCAGTCTATCATCATCCTTCAGCGACCATAGCATTTCATTGTCTGGTTCCACCGTTAGTAGTCATTGTGAAATATGCACTAGCGCCTCAGACACCAACCAACCTTCAGCCATGCTACCTTCTGGCCGAGCTCGTTGTCGTACAAAGCCTTTCAGGGTTTTCATAAAGCGCTCCAAGAAGAATATCCATCGCGTATGGATAGGTCCAACAATCTCCACTTCATCTACAAGATGCACAAGAAGGTGGATTTGTATCATGAGCATGCTGGTGGATAGGTATTTCTCAAAGAGACAAACTGTCTCTACTACTCCCTGCCTCGCGAATTCAATAGAGGACGTCTTAATCTCCTTCTGTGAGATCCATTACACCAAAGTTGACAACTTGTAAATGGCCCCGCATATTTCTGGAGTAAGATATCCTGCGATTGCGATCGGTAGTACAAACTGTCACAAATGAGAAAGCATTATGAATAATGACTACATTCCAAATAGCAAAATACCCATGCCAATTACAATCCATTCGTAGTACAAATCTGACATATCTTATGCCAGTCATGGGATTTTAGCCATGATAATTGGTCGTCTTTAGAAAATGCAGACCTGAGAGAACGCATCATACCCATTGGAGAGCGGATAGACTTGATTACTTGCTTCACAATGCACTCTTCTTTAGTGGACAAAACCCAAGGAGCACGAGGAAGCTGCACGCGACCATTAGCAATCCACTGTGGCCAAAGCACCTCCATCTTACCTACCTCCTTCAAATCCATTTATGCCCCTATAGTGTCTCTCTTTCCTGTGATGCGATCCCATAACTAGCTGCACACATTCTTGAAAATATGCATGGGATCCAACAAGTGGTTGACCTGTAAAAGTGGGTCCAATATGGCAACTCGTAGAAAACTGAGAACCACTGCATTCCATTTGGATGTGATTCCACGTGGACCATTTTCAGCTCGTATCAGCTTGCCGCGTTCATACATGTTGGAGGTCGTCCAAGGAAACCTTCCCTGAGTTCATGATCCTCTGGCAAGAAAGCAGCGTGTCCTTGATATACCATCTTCTTCATGGTTTCTGACCCTTGGGAGTCTAACTATGGCCTGCACAATGGACATGCATGATAACCTGAGGTAACCAGACCTCTTCCAACACCACAACCTAGTGAATACTTACTTGAATGAGATAAAATATAGATATTACCAGCAAGAACAAAGGCATGGTCACCTGAGCACTCTCTGAATCCCAGAAAGTCATGCATCATCCACATGAGAATGGCTCGAATATTGGCTGACCACCGACCATCGCGCTTGCTCATATCTTGCACGGTGACCCCCTCCTCCCACAAAATCTTAAGCTCATTGACTAATGGACGAGGATACACGTCCATATTTTTTACTTTGTAGTGGCCAAGGACGAGCAAGCTAAGGATGAGATGTCCTTTCTTTCTAGAAAGCCATGGAGAGATATTGTAGTTGACAAGGACTATAGGCCACACACTATAAGAAGTTGAGTGCAGACGGAATGGGTTCATGCCATCCATTGCAAGACCGAGCCGAAGATTCCTTGGCTCTCGGACAAAGCCTGGGAAGGTAGAGCCAATGTGGCTCCATGCGCGTGAATCCTTTGATATTTATTGAACTCCATCCGTGGACCTATTCTGCGCATGCCACGTTGTCAAGGCTTGCCATGCCAGACGTACGAAACATGTGGTTTATGCGGGGGATTAGTGGAAAGTGTTTGAGAACTTTTTGAGGGATGGTTTGCCCTTGCAAGTCCTGTCGATACCTGTGAGCACCACACTTTGGACATGTCTCCATAGTCTCGTATTCTCCTTGAAACAGTATGCAATCGTTGATACATGCATGGATGTTATTGTAGTCCATGCCAAGCTTTCGTAAAACATGTCGTGTATCATCACGAGACTCAAGCATGGTATTTGCAGGTGGTAATATATGATATTTCAATAACCTTAAAAAATCATAAAATACCTTGAAAATGCACAAATGTTTGTAATAATAGTGTCGAAAAAAAAAATCAATGAAGCGCATGTACAAGGTACATGAACAACTCGGTCACACTCGTATCGCTCCACCCGTATTTTTCTTGCACACTTAAGAGTGCAAGCAGTGTCTTCAGCCGAGATACTCAGCACCCATCATATAATGGTATGGATGCTTCCTCTCTAAGCGGATGAGAAGTCTCGACATCCATGGGAATCAATGCATCGATCATTGCCTCTATCTCAAGCTCCAATATTGTAGGTAGGTCTGGAAGGTTGCCCGTCTCCTCTGGCATTAACGGTATAGATTGGCCTTGCGAGTGGTGGATTGGCTCTTGCACTCCATCCATCGCACACCCACGTACTCTTCTAATTGGCCACAAAGAATGCACTCCCCCTTGGGACGAGACATCACCTCCCTAGTTAGAAAATTTGCCATCGAGACCCAATCTTATTGTATATGGTATTCAATTAGCTTGCGAGTACAATGCATGATTGATATTAACTTCAAATTACCGTTTGTTGAAAATCTGCAATCGCCTGATCAATGATCTTAGATTGAAACTTGCCAAATTGTCGTACGTGTTCTATAGACAATCGGCGTTTTCATCTAATTGCCAGCTTGCATTGAGAGCAAGGACATGGGACACACTGATAAGATACGCCTCGCGATCTTGAACAACAGGACCTTCTTCGTTTTCCATTTTGTCTACGTTACAACAAACAATTTGTTTTTGTTATCATTCTTTTCTTTTCTTACATTGTTTTTCTCTCCTTCCATCTCTCTCTTTTTCTATGACCTAGCATATAGTATCATAGAACACTAGTATTTAGTACCTAGTACTTAGTACTTAGTACATAATATTTTGTTTTCTCTCTTCCTCTCCCTCTCTCATTTCCTGATCTCCCTCCCTTGCCCTCACCCTCTTTCTCTCTTTCTCTATTAGGTTTAGTGATTTTTCTCTTTTTCTCTCTCCTCTCTCTCTCTCATTTCCTTTTCTCTCTTCTTTCCCTCTCTCATTTCTCTTTCTCTCCCTCTCTCATTTCCTGTCCCTCCCTCTCTTTCTCTCATTTCTCTCCCTCTCTTTCTCTCTTTCATTCCCTCCCTCTCTTTCTCTCATTTCTCCCTTTCTCTCTCTCTCATTTCTTGTCCCTTTCTCTCTTTCTCTCTCCTATCTTTTTCTCTTTCATTCCTTTTCTCTCTCCTCTCCCTCTCATCCTCTCCCTCCCTCTCTCTTTTTCTCTCTCCTCTCTCTCTCATTCCTCTCCCTCCCTCGCCCTCTCTCATTATTTTTTCTCTCTCCTCTCTCTCTCTCTCATTTCCTTTTTCTCTCTCCTCTCCCTCTCTCATTTCCTCTCCCTCCCTCACCCTCACCCTCTCTTTCCCTCTTTCCCTATTAGGTTTAATGATTTTTCTCTCTTTTTCTCTCTCCTCTCTCTCTCATTTTTTCTCTCTCCTCTCCCTCTCTCATTTTGTTTTCTCTCTTCCTCTCACTCTCTCATTTCCTCTCCCTCCCTCGCCCTCACCCTCTCTTTCTCTCTTTCCCTATTAGGTTTAATGATTTTTCTCTCTTTCTCTCTCTCCTCTCTTTCTCATTTTTTCTCTCTCCTCTCCCTCTCTCATTTATCTTTCTCTCTTTCTCTCCCTCTCTCATTTCCTGTCCCTTTCTCACCCTGACCCTCTCTTTTTCTCTTTCTCTATTAGATTTAATAAATTTCTCTTTTTCTCTCTCCTCTCCTTCTCTCATTTTTTTCTCTCTTCTCTCCCTATCTCATTTTCATTTCTTTCTTTCTCTCCCTCTCTCATCTCCTCTCCCTCCCTCACCCTGACTCTCTCTTTCTCTATTTTCCCATTAGGTTTAATGATATTTCTCTCTTTTTCTCTCTCCTCTCTCCTCTCCCTTTCTAATTTCCTTTTCCCTCTTCCTCTCCCTCCCTCGCCCTCACCCTCCCCCTCACCCACAACCCTCTCTTTCTCTATTTGCCTATTATGTTTAACATATTATCTCTTTTTCTCTCTCCTCTCATTCTCTCTTTTTTTTTCTCTCCTCTCCCTCTCTCATTTCCTTTTGCTCTCTTCCTCTCCTTCTCTCATTTCTTCTCCCTCCCTCTCCCTCTCTCATTTCCATATTATGTTTTCGTCTACCCCCCCTCCCTCTCCCTCTCCCTCTCTCATTCCCTCTCCCTCTCCCTCTCTCATTTTCTCTCTCATTTCCTCTCTTCCTCCCCCTCCCTCTCTCATTTCCTCTCCCCCTCACTCTCCTATTTCCTCTCTCTCCCTCTCTTTAATTTCCCTCTCTTTCTCCCTCTCCCTCTCCCTCATTTCTTCTCCCTCTCTCATTATATACAAATTATACAAAAAATAAATAAAAAAGAAAGAGAATACACTCTCCCTTCCTCTCATTCTCTCATTTCATCCCCCTCCCTCTTCCATTTCCTCCCTCTCCCTCTGGCTCCCTCTCCCTCTCCCTCTCTTTCTCCCTCCCCCTCCCTCTCCCATTTCCTCCCTCTCCCTCTCCCTCTCCCTCTCCCTCTCTTTCTCTCTCATTTCCTCTCCCTCTCTCAATATATATACACAAATCATATAAGCAAAAGTAAGAGAGAGAGAGTGTGCACTCTCCCTCCCTCTCCCTCTCTCATTTTCTCCCCATCCCTCTCCCTCTCTTTCTCTTTGTCTCCCTCTCTCATTTCCTCCCCCCTCCCTCTCCCTCTCTTTCTCTTTCTCTTTCTCTTTCTCTTTCTCTTTCTCTCCCTTTCTCATTTCCTCCCCCCTCCCTCTCCCATTTCCTCCCTGTCCCTCTCCTTAATTTCTCTCTCTTTCTCCCTCTCCCTCTCCCTCATTTCTTCTCCCTCTCTCATTATATACAAATTATACAAAAAATAAATTAAAAAAAGAGAGAATACACTCTCCCTCCCTCTTGTTCTCTCATTTCATCCCCCTCCCTCTTCCATTTCCTCCCTCTCCCTCTCCCTCCCTCCCCCTCCCTCTCCCATTTCCTCCCTCTCTCTATCCCTCTCTTTCTCTCTCATTTCCTCTCCCTCTCTCAATATATAAACAAAAATCATATAAGCAAAAGTAAAAGAGAGAGTGAATGCACTCTCCCTCCCTCTTCCTCTCTCATTTCCTGCCGATCCCTCTCCCTCTCCCTCTCTTTCTCTTTCTCTCCCTCTCTCATTTCCTCCCCCCTCCCTCTCTCTCTATTTCTATTTCTCTCTCTTTCTCTCTTTCTCTTTCTCCCTCTCCCTCTCCCTCTCTTTCTCTCTCATTTCCTCTCCTAAACAAGCAAAAGAAGGAGAGAATTAAACCCTAAACAGGCAAAAGAAGGAGAGAATGGACTCACCGATGAGATATGGCGAGGGTTTGGCGGCTCCTCTTCGCAATGAAGGCTCCTCCTCTCCTTCACGAACGGCAGCGGCGGCGGCAAGCCTTCTTCTTCTCCCTCTCTCACCCTATGCAAGACGGTCGCTCTCTCTCTCGCTCTCCCTCTCGAAACGTTTGACGAAAATGCATGAAATGAACCGCGCTCGGGTTTCGGCCTGTTTTTTTCCCTATGGGGCGTCACGATAAATAGCGACGCCGCTATTCCTGCATCGCTACCCACCGTCGCTATACATTACAATCCTTGTAGTGTCTCCCCATGGGAAACCTAGGACCTAGTTGAACATGGGAATCTCTATTCTACTTCACAGGGGAAGTGTGGACAAGTCACCTCTAAAACAACAATCTAATGTCCACCTAAGAATGACCACTTTGTAATCAATCAAAGGCAGGAGTGAGGTTAACACCGCACTTGGTTCAAAGATAGTAAGAGATGGGGGAGAGTGTAACTCAATCCCCCTCGCTACCCATAAGATGAAATCTCAGCTCCGGTCCCCTAAAATGGTATTAAACATGGTACCTAATCGTACAAATATTGGGAGGGTCACGATTTAATCAACTCTATCTAGACCTATCGGGTCCATCCAGCCATTGGTGTCCAATCGTCAGGATTGAAGCCTTTCACTTTCCTCGATGGGGTTTCCTTATTTTTCTAATTAGCAAAGCATACTACCATATTGTTTGGACATATGAAATCAGCTTGCTTTTATTAATCCATTAAACTGGGTTCATTAAACTCAATCTTTAGCACATAATAAGCAATTCTGAACATCAGATACTTTATTTCATAATAACATCCATAATCATCACTCTATAGAGTAATACCGTTTTCCAACACGAAACACCGTACTGCCTAGGATAGGATCTTCCAATCCCTCGAGATGGGCTGTATGTGATCGCACTTCATCCGCCGTCAATAAGAAATTTACTGGCTCAGAGCCCCTCTAAGCTTCACTAAGCCTCTCGAGCCATCGTACATAACAGGGGCACTTACCACTCGGCCCTTTCCCTCTCAGGTGCTCAAGTGATCAAAAAGAAAAAACACCTCTCCCTTGGGAGTATAGGACCCCCACCCATAGGTGAGTTTTTCCACACTCCGCAAAGTATTAAGGAGAATTAGGTTGGGGACCCCAACGTCTTGAACCACCACAATCCATCACTCATCCAATTGTGCAAGCTTGAAATCATAAGAGCCATAACTCATCATTCACAAGTCCAAAAGCAGTCATTCATAACCATAAAAGAGTTTTAACACACTTATCAATGTAAGCGATGCATGAATCTATCCCCTTCATCAATTTCCATGTTCCTTTCTAAAAAGCAATTGATAATACTAACATGCTTTTGTAAGCTTAAATGTGTTCTAACTTATTGTAATCTATGTAATAGACTAACTTATCCCTCATTAGGAAATTGTAGAATTAATAACTTAAAAGTAATCCTTTTATTTTGTACTAAACCTGATGATCTCCTTTTGGCCATCCATCATGATTATGGTTTATGGCCGCAACCTCGGTTTGTAGTGGAATAATCGGTCCTTCAGGTTGAATGGGTTCGATGTTCACTTCCGTTTGCGCTATAGTAGCGACCACTTCCTTGCGTTGGGGAGCTCTTTGAGCGTGACCTTTCTCAGCATCTCGACATCTCTTAAGAGCAATAGATGAAGCTTGATGGATTTGAGCAACGCTGAGAGAGAGAGAGAGAGAGAGAGAGAGAGAGAGAGAGAGAGAGAGAGAGAGAGAGAGAGAGAGAGAGAGAGTCGACTTATTGTAGCAAAGCTTGGTCGTGTCAACAATAGAGAGACTTTTGCATAGTCATTGTATATTGTCTGTGTGTGTTAGTCATGCAACTGCACTTAACTTCCAAGTGACTATCCACTAGGCTAATTCTTTTTGTTGTTCTATACTACAACAATAGTTTTAATAAGCTAGTATTGGAAGGGTCTCCCAAGTCTTTCTTCCATGAACTAGCATATAATATCTCAATAATTATTATTATTATCTTCATAATGAGAGTCAGTTTCATAATTAGAGCTATTTTTTAAAAATGTGCAACATAAGTCAAATTTCTTTGAAATGTATATGCACATTAAAATAAACTAAGTAATGGGGGCATTATGGAATTTTCCACAAGTTTAGGACTCATGTTCAAACTTTCTCTTTGCTATAATTCTCACATTATGGCTCTGAATTTTGTGTTCAATAGCTCAATAGATTCCATTTTTCATAAGGCATCTAATTATGTATTAGATAGTAGCTTTAGGTGACTTGAAGGCATCTTTTTTTGAGTCCCAATGTTCTAAATAATAATAAATGGGACTTGAAAGTTTCCCAAATTCACCAAAATTGTGTTCTTTGGATTAATACTGAAGTTAATGCAAGCTTAATTTTCAATTGAGAGAAGAATGTACGAGCCTCATCTACATCTAGTTCTCCTCTCTTATTTGTAACCTTGCCCATGTAATGATAGTAGTAAAAGACCTCGAGAGAAATTCGCATACTACATACATCATCTTAGTGTGTAGAGCTCTTTCTTCCACCTAATTATTCAAAGCCTCATGCACAAGCACGAGGTATCCCACTTGCCAAAGTTTTTAACGTATGGTGATTAAATCTACTACCCATTTGTAATGAAGAGATAAAGGATGGACTACAACCCATCTCTATGTTTCACTACTGAATGCATTTGATAGGTACCACATGATTTCACAAAGTGTGAAACATCCTTATACATTCCCTGCTATTGGGGGTAAAGGCGCCTCTGCCTAGCCACCCGTGTATTACTACACTGACAATCACCGTCACTGCACACTGCAGGTGCCGGGCACTCGTCACCATCACTTTATTCTTTATTCTTTTAGTGACAGTTTGAATAAAGGAAGGCCCGGTCACACATTGTGACTGTTGGAGTTCCCATTTCTTGTCTCTCTCTTTCTTGCTCTTGCTCTCCAGCCATAGCTCTTGAGTGCATGCTTTGATCCTTCTCACCTTTGAACTGGTATCAGAGCACAGCTTTCTGACTCTTGAGCTTGGCTCGTGGCATTCTCAGCTTCCCATTGACTCCCCACTCGCATTGGGTCTCCTTCCCAACAGCCATAGCTAATTCTCTTGAGCTCCCATCACTCCCCGGCTTTCCGAGCTTCTTCCCGACCTATTGAGGAACCACCAAGGCATTGACATTGAGGTATTGCTTCATTATTTCAGAGATTTATCTCAATCCACAGGTCTAGGTAAATAGGGTTTTCACAAGTTGTGGGCAACCATAGCTCGCACCTCTTGGAGCTTCCTTCACCTGGATCTTGCTTCCAGCCTATCAACGCTTGCTGAGGCTTGGTGTAGGCCTTCTCTAGCCCCCATTTGTGCCTCTTTTGGGCCCCATTTTTGACACGTGGGACAGCAGACCTCCCTAGCCAGCTCACTTTTTTTTGCGCATGTTTTAAAATCTGGCCCAAAAATCACTCTTTTTGTCATATCTCGGGCATTTAGAACCCAATTCAGGCAAGGTAAGAGTCTAAGTTGGGGTTTTGGCATGCTCCCGACATGGTGGTGATGTTGGATTTTCCAAATTCTGATGATAGAGTATTCTCCAACATATTTCAAATCTAAGACAGTATGTATTTGTATGCTTATGTCTTATGTGATGCTTCTACTGATGTCTATTGATAGTGGATCACTTGTGGATGTTATGCCTCTTATGTGAGATGAATTTGGAGATGATTTAGCTCAACCATTGACTATTTTGAACAATGCCAGATTTGTCCAAAACAGGGCAGCCACCTATTACTTCAATTTTATGCTGACAGGTCTTGGGATTTGATGCACGATTATGCCCGGTTTGTGCCTATACATACGGGAATGTATGCATATGGTTTGCCTATGAATTTGAGCTTGGATTGAGCACTAATTTGCTCAGTTTAGAGAGGTTATATATTGTTAGAAACTTCATGGCTGAAGCTATTTATGCTACAGTTGGGTTATGCCTATTGGTCACAAGGTGCTCCCGGCTACTCGGTATGATGTCATGATGTATTTGGACTATGCCACATGTCTTGTTTATGCTCAAAATGATTTTGAGCTGAGATTAGAGCTCTATTTGGGTTTAACTGTCACTTCTTTATAGCTGCCATTTCATCTATGACATGATTTATGCCTAGGCTACCCAGTACGTGTTATGGTGTCTTGGTGAATGCTTTATGCTTTGGCTATGGATGGCAGTTTTTTGAGCTCGTCTCGACATTCATTTGAGTATTCCCTTGAGCAGTCGGACATTGACTTGGATTTTTCCATTACGACTTGGCTTTTTTCATTACGACCTTGGATGCTATTGAGGCATTGTCTTAGTTACCTGTCTTTCGTACTTTGACTTGGTTTGCTTGAGCTATTGAGCTCGTTTATCCGTCTTTTTTGTGCCAGTGGGTGCATCTTTTATACTTGACCGACATTGAGCAGGAGGTTTATGCTATTTGAGCATTTTGCAAATACTTAAGACTTTGGGATCTCTTACAATTACATGTTGCATGGTTCATGCACTGATATCTTGGAGTTACTTTTGACCTAAGCTTGGGCTTTGCACTCTTGTGAGCATGCATCTACTGGTGTCAAGTATTGCCAGTGTTATGTATACTTTGCCTTATTGTCAAGGGGGTATGCCTACTCTCACTAACGGATGCTTTGGTGACATGTTTGGGTATTTGCTCAGGGTCTTGATGACTGTTTGGTGCTAATTTATGCCCGTTTATGGCTGGTTATATCTTGGCTATCATTTATTGACTTGGTACAGTGATTTGATCAAAAGTTGACTCTCACAGTACCCTCCTGTCATTTATTATAGCAAGCATATAACTCCAGACTGACATGGATTTTTCATGTTGAAATATTCTAAAATGATGTACTTTCACTAGTACTTGGTGGGAAGTAGCTTTGGTTACACTTTACTCGCCATTTTCTCTTGATTTTAGTGATTTTTAAATCATTTTCTGCATTAAATAGCAAGCAGTTTTGAGCTATCTACAGTCTTTCAGCCTGCATTATGGCGAGTTCGTCCACTGATCATGCTATTTTCAAAATCACTAAGCTTGATGGCATGAATTACTCTTATTGGAAGAGCCAAATTTGGCAGGTATTGGTGCAAAAATCGCAGATCAAACCATTGAGGTTGAGCGGTATCTGCCTGCAACTATGCCAGATGAGGAATGGCTTGAGCTTGATGAGTTATGCAAGTCCACTATTGTATTCTCTCTCACAAAACAGGTTCATTACAATGTATTTGAGGAAGAATAGAGTGCATGGCAGTTGTGGGATAAAATCAAGAATCTCTATGACAAGAAAAGTCCAGCGAGTCAGATGTATTGGATGAAGTAGCTTACGGATTTGTGCATGAAGGAGAATGTGACTATGTCTGCTCACTTGAGCCAGTTCCATGCTATACTCAAGAACTTGACTTCGCAGGACATCACTTTTGTAGAGGATGTCACTCCTCTTTTCTTGCTTGGTACTCTTAATGAGTCATGGGATGTATTCGGCACTACATTATGTGCCTCTACTACTACCTTGAAATTATTTGATGTTGAGAGTGCTCTTCTGCACAGGAAGAGGTTAATTGTAAGAATTTGGATGCCTCTCGTGTGTCGCATGCTATGACAGTTAGAGGCAGGAATGAAGGGTATGGAAAGCATGGGACCAGTAGTGGCCGTGGACGGGATTCTTAGAAATCTTGGTCCAAGTCTCGTGGGAAGTCACGTAGAAAATTCCGTGACAGGAATGCAAATGTTAATTGTCACCATTGTGGGAAAAAGGGCCATATTAGGCCACAATGCCATGAACTGCACAATGAGAGGCGCAAAGATAAGGGGAAAGACAAAGTGCAAGATAATTTTTCTGATTGCAGCATAGTGCCTGGAAAGTCCAGTGTTAAAATTGAAGAGATCAATGTTATGCAGCCTAAGGATGTTGATGATGATGATTATATCCTTGCACCTTCTTCTAGTGCTTTGTAGATGACAGAGATACACTCTATGTATGCACAGTATTGGCTCTTGGAATCAGGTGCGTCCTTTCATGTGACACCTTTCTGAGAGTGATTTCATTCATATCATACTGTTTCAGGTTTTCTGCGCTTGGGTGATGATAACTCTCTTGATATTGTGGCCATTGGTGATGTTAGGCTACAATTTCCTTCTGGTAGCAGTTTTGTTATGCAGGATGTATGTCATGTACCTACTTTGACACGCAGTCTCCTATCAGCTGGATAGCTTGATGATGTAGGTTATCATGTATCTTTTGGAGACTCTGCATAGAAGATCATTCGTGGAAAACTTGTGATTACAAGAGGTGCCAAGGCTGGTAGCCTCTATCCCTTGATTGTATTTGCTTCTTCCCTTGATCATGTTTTGTCTATGGGTTCTATCCCACATGTACCTCTTTGGCATGCTTGTTTGGGCCATATGTCTTTGAAGGGAATGAAAATGCTTTCTGGTTTGCAGTACTTATCGCCCCTTGATTATGCATGTTTTGATTCATGTGAGCATTGTCTTTATGGCATGCAGACTAGGTCTAAACATAAGAAGTTTGATAGGCCAGGCATGAGTGAGCCCTTGGCATTGGTACATTCGGATGTTTTGATTATGCATTTTATTGTAGGCAAGGCATGAGTGAGCCCTTGGCATTGGTACATTCAGATGTCTGTGGGCCCATGCCTTGTCAATCTATGGGTGATGCAAAATATTTTGTTACTTTAATAGATTATTTTTTACCGAAAGTTTGGGCTTATCCCATTAAGTTGAAATCCGATGTCTTGGCTGAGTTTCAAAGATGGCTTGCATTGGTTGAGAACCAGTCTAGGTATAGGCTCAAATACCTAAGGACAGATAATGGGGGTGAGTATTTCTCACATGCTTTTGAGCAATTATGTGATGAGAGGGATATTAAGTGTCAGTTGACCGCCCCCTACATCCCCCCCCAGAATGGTTTGGCTGAGTGGATAAATAGAACCATTTATGAGCATGTACGTAGTATGCTTAGCCACGCAGGCCTACCACAGAGCTTTTGGACTGAGGCAGTTAGTACAGCTGTGCATGCCATAAATATATCACCTTCTAATGGTTTGGATTTCCAGGTTGCAGAGGAGGTATGGACTGGAAAACCTCCCTCTTATGCATATCTCCGTGTCTTTGGATGTGAGGCATTTTGCCATGTGCACAGGGACAAGAGAAGCTGGATCCTAAGAGTGTCAAATGCATTTTCCTTGGTTATGGGGATGCATGCGAGATGGGTTACCGTCTCTGGGATCCGCAAGCGTGGAAAGTCATCCGCAGTCATGATGTAATTTTCCATGAAGACAAGATGCATCGGCAGCCTAAGAGAGTTGTTGAGATCCGCACGGTCATATTTCAAGAGGAGCCGAGAGCTCCCGCACAACCAATTGGATAGCCTACAGCTGCATGGTGAGGGTGTTGGATAGGCACTCGACATGCAACAGAGCATGTCATGAGACGGTCTACTAGAGATAGACGTCCACCTGATAGATTTTAGCCCTCGATGCATTATGTCTTGGTTACAGCCAGCAGGAGAGCCTTTCACTTCTGATGAGGCTATGCGCAAGGGTGACAGTCACTCTTGGGAGAGGGCTATGCAGTCTGAGATAGACTCCTTACATAAGAATGACACTTGGGATTTGGTTTCCTTGCCTACGGGCAAGAAGGCTTTGCCATGCAAGTGGGTGTACAAGCTAAAAAGTACCCCTCGACACCCCAAGACGGCATACAAGGATAGATTGATAGCAAAGGGTTTTAAGAAGGAGCATGGTGTGGACTTTGATGAGGTCTTTTCTCCTGTGGTTAAGATGACCACCCTGCGCTTAGTCTTAGCTTTGGTTGCTCAGCTTGACTTGGATTTAAACCAGATAGATGTCAAGACGGCTTTCTTACATGGGGACTTGCATGATGAGATTTATATGGAGCAGCTTAAGGGCTTTGCAGAACTTGGCAGGGAGCACCTAGTGTGCAAATTGAAGAAAAGTCTTTATGGCTTGAAGCAGGCACCTAGGGAGTGGTATCATAAGTTTGATGCCTTTATGCAGTCACAGGGCTACAGCACGAGTGCTATGGATCCGTGTCTTTACAGGAAGAAAGCCCGTGATGGTTCTTTATTGATTTTTGTACTCTATGTGGATGATATGCTAATAGTAGGGAAAGCTCATGATGAGCTAGATGCTCTTAAGGCTCAGCTCAAGAAGAGCTTTGAGATGAAATATCTGGGACAGGCCATTCATATACTTGGTATGTGCATTAGACGTGACAGGCATCAGGGACTCCTCTACTTGTCACAGAGGGAGTACATTCATAAAGTCCTTGAGCGCTTCCACATGCAGGACATAAAGCCTATTGGCTGTCCATTGCCTTCTCATGTGAAGGTATCACAAGCTAATTGTCCGCAGACAGATGAGCAAAGGGCCGAGATGGCCAAGATTCCCTATGCATCCGCAGTGGGCAGTCTTATGTATGCCATGATCGCCACTCGTCCAAATCTTTCCTTTGTAGTTGGTGTTGTGGCACACTATATGGCTACACCTGGCAAGAAGCATTGGGATGCCATGAAGGGTATCATGAGGTACGTGGAGGGCACTGTAGATATGTGAATATGCTATGGCAGCTAGGATATAAGAGTCGTGGGGTACACTGACTCTGATTATGCAGGACATGCAGATAGTAGGAAGTCCACTTTTGGCTATGTATTCACCTATGTTGGAGGTGCTGTTTCTTGGATGTCGAGGGTGCAGAAATGCACGGCCCTTTCTACTACAGAGGTCGAGTATGTTGCAGCCCCTTGCAAGGAGGCCATTTGGTTGGGTCATTTGGTTTCGCTAATCTTGGTATTGATGCTATCCCTACACTGCATTCGGATTCTATGAGTGCTATTCAGTTAGCCAAGAATTCGCCGATCTTCCATGCGAAGACGAAACACATTGAGATGAGGTATCACTTCATACGTGGTGTCGTTGAGGACAAGTTTTTTGATCTTGTTAATGACCAGAATTCTGCATATCTGCTCATGAAAAGCCTCTCTATAAAGCGCTTTGCCTTTCTTAGGAGGTTGATGGGCGTGGGATGAGATGACGTTGTTCCTAATCTTGTTGTACATGTGTACATGTTGTACTGTCTTCTTTTTTTCTTTTTCTTTTCACTCCCCACTAGGACAGATTCACCTTTAAGTGGGAGGTTGTTGGGGGTAAAGGTGCCTCCACCTAGCCGCCCATATATTACTACACTGACAATCACCGCCACTGCACACCGCAGGTGGCAGGCGCCCATCATCGTCACTTTATTCTTTATTCTTTTAGTGACATTTTGAATAAAGGAAGGCCTAGTCACACATTGTGACTGTTGGAGTTTCCATTTCTTGTCTCTCTCTTTCTTGCTCTTGCTCTCCCGCCATAGCTCTTGAGTGCAAGCTTCGATCCTTCTCACCTTTCACCTGCCACCAATAACTTTGTTTAATCTTCTCAAATATGTCCAAAACACCTCTATTCTTAGCCCACAAACTCTCATGAAACTCCTTTGTTACCTATACTTGCAAAGCTCTATCACTTATGACTCACGATGAAACCCCTTTCTTCTTCTTTGCATGTTTCCAAAGATATCTATCTTTTGGAAATAACCCACATACCTTTTTTTAATTTCTTTTGTACTCCTGTTCAAACCATTCATCTCTCTTGGACAATATGGAGATATTAATCCATTTTTAGTCATTCCCCCACATACAAGTCTTGTAAGTCCACTTCTAAAGTGCTTTCTCTCTACTATCCAAGATTTATCCATCAGTGCACATACCTTATTTATTGTTGTATTCATTCTTTCAATAAATGTCATTGTTAGCTCATCTATTGTACTTGTTGTATGTAATGTTGTTTGTATTAATAAGTGCTATACTTGCAATTATAGCAGCTGCCAATTCATCCCCACTATTATATATATTTTCAGTAGTAAATTCACCCTCTTATTCATCATCTATCATCCTATCTTTATTTTCATAGTGTGCTCCTCGACAACATGTTGAAAATCAAAATATTTCTCCTTGCAATGTAGTATAATTTATGATTTAGTGACTTTATATATGCAATCCACCTTAGCATGGCAATATCTACACTGGAACAATTGCAATCATCCCCAATAATGACAAACAATTTGTTTCAGTAATCACGTGTGCACCTATAGAGTGCTTTCTCTTACATTTAAGGGCTATTATAAAGCCCATAGCTTCCTCTTCACTTATGGATACCTCATTTTCCTTTCATTTAACACTTTTGCACAAAATCTAATTGCATATCGATTCTCTTCCTTGTCATCTTTCCCAATCACCCATCCAATACAAATAGGGCTAGTGTCCACTGTAATTGTAGTAGGATTTCCCTTTGAATAATCAACCTTCCTCAATGTCAATGAAGATTTCAATAGTTTCCTTGATTTTTTCATGGCTTTAATGTGCTTTTTGTCCCAAAATAATTTCTCTCCCTGTACAAATCATCAACCACATACCCAAAATGTGTTATCCATATGAGGTAAAAGACATATGGCCCTAAAAATAGTCTAACATCTGAAATGTTCGAATAGTTATCTTGCATCTTGTCTATCCCATCTATCTTTGTTGGAGAAGTCTTTCCACCATAAAGCTCCAATATGTAATTGACAATCCAATACCTCTTCAACTCCAAAAAAATACTTTTGGCCCAAAAGAGTCAAATGCACTTCATCTAAGCAAGCCAAAATCTTCTCATAAATTGGCTATATGACTTGGAACAAATGCTCTACAACCATGCCCATTCAACTCTTTCTTCTTCTTATCCTATGTACAACTCTTTATTGGTACATCCTCTAAGAATGGCATAGTTAATTGTGGTATGTAATCCCTTAAGACCTTGTTCTACATAAACAAGTACTCCATCTCTAAGATACAAAGTAATGATGGATTATATATCCTTCTTATTTACCATTCATCATGTGCTCCACCCATCTAGTGCGAGTAAGTGGATATTATAGTTTGCGATCATCATATGCTTCAAATATTTCCACACCATGGATATGTGCTCTTCCTCACAAAATTGGCTATTCCATGAAAGAAACCATAGACCACTCTTCTACCAAAGCCAAGTTGTTTATGGTTTGTGTTGTAAAAGTTGATCTAGATTTGTATGCTAATTCACACAAAACCTGGCCTTTCCTTCCCTGTTGTGGCTTCCTCTAGTGTCATCACATCTTCCCTAGACTCTATTTGGGTCTCCAAAAAACACTCCACACTCGTAACAATATTTGGTTCAAAGTTCTATGTACATTTGGTTGTATTTCTAAAAAGAACATGCACACACACAAAGCAATATTCCCTTTGCTAGCTTACTCTAAAGTTACCTAGCCCACGCAAGTGGCTTGCTTATTAGGCTCAAATATATGTAAAAGGACAATTTTTCGACAAGTAGTTAGGATATCATCATCACATGTCACGAAACTTTTTGTCCAGGACATTAGCATTCTATAGAAAAGAGTTTTTCCCTAGAAAAGAGAGATTGGCAACCATCTCTCAGCTCTGGAGGGAAGGACTCCGACATAATAAAGTTTTTATGTCCTTATGGTGAGGCGTGGAGTGGGGATGGCAACGAGGTGACTCGCGCGAGAGACGACCAAGCCAAAGCTTTCGGACAGGTCGACTTGCTCTTGGCCGGGCGGCAGGAACTGGAAATGCTGTCCTCGAAAGTCCAATGCACTGCCGGATAGGAGAAGCGCTCAGGAAGGAACTGTGCCGGGCGGTCCCGGGCCATGGCCACCACGCAAGTGCCCTTGGGGAGGTGGTAGCCGCCCACCACGCAAGCCTGGCTCGACATGCGGGGCGTCAGGAACGTGCAGGCGCAACGTCTCCTTCACTACAGCCCTCAGATACCCCTTCTCCTCCACCATCCTCTCCCTGCCCACCGCCTCATCCGCCTCCTTCTGTAGCTTCGCCAGCTCCTCTGGGCTGGCCATGAGCTCCGCCATCGCCCAATCCAATGTCGAACTTGCTGAATCAATCGCTCCCACAAGAAGCTCCTGCGAAACTACGGGCCAAGGAGAATTAGAACCATGAGTCTATTAGAAAGCATCCTGCAGTCTCCAATATATCGATGGCGACATATAGGAATCTGTGAAACCACGAGTAGGTGGAGTAGCTGCTTCACCCTGTTCTTGTTGTCCGGGAAGCCAGCCAAGAGCACGCGTAGGAAGCTGCCAGCTGCTGCCTCTTCCCTCTTCCCTGCACGCAAGGAACTTTAGACACTAAACTAGATGGTAAAGAGCCTTATAACTAGTAAATACACATTTTTTTCTAGTTAGTAACTAGGGTTTTTTAAATTGAAACTAGGTTTTTAATTTTATTAGGCAGATGTGAAGCTATAACTAGTAAAATAAGTGTCTATATGGTAAAGTAAGGCAAATTTTTATATATCACCTAATATAGCCATGTTTATTGGATAAAATTATGAAGCTATGGATCATAGGATAATGTGCATGCATAGTAAATCAAAACAAATTTGTATAGAATATCTAACATAGTCATGCTTATATAGTCATGTTAAGTAATATACATCACAATTGATAGGCCTAACCATCAACCATGTAGTCAATCTCAAATAAGACAATGTCAATACTGCACACTTGTAATGGATACGTTTGTATGCATCCAAAATGTACATGTGCTATAAGATACATTTGTGCATTTTGATAACTTTTAATTCTTACTCACATAGCACAAATAGTTTACACATCCATAAATAAAATATCATTTTTAACAATATAAATATTTCTTTGTCACATTAAAACAAAGAAGAATCTCATTCAATTCAACTCAATGCTATGGCTCTAAATATTGAAATTCCCCTCAAATCCCCATGAAGTGTGGGATATACCTAGCATCCATAGAAGCACGAATAGTTATCAAAAGTTATTTGAGCCCCTTACAAACAAGGAGCATATCCATCCATTAGCAAAATAGAAATAGTTCAAATTGTAATAGCCTTTTCCTTAAATGAAAGACATAGAACCTCTTGAGTATGCAGAAACTTGAAGAGGGGAGCTCTCAATAGATAGTCATGGCACATGGTCTATTAACTAGGGCAGTTGTATTAAGTTCATTAAAAAAGCAACATTTCCTACCAACATGTGGCATACACTCCCACTTTCATGCATGTAGCATATTCAGGGGGTGAACAAGGAGTAAGAGATGATGGAACACATAGCACTAATGTAAAGCAATAGAAGCAAGACAATGGGATGGAGATGGATTATGCTAACATTATCGTTGCTAGCATAAACATGGAAGAGCTAGAGAAGAAGATGTTGTTGAGATATCGAGCTCCACTCGTGATATGCCAGGGTAACCGTTGTGTATTTATGTCACCGACTTGTCAGTTGCAGACGCGGTTGGTACACCGCCCATGAATAATAGCTACATGATAGCTATCCTTATCTACTCTAGTTCATGGCTCAGTTAGTATGCTACCTTAGTTAGTTGAGTTTGGTTTGAGACCCATATATAGGGTTCTTCTATTTCTTTGTACTAGAGTTCTTTTTGGCTTACACAACTAAGAAGAGGAAAACTGTTTTCAGCCTCCACCTCTGCGTGTATTCCCCCATTGTGCAAGCAAGAAAGCTACAAGTGAGACTCCTTCCTTCTCTCCCACAATCTTGACATGGTATCAGAGCCTTATTCGTGGTAAGGAGTTCAAGAAAGCAAGCCAAGCTCACGATGTTTTGGTAAGAGGAGCAGTGTTGCTTTCATTTTTTGTTTTGGGAGCAAATCTCTACAGGTAGCACAGCCGGAAAGTGCAGGAGTGCATTTTTTTTTTTGATTTGAGGCCATTTCAGGGCCTGTTTTGGAGGCGGAAGTTTTCTGCACGCACTCAGGAAAAGGCCCAGTTTTATGCTGTGCAGCTACTGTTCTACAGGTCGGTGAACAGTTACTGTAGAAATTGCATCGTATACTTGTGCGCAGAGACATTGGAAGTTACAGAATCATCCCTGTTGCCTGTTGATGCAAAATCGTCACTAGGAAGTGACTGTGTGATCAAATACCACTTTCGTCAGTTTTGCATATTTGCCTTTGTGAGGCTCAAGCTGTGTTCTTTGCAGTGACAGAATTTTTTGCAGTGTTCTGTAATGGCGTCTGATTCTCTCTCACAGATTGTCACTGAAAAGCTTGACAAGAACAACTTCCAAGCATGGAAGTTTAGAATGACGAATTTCCTTATGGGAAAAGGATATTGGGAATTTGTTGCAGGAAATGAAGAAGAACCAGTTCTTCCTCATGTTCCCAATCAACAGCAAATGTAGGCATTTAAAACATGGCATGAGAGAGCCAGGAAAGTTATATACTGGCTGTCTATCAGCATTTCAGACTCTATGATTGTGCATATTCAAGATGCAAGTACGCCAAAGGAGACATGGGATACTTTGTCAAAAAAGTATAGCACAAATACGCAAGCCAGGAAAATGCAGCTGAAGCAAGAGTTGCACAATGTGCAAAGAGAAAGTATGAGCATCAATGACGACCACATGAAGGTGAAGAAGATTGCAGATGCACTTGCTTCCATTGGGTCGCCAGTGGAAGATGATGATTTAGTCTCAGTGACCTTGAATGGTCTAGGAAAGGATTATGCATAGTTCCGAACATCCGTTTCCGTCCCTGAAAGATTTCCTGATTTTGAGGAGTTGATTGCTCTTCTAATTTCTGAGGAGCAGAGAAATGGTGGTGCATCTTCTTCAGGAGGAACTTCAAAAGAAGCTGACTTCTACTCAAATGCTGGAAGAGGTAGAGGCAGAGGTAGAGGAGGCCGATATGGAGGCCGTGGTAGAAATAAGAATATGCAGTAAACTTAAGAAAACCAGTCCTATGGAGGAGGACGTGGTAACTCTAGAGGCAGGGGGAGCCAAAGAGGTTGCGGTGGATGGCAAAGAGGCCAAAATGCAAACAGCAATGTTGAATGCTACTAGTGTGGTAAGATGGGTCATATGGCTAAAGACTGCTATAAAAAGCAGAATGACATCATGAATGGAAAATTGCAACAAGGGAATTATGCATCTTCTAGTAGACAGGGTGATGACAGAAATGAGCATTTGTTTATGGTGGAGCACATGAACAATTCTGTGACAAGTGTAGAAGAAAGCAATGATGTATGGTATGTTGACTCAGGTGCATCAAACCACATGACAGGTCATGCAGAATGGATGGAGGATGCAAAGAAAATGGAAAAACCAGGATTTGTGGAGACTGGTGATGATACTGCACATCCTATTGAGCAGATTGGAAAAATTCATTTGTCTATGCAGGATGGGAAAAAGAAATACCTGTCCGATGTATTTCATGTCCCGAATATCACCAAGAATCTGGTTTCTGTTGGTCAAATGGTTGAGCAAGGCTTGCAGGTCAAATTTAATCCTCATGGATGCTTTGTTGAGGATATGAAAAATAAAGGTCGCTTGATAGCAAAAGGAAAGAAGAAGGGCAGAATGTTTACATTGGATGCAGACATGTCTGAATTGAGTGCAGCAATGTTTACACATGGGACTGGTGTAGTTGCAGATATTGATATCTGGCATAAACGCATTGGTCATGTTAATGTACAACGACTTAAATCAATGCAGACCCAAAATATTGTTGCAGGATTGCCCAAATTCAAGGTTGCAGAAATGCATAAGGTATGTGAAGCCTGTCAGTTTGGAAAACAGGCAAGGAAACCATTTCCTAGACATGTTCAAGAGAGTGAGAAGCCATTGGAATTAATCCACTCTGATGTGTGTACTACTAAAGCTATATCTCTTGGAGGCTGTCATTATTTTATCACTTTTATTGATGACTATAGCATAAAAGTTTGGGTGTATTTTATGAAAAAGAAAAGTGAAGTTTTTGGGCATTTTAAAATTCTTAAAGCTATGGTTGAAAAAGAAACAGGCCTGCAGATAAAATGCCTAAGGTCAGATGGAGGGGGAGAGTACCTCTCAAATGAGTTTGTAAGGATCCTGCAGGAGCATGGGATAAAGCAGCAATATTCATGCAGTCATATCCCACAACAAAATGGAATTGCAGAAAGGAAAAACACGCATATTGGAGAGGTATCTCGTCCCATGCTCAATGAAAAAGACTTGCCAGATTTTTATTGGGCTGAAGCAGTTGCTACAGCAGTCTACATAATAAACATGACTCCCACTGCAGCAATACATGGAATGACTCCGGAGGAGAGGTATACTGGTAGGAAACTAGATATTTCTCATTTAAAAATTTTTTGTTGCATTGCCTATGTACATGTGCCAGATGAGTTGAGATCCAAGTTGGATCCAAAAGCTGAGAAGTGCATCTTTATTGGTTACTCTCTGTAGACAGCAAAAAGGGTATAGATGCTATAACCCTTCTACTCGTAAGTTTACAGTGAGCAGAGATGTTGTTTTTGATGAGATGAGTAGCTGGTATAAACCAGTAAATGTGATTGATGATGTAGATGCACAAAATGGTAATGCTGCACAGAATTCACAGCAACAGTCACAAAATATTAGTGGACCTAGAGTGTCCTCTAGCAGTGGTTCACATTCTTCGCCATGGACAGGCAGATTGAGATCAGGAGAATCTTCTCAAAGCAATGTAGATAGTGGTATGTAGGTATTACGAAAAGGAAAAGAGAAGGTTGATTAGCCCATGTTTGATGTGAATGCAGGTCACTCTTATGTGGATGGTGAATCCAGTGGCTCAGAACAGAGCATTGATGATGAGTTGGGTATTCCTTCTATTGTTACACCTGGAGTAAGGAAGACCAGGGATGTTTTGAGAGCACCTGGGAGTGAACCTACTTTGCGCAGGTCTACGAGAGCTAGGTATCCTGTGGATAGGCTGAAATATGATGGATTTATAGCCATTCACTATACATATATGGTTAAAGTGATACAGGAACCAGAACCCACTTCTTTTGAGGAAGCCATGGGAAAAGAAAAATGGGAGAAAGCCATGGATGAAGAAATGGATGCCTTGGAAGCAAATGTTACATGGGAATTGGGTTTATAAGGTGAAGCACACTGCAGATGGTTCTGTGAATAGATACAAGGCAAGATTAGTAGTCAAGGGGTATGCACAAACATATGGCATTGACTATGAAGAAACATTCAGTCCGGTTACAAGGATGGCAACCGTAAGAGCAGTCATTGCTATGGCTACATCAAAGGGATGGTCTTTACATCAGATGGATGTAAAGAATGCCTTCTTGCATGGTGATTTGCACGAAGAGGTCTATATGGAGTAGGCACCAGGTTATGTGCATGCTGTTCATCTTGAGTTTGTTTGAAGGTTGAAGAAAGCCTTGTATGGCTTGAAGCAAGCACCTAGAGCATGGTCTGACAAGATAGGACAGTATCTTGTCACAATTGGATTTCAGATTTCCAAGGCAGATTTCTCACTTTATGTGACACAAATAGAGAAATGTATTATGCTACTTGTCATTTATGTTGATGATTTGATTATGACAGGTGACAGTGATGAAGATATCCTTCATGTGAAAATGCTATTGAAGCAGAAGTTTGAGATGAAGGATTTGGGAGAGCTGCGTTATTTCTTGGGCATTGAGGTGATTAGATCACCAAGTGGGATACAGCTCTTGTTGCAGAGGCAGTATGGATTGGACATGCTGTCCAAATATGGGATGACAGGCTGTAAGCCTATTTGAGTTCCTTTGGAGCAGAATGTGAAGCTGAGCACAGATGCAGGTGAGCTTCTAGAAGACCCTACTATGTATAGACGCATAGTAGGAAGTTTGATTTATATGACTATTACCAGGCCAGATTTAAGCTATACTATTGGATTGGTAAGTCAATTTATGCAGGCTCCAAGGAAACCACATTTGGATGCGGCTAGACACATACTCAGGTATGTGAAGTCCACATTGCAGTATGGACTATTTTATGAGACTGGGGTTCAAATACAGTTGCATGGATACACTGATGCTGATTGGGCTGGTAGTATTTCTGATAGACGATCTACCAGTGGGTATGTGTTCTCTTTTGGGAGTGCTGTAGTCACTTGGAGCAGCAAGAAACAGCTTACAGTTGCCTTGTCGAGGACAGAGGCTGAGTACAGGGGTGCAGCAATGGCTGCATGTGAGGTAGCTTGGTTGCATAAGCTACTTTATGATATGCATCAGTCTACAGATGGGCCAGTTGTCATTTATTGTGACAACATGAGTAGTATACACTTGGCAAATAACCCAGTCTATCATGCTAGAACAACGCACATTGAGGTGCATTATCACTATGTACGAGAGAGGGTTTTACTAGGTTTTATTGATCTAGTTTATGTCAGCACAGAGGATCAGGTAGCTGACATATTCACGAAGGCATTGGGCGCAGAGAAGCTGCGCAAGTTTAGAGACCTGCTTGGTGTGCGGGAATTGGGATTGAGCTCAAGGGGGAGTGTTGAGATATCGAGCTCCACTCGTGATACGCCAGGGTGACCGTTGTGTATTTATGTCACCGACTTGTCAGTTGCAGACACGGTTAGTACACCGCCCATGAATAATAGCTACATGATAGCTATCCTTATCTACTCTAGTTCGTGGCTCAGTTAGTATGCCACCTTAGTTAGTTGAGTTTGGTTTGAGACCCATATATAGGGTTCTTCTATTTCTTTGTACTAGAGTTCTTTTTGGCCTACACAACTAAGAAGAGGAAAACTGTTTTCAGCCTCCACCTCTGTGTGTATTCCCCCATTGTGCAAGCAAGAAAGCTACAAGTGAGACTCCTTCCTTCTCTCCCACAATCTTGACAGATGTGGGGTGAAAAAAAATGTTTCAATGAGAATTAAAAGAGATTCACAATAGAATTTGGGGAGCAAGTGCTATGTGCATGAGTGGTATCCTTGTTGCCATGCATTCGGCAAAGCAATGCTAAGTATTCTCTATGCAACATGCACATGTATTTTAAGGGAAGGTCCCCCGTCAGGAGGAATCGTGGAATTTATGTAGCGATGTTTCCTCCACTTTGGAATGTATTTGTAAATGGTCTATGCTTAGGTCCATTTGAGGTAAAGATGTCGATGCCAAAGGGTGTCCCATTGTCCCATTACTCTTCGCTACCATAATCACCAACCCTTTGCTTAGGAATTTGGATTTGAAGGTGCAACATGGAGTAAGCAAGGGGCTTCCTATACCATTAAGAAGACACTTGGTCTCCCAATTCTTTGCCAACAATAACTTACCAATATTGTGCAAGTAGAGAGGCAACTAGTAGATGTATTTGATGAAAGTGTATGAAAGTTTTCTAGAGCTATCTGGGGTTGTGACTAATGTGAGCAAAAGCAAGCTTATTTACCTAAGATTGAATGAGTTAGCAAAGTTGCTAAGGGATCTAGGCTTCCAAGTAGCAAAATTGGAGTTGTAGTTGCTTGATTCTAAAGAATTTGGGTGTTTTCAAGATTTTTAGCATCAGACCTTAATTACTGAGCATATGATGGAGGAATTTATTTGATTATCTTGTACATTATGTATGTGGTGAGTCAAGTAACATACAATAGTGAACCAAAAATACATGCACAGAAAAGGCCTAATTTGGGCATCATGAATCCAGTGAGATTAATGAAGGTTGAAGATCCATAGCCTAGATTATCATATAAGACACTAGAAGTAAAGTAGTACTCTTGTTTCACCATGGAATATGCCTCATGGCATCAATGATCCTAATGGGATTGAGTTGCTGGTCAATGTAGAATTCTCTCTCTTCTTGGTTACATGCTTTATATGCAAAGAACGTGGGTGCTTTGCAAAGGAATGGAACTAAGAAGTGCCCAAGGAGAAAAGAGTGAAGATAAGGAAGAACTTCATGCAACATAGTCACAAAAGAAGTAAAAAGAAAAAAGCTCATAGATTGAGAAGGGGAAATCCAAGAAAACAAACAACCCTCAAAAGGAGGAACCCAAATCCTAGAGATGTTAAAGTTAAAGCAAGATGGAAACAAAGAAATTCAACCACCAAAGTCTTTGGCATCTAATGGAGGTGAGAAAGAAAAGCTTTCCCTTTAAAAGCGTGCTTGCAAATGTTTCGTTGACAAGACTATTTTTCTATTCAGGATTATGGAGGCTCAAACAAAGATACAATGTTAATTAGTTGACTCTCTATGATCTCTCGGAATGTGAGGTTCCTAGGAAGTCCATCTAAGAAGGATTGGTTTAGTTGGAGAAAGAAATGGAAGCCAGACTCTATTTAGGTTCAATGCCTCCTCTCTAGAAAGGGAAGGATTCAACCCATAATTGAAGAATGCTTGGAATAATATGATAAGGTGTTAAGTTCTTATCTACCCAGTCAAAAAACATGGTAAATTGCAAAGCACTCGACATATAAAAAACTCCATAACTTCGAAGTTAGCTTAATACGGGCTAACTTGGAAGTTACCTAAGTGCCCTTTTAGTCCTCTCCATTGGAGTAAGGGGGCCCGAGTTTGTGACTTGTATTGGTTCCCCCATAACCTCTAACTCTTGCATAAGAATTGAGTGAATTACTTTCACAAAACTTTTCAAATCATAAGTGAGGTTGGAAAAACTTAAAGCTTGAAATAAATAATAGGAAAAGATTAAAAGATGGAATGCCATCAATGTTATGCAAAAAATTAAAAGAGATATGTTCAAGATAATAATTAGGAATATTATTTGAGTCCTTGCATATTGATGAGTTAACTACACTTTTATAATAACATACCAACAATAGATCGTTAGGTTACTTGTTGAGATTTAAAGGTGCCAATGTCAACAACTTGTGCTTAGGCATGCCCTTTATCAAGAGAGCATGCATGTGTTTGGGTTGGGGGCTATATATGCTAGTAAGTTTATAACACTCCTTTATGATTGTTCATATCTATCATAGGCCAAGTAACATGCATGTGTTTGGGTTGGGAACTTAATTACTGAGCATATGATGGAGGAATTCATTTGATTATCATGTACATTATGTATGCTGTGAGCCAAGTGACATGCAACAGTGACCAAAAATACATGCACAGGAAAGGCCTAATTTTGGCATCATGAATCCAATGAGATTAATGAGGATTGAATATCCATAGCCTAGATTATCGTATAAGACACTAGAAGTGAAGTAGGACTCTTGTTTCCCGTATTGTAACTAGAGCAATGGCCAACAATTAGAGAGGGATGGTCAATGTGAGCTTGAGTTGATCCAAACCACCTATAGGTGGATACACCTGAATTTGCGTGTTATCTTAAAGATAACAACTTAAAAAATTTAATGACACCCTTTATGTAGTGATTAATTCTTGCAAATCTAAAGCCTAACATGCAATTATCTATATCTTTTTCTATCAAAATAGCTTGAAGAAATTCTAGTAAATGACTAAAGCATGTGTACAATTCTAGATCACTAGGAGGAGACTTAGCCTCATTGCATAAATTCATGTAATGCATTGTTCACCACATTGTCCTCTGAACATAGTCCCCTGGCATAGTCCTTTGAGCTTGGTTCATGCAGGCTATATAGTACACTCCTCAACCTATCCTCTTGAGAAGCTTGGTACAAGTAGGTTGTGTGGTAGTCCTCTTGAGAAGCTTGGTACAAGTAAGTTGTTTTGGGTTTCAATAAGCATCCATCTTAAGTAGTAGATATGCCCTAGACTCTCATGTCAAGAAGCATCTTAGACTCAACTTGGGAGTGTATTCCTCATGCATCCCTCATGCATCTGTAACATACTTTGCTTGATGGGAAACTAGGAGCACCTTGATATTAAGACTTAAAGAATATATATTCAAGAAATATAAGACTTGAAAAGGAAGTCAAATGGTACAAAAGATCAAAACAATAAATTCAAAATACCTTATTCTCTATTTTCTTTATTTTAAATGCTAAGGAAAAATCATCATTAGGAGCATTGGGTAGGCCTAAAAAAATATGATAGAGAATTCGAAAGCCATGGAGAAGAAAAGTCTGAGAATATGGCTAGAAATTTTAAACTCATACAAAGAGGAATTCAAGGGGAAGTCATAGCTAGAGGTAAAAAGGTGATTCAAGCTAAGCACAAGAAACATTTGGAATTCAAGAAGAATGATGTATACCTCAAGCAGCAGTAGATAGAGTGGAGATCCATCTTCCCTAGGGAACATTGGAAGATATGGCAGAAATGCACTACAAAAGTGTGGTCTAGTACTCCATAAAAAAATTGAACACCCCTCTATGTAAGGTGTATATGCAGAAGCTAAACATGAAGGAGAGGATCAATAAGTTTATAAAAATCCATGCATGGTGTGTCATGTGCCATCAATCTTGGGAGTCAATTCTCCATGTTCTCCAGCATTGCCTTGCAAGCAGGCTTTGTCTAAAAGAACGTGACAGGATGGATTACAATTGTAGGCCTTAATGTAGAGGTTATGATGAAGATGGCATTGCTTGGGGACAAAGGTGTATTGGAAGAAGACATATTAAACCTATGGAATGTCATTAGGGCATTAACATTAGCACCATTTGGGCCAATAAGAATGCTCAAATATGATCTAATATCTAGATAGACTATAAGAGAAGTGCTTGCAACATGTAGAAAGATGAGGAGGAGAGAGCATGTCTTCAAAGTGGGGGTACAAGCTCCTTAGAAATACAAATTTTTGAAGCCTGTGGGAAGGCTTTTTGGAGCCCAATAGCATATTTTTCCATGAACCTTAAAATACTTTGTGATTGAACCTTCACATTAAAAGAAGGAAAGAGAGAATAGAGTTCTCTTTTGATTTTCGCAACAGCGCGGGTACTCATTCAGACTGTGCATAATCGAGGGCTGAAAATGGGGCAGGGGCTCTGCTACTACATGCGTCCAACATCCAACGCTCGGCATCGCAATCCGTCGCATCGAGCCTTAATCGATCCCATGGAAGCCCATGACTCATGGCAGCTGGCTCAGGTCTGGCTGCAGTGGAAGGCCAAGGTGCAGGCCCTCCGGTTCTCCCTCGTCTCCAAGAGCCCTGATTCCCATGTCAAGCAACTTGTGAAGGACTGCATGAGCATCTACAAAGCCTCCCACAAACATCCCCCCACCACTAATGGATTGCTTGCAACTATTTCAGGTCAGGCTTCACACACTTTTTATTTGTTGCATTGCTTGTGGATTGCATTAACTTGTATTGAATTGTGTCGTTGCGAGACTCTTAGGTCCATAAGCCTATACAATAAGAAGAATTCCTTCATTAATCCATTTTTCCCATAAGTCCATACAACAAGAAGCATTCCTTCACAATTCCATTTGTCCCCATGGCCTGCATTTCAGCATATGAAAATTTAGAACTTTTTTGTAACACATCCTGTGAAAGAGAACAGAATAAACATATAGTGATGGTTGTCCAGGAGAATTGCCTAACACAAATGTACTCTAAGCTAGCATTAAAACAGCACTATTAATATTCTATTGGAATTGGATACTGCATGACTTACCTTCATTGCATTAGGGAGCCATGTACAGAGTACTTTCAGTACACAATTGGTAGTCATTCTATCCAGACATGCATAGAATACTAATCTAAACACGCTCAATGGCTTACTTTCATTGCCTAAAGATGGGCTTATTGATTGCTCAAACCATTCAAACACTCTAGCTTGTTTCTCAAAGTTATTCTTAGCACATATTATATCCAATCAACTAGCAACCATGCAGGTGAACCTTTGCTTCTTCAGTTTTCTGTTGCAATTTATCCTGTTTTTGCCAAGCCATTTTGAAGCTGTCTGCCATGGTTTGGCATGATGCGCACAAGAACTTTTCAACAAATTCTCACTATACTTCCCACATTGTGAATTATGACAACATCATGAGCTTCTGCAAGGGAGGGACCACATACCTAGCTCAGTGTGGTTGCTCCCTGCCCCCGACCAGGTATGTGGTCCCTCCCTCACAGAAGCTCATGATGTTGAATACTATAAGGAAAAACAAGGCAAAAGATCCCCTTTTCCCAGTGACACAGGAAAGTATCTAAAGCTACTTGTGATTCATAATATTCTGGCTTTTCTAGGTTTGCTGAGCCTGACTACTGCTTTGGGTTCTTTTAGATGCTTATTGTAGATCAAAGCATGACAGAAGCCATAGGGATTGGGAGCTCTTCTTTCATCATGTCACACAACATAGTGCAAGGACAACAATTAATGGAGTCAAAGCTTGAAACTTTGAGTTCGTTGTTTGAGCGATCAAACTCTCTCAGGCTGCATACCCTCCAAGAGCTACAAAACTTGCTGACCCTAGTACATGCAGCCCATTGCACACTTGTAGCCTTTGAGCAGGTTTTTGCTTTGAAAACATTGGACCTAAAGACCAAAGAAAAGATGGAGGATGATAGAGAGAACCACCAAGTATTGTCTATGTCTCCTCCCTGTTCTGCAGATGTTGCTTGTAGACCACCTTATTGCCATGGAAAATATCATGCTGATGGAAGAGAAACACCAGTGGCTTATTGCAAAGAACCCGCATTACTTGATGGAATCAAACACACATTAACTGACTATGAAGAAACCATCTTACCTGATGACCAAGTATATACTTCAGCTGGTGCAGAAGAAAATGCATGTACCTGTGAAGGTGAAGAGACAGGAGAGGGACAGAGCATGTAGATTGGTTGAGTTCCACAGCTTGCAGTAAGCCTGCATAAGTCCAGATTATAAGCTTGTGCATGGATGAGCTATCATGGGCTGCCATGTGTTTCAAAGTGCTCACAGCAATTGCAATCATGTTTTTCCCACAGCAATTGTAGTTATCTTATTCCCATCAAGCTCTTGCATAAGTTGAGATAGAGTGATTACTAGACTATCTTGTAGCTGATGAATAGATTCATATTGAAGGGTTTAATCAATTCATATCATGCTATATGAACTTGGAAAGCTCAATTTTTTGTGAGGCAAGCAACATTCTACTGACTCACTACAGAGTTGTAAAGAAAGAAAATATAAATAACTTAAGTAAGCCCTGCTAAATATAATTCTCTGAACGAGTGAACTTCTTTATTTGCAATAAATTTTCCTTATTGTATATAAGAGACAAGGCATTGTGCTGAATAGGGCTGGTAAATTTAAAAGGTGAACAAATTAAACTAGCAAGATTGATAGAATATCAAAAGACATCAGGGGCTAAACAAAGCTGTTTGTCAAGATGAAAGAACATGTTTACGCATCCAAATAACTATATGGCTCAAGACAAAAGATACATCATGGTACTCTTAAGGGAACACTTTGATATTCATAGTTCAGCTGAAATTGGCAGAAATGGATCTAGTCTAACAAAGTCTACTATCTACTAGTGATCCATAGTTCAGCTATTCTAATGATGAAGCAGGGCAGTCCGCAATAAGTGGACATATCTAAAATGCGGCAATTGAGATGAAGCATGGCTCATCTGAAATGCAGCAATTGAGATGCTACATGGCAGTCCACAATAAGTGGTCAGCAGGCCTGGAGTGGAAATGCAGCAGCTCGACAGGTCATGTTGGTTGTAGCTAACTTGAAAGATCTCAAATAGTAATAGCTGAGGTGAGGATGATGAATTAGGAGAAAAACTAGTAGATAGAACCACATGTAGACTGTCATCAGCAGGTGGAGGGCAATGAATAGGCTGCAACAGCCCCTAGAGCAGGTTGTGATGGTTGGCTGAGAGAAGAGCATCTTTGGCTACTAGCCCACGGTGGGGGCCACGAGCCCCTTACCCTCGATGGCAACTAGTGGCAGCTAGCTAGATATGCGGTGGCTCCCAAGAAGAAGCTCATGTTATTGAACACTATTAGGGGAAACCAAGGGAAAACAGTTCCCTTTTCCACATGGGAAAATTATGTAAAAAAAACTTCTTGTGATTGATTATATTCCATCTTGAGATTTGATTCGTGGGCTGCAGGAATAGAGAGATCATGAGGAATTTGGTCACTCCATGCGATAATCATGGCGAATTTGGTGAAGATATCCTGAACAACAGCAACCTCCTCGAGATTAAGGCCAACGTTACTACAAAGGATTCTGATCCATCTGATCAACCTGGCCATATCATGAATTAAGTGAATCAAGTTGATATTTCAAGGTCAGGTGGTATGATTAGCATATCCTTAAATTGGCCATGGATATCCATGCTACTTAGTGGATCAAGCTCAAGTAGCACTGGTCAAGAGCATGTGCTGCAGCTCAACAACATGGGTGGATCAAGAGGCATGATTGGTGATGATGATCTGCATAATTTGCAGGATAACTTAAATTTGGTATCTTCTGTTGCTAGACATGTTCAAGTTGATAACTCAGCAAATCTGAAGGCTTCGAGGTAAGTGGAATGGAGGTTTCTTGTTCTTTTAGTAAAAATCTTTCTGGGTTATGGGTTGAGGGTTGTTATACAAAACATTAAAAAAAGATATGATAGGGAAAGGAGGAAGCTTATCCTGCTTTTGGCGCATCTTTTTATTGGACTGCAAGGTCTAGAACTTGAACTTCTCTCATGGATGGGAACAATAATCAATAAGAGCATATGCATGTTGGATATACAGCTACTAAAATCCAAGCACCTCTTTGCATCACTTGATGTGCAGGATTAGTTGAACTATGTTGATATAGAATAGATTTCAGATAGAGCTTCTTCTCTAATTGTCAATTCTAAAAGTTCTTTCCCTTCGTGTCAGAAGCACGTTAGATTTGAGGTGGAGTATTTGACTAGCGAATGAAAGCAAATTGATTAGAATAAGGTATGCCTTCCTTCAAACCACTGAGTGAGTACTTTTTCCGTTTTTGAATCACTATATGGCACAGCAAGCCATGGCATGTCATTGAAGTAGTTGTCAAAATATTATTGGTCTTCATCAGATGAGATAAACACAACCTCAAATTATGTGATAGCATCATTGATGCACAAAACAATGGTACTATCATGCCCAAGAACAAGACCGTTTGGTGGAGACTAGATCATACTCTTCTATTGACTATCACCATGAAGGGTCAAAACCAGAGATGACCTATAATGACTTCAGCACATGCATTAACTGTATCCAGGTAGGCTTTTGATAGTATGAGTTCAAGGTAAAATGCTACATCAAGCAACATCAAGCACTATGGCATGGCTTTCATTAGAGGCATCATCAATAATGTTTAAGCACGCGTACTAATTATTGGTCAATTTTGGTTTCTAGCTTGCAAGATGCCTATGGGATGCTACCTTAAGATGATCAAATATGAAATGCGAAAGGATCATGACACAAAGGAAGTAACCACAAATGCTCAGGTGAGAGTCTTAAGAAATTTTCTTGTCCTTTACTTCAACATGGTTTTTTAAGTAGTGGATCAAATTTAAAGAGATGCAAAATTGAGTTGATTCTTACAAGGACAAGTTTTATAGTCAAATGTCTACATGCATCAAAAGTGGTGGTTTTGTTGGTCTTCTTGAAAGAGGTAAATAAAGAGGTCATTGGCACTATTTATGAAGGCAAATCACAACTACTTGAAGGAAGAGAGAATACATTTAGCTTGCAATTGCAAATGAAGACAATTTGTAACTAGGTTGGGATTACCATGTACTTTCCTACTTAGGGGTGGTCTAATGAAAGTTTTTAGTGACTATGTTTGCTCCAATCATGCATTGAATTGTGTTTGAAAATTTAGAGCATATCTTTCCTCTCTCAATACTAGGTGGTAAACTTCTAAAGTGGTTTGAGAAATTTTTTATGTTGTGTAGAGTATGGTTTGTTGGCTACATGTTGGTAGGGTCTTTTCCCACTATTTTGGAGCTTGTGGAAGCATATGAGCTTGAGAAGAGCTTGTGGGTTGTGAGCAGCTTCAAGGAGATGCTTGACATCAATAGAGATTAGGCAATTGTTCCTTCATACCTGGTTTGCCTAGCTCCTCGGCTTCTCTTTCCCAATCCCCCCAAATGGCCTTGGGAGGCCTTGTATTCATGATGTGTGATGTTAGCTTTCAGCTCCAGCTATGTTGTTGAGCCCTTGCTAGTTCTTTAATGGTTCTTAATAATACAATTAGCCACACTTAATTTTTCCAAAAAAGGCTGAAGTGATGGGCAGATAGTCTAAGACAAAGCTCAGGAAGGAATAACAGGGCAGGGAGCTGATGTATCATGCACAGAAAGCTATACACTAGAAAGGAGAGGGGTGGGTCAGGCTGAGGATAAGTAAGGATGGGCACGTCAAGCTAGGAGGGGTTGCCTTATGATTTTGTAAAACAATATTGATAGGTTTTTCTATGATTTTGTAGTATTAGGTGGTGTTAAGGTGTAACCAACTAAAAGCTTTGTATGTATGAGTGTATAAACAATGAATTTGGTTTCTTTATAATGCTATTAGTATACTAACTCCAAATTTTGTAGTCGCCATGTGAAGGATCGCAAGCTACAACTTTACATGGTGCTAAATTTAACTCTTCAAATAGGTTATGGCGGAGGGAGCAGCAACACATCATTTGAAATTATTGATCCCTACATTGCTGAGGTACTAATTTTCACCAACAAAAATCTTAATTTTGATGCACAATCACTATCAAAACTTTGTTTAGGACAACAATTAACAACACAATGCATGCCTTTTTCCTTTGAAGCACCCCCTATGGATTGGTACTTGAGTTCTCTTGAGACCATCTATGGATTGGTACTTTAGTTCACCTTGGATATTCAATTGCTAAGACCAATCTAACTTCTTGTGGAATATGGCTTGCTTGTAGGAAATTTCTCATCGGCATCATCATTTCTAATAAGAGTATCAATGTTTAGCTAGCATTTGAGCAAATCAAGACTTATTTCTTGTGAACATTTGTCTAATATTTTAGATGAAGCCTATGCACACTTGAAACCTCACTACTGAGAGGCTTGTTCTATCTAGCAGCTTTTGCCTATGGAGTTAGAGTGGTTATGGTAGCATCTCTTCTAAACACGGGCAATGCCAACAAGGTGCTTGGAGGAGGGGAAGCATATCAAACCCTGGACTACCACCACAAGGTATGTATCCTTATGAAGGAAATCCATAGAAGATACATCTATTGCTACTTTGATGCTCTTACATTAGATGCACCTCTTGCTACTTTGGTTGTAGGAAGCCTAATAAAAGGTTAGATTGGTTGAATTTGAGCTTGATGGATCTGTATGTTTCATCCACCTATCTAAACAACTTGCTAAAACGTTGAAAATGAAGAATGTAACTTGAGGGTTTTGATATCCTATTTGCATGTAGTGGTAAGCTAAATAAATTTGACTTCGTATGATACTTCAATATATTGGATTCCTATCTTGTGGGCAAACTCAACACTAGCATATGTATTGGGTCAATCTTATTGTTTGAGAGTCTAGATAGCTTTGCATATTCCCACAATGCATATTCCTACAAGAGTATGCATTCATTTGGATGGCCATTACATTTATCCCCATTAGTAAGTATGATACAATATGGTTCTATGAGCAAATAATTTAAATATCATTTCATTATTTGTTTTGTTGTGGATAGGACTACAGGGTTTGAAGCATACAACCAGTAGAGTAGATCTATGTTGTGGAGCTATGGGAGATTGCAGTGCTTTTAGGATCAAGGGACGGAAGTTTACTAAAAATGGTAGGTCTTCTCTTGGTGCTTTGAGCCTTTTTCGCTATGTACATGTTTGAGCCTTTTGATATCCTTGGTAATTTTAAACGCAAAATGCATCTAGGGACAACATTGTGGGTGAAGCAGCAAGGATCTGCATTTCAAAAAAAAGAAAGGGAGGCTTAGGAAGAGCTAACAAGACTTAAATTTTTAAACAGTGGAGCAGATCGGAAGAGGATGACAACTCTAGACCTACCTTAGGTGCTCTAGAACATGGTGAAGCAGAGAGAATGTAGTGTTCAAGTCAACTTTTTTAGTGGATTCAATCACAATTCTATTGCTAACAATACAACATTGTGAACAAATTGTGATTAGTTTTCTTAACATGATATATTAGTGTGACAATGGCTTGTATTAATGGTTCCGACTAGTTTTCTTGTATAGGAAAATTTTACTATATCTATGGTTTCAAGTAGTTTTCTTATCTAGGAATATTTTACTAGATCATCAACTAGGAATTTTAAAAATTTTATATATAGAAATATTTTACTAGATCACTAACTTGTAAAGTGTTCCACTTTTACTAGTTGAGACTTTTTAACTAGAAAGTCTCTCTTTTTTTACTATATGGAAAAGTGTTTAAAGTTCCTTGTGATCCACACCATAGATTTTATCCTGGCCCTGATCTAGCTCATATTGCTTGATCAACTCCTCCAGTAGCGCATCGACCTTCACGCGCGGTGTTCATCGATGGATCGCTTGGCCTTGAGGTCCAGGAATCCGAGGGCGGGTATAAAGTCGCCAATCACGTTCGACTTGAACAAAAGAGTGCTCTTATGCAAAACCTCCTTGAGCCGTTGGATGTGTGAAATGTCGTCTTGGCGCTTGCCGACGGCGATTCGCCAGACGAGGTTCTCTAGCAGGGAGTCTATGTGAGAGGTGAGGTCGAGGCAAGTGCCGGCGGAGGATTGGATCATGGAGATGGCGTGGTTGATCTCCTGGTCTAGGACGGGCTGGAAGGAGTGGAGGCGCTTGTGGTTGAAGAGGTGGAGGGTGCCAAAGCGCCGGAGGTCCTGCGAGGCGGGGCCGAGGTCAGTCATGATGATCGAGGTTGTTGCCGGTGCCGAACTGCAGGCGACGCGAGGCCTCCATGGGCCGCCGGTTCACGAACACCTTGTCCTGGTGCTGAAGAACACCTTGTCCTGGAGCCCAATTTACATAAGTCGTCGAAACTCTCTGTATCTTGTATGGGAAATAAATAAATTTAGAAATTTTCAGTTAGTATGTATGGTGACAAGAGCAGTCCCCATCTTGGAATCCTGTACGCATCCGTGATGACAATCTGCCGCTTCTCGATTGCGGAGATGGCCTTCATGTCGCTGTGACAATCCGAGCACACTCGCAGGTTCTTGGAGATCCTGAGGGTCGCTCCCGGCGGGGTGCAAAGCAACCCCAGAGCCAACGCCAATCTCTCGCAATGCCCATCGTCTGTATTGTTCTTCTTTTTCTTCTTCTTCTTGAATGTGTGTGTGCACGCATGGGCATGTGCACTCGTACGTATATATATCCATACACGTCTATCTTTATGTGATCTTCTAAATGTGTGCCATCTCTCTTTCTCTCATCATTTGTATTCTCTTCTGTCCTTTTCTTCCCCTTTCCCTCATATTTATTCACCTCAAAAATCATGTATGTATAATGTCTCACCGAGTGTAGGAAAGCCTATCCACATGATTCTTTCCTCTTTGTGATCTTTGCAATGGAGATGAGCTAGATTCTACTCTCTCATGAAATGGTATGTTTCTTTGCTTAAGTCCAAGTGTAGCCATTGCATGTATGCCAAACTCCCTATCCACACTCTCAGAAGAGTCATATCTTGAAGTCAATGGACCTGTAACATCATCAAAACGCTTCTCTTTTTCTTTTCTCTCCCCGTCATCACTAACATATCCATGTTAGTGGATGAAGATCCATGGTTCTATCCAAGGACTTACACAACCAGATGTATCATGAGTAGGTCCACTAGTAGACATAGTGCCTTGCTATCCATTTTCACCATATGTGCCCTACGAAGTGCCATCAGATATTGCAGCCTACTTAGCACCATATCAAGATGCTAAATCATCAAACATGACATCACCACTGAGAAATATCTCTTGAGTAGCCAGAACAATGCACTTGTATGGTTTTTTTTCTTATGAGAGTATCTAAGGAAAACACATTTCACTACTTTAGGGTCAAGTTTCTTTCATTTTTCATCTACAACATGAACATGTGTAATACTAGCAAATACTTTCAAATGTCAAATGTTAGGCTTGTAGCCATATAGTTGCTCATAAGATGTCTTTTTATGCATTCATGTTGTAGGTGTTCTATTTATAACATAGATAGTTGTAAGTGCTGCTTCAACCCAATAAGACAAAGGCATGTCCTTCTCATTCAACATGGTGCTAGTTGCCTCCATAGTCACAATGTTCTCTTTCTTACAACAACTCCACTCATTCAAGCATTGGAATCTCCCCCTTTGAAGCATTGTATGGTTATCGGGTGCCCCTCCCCACTGTGATCTTCAATGAATAGCTCAACCCCCTTGGAAAAGAAGAGTTGGACCGCATGCAAGCATTACATGCACATGTGCTTATATGTGTTTGCATGTGTGTGTTTGGGTGGATATATATGTCTATATATGTGTGTGTATGTGTTCTCTCCTCTCCTCACTCTCTATTCTATGTATGTTAATGTGTATATGAGCTTGTATGTATATTCATGTGTGTGTATGTGCATTCATGCATGGTTTTATAGTAAATATATATTCCATGAATATATTTAACTATTGAAATTATTATCTCATCTCATCTCATATGTTCAATTAGAAAAGCAATTGAACTCTCTGTTTATAATATATGTACATTTGTCTTGAGGGATTCACTGCATACATATACTCTATGTTATGTGCATTCAAGGCCTATTTATACATATCTTTATGTGTGAATTTTTGAGCATTAATATATGTATATATATGTATATATATATATAATTTATAAATAATCCCTTTATATGATATCCTTATTGTATGAAAATGGTATTTTTAAAACCCCTTATTTTGATCCTTACATGATATATGCATATATTCATGGGTGACCCCCCCAAGACATTTGTGGGTATTTTTAGAGTATGCATTGTGCACATATATTCAATTGTTATAATATTATATCATTTCATATGTTTAATTAAAATCAAAATTTATATATTTCTCTAAGAAAATGGAGTAGAGAGAGAGAGAGAGCGCTACATACAAGTTTCTAGAGACCCAACTTTATCCTTTTATGATCATATACTATGTTTAATTAAAAGAGAGAAAGTGTATATGTGTGTGTCCATGCATGTTCAAATGAGAGAGAGAAAGAGAGAGACGATAGAGAATAAAATATAAACCCCACTCACCCGTCAAGAAAAATCTCTCTTTATTTCTTGAATACCAAACTTCTCCTCCTTGTGCCATATAAGCTTGGGAGTCTTCTAGTTGGTTTGGGTTCCCTAAGCTGAACTTTCAAATAATATATAGATAAGAATAAGATAAGAAGACATATGTGTGTTTACTTGTGTGGTCTTATAAATGTTTGATATCTATCTCTCTGTCATCATTTTTGTTTTCTCTCTTTTTATTTTCTTCCCCTTGTCTTTCATCTTTCTTCACTTTATACGTTTGCATATTGTGTACGGATGTATAATGTATGTATCACATGTATGTGTATGTGTATGTGTATGTGTATGTGCACACACACACACACATGTTGTGATATGCCCTAATAAAATTATAGTGAACTTTTTTGTGATGTGTATGTAAGTAATGTTTAGAAATCATTTTTAGGTAATTTTGAGTATGTTGACAAATTTTGGTGATGACAATTTTTTGGTTGAATTTTTTTTTACATAGGGATATGTATTGTCTTTGAGGTTGATTTGTGATCCAATGGAGAAAAAATTGTCTAAAGATCCTCGTGTAGAGTTTAAAGAGGGCATCAAGGAGAATAGTTTTTCCCCTTAGATGCCTACTCACCATTTTGGACAAACGAGCCTTTAGAAATGAAATGAAAAATCCAACACTTCTTTGTTAAAAAAACTTGTTGTTTTATTTACTTTCTTTCTATTTTTGGAAGGTTCGTATTTGAGTGTTCATTTGGGAAGATCATATCAAATTTTTATGCACATTTTTTGAAAAAATAATATATATATATATATATATATATATATATATATATATATATGTATGTATGTATGTATGTATGTATGTATGTATGTATGTATGTATGTATGATTTCATATATGCATGTATGCATATGTACGTGTGTGTGTGTGTGTGTGTGTGTGTGTGTGTTGTTTGTGTATTTTTTCATTAACGGAGTTCTGGTTTACATCAACAAGTTGAGATGGACAAAGAAGATTACCAAGAATAATATTAAATAACTCATTATCATGTGGTTTCAAGTCTACTAGAAGAAAGTAGTGAAAAGGTTTGTTTATATAAGAAGTATAACTATATCCACTCAAGTCAACAACATGCATCTCCCTCTCCTCCTTTCCCTCAATAACACCCTCTCTCTCTCTCTCTCTCTCTCTCTCTCTCTAACAACACATTAGTAGTTCTCTCTCCTTAAGTGCTTTACACACTACATTAAGCTGCTTATGTGATGATTTTTTATAATATTATCACAATGATAGTGGTTGAACTACACATACACAAATGATATCATACTCACGTATACATTCACATCCCCCCTCTCAATTGTTTGTATGAATGTTATAATTACATCAAGACGTATTAGTATTTAAATTGTGCATACATGAGCAAAACCATATGCACTTATACTTACACAGTCCACACACACACACACACACATGTTCAGGACCAATCATTGACATGTCACTTCTCTAAAAAACACATCTCTCTCTCTCTCTCTCTCTCTCTCTCTCTCTCTCTCTCTCTCTCTCTAGCAATGCAGTAGTAGTTCTCTCTATTTAACTTATTTACATCACTAGATTAAGCTTGTGTGCTTACATTTGATAATATTATCACAATGTTAATGATTCAATTATGCATACATATGAGATATCACACTACATATACATTCATATCCCCCTCTCTCCCTTCCTTGCACGTATTTTTTATTACATATTAATGTGTTAGTACTTCAATTATGCACATAGGAGCAACCCATAGATACATTCACTTATACTTACATATTCCTCTCTCTCTCTTTCTCTTGCTCTCTCTCTTCCTCATTTGATTAGGCTTACATATGGATTGAAGTTATGCATTTTTCTACAATAGACCCTTGCAAGCATTTACTTCATAATTTATGTATAATACCGTATTCCTTGATTTCCTATAGGTTTTATTTCTTCCAAGATTTAAACTCAGAAATTCAACAATCAAATATTTTCATACAGTGACATATTTCACATTGTACTATATGAACTTATTACAAAAACTACAAAAATTTTACTAAATCCATAAATGCATTTGCAATTTAGTAAATTACTATGCACAAAGAAAATTAACCTATTTATTGCAAATATTAAATATCAATCCAGCTCCATTACTAGAGAGTGAAATGTGTGTTCTCTAACAAACTTCTAGACTACCCCGTAAAAACCTACTAACTCAATCAAACAAGGAATCATGTATTCCAAGAGAATAGTATTCATGGGATTTTCCTAAGTCAAATAGGGAAGCATGTGTTTGAAGAGGATCGTATTCATGGGGATTTTTTAAAATGTAGATGGATATATAAAGGAGTTAGGTGGGTTACATTGCATCTTCTTTATGCTATCATCCATAAATAGTATTATTGTAGGGCTAAAGTGTGGCTAATCAATATCATCAAAGTATTTTAAAAAGTATAGATTTACCCTCGATCCTTTCCAAAGAATGAGTTACGATAACAAATGCACTAAAGGTATCACTTTCCTATGATTAGCTATAGTCTCTTTAGAAGAAGACATAAAAGGGTGACATATTCTAAAGAATATATGTGAAAGTACTTACTAGGAATGTAGATCCTTATGTCTCTTGCACACCTTTTTCTTCGAGTATTTTTTATATAGTCCCTTCTTGTTGGAGGGAAATTCATCTCTAAGTAATCAAGGAAGATAGGACTTATCTGGTGGTACACCTTCTCATTCCACTACTACTCAATTTGGTGATCCTTATATATGATCTACTCCTCCTTCAAGTGCACCTAATCCTTGCATTTCCTTGACAAAGTTTGTAAGACTTCCTTCTCTAATTGCACATACATGAAGTTGCCACTCAAAGTTCTATTGCATGAAGAGAACACATTGACAAGATACCATTGTATATATAGTTCTATAGAAGGATATCAAGTTATGCCTATAGAGAAATCTCCATGTTGCTATCTTGCATGACTTCTGAGACGACTCAATATCATCATCTAGTTTGAAATTCTCTTTATCTCCTATGTGAACTAGAAGAAAAACACTTAGTCCATTTGAATACTGTAATAGTTCTCATTAAAAGCAGTAGAGAGAGAAAGAGAGTTTATGTGACTTTATCATCATCTCTCTAAGGGGATGTGATTTTCTTTTTGTTGTACAAGGGTTCAACAACCTCTTCTCAATGACATAGAGAGAGAAAGAGAGAGAGAGACAGAGAGATAATCTCACACACACACACACACACACACACACACACATAGAGCTCCATGAGTTGATATTTCCTTACTGAACTTACCCCAAGGAACCGCTCGTCTAACCTACAGCAATGACTTCCTCACACTCTCAACGTTAGTCAATGTTTGGCATATTGGTGCTATGCATCTAGGATTTTATACCATGTGACATGTAAAATGCAAATGTGGCTGCCTATTGTGCACAAATATTTTTATTCTTAAAATCAGCAAAGTGGAGTGTAAAAATCAGCCCTTCAATGATTTTCAATCTATGTGTTGTTGTTGCGTTGCTAAAGACTAGCACCGAGTTTAATCATTCTGCTAGTCTCTTTAAAATTAAATGATTATGGGCCTATATGACGTGCACAAACAAAATATCAGAATTTTCATCATTTTCAGCAGTTAAACGCCTCCACAACCCCTCTTTTCCCTCTACGGTTTATGTGTTGCATTGTTGCATAGGTGTAGGGTTTTGTTTTATTTGTCATTTGTAATATATAGAGCAATAAAAATGCACTAAAACATAAAGTCATGGATTTAACTGAGGCTATACCTCATGCTTCAGCCTAACCACACATGCACACACAATAACCATATTTTTCCTGCATCTTCTATCTCAGAAAATCTAATTTTTTCAATTTTCTCTATTTTTTACTATTTATTTGCTCAAAAATTAATGGAAATTAAGAATTATTAATTTCTATTGATCAAAAGCACTGAGCCCCATTTTTATATTCATTTTCATTCCATGGGAACTCAAAACACTCACTAAAACCCCCAATTTTCATGATTTCATAAAAAATCGCACTTTGTGGGTTTTATGCGTTTTGAGTAAAATTTATTATGTCATCAAAATTTCTCGTTTTTTCTTTCATTTCAGAGATAATTCAACATATTCAACCAAGATCAATCATCACCAATCATTTCCTTCAATTATCTTTCATCAAACAAAGAAAAAGACCACTTACTCATAGAAACCCGCATGTTCAAGGCATGTATCCCGACACTGAGAGGCTAATGATGCTTCCCTCTTGTCGCTAACGTGCTCTGCAGTCCCATCGATCTACGTCCTCTACCGCTCCATCAGCATCGTTTGCTTGAAAATCATCATTACCCCCTCTCCCTTTTCTCTTTCATTGATGCATATGAACAGCTGCTAAGAGGAGAGAGGAGAGAGGAGAGAGGAGAGAGAAAAACCAAAAAAGTAAAAATTTAAATCCTCCATTAAAACCGGCAAGCTTACAGCCATCTCGTTCCTCTCTCTGTCTCTTGATCGAGAATCTCTCTCTCTCTCTCTCCAAATAGGTGTATATCGAAGAGGCATCGGGTAATTTTAGGAGGCGCATTGACACTTCCCTCTCTGTTTGATAGTTTTTGCATTAATTTGAGGCTTCTTATTATGCCTAATGTTTAAAACATTAAAATAATCGGCTCATCTTTTTGTGTTCACATTATCCCGCAAGTGGATATTTCGATTTTGAGGGGGCAAACGGACTCGGATTCAAGATCCGTCTAGAGAGGCAGTTTCGTAGCATCGAAATCTATAAAGTTGGCCTTTGTTGCACACTTTTTAGCTCCCAAATCTAGTAGCTTCGTTACAACATCAATGCTTGCGGGGATTAAATGGGGGATCAAACGACCTCTAATGATCAATGAACCAAGACTTGTGTTGGATTCCTGACGTCAAAATGCATCTATGAAAACTCCAACTTGGCCATCTGCCACCATTTGATATTTCACGAAAATTGGCTCTTTAATGGCTCTCGAGCACTTTTCGGCTTCAAAAATGAGCTCTAGCGCTTCAAGAACGGGTCACTTCCAAGCACACATGCACCATCAATGCATTGATCGATGAGGGAGTTGACTTTAATGTCTTAACTCATGACCATTAGACCCAAATTGACAAACCATAGTTACAACCCACTAATGCTAAGCTCAACCCATATAGAGGCCGATCATACACACTTTTGGAAAAGTGCAAGGTTGCAGTTTCTATCGAGTCTGAAAGCATGCCGATGATCTTGTATGTGTTTCCCAACACTAAAGCATGCAGTTTCTATCGAGTCTGAAAGCATGTCGATGATCTTGTATGTGTTTCCCAACACTAAATATGCAGACACAAAATTGATGTTAGGAGGAACCTTTAAGAAGCAAGCTCGTTGTAATGTCAACTACGAGTCGCAATGTATCCACCTAGCCATGGGCAACGTCTGAATAGTTATATTTTTCAACAAGGGCAACATGACTCCTTCCAAGTCCACAAAGCTAGTGGTAGAGAACCCCACCGTCAAGTCTAATGAAGGGGGTCATAACTCGTCACAACTTGCCAAGCCTCAATGCCAACAACCCACTAAACCCAACACTAAAGCCAATGAACCCCAATTCAAATGGGTACCTAAACATCAAGGATTGCCATCTAGAAACAGACACCCACACCCTCGCGAAGCTAAGAGCCCACACTTGAAATCTAGGAGGCTAAGATGAGACTATAAACATGGACGTATGGTCAAGCCACGATGGATCCCCAAAACCTTATTGTAAGTGCAAGGCTACTATGAGGGTAACACCTGGATTTGGATACCTAAAGCCAAAACAACCAAAAGTCCTACTCAAAAGCCACCCTCGAGCTTGACCACACAAAACATTGAGCCAGAGACACTTGGACTACAAGAGAATTGGGTTTCCAAGTCCATAAAACCTCCAAAGCCTAGATTAGCAATGCCTAAACAAATCTATTGCCTAAAACCGTAGCCTGCTACTAACAAACTGCCCAAATCTAGCATTGATGGTACCTCTCAAACCTTAGAAGCATCTAGTAGCATGACAATTGCAAGTACAACCAAACCCATCAAACATGAGGCCAAGCTACAACCTAAGGAGCAAACCAAGCTGCGCGACCATTGGTTATTGAAGTCTCTAGTTCTATCAAACCTCAACCACCTACTACGGGCCTTAGACCCTCTTATGAGTAGCAATCAATTCTAACCTTGGCTGCAGTGGCTGCAAACTTAGCTAAAAGTATGGGGGATGACTTGGTTGCTTGCCTTAGACGCTTGGATGACATGACTTTCATGTCTCTTGCTAAAAGCTATGACCGCTTAAACTCGAGACCCTTGGATGAACCTATAGCGACAGAAATACAGACAGTCCCTTGTTCTTGGAAATAATTGGAATTTTTATCTATCAAGACTTCTGAGGTACCTCGGAGCTGATTGCCACCAAGGTTTCTTGCAAACAAGCACATCAACAATGCCTCATCACCGCATAGGACAAGTGCACATCTTGTGCCAATGATCAAGAGATAGAAGACTTGAAACAACTTGCAGTCAACAACTCTCCTTTCTTGAAAAAATGGTACACTCTTCGCCTCCAATGGGACCTCGAGGGATGTCAGGTCATGTCAAATGCCGAGCAATGATGCGCAATCAAAACATCAGAGTATGACCCAACTTATGTTGCTCCAACCTCTTATAGGGTATTAACAACCATTCGTGACCGACCCATGGAAGAACATATTCAAGGACACCCCTACTTTGATCGCATCCTCACTGAGGAAGAACTGCACATTGCTGATCGCATGGACTTTGGTGCATGGACTTCCATGACTTCTTGCTCAATGTCCTTACTTACATCACCCAGCTCTGATACTGACTTTTCGACATGGAGTGGTATGATCACATGCAATATAATCCAAACTTCTATGCTTAGCTCATGCAAAAGTAAAGCACTATACCCATGCATAGAACGTCCTCTACACTCTAGCTTGGGGAGGGGGTAAGGTAAGGGTAAGGTAAATCAAACCAAATACATAAGGAAAACATTAAAGGAAAGACACACATTGGAAACCTCGATGGTAGGATGAAACAACTTGTTAGTGCGAAAAAGGTCAATAAAATTTAAAATCAATAAACTAATTGGAAGAAAAGTTGACTTCTGCACTCGAGCAATTCAGTTCAGCAAATATGTAGTTGTTTCCTTTTGCTTGTGACTATTCTGAATAACACTAATGGCGAATATGGTTTCATGATAGGCACCCATCATGGTAGGCCAAGACAAGGATAGCAAATTGCCTTTTTAAGAAGAAGAACATGCAAAATATGATCTTTTGGTGGAAACATGTGCCTTCAACTAGTTTAAGTTTCAGCATATCTTCAACCTAGAAGATGTGGCCATCGAAGAATGGGCTATGAGGCAGATTATTGAGCAACACAATCTGTAGAAATACATGGAAGAAATAGGCCAGGGGGTAGACTACATTCATTGTGCATAGTTTTTGCTGACTTTCCACAGGAACCATAACACTGTAACTATGCATGAGGGAGAGAAAACTCATCGCGTGAAAATTGAATTGACCTCAGAGCTAGTGAAAAAAGCATTGGGCTTGGGAAACAAAGTAGAGAGGAAGCCAAAGAGAGATGTATATGCCTTGCTAGGAATGGACAAAGGTGAAGGTCCACACCAATAACGGCGTCAGCTTGGCAGATATTCCGAATCCATAAGTCCAACTCCAAGATAAAATGGTGTACACGTTGTTTTCTAGTAAGAGATATAGCATCATCATGAGCCGCATCAATGTCCCCTTATTTGAGAGCATTGCAGCATGGTTGTTAAATGAGGTGAACCTCAAGAGTTTTGTGAGGAAGACCATTGAGACCTCGGCAAAGGCTTTGGCAATAGGAGGACAGCCTGGCGAAGGAGAATCCCCTGCTATCAAGGCTAAAAGGAAAGCTTCATCTTCAAAGGCCTCAACCATTAGATTTAGTGGGGTCCTTACAGCCATAATCAAGGATGCCTTGGGGCAAGGGCATGAAGGAGGAGGAGAAGGAGTTGATGAAATACCAAGTAGGTCACCACCTCACCAAGAATAAGAGGCATAGTCCAGTGAAAGAATGCTGAGTGAGGAAGAAGAAAATAGGTAATAAGAAGAGCAGACAAGCTAGGGAAAGGCTAAGAAGATGAAGAAGAAAATCTAGAAAAGTAGGAATAGGAGAGGAGGAAAAAAGAGAAAGTGGACTTGCAAAAGGCTCATAGAGAGTCCAAAAAGGCCGAGGAGGAAAGAAGGAGAAAGTAGGAAGAGGAGAAGGAGGAGTTGAGGAGAAAGGAGGAGAAAGACATGGCCCTCGCAACACGTAGATCCATTGAGCAGTAGTCTCAGGCAAGATGAGCTGGAACCCATAAGCCCGCTTAAAGGTGAAGGGCTGAGTTCAAGCATCCACGTGCCAGACTTCATGCCACTTGTGGTGCGAGAAGGCAAGGGTAAGACCGAATCATCCCCACTCTCACTCCTATTATGCCTACCATCACTACCACCATGTCTACACCTAGTTCTATGACCGAGGTGGACACCAGCAACCTAATGGCTTGGGTCCAGTACTTCATGAATAAAGAAATGAGCCAAGGAGCAAGAGAAGGAACCCCTCTGGTAGGAACCAAAAGGCCAGCTGAAGCATACGCAGAGTGGAAGAAAGATCCTAAGAGGCAAAAGGTGGTAGCCTCCATAACCTCTGTTCCCGCAATAGAGAGGCCACCCAAAGAATACGATGAATATGTCAAAGAGCTTCTCTCTCAACTAGAGAAAGCCAAGAAGGAGAAAAAAATCACAGTAGCAGAGCTAGAAGCCGAAAAAGAGGCCATGGCTGCTTCCCTGTTGGGGAAAACACGCCAAATAGCCATTTCCCAAAGGGAAGTTAATGAGCTGAAGAAGCAGCTACAAGCTAAAGAAGAGATAGAAGCGGAATGGTAGGTCCAATTGGACAAAGAAACCAAGGCCATACAACACCTACGATGGCACAATGAAGAGATTGTGGGGCTCTACAAAGATCTGCAAGAAGCTGAAATTGAGAGAATCACTAAAGCCATAGAAGAACTGGAGGAGTTGAGGGAGAAAAGAGCTCGTAGGTATGAAAGAGAGGTGGAAAAATTAACCCAAGAGGCTTTCTTGGCACAGGAAGAGTAATAGAAGCTAAGGAGATAAATGGAAGATCAAGAACGAAGGCTGAGAGTGCTAGCTCAGAGGCATGGAAAAAGCCTCAAAGACATGAAAAGGAGAGCAAAAGAATGGGCCAACTAGAATGAAAAAAGAGTTAAAACCTTGGCATGTTATCTAGCTTAAGTAGAAAAAGACTAAATACTTGTTGAAAGCAGAGTGGAGGCCACCCAAGTGAGCTTCCAAACAAAGCAACGCGCCTTCTTGAATACCATGTTGGACATCACCCAAGCAGATGAGGGAGAGTCCATAGAGGCCATGAAAAAGAACTTGGGAATAGCTCGTAGAGCCCTAAGAGCAAGATTGTAGATGCCACCACAACCTAGGGGAGTTGGCCCAAGGCTAGAAGAGCAATGTCACTATCTCTTATTGGAACACCTAGCCCCGCACGAAGAAGTGGATGTAGTTGGATTCACCGAAGGAGAGCAGCAAGAGCCAAGGCAGGAGAGGGGGGTAGATATGAACTTTGAAATGGGACCACATGAGGAAGAGCTTGTCCCATTGCCTCCTTCGCCCCACGGCCTGAAGAGCAGCAACACAGAGACACCTTTGCAGAAAGAAAGGTTGTGCTTAGGGAAAGAAGAAGACAAATGGTGGAGGAAACAAAAAGAAAATGGAATGCCAAGAGAGTGAGGGCACCCCAAGCACCTATCCCACCATGTGAGGAAGATACCCCAACAAGCTTCCAAGCTGACCTTGTAATCTGGGAGAGGCAAGAAATGGCCAGAAGTCCCTTTGACTTTAACTACTTTCCACCACCCTGTGTAGGGTTTTGCCCATGAAAGTGGTGGAGGAGGTGACTAACATTGGAGGGTTGGAGGCAAGCTCAGACAGAAATGGCTAGAAAAGAGAGAGTAGAGCCCCACATTATGGGCAATTAAAGATGCCAAATTTTGGCAAAATAAAGTTTTTGAAGTACCAAGGTCTATGCCTGGCTAGAAATGCCAATCTACATGGAGAAGAAGGGTCTGCCACACCAACATGGATGCTTAGATTTCCTTTTACAACACTCAATCCTTCAAGCGGAATGACCCAACCTTTATGCCCTACCCTCCGATGGTGGGAATGGATTAAATAGCAAGCAGTTTTGAACTATCTACAGTCTTTTAGCCTGCATTATGGCGAGTTCGTCCACTAATCATGCTTTTTTCCAAATCACTAAGCTTGATGGTATGAATTACTCTTATTGGAAGAGCTAGATTTGGCAGGTATTGGTGCAGAAATCATAGATCAAACCATTGAGGTTGAGTGGGTATCCGCCTGCAACTATGCCAGATGAGGAATGGCTTGAGCTTGATGAGTTATGCAAGTCCACTATTGTATTATCTCTCACAAAATAGGTTCATTACAATGTATTTGAGGAAGAACAGAGTGCATGGCAGTTGTGGGATAAAATCAAGAATCTCTATGACAAGAAAAGTCCAGCGAGTCAGATGTATTGGATGAAGCAGCTTATGGATCTGCGCATGAAGGAGAATGTGACTATGTCTGCTCACTTGAGCCAGTTCCATGCTATACTCAAGAACTCGACTTCGCAGGACATCACTTTTGTAGAGGATGTCACTCCTCTTTTCTTGCTTGGTACTCTTAATGAGTCATGGGATGTATTCGGCTCTACATTATGTGCCTCTACTGCTACCTTGAAATTATTTGATGTTGAGAGTGCTCTTTTGCACAAGAAGAGGTTAATTGTAAGAATTTGGATGCCTCTCGTGTGTCGCATGCTATGACAGTTAGAGGCAGGAATGAAGGGTATTGAAAGCATGGGAGCGGTAGTGGCCATGGACGAGATTCTTAGAAATCTTGGTCCGAGTCTCGTGGGAAGTCACGAAACAAATTTCCTGGCAGGAATGCAAATGTTAATTTCCACCATTGTGGGAAAAAGGGCCATATTAGGCCACAATGCCATGAACTGCACAATAAAAGGCGCAAAGATAAGGGGAAAGACAAAGTACAGGATAAGTTTTCTGATCGTAGCATAGTGCCTGCAAAGTCCAGTGTTAAAATTGAAGAGATCAATGTTATGCAGCCTAAGGATGTTGTTGATGATGATTATATCCTTGCACCTTCTTCTAGTGCTTTGTAGATGACAGAGATACACTCTATGTATGCACAGTGTTGGCTCTTAGACTCAGGTGTGCCCTTTCATGTGACACCTTTCCGAGAGCGGTTTCATTCATATCGTACTGTTTCAGGTTTTGTATGCTTGGGTGATGATAACTCTCTTGATATTGTGGCCATTGGTGATGTTAGGCTGCAATTTCCTTCTGGTAGCAGTTTTGTTATGCAAGATGTACGTCATGTACCTGCTTTGACACGCAGTCTCCTATCAGCTGGATAGCTTGATGATGTAGGTTATCATGTATCTTTTGGAGACTCTGCATGGAAGATCACTCGTGGAAAACTTGTGATTACAAGAGGTGCCAAGGCTGGTAGCCTATGTCCCTTGATTGTATTTGCTTATTCCCTTGATCATGTTTTGCCTATGGGTTCTATCCCACATATACCTCTTTGGCATGCTTGTTTGGGCCATATGTCTTTGAAGGGAATGAAAATGCTTTCTGGTTTGCGGTACTTATCGCCCCTTGATTATGCATGTTTTGATTCATGTGAGCATTATCTTTATGGCAAGCAGACTACGTCTACACATAAGAAGTCTGGTAGGCTAGGCATGAGTGAGCCCTTGGCATTGGTACATTCGGATGTTTTGATTATGCATTTTCTGCTAGGCAAGGCATGAGTGAGCCCTTGGCATTGATACATTTGGATGTCTGTGGGTCCATGCCTTGTCAATCTATGGGTGATGCAAAATATAATAGATGATTTTTCACCGAAAGTTTGGGCTTATCCCATTAAGTTGAAATCCGATTTCTTGGCTGAATTTCAAAGATGTCTTGCATTGGTTGAGAACCAGTCTGGGTATAGGCTCAAAAACCTAAGGACACATAATGGGGGTGAGTATGTCTCATGTGCTTTTGAGCAATTATGTGATGAGAGGGGTATTAAGTGTCAGTTGACTGCCCCCTACATCCCCCCCCAGAATTGTTTGGCATGAATAGAACCATCCAGGAGCATGTACATAGTATGCTTAGCCACGCAGGCCTACCACAGAGGTTTTGAGCTTAGGCAGTTAGTACAGCTGTGCGTGTCATAAATAGATCACCTTCCAATGGTTTGGATTTCCAGGTTGCAGAGGAGGTATGGACTGGAAAACCTCCCTCTTATGCACATCTCCGTGTCTTTGGATGTGAGGCATGTTGCCATGTGCTCAGGGACAAGAGAAGTAAGCTGGATCCTAAGAGTGTCAAATGCATTTTCCTTGGTTATGGGGATGCATGCGAGATGGGTTACCGTCTCTAGGATCTGCAGACGTGGAAAGTCATCCGCAGTCATGATGTAGTTTTCCATGAAGACAAGATGCATCGGCAGCCTAAGAGAGTTGTTGAGATCCGCAGGGTCATATTTCAGGAGGAGCCAAGAGCTCCCGCACAACCAGTTGGACAACCTACAGCTGCAGCAGATGCTCATGGTGAGGGTGTTGGATAGGCAGCTAGACATACAACAGAGCGTGTCGTGAGATAGTCTACTAGAGATAGACGTCCACCTGATAGATTTCAGCCCTTGATGCATTATGTCTTGGTTACAGCAGGAGAGCCTTTCACTTCTAATGAGGCTATGCGCAAGGGTGACAGTCACTCTTGGGAGAGGGCCATGCAGTCTGAGATAGACTCCTTGCATAAGAATGACACTTGGGATTTGGTTTCCTTGCCTACGGGCAAGAAGGCTTTGCCATGCAAGTGGGTGTACAAGCTGAAAAGTACCCCTCGACACCCCAAGACGGCATACAAGGCTAGATTGATAGCAAAGGGTTTTAAGAAGGAGCATGGTGTGGACTTTGATGAGGTCTTTTCTCCTGTGGTTAAGATGACCACCCTATGCTTAGTCTTGGCTTTGGTTGCTCAGCTTGACTTGGATTTATACTAGATAGATGTCAAGACGGCTTTCTTACATGGGGACTTGCATGATGAGATGGCAGGGAGCACCTAGTGTGCAAATTGAAGAAAAGTCTTTATGGCTTGAAGCAGGCACCTAGGGAGTGGTATCATAAGTTTGATGCCTTTATGCAGTCACAGGGCTACAGCACGAGTGCTATGGATCTGTATCTTAACAGGAAGAAAGCCCGTGATGGTTCTTTATTGATTTTGGTACTCTATGTGGATGATATGCTGATAGCAAGGAAAGCTCATGATGAGCTAGATGCTCTTAAGGCTCAGCTCAAGAAGAGCTTTGAGATGAAAGATCTGGGATAGGCCATTCACATACTTGGTATGCGCATTAGACTACATTCATTGTGCAGAGTTTTTTCCAACTTTCCACAGGAACCATGCCACTGTAACTATGCATGAGGGAGAGGAAACTCATTGCGTGAAAATTGAATTGACCTCAGAGCTAGTGAAAAAAGCATTGGGCATACTAGATTGAAATTTAAGAACTCTAGTACAGATAAATAGAAGAACCCTATATATGGGTCTCAAACAAAACTCAACTAACTAAGGTGGCATACTAACTAAGCCACGAACTAGAGTAGATAAGGATAGCTGCCATCTAGCTATTTTTCATGGGCAGTGTACCAACCGCATCTGCAGCTAACAAGTCACTGACATAAATGCACAATGGTCACCCTGGCATATCACGAGTGGAGCTCGATATCTCAACACGAGTGGCCATAATTATGGAGATTGAAGATGAGGATAAGGAAACTGTAGAACCAACTTACTTTAGCATAATAATCACTGCCAAGCACACAACCACCCTCAATGCACTGATTTATCGGGGAGCTAACTTTAATGTCCTAACTCATGAGCACTGACCCAAATTGGAACACCACAGTTACAATCCACTAATGCAAAACTTAGCTCATTTGGGGGCCGATCGTATGCACTCTTGGGAAACTACATAGTAGCAATCTCTATCGAGTCTGAGAGCATACCAATGATCTTTTATATGTTTCCAAATGCTAAAGATGTAGGTAGTACAGAATCATTGTTAGGACACACGTTTTATTCACTTATGCTGGAGGTGTTGTTTCCTGGATGTCCAGGGTGCAGAAATACACGGCCCTTTCTACTACAAAGGATGAGTATGTTGCAGTCATTGAGGCTTACAAGGAGGCCATTGGTTTGGTCGTTTAGTTGCTCACCTTGGTATTGATGCTATCCCTACACTACATTCGGATTCTATGAGTGCTATTCAGTTAGCCAAGAATCTGGTCTTCCATGCGAAGACGAAACACATTGAGGCGAGGTATCACTTCATACGTGGGGTCGTTGAGGACAAGTCTATTGATCTTGTCAAGATCTCGACTGACCAGAATCCTGCACATTTGCTTAGGAAAAGCCTCTCTACAGAGAGCGCTTTGCCTTCCTCAGGAGGTTGATGGGCATGGGATGAGATGATGTCTTTCCTCATCCTATTGTACATGTGTACATATTGTATTGTCTTTTTTATTTTTCTTTTCACTCCTCATTGGGGTAGATTTGCCTTTAAGTGGGAGGTTATTGGGGGTAAAGGCACCTCTGCCTAGCCGCCCGTGTATTACTACACTAACAGTCACCACCACTGCACACTGTAGGTGGTGGGCGCCCATCACCGTCACTTTACTCTTTATTCTTTTAGTGATAGTTTGAATAAAGGAAGGCCCGGTCATACATTGTGACTGTTGGAGTTTCCATTTCTAGTCTCTCCCTCTCTTGCTCTTGCTCTCCCGCCATAGCTCTGGAGTCCAACCTTTGATCCATCGCTCCCTTTCACCTTCTTGAGAACTTTGTTTTTGCCACTTTTCAAGGAAGGTTGCCCCTCCTTTTTTAGCACAAGGGCATCAAGCTTTCTCTTGTGAACATCAACTAGGTTAGTCAATTGATATTCCTTGTTGGTGAAGGGGTCAAATATTGCTTCCATGGTGGTGGTGGTAAGGGATGGTGGGTCTTGTTCACTAATGGTAGGCAAGTGGATGGAGCATTCTCTATACTCTCTTTTTAGAGAGCTTGCATTTTTTTCCCTAGATCCACACGATGGAGCCATTGATAAGATACTCCAAGTTGGATTTTGTGTCACGATGGATAGTAGTAGAGCTCCATGGTATGTTGGTGTTTCTATCAGGCTTGGACTTAGGATAGGATATACATGCTACGTCATTGGTTTTCTTCTAACTAGGATATGGATTCCATCTATAATTGAAGTTATTCTTCCAAAATGATCCAATCTGTCACTCTGAATCAACAACTTAGGCTACAAATTCCAAGAGGGTAATGGCTTCTAGGCCAAATGCTAGTTTGTATGAAATCATGTCGGTGGTGACTTTGAAGGACATCCAAAAATCCCGTAGTGATGTGGGAAGCTTAGTATCTCAATCTTTTTTGTTTTGATCTACCAACTTGGTTAAGATTCCACACAAGACCTTATTAATGGACTTGGCTAAGCCATTAACTTGTGGGTAGTCATGAGAATATTTCTTATATATAATTAGAAATAATGATGTGAGCTCGCTAATTATCTTATTTACAATATGTGTACCTCTATCATTGACAAGTTTGACTGGAGTGCCATATCTTGTGGAGTTATATTTAAATAGACATTTGGTGACTAACTCGCCATATTTTTTTGATAGGGCCCATGCTTCTACCCATTTAGTTATGGTAACGTGTTGCCATTATGATAATTTTGTTTTTTATTTTTGTCACGGTTGGAGAGATGGGACTAATAAGTTCATTCTCCACTTCTGAAAATGTTTCAAAGGTAGGATTGGTTAGAGTGGCAAGCAATCTCTAGCTATAGACTTCGACAAGAATCACAGTGTAGGACCTAGCTGCGGTCATCACCATGCATGGTCGATGACCATAATCCAATTTGCTAGATTTTGTGGATTGTAACTTCAGCATCAAAGTGGCCACAATTACGAAGATTGAAGATGATGATGAGGAAACAGTAGAACAAACTTACCTAAGAAAAACAGTCACTCCCAAGCACACAACCACCCTCAATGCACTGATTGATGAGGGAGCTGACTTTAATGTCCTAACTCATGAGCATTGGACCCAAATTGGCAAACCAAAGTTACAATCCACTAATGCAAAACTTAGCCCATTTGGGGGCCGATCATATGCACTCTTGGAAATGTGCAAATTAGCAATCTCTATCGAGTCTGAGAGCATACCAATGATCTTTTATGTGTTTCCAAATGCTAAATATGTAGGTAGTACAAAATCATTGTTAGGACTCACGTTTTAAAAAAAACCTCATTGCAATGAGGAATACAAGTCCCAGCACATTCATCTTGCCATAGGCAACGTGTGTATAGTCACCACTTTTAGCAAGGGTTGTGCAACTCCTTCAAAGTTTGCATAACCACCGGTAGAGAAATCCACCCTCAAGTCTAAGTAGGGGGGTTGTGACCCATCACAACTTGCCGAATCTCAAGACAAGAAAATCACTAGAGCCAAAGCTGAGGCCTACGAACCAAAGCTTCAATGGATACCTAAACATCAAGACCGGCCCCCTAGGATTAGATTCTCACAGCCCCACAAAGCTAAGAACCCGCACTCAAGACCTAGAAGGCCAAGGCAAAATAACCAACATTGTCAAATGATCAAGCCGCAATGGGTCTCCAAGACCTTATTGCAAGCTCAAGGCTATTATCACGGTAGTACATGGATATGGGTACCTAAAACCATGATGAACAATTGCATTACTCAAATATCACCCTTAAGCTTGACCACCCAAATCAAAGTGGCCATAATTACGGAGATTGATGATGACAATGAGGAATAGTAGAACCAACTTACCTAAGAAAAACAGTCACTGCCAAGCACACAACCACCCTCAATGCATTGATTGATCAGGGAGCTGACTTTAATGTCCTAACTCATGAGCATTGCACCCAAATTGGCAAATCATATTTACAATCCACTAATGCAAAACATAGACCATTTGGAGGCGAATCATATGCGCTCTCGGGAAAGTGCAAAGTAGTAATCTCTATCGAGTCTGAGAGCATACCAATGATTTTTTATGTACAGAATCATTGTTAGGATGCACGTTTAAAAAACAAGCTCATTGCAACATTGACTACAAGTCCTAGCACATTCACCTTGCCATAGGCAACATGTGTATAGTCACCACTTTCAACAAGGGTTGTGCGACTCCTTCAAAGTTTGCACAATCACCGGTAGAGAAACCCACCCTCAAGTCTAAGTAGGGGAGTTGTGAACCATCACAACTTGCCAAATCTCAAGACAAGAAAATCACTAGATCCAAAGCTAAGGCCTACAAATCGAAGCTTCAATGGATACCTAAACATCAAGGCTGGCCCCCTAGGATCAGATTCCCAGGACCCCACAAAGCTAAGAACCCACACTCAAGTCCTAGAAGGCCAAGAAGCAATAACCAACATTATCAAATGGTCAAGCCACGATGGGTCTCCAAGACATTATTGCAAGCTCAAGGCTATTATCAGGGTAGTACATGGATATGGGTATCTAAAGCCACGATGAACAATTGCATTACTCAAATATCGCCCTCACGTTTGACCACCCAAAGCATCAAGACAAATCAGGCACACATGCCACAAGAGACTCAGGTTGCAAAATCCAAAGAATCTCAAAAGCTTAGACTAGGAAATCCTAAACCAGCAAAGCCTAAACTAAGCGATCAACAAAAACTATAGCTTGCTACTCCCAAGCTGCCTCAACCTAATACCACTTATGCCCTTAAGGCCTCAAAAGCATCTAGTAGTGCTACAACTGCAGCTCCAACCAAGCCCGTCACAAGAGGCCAAGCCACTACCTCAGGAGAAACCCAAGCAACAACAATCACTTGCTGAAGACGCTCTTATGAGTGGAGATAAATTCTAATCTTGGTTGCAGACTTAGGGGAGAATACAGGGAACTACTTGGTTGCTTGGATTATATGCTTGGATATTATCTTTGCAACACTTTCTAAAAGCTACATTAGGCTAGATTTAGGTCTTTTGGATGAGCCTATAGCAATGGAAGTGTGTACACTCCCTTATTCTTGTGAAGAATCAAAATTTGTATTCATTAAGGCTTTTGAAGCAGCTGAGGAGCTCATTGCCAATGAGATCTCTAAAGAACACACACAAAATCAACACCTCACTATTTCCTACCACAAGAGCATTGTCCTTGCCACCCACAGATCAAGAAATCGTGGAGTTAAAATAGCTCGCTAACATGGACTCCTCTTTCTTGAGAAAATGGTATGCTCTATGACTTCAATGGGAGCTAGAGGGCTACCAAATCATGACTAACACTGAGCAAAGAGGTGTATGACCCCACTTACATAGCTCTAACCTCCGACAGGGTGTCAACCACCATTCGTAAACTGATCCCTAGAAGAGCACCTCTTCACCCACCTACATTTAGATCAAAATTTGACTATGGAGGAGTTACACATTGCTAGTCATGTAAACTCTAGTGACTTCCTCATGGATGTTCTCACCTACATCACTCAAGTGGACATCCGTTGTTGTAGCATGTAGGGTTGAAGGTCACCTCAGGGGTTTGGCAAGAGAAGAATGTATGCACGTTCAAGAGCTTAGACTCCTGAGATGGTAGAGATAAGAGAAGGGTTTGAATGTTTCAAGCCAAGTACTTGAAGATAAGTGACAGTAGGGTGAAGGTAGATTCAAGGAGAGGAGTAGCTATGATGAGCTGAGGGGTACTACTCTTAGTTTGGCTATGCATACTATTCCCCTAAAGGAAGGTAGTCATCCTATTTTACAAAAACTAAGACATATGCCTTTTGAGCTGAGGGACGGTCTATTTGAGGAGCTACAAATATTATGTAAGGCTAGCATGATATTTCCTATACAACACAGGAAGTAGTGTTCACCAGTAGTTATTAGGAAAAAGAAAAATAATAAAATCTAGTTTGCATAGATTTTAGGGAGCTTAATAAATAGATGATCAAATATTACTATTCACTATTATTCGCTGAAAGCTACATGCTTTCTTTTACATGTCATCCTAATCTAGAAGTTGTCTATAGTTTTGTAGATTTTTTTTACAAGAAATAATATCTAGAATATTAAAAATTGACTAAAATCTAATATTTTTGAACCATGGACACTAACACTAATGTATAAAATGGCATTGGCTCTCTTAATCTAAAAGGAACCCACACTCTATATTTTTTTACACAGTGTACGCATAGCGGCACGACATCCACCCCCTCATAACCTGGACATCCTCTGGCATGTACCAAAGTCTTACAGATTTGCACTGTCAGAAGAAGTATCTTCTGCCATGTCAATGTCTTCATCTTCTGCCTCTTCTTCTTCCTCTATGTCTTCACGCTCTTGAATTATATTCAAGTCTTCTAGCTCATATGTTGAACTTTCTCTTCGTTTGAAGAGCTTGATTCTTTTTCCAACTATGAGTATCTTCATGCTTGTTACATTCAATTCAATCAATGAATATGTGGCATTGTCACGAACAACCTTTACCACATATAGGCCAAACCAATGCTTCACCATCTTCCTAGAAGCACTGTATTGATTGTCTAAGCTGCTGTCATAGACAAGCACCCAGTCATTTTCTTGAATTGCTCTTGGCCGAAGTCGATGTCACTTATCAAATCTTCTTTTCTTCTTTAGTCTTGCTGTCTTTGGCTTCTCAATAGCTGCTTGAACATCTTCAAGTCTTCTTTCTAGCTGCCATATACGCAAAGTCAGCAACTCTTCTCTACTAATGCCTTCCTCCCAAGGTAGAAGACTCCATGTGAGAACAGATTTTTCAATTGGTACAATTGGTTGGTGTCCATGCATAAGTTTAGCTAGTATATAGCCAATCACTGAATTGTGAATAGTTTGGTCAGCCCATAATGCAAAAGGTAGCATTTTAGGCCATTCTTTGATCTTTCCTCCACAAGTCTTTGCTAGAGCTTTGAGAATAGGTTGATGACCTCTCTCACTCATTCCATTGCCTTCAGGGTTGTAGGCTGATGTTAAAGCCAACTTAATACCCAATTGAGCAAAGAAGTTGTGTACCTCATCAGCATTCAACTCTCCTCTATCTGTAGTTACTTTACCCACACAACCATATCTATAAAACACTTCTTCAAGAAAAAAATGACAAACATCTTGAGTGCATTTGATTGTTAAGGCTTTGGCTTCAACTTGATTGGTTAGATCCTCTCTTGCAAGCACTAAATACCACATATTCCATATTCATGTAGGCATGGTTACAAGATCAATAATCCATCTATAATGTATAGACAAGGGATAAGTTGGTTGTAACCCATCTCGATGCTTAACCATAGAATACATTTGACACACATAACATGTTTCAACAAAACGTGCTTTGTTCGGATACATGTTTTCCCACTAATATTTTTCTTTTACTTTACTAAAGGTTTCCCATATGCCTCTATGGCCAGCCCACAGGCTCTCATGAAATTCCTTCATTACATGTTGCAATCTTTTGTTACCTAAAACTCGGACAGGCGCTCCCTTCTTCTTCTTTGCGTGCTTCCATAGATGTCCTTCTTTAAGAAAAAATCCATAAGCTTTCCTCTTGATATGCTTGAACTCCTCATCAATCCAAGTCTCCTTTTTCTTCATTGTGCTCAAATATTGGTCCTTCAGTCAATCTTCTTCAAGGAAATGAACTAAAACTTGAGCAATGCAATGAGCATGCTGGCTTCTAGTTGACCATCCTATTGTTTTCAGCTTTGGACTAGTATATTTTCAGCAGCCATGGAATGAAATTCAGCAAGTATAGATTCTTCAGCTTCATCTTCTTCCATTAGCTCTTCTTCATTGTCATATCTTAAACATGATAGCATGTCAACAACTAGAATTTCCTTTCCTGCAATATGCTTTAATTTGGGGTGGAGAGATTTAATATATGCAATCCATCTATCTTAGCATAGCAATGTCGAGTGTAGAGTAGTTGGCAATCATGCCCAAGAGTGGAAGACAATCAGTATCTACCACTACAGAAGCACCTATAAAGTATTCACAATCACACTTTAATGCTATTACAACTCCCCACAATTCCCTTTTTACTTGTGCATACCTTCTTTGACGTTCATTGAGAACTTTTGCTCCAAAACAAATTGCATACGTGTTACCTTCAAGATCCTCTTGGCCAACAGCCCATCCTATCCCAATGGGACTTGTATCCACCGTAAGGATGATGGGTTGACCATTTGAATAATCAACCCTTTTGAGAGTGGGGATTGAAATTAATAGCTTTTTTAATTTACACATAGTGAGAGTATGCTCTTTATTCCAAGAGAATCTTTGGCCTTTCCTTAACAATTGATAAAGATTTTTGGTTACATGAGCAAAATGTGGTATCCATATGAGATAGAATACACATGCGCCAAGAAATCTTCTCACCTCTAAAAATTTGTGCATTTTTCTTACAATTTGCTGATGGCATCTATCTTGATTAGAGAAGGTTTGCGTCCATAGGGGCCACATAGATGATGGACCACTAGGACTTCTTCTACTCCAAAAATCGACTTTGCTCCAGAAAGGGTAAGACGTACCTCTTCTAGCCTTGTCAAAATCTTGTCACAATCATGAATATGGTTAACTACAAATGTCCTACAGCCATCTTCATCAAGCTCCTCATTCTTTTTATTAACTTCACATCCCTTGATAGGTACATCATTAAGAAATAGAAGAGTAAGTTGTGGAATAAAGTCCCTTAAGACTTTGTGCATGGCATTCATCATATGGGCTACGGATTTTGTTGCACCTTATGGTAGAGTGCACATGCGGACCAATCCAAGGGGTGTCTTCATTGTGGTAATGTATCGGCTTTCTAATGAAATCTGAAATTGGTCATATCCTGGAACACGAATAGGCTTGAGGCTCCAAGGCACATATGGGATCATAAAAATGACCATAAGAGCCACAATATTTGGATCCACACAGCCTATTTCACTTGGTTGAAATGCAAGAGCTTTTCCATGTTTCATTAGCATTTGCATAAAAGATTATTTTTCAGCCGGCGAAACGAAATAATTTTCACCTATTTTGAGCTCTTTTATACTTTCAAATGTGAATTTGTGACCAATGTTGGAAGGATCACGAAGACTTGGCTGATTTGCTGCCCTATCAGTCAACCCTTCACTTTCAGGAGGCAGTGGGACTGTTTGACTTTCTTATCCACCATCTGGTATTTTGTCTCCACTTGTGCTTTAACCTTGTTGAGTAAACCAATGCCTTCCTGCTCAACAAATTCTTGAATTGTTTGATAAAAATCCAATGTACATACTTCTATGGACTCATTTTCTGCCTGATTTTCTGCATGAGCAGCTGCATATATTTCAGCCAGTCTGTCAGTAGTAATTAATAGAAAAAAAAGCCCCAAATATCTTCACGTTCAGCCATCATGTCATAAGTTTTCAGCTCCCTTTTCACATGACATAAATATTTTCTTTCAGCCTTAGTCATGGAGGGAAGAGACTTATAACAACCCATACTATTGGCTATATATACATACAAATTTGCTAGAGACACAGTTTTTGTAGCATAAGGAGGTTCAATATTTTTACATGACACACTACCATAGCCTTCTTTTATAGTAGTGTAGCCCGAAAACCCTTAAATTCTTGGGCATTAGGAGGCACATGATAATCATGCTGTCGATCTCTATTTCGATGATGATTAACACACACAGTAAGAAATTGGACGGCTCGTTCATTATCCTTGCTTCGGATTCGAGCATAGGAAGAACAATCATCAAGAGCTTTTGTTTCCAAGCGAGCTTAAAAACTTTAAGGTTGCCCAAGAATGATTGGGTAATTACAAGATTCTTGAACAAAAAAGTGAAAATTGTCTTTTATGTCTCCAATAGCTACCTACACATTAGGACATGCAGCATATAACTCTCCAGAAGTTGTTTGCAACTCTCATTCGCCATCCTGGATCAACATCTATGGGCCATCCGCCACTTTCATAGAGACTCCTTGCCACGACCTTTATCTCCAAGCCATGGTCTAAGAGTGCAATACATGGTGTTTCTTTTTCTCCAATTTTGACGACTGTCTCCGTTGTTGCTCTTGCCCAATGCGTGTGGGAGTAGTGACAGCTTGGAATGAACTGAGCCTCTTCCTCCTCATGCATGTGTTGTAGACGGGCTTCTTTTTGAGAGGTGGGATGCCCAACTGGTTTGGACTAGCCGACCATTACATTTTCAGCTTTCACTTCTTTAATTTTTACATTCATGTTTATTTATCTTCAACTTCAATTGCTACAATTAATTCTTTAAATACTTCAAGATGAGTTCCTTGCAATCAGCTTCACTTCATCCTGCACAAAAACTCGAAGAACTTGCAAAAAAGCATACATTGTTTCTTTAGCTTTATTGCCAACATATTGTCTTTTCCTTTTGATTACATTAATAATTACATCATGGAATTCACATTTGGCAATTCCATGAATTTTGCCTAAGGTGAATTCAATTTTGCTTCTTAGAATTTGTTCTTCTAGGACTCCTTTGAGATCGGTTTGCAGATTCTATGTCAGACTACAATTTGTAGCCTAGCTTCTTGCCTTTCTTCTTTCTTCGGTCTTCTTTGTTTGTGGCGCATCTTCCATCTCTTGATGAGGGGTTATATTTTTAGCAAGCTTTGGTTGTTCAGGCGTTCTTCTAGTTACCCATTTTGGAGGGCCAAAAGAGGAAGGCCCTGGTTCATCTTCTCATCTTCTCTTTTCTTCAATCAAGACTTCTTTATGATTGACATCAGCCAAATGTGCAAAGGTGGAAAAAGAATCTACCGATTCTTTCCAACTAGTTATTCTTCGAATGCACTGACTGGCATTAGCAAAATCTTCTTTGGCTGCTTTACCATGTTCCATTTGATCTAGTGCTTGCATCCATACTTTAGATTGCACATTAGCTTTACATGCTTTCAAACTTGATTTATTTGGCTCAATTTGCAGCCCATAGGTAGTTGCATCAATTTTTGCATAGGCATTCTTTACAGCTAAATTTTCTAATCTATTCTTCATTTTACCATTTCCATAAATTTGGCTCTAGTGGAAGACCAATTTCAGGGGCATGGATTTTTCTGTCTTTCCAAAAGACGAGCTTATGTGCTTCAGCCTCACGGAAGGTAGAACACTTCCTTTTGTCATGTTGTTAGCTGTCCCACCAAATACAGCACCTCTTAAAGCCTTCTCTCATGGGTCTTTGAGTTGATAATCATCCTCGTTCTTCAACTTTGACATCTAGATTCTCCAATTTGCAACTAATTTCTGTAAGATTCAAATGAAGGTCACACATGCTTTTAATAAGTTCATCCATGACATCATTTTTAGAAGGAACAAAAGATGGTTGTAGTTGTGTTTTGATTTCTAGATGTGTTAGAGAGATGCTCTTTATGGAACATGATCATGAGGTAGCTTATCTGAAATAGAGTATTGGTGCAATTGAGACAGGAGCTTCTTTAGTGCCTTGTTTTATATTTGGGTAGACCCATGTTTACAAGTGGTGGAAACCTAAGGGCAGGGTATACAATCAGATTTGTTGACTACTTTGCTTTGTGCCATTTATGTTTTTGGGAAAGAAAAACAACGTATGCTATTTTGGAATGGATGACTATTTTTGAAAAGGGATTTTTGGGGGGAAAGACGAAGACGAAGATCAATATAGAAAAAGTGCAAGAAAAAAAAAAGCAACAGTGAAGATGAGAAGAAAGCCAGAACAACAGGCTCAGAGAATCCAGTTTTACAAGTGCGCATGGTCTCGCATCAAGGTGGTATAAATCGAGCACGGTCTATGCAACAACAACCACACATTGTGGCAACAGTGAAAGAAGCAGGAGACAAAGTGACGACGATGTCAATGCTCCAAAGGAGTTGACCATCATCACAATATTGGAAGATAATACAATGGACAGTCCCGATGAAGGCGAAGTAGCTTCAGCGGCGGCAGCTTTAGCGGCTTCAGCGACAGCTACAGCGCCATTTTGGATGCCTTGCCAATCTACTCAACATACAGTACTTTAGTTGGAGGAGAGGACAATAAAAAAGAAGAAACTGAAGCCTTATCAGATTGCAGACAAAAGGGACGATGTTCTCAAAGATCAGGAGATACAGATAGAGAATGGGCTAAAGTTGATGAAGGCTGGGACGAAGCCGGCAAACAACGACTGAAGGAGGACGAAAAGAAGCATGACGCAAATGCTACTATGATAGAGAGCCGATGGAAGCTGATAATGAAGGACGCTGAAGGAATTCAGTGAGAAAGGATGGGTAGCAACTGGTCTCAACTTAGTAATTCCTATAACGAAGAAGGAGAAGGAAGTATGCATCAATTCAAAGTGATGAAAGTCGATCTCAGTGACTTGGGAAGAGAAGGGGGCGATTGCTGCATACCGAGGACGAACTACTACCATGGCGTCTGAAAATCCATTCCCTTCCTCCTGTGCCGACTGATCGGCGCCATCATCCTTTCACTGCTTGTTGTTTCAGAGCAGGCACACTGCAGCATATTAAGGCAATCCAACCATAAATTGAAATCGATGAAGAAAACAACCGAGGGATATTTGTCATAGAACGAGACCAGGAAAACGATGGAAAAAACAGCGCAATACTTTGGGGGGGAATATTGATAGCAACACAGAAATCCTGGTCTGTCTTCTATCAGCTTTGCCTGGATAGGCAGAAAAGAATGTACAGTGTTGCTGAGTTGAAGAACATCGAAAAGGATGCAAACTTCTGGACAACGATGCTTCATCGGCCAACTCGACTGCAAAAACATTAGCCAACTATGCTTCCTAATTTACAATCAGATTACATTGTGATGAATGCATCTCTGCTGTCCAGCATATTTGACAATTTGAACTGGAGACTTGCCAGTCGCATGTGTAGTGTTGGTTCAACTCTTGAAAATACCTTGTCATAACTCTGCAACTAATCAACAAGCTATTCCAAAAGCCATAAATAGTACAATGCAGCAATAGGCCCGCATAACAATGTGACCAAGACAAGTTACATTATCTCAGAAGTCAGATTGCAACTACTGATGGTATGTCTGTGAAGGTGATACAGTAGTACTTGCGCATGATTATGGCTGTTGTTCATATGTTGATATTGCTAACATGTAAGAGAAAGATGTACCATACATTGCCACAAGTCAATTTGTCAGCTTATGGAGAATGTAAAGGAATACATGGTTCTAGATCATCCTGTGTCCAACCCTCTTGTTCTTGGAAGGGAGCCACCTCTGAAAGGAAAATGCTGAAATTTCTGTCTGAAGCTGAAAATTAGATTTGTACTAAAGGTTCCTATATTGAAGGATGAATTCTATGCTCAACTGAAAACTTGCTTTTGGTCTTATCATTGCTGCATAGACGAGGTCTCATTGGAAGCTTGGCAGATCTATTACTGCACACAAATCCTCTCATCTTGCTTATTCGTATGATTGATCTTTTATCCTGAAATTAGTCAAGGTCCTCTGTGGGGTCGCAACTTTGCTTTCGAAAACCCTTTGACATCTTTGGTGAACCCGACGTGAAAGCGTCGCAAAAAAATTTCAGGATGGGAGATACTTCAGCATCCATTTTAGCTTCTTCTACGATTCCTACTGCGTCCTCTACTTCAGCTCCATCATTGACTACTGCTTCAAGTACTTCAACGGATGATCTAAAGCAGATTTTGCAGAATATGTCTATGTATATGCAGCTTCAAAATCAACAAATACAATTGTATATGCAGTAGCAACAGCAATTGCATCAACAATAGTTGTCTCAGCAAAGGCAACTATATTCGGAGCAGGAGAATGCAATCAGCGTGACTAAGGCGATTGAAGCAGTTGAGAATGAGAAGAAGCTATTTGATGGCCGTAATGTTTCAGCATATTTGAAGACATATGAGATCAAGATGGGGTTTTTTGGAGTTCGAGCTGGACTTATGAGTAATTATTTCCTTCGTCTTGTCACACCCACCTTGAGGGCAAAAGTGACTGATCTTTTTATTTAAAATTCGCATTGGCAAGATTTTAAGAAGGCCTTGAAAGAAGAGTATTTCCTTGAGGGCTTTGGGATGGCTACACGGCGATCATTCCGAGAGTGGGTCTACATGCCAAACAAAGGTCTAGCTGCTTCAGAGTTGATACAAGAATTTGAAGAGAGGTATAGTCAGCTTGATGCCATTGAACAAAGAGCATTGGATGTTGACAAAGTTGAGCTTTTCTTGCAAGCTGTAGATCCTGCTCTTCAGGAAGAATTAGGAGAGCTTCTTGAGGATCGCACGAAGCCTATGGGTCTTAAAACGGATTGGCAAGATTCCCAGGATGCAGTCTCGACTTTGACCAAGAGGAGGATATGGAAGACCCGCCTACAGAATGGTTCTATGACATCGACACTGTCTTCTGCTCCTATGCTTGCTCCTATCCCTGTTATTTCTTCTCCTCCTCAGCCAGTTTCTTGGCCTATGCTAGTGTCTACTGTTTCTACTCCTCCTATTCCTCCTATTCCACGATCGATGCCAGCACCTTCTGCTCCAAAACCATCCAATCCGTCGGTGCCTACCTCTCTTCATGATATATTATTAAAGGCATAACGGATTTGACACTAGAGTTAGTTAAAACAGAATTGGTGGGAAAATTGAAAGAGCAGTTTGCTTCGACTGTGCCTACTATTTCTTCTAGTGCTCCTACTGCACCTAGGAGTGCTCCTAGTGCACCTAGGAGAGATCGAATATGTATTTGGTGTGATAGTACGAACCATCAGTATTGCAGGGATTGTGAATCTTTTCAGGATGCAAGGAGGAAGAATTTGGTATTTTGGGGACAAGATGGTAAGATTTGGTTGACTGAAACAGGAACTCCGCTTGCTACCAACTTTGGGAAAGGCGGAATGAAGAAGTTAGTGGATGACATGGCTGCACGTACTTCTTATGTGGCAGCTAGAGGAGATGCTTCTGCATATGGAGTCCAGATTGAGAAAGGATTAGAGAATCAGTTAGCATTATGGACTTATGCTATGGAGACGGCAAACAAGGGAAAAATTCAGTGAACCGTTTTGACTAGTGCAGGCTCTAGTATCAGATCTGAGACAAGTTGGGATTCGCCTATTGACAGGTACTCTATTTATGCCTACTTGGCTAAGTCTCAGGAAGAAGATGTACTTGTTGAGGAGAAGCGTATGAGGGATGAAGAAAATCCAAGTGCAGCTAAAAAGACTAGAGGGGGTGAGTTTCTTACTCCACCTACTGCAGGACCGTCTTTGAGACCAGGGCCAAAACAACAGATGGAAGATGCTCAAAAGAGAGAAAAGAGGCAAGAGCCTAGAGAGAGAAAGCAGCCAGGGTTTAGATTGATGTCTGATATTGAGACATCTACAAACATAAATAAAATCTTTAATGACAAGATACTTGGTAGTGAGGTGACTTTTACTATTTCTGAGGTTTTGGGCATCTCGAAAAGAGAGTTTCAAGATCAGTTTCAAGAGGTCCTAAAGAGAAAAAGACATGCATTGCCTACTACTGATACATAGGGAGTTTTGGTTGGGGAGTTGGATGAGGATGAGGATGAGATTATGCTTGAGAATGCTTCTGTTTTCCCACAGATAGAGAAGAGGGTTCAGCCTATACATTATGCTAAAATTGATGAGCCTGTCTTGATACCACGTAGTCACTTTTCGCGGAGTCATTGGGCTAGGGCAACTACAGAGACGATGGTAAAAATTGGAGAGAAACAGGTGCCTTATGTTGCTTTGGTGGATCATGGTTCAGAGATTAATCTCATAATTCTTGGAGTTTATGAGAGTAACAGATGGCCTATGGATGTAGAGCATGGGTGGCGTATGAGAGCTGCTAACAATACTGCACATGATTTGTATGTTGCATGTCCCAGTGTCAGGGTTTCTATTGGAGATGTAGAGGAGGATTTCCATTTCTTTGTGCAGGATTCATGCTCTTATCCCATAATTCTTGGACAGCCATTCATCACAGAGATGTGCATGGAAACAAAGGTAATGGATGATGGATCTACTTATGCACGGATTTGCAGCAAAGATGGTATGAGAGCAGTTCAGTTTATGACTGTGTGTGTGAACCATGTTAGAAACAGGGATACTCTTAGAGATGCACCTTTCCCACTGTGAGGGATTCGGGTTTTCATTAGGTACCGTTGTTTCGCGAGATGACAGTGGTACAGAGCAGAGGAGATTGGAGTTCTCGCCTCCTGGCACAGTAGTGTTTTCTCCTCCGATTTTGTTAGGATTTCAGGAAACAGTTCGATGAGTTATCAGAAGACTTCTAAGTTGCCTAGAGCTGCCAGGCAGTTTATATGCAAGAAGGAGAAAATTTTGAAAAATGCAGGAATTTTAGAGGATGATGAGTATATAGATGGGATGTATGACAATATGATTTGTGCAGATACGATGATAGAGATGGAAAATATGGTGAAAATTGATATGCAAAAATGTCACAGTAATGTATTAGTGCAATCCCTAGACATGTTTCATGAAATTGCAGATTTTGTGTCACAGATACAGTCAGAGGCTGAGGTGACTCAGCAAAAAGTATTGAGTAATGAAGAAATTTAGCAAACAGAGTTTCCGGCTGATTATGATCACCTTACAGAGACACAGAGGGCTGAAAACTTTCAACCAACAGAGTTTACTGCTGAAATATTTCAGCATCCAGAGTTTAGAGCTGTTCCTATGCAGTCCATAGAGCAGAGGGCTGAGGATATTCAGCCCCACTAAAGTGCAAAATTGCTGATTTACAGCAAAATTTGAGTAATGCAGAAGAGCATAATGAAGCCAAGGTTGACACGAAATACAAGACTGTGGATAAAAAGGTGAAGCCGGTATCTATACTGCTTCCACCTGACAGTGATCAGCAAATAGAGAGGGCTGCCAAACAGCAAATTTTGAGGAATCCGGAGCATATAGGCCATAAATTTTTAGCAGAGACTCTTGCTGAATTGAAAATTGGAAATGGTGATTTCTTGCTATCCACAGAGAAGCAATGCTTTCAGGAGATGCTTGAGCGACATGGAAGGGGGTTTGCTTTTTTCTCGCATGAGATTGGATGTGTGAATCCAGATATTATTGCTCCTATGGTGATCTTTACTATTCCTCATATTCCATGGAACCTCCGACCTATTCCAGTGCCTAAGGCACACCTGCCAAAGCTGATTGACTTCTTGAATGAGAAAATCAGGATGGGAATCCTAGAGCCTTCATCTGCACCATACTCAAATAGGTGGTTTACGGTTCCAAAGAAGAATGGTACTCTTCGATTTATACAGGACATGCAGCCAGTAAACAGAGTTACTATCAGGAATGTTGATATAGGTCCAGTTGTGGATGAGTTTGCAGAAGCATTTGCTGGACGTGCCATCTATTCTTTAGGTGATTTGTATTCGGGATATGATCAGTTTCAACTGGCTTTGGAAAGCAAGGACATAACCACTATGAGAACTCCTATTGGGCTTGTCAGGATGTGTACCTTGCCTCAAGGTGCCACTAATTCTGTTGCGCATATGATGAATGCCATGCATAAGGTTCTTTGTGATTACATACCCCAGCTTACCATGCCTTTCTTGGATGATGTGCCCATTAAGGGGTGTGCAGAAGAAGAGAAGAATGAGACTCTAAATGAGCAGGGATGCAAATACTTTGTGGCTGATCATATTTCAGCTTGTGAAAAGATTTTGGCCAGGTTGGAAGAAGTGAACTTGACACTATCAGGGCAAAAATCTGTTTTTGGAGTAAATGAGGTTGTCATTGTTGGACATATGTGTGGGTATTATGGCAGGAAACCCTCACCTGAGAAGATGGATGCTATAGGCAAGATTACGGAGTATTGTTCTGCAGTGGCTGCCCACAAGAAGTGGCCAGTGTACCAAATGGATGTTAAGTCAGCGTTCTTAAATGGTGACCTCAAGGAGGAGGTGTACGTGGCTCAGCCACCAGGGTTTGAGGCCCCCCATTCTGAGAACAAAGTGTGTAAACTGAAGAAGACATTGTATGGGCTGAAACAAGCCCCCAGAGCATGGTATCAGCGGGGATAGATGGGTTATTTTTAAACCTAAACTTCAAAAGATGTGCCTCTGATGCTAACTTGTATGTTTACAAGGATGGTAAAAAGTCTGTAGTGATTGTCCTATATGTGGACGACCTTCTTATTACAGGTGACTATGAAGATATGATCAACCAAACTCGAAAGGCTTTGAGCTCTAAGTTTGAAATGACAGACTTAGGCTTGCTGCACTATTGTTTGGGGATTGAAGTCTGGCAAGAGCCAAGAAAGATCTTCATCTGTCATAAGAAGTATGCATGGGAGATCTTGAAGGCATTTGGCATGACCGAGTGCAAGGAGATAGCTACACGTATGGAGGTGAATGCAAAGTTATCCGTTGAGGATACATCATCATTAACAGACATTGGGAGGTATAGGAGGTTGGTCGGTAGTCTAATCTACTTGTGTAACACCAGACCACATATCAGTTTTGCTGTTGGTGTTTTGAGCAGGTTCTCAAACAAACCTCATGAGAGTCATTGGAAGGCTGGGATGCGGGTGCTCAGATACTTGAAGAAAACTCTTGACTATGGTATCACATACAGTTTCGGAACTTGTCTTGTGGAGAACTGTGACTCAGATTGGGCAGGAGACATTGATTCCAAGAAGTCAGTTTCTGGTTATTGTTTCTCTTTGGGTTCAGGAATTTTCTCTTGGATTAGTAAGAAGCAACCAACAGTGGCATTGTCTTCTACCGAAGCAGAGTACAAGGCAACTTGTTTTGCTGCATGTGAGGTCGTATGGTTGAGAAGGATTCTATGGCATATGGGAGTGCAGGATGAAGAACCAACTGTGCTGAGATGTGACAATCAGAGTTGCATCGCCATTGCCAAAAATCCAGTGTTTCATGCACGCACCAAACATATAGAGATCCAGTATCACTATGTACGTGATTTGATGGAGGATGGGATAGTGGAATTGGTCTACTGTCCAACAAAGGAGAATGGAGCAGATATCTTCACCAAAGCACTTACGAAGGATCTGCTTCAAGTTCATCTTCAGAGACTCGGCATTGGGCCAAGGAGATAGTTCACCTATGGGTGGACATTAAGGGGGGTGTTAGATATGATCAATGCTCCACCCTCATTAGGTGCTACCAATGATCCATGGTGCTCAAAGTTGTAAGGCCCCCATTATGAGGAGAAGCCAAATGTGAGCTCGGACATTGGTTGAGTCCTGACTTGTGTATCAGATGAGGTCTATGTGACCGGATGGTAAAAAGGTGACTGTTGTGGGTCTAATCTTTGGGTTAGACGAAGTGGTTAAGCTGGTAGCAACTCGAGGCGCATTGCATCAAGTTGCGGTGTAAGGGAGTTAAAAGGAAATATTCCCTGGAATATTCCCTGGCCGACTAGTGGAGGCTCATATGGTAGGTCGGGCTATAAAAGCTAAACCCCTTCGCAGCCATCTCGCACTAATCTTTCACCCAGTCAGAGTTATTGTTCCAGCTAGCCTTAAGCTCTTCACCTATCTTCTATCTAGATTTCCATCTAAGCTTCACACAGTGGAAGCGCACGGGTGGACAGAGCCATCTTTGTATCAATTGTTTAGAGTTAAAGAATTTACTGATTCTCCTCTTATCTGTTGTGTACTCTCTATCTCTTTCTCAGATTCTATTCGCTGCGCCGTGTAATATTTTACAGGAAAGGCATGTATAGAGATGTTTCTCACTTTGTAGAGACTTGCAGAGATTGCCAGATGTATTCGATAGTGCGACATCGAGATGAGATTCATCCGACCTATCCGCTATGCATTCATTATAAGTGGGTAGTTGACTTGGTTACTATGCCTATGGGTTTATGGTAGATGAGGTATATTGTTTTGGCTAGAGAGGATCTTACCAATCATGTTGAGGGCAGATCTTTGAGAACGAAGACCACTAGTGCAGTGTGTAAGTTCTTATTGGAAGAAATTTTCTGTAGGTATGGCTGTGTGGGTAATATCACTGCAGATCGCGGTGAATTGGATGTAGATGAAGCTAGGGAGTTTTTCTCTCAAGTAGGAATCAAGTTGGCTCTAACCATAGCATACAATCCAGAGGGAAATGGGAAGAGCGAATGAGGACATCCGCCGATAGTGAAAGCATTAGCCAAAGCATGTAGAGGACGGATTGGAGAATGGCTGAGATTTCTACCATTTGCTTTGTGGGCTGATCGTACAACTCACAGTGTTACCACAAGATATATGCCCGCAGAGTTGATGTATGGTCAGAAATCGGTTATGCCCGACTGAGACTTGTGCTTTGAATTGGTTAGTTTTACCTTGGCAGAAGGATTTGACAAGAGAGGAGCTCTTAGCTCTTCGGATTCGGCAGTTGGAGAGAAGATTAGAGGATATTCAGCTAGCTATTGACAGGTTGAAGGTTGCTAGACTAAGAAATAAGGACAGGTTTTACAGCAGGCATCCGATAGCAGCCTTGAAAATCAGCATACTGCACTTCGAAAGATGGTGAAAAGATGGTTTGGGCCATACATAGTCAGACATGTCTTTGACAATGCAACATATGAGTTGACAGAATTGGATGGGACAGTGCTTAGAGTGCCTATTGCAGGAAAAAGAATCAAGAGTTTCAAGAAAAGAGATGATGAGGATTATGCATTGGAAGAATTTGCAAGAGAAGAGCAATGAGAAGAAACTCCAATAGAAGAGACAAATGATATGACAGATAATCTTGTTGATATACCGGAAATGCACAATGAAGAGATTGATCTGTTTGTGGATCTTGATGATAATGATCATGGGTAGTTGGCCCATCCGGAGGATGCGCAGGATTAGAGGGGGTGGATGTCGTATTGCTGCGCATCCGAGGTGTGAAATCCACCCAAAAGTTGTGTCTTTTGTTATTTTGTACATACTTAGTCGTGTTTACATTTATTTTTTGCATGCGAGTATAGTGGAGAGAAGTTTGAAAGCATAGTAATGGAGATGTTTGGGAAGTTTGGATCAGAAGCACTAGAAGATCAATTACCATCTACCTTGGATTTTGCAATGGAGGTTTCTGCAGTTAAAAAGTTAAGGGTCTAGCAAGTACTACGGTTTTTAGGACTCCTATTTTAAGAGACATATGGACTTGGTTGAGACTAGTGTCTGCTTCATGAAAGGTTCTTTCCGATTTATTAAAATATGGTTGTAGTTGTGTTTTGATTTCTGGAGGTGTTAGAGAGATGCTCTTTATGGAACATGATCGTGAGGTAGCTTATCTGAAGTAGAGTATTGGTGCAATTGAGACATGAGCTTCTTTAGTGCCTTGTTTTATATTTGGGCAGACCCATGTTTACAAGTGGTGGAAACCTAAGGGCAGGATATACAATCAGATTTGTTGACTGCTTTGCTTTGTGCCATTTATGTTTTTGGGAAAGAAAAACAACGGATGCTATTTTGGAATGGATGACTATTTTTGAAAAGGGCTTTTTGGGGGGAAAGACGAAGACGAAGATCAACACAGAAAAAGTGCAAGAAAAAAAAAAGCAGCAGTGATGAAGAAGATGAGAAGAAAGCCAGAACAACAGGCTCAGAGAATCCAGTTTTACAGGTGCGCATGGTCTCCCATCAAGGTGGCATAAATCAAGCACGGACTATGCAGCAACAACCACACGTTGTGGCAACAGTGAAAGCAGTAGGAAACAAAGCGATGACGACGTCAATGCTCCAGTGGAGTCGACTATCATCACAATATTGGAAGATAACAAAATGGACAGTCCTAATGAAGGCGAAGTAGCTTCAATGGCAGCTACATCGCCACTTTGGATGCCTTGCCAATCTACTCAACATACAGTACTTTAGTTGGAGGAGAGGACAATAAAAAAGAAGAAACTGAAGCCTTATCAGATTGCAGACAAAAGGGACGACGTTCTCAAAGATCGGGAGATACAGACAGAGAATGGGCTAAAGTTGATGAAGGCTGGGACGAAGCTGGCAAACAACGACTGAAGGAGAACGAAAAGAAGCATGACGCAGATGCTGTTGTGATAGAGAGCCGATTGAAGCTGATAATGAAGGATGCTGAAGGAATTCAGTGAGAAAGGACGGGGTAGCAACTGGTCTCAACTTAGTAATTCCTATAACGAAGAAGGAGAAGGAAGTATGCATCAATTCAGAGTGACGGAAGTCGATCTCAGTGACCTGGGAAGAGAAGGGGGCGATTGCTGCATACCGAGGACGAACTACTACCATGGCGTCTGAAAATCCATTCCCTTCCTCCTACGACTGATCGGCGCCATCATCCTTCGCTGCTTGCTGTTTCAGAGCAGGCACACTGCAGCATATTAAGGCAATCCCACCATAAATTAAATCGATGAAGAAAACAACCGAGGGATATTTGTCATAGAACGAGACCAGGAAAACGATGGGAAAAACAACGCAATACTTTGGGGGGGGGGGGGGATATTGATAGCAACACAGAAATCATGGTCCGTCTTCTATTAGCTTTGCCTGGATAGGCAGAAAAGAATGTACAGTGTTGCTGAGTTGAAGAACATCGAAAAGGATGCAAACTTGTGGACAACGATGCTTCATCGGCCAACTCGACTGCAAAAACATTAGCCAACTATGCTTCCTAATTTACAATCAGATTACATTGTGATAAATGCATCTCTGCTGTCCAGCATATTTGACAATTTGAACTGGAGACTTGCCAGTCGCATGTGTAGTGTTGGTTCAACTCTTGAAAATACCCTGTCATAACTCTGCAACTAATCAACAAGCTATTCCAAAAGCCATAAATAGTACAATGCATCAATAGGCCCGCATAACAATGTGACCAAGACAAGTTACATTATCTCAGAAGTCAGATTGCAACTGCTGATGGTATGTCTGTGAAGGTGATGCAGTAGTACTTGCACATGATTATGGCTGTTGTTCATATGTTGATATTTGTAACATGTAAGAGAAAGATGTACCATACATTGCCACAAGTCAATTTGTCGGCTTATGGAGAATGTAAATGAATACATGGTTCTAGATCATCCCGTGTCCAACCCTCTTGTTCTTGGAAGGGAGCCACCTCTGAAAGGACAATGCTAAAATTTCTGTCTGAAGCTGATAATCAGATTTGTACTGAAGGTTCCTATATTGAAGGATGAATTCTATGCTCAACTGAAAACTTGCTTTTGGTCTTATCATTGCTACATAGACGAGGTCTCATTGGAAGCTTGGCGGATCTATTACTGCACACAAATCCTCTCATCTTGCTTATTCGTATGATTGATCTCAAGGTCCTTTGTGGTCGCGACTTTGCTTTCAAAAACCCTTCGACAGTGGTACACCAAAGAAGATCATTTTCTCAACATACAAATGAATGAAAACATAGACATTTTGACCATTAAAATATTTTAATTCACACGAAACTTCTTTTAAGGCCTTGATAGCTGTGGAATCAATATTTTCTTCTTCTTGCCTTTGTTGTTTGGATTTGTTGTTGTTGATTTTGCTGTAGTATGCGCACCAATTGTTGTAGAGTATCTCCTAAAGAATCCTCCATCTTGGAGTTCTCTTACATTGACATTCACGTCCGGTTCACCAATGTCGTAGGGCATAGGGTTGAAGGTCACCTGAGGGGTTTGGCAAGAGAAGAATGTATGGGGATTCAAGAGCTTAGACTCTAGAGATAGTAGAGATAAAAGAAGTGTTGAAGGTTTCAAGCCAAGTTCTTGAAGATAAGTGACAGTATATAAATGTAAATTCAAGGAGAAGAGTAGACAGAAGAGAAGGGTTTCAAATAGATTGAAGATGTAGAAGAATACTTCAAAATAAGAATAAGAAAATATAGAAGAATACTTACAGAGATAAAGCCTATCAATTTCTTTCAGCATTATGAGAAAATATAGCTCTAATAGACAAAAACGTGTACAAAATATTACCTTTTTCTATGCTACTCAGATTGCCAATCTGATCCTTCCAATGGCTTTGAAAGGGGGGTTAAATACCAGGATACTTGACCAAAATCCTGCCAGATCACTCCTTCATCTCCCACTTTTGGAGTGCTCTTCACTTCCTGAAAACAATGATCGCGTGTCGCGTGATTTTGCTAATCTCTCTTTTTACATAAAATCCTCTCAAATTAGCTGAAAGCTACATGATTTCTTTTACATGTCATCCTAATCTAGAAGTTGTCTATAGTTTTGTAGATTTTTTTAATAAGAGATAATATCTAGAATATTAAAAATTGACAAAAATCTAATATTTTTGAACCATGGACACTAACACTAATTTCTAAAATGGCATTGGCTCTCTAAATCTAAAAGGAAGCCACACTCTAGATTTTATTACATGGTGTGTGCTTAGTGGCACGACACCGTCCTCTCTCGACATAGACCAATATGTTGATCTAGAATACAACCCAAACTTTGATGCTTGACTCATGTGAAAATAAAGCATAAAGAACACATGACGAATGCCCTTGACCTCTCAACCTCTAATCCTAGGAAGGATTCTTCTCATTTGCAAGGTCTCATTTCCAAGGGAGGAGGGGGTAATAAGGTGAAGTAAGGTAAAATCAAACTTGTAAGGGGAATGAACAACACAAGGAAAAATTTAAAGTTTCAATGAACGTCCAAAATGGAATCTGAAAATTAATTTGTGATTGAGGAAAAGTGTCATAAATTATTGGAAACAAATAGAAATGCTCAAAGAAAAATTCTCTTTTTGTGCTTAAGCATGTAGTTGTTTCCATAAAAGCATGATCAACTTCTGCTTCTCTTCTCACAAAAAAGTGTCTTAAGAATGCTAATGGTGAACCATGGTTTCATGATAGGAGCTAAAGATGGAAGCACAAGAGGATCGCGCCCACCATTGTCTTCCGTTCATGGGTGACGAAAAAACGAAGTATGGTCTTTTCCTAAAAAATTGCTAATGGGACCAAAAATGAGCCAGCACTGGCTATAGCACTAATCGGACCTCATGCACACGACTGACAACTCTACCACCACATGGCCTCATGGTTTAGGAGCTTCTGTAATAACTAGATGCACACTAGATGCATCTAATATTGCGTTTGTAGGATAAGAGTCCAACGTAACCTTCCCCAAAACCCCTCAAAGGGGTATCCCACACATATTGGTAATAAGTGCCATGTATCACAAACATAGGAGGCACCCCATCAGGCTGATTGCCGTGACTCCACTGCAGCTCTCCTACATCTTGGGGATTAGCCCCTAGATGCACTACTTTTACATATAAACACATTTGCACAAGACTCCTCTCTTTGTTAGCGAGATCCAGGAGATACCATGTTTTCTCACTAATAACTTTTCCCAAGAAATGAACGACTAACCTACGGCAAGGGGAATCTCACCCTCTCAAGCGTAGGTCAACTATCATTCAAACAATTGCTATACATTCCCAGGAGTTGATACCATCTGTATGATCAATGCAATAGTGGATGTCTCATCGTGCACAAATAGTTATGTTTCAAAATCAACCTATGTGCTAGTATGCAAACAGTCTTTCCATGGATTCCAACTAATACGTATATGCTTCGTTGCAAGAATCTAGCACCAAGGCGAACCTTGTGCTACTAGATCCCTTATTTCCAAATAGGCCGGTTCCTAAATGCTATGCATAGAAAAAAACAATCAAAATTTGTATTATTTAAGCCCTCAAACTATTGTATAAAATCCTACTCCCCCTCATCGTTTAAGTTTTGCTTCATTGTATAGGTGTGTTGAGGTTGTTTTGTCATGGTTTAATATATAAAGAGTAATAAATCACACACTGTGACAAAAAAATAGGACAAACTGAGGCCAAACCTCATGCGTTGCCCTACCATACATCCACAACTACTTATTATATTTTTTCATATTTACTTAGGACATATTTCTATTTTTCTCTTATTTTTCTTTATTTTTTCTATTTTCCTCTATTTTTCCAATAGAAAATTGATATATCTTTAGAGTTATGGTGCTTGATTCTTAGAGCAACAAAAATATAGATTTTATTAGCATTTTATTCTATGTGTATTGGTTTATCCCACCCGAAAACACCAAAAATCCAAATTTTCTCATAAAAACCATGTTTTACGGGTTTCTAAAAATTATTTCCAACAATTTGACCTTATGTTTTCTGATTTTCTCATCATGCAAGTATAGAACAAACAGTAAACAGCATGTCTACCCATTTTCACTCCATAAGAACAACATTGGTTCAATCAAATGTTAAAAACAAGCAACGTTTCTTTGTGAAAATTGAATTACCAATTTTCTCCTTCTTTGAGGGTTTTAAAATCTGATGCGGGACTGCAGATCAGCCTTCTTTCAAGCTCAGCCCATCTCCGAACAGCGAAATCTAGCCCTTTAGTGATCCGAGAGTGATTCGGTACCATGCTGAACAAGCAGCTTTCAATCGGTTCTTCAATCTTCTTCATGGGCATTAACTGCCTCTTAAGGGGAGAGAGAGGGAGGAGAGAGAAAGATTGAATTTGTATCATAGCAACCGGGCATCCATTGGAGGAGCAAAGAGGCAATTGGAAGCGTAGGAAGAGTGTAGATTATACATCTGATCAGTTGGAGTGGTGCTTTCAGCCTCCATAAGCCCCCTTCCACAAATCGCCGCGGCCTGCCATGGCGCCTTCATGCCGTATTTTTCGGCTGAAAAAATAGGTCCCCCCCCATGAAATCAAAAATTGAGGGATAAGGGGGAGCCCCCAAGGGCCATACCCTTTCCATTCTCAATTGTTTGGCAAGTTTTTGGCACTCCTTACGTGTGTGGCGTCCGAATTACGATCTAAAAATTCATGGGCGTCCATCTCAAAGTCCCACACTACCGAGCATCTCTAGAAGTCCCATCTGACAATAAAAGAATTTATGAAACTTCACCACCTGTCGTCCGATGGGTCTTTAAAGCACTTTTGGGGCATTGCAACTTAAAATCGTAATGATTGCAGCTGTTGCCTTTTAGGAAGTCTATTTTTTTCCTAAAATTCAGAATTTTTGGCTATTTTTAAGCACTTCTCAGAATAAAAAATCATCTGTCTTGGCGACCACAGGATAGGGCGACTCAGCCCATCAATACCCACGAACCGATCTGCACAAAAACAACCAAAGGAAGCTTCAAACTGATACAAAATAGATACGTATCAAAACACATCACAGCTGTCACCCTACCCCCTAACAAAACCAAGGCATGAAATCCATGAGGAGTAGGCCTAGCATAATCTGATAAGAGGCGAAAGCTAGTTACTAACCTGATTTTTCAACACAACGAAGGTAAAATGAACTATCCAACGGTCATCCCAAGTGGTGGTCTGAACTACCTACCTAACTAAGGACAATTCAATTAGGAGCTCCAACTAATCGAGGACGCCTATAGCCCGATCAACAAATATTATCTTTAAGCACATCGGTCCTTTAGTCTCTTATTTTTTAGACTTGGACATGCAAAAAGGAGGGAGCTGAGCATAGTGACCCATGGAGAACAAGGCATCCGCCTCAAGTCCTATCTTGGTACCCAAGAACCTACTAAGTCCTCACAAGGTGACACTTAATCATTTTATAACACTCACTTTTATTTTTGCTCACTTAATCATTTTATAACACTCACTTTTATTTTTGCTCCAATCTTCTTTTATTTTTCTTTTTCCAGCTAGATACCACCCCTAGGAAGACGAGGCGTTGGCCCCAGGTCTTCTGACTCGTCCCTAGGAACATACCAAGCCTTCGCAAGGGGATAAAAAACTACTTAAGGATTTTTTATTTTTTTCTATTTTATTTTTTTGGGGGTTAGAACCCCTTTTTACACACCTTCGTATATTTAGGGTTTTTTTGGGTATTTTTAGTAGATTCCTCTAACTACATCACAACTAACATAAACTCCTAGAACGGCTCCCTAGCAGGTTAGCAAAACAGGGTCACTGGAACTTCCTTCGAAAATAGGTCTTTCAATGCATTTCAATGCCTTTACAGGAGGCAATGACTCTCAAACCTCCCATAGACATATCAACCTAAACTTGGGACTTTATGCCTCAATTTCCGGTCCCCAACAAACAAAAAGAAAGTAACCCCTTACACATATATCATTATTTGCTTAAGGGAAAAACTTGAAAAGGGGACGAAACCACCTGGAATGGCCACAAGAAGCTCCTCTGCAGCAAAGGCTCCCTCCAGTGACTTCATCAACTTGTATGATGCAATCACTAAAACAACAAACCATTAAACATACCTGCACCAAACAGACATAGGGCCCACTTGGCCTAAAGGAATAGCACATTTGTACTGCAAACTAACTGGCCCTCTTGGCCTAAAGAAATCAAATATTAAACCCTTAAAGTAACTGGCCCTCTTGGCCTAAAGAAATCAATCAAACCAACTCATATAGATACCTCCTTGGAAGAAGGCAGATATATGAAAATACGCTCTATTCCAAGGGGAAAAATAGGGCTCTCAACCCTAAACTAAATGCATCAAGTTCACTACAACAAAAAGGCCTCTTAGACACGCTTTTACACATGATTTTTGAATTGAGAGAAAATCTTACAGGCGCATCTATAAGCCCGTCTATTGGTGCATGACATGTACCATTTCACGTCTATAGTCTCATGTATAAGGAAATCCGCACACACCAATAGACGCGCTTTAGATGCGCATATACATGCATCAATAAATGCGCACACGAAAAATTTTTTATTATTTATTTAATTTCTTTTGTGCGTCTACAAACGCGTCTAATCTACATGGAAAATTAGACGGGCACATAGACACGTGCATAGATGCGCTTTTCAATGCGCCACTAGACGCGACTGTAAAACCAAAAATCTCATTTTTTTTAAATATATTTAATTTCTTTTTATTAATTTGAATTATATATCCTGTCTATGGGCACGTATACTCTACATTCTAGACGCGAGTATAGATGCGCATTTTCTGCAATTTAGACGCGCAAATAAACGCGAAGCATAGAATTGGAAAAAAAAAACCAGAGAGCAACCACATGCTCTCTGGTTTTTTTTTCCCCTCCCATACATCAAATTGTGCATTTGGGAAAAACACAATGGATCTGAAGGCATGAGAATTGAAAACAAAAATCCATGTATTCATTATATATAAAACGCATTTACATGGGGAGTTTAAGTGCTTGCGACCTAAAGCGTGGCCGCAAGCAGTAGGCTCAAAGATGGATAATAGAAAAACAAGGAAACAAGGCCATAGAGGAGGTATGGTGCTCCTCTATGAATCTGAAGAAGAAATATCTTTGCTAGCACCACCATCGCTACTGGCATCGCTATCTCCCTCCTCGCTATGCTCCACATTAGGGTTCGCCTACACACACAAAAGATCAAGGTTTCTTACATACAATTGCAAAGAAAAAGTGATAATTAGCTATAATTTTAATAGGAAAGTAAGAAAAACATACCTCCTCTAGCTACTGTCGAGTCCTCATAGCCCGAATGTATTACTCCTCACTGATGAGACCATCCTCATAGAAGTGAAGCCATGTGGCTGCGCGGTTATGGCCTCGATGGTAATCTACCTCTCTAGGACTAGGTATCCTACCAACGATAGCATTTTGCAAAACAATTATGATATACAAACAATTATGAGACACAATGTATTAGAACAAATTATATAAAGAATTGAAAAAAATATAAAATTTTAAAAACTAGAAATCAAAATATACTTACAAACTCTACCTCCCACGAGTCTTTGCCGCTCGATCCGTAATGCAATGATCCCCTAGTTTCCATTTGGATGCGTTGCACCTCTGCGTGCTAGTGACTCTTCACTTTCTCTACTGCTTTCTTCTTGGCTTTCTTCCACTCTATGCTGTGGCACATAGGTGGTTGGATATAGGCTCCATGCCACTCCTCTTTTCTCCGCAATGACTCTCTTGCGTGTGTCATGAGGTGGGATCTTTTATTGTGAAGCAAATCCCTCACTTTTGTGCGTCCCCAATCATCCAAGATTTGCTGACCCTCAGGATTTGGGTTCTCATGTACACCATTACATCCCTTCCTTCATCATAATGGAAGATGCCACCAATATCTGTAACTCTATAGTACTGGCGTACAGGCTCCTCTACTTGATCTTTTGATGAGGGTGATCGCTTGCCACCTCCTAGGCAACCCCCACACAAGCCTCGTCCTCCCCCTCGACTCTCCCTCCTCCCTCTCTGTCGACTACCCTCTGCCTTGCTGGATGCACGTGCTTCCGCAAATGCACGTGCGTCGGCTGACGCTTGTGCTTCAGCCAATGCATGTACAGGCACTACACGTGGAGTACTTGCAATTGGGGTTTGGACATTTGGTGTTTGGGAAGCAGTGCCAGGCAAAGACGTCAGAGGCATTCCAGACATGATGTTGAACACCTCGTGTGTTGTGGGAGAGTGGCCAAGGTGTCTAGTCATCTCTCCCATGAAGTCTTCCTTACTAGGAAAACCTCCAAAAAAAGCATTGACCCCTTTGCTGAACAAGACCAATGTATCATTCATGCACTCCAAATCTGGGTCATTGCTAGATGAACCAAGATGCAACATCTGCAAACAAAACATAGGAATAAGACAAATTTGCTAAATTGCAATATTGTGTAAATTGTACTATTGTGTAACATGTTTATACAATTCCAGAAATAAAAGCTTGTCTTTTTTATCAAAGTTGGCGTGTGTATATTCACGTCTGAGATGTAGAATAGACGTACTCTCAAACACTTCCCCGAAGTCAAAGCCTTTGTTTTCTGAGCAGAGCACGTGTATTCTCATATCTAGTATGCAAAATAGACGCGCTCAGACACGCGATACCACCATGGAAAAAAGTGAGCATGGCGCATGTATACTCACGTCTATCATTCAGAATAGACGAGCTTAGAGACGTGCTTGCTGTAGATGCGATAACAGAAAACACAGCTGTGCATCTATATTTGCGTCTGCTCTTGAATCTACACGTGCTGTAAGACATGCTAAGTTGGCCACTCTCAGGCCAACAATCGCCATGATTTTTTTTTTATATAAAAGCTTCAAATTCATAGAAATAAAGATCCTAATACAAAAAGAGAGAGAGAGGGAGGGAGGGGGAAAGAGAGAGAGAGAGAGAGAGAGAGAGAGAGAGAGAGAGAGAGAGAGAGAGAGAGAAAGAGAGAGAGAGAGAGAGAGAGAGAGAGAGGACTAACCTTGGGTCTTTGGTGTGGATGGGTGGTAGCGCTGCTTCCTTCCCCTTCTTCCTCTCCTTGGTGAGTTGTTCTCCCTTGATGCTTGCTGCTTGTTGTCTCCTCTCTTTGCCTCTTGTTCCTCTTGTTCTCCTCTCTTTTGTTCTGTCTTTCTTCCTTTCCTTGGCTTTCTTCTCTTTAGCTGTCTTCTTTCCCTTCTTGTCTCTTTGAAGTGAAAGAAGAGGTGAGTCATGAAGAGACCAGTGGAGGTAGATTGCATGTCAGCTAAACTCGAGCTCCAGAACGCGCAAAAAACACAGGAAAGACGTAGTTTGAAAAGAAATCACTTGTATCTTTTGAATTTTGACGTTTGCGTCTATTTCTTCCTGTATATGCACATCTAATTTTATGTTAACATGCTAATAGACACGTATTTAGATGCGCAGATAGACGCAGGCATAGACGCGCATTTAACGTGCTTGTGTTTTTATCATAAGTTTTTGTATTTAAGATAAGTCTTGATAGTAAATTTTTATTATTAGTTTTTATGTATTTATGATAAGTTTTATGTATTTAAAATTGAATATCTTAGAATAATTAATACGCCTTGAAGTTTTTATGTAAACATATTAATAACAAATTTGATGTTGTCATGAGTTAGGTTTAATCATGTCGTCATCATCACCTAGTGTGGTGCATGCTAATGAGTCAACGAGCACATCCTCAAGTGAGGATGAAACATTATGTCTTCATAATCGAGGTGCATGGCTACGATGAAAAATTAAATGCATATGTGATCGTTGTCGAGCGTGTATTTTTCGAGCACGTCGAGTTGCAATGTCACACCTCATCATGTATGGAGAATGGGACCGAGAAAAATCACCAGTATTCATCATTTTTAACACTAAGATTGCTAGTATATGTTTGAAATATATATCAACGTACATGTAACTTCCTTTTGTGGTTGAGTAGGATACGGTGCCACATCCTCAGATGCTCCCTCCCAGGCATCGAGAGGCTGCAAAATGTCGATGTGAGGAGGCAGAGTCTTCAAGAAGAGTGGAGCTCAAGTTGTAGAGGATGAGATTTTGGACAACATGGTACACGATCTATTTTCGAAACCGGTTCGGGGAGAAGGTCACTTGAGGAAGCCAGATGACCCACTATACGTAGCGTCATCTACTCTGTTGTATGAAGGTTGTACGTACTCCATTCTTCGTGCATCCCTCGAGATACTTAACTTGCAAACAATTTATGGATGGAGTAATGTCAATTTGAATGCGTTATTGAAGTAGGTATCAATTTAGTTTGGCTTATGAATCATAATATTAATTGTTCTATTTTGAAATCAGACACAAATATATGTTGGTGTTTTTTTAACTCTTAAAAATATATGTAGGTTATTATCACAAATTCTTCCAAAAGGAAACAAATTGCCAACTAAGAGACAACAAGCAAGACATTACTTCACATCTCTAGGAGGCCTTGATTATGTCAAGATCCATGCATGTGTCAATGATTGTGTCTTATTTCGTGGGATTCATGAGTTTGCACGAGAGTGTCCTGTTTGTGGTGAATCAAGATACGAAGTGGAGATGAAGTCAATGGATGTGCCTTGTAAGGTTTTGCAACATTTTCCGGTTATTCCACGTATTCAACTTATGTTCAAGTATAACTCTATTGGAAAGCTCATGTCATGGCATGCTAGTCATCATTCAAGTGATGAAAAATGGAGGATCCCTGCAGACACACCGGCATGGCAACATATAGAAAATTTGTGGTCCATTTTCAAAGAAGAGCCAAGAAATTTGAGATTTGGTTTAGATATGGATGGAATCAATCCATTTGGCATCAAAAGCACATAATACAGTGTATGGCCAGTGGTATTGGTAAACTATAATATTCCTCCATCCATGGCAATTAAAAAGGGACATATAATGTTGTCCCTTCTGATTCTTGGAAAGCACAAGGTAAAAAACATGGACATTTACTTAGAGCCTTTGATTGAAGAGTTATAAATGTTATGGAAAGGTATTGAGGTGCAAGATACAAGAGTATCTGCATCCTCTAGAGATTTCACTTTGAAGGCCATATTGTTGTGGACCATGCATGACTTTCCAGGATATGGAGAGTGTTCAGGTACATGTATATAACTCTATATTTGAAATTCAAGACTTTAATCAATTGCATGACACTTGTTTGTTCAGGTTTAACCACATTAGGATATCATGCATGTCCTATTTGCGGTCCCTCTCTAGTTTCCTCTAGGCCGGCATATTTAAAGAAGGTTATCTATGACAATCATCATTGATTTCTTCCTATTGACCATCCCAAATATGTTCTCCCTACTAATGGAATGACTCCACAATCTCTAACCATTCGAGATTGGAAGCAGAGATGGATCAATGTCAACAGACACTCTCCACTCGGCATGAGTCGGTAAGAAGTATATTTCTCTCAATTGACTTTAAAGTATTTAGCATGATGAATTGTTTACATAATATATTGTTTGTTTGTTAGGTTCTCTATATTTTTTCATCTTTCATATTGGACTAAACTCAAGATAATTGGGCCCTATGCACATATTAAAAAATGTTGTATCTACATTATGGGATCACTTGATAGGGGCTCGTGATTCATTCAATGTAAGGGAGGATTTACGCAACATTGGTCGCATGAGATGAGCCTGGCCATGCATTGGATCCAGTGGAAAGATTGAGCTACCCCATGCACCTTGGATGCTGTCAAAGAACGAGGAAAAAATAGTGAAGTAACAGATATGTAGCTTTCGAATACCCACAGGATGTATGAGATGTCTCAAGGCAACCTTCATAAAGAAAAAAAAAAGAGGTGTGGAGCAATTATCTGAATTGAAGTCCCACGATTGGCACAAAATGATTCAAGTAAGGGTATCTCTAACCATGAATATAGTAATTAGTAGAGTAACTATGTGTAAACTTTGGGGTATAATGAATTTTTCCTTAACTAATCATTTGATCTATGAATATTATTTACATTCAATTCGTACTTCCTACTAGCATATCCCATTGTGTATCCAAAGATGTACGTGATATCATTTACAAGATGGGAGAGCTTGTGAGGTGTGTATACATTGTATTTTTCATTATATATTGCATACATCATGTAGTGAACCTCTTTGAATTTCTACACAAAAATAAACAAGTGTCAAAAACATCCTGACAGATACGTGAGCTTGAAGAAAATTGATCCAAACACATTGCAAGATGCTCGAGTATTATCTGTTGAGGTGGTTTGTTTGGTGGAGGAAATTTTTCCTCGCTCCATTTTGACTACTCAATTACATTTACTCGTACATTTGATTGATGAGATCGCACTTAGTGGAGCAGTTCATGCAAGGTGGATGTTTTTTCTTGAGTGCTTCATGAAAACCTTGAAAGATTTGGTGAGGCAAAAAGCGCGGCCTGAGGAAAGCATGGCTGAGGGTTCGTTAGTGCAATCATCCCTTGTTTATATCTTTGAATATCTTGCTGAAGTGGAGCCCTCTCAACCATGACTATGGAAAGATGATGAAGACTTGAGGATGACCTCTATAATACCTCAAGGAAAAGGAATGAGTAAAGTGCTAACAAAAGAAGAACTTCGTAAGTTAAATAGTTTTTGTGTGCCCAATAATGATGTAATGAGCAAATGGGTGACACTATATAATGAAGCAAGGACAAGAAAAAAAAGCAAAAGACAAGCATTTCGCACCAGATATGGACGTAATGTCTCATTTTCAGATCATCTAAATGTGCTCCCACGTCATATTGATATAGATTGGTTACATAAGGAAATAGAGAGAATGGAAAAAGAGAAGAAAATTAATATATCTCAAGAAGAGTGGGAATACGCACGAGGCTTATCAAAGGTGAGACATAATATCAATTAATTTGTTTCTAGTTATATTTTATATAATAAATTGACATGTTTGATCTTAATCTTTTACTACTAGTGCATGTTATTCAATGTTATTTGGTGTGAGGGTAAATATCTTAGAACTCAATATATAGATGAAAAGAGAAATACCCAATATTGTGGTGTCCTTTCTCACTTCGAGGATGCCAATGGTAACATGGAAGGTTATTGTGGCTTGATCCAAGATATTCTGAAGCTTGACTTCAGACGATTCTTTATATATGTACTGGATGTGAAGTGGTTTGACTCTACAAAATTTCACCAAAACAAGAATGACACATTAGTTTTACCTCAACAATCCGAGCAGGTATATATGTAAAAACTATATTTTTTTATATGTATACATGTGATACATATACACAGTATAATAAGTATTTAAGTTTCTTGCTTTTGTTTTTCAAATACAGGTTGTGTATCATCCAATAGTAAAAAATAACGGATGGTAGTATGTCATCCCTATATCTAATCATTCAAAACCAATATATGGTAATATTACCGACATAGAGATAGTAGATGACAATCCAACAATTAATTATAATGTACATGATGACACCATAATGGATGATATGCGTGATATAGTACAAGATGAACTAGCTAGGACGTTCAAGGAAACGCAGAAGAGGACAATAATGTGGTTGATGATGATGAAGTTATTGAGCAATATAGCAATACATCTGATAGTGGGATAGACTTATTTGTTTCATTACCTCTTGAAAACATAGACCTAGAAGTCGATAGTTTAGCAAGGGTTGATCTCATTGAAAATGAGATGGATCATTCACTCTAACATACTTAATTCGCTTAACGATTCAATGTGTATTCTTAATTCTATGGAAAATATCATATGCACATGTGCATACTCAAGAATCAATAGTCAAGTTTAGAGCCTAAATTGAATTTTCCATAATAAAAAGGAATTATTTTTTATCTTCTTCAAGTAGAGAAATTACGAGGTACATGCAATGCTTGCTACTAATTGTATAATAAAGTTTGTGTTGCTTACTGCAGGCTTGTCAACTAGAGGAACTGCCATTCATTAGAGAGCAATGCAAAAATAATTATTAACTCTGGTTTTTTTATTATATTAAGTCCAATTTCAGGTGGTTTAATATTTACTGTTCTATATTCGCATCTATGTTCGCATTGATCTGAGCGGATATATAGACGTAAAATTTGCATCTATTTACACGCTTTTCTACACTCGCATATAGACGCAATGATAGATGCGTCCGACTTTGGGCGTCTAACATACGTGTCTATGGCTCGTTTCTGTTGTGGTGGTTATGACCCATACCTCCTACATATACAGTAAGAGGCATATGCATAACATGTCGTCTGACCAATATATGGGTCCAGGATAATAGTGGTAGATGGGTCTCGGCTACTCTTCACATTTCCCATATCAACCATCGCCTGCCATATAATGTGTGGTCTTATAGAATTCCCCACAAACGACCAGGTCCTGTCTCATTATCAAGAACAACATATGGAGTAGGGCCACAGTTGAAGAAGAGTGTTAACCCCAACACGAAGAAAGCAAAAGGAAATAAAAAGACACAGGTCAAAGGCGCAAAAAAGATAGCCCGTTTGAAGAAAGAAGAGGAGAAAAGTCCAAAAGTGCAAGAGCAACCTTAAAAGTCCAAGCGAAATGCAAAAGGGGAAAGGCGCATTTTAAAATACAAAAGTGCACCCTGAAATCTTGTAAAAGAGTGCCAGGCGGTGGAAAATACGGAAAGCTAAAATAGAAGATAAAGACAAAGGCCAAGGCAAAGAGAAACGGAAGACAAAGGCGCACGAGAAAAAGCGCAAGTCAAACTATTGTAAAAGAGCGCAAGCGCATCATGGTTTAATTCAAGGAGCACCGGGCTCTCACCCGTGCAATTTGTAAATGTAGATAGACGGTGGAAAGGAAGCTAGGAAGATAGAAGGACAATGGGAAAAAGGGCCTAGGCTACGGCCAGCCATGTAAAAAAGGGGAAAAGGGAATGACTACCCAAAAGGGATTTAGGGTTTTGTATATAAAGTTGAAAAGTGAATGAGAAGCTCATTCTTGTGTGTGGCTGAGTGTGTGAGGATGAGGGACCGAGGAGGAGAAGCTCTCCATCTTCTCCTCTCTTCTTCTCTTCTCTTATCTTCTCTTGTCTTGCTCGCGGCAATGGAGCTTGGAGCGTGGAGCTTGAGGATGGAGCTTGCTTGAAGCTTTCACTTGGATCGTGGAGCTCCAGGAGTATGTGGGAGAGGAGTTAACTCGAACGGCACGGAGGTACGCTCACTACACCCGTAGATATGGATGGTGCGTCGGTTATGTGAGAGGTAGCCATTAGAGCTCGGCTTGGAACGCTTGAAACAATAAGCGGTCCGTGGGTCTTGGCGGTTGAGTGAAAGCTCCCACATTTTGGTTCCGTTGCCGGACCAACGAATTCAAGCCTTGAGTGCTTGCGCTCTTCGAATCAAGCATCAAAGTAAGGGGTTTCCCCCGAACCGGTGCTTGAGATAAGTAGGAAGTAAGGGGGTTGAAGATGGTATTCCATCTTCTTGGCAAGTAGGTTTTTTGATTTTTTGAGATTTATGTTATGAGATGGAGTAGTGTAGGTATTTACTTTGTGATTTGGATGCATTTAGGATAGGAAAAAACAAAGAAAAAGAAACAAACAGTAGGGTTCTCTGTTGCTGTATAAAAGGCTAAAATAGGGAAATAGGGGCACAGATCCTTGGAGTGCCATTCAATTTGAGCACCACAGTGGTTCCAGGCATGTCTGGCATTCCCTTGTAGTATCTTGCACCTGTCTGAAAGGCGTTGGACGATTCGGTGTAGTAGACGTCAGTCTAGAGGCATCGCGTGCAACTCGCGGGCCGTCAGCTGCGTAGTCGGACCAGGCCATCCGAGTCCCAGAATCAGACTAGTCCATACTCGGACACTCGGACTCAAACCACTCGGACCAACCCATCCGATTTTGGAAATCGGACCACTCGGACTTGGACCAACCTGTCCGATCGGACACCTCATCCAATTGAGGAAATCGGACCCACCTCTATCCAAATCGGACCAGTCCAGAATCGAACCAGTCGAGTCAGAATCGGACTAGTCCAAAATCGGACCAGTCAGAATCGGACCACTCGGACCAACCCAGAATCGGACCATCGGACCACCCTATCCGATCTGATTCCCAGAATCGAACCAATCCAAAATCGGACCACCCTGTCCGATTTGATTCGCAGAATCAGACCAGTCTAGAATCAGACCACCCTATCCGATCCGATTCCCAGAATCGGATGTGACCAAAATCGGACTAGTGGGCCGATCGGACCACCCAGAATGGACGTCCGATTCTAATAATCGGACTCCTAAAAATTGGACATCCGAGAATCGGACAGAAAACTGTGAAATCAGATGGGTGTCTAGAACACAAATTTTGACACATCTAAACCCCGAGATTGACCCCAAAGGCTATGTAGAGCTAAAGGCACATCACAGATCCATCACTGGGCTAAAACTTAGAGAAAATAGTTCAAAATTTGGCTATAAACAGTCCTCCAAATTGTGCATGGCTTTTACCGTAACGGCTCTCACAAAGGGGGCTCTGCCCCCTTTCCACCTCCCCCAAGTAAGTTGGAGGGAAAACGTGCGCCGTGACAGGTCCTCCAAATTGGACCCTAGTGAAGTAATGGCTCTACACGAACATGGATTCTCACTTGCAAAAGAGCAGCCAAAAGCCCATACCCGAACAGAGAGAAACAGAGACCCTAGAACATCACTGGGCCAATCTAGCCATCAAGGGCAAAAAGGCCACACCATGAGAACACAAAGACATTGTGTTCAGACCATGTCTAGTCAGAGCAAAATGCAACATCAGCAAGCTACAAATGCCAAGATGACAAGATATGAGACTCTTGACGAGAGATGTACCTTGAGCAACACTGCATAGACGACCCAAGACATTGGTGGAGAATCCACGTCTGGTCGTGCAGTTGGGGACTCAAGGGCATCTATCAGAAGGCTTAAATTTACAAGCCAAGACTCGGAAGATGAAGACACGGTACCACTTGCTTATCTTAGGGTCAAACTCACCGCGAAAAGAAAGCATACTATCGATGCTCCGATTGATGAAGGAGCAGATTTTAACATCTTGACCTATGAATCATGGACCCTACTAGGCCAATCAAAGCTCACACGGACTAGTGCAACTCTTAGCCCTTATGGGGGACACCCACAAGCACTCATAGGGAAGTGCAAAATCCTTGTGACAATTGAAACAGAAAGCTTGCCTATCCTATTTCATGTTCCTCCAAATAGCTGCGGGAAAGAAACCCTCCTAGGAAGACCCTTCAAAAGGGCGACCAAGTGTGAGGCTGACTATGTAGCACAGAGGATACACCTGACACTACCGGGTGTGAGGATAGTCACAACCTTTAGCAAGGGTGATCTCATCAAACCTCAAGGGAAAGGCAAGGAAGGTGCTAACGTAATAGTCAAGCCTACTAATGAGAGCAAGGACTTGTTGGAAAAACTGATATAAGCACAAGTCGAACAACGAGAACCAGTGAGTGAGGCCAAGCCTAAAACAAGAAGGTCAAGAGACAATGCCAAGGACGGGCTTTGGACTTACAAATATCGTAGAAGACCCCAAAAGAAGCCCAAGTCTTATAGACGTAGGCATCGATGGAGGGTCAGCACAATGCCACGATGGATATCCAAAGCGTTGCTATGTGCTCAAGGGTACTACGCAGGTAACAGATGGATTTGGGTACCAAAATCCCCTGCTAAACTGCCTCTATTAGCTGAAGGCGAGAGTGCATCAAAAGCAATGAAGCACACAAGGAAATCTAAGAGAAACTCTAGGTCTTGAGGCAAGAAACCAGACATGAGTGTTCGAAAGAAAGAGCCTCAACCTAGCACGCTTAATAAGCAGATGTCATATGTAACCATTAAGCGTGCACAAAAGCCATTAGTGCCCAATGAGCCTTTGATTTCCCAAGGGGAGAACAAACATCTTAGGCAGAACATTGCTCATGGCAAGGCTACTCGCTCAACAAAGTAAATGGCACACTCATCTAATAGCCTTGAGAAAATCATTCAGCTAGTGCCACATCCACCTATGAGTCCTAGATCTCCTATGCCCTCTTCTCCCAAATAGACACAGGAAACACTACAGCAGTTGTCAAGGGCGACTACTCAATTCCAATCTCTATCTCCATCTAAGCTTCCAACCGTCCAAGAGGTGGGACATGACGCCATCGTAGCTCTCGACCCAAGGATATGCTTGAGCCACCTAATGTGACTAGATCAACTCATGTTCAACTCATGTTCGATCTACACAGATGAGTGCTCAAAGGCCAACAAAAGACACAACCACTTTTGATCGCCCTAGGGACTTGACACCGCAATCCACCAAGGGTAGCCAGCCCACTAAACTAGCTGCTACTACTTCCAATCAGGGATCACAGCAGTCACAGCCCTTGGCTGTGACAATGCCCCTTGTGGAACGTGTCCTTAGTAGTTTACCTGTGGAGGAGGTGTCGCAACCAAATCCCTTGACAACTCTAGCACTTTCAAAGTGCCTAAAGCTTGGGCTGGAGGAGTTAAACACAAGGGAGTTGGCTGAAGGGCTAGACTCTCTGAAAAGGGAGGTGGTTGTGCTCTCACAACCTAGCGAGGCTATTCAGTAGGCCATAGCCATGTCCCATAAGGACACACTAGAGAAAGAGAATGCTTAGGCCCAACCAAGTGTCAAGATTGTGGGAGAGAAGGAAGGAGTCTCACTTGTAGCTTTCTTGCTTGCACAATGGGGGAATACACACAAAGGTGGAGGCTGAAAACAATTTTCCTCTTCTTAGTTGTGTAAGCCAAAAAGAAGTCAAGTACAAAGAAATAGAAGAACCCTATATATGGGTCTCAAACCAAACTCAACTAACTAAGGTGGCATACTAACTGAGCTAGGAACTAGAGTAGATAAGGATAGCTGTCATCTAGCTATTATTCATGGGCAGTGTACCAACCGCATCTGCAACTGACATGTCGGTGACATAAATGCACAACGGTCACCCTGGCATATCACGAGTGGAGCTCGATATCTCAACACTCCCCCTCGAGCTCAATCCCTATTCCTGCACACCAAGCAGGTCTCTGAACTTGCGTAGCTTCTCTGCGCCCAATGCCTTCATGAATATGTCAGCTACCTAATCCTCTGTGTTGACATAAACTAGATCAATAAGACCTAGTAAAACCCTCTCTCGCACATAGTGATAATGCACCTCAATGTGCTTTGTTCTAGCATGATAGACTGGGTTATCTGCCAAGTGTATACTACTCATGTTGTCACAATAAATGACAACTGGCCCATCTGTAGACTGATGCATATCATAAAGTAGCTTATGCAACCAAGCTACCTCACATGCAGCCATTGCTGCGCCCCTATACTCAGCCTCTGTACTGGATAAGGCAACTGTAGGCTGTTTCTTGTTGCTCCAAGTGACTGCAGCACTCCCAAAGGAGAACACATATTCACTGGTAGATCGTCTATCAGAAATGCTACCATCCCAATCAGCATCAGTGTATCCATGCAACTGTATCTGAACCCCAGTCTCATAAAATAGTCCATACTGCAATGTGGACTTCACATACCTGAGTATGCATCTAGCCACATCCAAATGCGGTTTCCTTGGAGCCTGCACAAACTGACTTACCAATCCAACAGCATAGCTCAAATCTGGCCTGGTAATAGTCATATAAATCAAGCTTCCTACTATGTGTCTGTACATAGTAAGGTCTTCCAGAAGCTCACATGCATGTGCGCTCAGCTTCACATTCTCCTCCAAAGGAACTGAAATAGGCTTACAGCCTCTCATCCCATATTTGGACAGCATATCCAATCCATACTGCCTCTGCAAGAGCTATATCCCACTTGGTGATCTAATCACCTCAATGCCCAAGAAATAACGCAGCTCTCCCAAATCCTTCATCTCAAACTTCTGCTTCAATAGCATTTTCACATGAAGGATATCTTCATCACTGTCACCTGTCATAATCAAATAATCAACATAAATGACAAGTAGCATAATACCTTTCTCTGTTTTTCTCACATAAAGTGAGAAATCTGCCTTGGAAATTTGAAAGCCAATAGTGACAAGATACTATCCTATCTTGTCAGACCATGCTCTAGGTGCTTGCTTCAAGCCATACAAGGCTTTCTTCAACCTGCAAACAAACTCAGGATGAACAGCGTGCACATAACCTGGTGGCTGCTCCATATAGACCTCTTCTTGCAAATCACCATGCAAGAAGGCATTCTTTACATCCATTTGATGTAAAGACCATCCCTTTGATGCAGCCATAGCAATGACTGCTCTTACGGTTTCCATCCTTGCAACTAGACTGAATATTTCTTCATAGTCAATGCCATATGTTTATGCATACCCCTTGACTACTAATCTTGCCTTGTATCTGTTCACAGAACCATCTGCATTGTGCTTCACCTTATAAACCCACTTACAACCAATTGCATTCTTACCTTTAGGCAAAGGTACTAACTCCCATGTAGCATTTGCTTCCAATGTATCCATTTCTTCATCCATGGCTTTCTTCCATTTTTCTTTTCCCATGGCTTGCTTAAAAGAAGTGGGTTCTGGTTCCTGTATCACTTTGACCATATATGCATAGTGAATGGCTGTAAATCCATCATATTTCAGCCTATCCACAGGATACCTAGCTCTGGTAGACTTGGGCAAAGTAGGTTCACTCCCAGGTGCTCTCAAAACATCCCTGGTCTTCCTTACTCCAGGTGTAACAATAGAAGGAATACCCAACTCATCATCAATGCTCTGTTCTAAGCCACTGGATTCACCATCCACATAAAAGTGACATGCATTCACATCAAACATTGGCTGATCTACCTTCTCTTTTCCTTTTCGTGAAACCTGCATACCACTATCTGCATTGTTTCGAGGAGATTCTCCTGATCTCAATCTGCCTGTCCATGGCGAAGAATATGAACCACTGATAGAGGACACTCCAGGTCCACTAATATTTTGTGACTGCTACTGTGAATTCTGTGCAGCATTACCATTTTGTGCATCTACATCATCAATCACATTTACTGGTTTATACTAGCTACTCATCTCATAAAAAACAACATCTCTGCTCACTGTAAACTTACGAGTAGAAGGGTTATAGCATCTATACCCTTTCTGCTGTCAGAGAGTAACCAATAAAGATGCACTTCTCAGCTTTTGGATCCAACTTGGATCTCAAGTCATCTGGCACATGAACATAGGCAATGCAACCAAAAAATTTTGAATGAGAAATATCTAGTTTCCTACCAGTATACCTCTCCTCTGGAGTCATTCCATGTATTGCTGCAGTGGGAGTCCTGTTCATTATGTAGACTGCTCTAGCAACTACCTCAGCCCAATAAAAATCTGGCATGTCTTTTTCATTGAGCATGGCACGAGATACCTCTCCAATATGCCTATTTTTCCTTTCTACAATTCCATTTTGTTGTGGGGTATGACTACATGAATATTGTTGCTTTATGCCATGCTCCTGCAAGAACCTTGCAAACTCATTTGAGAGGTACTCTCCCCCTCCATCTGACCTTAGGTATTTTATTTGCAGGCCCATTTCTTTTTCAACCATAGCTTTAAGAGTTTTGAAATACCCAAAAACTTCACTTTTCTTTTTCATAAAATACACCCAAACTTTTCTGCTATAGTCATCAATAAAAGTGACAAAATAATGACAGCCTCCAAGAGATGCAGCTTTAGTAGACCACACATCAGAGTGGATTAATTCCAATGGCTTCTCACTCTCTTGAACATATCTAGGAAATGGTTTCCTTGCCTGTTTTCCAAATTGGCAGGCTTCACATACCTTATGCATTTCTGCAACCTTGAATTTAGGCATTCCTGCAACAATATTTTGGGCATGCATTGATTTAAGTCGTTGTATATTAACATGACCAATGCGTTTATGCCACATATCAATATCTACAACTACTCCGGTCCCATGTGCAAACATTGCTACACTCAATTCAGACATGTCTGCATCCAACGTAAACATTCTGCCCTTCTTCTTTCCTTTTGCTATCAAGCAACCTTTATTTTTCATATCCTCAACAAAGCATCCATGAGGATTTGACCAACAGAAACCAAATTCTTGGTGATATTTGGGTCATGAAATACATCGGACAGGCATTTCTTTTTCCCATCCTGCATAGACAAATGAAATTTTCCAATCTGCACAATAGGATATGCAGTATTATCACCAGTCTCCACAAATCTTGGTTTTTCCATTTTCCTTGCATCCTCCATCCATTCTGCATGACCTATCATGTGATTTGATGCACCTGAGTCAATATACCATACATCGTTGCTTTCTTTTGCACTTGTCACAGAATTATTCATGTGCTGCACCATAAACAAATGCTCATTTCTGTCATCACCCTGTCTACTAGAAGATGCATAATTCCCTTGTTGTAGTTTTCCATTCATGATGTCATTTTACTTTTTATAGCAGTCTTTAGCCATATGACCCATTTTACCACAGTAGTAGCATTCAACATTACTATTTGCATTTTGGCCTCTTTGCTATCCACCACGACCTCTTTGGCTCCCCCTGCCTCTAGAGTTACCACATCCTCCTCCATAGGACTGGTTTTCTTGAGTTTGCTGCATATTCTGATTTCTACCACGGCCTCCAAATTGGCCTCGTCTACCTCTGCCTTTACCTCTTCCAGCATTTGAGTAGAAGATAGTTTCTTTTGAAGTTTCTCCTGAAGAAGATGCACCACCATTTCTCTGCTCCTCAGAAATTAGAATAGCAATCAACTCCTCAAAATCAGAAAATCTTTCACGGATGGAAATGGATGTTCGGAACTGTGCATAATCCTTTCCTAGACCATTCAAGGTCACAGAAACTAAATCATCATCTTCCACTGGTGACCCGATGGAAGCAAGTGCATCTGCAATCTTCTTCACCTTCATGTGGTAGTCATTGATGCTCATACTTTCTCTTTGCACATTATGCAACTCTTGCTTGAGCTGCATTTTCCTGGCTTGCGTATTTGTGCTATATATTTTTGACAAAGTATCCCATGCCTCCTTTGGCGTACTTGCATCCTGAATATGCACAATCATAGAGTCTGAAATACTGATAAATAGTCAGTACATAACTTTCCTAGCTCTCTCATGCCATGCTTTGAATGCCTGCATTTGCTGTTGATTAGGAACATCAGGAAGAACTGGTTCTTCTTCATTTCCTGCAACAAATTCCCAATATCCTTTTCCCATAAGGAAATTCATCATTCTAAACTTTTATGCTTGGAAGTTGTTCTTGTCAAGATTTTCAGTGACAATCTGTGAAAGAGAATCACATGCCATTACAGAATACTGCAAAAAATTCTGTCACTGAAAAAAACACAGCTTCACCCTCACAAGGGCAAATCTGCAAAACTGACGAAAGTGGTATTTGACCACACAGTCACTTCCTACTGACGATTTTGCATGAACAAGAACCAAGGATGATTTTGTAACTCCCAATGTCTCTGCACACAAGCATACGATGCAATTTCTGTGGTAACTTTTCACCGACCTTTAGAACAGTGGTCGCATAGCATAAAACAGGGTCTTTTCCTGAGTGCATACAGAAAACTTTCGCCTCCAAAACAGGCCCCGAAATGGCCTCAAATAAAAAAAACAAGGCCTCAACCTGAGACAATGCACTCTTGCATATACTGCCCTCTTGCTTCATCGCGAAGGGCGTCTCAACCTGAGACAATGCACTCTTGCAATTTTCGGCTGTGCTACCTGTAGAGATCTGCTCCCAAAACAGAAAATGAAAGCAACACTGCTCCTCTTACCAGAACACCGTGAGTTTGGCTTGCTTTCTTGAGCTCCTTACCACGAACAAGGCTCTGATACCATGTCAAGATTGTGGGAGAGAAGGAAGGAGTCTCACTTGTAGCTTTCTTGCTTGTACAATGGGGGAATACACACAAAGGTGGAGGTTAAAAACAGTTTTCCTCTTCTTAGTTGTGTAAGCCAAAAAGCAGTCAAGTACAAACAAATAGAAGAACCCTATATATGGGTCTCAAACCAAACTCAACTAACTAAGGTGGCATACTAACTGAGCCACGAACTAGAGTAGATAAGGATAGCTGTCATCTAGCTATTATTCATGGGCCGTGTACCAAACTGACACGTCGGTGACATAAATGCACAACGGTCACCCTAGCATATCATGAGTGGAGCTCGATATCTCAACACCAAGCACATCAACGAGCTGACCTAGTCCAGGGTCCTGAGTCGTTGAGAGATGCATCTTCATTGACCAAGAAAAAGAGAAGAAAACATCGAAAACAACAGTAGCTACAGGTGGTTGTGGACCCCAAGAGCGTTGAGACCAAGAGGGCTGGAGAGCTAGGGAATAAAGCATCAAGTCCATCCACCAGTGAATCCATTGATGTCTCTCCTAATAGCGGTGAAACCTCACACACATCCGTGTGCTCTGACAAATCAAAGCAGTCGTTACCATCAATGGCTGCTTGCAACACTCTATCCACTGACAATGGAACTCGTAATGACAAATCAAGAGTGGGTACAACAGTGTCTTAACAAGGTGACGAACTCACACTAGTCACATCCAAGGAGAACCATAGCACAATAACAAAGCCTCTAGAGAAACATGGAAACCCCAAGAGCATGAGCAATCCTAGCATTGACCAAGCTTGCTCATCTAGGCCTAAGCCCCCGGCTACACTAAAACCCAGTCAGACTCCTAGAACCTTGCATAAGATGGCAACCGAGCAAGCCCTCATTAAGCATAGAAGTATCGCAGAATGCTTAGCTGAGTTGGATGCTAAACTCAAGGTGTTCGCACGAGTTTACATCCTTGCGGATGTGGGCACAATCCCCAAGGAGCACCTTGGAGATTACTTACCCTTTCCTCTATCGTGGGAAGAGCAAGAAAATCTTAACGAGCACTATGACAGGCTCCTGCATGAATGCATGCAACTCATCTCTAACGAGGAAGCCGACGAACTGCGCTTAACTATCACGTTCAATGATGTGCTCTGCCGATCGAATCTCGTAGACATAGAGCAACTAAAGCGACTGTCAGTAGGCGAGAGTCAATTTGATCAGCATTTGTGTGAACACCACATTGCAATGGCCAAACTAGGGGCTCAGATCATGATAGTATCTGAAGAGCGATTGGCCAAATGGCGATCCCAAAGGGACCCAACCTATGTGGCACCAACTTCCCTTTGAGTGCTGACTGCCATTCGGGGTACGGACTTGGCTGAACCTAGCCAAGAAAACTCTCTGGTTGATAAGGTTCTCATTGAGGAGGAGTTACATGTTGCCAGTAGACTCAGACAAGGGTCCATGCTGCTCGATGTGGCAAAATATCTATCGGTACTAAGTAAGCTGCCACGAGTGCTCGATGTGTGTGCCACGCTCCAGTACAACCCCGAGTTCTACACTTGGTTCTTATCCTCGTGAAGTGACTTGGATTCATAAATATGTATATAAATAAACACTGATTTTTGTGTCACCGTGTATAAACAATGTCAACACACACAAGCAATGATAGTCAAGCGCAGGGAGAAGAGTTGGGTCTGACAGACTAAGCTCCTCAAGTCCTCCTCTCATCACGCATTTAAAAGCCGTGTGACCATCCCCACCTCTAAGTGAAGGGCATGCAACCCACATTACCGCTATAGGAATCCTTGATCAACAACTCTGATGGTGTAGACGGAGTGCCGTCCCTTTCTATACACCTTTCCCCCTTTCTGGTCTATGTCGAGAGAGAGAGAGAGTACGAGAGAGATACACAAGACATGCTCCCAAAGAATGATTCATATTGATGTAGAGTTAGTATATATAGGTGAGACCCAAGTCAAGTGAGAGATGATATATATAGTTGTAACATCCCCACTCAAACAAAGGTCTCTGGCTGCGAGTGAAAAAACCCTTGGGGAGAACAAGGGAAAAACCCGAGCCCCTACACATACCTACGATACAAAAATGATTTACTATAAAGTTTTCTTGAATACAATGATATATGCCTCAATCAGTGAGACAAGAACTTGGAACAATACCAAGTTCATGTCTTAATGAGCTAAAGCGAGCTTCACTAAGAGCTTTTGTGAAGATCTCTGCAACCATTTGATCACTGGGACAATGCTCCACCATAATGGAACCTTTCTTGACTTCATGTCGAACATAATGATAATGAATAGCAATATGCTTTGATTTACTATGTTGTATATAGTCTTTGATAAGACTAATAGCACTTTGGTTATCGCATCAAAGAGGTGTACTAGATGATGAAGGATGTCCCAAATCTGCAAGTAGTTGTCGAAGCCAAACTAGCTCGCGAGCTGCTAATGATGCAGCAACATATTCGGCTTCAGTTGTAGAAACTGCAACACATCATTGTTTCTTGCTAGACCAAGAAACCAAACATCCATTTACAAAGAAACAATTCCCACTTGTAGATCGCATGGATAAGTGTGAACTTTCCCAATCAGCGTCTGTATATCCAATAAGGTCAAGAGAAGTTGAAGAAGATAAAGAAGAATCCTCTCAACGACAATAAATAAGACCAAATTCCTTAGTACCCTTGAGGTACTTAAGAATACGTTTTGCAGCACTCCAATGAATAGTGGAAGGGGAAGAAAGATACTGTCCCAAAAAGTTAGCTGCAAATAAAATATCTGGTCTTGTGTTTAAACCAATAAATTGAAGACAACCAACAAGATTAGCAAAAGGTTGATGAATGGCTAATTCTTCATTGTGTGTTGTAGATGTACCCTTGGTAGAGCTTGAAAGAATGGGAGTGTTAGCAGAGTGTGCATTTGTCAACCCAAACATCTTAACAATATCATTAATAAACTTTGTCTAGTGAAGAAGAAGAATGCCTTGTTGTCGGTGTCGTTGAACTTGAATACCCAAACAAGAATGTATCTCACCAAGATCCACCATTTCAAATGCAGTCGATAAAAGCTTCTTCATAGCATCCAAGAAAGCAATATTATTTGACACAAGAATAGTATCATCAACATATAGAGCAAGAATAATAAAATATTTGCCCTCCCTTTTGATGTAAAGATTTGGGTCAGCAAAACATGCAACAAAACCTTTAGATGTGAGAAACTGATCAATCTTAATATACCAAGCACGAGAGGCTTGCTTCAATCCATATAATGCACGATGAAGCTGACATACAAGATGCTCCTTTCCTGCAATCATAAAACCTTCAGGTTGCTCCATATAGATTTCTTCTTCAAGATCTCCATTGAGAAAAGCCGTTTTAACATCCATTTGGTGAATTTCTAGATCAAATAGTGTTGCAAAAGCCAAAATCATACGAACAGTTGTGGAGCACACAACGGGAGAAAATGTTTCTTGATAATCTACTCCTGCAATTTATGAGTAACCTTTTGCAACAAGTCGTGCTTTGAACTTATCAAACGAGCCATCAGCTTTAGTCTTGGTTTTATAAACCCATTTACATTTGATAGGAACACGATTTGGGGGGAGTTCAGTAAGAGTCCATGTACCTTTGGAGATTAAAGAATCGTACTCAGCTTGTATAGCTTCTTGCCATTGATCCCTTTGAGACGAATTGATAGCTTCCATATACGATATTGGATCCTCTTGGACAGACATAGCATCATCAAAGACATCATATTCAATAGAATAGAATCCATGCTCTATCTCAATAGGAAGATCAACATAGATCTACAAATTTTCATCAATCTTCTTTGGAGGTGAAGGAGGTTTATGATCATCAGAATTAGTAGAATCACAAAGCAAGTAAGGAAATGCACTAAGCAAAAATTGTGTATCATCTGAAACATCTGACGACCATGTGCCACCCATAGTCTTCTCATCAAATATAGCATCACGACTAATGATAACCTTTTGAGAAGAAGGATCATAAAATTTGTAACCTTTGGAATGATCTGAATAACCAAGAAAAATAACCTTCAAACCTGGAGGATCCAACTTATGTCGAGTGTCCTTGGGCACATGAATATAAGCAATGCAGCCAAATGTGCGAAAGTGAGAGACTGAAGGTGTCTTCCCTGTCCAAATTGTTATAGGAATTTTACCAGTAGGTGTAGTAGTTGGGAGATGATTTTGAATAAAAACAGTTGTTAGAAGTGCTTCAGTCCAAAACTTTCAAGACAAACGAGAGTGTATAAGCATGCAACGTATAGCATTAAGAATCGTGTGATTTTTGCACTCAGCAACACCATTTTGCTGAGGAGAATAAGGAACTGTAAACTCATGATGAATACCTTGATCCTTACAGAAGTCATCAAATAGATTGGATACATATTCACCGCCATTATCACTGCAAAGCGTCTTTATAGAGAATCCAATTTGAAGCTCCACACTTATCTTGTATTGTTTAAATATAGATAAAGCCTCAGACTTATGTCGAAGAAGATAGACATGTGTGTACTGTGAGAAATCATCAATGAAAGTTATAAAATATCGATATTGAGACTTTGAGGTAGGAAAAGGACCGCAAATATCGGTATGAACCAAATCCAAGAGAGCACAGGAATGTGATGAAGTAGAAGTGTGGAAAGGTGAACGATGGTGTTTTCCAAGTGCACAGTACTCACATATTCCCATACGTGGATGAGATTTAAGATCCATACTTTGCACAAGACCATGACGATGAAGATCAAGAATTTTGGAAAAATTGGAGTGTGCAAATCATTGATGCCATAATTTGCAATCTGCATCTTCAGGGGCAGTAACAACATTTGCAACTGTATCATTCAATGATAGCTCAAATAGATTACCATGTCGAGGAGCCACTGCTATAGTTTTCCCGTCTTTCTCTATAGGACATTGATTATGATCAAAGCCAACAAACAAACCAAGATCAACTAGACGAGCAACAGAAAGAAGATTTCTTTGCAAATCTGGAACACGAAGAACTCCTCTTAATATTCTAGTGGATGAAACAGTCCCCATATATAAATCACCCACTCCTTTGACTTGACAAGTCGTATCATCCGCAAGGTAAACAAACTTCTTGATAGGAAGAGAATGATAATTGTGAAGCCACTACGATTGGTATGTCATGTTTCTAGTGGCACCTGAATCAACAATGAATAGAGAACCATCATGAACATGAAGTACCTTTTCTGGAGAGATATCATAATGGACGAAATTGAGCTCCTGATGAATATGATCATCATCAGTTGTAGTTTGTTGAACAATATAAGCTCGAGAACGTTCTTCATCATATCTGCGTTTATAACAATGACGAGATGGATGATCTGTATGTGCACAATATTCACAAGGAGGAAAACTTTTGGACGAGCGAGGTTCCTTGTAGTAACTCCATGCTCCTCATCATATTGACGTGCCCAGCAATCAGAAGCCACATGACCTTTCTTATCACAATAAGAACAATGTTTGTTAGGATAAGCAAGACGAGAAGATTTACTACCTGGATTAGGGCGTCCACCCTACTGAAAACGTGAAGCAGGATGCTTGCAAGCAACAAAAGCAGCATCAAAATCCCTTTGTTCCCGAGTGACCAAAACAGCATCATATTTTTCCAAATGATGCTCATGACGTTGAGAATATTCAATAAGAGATATACATGCTTTGTCAAAGTGGATATCATCCTTGTTGGACAAAATAGTGATGAATTTTCTTCTACTTCTTTCTTTTCAACGTCCCTGAATTCTGCTTTCATGCCACTACACAGGGGAAGGTATTCGGTTCTGAAGGTGTCAAAATGCATACGTCTGAGCATTGTGGTAGTGCCATCATCATAGTAATGCCAGCTTCTGATGGTTTCAACAGTGTATGTTGTGAAAAACACTCTGTCTACCAACTTCCAGTGGGTTGCTAATTGAACAAACAGAAGATTATCAGTACACCAAGCATCCCATGTATCTTGCTGTTGAGCATCCACGAACAAATTCCAACTCTTTTCCTTCTTGTCCCTGTGAACCTCTACAGACCAAGACTCCTGAAGCTTCTTCACAATCTCCCACTTGATGTTGTCTGGAAACTTCTCAATGAATGCCAAATCTTCCATGGATGTTCATTCTCTCTGTTTCTGCTCTTCAGTTTGTTCCCAAACAGTTTGCCACCAAGATGCAAGTTTCTGCTGCTTCAATAGGAAGAGGAAATTGTCCACCACATAGAGCATGCATCATGATGGTGATGTGTTTCCGCCATTGTGGGATGAACTTCTCGTGGAAAGTGGCTTTGATTATGAGAAATTCCAACTCTTCAGTGGAAGAAGGAACTTTACAAACATCCATTGAATTCTTCTCTTCTTGGCAATGCCATTTCCTTCATTTTCAGCCTCTTTTGGTGCTTGTTGATGGCAAGTTTCCCCGGCTGCGCACCAAAAACATGGAGCCCCGAGAGGAACACCAAGGAAAAGGGAATTCTCTTGCAAGAAAATCTATCTTGTAACATCAACAAGCTTGTTTATCATGTTTCATATGATCACAATGAAGAAAAAAACACCAGGCACCACAAATCTTCATGCAGCATCATGTAGATCTCCCACGGTTTTTAATAGAATCAACCATATTCTTCAATATCTTCATAAAATCCATCAATAGAACAAAGAAATCAAAGAAATACACCATCTTTGAATGGAAATACATCACATAGTATTCATCTTCAATATCTTCATAGTCTTCTCTCTCAATCTCTCATATGCAATCACTCTGTTTTAGTAAAATTGACTATCTCTGACTCTCTCTCTCTCTCTCTATCAATAATACATCATATCCTCACTACAATCTCTCAAAAATTACTCTCAATAATCACTCTTAGGTCGTGGATACCCCTCCCAAGAGGTATGTCTGATATGAAGGGTCACCAGAGCCACTACAGTGTCTCTTCACAGCTCACTACTGTCACTTCACTCTAGTCTTCACTTGAGTCTTCAGCAGCTACTTCTTCCACTTCCTTCAGCTCTTTTGCACTTGTATTCACCTCTTTCCAAGGCTAGAAAACTTTCCCCAAAGTCACATATACATTCCACAGAACACTTACAGAAGCATACAGAACAGTCTACAGAACAGTACCAGAACAGCTACAGTACAGAATAGAACAGAAACAGAACAGAAGCAGAAGCTCTACAGAAGACCTACAGAAGGTTACAGAAGGTTATCAAAACCTCATAACTCACTCTCAAACCATTTCAAACTCTCACAAACCATTCAATAAACTTTCTCAATACCTCATTCTTCATCAATCAATACTTCATCCCTCCTTACAGAAGACAATCAGAACAAAACAGACCAAAACAGAACAAAACAGAAGGTATACAGAACCATTCAGAACCTATCAGAACATCACAGAACCATCAACAAACATCATGAACTTCCAAAACACAATCATTATCATCCAGAACACTCTCAATCCACTTCCTAATCAACCAATCATCCCATAAAATTGTTGAGTGTTGAAATGACTTGTTTTTTGGCTGATTTTTATTGTTTTTGAGAGCTGAATGGTTGATTTTATGGGAAGATTGATTGATTTGGAAGTGGTTTGAGAGTGTTTTAGATGATATTGATTGTGTTTTGGAAGATCATAATGTTTGTTGGTGGTTTTGTGATTTTTTGATAGGTTCTGATTGGTTCTGTATACCTTCTGTTTTGTTCTGTTTTGCTCTGTTTTTGTTCTGATTGTCTTCTGTAAAGAGGGATGGAGTATAGATTGATGAAGAATGAGATATTGTGAAAGCTTATTGAATGGTTTGTGAGAGTTTGGAATGGTTTGTGAGAGTTTGGAATGGTTTGAGAGTGAGTTATGTAGTTTTGATGATCTTCTGTAACCTTCTGTAGGTCTTCTGTAGAGCTTCTGCTTCTGTTCTGTTCTGTACTGTAACTGTACTGTAACTGTTCTGGTACTGTTCTGTAAGTGTTCTGTGGAATGTATGTGTGATTTTGGGAAAGTTTTCTAGCCTTGGAAAGAGGTGAATACAAGTGCAAAAGAGCTGAAGGAAGTGGAAGAAGTAGCTGCTGAAGACTCAAGAGAAGACTAGAGTGAAGTGACAGTAGTGAGCTGTGAAGAGACACTGTAGTGGCTCTGGTGACCTTTCATATCAGACATACCTCTTGGGAGGGGTATCCACGACCTAAGAGTGATTATTGAGAGTAATTTTTGAGAGATTGTAGTGAGGATATGATGTATGATTGATGGTGAGTGAGATAGAGAGAGTCAGAGATAGCCAATTCTACTGAAACAGAGTGATTGTATATGAGAGATTGAGAGAGAAGACTATGAAGATATTGAAGATGAATACTATGTGATGTATTTCCATTCAAAGAGGGTGTCCTTCTTTGCTTTCTTTGTTCTATTGATGGATTTTGTGAAGATGTTGAAGAATATGGTTGATTTTATTAAAAACCGTGGGAGATTTACATGATGCTGCATGAAGATTTGTTGTGCCTGGTGTTCTTTTCTTCATTGTGATCATATGAAATATGATAAACAAGCTTGTTGATGTTACAAGATAGATTTTCTTGCAAGAGAATTCCCTTTTCCTTGGTGTTCCTCTCGGGGCTCCATGTTTTTTGTGCGCAGCCGGGGAAACTTGCCATCAACAAGCACCAAAAGAGGTTGAAAATGAAGGAAATGGCATTGCCAAGAAAAGAAGAATTCAATGGATGTTTGTAAAGTTCCTTCTTCCATTGAAGAGTTGGAATTTCTCATAATCAAAGCCACTTTTCACAAGAAGTTCATCCCACAATGGCGGAAACACATCACCATCATGATGCATGCTCTATGTGGTGGACAGTTTCCTCTTCCTATTGAAGCAGCAGAAACTTGCATCTTGGTGGCAAACTGTTTGGGAACAAACTGAAGAGCAGAAACAGAGAGAATGAACATCCATGGAAGATTTGGCATTCATTGAGAAGTTTCCAGACAATATCAAGTGGGAGATTGTGAAGAAGCTTCAGGAGTCTTGGTCTGTAGAGGTTCACAGGGACAAGAAGGAAAAGAGTTGGAATTTGTTCGTGGACGCTCAACAGCAAGATACATGGGATGCTTGGTGTACTGATAATCTTCTGTTTGTTCAATTAGCAACCCACTGGAAGTTGGTAGACAGTGTTTTTCACAACATACACTATTGAAACCATCAGAAGCTGGCATTACTATGATGATGGCACCACCACCATGCTCAGACGTATGCATTTTGACACCTTCAGAACCGAATACCTTCCTCTGTGCAGTGGCATGAAAGCAGAATTCAGGGACGTTGAAAAGAAAGAAGTAGAAGAAATGTTGGCAAGAGAGTCCTCCAGAGACTGAAGCCTTCTGTTAACCCTCTGTGGAGCACTAACAACATAGTGGAGTCAACCCCCTGATGAATGACGCAATAAAAAGGCAAGCGTTAGAACGAGTCCAGAGGTACGTGAGAAGAGAGAAAGCAAGAATCAAAGCTGAGAGCGAGCTCGCAGCAGAAGCCGCCTTGGACGCCCTTGCGGAACTCTTTACAGAAGTCCCAATGGCACATCAAGCCCTTCCTCCTCCTGCTGGAGGTCCACTTCCAAGCCAGATCCGTCCTGGAAATATTGATGACAGACCAGCGAACGTAGTCCCATTGCCAGTATTTAAGGGAGAGTACAATGAAGACCCCGATCTTCATGTAGCAGAGTTTATGGTAGCGTGTGTGGCTAACAATGCCAGAACCCCTGAGCATTGGTTAGCAATATTCCCCGCCACTTTCAAGGGCGCGGCGTTTCAGTGGTATGAGAGACAAGCAGCAGGAACTTTTGGCACATGGGACGACCTGAAGTTGGCCTTCCTCACTAAATTCAGGCGTGAAGGTTTTGAAGAGCGGATGAGAGAGGAATTTATGAACCTAAGTCAGTCCTCTGGAGAAAGAGTAGAAGCCTATGTCTCACGAATGGAATCCATCCTAAAGAGATGGACTAACCATAATCTAGATGATGGCATTCAGAAGGGAGTGTTTCTCAGAGGACTACAACCAGAAGTCCGTAAGTTTGTGGAGCTACAAAGACCAGCCACCCTGCAAGCTGCGACAGAAGGTGCCAGACTGTACGATGAAGTGGAAGCTAGATTAGCAATGAATACAGGAAGAGGAGTCCTACCTCCTCTGGTGCCAGGAATGATGTACCCACCAAATGCAGTTCTAGGGACTGTTCCCTATCCCTACCAACAAATGCCCCCGGTATCATAGTACAGTGTACCAAATCCACAGTGGCCACAATCCATGCCTCAAATGATGGCCCAACCACCACAACCATGGTCCCAACCAATTTCTTCATTATCAAATCAGCAGCAACAGTGGAACCCTACCAACTGGAGCCAACAGCCAACAGTTCAAACAGGAGCTCTGAATCAGAACCAGAACAGAGACCCCTCTGTACCAGCTCAACCCGTTTATGCAGTGATTACAGAGACTCCTCAAAACCCTCCTGCCAGTACGTCAGGAGGAGAAAGCTTGAAGGACTACTTATCCAACTCAGTTGCAAACATCAAAAAGGAGTTGATGGATGTGATTACAGAACAACTACAGACGTTGAAAGTGAATACCGCTAGCATATCCAACGTTGCAGGAGCAGGAAGGGATGTGATGCGGTCAAATACTTGGTGTGGTAAGTGTCATCAAGCAGGCCATTTAGCCACTGAATGTACACGGAAACCAACCATCCCTGGAGCCTTCTGTTCCTACTGTTTGCGGAAGAACCATACAGAGGACATTTGCTCCCTGAAGGAGATGCATGACAGGAGAAGAAAGGAAGAAGACGCAAGATTTAACTTGCTGGAATCCAAAATGACAACACAACATATTGGACCCAAGCCTAGAGAGTTTGGTCCTAATTTCGGACCCAGAAGATTTCCTTCTCAAAGTTACAGAGGCAGACAGTCTGGCGGTGGTCAGAGATCAGAAGTGGAGTGTTACAGATGCGGAGAAAAGGGACACATCTCACCAAATTGTCCAAATCCTCGAAGGTCAGTGGATTACAAGCCCTTATGCAGTCGATGCAAAGGAGAAGGCCACACTGCAAAAGACTGTCCAAGCCCAGCCCCAGTGAAAAACAGTGCTACTGATAGTCCGTCCAAGGCCCAAGAGCCTACCTCCAATTTAGTAGAATTGGAAGTTGCTGCCATCACGCGTGCAAAGCAGAAGGAACCACCTATCCAGAAAGAAAATAATCCTCCTGCCAGAACAGTGAAGTTCAGTCTTCCACCAGAAGAACAGAACAGAATAGAGCCTAACAGTGCCGTACAGAGCCCTACAGAGCCACAGAGAGTTACAGAGACAGTTACAGAGACAGGACCAGAGGTCCAGGATACAGAAGAGGAGGAAGTGCCAGAAGTGGCAGAAGAAGTTCCTGTAATTCCTCTGTTGGAAGAAAGAGGGAAAATGAAAATGGGTGTTGCCCCATTCCCTAACCGGTTAGAGAAGCCAGTGGATCCTATTAAGGAATACGATCTAGTTAGAGATCTAGATACCTTTAAACCAAACCTCACATTCCGACAATTATTGATGTTGTCTCCCAGTTGCCGGAAAAGATTCAAAAGTATATTGACAAGAAGACGTGGTTTAAGGATTGCTCCCTCAACAGTGACAAAGTCCAACAAGGCTCCAGAGCCTGTAAAAGAAGTGGATGTGGCTAATGCTTTCCTAGATCCGGGTACCCCAGAGACTGGTGTGTGGATAGAAGGCTGCTTCATTGCAAATGCACTGATTGATGGAGGTTCATCAGTAAACATTATGACGGATGTGACGATGAAGGATCTAGGCCTACAAGGTGTGCAACCAACCCAATGGCTCATCAGACTGGCGGATCAGAGTAGAATCAAGCCTTTGGGCATTCTCCCATATGTGAAGACTACAGTGGCTGGAAAAGATTATTGGCTGACCTATTTGGTGGTGAAGCCAAACTCTTATGGTACATCCTATCCTCTGTTACTGGGCAGACCATGGCTTTTTGAAGCCAGAGCAAGGACGGATTGGTTCAAAGGAACCTTGACCTTGGGCAGAGGACCCAACAAAGTGGTGCTGAAACTGTATGGTTCTCAAAAAGGACATGGATCCACCTCCTTGGAATTATCTTCTGATTCCCCTAACGAGGCTACAGATGGAACGTCAGCAGACGAAGATGCTGTCAAACAGATCCTTCCTAAGAAAACAGTGGCACATTCTTTAACAGTGGATACTGTAAGCCGACTTCCAAAAGATGCAAAGCCATTATCAATGGGAGAATACTTCCTGCCTGAACCAGGCATGACTTCTGAAATCACTTCTGACAGTGAGATAGAAGCATGGATGTACTGCTCTCCCTGTTACATGGCCACAGCAGAGACAGAGGATGGAGAGGAACCAGAGAATCTGTTCTTCTGTTACAGAGCTCCTACAGAGACAGCAGCAGAAACAGAAGCATCAACAGAGACAGAAGCATCAATAGAGACAGAAGCAGAAGCAGAGACAGAAGCAGAAGAGGTTGAATATGATATGGACGAAGAGAATGATGAAAGTGAGCCAGAAGAGTCTATCCCACCTGAAGAGGATACAATTGAGGAAGAAGTTCCAGAAGTGTCAGAAGCCGATGAGCTCATGCTATGGGACAGAATGGCAATGGTACCATTTGGTTTGGTAAATGGATCTTCTCATATGCAAAACCTTTATAAGGAATGGATTAAGAAGAGCAAGCCGTCTTTTAGCAGTGGCTCATGCCGTCCTAACCTATCCTTGCCAAAGAAAGATGATGATGATGCACCGTGCCAACAAGCACCAGTCCCACAAACCCAACAGGCATCAGTAGGTCCCTGTTATGTGACGTTCTTGGATGTGTCATCATCAGAAGAGGAGTCTTCAAGCCACGAGGTAATTAATTTTGAAACCAAACCCGAAACGGCTCTTATCCCATTCCAACGTCTTAAGGAGCAACCCAAGTCTCCACCAAAAGAAGAAGTGGGTTCTAGTGGGACATCCGAAGAGGATACCACTCCCTTGAAGGAGTCGGATCTGTATCCAGAAGCAGTCCGCGGGACCTTCATCCGTGAAGTAGAAGGTGAAAGGCAGTTAACCTTTATGGATTCAGAAGGCACTGAACGCCACTTGAAGGTGGGTAGCAGTCTCCCAGAAGAGGAGTTGTCAACCTTGTACAACTTGTTGAAAGAAAATTTGGACGTGTTTGCGTGGTCTTACAAAGACCTAAAGGGGATTGATCCCACAATATGCCAACATCATATTGACTTGGAGCCTGATGCCAAGCCAGTACGGCAACGATAGAGGTGAATGAACCCGAATTATTCCACATTGGTGAAAGCGGAGCTGCTGAAGCTTCTGGAAGCCGAGTTCATCTATCCAGTGGCAAATAGTGAATGGGTTTCACCCATCGTGGTTGTACCCAAGAAGAATGGCAAATTGCGAATATGTGTGGATTTTCGAAAGCTTAATTCCAAGACAAAGAAGGATCACTTTCCTATCCCTTTCACAGACCAACTGTTGGACACAGTGGCAGGACATGAGCTTTATTCCCTTCTGGATGGGTTCAGTGGATACAACCAAGTCCAAATTGCGGAAGAAGACCAATCCAAAACAACCTTCACCACAGAATGGGGGACCTACGCTTACCGAGTGATGCCATTTGGGCTCTGCAATGCCCCTGCTACTTTCCAACGCGTCATGATGGCTGCATTTCAAAATCATCTGCATGACTTTATTGAGGTATATTTGGATGACTTCTGTGTCTATAGTTTGATCAATGAACACTGGGACCACCTGGAACAATGCTTTGACCGATGCCGGGAGTATGGGATTTCCCTCAACCCCGACAAATGCATCTTTGGGGTCTCTTCTGGAGTCTTGTTGGGCCACATTGTCTCAGCACAAGGGATATCAACAGACCCTGCAAAGATAGAAAAGATCTCAGCTCTGCAAGCACCCACCAACCTCAAACAGTTGAGGGGATTCCTAGGCCATGTGGGTTACTACAGAAGGTTCATAGCCCATTTTGCGACAAAGGCAACCTCCTTGCACAAGCTCCTGAGGAAAGATGCAGAGTTTACTTGGACGGAAGAATGTGACAAAGCCTTCCACACTCTGAAGCAGTGTCTGATAGAGGCACCCATCCTGCAACCTCCTGATTGGACGAAAGAGTTCCACGTACACACTGATGCATCAATTGAAGGCTTAGGTGCTGTCCTCTGCCAAAAGGGCTCCTCGAAGCTGGATCAACCGATCTATTATGCAAGCCGAAAAGTCACTGATAGGGAACGAAACTATACAGTGACAGAGCTGGAGTGCTTGGCAATGGTGTTTGCCCTGGAGAAGTTTCGCCATTACCTCCTATCTACCCACTTTAAATTTTATGTGGATCATGAGGCCCTCTCCTTCTTGATGAACAAAGCAGATGTGAAAGGACGAATGATGAGATGGCTCCTTTTATTCCAGGAGTTCGACTTTGAGGTGATTACTAAGCCTGGTCGTTCCCATGTTCTGGCTGATCATCTGTCGCGTATCCCACAAACTGCAGACGAGGAGCAAGATGATCCAGACCTCCTTGATGCTTCCCTATTCTTGGTGGAAACTGTAACTCCCTGGTATGCAGACATTGCCAATCTACTGGCAACCCAACAGTACCCTCCTGGTATTTCTAGTCGGGAAAGGAAGAAGCTCATGCTAGAATCAGCTCCATACACCCTGCTAGGTGGTGCACTGTACAAGAAGGGCAAAGATGAAGTGCTCAGAAGATGTGTTGCAGGAGATGAGATTTGGATTGTTCTGAAGGCTTGCCACGACGAACCATGTGGAGGTCACTTTGCAGGAGAAGCTACGGCCAGGAAGGCTCTGCTAGCAGGATATTGGTGGCCTACCATCCACAAAGATTCCTATGATTACTGTAAAAGATGTGATGCTTGTCAAAGAATGGGGAAACCCACCAAGACAAGTGCCATGCCGCTGCAACCTATCCTTCCGTTGAAGCCGTTCGAGAAGTGGGGCATCGACTTCGTAGGTCCGATCGACCCTCCCACCAGAAGGAAACAGAACCGATACATCCTCGTATGTACAGATTATGTCACAAAGTGGTGTGAAGCTAAAGCCCTCAAGCGGGACGATGGTAACAGCGTGGCCCTGTTCATGTACGAGAATATCATCACCCGTTTTGGCAGTCCCTTAGAGCTGGTAAGTGACAGAGGCACTCATTTCCTTAACAAAGTCATGGAAGAGTTGACAGAGTTGTATAAGATCCGCCATCGCAAGTCCACTCCTTATTACCCCAGAGCCAACGGCCAAGTCGAAGTCACGAATCGCATCCTCTGCTCAATTCTGACAAGAACAATTGCCGCACATCATCGTGATTGGGACGATCGACTTACAGAGGCCCTCTGGGCGTACAGAACCTCCCATAAAGCAGCAACGGGACAGACACCTTTCCAACTGGTGTATGGTACAGAAGCTATTTTTCCTGTTGAACTGGAACTACCCTCTTTGAGAGTAGCTATCAAAGAGCGTTTGGGGGATGATGATTCACTACAACGCCGTCTCCTGCACTTGGAATGTTTGGACGAAATTCGTAGGATGGCTCTACAGTGCATGGAAGCCACGCAAGCTCGACGTAAGGCTTACCATGACAGTTTCATCAAGCACAAGGAGTTCAAAGAAGGTGATTTGGTCCTAGCCTATGATTCACGATTTGGCAAGTTTCCTGGCAAGCTCCAACAGCGGTGGATGGGCCCCTATAAGGTACTTGCAGTCAACCCTAATGGCTCTGTCCAAGTACAAACTGTTGATGCCTCTGATGATCCCTTTCTGATCAATGGATATCGCCTGAAGAAGTACTTCCCTCCTTGGGGATCTTGACAATTACGGACACTTGATCCTTTCCCTCGTTGGCACGGCATTGTACTTGTTCTGACGCTACTTCTGATAGCCGTTCTTCAATCACTCCTGATGTGGTGGACGCAACCCTCTGTCCCCTCCAAACCCCCTTCCAGCCTTGATCTCTTATCCTCTATTTTTCACCAGCGACAGTACAGAGGTTGGTTTTGACACATGGTTTTTCTACCATTCCCTTGCTCAATATTGAAAAAAAAAAGAAAAAAAAACAAACAAGAAAAAAAAAATAAAAAAATAAATCTGTTATGAGAGAAAAGGAAGCAATTCCCTGTCATAGCAGGCCTCATTCCAAGAAAAGGTGATAAACGCCCTTGGGCGAGAAGCTGGCTGTGGAAAAGGTGGTAACACCCAGCAGTCCAGAAAGTGGATTCATTAATTGATATCCCTCGGATCCAATTCCGACGCTGCCTCCCTTGGTACGCTGTGTCATGAGTCTCTTTGCAAAGTGACTAACTGTCCTCTAGCAGACGACATATTCCTATCCAACACAATATTCGATTTGATGGCTACCTCCCTGGGTACGCCTCTTCAACAACTGCTGACGCGATCTTCATCGACAAACAATCGAGTGATGAGAGCTTTCATCCTAACCGGATGGGGAAGTGAGTATGGTTGCCCTCTGTATCTATCAACCGAGAGTGAGACAGAGGGTGGGGCAAGAGACCAGTCTTTTCCCTTCAAATCGAATGAGAGGTGAGAAGTGTGAATAAAGTGTTGCACGCACGGGATGGGCCTCTCAATGCACAAAGCACAATTCGTTCTGTGCACTGCACCATAAGGCTCCCTCGCCTTCCTTCTCGCACCGTATGCCGACACAGGGCGGGATGCACAGTTGCACCATCAAATGCGCACAAGGCATACAACCTTTGCACAAGTGACTGTGAGGATTACATCAATGGGTTTCAGGAAAAGGCTGCCCTTCTGTATCTATCAACAGAGTGTGAGACAGAGGGTGGGTTGAGTGTGACTGGAGTTTCTTTAATCAAATACCGAGAGGTGAGATTGAGGGACGTTACGACATTTGGAGTCAGGTATGTTCCCGTTTCCCTATGCACCCACGGGATGGGTCTTTACCATCAACACAAAACACATCACCCTGTTCTGTACATTGCACCATAAGGCTCCCTTGCCTTCCTCCTTGCACTTATGCCAGACGGGTTGGACGCACTACTGCACCATCGACTGTGCACCCTGGCATACTCCTTCTGCACCATTCCCCCTTGTTGATTCCTCAACCGGGTATGAGTTACGGGTTTTAATCATTCTTTCTCGAGTGATATTAGTCATGGGGCGAGTGACTGTTCTTTCATTTCAATTGAGTGACTGTGAGTTGGGTGTAGTATCCCTCATCATCATCGACGAATTTCTTGCGATTCCTTCCATCAGCTACCTCCCTGGGTACGGCCGCGTGGTCCCTGCCATGTCGAACGTGTGCCAAGAAGATGCCTTGGCCCCTCTAGCGCCGACAAAACACTAGACATGCCATCGACACTCAACCTTGATTTTTGACGAAACGGGCCAAGTTTTTCTAACCCTACAACTTCTGTTTCTTTGTGACGATCATGTTTTAAGTGTGGGGAAGTTAGTGGATGGTTTGTGGCATGGTCCTAGGTCCCTGTTGTTCGGTTAACCCTATCCGTTAAGGTTTTAAGTGTGGGGACGCGTCCCTGCGCGTCTATATTGCATACCCTTCTGCATATGCCTTATTTTGCTCATGCATGTATGCCATGACTTGCTTTTATCCTAATGGGGTCCCTTCCCACCCGCCCGGTTATGTTCCACCCACCCTTGGGGCTGTTCCCTTGCAGTATTCCTTCATTCCCTGATTTTGAGGTTTTTCCATGTGAATGCACCCTACGTTCACTGAAATCCAAATCCAACCTTATAGCCCTGTTTCTCCCATTGACCTGACCATTTTTCCTTTTTACCTACCCCTGTTCCGGTGCACGGTTTTTGAGTTATTAATTTTTGAAGCATTTTGCACAATTTAGCTGGTTTTCCATGTGAACGCGCTTTTCTTGCTTCGGAACCGTGATCTAACGTCATAGCCCTGACCAACGCTTTTTCCCTGACATTTTTCCTTTTTATATCGCATCATTTCGATACATGGTTTGTCCGTTATTAATTTTCTGGTTTTTTAAGACTTTTTCATGTGTATTTTTGACATTTTTTCATGTGAACCTGCCCTGTTTGCATCGGAATTCCAATTTGATTTGATAGCTGTGTCCCCCGTGCCTTCCCCTCCCTTTTTCCTTTTTCCTCCACCCTTTTTCGACTTCTGGATTTTTACTTATTAATTTTTAACTGAGTTTTTGGGAGTCTTTTTGGAGTTTTTCACATGTGAACCCCTCCTATTTCCGCCGGAACTACGTTTTAATGTGATCACCCTGTGCCACCCCTTCCTGCGGACATTTTTTCTTCTTACTGCATGTTATTCCGGTAAACGGTTTGTTCGATTTTAATTTCCGATCCCATTTTCGGGTTTTTTTTTGGGCTTTTTTAATGTGAACGTGTCTTATCTTAGTCGGAATTATGTTTTGACATGATAGGATTGTCGGCCACAACTTTCTGCACAGTTTTCCTTTTTTCCGCACTTCATTCCGATGCACGAATGTTTCGATATTAATTTTTTTAAATAGCGTTTTTGGTTCGTTTTTTGTGTTTTTTGCACGTGAACGCCCTTTACCCCTCCCGAAACCCCCGTCCCGTATTTTTCTTGTTTCCCCCCTGTCGTCCTGCCCACTTTTCGTTTTTACGATATTTCGTTTTGACATCCGGATTGGGAGTTATTAATTTTTCTTTATTTTTACGTTTTTTTCTCGCACTCGTTTTGCGCGTGAACGCGCCCGTTTTCGATTTAACGCGTCTCCACGCGCCCCGGTCGTGTCCGCGTACCCCGTACTGTCATCCCCGCGTCATTTCAATCCCGTCACGGCAAATTTTTTTACCCCGCCCTGCGCACGTGCGCGGGACGGGGATCCGTCCCCTCTTGAACCCGCCCATCCTCCTTTACCCCTGCCCGCCCACCTTTTATTTAAAAAAAATAATAACAATTTATTTCAAAAAAAAAACCAAAAAAAAAAAAACAAACGACACCCCCTCCCGCCAACCGTCTTCCCCCACTTCCTCTCCCCTCTTCTCTCTCTTTCTTCTTCTTTCTCTCTCTCTCTCTCTCTGTGCGTACTCTCTCCCTCTCCTCTCCCCTCCTCCTCCTGCATTTCCCCCCTCCTCCTACTCCTCCTTCCCCTTCTTCTCCCTCTTCTCCCTCCATCTCCACCTCCTCTCCTTCTCTCTCCTCCCTCACGACACCCTCCCTGCCTGCGACCTGCTCCTCCCCAGCGCGTTCTCCTCCTCCCTTCCTTCTCCCTCTCCACCCACTCCTTCCTCCTCCCTCTCCCTTCTCTCCTGCCGACTCCCTCCTTCTCTTCCTCCCCTTCTCCTTCCCCTCCTTGCCCTCCGCCCTCGCCGCCCGGATCGCCTTCGAGCCGCCGTCAGCCTGCGCCTTCGTCGCCACCATCGCAGAAGCCCGCCCCGCCCTGGCCCTGGAATCGCCGCCCGCGCCTACCTCGATCCGCCCCCCTATGGAACCACTGTCGTCGTCCGCCGCCGACGCCGCGCCTCCTCGCCTTCGCCCGCCGTCGCCCGCCAGTACCACCGCCGTCGCCCGCCAGTACCACCGCCACCGCCGCCGACACGCTTCTTCCTCCTCCCTCCACCTCCACCACCTCCCTCCCAGGTTAACACTAACTTAGCTGTCGTTAACACTAATCTAGCTTTAGTTAAAACTCAACCTAACCTACCTAACTAACCCTAGTTAGGTTAAAACTCAACCTAACCTACCTAACTAACCCTAGTTAGGTTACAAACTAACCCTAACCCCACCCCCTAACCCTAACTTACCCATAGTTAGGTTAGTGTTACCCTAACTATAGTTAACCTCGACTAACCTAATCCTTGTAAGAAGTTGGAAATAGTTAAAATGTTGATAATATGCCATGTCACACTGACATTGGTATATAAGGAGATAAGTTGTAAATTTCCACATATCTTTTTGACATATCAATACAATTACAATCTTTCTCTCCCTTCTTGCTCCAAGCTTCCATGGCTTCTTCATCTTTCTTGTCTTTCTCTCTCCAATCCTTGTAAGAAGTTGGAAATAGTTAAAATGTTGATAATATGCCATGTCACACTGACATTGGTATATAAGGAGATAAGTTGTAAATTTCCACATATCTTTTTGACATATCAATACAATTACAATCTTTCTCTCCCTTCTTGCTCCAAGCTTCCATGGCTTCTTCATCTTTCCTGTCTTTCTCTCTCCAATTCTAGTCTTTCTCTCTCCTCGTCACTCTATTTCTCTCTCTTCCTGCAGTCTTTCTCTCTCCTCTGTAGTCTTTCTCTCTCCTCTTTCTCTCTCCCTAGTTCTCTCTCTGACAAGTGGTATCAGAGCCTTGGTTCTTGGTCCCAGTTAGTCCCTCATTTTCACCTAGTTACAACTTTCTAGTTACATGGAATTTTGAGTCACAGGTACACAAGTACGGGAACAGTAGGGGAGTTTCCAAAGCATCTCTGGACCACAAGGACTGCATGCAGAAGCATTAATGGTAGCTTTTCTTGGGAGTTTACACCTCCAGACCACAAGGACTGCATGCAGAAGCATTAATGGCAGCTTTCATGAAGACCACATAGACCATGGCAGCCTTTCTTGGAGTCTTAAATGGAACTTGGACCAAAAATGAAGGCAGACAGACAAAGATGGCAACTCGTTTCCAAATCCCAAGCAAAAATTTAGAGGTAAATTTTAAAGGAGGAGTCACAAAGTTGGTGAAGGCTTGGGTTTCAATTAAGGAGAAGATCTTGTTGATTTGGAAGCATGGAGCTCGATCGTGAGAGAGGGTGCATTTCTTGTCTTCCCATGTTTTAGCTTTTTGTAATCAGCACCTCGATCATAGCTGGCAGCTTCTGGATCGTGACTCGAGCTCATTCGGCACGCTTCAGATTTATGAGGGGCAACCCTAGTCGTACTACACTGGTTTTTGTCCCTGTAACGTACTTCCAGCCAGATTTCTTCTTCACCGGCGGACATCCATCTCTCTAGTTTTTCCAAGATCTCTTTTCTGCTGAGAGCCTCCTCTTTAACAGCTGCCAATTTCTTATCCATACACTCCAAAAGTCCGAGGCAATAATCTTTTCTTCTGTTGAGTCAGGACCTAGCACCATATGAGCATGCTTCTTCAGCCTTCTTCACGTGATCCATTGAGAGAGCTCCAGAGATACAAATTTCGTTTTCATGAGCTCCTATGACACTTGTAATGTGCTGGAATTCACCATGTTCTTCTGGAGAAATATCTAAGAGAGTCCACAGTTCGACCAAAGAAGCCCGTAAATCTTGAAGCTGCCGCAGACGCTGCTTTTGCTCCTTAAGTAGAAGTTGCAAGGCCGAGTTCAGTCCAGAAAGAGTCTCGTCTCGCTGATGCTTTTCGATTCATAAGGAGAAGGATCGCCCAGGGTGGGATGCACTTCAGCAACGATCTTCTCGAAATCCATGGCAAGAATGTTACAGAGATTTTGGATCGAGTTGGTGCAATTTGATAATTTTTGAAGCCTAGCAGCCTTCTCCTTAACCAAGGAATGCAGCACACTTTGTGTTCCACTTGCACCATGTCTTGAGCTTCAGATTGCTCTCTGAGGAGCTGCGCTTCAGTCCGAAGAGCTCTCTCTTCCCATATCTCCCGTGCTCGATTTAGATCCTCCCATTTCTTCCTGCAACTTGTGCATAATCGAGCAAGATGGAGAAGCTTCATTCGAAGGGCCGCTTGATGAAGCATTAAAATGCCTTGTACAAAAGCGGTTGTGATGCTTGAAAGAAATAGAGAATGCAGATCTATTTGCTACAAAGACACGTGAAGGAGGAGGTACAGAAGGAGACGGAGAAGAAAACGGTGCAGACACAAAGCACTCCAGATTGCAGGCCACTTGCAATGGAAAGGGTGAAGATGCTCTTCGCCGACCTGCAGATCCAAGGAGGACTGTTGCTTTGAAAGCAAAGGAAAAGGCTGACACAGGCATGATCATAGGAAGAAGCTCTTCTTCCGCCCCGCTGTCTCGAGTGCAAAGGAGTGCAACAGAAGCTATAAACCGGAACAAGGCTTCTTTTAGATGGTGCCTTTTGATTCGCAAGCAGATTCCCAGTTCGATCCATAGCAACAATAGGTGTTGTCGAACAGTCTGCTTTCCATGTGACTGAGCTACCTGGCCTGATGTTTTATGAAGGCAGTTATGACATCATTTTAAGGGGAGATGAAAAGCTTAGTCACTTTAGACGTTCCATTTGCTGCATTCCTCTACCTCTAATGCTGAAGTAAGTGCAAGCAGATCTGCACTCTCTTCCATCAAATCTCTTTCCTGTGGTGTATCCATGTGGTTGCTGCCAGTTTTAGGATGAGAAGTTCTTGAAAAACTATTTCGAGGCTCTTCCATATCCAGATTTCCCTTCAGAAAATACAAGATAGCACTTGCAACTCTCATTTATCCTCAGCTAGACCATGACACAATGTACTGAGAAAGAGAACGATGTTCACCCCATTCTTTGAGTCAATAGTATGCAGAACCACCACCAATGCCACCGGGAGGTACAGCATATCTAGCTCCTGGCCGGCCACCATACAGTGATGAGGCATAAGCACCTCCCCTTAGCTCTGTAGCACTAGACAGGTAGTCTCCTACAACCGGCAGTACAGAAGAATGATTGACTGATCCAAAAAGGAGAGCTTGCTCCCGCACCTGCAGTAGTTGGCAAGACACTTCAACCTCCAAGGGCAGAGCATGCCAAAGATACCCGAGAAGGCTCAAGAAGATTAGAAGCACCCATATCAGTATAATCAACTCTAGCTCTTGGGCAACCTCTGCGGATAGAATCATAATAGGCAGCTTCTTCATCCAATGTGGGATATGCTCTCTTGATTCCAAGGCCAGCTTCTGCATAATCATGTGCAACTGGAGCATATGCATACCCTCGTTCTGGTCTTTGGGCATACACCTCATCCCTTCTGTCAAAGATTCAACAGATCTTCACATAAACAGCTACTATGTCTAAGATAGGTGTTTCTGTGCCCTTATCACAGCTTTGAGGGATGCACTCAACAAGCCATCAGATGCACTAAGGTTGTATCTCTCTAGAGCAACTCTTATTGTGGTCCCTCCAAATCTGGTGGAACATTGGAGGAATCAGATTATAAGGCACACAAAGTCTGATCAGTTATGGATATGTATACTGATTGATCAGAAAAAAAAAATGCTCTCAAGGTTCAGGATCTTGCATGGAATTTTGATATTGTCATAACCACATTTTCTTGTCAGTGAACCCCCTTGCCTCCTCTGTGCTTGGCTGCCCGACAGAAGGCACAGACAACACAGTAGTTGGCTGGTTGCACATCCCTTTCGGTAGTAAGGATCAGTTGGGCTATTTGTAGAGCACTTCTTGGATGTATCAAGGATGTATTTGCAGGGTTTGTGCATGTCTAATCAGTGTTCTTACTGATCTTAAGTGCCTTACAACTTTCCCTAGATGAAAGGTAATGATTACAAGGCAAAATAGGGTCATTACAGTGCTAAACAGGGCGCAGTCCAAACAGGGACAGATTTGGAAAAGTTGCTACAGAAATTAGTAGCATCATTCTAACGACAAAGGAACAATTGGAAGTTATACTAGACATCATAAGCTTCGCGTGGAGCCATCAAACGTCTCATTTGGACACATATTTCTCGAGCTAGAGCCTATTTGGTACCGGCAGTCCACTAACAGTTCACTGTGGACAGTTCTGGAAATTCTTAAACAGAGAGGGGTATTGCTACTCCTAAATTCAAACCAGGATTTCTACTTGATACTAGACATCCTAACCTTCGAGTCAAGCTATCATACACCTTATTTGGACTTCTATTTTTCAAGGAACAACATATTTCTTCAACTTGACTGCAATGGCAGCAACTAAGAACAATAACTCCAGCTCTAGTGAACAACGTTGGCTTCAAATACATGCTAAAATGGACAAACTTGGACAAGGTTGGCTTCAAACACAGGCTAAAATGGACAAACTTGTACAAGATCAGCTTCAAACAAAAGCTAATATTGACAAACTTGTAGTTTCGATTCAACAGTGTATTGCTCCTATGGGAAAAACAGCAGGACCTGAATCAAATGTTCATGCTTATGGACAGCATGTATATGATGATGGTACACACTATGATCCACATGCATCTTATGAATATGAACAGCAACAATATGCAAATGAATATGAGCAGTATGCAAGTACATCTGGACAGCATGTTAATGCTTATAAATATGATGTACCATATCATAGTGCAGAGTATTATCCCATTGAACCTTGGCAGCAGAATGGTTATTATGGTCAGCATGCTTATGAGCATCCATCTCTTCAGCAAAATAGTTCTTATGGATGTAACAAAAATGGTTATGCTTATCAATACACTTCTAGCTTTGATCAACAGCAAGCAAGTGATTATGACCAATACAGTGGGATCAATGATCAAAGGCAACATGCTTATGTATATGAGCAGCAAACATCAGTAGAAGCAAATGTATATGCTCAACCTAACTGTTCCTCTGATGTGCAACATGGCTATTGTCACCATATGCAGTATGGACAGCCATCTGTTGTACATGATGAGCATGGACAGCCATCTGTTGTACATGATGAGCATGGACAGCCATCTGTTATGCATGAGCAACAAGATGACTATGAGCAGCATGTCAAAAATATCATAGAGCTGACTAATGGTGATGAACAGGTGTGTAAATTGCTATCTAAGGCTAAACGTGTTAGACACCTTACTAGTGATACAATACGGGAACTGCATGCTGCGGGCTTATGCTATCGTTGTGCTAAGCCACTATCTTGTAATCACCAAGCCACATGTAGGGCAAAGTCTGCCAAAATAATCTTGCTATTTGAATATTATGATGTAAATGATGGAGAACATCTTGTTGAAGACCATTCTGGTATGAGTCCACAACAAGAAGTTCAACAACAAGAAGTTCAGTTCAAGAAGGCAGATTATGGACAGCATGTGGACTTGGAAGACCATCATGCAATGGAGACTTTATTAGTGAGTACTATCATGATGATCGTGTTTCCAACAGTATTTGATTTCGATCTTATGAAAGTTGATCCTATGCATGGCAAAGATACAACTTTTCCTTTTGATCCGGGAGGCTACAGGCTGATTTTGACCTCCTGTATAGATTAGTACTACTATTGAGTATTAGGTAATCTTTTCCTTTATCCCTTGTAATGCTGTACAGAGTAGTACTCTGTTTTATCCATCTCCTCTTTAGCTTGTTTCTAGGTTTGTTTTTGAGGACAAAAACTTTTGGGAAGGGATGGATTGTAAGAAGTTGGAAATAGTTAAAATGTTGATAATATGCCATGTCACACTGACATTGGTATATAAGGAGATAAGTTGTAAATTTCCACATATCTTTTTGACATATCAATACAATTACAATCTTTCTCTCCCTTCTTGCTCCAAGCTTCCATGGCTTCTTCATCTTTCCTGTCTTTCTCTCTCCAATTCTAGTCTTTCTCTCTCCTCGTCACTCTATTTCTCTCTCTTCCTGCAGTCTTTCTCTCTCCTCTGCAGTCTTTCTCTCTCCTCTTTCTCTCTCCCTAGTTCTCTCTCTGACAATCCTAACCTAACTTAATTAACTAACCCCAACTTAGTTAATTTAACTTAGTTAACTAATCCAACTTAGTTAACTCCACTAGCCTAGTTGACTAGACTTAGGTTGACTTACCAGACTAGCCTTAGGTAGACTTACCTGACTAGACTTAGGTTGACTTACCAGACTAGCCTTAGGTAGACTAACCTGACTTACCCCTACTAACCTGACTAACCTGACTTATGTCTCATTGACTAATGTGACTAATGTGATTAATGTGACTTAATTAATCACTACATTAATTTTTCCATCAAAAAAATTTCAGAAAAAATTCTAAAAATTCCTTTTGTCTGTTGTCCATTTTTGGAACTTTGTCTGCTAGGAATTACCTTCCCTATAATTTTTGAAAAATCCATATTTCCTAAAATTACCCCTAAATTGCCAAAAAATATAGAAAAATCATTTAACAAATTGTAAAAATTTCTAAAAATTTCTAAAAACATTCTAAAAATTTTCCCTCACCTCCCTTGCTCATTTTCCATTTATTCCCCCATAAAAAATCACAACTAAAAAAATAAAATAAAATAAAATAAAATAAAAAACCAACATAAACCAAATTAACACATCTGCTAAGGTGTTGTTTGTTGTTTCATCAGTGCTTTTTACTTTTCCTTTACTGGGACTCTTCCGTGCGCCTTCCTGCATTTCATACACACCCTGCCAGGTATTTATTTTCTGTTATTTCTTTATTTATTTCCCCCCTTAATCACAATTAATTGTTAAAATAAATTATTTAATCCACCCACCGTTTCCATGCGCATTCGCGCTAAACACAAATTTTTTTAATTAAAATAAACCAGCCGTTCACTTAGCACGCGCTACGTGCGCTACAGAGGCACTCTAAAATTTTAATAAAATAAACCAGCCGTCACATGAGCACGCGCTGGCAAAAAAGCGCTCCACATCACTTTAATTATAATCAATGAATTGCATTTAGAGACCCAGTCGGGAATCGAAGTCCGGGCATCGTATAACTGCACCGGTTTAACCTAATAATTGGTAAATAAATTTATAAAAAGGAACCGCCGTTTTCTTATTAAGGTTTATCACCTAATAAAAATTCACCCATTGTTAATAATTGATTAAAATCAACCCTTCACTAAAATAACTCCCCCCTCACTGCACTTAATCCCTTTTTTAATGAAGCGTTTCGTGGGATGGGTATACGCAGTTCTTAGTGATGTTTTCCATGGTCCAGTCTTGCTTCTATCACAGCTGTCGTATTGATATGTGTTGGATATGGTATGGTTTTGGTTTCATGTCTTAGTTACGGTTACGGGTACGGTATGCAGTTTTTTATTTTATTGCCTGATACGGGGTTCAGGGTGTTTGTTTGATGCATCGCATGAAGCTTTCGGTCGCATTTGTCTCAAGGTCATGTCAACTTTTTTCTAGGATGTGGTTTGCCTGGGGTTAGTAGGTCGGGTCACATTTGATTGGTAATTATCTTATCCTTGGTTTTGTCTGTTGCTTTGCAGGCATTCTCTTTGATTGTCTGTGGTTGTGGTGTGTGTGTAACCATCTGAATGGCGCCTTCTCATGCTCCTCCCCCTATCCAGTACGTCCCACTAGTTAGTAGGGATTACTCGTCCCTACTTACTTTTGAGCCCCTCACGAAGGCAGGACTTGCTGCTTTTGTGGCCACTCCTTTTCCATTACTTCCAGAGGATCCGTCCGTATGTGATGAGTTACTGGCCTCTTACAGCAAGAAGACAGGAGTCGTCCAAGGCATGTCTATGACATTGACGTCTCGAGGCTTAGGGAAGGCTCTGTCCTTACCCTTCAAAGGAGAACCTTTTGTGACCACTCGACAGCTTTTCTCTAATGAAGAGATTCTCAAACTGTTGCAGAAGCAGACAAGGGAAGTCCTTGATGTTAAGAAGGTGATAAACTCTTCAGGAGTTTCGTTTTCTATGATTACTGATCCCGTCTGGAAGACGATGTGCCAGTTCCTTCAGGACTGCACATGGCTGAGCCATTAATCTCAAAACTGAAAAGAAACCATAAATCTTCCACTTAATAATGAACCGATTCGTTATCTTCATCATCTTCATCCATAGCTTCAACCATTATACAAGAACAAAAGGGAAAATAAGAATTTATGCACAAAAGACAGAGGAGAGAGGAGAGAGAACAACTTTTTGCACCACCAAAAAGAGAATGTGTGATTGGACAAGAGAGGAAAGGGAGAGAGGCACATAACCATTCGTGCACTCCACCCCACCTCTTCTCCAAAAAGCACAGCCCTTCGTATTTTTATTATTTCTTTGAAACTTTGATACATTTGATATTATAAGACCTTTGGCCTTTAATTTTGAGTATTCCTACCCTTCACAGAGACACTGTAGTGGCTCTGGTGACCTTTCATATCAGACATACCTCTTGGGAGGGGTATCCACGACCTAAGAGTGATTATTGAGAGTAATTTTTGAGAGATTGTAGTGAGGATATGATGTATGATTGATGGTGAGTGAGATAGAGAGAGTCAGAGATAGCCAATTCTACTGAAACAGAGTGATTGTATATGAGAGATTGAGAGAGAAGACTATGAAGATATTGAAGATGAATACTATGTGATGTATTTCCATTCAAAGAGGGTGTCCTTCTTTGCTTTCTTTGTTCTATTGATGGATTTTGTGAAGATGTTGAAGAATATGATTGATTTTATTAAAAACCGTGGGAGATTTACATGATGTTGCATGAAGATTTGTTGTGCCTGGTGTTCTTTTCTTCATTGTGATCATATGAAATATGATAAACAAGCTTGTTGATGTTACAAGATAGATTTTCTTGCAAGAGAATTCCCTTTTCCTTGGTGTTCCTCTCGGGGCTCCAAAAATCAACCATTCAGCTCTCAAAAACAACAAAAATCAGCCAAAAAACAAGTCATTTCAACACTCAACATATCCCCACACTTAATAAGGAAGCGTCCTCGCGACCCAGGAAAAAGGGAATACAAGTTCAGGGAAAAGCTCAACTTTGATCTTCAATATCTTTTCACAAAGAATCCATCCACCACGACCCCAACTTATAACCTGTTTCGGATATAAAAATACAAAGAAAGGAAAACCCTTTTGAAATTAACACCTCTTATCAAACTAAAAATCACCACAAATTTGTAAAGGATATAAGAGTTTGCTTCTTCTTCATCAGCATCAGCTTCAACTCTCCATCCACGAACCCATCTCTACAAATCTCCAAAACATAGCTTGTACACGAAATCCAATAGGAAACCACCACGTTCGTTTGACATAAAGGAACTCACAACACAAACACTAATACACAACACAACCATCTGAATGACTTCTTCAAAAAGAGAGTTGTTCATTAAAAGCTTTCACCATACATTGGAAAGGTATCAATGAAGATGATCCCTCTTAAAAGATTGATGTTGTCGGAATCGATCCATAGATAAGGATTCATCTACAAAGTTTTTAGGAGGATTTTGGAAAAATTGGAGACAGCACATCCTTTCCAATAGGACCAAGTATCTGTTAGGTAAACAGAGGGCATGAAAATACAGTATCTCCAGCTGTTGGGAATCAATGCTTACATTGACATTCATGCACAGCTTTGGAATAGGCTTTGAATCAGTATGAGAGTGCCTTTGCATATACGCCAGGTACCAAGCAAAGTGAGCAGTTAATCTCACTGAGGGATCTGCAGACTGTGAATATTGTTGGGCAAAATGAACATAGTTTTGATAAGCTTGACTTGAAGCTGTCCATTCCCCTGGAATTACTGGCCAATTAATCTGCGGTCCTGTAAGGCAATCATCCGAACTCCATCCCCTTCTTCTGGAAATCTGAGTATCAAAACCGTCACAGTCACTGACCAACTGAGGTGGTTGAGATATGGAAGTGTTAGGAGAGGGTAATGGAATAAGGGAAAGTGGATGTAGGGAAGGATAGGAAAAATCATAAAAGGAAGAAAAGGTTAAAGAAGGAGTGGCAGAAATTTGTAAGGAATCACTAAGGAACGGTGTTAACTGATAAATAGGAAATGTGGAGGGTACATTAATGAGGGGTGAAGGACAGGGTGGAGAAGGGGAAAATACCCTATCCTCAATAAAGGAACAGTAAGTGAAAATAGGAATTTGAGGGAAATTGGAAGGTTGGAAAAGAAGTGGTAAAATTACTGTGGAATTAGTTTGACAAAGGGAAATATATATAGCATAGCGGTGAGCCATTTGTTGGTAATAGAGGAGAGTAGGAACAGAAGGTCCTAAAAGAGATCGTCTATGATAGGCATCAAAGAAGGTAGCATCAAACGGATTATGTTTGGAAAGATAGGTTAAGAGATCCATCCTCAGTTGGTTAGTACTCCGGACAAAGGTAGGAGCTCTGTTTTGTCTTTGATTTAGGACCACCGAATCAATCATGGAATGCCACGAATTATCCTGACAATCAGCTACTTTGGAGGAATAACTTTGAAACATATCAGCTATGCGCAACTCCAAATGATTGATATATAAAACAGCCTGTAAGACCACATCCCCCACATACCATGCCATATCTACCTCATCTGGAATTAACAAATCTCCTTGGAGATACATATATGACATCAACATGGTGTCTGGCGTGACAGAATCTTCAAAGACCATTCTAACTACCTCTGTCAACAACTCAGCAGACCAAGCTCCACTCCAGCCATCCTCTGGAAAAGGTAAATCCATCGTGGAAAGCTTCATATAGAAGACCAACTTCTGCAAGTGGTAGTGGACAAAGAAAGAATGGTCTGGTAAGACACAGTCCTGAAATTGTTCAAAGGTAGACCATAACAAGTCCATTCTAGACTGCAATCTTTCCACTTTGTCTTGGAATAGAGGGCACAAAGTAGCCTGTCTCTGAAGGGCAGCCAAGTCCTGCTGTGAAAGAGAAGGAATCAATGGAACAGGAGGGCTTGGAGGAACAGAGCGGGACTTTGCAAGCTGATCTTGCAACTGCTGGATTTGGGAGGCTTGGTTGGCCACTGTGTCATTAGCCATCTGTAAAGCTGAAAGCTTGTCATCTAAGATAGCTTGGAGTTCCGTCGCTTCCCTGGACATCCGCTCCTTCTCTGCTGAAAGGCTAGTAACCTGTGACTGAGCCTCTAGTAACTGGGTCTTCAATGAAGAAATCTCATCACTTTGGATGGCAACCAGTTGGGTTTGCTGTTCCATTTGCTTAAATAAATCTGCTAGGGTATCCTTAGCAGAAGCTAACTCAGATGTTGCCTTATGCAACTGGTCTTTGGACTGCATGAGCTCCTCATAGAAAGATGCGTACAGCTGTTGAACACACGCTGTCACTGACAACTCAATGGAACTTTGAATATCCTTGCAGAGGAAAGGAATGGCATCTCCTAAGACGAGACTGTTCAGGGAAGGAACTGAGATCTCCAAGGGTCCTTCTCTATGTGCGCGGAATAGATTATTGCAAGTGAGATACCCAGGGAGTTCACTGCCAGAAGTAGCAGGGATAGGCACTGAGGGAAGTACAGCAGGGGCTTTGTCCGCTACCCTCTTCAAGCGTTTGCGCTGTATGACCAAGGGAGGCGGAGAATCATCATCCTCAATGTCAATAGGTGCTGACTCTTCTGAAGGTGGAGGAGGAGGTACTGGATCTGATGGAGGAGGTGGAGGTACAGTCTTCTGTAAACCTGAATAGGTCAAGAAGGCAGACAAATATGATCCGTAGGTAACATTGGTAACATTACCCCTGGTGACTTTAACAAAATGCTGATCCATTTTAGTAAGGAGGTATGTGCTCCAATCAATAGCAACTCCTTTCAACACCATCCTGGAAGCTGTGAAAAGCTATTTGGACAAATAGTGGGATGGCGTTTTGGCAGGCATGAACCTGTCTTGAAGAAACTGACACATCGTCTTCCATACGGGATCAGTAATCATAGAAAACGAAACTCCTGAAGAGTTGATCACCTTCTTAACATCAAGGACTTTCCTTGTCTGCTTCTGCAACAGCTTGAGAATCTCGTCATTAGAGAAGAGCTGACGAGTGGTCACAAAAGGTTCTCCTTTGAAGGGTAAAGACAGACCCTTCCCTAAGCCTTGAGATGTCAAAGTCATAGACATGCCTTGGACTACTCCTGTCTTCTTGCTGTAAGAGGCCAGGAACTCATCACATACGGACGGATCCTCTGGAAGTAATGGAAAAGGAGTGGCCACAAAAGCAGCAAGTCCTGCCTTCGTGAGGGGCTCAAAAGTAAGTAGGGACGAGTAATCCCTACTAACTAATGGGACGTACTGGATAGGGGGAGGAGCATGAGAAGGCGCCATTCAGATGGTTACACACACACCACAAACACAGACAATCAAGGAGAATGCCTGCAAAGCAACAGACAAAAACCAAGGATAAGAGAATAACCAATAAAACGTGACTCGACCTACTAACCCCAAGCAAACCACATCCTAGAAAAAATTTGACATGACCTCGAGACAAATGCGACCGAAAGCTTCATGCGATGCATCAGACAAACACGCTGAACCCCGTATCAGGCAATAAAAGAAAAAAACTGCATACCGTACCCGTAACCGTAACTAAGACAGGAAACCAAAACCATACCATATCCGACACATATCAAAAATATATCAGTGATGAACCAAGACTGGACCATGGAAAATAACGCTAAGAACTGCGCATACCCATCCCACGAAACGGTTCATTAAAAAGGGGAATTAAGTGCAGTGAGGGGGGAATGAATTTAATGAAGGGTTGATTTTAATAAATTATTAGGAATGGGTGAATTTTTATTAGGTGATAAACCTTAACAAGAAAACGGCGGTTCCTTATTATAAATTTAATTACCAATTATTAGGTTAAGCGGTGCAGTTATGCGATTCCCGGACTTCGATTCCCGACTGGGTCTCTAAATGCAATTCATTGATTATAATTTAAGGTGATGTGGAGCACTTTTTTGCCAGCGCGTGCTCATGTGACGGCTGATTGATTTTAATTTAAAATTTAAAGTGCCTCTTTAGCGCATGTAGCGCGTGCTAGGTGAACGGCTGGTTGATTTTAATTTAAGAAATATGTGTGTTTAGCGCGAATGCGCGTGGAAACGGTGGGTGAATGAAAGGGTTCATTTTAACAATTAATTTGTGATTAAGGGGGAAAATAAAAATAAATAATGCACATAAAATAAATACCTAGAAGGGGTGTGTATGTAATGCAGGAATGCGCACGGAAGAGTTCCAGTAAAGGAAAAGTAAAGAACACTGGTGAAACAACAATGACAACACCTTAGCAGATGTGTTGATTTGGTTTGTGTTGGTTTGTTATTTTTATTTATTTATTTTTTATTTTTAGTTGTGATTATTTAGGGTTAAATAAATGGAAAATGAGCAAGGGAGGTGAGGGGAATTTTTTTTGAAATTTTTAGAATTTTTGAGGATTTTTTTACAATTTTTTAAATGAATTTTCTATATTTATTGGCAATTTTAGGGGTAAATTTAGGAAATGTGGAATTTTCAGAAATTATAGGGTAGGCAATTTCCAGCAGACAAATTTCCAAAAATTGGCAAATGGCAAAAGGAATGTTTAGAAAATTTTTTGAAATTTTTTAATGGAAAAATTAATGTAGTGATTAATTAAGTCACCTAAATCACATTAATCACATAAGTCAGTTAAACATAAGTCAATTAAGTCAGGTTAGTGGGATAAGTCAGGTCAGTCTACCTAAGTCTAGTCAGGTGAGTCAAGGTTGATTAGGTTAGTCTGGGTTAGTCTAGGGTAGACTAAGTCAATTAGGTTAGTCTGGGGTCAGTCTAGGTTAGTTAAGTTAGTCTAGGTAAGTTCTAACTAACCTAGGTGAGACTAACTAACCTAGGGTTAGTTAGTGGGGGGAGAGACTAACCTCAGGTAGGTTAGTTGACTAACTACAGTTAGGTTAGGGTTAACCTAACCCTAGTTAAGTTAGTTTTTAACCTAAGTCTAGGTAAGTTAGTCTGTAACCTAAGTCTAGTTAAGTTAACTTTTAACCTAAGGCTAGTTAAGTTAACTAAAGCTAGGTTAGTAATTAATCACAATTAGGTTAGTGTTAACTAATCTAAGGTTAGTGGCTAACCTGGGTCAGGTGAGAGGGTGGGAGGAGGTGGCAGAGGGGGAGGAGGCGGTGGAGGAAGGGAAGGAGAAGAAGGAGGTGGTAGAGGGGGAGGAGGCGGTGGAGGAGGGGAAGGAGAAGGAGGAGGTGGTAGAGGGGGAGGAGGCGGTGGAGGAGGGGGTCGCAGGGAGGAAGGGTGGAGGAGTCGCGGGGAGGGGCGACGGTGGAGGAGGAGGCCGCGGGCGGGGCGCTGTGGAGGAGGAGGTCGCGGGCGGGGCGGAAAGGGCGGCGGGCGGGGGCTGGAAGGCGCCACCGGGGGGGTAGGAAAGAAGGTCGACGAGGGGAGGAGGGGAGGGAGGCGACGATGGGCTGGGGAAGGAGGGAGGAGACGGAAGACTGGGGGGGAGGAGGGCAGAAGAAGGGCGAGGGGAAGTAGAACGGCGGCGGGGGAGCGCGCTGTGGAGGAGGGAGCCGCTGGGGAGGGCGAGGAAGGAGGAAGAGGGAGCCGCCGGGGAGGGAGGGTGGAGGAGAAGGTGGTCGCAGGGAGGGAGGGTGGAGGAGGAGGTCGCAGGTCGCAGGGAGGGAGGGTGGAGGAGGAGGTCGCAGGGAGGAGAAAGAAAGAAAGAAAGAGAGAGAGAGATTCACGGGCGAGTGGGGAAGGGGTGGCAGTTGGGGGGGGAAGGGGTGGGAGGGAAAGGGTGGGTGCCCATGGGGGGGCCATGGGATGGGCAGGTGGGGGTAAGGGATAGAAGGCCTATGGGGGGGGCCATGGGATGGGGACAAAGGCGCGTACCCCCGTCCCGCGCTCGTGCGCGGGGCGGGGTAAAAAAATTTGCCGTGACGGGATTGAAATGGCGCGAGGAAGACGGTACGGGTTATGCGGACACGACCGAGGCGCGTGGAGATTCGTAAAATCGAAAAAGGGCGCGTTCACGCGCAAAACGAGCGCGAGAAAAAACGTAAAAAGAAAGAAAAATTAATAACTCCCAATCCGGACGTCAAAACGAAATATCGTAAAAACAAAAAGTGGGCAGGACGACAGGGGGGAAACAAGAAAAATATGGGACGGGGGTTCCGGGAGGGATAAAGGGAGGTCACGTGCAAAAAACACAAAAAACGAATAAAAAATGCAATTTAAAAATTAATATCGAAAGATCTGTGCATCGGAATGAAGTGCAGGAAAAAGGAAAAATGTGCAGAAAGATGTGCCCGACAATCCTATCACCTCAAAACATAATTCCGACTGAGATAAGACACGTTCACATGGGAAAAACCCAAAAAACAAACCCGAAAATGGGATCGGAAATTAATATCGAACAAACCATTCACCGGAATGACATGCAGCAAGAAGGAAAAATGTCCGCAGAAAGGAGTGGCACAGGGTTATCACGTTAAACCGCAGTTCCGGCGGAAATAGGAGGGGTTCACATGTGAAAAACTCCAAAAATACTCCCGAAAACTCATTTAAAAATTAATAAGTAAAAATCCAGAAGTCGAAAAAGGGTGGAGGAAAAAGGAAAAAGATGGGGGAAGGCACAGGGGACACGGTTGTCAAATCAAATTGGAATTCCGATGCAAACAGGGCAGGTTCACATGGAAAGATGTCAAAAATACACAGGAAAAAGTCGTGAAAACCCGGAAAATTAATAACGGACAAACCATGTATCGAAATGATGCGGAATAAAAAGGAAAAATGTCAGAGTAAAAGTGGTGGTCAGGGCTATGACATCAGATCACGGTTCCGAAGCAAGGAAAGCGCGTTCACATGGGAAACCGTCTAAATTGCACAAAATGCTTCAAAAATTAATAACTCAAAAACCGTGCACCGGAACAAAGGTAGGTAAAAAGGAAAAATGGTCAATTCAAAGGGATGAACAGGGCTATAAGGTTGGATTGGGACTTTGGTGAACATAGGGTGCATTCACATGGCAGGACCTCAAAATCAGGGAATGAAGGAAAACTGCAAGGAAATAGCCCCAAGGGTGGGTGGAACATAACCGGGTGGATGGGAAGGAACCCCATTAGGGTAAAAGCAAGTCATGGTATACATGCATGAGCAAGATAAGACATATGCAAAGGATATGCAATGTAGACGCGCAGGGACACGTTCCCACACTTAAGACCTTAACGGATAGGGTTAACCAAGCAACAGGGACCTAGGACCACGCCACAGACCATCCACTAACGTCCCCACACTTAAAACATGACCGGCACTAAGAAATAGAAGTTGTAGGGTTAGAAAAACTTGGCCCGTTTCGTCAAGAATCAATGTTGAGGATCGATGGCACGTCCAGTGTTGTTGTCGGCACTGGAGGGACCAAGGCATCTTCTCGGCACATGTTCGTCATGGCAGGGACCACGCAGCAGCACCCAAGGAGGTAGCTGATGAAAGGAATCGCAGGAAATTCGTCGATGATGAGGGATATTGCACTCAACTCACAGTCACTCAATTGGAATGAAAGAATAGTCACTCGCCCCATGACTAATATCACTCGAGGAAGAATGATTAAAACCCATATCTCATACCCGGTTGAGGAATCGACAAGGGGGAAATGGTGCAGAAGGAGTATGCCAAGGTGCACAGTTGATGGTGCAGTAGTGCATCCAACCCGTCTGGCATAAGTGCAAGGAGGAAGGCAAGGGAGCCTTACAGTGCAGTGTACAGAACAGGGTGCTGTGTCTTGTGATGACGGTAAAGACCCATCCCGTGGGTGCATAGGGAAACGGGAACATACCTGACTCCAAGTGTCGTAACGTCCCTCAATCTCGCCTCTCGGTAATTGATTGAAGAAACTCCAGTCACACTCAACCCACCCTCTGTCTCACGCTCTGTGGATAGATACAGGAGGGCAGCCTTTTCCTGAAACCCATTGATGTAATCCTCACAATCACTTGTGCAAAGGGTGTATGCCTTGTGCGCAGTTGATGGTGCAACAATGCATCCTGCCCTGTGCCGGCATACGGTGCGAGAATGAAGGCCAGGGAGCCTTATGGTGCAGTGCACAGAAACAAATTGTGCTTTGTGCATTGAGAGGCCCATCCCGTGCGTGCAACACTTCATTCACACTTCTCACCTCTCATTTGATTTGAAGGGAAAAGACTGGTCTCTCGCCCCACCCTCTGTCTCACTCTTTGTTAATAGATACAAAGGGCAACCATACTCACTTCCCCATCCGGTTAGGATGAAAGCTCACATCACTCAAGGGGTTGTTGATGAAGATCGCGTCATCAGTTGTTGAAGAGGCGTACCCAGGGAGGTAGCCATCAAATCGAACATTGTGTTGGATAGGAATATGTCGTCTGCTAGAGGACAGGTAGTCACTTTGCAAAGAGACCCAGGACACAGCGTACCAAGGGAGGTAGCTTCGGAATTGGATCCGAGGGATATCAATCAATGAATCCGCTTTCTGGACTGCTGGGTGTTACCACCTTTTCCACAGCCAGCTTCTCACCCAAGGGTGTTTACCACCTTTTCTTGGAACGAGGCTTGCTATGACAGGGAATTGCTTCCTTTTCTCTCATAACAGATTTGTTTTTTTTTTGTTTTTTTGTTTTTTTCTTTTTCTTCTTTGGTTTTTTTTTCTTATCTTTCCCTATTCCCGAGGGCGCTTCCACCTTTTCTCGAAGAACAGGTCGGCATGACAGGGATCTAAGTCCTTTTTTCCCATGACCGATATGTTTTGTTTTTTTTTCTTTTCTCTTTTTCTTTCTTTCTGCAAAATGAGCAAGGGAATGGTAGAAAAACCATGTGTCAAGACCAACCTCGCCACTGTCGCTGATGGAAAATAGAGGATAAGAGATCAAGGCTAGAAGGGGGGTTTGAGGGGACAGAGGGTTGCGTCCACTTCATCAGGAATGATTGAAGAACGGCTATCAGAAGTAGCATCATAAGAAGTACAGTGCCGCGCCAACGAGGGAAAAGATCAAGTGTCCGTAATTGTCAAGATCCCCAAGGAGGGAAGTACTTCTTCAGGCGATATCCATTGATCAGAAAGGGATCATGAGAGGCATCCAGGGTCTGTACTTGAACAGAACCATTAGGGTTGACTGCAAGTACCTTATAGGGGCCCATCCACCGCTGTTGGAGCTTGCCAGGAAACTTGCTAAATCGTGAATCATAGGCTAGGACCAAATCACCTTCTTTGAACTCCTTGTGCTTGATGAAACTGTCATGGTAAGCCTTGCGTCGAGCTTGCGTGGCTTCCATGCACTGTAGAGCCATCCTGCGAATTTCGTCCAAACATTCCAAGTGCAGGAGACGGCGTTGCAGTGAATCATCATCCCCCAAACGCTCTTTGATAGCCACTCTCAAAGAGGGTAGTTCCAATTCAACAGGAAAAATTGCTTCTGTACCATACACCAGCTGGAAAGGTGTCTGTCCCGTTGCTGCTTTATGGGAGGTTCTGTACGCCCAGAGGGCCTCTGTAAGTTGATCATCCCAATCACGACGATGTGCAGCAATTGTTCTTGTCAGAATCGAGCAGAGGATGCGATTGGTGACTTCGACTTGGCCGTTGGCTCTGGGGTAATAAGGAGTGGACTTGCGATGGCGGATCTTATACAACTCTGTCAACTCTTCCATGACTTTGTTGAGGAAATGAGTACCTCTATCACTTACCAGCTCTAAGGGACTGCCAAAACGGGTGATGATATTCTCGTACATGAACAGGGCCACGCTGTTACCATCGTCCCGCTTAAGGGCTTTAGCTTCGCACCACTTTGTAACATAATCTGTACATACGAGGATGTATCTGTTCTGTTTCCTTCTGGTAGGAGGATCGATTGGACCTACGAAGTCAATGCCCCACTTCTCAAACGGCTTTAACAGAAGGATAGGTTGCAATGGCATGGCACTTGTCTTGGTGGGTTTCCCCATTCTTTGACAAGCATCACATCTTTTACAGTAATCATAGGAATCTTTGTGGATGGTAGGCCACCAATATCCTGCTAGCAGAGCCTTCCTGGCTGTAGCTTCTCCTGCAAAGTGACCTCCACATGGCTCGTCGTGGCAAGCCTTCAGAACAATCCCAATCTCATCCCCTGCAACACATCTTCTGAGCACTTCATCTTTGCCTTTCTTGTACAGTGCACCGCCTAGCAGGGTGTAGGGGGCTGATTCTAGCATGAGCTTCTTCCTTTCCCGACTAGAAATACCAGGAGGGTACTGTTGGGTTGCCAACAGATTGGCAATGTCTGCATACTAGGGAGTTACAGTTTCCACCAAGAATAGGGAAGCATCAGGGAGGTCTGGATCATCCTGCTCCTCGTCTGCAGTTTGTGGGATACGCGACAGATGATCAGCCAGAACATGAGAACGACCAGGCTTAGTAATCACCTCAAAGTCGAACTCCTGGAATAAAAGGAGCCATCTCATCATTCGTCCTTTCACATCTGCTTTGTTCATTAAGAAGGACAGGGCCTCATGATCCACATAAAATTTAAAGTGGGTAGATAGGAGATAATGGCGAAACTTCTCCAGGGCAAACACCATTGCCAAGCACTCCAGCTCTGTCACTGTATAGTTCCATTCCCTATCAGTGACTTTTCGGCTTGCATAATAGATCGGTTGATCCAACTTCGAGGAACCCTTTTGGCAGAGGACAGCACCTAAGCCGTCAATTGATGCATCAGTGTGTACGTGGAACTCTTTCGTCCAATCAGGAGGTTGCAGAATGGGTGCCTCTATCAGACACTGCTTCAAAGTGTGGAAGGCTTTGTCACATTCGTCCGTCCAAGTAAACTCAGCATCTTTCCTCAGAAGCTTGTGCAAGGAAGTTGCCTTTGTCGCAAAATGGGCTATGAACCTTCTGTAGTAACCCACATGGCCTAGGAATCCCCTCAACTGTTTGAGGTTGGTGGGTGCTGCCAGAGCTCCAATCTTTTCGATCTTTGCAGGGTCTGTTGATATCCCTTGTGCAGAGACAATGTGGCCCAACAAGACTCCAGAAGAAACCCCAAAGATGCATTTGTCGGGGTTGAGGGAAATCCCATACTCCCGGCATCGGTCAAAGCATTGTTCCAGGTGGTCCCAGTGTTCACTGATCAAACTCTAGACACAGAAGTCATCCAAATATACTTCAATAAAGTCATGTAGATGATTTTGAAATGCAGCCATCATGACTCGTTGGAAAGTAGCAGGGGCATTGCAGAGCCCAAATGGCATCACTCGGTAAGCGTAGGTCCCCCATTCTGTGGTGAAGGTTGTTTTGGATTGGTCTTCTTCTGCGATTTGGACTTGGTTGTATCCACTGAATCCATCCAGAAGGGAATAAAGCTCATGTCCGACCACTGTATCCAACAGTTGGTCTGTGAAAGGGATTGGAAAATGATCCTTCTTCGTCTTGGAATTAAGCTTTCGGAAATCCACACATATTCGCAATTTTCCATTCTTCTTGGGTACAACCACGATGGGTGAAACCCATTCACTGTTTGCCACTGGATAGATGAACTCGGCTTCTAGAAGCTTCAACAGCTCCGCTTTCACCAATGTGGAATAATTCGGGTTCATTCGCCTCTGTCGTTGCCGTACTGGCTTGGCATCAGGCTCCAAGTCAATATGATGTTGACATATTGTGGGATCAATCCCCTTTAGGTCTTTGTAAGACCATGCAAACACGTCCAAATTTTCTTTCAACAAGTTGTACAAGGTTAACAATTCCTCTTCTGGGAGACTGCTACCCACCTTCAAGTGGCGTTCAGTGCCTTCTGAATCCACAAAGGTTAACTGCCTTTCACCTTCTACTTCACGAATGAAGGTCCCGCGGACTGCTTCTGGGTAGAGATCCAACTCCTTCAAGGGAGTGGTGTCCTCGTCTGATGTCCCACTAGAACTCACTTCTTCTTTTGGTGGAGACTTAGGTTGCTCCTTAAGACGTTGGAATGGGATTAGAGCTGTTTCGGGTTTGGTTTCAAAATTAATTACCTCTTGACTTGAAGACTCCTCTTCTGAAGATGACACATCCAGGAACGTCACATAGCAGGGACCCTCTAATTTCTGTTGGGTTTGTCGGACTGGTGCTTGTTGGCACGGTGCATCATCATCATCTTTCTTTGGCAAGGATGGGTTAGGACGGCATGAGCCATTGCTAAAAGACGGCTTGTTCTTCTTAATCCATTTCTTATAAAGGTTTTGCATATAAGATGATCCATTTACTAGACCAAATGGTACCATCGCCATTCTGTCCCATAGCATGAGCTCATCGGCTTCTAATGCTTCTGGAACTTCTTCCTTAAATGTATCCTCTTCGGGTGGGATAGACTCTTCTGGCTCACTTTCATAATCTTCTTCGTCCATATCATATTCATCCTCTTCTGTCTCTGTCTCTGTCTCTGCGTCTGCTTCTGTTTCTGCTTCTGCTTCTGCTTCTGCTTCTGTCTCTGTTTCTGTCTCTGTCTCTGTAGGAGCTCTGTGACAGAAGAACAGATTCTCTGGTTCCTCTTCTGCCTCTGTCTCTGCTTCTGCTTCTGCTGTGACCATGTAAATGGGAGAGCAGTACATCCATGCTTCTATCTCACTGTCAGAAGTGATTTCCGAAGTCATTTCTGGTTCAGGCAGGAAGTATTCACCCATTGATAATGGCTTTGCATCTTTTGGAAGTCGGCTTACAGTTTCCACTGTTAAGGAATGTGCCACTGTTTTCTTGGGAAGGATCTGTTTTACAGCATCTTCGTCTGCTGATGTTCCATCCGTAACCTCATTAGGGGAGTCAGAAGATAATTCCAAGGAGGTGGATCCATGTCCTTTTTGAGAACCATACAGTTTCAGCACCACTTTGTTGGGTCCTCTGCCCAAGGTCAAGGTTCCTTTGAACCAATCCGTCCTTGCTCTGGCTTCAAAAAGCCATGGTCTGCCCAATAACAGGGGATAGGATGTACCATAAGAGTTTGGCTTCACCACCAAATAGGTGAGCCAATAATCTTTTCCAGCCACTGTAGTCTTCACATATGGAAGAATGCCCAAAGGCTTGATTCTACTCTGATCCGCCAGTCTGATGAGCCATTGGGTTGGTTGCACACCCTGTAAGCCTAGATCCTTCATTGTAACATCCGTCATAATGTTCACTGATGAACCTCCATCAATTAGTGCATTTGCAATAAAGCAGCCTTCTATCCATACGCCAGTCTCTGGAGTACCTGGATCTAGGAAAGCGTTAGCCACATCCACTTCTTTTACAGGCTCTGGAGCCTTGTTGGACTTTGTTACTGTTGAGGGAGCAATCCTTAAACCACGTCTTTTTGTCAGTATACTTTTGAATCTTTTCCGGCAACTGGGAGACAACATCAATAATTGTCGGAATGTGAGGTTTGGTTTAAAGGTATCTAGATCCTTGACCAGATCGTATTCCTTAATAGGATCCACTGGCTTCTCTAACCGATTAGGGAATGGGGCAACACCCATTTTCATTTTCCCTCTTTCTTCCATCAGAGGAATTACAGGAACTTCTTCTGCCACTTGTGGCACTTCCTCCTCTTCTGTATCCTGGACCTCTGGTCCTGTCTCTGTAACTGTCTTTGTAACTCTCTGTGGCACTGTAGTGCTCTGTACGGCACTGTTAGGCTCTATTCTATTCTGTTCTTCTAGTGGAAGATTGAACTTCACTGTTCTGGCAGGAGGGTTATTTTCTTTCTGGATAGGTGGTTCCTTCTGCTTTGCACGCGTGATGGCAGCAACTTCCAATTCTACCAAATTGGAGGTAGGCTCTTGGGCCTTGGACGGACTATCAGTAGCACTGTTTTTCACTGGGGCTGGGCTTGGACAGTCTTTTGCAGTGTGGCCTTATCCTTTGCATCGACTGCATAAGGGCTTGTAATCCACTGACCTTCGAGGATTTGGACAATTTGGTGAGATGTGTCCCTTTTCTCCGCATCTGTAACACTCCACTTCTGATCTCTGACCACCGCCAGACTGTCTTCCTCTGTAACTTTGGGAAGGAAATCTTCTGGGTCTGAAATTAGGACCAAACTCTCTAGGCTTGGGTCCAATATCTTGTGTTGTCATTTTGGATTCCAGCAGGTTGAATCTTGCGTCTTCTTCCTTTCTTCTCCTATCATGCATCTCCTTCAGGGAGCAAATGTCCTCTGCATGATTCTTCCGCAAACAGTAGGAACAGAAGGCCCCAGGAATGGTTGGTTTTCCTGTACATTCAGTGGCTAAATGGCCTGCTTGATGACACTTACCACACCAAGTATTTGACCGCATCACATCTCTTCCTGCTCCTGCAACGTTGGATATGCTAGCGGTATTCACTTTCAGCGTCTGTAGTTGTTATGTAATCACATCCATCAACTCCTTTTTGATGTTTGCAACTGAGTTGGATAAATAATCCTTCAAGCTTTCTCCTCCGGACGTACTGGCAGGAGGGTTTTGAGGAGTCTCTGTAATCACTGCATAAACGGGTTGGGCTGGTACAGAGGGGTCTCTGTTCTAGTTCTGATTCAGTGCTCCTGTTTGAACTGTTGGTTGTTGGCTCCAGTTGGTAGGATTCCACTGTTGCTGCTGATTTGTCATTGAGGAAATTGGTTGGGACCATTGTTGTTGTGGTTGAACCATCATTTGAGGCATGGATTGTGGCCACTGTGGATTTGGTGCACTGTATTGTGATACCGGGGGCATCTGTTGGTAGGGATAGGGAACAGTCCCTGGGACTGCATTTGGTGGATACATCATTCCTGGCATCAGAGGAGGTAAGACTCCTCTTCCTGTATTCATTGCTAATCTAGCTTCCACTTCATCGTACAGTCTGGCACCTTCTGTTGCAGCTTGCAGGGTGGCTGGTCTTTGCAGCTCCACAAACTTACGGACTTCTGGTTGTAATCCTCTGAGAAACACCCCCTTCTGAATGCCATCATCTAGATTATGGTTAGTCCATCTCTTCAGGATGGATTCCATTCTTGAGACATAAGCTTCTACTCTTTCTCCAGAGGACTGACTTAGGTTCATAAATTTCTCTCTCATCCGTTCTTCAAAACCTTCACGCCTGAATTTTGTGAGGAAGGCCAACTTCAGGTCGTCCCATGTGCCAAAAGTTCCTGCTGCTTGTCTCTCATACCACTGAAACGCCGCGCCCTTGAAAGTGGCGGGGAATATTGCTAACCAATGCTCAGGGGTTCTGGCATTGTTAGCCACACACGCTACCATAAACTCTGCTACATGAAGATCGGGGTCTTCATTGTACTCTCCCTTAAAAACTGGCAATGGGACTACATTCGCTGGTCTGTCATCAATATTTCCAGGACGGATCTGGCTTGGAAGTGGGCCTCCAGCAGGAGGAGGAAGGGCTTGATGTGCCATTGGGACTTCTGTAAAGAGTTCCGCAAGGGCGTCAAAGGCGGCTTCTGCTGCGAGCTGGCTCTCGGCTCTGATTCTTACTTTCTCTCTTCTCACGTACCTCTGGACTCGTTCCAACGCTTGCCTTTTTATTGCGTCATTCATCAGGGGGTTGACTCCACTATGTTGTTAGTGCTCCACAGAGGGTTAACAGAAGGCTTCAGTCTCTTGAGGACTCTCTTGCCAACATTTCTTCTACTTCTTTCTTTTCAACGTCCCTGAATTCTGCTTTCATGCCACTACACAGGGGAAGGTATTCGGTTCTGAAGGTGTCAAAATGCATACGTCTGAGCATTGTGGTAGTGCCATCATCATAGTAATGCCAGCTTCTGATGGTTTCAACAGTGTATGTTGTGAAAAACACTCTATCTACCAACTTCCAGTGGGTTGCTAATTGAACAAACAGAAGATTATCAGTACACCAAGCATCCCATGTATCTTGCTGTTGAGCATCCACGAACAAATTCCAACTCTTTTCCTTCTTGTCCCTGTGAACCTCTACAGACCAAGACTCCTGAAGCTTCTTCACAATCTCCCACTTGATGTTGTCTGGAAACTTCTCAATGAATGCCAAATCTTCCATGGATGTTCATTCTCTCTGTTTCTGCTCTTCAGTTTGTTCCCAAACAGTTTGCCACCAAGATGCAAGTTTCTGCTGCTTCAATAGGAAGAGGAAATTGTCCACCACATAGAGCATGCATCATGATGGTGATGTGTTTCCGCCATTGTGGGATGAACTTCTCGTGGAAAGTGGCTTTGATTATGAGAAATTCCAACTCTTCAGTGGAAGAAGGAACTTTACAAACATCCATTGAATTCTTCTCTTCTTGGCAATGCCATTTCCTTCATTTTCAGCCTCTTTTGGTGCTTGTTGATGGCAAGTTTCCCCGGCTGTGCACCAAAAACATGGAGCCCCGAGAGGAACACCAAGGAAAAGGGAATTCTCTTGCAAGAAAATCTATCTTGTAACATCAACAAGCTTGTTTATCATGTTTCATATGACCACAATGAAGAAAAAAACACCAGGCACCACAAATCTTCATGCAGCATCATGTAGATCTCCCACGGTTTTTAATAGAATCAACCATATTCTTCAATATCTTCATAAAATCCATCAATAGAACAAAGAAATCAAAGAAATACACCATCTTTGAATGGAAATACATCACATAGTATTCATCTTCAATATCTTCATAGTCTTCTCTCTCAATCTCTCATATACAATCACTCTGTTTTAGTAAAATTGACTATCTCTGACTCTCTCTCTCTCTCTCTCTATCAATAATACATCATATCCTCACTACAATCTCTCAAAAATTACTCTCAATAATCACTCTTAGGTCGTGGATACCCCTCCCAAGAGGTATGTCTGATATGAAGGGTCACCAAAGCCACTACAGTGTCTCTTCACAGCTCACTACTGTCACTTCACTCTAGTCTTCACTTGAGTCTTCAGCAGCTACTTCTTCCACTTCCTTCAGCTCTTTTGCACTTGTATTCACCTCTTTCCAAGGCTAGAAAACTTTCCCCAAAGTCACATATACATTCCACAGAACACTTACAGAAGCATACAGAACAGTCTACAGAACAGTACCAGAACAGCTACAGTATAGAATAGAACAGAAACAGAACAGAAGCAGAAGCTCTACAGAAGACCTACAGAAGGTTACAGAAGGTTATCAAAACCTCATAACTCACTCTCAAACCATTTCAAACTCTCACAAACCATTCAATAAACTTTCTCAATACCTCATTCTTCATCAATCAATACTTCATCCCTCCTTACAGAAGACAATCAGAACAAAACAGAAGGTATACAGAACCATTCAGAACCTATCAGAACATCACAGAACCATCAACAAACATCATGAACTTCCAAAACACAATCATTATCATCCAAAACACTCTCAATCCACTTCCTAATCAACCAATCATCCCATAAAATCAACCATTCAGCTCTCAAAAACAACAAAAATTAGCCAAAAAACAAGTCATTTCAACACTCAACAGTCTCTACTGAAAATTTATGGCCTATATGCTCTGGATTCCTCAAAATTGGCTGTTTGGTAGCCCTCTCTATTTGTTGATCACTGTCAGGTGGAAGCGGTACAGCTACCGGCTTCACCTTCTTATGCAGAGTCTTGTATTTCATGTCAACCCTGGCTTCATTATGATCCTCTGCATTACTCAAATCTTGCTGTAAATTAGTAATTTTGCACTCTAGTGGGCTGAATATCCTCATCCCTCTACTCTATGGACTGCATAGGAACAACCCTAAACTCTGGATGCTGAAATATTTCAGCACAGTAAACTCTACTGGTGGCTGAAAGTTTTCAGCCCTCTGTGTCTCTGTAGGCTGATCAGCTGGAAACTCTGTTTGCTGAATTTCTTCAGCACTCAACACTTTTTGCTGAGTCACCTCAGCCTCTGACTCTATCTGTGACACAAAATCTGCAATTTCATAAAACATGTCCAGGGATTGCACTGATACATTACTCTGACAACTCTGCATATCAGTTTTCAGCATATTTTCCATCTCTGTCATCGTATCTGCACAAACCATACTATCATACATCCCATTTATATGCTCATCATCCTCTAAAATACCTGCATTTTTCAAATTTTTCTCATTTTTGCATATATACTGCCTAGCAGCTCTAGGCAACTTAGAAGTCTTCTGATAACTCATTGAACTGTTTGCTAAAATTCCAACAAAACTGGAGGAGAAAACACTACTGCCAGGAGGCAAGAACTTCAATCTCCTCTGCTTTGTACCACCATCGTCTCGCGAAACAGCGGTACCTAATGAAAATCCGAATCCCTCACAATTGGCAAAGGTGCATCTCTAAGAGTATCCCTGTTTCTAACATGGTTTACACACTTAGTCATAAACTGAACTGCTCTCATACCATCTTTACTGCGAATCCGTGCATAAGCAGATCCATCATCCATTACTTTTGTTTCCATGCGTATCTCTGTAATGAATGGTTGTCCAAGAATTATGGGATAAGAGCATGAATCCTGCACAAAGAAATGGAAATCCTCCTCTACATCTCCAATAGAAACCCTGACACTAGGACATGCAACATACAAATCACCTGCAGTGTTGTTGGCGGCTCTCATACGCCAACCATGCTCTACATCCATAGGCCATCTATTACTTTCATGAACTCCACGAACTATGAGATTAATCTCTGAACCATGATCCACCAAAGCAACATAAGGCACATGTTTCTCTCCAATTTTTACCATCGTTTCTGTAGTTGCCCTAGCCCAATGACTCCGCCAAAAGTGACTATGCCGTATCAAGATAGGCTCATCAGTTTTAGCATAATGCATAGGCTGAACCCTCTTCTCTATCCGCAAAAAAACAGAAGCATTCTCAACCATAACCTCATCCTCATCCTCATCCAACTCCCCAATCAAAACTCCATGTGTATCAGTAGTAGGCAATGCATGTCTTTTCCTCTTGAGGACCTCTTGGAACTGATCTTGAAACTCTCTTTTCGAGATGCCCAAAACCTCAGAAATAGTAAAAGTCACCTCACTTCCAAGTATCTTGTCATTAAAGATTTTCTTAATGTTCGTAGATGTCTCAATATTAGACATCAATCTAAACCCTGGCTGCTTCCTCTCTCTAGGCTCTTGCCTCTTTTCTTTCTTTTGAGCATCTTCCATCTGTCGTTCTGGCCTTGGTTTCAAAGACGGTCCTGAAGTAGGTGGAGTAACAAACTCACCCCCTCTAGTTTTTTTAGCTGCATTTGGATTCTCTTCATCCCTCTTACCTTTCTCCTCAACAAGTACATATTCTCCTTGAGACTTAGCCAAGTAGAAATAAATAATGTACCTCTCAACAGGTGAATCCCAACCTGTCTCAGATCTGATGCTAGAACTTGCACTAGTCAAAACAGTCTGCTGAATTTTTCCCTTGTTTGCCGTCTCCATAGCATAAGTCCATAATGCTGACTGATTCTCTGATCCTTTCTCAATCTGGACTTCATATGCAGAAGCATCTCCTCTAGCTGTCACATAAGAAGTACATGCAACCATGTCATCCACTAATTTCTTCATTCCGCCTTTCCGAAAATTGGTAGCAAGCGGGAGCTCTTGTTTCACTCAACCAGATCTTACCATCTTGTCCCCAAAATACCAAATTCTTCCTCCTTGCATCCTGAAAATATTCACAATCCCTGCAATGCTGATGGTCCGTACTATCACACCAAATACATCTTCGATCTCTCCTAGGTGCACTAGGAGCACTCCTAGGTGCAGTAGGAGCACTAGAAGAAATAGTAGGTGCACTCGAAGCAAATTGCTCTTTCAATTTTCCCACCAATTCTACTTTAACTGACTCTAGTGTCAAATCCGTTATGCCTTTGATTATATCATCAAGAGAGAAAGGCACCGACGGAGTGGATGGTTTTGGAGCAAAAGGAGCCGGCATCGGTTTTGGAACAGGAGGAACGGAAGGAGTAGAAACTGTAGGCCCTGGCATAGGCCAAGAAACTGGTTGAGGAAGAGAAGAAATAATAGGGATAGAAGCAGGCATAGGAGCAGAAGACGGCGTCGGTGTCATAGATCCATTCTGTAGGCGGGTCTTCCATATCCTCCTCTTGGTCAAAGTCGAGATTGCATCCTGGGCATCTTGCCAATCCGTTTTAAGACCCATAGGCTTCGTGCGATCCTCAAGAAGCTCTCCTAATTCTTCCTGAAGAGCAGGATCTGCAGCTTGCAAGAAAAGCTCAACTTTCTCAACATCCAATGCTCTTTGTTCAATGGCATCAAGCTGACTATACCTCTCTTCAAATTCTCGTATCAACTCTGAAGCAGCTTGACCTTTGTTTGGCATGTAGACCCACTCTTGGAATGACCGTCGTGTAGCCATCCCAAAGTCCTCAAGGAAATACTCTTCTTTCAGGGCCTTCTTAAAATCTTGCCAATGCAAATTTTGAAGGAAAAGATCAGTCACTTTTGCCCTCAAGGCGGGTGTGACAAGACGAAGGAAATACTTACTCATAAGTCGTGCTGGTACTCCAAAAAATCCCATATTGATCTCATACATCTTCAAATAAGCCGAAATATTACGGCCATCAAATAGCTTCTTTTCATTCTCAACTGCTTCAATCGCCTTAGTCGCGCTGATTGCATTCTCCTGCTCCGAATATAGTTGCCTTTGTTGAGACAACTATTGCTGTTGTTGCATATACAATTACGTCTGCTAATTTTGAAGCTGCATATATATAGACATATTCTGCAAAATCTGCTTTAAATCATCCGTCCAAGTACTTGAAGAAGTAGTCAATGATGGAGCTGAAGTAGAGGACAAAGCAGGAAACGTAGAAGAGGCTGAAACTGATGCTGAAATATCTCCCATCCTGAAATTTATGCGACGCTTTCATGTCGGGTTCACCAAATATGTCGAAGGGTTTTCAAAAGCAAAGTCGCAACCACAGAGGTTCTTGAGAAATTCCAAGATAGAAGATCAATCTAGCGAGATCAGATTCAATTTGAAAGCTCAATTTCAGATAATATGAGACATACAGTCAGCTACACCTGATTGTGAGAGTTTATCCTGCTTGTATATAGACCTGACCACGCATGCCCCTCTAACAGGTCACAAGAAATGCATATATTACAAGAGCTTCTAGCCACTATGGAGTGGGATGACCAAGATGGGATCTCTATTCAAGAAGAGGTGCAAGTGATAGCCCCGTTTTTGAAACTACAGCTGATAGTCTTTTCTTCTTTCTTTGTCCTGTGAGAACATCAACATTGGTCGGGTCCCTGTTAGGATGATCACAAAGTTAGCTTGGTTCCTGCTCTTCCTTGAAAACTATGGAATCAACATGTTTGGATTAGAGCTGTCTTGTAGATAATCATGATACTCTCTAGGTCAGTCTCTCTCAAAGAGGACGCTGCTTTTCAGAAGTGAGCTCTCAAACCAAACTCAGCCTCAGAAAGCAATCTGGTAAAAAAATTTGCATCAAAATCCCACAAAAAGGGCACACCGGTTGGACGTCATCAAGTGGTAGACTTTCAACTAACTGATCAGAAGGATGACTAGGAGAAAGTGTAAGGAAAGATACTAGGGTCTATTTTGAAGCCCGTCTAGCACAGCCGTTGCAAAACCAGAGGGTATCAGAAGGACATAATCTAAAAGTTGTTGCACATGGAGGAAGCTTGTGATGACTCATGCCTTCATATTCCCCTGTTTCTGCATAAAAGTATGGAACTTTTGCACCACATATACTCCATACTTCTGTTTGAGAACATGTTTCTAAATTTTTAGCAATCTTCTGTGCTTTCCCTTTTCTTTTTCTCCTCACGCCACAAAAAATATAAAGATCTTTATAGTGCTGACCATATTGCTATGGCAGCCTGCTCTTTGTCTTCAGCCTCCTCCTCGATATTCTTCAGAAGATCCTTCCGTACCTTTGACTTCCTCGTAGCCTCTTTTCAACACCTCATCATAGTCATTGTCGTCAATCTTTCTTTATCTTCAATCGTTTCTTCTTTCGCTTCGTTGCGTTAAGCTTCCTCGATGTCCTCTCTTGCTGTCATATCAGAAATTCCGGTGGCACAGTTGGATGACGTTGCTTCGAGCTTCATTATCTTCATTAACTCATGTCGTCATAGAGCGTCCTCTGGTACTCCTTGTCAGCTCTCCTTCGTCACGTCTTCTGCGAGCATAATGATCTTCTTTGTCACAATAGCCTCCACTTCTCGCTTCGATCGTCATTGTGTCCCACAGTCGAAAAGGAATCACAGAGAAAGGAACCCAGACCAGACTCGTGGATCCGCCAAAGAGCTTTTTTTTTCCTCTGTCCCCCCCAAAAAAAACATCTTCCCCCCCTTTTTGCCATACAATATGCAGTATTTTTTTAAAATACAAAAAAGCAGCAGTAACTTTTCTCACAAGTTCCTTAAATTGATGGACACTTGACAAAATCTTCCCGAATGTCATGCTATAAATCTTCCAGAAAAAAAAACACCATCCTTGGGTTGCAAGTGATCATGCTCAGACTGCTCCATATCCAATTATGCACTTACAGCTCCTTTGTAATGCTCCACATCCAGCACTTGATCCTCGGCTGGCTCGTCTTCAGTAGACTGAATATTTAGATCAAGTACAGTGTCATTTGTGAAACTTGAACTCTGAAATGAAAACTGCTACTGTTGTTGCATATACATAACTCCAACTTAAGACAATTGTCCAGATTCATCCATTCCACTTTTAAGTGCTGCTCCTTCTTTGTAATTCCTCTCTGAGAGTTCCTTACAATGCCTCTCCAACTCATCAAGACTATTAAAGTTCGCATAAAATCCATTCTTCCATAGCTTTCTAATCAACCCAACATGTGAAAGTGATCTCGAGACAAGTTTCCAGCCCTTCTGCATACAAGCCACACTTGCCATACATGTCTATCAGCATGTTTCCTATTAAAAAATCTATTTTTAATCCTGATGTCCTGATCTTGGCATGGATCTCTCAACCTGCTTTTATGGCTCCTCTACTGCCACATGCTTTCAAGCAGATAATAAATGTGACAACATCTACAAAAATACCATCCAGCTGTAGACATTGGAAACATTCTAGTATTTCCTCATTGAGACCATGGTCAGCGTATCCTGCAATCAATGCTGACCACACAACTGCATCTCGAACAAGTAGTGCATAAAAAATTTGGCATGCCTCTGCTAGTGATCCACAATTGATGTACATGTCTACCAGTGTGCTGCCCATGTACACATTTGTTCCAAATCCCCTAGTAATTACTTCTCTATGTATTTGATAACCTGTTTCTGGAGCTCCTGTGATACTAGATGCCTTCAAGATGGAAACGAATGTGATGGGATCAGGGCTGCAACTTTCAAGTTGCATTTGTTAAGAACATTTCAGTGCCTCATCACCAAGGCCATGTTCCATCACTTGATTTATACTTTTAGCATATATTTGCATTATTAACAAATTGATTGCAAATGCAGTTCACTGTTCTACTAGCAAATCAGACCAGATCTATGCCCGAGGCTTTATAAATCCAGGTAATCACTATCTTGTCCGCTCCTCTTGATGCAAATCTTTTACCATCCCTTAAATAGGCCACACAATATATGATATCTTTGTGCCCCTTAAGACCATGAACATCAACCCCTTGCAAAGTTTGAATGTACAAGCTTCGTCTTTTTTCTTCCTCTTCACCTCCATTGCAAGAACCAAGGTAGATGGTAATCGATCTTCTACAGCTTCTGAACCTGCATCAAACTTCCCAAACATCTCCACCACTATGCTTCCCACAAATATATTCACTTCCAAACGCCTCTCCACTATACTGGCATATAGAACAAAAATGCAAACACAACAACTAAGTATGTACAAAGTAACAAATGTCACACACACAAATTTTTTGTGGATTCCACACATTGGATGCGCAGCAGTACGACAACACTTCCTTCTCGAGGATTGTTCCTAAACTCCTTGCGCTTCCCTCTGTTGTATAACAGTCCGACATTGGGCTCCTATAGCTCTAGCATTGCCATTCTTCTTTGCTTTTTCCATGTGGCCACCATAGCTAGCTTGGACATACCTCTGATAGAGGGCTGAGATCTCCCTCTACAGGTCAAATCAGCTTATGACTTCTTCTTGGAAGATGTTCCCCAACATTACGCGCAACTCTCCATCACATTAAAGCCCAACATTATTGCATTGTGACGTCGGCATTGCAGAAATCGTCGCCTCTATTTGAAATTGCTCCTACCTACGTCTTCCTGCTCTGTGCGCACCATACTGCTCGCGATCTGGTCAATCTCCATGGGGTTTTGATAGCCCTTGAAGTAAGCTTCATTTTCAAAAAAAAACTTTTGAAAATGATCAAGTATTGAGTTCATAACAACTGAAAAACTAGGGCCCTGTCTCAAAAACCCTAATTCCACCATAGTGAAAATCTCCCAAGCTCATTTTTCTCTCATTTTCTCACTCCTGCCACTAAACCAAGCTAAAGCCCACTCTGATCTACTGTCCCAGCACCAAATCATGGAGGGGAAGGACCTGAGAAGATTGAAGAAGGATCAACAACCCCGAGCAAGGAAGATTCAAGCTCAACATCAAGTCTCTACATAGTGTGTTTTCACACTACCATTACTTGTGTCTCTTGACACATTGTAATCTGCTCCTTCACCTGTAACATTTGAGAATCTTGGTGCTGATTTGCTATTGCTATCCAACATGGGAAAAGACTCTCCAAATGCTCGGTTCAAGGGAGTCGGGTCTCACACCTGGCAAACCCGCATCAAGCTCATTCTAATGAAGAAGGGTCTTTGGGCCATTACCAATGGCAAAGAGAAGAAACCTCGAGATGCGGACCTTGCAGTTACTTGGCAGAAGAATGATGTCAAGGCACAAGCCATCATTAAGCTGGAATTGGATGATAGCTACATCCATCATGTGGATGTTGAGAGAGAGAGAGAGAGTACGAGAGAGATACACAAGACATGCTCCCAAAGAATGATTCATATTGATGTAGAGTTAGTATATATAGGTGAGACCCAAGTCAAGTGAGAGATGATATATATAGTTGTAACATCCCCACTCAAACAAAGGTCTCTGGCTGCAAGTGAAAAAACCCTTGGGGAAAACAAGGGAAAAACCCGAGCCCCTACACATACCTACGATACAAAAATGGTTTACTATAAAGTTTTCTTGAATACAATGATACATGCCTCAATCACTGAGACAAGAACTCGGAACAATACCATATGCATGTCTTAATGAACTAAAGCGAGCTTTACTAAGAGCTTTTGTGAAGATGTCTGCAACCATTTGATCACTAGGACAATGCTCCACCATAATGGAACCTTTCTTAACTTCATGTCAAACATAATGATAATGAATAGCAATATGCTTTGATTTACTATGTTGTATATAGTCTTTGGTAAGACTAATAGCACTTTGGTTATCGCATCAAAGGGGTGTACTAGATAATGAAGGATGTCCTAAATCTGCAAGTAGTTGTCGAAGCCAAACTAGCTCGCGAGTTGCTAATGATGCAGCAACATATTCTGCCTCAGTTGTAGAAACCACAACACATCGTTGTTTCTTGCTGGACCAAGAAACCAAACATCCATTTACAAAGAAACAATTTCTACTTGTAGATCGCATGGATAAGTGTGAACTTGCCCAATCAGCATCTGTATATCCAATAAGGTCAAGAGAAGTTAAAGAAGATAAAGAAGAATCCTCTCGACGACGATAAATAAGACCAAATTCCTTAGTCCCCTTGAGGTACTTAAGAATACGTTTTGCAGCACTCCAATGAATAGTGGAAGGGGAAGAAAGATACTATCCCAAAAAATTAGCTGCAAATAAAATATCCGGTCTTGTGTTTAAACCAATAAATTGAAGACAACCAACAAGATTAGCAAAAGGTTGATGAATGGCTGATTCTTCATTGCGTGTTGTAGATGTACCCTTGGTAGAGCTTGAAAGAATGGGAGTGTTGGCAGAGTGCGCATTTGTCAACCCAAACTTCTTAACAATATCATTAATAAACTTTGTCTGGCGAAGAAGAAGAATGCCTTGTTGTCGGTGGCGTTGAACTTGAATACCCAAACAAGAATGTATCTCACCAAGATCCACCATTTCAAATGCAGTCGATAAAAGCTTCTTCATAGTATCCAAGAAAGCAATATTATTTGACACAAGCATAGTATCATCAACATATAGAGCAAGAATAATAAAATATTTGTCCTCCCTTTTGATGTAAAGATTTGGGTCAGCAAAACATGCAACAAAACCTTTAGATGTGAGGAACTGATCAATCTTAATATACCAAGCACGAGAGGCTTGCTTCAATCCATATAATGCACGATGAAGCTGGCATACAAGATGCTTCTTTCCTGCAATCATAAAACCTTCAGGTTGCTCCATATAGATTTCTTCTTCAAGATCTCCATTGAGAAAAGCCGTTTTAACATCCATTTGGTGAATTTCTAGATCAAATAGTGTTGCAAAAGCCAAAATCATACGAACAGTTGTGGAGGGCACAACGGGAGAAAATGTTTCTTGATAATCTACTCCTGCAATCTATGAGTAACCTTTTGCAACAATCATGCTTTGAACTTATCAAACGAGCCATCAACTTTGGTCTTGGTTTTATAAACCCATTTACATTTGATAGGAACATGATTTGGGGGGAGTTCAATAAGAATCCATGTACCTTTGGAGAGTAAAGAATCGTACTCAGCTTGCATAGCTTCTTGCAATTGATCCCTTTGAGATGAATTGATAGCTTCCATATACGATATTGGATCCTCTTGGACAGACATAGCATCATCAAAGACAGCATATTCAATAGAATAGAATCCATGCTCTATCTCAATAGGAAGATCGACATAGATCTCCAAATTTTCATCAATCTTCTTTGGAGGTGAAGGAGGTTTATGATCATCAGAATTAGTAGAATCACAAAGCAAGTAAGGAAATGCACTAAGCAAAGATCGGTATGAACCAAATCCAAGAGAGAACAGGAATGTGATGAAATAGAAGTGTGGAAAGGTGAATGATGGTGTTTTCCAAGTGCACAGTACTCACATATTCCCATACGTGGATGAGATTTAAGATCCAGACCTTGCACAAGACCATGACGATGAAGATCAAGAATTTTGGCAAAATCGGAGTGTGCAAATCGTTGGTGCCATAATTTGCAATCTGCATCTCCAGGGGCAATAACAACATTTGCAACTGTATCGTTCAATGATAGCTCAAATAGATTACCATGTCGAGGAGCAACTACTATAGTATGCGCGTCTTTCTCTATACGACATTGATTATGATCAAAGCCAAAAAACAAACCAAGATCAACTAGATGAGCAACAGAAAGAAGATTTCTTTGCAAATCTGGAACATGAAGAACTCCTCTTAATATTCTAGTGGATGAAACAGTCCCCTGATATAAATCACCCACTCCTTTGACTTGACAAGTCGTATCATCCGCAAGGTAAACAAACTTCTTGATAGGAAGAGAATGATAATTGTGAAGCCACTGCGATTGGTATATCATCTTTCCAGTGGCACCTAAATCAACAATGAATAGAGAACCATCATCAACATGAAGTACCTTTTCTGGAGAGATATCATGATGGACGAAATTGAGCTCCTGATGAGTATGATCATCATCAGTTGTAGTTTGTTGAACAATATAAGCTCGAGAACGTTCTTCATCATATCTACGTTTATAACAACGACGAGATGGATGATCTGTATGTGCACAATAATCACAAGGAGGAAAACTTTTGGATGAGCGAGGTTGCTTTGTAGTAACTCCATGCTCCTCATCATATTGACGTGCCCAGAAATCAGAAGCCACATGGCCTTTCTTATCACAATAAGAACAATGTTTGTTAGGATAAGCAAGACAAGAAGATTTACTACCTTGATTAGGGCATCCACCCTGCTGAAAACGTGAAGCGGGACGCTTGTGAGCAATAAAAGTAGCATCAAAATCCCTTTGTTCACGAGGGACCAAAACAACATCAGATTTTTCCAAATGATGCTCATGACATTGAGAATATTCAATAAGAGATATACATGCTTTGTCAAAGTGGATATCATCCTTGTTAGACAAAATAGTGATGATATTGTCATATAAAGGATCTTTGATGGTATGAAGAAGTTAACAATCTGATTTTTAGCAACAGGAGCGCTGGCAACACCAAGCTGATTGATAATGTCTTTAAAAGCCTCGATATGAGAGTGCATAGAAGTACCAACCTTATATTAAATATTCTTCAAACAAGTTTGGAGATATAAAATTTCGGTGACCGATTTCTTCTCAAACGTTGAGATAAGATACTCCCAAATAGCATGAGAGGTTTCTAGATGAAAGACATCCAACATAAGTGAGTTAGGAAGTGCAGACAATATATAACGACGAGCTGCTTTGTCACGACGAATCCAATCAGTATGATCAATTTTCCATTGTTCAAATAATGGAACATCAGTAATCACAGAATTGTTATTCATCACATCAATAGGTTGAACTGGGCAAGACAGGTCGCCCAAAACAATATCAAATAATTCGTCACCTTCAAGAATTAGCATCATCTTTGCTTTCCACCCAGGAAAGCCTTGTCCTTGGAAGAAGGGAACCGAACGTTGGCCAGACGGATATCCGTTAATAATTACGCAATTGGCCATGCCTGTATGTCGAGAGAAAACAAATAAGATGAGATCGCAGAATTATTTCGGTCGAGCAAGAACGTGAACGATAATAAAACATCGCTAAAATTAGCAAGATGTTTGCTTGTCGTAATCAACATCATTAACGAAGACGAGAAATTAACAAATTGTAATTGGGGATTAACGAACTTTAATTAGAATTATAGTTTTAAATAAAGAATCGCAGATTCGAGCAGAATTGCTATCTTGAATCCTGAACTGTCATAACTTTTGATCCAGAACTCCAATTGACAAGCGGTTTTGACAGGATTCGAGAGCACGACTAATTTGAACAAGTTCATGTATCAAATCATCACTTGTGCAAAGAATTCAATCAAGTATAAAAAATGAAACAACTTATCTTCCTTGTTGTTGCTACACATCCATAGCTCTGATACCATGTTGAGAGAGAGAGAGAGTACGAGAGAGATACACAAGACATGCTCCCAAAGAATGATTCATATTGATGTAGAGTTAGTATATATAGGTGAGACCCAAGTCAAGTGAGAGATGATATATATAGTTGTAACAGTGGATGCGGCCTGTGACACGTCCCATGACACTTGGGACAAATTAGATACCTTATTTGGTGCACAGTCAAAGTCGTCTAAGTATGGTCTATTGATTGAATTTTTTCGACTTGATATGAAGCCTCATACATCCCTGGTATCCCATTTGAACTACATGAAAAGGCTGCTTACTCAACTTGCAGGAATAAAGCTAAAAATGGATGAAGATGTTTGTATTGATGTCTTGTTAAAAAGTCTGCCTCCTGCCTATGATAAAGTATCAACCACTCTAACCAATATGCCTGATCCTCAACTTGTTGATATTAAAGCCTCTCTGCTAGAGGAAGAAAAGAAACTTAAAAGCAAAGAAGAGCCTAGCACTTCAAAGGATGAACAAATGTTATATGTAAACAACACATACAAAGGTAAAAAGGAACCGCTCTTTTGTGACTTCTGCAAAAGGACCGGACACACTGAGAAGTTCTGTCATGCTAGGAAAAGGTCCCAAAAGGCCTATCTTGCAGCTGTGAAAGAAGAAGAAGACCATGGACCAAAAGATGAAGATGAAGACCACCACGATCGGAAGGACAAGACTCATCAGTCCTTCTACTCTCATTACTCTGATAGACTATTTTAAAAGCCTTGTATTTCCTTGCCCTAATGCTTCTTGCCATAAGCTTTGTAAACTCCTCATGTAACTTGGCACTATAGTCCCTATACACTTTGTGAGGCCCCTGTTACAGCCTCTGGATGTCCATCATGTTTTGGTGCCCACACTTTGCAGGTGGTTCTCATTATAGCCTCTACACACTTTGCGCCTTTCTAGTTGTGATTGAGGAGGGGTGTTGAGATTTAGCAATCACACTCACTAACAGCCTCTTTGTATGGAGCTTCAGGGCCAAGGACATGCAGGCTTACCTATCCAATATGCACAGTGGTGCCTACTGTAGTTTCCTACTTTCCTATAAAGCATTGTACTTGCTTCCTTTTCTTAATGCAATGATAGTAATCTTTTCTTATCAGTAAAGTGTCAGTGTCATTGTCCACATACACAAGATTGTGTTTATGAGTCCAAGTCTCAATCTTGGAACCTAATTCACTTGTGTAATAAACAGTGTCTTTGTCTTCTCCATCATGAGTTTACTCTTCTTCTTTCATCCACCATAACTAACTGCCATGTCCAAGATCCGGCTCATTCGACAAATGTGACACATGTATTTGAACACTTTCAAGTACAAAACATAAAGTTTCACTCCATAGTATGCGTTTCCCGGTGGTGTCAATTTATGTACTATGCCTAAAGGTATCCTATTCAACAAAAATAAAATATAGTTTGAATTGCTTCTATGCAAGAACAACATGTATGTGCTTTTTATTCAATAATACATGAGTAGCTTTGACAATGCTCTAACTTTTCCATTTTACTACACCATTTTTGTTAAGTGTAAATGTCTATCTTTTGCTACCATATTGTTAAAAGTAAGAAGTAAACTCCTTCAATATATATTCTCCCCTTGATTGGAATATATGGTCATAATAACTTGACTTGTCTCCTATCCAAATTGGCTCTAAACATCTTAAGCTTTTCAAATACTTCAAAATTTTCCCTCAAGAAGTAACCCAAATTTCATGTTCAAAAAAATCAATGAAAAAAATATAGTAGTGCTAGATTGTGATGTTTTCCAAACGTCTAAATGCATAAGCTCAAATATTCTACAAGCTCCCTTACCTTCATGTAGAAATGGTTTACATGTTTACATAGAAATCTGCCAAGTATCATATACAAACAAAGATGCTGTGGCCTTACACTTTTAAATACTTATCACAACACCTCAGATGGAAAAGATTTGCAAATATCCTCAAAAACTCGTACATCTAATCCATTTACACATCTATTGGGGGTAAAGGCACATATGCCTAGCCACCCATGTATTAGTTACACTAACAGTACTTGCACCGTGTATTAATTACCTGCACACTTGTACATTGTAGGTGGAAAATGCCCATCATTGTCACTTTATTCTTTATTCATTCAGTGGCATTTGAATGAATGGAAGGCCCATCACACGTTGTGAGTATTGGAGTTTTCACATCTTATGGCTCTATCTCTTGCTCTTGCTCCTTCCACCATAACTCATACTTTCACTCCATGCTTCCACTTTAGGTCTCACTCTTGCAATCGGTATCAAAGCCATCACATTGGCAGCTCAATCTGATCTTGCTTGAGCTTGTGGAGAATACATATAGTTCATAGATGTCATTGTCAACAATAACCTCACAATTTGAGGTTTATATTGACCATCCATCTCCAACATTGCTTACGACCTCTTTAGCCTTGATCTAGGACCTTATTAGAAGTCATTCATCATTTTTTTGAGCCCTACTATAGGTAGCAAAGGTACTAGCAATATCATGCTAGTTTTTGCCTATTTTCAAGCTGATTGGGAAACCAATACTTCTATAGTATCCCCTTCCCATTGGTAGCATTGATCCTTTGTATTTCTTTAGCACTTGCCATTAAGTTTGAGATCATATCTTAGCTCCATCGATTGGGAGTAATAGTCAACAAGCTATGAGAAATAGGATAGGTCCTTGCCCTCATGCTTCATGCTCATTGGTGATGGTCATATGATGCCTATTCATGCCTATTTGATGCTTGATCATCTAGGAATTCTATGCCAATGTATTGTAATGCTATGGGATTGATTTGAGCACTCATTTTCTCATTTTTATAGAGGTTTTTTATTGTTGTAATAAGAAAGGCTGAATGCTTTTTTATTAGGGACTATGCTCTATTGGCAAAGAGCTTGAGCGACGCATCCCTCTCATTTTCCATTCTCTTTGAACCAAGTGCGGCATGGTATGCCTATTGCTATTGGATGCTTCTCGAGTACTTTGCATGGTACATTGAGGTATACCATTGATATTACATGCGTAGTTATGCTCTTTTCATGCTCATGAGCTCATATTGGGAGCTTTACCTCTTGACATTACTTGTCATTGATTGTTATATATGGTCATCTGATGCTACAATAAGAATTTTGCAAGTTACTTGTGTCCGATGCTCCCAGATATATGCTACTTGGATCTTGAATGCATGGATGTCTTCCACATGATGTTTTGATCTTTATTTGCTCATCTAGCATTTGAATTTTGTTCCAATGAGAAGCTGCTAGTTGACTGATGCCAGGAGGCATATTCCACGATGGATTTCGTGAATTTTTTCGGTGGATTTTGTAAAATTTTATTACCAGGGCTCATACACAAGGTGGATTCTTTGTGTGAAAAGTCAATGGGGATGCCTATCCTTTTCCGGCGTTTTGTTAATTTAATGTGTAAGTGGGTGATTCCATAGCGGGTGATTCTGCAAAATACATATTTAAATTAATAAACGTTTATGAGTTTAGAGTGTGCACTCATAATAAATTAAGGTTAGGATTGAGTTCTAACCAAGCTGAAGACTGCTAGGTATTCTAACAATTGTGAATGCTTCAGTTGATGTGTAGAGCAAGCAGTGGTGGCATTTGGAAGCATTGGAGGATAGCATGTATTCAAATTATCATCAATTTTTGATGGGTGCGTATCTTAGGTATGGCACCCATATTTTGACTCGCTTATTTATTAAAGCGCTTGATATTTATTTATTACTTTTCTATGCACATGGGCGCACGATTTAAATATTTGTATTGGACATTGTATTTGGGTACCGCCTGACTCCTTGGGTACCCAATAGCTTTAATTCTTTAGTAACACAAAAGCAAACACAAAAGCTAAAGCGTACTAATTGTAAATTGGGCTATTTTTTTAGCTTGAAGATCAATAATATATAAAATACATGCTTTGTGGAGCACTCACACAAGGCATGGGGGAAGATTGTACCCAATTAGTCTCTTGGTTCATGTCGTGCAAGCTTTCTTCCTTGTTTTTTGTGCAAAAGTAGAGTTTTTTTGTTCTTAAGGACCTTTTGACGCTCACTACGCGCGCATATGGCGTCCGATTTGTACACTAGTGGTATCAGAGCGAAGCTGAGATCGAGAGCTTTGAATCGCTTACCATCTCCTGCGAAGGCAGAGCTTCTGGAACGATCGAGCTCTACAGTCAGTCTTGTGGCAAATGGTTGATACGAGCGTGTTCCTGGCAGTCAAGAACCCCCTGCTGTACACTCAGATTGTGAGGGACTGGCCTCTGCAGGTGGAGGACCACACGGAAAGATTCTTTATCAAGTCATCGGTTTCTTCTCAACAGACAAGAAATTTCCTTCATAGCTCATAAAGCTTCAAAGTTAAGCTTGCAAGGCTTAAAGAGAAGCTTATTAAAAGCTTCAAAATTCATTTTAACCCGTCGGCAAAATGGGCGAAAACATACTCATGTCCTTAAAAGCATGTACTGCCCGTCGCCAAAATTCATATTAAAAGCATGTACTGCCCGTCGCCAAAATGGGCGAAAACATACTCATGTCCTTAAAATCCATGATTAGTTAGAAAGACTAAAAACTCTAAGTCACCAAGGTTCTAAAGAAAAAAATAAGCTTCAATCTCCAACAACTACTATAGAGGCAGTTCCTATTCGACAACACACAAATCTACTTACTACTCTCTGGAAGCCCCTGTTCACACCTGTGAATTGACAGAATCAGATTCCAGCAAATAATTGGCAACACGCAGTTCATACGCAAAATTATTTTCTTCGAAGACGACTGTGACATCGAAGTTCGCAATTGTAAAGGAAAAATACTACAAAATCCAAAGTTATATATATATATATATATATATATATATATATATATATATATATATATATATATATATAAGCCTTGTAAACCCGCCTTTGAGCTACGCTCATCCCGCTAACAAGGTTTCGAGTGTGTGAGGTCTTTTGGAATTTTGCAGGATGACTGAACAAACCATGGAAGATTTTATGGCTGAAGGTGATCTACTTGAACCAACAATGGAGCAAAAATTGGATTTGATTATGATGCAACTTCAAGAAGAACGAAGAGCACGATAAACTTTACAAGCTCAATTAGCCAATCTGCAACGATCTACCGCTGACCAAGATGGGCCGCAACCTGAAGATCTTATACGACGTACTATCGATGCAACACTTAAAGCTCAATCTATTCGGAAAGAAACAAAGATAAATAAAAGAAACTTCAAATTTTGTACTTTCAATGGATCATGCGATGGAAAGACTGTACTTGCTTTTATAAGTTAGTTTGATTATTATTTCCATGAAGAATCATATGCTGAGAAAGACAAAACTAAATGTGTCACTAACCATTTAGTTGACCGAGCATCCTTATGGTGGACTATTGTCCGCAAAAGCGTTGATTGTCCCACTACCTAGGAGACTTTCCAAAATTTTTTTTTGCAGAATTTTCTTCCACCTCAATTCCACGAAAAAGCAATCAAACAATGGGATCTTCTACAACAAAGGGATCACGAACCTATTTCACAATATATTAAGCATTTCTGGAATGCTCTATTGCAACTACGAATGCTTGAAGATGTACCTGAGGCAACTCATAAACACAAGTTTATGTCTGGCCTACTTGGATATTTTTATGCTGAGGTCAATATGTTCAAGCCAACAACCCTTGAAGATGCAATTTCCTTGGCCCATGACATTGAAGACAAAATTCGTGGACGAGATAAGTGACCACAACAATTTCCAACTAATGGTAACTTTGGTTCCAAACAATTCAATTCAAATTTTCAAAGATTCAATCAAAGTCGTTTTCTTCCATCTTCATTCCGTAAATCTTGGGCACGACCACCTGCCTTGTCATCAAACACAAATCCAAATCCTAAGCCATCTCTTCAATCCAATCCCAACATTCCTAAACTTCATGCCATTACCAATAATGTATCCAAAGCAAAACCCATAGTTTGTTACAAATGTCATCAACCTGGACATCTAGCAGCAGCCAATTGTCAATCCAAAAAGCCATCTATTCATATCAATTATCTGGGAGCAATAGAAGATGAAGAACTTTGATACTTTGCCATGTATGCCAACTCCCTATTCCTTATTAACAATGAAATGTTTTGTGCATGGTAAAGAAAAGACTATTTTACATGATGATGGGAGCACACACAACTTTATTTCTGCAAAATTGGTCAAAGAATTGAATTTACATACTATTTCTACACATTATCGCATCAAGGCTGCATTCCTAGGCACGAGATATAATGGAACACAAGAGGTGCATAATTTAGAAATTAAAATTGGTGATTATACTGAACGAAGAAATTTCTTAGTTGTACCTTTGCAGTCTAGTGACATTATCTTAGGAATGCCTTTGCGCCATCAATAGAATCCTGATATAGATTATTCTACACATTTAATAAAAAATTATTTTCAGGGAAACCAAATCACACTGCATGGTATGCACACTTCCAATAATTTTCCATTGCTTACTCATACTCAGGCTAAACGTGCATTAGGTAAAAGTAGAAAATCCTATTTAATATGGATGAATAAAATTCAAGCTAAAGAAAACTAGATGCATCCTAGGCATGCACAATTTCTTTCCCAATTCCAAGATTGTTTTGCTGCTGATTTACCACTTGGATTACCACCTGTAGGTCCTGAAGATCATAAGATAGATTTAATTCTTGGATCATAACCACCATGTAAAGCACCATATAGACATAACCAAATTGAACAGAAAGAAATTAAAAACCAAATAGACGAATTACTTAACAGAGGATTAATTAGACCTAGTAGTTCTCCATTTGGTGCACCTGTCTTATTAGTGAAGAAGAAAAATAATACCTATCGCATGTGCATTGATTATCATGTCCTAAATAAAATTACTGTTAAGAATAGATACCCAATTCCTAGGGTAGATGATCTTATGGACAAGCTACAAGGATATGCCATATTCAGTAAGATAGATCTTAAATTTGGATATCATCAAGTAAGATTGGACAAATTTGATATATTCAAAACTACATTTAGAACACAATTTGGACACTATGAATTCCTGGTTATGCCTGTCGGTTTAACTAATGCACCAGTCACATTCAGTCGTATGATGAATTGCATATTTTTGAAATATCAGCATTGTGTCATTGTTTTCTTTGATAACATATTAGTTTTCAGTAAAAATGAGAATGAGCATTATGAACATTTATCTTTAGTTTTTAAATTATTAAAAGACAATCAATTATATGCTAATCCAAAAAAGAGTGATTTTTTCCAAAAAAAACTTGAATATTTAGGACATATTATTTCATCAGAAGGTATTAAAGTCGACCCTAAAAAAATAGAAGCAATTTCCAATTGGCCGATACCCAGAAATGTGCATGAATTACATTCTTTCCTAGGTCTTGCTAACTTTTACAGAAAATTTATGAGGAATTTCTCATTACTTGCATTACCTTTGACAAAACTCTTAAAGAAGGGTATCGTGTATAATTGGTCTGACAATCAACAAAAGTCCTTTGATTTGCTTAAACATGCTTTAACTCATGCTCCTGTATTACAATTACCTGACTTCAATAGACCATTTTTCTTAGTAGTTATTGATGCTAGTGGATCTGGAATAGCAGCAATCCTTATGCAAGATTCTCATCCCATAGCCTACTCTAGCTGCAATCTCAAACCAACTAAACTTAAATATTCTACCTATGATAAGGAATTGTTAGCCGTAGTACAAGCCTTACATCAATGGAAACATTATTTAATGGGATCTGAATTCATGGTCACAAAACTGACCACAAAGCATTAGACATCTCCTTAGTCAACCACAAATATCTAACCGGCACATTAAATGGGCTGCTTTTATTCAAAGTTTTCATCCCCTTATACAATATCAACCTGGAAAAGAGAATGTTGTTGCTGATGCTTTGAGTAGAAGACTGACAATTCAAAATATTTCTGTGATTTCATTTGATTTCCTTATCCCTATGAAAGATACTTATCACCAAGATCCTACTTTTCAAGCTGATTGGAATAAACTAGTTGCAAATAATTAGATTCATATTGATTCATTGTCTTACACTAATGGATTTATATTTTATGAAAAAATATTATGTGTGATTGTTCCATTTCGATCATTTGTTTTACATGAAATTCATTGTCCCCCATATCAAGGTCATAGAGGAATTATATCTACTTTGCGTACATTGATTGAAGATTTTTATTGGCCACACATGGACATTGATGTATCTAATTTTGTATTTGAATGCCTAATTTGTCAACGAGTAAAAAGACACCATGGTAAACAATATGGTTTACTAATGCCATTATCCATTCCATCACGACCATGGGAACAGATCTCAATGGATTTTATCACTGGTCTACCTAACACTAAAACTAATCATGATATGATTTGGACTATTATAGATAGGTTTAGCAAACAAGCATATTTTATTCCATGCAAGAAAACCTTAACTGCATCTCAAGCTGCTCAATTGTTTTTGAAAACTGTTTTTACTAACCATGGTTTACCAAAAGTCATTATTTCTGATCGTGATTCTAGATTCTGCAATAATTTTTGGATTATTTTGTTTGCTAACTTAGGAACAAAGATTGATTTTTCATCTGCATTTCATCCTGAAACAAATGGTCAAACAGAAGCTACTAATAGTACCATTCTAGATCTTTTACGTGCCTACACAATTTCAAAACCACACACATGGGATACATAACTACATTTACTTCAGTTTGCATATAATAACACACCACATACAGCTACAAAGAAAGCACCATTTGAAATTATTTATGGATATTGATTGCCTACACATGTTACATCATTATCAAACAAAATTCAAACTGCTGATGATATTGCTAACATACATGCTACTATTTTTTATGAAGTTAAAGCTATGATTGCCAAAGCCCAGCAATCATACACAAAACAAGCAAACAAGAAAAGAAAAGCTATGAGTTTTAAATTTGATGATTATGTTTGGTTAGGAATTGAAAAATGAAGATTACAAAGTGTAGATAAACACCCCGTTGTCAAATTAGCACCTAGATTTTATGGACCATTCAAGATCATACACAAAATCAATGACAATGCATTTAAACTAGAATTACCACAACATTAGAAAATCCACAACACCTTCCATATCAGTTTATTACGACCTTTTAGAGGACAACTACCTGTACACCCTGTCTATGAAAACCCTCCTTTGCTAGACGAAGGAACTAAAATTCTTGAGCCTGAAAATATTATAGATACTGACTTTATGACCACTAGAACTGGCCGTAGATATTCTAGATTTTTGGTTAAGTTTAAAAATTATCATGTTAAAGAGGCCCAATGGATGCATGCTAGAGACCTAAGTGCTTTTCCCACACTGTTAGCTCCACATTGAGCTAATAGCAATTGAGGACAATTGCTATCCCACCCTGGGGGTATGATGCCAGGAGGTATATTCCACGATGGATTCCGTGAGGTTTTGCGGTGGATTCTACCAACTGGAGCCAACAACCAACAGTTCAAACAGGAGCACTGAATCAGAACCAGAACAGAGACCCCTCTGTACCAGCCCAACCCATTTATGCAGTGATTACAAAGACTCCTCAAAACCCTCCTGCCAGTATGTCCGGAGGAGAAAGCTTGAAGGATTATTTATCCAACTCAGTTGCAAACATCAAAAAGGAGTTGATGGATGTGATTACAGAACAACTACAGACGCTGAAAGTGAATACCGCTAGCATATCCAACGTTGCAGGAGCAGGAAGAGATGTGATGCGATCAAATACTTGGTGTGGTAAGTGTCATCAAGCAGGCCATTTAGCCACTGAATGTACACGAAAACCAACCATTCCTGGGGCCTTCTGTTCCTACTGTTTGCGGAAGAATCATCCAGAGGACATTTGCTCCCTGAAGGAGATGCATGATAGGAGAAGAAAGGAAGAAGACGCAAGATTCAACCTGCTGGAATCCAAAATGACAACACAAGATATTGGACCCAAGCCTAGAGAGTTTGGTCCTAATTTCGGACCCAGAAGATTTCCTTCCCAAAGTTACAGAGGAAGACAGTCTGGCGGTGGTCAGAGATCAGAAGTGGAGTGTTACAGATGCGGAGAAAAGGGACACATCTCACCAAATTGTCTAAATCCTCGAAGGTCAGTGGATTACAAGCCCTTATGCAGTCGATGCAAAGGATAAGGCCACACTGCAAAAGACTGTCCAAGCCCAGCCCCAGTGAAAAATAGTGCTACTGATAGTCCGTCCAAGGCCCAAGAGCCTACCTCCAATTTGGTAGAATTGGAAGTTGCTGCCATCACGCGTGCAAAGCAGAAGGAACCACCTATCCAGAAAGAAAATAACCCTCCTGCCAGAACAGTGAAGTTCAATCTTCCACTAGAAGAACAGAATAGAATAGAGCCTAACAGTGCCGTACAGAGCACTACAGTGCCACAGAGAGTTACAGAGACAGTTACAGAGACAGGACCAGAGGTCCAGGATATAGAAGAGGAGGAAGTGCCACAAGTGGCAGAAGAAGTTCCTGTAATTCCTCTGATGGAAGAAAGAGGGAAAATGAAAATGGGTGTTGCCCCATTCCCTAATCGGTTAGAGAAGCCAGTGGATCCTATTAAGGAATACGATCTGGTCAGGGATCTAGATACCTTTAAACCAAACCTCACATTCCGACAATTATTGATGTTGTCTCCCAGTTGCCGGAAAAGATTCAAAAGTATACTGACAAAAAGACGTGGTTTAAGGATTGCTCCCTCAACAGTAACAAAGTCCAACAAGGCTCCAGAGCCTGTAAAAGAAGTGGATGTGGCTAACGCTTTCCTAGATCCAGTACTCCAAAGACTGGCGTATGGATAGAAGGCTGCTTTATTGCAAATGCACTAATTGATGGAGGTTCATCAGTGAACATTATGACGGATGTTACAATGAAGGATCTAGGCTTACAGGGTGTGCAACCAACCCAATGGCTCATCAGACTGGCGGATCAGAGTAGAATCAAGCCTTTGGGCATTCTTCCATATGTGAAGACTACAGTGGCTGGAAAAGATTATTGGCTAACCTATTTGGTGGTGAAGCCAAACTCTTATGGTACATCCTATCCCCTGTTATTGGGCAGACCATGGCTTTTTGAAGCCAGAGCAAGGACGGATTGGTTCAAAGGAACCTTGACCTTGGGCAGAGGACCCAACAAAGTGGTGCTGAAACTGTATGGTTCTCAAAAAGGACATGGATCCACCTCCTTGGAATTATCTTCTGACTCCCCTAATGAGGTTACGGATGGAACATCAGCAGACGAAGATGCTGTAAAACAGATCCTTCCCAAGAAAACAGTGGCACATTCCTTAACAGTGGAAACTGTAAGCCGACTTCCAAAAGATGCAAAGCCATTATCAATGGGTGAATACTTCCTGCCTGAACCAGAAATGACTTCGGAAATCACTTCTGACAGTGAGATAGAAGCATGGATGTACTGCTCTCCCTGTTACATGGTCACAGCAGAAGCAGAAGCAGAGACAGAGGCAGAAGAGGAACCAGAGAATCTGTTCTTCTGTCACAGAGACAGAGACAGAATCAGAGACAGAAGCAGAAGCAGAAGCAGAAACAGAAGCAGACGCAGAGACAGAGATAGAGACAGAAGAGGATGAATATGATATGGACGAAGAAGATTATGAAAGTGTGCCAGAAGAGTCTATCCCACCAGAAGAGGATACATTTAAGGAAGAAGTTCCAGAAGCATCAGAAGCCGATGAGCTCATGCTATGGGACAGAATGGCGATGGTACCATTTGGTCTAGTAAATGGATCATCTTATATGCAAAACCTTTATAAGAAATGGATTAAGAAGAACAAGCCGTCTTTTAGCAATGGCTCATGCCGTCCTAACCCATCCTTGCCAAAGAAAGATGATGATGATGCACCGTGCCAACAAGCACCAGTCCGACAAACCCAACAGAAATTAGAGGGTCCCTGCTATGTAACGTTCCTGGATGTGTCATCTTCAGAAGAGGAGTCTTCAAGTCAAGAGGTAATTAATTTTGAAACCAAACCCGAAACAGCTCTAATCCCATTCCAACGTCTTAAGGAGCAACCTAAGTCTCCACCAAAAGAAGAAGTGAGTTCTAGTGGGACATCAGACGAGGACACCACTCCCTTGAAGGAGTCGGATCTCTACCCAGAAGCAGTCCGCGGGACCTTCATTCGTGAAGTAGAAGGTGAAAGGCAGTTAACCTTTGTGGATTCAGAAGGCACTGAACGCCACTTGAAGGTGGGTAGCAGTCTCCCAGAAGAGGAATTGTTAACCTTGTACAACTTGTTGAAAGAAAATTTGGACGTGTTTGCATGGTCTTACAAAGACCTAAAGGGGATTGATCCCACAATATGTCAACATCATATTGACTTGGAGCCTGATGCCAAGCCAGTACGGCAACGACAGAGGCGAATGAACTCGAATTATTCCACATTGGTGAAAGCGGAGCTGTTGAAGCTTCTAGAAGCCGAGTTCATCTATCCAGTGGCAAACAGTGAATGGGTTTCACCCATCGTGGTTGTACCCAAGAAGAATGGAAAATTGCGAATATGTGTGGATTTCCGAAAGCTTAATTCCAAGACGAAGAAGGATCATTTTCCAATCCCTTTCACAGACCAACTGTTGGATACAGTGGTCGGACATGAGCTTTATTCCCTTCTGGATGGATTCAGTGGATACAACCAAGTCCAAATCGCAGAAGAAGACCAATCCAAAACAACCTTCACCACAGAATGGGGGACCTACGCTTACCGAGTGATGCCATTTGGGCTCTGCAATGCCCCTGCTACTTTCCAACGAGTCATGATGGTTGCATTTCAAAATCATCTACATGACTTTATTGAAGTATATTTGGATGACTTCTGTGTCTACAGTTTGATCAGTGAACACTGGGACCACCTGGAACAATGCTTTGACCGATGCCGGGAGTATGGGATTTCCCTCAACCCCGACAAATGCATCTTTGGGGTTTCTTCTGGAGTCCTGTTGGGCCACATTGTCTCTGCACAAGGGATATCAACAGACCCTGCAAAGATCGAAAAGATTGCAGCTCTGGCAGCACCCACCAACCTCAAACAGTTGAGGGGATTCCTAGGCCATGTGGGTTACTACAGAAGGTTCATAGCCCATTTTGCGACAAAGGCAACTTCCTTGCACAAGCTTCTGAGGAAAGATGCTGAGTTTACTTGGACGGACGAATGTGACAAAGCCTTCCACACTTTGAAGCAGTGTCCGATAGAGGCACCCATTCTGCAACCTCCTGATTGGACGAAAGAGTTTCACGTACACACTGATGCATCAATTGACGGCTTAGGTGCTGTCCTCTACCAAAAGGGTTCCTCGAAGTTGGATCAACCGATCTATTATGCAAGCCGAAAAGTCACTGATAGGGAACGGAACTATACAGTGACAGAGCTGGAGTGCTTGGCAATGGTGTTTGCCCTGGAGAAGTTTCGCCATTATCTCCTATCTACCCACTTTAAATTTTATGTGGATCATGAGGCCCTGTCCTTCTTGATGAACAAAGCAGATGTGAAAGGACGAATGATGAGATGGCTCCTTTTATTCCAGGAGTTCGACTTTGAGGTGATTACTAAGCCTGGTCGTTCTCATGTTCTGGCTGATCATCTGTCGCGTATCCCACAAACTGCAGACGAGGAGCAGGATGATCCAGACCTCCCTGATGCTTCCCTATTCTTGGTGGAAACTGTAACTCCCTAGTATGCAGACATTGCCAATCTGTTGGCAACCCAACAGTACCCTCCTGGTATTTCTAGTCGGGAAAGGAAGAAGCTCATGCTAGAATCAGCCCCCTACACCCTGCTAGGCGGTGCACTGTACAAGAAAGGCAAAGATGAAGTGCTCAGAAGATGTGTTGCAGGGGATGAGATTGGGATTGTTCTGAAGGCTTGCCACGACGAGCCATGTGGAGGTCACTTTGCAGGAGAAGCTACAGCCAGGAAGGCTCTGCTAGCAGGATATTGGTGGCCTACCATCCACAAAGATTCCTATGATTACTGTAAAAGATGTGATGCTTGTTAAAGAATGGGGAAACCCACCAAGACAAGTGCCATGCCATTGCAACCTATCCTTCCGTTAAAGCCGTTTGAGAAGTGGGGCATTGACTTCGTAGGTCCAATCGATCCTCCTACCAGAAGGAAACAGAACAGATACATCCTCGTATGTACAGATTATGTTACAAAGTGGTGCGAAGCTAAAGTCCTTAAGCGGGACGATGGTAACAACGTGGCCCTGTCCATGTACGAGAATATCATCACCCGTTTTGGCAGTCCCTTAGAGCTGGTAAGTGATAGAGGTACTCATTTCCTCAACAAAGTCATGGAAGAGTTGACAGAGTTGTATAAGATCCGCCATCGCAAGTCCACTCCTTATTACCCCAGAGCCAACGGCCAAGTCGAAGTCACCAATCGCATCCTCTGCTCGATTCTGACAAGAACAATTGCTGCACATCGTTGTGATTGGGATGATCAACTTACAGAGGCCCTCTGGGCGTACAGAACCTCCCATAAAGCAGCAACGGGACAGACACCTTTCCAGCTGGTGTATGGTACAGAAGCAGTTTTTCATGTTGAATTGGAACTACCCTCTTTGAGAGTGGCTATCAAAGAGCGTTTGGGGGATGATGATTCACTGCAACGCCGTCTCCTGCACTTGGAATGTTTGGACGAAATTCGCAGGATGGCTCTACAGTGCATGGAAGCCACGCAAGCTCGACGCAAGGCTTACCATGACAGTTTCATCAAGCACAAGGAGTTCAAAGAAGGTGATTTGGTCCTAGCCTATGATTCACGATTTGGCAAGTTTCCTGGCAAGCTTCAACAGCGGTGGATGGGCCCCTATAAGGTACTTGTAGTCAACCCTAATGGTTCTGTTCAAGTACAGACCCTGGATGCCTCTCATGATCCCTTTCTGATCAATGGATATCGCCTGAATAAGTACTTCCCTCCTTGGGGATCTTGACAATTACAGACACTTGATCTTTTCCCTCGTTGGCGCGGCACTGTACTTCTTATGATGCTACTTCTGATAGCCGTTCTTCAATCATTCCTGATGAAGTGGATGCAACCCTCTGTCCCCTCAAGCCCCCCTTCTAGCCTTGATCTCTTATCCTCTATTTTCCATCAGCGACAGTGGCGAGGTTGGTCTTGACACATGGTTTTTCTACCATTCCCTTGCTCATTTTGCAGAAAGAAAGAAAAAGAGAAAAGAAAAAAAAACAAAACATATCGGTCATGGGAAAAAAGGACTTAGGTCCCTGTCATGCCGACCTGTTCTTCGAGAAAAGGTGGAAGCGCCCTCGGGAATAGGGGAAGATAAGAAAAAAAAACCAAAGAAGAAAAAGAAAAAAAAAAACAAAAAAAAAAAACAAATCTGTTATGAGAGAAAAGGAAGCAATTCCCTGTCATAGCATGCCTCGTTCCAAGAAAAGGTGGTAAACACCCTTGGGCGAGAAGCTGGCTGTGGAAAAGGTGGTAATACCCAGCAGTCCAGAAAGCGGATTCATTGATTGATATCCCTCGGATCCAATTCCGAAGCTACCTCCCTTGGTACGTTGTGTCCTGGGTCTCTTTGCAAAGTGACTACCTGTCCTCTAGCAAACGACATATTCCTATCCAACACAATGTTCGATTTGATGGCTACCTCCCTGGGTACGCCTCTTCAACAACTGATGACGCGATCTTCATCAACAACCCCTTGAGTGATGTGAGCTTTCATCCTAACCGGATGGGGAAGTGAGTATGGTTGCCCTTTGTATCTATTAACAAAGAGTGAGATAGAGGGTGGGGCGAGAGACCAGTCTTTTCCCTTCAAATTAAATGAGAGGTGAGAAGTGTGAATGAAGTGTTGCACGCATGGGATGGGCCTCTCAATGCACAAAGCACAATTTGTTTCTGTGCACTGCACCATAAGGCTCCCTGGCCTTCATTCTCGCACCGTATGCCGGCACAGGGCGGGATGCACTGTTGCACCATCAACTGCGCACAAGGCATACACCCTTTGCACAAGTGATTGTGAGGATTACATCAATGGGTTTCAGGAAAAGGCTGCCCTCCTGTATCTATCCACAGAGCGTGAGACAGAGGGTGGGTTGAGTGTGACTGGAGTTTCTTTAATCAATTACCGAGAGGCGAGATTGAGGGACGTTACGACACTTGGAGTCAGGTATGTTCCCGTTTCCCTATGCACCCACGGGATGGGTCTTTACCGTCATCACAAGATACAGCACCCTGTTCTGTACACTGCACTGTAAGGCTCCCTTGCCTTCCTCCTTGCACTTATGCCAGACGGATTGGATGCACTACTGCACCATCAACTGTGCACCTTGGCATACTCCTTCTGCACCATTTCTCCCTTGTCGATTCCTCAACCGGGTATGAGATATGGGTTTTAATCATTCTTCCTCGAGTGATATTAGTCATGGGGCGAGTGACTATTCTTTCATTCCAATTGAGTGACTGTGAGTTGAGTGCAATATCCCTCATCATCGACGAATTTCCTGCGATTCCTTTCATCATCTACCTCCTTGGGTGCTGCTGCGTGGTCCCTGCCATGACGAACGTGTGCCGAGAAGATGCCTTGGTCCCTCCAGCGCCGACAACAACACTGGACGTGCCATCGACCCTCAACCTTGATTCTTGACGAAACGGGCCAAGTTTTTCTAACCCTACAACTTCTATTTCTTAGTGCCGGTCATGTTTTAAGTGTGGGGACATTAGTGGATGGTCTGTGGCGTGGTCCTAGGTCCCTGTTGCTTGGTTAACCCTATCCGTTAAGGTCTTAAGTGTGGGAACGTGTCCCTGCGTGTCTACATTGCATATCCTTTGCATATGCCTTATCTTGCTCATGCATGTATACTATGACTTGCTTTTACCCTAATGGGGTTCCTTCCCATCCACCCGGTTATGCTCCACCCACCCTTGGGGCTATTTCCTTGCTGTTTTCCTTCATTCCCTGATTTTGAGGTCCTGCCATGTGAATGCACCCTACGTTCACCAAAGTCCCAATCCAACCTTATAGCCCTGTTCCTCCCTTTGAATTGACCATTTTTCCTTTTTACCTATCTTTGTTCCGGTGCACGGTTTTTGAGTTATTAAATTTTGAAGCATTTTGCGCAATTTAGACGGTTTCCCATGTGAACGCGCTTTTCTTGCTTCGGAATCGTGATCTGATGTCATAGCCCTGACCACCACTTTTCCTCTGACATTTTTCCTTTTTATTCCGCATCATTTCGATACATGGTTTGTCCGTTATTAATTTTCCGGTTTTTCACGACTTTTTCGTGTGTATTTTTGACATCTTTCCATGTGAACCTGCCCTGTTTGCATCGGAATTCCAATTTGATTTGACAACCGTGTCCCCTGTGCCTTCCCCCATCTTTTTCCTTTTTCCTCCACCCTTTTTCGACTTCTGGATTTTTACTTATTAATTTTTAAATGAGTTTTCGGGAGTATTTTTGGAGTTTTTTACATGTGAACCCCTCCTATTTCCGTCGTAACTGCGGTTTAACGTGATAACCCTGTGCCACTCCTTTCTGCGGACATTTTTCCTTCTTATTGCATGTCATTCCGGTGAATGGTTTGTTCGATATTAATTTCCGATCCCATTTTCGGGTTTGTTTTTTGGGTTTTTCCCATGTGAACGCGTCTTATCTCAGTCGGAATTATGTTTTGAGGTGATAGGATTGTCGGGCACATCTTTCTGCACAGTTTTCCTTTTTTCTACACTTCATTCCGATGCACGGATCTTTCGATATTAATTTTTAAATTGCGTTTTTGGTTCGTTTTTTGTGTTTTTTGCACGTGACCGCCCTTTATCCCTACCGGAGCCCCCGTCCCATATTTTTCTTGTTTCCCCCCTGTCGTCCTGCCCACTTTTCGTTTTTACGATATTTCGTTTTGACATCCGGATTGGGAGTTATTAATTTTTCTTTCTTTTTACGTTTTTTCTCGCGCTCGTTTTGCGCGTGAACGCACCCTTTTTCGATTTTACGAATCTCCACGCGCCTCGGTCGTGTCCGCATAACCCGTACCGTCTTCCTCGCGCCATTTCAATCCCGTCACGGCAAATTTTTTTACCCCGCCCCCCCCATGGGCCTTCCATCCCTTACCCCCACCTGCCCATCCCATGGCCCCCCCCATGGGCACCCACCCTTTCCCTCCCACCCCTTCCCCCCCCAACTGCCACCCCTTCCCCACCCGCCCGTGAATCTCTCTCTCTCTTTCTTTCTTTCTTTCTCTCTTTCTTTCTTTCTCCTCCCTGCGACCTCCTCCTCCACCCTCCCTCCCTGCGACCTGCGACCTCCTCCTCCACCCTCCCTCCCTGCGACCACCTTCTCCTCCACCCTCCCTCCCCGGCGGCTCCCTCTTCCTCCTTCCTCGCCCTCCCCAGCGGCTCCCTCCTCCACAGCGCGCTCCCCCGCCGCCGTTCTCCTTCCCCTCGCCCTTCTTCTGCCCTCCTCCCCCCCAGTCTTCCGTCTCCTCCCTCCTTCCCCAGCCCATCGTCACCTCCCTCCCCTCCTCCCCCCGTCGACCTTCTTTCCTACCCCCCCGGTGGCGCCTTCCAGCCCCCGCCCGCCGCCCTTTCCGCCCCGCCCGCGACCTCCTCCTCCACAGCGCCCCGCCCGCGGCCTCCTCCTCCACCGTCGCCCCTCCCCGCGACTCCTCCACCCTTCCTCCCTGCGACCCCCTCCTCCACCGCCTCCTCCCTCTCTACCACCTCCTCCTTCTCCTTCCCCTCCTCCACCGCCTCCTCCCCCTCTACCACCTCCTCCTTCTCCTTCCCCTCCTCCACCGCCTCCTCCCCCTCTGCCACCTCCTCCCACCCTCTCACCTGACCCAGGTTAGCCACTAACCTTAGATTAGTTAACACTAACCTAATTGTGATTAATTACTAACCTAGCTTTAGTTAACTTAACTAGCCTTAGGTTAAAAGTTAACTTAACTAGACTTAGGTTACAGACTAACTTACCTAGACTTAGGTTAAAAACTAACTTAACTAGGGTTAGGTTAACCCTAACCTAACTGTAGTTAGTCAACTAACCTACCTGAGGTTAGTCTCTCCCCCCACTAACTAACCCTAGGTTAGTTAGTCTCACCTAGGTTAGTTAGAACTTACCTAGACTAACTTAACTAACCTAGACTGACCCCAGACTAACCTAATTGACTTAGTCTACCCTAGACTAACCCAGACTAACCTAATCAACCTTGACTCACCTGACTAGACTTAGGTAGACTGACCTGACTTATCCCACTAACCTGACTTAATTGACTTATGTTTAACTGACTTATGTGATTAATGTGATTTAGGTGACTTAATTAATCACTACATTAATTTTTCCATAAAAAAATTTCAGAAAAATTTCTAAACATTTCTTTTGCCATTTGCCAATTTTTGGAAATTCGTCTGCTGGAAATTGCCTACCCTATAATTTCTGAAAATTCCACATTTCCTAAATTTACTCCTAAAATTGCCAATAAATATAGAAAATTCATTTAAAAAATTGTAAAAAAATCCTCAAAAATTCTAAAAATTTCAAAAAAAATTCCCCTCACCTCCCTTGCTCATTTTCCATTTATTTAACCCTAAATAATCACAACTAAAAATAAAAAATAAATAAATAAAAATAACAAACCAACACAAACCAAATCAACACATCTGCTAAGGTGTTGTCATTGTTGTTTCACCAGTGTTCTTTACTTTTCCTTTACTGGAACTCTTCTGTGCGCATTCCTGCATTACATACACACCCCTTCCAGGTATTTATTTTATGTGCATTATTTATTTTTATTTTCCCCCTTAATCACAAATTAATTGTTAAAATGAACCCTTTCATTCACCCACCGTTTCCACGCGCATTCGCGCTAAACACACATATTTCTTAAATTAAAATCAACCAGCCGTTCACCTAGCACGCGCTACGTGCGCTAAAGAGGCACTTTAAATTTTAAATTAAAATCAATCAGCCGTCACATGAGCACGCGCTAGCAAAAAAGTGCTCCACATCACCTTAAATTATAATCAATGAATTGCATTTAGAGACCCAGTCGGGAATCGAAGTCCGGGAATCGCATAACTGCACCGCTTAATCTAATAATTGGTAATTAAATTTATAATAAGGAACCGTCGTTTTCTTGTTAAGGTTTATCACCTAATAAAAATTCACCCATTCCTAATAATTTATTAAAATCAACCCTTCATTAAATTAATTCCCCCCTCACTGCACTTAATTCCCCTTTTTAATGAACCGTTTCGTGGGATGGGTATGCGCAGTTCTTAGCGTTATTTTCCATGGTCCAGTCTTGGTTCATCACCGATATATTTTTTATATGTGTCGGATATGGTATGGTTTTGGTTTCCTGTCTTAGTTACGGTTACGGGTACGGTATGCAGTTTTTTTCTTTTATTGCCTGATACAGGGTTCAGGGTGTTTGTCTGATGCATCGCATGAAGGTTTCGGTCGCATTTGTCTCGAGGTCATGTCAAATTTTTTCTAGGATGTGGTTTGCTTGGGGTTAGTAGGTCGAGTCACGTTTTATTGGTTATTCTCTTATCCTTGGTTTTTGTCTGTTGCTTTGCAGGCATTCTCCTTGATTGTCTGTGTTTGTGGTGTGTGTGTAACCATCTGAATGGCGCCTTCTCATGCTCCTCCCCCTATCCAGTACGTCCCATTAGTTAGTAGGGATTACTCGTCCCTACTTACTTTTGAGCCCCTCACGAAGGCAGGACTTGCTGCTTTTGTGGCCACTCCTTTTCCATTACTTCCAGAGGATCCGTCCGTATGTGATGAGTTCCTGGCCTCTTACAGCAAGAAGACAGGAGTAGTCCAAGGCATGTCTATGACTTTGACATCTCGAGGCTTAGGGAAGGGTCTGTCTTTACCCTTCAAAGGAGAACCTTTTGTGACCACTCGTCAGCTCTTCTCTAATGACGAGATTCTCAAGCTGTTGCAGAAGCAGACAAGGGAAGTCCTTGATGTTAAGAAGGTGATCAACTCTTCAAGAGTTTCGTTTTCTATGATTACTGATCCCGTATGGAAGACGATGTGTCAGTTCCTTCAAGACAGGTTCATGCCTGCCAAAACGCCATCCCACTATTTGTCCAAAGAGCTTTTCACAGCTTCCAGGATGGTGTTGAAAGGAGTTGCTATTGATTGGAGCACATACCTCCTTACTAAAATGGATCAGCATTTTGTTAAAGTCACCACGGGTAATGTTACCAATGTTACCTACGGATCATATTTGTCTGCCTTCTTAACCTATTCAGGTTTACAGAAGACTGTACCTCCACCTCCTCCATCAGATCTAGTACCTCCTCCTCCACCTTCAGAAGAGTCAGCACCTATTGACATTGAGGATGATGATTCTCCGCCTCCCTTGGTCATACAGCGCAAACGCTTGAAGAGGGTAGCAGACAAAGCCCCTGCTGTACTTCCCTCAGTGCCTATCCCTGCTACTTCTGGCAGTGAACTCCCTGGGTATCTCACTTGCAATAATCTGTTCCGCGCACATAGAGAAGGATCCTTGGAGATCTCAGTTCCTTCCCTGAACAGTCTCGTCTCAGGAGATGCCATTCCTTTCCTTTGCAAGGATATTCAAAGTTCCATTGAGTTGTCAGTGACAGCCTGTGTTCAACAGCTGTACGCATCTTTCTATGAGGAGCTCATGCAGTCCAAAGACCAGTTGCATAAGGCAACATCTGAGTTAGCTTCTGCTAAGGATACCCTAGCTGATTTATTTAAGCAAATGGAACAGCAAACCCAACTGGTTGCCATCCAAAGTGATGAGATTTCTTCATTGAAGACCCAGTTACTAGAGGCTCAGTCACAGGTTACTAGCCTTTCAGCAGAGAAGGAGCGGATGTCCAGGGAAGCGACGGAACTCCAAGCTATCTTAGATGACAAGCTTTCAGCTTTACAGATGGCTAATGACACAGTGGCCAACCAAGCCTCCCAAATCCAGCAGTTGCAAGATCAGCTTGCAAAGTCCCGCTCTGTTCCTCCAAGCCCTCTTATTCCATTGATTCCTTCTCTTTCACAGCAGGACTTGGCTGCCCTTCAGAGACAGGCTACTTTGTGCCCTCTATTCCAAGACAAAGTGGAAAGATTGCAGTCCAGAATGGACTTGTTATGGTCTACCTTTGAACAATTTCAGGACTGTGTCTTACCAGACCATTCTTTCTTTGTCCACTACCACTTGTAGAAGTTGGTCTTCTATATGAAGCTTTCCACGATGGATTTACCTTTTCCAGAGGATGGCTGAAGTGGAGCTTGGTCTGCTGAGTTGTTGACAGAGGTAGTTAGAATGGTCTTTGAAGATTCTGTCACGCCAGACACCATGTTGATGTCATATATGTATCTCCGAGGAGATTTGTTAATTCCAGATGAGGTAGATATGGCATGGTATGTGGGGGATGTGGTCTTACAGGCTGTTTTATATATCAATCATTTGGAGTTGCGCATAGCTGATATGTTTCAGAGTTATTCCTCCAAAGTAGCTGATTGTTAGGATAATTCGTGGCATTCCATGATTGATTCGGTGGTCCTATATCAAAGACAAAACACAGCTCCTACCTTTGTCCAGAGTACTAACCAACTGAGGATGGATCTCTTAACCTATCTTTCCAAACATAATCCGTTTGATGCTACCTTCTTTGATGCCTATCATAGACGATCTCTTTTAGGACCTTCTGTTCCTACTCTCCTCTATTACCAACAAATGGCTCACCGCTATGCTATATATATTTCCCTTTGTCAAACTAATTCCACAGTAATTTTACCACTTCTTTTCCAACCTTCCAATTTCCCTCAAATTCCTATTTTCACTTACTGTTCCTTTATTGAGGATAGGGTATTTTCCCCTTCTCCACCCTGTCCTTCACCCCTCATTAATGTACCCTCCACATTTCCTATTTATCAGTTAACACAGTTCCTTAGTGATTCCTTACAAATTTCTGCCACTCCTTCTTTAACCTTTTCTTCCTTTTATGATTTTTCCTATCCTTCCCTACATCCACTTTCCCTTATTCCATTACCCTCTCCTAACACTTCCATATCTCAACCACCTCAGTTGGTTAGTGACTGTGACGGTTTTGATACTCAGATTTCCAGAAGAAGGGGATGGAGTTCGGATGATTGCCTTACAGGACCGCAAATTAATTGGCCAGTAATTCCAGGGGAATGGACAGCTTCAAGTCAAGCTTATCAAAACTATGTTCATTTTGCCCAACAATATTCACAGTCTGCAGATCCCTCAGTGAGATTAACTGCTCACTTTGCTTGGTACCTGGCGTATATGCAAAGGCACTCTCATACTGATTCAAAGCCTATTCCAAAGCTGTGCATGAATGTCAATGTAAGCATTGATTCCCAACAGCTGGAGATACTGTATTTTCATGCCCTCTGTTTACCTAACAGATACTTGGTCCTATTGGAAAGGATGTGCTGTCTCCAATTTTTCCAAAATCCTCCTAAAAACTTTGTAGATGAATCCTTATCTATGGATCGATTCCGACAACATCAATCTTTTAAGAGGGATCATCTTCATTGATACCTTTCCAATGTATGGTGAAAGCTTTTAATGAACAACTCTCTTTTTGAAGAAGTCATTCAGATGGTTGTGTTGTGTATTAGTGTTTGTGTTGTGAGTTCCTTTATGTCAAACGAACGTGGTGGTTTCCTATTGGATTTCGTGTACAAGCTATTTTTTGGAGATTTGTAGAGATGGGTTCGTGGATGGAGAGTTGAAGCTGATGCTGATGAAGAAGAAGCAAACTCTTATATCCTTTACAAATTTGTGGTGATTTTTAGTTTGATAAGAGGTGTTAATTTCAAAAGGGTTTTCCTTTCTTTGTATTTTTATATCCGAAACAGGTTATAAGTTGGGGTCGTGGTGGATGGATTCTTTGTGAAAAGATATTGAAGATCAAAGTTGAGCTTTTCCCTGAACTTGTATTCCCTTTTTCCTGGGTCGCGAGGACGCTTCCTTATTAAGTGTGGGGATATGTTGAGTGTTGAAATGACTTGTTTTTTGGCTGATTTTTGTTGTTTTTGAGAGCTGAATGGTTGATTTTATGGGATGATTGGTTGATTAGGAAGTGGATTGAGAGTGTTTTGGATGATAATGATTGTGTTTTGGAAGTTCATGATGTTTGTTGATGGTTCTGTGATGTTCTGATAGGTTCTGAATGGTTCTGTATACCTTCTGTTTTGTTCTGTTTTGGTCTGTTTTGTTCTGATTGTCTTCTGTAAGGAGGGATGAAGTATTGATTGATGAAGAATGAGGTATTGAGAAAGTTTATTGAATGGTTTGTGAGAGTTTGAAATGGTTTGAGAGTGAGTTATGAGGTTTTGATAACCTTCTGTAACCTTCTGTAGGTCTTCTGTAGAGCTTCTGCTTCTGTTCTGTTCTGTACTGTAGCTGTTCTGGTACTGTTCTGTAGACTGTTCTGTATGCTTCTGTAAGTGTTCTGTGGAATGTATATGTGACTTTGGGGAAAGTTTTCTAGCCTTGGAAAGAGGTGAATACAAGTGCAAAAGAGCTGAAGGAAGTGGAAGAAGTAGCTGCTGAAGACTCAAGTGAAGACTAGAGTGAAGTGACAGTAGTGAGCTGTGAAGAGACACTGTAGTGGCTCTGGTGACCCTTCATATCAGACATACCTCTTGGGAGGGGTATCCACGACCTAAGAGTGATTATTGAGAGTAATTTTTGAGAGATTGTAGTGAGGATATGATGTATTATTGATAGAGAGAGAGAGAGAGAGTCAGAGATAGTCAATTTTACTAAAACAGAGTGATTGTATATGAGAGATTGAGAGAGAAGACTATGAAGATATTGAAGATGAATACTATGTGATGTATTTCCATTCAAAGATGGTATATTTCTTTGATTTCTTTGTTCTATTGATGGATTTTATGAAGATATTGAAGAATATGGTTGATTCTATTAAAAACCGTGGGAGATCTACATGATGCTGCTTGAAGATTTGTGGTGCCTGGTGTTTTTTTCTTCATTGTGATCATATGAAACATGATAAACAAGCTTGTTGATGTTACAAGATAGATTTTCTTGCAAGAGAATTCCCTTTTCCTTGGTGTTCCTCTCGGGGCTCCAGAGACTCTTGCTGATTAAAAATTGGAAATGGTGATTTCTTGCTACCCACAGAGAAGCAATGCTTTCAGGAGATGCTTGAGCGACATGGAAGGGGGTTTGCTTTTTTCCCGCATGAGATTGGATGTGTGAATCCGGATATTGTAGCTCCTATGGTGATCTTTACTATTTCTCATATTCCATGGAAACTCCGACCTATTCCAGTGCCTAAGGCACACTTGCCAAAGCTAATTGACTTGTTGAATGAGAAAATTAGGATGCGATTCCTAGAGCCGTCATCTGCACCATACTCAAATAGGTGGTTTACGGTTCCAAAGAAGAATGGTACTCTCCGATTTATACAGGACATGCAGCCAGTAAACAGAGTTACTATTAGGAATGTTGATATAGGTCCAGTTGTGGATGAGTTTGCAGAAGTATTTGCTGGACGTGCCATCTATTCTTTAGGTGAATTGTATTCGGGATATGATCAGTTTCAGCTGGCTTTGGAAAGTAGGGACATAACCACTATGAGAACTCCTATTGGGCTTGTCAAGATGTGTACCTTGCCTCAAGGTGCCACTAATTCTGTTGCGCATATGATGAATGCCATGCATAAGGTCCTTTGTGATTACATACCTCAGCGTACCATGCCTTTCTTGGATGATGTGCCCATTAAGGGGTGTGCAGAAGAAGAGAAGAATGAGTGTCTAAATGAGCAGGGATGCAGATATTTTGTGGCTGATCATATTTCAGCTTGTGAAAAGATTTTGGCCAGGTTAGAAGAAGTGAATTTGACACTATCAGGGCAAAAATCTATTTTTGGAGCAAACAAGGTTGTCATTGTTGGACATATGTGTGGGTATTATGGCAGGAAACCCTCACCTGAGAAGGCGGATGCTATAGGCAAGATTGCGGAGTATTGTTCTACCACTTCAGAGGTACGGAGATTCATTGGAGCTTGTGTGTTTTATATGATTTGGATACCCCATTTTGCACACATAGCAGATTGTTTATATCAGCTTCTTCGAAAGGGGCAGAAATTTTATTGGGATGAGAGCCACATTAGAGCCATGCGGAAATTGAAAAAGTTATTGGAGATTGCTCCTACTCTCAGGAAAGCGAATTATAATTGCGGAAGGCCTATTGTATTGACAGTTGACACTAGTCCAATTGGCATAGGTTGGGCTGTGGGTCAAGATGATACAGATGGAAATAGGTATGCTATTTAGTTTGGGGCGAAAGTCCTAAACGAGAGACAAAGGAGGTATCCGCAAATCAAGAGGGAGTTACTGGGGATTGTTACGGCTCTCAAATGTGACAAGGAGTACTTTATTGGAGCCTCAGTTGTGGTAGAGACAGATTGCTTGCCATTGATAAGTATGATTACGAGTTGCTCTACTCCAAATATAGCTATGTTGAGATGGATTGCATACATCAAGTCATTAAATCCAGAATTTAAACACATAGCAGGAAAGGATAATCGAGTGGCAGATATGTTGTCTAGAGCCAGATATGATGATGAGGAGACACTACTTGCAGAAGAGGATAATGCAAAAATTTCACCCGCTATGGTTGATCATGTTTGCCATGTCTATGATATTGTGGCTTTCATAGAAGAACTCTATGTTGGAGATTGGTTGCAGATTGGCAAATATCTTAGTACACTAAGCAAAAGAGATGAATGGATAGATGAAGAGTTCAAGAAGATCAGAAAAAAAGCTTATGGCTATTTTCTCAAGGACGGATTTCTTTGGAAGCACCCGAAGAAAAGAGGTGGATTACCCTTGCGGGTTGTCTGCGATAAAGAGACACAGTTACAGGTGATGAGGGAGTTTCATGAGAATCCTTGGGCTGGTCATAGAAGAGTGTGGGCTACTTACGAGAAAATCAAGGAGAAATATTGGTGGAAAGGCATGTACAGATATGTTTCCCACTTTGTAGAGACTGTTAGATGTATTCTGTAGTGCGTCATCGAGATGAGCTTCATCTGACCTATCCGCTATGCATTCATTATAAGTGGGTAGTTGACTTGATTACTATGCCTATGGGTCTATGGCAGATGAGATATCTTGTTTTGGCTAGAGAGGATCTTACCAATTATGTTGAGGGCAGACCTTTGAGAATGAAGACCACTAGTGCAGTATGTAAGTTCTTATTGGAAGAAATTTTCTGCAGGTATGGCTGTGTGGGTAAGATCACAGCAAATCGCGGTGAATTGGATGCAGATGAAGCTAGGGAGTTTCTCTCTCAACTAGGAATCAAGTTGGCTCTAACCATAGCATACAATCTAGAGGGAAATGGGAAGAGTGAAAGAGGACATCCGCCGATAGTGAAAGCATTAGCCAAAGCATGCAGAGGATGGATTGGAGAATGGCCGAGAATTCTACCATTTTCTTTGTGGGCTGATCGTACAACTCACAGTGTTACCACTGGATATATGCCCGTAGAGTTGATGTATGGTCAGAAACCGGTTATACTGACTGAGACTTGTGCTTTGACTTGGTTAGTTTTACCTTGGCATGAGGATTTGACAAGGGAGGAGCTCTTAGCTCTTCGAATCCGGCAGTTGGAGAGAAGACCAGAGGATATTCAGCTAGCTATTGACAGGTTGAAGGTTGCTAGACTAAGAAATAAGGTCAGGTTTAATAGCAGGCAGCATCGCTTGCAGCCTAAAGCAATAGAAGAGGGAGACTGGGTATTAGTCTTTGATAGTAGCCTTGAAAATCAGCATACTGCACTTTGGAAGATGGTAAAAAGATGGTTTGGGCCGTACGTAGCTAGACATGTCTTTGATAATGCAACATATGAGCTGACAGAATTGGATTGGACAGTGCTTAGAGTGCCTATTGTAGGAAAAAGAATCAAGATTTTCAAGAAAAGAGATGATGAGGATTATGCATTGGAAGAATTTGCAAGAGAGGAGCAATGAGAATAAATTCCAATAGAAGAGATAGATGATATGACAGATAATCTTGTTGATATACCAGAAATATACAATGAAGAGATTGATCTGTTTGTGGATCTTGACGATAATGATCATGGATAGTTGGCCCATCCGGAGGATGTGCAGGATCAGAGGGGGTGGATATCGTACTGCTGCGCATTCGAGGTGTGGAATCCACCAAAGTTGTGTGTGTGACATTTGTTACTTTGTACATACTTAGTTGTTGTGTTGGCATTTTTGTTTTGCATGGGCAGTATAGTGGAGAGGGGTTTGGAGCAAGAGGAACTTATCATATGCGTGCATTTGCGCCCAATCCTTGTGTATCAAAGGACTTGTTTCCCCTCATCATACGGCCAACCGCTGTAACAACTGTCAAATCTATGGTTACTACGACAGAAGAGGCCATTGTGGAAGCTGCAAAGTTAGTTGAGGCTCCTATTGCAATTGTAGCAGGTGCTTCTAGAGGCATTGGGAACGCAATTGCTCTTGCTTTGGGAAGTGTGGGCTACAAGGTTCTTGTCAATTATGCGCGGTCATCAAAAGAGGCTGAGGATGTCGCTAGTCGAATTGAAGAGATGGGTGGCTCAGCCCTCATTTGTGGTGGAGATGTTTCAAAGGAGGAGAATGTTGATACCATCATGAAAACTACAGTTGAGAAATGGAGCACTATTGATGTTCTGGTAGCTGCAAAGATAATGATGAAGAAGAAAAAGGGAAGAATCATAAATATATCATCAGTTGTTGGTTTGACTAGCAATGTAGGTCAAGCGAACTACAGTGCTGAAAAAGCCGGTGTCATTGGGCTCACAAAAACGACACCTTGTGAATATGCATAAAAAAAATATTACTGCAACATTAGCGTGGGGAGAAGCGGCTTTTCTTCTCAGAGAGAAGAGCTTTATTGGGCTGGGGAGAAGAAAAAGCAACGGGAAAGAGGAGTAAAACAAGCTTTTGGAGGGAAGGGGAGCGATCAAGCAGGAGATGTTTTTTGGAGCTCGAATGGGGAGGAAGGGCAGGATAATACTCTAGATGGAAGGGTTATGAGGTGTGAAGAGGTTTCTCGAGAAGTTGCTGCTTTGGGTGGGGAGAGCCTTTAGAGCTCTGAGATAAATATTAGAAATGATTGCAACCGCACAATCAGTAATGCAGAAAGTGTTGAAATCAACGTGGAAGGGATCTTATCAGGCCATATGGTGACCACTGACATTGGAGAGCAAAGTTTAGTGTTGACATTGGCATGCAATCAGAAGCAGAAGTTTCTGCTCGACTTACTGAAGTAGGACAGGGTAATGTGGAAGGAGGGCACAGTAATGCCACTGAAGCGGAACAGGGTAATACAGCTGAGGAAGAGCTGTCGATTGGGGAGTGAGAGTGGCTACTTTTGGGGGTTCGACAGAATGGGTGGAAATTATGGTGGAAAGGAGCGATGAAGCGGATTATTATCAATGGCCATCACATTTGCCTATCAATTTGGGTCTAGACAAGCTGCCATGGATAGTAACAAGTAAACAAACTGGTTGTTGCCTTTGGAGGAAAGCCTAATTCATCCCAGGGTGGGCGTTCTCTTTGAGACCTATCAAGTCATCGATTCGTGATAGCAAACAAGGTGGCTGATTCGGAATGTGAATCAGAGAAGGTGCGCTGATCATTTTGGGATAAGTGAAGCATCTGCAGAGTAATCCACTTGAGTTGGTGCCTGAGTATGATCGAACAGCCCGCCATGAAGAACTGAACGAATTGCGGCCGCTGAGCATTGACAAAGTGTGGTGATATTAACTATCTCGTGCCGAAGGAGGCTATTTCATAAAAATCAAGAGTCGAAAGCCACCTATGTGGACATCAGAACTGACTACTGCAACCTTAGGTAAACAGGCAATCACAAAGATTACTGCTGTGATTTGAAGAACTTGGACACCATCGAAAATATGAAGACTTGCATGCCGATAAAACACACAATTTGTATCTTTGATTTTATCAAAGGGTGTTGCAAAGCATGTTGAGGGATTGAAGAGACGGATCATGACTATTGGTCATGCTTTTTGCCCTTTTTGTTTAAACTGCAATGCTAGATCAGGCCAATTCAGCCAGTGAGTTTTCAACCGTCCCCTTGAATTCAGTCTCAACTGCACCTATCGCAAGAGGTTTTCTTCATACAAGGACTTCCAACACTTAGGCTTTGTATGTTCTTTCTACTTGGAGGCAGCAATCTCAGGTGCTTGATTATGCAAATTCTACTTATCATAGTAAGCATACAGATTTGTCTTGCTCAGGAGTGTACAGCGAGATGTCTTTGCAGAGATTTTTGAGTTCAGTAGTCACAATGCAGTTTGAACTTGCTTGATTCTCTTTGAGACCATGATTTCACTTTGTCAATGAGTATGAAGCTGAAGCTGATGATACCATTATCCGAAATTGAGGTGACCTTCTTTCAAATTGAATCGTGATCTCGCTTGATTGAACTTTTATCCTAAAATTAGTCAAGGTCCTCTGTGATCACGACTTTGCTTTCAAAAACCCTTCGACAGCGTGTGGAGATATTGCTTTGTTTGGGAGATCCAAGGCCTCAAAGGTAGGTAGGTGCAGGGTTGGCTATGGCTGCCAAACAGGGTAGTGAGAAAAAAGAGTAGAAGATGAAGTCTTGAGCTGGACTGAGCTCAAGCTGAGTTAGACGAAAGTGAAATGGAGCTGAAGGAGTTGTGCCATGACCATATGTGCTCTGATACCATGTCGAATGAGCCGGATCTAGGACATGGTAGTTAGTTATGGTGGATGAAAGAAGAAGAGTAAACTCATGATGGAGAAGACAAAGACACTCTTTATTACACAAGTGAATTAGGTTCCAAGATTGAGATTTGGACTCATAAACACAATCTTGTGTATGTGGACAATGACACTGGCACTTTACTGATAAGAAAAGAGTACTATCATTGCATTAAGAAAAGGAAGCAAGTACAATGCTTTATAGGAAAGTAGGAAACTGCAGTAGGCACCACTGTGCATATGGGATAGGTAAGCCTACATGTCCTTGGATCTGAAGCTCCATACAAAGAGGTGTTACAACATTCATATACTAAAAGTAAAAAGGCACTTGATCCAAAGGCAAGAATGTATATTTATGGGCTCTTGGAATCGAAATGTTACATGTCTTACAATCTTCTTGGAAAAAGCTAATCATTATTCATAACATAGTATTTTATGAGGTAAATGGTTGGTGCAAATTTTTTTTTTTTTGTGTGATTATATGATGTAGTAGTAAAAAATCCATGGCTTGGATAGCCGAATGTGAGCACTTCACTTGACAGTCCAAGTTAAGTTACACACTCCAAGAATAATAGTCCTTAGTTAGGTAGATTGTGCAACAGTGCCTTATACTTTGGTATGAAGAGAAATGCCCAACCCCCTCCCTCTCTCTCTCTCTCCCTCTCCCTCTCTCTCTCCCTCTCTCCCTCTGCCTCTCCCTCGCCCTCTCTCTCTCTCTCTCTCTCTCTCTCTCTCTCTCTCTCTCTCTCTTTGTGAGTCTCACTCAATGGGGTATCAAAACCATCATAGTATCATATAAAGAAAAAGAGAAGAGAGAAAAGGATTGTGTGAATAATTTTATTGCTACAACATACTTGACTTATAAGGAGAAAGTGAAGAGAAGAAATCATTGTCTCAATAATTTTATTTATATAATATACTTGTTTTAGTTTATGTTTGTTCAATTATGTTTCATGTGATTTTAATAGATTATTCTGCAAAAGGTCATTACTTGTTCAAAGAGTTGAATTGAGGCTATCTTTTTTATAGTGAAGTTTTGATCATTATAGCTTGTCATTTAAAAAAAAAAGGATTTTAGAGTAGAATTTGTCTAAAAAGGGGAAATTTTGAATTGTATATTGAGCTTACGCGCTACATCTAATCTTATGGAGCTACGTATGCCCTTCAATATGAATCTTGGGTTTCTCTAAATGGAGTTAGTAACACAAAGTTATGTTGGATTTTATGCTTACCATGTCTCTATGGCTTCTATGCTTTTGCAAAAATTTTAGATTTATATAAAGAAAATCCACTTGCATCGATGAATTACCTTGCTTTTTGGGTTCCCTATTGGTGATTTTTTGGGAATTTTTACATCAATTGTGAATGGAACATCATCTGGCCTTGTCAACATGCATTCTATTCTTGATCATGCATGCCATTCAATGCATTATGCACATACATCCTAGTTTCATTCACAAAATCTAGAGCAATTGTATGAGCTATCCAAAAATTTTATAAGCTGCTCTTTCCTCTTGCAAACATCACAAAACATAGGACCTTCATTGATGGAGTTCTATTGTCTTCTCTCTCTCACAAAACATAGGACCTTCATTGATGGAGTTCTATTGTCTTCTCTGCTCTCTCTCTCTCTCTCTCTCTCTCTCTCTCTCTCCCTCTCCCTCTCCCTCTCCCTCTCCCTCTCCCTCTCTCTCTCTCTCTCTCTCTCTCTCTCTCTCTCTCTCTCTCTTTGTGAGTCTCACTCAATGGGGTATCAAAACCATCATAGTATCATATAAAGAAAAAGAGAAGAGAGAAAAGGATTGTGTGAATAATTTTATTGCTACAACATACTTGACTTATAAGGAGAAAGTGAAGAGAAGAAATCATTGTCTCAATAATTTTAGTTATATAATATACTTGTTTTAGTTTATATTTGTTCAATTATGTTTCATGTGATTTTAATAGATTATTTTACAAAAGGTCATTACTTGTTTAAAGAGTTGAATTGAGGCTATCTTTGTTATAGTGAAGTTTTGATCACTATAGCTTGCCATTTTTAAAAAAAGGATTTTAGAGTAGAATTTTTCTAAGAAGGGGAAAATTTGAATTGTATATTGAGCTTGCGTGCTACATCTAATCTTATGGAGCTACTTATGCCCTTCAATATGAATCTTGTGTTGCTCTAAATGGAGTTAATAACACAAAGTTATGTTGGATTTTATGCTTACCATGTCTCTATGGCTTCTATGATTTTGCAAAATTTTTTAGATTTCTTTAAAGAAAATCCACTTGCATCGATGAATTACCTTGCTTTTTGGGTTTGCTATTGGTGATTTTTTGGGAATTTTTACATCAATTGTGAATAGAACATCATTTGGCCTTGTCAAGATGCATTCTATTCTTGCTCATGCATGCCATTCAATGCATTATGCAGATACATCCTAGTTTCATTCACAAAATTTAGAGCAATTGTATGAGCTATCCAAAAATTTTATAAGCTGCTCTTTCCTCTTGCAAACATCACAAAACATAGGACCTTCATTGATGAAGTTCTAGTTTCCAGCAATAAGATGCTCTTTCCTCTTGCAAGCTCAAACTAGAACTCCATCAATGAAGGTCCTAGGTTTGAGCAATGGAATAACAATGTGACTGATGATACTCTTTACAGAATGAGCACATACAAAGATCTAACTACATGCAATTTTGTCTCCACAAAAGGATCAATGGTAAGGGTCGATGGAAGTAGAATATGACTCTTTAATGCCAAGATTCTCATTGAACCTCATTTTAAACATATTATTATCAACTGTAAATGGGTGTATAAAATAAAGAAAAAGCTAAATGTTACGTTTGATAAGTTAAAGTGCGGTTAGTTTTGTCAAGGGCTATTTGAATATTGTAGGAGTGGAGTATCATGACACATTTCACTAGTTGTTTTTCTTATTAGATGTAAGAAGCTGGGAATACTTAGAATACTAATAATATGCCATGTCACATTGACACTGGTATATAAGGAGAGAAGTTGTAATTTTTCACATCTTTTGACATATCAATACATTTACAATCTTTCTCTCCCTTCTTGTTCCAAGCTTCCATGGCTTCTTCATCTTTCCTGTCTTTCTCTCTCCAATTCTAGTCTTTCTCTCTCCTCGTCACTCTATTTCTCTCTCTTTCTGCAGTCTTTCTCTCTCCTCTTCTTCTCTCCCTAGTTCTCTCTCTGACAAGTGGTATCAGAGCTTCAGTCTTTGATCCATTATTTTCTTCCATTTTCACTCTCATTTTCCTATTTCAAAACCAATTTCAGACAAAAATGGTACAAGACAGTGACTAGTGGAGTGTTGCAGGACAACTACAGTTAGCAATGACTACATCTGGAGTTATTCAAGGTCAGATATGGCGGGTAAAGGCTTAAATGGTTGGACGTCATCAAATTTCATGCAAAAATGGAGGTAACTAGGGTAAAGAATGGTTAACCGGGCTTAGTTACAGACTAAACTACAGTTACTTTTCAAAAGAGAGCTTCTCTTCTCTCTCCTTCAAGCTTTTGGCTGAAGCTTCCATGGTGGATGTCAAGAATCTTCACAAATCTCTCTCTCTGTGTTGAATATCTCACTCCCAAACCATGGGGTAAAGAATCTTTGTTGCCTAAGCTACAAGAGGAGCACCATTGTTGATGCCTACTGCTGAAGACCAGCCCAGAACTACCCGAAAAATGCGTCGCAAATTGCGCTGATTCTCCTGCCCTCTTCTCACTGCTCTGCTGCTCCAAATGCTCAGCTCACTGATCAAAGACTCTTAAGGCTTCATCAAACAATGGAGTACATCAACTTTCAACCCCAGGGGAACTCTCATCAGCCATTTCTCTGTTCAAAACCCTAATACACAGCAGGGCAGCCATAGCCACAGACATGGAAGCTCAAATTTCTCAAGATTTTGGACTTTCCCGACCTTCAAGGCTTCTCTAAAGCTGAATACAAGTTGGATAGACTTCAAGATTGAAGACATTGAAGAGATTTCAGCCCGTGCATGTCAATGAAGCTCAAATGGAAGGAATATTTTGGGGCTTTTCATCAGAGAGCTTGAATCTTTGAAGTTCAAGTGTTCAAGCAAGGCTGGAGTATTGATCTTTCAAGGATTTCATCATATTGAAGCATGTATGGACTGATTTCATGGAGATTTCAAGCTTTATGTTGGATTCATGGTGGATTATGAAGAACTCTTGCATCAATCGGGTTTAAGCTGATATCCATCATCATTTTCAAGCTTAATGGAGGTATTTTCTTTTGCTAATCTCTGAAATCTCTCAATAATCCTATTGCTAATGGCTTTTCCACTTGTTGATGAGAGGTTATTGATCAATTAATTCACTGGATTGATCAATAGATCAGAGAATAGTATTAATTTTCTTCAATTTCAGCCTATTTCATTGAATTCCTTTTGATTCAAAACCATTACTCATCTTAGGTAACATTTGATCAGCTTGATGCATAACCTTGATCTGTTTTGTTGAAATTCTCTCTTATCCAAGCTGAAATATTGTAAAAGGGTAAGTACTAGCAATCAGTGAGTCACTGAATTGCATAGGTAAAACCCTTCTCCCATCTCAAGTTCTTTTATCTCAATCAATTGCATCTCATGAAAGGCTGAATGGTTATTTTTTCAATTGCATATCATGCTGATTGCTTAGCACACTAGCCTCTGCCATGTTGATATTCCCACCGAGGAAAAAGGTGGATGCCGAGGGAGATAGTGGGACAAAAGAGAGGTGACCCTCCCTCACTATCGAAGATCCCGAAGGGGTGCAACCAACCGACCCGGGGGGAACTTTGCCCACCTCCCGGTGATTCGGAGCCCGTGTAGGGAGCCCGTCCTGCCGTTTTATCCCTCACACAGGTATAGCGAGTGGAGAATTGAAGATTGAAGACTTTCCAACGACTCAAGTACCTACTGGAGTAAAACAGGGTAAAACAGGGCATTTTCAGGTTATCCACAGGGTATTTACAGGTGGATATAGGTACACCCTTTGATACTGAAGTACAGGTGCAGGTACTACAGGGTACCCACAGGTCCCATATACCAAAGAGAATGTACTTATTGAGAATTGGGAAGCTTTCAAGGCACTTATGACTGAAGTCTTTGTTTCACCTCTTGAAAAAGAGAAGTTAGAACGAAGATGGTATAACTTGGAACAAAGGAGCCTAAGTGTAAGAGAATATACAAACCAATTCCTTAACTTGACCATGTATGTGGAAAACATCAGTGATGAGGCCAAGTTACACAAGTTTATGTATGGTTTAGAACCATCCTTGTCAGCTGATGTTATGGCGCAGAATCCTACTTCACTTTTTAAGGCTATTGAGCTTGCAGAGCGCTTTGGAAGGAAGTATAGGAAAGAGTTTTCATTTCAGCCAAGTTATGGACAGGCAAGGACTGTTTTAAAGCAAGGGCAAGTTGGTAACAATTATGGCAGCAACCATATGCCTAGTGGGAGCTTACGGATACCAACTTATCCTCCATTTAATGCTTCTAGGCTTCAAGGCAATTTCAGGACAGCAAACAGTCCAAAGGTTGAATTTAAGCAAGGTGACAATAAGCCTAAGTCTACTTTAGCCAATACAAATTCCAGAAATATACCCATGGATCTTTACAAGGAAAGAAAGGACAAAGGCTTATGCTTCAAGTGTGGAGAAAAGTATACTCCTGACCATGCTTCAAAGTGTGTATACAAAAATGCCAAGCCAAAAATTCAGAGTATGCTAGTTCTTGAGGACCTTGAAAATGACATAGATGAAGTTAATGCAGTCCCAATCAATGCTGAAAATGAAGATTTTGAGGATGATGGTGGACAGGAGTACTTCTATGATCCATCTGACTCTTTTCCTTTTGATCCAGGCGGTGATATCCCATTTGATCCTGGTGGATTTTGTAATGAGTTGCCTGCTGCCACTAATTGTTCTATCTCTATGGATGCTTGGACGGGATCTAAGAACCCTAATACACTTCGTATGAAGGGAAGCATATGTGGAAAGCCAGTGTTCATCCTGATAGATAGTGGCAGTACCCACAGTTTTGTCAATAAATCCATTATGTACAAGTTGAATTGTGTTCCCACCGACTTACAGCAGCCCATTAGAGTACAAGTGGCTAATGGTGAAGAGGAAATCAGCACACAGATTTGTCCACAGGTTTCTTTGCAGATGGCTGAAAATTTTGAAGTCAAAGTAAACCTGATCACTTTGGAAATGGGGCCCATAGATATTGTACTTGGTTGTGACTGGTTGATGACCTTAGGCAGGATTACTATGGATTTCTCACAGTTATATATGGAGTTTTTCTCCAATGGACAGCTCATCCGTTTACAGGGGATCCCTAGTAAATCTGATTTTCAGCTTATCACCATTCAACAACTCAAGAAAGAGTACAAGAAGCGCTCACAGATATTTGTATTGCATTTGAACAAAGAAACACAGAATCAGCCCAATAATTCAGCAAACCATCCAGCCTTGACAGCTCTTCTTGAGGAGTATAGAGATTTATTTGAAATACCTACTTCATTGCCTCCTAAGAGAGCGGTGGATCACCCCATTGATTTGGAACCCAACTCAAAGACGATCAATAAGCCACCTTACAGACTATCAAAATGTGAACGAGAGGAAGTAACCAAGCAAATCAAAGAGCTTCTTGAAATGGGATTCATTGAACCAAGTTCTTCACCGTATGCATCCCCAGTCCTGTTGGTCAAAAAGAAAGATGGATCTTTCAGAATGTGCATTGACTACAGGGATCTTAACAAGATAACAGTGAAGAACAGGTATCCTATACCCAGGATAGATGATTTGCTTGATGAGCTTAAGGGGGCTCGATTCTTCACGAAGATTGATTTGAGATCAGGGTATCATCAGATTCGCATGAGAGAGGGTGATGAGGTCAAGACTGCTTTTAGGACTGATCGTGGGCTTTACCATTTCTTGGTGATGCCATTCGGCCTTACAAACGCTCCAGCTACCTTTCAAAGCCTGATGAATAAGATTTTACAACCTTTCCTCTTTCAGTTTGTCTTGGTGTTCTTCGACGACATTTTGATCTACAGCAAGACTTTTCAGGATCATTTGTCGCATATGAGGAAGGTTTTTGATGTGTTGAGACATCATAGGCTTTTTGCTAAGGAGAAGAAGTGTTCTTTCATGCAGACTGAAGTGGAATACTTGGGACATATAGTCAGTGAAAAAGGAACACAGGCTGATCCCAAGAAGGTGCAATGCATAAAAGATTGGCCAACGCCTACTACTACTACCTCTCTTAGAGGATTTCTTGGTCTATCTTCATTTTATCGCAGATTTATAAAGCATTATGCGGCAATTGCAGCCCCTTTAACTGACAGGTTGAAGAAAGAGGCTTTCTTTTGGGATTCTCTTGCAGATAGCAGCTTCAACCAGTTAAAGGAATTACTTACCTCCACTCCTATTCTTGTATGCCCGGATTTCTCTAAAGAGTTTACTATACAATGTGATGCTAGTGGCCATGGCATTGGGGCTATTTTGCTTCAGGAGCATGGAGTAATTGCATTTGAAAGCCGTAAGCTTACTGATAAGGAGATGGCCATGAATGTTTATGATCAGGAAATGTTGGCTATTTTGCATGCAATCAAGAAATGGCACCATTACTTATATGGCAGCCGATTCAGAGTACATAGTGATCATCGCGTACTCAAGTATTTCCTTACTCAGTCAAATCTTACTCCAAAGCAACGACCATGGGTAGCAACATTACAAAATTATGACTTTGACATCACTCATACAAGGGGCAAAGATAACATAGTGGCTGATTCTCTCTCTCGTATGTGGGCCTGCAAAGTATCAGCCATGACGGAATTACGTAGTGATTGGATTGAAGAGCTACAAGAGGCATATCTCTTAGATGAGGAATTCAGCCAAATCTTTCAGAAATTACAGCAAGGTCTTATGGAAGAAAACTCGCACTACCAGCTTAAAAATGGTCTTATTTGGTGGAAGGGCAAGATTGTTATTCCCTCTACTTCTTCTTTCAAGCGAAAAATTATGGAGGAGATGCATTCTTCGCCTTTAGCTGGACAGTTGGGAGTTTTCAAGACTTATGACAGGATCAGCAAGAGCTTTTATTGAAAAGGACTGTGGAAAGATGTCAAGGACTTCGTTATGAAGTGTATGCCTTGTCAGCAAAATAAGGATAGCACCCATAAGCCAGGGGGTTTATTGCAGCCATTGCCTATTCCTACGGGTAAATGGACTCATATTACTATGGACTTTATCACTGGCTTACCTACTACCAAGAAGGGGTGGAATAGTATTTATGTGGTGGTTGACAGACTCACCAAAGCAGCTCATTTTATCCCAACAAAAATTCAGTTTACTGCTTCTCAGGTGGCCAACCAGTTTATGGAGCATATTTTCAGATTGCATGGATTACCGCAGGTGATTGTCCATGATAGGGACTCAAAGTTTATGAGTAACTTTTGGCAAGCGGTATTTACATCTATGGGTACCAAGTTGGCTCCATCTACGGCTTATCATCCCCAAACTGATGGACAGACAGAGAGAGTTAATAAATGGTTGGAGACTTATCTTCGCCATTTTTGCTATGATGTCCAAACCTCATGGGATTCTTGGTTACACCTGGCTGAGTTTGCTTATAATAATTCCACTCATGCGAGCATAGGAGTTTCACCCTTTGAGGCTTTGTATGGTTACAAGATGCCCCTACCCACAGTCATTTTTAATGAAAAGATCAACCCTCATGGGAAGGAAGAGTTGGATAGAATGCAGACCCTTCTTCAGCAATGCAAGGTGAATCTAAGGAAGGCTCAAGATCAGATGAAGATGTATGCTGATGAGAAGAGGAGGCCTTTAGAGTTCCAGGAAGGAGAGCTGGTTTTGTTGAAGGTGCCCAAATCCAAGTATTCTACATTGAAAGATGGATCCAGTAATAAGCTTGCCCACAGATTCTATGGCCCTTACAGGATCCTTAAGCGGATTGGAGATTTGGCATACAGACTACAGCTTCCCTCTTCTACAAAAATTCATAACGTCTTCCATGTTAGTCAGCTCAAGCCCTATTATGGTGATCCAGCGGATTTAGTTGATGAGCTGCCACCTATTGATGAAGATGGTATCGTTCAGTACATCCCAGAGGCTGTTATAGGTCAGCGTGAAAAGAAGCTTCGATCACGTTCTATTGTGGAATATTTGATTAAATGGAGAGGTTTACCCTCTGAAGAGGCTTCTTGGAGACCTGATTCAATATTGGATGAGTATCCATACTTGAAGGATACATTGGTGGCTGAAGCCTATTGCTTATGGAGCTAGTATTGGTGCAGACTAGTTCAGGACAGCACGTTGTTTTAGAACAGTTTTTGTCGTACTTCATTTTCAGAATTGAGCTATCTACATGAGCTTAAAGTACTCTTCAAGAGCCTTGTTTTGATATGTGGTACACCTCATTTGGACACTTCTATCAAAAGTTATGGCTGATTTGGTCCAGCAGGGACTGTTATTTCAGCAAGCTGTCTACTTTCTTCTGGAACTATTTGTTGAAGATTCTATGGCTCCAATGGTTTCTAAAGTTCTTCAAATCATGTATATAGCAGGGTCCACTTTCAGTACTTCAAATTCAACCCTTGTAATGATAAATTCTTCACTCATTCCCTATTTGTAAAGCTGTAAAATAGAGTAGTACTCTGTTCTATCCATCTTTTCTTTAGCTCTTTCTAGTTTTGTTTTTGGGGACAAAAACTTTTGGGAAGGGATGGATTGTAAGAAGCTGGGAATACTTAGAATACTAATAATATGCCATGTCACATTGACACTGGTATATAAGGAGAGAAGTTGTAATTTTTCACATCTTTTGACATATCAATACATTTACAATCTATCTCTCCCTTCTTGTTCCAAGCTTCCATGGCTTCTTCATCTTTCATGTCTTTCTCTCTCCAATTCTAGTCTTTCTCTCTCCTCGTCACTCTATTTCTCTCTCTTTCTGCAGTCTTTCTCTCTCCTCTTCTTCTCTCCCTAGTTCTCTCTCTGACATTAGAATTTGAGTACTATTGACTTTTACAACAAAATCTGTTTTGGAAATAAACCAAATGGATGTGAAAACTGCTTTCTTAAATGGAGATTTGAAAAAAGAGATTTACATGGAGCAACCAAAAGTTTTGTAGTTTAAGGTAAGGAACATCTTGTTTGCTAACTACATTGTAAACTTTATGATCACAAAGCAAGCTTTTTGGGCATGATATATGAAAATCAACAATTTTTTACATCATAAGGTCTTATTTTTTGTTTTTTGACCCAAACTTATATATCAAGCATGATTCTTCTTACTTTCTAATCCTAGCTCTTGACCTTAATGATACCATATTCATCTCCAAAAATGAGAGCTTCTTGCTAAACAAGTAAATGAGCTATTAAATTAAGAATTTGAACTAGTAGATCTTGGTGACATCCATTATTACCCTAGTATTCAAATTCAATGATTTTGTTTGAAAGATATTCTACCACCTTATGAAACAAAGTTTATTGAAGCAATTGTTGAACTACTTGGATTAGCTTCTGCACATATTGCCAATGCTCCATTGTTAGTAAATATTACAAAGAGTGCTTCAATAATGCAAGATGAAGATGCTTTAGCTTCACATCAACCATATGTAGCATTTGCTGTCTCCACTTCATTAGAATGTATACAAAGCCTAACATTTTCTTTGGTGGTAATTTTCTTGGCCAATACTTAGTCTCTCCATCCATTTTGAAATATTGGTTTGTATGCAAAAGGGTTTTGAAATATCTAAAAGACACTTCAATTATTGGTTTGGATTATCATCACCAATTAGATTCATTTCTATGAGTTCACTATATCTTCTAGGTTATACAAATGCAGATTGGACCATTACTCATTTATATATATGATGTATCAATGGTTGTCTAGTCTCAAGATAAGTAATAAAAAATGATGTTTTGTGATTTCCACTACTAAATCTAAATATATCTAAATATATAGCAATAACTTTAGCAACCTAAGAGCTTCAATGACCTCATCATTTGCTTGAGGACATTGGATTTTCTCTTCATTCTAGCACTTCTCTTAGATGTGATAACTAGAATGCTATTAATCTTGTTGCAGCCTATGTTCAACATAGCAAATCCAAGAACATTGTTATTCATTATCATTATGTTCAGTATGAAGCAAGAAAATTTATGATTATGATTGAGCATTTGCCGATAGACATGATACTCGTTGCAAACATACTTATTAAAGGCTTAAGTGAGATGTATTTCACATTATTATGATTAAAGCCTGGAGTTGATGTAAAATTTTAAAATCTTTATTATCTTGTAAATTTATTTTGTATAATCATGCATGATTACCTTAGTATATTTATATAGGGGATTGAATTTTTCCCTTGTACTCCCCAATGATTTTCTCTCTCTAGCTAGAAACCTTTGTTTGAGTGGGGGTGCTATGTTTACGTCCCAAAAAATGAATCATATTGATCACAAGTTACATATAGATAGGTGAAACTAGGTTAAGATAAGGTGAGATATATCTAGAGCCAGACAAGAAGAGAGAGAGAGAGAGAGAGAGAGAGAGAGGTGAAACAACCAAGAGCATACACAAACGATGGAGACTTGAGCACATAGAGAAGTTGGACTTGAGCACATGGAGAGAGGGTATAATCCAGCTGTAGAATCACTAGCATATCCTTCATGTTGATCACCTAAGGTGATAGTGAGTAAATTCCTACCATATCACCAAGGGATGCAGTGAATGCCAACTCATGTGGAGCTTGACATATCAATACTCCCTCTCCACCTTAGTATGAGCTCATGTACTCCAAGCATAGTCCTGAAACAATGGATTTTCTCAACTCCCAAGGCCTTGGTGAAAATATCTGGAGCCTGATTTTGTGCAGCCCCAAATCACCAAAATACCTATCATAACCAAGTTATCTCACATGTTGTAATTGTAGCACCTTGGTACTCTACATCAATACTAGATGGTGCAATTGTTGGCTACTTGTTTTCTACTCCAAGTAATAGTACCAATTTCAAAAGAAAATATAAATCCATTTGTAGATCTCCTATTTGAAATGCTATTGGCCTAATCTGCATCTATGAAACCATGCATGCCCAAGGGTATATGTGGCTCATTGAATAAGGCATGGTTAAGTGTAGACTTGACATAGCATAATGTGTGATGCACTACATCCAAAGGTGGATTTTGTGAAAGCTGCATGATTTTTCTTAGTGATCATTAAATAAATAAGGCTACACACAATTGATGACACTCAAAAATGTGCAAAAACAAGGAACAAAGATGGTCTCTAAAAGCAACATATTTCTATGTCATCTATATTTTTTATCACAAAATAATCACTTTATTTGTAAAAGAGAGATAGAACATGGGAGGGTTCACACTCACTATCTCCCACTAAAATACAAAGTATGTGTACATTTAAAAAGACAAGAGAACTCAAAGGCTCAAAGCCTTTAAAAAAGAAAGAAAATGTATCAAAAGGAAAATTAAAGAAAATAAAATATGGAGAGGTGTGCTTTTTGGGTGAAAGGGTGGATTGAGGACACGAGTGGTTGTGTGTCTCTTTCTCTCCCTCTCTTTCCTGAGATCACACGTTCTTTTCTCTTGGTTGTGCAAATTATTTTGTATTGGCCTCTCTTCTTTCTTTCTTTCTTTCTCTATTTCTCTCTTCATTTTTTAAATATCTAAAAGCTATGGAGGATAATGATGAAAGTGATGAAGATGACAGTTGTTTTATATTATCATGGATATGGTTTCTTTTAAGAGATATGTTTGCAGTTTTGGGATCATGGGCTCAACCCACTTATAGAATTTGAAGGTTCTTTTTCCCTGGTTTTTGTTCGATATTATAGCCGTGGCAGGGTCCTCCATATTTTTGGTGCACTGGCCGCGAAAGAACTGATCTTTGAAGTTGCAAATAGAGGGGATTGAAGGAAAGGTGGAAGAGGAGCCACTGTGCAGAGAGGATGTACCTTCACTCATTCGAAGGGAAATACAGAACAAGAGAAGAAGAAACCCAACTTGATCAATTCCTATAGTAGCCTGGAAACAAAAGAAGAGGAACTACAAGAAGAACAACATGACGAAGAGACTCAAAGTACATGCTACAAAGGAAGAGCAAAAAGAGAAACCCTTCCTCTTCATCAAGTTCCAAAGGGTTCAAAGAAAGAAGAAGACGAAGAAAAAGGCAAAGAAAGAGAAGGGAAAGAGATCCACAGAGAGACAGAGAGAGAGGGATAGAGAGATATGGCCTTCAGTACTACCCACTACGTCACCCTTCCTCTCGTCTTCTTGAATGTGATCCTCCATAATCGTGCTCGACATCATAGGATGGGCCATTCGGAGGGCCATCCATAATGATTTCTCTCCAGCAATATGATATGACAAGATTTCTTGCCCCCTGCTCTCGAAGCTTGTCGATTATTCCATCATAGCCTCCTCGACTATCTACAAGAGATCAGAGAGGCTAGGTATCTGATAAACTCTCGAGTTACGTTTGCCGAAGGAAGACAAGTATTCTCTGCAATCTCTGTAGTCGTTTTGAGTGGGCGAAATGGTAGGATGGAACATGGAGAGTAACCATTAGCACAGACAAATAGAAACGAGAGAGAGAGAGAGAGAGAGAGAGAGAGAGAGAGAGAGAGAGAAGAAGATCTCTTCATATGCCTTCCTCTTCTTCTCCTTCCTCTTCTTCCTTAGCCGTTCAATCCACAGGAGGAATCTACACGCTGAAAGTTAACCGTAAGTGTTTGGGCAAGCGAGGGCCATCGGATCGATAAGGGATCGGACGGCGAAGGATGATTGGGGGAGGGCGAGTCTCTGTAGCCATGATGATGGGGATGGCCATGGTCATGGCCGAGAGAGAGAGAGAGAGAGAGAGAGAGAGAGAGAGGCTCTCGGTATCCGCACCTTCATCGCTCTCGAAGATCATCTTCTACCATTAATAGGCTGATTCCAAGCTTTGGACAAATGAACGAATGAGAGAGAGAAACATCATGAACACACAAAATCTTGCCCCCCCATGGGGCCATAGCCAGGATCTTAGACACAGTAGAAGAAATGGAAAAGAAGATGATGGACAAGGAGAAACCCTAATCCACCACGGCCTGTCAACCCATTGTGTGCCGCTTCCTCTGCATCTCCTATACCTTTTCAAACACACAAGAATCTCGTAGGCCGTGCCATCTCCCCTTTGTCTGGCATCTTAATTGGCTCATCTCCATTTTATTATCCTCAAAAACCTTAATTTCAATTTTTAAATGAAAATAGTAATATAAACATTAAATTTAAAATTGCATTTTTTCCCAACCTTTTTCTATGGTTGGTTTAAACCTTTCCACATATTCCTCTAGTGAATGCCCTTGAGCATGTCATTTTCCCTCCATCCTTCTAACCCCTTTCAATTCCGTAATAGTAGTATTTCTATCTTGTTATTGCACTTGTGATGCCTTCTTGCACATGCCCTCATAATCAATCTCATCTCCTCTATACCATCAACATTAATTATATGTCCATCTTCTCCTTATTCCCTCCCCATTTGACAAGCCATCTTTGGTGCCAATGCACTTTCCTTTCATACCCTTAATCAGATTCCTTTCTTGAGAAAACATTGTAATCTCTCCAAAATGTTCTTGCAAGATATGCATGATCTTCCCCTATCCATGAAAATGGAAAGAAAAAAGGGTATTGTTCCCTCATCCATTTGAGATTAGTATGCTCTCAAAGGAGGAGAAAAGGGAACGAGTCACTTTAACAATAGTCTTTACCTTCAAATGATGAGGCAAAAGTTTAATTCAAGAGAATATGATAAAATCATATTTCTTCCTTTATTGGGATGGAGTTCTGCTCATGATCCCTTATTGAAGATAGAATCCTATCTTTTGAAGACTATACAAGTTTTCAGTGTGGGAGTATTTGAGGCAAGAGTTCCCTTACTCTAGTGGTCATGGATTTGGAGTCCTATACCCTACCATGGCTAGGCCTTGTGATTGAAGTTGTCTTGCTAATAGTTTCATGAGTTTGTTGTGTTAGACAGTGGTTCTTCTTCAACAAGGTTTGCGAGGACGCTTCAATGTTTCAGTGTGGGAGAAAATGATGACACTCAAAAATGTGCAAAAACAAGGAACAAAGATGGTCTCTAAAAGCAACATGTTTCTATGTCATCTATATTTTTATGACAAAATAATCACTTTATTTGTAAAAGAGAGATAGAACATGGGAGGGTTCACACTCACTATCTCCCACTAAAATACAAAGTATGTGTACATTTAAAAAGAGAAGAGAACTCAAAGGCTCAAAGTCTTTAAAAAAGAAAGAAAGCGTATCAAAAGGAAAATTAAAGGAAATAAAATATGGAGAGGTGTGCTTTTTGGGTGAAAGGGTGGAATGAGGACACGAGTGGTTGTGTGTCTCTTTCTCTCCCTCTCTTTCCTCAAATCACACGTTCTCTTCTCTTGGTTGTGCAAAGTATTTTGTATTGGGCTCTCTTCTTTCTTTCTTTCTTTCTTTCTCTATTTCTCTCTTCATTTTTTAAATATCTAAAAGCTATGGAGGATAATGATAAAAGTGATGAAGATGACAGTTGTTTTATATTATCGTGGATATGGTTTCTTTTAAGAGATATGTTTGTAGTTTTGGGATCATGGGCTTAGCCCACTCATAGAATTTGAAGGTTCTTTTGCCCTGGTTTGTGTTTGATATTATAGCCATGGCAGGGTCCTCCAACAATCTTTCTATACATAGTGACATCCTTATGTGTACTTAACTTAGCATTGACATCCATAGATATCAAGATTGGCTTACATTCATCCATACCATCATGCCTTCATGAGACCTAATTATCTTTATACCAAGAAAATATCATAACTCTCTCAAACCCTTCATTCAAAGTTAGCCTTGAGAAGACTCTTCACATGATCAATATCTGTCTCACTATCACCCATGATAATGAACTCATCTCCATATATAGTAATGCCCACAATATCCATATCACCCTTATATACATAAAGTGATTGCTCAATTTGTGCTCTACGAATTTCAATGCTAGCAATATATTACATAATCATATCATGCCATGCGTTGGATGCTTGATTTAGCCCATATAAGGCTTACAAAGCCTCCATACATAATGAAGATAATTGTCATCCACATAACCACGTGATTTCTTAACAAAAAAATTCTTATAACTTCCCATCCAATAAGGCATTTTTAACATCCATTTGATGTGTAATCTAACCCTTAGATGTTGCCATCGCTATGATAGTCCTCATAGTAGGCATTTTAGCTACTAAAGCAAAAATGTCCTCATAATCAATACTACAAGCCTACATATATCATTGGGCAAACTAGCCTTGCCTTATAGCGCTCAAGTGATACATTATATTTATGCTTCACTTTATAAACCTATTTATAGCCAATAACTTTCTTGCCTTTTGTTAAAGGTACCAAATCCTATGTATCATTTGTTTTATGTGTAGCCATTTCTTCATCTATAGTATTATCTCCACACTCTTTACTCATTGTATACTCAAAACTACATAGTGATGAGCTACATAGCTATCATATGTCAATCACTACATAAGCTTCCTTACTCTTGTCGAGTTGCATGGAACTCAATCACTATTAGGCGCCTTAACATCCTCTAGTATTTTCTTCACACCAAGTGCCTTAATAGATAGAATCCCAAACTCTTCATCTAATCTTTGCTCAAAATGATCTATATCCAAAACAACATGAGAGGAACTTGATGACATATTAGTCATAATAGGTTAGTCCCCAACCTTCTCCTTGTATTTACACTTTGATGTACTTTTGGTTGAGTGACTTGTGATTGTAATCTAACACTCCAAGGTTTATCAACAAACCCATGACTAGGAGACTTGGACGACCCATTCAATGTTAGTGGCAATTGACTTATTTTTTACATAGCCACACTCTCATGCACATCAACCCCAATTGTATGCTGCACATTGGTATACTAGTTGCTCATTTCATCAAAGACAACATCCCTACTAACTCTCAAGTCATGTATAACAGGGTTATGATATCTATATCCCTTGTGCTAAAGAGAATGTCCCATAAATACATATTCTTCTACTCTGGAATCCAATTTACTATGCAACTCATTAGGAATATGCACATAAGCAATACATCCAAATGTTTTCAAGTGGGACAGATTTAGCTTTTTACTTGCATACTTCTCCTGAATTATCATACCATGTATAATAATTGCAGGTGCCCTATTCATAATGTATGCATCATTAGCAACTACTTTTCCCACTAGTAGTGATGCAAGTTTCTTTCAGATATCAATGCTCAAGCCACCTCTCCAATATGTCTTTTTCCTGCTTAGCAACTCCATTCTGTTGTGCATAGTGTACCAACATATAAACTACCTCTGAATATCATTTTTATACAAAATATCAAAAAAATCATTGGAGAAGTGTTCTCCCCCTTGATTTGACATTTGACATTTACTATTTAACATTTTTATTTCTCAATCAAAGCTTTAAAGCTTTTAAAGTGAGTGAACACCTCACTTTTCTCATGCATAAAATAAACCAATACTCTTTGAATATGATCATCAATGAAAGAGACATAATACTTGCAACCACTTATAGTTTTAGTCTCTGTAGGACCCCATATATTAGAATGTATCAACTCAAGTGGCTTCTTGGATATATACTTTTCATGGAAAAATGCATGCCTTGACTACTTTTCAAATTGACATGTTGTACATACTTTAAGCATTCCATCAACTCTAGACATTTGGCAAGCCATTCACAATCTATTTTGACAATACATTTTTTAAATATTGCACATTTATATGACCAATCTACATATGCCAAATTTCAATGTTAGCCCCACAACACTAAATCTTGTAAAAACATAGGAATATCCATTTTAGGCAAACCTATATTAAGAGTAAACAATCTACCAATACATATACCTTTTGCAATCAATGTGTAATCGTTTCTAGGGATGTCCTATAAATAAAAACCATTAGATGTGATCCAAACTTGTAATCCCTATTGTGCCATCTGATCAACAAATACTAAGTTCTTAGTTATGTTTTGTATCTGTATCACATTAGCCAAGTACATTGTTTTAACATCTTGAATACTCAAGGGAACATTTCCAATGTGAGTAATAGGATGGGTTGTATCATCCCCTATCTTCACATAGCTTAGAGACTTTGAACTGCATATCTCTCTAAACCACTCTCCACGAGAAGTCATGTGGTTAGAGGCACTTAAGTCTACATATAATACATCATTCTTAGATGATCCATACATCATTCTTAGATGAAAAAAAACTACTCACATGTATCATCATTGTTGTTACTAGTGAAAGTATAACTACCTTGTTGTTTTTCCCGATTCTAATTCTAGCTTTCTTTTTGAAACAATTAATAGAAAGATAACATATCCGACGACAACGTCACCATTCCCTATTATCACTAGAATTCTATTGTTGTGAGTTAAAACTTGAAACTTATCCTTCCTTGAGACTATCCTCCCTTATTTTGTTATGCACCACAACTTTGACAATTACCACTACCTTCGTCTTGGCCATAACCTATACTTTTTCTCTAGTAGAGTAAAACAGTACATTCTTAGACTTTCTCTTACTTTGAGAAGAAGAAGAATCCAAGACAATGTTCTTTTCCTCAAGTATGAGGTTAGAAATTAAATCTACAAAGTTAGGAATATCATCCACGGTATTCACAGAGATGACTTGAAGCTCTTCTACTCATCTCCAAATCCATCTGAGCATGCTTGCATAACAACAACATCATCGGTTGCTGCATTGAATAAATCTAAGAGCTTGCACAATGCTTGATCTTTAATGCATACTCATTGATGTATAAATTTCGTCTATAAACTTGATTTAGCTTTAACTTGAGTTGTATCTTCAAGCCTTTGTGTTTACCTTAAGTAATATTGTAGATTCTTCCAAGCAATAACAAGGGTTTCAAATTCTTGCAAATAACACACACATCATTTTACTCTGTGTCTCCTCCCCAATCTAATTTTACATAAAAATCAGAATAATATTACTTTAAAGCTAAGTAAAGTGTGGCCTCAATAACCACATAATCTAGGTAGTGCTACAAAAAAAATCATGTCAAAGTGATGCTTCTTGTCTTCCATGCAAATCATAAATATCTCACCCCATCCTTTTCTTCTCCAGCCATAGCGAAAACACCCAATCTTTTCTACGGGGAAGGCAAATAAAGCACGTAAGAGCCTTGGTCATAAGAATCCCATACAAAGCTAGCATTCCTGCTTGTCTTGACATTAAACTGCATACACTAAAAACCCTTATCATCATTTTAGAAGTTTTTGGATACATGAACAATGTAGACACGCAAGGAAGCATTTATATGAGCTACCACACACACAAACATACACACGGGTTATTTGCACCTAAGTACCACTCAACAAATACAAAAATTTTAGGATGGAACCAAGCAATCAAATTTTCAAACTAACTGTTCAAACTGAACAGCAAACGAAAAGACACACACAATGGAAAACAAATTCCTAATGACGGGGACTAATGAGTTCAAATTCCTGGGGAAAAACTCTGCCCTCAGGTTCGCCAATAGTGGACGTGCAATGTCATGACAACCTCCCTCCGCCCCTCCCACACCTAAACTAAAGTAAAATTTTCATTTTTTAATTAAAAAATAAAAGAAACCACTTTACTAATAAAATGGAAATAGTTTTCTCTAGCCTAAATCTCATAAAAAGAGGAAGCCCATTCCTCCCCCCCCCCGCCCCCCCCCACAACACCTAAACTCAATTAAAATTTTCATTCTTTATTTAAAAACAAAGGAAATTTCTTTACTAATAAAATGAAAATAGTTTCCTCTTGCCTAAATCTCATAAAAAGAGAAAAATCGTTCCTCCCCCCACCCCTCGCGGAAAAAAAAAAGAACTATTTAGAAGAGGGCCCCTCTTCTCATGTTCAACAAACAATGATGACGAATAAACTCTTGACAGCAAGAGAGGGAGCGATAATCACCGATTAGTGTAGCTAGAAACAATTCACATGCCATCCCCCTAAAAAATCTTTCTTTTTGTTATCCTTCCCATTCATGATAGCACCTTGCAAGTGTGTCACTTTGTGGGACCCTCAAAAGCATCCATGATGAATTTTGATTATTAATTTAATCCAATTATAATATTTACTTTATTATTGTTGATTAATATCTAAAATAATTTATTATTTTCTAGAGAACTTAGATTTAAATTACAAGTATTCTTATTTTTCATTTAAAGATTAGCTTATTATTAATTTGAATCATAGAAACTCTTTTAAAATTAATAAAATAATCATTATCTTATTCTTTTAGCATTTTCATCTTTTCAAAATTGCAAATACAGTTGAAATATTATTAAGTTTTTTCTAAAATAATTAAATTAAATTAGCTATATTAAAAAGTAAAATTAATTAAGTATGACTAATAATGTTAGTTTGGTGAAGTTTTAATTAAGAAAAATAGTTAAAATTTCTTATAAATCATGAAATTGTTATAAATTTGTAGAGAAATCTTATTTCACACTTAACTTAGTCCATTTATCAAATTACTAAGTAATAAATTTAGTTCCTTCTTGTAAATTAAAAAGTAAACTTTATTTAAAAATTAAAAAATATTTATATTATTGAATAACTTGTAATTAAATTATGTTAAATACTCAAATTTTTAAAAATTGATGTTCTCTTTGTAAATTTTTTTAAATTTAGTTCTCAACTTTTTAATAAATTACATTTACACACATTGAAAGTACTTGAGTTATTTTCATTAATAGGAAAATAGATAATAAGATGTGTTCATATGCATGAAAATCAAAATTATATTCATTAGATTCTGTTCATGTCCATTAGAATACTTAGTTTATTTTCATAAATGAAAAGATAAGAATAATATTTATTTGCACACACAGAAACTAAAATATGGACAACTCTGATACCATGAAATTTGATAAGAGGGGAGAGAGGTAAAGTACCCAAAAGCACACATATACAAAAGCAATAAGGACTTAAGAACACAAGGAGATAGGGCTTAAATCTTCTTTGTCTTCTTTATACAGAAAAACTAAGTGCACAGCATGATAAAAGACTAATATGAAAGTACCACAACATATGTATACGTAGTCACTAAGTGTAAACGTGCTAAAAAAAGAAGAGGTAGCACAATAAATGTGCCACAACCAAGGATGGACTATATTGGTATAGTCTAGCTGCAGAATCACTAGCGTATTCTCATGTTGGTCACCTAACATGCTAGTGAATCATATCTTGCTACATCATCAAGGCACATAGTGGAAGCTAGCTCATATAGAGCTCGACATCTCAATAGTCCCCCTTGAGCTTAGAATGAGCTCATGAACTCCAATCATAGTCATGAAGTGTTGAAGCTTTTCAGCTCCCAAGGCCTTAGTGAAAATGTCAGCATCTTGCTTCTTTTTGTTGACATAAACCAAGTTAATGTTACTTACTAGAACCCGCTCTTGAATGAAATGGTAATGTTGGTCTACACATAATACATTGGGTTCTTAGCCAATTTAATGTTTCTAAGGTTATCATAGTAGGATGATAACCTTCTTATCCACATGCATTCCCAAATCACCAAATAGCTTGCATAACCAAACTACCTCACATGCAACAATTGCATTACCTCTATACTCTACCTCTATACTAGATAAGGCAGTTGTCAGCTATTTCTTGCTACTTTAAGTAATAGTAGAATTCCCAAAGAAAAATATAAAATCACTCGTAGATCTCATGTTTGAAATACTACTAGCCCAATCTACATCTATGTGACCATACAAATCCAATGGTACACCTACACTATAGAATAAGGCATAGTCCAATGTGGACTTGACATAGCACAATGTGTGCCACATTGCATCCAAATGTGGTTTCCATAGAAGTTTCATAAACTAAATCTCCAAACCAATTGTGTAGTTAAGTAGATAAGGCTGTCCACAATCTTTTGATAAATAGTGATATCCTCAATCAAGTCACCCTCATATGCACTAATCTTAGCATTAACACCCAAAGGTATCGAAATAGGCTTACACTTAGCCTTACTATACTTTTTCAACATATCCAATGCATCTTGTCTCTGTGACAACCATATATCTTCTAAAGTCCTCATTATCTCTACGGTGAGAAAATAGTACAGCTCTCTCAAATCCTTCATCTCAACTTCAGCCTTGAGAAGACCCTTTACATTGTCAATATCTAAGTATCACCCACAATGATCAAATCATCCACATATATAGTAATGACCACAATATCTACATCACTCTTACATACATAGAGTGAGTGATTAGCTTGTGCTTTGCAAAATCTAGTCATGACAATATATTCTGCAATCCTATCATGCCATGCCCTAAATGCTTGTGTCAGCCCATATAAGGTCTTGTGAAGGTAGCATTCATAATATGCATAATTCTCATTCACATAACTAGGTGGCTGCTCCACATAAACTTTCTCTTACAACTCCCTCTGTAAGAATGAATTTTTAACATTCATTTGATACATGATCCAATCTTTTGATGCATTCACTAATGTGGTAGCTCTTATAGTGGCCATTTTTGCCACTGGAGCAAAGTTTTTCTCATAATCAATACTATGAGTTTGCACATATCCTTTGATAACCAACACTACCTTATAGCACTCAATATATCCATTTGATTTATGCTTAACCTTGTAAACCCATTTTCAGTTAATAACTTTCTTGCGTTTAGGTAAGGGTACGAACTCCCATGTGTCATTATCTATAAGTGCCACCATTTGTTCATCCATAGCACATGATCTCAATATGCATTACCTAATACATCCTCGAAACAAGTGGGTTTCACATCTTGCACAACCTTAGACATACATACATAGTGATGAGCTACATAGCTATCATATGTCCATCGTTGCATTGGCTTTCTCACTCTACTTAACCTGTGTGGACTTGGATCACTACTATGTGCTTTAGAAGTTCAAACTTCTCATCGAAGCTTTGGTCAAATTCATTTGCATCAGCATCAATATGAGAGAAACTTAATGATACATCTATCACAAAAGGTGAGTCCCAACTTTCTCTTTACCTTTTCTTGACATCTATGATGTACTTGGTGGAGTAACTTGTAATCTCAATTTGCCACACAAAGGTTTATTAACAAAACCATGACTAGGAGACTCTTATGGTCCACTCAATATCTCTAATGACTGCTAACATTTTTTTAGCATAACCAAATCTCATGCTCATCAACCCCAAATCTATTGTACACATTACTATAACAACTACTCATTTCATATAAAATAACATCCTTGCTAACTTCAACTCATGGTAACATGATTAAAACATCCAATCACTTTTGCTCAAGATAATATTGAATAAATACACATTTTTTTACTTTGAGATCTAATTTACTACACACCTCATCAAGAATATGTAGATAAGCAATACATCCAAACTCTTTTAGATGGGATAGATTAGGCTTTCTACCCATAAACTTTTCTTCACTTGTCATACCATGTGTAGTAGTAGTGGGTGTTGTGTTTATAATGTATACACCAATAGCAACTACTTCAGTCCAATAGTAATGATGCAAGTTTTTTTTAATATTAGTGCACGAGCGACCTCTGTAATATGCTTGTTTTTTTGCTTAGCAACTCCATTTTTTCACAGAGTATATTTACGTGTATACTTCCTTTATATACCATTTTTCTATAAAAATTTGAAAAAATCATTAGAGAGATTCTCCCCATCCATGTGACCTTAGGCATTTAATATGCAACCATGTCTCCTTCTCAACCAAAGCCTTAAAGCTTTTAAAGTGAGTGAAAATCTCACTTTTCTCACATATATAATAAACTCATGCTTCATGAGTATGATCATCAATGAAGAAAATATCATACTTACAATCACTTAAAGTTGCAGTCTTTGTAGAACCCGACACATTAGAATGTATCAATTCAAGTGGCTTCTTGCATACATGATTTTCATGTGAACATGCATGCCTTGCTTGCTTTCCAAGTTGACATGCTTCACATACTTTATGCATCCCATCAACCCTAAACTTGAACAAGGTATTCACAATCTATTTTGATTCTATGTCTTTCAGTCCCACTGCAAATTCATATGAATCTCTTATGCCAAATTTCAATATCAACCCTCGGGGAAGTTACTATATGAATATTCTCTACATCACGTGCACTTAAGGACTATTTATAAATATCCTTATCTGTGATTTTTTCTTGAATAAAACATAACCCTTTTCTATTCAATTTGTAAATAACCCCTTTTTGTATGTAAAAAATGTATAAAAATAATAATTTAAAAATGCATTAGTTTGAACCCATGTGATACACACATATATTCATGAGTAACTTAGCGGAGTATCAGCCATAATACATGAACCTTATGCAAAATGACATAATCCATTTTAGGCAAACTTACATTAAGAGTAAACAATCTAATAGCAATCATTCTACAATCATTCTTGAGATCTTCTACATAACAACCATCAGATATGAACCAAACCTACAATATGTGTTCTATCATTTGACCGATAGAAACTAGGCTTTTTGTAATATTTAGTACATACAACACATCATCCAAGTACTTAGTTTTGCTAGCCTACATATTCAAAAGAAGGAATTCCAACATGAGTAATGGGGTGAGCCTATCATCCCTTGTCTCCACATAGCCTAGAGACTTTGGACTGTACATCTCTCTAATCTACTCTCCATGAGAAGTTATGTGGTTAGGGGCACCTGAATCTATATACCATACACTATTCTTCAATGAACCATCAGCAATCATAGTGTTCATAAACTGGTATATAACAAATAGCTCTTTACTTATATCATCATTGTTTCTACTACTAAATGCATAGTTACATTGCTCCTTTTTCCCATTTCTAATTTTAGCCTTCTTTTTTTGAAGCAATTTTTTTAAATGTGTCCTTTTTTACCACAATGCCAACACTCTCTACTACTATCACAATTCTATTACCTATTAGAATATTTTCCTCTTTGGCTTCCCCGTCCTTGGGACTGTCCCTTTTTTTTTGCTATACATCATAACCTTGACCAAGAGCACCATCTTAGCCTCTGTCATGACCTCTATCTCTTTTAGTAGAGTAAAACACTTATTCAGACTTATTCTTGCTTTGAGAAGAAAAGGAATCCAATCCCAGGTTCTCCTCCTCAAGTATCAATATAGAAATCATGTATGCAAAATCAAGGATATCATCCCACATATTCATAGATGACCTGAAGCTCTTATATTCATCTCCAAGTCCATTTAAGCATGCACACACAACATCATTATCATCAACTATCATACTGATATATCTAAGAGCTTCCACAATACTCTTGATCTTCAAGGCATAATCATTAATGAATAGGTTCTCTCTTTTCACCTAACTTGAGCTGCAACTTTTTGGCCTTTGTATTTGCTTTGAATAGCATTGCCAAATTATTCCATGTAATAGGGAGGGTTTCATATTCTTGTAAATAGTCAATTATGCTATCTCTTATACTGAACAGATAGCCAATACATGACTTTTCTTTGTGTTTGCTTCCAATCTTTCTTAGCCTATAACAGTTTTGTAGTAGTATTTTGTATAGGAACTTCAGGTGCTACTACCATGTCTCCTTTAATGTAAATTCGAACACCTTTGCCCTTGAAGAAAATTGTCATCTTGAACTTTCATGCATGATAATTATTTTTATTAAGCTTCTTGCTAACAATCTAGTTCAAGTTGTCAAAAATTTTAACAAAATAACAAACCTTGCAAAAACTTGCAACCCGCAAGCAAATTGATACATAATACACCACAACTAAACACATAACCTTTTTCACTAACTATATGACAATAATAGCAATTTTTTATCTTATACAAATTCCTTTTTTGTCTACAACCTAGCAAATATCTACAACCTTACAAATGCAAAATTTGTAACCTATGTACCTGTAAATGGTGGACATAGTAAAAACTGCAACATATCCAAAATTGTTGTTGCACTTAGAGGCTTAAAATGGAGGCGAAATGACCTCAGACGCCAAATATCACAATGGACTAGTCTTAAAGGACTTCTCTAGAGTATATAACCCTATTCTTTCTACTTACCAAGTTTCCCTATAATTGGAGAATGTAGCCATGCTAGCCTTAAGAGCCTCCTGCCAGCTATAGCCTAGGGAAAATTGAGCAAGGTAGAAGAGCTTCTTACCTATTACTTATTTACTTACTTTTGTGCTCTAAGGCCTTCACCTCAATCTTTAATCAAGTCCACATAGTGGTGGGATGACTCTAATACCGTGAGAATAGACAAGAGAGGAGAGAGGTGAAGCATCCAAGGGTGCACATACACAAAAGCAATGGAGACTTGTGAACATAGAGAGGTAGAACTAAAATCTTCTTCTTCTTCTTTCTTATTCTTCACACAAAAAGAACTAACTCTATATTATGATAAAAGACTAATATAAAAGTACCACAATGTATGTACATATGGTTACTAAGTATAAATCCACTTAAAAAAGAAGAGATGACACAATAAATATGCCATAATCAAGGATGGACTACGTAAATGTAGTCCAACTATAGCATCACCGGAATATATCTCATCCCAATCACTTAACACGCAAGTGAATAATATCATGTCATATCAAGATATGTAGTGGATGCCAGCTCATGTAGAGCTCAATATCTCAACATTATTATAGCGTGATAGTTGTAACAATCTTCTCTAAAAAACTATCAAATCTATTAAATTTATTATTCTTTCATGTGAAAATTTATATATATTATACTAACTAATTGATCATAATATAATACATAAATAGTGTTATAATTAAAATATATATCCATGAACTCATTAATAAGTAGTATTGTTCAAACTTTATAGTGTACATAGATTAAACATAGCTATATTGACTATAAATAATATTTTTAATAGATTATATTATATTTTTTATAATAAAATATATAAGAGATTCTTAAATAGTATATATGAGTCATGAAAAATAAAAAACATACTTTTTATGACATTTGACCTAGAATCGTCGTTTTTGCTTATAAAAAGTCTAATTTTGAAATTTTGTCTATGATGCCTTATCAACTAGGTCTATTCTAGTCAATTTGAGTACATGTATATCTATATTCTAAGTTTGCATGAGAAAGTTACAACAAAAATAAGTTGCAAACTACTTTAGGACAATTTAGAGTGCATGTTGTGCTGTTTTATTATTTCTACTCTATAGTCTTAATAAGATATTATATTGACTTCTCTTCTTCTCTATTTTCTCCATATTTTTCTTTATTCAATTTGATTGGCTATGTGATTTATTATGATTATCAAGGAGTCATGTTGCAAGTGGTATCAAAGCAATTCTGATTTGTGAATATAGAAAGCTTGGAGCAGAAGATCAAGGAGTAAGAAGAAATTATTTAATGTCTTCTTAGTGATATGAGAAGAGAAAAAGATAGCAAGGAAGCTATAAAGATATCAAATATCATCATGGATCTATGAGGTGATGCAAATACAACCCATATCGGTGGGTTGACTAAAAAGCCACCTTAACAATCTAAGTCACAAAAACAAGCAATGAGAAAATAAAGATCTTTTGAAGATGATGTTACAGAATCTACTATTAAGCATGATGATTTTGTTATCAACTTAAAGATGGAAGGAAGATTTAACTATGAAGCTGATGTTTGGGAGAGTGAAGATAAATAGTCAATAAGAAAGTGATGGAGATAAACAATAAAACTATATCTATATGAAACACAATAGTAGTGTAACGATTATGTGATCTTTGGATTTGATATTTTCTCTATAATTCTTCATAACAATTAAAACATATACGTAACTTTTTCTCTTTTATTTGTCTTATTTTTGAAATATTATTATACATATTTTTACATTGGTTAGATATTATTTTGTAGTTTATTTCAATGAAAAGAGATTTCTATTAAATTTTTAGTTTGTTTTAACTCATAAGAAGTAGTATTTTTAATAGAAAAAAGAAAATTCTTATGCTTTAGTATATTAGAAAATTGCTCTACTCATAGAGTGCGAAAAAAGAATATTATATCTATAAGGCATATAGTTATGTATTTAATTTATAATAATTGAGGTGTGATTGTTTTGTTCTATTCTTTGTCAATATGGTTATATCACTTATTAAATCATAAATTTTAAATTTCTTTAATTTTGTTTAGGATGTTGAAGTTTTATTCTAGTAAAAAATCTATTTAAATATTTCTTTAAAGGGAATTCTTTTAAAGGAGAAGACAATGATGATTTAATTGATGATTTTAAGAAAATATATTTAAAAATAATAAATATCATACTTAAAATATTTAAAATAATAAAAATATTCTTAATTAGTTTAATTTTTATTTTTAAAAATCTTGAAAAAGAATATTGATAATAATAATATATATATATAACATGGCCCCCTCCCAAACACAGTACGGCACGACATGATGCGACGTGCCCCCCTCCCCCTCCCCCTTTCCCAAACATAACATGACCCCCCCTCCCAAACACAGCACGACACAGCATGACACGACACAACATGACACGACGTGATGCCCCCCCTTCCCCCTTTTCCCAACATAACACGACACCTCCCTCCAACACACACGACGCGATGCGACATAACATGCCCCCCCCCCCCCCCCCCCCAATGCAACACGACACGACGCACCCCCTCCCCCTTTCCCCAACGTAACATGTGTTAGCTATATATAGTCTGTCTATATATAGCGCCCCAGGTCCCCTCTATATATTCCTATCATGTGTGCTCAGTTGAGACACTTTTGGGGTTCCACTTTCGGTGTCTCATATCTCTCTTCTCTCCTCTCTTCCTTCCGTCTCTTGTCTTCCTCGCAGTTTCCAACAGAGTGAGCCAATAAGGCAAGTGATGGTGGATGTTGGAGTCCAAAACTCAAAAGTATCTCACCATTTTCCTTAAGAATAACATTTTCCTTCACAAGGAAGATAAGAGATCAATGATGCAACCACTCTAGAATTCTTGAGGTATGTTGAAAATTTCATTGTGTTTCTTTGCATAAAATCACTAGTAGAGTACTTTTTGGGAGACACCTTTAAGAATATTATAAGTTATCATCATCCTCCCTTAGGTATGCCAAATGTCATGTTGACCTCATTTAAGTGTGTTCTAAGCATAAAAGAGAGCAAAAAGGGGGGTTAGATCCTATATCATGAACATGAGCATTTCGACATTCTCAGAATGCCTCTCTACACATCATAGTGTTTGGGTTGTCCCTTTCTATTCTTCTAATGTGCTCTTGTTGCTTTTTAATGGGGTTTTCTTAAGTTTAGGGTCTTGTGTGTATACAATGCATACTATAGTTTTAAATCATATTGTGCAAGTCTAGGGTCTTTTGTATATATAGATACTATAGTTCTAAATCATATTATACAAGCCTTGATTCTTATCTCATGTGATTTTGATATTTTTTTAAAAGTGGTTGATGCTTACACTTCCACTTGAAAAGGTTTTAAAGGTGTTTGTAAGGGACTTGCTTATCTTATCTAAGACAAATGCAAATAGTTTAGATTTCCTCTTACAGGAATTAAATACTAAGGAATCACAACATGTTATCATTTCTTATCATCATGGGCAAGTACTTCTTCTTACAATGCTTTTCTCAGAGATTAGAATTTAATATTGATTTGAGTTATCTTACTTACCTTTATACTTGAACTTCTATAAATCACATTGGAGTAGTATTAAGTTGGATTTAAGATTCAAGAAAATATGTCTAATGAATTCTTGGCATGGTTTCAATTGGGATGTGAGATTGTAACTATAAATTTAATGAGGTATTGAAGTATATCTAGTATTCTTAAAGTGAGTTATCTGACAATATTCAACATGTTTCAAAGAAAATGTTTGTTTCTCTTGAAGACAAGTCTCTGGCATTGATAGGGGCAAAGATGTTGTCAAATTTTCAGAGATTTCTAGAGGCAAAGCTCATGGTTGAAGACAAGAGAATAATTGTAAGTGATTCACTAGTTTTCTTTTCTATATTAAATAATCTCTTTATTATCTTATCTTATATATTGCTCTTATTTTTGTAGTTTATTAAAGGTTTTTATAAAGAAGAGTATGTACAGTTGGTAAGAGATTAAGCAATTAAAGTTTTTCTTTAGAATCATATTCAACTTACTCTAGATCCAAATTTCCCAAAAATTCAAAGAGAGACTATAGCCAAGCATGCAACTCGTAAAAAAGCCATGTATAGTGAAGAAGCCAATAACTACAACTAAAAAGCGAGATACTTTTGGGAGGCCAATGGCATCTAAGAAGGCTAGTGCAATTAAGAAGTTAGCTAAAGGTAAGAAGCCACCTTGAAGTAAGAAGCTAGTTGTATCCAACAAGCCAATTATAACCAATACCACCAAGAAGGCCCCTCCAAAAGCCAAGAAGTGGAGAATTCAGAAAAATTTGGGTGTGAATCAAGGAGCTAACAAAAAATAGAAGCAATGTGAAGAAATAGACTTAATGGCTACATGTCAAGACAAGACATGGCACAAAACTCTAGAGGAAATATCATAGAGGATGAGCCGACGGAAGACCCCTCAAGGGAGAGGAGAGAGAAGGATGAAGGCTACACAAAGAAAGGAAAAGGGAGAAAGGGAGAGAAGAAGAGAGAGAAAGACTAGTAGAAGAGATAAAAAGACAAGGAAGGAGAGAGAAAGAGAAGGGAAGCCATAAAAGCTCAAAGGAAGGTAAAGAGAAACTTAATTATTGATCATTTATACCCTAACTGAGTCTCTCAACACCTTAATTACCCCATTTGTGTAATTAGATATTCCAATGCTAACTTCATGTCTTACCCATCTGTCCCACTCTTTTACATTCCATCTTGACCTTAAGGTTTTTGTTCTCAAAAAGAAAAAGAGGATTGATTGGTGTGCCTCAAAATGGGGATGCAGAGTACTATATTCAACATTACAGAGGGTAATATATGTATGGTAAAGATTAATCTCATGTGGAATCGAGGTCTATAGATGTATTATATGAGTTTAGCTACCAATTCTTGATTATTAGGATTTAATTTAAAAAATAGATAGCATGCTATTTAGAATATTAGCCATATTGGAGAAAATAGGTCATAATTTTCTATGGGTGGCCCCAATTAAGACATTTGATGTGTGAAAACAAAGCTCATGAAGCATAATTTTAATCCATATAGGTTACATGATTGTCATCAATATAGGGTAAAATTTTCTCTAAAATAGTATATTATCTATAAGTAGTCCAAACTGGGCTAAGGTTAACTAATCTTCAATCAAAATTACATCCTTGAACTATTGGGGGGAGGTGCGCCATTATCAAGCTGGATCTTTTTCAAACCATTCCAAGGAAGATAAAATGGATAACATGCATGGTAGGCATCAAGGGCATAGAGACCATGTATATAAGTTTGGATCCCCAAACTTCCACTTGTCAAAAAAGGATAATCGTGATCCAATACATCTACTATGTCATAGAAGTGATCTGTAGGGTCATCTTCATCTTCTTCTTCCACATCTTCCAAGACATACACATTATTGAGTTTAGCTCTCCTATAGGCACATTTAGATGCATGATCCATGGTGCATTTTTTCCCACATAAAAAATACAAGCACTTCTCTTTATGCACTTTATAAAGGTCCACTAGGAAGAATTGTTGGCCTTCTTGATTGCCCTAGGCTAAGTAGATTCTTGATCACTTTTGAGTTTTTTTTGTGCTACTTGTTGTCTTAAGGTCTGACAACTCTATTGAAGCATCAAATGGTGGGCAAGTGGGTATTTTAGGGTTGTTACTTCCCTCATAAACTTCTCCTTGAGGGCTTTGTCTAGCTACTACTCTTTCCTATCCAAAGTTGGGTTGAAATCTAATGTCTTCCTTGTATTTGCAGTTATACCTTTCAACTAACTCTATTGCTTCAAAAATTGTAGCGTGCTTTTGTGCCATCACATTAGCAAATCAATTGGGCTCCAATCCATATATATGATTATGAAATTTTGCATCATAATCACTAATGCTTTCCACATACATTCTCAAGTTAAGGAATTGATTCATGTAGTCTCTCGTGGATAAGCTACATTTCTCTAGTTAGTACCATCACCTAGCCAACCACTCCACCTCAACCAGAGAGACAAACACTTGTACCATAAATACCTTGAAGTCCTCCTATCGATGCATAGGTTGATTTTCACACTTTACATAGTGGCACCAAGTCTATGCAAAACCCTCAAGATGAAGTGTGGCAAAAGTGTATCTTTTACTCATCCATATTGGGATAGAGGTCATAGTAGGCTTCCAACTTGGTTGTGCACTCCTCTAGATGCGATGGCGATGGAGACTCCCCATTGTATTTGGTGAGAATTATCTTGTCCTGAATCTCACAATTGTAAACATTTGGTTTCCTATTCAAGCCATGTTGGCCATCATAAGCATGTTGCTCATTATATCCATAATGCTCAATATATATATGTTGCCCATCATGGCCATTCTTCCCATTAAATGCATGCCGCCCATTTTGACCATATTGCCCATTAAATATATGCTACCGATTGGAACCTTGATGTCCATTATATGCATGATGCCCATTGGGACCTTGTTGTCTACTTTATGCATGTTGTAGGCTACATTGTAAGGCAACCTTGTATATGAAGGGGAATAACAAAGAGAAGTTCTCCTGCATAAGGTATCATGTAAGAGAGTGTCCTAACATCATTTTCCTTACAACTTTTAGTGACTTAAAATGCTCATGAATTACTTAAGTCTATACTCTTATTAAGAAGAAGTCATGAAAGTTTTCAAATTTCACAAGTTATTTATTTATTTTATTTACAACAAGATGTTAGCCAACCTAAACTTATATTTTGTTGAAAATTTAAATGAGGTTTTGCTAGGCTTGACTACATATTTCGGATGAGGATTTTTTTGTACATCCATAGCCAAGAGGAAATAATGGAGGTGACTTGATACTTTTAGATTAGGGATGAAATAATTATAAGGTCACAATCCCATGAGATTAGTGCTTATGACTCTTGTGAGTCGAGAATATACAAATTGATTCTAATTAATCAATTGCTTATTTACACAAATAAGAACTTCCAAGTTTTTGGTTTCGAAGAACCAGAAATCTTTGACCAAGTTGAGTTCTTTGAGAATTCGAGCTCTCAAAACATATTTTTCATGCTTGACTTTCTTGGCAGCCGTAATGTAAATGCCATTACACAATGTCCAACTTTCCTCTTAGATTGTATGTCAATCTCATCCAAGGATGATTTTGATAGTAATTAAGGAAATATCATGCTTGAATTGGAAATTGTTGGATCCACAAGCCATAGTGCAGTATAGTGCTTGAAATATCTCATGGCCCATAAGTTGGTTGATAAGTCTCTAAAAGAATATGGTATTTAGTCTCTTCACAACATTGTTGAATAACTTTAAAGATCCTTACTTAGAACTTTAATATTATCATAGTGATGAAGTGCAATTGAAATTTAATGCTTTGATATCATGTGAAACATACTCCTTATTTAACTTAAGGAGGGTAGTTTGATAGTCTTCTAAGGACTAATCCTTCGCATGTGAGCTTAATACTTCGCATCCCACAAGCATGTTAACTAATACTAATACTTCTAAGGACTAATACTTTGCATGTGAGCTAAATTTAATGCTTAAGGAGGGTAGTTTGATAGTCTTTAGGAAATTTAAATTTATTCAGCATGTTGACTTTCCTTAGGTTTAGCTCACATGTAAGGTATCGAGCCTCATCCCACAAGGTTCGACATGTAGGTTCCTAAAGACATAGCTATGGTCTCTAGCATCAATCTAATATCAAACTTGAAATAAACGTATTTCACAAATTGTCCAAGATTGAGATAGGAAAGAACCAAACGTAGTTCAATGAGAGTGAGAAACAAGGGGGAGCTAAGTATCAACACCTCTACCCATAAGGCATAGTCTCACATTGGGCCCCTAAAATAGTGATTAGCCTATTCTAAGATGGCCCATAAGGCATAGTCTCACATTGGCCCCCTAAAACAATGATTAACCTATTCTAAGATGGACTCAAAGAAGGGTCATGCTTGCCGGTCCTTATTCTACTTGGGGAAAGCCACATGGCTAACGTGTTGTCTAGCCAATAGTAGGGTGATTCCGTTGGAAATTATCCACTCCCTTCCCATGACATCAAGGTATATTTTAGTACTTTAAACATATCATACTATTTCAACATGACTCCTTCGTAATCATAATAAATCACATAGATAATCAAAATGAATAAAGATACATATGGAGAAAATAGATAAAAAGAGAAATCAATATAATATATGATCAATTCTATAGAGTGAAAACAATCAAATATCACAACATGCACTCCAATATGGAACTGGAACCGCCCAACCACCCCTGTGCTTATATCATATACATGATAAGAGATCTCAATATTACTCTCACTCTCAATCTCATTCAAATCTTAATCCTGGATTGTTGGATAAAGATGAGAAATCAAAATTGCCTTAATCAATTGTCTTCTATATGAATCTGTGAATTGCATATCTTCTCGAACAATGTATTTCTCAAGAAAAACTCAGTTCAAATTGTGCAATATACCAAGTTAGATGTATATGCATGACTCTTAATCCTACTTTTGATCTCAATTCTCATAATAAAATTTAATAACATAAGAGAAAATAATCATACATAACTCAAAAATAATAAAAGGAACAAAAACTCCTTGTACGGATGTAGTCTAAATTATCCTCAAGCATTCTACAACTTGTTTTCATTGTAACTTTCTCCTACAAACTCAAAATATAGATGTATAGATACTCAAATTGACTGGAATAGACTCAACAAGGCATAATAAGTAGAATTGTGAGATTAAGTTTTTTGTAAGAAAAGATGATGATTCTAGGTAGAGTGTCATAAAAAGCAAATTTTTTATTTTTCATGACTCATATACTATTTTGGACTCTTTTATATATTTTATTATTTAAAAATATAATATTATCTATTAAACATATTAAAAATATCATTTATAACCACTATAACTATGTTTAATCTCTATAGACTATAAAGTTTGAACAATACTACATATTAACAAGTTAATGGATATATATGTTTTGATTATAGTACTCTTTATTTTCTATATTATAGTCAATTAGATAATATCATACACATAAATTTTCACATGAAAGAATAATAAAATTAATAGATTTGATAGTTTCACAATGAAGATCATTACATTTCGATCACTCTTCAAAAGATTTGTCCTCAAAGCTTAGCTAACATGTATTAGGAAAGATAAATGGTATCTAATCTCTCATAAATAAATAGATTTGATAGCTTCACAATGAAGATCATTACATTTCGATCACTCTTCAAAAGATTTGTCCTCAAAGCTTAGCTAACATGTATTAGGAAAGATAAATGGTATCTGATCTCTCATAAATAAAATTGTTCCTAAATCTCATTTATTATTTTCAAATAAATGTTAGACTTATTAAGCTAAAATATCAAAGAAAAAGAATCTATCTTTTGCATTGCCTTCATGTTTATTGTTATATCTTGAATGTGATTGTAGATCTTGAGTATGACTTGTATGAATATTTATATTCAAATTCATATATATCTTCATAAGAATAGAGACTTCAAATTAGAGATTCTATTATAATTTATCCACAAAGAGTCTTTCTAATTGCTTGCATCATCTTCACAAAGTCTTCATAAAGAGTCTTTTGGATATCTAGACATCTTCTTCATGATCTTTCTTCATATATAGTCTTCATAAAGTGATCATTAAAATCTTCAAGCCAATCCTTTTTATTTCTTAAAAAATCTTCTTCAAAGTAGAGTTGAGTCCAACGTCCATAATTGGTTTAAATGAATCTCTCTCACTTGGAGATTATATTTAAGTATGTCTAGTTAGAAATAATAATTGTTATATTTTTTCTTATTTAGATTCTTCTTCTCATTCTAATTCAAAGTTGCATCTTTTCCAAGATACTTATATGATCTCCCTCCCAAAGATAATCAATAATCTTAAGATCTCTCAAAATAAATTTTCACTTACTATCGATAATATAATATCGCATATATATCCCATATCATAGGATAAATATTCTCATCCTTATATTTATATAATATCCATCATAATGTTTGCATATAAGAGAATATCATAGAATATGAATCAACACATCTAAAATACCAATGTTTTACATATCTCTATCAAATATATATTATGTTTACATTTATAAAATGAAATATATTTGATATTTCATAGTAAGAGAATAGAAATCTTTATAAAATATATCATCTACAAACTCTAAATCAAACTAAGTCCCCCCCTCTCTCTCTCTACCATAGTTATATGTACCTTCTCTCATTTAGTCCATACTCAATAACAACTACATTATTTATCAATAAGATGATCCTGATTCTTACAATATATATGACAATACTTTCCTTTAGAAAAGGTAATAAAGATTGTTTACACATACATAACTAAACACACCATCTTTTAATGTAGATTTCATACTATATTATTACAAAATAAAGCTCATGAAACAATTAGTTAACTCAAAGCATTTAATCATAATACCTAGCATTTATAAATAATAACATTAACAACCAAAAAATGACAACTCTATTGAATTTAACATAATCTAGTATATACAATTCATTTACTTTACTTTCTATATGATTCATAAGAATGAACATTGAGAATATATTAAAATTTATTAGTATAAGCAAGAGAAGTGAGAACTTATATGTTGAGTGTCATATAGCTTAAATATTCTTAAGATAAATGCATGATATGCTACAAAAAAGTTGTCTAATTAGTATGGTCGTATGTGATTCTTACTCTTCTTCTCCAAATAAGTTTGAGATTAAATACTCTATGGAATATAACATAAGAATATTAATCATGTAATGAATAATATTTATAAAGTGAAATATTATTTACCACTTCTCTCATCTGGGGAATTTATATAAGTAAAGGTTTTGCTATCCAAGGTTCACATGAGATGTAAATATATCAATTCTATCATATCCACGATATTGAGAAGATAAATCTATGAATGGTAATAAAAGAGATTAGATACCTCCCTTTCTCTCTCATATTACTTCTTAAATTATTTTGATTAGAGCATATTTTCCATGTAAAAACTAATCTATGAAATAATAGCATTTCTTAGTAGCAAAAGTCTATTCATTTTAAAGAAGCTTACAAAATAATGATCACATTACTCTTAAATAAAGTCTTTGTTGCTAAATTCAAAAAAACAATTAGCTTAAGCTTGAAACTCTCAATAAAAGGTATATATATATATATATATATATACGTGCTGTGTTGGAGGGGGGTGTCATGTCATGTTGGGAAAATGGGAAAGGGGGCATGTCACGTCATGTCATGTCATGATGTGTTTGGGAGGGGGGTCATGTTGTTGGGAACTGCGAGGAAGACGAGAGACGAAAGGAAGAGAGGAGAGAAGAGAGATATGAGACACCGGAAGTGGAACCCTAGAAGTGTGTCAACTAAGCACACATGATAGGAATATATAGAGGGGACCTGGGGGGCTATATATAGACATACTATATATAGCTAACACACTCAACCTACTTGCATTCTCTTTCTCTAAGTCCAATAGTACATTGAAAATGTTTTATTCCTTCCTCTCTTTCTTGCTCTCATTTTTACTCTTCACAGCACCCTCCTCCTGTATAGCCTTTCATTTTCCCTTCTCAACCACCTTTGCTTTACCCTTTTCACATTTGCCTATCCTTTTTCTTCTAGTTGGCTCTTCAATGCGGAGATCTACTTTCATGGATACCTTCGAATATTTTGACATTTTCATAGAATGAATATTAAAAATCACATAGGCCTTTTTGTCAACTATGTGTATAGAGATAAGAAAGTTGTCAAACTTGTATCTTATCCTATTTGCAATGTTCAAGCCCTTATTGGTCATTGTTAACCTATGGGGATGAGTGGCACACACATAACGATCCTAGTGGAAGCCAACCACGAAGTCTTCAATAAACTCTTGGAGTCAAGCCAATGCATTACTCTACCACCTAATAGTTAGACCATACCTATCACAAATATATATTGATAAGCCTCATGAAATGAGCTTTGGAAATTAGTCTATTAAAGGACTTTTGAGACCTTCTAATTTTTTTAAGTGCATTCGTGTGCTAGATCACCATCTTCTTCAATGAATTTTATTGTTTTTCTTTTGTAGAGTTAAAGGCTCCTTGCTTTCCCTTGCCAAAATTCCTAGTGTTTGGGGACTTGACCTTACCAAAGTTTTCAACTTCTAGGGACTTGCCCATACTAAAGATACATGGCTAGAGTTAGGAGCATGTGTGTTAGTGGATGGTTGGCCCTAAGCCTCTTCTACTTATGAATAATCTCTTGTAGCCTCCTCATCATTTGTTTTATGGTCAACTCATCTCTATGGCTTTTTACTATCATCTTCATTGATGGGTGTTCTATCTGCCTCTTGAAACTTCTGAGGATTTGCACTTCAGTTAAGGATTTCTTCTTTGTGATTATTGGATGTCCTCTCTACCTATTTCATGTCCTATGGTTTTTCTCTCTAGTTAGGGTTTGACTCTTCTTGATTTACCTCTTTTTGATTCCCCTCTTCCTGATTTTGTGTCCTCTTTGCTACTATGGCAACTTACTCCTTTTGGAACCTTCTTGATTGTGAGCTTCACTCTAACCACTTGGATTTGTCTATCCAGTGAGATTCCAAAAAGAAATTTGAGGCAATCCAGTATTGAATCAACTAAAGGCTAATGCGGAAATTTGAGAGAAAATTAAAAATATGAAGTCTAGAGCCTATGATGCATAAGGAGGAAATGTGATCATGTGGATTGCACGTGTACACACCATGGGTTTAGATCTATGTGCTATGAACAATGTCCTTATTACAACACTAAAGGAGGAGATTTGGCAACAATGTGGAGATATGAACTTTACAAGCTTCTATAGATGTGAAGTTGACAAGAAAACTTGACAAGTATGTATTTAAATTTGATGATGTAGGAGATTTCAAAATTTGAGGGAAGAATCCTTGGAAGCTTTTCCTTGAAAGAAATCTTTATGAGCCTCTAGATGTGATACAAACCTTTGGAAAAACTTATAAGAAGTCAAGTAGGAAGAAAGGCAGGTAGAAAGGATGAATCTAGAATTCAAGATGGCATGATGTAGCTTAGACAGTGGAGGTAAGAATGAAAATGCTAACACTGAATGTCATTTTATACTTAGGTCCTCATATGTGAAAATCCATGTCACCAACCTTGCCATGTGGCATCCCCTCATTAACCCTATAGTCAAGACCATTTGTAATGTGTACAGAAATGTGAAATTTGCGGCTGAGCATATGCCACTAAACATTTGCCACATGGAAATCATGTCAAGATTCAAAGAAATGGAATGGGTGGACCTCTTATTCCTTTTGGTGTACTTATGCATGAATGAAGGAGTTAAAGAGGAGTAAGATGCTTGGGAAGCCACATCTTTACATTATTTGAGAGATTTGATGGTTCATGATATGGATAAATATGTTAATTATGTTGAGATGTAAAGAGAGAAGATATGTAGAGATGCGTGAGGGCGAGAAGAGACACACCATATACACTCCCAAAGACTACATCATATTGATCACAATCTATATATGTATATATATATAGGTGAGACCTTGTCTAGATAGGGTGAGCTATATATAGCTCCAATACCCCCACTCAAACAAAGGCCTCTAGTTGTGGATGAAAAAACCCTTGGGGAGCATAAGGGAAAAACCTAAGCTCCTATATACAACTGTATAAACATGATCAAGAAGGATTATTGTCTAACGTGTCCACATGTTCCCTTTAGGACACGTCTTAGCAGCCCATCAGAAAGGAGGTTTAGAAAGCTCTGCCCGGCACTCCCATGGAATGTTACAGGGTTTGCGATCCAGGACTTTCTGCGTCTGCCATGTAGCATAAGTATTCTGGCCATTCCAACTTAGGACTGACCTGAATCAGGGTTTTCCCTAATGGTCATTTCCTAAATGGCAACTAGCATCAAACCCCAGCGAACTACTTTACGCAGAATCGCCAGGGCCGAAGTGGATTCACGTTGCACTTGGTTCAAGGAGAATGGGAAACAAGAGGGATGCAAAGCTCGACCTCTCTACCTTAAGGCATAGTCCCATTCCGTTTCCCTAAAAAAGCGTAAATCGGGATTATTATAACCTAGACTCTAGGTCAGCGCCCTTGCTATTCATTTTCCTTGAAACGATCTCCTTGATGTCCATTATGATTGAGAAAAGTTCCCAGCCAACCGGGACCACCCATCCGTAGGACGGACCCATGGCCACATCCACCGCACTTTCCTCAAGTTGTTTTAGTTGTCTAATTACCTACCACATTTAGTTGGACAAGCATCAAGTAGCTTCCTTAATTAACTCGTTAGGCACTGGTTCCTTCATGTAATCTTAGCACTTGACATAGAAAAGCAGTCTCAAACAAGTTCCTTTTCAACAGGTTACCATATTTATCTTTGGAATACATTTATAAAGTCCAGCACATAGGCTTATCCAAAATCCGCCCGAAGGCTATCCAGCAATCCACAGGGATTACTAATCCAAGATTCCGCCCGTAGACTAGGATGCGGGCCTCGAGATCCAATCCCGAGTCACATTGGCCTCTTGTACAGGGCCCCAAAGGCGAGGGATTTACGGCCAGAGCCCCCCTTGGCACCCAAGCGTCCTCCTGCTCCAAGTCAACAGAGAGATCTCATGCGGCGGGTTTCGTCCACCTTCTCAGTGCGGCTAACAACCCCCTTGGTTAGGGTCACACAAACAATCGGGGGTAACTGAGGCTGCCTCTCCCTTCAGGCCTTCAACCTGAAGCATTAGATATCTTTTCATCCTTTAGTTCATTGAGCAAACAAAGCAATCAATGCTCTTTAAACTGTTACAAGCATAATCATTTCCAGTGGTCATTATTTGGCCAATTGCTAAGGAGTGAATCCCATTCCTCGGATGTTGTCTTGATCAAATAGGGAAAATACTAGTTTCATTATGTTACAATTCACGTAAGAATGTGATTCATTCCCTCTAGATTTGCAATCCTTAACTTTTCTTGTTAAGACCAAGCACATGTTAAAATTCGCATAACTTCCATTGATCCTACTAGAACATGCATTCACGATTCATACCACTAAGCTTTTAAAGGTTTTATGTTAAGCAAACCATGCATCCTTTCCCTAACTTCATTTCTAAATGAAATATTCGTACACTGATTGAGCATTATGCAACCTTTTCTAACTACTACGTAGTTGAATGAGATTTATGCCAATTGACTAGAGTTAACCTACTTCATGCAACCCTACAATCAGTTCCATGCCTTGCAAATTCCTACGGTTGTTAGCAACCTTCTTTAATGAATCATTGCGAAGAAAGAGATGTCTAATAATGCGACATGCGATTTAATCTTTCCATGCATAATCAAAGTGTACTGCAATAATTTCGACTTTGTAATGATGGTCATTAGTTGATCTAGATTCATTACTTTGCAATGCATAAAAATAACTTGCTAAGAATGCATAGACATCTTATGTTCTTTTTTTCGTTCGTTTCATTGAAAAATACAAATGACCGATCTTCAATCGTGAGTTACTTCCTGGTGCGCAGATCGGTCGCAGATAGCTCACGTGGTGAATCCCGGAAGGTCCCCAAGAACAAAGTACTCTACTTTTTAGCACAAAAACCCATGTAAAAGCAAGCACGACAAGAGGCAAGAGACAAATTGGGTTCAATCTCCCCCATGCCTTGTGTGAGCGCTTCACAAAGCATGTATTTTATGTATATTTCCAATCTTCATGCTCAATAATAGCCCAATTACAAAAATATGACAAGCTTTTAGCTTTTGAGTTTGCTTTCTACAAAAATAGTAAAATAAAGCTAATGGACGGTGCCCATAGTGTCTGGCACGCCCAATCTCAATGTCCAAATAGAAATAACATATCCAGGCGCATAAGCGCATATAAAATAATAATAAATAATCGATGTCTCAATAGACATAACAAAATATAGGCGTGGTGCCTATCAAAATCTAGTCCAAGAGTCGAAAACCCGCTAGACTCCAATGCTTTCCTCCGCCACTGCTGCTATCTCTATACATCAACTGAAGCATTCACAATCGTTAGTAAAATAACACAATTAAACCGACAAAAGTGAATACCTAGCAGTCTTCAGCTACATAAATAAATCAATTGGTTAGAAATAAATCCTAACCTTAATTTATTACGAGTGCGCACTCTAAACTCATAAACGTTTATTAATTTAATATGCATTTTGCGGAATCACCTGCTATGGAATCACCCATGTACACACTAAATTAATGAAACACCCGAAAAGGACAGGCGTCCCCATCAACTTCTCGCACAAAGAATCCTCTTTGTGTATGAGCCCCGGTCATCTAAGTTTACGGAATCCACCGTAAAACCTCACGGAATCCACCGTGGAATATGCCTCCTGGCATCATACCCCTGGGGTGGGATAGCAATTGACCTCAATTGCTATTAGCTCAATGTGGAGCTAACAGAGTGGGGAAAGCATTTAAGTCTCTAGCGTGCATCCATTGTGCTTCCTCTACAGGATGGTTCTTAAATTTGACTAGATATCTAGAATACCTTCGGCGAGTTCTAGTGGTCATGTAGTCAGTGTCTATAATGGCTTCTGGTTCAAGTATTTCAGTCTCTTCTTTTAGTAAAGGTGGGTTTTCATAGACAGGGTGGATAGGTAATTGGCCTCTAAATGGTCTCAATAAACTAATATGAAATGTATTATGAATTTTCCAATGAGATGGCAGTTCTAACTTGAATGCATTGTCATTAATCTTATGAATGATTCTAAATGGTCCGTAGAATCTAGGAGCTAATTTGACAACTGGATGTCTATCTACACTTTGCAGTCTACGCTTTTCTATTCTAAGCCAAACATAATCATCAACTTTGAAATTCATGGCTTGTCTTTTCTTGTTGGCTTGTTTGGTATATGATTGTTGGGCTTTAGCAATCATATCCTTTACCTCATCAAAAATAGTGTTATGCATAACAGCAATATCATCGGCACTTTGTATTCTATTAGACAAAGATGCAACAGGTGTAGATAATCTATATCCATAAATAACTTCAAAAGGTGCTTTCTTTGTAGATGTGTGCGGTGTATTGTTATATGCAAACTGTAATAAATGTAAATGAGTATCCCATGTCTGAGGTTTAGAGATAGTGTATGCACGTAAAAGATCTAGAATGGTGCTATTTGTGGCTTTTGTTTGTCCATTCGTTTCTGGATGAAATGCAGATGAGAAATCAATCTTTGTGCCTAGATTTGCAAACAATGTAATCCAAAAATTATTACAAAATCTAGAATCTCTATCTGAAATAATCACTTTCGGCAATCCATGGTTAGTAAAAACAGTTTTCAAAAATAATTGTGCTGCTTGTGATGCTGTTAAAGTTTTCTTACATGCAATGAAATATGCTTGCTTACTAAATCTATCTACAATTGTCCAAATCATGTCATGGTTAGATTTAGTATTTGGTAAACCAGTAATGAAATCCATAGATATATGTTCCCAAGGTTTAGATGGAATAGACAAAGGCATTAATAGTCCATACTGTTTACCATGATGTCTCTTTATTCTTTGACAAATCAAACATTCAGAAACAAAATTAGATACATCTGGATCCATATGCGGCGAATAAAAATCTTCAGTTAACATGCGTAATGTAGAAATGATACCTCTATGACCTTGATATGGGGGACAATGAATTTCATTCAAAACAAAATATCGGAATGGAATAGTAACACACAGTCTCTTTTCAAAGAACATGAATCCATCATTATATGACAATGAATCAATAGGAATGAAATTATTTTGAACTAATTTTTGCCAATCAGAATGAAAAGTAATATCCTAGTGATATGTGTCTTTCATGGCAATCAATGAATCAAAAGATATGATAGAAATATTATGAATTGCAGGTCTTCTACTCAATGCATCGGCAACTACATTTTCTTTTCCAGGTTGGTATTGAATGATAGGATGGAAACTTTGAATGAATGAAGCCCATTTGATATGACGGTCATAAATTTGGGGTTGACTAAGTAGATGTCTAATGCTTTGCTGGTCGGTCTTTATCATGAATTCTGAACCCATTAAATAATGCTTCCATTGTTTTAATGCTTGGACAACTGCTAAGAGTTCCTTGTCATAAGTGGAATATTTAAGCTCAGAGGGTTTCAGCTTAGAACTAGAATATGCTATTGGATGGTTGTCTTGCATTAGCACGGCTCCTATTCCTGATCTGCTAGCATCGGTCACAACTAAAAAGAATGGTCTGTTAAAGTCAGGAAATTGTAAAACAGGGGCATTGGTTAATGCACGTTTGAGTAAGTCAAAGGATTTCTGCTGGTTTTCAGTCCATTGATAAACAATGCCTTTCTTAAGAAGTTTGGTCAATGGTAAGGCAAGTAATGAGAAATTACGTACAAACTTCCTATAGAAACTAGCAAGACCAAGGAATGAGCGTAATTCATGTACATTTTTAGGAACAGGCCAATGCAATATTGCATCAATTTTCTTAGGATCAACTTTTATTCCTTCTTTTGATACAATATGACCTAGATATTCTATTTCTGTCTTAAAGAATTCACTCTTTTCAGGATTTGCAAACAATTGATTTTCTTTCAGTAACTGAAAAACTAATGATAAATGCTCATAATGCTCTTTTTCACTTTGACTGAACACTAAAATATCATCAAAGTAAACAATCACACAATATTGATATTTTAGAAAAATACGGTTCATCATTCTACTGAAAGTAGCAGGTGCATTAGTTAATCCAAATGGCATGACTAAGAATTCGTAATGACCAAACTGTGTCCTGAATGCAGTCTTAAATATATCGGATCTATCTAGCCTCACCTGATGATATCCAGACTTAAGGTCAATTTTACTAAATATAGAAGATCCTTGCAGTTTGTCCATAAGGTCATCAACTCTAGGTATAGGATACTTATTCTTTACAGTGATCTTGTTTAATGCTCGGTAGTCAATACACATCCGATAAGTATTATTCTTTTTCTTGACTAAGAGCACAGGTGCACCGAATGGAGAACTGCTAGGTCTAATTAAGCCTCTATTTAGTAATTCTTCAACTTGACTCTGGATTTCTTTTTGCTCTATTTGATTGTGCCTATATGGGGCTTTGCAAGGTGGTTGTGTGCCAGGTATTAGGTCAATCTTATGGTCTTCTGGACGTGATGGAGGTAAACCTGGTGGTAGGTCTTCTGCAAAACAGTCCTTAAAATATGCGAGAAATTCCTTATGCCTAGGGTGCATATGATTTTCCTTTGCATGCAATTCATTCACCCAAATGAGATATGATTTAGTATTCTTGCGTAGTGCACGTTTTGCTTGAGTATGCGAAAGCAGTGGAAACATATGAGATGCATGCATACCAAATAATGTAATAGGTTTTCCTTGAAAATTTATATTCATTGTGTGTGTGGAATAATCTATATTGGGATTATGTTGGTGTCTCCATGGCATTCCTAGAATAATGTCGCTAGACTGTAATGGGACAACTAAGAAATTTCTTCTTTCAATATATGAACCAATTTGAATTTCTAAATCTTGAACTTCTTGTGTGCCATTGTACCTAGTGCCTAAAAATGCAGCTTTTATGCGGTAGTGTGTAGGTACAGTATGCAGTTTCAATTCCTTTACCAATTTTGCTGAAATAAAATCATGGGTACTACCGTCATCATGCAATATAGTTCTTTCTTTTCCATGCACCATACATTTCATAGTCAACAATGAATGTGATGTAGGCATACCTGGTAAAGTGTCGGAAGTAGTAGTAGGATCATCTTCTTCTTCAGTGAAATCCGGCATATCCTCATGCTCGTCTTCATCCATAGCTCCAAGGTAGTTGATATGTGCTGATGGTTTCTTTGAATGACAATTTGCTGCGAGATGCCCTGGCTGGTGACACTTGTAGCATACGATGGGCTTGGCTTTGGTCACATTATTTGCAATGGCTGGGAGTCTGGGTATATTTGGATTTGCTTGTGGAATAGGCTTAGGATTTGGATTGACAGTGGATGGTAATGCAGGTGATTTAGGTCAATTCTTGCGGAAAGATGGTGATGAGAAACGACCTGGATTAAACCTTCTGAAATTGGAATTGAATTGTTTAGATCCATAATTACCGTTTGCTTGGAATGGCTGTGGTCGTCGATCTCTTCCACGTAACTTATCTTCAGTGTCATGGGCTAAGGAGATGGCGTCTTCAAGGGTAGCAGGCTTGAACATGTTCACTTCAGCGTAGTAATATCCAAGAAGTCCAGACATATACTTCCGCTTATGTGTCGTCTCTGGTACGTCTTCAAGCATGCGTAGCTGTAGGAGTGCATTCCAAAAACGCTCTGTATACTGTGGAATAGGCTCACGATCGTGCTGTTGAAGTAAATCCCATTGCTTGATAGCCTTCTCATGAAATTGCGGTGGTAGGAAATTTTGCATGAACTTCTTCTTGAAATCTTCCCATGTAGCAGGACATTCTATGCTCTTGCGGACTACAGTCCACCAAAGTGATGCTCTGTCTATCAGATGATTAGTAACACACTTGATTTTATCTTTTTCGGGATAAGTTTCCTCATGAAAATAGTCATCAAACTGGCTAATGAATGATAAAACAGTCTTTCCTTCTCTTATGCCATTGAAAGTGCGAAACTTGAAACTTCGTTTACTTATCTTGGATTCCTTGCGAATGGTTTGTGCTTCAAGAGTGGCGTTGATGGTACGGCGAATCAAATCTTCAGCTTGGGGTTCTTCTTTGTCAGTGGACGCTCCTTGTAGCTTTGTCAATTGCGCTTGCAAGGCTTGCCTAGCTCTTCGCTCTTCTTCCAATTGCAACATGATAAGATCCAGCTTTTGTTCCATGGTAGGCTCGGGTAGATCGTCTTCAGCCATAGGATCATCAATATGTGGAGTAGTCATCCTGTAAAACTCAACAAACCTTTCTCACTCAAAATCAGTTAGCGGGATGAGCGTAGCTCAAATTTGGGGTTACAAGGCTATGTATTTTTTGGGTATTTTCTTCTTCAATTTTCAAAAATTCTGCAATATTTCTGTCTCTGTTTGCTGAAAGTACTTCAACGAACTTGTAGATAGATAGAACAGCTTGCTGTGAACAACTTTCCAGTTCAGAGTTTTTGCATACGAACAAATCTTCTATGAGTTTTAAGCACTAGTCAGTTCTGATTTAGTCTGACTTGCAGAGTTGCAGACTTAACAGACTTGCAGAGTTGTTGACTTGCTGGACTTAGGCCGACTTGCAGAACTTGCAGAACTTGATTACCGTCGACTTACGGAACTTGACTTTAGGAGTGCGAGACCCGGAGTTACTGAACTTGTCTGCCCAGTGTAACTTGCAAAGTATTGTGTGACTTAGCTTAAGAAATTAAGCTTAAGCTTAATAAGCTTAATAGCTTGGCTTTGTGGGGATGAAGAGCCGTCAGAAAATGGCGCGATTCGTGGAGGACAAAAATATATCTTTCATGACGCCGCGCGAATTTCGGACATCCTGAGAGAGCACGTCGACAAGTTTTGGGACTTCTTCAATTCCTTAAGCCTTTAAAGTTGAAGACTAAGCTTTTTTTTTTGAAGCAATTAGATATGAACTTCTTACTGTATATCCACGACTTCATGAAGGAGATGTATGCGTGGTCCTCCGCCTGTAGAGCCTGGTCCTTCGCGATCTAACAGTGGAAATAGGGGTTCTTGATCGCCAGAAGTCTGCCTGTATCGACGGTTCGCGACGAGGTTGATTGTAGAGGCCCTTTGTTCCTGGAGCTCCGCCTTCGCCCGAGATTGGTAGCGATTGGAAGCTCTTGATCTTTGCTCCGCTATGATACCACTGGTGCGCAGATCGGTCGCAGATAGCTCACGTGGTGAATCCCGGAAGGTCCCCAAGAACAAAGTACTCTACTTTTTAGCACAAAAACCCATGTAAAAGCAAGCACGACAAGAGGCAAGAGACAAATTGGGTTCAATCTCCCCCATGCCTTGTGTGAGCGCTTCACAAAGCATGTATTTTATGTATATTTCCAATCTTCATGCTCAATAATAGCCCAATTACAAAAATATGACAAGCTTTTAGCTTTTGAGTTTGCTTTCTACAAAAATAGTAAAATAAAGCTAATGGACGGTGCCCATAGTGTCTGGCACGCCCAATCTCAATGTCCAAATAGAAATAACATATCCAGGCGCATAAGCGCATACAAAATAATAATAAATAATCGATGTCTCAATAGACATAACAAAATATAGGCGTGGCGCCTATCAAAATCTAGTCCAAGAGTCGAAAACCCGCTAGACTCCAATGCTTTCCTCCGCCACTGCTGCTATCTCTATACATCAACTGAAGCATTCACAATCGTTAGTAAAATAACACAATTAAACCGACAAAAGTGAATACCTAGCAGTCTTGAGCTACATAAATAAATCAATTGGTTAGAAATAAATCCTAACCTTAATTTATTACGAGTGCGCACTCTAAACTCATAAACGTTTATTAATTTAATATGCATTTTGCAGAATCACCCGCTATGGAATCACCCATGTACACACTAAATTAATGAAACGCCCGAAAAGGACAGGCGTCCCCATCAACTTCTCGCACAAAGAATCCTCTTTGTGTATGAGCCCCGGTCATCTAAGTTTACGGAATCCACCGTAAAACCTCACGGAATCCACCGTGGAATATGCCTCCTGGCATCACTTCCTTTAAAATAGCCAATGTATTTCACTTGCAAAAGTGCATCTTACTTCCATGAATTAACCATGCATAATTGCAATATTTCGACGTAAATCAAAAATAGGAAGAAAACATGGACTTGTGGGTTTGGTGAAATGTTCACATGAATGTTAGGAGATGATCCTCCTGCGGTTACGCCTTGTCCCTTTTTAGGGGTCATTGTGAATTCATCCTTCTTGCCTTGGCTAGAGTCTTATGATCTTGGCCCGTCTCCCTCGTACGCGCAATTCCCTTTGAGGTACGGCTTCCTTGACCAAAGTACCGAACTAGCGGAATTGGGTTTTGGAATGACTTAGGGTTCAGAGCTTGGGCCTTATTTCTTTAAAAGTCCCACGAGTTTAAGGAAATCCTCTCCAATAGCCTTATGGGGGAAATCGAGTGGGAAGGGCTTTGTAGCTCCCTCTCCTTTAAAGCCCCCGGAAAGGCGTATTAGGGAACTAATGGGAAGACCTTATAGGCTTCCACTTCAAAGCTTAAGAGGGAAAAAAGATTTGGGCTCTCGGAGGGTTCAAAAGGGAAGGGCCTTTAAAATCCCGATTACAACGGACTTTATAGGGTCTCCATGGGTAGGGGGCTTTAAAAGCGGCTAATATGGACTTGTGGGAGTTGCAATGGGAAGGTGTTTTAAAAGAAACCGGGGGGGAAGGGGGTAAAAAGGCTTTATAGAAATCCACGGAAAGGGGCTTTAAAAACCCGGTATAAGGTGGGCTTTATAGGGACTTGGGTGGAGAGTCCACGGGAAGGGGGCTTTAAGAAGTCCCCCTTAGAAGCTTCTTGGAAGCTTCTAGGAGCGTATACAGTTTATGTGGAAGAAGGGAGATGATAGTTACATGGAGGGGGGAAAAGTATGATGCCCACGTGGGCGGACGATGAGGATCTGGATGGCAGTAGGAGGTGGAATGGCGGTAGCAGTTCGACATGTCAATGGCATCTTGGAGGCTGGATGGCGGCTCTGGCGATGGCAACGATGGTGTTCAACTCAGCTTTGGTGGCAGCGTTTTGTCACTCTCCCCTCCTTCTTCTACACATGTTACAGTCGGCACAACATGGCAAACCTTCACTCCACCTCTGCCTTTCACCCCCTTAGAGGGTGTATATATAGGAAGAGGGGGGGAGAGGGCTCCCTCCCATGTGGTGCCTCTCATGGCTATCCTCCCCTCCACCTCTCAAATTCCCATTTTAGCCCATCCCCTTCCCTCAGCCACGCTTCGGTTGGTGGAAGATAATTAAAAAAAATTGCAATAAACCTATTATATCCTCTTGACCTCCTCCCAAGAGGATGTTCACCTGCGATTATGTGGGTTTTTTAAACCTCGGTCCCGTTTTGCCAGTGGAGAGTCATGATACCTCGGGTACAACTTAAAGATTGCATCGTTGGTAACTCCAATGCCGGAATTGACCTTTGCTTGAGTTTCACGCGGGTTAGTAATATTTTTCAACAGAAATATTACATTCTCTCCCCCTTGGAGGAATCGAGATGTCCTCATCTTGAGATAAACTGGGGATATTAATGGTTGAGAGTGCTTTCATCCATCCAAGTGGCATCCTCCTCAGGATAATCTTTCCACTGGACGAGGCATTCTCTCAAGGTTCTAGATCTCAGTTGTCTCTCCCTAACATCTAGGATCGTGTCAAGCCATAGCTCAATGACTCCTTGGCTAGGCATTACAATTTGTTGGTCATCAAGTACATGGCTAGGATTAGGTACATATTTCTTCAATAGGCTGATATGGAATACATTATGAACCTTCAGGTTCTTAGGGAGTTGCAGTCTATAAGCATTAGGTCCTAGGCACTTGAGGATCTTATATGGTCCACAATACCTTGGACTTAGCTTCTTGCAATCTCCTAAGGATAGGGAACTCTTCTTTGGGCGTACGTGAATGAAGACCATGTCTCCTTCCTCGAAGATTCTATCTTGACGCTTCAAATCCGTGTATGCCTTCTGTCTATCCTTGGCAGCTTGGATGTCCTGTCTTATTGACTTTACTTGGTCATCCATCTCGTCCAGCATCTGCCTTGAAGCTTCAACCCTCAAGGTTGGATCTGAGAAGTTTAGGGGACTTCCACAGTCATGACCATACAATGCTTGAAAAGGGGTCATCTGAATGGTTTGTTGGTAAGAAGCATTGTAGGCAAACTCAACCAAAGGCAAGTATTGAATCCACCTTTTTGGTTCACGACAGCAGTGTGCCCTTAGCATATCCTTGATGACTTGATTGACTCGCTCCGTTTGGCCATCAGTTTGGGGATGGTAAGCTGTACTAAAACAGAGTTGAGTCCCAATGGCTTCAAAGATAGCTCTCCAGAAGTGTGATGTGAAGAGGGAATCATGATCACTAATGATTCTTCTGGGTAGCCCATGTAGCTTGAATATCTTAGACTTTATAGTCTTAGACTTTATAGTTTGTAAAGACAAACTATAAAGTCTAAGACATTGCAAGGTTGCACACCTTAGTAAGCATGTCAAAGAAAACCATGATGGAGTTGTATCCTCCCTGAACTTGGGGTAGGCCAACAACAAAGTCCATACTAATGAATTCCCATTTCATTTGGGGAATGTCAAGTGGTTGCAACTTTCCAGGCATTTTGACATGTTCGGCTTTGATACGCTGACAAGACAAACACTCAGTGACATATTTGAGAATGTCACCTTTAAGCCTCTCCCAATAGTAGCTCTTCTTAACTGCATTGAGAGTCTTGGCATAGCCAAGCTGTCCTGAGAAAGGGGAATCGTGAGCTTCCCACAGTATCTTTTGCTTAAGTGACTAGCTTGCCGGTATACATAATCTCGTTCTATAGTAGACAAGTCCACTATTGATAGAGAATTCATGATACTTAGCATGTAGCTTTTAGTCCTGGTCCTTGATAGGGATCTCCCTTAGCATCTTTTGATAGGCTGGATCATGGCATGCTTCTTCTCTAACTAACTCAAGTATTGGGTTGTTTGGCATGGATACCTTTGTGGCTAGAGATCCAGCTGGTCTCAAGGACAATCCGAAGTTGGGGTTCATGATCTTCTTCCTATTTAGAATAAACTAAAGTGTCATCGAAGAAGACGAGTACGAAGTCATCAAGATGTGGCCTAAAGATATCCTGCATTAACCTGTTGAAGGTGGCAAGCACATTCGTGAGTCCGAATGACCCCCTCAAAGTGTCCATATCTTGTGTTGAAGGCCGTGTTTGGGATATCTTCTTCCTTGATCCTTATCTGATGGTAACCAGACCTGAGATCAATCTTGGAGAAGATCTTTGCACCCTGAAGATGATCAAGAAGCTCATCTATTCTAGGAATAGGGTACTTATTCTTAACAGTTGATTGATTCAACCCTCTGTAATCAATACACAGTCGAAGCGTTCCATCTTTCTTTTTCTGGAATAGCACTGGAGCTCCCCATGGTGAACTACTAGGATGGATGTAGCCCTGATCTAGTAGTTGCTTGAGTTGTTCCTTCAGCTCAATTGCTTCCGGGATGGACATTCTATAAGGTCTCTTTGAAATTGGCGCAGCTCCTGGCACTAGCTTGATCTCATGATCCACTTCTCTTTGAGGCGGGAGTTCTGTCAACTTTTCAGGAAATAGGTCCACGTACTCCTTTAGCCATGAAGGTTCTTCACTAGACTCCTTCTTCTTATCTAACTTATTGAGCTTAATCAAGCAGACATGTAGTCCCTTTCTAACTCCCTTTATAATCCGAGATGCTTCGACCAATTGAATTTTCAGCCTTACAGCCTCTCCTTGAGTTGTGACCAATTCCCCTTCAGAGTTTTGAAAGGAAACTTGGCCCTTTCCACAATGAATGTGGGTGTCATTAGGTTTAAGTCAATCCATTCCGAGTAGACACTCATGGATACCTAGGTTCAAGACGCTGAATTTGATCGAAGTCGTCTTTCCTCCCAGAAAGAATTCCACCTTAGCAGGTTTCCTGGTTCAAGTGACCTCACGACCATTTGCTAATTCCACAAACAAGGTAGATGCTTCTACTGTGGCTATTTCTAATCTTCTTGCACAAGCTGGTGAGATAAAGGAATGTGTATTGCCACAATCAATCAAGGTTTTGAAACCTTTACCTTGATAGTCGGATGGTGTCTAAATCACCGAAAACTGGCGATTCAGGCCTCTCTTGTGAAGAGCGGCATGGACTGTTGCCCTTTCAAACTCTGCTTCCATGGTCGGATCTTCTTCTTCGCACATTTTCCTGTTGCCAACACAGGTGGTTCTCCCTCTACCTCGGGTTGCGGCTCCTTGGCCATGGCCACTTCCTTGGAAAGGTGCTTGGCGATGTCCTCCTCCAAGCTTGGGACATTGCCTCTTGAAATGACCGGGCTCCCTGCAGTGGAAACAACGGAAATTCGGGCCATTGCTTTGGGTAGGGACAAAGCTGTTGACATTATTAGTCCTTGCTTTCTTTCTTTGTCCCCGATTCTGACCTTGAACTCTCTTCATTTGAGGCCTATATACTCCTTTGTTCGGGTCATTATAAGACCAAGTTTTGTTACTTCTTGGTCTAGCCTGCACCTCCTGAAATATGGGCATAGCTCGAATGAGTGCGTCCTGTAGATCTATTGGGCGCATAGATTTGAGACGGGTATTTACTGGCGGGTTTAAACCAACACAAAATTTTGACACCTGCTGTGTCATATCCATCTGTGGCGCATACTTAAGAAGTGAGACGAATTTAGAGTAGTATGCGTCAAGAGTGAGTCCCAACTGTTTTAGCTCATAGAACTCATTCATTATATGCGTACGATACGCAGGTGGTAAGTATCTTCCTTGCATAGCTTTCTTCAATTTTTCCCAGGTAACAGATCCTTCTACAATCCCTTGATCTCTTTACCATTTCTTCCACCAAAGCCTGGCTTCTCCAGTGAGCTTCAGCTTGGTGAGCATAGCGTCATTGGCAGGTGCAGTACCGGCTACTTCAAAGTAATCCTCCATGGACTCTATCCAAATTTCAGCATCCGCTTGGACAGTCCTACCTTTCCCGTCAAATTCAAGCGGCTTAATCAGCTTGAGAAGAAACTTTTTCTCCTGGATCACGGCCGTACTTGATGTAGGAGGCAAACTGGGAATCTATACCTGGGGTTGTGCTAGGATAAAGGATTCTTAACGTTATAACTCGCTAATCGTTATGATTTATATTTCATACCCACATCAACCAAGAAACCTAGCCACTTAACTTTTTATCAATTCTCATAGACAAACAGACATTGATAAAAAGAAGTCTTATTCCATTTATATGGGTCTAGCCCTTTCGGAGTACAATATTTCTTGGGATGGCAAAGCAACTGATACATTTAGTTCTGGAAGAATAATGTTGTATTACATTTATCTACGGGAATTGGATAATAGTATGGTTTCGGGTCATGGATCTTCAAGAATCGGTAAGTCATCGGAAGATTAGGGTATCCTTTTCTTTGGAACCCATTCTTCTCATAGCGCCCCAATACCTTGATCCTGTCTCGGCGGGGATTACACGGGTCCCTTCCTCATATACATATGAGTTCAGCTGAACCCTCCGACCTTGAATATGTAAAGTTGAGTTTACGTGAGCCTCCACAAAAATGAACAACTTCACGATCTTCAGGTCCTCCAACCACTTGATCCTCTTTAGGTTGGTTCAAAGGTATGCAAACCGGTGGGCAGCTATGTAGTAGATTCCTGAGTCACCCGTCCATCTTTGTTCCATGTACAAAGGCGATGGATTATAAATATGATCTAGGATGTTCATCATCTCAACCCTTTGTTGATAATCCGGTGAATGCATCGCGGTCATAAACATGACTCGGAACACTAAGAACCTGTTCCATGCTTCATAATTCTACAAGACAGCATCGAAAGTAAGGAAATATTCTTAACAGCAACATTTGCTTTACTTCTTCTTATTAAGGAAAAAAACAAATCCTTTGTTGGTTCACTCGTATACCAATTGTAACGTGTCCACATGTTTCCTTTGGGTCATGTCTTAGCAGTCCATCGAAAAGGAGGTTTAGAAAGCTCCGCCCGACACTCCCATGGAATGTTACGGGGTTTGCAATCTAGGACTTTCCACATTTTTCATGTAGAGGAAGTGTTCTGGCCGTTCCCACTTAGGACCGACCTGAATCAGGGTTTTTCCTAATGGTCATTTTCTAAACAGGAACTAGCGTCGAACCCCGAGCGAACTACTTTACGTAGAATCGCCAACGCCGAAGTGGATTCACGCTGCACTTGGTTCAACGATCAGAATGGGAAATGAGAGGGATGCAAAGCTCGACCTCTCTGCCATAAGGCATAGTCCCATTCCGTTTCCCTAAAACAACGTAAACCGGGATTATTATAACCTAGACTCTAGGTCAGCGCCCTTGCTATTCATTTTCCTTGAAACGATCTCCTTGCTGTCCATTATGAATGAGAAAAGTTGTCGACCAACCCGGACCACCCATCCGTAGGACGGACCATAGCCACATCCACCGCACTTTCCTTAGGTTGTTTTAGTTGTCTAATTACATATCACATTTAGTTGGACATGCATCAAGCAGCTTCCTTAATAAACCCATTAGGCGCTAGTTCCTTCACGTAATCTTAGCACTTGACATAGAAAAGCAGTCTCAAACAAGTTCCTTTTCAACAGGTTACCATATTTATCTTTGGAATACATTTATAAAGTCCAGTCTGTAGGCTTATTCGAAATCCGTCCGAAGGCTATCCAGCAATCCAAAGGGATTACTAATCCAAGATTCCGCCCGTAGACTAGTATGCCGGCCTCAAGATCCAATCCCGAGTCACGTTGGCCTCTTGTGCAGGGCCCGAAAGGCGAGGGATTTATAGCCAAAGCCCCCTAGCCCCCAAGCGTCCTCCTGCTCCAAGTAGCACTCAATGGAGAGACCTCACACGACGGGTTCGGTCCACCTTCCAAACGTGGCTAACAACCCCCTTGGTTAGGGTCAGGCAGACAGTCGGGGGTAACTGAGGCTACCTCTCCCTTCAGGCCTTCAACTTGAAGCATTAGATATCTTTTCATCATTTAGTTCATTGAGCAAACAAAGCAAACAATGCTCTTTAAACTAATACAAGCATAATCATTTCCAGTGGTCGTTATTTGGCCAACTGCAAGGAGTGGTTCCTTCTCTCCGAATGCATCCAGCATTTGATCCGGGATCCATTGCGACTTGGCAAGATCCCCAAGGGTTTGTTTGTTAACCCCTATGTCCTTGGGTTAGGGCCGTACCCTATTAACCCAACTTAACAATACCTTAAGTTCTATTAGCAGTAAATATGTTACTCCAAATTATTGTTTGGTCCTTTACTTCCAAGCAAATATCTAATCCCCTTATCTTGGTCACTTTTCCCAAGAAAGGTGCTATATCAGGACGACTACTCATCCTCTTGCAAGATAAACTTGCACAAGAATCTTCCAATCTCATTCCGAGGAATTGGCCATTCTCTTGTGATCAAACCACAAGATCATGCAACGTTGCAACTTGTTGCACAAGTGTCGCATCTAATCCATGGGATTATTTTACCCATCGAACGACGTCTTCTAATCACGGAATCATGATTAGATAGGAACAGGGTTTAGGGTGTCTTTATATCCAATCCATTTCCGATTGAACTAGGCCGACATCGTCAGTCCTAGGGTTCCAACTCAATCCAAGTTTCATCTTTTTAACGAGTGATCCTTAGGGTAGAAACCCTAGATCGTTTCTTGCAAGTATGTCCTATTGTCCCTGTATTCCGTGAATGTGGGCAGGACTTTAGGGTATGAGAGTTTTGACTTGGCAATAAGTGCGACTAGGTCAAGTCCTTAATGTGCTAAACCCTATTTAGCACTTGGAGTATGTTGCATTGACTTAACCATCCTAAGCGAATTCTTTGTAGTTTAGGTATTTTGGGTAATCCAGATTACTTGTCTTACAACAAGGACAAAACATTCCTCGAATGTTGTCTTGATCAAATAGGGAAAATACTAGTTTCATTATGTTACAATTCACGTAAGCATGTGATTCATTTCCTCTAGATTCGCAATCCCTAACTTTTCTTGTTAAGACCAAGCACATGTTAAAATTCGCATAACTTCCATTGATCCTACTAGAACATGCATTCACGATTCATGCCACTAAGATTTTTAAGGTTTTATGTTAAACAAACCATGCAGCCTTTCCCTAACTTCATTTCTAAATAAAATATTCGTACACTAATTGAGCATTATGCAACCTTTTCTAACTACTACGTAGTTGAATGAGATTTATGCCAATTGACTAGAGTTAACCTACTTCATGCAACCCTACAATCATTTCCATGCCTTGCAAATTCCTATGGTTGTTAGCAACCTTCTTTAATGAATCATTGCAAAGAAAGAGATGTCTAATAATGCGACATGCGATTTAATCTGCCCATGCATAATCGAAGTGTACTACAATAATTTTGACTTTGTAATGATGGTCATTAGTTGATCTAGATTCGTTACTTTGCAATGCATAAAAATAACTTGCTAAGAATGCATAGACATCTTATGTTCTTTTCTTCGTTCGTTTCATTGAAAAATACAAATGACCGATCTTCAATCGTGAGTTACTTCCTTTAAAATAGCCAATGTATTTCACTTGCAAAAGTGCATCTTACTTCCGTGAATTAACCATGCATAATTGTAATATTTCGACATAAATCAAAAATAGGAAGAAAACCTGGACTTGTGGGTTCGGTGAAATGTCCACATGAATGTTAGGATGTGATCCTCTTGCAGTTGCGCCTTGTGCCTTTTTAGGGGCCATTGTGAATTCGTCCTTCTTGCCTTGGCTAGAGTCTTATGATCTTGGCCCATCTCCCTCGTACTACACGCAATTCCCTTTGAGGTACGGCTTTCTTGACCGAAGTATCGACTCGTGGAATTGGGTTTTGGAAGGCCTTAGGGTTCGAAGCTTGGGCCTTCTTTCTTTAAAAGTCCCGGGAGTTTAAGAAAATCCTCTCCAATGGCCTTATGGGGGAAATCGAGTGGGAAGGGCTTTGTAGCTCCCTCTCCTTCAAAGCCCCCGGAAAGGTGTATTAGGGAACTAATGGGAAGACCTTATAGGCTTCCACTTCAAAGCTTAAGAGGGAAAAAAGATTTGGGCTCTAGGAGGGTTCAAAAGGGAAGGGCCTTTAAAATCCCGGTTACAATGGACTTTATAGGGTCTCCACGGGTAGGGGGCTTTAAAACCGGCTAATATGGACTTGTGAGTGAGAGTTGCAATGGGAAGGGGTTTTAAAAGAAACCGGGCAGGGGGGGGGGGTAAAAAGGCTTTATGGAAATCCACGGAAAGGGGCTTTAAAAACCCAGGACAACGTGGGCTTTATAGGGACTTGGGTGGAGAGTCCATGGGAAGGGGGCTTTAAGAAGCCCCCTTAGAAGCTTCTTGGAAGCTTCTGGGAGTGTGTACAGTCTACGTGGAAGAGGGGAGATGATAGTTATGTGGAGGGGGAAAAGGATGATGCCCACGTGGGCAAACGATGAGGATCTTGATGGCGCCAGGAGGCGGAATGGCAGCAGCCGGATCGGTGTGTCACTGGCATCTTGGAGGTTGGATAGCTGCTCTAGCGATGGCAGCGACGGTGTTCAACTCGGCTGGCGGCAACGTTTCGTCACTCTCCCCTCCTTCTACACAGGTTACAGCATCGCCTTTCACCCCCTTAGAGAGTGTATATATAGGAAGAGGGGGGGAGAGGGCTCCCTCCCACGTGGTGCCTCGCATGGCTATCCTCCCCTCCACCTCTCAAGTTCCCATTTTAGCCCATCCCCTTCCCTCAGCCACGCTTCGGCTGGGGGAAGATAAGTAAAAAAAATTTGCAATAAACCTATTATTATCCTCTTGACCTCCTCCCAAGAGGATGTTCCCCTGCGGTTATGTGGGTTTTTTAAACCTCGGTCCCGTTTTGCCAGTGGAGAGACATGATAGCTCGCATACAGCTTAAAGATTGCACCGTCAGTAACTCCAATGCCGGAATTGACCTTTGCTTGAGTTTCACGCGGGCTAGTAATATTTTTCAACAGAAATATTACATATTGTGTGCATGTAAAGTGAAACTAAATATGTTTATACAAAGAAGACCAAGAGGTTTGAGGTGTATGTGCATATGTGAAGTGTATGGTGCCTACAAGGAGTATGTACAATGGCACTACAATGTCATAGTAGATTAATTCCCAAAGATTAAAGTTGAGACAACTCTAGGTTTTGAGCATACCAGAATGAAGCATGCTTCAATTGAGTCCTTTGGTGAATATATCTGCAATCATCTGATCACTTGGATAATGTTCAATCATGATCATGCATTTCTTTACTTTGTATTGAACATAATGATAATGCATTGCAATATGTTTAGACTTGTTATATTGAGCATAGTCTTTAGCAAGACTAATAGCACTTTGGTTATCACATTGAAGTGGTGTGCTAGAGAGAGGAGGATGGCCAATATTTAATAGAACTTGTCGAAGCCATACTAACTCTTGAGCCACTAATGCACCTACATAATATCTTGATATTTTTGGGGGCTGAAGCAGACTTAACAATAGTATTTGTGCAAAATCATCTTCCTACAAGTACTCCTTCTAGTAAAATACCAATTACTACTTGGGCATGTGAAACTACTTTTGTTTCATATTTTTTAACTTTTGGATGTATTTCTTATATTCATGTACCCAAAGAGACTCGAAAAAAACTTGATCCTCCCGGTTTGAAAGTTATCTTCATTGGATATTCAAGGAATACAAGTTTTATGATCCATCTTCCAAGAAGGTAATCAAGTCATGATGCTATTTTCAATGAGCAACTTATGGCCATCACATGGTCTCAGGAGCATGATGGTCAGGACATGGTTACTAAAGGACATTGATGATACAAAGTCATTACTCACTTATTTTCCTTTTCTATATGATGATGAACCTCCTTCATGGGATAATATTGACTCTTCAAATCAAGATTCACAACCTGCACCTATTATTGCTAATGATGACCTTTGCATTGATCTTTATGTTGATATTCCAATTGATAATTAGCATGGCAATTGTCATGCTTATGATGCTGATATTCTTGAGAATGCTCTCAATATTTGTGAAGACCTTGTCTCTTATAGTGATGCTATGTCATCCCCACAAAAGAAACAATGGCAAGAGGCCATGGAAGCTGAGTATGAATCTCTTCTCTTTAAAGGTGCATGGGTTCTAACTGAGTTACCACTAGGATGTACTACTATTAAATGCAAGTGGGTTTATATGACTAAAAAAAAAGCAGATGGAACATTTGACAAATTCAAATCATGGCTAGTTGCCAAAGGTTTCGCACAAATTGCAAGAGTTGATTATCATGAAACTTTCTCACCTATTGTTTGTATTACCAATATTCTAGTCTTTTTAGTTTTTGCTATTGAGTTTGATTTGGACGTTCACCAAATGGATGTGAGGATTTCTTTTCTTAATGGTGATTTAAAGGAAGAGACATACATGGAGCGACCAGAGGGACTTGTAGTCAAACATAAGGAAAATCTTGCTTGTAGACTTCATCAGGCACTCTATGGTCTCAAACAATCTTCACGAGATTTGTATAAAAAGATTGATCTCTTCCTTACAAAACAAGGTTTATCTCTTGATCTTTAGATCATGACTTATATGTCAAGCGCTACAGTGATAGTTTTGTTATTCTTGCCCTATATGTGGATGATACCATTTTTTTTTCTAACAATGTCAACTTCCTTCAACAAGTAAATAAGGTTTTATCTTCTAGGTTTAACATAGTCGATCCTGGAGACATACACTCATGCACTACAAGGATACATGCGCATAGCGACGACAGTTTCTGACCCAGATTAGTGGCGTCGCTATTTCCATCACAAATGTGACGCAAATAGTGATGGTACTCAGGTGAAAAAACATGGGCCGAAACCCGAGCATATCATTTTGCGTGAAGGAACGAAAGAGATAGCGAAAGGGAGAGAAAAAGGGAGAGCGAATTCCATCTTGAATTTGAGAGGGAGAGGGAGAGAAAGAAATAAAGAGGGAGAAGGAAAGCTTCTCATCGCCGCTGCCGCCATTTGCGAAGAAGAGGAGGAAGTGTACGGAGGGCGAAGGGGAGCTGCCATTGCGGAGAGGAGCTGCCGAATCCATCCTCGGGCCTTTGTGGTGAGTGCATTGTTCCCTCTTGCTTTGTTTTTGTTTTTTCTCCTTTTCTTTTGCTTGTTTTTGTTAAAATCATGTGTATTGAGAGAAAGAGAGGAAATGAGAGAGGGAGAGGAAGAGAGAAAAGGAAAGAAGGAATGAGAGAGAGAGGGAGAAAACATTAAACATAATAGGGAAAGAGAGAAAGGGAGGGAGGGAGGGAAAGGTTGTTGTTATTTTATTTTTTCTTTTCTTTTTTTCTTGTTTGTTGTTGTTGTGGTAGTCATAGTCGTAGTCGTAGTAGTGGTGGTGGCAGCAGTGGCAGTGGCAGTGGCAATGGCAGTGGTAGTGGCAGTGGTAGTGGCAGGGGCAGCGGTAGAGGCAGTGGTAGTGATAGTTGTTATTATTTAATTTCTTATTTTCTTGTTTGTTGTTGTTGTGATAGTCGTAGTAGTAGTAGTGGTAGTGGTAGTGATAGTAGTAGTAGTTGTTGTTTAATTTCTTCTTTTCTTGTTTGTTATTTTTGTGGTAGTTGTAGTCATCGTAGTAGTAGTAGTAGTAGTAGTAGTAGTAGTAGTAGTAGTAGTAGTAGTAGTAGTAGTAGTAGTAGTAGTAGTAGTAGTAGTAGTAGTAGTAGTAGTAGTAGTAGTAGTAGTAGTAGTAGTAGTAGTAGTAGTAGTAGTAGTAGTATTATTTTTTTCTTTTCTTGTTTATTTTTGTTTAGTTTTCTTGTTTGTTGTTGTTGTTGTTTTTTCTTCTTTTCTTGTTAGTAGTAGTAGTAGTAGTAGTAGTAGTAGTAGTAGTAGTAGTAGTAGTAGTTTGTTATTGTTGTGGTAGTTGTAGTCATCGTAGTAGTAGTAGTAGTAGTATTTTTTTTTCTTTTCTTGTTTATTTTTGTTTAGTTTTCTTGTTTGTTGTTGTTGTTGTTTTTTCTTCTTTTCTTGTTAGTAGTAGTAGTAGTAGTAGTAGTAGTAGTAGTAGTAGTAGTAGTAGTAGTAGTAGTAGTAGTAGTAGTAGTAGTAGTAGTAGTAGTAGTAGTAGTTATTGTTGTTGTTGTTGTTGTTGTTGTTGTTGTTGTTGTTGTTTTTTCTTCTTTTCTTGTTTATTGTAGTGGTGGTGGTTTGTTGTTGTGGTAGTGGTAGTGGTAGTCGTAGTTGTTGTAGTCGTGGTCCTGGTTGTGGTAGTGGTAGTGGTAGTTTAGTTTTCTTGTTTGTAGTAGTAGTAGTAGTAGTAGTAGTTTTTTCTTCTTTTCTTGTTTGTAGTAGTAGTAGTTGTTGTTGTTGTTGTTTTTTTTTCTTATTTTCATGTTTATTGTAGTGGTAGTGGTAGTGGTTGTGGTTGTTGTTGTTGTTGTTGTTATTTTTTCTTCTTTTCTTGTTTATTGTAGTGGTAGTGGTAGAGGTAGAGAGAGAGACATGTTTTGTTAAAGTAAATTGGTAGTAGAGAGAGAGAGATGTTTTATTAAAGGAAATGAGAGAGGGAGAGGAAGAGAAAAAGAAAGAAGAAACAAGAGAGAGGGAATAAACATATAACATAATAAAGAAAGAGAAAAAGAGAGAGAGAGAGAAGGAGAGAAGAGAATGAATGGATAAAAAACAAAGAGAGAGTGGTGGTGAGGTCCGATGCAATAACACGAGACGGGAAACACTCCGACATACGTTAATTTATGGGTGGGTGGAGACTTTACATACGTTAATTTTGTTGAGTTACAAGAGAAGAAATCCCTTCTCAAACAATTCAAGAAAGAAAAAAAGACTGATAATAAAAATAAATTGTTTGTCGTAACGTAGACCAAATGGAAAAAAAAAAGGGTCTGACGTTCAAGATCGCGAGGTGTATCTTAATCAGCGTATTCCATGTCCTTTCTCTCAATGTAAGCTGGCAATTAGACAAAAAGGTTGATTGTCTATAGAACACGTACGACGCTTTGGCAAGTTTCAATCTGAGATCATTAATCAGGCAATTTCAGATTTTGATCAAATGGTAAGAAAAGTGTATATCAATCATGCATTGTATTCGCAAGCTAATTGCATACCATATACAAAAACACTTGGTGTGGTTGGCAAATTTTCTATCCAGGGAGGTGACGTCTCGTCCCAAAGAGGAGTGCGCCCTTTGCGGCCAGTTAGAAGAGTTTGTGGGTGTGCAATGGATGGAGGGCGTGAGCCAATACACCCCTTGGAAGGTACTACCCAATCTATCATGTCAATACCAGAGGAGACATGCAGACTTTTAGACTTACCTACAATCTTGGAGTTTGAGATGAAGGCAATGATCGATGCATTGATGCCCATGGATATCGAGACTCCTGATCCACTTAGAGAGGGAGGATCCATATCATTATATGATGGGTGCAGAGTATCTCGCCTAAAGACACTGCTTGCACTCCTAAGTGTGCAAGCAAAATACGGGTGGAGCGATGCGAGTGTGACCGAGTTGTTCATATACCTTGTACGTACGCTTCGTTGATTTCTTTTCGGCACTATCATAAATTTTTTTTGTGCTTTTTCAAGGTATTTTATGATTTTTTTCACGTTACTAAAGTATCATATATTATCACTTGCAAATACCATGCATGAGTCTCGTGATGATGCACAACATGTTTTACGAAAGCTTGGCATGGACTACAACAGCATCCATGCATGTATCAAGGATTGCATACTGTTTTGAGGAGAATATGACACTATGGAGACATGTCCAAAGTGTGGTGCTCACAAGTATTGACAGGACTTGCAAGGGCAAACCATCCCTCAAAAAGTTCTTAGACACTTTCTGCTTATCCCCCACATAAACCACATGTTTCGTACGTTCGACATGGCGAGCTTTACAACGTGGCATGCGCATAATAGGTCCACAGATGGAGTTCAATGAATATCAGCAGATTCACACTCATGGAGCCACATTGACTCTACCTTCCCAAACTTTGCCCGAGAGCCAAGGAATCTTCGGCTCGATCTTGCTATAGATGGTGTGAATCCATTTGGTCTACACTCAACTTCTTATAGTGTGTGGCCTATAGTCCTTGTCAACTACAATATCCCTCCATGGCTTTCTACGAATAAAGGACATCTCATCCTTAGCTTGCTCGTTCCCGGCCGCTACAAAGTCAAAAATATGGACGTGTATCTTCATCCATCAGTCAATGAGCTTAAGATTTTGTGGGAGGAGGAGGTCATCGTGCAAGATATGAGCAAGTATGATGGTCGACGGTCTGCAAATATTTGAGCCATTCTCATGTGGACCATGGATGACTTTTCGGGATTTGGAGAGTGCTCAGGTAAGTGGGCTTCTGTTCTTGTTGGTAATATCTATCATAGCTTGTTCAAGTTTGTATTCATTGGATAGAGGTGTTGGGAGATAGGTCTGGTTACCTCATGTTATCATGCATGTCCATTGTGTGGGCCACAGTTAGACTCCCAAAGGTCACGAACCATGAAGAAGATGGTATATCAAGGACATGCCACTTTTTTTCCAGAGGGTCATGAACTTAGGGAAGGTTTTCTTGGACGACCTCCAGCACGTATGAATGTCCAAAGCTCGTACGAGCTAAAAATGGTCCACACGGAGTCACATCCAAACAGAATGCAACGGTTCTCAGTTTTCTACGAGTTACCATATTGGACCCACTTACAGATCAACCACTTGTTGAATCCCATGCATATTTTCAAGAACGTGGGCAGCTTGCTATGGGATCACATCACAGGAAAGAGAGACTATAGGGACACGAATAGATCTGAAGGAGGTAGGAAATATGGAGACGCTTTGGCCACAGTTGAGTGCTAATGCTCACTTGCAGCTACCTCACGCTCCTTGGGTTTTGTCCACTAAACAAGAGCACATTGTGAAGCAAATAGTCAAGTCTATCTGCACTCCGACATGTATGATGTGTTCTCTCGGGTCCGCATTTTCTAAAGAGGACCAATTATAAGGGCTAAAATCCCATGATTGGCATAAGATATGTCAGGTTTGTACTATGAATGGATTGTAAGTGGCTTGCATATTTTGCTATTTGGAGTGTAGCCATTGTTCATAATGCTTTCTCGTTTGTGGTAGTTTGTACTACCAATCGTGATCACAGGATGCCTTACTCGAGAAATACGCAGAGCAATTTACAGGTTGTCAACTTTAGTGCAATGGATCTCACAGAAGGAGATTAAGACGTCCTCTATTGAATCCGCAAGGTGGGGAGCAGTGGAGCCAGTCTGTCTCTTTGAGAAATATGTGCCTACTAGCATGCTCACAATACAAATTCACCTTCTTGTGCATCTTATAGATAAAGTGGAGATTGTCGGACCTATCCATATGCAATTGTTGTTCTTCTTGGAGCGCTTCATGAAAACCGTGAAAGGCTTTGTGCGCGGCCAGAAGGTAGCATGGCTGAAGGTTGGTTGGTGTTTCAGGCATTAGTGCATATTTCACAATGGCTACCAATGGTGGATTCAGACAATAGTATGCTATGGTTGCTGAAGAACGATGATAGACTAACTAGAGATGTGGTGGTTGGAAATGGGGTAGAAAAAAGAATGGATGTTGCAATGGAGGAGAAAGTGAATCACTTTTGTATGTTGCACCATACCTCTGTGGAGACGTGGCTCGCTAGGTACCAGCAAGCTAGGAAAGATCAAGAGGAAGCACGATTTGAATTTTGACATTGTACGTGCCATCAACCGATTCGATATCCTAAGGGCATGGAGGAGATGCCGTTGTTTATGTCAACGCGATAGTTGCATGGAGCTTTGACTGCAGCATCTCACGAAGGGGCAGAGGTCTCAACCGAGGAGTGGGAATTCTCGAGGGGATGTAGTCCAAAGGTGATGACGTGTTTAGGGCTTTTCATATTTGTATTTGATATACAACAACTAATTGAGTGTTTTAATGTACAGTACAAAATATATGGTGTGGTGTGGTCGTGCGGATGGCATTTCTGCGTGGAGCGTATTGACAAAATGCGATCCATAACTGATTGTGGTATCATGGCAAGGTTTGAGAAAGAGAGCCGATGACCTCGATGGCAAGGTTTGAGCAAGAGAGCTGTTAACCCCAACATGAAGAAAGCAAAAGGAAGTGGAAAAGACGCAGGGCAAAGGCGGAAAAAAGGTAGCCTGACTGAAGAAAGAAAAGGAGAAAAGGCCAAAAGCACAAGGGCAACCTTAAAAGTCCAAGGCAAAGGCAAAAGGGGAAAATGCGCATTTTAAAATAAAAAGGCGCACCCTGAAATCTTGTAAAAGAGCATCGGGCTCTCACCCGTGCAATTTGTAAATGTAGACGGGCGGTGGAAAGGAAGCTAGGAAGATACAAGGACAATGGGAAAAAGGGCCTAGGCTATGGCCGGCCATGTAAAAAGGGGAAAAGGGGATGACCGCCCAAAAGGGATTTAGGGTTTTGTATATCAAGTTGAAAAGTGAATGAGAAGCTCATTCTTGTGTGTGGCCAAAAGTAGCCCTCCTCTTCTTCTTCTTCTTCTTGTTCTTGCTTGCTTGAGCTTGTGCTTGAGAGAGGGAGTGTGAGAGTGTGAGGGAGTGAGTGTGTGAGGGTGAGGGACCGAGGAGAAGAAGCTCTCCATCTTCTCCTCTCTTCTTCTCTTCTCTTCTCTTCTCTTCTCTTGCTCGCGGCAATGGAGCTTGGAGCGTGGAGCTTGAGGATGGAGCTTGCTTGAAGCTTGCACTTGGATCGTGGAGCTACCGGAGTGCGCGGGAGAGGAGGTAACTCAAACGGCACGGAGGCAAGCTCACTACACCCGTAGATATGGATGGCGCGTTGGCTATGTGAGAGGTAGCCATTAGTGCTTGGCTTGGAACGCTTGAATCAATAAGCGGTCGGTGGGTCTTGGCGGTTGAGTGAAAGCTCCCACATTTTGGTTCCGTTGCCAGGACCAACGGATTCAAGCCTTGAGCGCTTGCGCGCTTCGAATCGAGCATCAAAGTAAGGGTTTCCCTGAATTGGTGCTTGAGATAGGTAGGAAGCGAGGGGGTTGAAGATGGTATTCGATCTCCTTGGCAAGTAGGTTTTTTGCTTTCTGTGATTTATGTTGTGGAATGGAGTAGCATAGGTATTTATTTTGTGATTTGGATGCATTTAGGGTAGGAAAAAACAAAGAAAAGGAAGAAAAAAAGAAACAAACAGTAGGGTTCTTTGTTGCTGTATAATAGGCTAAAACAAGGAAATAGGGGCACAGATCCTTGGAGTGCCATTCGATTCGAGCACCACAATGGTTCCAGGCATGTCTGGCATTCCCTTGTAGTGTCTTGCACCTATTTGGAAGGCGCTGGACGATTCGGTGTAGTGCACATCAGCCTAGAGGCATCGCGTGCAACTCGCAGGCCGTCGGCCGCATAGTCGGACCAGGTCGTCCGAGTCCCAGAATCGGACTAGTACATAACCGGACCACCGTCCGATCGGACCACTCGGACCAGCCTATGCGATTTTGAAATTCGGACGCTTGGACCACTCGGACCACTCGGACTCGGACGCTCATCCGATCGGACCATCCTGTCCGATCCGATTCCCAGAATCAGACCACTTGAAAATCGGACCACTTTTTGATCCGACTCCTAGAATCGAACGTGACCAAAATCGGACCACTGGTCCAATCCGACCCACCCAAAATCAGACGTCCGATTCTGATAATCGGACTCCTGAAAATCGGACATCTGAGAATCGGACAAAAAACTGTCAAAATCGGACACGTTCCTAGAACAAAAATTTTGATACATTTAAACCCCGAGATTGACCCCTAAGGCTACGTAGAGCTGAAGGCATATCACAGATCCATAATCGGGCTAAAATTTAGAGCACGTAGTTCAAAATTTGGCTATAAACGGTCCTCCAAATTGCATATGGCGTTGTCGTAGAGTGCATGCAAGAGCTGCAGAACACGGGATTCAAGGTACAGCAAGGAAAAAGGCTAACAAGAAGATCTCAATAACTCAATATTTCATGCCAAGATCATTATATTGCTTGTCAAGTTCATTACAAAAGAAGAGTCAAAATAAATGACAAAGCATGACAATCTGTCCACTGCTTTACAATAAGTGTAAGAGCTTGGTTTTCAGGGCACCAAATAATTCAATTAGATTCAGGACTTAGTCATAAACAGCTTTTTCAAACTCCAGGTCCAACGGATAAATCATCTGATAAATGCATGCATAGGCTCCAAACATGTATACTGCTCAGGTTAGCTGAAACCTATTGCAGAGAGATGTAGTCCATAATGGCATATAGGGCACACTCTTGTATCCACTGCATCAAAACTGGTATCCATTTTCCTTGTTTGTATGGTATTCACTATCCTGAAACGTCTGACACATTCCAAATCCACTCGATTCTTTAAGCTTAGCAACACAATCCCATACTGAGGAAGAAGCACTTGCCATACATTATCAACTGCATCATTCCTGTCTTGTAGACCATGGCATGCACTCCTTAGAGCTTGCTTCACAGCCTCTAATAGAAGCTTATCATGTGAAACATAGCTTTTACGTCTCTGTTCTTTGTTCAGCTTTACTGCATTCTGCCCAAAGGGTAGCCAATCGATAAACCCATTAGACCATTCACACCATTCAAAAATGAAAGACTGTTTGGACCTCTAAGTAGCTAAGATCACAATGTTCCGAGGGCAAAGCTGCTATGCTTTCTTTGTCTCACTCGTTTTTCCTCCTCCATCTCTTCTGTTGATTCCTCCTTTCTCAGTGATGAGTCCTGGATTTTAGGGGTAATTCCGTTGATCCAGTAGGGAGGGTAGTCGTGATGTGGCATAAGATACAACAGTCAAAATAGCAAGGGTAAAAGATAGGCTATGGTGATTCGAGGAAATAAGGAGTAACAGAGAACAGAGACTGTTCATTCTGTGCATCAGTATTTTTCCATCATTTTCTTGAATCCCTTCTGCCCAGATCATTGCGTGGATTCCATGTTTTTCCTGTCCTCAAATCCCAGAGTTCTCTTAGCTTGCTCGTTGTCTTTTCTGTTTCTCACCCATGTCTAGGGAAGCCCTTTTCTCCTCAGAGACATCAACAATGGCCTCTATAGAGGTTGTACCTCTCGAAGACAGCAAGCCCCTCTATTCGTCCATCCTTTGCTGATGATCGCCTCTGCCCCTTCTATGATCACAGCATCTTCACCTTCTTCGTTCTGCATTGTCTCTTGCCAACTATGCTTCATCTTCACAGCTTTCACGTTCCATCTCTGTTCTGTCCTTCTGCTTCATCTTCATAGTTTACCTCCCAGTCCCTCGTTGTTCGTCATCCTTAGAGACAACACCATCAACGTCTTCTATGTCGTCTGCATCAGTCGAGAGCTCTTATCATGCTCAATGATTGCAAGAGCTTGATGAATTGGATTGTCCCCAAACTCCATGTCCAGCACACCTCATGACGACAGAAGTCATGAGAAGAAGGCGAATGTCGTTCTGAGACAGGACTGATGCGTTCAACATTGCCATTCTTCTTGAATTTGATAGAAAGGGCATCAAGCTCGTGTTTGAGTCCGTCAAGAATACAGTCTGGTTCAGGCTCGTAAAGCTGCTCAAGGCCGACACCCTTTTACGTCAGACTGAGTCTGCTCAGGGACATTGGAAAAGCCATATCATAAACCTTTCACGAATTTCAACTGCCTATTCCATTAACCTTCAACCTGCGTATTCCCATCGCCGATTGACAGACGGCCCCCGTCAGAAGTAGTCTCCCCCCCAGCTATTCGAATTCTCCCCTTTTGCTCGAACAATGGCCCTTCTTTTATCTTGTTCCGCTTTCTCCACTCTGAATTTAGCTCTCTCAGCTTTCTGAGCAGCCACCTGTTTTTGCTTCAATAGCAGCTGTAAACTCTTTACCAAAAGTAAGGTTAATAATTGAAACATCATCAAGTGCAATATTGAAATTTGCAGCCCACTGGGTAAGAATTTTTCTTATATCTCTGCTAACAGCCTCACGCTGTGTTATGAGCTGGTTGCATTATACTGTGCTACAACTGCCTGCAAGGTCTCATAAATTATGGACGGTAAAACTCTTTCATTGTAATTGGTACCCAAGGTCTCTGACATCAAAGATAATCGGTCTGTCGAACCAAGGAATCATCAAATGGATTTCTTCGGGATAAACCTTCTCTTTGATTCCATAATTCCCTGCACTTTTCTTAGAGATCATCATTGAAATTATCAGCTTGATAATATCCTTTGGCATCAGTTTTTCATCTTTTTCTAACACACACACATCATGCATCCAAACAAAATCGAACACATGCACTAAGGGAATATATACATTGGATGCGGATTATCAAAACGCATCACACACAATGAATCACACGCAGAAAATAACACAAATGCACAACAAAAGAAATGGAGGTGTATACGACTCGGATGCGCAACAACACGACATCCACCCCCTCTAAACCTGCGCATCCTCCGGATGCGCCAACTATCCAGGATCATTCAAGTCCACAAACAGGTCGAGGCCATCTTCTGTTTCTAGTAGACATGTTTCTCCATCAGCTTCATCATCTATATTCTCTGCTTCTTTTGCTTGTCTTTCTTCTACTTGCTCTTCTTCTGTCAACGCTTCAAGTGCATATTCTTCATCTTCTCTTCTCTTGAAAATCTTGACTCGTTTTCCAGCAATGGGCACCCTCAATACTATTCCATCTAATTCAGCCAACTCATAGGTACCACTGTTAAAAACCTATTTCACCTCATATGGTCCAAACCATCTTTGAACCATTTTTCTCATGCTACTATGCTGATTCTCTAGACTACTGTCATAGACTAGAACCCAATCTCCTTCTTTTATGGCTCTAGGCCTCAAGCGATGCCTTAAATCAAACCTGTCCTTGTTTCTGAGTCGGGCTGCCTTCAAACGATCAACTGCTAGCTGCACATCTTCTATCCTTCTCTCTAGTTGACGAATCCGAAGAGCTAGAAGCTCTTCCCTTGATAAATTCTCATGCCACAGAAGAACCCTCCAAGTTAGAGCAAAAATTTCTGTAGGCATGACAGGTTTTTGCCCATACATCAACTCTGCAGGCATGTATCCAGTAGTCACACTATGTGTAGAGCGATCAGCCCACAACGCAAAAGGTAGTAATCTCGGCCAATCTCCAATCCGACCTCTACAAGCTTTTGCCAATGCTTTAACTATTGGCGGATGTCCTCTTTCACTCTTGCCGTTTTCCTCTGGATTATAGGCAGTAGTAAGAGCCAATTTAATCGCAAGCCGTGAGAAGAATTGTCTAGCTTCATCTACATCTAGCTCTCCACAATCAGCTGTAATCTTGCCTATACATCCATACCTGCAAAATATTTCTTCCAACAAGAATTTACATATTGTAGTAGTGGTCTTTGTCCGCAAAGATCTACCTTCAACATAGTTTGTAAAATCCTCCCTAGCCAAGACAAGATATCTCATCTGCCAAAGTCCCACTGGCAAAGTAACCAAGTCTACCACCCACTTATAATGCATACATAGTGGATAAGTCGGATGCAACTCATCACGATGTCGCTCTAAAGAGTAAAGTTGGCAGTCCCTGCAAGTCTCCACAAAATGAGAAACATCTTTATACATCCCTTTCCACCAGTATATTTCTTTGATTTTCTCATAGGTAGCCCACACACCTCTATGTCCAGCCCATGAGCTCTCATGAAACTCTCGCATAATCTGTATCTGCATCGCTTTATCACAAACTACTCTTAAGGGCAAGCCTCCTCTCTTCTTTGGATGCTTCCAAAGAAAACCATCTTTCAAGAAATACCCATAAGCCTTCCTTCTGATTTTCTTGAATTCATCATCTGTCCAATCAGCTCTTCGAGTCAATGAACTTAGATACTGTCCAATTTGCAGCCACTCGTCAACATAAAGTTCTTCAATAAAGGCTTCAACAATAGATACATGACAATCATGAACAAGGACATAAGCAGCAAACTCTGTCTCATCATCTTCTGCAAGCATTGACTCCTCATCCTCATATCTCGCTCTAGATAGCATGTCAGCAACTGGATTATCTTTCCCTGCTATGTGTCGAAATTCTGGATTCAATGATTTGATATAGGCAATCCACCGAAGCATCGCTATATCTGGAGTCGAGCAACTAGTAATCATGCCAAGCAAAGGCAAACAATCTGTTTCTACAATAACTGAAGCTCCAATAAAATACCCTTTGTCACACTTCAGTGCAGTGACTACTCCCCACAACTCTCTTTTTATCTGCGGATATCTCCTCTGTCGCTCATTAAGAACTTTAGCTCCAAAGCGGATAGCATACCTATTTCCATCAGCATCATCCTGTCCCACATCCCAACCTATGCCAATAGGGCTAGTATCAACTGTCAACATGATCGGCCATCCACACTGATAATCCGCCTTGCGTAGAGTAGGAGTTGATTGCAACAGCTTCTTGAGCTTACGCATGGCTTTAGAATGCTTCCCATCTGTAATATTCCCACTCATGAATATTGACTTCCCGCACACTGCGTAAACCTCGTGCAAAGGTTATCTGTCATATTGGAATTATCGGCAGTGTAATCTGTGACCTGCACGCGAGAAATCGAGACCTCCGCATTGGCAAAGCAAGCCCGAGGGTTCAAACCCACAAATCACATGTAAACACCCTCTTGGGAGGGGCAAAATGGATATTATTAAGGCAAATTTTTTTATATTTATCCCTTTCCCCCAGCCGATGCATGGCTAGAGGAGAGGGAGTGTGGGGGGATGGGCTTAGTGGAGTTGTGGGCTACATGAGGAGGGGGGAAGCCATGCAGTGGCCACGTGGTGGAGCTCTCCTCTCCCCCCCCTTGGACTATAAACCCCCCCCCCCAGGGGGTAAGAGAGAGGGGGGGGGAAGCAGAGGACGCCGTGCTGAGGAGGGAGGAGAGGCTAGACGTGCTCGGAGATACTGCCGTGCTTCACGAATTGAAGGAGACGAATGGAGAGAGAAGAGGGAAACGGCTGCTGCCATCACCGTGCTGAGGAGGAGGAGAGGCGTGGGAGTAGAGGGGCCATGAGGCTGCTGTGCCGAGGACGTGCTGGAGAAGGCTGCGTGGAGGAAAGGAGGATAGGCTGCCATAGCTGCTGCTGTGCTACATGAGGGCTGCCACCTATCGTGGAGGAGCAACGTGATGCCATGCTACAGCCGTTAGAAGATGCTACCTTGCCGCATCCCACCACGCCTAGACCTGTCGGCCGCTACTGCCATTGCAACTCTGCTACCGCCATTGCAGCATTGCTGATGCTGGGCTCCACGTTGCCCCTATCAAGACAAGTATCATCCCCTCATCATCTCTCCACCTTATTATTACTCCCGCTCCCTCTTCCACATTGACTTTGATTATAACCAGAAGCTTCTTAGAAGCTTCTTAGGATAAGGGATATAGGCCTTGTTCCTGCGTGCCTTCTCCGGTTAACAATCGAGCTCATAAAGGCTCCTTCTCACAAGCCTATTCGTAATAAGCCAAATCCTACAAGCCTTCTCGTAAAGCTCCATTCCCACAAGCCCTCCCGTAAGCACAAATCCCACAAGCCCCGGGATTTTGAAAGATCCACATTCGGTGAAGGAATCTCCGACGTACGAGGGGGAAGGCACATCTTGAGGCTCCGTAGAAGCGAGGGAATCCGCGGAGATCAAGTCCTCAATGATGGCTCCGAGGAAGTCCCAAGGCATGCCTGCAGGAGATTCTTCTCCTAACATTCACGTGGACATCTCTCTGAGCCCACAGGCCCAGGTTTTATGATTTTGATTCTACGTAAAAGTAATGCATTAGGTATGATAACTTTCATGGAATAGAAAGCACCTATGCATGTTCAAATTCACCAAGCCTAATTAAAATGCAATTGAGGAAAATTTGCCTATTTGATCGATTACTAGAATTATTTCATGACATGCAATTGAGTTATTAACATTTTCAATGTGATGAACGCAAATTGTCTATCCATCTTACGACCTTAGTAGTATGTTGCCTTGTCATGCATTTCAAAGTGACGAGCCTAGAACACCTATTGCCTATCATTATAAGGTTGAAGTTATTAAGTGCACTTTTGACTAGACATGGAAAGAATAAGCATATGTCGCATTTTTAGGAAAAATATTTATTGTAATGGTTCATGGGAAAAAGTCGTTAACACCCGTAGGAGGTTATCCGAAAAGTAATTGTAGAGTATCAAAAACGAATCTATGGATTGGCATGTGGCATGTGCTTGCAAGAAAGAATATACCAACACTAATCCTACAATATTCACTTTGCATGAACCTCATTTAGCTACGTTGTAGTTACGAAAGGGTTGCATGTTGCACTTTCATCGTGCATAAAATTCATTCATCAAGAGTTGCATTTGGGAAAGGTTGCATGGTTTATTAAAGCGTGAAATCCTAAAGCTTAGAAAAAGGTTATAGGCATGATTCTTGAATGTAAGTCCTAGTAGGCTCTATGAAAGTTATTCTGCAAATTATCATGCCTTTGTTTTTAACAAGAAATGTTAGGGTTATTGCGAATCTAGTGGTACATATAGAAGTAATGAATCGCGTTTTTACGTGTATTGTGACATGTTGCAACTAGTTATCTCCTTTAGATCAAGTTTATCATCTCTAGGAATGGCTCGTCCTTGTCGCGAGACAAGCATATTGAATTATCTAAATCACCTAACCCGCAAGGGATTCGTATAGGCATGGTTCAATCGATACGATAAATACCCCAAGCACTAACTAGGGCTTAGCACGTTAAGGATTCGGCCAAGTTTTCCACTTGTTGCTAAGTCGAAACCCTCATACCCAATGGTCCTACCCACATTCCCGGAATGTTGAGTCAATTGGATGCTCATGCAAATAATGATCTAGGGTTTCTACCCTAAGGATCATTCGACCTAATGCTAGAACTTGGATTGAGTTGGAATCCCTAGGACCGAACGTTGTCGGCCTAGTGCAATTAGGATTGGGTTGGGTAAGAAGACACCCTAAACCCTACTTCTTGTCTAATCATAATTCCTTGACCAGAAAACACCGTTCAATGGGTGAAATGATCCCTTGGAATAGAGGCGACACTTGTGCAACAAGTTGCAACGTCGCATAGCCTTGTGGTTTGATCACAAGAGAGTTTTGCCATTCCTTGGAATGAGGTTGGCAGGTTCTTGCGCAAGTTTAACTTGCAAGAGGATGAGTAGTCATCCTGTTACATCACCCTTATTGGGAAAAATTGCCAAGTTTAGGAAAGTTAGGTATTTTCTTGGAAGCAAATGATCAATCAATAAATTGGAGCGACATGGTCGCCAGGATTTACTATTAATAAAACCTAAGGTATTGGTTAAGTTGGGTTAACAGGGTATGGCCCTAACTCAAGGACAAAAGGGTGAACGAACAAACCCTTGGGGATTTTGCCAAGTCGCAATTGATCGCAGATCGAATGCTGGATGCATTCGGAGAGAAGTATTCACTCCTTAACAGTTGGCCAAATAAATGACCACTCGAATTGATTGTGCTTGTAATAGTTTAGAAAGCACTGTTTGCATTGTTTGCTCAAGGAACTAAAGGATGAAAAGATATCTAAATGCTTCAGGTTGAAGGCCTGAAGGGAGAGGCAACTTCAGTTACCCCCGACTGTCTGCCTTACCCTAACCAAGGGGGTTGTTGACCGCGTCGGGAACGTGGACCGAACCTGCCGTGAGAGGTCTCTCCGTTGAGTCCTACTTGGAGCAGGAGGACGCTTGGGTGCCAGGGGGGGCTCTGGCTGTAAATCCCTCGCCTTCCCGGTCCTGCACAAGAGGCTAATGTGACTCGGGATTGGATCTCGAGGCCCGCATACTAGTCTACGGGCAGAAGCTTGGAATAGTAATCCCTGGCGGATTACTAGATAGCCTTCGGGCGGATTATGGACAGGCCTACGGGCAGAACTCCTTGTATTTCAAAGATAAAATGATGAAATGATAACAAAGAAGTTGTTTGATATTGTTTTTCTATGTCACGTGATAAGATTACGTGAAGGAACCAGTGCTTAAGAGGGTTAATTAAAGAAGCTGATAGTTACATGTCAAATTAATGTGTTAGATAATTACATAACTAAAATAAACCGAGGAAAGTGCGGAGGATGGACCATGGGTCCGTCCTACGGATGGGTGGTCCCGGTTAGCCGGGAACTTTTCTCAAAAATCTCGAAGAACAGCGGGATGATCATCATCATCAAAACGAATAACGAGAACGATGACCTAGAGTTACATCTTACCCAATTTACGTTGTTTTAGGGGAACGGAATGGGACTATGCCTTATGGCAGAGAGGTTGAAACTTGCATCCCTTTCGTTTCCCATTCTCCTTGAACCAAGTGCAGCGTGAATCTGCTTCGGACCTGGCGTTTCTGCGTAAAGTAGTTCACTCGGGTCTGACGCTAGTTGCTGCTAGCTAATGACCAAACATGAAATCCCAAATTCAGGTCGATCCTAAGTGGGAACGGCCAGGATACTTCCGCTACGTGGCAGACGCGGGAAGACCTAGATTGCAAGTCCCGTAACATTCCATGGGAGTGCCGGGCGGAGCTTTCTAGACAACCTTTCCGATGGATTGCTAAGACATGTCCGAGATGATTCTAGGGGACACGTTACAGTTGGTATCAGAGCAAACCAACAAAAGACTGGTTTTTAAGAAATTTTAATAAGAAGAAGTAAAGCAAATGTTACTGTCCCAAACATTTCCTTACTTTCAATGTTGTATTGGAGAATTATGAAGCATGGAACAAGTTCTTAGTGTTCCGAGTCATGTTTATGACCGTGATGCATTCCACGGATTATCGACAAAGGGTTGAGATGATGAACATCCTAGACCGCATTTACAATCCATCGTCTATGTACGTAGAACGGAGATGGATGGGTGTTTCAGGGATCTATTATATAACTGCCTATCGACCTGCGTACCTTCAAATTAACTTGAAGAGAATCAAGTGGATGGAGGATTTAAAGATCGTGAAGCTATTCGTCTTTGTTGAGGCTCATGCAAACGCAACCCTACAGGTCGGAGGTCGAAGGATTAACCAGAATAAGTACGTGTACGGGGAAGTGATTCAAAGAATCCCTGCCGACCGAATCAAGGTTTTGGGGCGTCATGAGAAGAATGGATATCGAAGGAAAAGATACCCTAATCTTCCAATGAACTATCAATTCCTGAAAATCGATGACCCAAATCCGTACTACTACTCAGTTCCTGTAGCTGAATGCAACAATATCTTATTCTCCTCAAATTAATGTATCAACTTGTTCCATCGCCCCAAGAAAAAATTGTACCTCGAAAGGGCTATGCTGATATGAATGGAATAAAACTTTTTTTTGACTTGACTGTGAATATTGATAAAGAAATAAAGTGATTTGGTCACTTGGCTAAAGGAATACGCGGACATAGTTCCTGAAGAGTTAACAGAACTCCCGCTTCAAAGTGAAGTTGATCATGAAATAAAGCTAGCAATAGGAGCTGCGCCAATTGAGAAGAGACCCTATAGAATGTCCATACCGGAAGCTATTGAGTTGAAGGAACAACTCAAGCAACTGTTAGATTAGGGTTACATCCGGCCTAGCGAATCACCATGGGGAGCTCCAGTACTATTCCAGAAAAAGAAAGATGGGACACTTCGACTATGTATTGATTACCATGGGTTGAATCAATCAACAGTCAAGAACAAGTATCCTATTCCTAGAATAGATGAGCTTCTGGATCGCCTTCAAGGTGCAAAGATCTTCTCCAAAATTGATCTCAGATCAGGTTACTATCAAATAAGGATCAAGGAAGAAGATATTCCAAAAACGGCCTTCAATACAAGATATGGGCACTTTGAGTTCTTGGTTATGTCATTCGGGCTTACAAATGCACCTGCCACCTTCAATAGGTGAATGCAGGATATTTTTAGACCATATTTTGATAATTTTGTGCTCGTTTTCTTTGATGACACTCTAGTCTGTCCCAAACAGGAAGGAGGTCATGAATCCCAACTTTGGATTTTCCTTGAGACAATGAGGTCTCATAAGTTGTATGCAAAAATGAAGAAGTGGGCATTCTTCAAGCGTCAGACTGAATACCTGGGATTCATAGTATCATCAAAAGGAATATCATTAGACCCAGCCAAGGTCAGAGATGTGCTTGAATGGCCAATACTAACAACTGTCAAAGAAATACGCAGCTTTCTTGGATTGACAAGATGGTATAGGGTCTTCATAAAAAACTATGCTTTGATTACAGCACCTTTGGCAGACTTACTGAAGAAGCAATCATTGCTTGGCCAACTACCGAACAAACTAGCTTTGATAGATTGAAGCAAAGTTTGGTATCAGCACCGATCCTAAAACTTCTAGACCACAATAAGGAGTTGAGGTAGTAACTGACACTAGCATGCTTGCCTTAGGATTTGTGCTCATGTAGGAAAAGTCATCCTATAGCATAATCTCCAAGAAACTGAAGAGCCATGAGGAGAATTATGCTACTCATGATCTTGAACTTTTAGTTGTCAAGCTTGGAGACACTGCCTGGTGGGTAACAAGTCTACACTAGTGACTGATCATAAAAAGTCTCAAGTGGAACTTTACCTAGAACAAGCTCAACATGAGGCAATGTCAGTGGATTGAAGTGCTGGAGGAGTGTGACCTTAAGATCAAGTACCGTCCAGGGAAAGAGAATGTAGTTGCCGATGCACTCAGTCGCAAGGCATTCCTAAATTCCCTAATCTTGCAGAATCCATCAACGGCCAGATCTCTAGCTACAAAGGTATCTATGCCAAACAACCCCATACTTGAGCTAGCTAGAGAGGAAGGATGCCATGATCTAGCCTATCAAAGGATGCTAAGGGAAGTCTCTATCGAGAACCAGGAACAAAAGCTAGAGGCTAAGTATCATGAATTCTCTGTCAATAGTGGACTTGTCTACTATAGGACGAGAGTATGTATACGAGCAAGCCAGTCACTTAAGCAGAAGATATTATGGGAAGCTCATGATTCCCCTTTCGCAGGACATCCTGGCTATGCAAAAACTCTTAATGCAGTTAGGAAGAGCTACCATTGGGAGAGGCTCAAAGGTGACGTTCTCAAATATGTCACTGAATGTTTGTCTTGCCAACGTATCAAGGCCGAACATGTCATGATGCCAGGAAAATTGCAACCACTTGACATTCCCCAAATGAAATGGGAATTTATCAATATGGATTTTGTTGTGGGCTTACCCCAAGTCCAAGGAGGATACAATTCCATTATGGTTGTAGTTGACATGCTTACTAAGGTTGCACACCTGATTCCAGTAAAGACAAACTATAAAGCCTCCGACATTGCAAGATTGTTTATCAAGGAGATATTCAACCTACATGGGTTACCTAGAAGAATCATTAGCGATCGAGATTCTCTCTTCACTTCACACTTCTGGAGAGCTATCTTTGAAGCTATTGGGACTCAACTCTATTTTAGCACCGCCTACCATCCCCAAACGGATGGAAAAACAGAGCGAGTGAATCAAATCATCGAGGATATGCTTAGGGCATACTGCTGTCGTGAGCCGAAGAGGTGGATTCAATACTTGCCGTTAGTTGAATTTGCCTATAATGCTTCTTACCAGCAGAGTATTCAAATGACCCCTTTCCAGGCATTGTATGGTCATGATTGTCAAAGTCCCCTAAACTTTTCTGATCCAACCCTAAGAGTTGAAGCTTCAAGACAAATGTTGGAGGACATGGATGACCAAATAAGGTCAATAAGACAAGACATACAAGCAGCCAAGGATAGACAAAAGGCATATGCGGATTTGAAACGTCAAGAGAGGGTCTTCGGAGAAGGAGACATGGTCTTCATTCATGTACGCCCTAAGAGGAGTTCTCTATCTCTAGGAGAATGCAAGAAGCTAAGTCCAAGGTATTGTGGGCCATATAAAATCCTCAAATGTCTGGGACCCAATGCTTATAAATTGCAACTTCCTGATAACCTAAAAGTTCACAATGTATTCCATATTAGTCTCTTAAAAAAAAATATGTACCTAACCCTAATCATGTACTTGATGACCAACAAATTGTAATGCCTAGTCAAGGAGTCCTTGAACTAAGACCGGATAAGATTTTAGATGTTAGGGAGAGACAGCTAAGATCTAGAACCTTGAAAGAATGCCTCGTCCAGTGGAAAGATTATCCCGAAGAGGATGCTACCTGGATAGATGAAAGCTCTCTCAACCATCAATACCCCCAGTTTATCTCGAGATGAGGACATCCCGATTCTTCTAAGGGGGAGAGAATGTAATATTCCCACTCGTGAATATTGACTTCCCGCACACTGCGTAAACCTCGTGTAAAGGTTATCTGTCATATTGGAATTACCGGCAGTGTAATCTCTGACCTGCACGCGAGAAATCGAGACCTCCGCATTGGCAAAGCAAGCCTGAGGGTTCAAACCCACAAATCACAAGTAAACACCCTCTTGGGAGGGGCAAAATGGATATTATTAAGGCAAATTTTTTTATATTTATCCCTTTCCCCCAGCCGATGCACGGCTAGAGGAGAGGGAGTGTGGGGGGATGGGCTTAGTGGAGTTGTGGGCTGCATGAGGAGGGGGGAAGCCATGCAGTGGCCACGTGGTGGAGCTCTCCTCTCCCCCCCCCTTGGACTATAAAACCCCCCCCAGGGGGTAAGAGAGAGGGGGGGGGAAGCAGAGGACGCCGTGCTGAGGAGGGAGGAGAGGCCAGACGTGCTCGGAGATACTGTCGTGCTTCACGACTTGAAGGAGACGAACGGAGAGAGAAGAGGGAAACGGCTGCTGCCATCACCATGCTGAGGAGGAGGAGAGGCGTGGGAGTAGAGGGGCCATGAGGCTGCTGTGCCGAGGACGTGCTGGAGAAGGCTGCGTGGAGGAAAGGAGGATAGGCTGCCATAGCTGCTGCTGTGCTACATGAGGGCTGCCACCTATCGTGGAGGAGCAACGTGATGCCGTGCTACAGCCGTTAGAAGATGCTACCTTGCCGCATCCCACCACGCCTAGACCTGTCGGCCGCTACTGCCATTGCAACTCTGCTACCGCCATTGCAGCATTGCTGACGCTGGGCTCCACGTTGCCCCTATCAAGACAAGTATCATCTCCTCGTCATCTCTCCACCTTATTATTACTCCCGCTCCCTCTTCCACATTGACTTTGATTATAACCAGAAGCTTCTTAGAAGCTTCTTAGGATAAGGGATATAGGCCTTGTTCCTGCATGCCTTCTCGGGTTAACAATCGAGCTCATAAAGGCTCCTTCTCACAAGCCTATTCGTAATAAGCCAAATCCTACAAGCCTTCTCGTAAAGCTCCATTCCCACAAGCCCTCCCGTAAGCCCGAATCCCACAAGCCCCGGGATTTTGAAAGATCCACATTCGGTGAAGGAATCTCCGACGTACGAGGGGGAAGGCACATCTTGAGGCTGCGTAGAAGCGAGGGAATCCGCGGAGATCAAGTCCTCAATGATGGCTCCGAGGAAGTCCCAAGGCATGCCTGCAGGAGATTCTTCTCCTAACATTCACGTGGGCATCTCCCCGAGCCCACAGGCCCAGGTTTTATGATTTTGATTCTACGCAAAAGTAATGCATTAGGTATGATAACTTTCATGGAATAGAAAGCACCTATGCATGTTCAAATTCACCAAGCCTAATTAAAATGCAATTGAGGAAAATTTGCCTATTTGATCGATTACTAGAATTATTTCATGACATGCAATTGAGTTATTAACATTTTCAATGTGATGAACGCAAATTGTCTATCCATCTTACGACCTTAGTAGTATGTTGCCTTGTCATGCATTTCAAAGTGACGAGCCTAGAACACCTATTGCCTATCATTATAAGGTTGAAGTTATTAAGTGCACTTTTGACTAGACATGGAAAGAATAAGCATATGTCGCATTTTTAGGAAAAATATTTATTGTAATGGTTCATGGGAAAAAGTCGTTAACACCCGTAGGAGGTTATCCGAAAAGTAATTGTAGAGTATCAAAAATGAATCTATGGATTGGCATGTGGCATGTGATTGCAAGAAAGAATATACCAACACTAATCCTACAATATTCACTTTGCATGAACCTCATTTAACTACGTTGTAGTTACGAAAGGGTTGCATGTTGCACTTTCATCGTGCATAAAATTCATTCATCAAGAGTTGCATTTGGGAAAGGTTGCATGGTTTATTAAAGCGTGAAATCCTAAAGCTTAGAAAAAGGTTATAGGCATGATTCTTGAATGTAAGTCCTAGTAGGCTCTATGAAAGTTATTCTGCAAATTATCATGCCTTTGTTTTTAACAAGAAATGTTAGGGTTATTGCGAATCTAGTGGTACATATAGAAGTAATGAATCGCGTTTTTACGTGTATTGTGACATGTTGCAACTAGTTATCTCCTTTAGATCAAGTTTATCATCTCTAGGAATGGCTCGTCCTTGTCGCAAGAAAAGAATATTGAATTATCTAAATCACCTAACCCGCAAGGGATTCGTATAGGCATGGTTCAATCGATACGATAAATACCCCAAGCACTAACTAGGGCTTAGCACGTTAAGGATTCGGCCAAGTTTTCCACTTGTTGCTAAGTCGAAACCCTCATACCCAATGGTCCTACCCACATTCCCGGAATGTTGAGTCAATTGGATGCTCATGCAAATAATGATCTAGGGTTTCTACCCTAAGGATCATTCGACCTAATGCTAGAACTTGGATTGAGTTGGAATCCCTAGGACCGAACGTTGTCGACCTAGTGCAATTAGGATTGGGTTGGGTAAGAAGACACCCTAAACCCTACTTCTTTTCTAATCATAATTCCTTGACCAGAAAACACCGTTCAATGGGTGAAATGATCCCTTGGAATAGAGGCGACACTTGTGCAACAAGTTGCAACGTCGCATAGCCTTGTGGTTTGATCACAAGAGAGTTTTGCCATTCCTTGGAATGAGGTTGGCAGGTTCTTGCGCAAGTTTAACTTGCAAGAGGATGAGTAGTCATCCTGTTACATCACCCTTATTGGGAAAAATTGCCAAGTTAAGGAAAGTTAGGTATTTTCTTGGAAGCAAATGATCAATCAATAAATTGGAGCGACATGGTCGCCAGGATTTACTATTAATAAAACCTAAGGTATTGGTTAAGTTGGGTTAACAGGGTATGGCCCTAACTCAAGGACAAAAGGGTGAACGAACAAACCCTTGGGGATTTTGCCAAGTCGCAATTGATCCTAGATCGAATGCTGGATGCATTCGGAGAGAAGTATTCACTCCTTAACAGTTGGCCAAATAAATGACCACTCGAATTGATTGTGCTTGTAATAGTTTAGAAAGCACTGTTTGCATTGTTTGCTCAAGGAACTAAAGGATGAAAAGATATCTAAATGCTTCAGGTTGAAGGCCTGAAGGGAGAGGCAGCTTCAGTTACCCCCGACTGTCTGCCTGACCCAAACCAAGGGTGTTGTTGACCGCGCCGGGAACGTGGACCGAACCCGCCGTGAGAGGTCTCTCCGTTGAGTTCTACTTGGAGCAGGAGGACGCTTGGGTGCCAGGGGGGGCTCTGGCTGTAAATCCCTCGCCTTCCGGGTCCTGCACAAGAGGCTAACGTGACTCGGGATTGGATCTCGAGGCCCGCATACTAGTCTACGGGCAAAAGCTTGGAATAGTAATCCCTGGCGGATTACTGGATAGCCTTCGGGCGGATTATGGACACGCCTACGGGTGGAACTCCTTGTATTTCAAAGATAAAATGATGAAATGATAACAAAGGTTTTTCTATGTCACGTGATAAGATTACGTGAAGGAACCAGTGCTTAACAGGGTTAATTAAAAAAGCTGATTGTTATATGTCAAATTAATGTGTTAGATAATTACATAACTAAAACAAACCGAGGAAAGTGCGGAGGATGGACCATGGGTCCGTCCTACGGATGGGTGGTCCCGGTTAGCCGAGAACTTTTCTCAAAAATCTCAAAGAACAGCGGGATGATCATCATCATCAAAACGAATAACGAGAACGATGACCTAGAGTTACATCTTACCCAATTTACGTTGTTTTAGGGGAACAGAATGGGACTATGCCTTATGGCAGAGAGGTTGAAACTTGCATCCCTTTCGTTTCCCATTCTCCTTGAACCAAGTGTAGCGTGAATCCGCTTCGGACCTGGCGTTTTCTGCGTAAAGTAGTTCGCTCGGGTCTGACGCTAGTTGTTGCTAGCTAATGACCAAACAGGAAAACCCAAATTCAGGTCTATCCTAAGTGGGAACGGCCAGGATACTTCCGCTACGTGGTAGACGCGGGAAGACCTAGATTGCAAGTCCCGTAACATTCCATGGGAGTGCCGGGCGGAGCTTTCTAGACATCCTTTCCGATGGACTGCTAAGACGTGTCCGAGATGATTCTAGGGGACACGTTACACCATCCCAATGAAATTTCTGCCCCTTTCGAAGCAGCTGATAGAGAACATCTGCTATATGAGCAAAATGAGGAATCCAAATCATGTAAAATACACAAGCTCCCACAAATCTCTGCACCTCTGAAGTAGTCGAGCAATACTCTGCAATCCTGTTTATGGCATCCACCTTTGCAGGAGAAGGCTTCCTGCCATAATATCCAACCATATGCCCAACTATGATGACTTCATTAACACCAAAGACATATTTCAGCCCTGAAAGTGTCAAATTTACCTCCTCTAATCGTGTCAATATTTGCTCACAAGCAATCAAGTGGTCAGCCACAAACTGTCTATATCCACGCAAATCAAGACTTTCATTCTTTTCTTCTTCTGCACAACCCTTAATAGGCGCATCATCTAGAAAAGGCATAGTATACTGCGGAATATAGTCTCGTAGAACTCTATGTATAGCATTCATCATAGGAGCAACTGAGTTTGTGGCACCTTGAGGCAAGGTACACATCCTCACAAGACCAATAGGTGTCCGCATAGTAGTAATATCCCTGCTTTCCAAGGCAAGCTAAAACTGATCATAACCTGAATACAAGTCACCTAGAGAATAGATGGCTCGTCCTGCAAAAGCCTCAGCAAATTCATCCACAACTGGACCTGTTCCCACATTCCTGATTGTCACTTTGTTCACGGGCTGCATATCCTGAATAAATCTCAAAGTACCATTCTTCTTTGGTACAGTAAACCACCTGTTAGAATAGGGTGCAGAAGAGGGTTCCAAAATCCCCATTTTAATCTTCTCATTCAGCAACTCTATCAGCTTTGGCAAGTGTGCTTTAGGCACAGGTATAGGACGTATATTCCGTGGTACATGAGGAACAGTGAAGATGACCATAGGTGCAACCAATTCGGGACTAATGCAGCCAATTTCATGTGGAAAGAAAGCAAATGCCTTACCATGACATCCAAGCGTCTCTCTAAAACATTCTTTTTCCACTGGAAGCAAGAATTCATCATTTCCAATCTTCAATTCTGCAAGAGTTTGAGCTGCAAACTTATGTCCAATATTTGCAGGGTCTCTCAATATAGGCTGCTTCATAGCTTTTTCAATCTGTTCATCACTATCAGAAGGAAGCCGGCCTGCAACCGGCTTAACCTTCTTATCAACGGTTTTATATTTTGTGTCAACCTTGGCATCATTCAAGCACTCTTTTCTTTGCTACAGTTTCTGCAAATTTTCAGCAACTTTCAACTCTGTTGGCTGAAAAATTTCAGCCTTTCGCTCTATGGACTGCATGGGTGCAGCCTGAAACTCTGTATGCAGAAATTTTTCTGCATTCAACTCTGTTGGCTGAATGGATTCAGCCCTCGGTTCTATGGACTGCATAGATGCATCCTGAAACTCTGTATGCAGAAATTTTTCTCCATTCAACTCTGTTGGCTGAATGGATTCAGCCCTCTGCAATTCTGTTATGGCTGATCAAGATCAGCCATAAATTCAATTTGCTGAGTTTTCTCAGCCTCTAACTCTGTTTGTAGCATAAAATCAGAAATTTCCTGAAACATATCCAAGGTTTGCACAGGTATGATCTTTGAACCCTTACATACATCAGTTTTCAGCATTGCTCCCATCTCAAACAAAGTATCTGCATAAGACATCCCTTCATACAATCCATCTACATGCTCTTCTGCTTGCAAAATACCTGCATTCTTCAACTCTTTCTCCTTACGACCAATGTACTGCCTGGCAGCTCTAGGAAAATCTGAAATTTTTTGATAACTCACTGAACTATCTGAAGAAAAACCAACAAAATTATTGGAGAAAGACTGGCTGCCAGGAGGCAAGATCTCCTCTTTTCTCCGCTCCGTACCACTGGCGTCTCGTAAGACAGTGGTACCTAATGAAAATCCAACTCCTTCGCAGGTAGTGGTGCCTCATGCAAGGAGTCCCTATTTCTCGGATGATTTACCCCAACAGTCATAAACTGAACAGCTCGCATACCATCTTTACTGCGTATATGCGCATAAGCTGACCCGTCATCCATCACTTTCGTTCCCATTCTTGCTTCTGTAATGAAATGCTGTCCAAGAATAATCGGATAAGAGCAAGAATCCTGAACAAAGCAATGATAATCCTCTTCAACATTACCAATAGAAATTATGATACTCGGACAAGCAGCATACATATCACCAGAAGTATTATTGGCGGCTCTCATGCGCCAGCCATGCTCTGCATCCATAGGCCACTTGCCACTCTCATACACACCTCGAGCAATAAGATTAATCTCAGAACCATGGTCGAATAAAGCAACCAATGGAATTTGTTTTTCACCAATCCTTACCACTGTCTCAGTGGTTGCTCTAGCCCAATGACTTCGTGAAAAATGGCTGCGAGGAATGAGAATAGGGGTATCATCATCTTCATACTGCATAGGTTGAACTATTTTCTCCAATTGCGGATTAAAAGAAGCATTCTCAACCATCATTGCATCATCATGCTCTTCCCCAAGAGCTCCATACCACAATCCCTGTAAAGCAGGTCCTTCCATCGCATGTCGTTTCCTCCGCAAAAGATCCTGCATTTGATCCTGTATTTCTCTTCTAGCAATCCCAAGAGCTTCTCCAACAGTAAAAGTAACTTCACTATTCAAAATTCTTTCATGAAAAATCTTACTCATATCTGTTTGCATATCAAGGTCTGACAAGAGCTTGAATCCTGGCTCTTTTCTTGGTTGTCTCTTTTCTTTCTGCTTGTCTCCCATTGGTTGATCAGAACCTGTTTGAGCTGGAGAATTTGACATAGGTGGAGCTGTAACAGGTGGTGAAACAAAGTCACCCCTTCTAGTCTTTTTGGAGGTGCTGGGACCCTCCTCATCTCTTCTTCTCTTTTCCTCAACCATGGCATCTAAACCCTGCGTTTTAGCCATATAAGCAAAAATAGAATACCTGTCAACAGGAGAATCCCATCCTATTTCTCCACGGATGCTGGAGCCCACACAAGTCATAGTAGATGCTTGAACTTTCCCTCTTCTCGCTATCTCCAAGGCAGAGGACCATAAAGCAGAGTCTCCATCAGATTTTTGCTCAAGCTGGACTCCAAAAGCTGAAGCATCTCCTCTAACACTCACATAAGCTGATCGCGCAGCCATATCATCAACAAGCTTCTTTATGCCTCCCTTACCGAAGTTTGTGTCAAGAGGAGCACCAGTCTTTGTTAGCCATATCTTCCCATCTTGTCCCCAGAACACTACATTCTTCTTACGTGCTTCCTGAAAAGCATCACAATCTCTGCAGTGTTGGTGCTCTATACTATCGCACCAAATACATCGTCGCCCTTTTCTTTGACCAGTTGGAAAAGAAGTCGCTGGAGCAGGTGCTACAGCAGGTACTGACATAAGTTGCTCCTTTAACTTACCAACTTCAGCTTTGACTGCTTCAATCGTCAAATCTGCCAAGCCTTTAATAACATCATCTACAGATAAGGGCACTGGAGCAGCAGGAACTGGTGGATTCACAACAGGAGGAGTAGGCTTAGGCAAAGAAGTTGCAGCAGGGGTAGAAGAAGAAGTCTCCAAGGATTTTTCAGGAACTGATCCTGTATTACGATGCAATCTTACTCTCCTGCGCTACTTCTTAACAAGAGCATTCACAGCATCAATGACATGTCTCCACTCAGTCTTTAAACCTGAATCAGTAGCTTGATCTTCCAAAAGATCATCCAACTTTTCTTGTAAATCAGCATCTGCAGCTTGTAAAAATAACTCCACATTCTGCATCTCCAAAGCTTGCTCTTCAGTCCCATCCAACTGATCATAACGGCTTTCAAACTCTCGCAGAAGAGCGGTAACAGAAAGTCCCTTATTAGGCATAGAAACCCATGCTAAAAAATTCCTGCGATTCATAAGACCTGTATCCTCCAGGAAATATTCATCTTTTAATGCCTTTTTAGATTTAGCCCAACCTGCATGTGCCTCTTGAATTTCTGCAATTCGACCTTCAAGAGCGTGCACCACGATCCGCAAGAAGTAGCGGCTCCAAACATCTTGAGAAACCCCAAAAAACTTCATCTTTTCTTCATACAAATGCAGGTAAGTTGACACTTGCTAGCCATTAAACTACTTCATCTCTTGTTGGACAGCTTTCAAGGCATCCATAGCATCACTGTCTCGTTTTGCATGAGCTTGCTACTGCATATACATGATAAATGACTGAAACAGGTTCTTCATGACATTATCATTTGTCATCTCTTCTTGCGAGTCTCCCATCTTGCTAAAAAAAATGACGCAGCACTTTCACGTCGGGTTCACCAAAAATATCGTAGAGTTCATGCAAGAGCTGCAGAACACGGGGTTCAAGGTACATCAAGGAAAAAGGCTAACAAGAAGATCTCAATAACTCAATATTTGATGCCAAGATCATTATATTGCTTGTCAAGTTCATTACAAAAGAAGAGTCAAAATAAATGACAAAACATGACAATCTGTCCACTACTTTACAGTAAGTGTAAGAGCTTGGTTTTCAGGGCACCAAATAATTCAATCAAATTCAGGACTTAGTCATAAACAACTTGTTCAAACTCCAGGTCCAACGGATAAATCATCTGATAAATGCATGCAGAGGCTCCAAACATGTATACTGCTCTGGTTAGTTGAAACCTATTGCAGAGAGATGTAGTCCATAATGGCATATAGGGCACACTCTTGTATCCACTGCATCAAAACTGGTATCCATTTTCCTTGTTTGTATGGTATTCACTATCCTGAAACGTCTGACACATTCCAAATCCACTTGATTCTTTAAGCTTAGCAACACAATCCCATACTGAGCAAGAAGCACTTGCCATACATTATCAACTGCATCATTCTTGTCTTGTAGACCATGGCATGCACTCCTTAGAGCTTGCTTCACAGCCTCTAATAGAAGCTTATCATGTGAAACATAGCTTTTACGTCTCTGTTCTTTGTTAAGCTTTACTGCATTCTGCCCAAAGGGTAGCCAGTTGATAGACCCATTAGACCATTCACACCATTCAAAAATGAAAGACTGTTTGGACCTCTAAGTAGCTGAGATCACAATGTTCCGAGGGCAAAGCTGCTATGCTTTCTTTGTCTCACTCGTTTTTCCTCCTCCATCTCTTCTACTGATTCCTCCTTTCTCAGTGATGAGTCCTGGATTTTAGGGGTAATTCCGTTGATCCAGTAGGGAGGGTAGTCGTGATGTGGCATAAGATACAACAGTCAAAATAGAAAGGGTAAAAGATAGGCTATGGTGATCCGAGGAAATGAGGAGTAAGAGAGAACAGAGACTGTTCATTCTGCGCATCAGTATTTTTCCATCATTTTCTTGAATCCCTTCTGCCTAGATCATTGCGTGGATTTCATGTTTTTCCTGTCCTCAAATCCCAAAGTTCTCTTAGCTTGCTCGTTGACTTTTCTGTTTCTCACCCATGTCTGGGGAAGCCCTTTTCTCCTCAGAGACATCAACAACGGCCTCTATAGAGGTTGTGCCTCTCGAAGACAGCAAGCCCCTCTATTCGTCCATCCTTTGCTGATGATCTCCTCTACCCCTTCTATGATCGCAGCATCTTCACCCTCTTCGTTCTGCGTTGTCTCTTGCCAACTATCCTTCATCTTCACAGCTTTCACGTTCCATCTGTGTTCTGTCCTTCTACTTCATCTTCATAGTTTACCTCACAGTCCCTCGTTGTTCATTATCCTTAGAGACAACAGCATCAACGTCTTCTATGTCGTCTGCATCAGTCGAGAGCTCTTATCATGCTCAATGATTGCAAGAGCTTGACGAATTGGATTGTCCCCAAACTCCATGTCCAGCACACCTCGTGACAACAGAAGTCATGAGAAGAAGGCGAATGTCATTCTGAGACAGAACTGATGCGTTCAACATTGCCATTCTTCTTGAATTTGATAGAAAGGACATCAAGCTCCTGTTTGAGGCCGTCAAGAGTACAGTCTCGTTCAGGCTCGTAAAGATGCTCAGGGCCGGCACCCTTTTACGTCAGACTGAGTCTGCTCAGGGACATTGGAAAAGCCATATCATAAACCTTTCACGAATTTCAACTGCCTATTCCATTAACCTTCAACCTGCGTATTCCCATCGCCGATTGACAGACGGCCCCCATCAGAATTAGTCTCCCCCCCAGCTATTCGAATTCTCCCCTTTTGCTCAAACAATGGCCCTTCTTTTATCTTGTTCCTCTTTCTCCACTCTGAATTTTGCTCTCTCAGCTTTCTGAGCAACCACCTATTTTGCTTCAATAGCAGCTGTAAACTCTTTACCAAAAGTAAGGTTAATAATTGAAACATCATCAAGTGCAATATTGAAATTTGCAGCCCACTGGGTAAGAATTTTTCTTATCTCTCTGCTAACAGCCTCACGCTGTGTTATGAGCTGGCTGCATTATATTGTGCTACAACTGCCTTCAAGGTCTCATAAATTATGGACGGTAAAACTCTTTCATTGTAATTGGTACCCAAGGTCTCTGACATCAAAGATAATCGGTCTGTCGAACCAAGGAATCATCAAATGGATTTCTTCGAGATAAACCTTCTCTTTGATTCCATAATTCCCTGCACTTTTCTTAGAGATCATCATTGAAATTATCAGCTTGATAATATCCTTTGGCATCAGTTTTTCATCTTTTTCTAACACACACACATCATGCATCCAAACAAAATCGAACACATGCACTAAGGGAATATATACATTGGATGCGGATTATCAAAATGCATCACACACACAATGAATCACACGTAGAAAATAACACAAATGCACAACAAAAGAAATGGAGGTGTATACGACTCGGATGCGCAGCAACACAACATCCACCCCCTCTAAATGTGCGCATCCTCCGGATGCGCCAACTATCCAGGATCATTCAAGTCCACAAACAGGTCGAGGCCATCTTCTGTTTCTAGTAGACATGTTTCTCCATGAGCTTCATCATCTATATTCTCTGCTTCTTCTGCTTGTCTTTCTTCTACCTGCTCTTCTTCTGTCAATGCTTCAAGTGCATATTCTTCATCTTCTCTTCTCTTGAAAATCTTGACTCGTTTTCCAGAAATGGGCACCCTCAATACTATTCCATCTAATTCAGCCAACTCATAGGTACCATTGTTAAAAACCTGTTTCACCTCATATGGTCCAAACCATCTTTGAACCATTTTTCTCATGCTACTATGCTGATTGTCTAGACTACTGTCGTAGACTAGAACCCAATCTCCTTCTTTTATGGCTCTAGGCCTCAAGTGATGCCTTAAATCAAACCTGTCCTTGTTTCTGAGTCGCGGGCTGCCTTCAAACGATCAACTGCTAGGTGCACATCTTCTGTCCTTCTCTCTAGTTGACGAATCCGAAGAGCTAGAAGCTCTTCCCTTGATAAATTCTCATGCCACGGAAGAACCCTCCAAGTTAGAGCACAAACTTCTGTAGGCATGACAGGTTTTTGCCCATACATCAACTCTGCAGGCATGTATCCAGTAGTCACACTATATGTAGAGCGATCAGCCCACAACGCAAAAGGTAGTAATCTCGGCCAATCTCCAATCTGACCTCTACAAGCTTTTGCCAATGCTTTAACTATTGGCGGATGTCCTCTTTCACTCTTGCCATTTTCCTCTGGATTATAGGCAGTAGTAAGAGCCAATTTAATCCCAAGCCGTGAGAGGAATTCTCTAGCTTCATCTACATCTAGCTCTCCACAATCAGCTGTAATCTTGCCTATACATCCATACCTGCAAAATATTTCTTCCAACAAGAAATTACATACTGTAGTAGTGGTCTTTGTCCACAAAGATCTGCCTTCAACATAGTTTGTAAGATCCTCCCTAGCCAAGACAAGATATCTCATCTGCCAAAGTCCCACTGGCAAAGTAACCAAGTCTACCACCCACTTATAATGCATACATAGTGGATAAGTCGGATGCAACTCATCACGATGTCGCACTAAAGAGTAAAGTTGGCACTCCCTGCAAGTCTCCACAAAATGAGAAACATCTTTATACATCCCTTTCCACCAGTATCTTTCTTTGATTTTCTCATAGGTAGTCCACACACCTCTATGTCCAGCCCATGAGCTCTCATGAAACTCTCGCATAATTTGTATCGCATCGCTTTATCACAAACTACTCTTAAGGGCAAGCCTCCTCTCTTCTTTGGATGCTTCCAAAGAAAACCATCTTTCAAGAAATACCCATAAGCCTTCCTTTTGATTTTCTTGAATTCATCATCTGTCCAATCAGCTCTTCGAGTCAATGAACTTAGATACTGTCCAATTTGCAGCCACTCGTCAACATAAAGTTCTTCAATAAAGGCTTCAACAGTAGATACATGACAATCATGAACAAGGACAGAAGCAGCAAACTCTGTCTCATCATCTTCTGCAAGCATTGACTCATTATCCTCATATCTCGCTCTAGATAGCATGTCAGCAACTGGATTATCTTTCCCTGCTATGTGTCGAAATTCTGGATTCAATGATTTGATATAGGCAATCCACCGAAGCATCGCTATATCTGGAGTCGAGAAACTAGTAATCATGCCAAGCAAAGGCAAACAATCTGTTTCTACAATAACTGAAGCTCCAATAAAATACCCTTTGTCACACTTCAGTGCAGTGACTACTCCCCACAACTCTCTTTTGATCTACGGATATCTCCTCTGTCGCTCATTAAGAACTTTAGCTCCAAAGCAGATAGCATACCTATTTCCATTAGCATCATCCTGTCCCACATCCCAACCTATGCCAATAGGGCTAGTATCAACTGTCAACATGATCGGCCGTCCACACTGATAATCCGCCTTGCGTAGAGTAGGAGTTGATTGCAACAGCTTCTTGAGCTTACGCATGGCTTACGAATGCTTCCCATCCCAATGAAATTTCTGCCCCTTTCGAAGCAGTTGATAGAGAACATCTGCTATATGAGAAAAATGAGGAATCCAAATCATGTAAAATACACAAGCTCCCACAAATCTCCGCACCTCTGAAGTAGTCGAGCAATACTCTGCAATCCTGTTTATGGCATCCACCTTTGCAGGAGAAGGCTTCCTGCCATAATATCCAACCATATGCCCAACTATGATGACTTCATTAACACCAAAGACATATTTCAGCCCTGAAAGTGTCAAATTTACCTCCTCTAGTTGTGTCAATATTTGCTCACAAGCAATCAAGTGGTCAGCCACAAACTGTCTATATCCACGCAAATCAAGACTTTCATTCTTTTCTTCTTCTGCACAACCCTTAATAGGCGCATCATCTAGAAAAGGCATAGTATACTGCGGAATATAGTCTCGTAGAACTCTATGTATAGCATTCATCATAGGAGCAACTGAGTTTGTGGCACCTTGAGGCAAGGTACACATCCTCACAAGACCAATAGGTGTCCGCATAGTAGTAATATCCCTGCTTTCCAAGGCAAGCTAAAACTGATCATAACCTGAATACAAGTCATCTAGAGAATAGATGGCTCGTCCTGCAAAAGCCTCAGCAAATTCATCCACAACTGGACCTGTTCCCACATTCCTGATTGTCACTTTGTTCACGGGCTGCATATCCTGAATAAATCTCAAAGTACCATTCTTCTTTGGTACAGTAAACCACCTGTTAGAATAGGGTGCAGAAGAGGGTTCCAAAATCCCCATTTTAATCTTCTCATTCAGCAACTCTATCAGCTTTGGCAAGTGTGCTTTAGGCACAGGTATAGGACGTATATTCCGTGGTACATGAGGAACAGTGAAGATGACCATAGGTGCAACCAATTCGGGACTAATGCAGCCAATTTCATGTGGAAAGAAAGCAAATGCCTTACCATGACATCCAAGCGTCTCTCTAAAACATTCTTTTTCCACTGGAAGCAAGAATTCATCATTTCCAATCTTCAATTCTGCAAGAGTTTGAGCTGCAAACTTATGTCCAATATTTGCAGGGTCTCTCAACATAGGCTGCTTCATAGCTTTTTCAATCTGTTCATCACTATCAGAAGGAAGCCGGCCTGCAACCGGCTTAACCTTCTTATCAACGGTTTTATATTTTGTGTCAACCTTGGCATCATTCAAGCACTCTTTTCTTTGCTGCAATTTCTGCAAATTTTCAGCAACTTTCAACTCTGTTGGCTGAAAAATTTCAGCCTTTCGCTCTATGGACTGCATGGGTGCAGCCTGAAACTCTGTATGCAGAAATTTTTCTGCATTCAACTCTGTTGGCTGAATAGATTCAGCCCTCGGTTCTATGGATCGCATAGATGCATCCTGAAACTCTGTATGCAGAAATTTTTCTGCATTCAACTCTGTTGGCTGAATGGATTCAGCCCTCTGCAATTCTGTTATGGCTGATCAAGATCAGCCATAAATTCAGTTTGCTGAGTTTTCTCAGCCTCTAACTCTGTTTGCAGCATAAAATCAGAAATTTCCTGAAACATATCCAAGGTTTGCACAGGTATGATCTTTGAACCCTTAGATACATCACTTTTCAGCATTGCTCCCATCTCAAACAAAGTATCTGCATAAGACATCCCTTCATACAATCCATCTACATGCTCTTCTGCTTGCAAAATACCTGCATTCTTCAACTCTTTCTCCTTACGACCAATGTACTGCCTGGCAGCTCTAGGCAAATTTGAAATTTTCTGATAACTCACTGAACTATCTGAAGAAAAACCAACAAAATTATTAGAGAAAGACTGGCTGCCAGGAGGTGAGATCTCCTCTTTTCTCCGCTCCGTACCACTGGCATCTCGCAAGACAGCGGTACCTAATGAAAATCCAACTCCTTCGCAGGTAGTGGTGCCTCATGCAAGGAGTCCCTGTTTCTTGGATGATTTACCCCAACAGTCATAAACTGAACAGCTCGCATACCATCTTTACTGCGTATCCGCGCATAAGCTGACCCGTCATCCATCACTTTTGTTTCCATTCTTGCTTCTATAATGAAAGGCTGTCGAAGAATAATCGGATAAGAGCAAGAATCCTGAACAAAGCAATGATAATCCTCTTCAACATTACCAATAGAAATTCTGATACTCGGACAAGCAGCATACATATCACCAGAAGTATTATTGGCGGCTCTCATGCGCCAGCCATGCTCTGCATCCATAGGCTACTTGCCACTCTCATACACACCTCGAGCAATAATATTAATCTCAGAACCATGGTCGACTAAAGCAACCAATGGAATTTGTTTTTCACCAATCCTTACCACTCTCTCAGTGGTTGCTCTAGCCCAATGACTTCGTGAAAAATGGCTGCGAGGAATGAGAATAGGGGTATCATCATCTTCATACTGCATAGGTTGAACTATTTTCTCCAATTGCGGATTAACAGAAGCATTCTCAACCATCATTGCATCATCATGCTCTTCCCCAAGAGCTCCATACCACAATCCCTGTAAAGCAGGTCCTTCCTGTTACAACTATATATATCATCTCTCACTTGACTTGGGTCTCACCTATATATACTAACTCTACATCAATATGAATCATTCTTTGGGAGCATGTCTTGTGTATCTCTCTCGTACTCTCTCTCTCTCTCTCAACATGGTATCAGAGCTATGGATGCATAGCAACAACAAGGAAGATAAGTTGTTTCATTGTTTATACTTGATTGAATTCTTTGCACAAGTGATGATTTGATACATGAACTTGTTCAAATTAGAAGTATTAGTTAATTTTGTCAAAACTGCTTGTCAATCGGAGTTCTGGATCAAAAGTTATGACAGTTCAGGATTCAAGACAGCAATTCTGCTCAAATCTGCGATTCTTTATTTAAAACTGTATTTCTAATTATAGTTCGTTAATCCCCAATTATAGTTTATTAATCTCTCATCTTCGTTAATGATGTTGATTAAGACAAGCAAACATCTTGCTATTTTTAGCGATGTTTTATTATCGTTCACGTTCTTTGCTCGACCGAAATAGCGCTTTTCTTATATGCGTCATCTCGTCTTGCACATTACGCCTTTCTATTTCGGGATTTCTTTTTAGCCACTCAATACTTTTCGTCGTTCTTACGTGCATATCCCTATTTTGATTGTCATGCATCTCAACTACGCTCGTCTTGATCATGGTTTGCAGATTCTGCGATCTCATCTTATTTGTTTTCTCTCGACATACAGGCATGGCCAATTGCGTAATTGTTAACGGATATCCATCTGGCCAACGTTCGGTTCCCTTCTTCCAAGGACAAGGCTTTCCTGGGTGGAAAGCAAAGATGATGCTAATTCTTGAAGGTGACGAATTATTTGATATTGTTTTCCTGACTCACTTATGTTGGATGTCTTTCATCTGGAAACCTCTCATGCTATTTGGGAGTATCTTATCTCAACGTTTGAGAAGAAATCGGTCACCGAAATTTTATATCTCCAAACTTGTTTGAAGAATCTTCAATATAAGGTTGGTACCTCTATGCACTCTCATATCGAGGCTTTTAAAGACATTATCAATCAGCTTGGTGCTGCCGGCGCTCCTGTTGCTAAAAATCAGATTGTTACTCAACTTCTTCATACCATCAAAGATCCTTTATATGACAATATCATCACTATTTTGTCTAACAAGGATGATATCCACTTTGACAAAGCATGTATATCTCTTATTGAATATTCTCAACGTCATGAGCATCATTTGGAAAAATCTGATGGTGTTTTGGTCACTCGGGAACAAAGGGATTTTGATGCTGCTTTTGTTGCTCGCAAGCGTCCTGCTTCATGTTTTCAGCAGGGTGGACGCCCTAATCCAGGTAGTAAATCTTCTCGTCTTGCTTATCCTAACAAACATTGCTCTTATTGTGATAAGAAAGGTCATGCGGCTTCTGATTGCTGGGCACATCAATATGATGAGGAGCATGGAGTTACTACAAAGCAACCTCGCTCGTCCAAAAGTTTTCCTCCTTGTGATTATTGTGCACATACAGATCATCCATCTCATCGTTGTTATAAACGCAGATATAATGAAGAACGTTCTCGAGCTTATATTGTTCAACAAACTACAACTGATGATGATCATACTCATCAGGAGCTCAATTTCGTCCATTATGATATCTCTCCAGAAAAGGTACTTCATGTTCATGATGGTTCTCTATTCATCGTTGATTTAGGTGCCACTGGAAACATGACATACCAATCGCAGTGGCTTGACATACCAATCGCAGTGGCTTCACAATTATCATTCTCTTCCTGTCAAGAAGTTTGTTTACCTTGCGGATGATACGACTTGTCAAGTCAAAGGAGTGGGCGATTTATATCTGGGGACTGTTTCATCCACTAGAATATTAAGAGGAGTTCTTTTCGTTGATTCAGGTGCCACTGGAAACATGACATACCAATCGCAGTGGCTTCACAATTATCATTCTCTTCCTGTCAAGAAGTTTGTTTACCTTGTGGATGATACGACTTGTCAAGTCAAAGGAGTGGGCGATTTATATCTGGGGACTGTTTCATCCACTAGAATATTAAGAGGAGTTCTTTTCGTTGATTCAGGTGCCACTGGAAACATGACATACCAATCGCAGTGGCTTCACAATTATCATTCTCTTCCTGTCAAGAAGTTTGTTTACCTTGCGGATGATACGACTTGTCAAGTCAAAGGAGTGGGCGATTTATATCTGGGGACTGTTTCATCCACTAGAATATTAAGAGGAGTTCTTCATGTTCCAGATTTGCAAAGAAATCTTCTTTCTGTTGCTCGTCTAGTTGATCTTGGTTTGTTTGTTGGCTTTGATCATAATCAATGTCGTATAGAGAAAGACGGGCATACTATAGCAGTGGCTCCTCAACATGGTAATCTATTTGAGATATCATTGAATGATACAGTTGCAAATGTTGTTACTGCCCCTGGAGATGCAGATTGCAAATTATGGCATCAACGATTTGCACACTCCGATTTTGCCAAAATTCTTGATCTTCATCGTCATGGTCTTGTGCAAGGTATGGATCTTAAATCTCATCCACGTATGGGAATATGTGAGTATTCTACTTCATCACATTCCTGTGCTCTCTTGGATTTGGTTCATACCGATATTTGCGGTCCTTTTCCTGCCTCAAAGTCTCAATATCGATATTTTATAACTTTCATTGATGATTTCTCACGGTACACACATGTCTATCTTCTTCGACATAAGTCTAAGGCTTTATCTATATTTAAACAATACAAGATAAGTGTGGAGCTTCAAATTGGATTCTCTATAAAGATGCTTCGCAGTGACAATGGCGGTGAATATGTATCCAATCTATTTGATGACTTCTGTAAGGATCAAGGTATTCATCATGAGTTTACAGTTCCTTATTCTCCTCAGCAAAATGGTGTTGCTGAGCGCAAAAATCGCACGATTCTTAATGCTATACGTTGCATGCTTATACACTCTGGTTTGTCTCGAAAGTTTTGGACTGAAGCACTTCTAACAGCTGTTTTTATTCAAAATCATCTTCCAACTACTGCACCTGCTGGTAAAATTCCTATAACAATTTGGACAGGGAAGACACCTTCAGTCTCTCACTTTCGCACATTTGGCTGCATTACTTATATTCATGTGCCCAAGGACACTCGACATAAGTTGGATTCTCCAGGTTTGAAGGTTATTTTTCTTGGTTATTCAGATCATTCCAAAGGTTACAAATTTTATGATCCTTCTTCTCAAAAGGTTATCATTAGTCGTGATGCTATATTTGATGAGAAGACTATGGGTGGCACATGGTCGTCAGATGTTTCAGATGATACACAATCTTTGCTTAGTGCATTTCCTTACTTGCTTTGTGATTCTACTAATTCTGATGATCATAAACCTCCTTCACCTCCAAAGAAGATTGATGAAAATTTGGAGATCTATGTTGATCTTCCTATTGAGATAGAGCATGGATTCTATTCTATTGAATATGATGTCTTTGATGATGCTATGTCTGTCCAAGAGGATCCAATATCATATATGGAAGCTATCAATTCATCTCAAAGGGATCAATGGCAAGAAGCTATGCAAGCTGAGTACGATTCTTTAATCTCCAAAGGTACATGGATTCTTACTGAACTCCCCCCAAATCGTGTTCCTATCAAATGTAAATGGGTTTATAAAACCAAGACAGAAGCTGATGGCTCGTTTGATAAGTTCAAAGCATGACTTGTTGCAAAAGGTTACTCACAGATTGCAGGAGTAGATTATCAAGAAACATTTTCTCCCGTTGTGCGCTCCACAACTGTTCGTATGATTTTGGCTTTTGCAACACTATTTGATCTAGAAATTCACCAAATGGATGTTAAAACGTCTTTTCTCAATGGAGATCTTGAAGAAGAAATCTATATGGAGCAACCTGAAGGTTTTATGATTGCAGGAAATGAGCATCTTGTATGTCAGCTTCATCGTGCATTATATGGATTGAAGCAAGCCTCTCGTGCTTGGTATATTAAGATTGATCAGTTCCTCACATCTAAAGGTTTTGTTGCATGTTTTGCTGACCCAAATCTTTACATCAAAAGGGAGGACAAATATTTTATTATTCTTGCTCTATATGTTGATGATACTATTCTTGTGTCAAATAATATTGCTTTCTTGGATGCTATGAAGAAGCTTTTATCGACTGCATTTGAAATGATGGATCTTGGTGAGATACATTCTTGTTTGGGTATTCAAGTTCAACGACACCGACAACAAGGCATTCTTCTTCTTCGCCAGACAAAGTTTATTAATGATATTGTTAAGAAGTTTGGGTTGACAAATGCGCACTCTGCTAACACTCCTATTCTTTCAAGCTCTACCAAGGGTACATCTACAACACGCAATGAAGAATCAGTCATTCATCAACCTTTTGCTAATCTTGTTGGTTGTCTTCAATTTATTGATTTAAACACAAGACCAGATATTTTATTTGCAGCTAACTTTTTGGGACAGTATCTTTCTTCCCCTTCCACTATTCATTGGAGTGCTGCAAAACGTATTCTTAAGTACCTCAAGGGTACTAAGGAATTTGGTCTTATTTATCGTCGTCGAGAGGATTCTTCTTTATCTTCTTCAACTTCTCTTGACCTTATTGGATATACAGACACTGATTGGGCAAGTTCACACTTATCCATGAGATCTACAAGTGGGAATTGTTTCTTTGTAAATGGATGTTTGGTTTCTTGGTCCAGCAAGAAACAACGATGTGTTGCGGTTTCTACAACTGAAGCCGAATATGTTGCTGCATCATTAGCAGCTCGCGAGCTAGTTTGGCTTCGACAACTACTTGCAGATTTGGGACATCCTTCATCATCTAGTACACCTCTTCGATGCGATAACCAAAGTGCTATTAGTCTTACGAAAGACTATATACAACATAGTAAATCAAAGCATATTGCTATTCATTATCATTATGTTCGACATGAAGTCAAGAAAGGTTCCATTATGGTGGAGCATTGTCCCAGTGATCAAATGGTTGCAGACATCTTCACAAAAGCTCTTAGTGAAGCTCGCTTTAGCTCATTAAGACATGAACTTGGTATTGTTCCAAGTTCTTGTCTCACTAATTGAGGCATGTATCATTGTATTCAAGAAAACTTTATAGTAAATTATTTTTGTATCGTAGGTATGTGTAGGGGCTCAGGTTTTTCCCTTGTTCTCCCCAAGGGTTTTTTCACTCGCAGCCAGAGACCTTTGTTTGAGTGGGGATGTTACAACTATATATATCATCTCTCACTTGACTTGGGTCTCACCTATATATACTAACTCTACATCAATATGAATCATTCTTTGGGAGCATGTCTTGTGTATCTCTCTCATACTCTCTCTCTCTCTCTCAACACTTCCATCGCATGTCGTTTCCTCCGCAAAAGATCCTGCATCTGATCCTGTATTTCTCTTCTAGCAATCCCAAGAGCTTCTCCAACAGTAAAAGTAACTTCACTATTCAAAATTCTTTCATGAAAAATCTTACTCATATCCGTTTGCATATCAAGATCTGACAAGAGCTTGAATCCTGGCTCTTTTCTTGGTTGTCTCTTTTCTTTCTGCTTGTCTCCCATCGGTTGATCAGAACCTGTTTGAGCTGGAGAATTTGACATAGGTGGAGCTGTAACAGGTGGTGAAACAAAGTCACCCCCTCTAGTCTTTTTGGAGGTGCTGGGACCCTCCTCATCTCTTCTTCTCTTTTCCTCAACCATGGCATCTAAACCCTGCGTTTTAGCCATATAAGCAAAAATAGAATACCTGTCAACAGGAGAATCCCATCCTGTTTCTCCACGGATGCTGGAGCCCACACAAGTCATAGTAGATGCTTGAACTTTCCCTCTTCTCGCTATCTCTAAGGCAGAGGACCATAAAGCAGAGTCTCCATCAGATTTTTGCTCAAGCTGGACTCCAAAAGTTGAAGCATCTCCTCTAACACTCACATAAGCTGATCGCGCAGCCATATCATCAACAAGCTTCTTCATGCCTCCCTTACCGAAGTTTGTGTCAAGAGGAGCACCAGTCTCTGTTAGCCGTATCTTCCCATCTTGTCCCCAGAACACTACATTCTTCTTACATGCTTCCTGAAAAGCATCACAATCTCTGCAGTGTTGGTACTCTGTACTATCGCACCAAATACATCGTCACCCTTTTCTTTGACCAGTTGGAAAAGCAGTCGTTGGAGCAGGTGCTACAGCAGGTACTGACATAAGTTGCTCCTTTAACTTACCAACTTCAGCTTTGACTGCTTCAATCGTCAAATCTGCCAAGCCTTTAATAACATCATCTACAGATAAGGGCACTGGAGCAGCAGGAATTGGTGGATTCACAACAGGAGGAGTAGGCTTAGGCAAAGAAGTTGCAGCAGGGGTAGAAGAAGAAGTCTCCAAGGATTTTTCAGGAACTGATCCTGTATTACGATGCAATCTTACTCTCCTGCGCTGCTTCTTAACAAGAGCATTCACAGCATCAATGACATGTCTCCACTCAGTCTTTAAACCTGAATCAGTAGCTTGATCTTCCAAAAGATCATCCAACTTTTCCTGGAAATCAACATCTGCAGCTTGTAAAAATAACTCCACTTTCTGCATCTCCAAAGCTTGCTGTTCAGTCCCATCCAACTGATCATAACGGCTTTCAAACTCTCGCAGAAGAGCGGTAACAGAAAGTCCCTTACTAGGCATAGAAACCCATGCTAAAAAATTCCTGCGATTCATAAGACCTGTATCCTCCAGGAAATATTCATCTTTTAATGCCTTTTTAAATTTAGCCCAACCTGCATGTGCTTCTTGAATTTCTGCAATTCGACCTTCAAGAGCGCGCACCACGATCCGCAAGAAGTAGCGGCTCCAAACATCTTGAGAAACCCCAAAAAACTTCATCTTTTCTTCATACAAATGCAAGTAATTTGACACTTGCTGGCCATTAAACTGCTTCATCTCCTATTGGACAGCTTTCAAGGCATCCATAGCATCACTGTCTCGTTTTGCATGAGCTTGCTGCTGCATATACATGGTAAATGACTGAAACAGGTTCTTCATGACATTATCATCTGTCATCTCTTCTTGCGAGTCTCCCATCTTGCTAAAAAAAATGATGCAGCACTTTCACGTCGAGTTCACCAAAAATGTCGTAGAGTTCATGCAAGAGCTGCACAACACAGGGTTCAAGGTACAGCAAGGAAAAATGCTAACAAGAAGATCTCAATAACTCAATATTTGATGCCAAGATCATTATATTGCTTGTCAAGTGCATTACAAAAGAAGAGTCAAAATAAATGACAAAGCATGACAATTTGTCCACTGCTTTACAATAAGTGTAAGAGCTTGGTTTTCAGGGCACCAAATAATTCAATCAAATTCAGGACTTAGTCATAAACAACTTGTTCAAACTCCAGGTCCAATGGATAAATCATCTGATAAATGCATGCATAGGCTCCAAACATGTATACTGCTCAGGTTAGCTGAAACCTATTGCAGAGAGATGTAGTCCATAATGGCATATAGGGCACACTCTTGTATCCACTGCATCAAAACTGGTATCCATTTTCCTTGTTTGTATGGTATTCACTATCCTGAAACGTCTGACACATTCCAAATCCACTCGATTCTTTAAGCTTAGCAACACAATCCCATACTGAGCAAGAAGCACTTGCCATACATTATCAACTGCATCATTCCTGTCTTGTAGACCATGGCATGCACTCCTTAGAGCTTGCTTCAGAGCCTCTAATAGAAGCTTATCATGTGAAACATAGCTTTTACGTCTCTGTTCTTTGTTCAGCTTTACTACATTTTTCCCAAAGGCTAGCCAGTCGATAGACCCATTAGACCATTCACACCATTCAAAAATGAAAGACTGTTTGGACCTCTAAGTAGCTGAGATCACAATGTTCCGAGGGCAGAGGTGCTATGCTTTCTTTGTCTCACTCGTTTTTCCTCCTCCATCTCTTTTGCTGATTCCTCCTTTCTCAGTGATGAGTCCTGGATTTTAGGGGTAATTCCGTTGATCCAGTAGGGAGGGTAGTCGTGATGTGGCATAAGATACAACAGTCAAAATAGCAAGGGTAAAAGATAGGCTATGGTGATCCGAGGAAATAAGGAGTAACAGAGAACAGAGACTGTTCATTTTGCGCATCAGTATTTTTCCATCATTTTCTTGAATCCCTTCTGCCCAGATCATTGCGTGGATTCCATGTTTTTCCTGTCCTCAAATCCCAGAGTTCTCTTAGCTTGCTCGTTGACTTTTCTGTTTCTCACCCATGTCTGGGGAAGCCCTTTTCTCCTCAGAGACATCAACAACGGCCTCTATAGAGGTTGTACCTCTCGAAGACAGCAAGCCCCTCTATTTGTCCATCCTTTGCTGATGATCTCCTCTACCCCTTCTATGATCGCAGCATCTTCACCTTCTTCGTTCTGCGTTGTCTCTTGCCAACTATCCTTCATCTTCACAGCTTTCACGTTCCATCTATGTTTTGTCCTTCTGCTTCATCTTCATAGTTTACCTCCCAGTCCCTCATTGTTCGTCATCCTTAGAGACAACACCATCAACGTCTTCTATGTCGTCTGCATCAGTCGAGAGCTCTTCTCATGCTCAATGATTGCAAGAGCTTGACGAATTGGATTGTCCCCAAACTCCATGTCCAGCACACCTCGTGACGACAGAAGTCATGAGAAGAAGGCGAATGTCGTTCTGAGACAGGACTGATGCGTTCAACATTGACATTCTTCTTGAATTTGATAGAAAGGACATCAAGCTCCTGTTTGAGGCCGTCAAGAGTACAGTCTGGTTCAGGATCGTAAAGCTACTCAGGGCTGGCACCCTTTTACGTTAGACTGAGTCTACTCAGGGACATTGGAAAAGCCATATCATAAACCTTTCACGAATTTCAACTGCCTATTCCATTAACCTTCAACCTGCGTATTCCCATCACCGATTGACAGACGGCCCCTATCAGAATTAGTCTCCCCCCTAGCTATTCGAATTCTCCCCTTTTGCTCGAACAATGGCCCTTCTTTTATCTTGTTCCGCTTTCTCCACTCTGAATTTAGCTCTCTCAGCTTTCTGAGCAGCCACCTGTTTTGCTTCAATAGCAGCTGTAAACTCTTTACCAAAAGTAAGGTTAATAATTGAAACATCATCAAGTGCAATATTGAAATTTGTAGCCCACTGGGTAAGAATTTTTCTTATCTCTCTGCTAACAGCCTCACGCTGTGTTATGAGCTGGTTACATTATACTGTGCTACAACTACCTTCAAGGTCTCATAAATTATGGATGGTAAAACTCTTTCATTGTAATTGGTACCCAAGGTCTCTGACATCAAAGATAATCGGTCTATCGAACCAAGGAATCATCAAATGGATTTCTTCGGGATAAACCTTCTCTTTGATTCAATAATTCCATGCACTTTTCTTAGAGATCATCATTGAAATTATCAGCTTGATAATATCCTTTGGCATCAGTTTTTCATCTTTTTCTAACACACACACATCATGCATCCAAACAAAATTGAACACATGCACTAAGGGAATATATACATTGGATGCGGATTATCGAAATGCATCACACACACAATGAATCACACGCAGAAAATAACACAAATGCACAACAAAAGAAATGGAGGTGTATATGACTCGGATGCGCAGCAACACGACAGCGTCTACCGTAACGGCCCTGCAGGCCGGGGGGACTGCCCCCCCCGGACCCCCGCAGAGGGGGCTCTGCCCCCTCCGCACCTCCCCTGAGTAGTTTGGAGAGAAAATGCGCGCTCTGACAGGTCTTCCAAATTGGACCCTAGTGAAGTGATGGCTCTACACAAGCATGGATTCTCACGTGCAAAATAGCAACCAAAAGCCCATACCCGAATAGAGACAAACAGAGACCCTAGAACCTCAATGGGCCAATCTAGCCATCAAGGGCAAAAAGGCCACGGCACGAGAACACAAAGACATTGTGTTCATACCATGTCTAGTCAGAGTGAAATGCAACAACAGCAAGCTGCAAATGCCAATATGACTAGACATGACACTCTTGACGAGAGATGTACCTTGAATAGCACTGCACTGACGATCCAAGACAGCAGTGGAGAATCCACATCTGGTCGTGCAGTCGAGAACTCAAGGGCATTTGTCAGAAGGCTTAAATTTACAAGCCAGGACCCAGAAGATGAAGACATAGTACCACCTGCTTATCTTAGGGTCAAACTCACCGTGGAAAGAGAGCATAGTGTTGATGCTCTCATTGATGAAGGAGCAGATTTCAACATCTTGACCTATGAATCATGGACCCTACTAGGCCAACGAGAGCTCACACCGACTAGTGCAACTCTTAGCCCTTATGGGGGATACCCACAACCACTCATAGGGAAGTGCAAAATCCTTGCGACAATTGAAACGGAAAGCTTGCCTATCCTATTTAATCTTCCTCCAAAAAGTGCTAGCTGCAGGAAAGAGACCCTCCTAGGAAGACCCTTCAAAAGGGCGACCAAATGCGAGGCTGACTATGTAGCATAGAGGATACACCTGACACTACCGGGTGTGAGGATAGTCAACACCTTTAGCAAAGGTGACCTCATCGAACCTCAAGGGAAAGGCAAGGAAGGTGATGACATAAAAGTCAAGCCTACAAACGAGGGCAAGGACTTGTTGAAAGAGTTGATACAAGCACAGGTCGAACAATGAGAACCAGTGAGTGAGGCCATTCCGGAAACAAGAAGGTCAAGAGACAAGGCCAAGGACAGGGTTTGGACTCACAAATATCATAGAAGACCACGAAAGAAGCCCAAGCCTTATAAACGGAGGCGTCGATGGAGAGTCAGCACAACACCGCGATGGATATCCAAAGCATTGCTACGTGCTCAAGGATACTACGCAGGTAACCAATGGATTTGGGTGCCCAAACTCCCTGCTAGGCCACCTCTGTCAGAAGCCCAAACTATGTCCAAAGCAAAGAGGCTGAGGAGGAAAACTAAACGAAAGGCCAAGTTTCAAACCAAAAATATTGGAGTGATTGAGCCCATCACTACTGAAATCAAGAAACCAAACATGGCCTATCAAAAAGTAGATCCTCAGCCTAGTGTGCTTGACAAGAGGACATCAGATGCAACCACTGAGCGTGCACAAAAATCATTAGTGCCCAAGGAGCCTTTGAATCCCCAAGAGGAGAACAAGTATCATAGGCACAACATTGCTCAAGGCAAGGCTGATCGCTCAACAAAGCAAATGGCACAATCATCTAATGGCCTTGAGAAAATCGTTCAGCTAGTGCCACATCCACCTAGGAGCCCTAGATCTCCTATGCCCGCTTCTCCCAAACAGACATAGGAAGCACCATGGCAGTTGTCAAGGGTGACTGCTCAATTCCAATCTCTATCTCCATCTAAGCTTCCAATTGTCAAAGAGGTGGGACATGATGTCATCTGTAGCTCCTGACCCAAGGATATGCCTGAGCCACCTAATGTGACTAGATCAGCTCATGTTCGATCTACACAAATGAGTGCTCAAAGGCCAACAAAAGACACAACCACTTCTGATCGCCCTAGGGACTTGACACCGCAATCCACCAAGGGTAGCCAGCCCACTAAACTAGCTGCTACTACTTCCAATCAGGGATCACAGCAGTCATCATAGCCCTTGGCCGTGACAATGCCCCTTGTGGGACGTGTCCTTAGAAGTTCCCCTGTGGAGGAGGTGTCACAACCAAATCCCTCGGCAACTCCAGTACTTTCAAAGTGCCTAAAGCCTAGGACGGAGGAGTCAAACACAAGGGAGTTGGTTGAAAAGCTAGACTCTCTGAAAAGGGCGGCAGTTGTGTCCTCACAACCGGGCAAGGCTATTCAGCAAACCGCGGCTATGTCCCATAAGGACACACTAGAGAAGGGAAATGCTGAGGCCCGACCAAGCACATCAACGGTCGATATAGCCCAGGGTCCTGAGTCGTCGAGAGAGGCACCTTCATTGACCAAGAAAAATTAGAGAAAGCAGCAACAGATACAGATGGTTGTGGACCCCAAGGACATTGAGATGAAGAGCGCCGAAGAGCCGATGAATAAAGCCTCAAGTCCATCCACCAATGAACCCATTAATGCCTCTCCTAATAGCGGTGAACCCTCAGACACATCCGTGTGCTCTGAAAAACCAAAGCAACCGTTGCCATCAACAGTTGCTTGCAACACTCTATCCATTGACAATAGAACTCACATTGATCAATCAAGAGTGGATACAACGCTGTCACAACAGGGTGACAAATCTATACCAATCACATCCGAGAAGAACCATGACGAAATAACAACAAAACCTCAGGAGAAACGTGAGAACCCCAAGAGCACAAGGAATCCTAGCGTTGACCAATCTTGCTCATCTAGGCATGAGCCCCCAGCCATGCTAAAGCCTAAGGAAACTCTTAAAACTTTGCATGAGATAGCAACCGAGCAAGCCCTCGTTGAACATAGAAATGTTGCAAAATGCTTAACTGAGTTGGAGGCTAAGCTCAAAGTGGTCGCACATGTCTACGTCCTTGCGGACGTGGGCACGATCCCCAAGGAGCAGCTTGGAGAGTACTTGACCTTTCCTCTATCATGGGAAGAACAAGAACATCTTAACGGGCACTACGACAGGCTCCTGCATGAACAGATGCGACTCATCCCTGACGAGGAGGCTGACGAACTACGCTTAACTATCACGTTCAATGAAGTGCTCTGTCAACTGAACCTCGTAGACATAGAGCTACTAAAGGGACTGTCAGCAGGCCAGAGTCAGTTTGAGCGGCGTTGGTGCGAAAGCCGCGTCATAATGGCCAAACTAGGGGCTCAGATCATGACGGTCTCAAAAGAGCGATTGGCCAAATGGCGGTCTCAAAGAAACCCAACCTACGTGGCACCAACTTCCCTTCGAGTGCTCACTGACATTCGGGGTGCGGACTTGGCTGGGACTAGGCTACAAGGCCCTTTGATTGATAAGGTTCTCACCGAAGAGGAGCTACATATTGCCAGTACACTCGGTCAAGGTTCCGTACTACTTGACGTGGCAAAATATCTATCAGTATTAAGTCAGCTGCCACGAATATTAGATGCGTGTGCCATGCTCAGGTACAACCCCGAGTTCTACACATGGTTCTTATCCTCGTGATGTGACACGGATTCATAGATATGTATATAAATTAACACGGATTTTTGTGTCACCATGTATAAACAAAATCAACACACACAAGCAATGATAGTCAAGCGCAGGGAGAAGAGTCGGGTTTGACAGGCTAAGCTCCTCAGGTCCTCCTCGCATCACACTTTTAAAAGTCGTGTGACCAGCCCCACCTCCAAGTGAAGGGCATGCAACCCATATTGCCACCATAGGAGGCCTTGACCAACAACTCTGATGGTGTAGACTAGGTGTAGTCCCTACCTATACACCTTCTTCCCTTTTGGTCTATCCTCCCGAGGATGTACCCTATCCCACTCCACGACAACCAGTCCACATGACTTAGCATAAACTAATATCCGCTAATGACTGGAGGCAACGCGAACATCAGCATGGGGACCATTCCCCTACAACAAACGCCGCATGCCTCACCCCTCCCTTCCTTGTCATATGCGCTTGATAAACCACACTAAAATCCCTTCCATGTGAACAATTGTATCATGTATCAAGGTCTAACCCTTGGATTGTGTCTTGCAGGTTTCCTTTGGCAGCAGAACACATGGAGAATCATGGGGATCTAGCATGCAAAGAAGCTCTTCGCAAAAGGCGGGAGCATGTGGCATGCGCCCCTCCACCAAAGCGCTATGTGCCCACCATCAAGAGGTATGCCAAGAAGCCGGGCCCTAAGCGACATTGCCCAAGGCGAAGGCCGAAGAACCCACGAGTCCAGAAGGTCGAGAATCAAAACCTGCAACAGGCCATAGCACTAGTGGTGCGCACTCCCAGCTCCTGCTCGGGCCCCAGACGCTCAAAGGCAGAAAATGCAGCTCGGGAAAAAGAAGAATTTAATGAATTATTTAAAGAAATTCTGGAGACGGTAGCGAGCCGGGATTACACCATTCATATCCCGGCCAACAAGTTCCCTGCTCACCCCCACGGGAGTCCCACACCAGCAAAGCCCCAATCACCCGGTCATCCAGACTCACCCCGCCTCGTACAAATCGAGTAGACCATAATGCATAAGGAGCTTATCAAATGATAACTGGCCAGGACTTTTTATTTTAAATGATTGAGTGTTCCTGACTTGTTAAGTGTTGATATGTGCCTGACTTGTATGAAGTTATCATATCTGCATTTAATATATGCTACGCCTTTACCAAAAGAAAAAGCTAATCAAGCGCAGGTGATAAATATCTAGTCAACACCATAGAATTTAAATAAGTGATGTCTCCTTGCATTGCACTGGTTTATTATAGTTGCGGCATACACAATGCATATGCTCTCATGAAGCGACAAGTGGATGCAAGATAATACAGGTCCCTGTGCGAAAATGCTCAATGCCAATCACTGCAACACCCACAACCCCACAGCGAGCCGCGGCAAAGCCACGCTACCGAAAGCACCCTTGCCAATCGCCCACATTGCCACGCCCCCATTCTGGGTCAGGCTCTATAGTTGGCTCATGGCAGTCGTTACCACAATTGTACCCACATCGCATGTGCTGCAAGGAAGGTTGCAATATCTTAAGTGTATCTCTCCCTTTCGCCAACTGCTTCTCTAACAACGAGGCTAGGGCACCATCATCATTGTACTATTCATTTTCGAAGCCTTCGAAGCTTGACATTTTCCAACCCATTGAAAGGCTGATAGCCTCAACATATTGTAATGGTTATACTCAGGCAAAAGAAAAGAAAAGAAAAGAAAAAGAAACGAAAAGAAATGAAAAGAAAAGGAAAAGCAATGAATGGAAAAATAAGAAGCACCCACGATCACAGCACAGCACCTAGGGGTCCTCAAATTAGGTACGGTGGGTGACCTTGGTCGATCGGCTTCGTCCCTAGTCCCCTAGCCCCTTACACTCACCCACAATTGTTCAGGGCACATCAAGGGCAGGACATACCTGGGGAGCTTGTCTCGCCTAAGGTTAGACCTGTCACCCTGACCCACTTGCACAATTTTCTTTTGCACTCTCCCTTCGTACCATTGCAATCAGTGGTGATAAGCACCGCACGATGGGCCATGAAAAGTACACCGTACTCATCAAGCGAGTCCAATAGTTTCCAGCTACTAAAGTGCGGTGTCCTTGTATTTCATTATGCTACATTGTGCAGTCACAATGCAAAGGATGTCTCATATGCCTTCACGCATACTCCTTCTCCACATGGACAACTTTGTTTCATCCACGAATTGTTATGAGAAACTAGATCACGGTCTTCTAACTATGTAATATCTAAGTATGCACGAGCACTTACATAATATCTGCACCAAAGTATATGCACAGTTTGGGCCCTCAAGTGCAGGACAACACTCTCATCTTGCTTAGAGTTCGACCTGTCTCCCAAACTAATCAAATATGTCTTGTGCACGATAAGAAGACTAGCACTACCCCTTAGGGAGAGATCACACGAGAGGTTTTCAAATTGCAAGTATTGAAGCCTCCAACAAAATTCCAATCACTCCTTATCAACACTCAACTTTGAATGCTTGTCCCTTACCATCCGACAAGCCCGCAAGGAATCGTCATGCGCAAAATCCCCAACAAACCAACACTTGTGCTGGCCATCCATGCAATCCCCAACACAGCATGCCCTACCACCAACTCCAACAACCTTCCACCAGCCACCTTGGCCACCAATAGGCCCCCAGGACCTTCTGCCACACCACCACCAACACTCCTCCACGGAAACCACAGGCGTCCTTGTCACCCACGTCTTCGGTGCATGCTACAGCCTGCTACCTACGACGGTGAGTGCCATGGGACTGGCACTCGTCTAGGAGGGGGGTAATGTTAACCCCAACACGAAGAAAGCAAAAGGAAGTGGAAAAGACGCAGGGCAAAGGCGAAAAAAAGGTAGCCCGACTGAAGAAAGAAAAGGAGAAAAGGCCAAAAGCACAAGGGCAACCTTAAAAGTCCAAGGCAAAGGCAAAAGGGGAAAAGCCGCATTTTAAAATAAAAAGACACACCCTGAAATCTTGTAAAAGAGCGCCGAGCTCTCACCCGTGTAATTTGTAAATGTAGACGGACGGTGGAAAGGAAGCTAGGAAGATAGAAGGACAATGGGAAAAAGGGCCTAGGCTATGGCCGGCCATGTAAAAAGGGGAAAAGGGGATGACCGCCCAAAAGGGATTTAGGGTTTTGTATATAAAGTTGAAAAGTGAATGAGAAGCTCATTCTTGTGTGTGGCCAAAAGTAGCTCTCCTCTTCTTCTTCTTCTTCTTCTTCTTGCTTGCTTGCTTGAGCTTGTGCTTGAGAGAGGGAGTGTGAGAGTGTGAGGGAGTGAGTGTGTGAGGGTGAGGGACTGAGGAGGAGAAGCTCTCCATCTTCTCCTCTCTTCTTCTCTTCTCTTCTCTTCTCTTGTCTTGCTCGCGGCAATGGAGCTTGGAGCGTGGAGCTTGAGGATGGAGCTTGCTTGAAGCTTGCACTTGAATCGTGGAGCTACCGGAGTGTGCGGGAGAGGGGTAACTCAAATGGCACGGAGGCAAGCTCACTACACCCGTAGATATGGATGGCGCGTCGGCTATGTGAGAGGTAGCCATTAGTACTCGGCTTGGAACACTTGAATCAATAAGCGGTCCGTGGGTCTTGGCGGTTGAGTGAAAGCTCCCACAAGAGCCGAGAACATGTAATTTTCTATCCAAACCCTTGACAACCTATATGGTGGTACATTATACCTTCAGCTCCCCGAAGTGCGAAAGTATATGATCAAAGGGATGTTCCAAGCATAGATGAGGATAGTATGTAAATAGAGGGATCAATATTGCAAGGGGTGGAGGCCCACCGAAAGCTAGGAGCATGTAGAGGAGCCAACATCGGGTAACAATGATGGAAATACAAGAGTTCAAGAATTCTTTGAGAACGAGGTGGAATCATCCTTTTGTGGTGACATGTCTATCGACCTTCCAGTGTATGCAGAGTTGTGTCAGGAGATTGACATGGGACCATAGGGTACCTTATACTTGGAGCATCCACCTACTCAATTCGTTGACGAATTGCTTATAAGGGCACATAAGATGCGCATTTTAAGTAATATCATTTTTTTAAAGATTTATATTACCATGCTTCGTATGATTTATATTGATTATGCTAACATCATTTTTTTTTTTGCAGGTGACCTTTGTGGATATTTAGATAATCATGATGAGTCAAGGGATGAGCGATGAGGAGCTATAGGAGATTTGTAAAAATTACACGGCACAACGAAAAGAATTTGAGAAAGAGAGAGAGATAGAGAGTACACAAGTGATAAGAGAAGAATTAAAAAATTTCTTTAGCTCCAAACAACTAATACAGGGATGGCTTTGTCCACCCGTGCGCTTCCACAGTGAAGCTTAGATGGCGATCTAGACAGAAGATAGGTGAAGAGCTTAAGGCTAGCTAGAACAACTTTGATTGGGTGAAAGATAGATGATCGATGGCTATGAAGGGGTTTAGCTTTTATAGCCCGCGAAGGCGGTTAGGTCGGCTGACCGACCTACCATATGAGCCTCCACTAGTCGGCCAGGGAATATTCCCTTTACCGTTGGGCCAGGGATGTTGCCCTTGGACTCCCCAACTAGGGGCCCCTTCTGCAGCCCCGGGACCCCAAAATAGGGGCCCCTTTTAACTCACTTACCCCGCAACTCGATGAAATGTGCCTTAATTGCTACTAGCTTAACTACTCAGTCCAACCCAAAGATTAGACCCACAATGGTTACCTTTTTGGCCATCCGAACACATAGACTTCATCCGATATACAAGTCAGGACTCAACCAATGTTCAGGCTCACATTTTCCTTCTCCTCATAATGGGGGCCTTACAACTTTGAGCACCATGGACCATTGGTGGCACCTTATGAGGGTGGGGCATTTAGCATATCTGACACCCCCCCTCAATGTCCACCCACAGGTAAAATATCTCCTTGGCCCAATGCCGAGTCTCTAAAGATGAACTTGAAGGAGATCCTTCGTAAGTGCTTTGGTGAAGATATCTGCTCCATTCTCCTCTGTTGGATAGTAGGCTAGCTCCACTATCCCATCCTCCATCAAAGCATGCACATAGTGATACTAGATCTCTATATGTTTGGTGCGTGCATGAAACACTAGAATTTTAGCAATGGCAATACAACTCTGATTGTCACATCTCAGCACAGTTGGTTCTTCATCCTACACTCCTATATGCCATATAATCCTATTCAACCATACTACTTCACATGCAATAGAACAAGCCGCCTTGTACTCTGATTTGGTAGAAGACAATGCCACTGTTGGCTGCTTCTTACTAATCCAAGTGAAAATTCCTGAACCTAAAGAGAAACAATAACCAGAAACTGACTTCTTGGAATCACTATCTCCTGCCCAATCTGAGTCACAATTCCCCACAAGAGAAGTTTCAGAACTCTATGTGATACCATAGTCAAGAGTTTCCTTCAAGTATCTGAGCACCTGAATCCCAGCCTTTCAATGACTCTCATGAGATTTGTTTGAGAACCTGCTCAAAACACCAACATCAAAATTGATATCTCGTATGGTATTACACAAGTAGATCAGACTATTGACCATCCTCCTGTACCTCCCAATGTCTGCCAGTGCTAATGTATCCTCAACAAATAACTTTGCATTCATCTCCATAGGTGTAGCTATCTCCTTGCACTCGGTCATGCCAAATGCCTTCAAGATCTCCCATGCATACTCCCATGCATACTTCTTCTAAAGATGAAGATCGTTCCTGGCTCTTGCTAGACTTCAATTCCTAAACAATAGTGCAACAAGCACAAGTCTTTCATTTCAAACTCTGAACTCAAAGCCTTTCAAGTTTGGTTGATCATATCTTCAGTCACTTATAATAAGAAGATCCTCCACATATAGGACAATCACTACAAACTGTTCACCATCCCTGTAAACATACAAGTTAGAATCTGAGGCACATCTTTTGAAGTTTAAGCTTAAAAAGAACTTATCTATCTGCTGGTACCATGCTCTACTTCTTCAGCTTACACACTTTGTTCTCAGAATGGGGGGACCTCAAACCCTGGTAGCTGAGCCATGTAAACCTTCTCCTTGAGGTCACCATTTAAGAACGTTGACTTAAGATCCATTTAGTAAACTGGCCACTGCTTTTGGGCGGCCACTGCAAGTATTGTGTGAATAGTGGTCATTCTGGCAGTTGGGGCAAATGACTCTTGAAAATCAAACCCTTCAACAGCCTGTGAAAAACCCTGTGCAACTAGTCTAGCTTTGTACTTTTCTAAAGTACCATTAGCCTTGTACTTTACCTTCCAAATCCACTTGGTGCCAATAACCTTCCCCTTTGCTGGCCGATCCACTAGCTTCCAAGTGTCATTCTTCATTATGTTGTCATACTCTGCTTGCGTAGCTACCTTCCATGCTGGATCTGCAACAAATGGTTCTTCTAAATCAGTTGGCTCCTTTACTTCTCTCATAATCTCAGCCACCATCAAGGCCATATTGACTATGTGAGTAGAAGCCCTCCTTTGCTCCTCTATTCTCTAAGACCTCCTTGGTCCATCTGCCGTCTCCTCAACATATGTGGGCATAGGATTATTGTGGTCATAGAGCTGCTTTACCCAATGTGGCAATGTCTTTTTCGGTGGGGTGATGTCAGATTGGTGAACTTTTTTCTCATCATTTGAAGATGATGCTTCCTCCTTAAGGATAGGGACAACTCTCGAGACAGGTTCATAGTGGACTACTTCTTCGCTTGATGATAAAGTGGAAGAATGTACCTTCTCCTCCTCCACTGTATGTAGCTGTTCTTTGAATACCACATCACGGCTAGCGATGATCTTCTTTGCCTCTTGGTCATATAATCTGTAAGCCTTCTGCTCATCACTATAACCCAAGAAGATACATTTTCTACTTTTTGGTTGTAACTTGTTTCTCTTCTCATCTGGAAGTGTGGGATAGATGACTTCTTACTAGGGTAAGCCTCATGGGATGTTTTTCCCTTCAAAGCCTTTGTATAGCTCCGATTTAAAATGTAGACTGCAGTATTAACAACTTCAGCCCAAAAATGGTTAGGCAATCCCTTGCCCTTTAGCATACATCTTACCATTTCCACAATGGTGCAATTCCTGCATTCTACAACACCGTTCTACTGAGGTGTGTGAGGTGTCGTCAATTGACGCTTGATCCCTTTGCTCTTGCAAAAGTCTTCAAACTCCTTTGAGTTTAACTCACCACCACCATCTGTTCAAAATTTCTTCATACTTTTCCATATTTCATTCTCAAAAAGTGTTAGCCATTCTTTAAATTTACCAAAAGCTTGAGCCTTATCATGAAGGAAGTGCACCCACATCTTCCTACGGTAGTCGTCGACAATCAACATAAAATAAGAAGATCCCCCCAAGGCCTGTGTAGGAATCTTTTTGCTCAAGTCAATATGCACCAACTCTAGTGAAGCCTATGCTCTATTCTTACTTTCTTGTGGAAATGTCTTTCTCTGTTGCTTGCCCATCATACAAGCTTCACAAGGTTCCTTCAATTCACTCATTGCATGTAGGTGAGCAACCATACCTTGCTTGTGCATCTCCTTCAACACTACAAATCCAATGTGTCCAAACCTTTCATGCCAAAGCTTAGTTGTGCCCACTCCAATGGTGGCTATAAGAGAACTTAGCTCATATAGGTTATTCCTTCTTTCTCCTTTTCCAACAACTTTGCCATCACTATTAAGAATTTCTACACTTGTCTTCTTGAACCTCACTTCATGACCAAGATAAACTATGGCAACAAATAGCTGATAACAGATTCTCCTAATTTGGGGAACATACAACACATTTGAAAGCTTTTTGACATCACCATTTGCAACAACAAATGAAATAGTACATGTGCCCACAGTAGGGCATTTTGCATCATTTCCAACTGTCAGAGTGATGGATTCTTCACTCTTCACTCTTACTCTGAAGGAGAGGTCGCACAGATTCTTAATCCGAGTGATGAGTGCTTTAGTTGTCTCTCCTTCAGCAAACTTCTCCACTGCTAGTTGATTCTCCAAGTTTTGAATCCTTGTTTTGTTTCGCGTTTCATATTGACTCCTCAGTACATTCCAAGCCTCTAATGCTTTGGTTGTATGCTGAATCAAAGTCAAAACACTGTCAAAACAGCTTGTAACTAAGGCACACAATGCATATGCATTCTTTCGTTTCCAAGCTCATAGAATATCTGCATTCGAAGGAATCATCACACTAGGATTTGATGGGTCGGGGATAGGATGTGGTTCTACGTCAGTCCCCAGCACAGTCTTCAAAAGCTCATAAGAATCAAGGATAGTTGTAATTTTAAACTTCCACAAGGTATAGTTTGTACCATCTAACTTGCCTTCGCTGAAGGTTGATGGGCAAATCCTCAGTGTTTGAATAGCTAGTATAGCAGCACCACCTCCTGCATTGCTTGCTAATGCACCAGAACTGCTTCCAGAAGATGACATTGTTCTCTTTTTTGTTGAAGCCTTTGCCTCTTGCGTACTCTTTGATTCCCAGAGTCCCCTGGGCTCTGATACCTTGTAAAAATTACACAGCACAGCAAACAGAATCTGAGAAAGAGATAGAGATAGAGAGTACACAACAGATAAGAGGAGAATTAGAAAATTTATTTAGCTCCAAACAACTAATACAAAGATGGCTCTGTCCACCCGTACACTTCCACATTGAAACTTAGATGGTGATCTAAATAGAAGATAGGTGAAGAGCTTAAGGCTAGCTGGAATAACTCTTACTCGGTGAAAGATAGATGATCGATGGCTATGAAGGGGCTTAGCTTTTATGGCTCACGAAGGTGATTAGGTTGGTGTGACCAACCTACAATATTAGCCTCCACTAGTCGGCCAGGGAATATTCCCTTTAGCGTCGGGCCAAGGGCGCTGCCCCCCAGGACCCCAAAATAGGGGCCCCTAAGTGACTTACCCCGCAACTCGATGCAATATGCCTCGAGTTGCTACCAGCTTAACTATTTAGTCCAACCCAAAGATTAGACCCACAATGGTCACCTTTCTAGTCATCCGGACACATAGACCTCATCTAATATACAAGTCAGGACTCAACCAATGTCCGGGGTCACATTTGGCTTCTCCTCGTAATGGGGGCCTTACAAATTTGAGCACCATAGACCATTGGTGGCACCTTATGAGGGTGGGGCATTGAGCATATCTAATAAGATCTTCATGCGTATGTCTCCAGATCAAATGGTGAGATTCAGAGATATGGTAGACCAGGAGATGTCTCAGACACCATCAAGTCCTTCTTTTAGATCTACTTTGGCGTGCTGTGATGCTTCAGTTTCCAATAGATGAGGTTGATGCTCCAGACTTGGGCCAGACGGAGAGAGTGGTTCAGGGGGATGTTGCGGAGATCTGGATGTAGTGAGCCCGCAGTCGGCTCGGGATACAGGTGCTACTCCTCGCTCTCATGGCGGTTCGAGAGAGCGTGGCTCATGTGGTTGCTATGGAGGTACCAACGCAATGTCTCCGTCGCATCATCCTGTTGGAGTTGCGTCACCCGTAGGATTTGTCACACCTGTGGGGACGTCTACTCCAGTCACTCTAGCTTTTTCTCAACCATCTACAAGGGGCATCCCTATGGGTGCTACTTCGAGAGATACTACCCCTATAGGTACACAAGATGTACAGGGGTCTCCTGGATATGCCCAGGAGCGTGGTTGCAGGTGGGAGATGACCCGTCTTAGGGGGTATACCTACATTGTAGATGATAAGACATGAGCCATCATTATGAATGATGAGGAAAGGAGGGTGATGGCTCGTATGAGAGAGTTGTGCCAACATGTTTTTTAGCACAATGTCTTGGATCATTGGAAGAACATACCGGAGGGGAGCAAGGACTACATAGTAGCATCCTTGCGTAAGGAGTTTCCAATACCAGCCATAACAGATAGGTTTTCCAAGGACTGGATGATGGAGTGCATGCATACGTACATGTCACATAGACGATCGGACACACGCAAGGCACTCAAGAGTGGGGCTTCAAAGGCCGAGTGGCTAGACGCCGATGACTAGTTCTGACTCAGGGAGAAGGTTACAGATTCTCTAGGATGTTAGAGACAGCAACGTGAGGCGACGAGGGCATGACTGGAGGCCGGAGTGGTCCATCATCTTGGGAGTGGTGGCCATAGGAAATATTTGGAGGACTTTGTAAGTTTTTCTTTTGTTGTGCTTGCTTTTTTTTTTTGCAATATCCTTTATACTGACAATCGTGTTTCTAAATGTTGTATTTTGTTTTCTTTGCAGCACTCCATTACAAACCACGATCCCACCAGCCTTGAGACTCGATATGCAGAGAGGCACGGTCTCACTACATTGATCGACTGATTGTATGGATGTGGCAGCCCTGTAAGTCACTCATCTTTCTTGTTTGTAGTTACTAAGTTTATTTAAAATGCATTATTGTATGGTGGACTGATGTGTAGTGGTTTCTTTTTTTGTAGAGTCCGCTCGATGCTCCTTTGCGATGGGACGAGGTTTCGGATGGTGAGGATCTATAGCTCGCCCTTGGATCCCTAGAGCTTACATACTCTTCTTTTTTTGTCACATGATCTGTGTAGACATTTTCTATGTAGTAGTAGTATCTTGCCATGATTGTACTGGTCACTTTCATTATGCGATCATGTATTTATCTCATGTATCAGTGTTATGATTCAAGTACACTTTGCCTTTATTTACACAAGCATTGTACACATTACTGAAACTATTTTGTATGGTCCCTGCCACAATTTTTTTTTTCTATTACCGTCGCTTTTAGCATCGCAAATTTACTGCACGCATTGCCATTAGCATTGCAAAATGTGTCGCAAAGTGTTGTCGCAAAATGCTGATATGGATGCAAATAGCGACGCTGATAATGATGCTAATACCGACTGTTCTATAGTGTCACCAATAACGATGTTTTTTGTGATGACGGGGGAAAATTTCTTTATGAAGATTTTCGTCACTTTAAACGTCGGTATAAGGCATGTATCTTGTGGTGATGTCTTGGTATTCAAATTCAATGCTATCGAGAAAAGGGTGCTTTATTATTGTATCAAAAAAAGTTCATTGAAGATATTATTCAAAAGTTTGATTTGGGTTCTATTGCACATCCTGCTATTGCTCCTTGTCTTGTGAGCTCTACCAAAAACTCTCACTTTTTGCAGAATGATGGACAATTAGCATTACATCAACCTTATGCTAATCTTGTTGGATGTCTTCAAATTTTTGGCTTAAATTCTCAACCTGACATTCTTTTTGCTACAAATTTTCTTGGACAACATCTTAGTTCTCCATGCCTTAAACACTAAACTGCAGCTAAGCAAATTTTGAAGTATTTGAAAGGCACTAAAGATTTTGGTTTGGTTTATCGATGCCAACAAAACTCTGATTATCTACATTTACTTTAACTTTTGGATTATACAAATGCAAATTGGGCAAGCTCCCACTTATCTTTGCATTCTACAAGAGGAAATTGTTTCTTTATTAATGATTGTCTTGTTTCTTAGACAAGCAAGAAACAATGATGTGTTGCTATTTCCACTATAGAGGCTGAATATGTAGCTACATCTTTAGCAGCTCGAGAGTTAGTATGGCTTCAATAAGTTCTATCAGATATTGGCCATCCTCCTCTCTCCAACAAATTAGGGAAGGTTTCATGGCCTTACCCTCAACTTAATGCTTTGGAATCCAAAGAAGGGGTCACCAACCTTATGTTTTCTTTTTCTAGTTATGAGGTTGTGGTTTGAGGAAATGAAAACATGTTATTAAGCTTTCTTTTCGGCAACTTTTGAATAGTCTATGGTACTTCATGGAGGAATGTGTGTTAAGAAAGATAAAGAGGAGAAAAAGAAGGAGCTTTTGGCTAAGGTGGGGGAAAAACTGAGAGGTTGACACCATGCAAAGGGGGAAAAGCAGTAGAATGGCCATGATTGTGGGGGGCCAAGATCTTAGAAATAAGAGGGAGGAGTCATGTTTTGCATGGTGCTTTTGGAGAGGAAGAGTAAAGATTTTGGAGAATGAGACAAAAAAAAAACTAGTGAGATCACATGTAGTAAGTAGAAGGGAGCCGATGGATGTTGCATAGGAGGGGGTCCTTGTAAGAGAGTGGGGATAGATGGGTAGGACACGGGTTAGCATGGGAATACCTAGTGATTCTGACGGGGTATATGAGGTGTTGAGAGACCCAATTAGGGGAACAATTTATCAATAATCAAGTATCTTTTACCCTTCCTTCCAGCTTTCATGGCATCCCTTCTCTTTCTCTTTCTTTTCCTATCTTTCCCTCTTTTTCTAGCCTTTCTCTCTCTTCTTCTCTCATTTTCTTCTGCTTTCTCTCTCCTCTTTGCGATCTCTTCCTTCTCTCCTAGGTCTCCTTCATTACTTCCCATGGTATGCCCATTTTTCTTAAAAACAATTGGTTTTAGCATTATGAGCCAATTATTGAAAAAAAATTCTTTTAACTAACTTATTTTATGTTTAACATTTGAATTAATGTACCATATGGATGCATCAAGATGACAAACAATACAAGATTTTGGAATAACACTGTAGTGAAAGCCACAAAAAAGGTTTTGAGATAACAATGCAACAAAAACCACAAAGGATAACTGTCAAGTGAATGGATGCAATAAAATCATGATAAAATTTTAATTTTTGGTTCTATTTTTATGTTATAGAATTAATAATATACTTTTCTAGTTTAGGATTTTGCAAAATAATAAATTTGATCAATTTATGCTTTGATGTACTTTTTCTTATCTTACATCATATAGGTTCACTTTTTTTAAAAAGTGAGCAATTACACTTCATCCAATTAAGCTAGGCATTAGAAAATCTTCATCAATCGTTTCTTTACACTATGTGGCTCATATCTGATCAAATACTATTATCTGTTGAATTGGGTGCTCGAGAGAAAAGGAACTTGAATCCTTAACCAATGATTTTGGAGGCTAGTGTTCCACCATGTTAAACTATTCCCCATACATCCAACCAAAGGAAAGCTACAAGTTCCTAAAAGTATACATGTAACCCATTGATCCCATTCTTTATGAGACATAAAAGAAATGAAGTAGATGCCTTATAGGAACAAATGTTTGAGAGGCATTTGATTGATGTGATTGGGATTGCACGATTGGAAATGAACTAAATGTTGTCACTACGATCACCACCACAAGTAGATGATCTTTCATGCATGAAGAGCCTATGTTTCCTATACTTTCTCAATTGTAAAGGACCAAACCACATGTAGAGGATCTTTTATGGTAAGCGGCCTATATATGAATGGACTATGGCCCCTGGTAGTTGGGAGCCTGCCTAGATCAGTAGTTTCCTTCTAAGTGCTTCCACCTTGTCACGTGAGGCCAATGCATTGGAAATTTCAGGCTAGCATTTGGGTTCGCTGGATCTCTGCCCTCGCTGGTCTCGTCCACTCCTTCCGTTGGGAGTCACCACCTGACAAAGAGCCAGTCGACACGTCAGGAACCTTGGCTAATCCCTTTTTTGGCTGGGCTTTAGTTATAGTGATCAGTTTAGCTAAAGTAATCAGTTTGGCCAGCGACACGTGTGTCCCCTGGATCATATCTGATGTGCCTACCCACGATCTTGCTATCCTACCAAATGCAAGGACACTTAGATGGTTTTCCCACCTTTGGCTCACCAAGGTGGTTTTACTCTCATATAGAGTGGTATTGTCAAAAAAGAATCTTTAATTTTGAGTTTTCTAAGGCTCTCCTTCGCTCATTAGTTGCCACATGTAAAGGTAGAAGGGCACACCATTCTATCCACTTGGTTTTCCCACCTTTGGCCCACCAAGGCGGTTTTCCTCTCATAAAGAGTGGTATTGCCAAAAAAGAATATTTAATTTTGATTTTTCTAAGGCTCTCCTTCTCTCATTAGTTGCCACATGTAAAGGTAGAGGGGTGAGGTTCAAATTTTGATTTTAGGAAAGGTCTCCTTCAATTAAAAAGGGGGATGGTGTGCACATTCTACCCATTTGGTTTCCCCACCTTTCGCCCACCAAGGTGGTTTTACTCTCATAAAGAGTGGTATTGTCAAAAAAGAATATTTAATTTTGAGTTTTCTAAGGCTCTCCTTCGCTCATTAGTTGCCACATGTAAAGGTAGAAGGGCACACCATTCTGTCGACTTGGTTTTCCCACCTTTGGCCCACCAAGGTAGTTTTCCTCTCATAAAGAGTGGTATTGTCAAGTTCAAAATTTGACTTTAGGAACGGTCTCCTTCAATTAAAAAGGGGGATGGTGTGCACATTCTATCCACTTGGTTTTCCCACCTGTGGCCCATCAAGGTGGTTTCACTCTCATAAAGAGTGGTATTGTCAAAAAAGAATATTTAATTTTAAGTTTTCTAAGGATCTCCTTCGCTCATTAGTTGCCACATGTAAAGGTAGAAGGGCACACCATTCTATCCACTTGGTTTTCCCACCTTTGGCCCATCAAGGCGGTTTTCCTCTCATAAAGAGTGGTATTGTCAAAAAAGAATATTTAATTTTGAGTTTTTTGAGGCTCTCCTTCCCTCATTAGTTGCCACATGTAAAGGTAGAAGGGTGAAGTTCAAATTTTGATTTTAGGAAAGGTCTCCTTCAATTAAAAGTTTTTTATTTTTATACTCCAACATTAGGAAAAACATAATATGCACATGCCACGTAAGGAACACTTGGAAAGAGATTGATAGATCCTTGAAAATTATGGGCATATTCAGTAATCACATGCTTGTTTATGGGACCCCCCCACTAACCACTAAGCCAACCAATGTTGTAAGAAATGTTGGATCTCTTTATAATTTAATCAAACCATTTGGGAAATTTGAAATTTTTTAAATTCAATACCGTCTTGGTTTTGTTGAAAACTATTTTTAAGGATCATGATGACATGGAGGTCCAACATTGATTTTGAAAAAGGAAAATTAATCCCTCCTTAATCAAATCCTTTATGAGGCCCTTTTTGAGTCCATATTTTCCCTAATGATTATCGTTTAATATTTCCTTCTATGAAGTTATGTTGTTGTGTGTAATTATTAATACTATCTTGATTCTATTTGTATAAATAGAATCCAATGAGCATGAAGAATCAAGGACAAAAAAAAAATCTAGGATGCTCCTTTTACCAAAGTCTCTACACTAACCAACACCAGCTTTGTAGTTTTTTTTCTTTAACATAAAGCATGCTTAGAGTTGCATGAGAAAAAATGTGAAAATTGCAAGTAAAAGTGTGTTTAAATGAGCATTTATAGTACCATGAAAAGTATACGAAAACCATATGTAAATTGGCATAAAGGATTATGTTTATATGATGTGATATAAACGTGATTTTTGGCAATGTTCATCTGATAATTTGTTAATTGAAAATTTAGACATGTTCATTAGTTATTTTTTCTAGCTCAAAAAATACATAAATATGGCTGATTGACTAACTGTGACCTAATCCTTTTCACTATACCTACTGTAATATAACAGTGGAAGATATGTGGTTTCCAATTATCTATAAGCACCATGATTAAATAACAATGCTTTCGTAATGTTAATATTATCATAAGATCAACAAATAAATGAGAGAGAATTGGAGCTTCACTAGAAAGGGATAAACTCTACGGTTTAACTCATACGAAGAACATTGGCATGCAATGATTCAACATGTGTATACTACAAAGAAACTTCACTTAGTGCCTTCCATACACTTCCCACCTCATTGTAAGATAATTAAAATTTATCATTTGAGCAACATTAACATTTCTATACTCATTGTAAAATAATTAAAATTTACCATTTGAGCAAGATTAACATTGGTATACAAGTATAAATGTTGATATGTTTACTTCCACACGAGGAAGAACACAATATCCACACACCATGTAAGTAACACTTGGAAACAGGCCAATAAACCCCTGAAAATTATGAGCATGTTCACTAACTGTATGCTTGGGGCTTAAACCTTGGACTCCTTATTTATGAGGCCCCCCACTAACCACTAAGAGAATGGCCAACGTTGTAAGGTCGCTTGGATCTTAACCCTTTATCCAAACCACATGGAAAATTTGAAGAATTCTTTAAGTCAATACCACCATGGTTTTGTAGAAAACTATTTTTGAGAATCATGCTAACATGTAGATCCAACATAGAATTTGGATTAGGAGAAGTAATCCCTCCTTAACTGAATCCTTTACAATGTCCTTTTTGAGTGCATATTTCCCCTAATGATCATTCTTCAATGTTTTCTTATGTGAAGCTATGTTATTCTATGCAATCTTTTACACTATGTTGGTTCTATGTGTATAAATACTATCCAATGAGCATGCAAGAATTAAGGACAAAAAAAAAACTAGAAAGCTCCTCTAGCCATAATTTAGTAAAACTAGTAGCTCCCTAGTTTCTTTCACCTTAACAAAAAGCACATTCAGTGATGGAGTTGTGCTCATGATCCCTTATTGAAGATAGAACCCTATCTTTTGAAGACTATACAAGTTTTCAGTGTGGGAGTATTTGAGGCAGGAGTTCCCTTACTCTGGTGGTCATGGATTTGGAGTCCTATACCCTACCATGGCTAGGCCTTGTGATTGAAGTTGTCTTGCTAAAAGTTTCATGAGTTTGTTGTGTTAGATAGTAGTTCTTCTTCAACAAGGTTTGTGAGGATGCTTCACGTTTCAGTGTGGGAGAAAATGATGACACTCAAAAATGTGCAAAAACAAGGAACAAAGATGGTCTCTAAAAGCAACATGTTTCTATGTCATCTATATTTTTCATCATAAAGTAATCACTTTATTTGTAAAAGAGAGATAGAACATGGGAGGGTTCACAATCACTATCTCCCACTAAAACACAAAGTATGTGTACATTTAAAAAGAGAAGAGAACTCAAAGGCTCAAAGCCTTTAAAAAAGAAAGAAAACGTATCAAAAGGAAAATTAAAGGAAATAAAATATGGAGAGGTGTGCTTTCTGGGTGAAAGGGTGGATTGAGGACATGAGTGGTTGTGTGTCTCTTTCTCTCCCTCTCTTTCCTCAGATCACACATTCTCTTCTCTTGGTTGTGCAAAGTATTTTGCATTGGGCTCTCTTCTTTCTTTCTTTCTCTATTTCTCTCTTCATTTTTTCAATGTCTAAAAGCTATGGAGGATAATGATGAAAGTGATGAAGATGACAGTTGTTTTATATTATTGTGGATATGGTTTCTTTTAAGAGATATGTTTGTAGTTTTGGGATCATGGGCTCAGCCCACTCATAGAACTTGAAGGTTCTTTTTCCCTAGTTTGTGTTCAATATTATAGCCATGACAGGGTCCTCCAACAATCTTTCTATACATAGTGACATCCTTATGTGTACTTAGCATTGACATCTAGAGATATCAAGATTGGCTTACATTCATCCATACCATCATGCCTTCATGAGACCTAATTATCTTTATACCAAGAAAATATCATAACTCTCTCAAACCCTTCATTCAAACTTAGCCTTGAGAAGACTCTTCACATGACCAATATCTGACTCACTATCACCCATGATAATGAACTCATCTCCATATATAGTAATGCCCACAATATCCATATCACCCTTATATACATAAAGTGATTGCTCAATTTGTGCTCTACGAAATTCAATGCTAGCAATATATTACATAATCATATCATGCCATGCCTTGGATGCTTGATTTAGCCCATATAAGGCTTACAAAGCCTCCATACATAATCAAGATAATTGTCATCCACATAACCACGTGATTTCTTAACAAAAAAATTCTTATAACTTTCCATCCAATAAGGCATTTTTAACATCCATTTGATGTATAATCCAACCCTTAGATGTTGCCATTGCTATGATAGTCCTCATAGTAGGCATTTTAGCTACTAAAGCAAAAATGTCCTCATAATCAATACTACAAGCCTACATATATCATTTTGCAAACTAGCCTTTCCTTATAGCGCTCAAGTGATACATTACATTTATGCTTCACTTTATAAACCTATTTATAGCCAATAACTTTCTTGCCTTTTGTTAAAGGTACCAAATCCTATGTATCATTTGTTTTATGTGTAGCCATTTCTTCATCTATAGTATTATCTCCACACTCTTTACTCATTGTATACTCAAAACTATTGGGCTCTATATCCCACAAAACCTTAGCCATGTATGCATAATGATGAGCTACATAGCTATCATATGTCAATCACTACATAAGCTTCCTTACTCTTGTCGAGTTGCATGGACGTCAATCACTATTAGGTGCCTTAACATCCTCTAGTATTTTCTTCACACCAAGTGTCTTAATAGATAGAATCCCAAACTCTTCGCCACAATGCCATGAATTGCGCAATGAAAGGCACAAAGATAAGGGGAAAGACAAAGTGTAGGATAAGTCCTCTAATCGTAGCATAGTGTATGCAAAGTCTAGTGTTAAAATTGAAGAGATCAATGTTATGCAGCCTAAGGATGTTGATGATGATTATATCCTTGCAACTTCTTCTAGTGCTTCATAGATGACAGAGATACACTCTATGTATGCACAATGTTGGCTCTTGGACTCAGGTGTGTCCTTTCATATGACACCTTGCTGAGAGTGGTTTCATTCGTACCGTACTATTTCGGGTTCTGTGCGCTTGAGTGATAACAGGTCTCTTGATATTGTGGGTGTTGGTGATATTAGGCTACAGTTTCCTTTTGGCGGCAGTTTTGTTATGCAGGATGTACGTCATGTACCTGCTTTGACATGCAGTCTCATGTCAACTGGACAGCTTGTTTTGATTCATGTGAGCATTGTCTTTATGGCAGGCAGACTAGGTCTATGCATAAGAAGCCTGGTAGGCCATGCATGAGTGAGCCCTTGGCATTGGTACATTCGAATGTTTGTGAGCCCATGCCTTGTCAGTCTATGGGTGGTGCAAAGTATTTTGTTACTTTCATAGAGGATTTTTCACAAAAAGTTTGGGCTTATCCCATTAAGCTGAAATCTGATGTCTTGGCTGTGTTTCAGAGATGGCTTGCATTGGTTGAGAACGAGTCTATGTATAGGCTAAAATGCCTAAGGACAAATAATGGGGGTGAGTATGTCTCATGTGCTTTTGAGCACTTATGTGATGAGAGTGGTATTAAGCATCAGTTGACCGCCCCCTACACCCCCCCAGAATGGTTTGGCTGAGCAGATGAATAGAACCATCCACGAGCGTGTATGCAGTATGCTTAGCCATGCATGCCTACCACAGGGCTTTTGAGCTGAGGCAATTAGTATAGCTGTGCATATCATAAACATATCACCTTCTCGTGGTTTGGATTTCCAGGTTGCAGAGGAGTTATGGACTGGAAAACCTTCCTCCTTATGCACATCTTCGTGTCTTTGGATGTGAGGCATTTTGCCATGTGCCTAGGGACAAGAGAAGTAAGCTGGATCCTAAGAGTGTCAAATGCATTTTCCTTGGTTATGGGGATAGTGGCGAGATGGGTTACCATCTCTGGGATCCATAGGTGTGGAAAGTCATCCACAGTCATGATATAGTCTTCCATGAAGACAAGATACATAGGTAGCCTGAGAGAGTTGTTGAGATCCGCAGGGTCATATTTGAGGAGGAGCCGAGAGCTCTTGCACAACCACTTGGATAGCCTACAGCTACAGTAGCAGATGCTCATGGTCAGGGTGTTGGACAGGTAGCTGGACAGGTAGCAGAGTCTACCATGAGATGGTTTGCTAGAGACAGATGTCCACCTGATAGATTTCAGCCCTCCATGCATTATGTCTTGGTTATAGATGCAAGAGAGCCTTTCACTTATGATGAGGCTATGCGCAGGGGTGACAGCCACTCTTGGGAGAGGGCTATGCAGTCTGAGATACACTCCTTGCATAAGAATGAGACTTGGGATTTGGTTTCCTTGCCTAAGGGCAAGAAGGCTTTGCCATGCAAGTGGGTATACAAGCTGAAAAGTACCCCTGGATACCCCAAGCTGGCATACAAGGCTAGATTGGTAGCAAAGGGTTTTAAGCAGTAGCATGGTGTGGCCTTTGATGAGGTCTTTTCTCCTGTGGTTAAGATGACCACCCTGCGCTTAGTCTTGGCTTTGGTTGCTTAGCTTGACTTGGATTTATACTAGATGAATGTCAAGACGGCTTTCTTACATGGGGGTTCTTACATGGGGACTTACATGATAAGATTTATGTGGAGCAGCCTAAGGGCATTACAAAACTTAGCAGGGAGCACCTAGTGTACAAATTGAAGAAAAGTTTTTATGGCTTGACGCAGGCACCTAGGGAGTGGTATCATAAGTTTGATGCCTTTATGTAGTCACAGGGCTACATCAGGAGTGCTATGGATCCGTGTCTTTACACGAAGAAAGCCCGTGATGGTTCTTTATTGATTTTGGTACTCTATGTGGATGATATGCTGATAGCAAGCTCATGATGAGCTAGATGCTCTTAAGGCTCAACTCAAGAAGAGCTTTGAGATGAAAGATCTGGGACAGGCCTCTCACATACTTGGTATGCGCATTAGACGTGATAGGCATTAGGGACTCCTCTACTTGTCATAGAGGGAGTACATTCATAAAGTCCTTGAGCGCTTCCCCATGCAGGACGTAAAGCCTATTGGTTGTCCATTGCCTTCTTATGTGAAGGTATCACAAGATGATTGTCCACAAATAGATGAGTAGAGGGCCGAGACGGCCAAGATTCCCTATGCATCTGCAGTGGGTAGTCTTATGTATGCCATGATAGCCACTCGTCCAGATATTGCCTTTGCAGTTGGTGTTGTGGCACGCTATATGACTACACCTGGCAAGAAGCATTGGGATGCCGTGAAGGGTATCATGAGATACTTGAAGGGCACTAGAGATATATGCATATGCTATGGCAGCCAGGATACAGGAGTCGTGGGGTACACTGACTCTGATTATGTAGGACATGCAGATAGTAGGAAGTCCACTTCCGGCTATGTATTCACCTATGCTGTTGAAGGTGCTATTTCTTGGATGTCCAGGGTGCAGAAATGCACAGTTTTTTCTACTATAGAGGCCGAGTATGTTGCAGCCACTGAGGCTTGCAAGGAGGCCATTTGGTTGGGTCGTTTGGTTGCTAACCTTGGTATTGATGCTATCCCTACAATGCATTCGGATTCTATGAGTGCTATTCAACTAGCCAAGAATCCAGTCTTCCATGCGAAGACGAAACACATTGAGGTGAGGTATCACTTCATACGTGGGGTCGTTGAGGACAAGTCTGTTGACCTTGTCAAGATCTCGACTAACCAGAATCCTGCAAATCTAATCACGAAAAGCCTCTCTACAGAGCGCTTTGCCTTCCTCAAGAGGTTGATGGGCGTGGGATGAGATGACATCTTTCCTCATCTTGTTGTACATGTGTATATATTATACTGTCTTTTTTCTTTTTTCTTTTCACTCCTCACTAGGGCAAATTTGCCTTTAAGTGGAAGGTTGTTGGGGGGTAAAGGCACCTCCGCCTAGCCGCCCCTGTATTACTACACTGATAGTCACCACCACTGCACACTACAGATGGCAGGCGTCCATCACCATCATTTTATTCTTTATTCTTTTAGTGACAGTTTAAATAAAGAAAGGCCTGGTCACACATTGAGACTATTGGAGTTCCCATTTCTTGTCTCTTTCTTTCTTGCTCTTGCTCTCCTGCCATAGCTCTCGCGTGTAAGCTTCGATCCTTCTCACCTTTCACTGATAGTGTCAGAGATAGCTCTTGGTCCGCCATATCTCTAAATCGAGCCATTTTATCTAGAGACATGTGTGAATATCTCCTGCAACTCCTCATTACTCATCCCTTAACCCATCCTGCTCTCCAAGTATCATCAAAGGCATCTTGCACAGATAGAAAATGATGTTATCATAATCAATATAAAGATTTAGGTAAGCACAATAATATAGCCCTTAAAAAAATGATGCTAATTAAAATGCATATTCTAAAGTACCCTTAAAAGAGAATCATAAAAGAATTGAGTAGGCAGATACAAATATGACCCAGCCTATGGCCCCATGTCAAGCTCTTGGCACAACTCTACGTATATTGAAAGGAGGAGTCCACTTCATTCTCAAAGAAATCTTGGCCTCTGTCTCTTCATCTACGTTACCCTATCTACCTCCTCTACATGCTCCAAGCCCTCTTTGGCTTCCACCCTCCACAATATAGAACCCTTCAACTGCATACTCTCCTCGTCTACCCTGGGAACATTGCTTTCATCATACACTCTCATACTCCGAGTAGTTGACAACACAACATACTACCATCAAGGTTGTCATGGATTTGGATACAAGATTACCTATTCAATATCACATACAAGAATGAATCAATATTTGTGATTGCTTCATGTCGTGAATTTTTTTAAAAAAAATAGGTCATCCACCTATTCACAATGGGCCCGCAGGACAAATGTGCTGCATAGATCCGTCCATCTTTTCTCAAGAATATATTTTCACAAATCTAGATAGACCTCATTGAACGGTTGCTCCATCTCCTTCCAATACCACTTTAAGCCAATGTACATCAAATATGATCATAGAGAAGCTATGGTAATCCACCAAGATGACACTTTGCAAGTTCCCAAAAATATTTCATCTCATCTACAATGATGTTGAAATATCTGTGGCTTGTCGTTAGCTCGCTTGCTCAAACTTTGCCATGACATCATAATCAGTCGTGGGGCACATTTTGTCAATGCATTCAACATGAGAATGTTGTCATGCAACCATGCCACAATGTAGATTTTGTACTGTATAGTGAAATAGCTAGATTAATTGTCACATATAAAATCTAGATACGATAGCTTATAAAACATGCGGTCACCTTCTAACTATATCCCCTTGAGAATTTTCGCTCCTTAATACAGACCTCTATCCCTTTGGGAGAAGGAGGCAAGAAGCTGCGATCAAAGCTCCATGTAACCATCGTATAGACATAAACCGTAGCATCTCCTCCATGCCCTTAGGTTATTGAATCGATCGATGGCGTTACCTGCGTTGTAATTTTGATCGCACTTCTTTCCAATCTTTTTTGGCCTGCTTGTACCTAGCGAGCCACTTCTCCATGGATGCATGATGCAACATACAAAAATGATTCACTTTCTCCTCCATTGGAGCATCCATCCTTTTTTCTACTCCATTTCAAACCACCACATCTCCGGTTAGTCTATCATCATCCTTTAGTAACTATAGCATATTGTTGTCTAAATCCACCATTGGTAGGCACTCTAAAATATGCACTAATGCCTCCAACACTAGCCAACCTTCAGCCATGCTACCTTTTGCCTAAGCTCATTATCACACAAAGCCCTTTAGGGTTTTCATGAACTGCTCCAAGAAGAACATCCATAACGTATGGATATGGTCTTGCAATCTCCATTTCATCTGCGAGATGCACCAAGAGGTGAGTTTGTTTCATGAGCATGTTGGTGGGTAGGTACTTCTCAAAGAGACAAGCCTTCTCCACCACTTCCCCTCTTGTGGATTCAATAGAGGATATCTTGATCTCCTTCTGTGAGATTCATTACATTAAATTCGAAAACTTGTAAATTGTCTCACATATTTTTAGAGTGAGACATCCCACTTTTGTGATCAGTAGTACAAATTTTCATAAATGAAGAAGCATTATAAACAATGAGTAGACACTAGATAGCAAAATACGTAGGCTACTGGCAATCAAGGTCAAGACAAACCTGGCATATGTTATGCCAATCATGGGATTTGAGCCCTGATATAGCTTGTCATCAGATAAAGTAGACTTGAGAGAATGCATCATACTCTTTAGGGTGTAGATAGAACTAATAATTTTCTTCACAATGTGCTCTTATTTAGTGGATAGAACCCAAGGAGTGTGAGGTAGTTGCAAGCGACTATTAGCGCTCGCCGACTATGGCCAAAGTGCTTCCATCTTGCTTATTTCCTTCAAATCCATTCATGCCCCTACAGTGTCTCTCTTTCCTGTGATGTGGTCCACTAATAAGCTACCCATATTCTTGAAAATATGCATGGGATCCAAAAAATGGTTGATTTGTAAGTGGGTTCAATATCGCAACTCATAGAAAACTAAGAACCATCACATTCTATTTGGACGACATTCTGTTTGGATGTGACTACTTGTGGACCATTTTCAACTCATACCAGCTTTGAGAATTCATTCATGGTGGAGGTCATCTAAGAAAACCTTCCCTCAGTTCATGATCCTTTGGCAAGAAAGCGACGTGTCCTTGATATACCATCTTCTTCATGGTCTCTGACCTTGGGGAGTGTCTCTAGCCCACACACAATGGATATGCATGATAACCTGGGATAACTAGACCTATCACAACACTGGTATTTAGTTAACACAAACTTGAATGAGCTATATTAGATATCACCAACGAGAATGAAAGCCCACTTACTTGAGCACTCCTCCAATCCCAAAAAGTCATGCATGGTCCACATGAGAATGGCTCGTATATTGGTGGACCGTCGACTATCGTGCTTGCTCATGTCTTCCATAGTGACCTCCTGCTCTCACAAAAACTTGAGCTCATCAATTAATGGATAGAGATAGACATCCATGTTTTTGACTTTGTAGCACCGAGGAATGAGCAAGCTAAGGACTGGGTGTCCTTTCTTTGTAGAAAACCATGGTGGGAGGTTGCAGTTTAACAAGGACTACATGCCACACATTGTAAGAAGTAGAGCGAAGACCAAATTGATTCCTTAGCTCTCCTGCAAAGCCTAGAAAGGTGGAGTCAATGTGGCTCCATGTGCGTGAATATGCTGATATTCCTTGGACTCCATCCGTGGATCAATTCTGTGCATGCCATGTTGTCAAGCTCGCCATGCCCGATGTACAAAACATCATGTGATGTATACAAGGTATAAGTGGAAACTCTCTAAAAACTTTCTGAGGGATGGTTTGCCCTTGCAAGCCCCATTGATACCTATGAGAACAACACTTTGGACATGTCTCCATAGTCTCGTAGTCTCCTCAAAACAACACACAATCATTGACATATGCATGGATGTTGTTGTAGTCCATGATAAGCTTTCATAACACTAGTCACACATCGTCACGGGACTCCGGCATTATGTTTTGAGGTGGTAATATATGATACTTTAGTAACCTTTAAAAAAAATCAGAAGAAACACCATATTGAGGATTATGGGAATTTCCCATTAGTTTGGGACATGTGGTCAAATCTTTGGATTTTTCATAACTTGAATACTATAACTCCAAATCAAGTGGTCTATAGCTCAATAGATTCCATTTTTCAAGGCTTTCCAATGATAGGTCACATCATATGGTTTTGAAAAACTTATGGGCATGTTATCTGGGTGCCACCTTTTTAGTATTCAAAAAGTGGGAATTGGGAGATTCCCAAACTTACTAATATTGTGTTAAGAGGCTTTGAAAAAGCACAATAAGCGTTTTTTATAATGGATTCAAAAAAATTGATGGGGCGTAGAATGTAGTTAACCAACTCGGTCACACTCGCATCGCTACACTCGTACTTTGTCTACACACTTAGGAGCATAAGCAGTGTCTTCAAGTGAGATATTTTGACACCCATCATATAATTGTATGGACGCTTCCTCTCTCAGTAGATCAAATGACTCTACATCCATGGGCATCAATGCATCGATCATTGCCTCCATCTCAGGCTCTAAGATTGGAGGAAAGTTTGAAAGGCCGATTATCTCCTCTGGTATTGAGGGTGTAGACTAAGTCATGCCCTCCAATTGGTGTATCGACTCAGGCACTCCATCCATTGCACGCCCACAATCTCTTCTACATGGCCGCAAATAAAGCATAACCAATCGTCCCATGAATCTAGCTCCAAGAATCTTCTTTCTACAAAAATCCAAATGCTCTTCTTCCTGTCTTCTCCAAAGATTCAGACTGCTTAGTTGAAGGAGTTAAACCAAGACAAGTTGCCCTTCAAGGACTCTTACTGAATATAAGAGTTTTAGCTTTAACCTTATGCTCTCTTTCTCCTCTCAGTTGACTGTTGATATGAAGCATGAAATCTCACTTCAGTATTTGAGCCTACTATTTTGTCAATAGTTTCTTTAGAGTTATCATGAATGGACAGACCATAAAATACATAGCTGCTGGTGGACATATCATTTTGGTCTCATGTTTCTGTTCCTCTACTTTCTGTTAATTCTGCTGTTAGACGGTCCTTGTTCGTAGATTTTGCCTTTTGTGGAGAGAGATGATGCACCTTCGCTGCTATAACTTCACTGTTTTCTCTGCGATACAGTACGCCTGTACTCCACTAAGGCTCTGTTTATCCTGTATTGTTTTGCTTCACCTATATTGAATAATTGTCTCAAGACCAACAAATGCAAAAGCATGTAGCGTTATGCGTCACCTATACCTGCTTTGTTTATCTTTTATAATTCTGCTTCACTTGTATTGAACTATTGTCCTCCGATTTCTGTTTTGGGAGTATCAATGATGAATCAGGCCGTACTCAATCCGTACTCTGCAAATCGGTCAGAGTTACATACTCGCAACCCACCAGGAAGAATCTCTCTCTCTCTCTCTCTGCGTCTGTGTGTCGATGTACTGTGAATCGTGATTATTCGTCTCGAAGGTAGTCGGTAGATATATATATATATATATATATATATATATATATATAGAGCTCCAAGGTGAGAAACTTGATGATGCTTCTTCAGGTAAACATGCAATTATCAGGTGCGGCAACAGCTGCAGCAGCATCGATCTGCGGTTTCACTGCAGTGAACGATGATCATCAAACAGACTCTCTCTATTGCATGTTATTGTTGCTTTTTTTTCCCACTCTGTGCACATAGGTGGTAATATTAGAGGGACACTCAAAATTTATCACAGTGGCAACACCAATGATATCCAAACCCTTTGCAGCATTGGCAATCTGCCTTTTTTTCTTCGTGGTTTGAAACCACGTCCTTTTAGGCCTTGCGTAAATCTCAGATTCATATTCCATCAAATGTTGAGCCTTGTTTGCTTCCATTTTAGCTTTCCTCATTGCCCTTTCAATTCTTTCCTCTTGAAGAATTTCACGAACAGAGTTCTCCATCTCTTGGATCTTTTCAAGCCATTCAATTATTTTCTTTGATGTCAATATTCTGTTACTCAACTTTGATCCAGCTCTCTTAGCATTCAATTTCAACAAAGAACGATCCTTTTCAGAAGCAAATGTAATGGCACAACCCTCCAAGCCTACCCTTGCTGTTCATACCTTGAAAGGACGATGGAGATCATCCTGTGTAACATAACCTCATCACCTTTTGTTTCTTCAACATAAGCAAACAGCTTGAGAAGCTCGGGAAAGCCATACTCATTGTAGATCTAGAGCCCATTCTCCTTCTAAATTGTTTGTAACAAATATCAAATTCACTTCGAACAGCACTTGTCTCTTCTATGAAATTAAACATGAACCAACTAAAGGCAAAACGTTCAGGTAGAGCAAAGCACAATGTCTAAGTATGCACAAAGTAACAAATGTCACACACACAACTTTTTGGTGGATTCTACATCTCGGATACGCAGCAATACGACAATGCCTTGCAATCTTGGATATCACGACCATCATCGTTCTCCATTTGGTCTATGTTATGGCAAACAACAGGTTTTTGTTCCCCTCATTGATGATCTTTCTTCATTTTAATCTCTACTCCTCTTTCTCTCCCTTTTCCTTTATTTGTTTGCTTGCTTCCATCTCTCTTTATCCATTCCTTTTCTCTCCATGTCTCTCTGCCTTTATCTATACTACTTTTTAGTTCTCTTCCCACCCTCTTTTTCTTTCTCTTTTGATCCCTTTTTCTATTTGCCTCCCTTCCTCCTTTATTTCTCTTCCCACCTTTAAAATTCTCCCTCTTTCTCTGTTTGCCTCCCTTCTTCCTTTATTTCTCTTCCCACCTTTAAAATTCTCCCTCCTTTATTTTTCTCCGACCTTTAAAATTCTCCCTCTTTCTCTGTTTTTATTTGCCTCCCTTCATCCTTCTTTATTTCTCTCTCTTTCCCCCCTCTCTCTCAATGTTTCTTTCTCTCCCCCATCGTCCCTCCCAACTCTCAGTTCTTCTCTCTTTTCTTTCCCTCCCTTCTTTTCTCTATGTCTTCCTCTCTTTTCCTCTCCACTCTCACTCGACATATCTCATTACAATCAAAATCAAACCTACAAAATAAAAAACTCATAAAACAAGGCATTGAAAGACCCTCTCTCCCCACTGCTCTTTGTGTCTCTCTTCCCCCTCTCCCTTTATTTTTCTATCATTTTTTTCCTCTGATTCTCTCATTGTTTCTATTTTCATCTATCCTTTTCTCTCACTCTCTATTTCTTGTTCACTCTATCTCTCTTCTTCTCCCTCTTTTTATCTCTTTTTCTCCCCCCTCTTTCTAGCTCTCTCTTTCTTTTTTCACTCTCCTTCCTCTCTTTACCTAACCCTTTTATCCACCTCTTCCTTCACTCTCCATTTCTTTTTCTCTCCTCCCTCTCTTTCTCTTTCTTTGTTGTCTCTCTCTTTGTTTCTCTTCTCCCCCTCATTGTTTCTCTCACTTATTCTCCTCTCTCTCCCTTTCTGTCCTTTCTCTCTTTCTCTCTTTCTTTGTTATCTTTCCTCTTTTTCTCTCTCTCATTCTCTCTTCCTCTTCCTTCCTCCTCCCTCTATCCTTTCCTCTCTTTCTATCTCTCTCTCAATGCATCTCACTACAAAGAAAAATAAACAAAAGAAAAAAAGAAAACACAAGAACAAAGAAAGAAGAGGCAATGTACCTACCACAAAGACCCGAGGATGGATTTTCCGCCTCCTTTTCGTGACACCCCTTTTTTCTCCCTTGTGCACTTTTCCCTCTTCTTTGCATATGGTGACAGTAGCAGCGGTGGTGAGAAGTTCTCATTCTCTCTCTTTTCCTCTTCCTCTCCCTCTCCCTCTCCCTCAAGGCGATGATCTCTCTCGATCTCTCTTGAAAATGTTTGCGACAAATGCCGAGCTCAAGTTTTCAGCATTTTTTTTTCTCATACCAACGTCACTATTTGCATCGCAAACAATGTTGCTAAGAGGTATTTGCATCACAAACAATGTTTCTATTTGCACAATCCCTTGTAGTGAAGTTCTTTTTAAGCTTAAAGTTCGAAAGGTGTACCTCAGATACTAACTTGTATGTCTACAGGGATGGTGAAAAGTCAGTAGTTATTGTCCTATATGTGGATGACCTTCTTATTACAAGTGATTATAAAGATATGATCAACGAAACTCGAAAGGCTTTGGGATCTGAGTTTGAAATGACATACTTGGGCTTATCGCACTATTGTTTGGGGATTCAAGTCTGACAAGAGAACCAAGAAAGATCTTTATCTCTAAGAAGAAGTATAGATGGAAGATCTTGAAAGCATTTGATATGGCTGAGTGCAAGGAGATAGGTACACCTATGGAGGTCAATGCAAAGTTATCCATTGAGGATACATTAGCACTTGCAAACATTGGGAGGTAAAGGAGGTTGGATCTACTTGTGCAATACTAGGCTAGATATTAGCTTTTCTATTAGATTTTTGAGCAAGTTTTCAAACAAACCTTGTGAGATTCATTGAAAGGCTAGTATGCAAGTACTCAAATGCTTGAAGGGAGCTATTGACTATGGTATCATATACAGTTTCAATAGTTCTCTTGTGGGTACTATGACTTAGATTGGGCAGGAAACAATGATTCAAGAAAGTTAGTTTCTTGTAAATTTTTTCTTTTGATTCAGGAATTTTCTCTTGGATGAGTAAGAAGTAACCAATAGTGGCATTGTCTGCTACTGAAGCAGAGTACAAGAGGCAACTTGTTTTTTTGTTACATGAGAAGCAATATGGTTAAGGAAGATCTTATGGCATATGGGGGTGCAAGATAAAGACCCACTGTGCTAAGGTCTAACAATTAGAGTTGCATTGCCATTGTAAAAAATCTACTGTTTAATGCGCACGCAAAATATGTAGAGATCTAGTATCACTATGTGCATGACTTGTAGTGGAGTTTGTCTATTGTTTAATGCGCACGCAAAATATGTAGAGATCTAGTATCACTATGTGCATGACTTGTAGTGGAGTTTGTCTATTGTCCAATAAACACCATATTAGAGAATTTGGAAATCTCCCAAGTCCCACTTTCAAATAAGGGGTAAAGATTTGGCCATGTGGCTAAATCTTAACCCATGCTTCAAAGTGGGACTTGGAAAGACAACCTATATAGTAATAAGGGTAGACTCCACTTTCAAGTAAGGGGACAAGATTTGACCATGTGGTCAAATATTAACTATATTGGAAATTCCCAAACTATATAAGAATTTTCAAATGACCTAATATAGTATTAATAGAGGAGAATGAAGCAAATCTCTTTACCAAAGCATTCCTAGAGGATTTGCTTCAAGTTTATCTTTGTAGATTTGGCATTAGGCCAAGGAGTTAGTTTACTTGTGGGTGGAAATTGAGGGGGGGTATTAGATATGCTCAATATCCTACCCTTGTAAGGTGCTACCAATGATCCATGGTGCTCAAAGTTGTAAGACCCCCATTCTGAGGATAAGCCAAGTGTGAGCTTGGACATTGGTGGGTCTTTACTCGTATGCTAGATGAGGTCTATGTGACCAAATGTCCAAAAGGTGACCGTTGATGGTCTAGCATTTGGGTTAGATAGAGTAGTTAAAGCTGCTAGCAAGTGGAGGCACACCACATCGAGTTGCAAGGTAAGAAAGGTATAAGGGACCGCTATTTTGGGTTTGAGGGCCACGGAGTAGCCCTTGACTAGGGATATGGAATATGCCTTGGAATATTCCTTGGCCAACTAGTGGAGGTGTGCATGGAAGATCAACAGACACACGTGCATATGGAAGGTCATCCACCATGACTTCATTCACAGGCCCTTCACAACTTTCATGATCCATTTTTTCACGTAATCAGAGTTATTCCAGTTAGCCTTAAGATCTTCACTTATCTTTTGTCTAGATTGCCATCTAAGCTTTACATTCAAAACACACGGATGGACAGAGCCCTTTGTGTATCGACTTGGTTGGAGTATAAGATTTTTTTTCTCCTCTTATCTACTATGTACTCTCTTTCTCTATCTCTTGCTCAAATTCTATTCACTACACCATGTAATTTTTACATTCTCGCTCATGTTGAACTATATAATGAGTTAAAGGAGGAGTTTTAGGCATGCTACCACCTCCATGTAGCCCCATCAATAGTGTGCTCCTTATTGGAACATAACAACCTCTGTAACATACATTATACCAGTTCTTCTCTTTTATCACTTGTCATGCATGCGCCTTCCTCTCCTTATTTTCTTCCCTTATTTTTTGGCCATAGCTAGTGGACCTTCAACTCCTTCTAAGAACCTTGTCAACAAGTTGATGGTGGCTCATCCCATGTTGCTCCCTTCTCTCTCAAGTCCACTACAGACATCGAACACATACAAATCAAATAGGGCTCTTTGGTGCCACTAGAGTGCTCATCACGACTACTAGCTATATAACCATCACCATGGCTTGTGAATTGCTTAGTTGGTGTTGCATGAGATGTCATCTAGACTTACATGAGTGATTCTTGTCCAAAACTGTAGTAACTAGTTGCTCTATATTACAGTGTACCCTTTGATCATGGCCTCCGCTCTCATTGCTTTATGTAGGAGCTTTGTTCCTCATAAGATGAGAGTGCTACTTCCCCTACCTCCTCTCCCCCTCCATGCATGTAATGCCCCTCCTTCTTGATGATGATTATGGTCATCTCTTCATTTATATCTCTTTAGAACTACCAAAGACATGTCATTTCTTTTCATGCCTCTAGGCTACTGCAAGCCTTACTGGCTCTCATAAGCACCATATGCATACAATGACACCTCTAAGATAGTGCCTTCCAACTAGCACAATTGCTACATCACAAAGCTTGCTTTCTTAGAAGATCATATATTTGTGATTGCCCTAAATCCACATTCATCACCTCCTAGTTGTCTTCGCTCTCTCTCTCTCTCTCTCTCTCTCTCTCTCTCTCTCTCTCTCTCTCGTACAACTACTACTTGATTAGATGTATGCTTGTATCTGAGTTAGCTAAAAGTTAGAATGAGCTCTCTCCATGATTACAAACCTTGTAAGTCCCCTAGTTGCCTCTTAATTCTAGCAAATGCAAGGAGTGATAGTGTGATATAATCATATTTAGTATATGCAATGATAAAGCTCTTTTTGGCACATAAGATATAGGCTTTTAGTATTGGCTAGGGGCTAGAGGCACGTTAAAGGAGTTGCGTCTGCAAATGTTGGAGTAAGAAGATGAAAAATCCTCTACTGACTTCTTAGATAGGATAAGCCTATGCCCAATAGAGCCATCACAATATTTGTATGGAGATGAGGCTTTTTTTCTGAGTAGTGAGAGTGGAGGAAGCAATCCAATTTCACTACCTAATAAACACTCATGATTTGTCATACACCCCAATACTAGAATTCTTAGGAAAGAGCACGAGAGGTGGCTGAGATTAGACATGGGAGATCATTGAAGGTTTGATCCACATTAGATTCTTGGTACGTAAATTGGGTTCCTTCAAGTTTGTTATTATGAGCGTATGACAGTAACAATTAGTGTAGAGTTTCCCCTTAGATAAAATGAGAGGCAAGTCATGTGTTAACTTGGATGTAATCTAAGGAATGCAACAGTGTTTGCATACATATGCCTTATGCCCCACACCATTAAAGTCTAGGCTAGGGAAAGTGTAAAGAGAAGAACATGTGAGTAGCAAGGGATGTGGTGTTCTAAACATGGCCTCATCTAAGGTTGCTTTCCATAGATCTAACTTTGCTCTATGTCAAACAGGTTTGAAATAAGTGTGTGCTTGTGAATAAGAACAATACATACAATCTCCCCCAATGTTGGTGTAGGCTTTGCAGAAGCATAATAATGGTCCTTTATTGTTTTCCTTGGGATGATCATTCTATCAAGAAGACAATGCCATCTTTGTATGGTTGGTAAGAATCATGCACAGTAGTCATCCTTCTTCCTTGTAACTAGGGTACGAATTGCAATTTACAAAGAGAAAATGATAACTGGGCCTCATGATGCATTGAATTTCTTACAACACGAGGGATTTCGAGGAGTAGACCCAAAATTTTCAAGGCTAAAATACCATTGGAAGGGGTTTTATCCTTCAAAGGATGGTTACAAGAATATTCAATGTGAAAATGAATTTTATATTAAGTAATAGATATGGATCTCAATACAAGGTAGCGAAGTGACCTTCAAATTGGTTTTATACTTGTAGGGCTATCACAACACCTTCCCTTCGGATTTTGCTTCTAGTCAAATCTCATCTCTCGCTCAAGCCAGCTAGTTGTCGTCCCCACCCCATGCCTCACAATTAGCACTTGAAAATTTCTTGCTATCGAAGCGGTCCTATTTAGAGCTGATGTTTGCTTATCTCTCTTTTCAAGGAAAAAACATGGGTGTACAAAATTGGATCAAGTTCTAGCTTCGAGTTGTTTCTCCTTTGGCTAGAAGAGAGTTCTAGGGTTCCTTTCATGGACTAGCTAGTTCTACATGGAATTGCTCATATCTATGGTGTCGAGTTTGAAGCACATGATCACACACTACATCCAATAGCTCATACTTGATGGGTGGAGCATGGTAAATAAGTAGGACTAGCGCTCTGTGTGCATGCTATGTCGCTTCGTGGCAATGAAACGGTAACTTCGATTAACAATCCCATTTCTCATCTTTCTCTCTTCTCTTTTTCCTCTCTCTCTCTCTCTCCCCTAAACTCCCTATGTCTAATTTTTTCTCTCTCTCTTTCTTTGCCTTCTATTTTAGTTTATTTTTTCTTTTCTCCTGGTTCTCTCTCTCTCTCTCTCTCTTCTCTCCCTGTTTTTCTTCTCTCTCTCTCTCTCCCCTTTATTTTCCCCCCTCTCTCCTCTCTTTTCCTTCTCTCTCCCTCTTCTCTTTTCTCCTTTTTTTCTTCTTCTCTCTCTCTCTTTATTCTATTTTTATATTTTTTCTTTTCTCTCTCTCTCCTTTTCTTCTCTTTGTGTTTTTCTTCTCTCTCTCTCTCTCTCTCTCTCCTATCTTTTCTTTCACTCTTTCTCCTCTATTTTTTATTCTCTCTCTCTTTTTAAATTTTATCTTTTCTCTCTCTATAATTCTCTCTACATGTTCTCTCTCTCTCTCTTCTTCTTCTTCTTTCACTTTCTTTCCCCCCCAGTATCTCTTAAAGTATGTAAGATAAAAAGTATGTAAATTTTATCTTTTCACTATATATAATTCTCTCTTTATGTTTATATTCTCTCTCTTCTTCTCCTCTCTCTCTCTCTCTCTCTCTCTCTCTCTCTTCGCCTCCTTTTATTCTTCTCCCCTTTCTCCTAATTTTCTTTTTTTTTCTTTTCTCCCTCTCTCCCTTTTAAATTTTATCTTTTTCTTCTCTCCTCTCTCTTTTAAATTTTCTATTCTCTCTCTCTCTCTCTCTCTCTCTCTCCCTTCCTCTCTCTCTCTCAAAAAATATTTAAATTTTAAAAGGAATTTTCTATTTTCTCATTTTTCCCATCTCTCCTCCTCTTTTCCTCTTTCTTCTTCTTCTTCTTCTTTTCTCTCTCTCTCTCTCTCTCTCTCTCTCTCTCCTCTCCTTTCCTTTTCTTCTCTCTCCTCTTTTTTTCTTTTTTTCTTCTCTCTTTAAATTTTGTTATTTTCTCTTTCTTTTAAATTTTATCTTTCCTCTCTCTATAGTTCTCATTGTGTTCAAATTCGCTCTCTTCTTCTTCTTATTTTCTCTCTCATTTTCTCTCTCTCTCTCTCTCCCTCCCTCCCTTTCTCCTCTCTTTTTCTTTTTTTTTGTTTTTCTCTCTCTCTCTTAAATTTTATATTTTCTCTCTCTATAATTCTATTTCTCTTTATTCCCCCTCTCTCTCCCTCCCTCTCCTCTTCTTTCTTTTTTGCTCTTTGTATCTCTCTCTCTCTCTTTCTCCCTCCTTATTTTATTAAAAGGAAAGTTTCTCTTTTTTTTTTTTAAATTTTCTCTTTCTTTTAAATTTTATATTTTCTTTCTCTATAATTCTTCTTCTTATTTTCTCTTTCTCATTTTCTTCTCTCAGTCTCTCTCCCCCTCTCTCCTCTCTTTTCCTTTTTTCTTTTCTTCTCTCTCTCTCTCAAATTTTATATTTCCTCTCTATAATTCTCTTTCTTTCTTTTAAATTTTATATTTCCTGTCTTTATAACCCTCTCACAGTGTTCAAATTCTTTCTCTTCTTCTTTTTATTTTCTCTCTGTCTTTCTCTCCCTCTCTCCTCTCTTTTCCTTTTTTCTTTCTCTCTCTCTCTTAAATTTTATATTTTCTCTCTCTATAATTCTCTTTCTCTCTGTTCCCCCTCTCTCTTCCTCCCTCCCTCTTCCTCTCTTTCTCTCTCTCTCTCTTTCTCTTTCTCCCTCTCTATTCCCCCTCTCTCTTCCTCCCTCCCTCTCCTCTTCTTTTTTTTGGTCTCTCTCTCTCTCTCTCTCTCTCTCTCTCTCTCTCTCTCTCTCCTTATTTCAATTAAACAAAACATTTACATTAAAAAGTTTAATCTAACACAGAGAGAGAGAGAGAGAGAGAATCTAGGCCCTACGCATGAGAGAGAGGGGAGAGGGGGAGAAGAAAAATGTTTAATTAAAAAAAGACTATTCTCTTTCCTCTTTCTCCCCCTTCTGTCTCCATCTTCTTCTTTTTATCCTTCTTCTTCTTCTTCTTCTTCTTCTTCTCTCTCTCTCTCTCTCTCTCTCTCTCTCTCTCTCTCTCTCTCTCTCTCTCTCTCTCTCTCTCTATTTTATTCTATCTCCTTCTCAAAGTGTGTGAAAAACTATGTTTGAAAACATTTAAATTTAAAAAATATTTTAAAATATTTAATTAAAAAAGTTTAAATTAAAAATTTTAATCTAACTAAGAGAGAGAAAAAAAACTTTTGATTTAAAAAGAAGATTGATTTAATTAAAGGAGAGAGAGAGAGAGAGAGAGAGACCTAGGCCCCACACATGAGAGAGAGAGGGGGAGGGGGGAAGAATTTAATTAAAAAGGGAATGGGGAAAAGAAAGAGAGAGATTATAAGTGAGATAGAGGGGAAGGGGTTTTAATTTTAAAAAAAGGGAGGTGAGAGGGGGGGGAGGCTTTAATGAAAAAAGGGAAGCGGAAGAGAAAATGAGATATTGCAGTGAGAAAGAGAGGAGGGAATGGGGTTTTGATTGAAAAAGGGAGGTTTGGAAAAGGGAGTAGGTTCGGGAAGTCCTCTGGGGGTTCGGGGCTTTCCGAACCTATAGCTAAAATAATATAGTAGTAAGACTCTCTCCTTTTCTTCTCTTTGCACTTTTCTTCTCTCTCTCTTTCTCTCTCTTCTCTTTTCCTTCTCTCTTTCTCCTTTATTTTTCATTCTCTCTTTTTAAATTTTATCTTTTCTCTCTCTATAATTATCTCTACATGTTCTCTCTCTTCTTCTTCTTCTTCTTTTTCTTCTTCTTCTTCTTTCACTTTCTTTCCCTCCCTCCCCCCTCAATCTCTTTTAAAGTATGTAAATTTTATATTTTCCCTATATATAATTATCTCTTTATGTTTATATTCTCTCCTTCTTCTCCTCTCTCTCTCTCTCTCTCTCTCCTTTTCTTCTTCTCCCCTTTCTCATTATTTTTCTTTTTTTCTTCTCTCCCTCTCTCCCTTTTAAATTTTATCTTTCTCTTCTCTCTCTCTCTCTCTTTCAAATTTTATCTCTTCTCACTCACTCACTCTCTCTCTCCCTTCCTCTCTCTCTAAAAAAATATTTAAATTTTTAAAAATTTTCTCTTTTCTCTTTTTCCCCATCTCTCTTCCTCTTTTCCTCTTTCTTCTTCTTATTCTTCTCCCTCTCTCTCTCTCTCTCTCTCTCTCTCTCTCTCTCTCTCTCTCTCTCTCTCTCTCTCCTTTCCTTCTCTCTTCACGTTTTTCATTTTTTTCATTCTCTCTTTAAATTTTGTTCTTTTATCTTTCTTTTAAATTTCATCTTTCCTCTCTCTATAATTCTCTTTGTGTTCGAATTCTCTCTCTTTTTCTTCTTATTTTCTCTCTCTCATTTTCTTCTATTTGTCTCTCTCCCCCCTCTCTTCTCTCTTATTCCACAAACATAAACAAATACAAAACCAGGGTAAAAACATGCAAAATCTATGCACATGGCTGCACCATGGATCTCCAAACTATAAAGAAATCACAAAGCTCTCTCTTAACAAAACGCGAACAGAGACTCATCTTCATATTCATCCTCTTCTGCTTCCATTGTTGCACAAAGGAAAGAGGGAGAAGAGAAGAAGAGAAAGATAAATTTTTACTTATAGAAGGAGAAGAGATAGAAATTTTTGCACTATCAAAAAGGAGAATGTGGGTATCTTGGAAGAGAGAAAGAGGAACATAATCAGTCGTGCACTCCGCCCCACCTTTTTCCCAAAAGACACACAACCCTTCAATATATATTTTTATTATTTTTGAAATTTGATACATTTGGATTCATAAGACTTTAGCCTTCAAATTTTAATTCTTTCTAACTTTTTAGACGTGCATGCATGTACACATTTATATATACCATTTATTTATGACAGATGTGGATGTGGCCCCATCTTGTGTAAGGGTGTATTTTAATGCTTTTGCAACAAAATTAATATTATTTCCTTTACAAAAGCTAGAAATGTGATGTATGCATGAACATTTTTGTACACTATTTTTGTGCTTTTTTTCATGTCATCATTTCCTCCCACACTAAACGTGAAGCATTCTCGTGAACCTTGTCAAAGAAGAACCACTATCTAACACAACAAACTCATAAAATTGTTAGCAAAATAACATCAATAATGATAATGAAGCCTAGCCATGGTAGGGTATAAGGACTCCAAATCCATGACCACGAGAGTAAGGGAACTCCTACCTCAAACACTCCCAAACTGAAAAACTTGCATACTTTTCAAATGACAAAAGCTCCAAAGACACCCGAAGAAAAGGATTTGGATTGCAGAAAAGTCTTCATTATCTCTTTATATGGAGTAGGATTATTAGTGTTGAGAGGTATGAGGATGAGATATTAATAGAGGATTATAACTTGACAAAGGGCTTTGAGTCTATATATCAAGGATATGAGGTTGATGAACCTTTACTGTATGTGTTTAGGTTTTGTCTCGTCTTGGTTTTTTTTTTTCTTTTTTAATGGTTTCTTTATATATTGAAGGATATATTTCTATAGTTTTATGCTTTTTGTTGTTTTTCTAAAGGTTTTCTAGAGTGAGCCATGTGGACATATAGATCCAAAAGGGAAAACGAAATCAGGATCGTCTAGGAAAATGGTCGTGTTGAGAAAAAGGTCATGCTGAGAAAAAATATAGATGGGAGTCTATGTTAAGGAAGTGAAAGTAATGAGGAATCACTTTGTGGGACTTTTATTATGTTGTACAAGGAAAATAAAGGAGCATGGGAATATGATTTAATGGAAAGGATCGTTGATTAAATTCAATATTTATATATGAATTATTTAAATAAAAATATTAAAGGTTTCCAGATAAGCAAAGAAGAAGGAGAAGCCAATGATGTTGCTTTGGAGTTATGGGGGGTCCTTAGGGCCGAGAGGTGTAGATTTAGGACATCAAGGGAGGAAAGAATTTGCCAAGGAGATGAAGGTGGCACCATGGAGAAGGAGAATAGTAGCCATTGAAAAATTGCATTGCCTATTCTTTAGCATCTTCTTCTTCTTCTTCTTCTTCTTTTTCTTCTTTGTCTTTTGCTCTCTACCTATTTTTCGTGGAGGCCAAGAGGTTGTGGCAAGGAGGGGAAGATGATGATTGAAGGCATCGACTACTCTAGAAGCCCCCTCATAAGCCTATGTGAGGCACTATTTTGGAGCATTAAAAAGGGGATCGCTGTATTGGAATTAGGAATTGGACCGCATGAGGAAGAATGGCATGAAAGAGAGAGATGCAATTGAGTCCTCTCTCTCTATCTCTCTTTCTTTGCTTCTCAAAATCATTGCCTCTCTTCTTTACCTTTCTTCTTTACTTTTCCAAGATTGATCCGGAAGGACCTACGCTAAACAATGGTGAATATCACTAGCCTTTGGACACTATTGTAAGATCATGCAATGAAATTCATTTTCCTTGCTTCCTTTGGCATATAATCTTGAGGCAGAGAGCCGTCACAACAATGGGGGGCATGTATATCTTGAGAACCCGGAAGTTGGTTAGGGAGGTGAAAGAAGATAATGTCAGAGAGAGAACTAGGGAGAGAGAAAGAGGAGAGAGAAGACTGGAGAAGAGAGAGAAGAAGAGTGACGAGGAGAGAGAAAGACTAGATTTAGAGAGAGAAAGACAGGAAAGAAGGGGAAGCCATAGAAGCTGTAAGCAAGAAGGGAGAGAAAGATTGTAATTGTATTAATGTGTCAAAAATATGTGTAAAATTACATATTCTCTCCTTTTATATACCAATGTCAGTGTGACATGGCATAATATCAATATTATTTACACAAATTCCTTATTCTCAGCTTCTTACAATCCATCCCTACTCAAAAATGAAGTTTTTGTCCTCAAACAAATATCGGACTTATTGGTATAGCCAAGTAATGGGCTGCAGAGTACTACTCTGTACAGCATTACAAGTGGTAAAAGAAAAGATTACCTAATATTCAATAGCAGTACCAATGTCAAAATCAGCCTATAGCGACCCAGATCAAAAGGGAAAGTGGTATCGTTGCCATGCATTGGATCAACTTTCATAAGATCAAAGTCAAGTACAGTTGGAAGCATGATCATCATGATGGTATTCACTAACTTTTCCATAAGCCTCTCAGGCATCATCATGCTCTGTATAACTGAAGCATATGAGGCTGAAGTCACCATTGCATGATGATCATCCAAATCCACATGCTGTCCATGATCTGCTTTCTTGAACTGAGCTTCTTGTTGTGGACTCATACCAAAATGGTCTTCAACAAGATCTTCTCCATCCTTTGCATCATAATATTCAAATACCAAGAATATTTTGGCAGTCTTTGCCCTCCATGTGGCTTGGTGATTACAAGATAGTGGCTTTAGCACATCGATAGCATAAGCTCGCAACATGCAGTTCCTGTATCGTATCACTAGTAATGTGTCTAACGCGTTTAGCCTTAGATAGCAATTTACACACCTGCTCATCACCATTGGTCAGCTCTATAATAGTTTTGACATACTGCTAATAGTCATCTTGCTGCTCATGTACAACAGATGGCTGTCCATGCTCATGACCATAATGCTCATGCTGTCCATACTGCATATGGTGATAATAGCCCTGTTGCGCATCAGAGGGACAGTTTGGTTGAGCATATGCATTTGCTTCCAACCACTGATGTTTACTGCTCACGTACATAAGCATGCTGCCTTTGATCATTGATCCCACAGCATTGGTCATGCTATCCATAATCTCTATGAGAATACATGTCACAAAAATGTTCATGCTGCTGTCCAAATACATCTATTTGCTGACGCCTACTACCAAAACTTTGGTCATATTGTTGCCCATAAACATGCTGTCCAAGATTGCATGAAGATTGTCCAACATGATTACAATGATGTCATTGCATTCTAGGCTGTCCATAAGTATGATGATTGGAAAGTCCATGAGCATAGGTATTGGCATAATGTCGGTCATAATCACTTGCTTGCTGTTGATCAAAGCTAGAAGGGTACTGATAAGCATAACCATTTCTATCACATCCATAAGAACTGGGCTGGTCAACCAAGAGAGCCTCACAAGTATAATCATAACTATGTTGCTGAAGAGGTGGATGCTCATAAGCATAAGCATGTTGACCATAATAGCCATTCTGCTGCCAAGGCTCAATGGAATGATACTCATCAGCATATACATGTTGGTCATAAGCATAAGCATTTGATTCAGGTGTACCATCAACATATACATGTTGGCCATAAGCAGAAGCATTTGATTCAGGTCTTGTTGTTTTTTCCATTACTGCCTTCATAAGAGCAATACACTGATCAGTTAAAACTCCAAGTTTGTCAATTTTAGCCTGTGTTTCAAGCCAACCTTGTTCACTAGAGCTAGAGCTATTGATCTCAACTCCCATTGCAGTCAAGTTACTTTCAAAATCTTCTTGTTTGATGAGTATCAGCAAGGCTGCACTACTTGTCTATTTCTGCTCTTGTCTTCCACAAGGTGAATTGCGTCAATAAACTATATCGACTGCTAAGATCAGAATTGATGCCTCAAGTAGCAATTGGTTCATCTCTTCCTTGGAATCACTTCCAGAACACAGTTGTCTCAAGTAACTTGGCATTCAGGTTTACATCCTTCATCACTTCCAGGACACAGTTGTCTCAAGTAGCTTGGCATTCAGGTTTACATCCTTCATCAATGGAGTCATTGCCAGTCCCCTTTCACATAGCTTGGACCCTTTCCATGTCCAGCAAAGACAAAACCTTCAGAAGACTCAGCTCTACAGAAACAATCAGAATTAGTTAAATCTTGGTTTCCCTTCCCCAATCTTTGTAGTAGCAGCAACAAACCCTAGTGCCACCATTACTTAACCAGCAGTGCAAGTGTTTGGTGCTCCTTCGCTAGAAGAGCTTTTACATGATCTGAATGTAAATGTAGTACAACCTTCTTCGGCTACCCATCCATCATTTAGACAACCAGCATCTCCACAGCTGCAACCACAAATTTTTGGTCCAACTGTTCTAGGCTAGGTTTTGAGGCTTCAACAGCTTCATCAACAGCAGCAGTAACAACTTCAGCAACAGCAGCAATAGCTTCAACTTCCTCCACAAATGTTTTTTTTTTTGAGGAGTTGATGAGGCAGTCCCTTTCTTCATGTGTTGTCTCACTGGTTGCATTGCCAATGGATAGCAATTGAGATGTTGATGTGAAGCCTTGAGTATCCTAGATAACCTGCTAGCAAGCAAGGCATCGAGGTTGATATATATACCAATGTTGGCGTTTCCTTATTGGTAGTGGCTTCCAATAGTGTCAACAAGTTATGGAGGTGGCAAAGGGGTGATCACCATCCATCTGGAAAGGCAACAACTTCTTCCCCCCCAGTTGTGGCAGCCTGCTAGTGGTATTCTCATGATTAATGATATCAGTGCAACAAATCCTGAAGAAGCTGTACCGTGCATAGCACTTTCCATGATTAGGCCAGATGTGATTTCTCCTGTAACTGAAGTCAAGAGTAGTGAAGGTGAAATTTCACTGACGTCTGTTTCAGCCTCCACTGTTGTAGCTGATGTTAGGACTTCCCTAAAGCTAAGTCTTTCATAGTAGTGGATGCTAGGTCAATGAATCCACAACAGTCACCACTTCCTCCGCAAACTTGGTGATGTCCAACCAATCCTTTCCATGAGCAGCCAACCTGATGATTCTACTCATTGTATACCGTTAGAGTGACCTGCTGCTTTTGACACAACTGCTACAAAGTTGACTGATGCACATCTCATGTGCAAGGAAAATGCAGCATCTGTCATACTCCCTAGTCACAATACATGTACTATGGCTAACATCAACGAACAGCCATTATCAGCAGAGGTGATGGACATTGTGATCCAGAGCAAAGAGAAGGCAATATTGCAAGTGGGGAAGGTCAACATGGCAGCAAATTTAAGGATGCAGAAGGTACTACTACGAGCCATGGAAACCATAAGCAGGAAGAAGACCTTGGAAATGGAGAACTCACTGAAAAGTGGACAGCTAATGATGTTTCAGATTCAAATGATAATGACAAGGCCACACACAGGAGACAATTTCTCAAACCTTTTCAAAGCTCGAGAAGAGTGCAAGTACATGGTTTGGATTGCTGACAGTGGCTTGGGTAATAGGATGATCTCCATAGTCTCAGCATTTGTTTATGCTCTGTTAACCAGATGTGTGATGCTTCTTGATCCAAGGACAGACTTGAATGAGCTCTTATGCGAGCCATTTCCTGGCAGCACATCCTGGATTTTACCTCGAGATTTCGTCCACCTTGCTCCCATGTCTTTCAATCAGTCCTCACCTCATGCAGTAGGCCAGCTTCTTCAACAAGGTGGTACTCTTGACGCCTTCTTTGCCGAGTTCTCACCCTCCTTATTATGTCCAGCTAGATGTTGTAAAATATTACACGGCGCAGCGAACAGAATCTGAGAAAGAGATAGAGAGTACACAACAGATAAGAGGAGAATCAGTAAATTCTTTAACTCCAAACAACTGATACAAAGCTGGCTCTGTCCACCCGTGCGCTTCCACTATGTGAAGCTTAGATGGCGATCTAGACAGAAGATAGGTGAAGAGTTTAAGGCTAGCTGGAACAACAACTCTAACTGGGTGAAAGATGAGTGAGTGATGGCTGCGAAGGGGTTTAGCTTTTATAGCCCGCGAAGGTCGTTAGGTCGGCTTGCTGACTGACCTACCATATGAGCCTCCACTAGTCGGCCAGGGAATATTCCAGGGAATATTCCCTTTACCATCGGGCCGGGGGCGCTGCCCCCGGACGCCCGCCAGGGGGGCCGCTGGCCCCCTGGGACCCCCCAGCCAGGGGCCGCTTTCGCGGCCCCCGGACCCCACAATAGGGGCCCCTTTTAACTCCCTTACCACGCAACTCAATGCAATGTGCCTCGAGTTGCTACCAGCTTAACCACTCCGTCTAACCCAAAGATTAGACCCACAACAGTCACCTTTTTGCCATCCGGTCACATAGACCTCATCTGATATACAAGTCAGGACTCAACCAATGTCCGGGCTCACATTTGGCTTCTCCTCATAATGGGGGCCTTACAACTTTGAGCACCATGGATCATTGGTAGCACCTAATGAGGGTGGGGCATTGATCATATCTAACAGATGTTACTCATGGATACAATTTTTATGACAAATTGCTTTTCTGTCAAGAAGAACAAACTTCTCTTCATGATATTCCCTGGCTCTTCCTTAAGTATAGGTGCGATCTTTCATCTGGCCACCTCCTTGCACTCAGATGTCTCTAAACATTTGAGGGTGCTGATGGCTCAGAGCTTGGTGAGACCTGAGGGCCTTGATATGGGAGACATCAATGAGTCGGTGGGACTCATGTACCTATCTGTAGGAAATCTTGTGAGCTTCTTGGGAGGAACCTTGATAGATCCACAGGATTGGCAGGGATGACCTTTCGTTCCTGATTGCTGCAAAGTGTGGGAGCCCCTTCCTGTCACCCTCTCCCAAACATTCTAGCAAATAAGCAAGGAAAATTGCCAATGGCTGTAGCTTCTAATGTAGGCATATCTGGGACTATGGGGCCTCATCTGGACGCCTTTCATCAAACATTTCAAAAAGGAAGAACGGACACAGCACGCTGAAAGTGAACGTAGATCCCTTTTGGAATGGCTGATCAGAGAGGTTAAAGAGGATGACACTAGGCAGGTGGATCTTTCACCGTTACCCATGACACAGGTGAACCGCTTGGAAGGGGTACAAAGATCACTCTGTATTTGAAGGAAGACGAGCACGAATACTTGGAGGAGAGAAGGTTAAAGGATTTGATCAAGAAGCACTCTGAGTTTATCAGCTATCCTATCTCTCTCTGGACGGAGAAGACCACCACCAAGGAGGTTTTTGACGATGACGATGAAGAAGATAAGGAGGTTAAAGAGGATGACACCATGGATGAGGTGCTCTCTTCATGCCAGAATGCTTCTGATCTGAAGATTTTGACTAGTAATGGCTCTATACTCTTCTCGTGGTTAGATTACCATGCCCCTTCCAAACTCCTGCAAGTAAGATTGGGCCTCCATCAGGCACAGAAGCCCCTGGAACCGCACATGGATATTCATTTCGATTTTGCAGAGAACCTACACGATATTGCAGGGTACATTGGCTTTACTGCATCTACAGGGGTCGTGGCCCATAAGCATCTGATACATTCAGAGGATTTTTGGTCGTGGGATGCTGAACCAATGTCCACAAAGCCACAATGGAAATAGACGCACACACCACAGCTAATAGAACCACAAATGTGCTTGTCGAGGCTGCGCTTGCCTGCTTAGAGCCATTTGGATCCACTGGAATCTCCTCACCAAGGAAGATAGCAATGCTTCCAATGATGCTTGACACAAGGCTTGGAAGGCGTAACAGTTTGAAGCTTCTTGACAAGGAGCTTGGGAGGGCTAAGGAGATATGGAAGCTTGAAAGAGAGCTTGGGAAGAGGAAAGGAAAGGCCTCTCTTCAAGAGTAACCCTAACTTAAGCCTTCCCTCACTGCTATTACCACTCTTTTACCAAAATACCTTCAAAATTGGCCTGAGCTTGCAAAACGAGCTGCCATCTTTGTCTGTCTGCCTCCATTTTTGGTCCAAGTTCCATTTAAGACTCCAAGAAAGGCTACCATGGTCTGTGTGGTCTTCATGAAAGCTACCATTAATGCTCCTGCATGCAGTCCTTGTGGTCTAGAGATGCTTTGGAAACTCCCCTACTGCTCCCCGTACTTGTGTACCTATGACTCAAAATTCCATGTAATTAGAAAGTTGTAACTAGGTAAATTGAGGAACTAACTGGGACCAAGAACCTAGGCTCTGATACCACTTGTCAGAGAGAGAACTAGGGAGAGATAAAGAGGAGAGAGAATACTGTAGAAGAGAGAGAAATACTGCAAGAAGAGAGAGAAGAAGAGTGACGAGGAGAGAGAAAGACTACATTTAGAGAGAGAAAGACAGGAAAGAAGGGGAAGCCATAGAAGCTGTAAGCAAGAAGGGAGAGAAAGACTATAATTGTATTAATGTGTCAAAAAGATGTGTAAAATTAAATATCCTCTCCTTTTATACCAATGTCAGTGTGACATGGCATAATACCAATATTATTTACACTAATTCCTTATTCTCAGCTTCTTACTGATAAGGGGATTCCTAGGGACAATGATGGAGACATGGTCATCCTTTCTCTCTATTGCTTGAGTTGAAAGGGTCTAGATAGGAAGGTGTAGAAGAAAAAAAAGATGTATACGAGGGGGTTCCTTTTCTTCTTCTGTATCCATTGTAGTCTATAGCTTTGCCATCATCAACAACAATGGATGGACTGATGTGCAACTAGGAATCCAAAAAGGGGCTTCTTGGGATTCTTGATCATCATCTTCTTTCTTGATCTATTTAACTTATGTGTCTTAATCCTCTTCTTCACCGTGCTATGGGGCATACTATTAGCATATGTTATAGAAGAACCTTAACGAAGGGAGAAAGGGGATGGGACCAATTTCTTATTTACTTCCTCATCCTCTTCGTTCCTTCCTTTGCAAAAATCTATATATTTCTTCTTTCTACATTGTGATTCCAAAGTCGCAATTCTCATTGTAATTGTTCCTCTCTTCTTCTTATTTTTCTTCCAATGTCTCTTATTCTTTTTCTTCTCGGGACTATTGGTGTGCCACCAGCTTGTCATTTCAATGTCATGTTAGTATTTCTTGTCACCATATAATCTCCATCAAGTTGTTGTTAAGATCAGCTTGTTCCTCAACTACACACAAAATGAAAGCAACCCTCCTACATAACATAAACAAATACAAAACCAGGGTAGGAGCATGCAAAATCTATGCACATGCTTGCACCATTGATCTCAAAAGTGGAAAGAACTCACAAAGCTATCTCTTAATAAAACTAATAGAGACTCATCATCATCTTCATCATCTTTCACTTCCATTGCACAAAAGAAAGAGGGAAGAGAGAAGAAGGGAAATAGAAAATTTTACTGAAAGAAGAGAGAGAAGAGAGAAGAGAGAAAATTTTGCACTATCCAAAAGGAGAATGTGAGCATCTTGGAAGAAATGAGATGAAGTGGTACATAATCAACCATGCACTCCACCCCACCTTTTTCCCAAAAGACACACAATCCTTCAATATTTTTTTTAAAAAAATTCGATACATTTGGATTCATAAAGCTTTAACCTTCACATTTCAATTATTTCTAACTTTTTAGAAGTGCATGCACATACACTCTTATGTATAACATTTATTTATAATGGATGTGGATATGGCCCCATCATGTGTAAGGTGTATTTTAGTGCTTTTACAACTAAATGAATATTATTTCCTTTACAAACGCTAGAAATGTGATGTATCCGTGAATATTTTTGTGCACTTTTTTTGTGCTTCTTTTGGTGTCATCATTGTGATTGATTAAAATATGAAAAACATGCTTGTTGATGTGACAAGATAGATTTTGTGGTTGTAGATTCCCGGTTTTCTTAGAGTTCCTTTTGGGGCTCTATGTTTTTGGTGTGTAGCTAGGAAAAACAGCCATCAAGAAACACCAACAAAGGTTGAAAATGGAAAAAGTGGTACTATTGAAGAGGAAAAAAAGAAATTCAAGATTATAAAATTCCTGGTACTACCATTGAAGAATTGGAGATGTTTATTGCCAAAGCCACTTTCTACAAAAAGTACATTCCTCAATGGCCAAAGTACATCACCATCTTGATGCGTGTTCTATGTGAGAGACTAATCCCACTGTCATGAAGCTACAAAAAGTTGTATCAAAATAGCCAACTATTTTCCATAAAATTTAAAAGCAAAGTAGAAATAGAGAGAATGATCAACCATGTGATATTTGTCCTTCATTGAAGAATTTTCAAATAGCCAACTATTTTCCATAAAATTTAAAAGCAAAGTAGAAATAGAGAGAATGATCAACCATGTGATATTTGTCCTTCATTGAAGAATTTTGAAATATCATCAAGTGGAGATAGTGAAGAAGCTTCATGGTCAATAGAAGTTCACAAGAATAAGAAGGAAAAGAGTTTGAATTTGTTTGTGGATGCCCAAGAGCAAGATATGTGGGATGCTTGATGCATTGATAACCTTTTGTTTATCTAATTGGCAACCTACTAGACGCTAGTAGATAGAGTGTTCTTCATAATCTGTGCTATTGAAATCCTCCAAAGTTGGTATTATTAGGACAATGGCACTATGAAGATTCTCAAAAGAATGGGCTTTGATACCTTCAGATCTGAATATCTTCCCCTTTGTAGTAGTGGAATGAAAGTTGAATTCAAAGACATTGAAAAAAAGAAAGTAGAAGAAATGTTGACAAAAAAACCCTCTAGAGATTGAAGTCCTTATGATTTTGTTCTATTAAGTAAATGCAAGCTAGATGGAGCTAACTCCCTAATGAATGACACAATCAAGAGGCAAGGAGTAAAACAAATCCAAAGGTATATAAGAAGAGAGAATGAAAAAATCAAAGCCGAGAACAAGTTAGCAACAGAAGCCTTGTTTGATGCCTTTGCAGCACTCTTTAAAGAAGTCCCTATGGCGAGTCAAGGTCCCCTTCGTAACTAGACCCATCCTAGAAATATTAATGACAAGAGAGTGAATGCAATCCCATTGCCAATCTTTAAGGGAGAGTACAATGACGATCCTAATCTTTATGTAGCTGAGTTCATGGTTTCGTGTGTAGCCTAAAGACATGGCATTTTAGTGGTATGAGAGACAAGAGGCAAGAACTTTTGGCATATGGGATGGTTGAAGGTGGCCTTTCTCACCAAATTTAGGAGTGAAGGTTTTGAAGAGTAGATGCGAGAGGAGTTCATGAACTTAAGTCAGTCCTCTTGTGAACATGTGGAAGCATATGTCTCTAGAATGGAATCCATACTGAAGAGATGGACCAACCATCACTTGGATAATGGCATCCAGAAGGGAGTTTTTCTTCGAGGCCTACAACTAGAAGTCCATAAGTTTGTGGAGCTCATGAGAGACAAGTTAACCTACAAGCTGTTGTGGAAGGCACAAGACAATATGATGAAGATGAAGCAATACTATGGATGACCTCAAGAAATATCTCCTTCCATACCAAGAATGGCATATCCACCAAATGTAGTCCCAGGGACTATTCCCTATCCCTACCCTCAAATGCAAACAATGCCACTGTATCGTACACTGAATCTAAAGTAGCCACACATAGCAATATCTCAACTGATGGTTCAACAACGACAACAATGGCCTCAAATAGTTTCCCCAATGGAAACTGAGAGTGGAATTTAAAGACCATTAAAGTGCAGGAAAGATGCGGAGAAGAGAAAATTTAAGGCGGGAATTGGACCTTGTCAGAAGCAGTAAAGATGGATTTGGAAATTTTTACGAGGCACGGAAGACATGATTTCAAAGCAATTTCGAAGAGCACTTGTAGAATTTTCATAAATTTTCCATACATTGGATCAAGCTATAGCAAGTGATTGACGGTTTGGGACCTCTAGCAAAAAAATTTGGCGCTCAAAATGGAGGCCATACAGGCAAGATTTGAAAGGCGAGTAGCATGGCCAAAAGGAAAAAGGGCAAAAGCTAAAAATTGTGATTATGAAGGGGGTTGGGAGGTGCCATGCGCCCAAAAAAAAAACGTGATGCCCCCTCTCCAAGCAACGAATTACGAGGGGAGAGGCATTACAGGCCTGCAAAGAAGCCATGGAACTAATCACAACAATCTCCTCCTCCATTTTTTTGCCTCCAATTGCCAGTGTGTCCACTCAAGCAATGGCTTCCTGGTTGAAGAGCATAGAATTCAATCTTTCTCTCTCCTCCTTCTCTCTCCTTTAAGGGCTGATCACACATAGAAAATCAAGAAGGAAAAGAGGGATGAATGATGCTTGTCCAGCGTGGACCAGATTGCTCCAAGATCGTAGGGGGGATGAGAGGCAATGTCCAATGCTATCGCAGAACTGATGATGAGTCCGTTGGCTACTCGAAACCATTTAAAAAAACCACACGATATGTAAATAAGTGGTATGCTCAATTTTTACAAAGAAAATTGCATTGTTTTGATGTTTGATGGCTTTAATGATATGCGCATTGAAATAAAATTTGTATGAATCATGTTTGAAGTATGTTTGAGAGCTATACATGATAAAATGCAGAACTCGTAGTCGTACATAGTCATAATTAATCATTTAAAACCCGAAATGTGTCATAAATGAGAAAAAATGAGGATTTCTTCTTTTTCACGTTGGAAAATGGAATTCATATGGGATAAAAATGTGATAAGAACCAGTTTTTATTCAATAGGATCAATCAAGACACATAAATTAGAAAATACCATATTTTCATGAACAAAAAAATAGAAAAAATAAGAAATTTTTTAGTTTTTGCGCCTTAAAAATAAGAAAAAATATATTTTATGTCCATGAAAATACGACAAGGCTGAAGCATGAGGGTTAAGCCTTAGTCAAGCCTTGTTTCTATGTTAGAGTATGTTTTTTGTAATTTTTACATTAAAACTACATAAAAATGAACACTACACCTGCCCAATGAATGCAAAACCTAAATGGAAGGAGAAAAGAGGGATTGTGAACATGAGCAGTCGCTCAAAATGGTTTAAATTCTAATTTATTTGATTATGCATAGCATACAGGCCGATCACCGTTTAAATGTAGGAGAGACTAGTAGCATGAGGAAATTCGTGGTAGTCTTTAGCAATGTTGCACGTACAAATAGTTGGAAAATTATTGAAGAGTTGTTTTTTAGCTTCACCTAGCTAGTTTCTAATGATAAAATACTTGAGCACGATGGTCATCCACACTTGCATTGAGTATAACATGGTATCAAACCTAGATGCATTGGAATTGTTTTCCAAACATTGACCTACGTGGAGTGTATAAGGAAAGAAGGAAACACGAGTTGTAGGGTAGATGAAAGATTTCTTGGAGCACGCTTAGTAAGGAAATATCAAATCTCCTGGATCATTCAAAATATATAAGAGTGGAGATTGTTCGTATGTTCTGTATGTTAGAGCAGGGTATCTTGGAGCCAATCCCTAAGGTATAGGACAGTTGTAGTGGGGCCACAGCATTTAGCTGAAGAGGGGTCTCCTTTATGTTTGCATTGTATTGGTGTACTATACCAAGATGTGTGGGATCTCCCTCTAAGGGTAAGGAAGAGCAGTAGTTAGACTATGTTTCACTAAAAACTCAATATCTACACTAGCAATTAGGTCTGTGTGTCCCTTGGATGCTCCTAGCTGCGAAGCCATGTGGGGTTGTCTTGTAAGTGTTAGAGAGGCCCGGCTAGTGCCTATAGCTAGTTTCGGGCCCATTTTAGGTCCCGACAGGTAGTGCAGTTGCCAAGAGTCACTAATAAGTGGCAATTTTTGTACCTTGGTTGATTGGGAGCTATTCTTTGGTGTATGCCAAAAATTAGTGAGCTTGACTCACAAGATTGTTAAGACGAGGGCTAAACGAGCTAGACAGTAAGCCGAAATAAATATAAGATATTATCTGCAAATGAGTGGCCTAATATCTTTGCAAGGGTGGAGTCTTAATAACCCTAGCTTGACGGAGAGTCCAATAGGGGGAGGAAGCTCTAGTACTTTCCCCCCTCCAATCAGTCCCTCCACTTCGAGTAGAGCTATAGTCCTGGTTATTCGAACCCCTATAGCAAATCCGATTGTTACCATGGTAGCACAACCTATTTCTATACCTACTGGAATGGAGGATTTTCCAGCCTTAGGTTTTTCCCTACCCATCTTTAATGGGTTAGTGGAGGTAGTTTGCCCTTGAAAGGGGTGGTCAATGTTGGCTACGTGTACTAAATGTGGCACATCAAGAGCCACATGAGCATATCTGAGCATATGCCAAGAAGTTAAAAGAGGTCTTTTACAAATTGGAAGCCTCTATCGCTTTTCCAACAGTAGCTGCCCAATTGTAATATTTCTTGCATGGTTTGGATTTCAACATTCGGGTGCAATTGAGTAGTGTCACTTTGTCAAATATAGACACTGCCATTAGACGAGCACAAGAAGTAGAATCCCGACTACAAGTGGTCTATGCCTCTCGAACCAATCTTAATATGTTCTAGTTTCAAGAAATAATTTGGCATTGACCAATGGCAATGGAAGTCAAGGGATAGCTATGACTAACTTGAATGTAAGAGGAAGCATGGTCCAAAATGTTCCTTTATTGCCAGCTCCTCCCAACGTGACTATGCCTATGGCTAGTCAGATGGCTTCACCAAATGTTGGAGTCCCAGTATCGAACCCTAATGTTGTTCCTGTGAGTTAACAACCAATGCCCAATCAAATTGTTAGGCTAATGGAATGACCAATAGACAATCACGGCTATGAGTCAAGTGCATCGAATGTCCTTAGCAAAGTTAAGGATATGATGAATCACTACATTGACTTGATTTTCAAACAATATCGGCAAATAGCTATTGATGTCAATTTCCTTAAAAAACAATAGAATCTAATAGGAAGTAGATACCCTCAAGAGGGTGCACCCTTAAAATTTAGTTGTAAATGGTGTGGCAGCCAGCACTACCCTAGAAATTGTCCAAATATTAAATGTGATATTTGTGGGAAGTCAGGCCATTTGGCTGTCATTTGTTGGAGTAAGATTAGCTCTCTTTAATAAGGTAGTAGACAGCCAAGTCATGTAAACCATCATGTGCAAGGGAACAATCTTTAGCGAGATGATGGACCAAAACAAATACTTCAAAGAGGTAAGGATACTATAGAAGAGGTGCCTAGTGGCAGTGGAGTTAACCCAATTGAGGCTTTACGGGTCAATGGCACTGAAGCTTCTAATCTGCAGGCCATTACGAGAGGTCAAAAGGGTAGAGAAGGCGACAAAGACATGAAACCTGTTGATGGAAACCCTTAGCAAGATGACAAAGGGATGCAAGTCCTTAACCTAGACATGGAAGGGGGACCTTTAAAACCCATAGAGAGTAAAGTTGACACCAAGAAAAATAAAGAACCAAGGAGAAAGGAAAAATCTAAGAAGGAAGCACCAGAGCCAGTTCAATGACCAAAAGAGAGAATGGTCTGGTGAGAGAAGAGAGCTCTAGCGAATTATCACGAATTCGATTTGGCAAGCTCTCTTTGTGAAGTTAAACCAGACATGAATCTCTTGCAGTTGATTAGGTTGTCTCCAAGAGTGTGCAAGAAATTTAAAAACATCATATGTATGTCATATATTGTGGAATCTTTGGGCATAGCGCAAGTAGGAGATGCCTAGTGGGAGCATGCTAGAAAACATTACCCAAGGGTTGCAGCCTACATTGATGGAATACTAGTGGATCATGTTATCATAGATACATGATCATCTATTAACATAATGAGTTCAAAATTGATGGAGAGACTGGGTTTGGCAATCCAAAAAGATGCCTCCACAATTTTGTGAATAGCTGACGACAACTTAAGACAACCCGAAGGTTATATTGCCAAAGTCCTTGTGACATTTGCTAATGTGGAATGCACTGTGGACTTTAGGGTCATTAGATTCGCAAGGGTGGCCAAGCTATCAAGTATTGTTAGGAAGGCCATGGATCTTGTGATGCAATTGTCAAGTTGATATACCTGCTAGTTGTTTGATTTTTGACAGAGGTGCCAATCATGTGGTAGTAGATGCATATCGTGAGTCTCCTCAAACTGAGAGAGATCCTTTGTCCTCATCAGAATTAGATGCATTAGAGGAACCACCTAGCAGTGATACTTCGTCAAGCGATAAATCAAAAGAAGGGTCCACTATCCAGATGACATCTATCAAATAACTCTGAATGATCCAATAGAAGCTCAAGATAGGATAAGAGACGCCGATGTGATTGAGCTGGATCTTGGTATGCCAAATGTACGTGGCCAATTAAATTAGGTTCCATGCTCAGTGTGGAAGAAAGGGAGCACTATGTGTCCCTTATCCAAGAGTTCCACGACATCTTTGCATGGAGTTATGACGAGTTGAGAGGCATTCCTCCTAGCCTGGCTATTCAAACCATTCCTCTAAAGGAAGGTAGCAGTCCTATGCGTCAGAAAGTAAGGCGTATGCCTTTCAAACTGAGGGACAAGCTATTCGAGGGGTTATAGAAATTGTGACAAGCTAGTTTGATCTTCCCTATTCAGCACATTGAATGGTGTTCACTTATTGTTATCAGGAAGAATTAAAATAATCAAATCCAGCTTTGTGTACTTTAGAGAGCTTAATAAGTAGACAATTAAGGACTACTATCTATCTCCCTTTATTGGCCAGATTTTGGATCAGTTAGTCGGTAGGGAAATAGATTCGTTTATGGATTGCTTTGCAGGATACACCCTGATGGTAATTGCAGAAGAAGATAAGCTAAAAAAAACTTTCATTACTATCTTAGGTACCTTTGCATACCATGTGATGGCCTTTGGTTTATGCAATGCACTTAGTTCATGGCAGCAAATAGCAGACAAGACCTTTGGTGATATCTCCCCAAAGGAGTTGAAAGTATTTATCGATGACCTAGGGGTAGCCACCATAAGAGAAAGGCAGTTGATTATTTTAAGAAAGTGTTTTGAGTGCTGCAAAATTTTTTGCATAGCTCTTAACCTAGAGAAGTGTGCCTTTGGGGTGCCTTATGGGCTACTGCTAGGCCATGTGGTCAATTCAATAGGGATCCCGAGATGAATGACCGTGAAAAGATCAAGATCATAGTTGCCATGAGTCCGCCACACATTCTAAAAGAAGTACACAACTTTTTATCATCTATATAGTACTACCAAAGGTTCATAAATGCCCTGGTAGAAAGAACATTGCCATCAATGAATCTATTATTCTTTAGCTAGCTATTTGTATGGAGTGACCCTTGTAAGGTAGCTTTTGATTATGTGAAATAGGAGTGAGTAAAAGTACCAGTTTTTAAAGTACCTAAAATGGGTAAAGTATTCTATATATTTTTAGTAGCCAGTATCAGTTATTGTTTATTCCAAATCTAGGAGAAAAAATGTTATCATCCGATTGCCTTTGCTAGTCGGAAGTTGGGCATATAAGAAATCAACTACACCTACATGGGGAAGTTGTGCCTTGTAATGGCATTTGCAACTAAAAAATTCAAGCACTACATTCTCTATGAGAAGGTAGTTTTTTCTATATGAAAGTAGAGGCGCTTAGATTGCTGATGAAAAAGCTACAGCCACCTAATCATTTATCAAAGTGGTTAATCACTTTGAAGGGGCTTGATTATGAGATTAGGAGTAAGCCATAGAAGCTGCAAGGTATTGTGGTATGCCTTGTGGATTTCAGGGAGCCGAAAGAGACTTTGGTTCAAGGAAGTGATATTCAAGAAATGTTTAAATTTGATACAGACTCCGTTACATCTTGGTATGATGCTATCACACATTACTTAATCAACACGTTAGAGTGATGGGACCTAAAATGGGCCGGCACTGGCTATGGCACTAGCCGGACCTCATGCACACAACAAACAACCCCACCACACGGCCTGGCGGGCCAAGAGTGTTTGTAATGCACCGATGTACACTAGATTATTTGTTTGTAGCTGATATGTAGTCCAATGTTTACCTTCCCTTCTCCTCAGAGGGAGATCCCATAACATGTAGGCATAGTGCCTCGCCACACAAACATCAAGAAGCTCCCCTCGCCTAATTGCCGTGGCTCCACTACGACTCTCCTATACCTCGAGGATTGGCTCCAAGATGTATCGCTCCAACATATAAGACATAACCCACAAACTTCACTCTTTTTTTATTTTGTACAATCCAAGAATATATAAATCCTCACCAAATAGTCCCAAGGAAAGCGTACAACTGACCTACAGCAAAGGCTCCTTTCCACTCAACGTATAAGTCATATCCTAGGAAGACAATTGCTATGCAATCCAGGAAAAATACCATGCCATGCATCATGCATAGTGCATATGATCCTCCTACACAAAAAATATTTATCAAATTAGTATTTTGTGATGTGGAAAAAAAAGGCCTTTCATGATTTTCACTAAACGCATGCTTCGATGTATGGAGACTAGCACCGATTTCTCGTGCTACTAGCCCCTTAAATTGAATTATCGCAATTCTAAATGGAATGCACAATCAAATGTTTCAAAAATTAAAACCCTCTCAACCCTCTTAATCTCCTAACCTCACCCTTTCCCTCTAACGTTTAGGTTATACCGCGTTGCATATGTGTAGGGTATCATTTCATATGTATTTTTCGCATAAAATAGAAAAAACCATGAACAATAACACGTAAAAAAAACCAAACTGAAGCCAAAATTCATTCCTTAGCTTTTTTATACAGCCACAACCATGAATCATAATTTTCTAGATTTTTATAACTCAAAAATCTTTTTCTTTCCATTTTTACCTATTTTTCTCTATTTATTTGTGCATAAAAATAGGTTATTTTCTGATTTATGATTATGGATTGATCATGAATGTTGAAATATATTTTTTCTCGGAATTTTATCCCATAGACATCTATTTTTCCCACCCAAAACCAATAAAACCTTCATGTTTACACTAAAAATACACTTTTTGGATCATAATTTAATTATTATGACTATTTATCATTACGGTTCTGCAATTTTTTTATGCAAAGCCCTCAACCATAATGAAAACAAGATCCAAACAAAATTTTGTTCCATATGAATTCCATTTCAACCCATCAGACATCAACAAGAAGTAAATTTCCTTTGTAAAAATGAGGCATACCGCTTATTTCATATTGTGGGTTTTGTAATTAATTCCTTCGGGTTGCCAATGGACCGACCAGTAGCAAATCTTTAATGCTGAACATCTCCCCTCAGCCTCCTCTTGATCTTGGAGCAATCTGGTTCATGCCGAGCAAGTATCCTTCAATCGGTCTTCATTCTTCTTCATGGGCATGAATTGCCCCTTGAGGGGAGAGAGAGGGAGGAGAGAGAAAGATTGATTTTGCACCTCCTCATCCGGGTAGCCATTTCAGAAGTTGAAGGCGGTGATGGAAAGAATAGCAGGCAAACATCTTAGTCATCTAATCAGTTGGTAGGGGTACATTGAGGTGGCATTTGCCCTCTCCCTCTCCCTCTTGAAATCGTTTCCTGAAACATAGCACTTTTTTTCCCTTCTTTTTTCCATGAAAAAAAACCCTCCCCTTGTCCCCCCCTTCGTGTGAAAATTGGGGGGTGGAGGCCCCAAAGGTCACACCCCCCAAGGCTTTAGTTCATTTACACTTGCTTCATTTGGCCCTTCGCCTCCCAGGCACCCCCATTTCCGTATCCGGTGTCGAATTCCAAGTCTGAAAATTTCTGCTTGATCATCTCAAAGTCCGCTGCTACCTTGTATCTCTTGAGATCCAATCCGGCAGTCAGAAAAATTATGAAACTTCCCCAACCATTGCTCAGTGGGTCTTTAAAGCACTTTTGGGGCTTTGCCGCTTAAAATTATACTAATTGTAGCTGTCGCCTTCGAGAAGTCTATCTTTTACCTGAAATTTGAATTTTTTGGCTATTTTTAAGCACTTCTTGGTGTCAAAAATCATTTGTCATTGGCAACCATAGGATAGGGCGACTCAGCCCTTCGAATCCCACAAACAAATCTGCACATACACACAACCACAAAGAGCATCATGCTGATACAAAATAGATACACTACAAAATACATCGCAACTCTCACCCTACCCCCTAACAAAACCAAGACATGAAATCTAGGAGGAGTAGGCCACCTAGCATAATCTAATAGAAAGCCCAAAGCTAGTCACTAACCAACTACTCCAACATGGCCAAGCTAAAAATAACTATCAAAGAGGTCATCCTAAGTGGTGGTCAGAACAACCTACCTAACTAAGGACAACTCAACGAGGAGCTATGACTAGGTGAGGACTCCTATAGCATGATCAATAAATGGTATCTTGTAGCACATTTTCTTTTTAGCTTCTGATCGCCCATACTAGGACATGTAAAAAGGAGGAAGCTGAGCATACTGACCCAAGGAGAACAAGGCATCGGTCTCAGGTTCTGTCTCGGTACCTAAGAACCTACCAAGCCCACGCAAGGCGACACTTAATCATTTTCTAACACTTACTTTTATTTTTGCTCCAACCTTCTTTTATTTACTTTGCTTTTCAGCTAGTTGCCATCCCTAGGAAGACAAGGCATCAGCCTCGGGTCTTGTCTTGTCCCGAGGAACCTACCAGGCCTTCGGAAGGCAATGAACAACTACTTAAAGATTTATTGAGAGTGGAAAAAGACTGAATTTTTGACTGCTTTTTGTTGTTTTTGAGGTCTGAATGATTGATTTTTGATGGATTTATAGTGATGTGTGATTGTTAATGGAAGTGTTTGAGAATTTTTTGGATGATATTGATTATATTTTGGAAGCTCATGATGATTCTTAGTGGAAATATGAGGCTTTGTGATGTTCTGATAGGTTCTATTGAGGTTCTGATTGGTTCCATATACCTTCTGTATAGCTTCTGTTTTGTTTTGATTTTCTTCTGTTGTATGATGCATGGATTGATGATTGATGAAGATTGAAATTTTTTGAAGGCTTAATGAATAGTTTTTGATAGTTTGGAATGGTTTTAATATGAATTATGAGGATATGATGTTCTTTGATGACCTTCTGTAACCCTCTGTAAACCTTGTGTAGAGCCTCTGTCTCTGCTGTGTATATGTTTTGTATCTGGTCTGGTCCTGTACTGTACTATTCTATAGATATTCTGTAAGTGTTCTGTAAAATGTATGTGTGACTTTCGGAAAATTTTCTAACTTTTGGAAAAGATGAATCTAAGTTCAAAAGAGCTAAAACAAATGGAAGAAGTAGCTGCTGAAGAGTGAAGAAGAAGACTGAAGTGACAGTGAAAGTAGTGAGCCATGAAAAGACACTGTAGTGGCTCTGGTGCCTCTTCACATCATGCATACCTCTTGGGAGGTGTATCCACGACCTAAGAAGGATTATTGAGAGTTATTATGAGAGTATTTTAGTGAGGAGATGATGTACTATTGAAAGAGAGAGAGAGCCACAGATAGCCAAATTCTATCAAAATAGTGTAACTGTATATGAGAGATCAAAAGAGAGAGAATGATGAAGACATTGAAGATAAATACTATGTGATTTATTTTCAATTTGGTGTATTCTTTTATGTTCCTTTTTCTATTGATGGATTCTATGAAGATGTTGAAGATTATGGTTGATTCTATCAAATCCGTGGGAGATATCTACTATGATGTTGGATGAAGATTTGTTGTTTTCTTTGTTTTGGTCATCAAAAGAATGAAATAAAAGCTTGTTGATGTTACAAGATAGATTTTCTTGCAGTAGAATCCCCTTTTCCTTGGTGTTCCTCTTGGGGCTCCATGTTTTTGGTGCACAGCCGCCGGGGAAACTTGCCATCAACAAGCATCAAAAGAGGCTGAAAATGAAGGAAATGGCATTGCCAAGAAGAGGAGAATTCAATGGATGTTTGCAAAGTTACTTCTTCCACTGAAGAGTTGGAGATTCTCATTATCAAAGCCACTTTCCACAAGAAATTCATCCCACAATGGCAGAAATATATCACCATCATGATGCATGCTCTTTGTGGTGGACTGTTTCCTCTTCTTGTTGAAGCAACAAAAACTTGCATCTTGGTGGCAAATTGTTTGGGAGCAAACTGAAGAGCAGAATCAAAGAGAATGACCATCCATGGAAGATTTGGTATTCATTGAGAAGTTTCCAGACATCATCAAGTGGGAGATTGTGAAGAAGCTTCGGGAGTCATGGTTTGTGGAGGTTTACGAAAACAAGAAGGAAAAGCGTTGGAATTTGTTCGTGGATGCTCAACAGTAGGATACGTGGGATGCTTGGTGCACTAACAATCTTCTGTTTGTCCAATTAGCAACCCACTAGAAGTTGGTACACATAGATTTTTCACAACATACATTGTTGAAACCCTCAGAAGCTGGCATTATTATAATGGCACAACAATGATCCTAAGAAGAATGAGTTTTGATACTTTCAGAACTGAATATTTCCCCCTCTGTAGTGGTTTGAAAGCCGAATTCAGAGATATTAAAAAGAAGGAAGTAGAAGAGATGTTGGCCAAATAATCCCTCAAAGACTAAAGATCTCTTTGATTCTATTCTGTTGAGTACTGAACAACTGGTTGGAGCCAATCCCCTGATGAATGATGCAATCAAGAGGCAAGCGTTAGAACGAGTCCAGAGGTACGTAAGAAGAGAAAAGGAAAAAATTAAGGCTGAGAACGAGCTTGTAGTAGCAGAAGCCTCCTTTGACACCTAAAAGCACTCTTTATAGAAGTCTCTATGGCGACTCAAAGTCCCCTTCCTAGTCAGATTCGTCTTGGAAATATTGATGATGTGACAAGCCAACAAATGTAGTCCCATTGCCAATTTTTAAGGGAGAGTACAATGAAGACCCTGATCTTCATGTAGCAGAATTTATGGTAGCATTTGTGGCTAATAATGCCAGAACACCTAAGCATTGGTTAGCAACATTCCCCGCCACTTTCAAAGGTGCGGCATTTCAATGGTATGAGAGACAAGTAGTAGGAACTTTTGGCACTTGAGACGACCTGGAGTTGGCCTTCCTCACTAAATTCAGGCGTGAAGGTTTTGAAGAGTGGATGCGAGAGGAGTTCATGAACCTAAGTTAGTCCTCTGGACAAAGAGTAGAAGCTTATGTCTCGCGAATGGAATCCATCCTGAAGAGATGGACTAACCATCATTTGGACGAAGGCATTCAGAAAGGAGTATTTCTCAAAGGCCTACAACCAGAAGTTTGCAAGTTTGTGGAATTGAGAAGACCAATCAATCTGCAAGCTGCAGTGGAAGGTGCAAGATTGTACGATGAAGTTGAAGCAAGGCAGTCAATGACTCCAGGAAGAGGATTCTTACCTCCTCCCATGCCAGAAATGGTATACCCACCAAATGTAGTCCTAGGGACAGTTCCCTACCCCTATCCTTAGATGCAAACAGTGCCGCAGTATAATGCACCTAATCCATTGTGGTCGCCACAAACGACAGTGCCTTAAATGATGGTTCAACCATAACAACAATGGCCTCAAACAATTCCTCCAATGGAAACTCAAAAACAGTGGAACCCTACCAACTAGAATCAACAATCCCAAGTCTCAGTAGGAGCTCTGAATCAGAACCAGAACAGAGGACCTTCTGGATCAACCCAACAAGTGTATGCAATAATTACAGAAGCTTCCCATAACCCTACTACAAGCACTTCAGGAGGTGAAAATCAGAAGGACTACTTATCCAACTCAGTTGCAAGTATCAAGAAGGAGCTTATGGATGTGATTACAGAGCAGCTATAGACACTGAAGGTGAATACCGCCAATATATCCACTGTTGCGGGAGCTGGAAGAGATGTGATGTGGTCTAACACATGGTGTAAAAAGTGTCATCAAGCGGGACATTTAGCCACTGAATGTACCCGAAAACCAACCATTCCTGGAGCCTTCTGTTCCTACAGTTTGCGGAAGAACCATACATAGGATATTTGCTCTCTAAAAGAGATGCACGAGCGAAGACTGAAGGATGAAAATGCAAGATTCAACATGCTAGAGTCCAAAATGACAACACAAGATATTGGACCAAAGCCTAGGGAGTTTGGTCCTAATTTCAGTCCAAGGAGGTTTCCCTCTCAAAGTTACAGAGGACGACAGTCTGGTGGTGGTCAAAGATCAGAAGTGGAATGTTATAGGTGTGGAGAAAAGGGTAATATCTCCCCGAATTATCCAAACCCTAGACGATCTGTGGATTACAAGCCCTTATGCAGTCGATGCAAGGGTGAAGACCACACTACAAAGGACTCTCCAAGTCCAGCCCCTGTTGGAAGTTGTCGTTGTCACGTGTGCCAAGAAGAAGGAACGAGTTGTTCAGAACGAAAATAATTCTCCTGCCAAGACTGTGAAGTTCAACCTACCAATAGAGGGACATAGCAGTACAAGACAAAACAGTGCAATACAGAGCATTGTAGTGCTATAGAGAGTCACAGGACAGTCCCAGAAATACGACCAGAGGCCCAGGAGATAGACAATACAGAAGCACCTCCAGAAACAAAGTGTTGATGCTGCAATTATTAGAAGAAAAAGGAAAGATGAAAATGGGTGTAGCCCCATTCCCTAGCAAGCTGGAGAAGCCCATGGATCCTATCAAAGATTATGATTTGGTCAAATACCTAGACACTTTTAAACCAAACTTAACATTCTGGATGTTGTCTCCCAGCTGCCAAAAGAAATTAAAAAGCATCTTCACAAGAAGACATGGACTAAGGATGGGTCCTTCAACAACAACCAAGACCAATAAGGCCTCAGAGCTTGTAAAGGAAGTAGATGTGGCTAATGCCTTCCTAGATTCGGGAACCCAGCACAATTAAACCATTGGCATCCTCCCATACGTAAAAACAACCCTTGTAGAGAAGAGACTATTGGCTAACCTATTTGGTGGTCAAACCAAATTCTTATGGGACCTCATATCCTTTACTGTTGGAAAGACCTTGGCTTTTTGAAGCAAGAGCCAGGAGAGATTGGTTGAAAGAAACCCTAACCCTAGGCAGAGGACCCAACGAAGTGGTGTTGAAGTTGTATGGATCGCGAAAAGGCAATGGATCCATATCCATTGAAGTCATAGCTGACTCCTCCAACGAGGTAATAGATGGTACCTTTGGATGTAGTGCATCACACATTATGCTATGTCAAGTCTACACTTAACTATGCCTTATTCAATGTGCCACATATATCCTTGGACATGCATGGTTTCATAGATGCAAATTAGGCTAATAGTATTTCAAATAGGAGATCTACCAATGGATTTATATTTTCTTTTGAAATTGGTATTGTTACTTGGAGTAGAAACAAGTAGCCTACAATTGCACCATCTAGTATTGAGGTAGAGTACCAAGGTGCTACAATTACAACATGTGAGATAACTTGGTTATGATAGGTATTTTGGTGATTTGGAGCTGCACAAAATCAGGCTCCAGATATTTTCACCAAGGCCTTGGGAGTTGTGAAAATTTACTGTTTCAGGACTATGCTTGGAGTACATGAGCTCATACTAAGGTGGAGAGGGAGTATTGATATGTCAAGCTCCACATGAGCTAGCATTCACTACATCCCTTGGTGATATGGTAGGAATTTACTCACTATCACCTTAGGTGATCAACATGAAGGATATGCTAGTGATTCTACTGCTGCATTATACCCACATAGTCCACTCTTTTTTATACCATATTCATTGTGCCATCTCATCTATCTTTAGAAAATTCATGCTTAGTGAGTGATGTACATATATTCTAGTACTTTCATATTATTTTGTTATCATATTGTAGACTAAGTTCTTTTCTCTAAAAGAAAAAACAAGAGAGAATGTTTCAATCCAACTTCTCTATGTGCTCAAGTCTCCATTGTGTGTGTATGCTCTTGGTTGTTTCACCTCTCTCTCTCTCTCTCTCTCTCTCTCTCTCTCTCTCTCTCTCTCTCTCTCTCTCTCTCTCTCTCTCTCTCTCTCTCTCTCTCTCTCTCTCTCTCTCTCTCTCTCTCTCTCTCTCTCTCTCTCTCTCTCCCCCCTTGTCTGGCTCTAGATATATCTCACCTTATCTTAACCTAGGTTTCACCTATCTATATGTAACTTGTGATCAATATGATTCATTTTTTGGGACATAAACATAGCACCCCCACTCAAACAAAGGTTTCTAGCTAGAGAGAGAAAATCATTGGGGAGTACAAGGGAAAAATCCAATCCCATATATAAATATACTAAGGTAATCATGCATGGTTACACAAAATAATTTTACAAGATAATAAAGATTTTAAAATTTTACATCAACTCCAAGATTTAATCATAATAATGTGAAATACATCTCACTTAAGCCTTTAATAAGTATGTTTGCAACAAGTATCATGTCTATCGGCAAATGCTCAATCATAATCACAAATTTTCTTGCTTCATATTGAACATAATGATAATGAATAACAATGTTCTTGGATTTGCTATGTTGAACATAGCCTGCAACAAGATTAATAGCATTCTACGTATCACATCTAAGAGAAGTGCTAGAAGGAAGAGAAAATCCAATGTCCTCAAGCAAATGATGAGGTCATTGAAGCTCTTAGGTTGCTAAAGTTACTGCTATACATTTAGATATATTTATATTTGGTAGTGGAAATCACAAAAAATCATTTTTTATTGCTTATCTTGAGACTAGACAACCATTGATAGATCATATATATAAATGATTAATGGTCCAATCTGCATTTGTATAACCTAGAAGATATAGTGAACTCATAGAAATGAATCTAATTGGTGATGATAATCCAAACCAATAATTGAAGTGTCTTTTAGATACTTCAAAACCCTTTTGCCTACAAACCAATATTTCAAAATGGATGGAGAGACCAAGAAAATTACCAGCAAAGACAATGTTAGGCTTTGTATACATTCTAATGAAGTGGAGAGAAGAAATGCTACATATGGTTGATGTGAAGCTAAAGCATCTTCATCTTGCATTATTGAAGCACTCTTTGTAATATTTACTAAGAATGGAGCATTGGCAATATGTGCTGAAGCTAATCCAAGTAGTTCAACAATTGCTTCAATAAACTTTGTTTCATAAGGTGGTAGTATATCTTTCAAACAAAATCATTGAATTTGAATGGATGTCACCAAGATCTACTAGTTCAAATTCTTAATATAATAGCTCATTTACTTGTTTAGCAAGAAGCTCTCTGATGCCAGGAGGCATATTCCACGGTGGATTCCGTGAGGTTTTACGGTGGATTCCGTAAACTTAGATGACCGGGGCTCATACGCAAAGAGGATTCTTTGTGCGAGAAGTTGATGGGGACGCTTGTCCTTTTCGGGCGTTTCATTAATTTAGTGTGTACATGGGTGATTCCATAGCGGGTGATTCCGCAAAATGCATATTAAATTAATAAACGTTTATGAGTTTAGAGTGCGCACTCGTAATAAATTAAGGTTAGGATTTATTTCTAACTAGTTGATTTATTTATGTAGCTGATAACTGCTAGGTATTCACTTTTGTCGGTTTAATTGTATTATTTTACTAACGATTGTGAATGCTTCAGTTGATGTGTAGAGATAGCAGCAGTGGCGGAGGAAAGCATTGGAGTCTAGCAGGTATTCGACATTTGGACTATATTTTGATAGGTGCCACGCCTATATTTTGTTATGTCTATTGAGACATCGATTATTTATTATTATTTTGTATGCGCTTATGCGCCCGGATATGTTATTTCTATTTGGACATTGAGATTGGGCGTGCCAGACTCTATGGGCACCGTCCATTAGCTTTATTTTCCTATTTTTGTAGAAAGCAAACTCAAAAGCTAAAAGCTTGTCATATTTTTGTAAATTGGGCTATTATTGAGCATGAAGATTGGAAATATACATAAAATACATGCTTTGTGAAGCGCTCACACAAGGCATGGGAGAGATTGAACCCAATTTGTCTCTTGCCTCTTGTCGTGCATGCTTTTACATTGTTTTTTGTGCAAAAAGGTAGAGTTCATTGTTCTTGGGGACCTTTAGGGATTCACTACGTGAGCTATCTGCGATCGATCTGCGCACCACTCTCATTTTTGGAGATGAATATGGTATCATTAAGGTGAAGAGCTAGGATTAGAAAGTAAGAAGAATCATGCTTGATAAATAAGTTAGGGTCAAAAAACAAAAAATAAGACCTTATGATGTAAGAAATTGTTGATTTTCACATATCATGCCCAAAAAGCTTGCTTTGAGATCATAAAGTTTACAATGTAGTTAGCAAACAAGATGTTCCTTACCTTAAACTACAAAACTTTTGGTTGCTCCATGTAAATCTCTTTTTTCAAATCTCCATTTAAGAAAGTAGTTTTCACATCCATTTGTTTTATTTCCAAATTAGATTTTGTTGTAAAAGTCAATAGTACTCAAATTCTAATAAGAAAAACAACTAGTGAAATGTGTCATGATACTCCACTCCTACAATATTCAAATAGCCCTTGACAAAACTAACCGCACTTTAACTTATCAAACATAACATTTAGTTTTTTCTTTATTTTACACACCCATTTACAATTGATAGTACTATGTTTAAAATGAGGTTCAGTGAGAATCTTGGCATTAAAGAGTCATATTCTACTTCCATCGACCCTTACCATTGATCCTTTTGTGGAGACAAAATTGCATGTAGTCATATCTTTGTATGTGCTCATTGTGTAAAGAGTATCATCAGTCGCATTGTTATTCCATTGCTCAAACCTAGGACCTTCATTGATGGAGTTCTAGTTTGAGCTTGCAAGAGGAAAGAGTAGCTTGTCGCTGCAAACTAGAACTCCATCAATGAAGGTCCTATGTTTTGTGATGTTTGCAAGAGGAAAGAGCAGCTTATAAAATTTTTGGATAGCTCATACAATTGCTCTAGATTTTGTGAATGAAACTAGGATGTATGTGCATAATGCATTGAATGGCATGCATGATCAAGAATAGAATGCATGTTGACAAGGCCAGATGATGTTCCATTCACAATTGATGTAAAAATTCCCAAAAAATCATGAATAGGGAACCCAAAAAGCAAGGTAATTCATCGATGCAAGTGGATTGTCTTTATAGAAATCTAAAAAATTTGCAAAAGCATAGAAGCCATAGAGACATGGTAAGCATAAAATCTAGCATAACTTTGTGTTACTAACTCCATTTAGAGCAACCCAAGATTCATATTGAAGGGCATAAGTAGCTCCATAAGATTAGATGTAGCGTGCAAGCTCAATATACAATTCAAAATTTCCCCTTCTTAGACAAATTCTACTCTAAAATCCTTTTTTTTTAAAATGGCAAGCTATAATGATCAAAACTTCACTATAACAAAGATAGCCTCAATTCAACTCTTTAAACAAGTAATGACCTTTTGCAGAATAATCTATTAAAATCACATGAACCATAATTGAACAAATATAAACTAAAACAAGTATATTATATAAATAAAATTATTGAGACAATGATTTCTTCTCTTCACTTTCTCCTTATAAGTCAAGTATGTTGTAGCAATAAAATTATTCACACAATCCTTTTCTCTCTTCTCTTTTTCTTTATATGATACTATGATGGTTTTGATATCACATTGAGTGAGACTCACAAAGAGAGAGAGAGAGAGAGAGAGTGTGTGTGTGTGTAACATTCGCATACAACATAATTCTTTTTTTTCTAAAAAGGGATAATATGAAATTTTTTTATTCCCCTCCCCCAACCGACTGATGTGCTGGAAGGGGAGGGGAATAGCAAGAGGTGGAAGCTCCTCGCTGGGAGCTTGCGGGAGTAGGAGGCCATCCCTTTCGCCATGTTGGGAGGGAGGATCCTCCTCCCTTCCCCTATTTAAATTGAGGGGGCTACCTCCATGAAGAGGGTGGACAGTCGATGCTGAACGCCGTCCGAATGCCAAAAGGAGGGAGTGAGCCTTCTCCTTCGTGAGGGTGTGATACCCTCTGCAGGACTGTCCAGCACCCCGCCTTCAGTCGCAAGGCCTCGTCGCCACACAGAAGCACTACCAGCCTGTCACCATCACAACGTCAATCTCCCTCTCCTGGCCACGTACGAAGCTTAGAAGCTTCTAAAGAGAAGCTTCTAAGGGGGCTAGATAAGCCCCCTTTCACCCTTTCACCCCCGGGTTTTTAAATCCTCCTAAGCCCCTTTCACCCCCCTTGTGTTCCCTTCACCCCCTTGTGTTGCCTTTCATCTTTCCCCCCTGGGTTTTAAAACCCCTAAGTCCTTCTCACCCCCATGTCCATACGCCTCTTGTGTCCTAAAATCCCTCCAAGACCCCCTTCCTATACCTTTCACTCCCGTGTCCAAAAATCTCCCAAGGCCCTCTTCTTATGCCTTTTGGAACCACACACACACACCCTTCCCCCCCGTGTTTTAAGCCCCCTCATCCCATGGGTGTTGGAACCCCGTAATTTAAACCTTTCTTCGCCCGTATTTAACCCTTAAGCCCCTTTCTTTTGGGCTTGTTGCTCCCCCGCCGGTTATTTAACCTTTAAGGCCTTTGTCCTGGGCTTTGAAACCCTCTTTTTTTTCTCCCCCCCCCCCCCCCCCGGGTGTGTAAACCCATATAGGGACTTTTCCTTGGGCTTTGTAAGCCTTTCCCTCCCAAAAGAACTAAGACCTTAAAGGTCTTATTACCCCCTCCTCGTGGTTAAACCCTTAATTGTTCCTTGCCTTTCCAAAATACCCTTGGGACTTGGGTTTTTTTTCCCTTACTTGAAAAAGAGAAGAAGAGTATTGATGTGCAAGGGAGCGATGGTGGAATTCTGAAAAGGAGTGTAAAGATGCTTCCACATTCGAAGGACTACAATTGTGATGCCTCCTAAGAAAGTCCAAGGAGTAGCTGCAGGAGGGTCATCTCCCAGTATCCATGTGAATATCTCACCCCAAACCCAGGTTTTTTTTCTTCTTAATTTTATATCGTTGTAATTCAATCATGCAAGATGAATTGTTAGGAATAGGATATATTTTTTCCTAGTTGTTCACGACAAAGGAATTTAGTTTAATGGAACACGCAAAATAAATAAAGCATAAACGTACTTTAAAAAAAAAATAGAATTATGAATGGAAAATGCAAATCATGAAAGGATTCTTTCGATGCATAAACTCTAGGAAATTATATTTGCTAACTGCATAACTTAGCAAGGAAAAGGTTGCTTATTTAGCATAAGTTTGTTCACAAAAGGAAAGATTAGTAGGATTTAACCTAACCTCAAATCGATAAAGTACAGGATTGAAAAGGCAATTGACACGTAGATAACAAATCATACGGAAGTAATCTCGAAACTATCTTCTAGAGTTAACCAAATTAAACTTAAAAATACCTATGCTGTGAAATATTCGTTGGGAAAGAGTTAAAATTCCAAGAAACGTCTATACCTTAAATACTTGTCCACATTCCCTGAATGTAGGGTTAGTAAGTTGTAATCGAAAAAGGAACTAGGGTTTGTCCCTGAGATTCTTACAAAAATGAAGCTAGGAAACCCTAGGTCTAACAACTTCAGCTTAAAGAAATTGAAACGGATTGTTTCGTGACTCCATTATCGCATAGTATGATGCGGGACTTGGGCAGCAAGTACGGAATCATAAGGTCTTGTGATTGAATCACAAGAAGAAAGGCCAAATTCTCGCAACAAGGATGGCGAATCCTTATGCAAGTTATCTTGCAAGAGGATGTATACTTTGATATCCTTCTGAGTAAGGAAGATTAATTGGAGATTAAAAACCAGAAACTGAAGTATCCAATGAACTTTAAGGTTTGACCAAGTTGGGTTAATATGGTACGCCCTAACCCAGAATATATGGGATCTTGCCAAGTTGCAAGACACCCTGAATCAAGTGCTCGATGCATTCGAAAGGAAGGAATCATTCCCTAGCAGTTTGCCAACAACAAAATCGATCAATGGAGATGTTTGTGCTTGCTAGAGATTCTAGAGTACTGTTTGACTTGTTTGACCAATGAGTTACAAAATAAATAAATATCTATACTTCAAGTTGAAGGCCTGAAGGCAGAGGCAGCTTCAGTTACCCTCGACTGCCTGCCTGACCCTAGCCAAGGGGGTTGTTGACCACGCCGGGAACGTGGACCAAACCGCCGCTAGAGGTCTCTTCGTTGAGCACTACTTGGAGCAGGAGGACGCTTGAGTGCCACGGGGGCTCTGGCTGTAAATCCCTCGCCTTCCGGGTCCTGCACAAGAGGCTAACGTGACTTGGGATTGGATCTCGAGGCCCACATACTAGTCTATGGGCGAAAACTTGGAATAGTGATCCCTGTGGATTGTTGGATAGCCTTCGGGCAGATTGTGAATAAGCCTACGGGCGGAACTCCTTGTATTTCAAAGATAAACATGATGAACTCTTAATAAAGAACTTGTCTGATATTGTTTTTCTATGTCAAGTGATAAGATTACGTGAAAGAACCGGTGCTTAATGGGCTAATTAAAGAAGCTAGTTGTTACATGTCCAACTAATGCGTTAGATAATTACATAACTAAAACAACCCGAGGAAAGTGCGGAGGATGGGCCATGGGTCCGTTCTATGGTTGGGTGGTCCCGGTTGGCTAGGAACTTTTCTCAAATCACGAGAAACAGCAGAATGATTATCAAAGGACACGAACAACAAAAGCGTTGACCTAGAGATATGTCTTATCCTGATTTACGCGGTCTTAGGGGAACGGAATGGGACTATGCCTTATGGTAGAGAGGTTGAGCTTTGCATCCCTCTCGTTTCCCATTCTCCTTGAACCTAGTGCAGCGTGAATCCGCTTCAGACCTGGCATTTCTACGTAAAGTAGTTCGCTTGGGTCCGACGCTCTGTTAGGAAATGACCAATCAGGAAAACCCTAATTCAGGTCGATCCTAAGTGGGAATGGTCGGAATACTTTCCCTACGTGGCAGACGTGGAAAGCCCTAGATCACAAATCCCGTAACATTCCATGGGAGTGCCGGGCAAAGCTTTATAGACATGCTTTCCGATGGACTGCTAAGGCGTGTCCTAGATGATATTAATGGACACGTTACAGTTGGTATCAGAGCCGACCAACAACGGAATTTTTTTAATGAAATTATAATAAGATAAAGTAAAGTAAATGTTGATGTCCAAACATTTCCTTACCTTCAATGTTGTCTTGCAGAATTAGGAAGCCTGGAACAAGTTCTTGGTATTTCGAGCCATGTTTATGACTCCAATGCATTCTCTGCTTTATAGACAAAGAATTGGGATGATGAACATCCGGGAGCAGATCTATAATCCATCACCTTTGTACATGGAACAAAGATGGATGGGTGCTTTAGGAATCTACTATATAGCCGCCCACCGGTTTTCTTATCTACAGACCAACCTAAAGAGGATCAAGTGGTTGGAAGACCTAAAAGTCGTGAAGCTGTTCATTTTTGTGGAAGCTCACGTAAATTCGACTTTACATATTCGAGGTCAGAGGGTTGAGATGGATTCATATGTGTATGCGGAAGTAACCCGTGTAATCCCTGCCGATAGGATTAAAGTGTTGGGCCACCATAAGAAGTATGGATTCCAATGGAAAGGATATCCTGAACTTCCAATGACTTACCGATTCCTGAAGATCCATGACCCGAAACCTTATTATTATACAGTCCCTGTAGATAAATGTAATACAACGTTGTTCTCCCCAAACGAAATGTAACAATTGGCTTATCATCGCATGAAACGTTGTATTCGAAAGGGCTATGCCCATATAAATACAAATAAAGACTTCTTTTTATGTCTAATTGTGCATAAGAGTTGATAAAAAGTTAAGTAGCTACATTGGTTACATGATAGCGGAATTGAAGATGTAATATAAGTTAACGACGATTATCGTATAATAACGTTAAGAAAACCTTTATTCAGGCACAACCCTAGGTATAGGTTCCTAATTCACCTCCTACATCAAGTATTGCTGTAATCCAGGAGAAGAAGTTCCTTCTCAAGCAAATTAAGCCACTCGAGTTTGACGGGAGAGGTAGATTCGTCCAAGCTGATGCTGAAATTTGGATTGAATCCATGGAGGATTACTTCGAAGCAACCGGTACTGCACCCGCCAATTAGGCTATGCTCACCAAGTTAAAGCTCACCGGCGGAGCTAGACTTTGGTGGAAGCAGTGGTATAGGGACCAAGGGATCGCAGAAGGATCCGTTACCTAGGAGAAGCTGAAGAAAGCCGTGCAGGGAAGATACTTGCCACCTGCATATGGCACTCAGAAGATGAATGAGTTCTACGAGCTAAAATAGCTAGGACTCACTCTTGACGCATACTACTCTAAATTCGTCTCACTTTTAAATTATGCGCCACAGATGGACATGACATAGCAGTTGTCCAAATTTTGTGCGGGTTTAAATCCACCAGTCAATACCCGTCTTGAATCTATGTGTCCATCAGATCTTCAGGACGCACTCATTCGAGCGGTGCCTATAATTCAGGAGGTGCAGTCTAGACCAAGGGGTAACAAAGCTTGGTCTTACAATGACCCGAACAGAGGACTATTCAGACCTCATGTGAAGGGTATTCAAGGTCATAATCAGGGACAAAGAAAGAAAGCAAGGACGAATAATGTCAACAACTTTGTTCCTACTCAAAGTAATGGCCGAAACCTCCGTTGTTTCCACTGCAACGAGCTCGGTCACTTCAAGAGGCAATGTACCAAGCTTGGTGGAGGACATCGCCAAGCGCCTTTCCAGGCCGTCGTCAAGGAGCCGCTACCCGAGGAAGAGGAAGAACCGCCTGCATTGCCAATAGGCAAATGTGCGAAGAAGGAGAAGAAGAAGATCCGACCATGGAAGCAGAATTTGAAAGAGCGACAGTCCATGCCGCTTTACACAAGAAAGGGCCAAATCGCCAGTTCTCGGTGATTCAGACACCGTCGAACTATCAAGGTAAAATTTTCAAGACCTTGATTGATTGTGGTAGTACACATTCCTTTATCTCACCAGCATGTGCAAAAAGATTAGGAATAACCACAGTAGAAGCACCTACCCTGCTTGTGGAATTGGCAAATGGTTGTGAGGTTACTTGTACTAGGCAAATTGCTAAGGTGGAATTCTTTCTGGGAGGAAAGAAGACTTCAATCAAATTCAGAGTCATGAATTCAGGTATTCATGAGTGTCTACTTGGAATGGATTGGCTTAAGCCTAACGACGCTCACATTCACTGTGGAAAGGGTCAAGTTTCCTTTCGAAACTCAGAAAGTGAATTAGTCACAACTCAAGGTGAGGCTGGAGTGCCGAGAATCCAATTGGCCAAAGTATCTCGGATCATAAAAGGAGTCAGAAAAGGATTACTTGTTTACTTCATCAAACTCAACAAATTAGATCAGAAGCAAGAGTCTCATGAAGGACCTTCTTGGCTAAAGGAATACGCGGACGTATTCCCTAAAGATTTGACTGAACTTCCTCCTCAAAGAGAAGTGGATCATGAGATTAGGTTAGTACCTGGAGCTGCACCAATTGCAAAGAGACCTTATAGAATGTCCATACCAGAAGCAATTGAGCTAAAGGAACAACTCAAGCAACTGTTAGATCATGGCTACATCCGGCCTAGCAATTCACCCTGGGGAGCTCCAATACTATTCCAGAAAAAGAAAGATGGGACAATTTGACTATGTATTGATTATCGTGGGTTAAATCAATTAACAGTCAAGAACAAGTACCCTATTCCTAGAATAGATGAGCTTCTTGATCGTCTTCAGGGTGCAAAGATCTTCTCCAAGATTGATCTCAGGTCAGGTTACTATCAGATGAGGATCAAGGAAGAAGATATCCCAAAGACGGCCTTCAATACAAGATATGGGCACTTTGAGTTCCTAGTTATGTCATTCGGGCTTATGAATGCACCTGCCACCTTCAATAGGTTAATGCAGGATATCTTTAGGCCATATCTTGATGATTTTGTGCTTGTCTTCTTCGATGACACTTTAGTCTAATCTAAATAGGAAGAAGATCATGAACCTCAACTTCGGATTGTCCTTGAGATAATGAGGTCACATAATCTGTATCCTAAAATGAAGAAGTGTGCATTCTTCAAGTGTCAGATTGAATATCTGGGATTCATAGTATCAGCAGAAGGAATCTCAGTGGACCCAGAGATGTGCTTGAGTGGCCAATACCAGTATCCATCAAAGAGATACGTAGCTTTCTTGGATTGACAGGATGGTATAGGGTCTTCATAAAAAACTATGCTTTGATTGCAGCACCTCTGACGGACTTACTGAAGAAGCAAACTTCCATTGCATGGTCAAATCCCAAACAAAATAGCTTCGATAGATTGAAGCAAAGTTTGGTATTAGCACCTATTCTAAAACTTCCAGACCTCAACCAAGAGTTCGAGGTAGTAACTAATGCTAGCATTCTTGCCTTGGGGTGTGTACTTATGCAGGAAGGTCATCTAGTAGCATACTCTTCAAGGAAATTGAAGAGTCATGAAAGGAATTATGCTACGCATGATCTAGAATTGCTAGCTATCATCCATGCTCTAAAGCTTTGGAGACACTACCTATTGGGTAACAAGTTTACTCTAGTAACTGATCATAAAAGTCTCAAGTGGATCTTTACCCAAAACGAGCTCAACATGAGGCAACGTCAGTGGATTGAAGTATTGGAGGAATATGACTTTGAGATCAAGTTCCGACCAGGGAAAGAGAATGTAGTTTCCGATGCACTTAGTTGCAAGGCATTCCTAAATTCCCTAATCTTGCAAAATCCATCAATAGCAAGATCTCTAGCTACAAAAGTATCTATGCCAAACAACCCTATACTTGAGTTAACTAGAGAGAAAGCATGCCATGATTTGGCCTACCAAACAATGCTAAAGGAGATCTCTATCAAGGATCAGAATAAAAAGTTGCAGGCTAAGTATCAGGAATTTTCCATTAATAGTGGACTTGTCTATTATAGAACAAGGCTGTGTATACCAGGAAGCTAGTCACTTAAGCAAAAGATATTGTGGGAAGCTCATGATTCTCCTTTTGCAGGACATCCTGGCTATGCTAAGACTCTTAATGAAGTTAGGAAGAGCTACCATTGGGAGAGGCTCAAAGGTGACGTTCTCAAATATGTCACCGAGTGTTTGTCTTGCCAACGTATTAAAGTCGAACATGTCATGATGCCAGGGAAACTGCAACTGCTTGACATCCCCCAAATGAAATGGGAATTCATCAGTATGGATTTTGTTGTAGGTCTACCCCAAGTCCAGGGAGGATACAACTCCATCATGGTTGTGGTTGACATGCTTACTAAGGTTGCACACCTTATTCCAGTAAAGACAAACTGTAAAGCCTCAGACATTGCAAGATTGTTTATCAAGGAGATATTCAAGCTACATGGTTTACCCAAAAGAATCATTAGTGATCGTGATTCTCTCTTCACATCACACTTCTGGAGGGCTATCTTTGAAGCTATTGGGACTCAACTCTGTTTTAGCACCGCTTACCATCTCCAAACGGATGGCCAAACAGAGTGAGTAAATCAAGTCATCAAGGATATACTTAGGGCATACTGCTGTCGTGAGTCGAAGAGGTGGATTCAATACTTGTCTTTGGTTGAATTTTCCTACAATGCTTCTTACCAACAAAGCATTCAGATGACCCCTTTTCAAGCATTATATGGTCATGATTGTAGAAGTCCCCTAAACTTTTCTGATCCAACCTTAAGGGTTGAAGCTTCAAGACAGATGTTGGAAGACATGGATGACCAAATAAAGTCAATAAGACAAGACATAGAAGCGACCAAGGATAGACAGAAAGCATACGCGGATTTGAAGCATCAAGAAAGGGTCTTCGAAGAAGGAGACATGGTCTTCATTCGCGTACGCCCTAAAAAGAGTTCCCTATCCTTAGGAGATTGCAAGAAGCTAAGTCCAAGGTATTGTGGGCCATACAAGATCCTCAAATGCCTAGGACGTAATGCTTATAAACGGCAACTCCCTGAGAACCTAAAAGTTCATAATGTATTCCACATTAGCCTACTGAAAAAGTATGTACCTAATCCTAACCACGTACTTGACAATCAACAAATTGTAATGCCTAGTCAAGGAGTCCTTGAACTAAGGCCTGATAGGATCTTAGATATTAGGGAGAGACAACTAAGATCTAGAACCCTGAGAGAATGCCTCGTCCAATGGAAAAATTATCCCGAAGAGGATGCCACTTGGATAAATGAAGGCACTCTCAACATCAATATCCCCAGTTTTACCTCGAGATGAGGACATCTTGATTCCTCTAAGGAGGAGAGAATGTAACGTTCGCATAAAACATAATTCTTTTTTTAAAGGGATAATATTAAACTTTTTTATTTCCCTCCCCCAGCCGACTCATGTGCTGGAAGGGGAGCGGAATAGCAAGAGGTGGAAGCTCCTCGCTCGGAGCTTGCCGGAGTAGGAGGCCATGCCTCTCGCCACGTCCGGAGGAGGATCCTCCTCCCTTCCCCTATTTAAATTAAAGGAGATGCCTCCATGAAGAGGGTGGACAATCGACGCTGAACGCCGTCCGAATGCCAAAAGGAGGGAGTGAGCCTTCTCCTTCGTGAGGGTGTGATACCCTTTGCAGGACCATCCACCACCCCGCCTTCAATCCCAAGGCCCCATTGCCACACAGAAGCGCCACTAGCCCGTCATCGTCATGGCATCAGTCTCCCTCTCCTGGCCACATACGAAGCTTAGAAGCTTCTAAAGAGAAGCTTCTAAGGGGGCTAGATAAGCCCCCTTTCACCCTTTCACCCCCGGGTTTTTAAATCCTCCTAAGCCCCTTTCACCCCCCTTGTGTTCCCTTCACCCCCTCGTGTTGCCTTTCATCTTTTCCCCCTGGGTTTTAAAACCCCTAAGTCCTTTTCACCCCCGTGTCCACACCTCCCCGTGTCCTAAAATCCCTCCAAGACCCCCTTCCTATACCTTTCACTCCCGTGTCCAAAAATCTCCCAAGGCCCTCTTCTTATGCCTTTTGGAACCACACACACACACCCTTCCCCCCCCCCCCCCCGTGTTTTAAGCCCCCTCATCCCATGGGTGTTGGAACCCCGTAATTTAAACCTTTCTTCGCCCGTATTTAACCCTTAAGCTCCTTTCTTCTGGGCTTGTTATTTCCCCCCCCCCCCCCCCCCCCCGGTGATTTGACCTTTATGGCCTTTGTCATGGGCTTTAAAACCCTCTTTTTTTTCTCCCCCTCCCTCCCCCCCCCCCCCCGTGTGTAAACCCCTATAGGGCCTTTTCCTTGGGCTTTGTAAGCCTTTCCCTCCCAAAAGAACTAAGACCTTAAAGGTCTTATTACCCCCTCCTCGTGGTTAAACCCTTAACTGTTCCTTGCCTTTCCAAAATACCCTTGGGACTTGGGTTTTTTTTCCCTTACTTGAAAAAGAGAAGAAGATTATTGACATGCAAGGGAGCGACGGTGGAATTCCGAAAAGGAGTGTAAAGTTGCTTCCACGTTCGAAGGACTACAATTGCGATGCCTCCTAAGAAAGTCCAAGGAGTAGCTGTGGGAGGGTCATCTCCCGGTATCCATGTGGATTTCTCACCCCAAACCCAGGTTTTCTTTCTTCTTAATTTTATATCGTTGTAATTCAATCATGCAAGATGAATTGTTAGGAATAGGATATATTTTGTCCTAGTTGTTCACAATGAAGGAATTTAGTTTAATGGAACATGCAAAATAAATAAAGCATAAACTTAATTTTTTTTAAAAATAGCTTTATGCATGGAAAATGCAAATCATGAAAGGATTCTTACAATTCATAAACTCTAGGAAATTATCATTACTAACTGCATAACTTAGCAAGGAAAAGTTTGCTTATTTAGCATGAGTTTGTTCACAAAAGGAAAGATTAGTAGGATTTAACCTAACCTCAAATTGATAAAGTATAGGATTGAAAAGGCAATTGACACGTAGATAACAAATCATACGGAAGTAATCTCAAAATTATCTTCTAGAGTTAACCAAATTAAACTTAAAAATACCTATGCTGCGAAATATTCGTTGGGAATGAGTTAAAATTCCAAGAAACGTCTATACCTTAAATATTTGTCCACATTCCCTGAATGTAGGGTTAGTAAATTGTAATCGAAAAGGAACTAGGGTTTGTCCCTGAGATTCTTACAAAAATGAAGCTAGGAAACCCTAGGTCTAACAACTTCAGCTTAAAGAAACTGAAACGGATTATTTCGTGACTCCATTATCGCATAGTACGATGCGGGACTTGTGCAGCAAGTATGGAATCATAAGGTCTTGTGATTGAATCACAAGAAGAAAGGCCAAATTCTCGCAACAAGGATGGCGGATCCTTATGCTAGTTATCTTGCAAGAAGATGTATACTTTCATATCCTTCTGAGTAAGGAAGATTAATTAGAGATTAAAAACCAGAAACTGAAGTATCCAATGAGCTTTAAGATTTCACCAAGTTGGGTTAATATGATACGCCCTAAACCAGAATATATGGGATCTTGCCAAGTTGCAAGACACCCCGAATCGAGTGCTCGATGCATTCGAAAGCAAGGAATCATTCCCTAGCAGTTTGCCAACAACAAAATCGATCAATGGAGATGTTTGTGCTTGCTAGAGATTTTAGAGCACTGTTTGACTTGTTTGACCAATGAATTACAAAATAAATAAATATCTATACTTCAGATTGAAGGCCTGAAGGGAGAGGCAGCTTTAGTTACCCCCGACTGCTTGCCTAACCCTAACCAAGGGGGTTGTTGACCGCACCGGGAACGTGGACCGAATTCGCCGCGAGAGGTCTCTTCGTTGAGTGCTATTTGGAGCAGGAGGACGCTTGGGTGCCAGGGGGGCTCTGGCTATAAATCCCTCGCCTTTCGAGTCCTGCACAAGAGGCTAACGTGACTCGGGATTGGATCTCGAGGCGCGTATACCAGTCTACGGGCGGAAACTTGGAATAGTGATCCCTATGGATTGCTGGATAGCCTTCGGGCAGATTGTGGATAAGCCTACGGGCGGAAATCCTTGTATTTCAAAGATAAACATGATGACCTGTTAATAAAGAACTTGTCTGATATTGTTTTCCTATGTCAAGTGATAAGATTACGTGAAAGAACCAGTGCTTAACGGGTTAATTAAAGAAGTTAGTTGTTACATGTCCAACTAATGTGTTAGATAATTATATAACAAAAACAACCCCAGGAAAGTGCGGAGAATGGGCCATGGGTCCGTCCTACGGTTGGGTGGTCCCGGTTGACCGGAAAATTTTCTCAAATCACGAGGAACAGCGGAATGATCGTCAAAGGACAGAACAACAAAAGCGTTGACCTAGAGACATGTCTTATCCCGATTTATGTTGTTTTAGGGGAACGGAATGGGACTATGCCTTATGGTAGAGAGGCTGAGCTTTGCATCCCTCTCGTTTCTCATTCTCCTTGAACCAAGTGCAGCGTGAATCCGCTTCGGACCTGGAGTTTCTGCGTAAAGTAGTTCACTTGGGTCCGACACTAGTTTTGCTGTTAGGAAATGACCAATCAGGAAAACCCTAATTCAGGTCGATCCTAAGTGGGAACAGTCGGAATACTTCCGTTACATGGCAGAAGCGGAAAGCCCTAGATTGCAAATCCCGTAACATTCCATGGGAGTGCCGAGCAGAGCTTTCTAGACATCCTTTCCGATGGACTACTAAGACGCGTCCTAGATGATACTAGTGGACACGTTACACAAAGAGAGAGAGAGAGAGAGAGAGAGAGAGAGAGAGAGAGAGAGAGAGAGAGAGAGAGAGAGAGAGAGAGAGAGAGGGAGAGGGAGAGGGAGAGGGAGAGGGAGAGGGAGAGGGAGAGAAGACAATAGAGATACTAGTTATGCTTCTGAAGAATGACTCATATTGATCATAAGCTACATATATATAGGTAAGACCTAAGTTAAGAGAAGGTGAGCTATATATAGATTTGCAACAAGATTAGTCATACTTTGGGCATTTCTCTTCATACCAAAGTATAAGGCAATGCTACACAATCTACCTAACTAAGGACTATTATTCTTGGAGTGTGTAACTTTACTTGGAGTGCTAGGTGAACTGCTCACATTTGGCTATCCAAGCCATGGACTTTTTACTACTACATCATATAATCACACACAAAAAAAATTTATTTGCACCTGAGAGCGGAGTTTTGAGCCCGGGATGTGCCTAAAATTTGCCAAAAATTTCGGAATTTAGGGGAAAAATATTTAACATCGAAGCGGCGGTTGGAGCTAGGATGATTTTAAGCACCAGGTAAAAGAAGGCTTTTAAAAGGTGCCCGAGCGACACTTGTGAATTTTTGATAATTTTTCCGACTACCGTGCAAGATGTCAGGAGTTGCTAGTTAGTGCGGGATGTCAAGACGAATGCCCAAGATTTTTCAGAGCTCGAATCGGAGTCCGGACAGGGAAATGGCCACAAATTGGGCAAGATATGAAGAGTGGACATTAAGAGGACCAAAGGGGGCGGTGCCCTTTGGGAGCCTTGACCCCCCCCCTAAAATTTTATGAAGAAGAATATGAAGAAAACGTGGAGATATGGCGACGTGCAGCAGCGCCGAAAAATGAGCTCCCCTTCATGGACATCAATTTGAAGGCTGAAAGCAAGCTATAGAACCAACAATGGGGGCCATCTTCTCCCTCTTTGCTGATCTTATCACCACCCTTCACACAAGGAATGGCTGTGTGGATGAAGAGAACAGATTCTAATATTTCTCTCTCCTCCCTCTCTCTCTTCTCTATGGGTTGTTCATGTGTACCATCTTGATGGAGGAACCGGGGAAGGAGAATGAAGAAAATGGTGATGGAGATTGATGGAGATGCTAAAGATTGATGAGCAGCATTGGATTACGAGCAATGGAGGCTCTGTTTTGCTGGTTATGCAGTCATTCAAGGCGTCTCGGGTTACGTAAAAACACGGTATGACCATTTTTATGAAGTAAATGAAGGATTTTTTATAATTTATGATGATAAATATGTTCTTATTGGATTAAAATTTGTTTGTGTGATGTTTGCATTATGATTAATTACTGTTTATCAAAAAATTTTGGTTTTGCAATGATTTACATGCTTTATTTAATTCCCGTAATCCCGAAATGCTATCCTTTCATCGCTGCAACTATCCTTTCATCGCTGCAACAGGTTAGTAAATATGTTTCCATGGGGGAAATATGGAAGATAGATTGAATGTTAGTATGCTGAAGTGATTGGAATAAGAAAAACCAAAAAATAGCATATTTTATTGCCAAATAAATCAAGAAAATAAAAAAATGGGAAAAATAGAAATATGTCTTGGAAAAATAAGGAAAAATATAATGATTGTTTGTGGATGTCTGGTAGTGGCAAAGCATGAGGTTTAGCCTCAGTTTTCCCTATCTCTTTGTCAAAGTTTGTGATTTATTGCTTTCTTTACATCAAAACATGACAAAATGAACTTCTACACCTATGCAACGAAAGCAATACCTAAACGTAGGGGGTTGGGAGGTTTGAATGGTGTGATTTGCGTGCTGATTGTTACTGATTTTATGATGCACATCATGTCATTGAGTTCGTGGTATGTTAATTAAGAGGATAGTAGCACGAGTATTATCTTGGTGCTATCCTTTCATCGCTGCAACAGGTTAGTAAATGCATTTGGAAAGCCTGATTGTGCACCACGTGTTTCTGATTTAAAATGATGTTTGAGCACTTTAGAATCACTCATTTTTCATGTGTATGAAACCCTGGTATCAGAATAAAAAACATGGATGCATAGCACCTATTTTAATGACAATGACCCATGTTGAGTGTGGAAAGGTATCCTAAGCCGTAGGATAGACGTTCGGTTCTTGTGGGATTATTTGGTAAGGAAACATGGTATATCTCTTGGATTACTTCCGAAATGAAGAGTGGATTTTTTTTGTTTGTTTTATATGTTGAGTAACACATCAAGGGGCTAATCCCTGCAATGTAGGAGAGCTGCAGTGGGGCCGCGGTGATTCTACCGAGAGGTTGTCTCCCATGTATGTGATTATCGTGGTATTTATTGCCAATGTGTATGGGTTCTTCCTCTGTGGAGTTTATAAAAAGGGAAACATTGGACTACAAAACTATAAAACTATAAACGCATAGATTAGGCTTTAGGACAGTTCGTCCTTTAGCAGCATATTGATGCTATTGGTCCGCCAGGCTGTGAGGGTGTGTTTGTATGTTATGAGCATGAGGTATGGCTAGTGCCATAGCTAGTGCCGGCCCATTTTAGGTCCTATCAATGGTGCGTCTGCCAGGAGCTGCCAACAAGTGGTGGTTCTCGAATCTAGGGTTTGTAGGGACCAAAAAAGTTGGTTTATGTCCTCTGACAAGAACCGTCAAGCCGAAATACAAAAAGCAGAATGTATTGAGAGGGCAAGACAGCGGTTGGAGATTGTAAGTCACTATTCTCCTCAAAGGATTAGCCTGATACGCATAAGAGGCAATGGTCTTAGTAACCCAACTGCTGCACATAGTCCTTTAGGTGCAAGAGGAAGCGTAAGTTCTTCCCCTCTTCCACCAAGTCAACCCACTTCAAGTGGGGGTGTGATTCCATGAGTTCAAACTCCTATTGTCAATCCGATTGTTGCCATGGCACAACCCATTGCAATTTCTACAAGGACACTGGATCTACCAGCTTTAGGAGTTCCTTTGCCCATTTTTAATGGGTTAGCTGAAGAAGATGCGGAGTTTCACATATGTGAATTTCAAATATTCATGTTTAATTATCGAATCCAAGATGAGGGACATCTTATGATGTTCTTTAACATGATGTTAAAAGGAAGGGCTGTAGTATGGTATCATAGCATAGAGACTAGAACCATCACCACAATCGACCAATTTTATGGAGCTTTCCGAGGAGAATATGCCCTTGAAAGAGGTGGCCAATACTGGTTGCATATTTTGAATGTAACACGCCAAGAGCCCCATGAGAATGTGAAAGCCTATGCCAAGAAGCTTAAGGAAGTGTTTCGTAAGTTACAAACTTACATTCCCATTCCGCCGGCTACCCAATTGCAATACTTCTTGCATGGATTGGACTTCAATATTTAGGTGCAATTGAGCAGTGTGGCTTTGGCTGATATAGACATCGCCATCGCGCGGGCAGAAGGAGTAGAGTCACGATTACAAATGGCCTACTCCTCTCGAATAAATCTTAATGTGGGTTTAGTAACTGGAGGAAATTTACCATTGACGAATGGAAGTCAAGGGATGCCTATGAATAACCCTAATGGGAGAGGAAGCATGGTTCAAAATGTACCTTTGTTGCCAGCTTCTCCCAGTGTGACTATGCCTATGCCTAGTCAGTTGGCTCCACCAAGAGTTGGAGGCCAAGTTGCAAACCCTAATGTTGTTCCTATGAGTCAACAACCAATGCCCAATCAAAATTTTAGGCCCATGGAACGACGAATAGACGATCAAGGCTATGAGTCGAGTGCATCTAATGTCCTTGGGGAAGTTAAGGATATGATGAAACATCACACTGACATGATTTTAGAACAATATCGGCAAATAGCTGTTGACGTCAATTTCCTGAAGAAGCAGCAAAATCTGATAGGGAGTCGACGCCCTGAAGAGGGTGGTCCCTCAAGATTCAATTGTAAGTGGTGTGGCGGACAACATTTCCCTAGAAACTGTCCAAATGTTAAATGTGATATTTGTGGGAAGTCAGGCCACTTAGCCACTACCTGTTGGAGTAAGATTAGTTCCCTCCAACAAGGGAGTAAACAGCCAGGTCCAGTTAATCATAGAGCGCAAGGTGATAACCTCCAATAAAATGATGGACCAAGACAAATACTGCAAAAGGGAAAGACTACTATAGAAGAGTTTCCACAAGGCAATGGAGTTAGCCTTATCGAGACTATACGTGTCAATGGGGCTGAAACCTCTAACCTACAAGCCGTGACAAGAGGCCAAAAGGCTAAAGAGGTTGACAAAGATAATGCAAAACCTATTGAGGAAAACCCTAAGCAAGGGGATAAGGGGACGCAAGTCCAGAATACTAGCGTGGAAGGTGGACCTCTAAGGTCGGTTGACAAAAGAATTGATCCTAAGAAGGATGTGGAAGTTTCAAGAAAGAAGGCAAGAGCTAAAAAAGAAGCACCAAAGCCAGTCCCGAGACCAAAAGAAAGGATGGTTTGGCAAGAAAAGAGAGCTTTGGCTACCTATCATGATTTTGATTTAGCAAGTTCCCTTTGCAAAGTCAAACTAGACATAAACCTTTTACAGTTGATTAAGTTATCTCCAAGAGTATGCAAGGAATTCAAGAAGATCCTATGTATTGGGTATATTGTAGAACCTTTGGACATAGCACGAGTAGGGGAAGCTTGGTTTGATCATGCTAAAAAGAATTGCCCTAGGGTTCCAGCATACATGGATGGAATATTAGTAGAGCTTGCTATCGTAGACACTGGGTCCTCCGTCAATATCATGAGTTCAGAGTTGATGGAGAGGTTGGATCTAGGCATCCAAAAAGATAGATCCACCCTTATTAAAATGGCTAATGGTAGTCTAAGGCAACTAGAAGGTTGCGTTACTAAAGTCCATGTTACAGTTGCAAATGTAGAATGCTTCTTGGACTTTAGGGTAATAAGATTTGCAGGACGTCCTAGCTATCGAGTCTTGCTAGGTAGGCCTTGGATCGAGTGGTTCTAGGTAGAGGTGCTAATCGAGTAATAGTCGATGCTTACCTTGAGTCTCCTCAGAGTGAGAGAGCTCCTTTATCCTCTACTGAATTAGAAACAGTAGATGATCCATCTGGTAGTGAGATATCATCTAGCGATGAATCTAAAGAAGGGTCCACTACAGAGGATATTTATCAAATAACTCTAAATGAGCTGATAGAGCTGCAAGAGAGGATAAGAGACGCGGATTTGATTGAGTTGGACCTTGGCACGCCGAATGATCCGCAGCCAATTAAATTAGATTCCATGCTTAGTTCAGCAAAAAGGGAGGACTATGTGTCCTTGATTCAAGAAGTTCCTGACATCTTTGCTTGGAGTTATGACGAGCTGAGAGGCATTCCTCCTAGCCTGGCTATTCATACTATTCCTGTAAAGAAGGCAATCGTCCTCTGCGTCAAAAGGTAAGGTGTATGCCTTTTGAATTGAGGGATGGGCTATTTGAGGAGTTACAGAAGTTAAGGAAAGCTGGTCTAATCTTCCCTGTATAGCACCTAAAATTGTGTTCACCAGTTGTCATTAGGAAGAAAAAAAACAACTAGATCCAACTATGTGTAGATTTTAGAGAGTTGAATAAGCAAACGATTAAGGATTACTACCCGTTGCCATTTATTGACTAGATTCTAGATTAATTAGCGGGTAGGGAAGTATATTCGTTTATGGATTGCTTTGGGGTTACAACCATATGGCAATTGCACAAGAGGACAAGTTGAAAAAACTTTCATTATTGTCTTTGGCACGTTTGCGTACCATGTGATGGCCTTTGGATTGTGCAATGCACCTGGATCATGGCAATGAACAACAGACAAGACCTTTGGTGACATCTCCCTAAATGAGTTGAAAGTATTTATCGATGACTTGGGTGCAGCCATTGTAAGGGAAAGGATGTTGATTATTTTAAGAAAGTGCTTTGAGCACTGCAGACAATTTTGTATCGCTCTTAACCCACGGAAGTGTGTCTTTGAAGTGCCTTATGGGCTATTTCTAGGCCATGTGGTTAGTTCAGTAAGGATAGCAACTGACCCTGAAAAGATCAAGGTTATAGTCGCTATGAGTCCACCATGCACTCCGAAAGAGGTGCATAGCTTTCTGTCATCGATAGGATACTATCGGAGATTTATAAATGCCTTGGCAGAAAGGATGTTGCCATTAATGAACTTATTATCCTTTAGCTGTCTATTTGTATGGAGCGACCCTTGTAAGGTAGCTTTCGAGGATGTGAAACAGGAGCTAGTAAAAGCATCAGTTTTAAAAGCACCTAAAAGAGGCGAGGTATTTTATATATTTTCAGTAGCCACCATGCATAGTATCAGCTGTTGTTTAGCCCAAATTTGGGAGGAAAAGTGGTATCATCCGATAGCTTTTGATAGTCGAAAATTGGACATATAAAAAATTAACTATACTTACATGGAGAAGTTGTGTCTTCTAATGGTCTTTGCGACTAAAAAATTCAGGCACTACATCCTTTATGAGAATGTAGTTTTCTATACGAAGGCAGAAGGGCTTAGATTGCTTATGAACAAGCTACAATCGCTTGATCGTCTGGCAAAGTGGTTAATCACTTTGTAGGATTTCGATTATGAGATTAAGAGTAAGCCATCGAGGTTGTAGGGTATTGTGGAATGCCTTGTGGATTTCGGGGAGCCGAAAGAGACTTTGGCTGAAGGAAGTGATATTGAAGAAATGTTTAAAATTGATACAGCTTCTATTCCATCTTGGTATGCTGCTATCACACATTATCTATCAACAGGAGAGACTGGAGCTGGTTTATCAAAATTTTAAAAGAGGAAAATCGGACAACAGGCTTTGAAGTTTTCCTTAATCATAGGAACACTATATCGGGAAGGTGTTGATGATATCTATCGCTGATGTGTGATGCATGACAAGGTTCCTTTCATCTTGGAGGAGTGCTATGACTCTGCATGTGGAGGGCACTTCGCTGGATGGTTGACGGCATAGAAAGCTTTAAGAGCTGGATATTGGTGGCCATCCATCTTCCAAGATTCCTTTGAGAATGTTAAGAGATGTGATACTTGTCAAAGACATGACAGCAAAGAGAATAGGAAACACCCACTTACGCCTATTATGGCTATCCTTCCATTTGAGAAGTGGAGCATTGATTTTGTGGGTCCTATTATCCCATCGTCTACTACCCAGAAGAGGTACATTATAGTAGCAATTGATTATTTTACAAAATGGTCAGAAGTGCGGGTGACGAGGTAGGACAATGCAAAAGAGACTGCAAGTTTTGTTTTAGAGAAGATTATCTTCCGTTTCGGTCCACTGAAGGAACTAGTGTCGGACCGTGGAACCCATTTTTTGAATAAGGTGATTAAAAGCCTGACTGAAGCTTGGCAAATCAAGCACAATAAAACGACCGCTTATAATCCGCAAGCAAATGGACAAGTTGAAAGTACCAATAAGCAGCTTGTGGGTATTTTATCTAAAATAGTCTCTGAGAAGTAATGAGATAGGGACAGGAAGTTGTATGTGGCAATATGGTCGTACAATACAACGTTCAAGCGAGCTACTGGCCATACTCCATTTAAATTAGTTTATGGGGAAGAGTGTGTGTTACCCCTCGAAATTGAGTTGCTAACCATACGGTTTGCAATTAACCACTCGTTGGGAGATGAGGATTCACTCTTTGAACGGTTCACAACCATAGCCCAGCTAGATGAATTGAAATTGTAGAGCTTATTACACCAGGAGGTGGCTAAACATCAGATGAAGCAGTTGCACGACCTTAGAGCAAAGAAGTATACCTTTAAAAAAGGGCAATTAGTTATGTACTACGATGTGCGTAGGGAGCTGTTTCCAAGGAAGCTGGAACCTAGATGGGATGGCCCCTACAAGATTGTCAGGATAGGGAAAAATAGGTCTACAACTCTACTAGCTGATTTGCAGGAAGTGGAATTTAAAAATAAGGTTAATCTTAATAATATTAAACCTTATTATTTCTAAGTATGCTAATACGGAAATGCATTGCAGGTCCATACTGGGGCTGATTTGAGACCTACAAAAGAGCTTAAAGTTGATTGATGGGGCGGTTAATTCCTTATTTGGAGCACCCATATCTGGAGCAGAGATACCATCAGGGGAAACTCATCTGGTGGAGCAAAGGATACAAAGTGATTGAGCAAGAAGACAAAACCTTTGTGTGAGAGATCAAAGTCTTTTTCCATCACTGCTTACGAGTGTTGACAAGTATCCCTGTTGAGTTCAATGAAGAAGGTGGGATGGAGCCATCAGTTCATCCTCTAAACATGCTAAATTTTGACTATCATAATTATGAATAGAGGAGTTCGTGATGGCAAGTTGTGTAAACCCATTATGGACGTACACATTATATTTTGATGGAGTGTCCAGAGGCCCTAATAAAAAAGGGAGTATCGGAGTAGTAATCCAAGATCCTCCACGCAGAGTTACGATGAAGTTAGCTGCTTATCTCAGGGTAGGATTCACTAACAATATGGCGGAGTATAAAGCCTTGATTATGGGACTAGATATTGCCAAACAAGGTGGTATTCAGTGGTTGTTAGTAAAAGGGGATTCCCAGTTGATCCTGAATGAGCTAGATGGGACTTACATAGTGCGGAATCCCATCCTTTGTATGTATCATCAAACTACGATGACCCTACTTGAGGAGTTTGATAGAGTGTCTTTTCAACTGATTCCAAGTTACTATAAATCAGTTTGCGGTTTCACTAGCAAATCTTGCTTATGAAGAAAACCTTTTCTTCAACTGTGGTCTTAGTTTGGATATTGCTATCAGTAATGAGACAAGACTCGGTTGCTTGTGGGGAATGTTATCAGAGCATGCAATATATGGCAGGAGATGGTTGATATGGGTGATGCAAAGAGTAGCTGAGACCAATCTACCGTTGTTATCTTGGACCCATAGGCTGATTAGACAACATGAAATGCGTACACCCCTTGCTATATGCATTTAGTTTAGGGCTACGAGTCCTATTTTTCCTTCTTGGAAAGGAGTATATTATTGTATATCTGTACTATTTCGGGGAGGGATGTGTAGGTGCTATTCTGTTTTATCTCGTTAGGCCAAGAGGGCCAGTTTTGTGAGGTTTTAAATGTTTTGTTAGGCCAAGAGGGCCGATCAGTTTTTGTAGTGAAATGCTTTATTTCATTAGGCTAAGAGAGCCAGTTGTCTGTTTAGTACAGGTGCGGTTAATGGTTTCTTATTTTAGTTCTCTGCTAGACAGGTTCGAAGGAGAGCTTGGAAGGAGCCTTTGTTGCACGGAAGCTTCTCGTGGCCCTATCCAAGTAATATCTCTCCTTTACGAGTACTGTGTTTTTATGCTATATGTGTCTGTGTACTTGTAGGGGATTTTCTTTTCTTGTTGGGGACCGGCGTCCAAGGCATGAAGTCCCAGGTTTAGGTTAGGTATGTCTAAGGGAGGTGTGAGTAGCCATTGCCTCCTGTAAAGTCATTTCCAGGCATCGAAAGACCTGTTTTAGAAAGTAGTCCTAGTGAACCTGCTAGGCAACCGTTCTAAGAGTTCTTGTTAGTTGTGAGGCAGTTAGAGAAGCCTGTCGAAGGAAATGATAATGCTAGAGAGGAAAAAAACCCTGAATATCTTAAAGAAAATAAATATATACAAAGGTGTGTAAAAAGGGGTTCTAAACCCTATAAAAATAGAAAAGAAAAGAAAGAAAAATTTATAAGCAGTTGATCATCGCCTTGCGAAGGCCTGGTAGGTTCCTGGGGACGAGTCAGACACCCGAGGTCGATGCCTTGTCTTCTAGGGGTGGCGTCTTGCTGGAAAAGAAGAAAGTAAGGAAGGTTGGAGCGAAAATAAAAGTGAGAGTGAGAAAAGGATTAAGTGTCACCTTGCGAGTGCTTGGTAGGTTCTTGGGTACCGAGACAGGACCTAAGGCCGATGCCCTGTTCTCCTTGGGTCACTATGCTCAGCTCCCTCCTTTTTACATACCCAAGTATGGAAAAATAAAAACCTAACAAAAGAAATGTGCTAAAGGAAAATACTTCTTGACTAGGCTATAGGAGTCCTCGCCTAGTAGGAGCTCCTGGTTGTGTTGTCCTTAGTTAGGTAGGTAGTTCAGACCACCACTTAGGGCGACCTCTTTGATAGTTCTTTTTAGTTTGGCTGTGTTGGAGCAGTCGGTTAGTGACTAGCTTCGGACCTTCTATCAGATTATGCTAGGCCTACTCCTTGTGGATATCATGCCTTGGTTTTGTCAGGGGGTAGGGTGAGCTTTGTACTGTGTTTAATATGTATCTATTTTGTATCAGCTGGCTGCCAAAAAATCTGGAATTTAAGAGAAAAATATTTAACATCGAAGGCGGCGGTTGCAGCTAGGACTATTTTAAGCACCAAGTAAAAGACGGCTTTTAAAAGGCACTCGAGCGACACTTGTGGATTTTTGATAATTTTTAGGACTGCCATGCGGGATGTCTGGAGTTTCCAGTTAGTGTGGGATGTCAAGATGGATGCCTAGGATTTTTCAGAGCTCGAATCGGAGTCCGGACGGGGAAATGGCCACAAATTGGGCAAGATATGAAGAGGTGGACATTAAGAGGACCAAAAGGGGGGGTGCCCTTTGGGAGCCTTAACCCCTCCCCCCCCCCCCCCTAAAATTTTATGAAGAAGAAGATGAAGAAAATGTGGAGATATGACGACGTGCAGCAACACCGAAAAATGCGCTCCCCTCCATGGACATCAATTTGCAGGCTGAAAGCAAGCTATAGAACCGACAATGGGGGCCATCTTCTCCCTCTTTGTTGAGCTTATCGCCACCCTTCACGCAAGGAATGGCTATGCAGATGAAGAGAATAGATTCTAGTCTTTCTCTCTCCTCCCTCTCTCTCTTCTCTATGGGCTGTTCATGTGTACCATCTTGATGGAGGAACCGGGGAAGGAGAATGAAGAAAATGGTGATGGAGATTGATGGAGGTGCTGAAGATTGATGAGCAGCATTGGATTGAGAGCAATGGAGGCTCCGTTCGCTGGTTATGCAGTCATTCAAGGCGTCTCGGATTGACCATTTTTATGAAAAAAATGAAGGATTTTTTATAGTTTATGATGATAATTATGTTCTTATTGGATGAAAATTTATTTGTGTGCTATTTGAATTATGATTAATAATGGTTTATTAGAAAATTTTGGTTTTTCAATGATTTACATGCTTTTCTTAATTTTCGTAAGCCCGAAATGCGCTTTTTAAGTGGCAAAATGATAGTTTTTCTGTTTCGGGTGGGGGAAATATGTTCCCATGGGTGAAATATGGAAGATAAATTGAATGTTAGTATGCTGAAGTGATTAGAATAATAAAAACAAAAAAATAGCATATTTTATTACCCAATAAATCAAGAAAATGAGAAAAATAAGGAAAAAAATAGAAATATGTCTTGAAAAAATAAGGAAAAATATCATGATTGTTTGTGGATGTGTGATAGTGGCGAAGCATGAGGTTTAGCCTCAGTTTTCCCTATCTCTTTGTCAAAGTTTGTGATTTATTGCTTTCTATACATCAAAACATGACAAAATGAACCTCTACACCTATGCAACGAAAGCAATACCTAAACGTAGGGGGTTGGAAGGTTTGAATGGTGTGATTTGCGTATTGATTGTTGTTGATTTTATTATGCACATCATGTCATAGAGTTCATGGTATGTTAATTAAGAGGATAGTAGCACGAGTGTTATCTCGGTGCTATCCTTTCATCGCTGCAACGGGTTGGTAAATGCATTTGGAAAGCTTGATTGTGCACCACGTGTTTTTGATTTAAAATGATGTTTGAGCACTTTAGAATCATTCACTTTGCATGTGCATGAAACCATGGTATCAGAATAAAAAACCTGGATGCATAGCACCTATTTTAATGACAATGACCCACGTTGAGTGTGGAAAGGTATTCTAAGCCGTAGGATAGACGTTCGGTTCTTGTGGGATTATTTGGTAAAGAAACATGGTATATCTCTTGGATTACTTTCGAAATGAAGAGTGGAGTTTGTTCGTTTGTTTTATATGTTGAGCAGCGCATCAAGGGGCTAATCCCTGCAATGTAGGAGAGCTGCAGTGGGGCCGCGGTGATTCTACCGAGAGGTTGCCTCCCATGTATGTGATTATCGTGGTATTTATTGCCAATGTGTATGGATGCTCCCTCTGTGGAGTTTATAGAAAGGGAAACGTTGGACTACAAAACTATAAAAATATAAACACATAGATTAGGCTTTAGGACAGTTCGTCCTTTAGCAGCACATTGACGCTCCTGGTTCGCCAGGCCGTGAGGGTGTGTTTGTTTGTTATGAGCATGAGGTCCGCCTAGTGCCATAGCCAGTGTCGGACCATTTCAGGTCCCATCAGCACCAACCATTTACCTCATAAAATACTATGTTATGAATAATGATTAGCTTTTTCTAAGAAGATTGTAAGACATGTAACATTTCGATTCCAAGAGCCCATAAATATACATTCTTGCCTTTGGATCAAGTGACTTTTTACTTTTAGTATATGAATGTGACACATGTATTTGAACACTTTCAAGTACAAAACATCAAGTTTCACTCCATAGTATACGTTTCCCAGTGGTGTCAATTTATGTACCATGCCTAAAGGTATCCTATTCAATAAAAATAAAATATAGTTTGAATTGCTTCTATGCAAGAACAACATGTATGTGCTTTTTATTCAATAATGCATGAGTAGCTTTGACAATGCTCTAACTTTTCCATTTTACTACACCATTTTTGTTAAGTGTAAATGCCTATCTTTTTCTACCATATTGTTAAAAGTAAGAAGTAAACTCCTTCAATATATATTCTCCCCTTGATTGGAATATATGGTCATAATAACTTGACTTGTTTCCTATCCAAATTGGCTCTAAACACCTTAAGCTTTTCAAATACTTCAAAATTTTCCCTCAAGAAGTAACCCAAATTTCATGTAAAATACAATCAATGAAAAAAATATAGTAGTGCTAGATTATGATGTTCTCCAAATGTCTAAATGCATAAGCTAAAATATTCTACAAGCTCCCTTCCCTTCATGTAGAAACAGTTTACATGTTTACTTAGAAATTTGCCAAGTATCATATACAAACAAAGATGCTGTGGCCTTACACTTTTAAATACTTATCACAACACCTCAAATGGAAAATATTTGCAAATATCCTCAAAAACTCGTACATCTAATCCATTTACACATCTATTGGGGGTAAAGGCACATATGCCTAGCCACCCATGTATTAGTTACACTAACAGTACTTGCACCGTGTATTAGTTACCTGCACACTTGTACATTGTAGGTGGCAAATGCCCATCATTGTCACTTTATTCTTTATTTTTTCAGTGACATTTGAATGAATGGAAGGCCCGTCACACGTTGTAAGTATTGGAGTTTTCACATCTTATGGCTCTCTCTCTCGCTCTTTCTCTTTCCACCATAACTCATGCTTTCACTCCATGCTTCCACTTTAGGTCTCACTCTTGCAACTGGTATCAAAGCCATCACATCGGCAGCTCAATCTGATCTTAATTGAGCTTATGGAGAATACATATAGTTCATAGATGTCATTGTCAACAATAACCTCACAATTTGAGGTTTATATTGATCATCCATTTCTCCAACACTGCTTACGACCTCTTTAGCCTTGATCTAGGACCTTATTAGAAGTCATTCATCATTTTTTTGAGCCCTACTGTAGGTAGCAAAGGTAATAGCAATATCATGTTACTTTTTGCCTATTTTCAAGCTGATTGGGAAACCAATACTTCTCTAGTATCCCCTTCCCATTGGTAGCATTGATCCTTGGTATTGCTTTAGCACTTGCCATTAAGTTTGAGATCATATCTTAGCTCCATCGATTGGGAATAATAGTCGACAAGCTATGAGAAATAGGACAGGCCCTTGCCCTCATGCTTCATGCTCATTGGTGATGGTCATATGATGCCTATTCATGCCTATTGGATGCGTGATCATCTAGGAATTCTATGCCAATGTATTGGAATGCTATGGGATTGATTTGAGCACTCATTTTTAGAGAGGTGTTTTATTGTTGTAATAAGAAAGGATTAATGCTTTTTTATTAGGGACTATGCCCTATAGGCAAAGAGCTTGAGCGATGCATCCCTCTCGTTTTCCATTCTCTTTGAACCAAGTGCGGCATGGTATGCCTATATGCTATTGGATGCTTCTTGAGTACTTCGCATGGTACCTTGAGGTATACCATTGATATTACATGTGTAGTTATGCTCTTTTCATGCTCGTGAGCTGATATTTGGAGCTTTGCCTCTTGACATTACTTGTCATTGATTGTTATATATGGTCATCTGATGCTACAATAAGAATTTTGCAAGTTACTTGTGTCCGATGCTCCCAAATATATGCTACTTGGATCTTGAATGCATGGATGTCTTCCACATGATGTTTTGATCTTTATTTGCTCATCTAGCATTTGACTTTTGTTTCAATGAGAAGCTGCTAGTTGACACTTGGATGTTACATTGAGCATCTGATTATGTAGTGAGCTTAATGATCTTACAGTGAGACACTTAGACTTGGTGATATATACTTGCTATCATCACACTTTATATACATAGTTGATGCTTAGTGGACTAATCTGACATTTCTTTTAGATGAGCATCTATTTCTCTCTTGATGTTGTCAAAGGTGTATGCATCTTGGTTGGCTATGTATTGAGCTTCTATTACATTGCTTAGTATGTTGTTATGCCTTCGATTGGTCTCTTCTACCACCCATGAGACCTGTTCTATGCATGGTTATGTCTATGGGATGTATCTAAATCATACACATTGATCCTTTGGCAAGTCTTAGTGTTAGTTGCATATTCTCTTACTATTAGTTGAAGCTATGTCCTAGTACTTGCAATTTCCTAGTGTTAATTGCATATTCTCTTACTACTAGTTGGAGTTATTTCCTAGTACTTGCAATTTGTCTTGTATTAGTGATTGCCCCCCTTCTTTAGCATTAATTTCTTACTGGTGTACTTCATTTCCAACATGCTATAATTGAGTTTCCCTACATGGTTTATGCAACCAGTCATCACAGTTTGATAGTCTTTTGCATTGATTTTGTGGATATCTTATTACTTGATTAGTATCCCTTGTTTTCAACTTGATCCAGCAGAGGATTTAGGACTAATTTGTAGGTTACTACATTAGGCTAGTTTTCCTCTTTTATGCATTTACTTACTCTTGGCATGGCTACTAATTCCAATGATAGTGTTATCTTTAATATTGAGCCCACTTAAATGAGTTTCATTCTATTCTCAGCCATTTGTCTTCTTAGGGGATTGAATTAAAGCCAGGTAATCTTTCCCCTTTGTTTCTCTTAGTTACATTGCTTGAATCATGGGATATATTTCATACTAATATGTGTGTAAACATGTCTACTAATGGGATGAAGTTATAGGATGTAGAGGGTGCACTCTTGAATGAAGAGGTTAACAAAAAGAATGCTAATGCTTCTTGCCCCTCTCATGCTTTGATAGTTAGAGGAAATAGTGGTATGAGTAGTAATGATGACCACCATGGGAGAGACTCTCAGTAGTCTCGTTCTCAGTCACATAAACAATCTCTCAATAAGTCAGCCTGTGGTCATAATTCCTCATTCATTTGTCATTATTGGAAAAAGCATGACATATTCAGCCATAGTACCATAAAATGTGTAAGGACAAGTGCAAGGAAAATGGCAACGGTAAAGTATAGGACAAAAATGATGATCATAGCATTCTTCCTAGCTAGTCTAGCATTAAGATTGAAAAGATTAATATCATGCAATTTGATTATGATGATGATTTCATACTTGTAGCTTCTTCTCTTGATACTTCATAGCTGATTGATGCTTTGTTAGGGTATACTCAGCCACAATATTTTTGCGCTAAGGTAGTTACTATTGCCATATACTTGATAAACTGGTATCCATATAGTACTACTCTTGACTATCAGGTTGTAGAGGAGATATGGTCTGAAAAACCTCCTCATATGCTCATTTTTGTATCTTTGGTTATGAGGGTTTCTACCATATCTCCAAGGACAAGTGCAATAAGTTGTTGGATCCTAAGTCTCAAAAATGCATATTTTTTTGTTCTGGAAATGCAAGTGAGATGGGCTATCATATATGGAATTTGTCCTAGGGAATTCACCTATAAAAAATTATCTACATAATGTGCATTCAAAAGATATTAAGAAATACTTCTTCTTTACATGCTATAAGGCCTTAGAATGACCTCTTTTACTTTACTAAACTTATGGGTCTTTTCAAATTATATTTAGAAACCCCCTTTGGTAAATATAATCCTATAAATTTTACTAAATATAATACCCTTTCTTTTGTAAATTTTCAAATACATAAGTAGCATGACCATGTCATTGAGATATGTAGAATATTTTAGAAGAAGCCTCCTACTACTTACAACCAACTAGACAAACTCTGCAATAGCAGCTCAGGTAAGTTACTAATGAATACATGTGTGCATCATGTGGGTTCAAAAAAAGATATTTTTAAAATATCATCCTTATATAATTTTTTACATATAGAAGGGTGATGTAATATAAAGGGGTTATTTATAGATTGAATGGAAAAGGGTTATGCTTTATTTAGAAAAAATTCATAAATAAGGATATTTATAAACAGGCCTTGAACACAAGTGATGTAGATGATATACATATAGTAACTTTCTCGAGAGTAGCAGATGCTCTAGTGGCCCAGGTCACTAATATGCTCAATAGGACGCATATGCCCTATAGCCCATTTAGAGGAATTCCACTAGAGATAGATAATAACTTGTGTCGTTTGAGCCCTTTATGGATCATGTTATGGTGACATATGGTGGTGAGCCTCTTACTTATGATGAGTCTATGGGAAAAGATGATAGTTACTCTTGGGAGAGGGCCATGCAGCTAGAGTATGACTCTGTGTAAAAGAATCATATGTGGGATATGATTCATTTACCTAGTGAAAATCATGCTTTTCCATGCAAGTGGGTATATAAGCTAAAAAGCATCCCTAGATGCCCCAAGCCAACATATAAAGCTAGATTGGTTGCTAAGGGTTTCAAGAAGGAGCATGGTGTGGACTTTAATAAAGTCTTTTTTCTTGTCATAAAGCTTGACTATCCTATGCTTGGTACTGGTTTTAGTTCTTAGCTTGACTTAGATCCTTATCAGGTGGATGTCAAGACGACTTTTCTTCATGGGAGATTGCACAATGAGATTTACATGGAGTAGCCTAAGGGATTTGCAAACGCTAGTAGAACCAAGGAATACCTTGTGTGAAGATTGAGAAAGAGCCTCTATGGACCTTAACAAGGTATATAAGAAATGGTACCACAAATTTGATGCTTTTATGCATTCATAGGGATATTTCCGTAGTGATATGGATCATATACAAAAAAAAGGCTCTTATGATAGCCTTATGATTTTAATCTTGTATGTGGATAATATGTTGATTATATTGTGAGTGGTCATGATGAGGAGCTGGATGCCTTGAAAGGTCATCTCAAGAAAAGCTTTGAGGATAAAGGATACGGGCTCGATATGGGATAGGCCTCACATATTCTTAGGATACACATTATGCATGATTGCTCTAAGGGACTCCTTTACTTGTCAAAGAGGGAGTAGATTCAAAAGGTCCTTGAGAGATTTCATGTAGAGGATATTAAGCCTATTGGGTTTGACCAATATTCTCATATGAAGGTTAGTTAAGCCAATTGTCCACATTTTGATGAGCAGAAGGCCCAGATGTCCAAGGTCCCTTATGCATCCACAGTGGGTAGTTTGATGTATGTCATGGTAGCCACTCACCCTGACATAGCATTTGCAATGGGTATTGTGGCAAGCTATATGGCTACACTTGGTAGATGGCATTGGGATGTCATCAAGGGTATCATGAGGTACCTAAAGGATACAACTCCTATGTGCATCTATTATAGTGGCCAAGATATGGGAGTCATGAGATACACTTATTCTAATTATGTAGGACATATGAACATTATGAACTCCACCTTTGGCTATGTCTTCATCTTTGCTAGAGGTACTATTTCTTGGATGTCCAGGATACAAAAATGCTCGGCCCTAGGTAGTACGAGATAGAGAAAGAGTATGTTGCACCCACTGAGGCTTGCAAGGAGGCTCTTTGGTTAGGTTGTAGACATTGGTATTACTCAGAAGGTCCCTATACTATTTTAAGATTCTATGAGCACTATTCAGGCGAAGAATCCGGTCTTGAATGTGAAGACCAAGAACATTGAGGTGCATTATCACTTTATTTGAAATGTCATTGAGAACAATTCCATTGAGATTTTCTGAAACTTAACTAACCAAAATCCCACAAATCAACTCACTAAAAGTATCTCAATGGAGCGCTTTGCCTTCCTTAGGAAGTTGATAGACATTGGATGAGATGATGTCTTTCCTCATCATATTGTACTTATGCATGTTTGTAATTTGCCACTTTTTTCTTATTCTCTCCTCACTAGGGACACATTCTTCTCTAAGTAAGATGTTGTTCAGGGTAAAGGTGCATATGTCTAGCCACCCATGTATTAGTTACAGTGATAGTACCTACACCATCGATATTAGTTACCCACACTCGATATTAGTTACTTGCACATCTATACATTGTAGGTGGTAGATGCCCATCATTGTTAGTTTATTTTGTATTTTTTTAATGACATATGAATAAAGGGAAGGCCAGTCGCATATTGTGACTATTGGAGTTCCCACATCTTGTGTGTGTCTCTCTCTCTTGCTCTTTCTCCTTCCACCATAAGTCTTGCTTCTACTCTGTGCTTCCACTTCAGGGCTCACTTCCTTCAACATATATATATCACAAATTGTGTCTTGGTGCATAGTTAAGTTATTCTACAAATGTTTAGGAATAATGGAATTTAGTATGGACATGTGGCATGGATCTATAACTTAAAATTGCTAGGGGGTAATTAGTCAAAGACCTTACCCATGAGGGTTTAGGAGAGAAGGATATAGAATGTGGAGTCAGATAAGAATAAGAAAAGTGAAGATTGAATCACTTTAAGAATAGAGACATACTACCTAAAGCTATCACTAAACCCTTTGATTCATATGATACACAATAGAGTAAGTCCAATACATGAACTCATTGTATGAGCACAATACCCTTTTTTGGGACGATTTCCTAAAAGAACTAATACAAGAATGTAGAGATAATCCTATTGTAGGACTACACATTATTGTACATAGGTGTTATGCAACCATAAAAGCTTCAAATATACTCTCTAACCCAAGAAAACATGTAGCATGTACTAGCTACCATAATTCGAGCATGTTACAAAGAGATGATGAGCTCCAGGTCCTATAAAATTCTTGTATCAACCTAATCACATGAATTCAACCCTATTTTACTATTATGTAAAATAGTAAAGAACCTCCTTTGTGCAATTCCAAAATCTTCTGAAAGAGGTTCTTCATCTACTTCAAACATATACTTATTGATCACTATAGACAAGCATATGCATTTAATATCCATCCCTATGCTCAAATAATTATGCTAAAAATTTAGGATAGCAGCTTGAATACTATATTTTTTCCTATTTTCCACAACTCATATGAGCCACAAATCCACTCCTATGCTTCCCCAATCAATACCTTGAAGGTTCGAAGTGTTCAACCTTGCTCCTCTTCATCAAAGCCTCCAACTTGCATGAGTTTTTAGCTCCCTTCTTCTCCATTTTTTCCCAACCTTCTAAGACAAATTTGGATACTTTTGATCTTTTTTCTTCTACCGTCTTACTATCCCTCTTCTTCTCTCTTTTCTCCACCTTTCCTTGTCTACATAGGTCTCCTTAGTTCCAACTTAACTCCTACACAAGATCACATGTAATCAAAATCCTAATCATAGACTTACATCAATTTCCCTTCTCCTCTTGAGTTTAACTACATCTCTTATAACTAATTCACTGAATCAAGACTATACGTCTCTAACTTGCGTATAACTTGCCTTGCCATGTTGTGTGTACAAACCCCTGAATGCATAAAGTTATGTGTTTTCATTTCCCTTCATAATATGGACATAAAATTGTACAGCATCCAATCCCTCTAAACTTGCACATCCTGCAAACTATGATTCTTCTATAGGTTCAAAACCTTTCTCATCCATCTCAATGTCCTCCTCATTATCCTCCTCAAGATTGTCTTTGAAACTTCCTATATTCACCTCTTTTATCTCATGTGCATTCAACTCAAATCTCTTGAAGATTTTTATATGCTACCTTGCAATTGGATTCCTCAATGTTGTCCCATGCAATTCACTAAGAGAATAGGTAGCATTATCTTGCACATGTGTCACCACATACAGAACAAACCATCATTTTTAGACCTTTTGAATAGTGATATGCTAATTATCTAAAGTGTTGTCATAAACGAGCAACCAATCTCCTTCCTATATTACCCTTGGCCTAAGTCTATGCCTCTTTTCAAATCTCTTCTTATAACCAATCCTTGTTGCCCTCAATCTTGTAACAATTATCTCAATGTTTTTTAGTCTCCGCTCTAATTGTTAAATGCATAGAGCAAGCACTTATTCTCTATGTAGTCCTTTCTCCCAAGGTAACACACTCCATGTGGTAGTTACCTCTTTAGTAGGCATAATTGACTTCTAATCATACATCAATTTGGTAGATATGTACCAAGTCACTACAGTATGTGTTGTCCAATTAGCCCATAATGCATATGGTAATAATCAAGTCCACTCCTTTACTCTACATCTACATGAATTTGCCAATGATGGCTAGATGATAGGGATATGACTCCTCTCACTCTTTCCATTACCCTTTGGAATAATGTTAAAGCTAATGCAAGCTTAATTCCCAACTCAGAAAAGAATGCACGAGCCTCATCTACATGAAGTTCTCCTCTCTTATTTTGTAATCTTTCCTATGTAATGATAGGAGCAAAAGACCCATTTGTAATGAAGAGATAAAAAAGAGACTCCAACCCATCCCTATGTTTCATTGTTGAATGCATTTGATAGGTACTACATGATTCCACAAAGTGTGAAACATCTTGATACATTCCCTATCACCAATACCTTTGTTTAATATTCTCAAATGTGTCCCAGAAACCTCTATTCTCAGCCCACAAACTCTCATGAAACTCCTTCATTACCTATAATTGCATATCCTATCACTTATGACTCATAGTGAAGCCCCTTTCTTCTTCTTTGTATGTTTCCAAAGATATCTATCTTTCAGAAAGAACCTATATAATTTTTTCTGATTTCCTTTGTACTTCTATTCAAACCATTCACCTCTTTTGGACAATATAATGATACTACTCTATTTTTAGTCTCTTACCTCCATATAAGTATTCTATGGACACTTTTAAATTTGAAACACCTAAATTGAATTTTCTCTACTATCCAAGATTTATCCATTAGTGCACATACCTTATTTACTATTGTATTCATTCTTTTGACAGATCTCCTTGTTAGCTCATCTATTGTACTTGTTGTTTTAATGTCATCTTTGCATTAATGAGTGTTATAATTGTAATTATAGCAACTACCAATTCAGTCCTGGTAGTATATGTATTCTCAATAACAAATTCATCCTCTTCTTCATCATCTATCATCCTATCTTCGTTCTCATTGTGTGCCCCTAGAAAACATCTCAAAAACCAAAATATTTCTCCCTGCAATGTAATATAATTTAGGATTTACTCACTTTATGTATACAATCCACCCTAGCATGGCAATACCTAGAGTGGAAGAGCTAGCAATCATCATCCCCAATAAAATTACAAAAAATTCATTTCAATAACCACATGTGCACCTATAGAGTGTTGTTTGTCATGTTTAAGGGCTATTAGAATGCCCATAGCTTCCTCTTCAATTATGGATACCTCATTTGCCTTTCATTTAGCACTTTTGCACCAAATCTAATTGCATATCTATTCCCTTGTCATCTTGCCCAATTTTCTATCCAATACCAATCGGGCTAGTGTCCATTGCAATTATAATAGGATTTCCATTTGAGTAATTAGCGTTCCTCAATATTAATGATGATTTCAGTAGTTTCCTTGGTTTCCTCATGACTTTGGTGTGCTTTTTGTCCCCTAGGAATTTCTCTCTCTTCTGTAATCACTTATACAGATCATCAACCACATATGTAAAATGTGGTATCCATATGAGGTAAAAGACATATGCACCTAAAAATAGTCTAACCTCTGAGATGTTGGAATAGGTATCCTGCATCTTGTTTGTCCATTCTATCTTTCCTGGAAGGCTTTCCACTATAGGGCTTGAACATGTGATTGACAATCAATATGTCTTCAACTCCAAATATAGACTTTTGGCCCAAAAGAGTCAAATGCACTTCCTATAAGCAAGCCAAATATTTTTACAATTGGCTATATGACTAGCAACAAATGCTCTACAACCATGCCCATTCAACTCAATCTTCTTATCCTTTGTACAACTCTTTATTGGTACATCATCTAAGAATGACATTGTTAATTGTGGTATGTAATTCCTTAAGACCTTGTTCATGGTATTCATCATATGTGCCATAAACTTTGCTTCACCTCGAGAAATAGTTACATGTCCATACCAATCCTAAGGGTGTCTTCATGGTAGTGATATATCCCTACTCCACTACCAACTCGAATTGGTCATATTTTGAGTATAGATCCCCTAAAGAATAAAATTATCTACCAATGAATGCCTCAACAAACTCATTGACCACAAGACCTACATTGACATTTCTAATTGTCATTTTGTTGACTTGCCACATGCCTTGGATAAATCTCAATATATCATTCTTTTCTAGTGCAGTAAACCATCTATTTGAGTAGTCTAATGATGATGAGTCCAAAATCCTTATATGTATATTCTCATTTAGCAACTCCACTAGTTTATGCAAATAATCTTATGGCATAGGAATCCACCTAAAATTCGATAAAATAGCAGACTAGTAAATATCACCATTGGAGCTACTACATTTGGATCTACATAGCCTATTTCAACTAGCAAAAATACAAAAGCCTTTCCATGTTTGGAAAACATCAACTTGAAAAAGTCCCCTTTATATAGGCAAAAGAAATGTATTATAGTAAATTTTAAGGTCTTTCGATGTTTCAATAGTAAACCAATGCCCAATACCCTTTGGATCTCTCACACTTGGCTATTTAGATAGTTACTCATATATATACCGACTAGCTTAATCTCTTTGTGTACAATCTTGTACTTTGTTTCCACAATCACATTGGCCCATTCTTTCATCCATAAACCTTCTTGCTGAGAAAACTCTTCTCTTACTTAGAAGATGCCCAAGGAGCAAACTTGTAATACACTCTTTTTAGCCATATTTTCAAAATACATCACTGTTGAAATTTTAGCCATAGTGTCTACCAAAACCATCCCTTCATATAGGCCTAGAATACCCTCCATCTAAAGCCAATAAACTATACTTCTTTATCTCTTTTTTAGCTTGACATATGTACACTCTTTCAGCCATGCGTATGGAATCCATCCTCCTAAAACATCCAAAACTATTTATTGTAAACTCCATAAAATTATCACAAAATACATATTTTCTTGCACAAGGAGGCAAGAGCTTCCTTCAAACAACATTATTATAGCTCGGCATTACAACAATCATACTAAAAACCTTGTTTCTTAAAATTTTTTGCATTTGGAGGCAATGGATAATTCCATAATCTATCTCTATTTCTTGAGTGATGGACACAAACTATGAGAAATCGAACAAATATTTTTCTATCTTTACTTTTTAACTCTAGTATAGAGCAATATGTCATCTGATACCTTCATTCCCATACAAATAGTTGTGATATATGGTTGTTCCAAATCTACTCGATAAGATGAATAAGCCTTAACCACTATAGATTCCAATTTTTCTTATGCATGCATTTGTTTGCTATCATTGTAGTTGCTCCTACTAAGACTATGCATACATATTGAAAGTCATAATCAAATTTTTTATCTCATCACCTGATGCTATAGAAGAACCCAAATGTAAGGCATAACCTATCTTGCACCATTCACTAAATATCGTCACGTAATAAGTCAAAGGCCTTAAGGGGGGGTTTAAAAGAGAATTATGCACAGTGTAAGGTCAATAAAGAATAACAAAAGTAGATATTGAATTACTTTGAGAATAGATATTGTCCAATACATGCACTCACTATATGAGTGCAATACCATGTGTTGGGACAACTTCCCGAAACCTTTGAGATGAGAGCTCAAAGATAACCATGTCGTAGGACTACATCCTACTATACATAGGCATAATGCAACCATAAAAGCCTTAAATCTCATCTCTAATCCAAGAAAACATATAGCATATAGTTGTTACCATCATATGGGCATGTTACCAAGTGATGATAAGCCCCACATACTATGAATTCCTTGTATGGGCCCAGTTATATGAATTCAACCATATTTTCCTATTATATATAGTAGCAAGAAGCCTCCTTTATGCTATTCTAAAATCACCTTAAAGAGTATTCTTCATCTACTTCAAGCATCCACTTATTGTAGACAAGTATATGCATCTGATATTGATCCCCATGTTCAAAGATTTATGCTAAAAACTCAGGGTAGGAATATGTAGCATGAATGTTGTATTTTTCTCTATTTCCCATAGCTCATATGAGCCACAGACTCACTCCTTTGCTAGCCCAATAGATACCTTGAAGGTCCAGAAGTATTCAGCTTTGTTCATCTTCACCAAAGCCTCCAACTTGCATGATTATGAGCACCCTTCTTCTCCATGGTTTTTTCTAGCCCTCCCTAACAGTTTTAGATGATTTGCATCTTTTTTCTCCTATGCCTTGTTGGCCCCATTCTCCTCTCTTTTCTCCACTTTCCCTTGTGTGCAGAAGTCTCCTAATACTTTCCTATACAAGATCACATGCAATCAAACTCCTAGTCATAGACTTACATCAATTTCTCTTCTCCTCTTAACTTTAAATGTATTCCTTGTCACTAACTTACTGAATCAAGAAATTACAATGTCTCTAGCTCCCATATAACCTATCTTTCCATGTCCTATGTAGAGAGATCCGTAAATGCATGAAGTTATAGGTTTTTATTTGCCTTCATAGTATGGACATAAAATCATATGACACCACAATCTAAATGCATAAATGATATGTGATGTATTCAATACTATACTACACTTGTTTTAGAAATTTCAAGATCCCTCTCTATTATTTGACCAATTGACACAATAATATTTGTTATGCTAGGGATATACATGAAATCACCCGAATTGTTTGCCTCTAATCATTATCTGCTTCTATGGGTACATTCCCCACATGAGTAATATAATGTTTACTATCATCACTTGTGTGCACAAAAGATGCTTGAATCACTAGATTCATGCTCCCAAACTACTTGAGATGTGATGTCACATGATTACATACCACACTTCATATGGTTTGTAAGTAGCACCAAATGCAAGATGCAAACCTTTAAAAACATCCTACATGAGATTTATCATTGATGCATAGTTACTTTGAAAATTTCCCTAATCATATACCCTCCTCTTTCTAGCATATCATTCTCTAAACTAATTATTTTGAGCCTAATTTCCTTGATGATTTTGGTAATTATGTTGGCATATTCTTGTTGTCCAACATATCCTTTTGCCTTTTTCTCTATGTTGGCTACCATTGGCCACTAATGCATGGTCATATTTGCTAGATCTTGAATTAATACTAGTGCCAACAATGATCCCTTGTTTTATTAGCCTCATTTCTTCACTAATAAATAGTGGGATAAGAACATTGAATGTTCAAATATTCTGTACAATATTTATACTAGTGGGAGAGGACTCATACTCTTTTTCCAATGTAGGCAAGTTGCTACTAAGCTATCATCATCAAGACCTACATCAATACCCCTAAACTAGTACATAATCTTCTGGATCATTAATGCATAGTCTTGAATACTCAAGGATTCCCTCTCTACATCATGTAAGTCTTGCATAAGGTGTAGCTTGCAAACTAGTAGCCATTTCTTATGATGTTATAAACTTAGTCTAATTTTGACTATAAATCAACACATTCTTTCTTTAGTTTTCTTCCAAAACTTTGAAACAAAACCATCAACCACTTCAAATGAATAAGAAATCCCAAGTAGGCTAGTCATACATATATGTATGTATCATATGGGTTCAACATAAGGTGTTTTAAAATACCATTTTTTACACATTTTTTACATACAGAAGGGTCCCATATAAAGAGGTTATTTATAGATTGAATAGAAAAGGGTTATTCTTTATAAAGAAAAAATTCAAGATAAGGATATTTTTAAATAGACCTTGCACCCACGTGATATAGAGGATATACACATAGTGCATTACCCGAGTACAAAATGCATGTGTATACACATAGTTCAATGGTGGTCATACTATTCTATGCCAAATAGAGACGTGTAAGCCTTACAAAATGAAATATTAACCATAGAAATGTGTAAAGCTTGTGCTCTTCAACTTAAGTTCCTAAACACCTCAAGGTGAGATTAGTGAAGGGCATGCCAAGCTTTCATTTCCTTGCATGAATTCCACAAGATGCTCTTTGTTGATGAAGAACAATGGAAGATAACCCCAAAATGATTTCTTGAAACATCCTCCATCTTCTTTCTTTGCTAGTCATCATGAAACCTTGCAGAACTTCAAAGCCAATCATACTCTTCATGAGCATCTATATCTCCTTCGAAAAGCCTCGCACCCACCATTGAACTCTTTATGAGCTCTAATACCATGTTGCAATTTGACAGGTGTCATATACACACACACACTTGTAGACAACGATGGTTAAATGGAGCTATTTGTCCTATATTTCTTAATGTGCATACTCCAAATGAGCTAGTTGCTACTCAATGACTAGAAATGTGCTTTATATATCTTTTTGGCACTCACTACACACACAAGTACTCTATCTCCAAGATACAAAGTAATGATGGATTATATATTCTTCTTATTTACCATGCATTATGTGCTCCACCCATCTAGTTTGAGCAAGTGGATATTATCGTCTGCAATCATCAACGCTTCAAATATTTCCACACCATGGATATGTACACTTCCTCGTCGCAAAATTGGCTATTCCATGAAAGAAATCCTAGACCACTCTTCTATCCAAGCCAAGTTTATGGTTTGGGTAGTAAAAGTTAATTAGAATTTGTATGCCAACTTGCACAAAACCTAGCCTTTCCTTCCTTGTTCTGGCTTCCTCTAGTGTCATCACATCTTCCCTAGACTCTATTTGGGTCTCCAGAAAACACTCCACACTCGTAACAATATCATTTTGATTTTGATGACCTACAAATGCAAAAAGGGTGCATTCATAAAACAAAGTTCTACATACATTTGGTTGTATTTATAGAAAGAACATGCACACACACAAAGAGATATTCCCTTTACTAGCTTACTCTAAAGTTACCTAGCACATACAAGTGGCTTGCTTATTAGGCTCGGATATATGTAAAATGATAATTTTTCTACGAGTAGTTAGGATATCATCATCTGTCACGTAACTTTTTGTCCAAGACATTAGCATTCTATAAAAAAAGAGTTTTTCTCTTGAAAAGAGAGATTGGCAACCATCTCTTAGCTCTGGAGGGAAGGACTACGACATAATAAAGTTTTTATGTCCGGATGGTGAGGCGTGGAGTGGGGATGGCAACGAGGTGAGTCGCGCGAGAGACTACCAAGCCAAAGCTTTCGGACAGGTCGACTTGCTCTTGGCCGGGCGGCAACTCCCAATGGAAGGTGTGAATGAGGCGCGCGAGGGCAAACTCGACGATGCTCGCGCCGAGAGTCAGGCCAGGGCAGATCCTGCGACCGGCTCCGAAGGGTAGGAACTGGAAATGCTGGCCTCGAAAGTCCAATGCACTGCCCTGATCGCCGGACAGGAGGAAGCGCTCAGGAAGGAACTGTGCCGGGCGGTCCCACAGCTTGGGGTCCCGGGCCATGGCCCATGCATGCACCATGACGCGAGTGCCCTTGGGGAGGTGGTAGCCGCCCACCACGCAAGCCTGGCTGGACATGCGGGGCGTCAGGAACGGTCCTGGCACGTGCAGGCGCAACGTCTCCTTCACTACAGCCCTCAGATACCCCAGCCTCGCCATGTCCTCTTCCTCCACCATCCTCTCCCTGCCCACCGCCTCGTCCGCCTCCTTCTGTAGCTTCGCCAGCTCCTCTGGGTTGGCCATGAGCTCCGCCATTGCCCAATCCAATGTCGAGCTTGCTGAATCAATCACTCCCACAAGAAGCTCCTGCGAAAGCACAGGCCAAGGAGAATTAGAAGAACCACGAGTCTATTATAAAGCATCCTGTCTCCTAACTACATTAATCCAATATATCGATGGCGCCATATAGGAATTTGTGAAACCATGAGTACCTGGAGTAGCTGCTTCACCCTGTCCTTGTTTTCCGGGAAGCTAGCCAAGAGCACGCCTAGGAAGCTGCCAGCTGCCGCCTCTTCTCTGCACGCATCCACACCATAGATTTTATCCTGGCCCTGATACAGCTCGTATTGCTTGATCAACTCCTCCAGCAGTGCATCGACCTTCGCGTGGTGTTCATCGAGGGATCCCTTGACTTTGAGGTCCAGGAATCCGAGGACGGGTATAAAGTCGCCAATCATGTTCGACTCAAACAAAAGAGTGCTCTTATGCATTACCTCCTTGAGCCGTTGGATGTGCGACATGTCGTCCTGGCGCTTGCCGACGGCGATTCGGCAGACGAGGTTCTCGAGCAGGGAGTCGATGTGAGAGGTGAGGTCGAGACAGGTGCCGGCGGAGGATTGGATTTTGGAGATGGCGTGGTTGATCTCCTGGTCTAGGACGGGCTGGAAGGAGAGGAGGCGCTTGGGGTTGAAGAGGTGGAGGTTGGCAAAGCGACGGAGATCCTGCCAGGCGGGGCCGAGGTCAGCCATGAAGAGGGTGTTGCCGGTGCCGAACTGCGGGCGGCGCCCGGCCTCCATGGGCGGCCGGTTCGCGAACACCTTGTCCTGGTGCTGAAGCACCTCCCTGGCCAAGGACGGGCTGCTGATTACCACCGTGTCAACGTACCCCAGGCGCAGGTGCAGTATCGGCCCATACTTGCTTGCTAGCTGAGCCAGGTTCCGGTGGATGAGCTTCCCGCCAGCCGCTAAATGATACAGGTTTCCTATCACCGGCCATATTGGCCATGGTCCTGGTGGTAATCCCCTCCATCACCTGCTATTCTGTAACACAACGTAGCACAATAGCACCACCAGCCCGCCTGTCACCAAACTACTCAGCACTTCCGTTCGCACAAGCTCCATGTCGCCGATTCTCATCCACGCTTCGGGCTACTACGAGTCCTGGCTATCACAACCTTTCCCTGGGTACTCAGCCTTCGTATCCTTGGTTGAAGTTGGACCTTGCCACAGAGGTATCTGCAGTGTAAAGACGAACTTACAAGGCACCACTCTGACAACTGACAAGGACCTCGTGGTTCGTCATTTTCTATGGCACTAATGTATAGTAATAGTAAATTTCGTTTCTTAGAATGGGTAATTTAGAGAGCATGAAGCCCTCCCATTTTATAAATTGTGTTCAATTACATCACCCAACACAAATCATCTCTCAAGCTAAGTGTTTTGTACTTAAGTATGGTGGTCGGCTGAAAGTGTTTTGTACATAACTTGGTCGGTGGATTACGAAAGCCCATGGAGCTTTGTCACATGCAATAAAATTAACTCTTTTGGAAAAGCATACACGCTCTAAGGCAAAAGTTTTAGCAATCTAGAAGAGCATGGGTGTTCACACTAGTGGTGGAAGTGCACATAAATGTGTTTTAATTCTTTAAAAGCAACTAGTCATAAAAGTTTATGTCCTCTATTGTTAAATCAAAATTTGCCACGTATGAAGTATAACATCTTTCATTAATTAATTTTTTATTCGAAGGATGTGAGGCCAATAGAAGTTGTGATCATATGGAAGAAAACAACCTTTTTATTTCAAATGAAATGTACGTAGGTTACATCATCACACACCTCCTCTTTTTCCTTATGTCTTCTAGTGTGAACCTAGCCTAAGGCACATTAGCTACTCGAGAGACGCAAGCTCTAAAGTATCACATTGAAGGTTTGAATAATTTAGTTTGTTGTACCTTGATGTCCATATTCCTTGGTTTTAGAGGACATGTGAAAATGAAGCTAGTTGTAACGTGTCCACTTGTATCTTCAGGACACGTCTTAGCAGTCCATCAAAAAGGATGTCTAGAAAGCTCCACCCGACACTCCCATGGAATGTTACGGGGTTTGCGATCTAGGGCTTTTCTCGTCTACCACGTAGTGGAAGTATTGGAGCCATTCCCACTTAGGATCGACCTGAATGAGGGTTTTCCTTATTGGTCATTTCTTAACGACAACTAGCATCGGACCCAAGCGAACTACTTTACGCAGAAACACCAGGTTCGAAGCAGATTCACGCTGCACTTGGTTCAAGGAGAATGGGAAATGAGAGGGATGCAAAGCTCAACCTCTCTGCCATAAGGCATAGTCCCATTCCATTTCCCTAAAACAACGTAAATCAAGATCAATCATAACTCTAGGTCAACACTTTTGTTGCTCGTGTTCTTTGACGATCTTCCTACTGTCCATCGTGTTTTGAGAAAAGTTCCCGGCCAACCGAGACCACCCATCCGTAGGACGGACCTATGGCCACATCCGTCGCACTTTCCTCACGTTGTTTTAATTATCTAATTACCTAATACATTTAGTTGAACATGTAATAATCAACTTCCTTAATTAGCCCGTTAGGCACTGGTTCCTTCACATAACCATATCACTTGACATAGAAAAGCAATGGCAAACAAGTTCATTTTTAATAGGCTATCATATTTATCTTTGAATTCCATAAAGTCCAGCCCGTAGGCTTATCCACAATCCGTCCGAAGGCTATCAGCAATCCATAGGGATCACTAATCTAAGTTTCCGCCTGTAGACTAATATGCGGGCCTCGAGATCCAATCTCGACTCACGTTAGCCTCTTGTGCAGGGCCCGGAAGGCGAGGGATTTACGGCTAGAGTCCCCCCTAGCACCCAAGCGTCCTCCTGCTCCAAGTAGCACTCAACAGAGAGACCTCTCGCGGCGGGTTCAGTCCACTTTCCCGGCGCAGTTAACAACCCTCTTGGTTAGGGTGCTCAGGCAGGCAGTCGGGGGTAACTGAAGTTGCCTCTTCCTTTACGCCTTCAACTTGAAGTATTAGATATCCATTTATCTTTTAGTTCATTGATCAAACAAAGCCAAACAGTGCTCTTAAATCTGTAACAAGCACAAACATATACATTGGTCGTTTTTGTTGGCAAACTGCTAAAGAATGAATCCTTCCTCTCAAATGCGTTCAACACTCGATCCGAGATGACTTGCGACTTGGCAAGATCCCCTATATCCTGGGTTAGGGCGTACCCTATTAACCCGACTTGGTCAAACCTTAAGTTCATAGATTATTTCAATTTATCGGCTGGTCTTTTGCTTCCAAACAATTATCTTTACTCAAGAAAGATACTATGTTAGGATGATTATTCATCCTCTTGCAAGATAACTTGCGTAAGGACCTACCAACCTCATTGCGAGAATTGGCCATTCCCTTATGATCCAATCACAAGATCATATGACTCCACACTTGTTGCGCAAGTGTCACATCGAACTATAAGACTATTCTACTCATCGAATGGAGTCACGAACAATCTGTTCCTGATTACATTAGGCTGATGTCGTCAGTCCTAAGGTTCCAAGTTCCATCTCGTAAGATTCTTAGGGACAAACCCTAGTTCACTTTCCAAATATGTTTCACTGTCCCTACATTCGGTGAATGTGGGCAAGTATTTAAAGTATAGGAGTTTCAGTTTTAGCAATACCTACGATTAGGTCACGTGTTAATTCCTAGTGAATTTCTTGGAATTTAACTCATTCTAAATGAGTACTTCAGGGTTGAGATGTTTAGGTTTATGCCAATTTGTTTAACTCTTGAGGATAGTTATGTTATCATTTCATAAACACATGACTCGTTGTCTACGCATAAATTAATTTTTCAACCCTAACTTATCGATTTAAGGTCAAGCATAGGTTAGGCTAATTCTAACTAATCTTCCTATAACTTTGGGAACAAAATTCACGCTAAACAAGCAACCTTTTACTTGATAATTTATGTAGTTGACAAATGATAATTGCCTAGAGTTATGCATTGTAAAAATCATTTCATGCCTTGCACTTTCCTAAGGATTCGTAGCACTTTCCATGATGATTCATTGCGAAGAGGATATGGGTTAATAATGCGATATGCAGTTTATACTTTCATGTTTAAATGAGGTGTACTATCCTAATTCTGTTCTATAACTGCATAAAGCTATTTACTAGAAATGCATCTATGCTCCCTTTATTTTACTTGTTTTATTAAAAATATTAATGACTAAAATCTTCTATCGTGAGCTAATTTTTCTAAAGCATTTAAGACGAAGAATGCATCCTATTTCCAACAATTATCCTTTGCACAATTGAATTATAACAATACCAAATAAAAACGAGAAAGGAAAACCTGGACTTAGGGTGAGATGTCCACGTGGATGCTAGGAGACGATCCTCCTGCGGCGGCTACGCCTTGGGCTTTCTTAGGAGGCATCGCGAATGCAGCCTTTCCGTCGTGGATGCAGCTTTGCAACTCCTTTTTGAAATTCCACCATGGCTCCCTTTTGCGATAACTTGTACCGTCTGTTGGAAGCAGTTTTAGAAGGCTTCCTCCTTGAAGTAGGGATTTCGAAAAGGGGGTGTCTCAAAATCTTTCGTGAATTAGGCCCATTAAAGCCATGGGAAAGGCTTAATGGCATTATAAAGACTCACACGAACTGGGAATAAAAGGTGTAAAACAAAAGGGAGTATAAGGGTCCTTAGGGAGGAAATTTCGTGGATGGGGTGTTATATGCAAGGGCACATGAAGACTTTGAAATTTCCAGGGGGGTAGGGGTTGTTTTGACAATCCCTCATAGACCACAGCTAGGAGGGAAAAGAAAAAAGAAAAAAAAAAGACAAGAAAGGCCCAATGGAACCCTTAGGGAGGGATTTTGAGGGGGTGGGAGAAAAAGGGCTTAGGGAGGTCTTAGGAGGGAATTCAAGGGGGGTAGTCTTAAGGCTATAGGAAAGGGCCTAAGGGGGATTTAAAAGATGGGGGAGGAAAAGGCCCTTTGGGGTAACCTTTTATGGGGGGGGAAAGGCCCTAAGGGAGCCTTAGAGAGGAATCTTAAGGGGGGGGGGGGGGGGGGGGGGTTGGGGTTTCAAGAGGCCACAGGAAGGGGGCCTAAGGAGGGTTTTAAGACATGGAAAATAAGACCTTTAAGGTCAGACTTCTTTTGGGGGGAAAGGGGGCTTATCGAGCCTTAGAAGCTTCCCCCAAGAAGCTTCTAAAGCTTCTGGGCCACGTGGGGAGGGAAAAAAAATGCCGATTTGATGGCATACTGACGGGATGGGGGTGCGGACTACGATGGCAGAGGGTGACGATGTCTTGGCACTCAGCGACAATCAGCACCTCCACTCCTTCTCTCCCCCTCACAGCCAGATTCTTCACTCCCTTGTACCTGAGGCAACGACAACCACCTCTCTCTTCCTTACTCAGAGTCAGGCACTTTCTTTCACAGTAGTAGCATTAAGGTCTTCACAGCAGCGCCCTCCTGCCTCTCCCAACAGATTTAAATAGGGGGAGGGGATAAGATCCTCCCTCCCCCACGCGTCGAGCCGCATGCTTCAAAGTGTAAGCAAGCACCAGCAAGCTTGCTTCAAATTCTATTCCCCTCTTCCTCCAGCTCGACAGTTGGCTGGAGAGGGGAAAATTTTTTGCCTTTATTTAATTAAAAAAAAGTATCCCTATGTCTTATAGAAGTAGTTTACGCGTGAAAAAGAATCAGAACGTTACATTCTCTCCCCCTTGGAGGAATCGAGATGTCCTCATCTCGAGATAAACTAGGAATATTGATGGTTGAGAGTGCTTTCGTCTATCCAAGTGGCATCCTCTTCGGGATAGTCTTTCCACTGGATGAGGCATTCTCTCATGGTTCTGGATCTCAGTTGTCTCTCCCTAACATCTAAGACCCTATCAGGCCTTAGTTCAAGGACTCCTTGACTAGGCATTACAACTTGTTGGTCATCAAGTACATGGTTAGAATTAGGTATATACTTCTTCAATAGGCTGATATGGAATATATTATGAACCTTTAGGTTCTCAGGGAGTTGCAGTTTATAGGCATTAGGTCCTAGGAATTTGAGGATCTTGTAAGATCCACAATACCTTGGCCTTAGCTTCTTGCAATCTCCTAAGGATAGGGAACTCTTCTAAGGGCGTACATGAATGAAGACCATGTCTCCTTCTTCGAAGACTCTATCTTGATGTTTTAAATCCGCGTATGCTTTTTTTCTATCCTTGGCAGCTTGGATGTCCTATCTTATTGACTTTATTTGGTCATCCATCTCTTCCAACATCTGCCTTGAAGCTTCAACCCTTAAGGTTGGATCTGAGAAGTTTAGGGGACTTCGACAGTCATGACCATACAATGCCTGGAAAGGGGTCATTTGAATGCTTTGTTGGTAAGAAGAATTGTAGGCAAATTCAACCAAAGGCAAGTATTGAATCCACCTCTTCGGCTCACGACAACAGTATGCCCTAAGCATATCCTCGATGAGTTGATTTACTCGCTCTATTTGGCCATCTGTTTGGGGATGGTAAGCTGTGATAAAACAGAGTTGAGTTCCAATGGCTTCAAAGATAGCTCTCCAGAAGTGTGATGTGAAGAGAGAATCACGATCACTAATGATTCTTCTGAGTAGCCCATGTATCTTGAATATCTCCTTGATAAACAATCGTGCAATGTCTGAGGCCTTATAGTTTGTCTTTATTGGAATAAGGTGTGCAACCTTAGTTAGCATGTCAACCACAACCATGATGGAGTTGTATCCTCCTTGAACTTGGGGTAGGCCAACAACAAAGTCCATACTGATGAATTCCCATTTCATTTGGGGGATGTTAAGCGGTTGCAGCTTCCTTGGCATCTTGACATATTCGGCTTTGATACGTTGGAAAGACAAACACTCGGTGACATACTTGAGAACGTCACCTTTGAGCCTCTCCTAATGGTAGCTCTTCCTAACTGCATTGAGAGTCTTGGCATAGCCACGATGACCTGAGAAAGGGGAATCATGGGCTTCCCACAATATCTTCTGCTTAAGTGACTGACTTGCCGGTATACACAACCTTGTTTTATAGTAGATAAGTCCACTATTAATAGAGAATTCATGATACTTAGCTTGCAGCTTTTGGTTTTGATCCTTGATAGAGATCTCCCTTAGCATAGATTGGTAGGATGGATCATGGCATGCATCCTCTCTAGCTAACTCAAGTATTGGATTGTTCGGCATAGATACTTTTGTAGCTAGAGATCTAGCTGCTGATGGATTCTGCAAGATTAGGGAATTAAGGAATGCCTTGCGACTAAGTGCATCAGCAACTACATTCTCTTTTCCTGGTTGGTACTTGATTTCAAAGTCGTACTCTTCCAGCACTTCAATCCACCGACGTTGCCTCATGTTGAGCTCGTTCTGGGTAAAGATCCATTTGAGGCTCTTATGATCAGTCTCACTAGGGTAAACTTGTTACCCAACAGGTAGTGTCTCCAAAGCTTTAGAGCATGGATGACAGCTAGCAATTCCAAATCATGCGTAGCATAATTCTTCTCATGACTTTTCAATTTCCTTGAAGAGTATGCTAGAGGATGACCTTCTTGCATGAGCACACATCCCAAGGCAAGTGTGCTAGCATCAGTTACTACCTCAAACTCCTTATTGAGGTCTGGAAGCTTTAGGATGGGTGCTGATATCAAACTTTGCTTCAGTCTGTCGAAGCTAGTTTGTTCGGGATTTGACCATGCAATGGATGTTTGCTTCTTCAGTAAGTCCGTCAGAGGTGCTGCAATCAAAGCATAGTTTTTTATGAAGACCCTATACCATCCTGTCAATCTGAGGAAGCTGCGCATTTCTTTGACATTTGTTGGTATTGGCCATTCAAGCACATGACCTTGGCTGGGTCCACTGAGATTCCTTCCGCTGATACGATGAATCCCAGATATTCAATCTGACGCTTGAAGAATGCACACTTCTTCATTTTAGCATATACTTATGTGACCTCATTGTCTCAAGGACAATCTGAAGTTGGGGTTCATGATCTTCTTCCCGTTTAGAATAGACTAGAGTGTCGTCGAAGAAGACGAGTACGAAGTCATCAAGATATGGCCTAAAGATATCTTGCATTAACATGTTGAAGGTAGCAGACGCATTTGTAAGCCCAAATGACATAACTAGAGATTCAAAGTGCCCATATCTTGTGTTGAAGGCTGTCTTTGGGATATCTTCTTCCTTGATCCTTATTTGATAGTAACCCGACCTGAGATCAATCTTGGAGAAGATCTTTGCACCCTGAAGATGATCAAGAAGCTCATCTATTCTGGGAATAGGGTACTTATTCTTGACCGTTGATTGATTCAATCCTCAGTAATCAATACATAGTCGAAGTGTTCCATCTTTCTTTTTCTGGAACAGTACTGGAGCTCCCCATGGTGAACTGCTAGGCCGGATGTAGCCTTGATCTAGCAGTTGCTTGAGTCGTTCCTTCAGCTCAATTGCTTCTAGTATGGACATTCTATAAGGTCTCTTTGCAATTGGCGCAGCTCCTGGTACTAACTTAATCTCATGATCCACTTCTCTTTGAGGCGGGAGTTCTGTCAACTCTTTAGGGAATATGCCCACGTATTCCTTTAGCCAAGAAGGTCCTTCATTAGACTCTTGCTTCTGATCTAACTTGTTGAACTTAATTAAGTAGATAGGTAATCCTTTTCTGACTCCTTTTATGATCCGAGATGCTTTGGCCAATTGAATTTTTGGGACTCCAGCCTCACCTTGAGTTGTGACCAATTCCCTTTCAGAGTTTCGAAAGGAAACTTAGCCCTTTCCACAATGAATGTGAGCGTTATTAGGCTTAAGCCAATCCATTCCGAGTAGACACTCATGGATACCTAAACTCATAACTCTGAATTTAACCGAAGTCTTCTTTCCTCCCAGAAAGAATTCCACCTTAGCAGTTTACCTGGTACAAGTAACCTCACGGCCATTTGCCAATTCCACAAGCAAGGTAGGTGCTTCTACTGTGGCTATTCCTAATCTTTTTGCACAAGGTGGTGAGATAAAGGAATGTGTACTGTCACAATCAATCAAGGTCTTGAAACTTTTACCTTGATAGTCCGATGGTGTCTGATGAATCACCGAGAATTGGCGATTCGGGCCTTTCTTGTGTAGAGTAGCATGGACTGTCACCCTTTCGAATTTTGCTTCCATGGTCAGATCTTCTTTTTTCTCTTCTTCACACATTTTCCTATTGGCAACGCAAGTGGTTCTTCCTCTGCCTCGGGTAGTGGCTCCTTGACCACGGCCCGTTCCTTGGAAAGGTGCTTGGTGATGTCCTCCTCCAAGTTTGGGACATTGCCTCTTGAAGTGATCGGGCTCATTACAGTGGAAACAACAGAGGTTTCGGCCATTGCTTTGAGTAGGAACAAAGTTGTTGATGTTATTAGTCCTTGCTTTCTTTCTTTGTCCCTGATTATGACCTTGAACTCTCTTCATTTGAGGTCTGAATGCTCCTCTGTTCGGGTCATTATAAGACCAAGTTTTGTTACCCCTTGGTCTAGCTTCCACCTCCTGAATTATAGGCGCAGCTCAAATAAGAGCATCCTAAAGATCTGATGGACGTATAGATTTGAGACGTGTATTTACTGGTGTATTTAAACCAACACAAAATTTGGACACCTGCTATGTCATGTCCATCTGCGGCGCATACTTTAAAAGTGAGACGAATTTAGAGTAGTATGTGTTAAGAGTGAGCCCGAGCTGTTTTAGCTCGTAGAATTCATTTATTTTTTGCATGCGATATGCACATGGTAAGTATGTTTCCTACATGGATTTCTTCAGCTTCTCCCAGGTAACGGATCCTTCTGCGATCCCTTGATCCCTGCGCCATTGCTTCCACGAAAGCCTAGCTTCACCGGTGAGCTTCAGCTTGGCAAGCATAGCTTGATTGGCGAGTGCAATACCGGCTGCTTCGAAGTAATCCTCCATGGATTCAATCCAAATTTTAGCATCAGCTTGAACGGACCTGCCTCTCTCATCAAATTCGAGTGGCTTAATTTGCTTGAGAAGAAACTTCTTCTCCTGGATTACAGCAGTACTTAATGTAGGAGGTGAACTAGGAACCTCTACTTGGGGTTGTGCCTGGATAAAGGTTTCTTAACGTTATTATATGATAACCATTATTTATTTATATTACATCTTCAATTCCGCTATCAACCAAGCAGTCTAACCACTTAACTTTTTATTGATTCTCGTGCACAATCAAATATTGATAAAAGGAAGTCTTATTTGTATATATATGGGCATAGCCCCTTTCAGAATACAACATTTCTTGCGATGATAAGCCAACTGTTACATTTAGTTTGGGGAGAACAACGTTGTATTACATTTATTTATAGGAATTGTATAATAGTATGGTTTCGGGTCATGGATCATTTAGGAATTGGTAACTCATTGGAAGTTCAGGGTATCGTTTCCTTTGGAACCCATTCTTCTCATGGCGCCCCAACACTTTAACCCTGTTGGCGGGGATCACATGGGTTACTTCCTCATATACATATGAGTTCATCTCAACACTCCGACCTTGAATATGTAAAGTTGAGTTTACATGAGCTTCCACAAAAATGAACAACTTCACAACTTTTAGGTCTTCCACCCACTTGATCCTCTTTAGGTTGGTTTGTAGGTAAGTAAACCGATGGGCAGCTATATAGTAGATTCCTGAGGCACCCGTCCATCTTCGTTCCATGTACAAAGGCAATGGATTATAGATTCGCTCTAGGATGTTCATCATCTCAACCCTTTCTCGATAATGCGGAGAATGCATTGCAGTCATAAACATGACGTGGAACACCAAGAACTTGTTCCATGCTTCGTAATTCTGCAAGACAGTATTGAAAGTAAGGAAATGTTTGGACAGCAACATTTGCTTTACTTTATCTTATTAAGATTTTATAAAAACAAATCCTTTGCTGGTTCGCTCTGATACCAACTATAACGTGTCCACTTGTATCTTCAGGACACGTCTTAGCAGTCCATCAAAAAGGATGTCTAGAAAGCTCCGCACGGCACTCCCATGGAATGTTACCGAGTTTGTGATCTAGGGCTTTCTACCTTTGCTATGTAATGGAAGTATTCCGGTCGTTCCCACTTAGGATCGACCTGAATTAGGGTTTTCCTAATTGATAATTTCCTAACGGCAATTAGCATCGGATCCAAGAGAACTACTTTATGCAGAAATGCCAGGTCCGAAGTGGATTCACGCTGCACTTGGTTCAAGGAGAATGGAAAACGAGAGATATGCAAAGCTCAACCTCTTTGCCATAAGGCATAGTCCCATTCCGTTCCCCTAAAAAAGCGTAAATTGGAATCAATCATAACTCTAGGTCAACACTTTTGTTGTTCGTGTTCTTTGACGATCTTCCTGCTGTCCATCATGTTTTGAGAAAAGTTCCCGGCCAACCAGGACCACCCATCCATAGGACGGACCTATGGCCACATCCACTGCACTTTCTTTGAGTTGTTTTAATTATCTAATTACCTAACACATTTAGTTGAACATGTAACAATCAGCTTTCTTAATTAGCCCGTTAGGCACTGGTTCTTTCACGTAACCATATCGCTTGACATAGAAAAGCAATGAAAAACAAGTTTCTTTTTAACACGTTATCATATTTATCTTTGAAATACATAAAGTCCAGCCCGTAGGCTTATCCACAATCCGCCTGAAGGGTATCAGCAATCCACAGGGATCACTAATCCAAGTTTCCACCTGTAGACTAGTATGCGGGCCTCGAGATCCAATCCCCAGTCACATTACACTACAACAGAAACGAGGCATAGACGCGCATGTTAGACGCACAAAGTCGGGCATGTCTATCACAGCGTCTATAGGTGCGTCTAAACGTGCATGTAAATAGAGGCAGCTTTTGCTTCTATATATCTGCGCAAATAGACGCGCTTATACATGCAAAAATAGACACACACGTCAAAATTCAAATCATACTTAAATCATTTCTTTTCAAACTACGCCTTTCCTTTCCTACGTTTTTTGCAGTTCTGAAGCTTGAGTTTAGCCGACATGCAGTCTCTTCATGCCTCACCTAGTCTCTTCATGCCTCACCTCCTCATGACTCACCTCTTCTTTCATTTCAAACACACAAGAAGGGAAAAATGAAAGCCAAGGAGAGGAAGAAAGAGAGAACAAGAGAGAGGAGAACAAGAAGAAGCAGCAAGCAAGGAAGCAAGCATCAAGGGAGGGTAACTTACCAAGGAGAGGAAGAAGGAGAAGGAAGAAGCGCCACCACCCGCCACACCAAACACCCAAGGTGAGTCTCTCTCTCTCTCTCTCTCTCTCTCTCTCTCTTTCTTTCTATCTTCCTCTCTCTGCTCTGTCTGTGTATTTAGGATTTGTGATTCCATTATGTATTGCATTTTGTAAATCAATAATGGCAATCGTCTGCTAAAATCAGCCAACCAAGCGCGTCTACATCTCAGTGTAGATGCAGATATAGACGCGAAAAACGTTTCTCTAGGGGCGTGTCTTTGAGTGCGTTTGCGGGCACATGTGCTCTGCAGTGTACACGCGAGGATACATGCGCTGGCAGACGCCCACAGAGACGCAGGTATAGACCCGCACAAAGACGTAGGTATAGACGATGTATGTAATATGTTTTATCTACACAAGGTAATATGATTTTTCTTATGTAGATGTGGAATCCTAGATCCTCCAGCACCCCATTCAACAAGGAGCAATTCATGGGGGAGATGACCAATTATCTTGGTCGCCCTTCCACTGCAGATGAGGTTTTCAGTGTGATGTCTGGGACACCTATCACATCTTTGCCTACACAGGGGTCAGCTCTGAGGTACATGGATCGGCCGAAGCACGTACATCTGCAGAGGCACGTGTATCGAGTGAGGTAGAGGGTAGTGCATGTCGAGGGAGGAGGGAAAGTGGTGCGGGAGGACGAGGAGGTCGAGGGCTTTGTGGGGGTTGCCTAGGTGGTGGCTCTCGATCACCCTCATCAGAAAATGAGAGAGGTGAGCCTCCACAAATGTACTACTCTATCATTGATGTTGGTGGTATCTTGCATGACTTTGAGGGGAGGGAAGTGATAGCCTACTTGAGGAGTGTCGTGCATGCCACATACAAAGATTGCCGGATTCCCTTCAAGCACCAAAAAAATGATTTGTGGCAAGAGGTGCTGTGGGCAGTACATAAAAGATACCCTAATCCCGAGAATTCACGATTCTCAGATGATTGGGGATGGTCAAAGGTGAGAGACGCGCTTTATAACAAGAGTTCTCACCTTATGACACGCGCCTAAGAGTCATTGCGGAGACAAGAGCAAGGGCGCCCTGGATATGGCCAACCACCCAATTGCCACCGCAAGGAGTGGAAAGAGGCCAAGAAGAGAGCAACGGAGAAAATGACAAGTCGGCAGCATGCAGAGACGCGACGTATCTAGATGGCAACCATGGGATCGTCGCATTATGGATCGGGTGGCAGGGAGTCATGGAAGGCAGAGTTTGTAAGTATTATTTGATTTCTTTTTTTAAATTAAAATTTGTAATTTGTTTCACTTCATTATGTAGTGTGTTTTAATTCGTTGTATGTTCAAATTATTTTGTAGTTCCATATCATTGGTAGGATGCCTAGTCCTAGAGAGGTAGGCTACCATCGAGGTCATAACCGGGCAAAACCGGGCATCCACTTGGCAGCATTTCTACGAGGAGGGACTCATCACAGAGGAGCAATATAATCGCGCCATGAGGATTCCACCACCAGAAGAGGTATGTTTTATTTTTTACATGAAAAGTATAGATCAATATGATTTATTGTTTGTAATGGTATTTATATACTTTAATCCTTTGTGTAGGTGAACCTTGATGCAGTTGAGGATAGCGAAGGGGGGACTAGTAGTAGCGGTGGCGGCAACGGCAGCGGCACAGGCAGCAGTGGTGGTAGGGATGATGATGCCTCTTCTGAGGAGATATAGAGGAGCCCCATGCATGCATGCCTCCCCTTGGCTTGTAATTTTCATTTTTTATATGTATTACTTTCAGCTAGTGCTTGCGATCATGACGTCACAAGCACTAGAACTCATAATGTAAAAACGTTTCATCTATATATATGAAATTTTGTGTGCTACATACGTTGTTTTGTTTTCAGTATCCAATCTTCGAAATAATCTTTCTCTGTTTTCCCTAAGTATACAATTTGATGTTGATGGGGGGGGGGGGGAAGGGGGGGAAAAACCAGAGAGCATGTGGCCGGCAAAGCCACATTCTCTCTAGTTTTTTTTTCATACCTCTATTTTGCGCGTCTATCAGCGCGCCTAAATTGCAGGATAAATGCGCATCTATTCTCATAAAAAACTTTCAGAGTAAACGCGGTTTTAGATGTGTAGATACACGCGTGTATAGACGCACAATATGAATATATCCACTTTTTTATAAATGAGTATATATTTACATAGCGCGTTTATACGCGCGTCTATAGACGTGTCTAACTGTGCGTCTACCTCTGATCATAAGCGCACTTTTAGACACGATTTTGTAGACGCAAAAATAGATGCGTTAATAAACGCGCCCGACTTTTTTTTTCACAATTCAAATATTGCGTCTACAAGCGCGTCTATGGAGCCTTTTTGTTGTAGTGTTAGCCTCTTGTGCAGGGCCCGGAAGGCAAGGGATTTATGGCTAGAGCCCCCTGGCACCCAAGCGTCCTCTTGCTCCAAGTAGCGCTCAACAGAGAGACCTCTCGTGGCAGGTTCGGTCCACTTTCTCGACGCGGTTAACAACCCCTTGGTTAGGGTCAGGCAGGTATTCGGCGGTAACTGAAGCTGCCTCTCCCTTCAGGCCTTCAACCTGAAGTATTAGATATCCATTTATCTTTTAGTTCATTGATCAAACAAAGCCAAACAGTGCTCTTAAATTTGTAACAAGCACAAACATATCCATTGGTCATTTTTGTTGGCAAACTGCTAAGGAATGAATCCTTCCTCTCGAATGCGTTTAGCACTCAATCCGGGATGACTTGCGACTTGGCAAGATCACCTATATCTTGGATTAGGGCGTACCCTATTAACCCGACTTGGTCAAACCTTAAGGTCATAGATTATTTCAGTTTATCGGCTGGTCTTTTGCTTCCAAACAATCATCTTTACTCAAGAAAGATACTATATTAGGATGATTATTCATCCTCTTGCAAGATAACTTGCGTAAGGACCTACCACCCTCATTGCGAGAATTGGTCATTCCCAAGTGATCCAATCACAAGATCATATGACTCCGCACTTGTTGCGCAAGTGTCGTATCGAACTATGAGACTATTCTACTCATCGAATGGAGTCACGAACAATCTGTTCCTGATTACATTAGGCTGACGTCGTCAATCCTAGGGTTCCAAATTCCATCTCATAAGATTCTTAGGGACAAACCCTAGTTCACTTTCCAAATATGTTTCTCAGTCCCTACATTCGGTGAATGTGGGAAAGTATTTAAGGTATAGGAGTTTCAGTTTTAGTAATATGTACGATTAGGTCACGTGTTAATTCCTAGTGAATTTCTTGGAATTTAACTCATTCTAAACGAGTACTTCGGGGTTGAGGTGTTTAGGTTTATGCCAATTTGTTTAACTCTTCAAGATAGTTACGTTATCATTTCATAAACACATGACTCGTTGTCTATGCATAAATTAATTTTTCAACCCTAACTTATCAATTTAAGGCTAGGCATAGGTTAGGTTAATTCCAACTAATCTTCCTATAACTTTAATTTGCGAACAAAATTCATGCTAAACAAGCAACCTTTTACTTGATAATTTATGCAGTTGACAAATGATAATTGCCTAGAGTTATGCATTGTAAGAATCATTTCATGCCTTGCACTTTCCTAAGGATTCCTAGCACTTTCCATGATGCTTCATTGCGAAGAGGATATGGGTTAATAATGCAATATGCAGTTTATACTTTCATGTTTAAATGAGGTATGCTATCCTAATTCTGTTCTATAACAATGGACATTAATCTAATTTTTAATTCATTACACTCCATAAAGCTATTTACTAGAAAGTATTTATGCTCCCTTTATTTTACTTGTTTTATTAAAAATATTAATGACTAAATTCCTTCGTCATGAGCTAATTTTTCTAAAGCATTTAAGACGGAGAATGCATCCTATTTCCAACAATTATCCTTTGCATGATTGAATTATAACAATGCCAAATAAAAATGAGGAAGGAAAACCTGGACTTGTGGTGAGATGTCCACGTGGATGCTAGGAGATGATCCTCCTGTGGCTGCGCCTTGGGCTTTCTTAGGAGGCATCGCGAATGTAGCCTTTGCGTCGTGGATGCAGCTCTGCAACTCCTTTTTGAAATTCCACCGTGGCTCCCTTTTGCGATAACTTGCACCGTCCATTGGAAGCGATTTTAGAAGGCTTCCTCCTTGAAGTAGGGATTTCAAAAAGGGTGTGTTTCAAAATCTTTCGTGAATAAGGCCCATTAAAGCCATGGGAAAGGCTTAATGGCCTTATAAAGACTCACACGAACGGGGAATAAAAGGTGTAAAACAAAAGGGAGTATAAGGGTCCTTAGGGAGGAAATTTCGTGGATGGGGTGTTATATGCAAGGGCACATGAAGGCTTTGAAATCCCTGGGGGGTAGGGGTTGTTTTGACAATCCCTCACGAACCACGGCTAGGAGGGAAAAGAAAAAAGGAAAAAAAAAGACATGAAATGCCTAAGGGAACCCTTAGGGAGGGATTTTGAGGGGGTGGGAGAAAAAGGGCTTAGAGAGGTCTTAGGAGGGAATTCAGGGGGGGTAGTCTTAAGGCTATATGAAAGGGCCTAAGGGGGATTTAAAACACGGGGGAGGAAAAGGCCCTTTGGGGTAACCTTTTATGGGGGGGAAAAGGCCCTAAGGGAGCCTTAGAGAGGAATCTTAAAGGGGGGGGGGGGGGGGGTTTCAAGAGGCCACATGAAGGGGGCCTAAGGAGGGTTTTAAGACACGGGGGGGAGAATAAGACCTTTAAGGTCAGTCTTCTTTTGGGGGGAAAGGGGGCTTATCGAGCCTTAGAAGCTTGGGGGGGAAAACAAATGCCAATTTGGCGGCGTACTGACGGGATGGGGGTGTGGAGTGCGATGGCAGAGGGCGATGATGTCCTGGCACTAGGCGACAATCAGCGACTCCACTCCTTCTCTCCCCCTCATTGCTAGATTCTTCACTCCCTTGCACCCGAGGCAACGACGACCACCTCTCTCTTCCTTACTCAGATTCGGGCACTTTCTTTCAGAATAGCAGTATTAAGGTCTTCACGACAGCGCCCTCTTGCCTCTCCTAGTAGCCACGATTTAAATAGGGGGGAGGGGATAAGATTCTCCCTCCCCCACACGTCGAGCCGCATGCTTCAGAGTGTAAGCAAGCTCCAGCAAGGAGCTTGCTTCACATTCTATTCCCCTCTTCCTCCAGTTCGACAGTCGACTGGAGGAGAGGGGAAATTTTTTTGCCTTTATTTAATTTAAAAAGAAATATCCCTATGTCTTATAGAAGTAGTTCACGCGTGAAAAAAAAAATCAGAACGTTACACTAGTGACCACTATAATAATTATAAGTTAATGACAGAGAAGGGCACAAATTTCAAAACAAACGATGACATACTAACTAAACATGTTTATTATATGGAAGGATACAAAAGCCATCATCAGATATGGAAGTCTGAAGAGTAGAAGTGAAACATCAAAGCAATGTTCAAGAAAAATACATCTAGGAACTAATGGAAGAACCCCTCTCCTCTTAAGGTTGTTTAGGACTTCTTGAAGTTGGTCGATTTTAAAAGATTAATGCTTGTATCATTCCTTTTTCACAAGGCAACATGAATATATAACCTTTTTTAAAGAGTAACTCATAACTTTAGCCTCAACCAACATGTATAATAGAAAATTTATCAAATCAAATAAAAGATATCTAGAACTCACACTAGGTGCTCTATGCCTAGATTATCCCAGTGTGAGAATGGTTAGTTCTCTATGTTTAAATTCTCCTCGTGCTTTGCACCGAGAGAATAGCTAGTGCTCTACATAGAAGCAATTAGGTAATGCAAATATAATAACATAATATTGATATAATACATATATGATATGTAATATTATTAATAAAGTAAAACAAATCATTAATGCACTGATGGTCACTTTGCAGTATATGTAATAATATGCTATATAGTGTATGATATTTAAATATTATAATAATATTATAAAAATATATCAATATATAATAATGCTAATTTAATATTACATGACTATATTTATAGAAGTTGTATGATATATTTTATTAATAATATAATTGTATATACTACATAGTATGCATTATCAATGTAATAATCAAAACTACCTTGAATTTTTATAACATATATTTTATTATTTAAGGTTTACTATCAGTATATATTATATAGTTATTATTATTTTTTAATGGGAGAAGTTATTTAAAAAATATATTCTTAGATTATGCTTAAAGCAATATGAAATTATTCTAATATCAAGTATTAATATTAATCTTTAAATAATAAATCATTTGTTAAAGTTATTTCAAGTAACTTTTAAGATCAAAATATCTTTAATTCTTATATACTTTATTATATTAGACTTAGTTATCAATTTGAAGTACTATATTTTAAATAAATTGATTTTTAAGATAAAAATACAAATCAATAATCACTATTGTAATACCATGTCAATTTAGAAAAATTGTGTTATAAATTAGATTTATATATTTTGAATATCTCATTATAAATATTATTTTACTATGTACTTTGAATTATTATTTTATGTACTTAAAGTTATGTAAATGTGTATATGTATATTAGATGTATGCGAGTATATTTATGTTTTATACATGTGTCTCCATTTGTGTGGTCAAATAAGTATACATACTCCCTTGTCATTATTTGTATGTCCTCTCTCTCTCTCTCTCTCTCTCTCTTTGTCTCTCTCTCCCTCTCTCTCACTCACTCACTCACTCTTTCTCTCTCTCTCTCTCTCTCTCTCTCTCTCTCTCTCTCTCTCTCTCTCTCTCTCTCTCTCTCTTCTCTTCCCGAACTCTCCTCTTGTTGCATGCTAGTCGAGGCATTATTTCAGACAGTCTGCTTCCTACACAGATTTCAGGATATGGACAGAGATCGCATTGCATACAGAGCATATATGGCATCTCAGGAGATGGCTTGAGCGGGGGATACCACATCATGGTATCCACAGACTAGAGATTGGTTTGACAGAGCTGACATTGATAGACTCCCACCTCTTCTATATGATACTCAGGCTCCCACTTACACCCTCTCTCTCTCTGAGAGGAACAGAGTCATTAGACAGGAGATATGGCATATTTATATACAGAGGACATGGGTCATCCCTGCACTGCCATCGAAGATGGCACATTATTATACACAGTTCTTGAGCATATCAGAGCAGGGATTCATAGAGATTCCGAGATATATGCAGATCTATATGCCACATCGATTGAGAGTTCTTATTGGACAACTCAGGGTATCATCACATTAGCTTATGATTGAGAGTGGCAGAGCTAGTGGCATCCCACGGGAGGAGAGGATATGCCCCCTTTGCAGATCAAAGGTGGAGAGTGAGGAGCATTTTGTTCTCAAATGCCTGCCATACTCAGAGTTGAGATCTAGATACATATTGAGCAGCTCACTTCAGGGATGTATGACTGATATGGATCAGAGATCATTTGGCTGTTTTCTGGGAGAGGCATGGCACATCAGAGAGCAGAGCACACAGCGGGTCCCAGTCAGAGAGGGGCCCACCCAGACGACTATTACATAGTTCTTTCAGACAGACAGAGTGAGAGCTACTGTACCAGCCTCCAGCCAGACCTCCGGGCTCACACTACAGCAGACTGAGGATAGCGTACCCGACGCCGCACGAGGATCCGTGGGTTTTGGACCCCACAGCCACACCGACAGGAGATCCGGAGGATTCTTGATCTACATCGACCAGCAAACTGAGATCCGACGACACTCGACACATTGGATCTCAGATCTCCAGTTTGCTCTTTCTCCAACGCCAACGTACCACATCCTGCATCCAGGATGGATCACCTACTATTAGCGACTTCGACGACTGCTACTACATCCCAGGATAGTATATCTCCCTGCATCTATTACATATACACATCGCACCACTTTATCACAGCCGACAGTTGTTCCCCTATCAGAACCGACATTTGTTCCCCTTTTGTAGCCATTATCTGGAGTACCAGAGCTACATACGCACATACACATACACGACATTTATCACACTCATAACACCGTATTTTTAGTTTCCAATTTTTAGCTTTTTATTCAACACTTTTATTTTGGATAGCTGGACCTCATCAGTTGTATCACAGTTTGTCTCATAGGCCAGTTTTGGTCTTTAGAAGACGTTAATATAACTTTCTTTCTTTCTTTTCTTCTCTCTCTCTCTCTCTCTCTCTCTCTTCATATACATGTGTCTATGTGCATGTGCACGTGTGTGTGTGTGTGTGTGTTTAATACTTGTATATCTTTATGTGTTCTTATAAATGTTGCATCTCTCTTCCTCTCATCATTTTTATTATCTTCTTTCTTTTTCTTGCCCTTGTCCCTCATACTTCTTCACCTCAGAGATGTGTATATTGTGTACACATGCGAATATATGTGTATACATATAGATGTACATGTATATGTGTATATGTGTGTGTGTGTGTGTGTATGTGTGTAGATATATATTCCTATATATGTGTGTGTACATGTTTCTAGGTGCATATTGTACAAGTGTGTATAAATGCTCTCTCCTCTCCTCAATCTTTCTATTTTGTATATGTTAATGTATATATGAGAATATATGCATATTCATGTGTGTATATATGCATTCATGTCTATATGTGTTTGCATAGTATACACACATATCAGGTATGTGTATATGCATGTTATTCATGTATTCTTATAGTCTATGTGCAATCGTGGATGGTTTCATAGTAAATATATATCCCATGAACATGTTTAACCATTGAAATTATTATCTCATGTCATCTCATATGTTCAATTAGAAAAGAAATTCAACACTTTTTTTACAATGTACGCGCATTTTTCTTAAGGGATTTACTATATACATATCCTCTATAGCAAGTGCATTCAAGGCCCATTTATAAATATCTTTATATGTAAACTTTTGTTGTATTTAAAATTTTTATTTTTAAAATTTATAAATAATCTCTTTATATAACATCCTTCTATATATAAATATTGTATAAAAATTGTATTTTTAAAATCCCTTAGTTTGAACCCACGTAATATATACATATATTCATGAGTGACTCCCCAAGGCATTTGTGAGTATTTTTAGAGTATGCAATATGCAAATATATTCAATCGTTACAATATTATATCATTTCATATGTTTAATAAAAATAAAAAATCATATCTTTCTCTAGGAAAAGAGGGGAGAGAGAGAGAGATCCACATACAAGTTTTAAGAGCCTCAAAGTTAGCCTTTTTATGATCATATTGTATGTTTAATTAATAGAGAGAAAGTGTATGTGCGTGGGCCCGTTCATATTCAAATGAGAGAGAAAACTAGAGAGATGATCGAGAATAAAATATAAAGCCCACTCACCCTTCAAAAAAAAATCTATCTTTATTTCTTGAATAGCAAACTTCTCCTCGTGCCATATAAGCTTGGGAGTCTTTTAGTTGGTTTAGGGTTTGTAAGGTAAACTTTCAAATAATATATAGATAAGAATAATACAAGAAGATATATTGTATCCACTTATGTGGTTTTATAAATCTGTGATATCTTTGTCCCTCTCATTATTTTTATTTTCTCTCCTTTTATTTTGCTTCCCTTGTCTCTCATCATTCTTCATTTTATATGTATGCATATTGTGTACGGATGTGTAATATATGCATCACATGTGAGTGTGTGGATATGTATATTTCATATGTGCATGTATACATATATATATATATATACATATATATATATACATATATATATATACATATATATATATATATATACATATATATATATATATATATATATATATATATGCCCTAATAAAATTATAGTGAAAGTTTTTATGACATGTGTGTAAATAATATTTAGAAATTATTTTTAGGCCATTTTGAGTATGTTGATAAATTTTAGAATTAAAAAATATAGAAATTTTATATAATTCCAGTCTATTTTTTATATTACTTTTTATAAATATCCTAAAAAAGTATAGTAAATATCTAGAATAGGGTGCCATGCAAAAAACAAGTTACTTCTTAGAATTTTTTGGGAGACCTCATGCAAAAAGAAGGGCTCCAAAATTTACATGATGACAAATCACAAATTTCAAGTAGCAAACAGTACTCCGAATTGGAAAGAACGAGAAGGAGGGATCTGAAAGAATTCTAATCAAGTGTCATGAGGTTCTACCCCCCTTTGGGAGCTGACAAAACCATCAAATTTACATTTTGAATAGTAGAGAAGAAGCTAGTATTTGGTGCGTGTTTTCAGTATAACAAGGAGCTCTAGGAGATCTAATGCTTAGAGATTGCTTTCGACTAGTAATAGATTTGTCTAGATAATCCAAGAACCATTTTTCTTGGAGTTTCATAATCAAACAATCAGCTTATGACTATTGTAATAATTTGGGATACATAGGGTTGAAGTATATTTGGAGCTCCATACAAGGATTTGTTTTACCTTCTCAAGTTCTATCAATAAATAGTGCTTCAGATCTTTAAGCTTTGTCTTTATATTGTGTACAGACTTTGGCAGACTTGGCAGAAGATTTTAACACTGATTCATAATATATGGACATGTTTTGAAGAGAACTTGATTTCTAGCATTCTTGGGATTCGTTTGAAACTCCTACCTAATCTGTTTGTTCTCTTCTATTTCCTATTCTCTACTTCCTTCTATCTTTAATCCCCAGTGGATATAACATTTTGACTAAAACCCCTCCAATATTGATGAACCCAATGCAAAAGGTCGTTCAGAAGGAAAAGTGGGATGGGAGAGCCTTCAAGCACACTTTCTAGTGATGTTTTGTAGTAGTTAGTATAGAATATGAATATGCTTATGCATGTATAAAAATAACAATAGGTGATGTAGGCTTTTTCTCAAACAAAAATTATTGTGATGAATGCTTTATAGGTAGTGGAGCATGAGATGTTGTTTAATGGTAGGAATGTATCTGCATATTTGCATATCTATGCTCAAAAGATGGAGTTCTTTGGGGGGTGGCTTGACTTTCATAGAGCTAGTATTTTGTACAGGTCACTATACATGAATTGAAAGCTTGAGTTACTATATTGTATATGCAAGATGCTGACTGGGTAGCTTTCAAGAAGACACTTTGGAAAAAAATTTACATTGAAGACACCAGTTTGATTACCTACAAGAATTTCTAGGAGTGGATTCTAAAACCCAATAAGGGTCTTGTGGCTATAGTGTTATTAAAAGACTTTGAAAGTAGGTTTGAGCAATTAGATCTTACAGAACAATAAGCTCTTGCAAGTTAGAGTATTTGTTTCTACAAGTGGCAGAATCGTGAGCTTCAATAGACGCTTCATTATTTGTTAGAGGATGAAACTACAGAGATAGGACTTAAAACATAGTGGAGGCATGTAAAGGATGTTGTTAGTGCATTGATGAGAAAGCATAGAAGAATATAAATATTGCATGTATCTAGCTTGTCCATTGTTACATATAAAACAATTGATATATCCATTAAGCCATCTACTTTTATGGCTAACCCTATGGCTGCACCTACTGTTTCCACTATATGGAAGATATATTAGATGAATTGGTTAAAGGCATATGGGATATTTATTTGAAGGTCACAAAATTGGATGAGAAAGGACAAGAGGAAAGGGAATGAGAAGTAGCACCTAAACCTAGAAAAATATATATGTGGTATGACAGTTTGCCACATGAAATCAAGGATTGTGTTGCTTATCAGGAAGCCTTGGCATGGCAACTCATCTTTTGAAAAGTCATGATCCGTTCACAAGAAACGGGATTGCTTCTTGCTTTGAGTTTTGGAAAGGGAGGTATGCAAAAGTTATTGGAAGACTTAGTTGTTCAAAATGCTTATGTGGCTATAGATACTGCTACTTTTGGTCTACAGCTGGATAGAAAGCCTAGCCAAGTGATGGTTGGTTCCAAGGCTACAATATGGACACATGCTTTGGATATAGTTGAAAAGATAAAAGTTACTCATATTGAAATTTCTCGTGCAGGGCAAGACATTCGTGTCGACATTACTAGCTAGGAATCATCTATAGATATATATTCAATGTATGCATATTTAGCAAAAGTACAGAACATGAATATACTTGTGTAAGATAAACGGAAGAGAGGTAAAGATAATGCAAGGAAATCTAAGATAGTGATACGAAGAAGTGTAGATTAGCCTAAAGTTGCAAATCAGCCATTTCTTGAGCATGTTATGAAGCAGGTTGGGCAAGAGCACAAATAGGATAGTAAATAAGAGGGAAAAAAAAGGACAAACGGTTAGGATATAATTTGCAATATGATATTGAGAAATCCAAAGATCTCAAGAAGGTTCTTGAAGAATGGATTTTAAATAGTGGGGTGGAATTCACCTTGAAGAGGTGCTTGCCCAAGTACGTTAGTCATACATATATGCATGCATCACGTGGGTTAAACATAAGGGGTTTTTAAAATACATTTTTTACATACAAAAGGGTCCCATATAAAGGGGTTACTTATAGATTGAATAGAAAAGGGTTATTCTTTATTAAGAAAAAAATCATAGATAAGGATATTTATAAATAGGCCTTGCATGCACGTGCTATAAAGGGTATACACATAGTAAATTACCGGAGGGTGCTTGGCATTGCCAAGTGAAATTCCATGACCAAATCATTGACATAATTAAGAGAAAGCGTCAATTTCTTGGAGATACCACTAGTGCATTGCTGTAATTTGAAGAGAAAACTAGTTTTTTGAGCATTTGGGCTAAATATGAGCATGATGTAAGTGTTGGTTTATCAATCAACGATGCTGCTAATCAATGGGGAGTATGTGAAAAAGAGAAGAAAATGCATTGTCTTGTAGCAATATGCATGGTGGAGTAAGGTACATGTAACAATATGGGGAAGAGACTCTAGGATTTATTCCTCAAAGTCATTACATAAAAAATCACTTGGCAAGGGCTACCACTAAAATGGTAGTGAAAATAGAGGAGTGTGAAACTCCTTAGGTTGCTTTGCTTGACTAGGGTTCAAGATTAATGCCATTGAGCATGGAGTTTATGAGAATGATGCATGGCTTATGGAAACTAATCATGGTTGGCATATGAGGCTACAAATAAATCTTTGTGCCAATGTAAAAGTGATGATTGGTGATGTACAAAGAAGATCAACACTTCTTTGTGCAAGATAGTTTCTCATATGCAGTGATTTTGGAACAACCCTATATTATAGGAGTGCATATGGAAACAAAAGTGGTGTGCAGATCGGTCGCTGTATGCTCACGTAGTGAATCCCGGAAGGTCCCCAAGAACAATGAACTCTACCTTTTTGCACAAAAAACAATGTAAAAAGCATGAACGACAAGAGCAAGAGACAAATTGGGTTCAATCTCCCCCCATGCCTTGTGTGAGCGCTTCATAAAGCATGTATTTTATGTATATTTCCATCTTCATGCTCAATAATAGCCCAATTTACAAAAATATGACAAGCTTTTAGCTTTTGAGTTTGTCTTTTTACAAAAATAGGAAATAAAGCTAATGGACGGTGCCCATAGAGTCAGGCACGCCCAACACAATGTCCCAAATAGAAATAACATATCCGTGCGCATAGGCGCATACAAAATAATAATAAATAATCGATGCCTCAATAGACATAACAAAATATAGGCGTGGGGCCTATCAAAATATAATCAATAGGTCGAATACTCGCTAGACTCCAATGCTTTCCTCCGCCACTACTGCTATCTCTACACATCAACTGAAGCATTGACAATCGTTAGTAAAATAATACAATTAAACCGACAAAAGTGAATACCTAGCAGTCTTCAGCTACATAAATAAATCAACTGGTTAGAAATAAATCCTAACCTTAATTTATTACGAGTGCGCACTCTAAACTCATAAACGTTTATTAATTTAATATGCATTTTGCGGAATCACCCATGTACACACTAAATTAATGAAATGCTCGAAAAGGACAGGCGTCCCCATCAACTTCTCACACAAAGAATCCACTTTGTGTATGAGCCCTGGTCATCTAAGTTTACGGAATCCACCGTAAAACCTCACGGAATCCACTGTGGCACGGAATCCACCGTGGAATATGCCTCCTGGCAAGTGGAATATTTCAGCTCAGAGGGTTTCAGCTTAGAACTAGAATATGCTATAGGATGATTGTCTTGCATTAGTACGGCTCCTATTCCTGATCCGCTAGCATGGGTCACAACTAGAAAGAATGGTCTATTAAAGTCAGGCAACTGTAGAACAGGGGCATTGGTTAATGCACGTTTCAGTAAGTCAAAGGATTTCTGCTGATTTTCGGTCCATTGACAAACAATTCCTTTCTTGAGAAGTTTGGTTTAATGGTAAAGCAAGTAATGAAAAATTACGTACAAACTTCCTATAGAAACTAGCAAGACCAAGGAATGAGCGTAACTCATGCACGTTTTTAGGAACAGGCCAATTCAATATTGCATCAATTTTCTTAGGATCAACTTTAATTCCTTCAGATGATACAATATGACCTAAATACTCAATTTCTGTCTTAAAGAATTCACTCTTTTCAGGATTTGCAAACAATTGATTTTCTTTCAATAATTGAAAAACTAATGACAAATGCTCATAATGCTCTTTCTCATTTTGACTAAACACCAAAATATCATCAAAGAAAACAATCACACAGTACTGATATTTCAAAAAGATACGGTTCATCATTCTACTGAAGGTAGCAAGTGCATTAGTCAATCCGAATGGCATGACTAAGAATTCGTACTGGCCAAACTTTGTTCTGAATGCAATCTTAAATATGTCAGATTTATCTACTCTCACTTGATGATATCCAGACTTAAGGTCAATTTTACTAAATATAGAAGATCCTTGCAGTTTGTCCATAAGGTCATCAACTCTAGGTATAGGATACCTATTCTTTACAGTGATCTTATTTAAAGCTTCGTAGTCAATACACATACGATAAGTATTATTCTTTTTCTTGACTAAGAGTACAGGTGCACCGAATGGAGAACTGCTAGGTCGAATTAAACCTCTATTTAGTAATTCTTCAACTTGACTCTGAATTTCTTTTTGCTCTATCTGATTGTGTCTATATGGTGCTTTGCAAGGTGGTTGTGTGCCAGGGATCAAATCAATCTTATGGTCTTCTGGACGTGAAGGAGGTAAACCTGGTGGTAGGTCTTCTGCAAAACAGTCCTTAAAATATGCAAGAAATTCCTTATACCTAGGGTGCATATGATTTTCCTTTGCATGCAATTCATTCACCCAAATGAGATTTGATTTAGTACTCTTGCGTAATGCATGTTTTGCTTGAGTATGCGAAAGCAGTGGAAAAACATTAGATGCATGCATACCATATAATGTAATAGATTTTCCTTGAAAATTAATATTCATTGTGTGTGTGGAATAATCTATATTTGGATTATGCTAGTGTCGCCAAGGCATTCCTAAAATAATGTCACTCGACTATAATGGAACAACTAAGAAATTTCTTCTTTCAATGTATGAACCAATTTGAATTTCTAAATCTTGAACTTCTTGTGTACTGTTATACCTAGTGCCTAAAAATGCAGCTTTTATGCGATAATGCGTAGGTACAGTCTGTAATTTCAATTCCTTTACCAATTTTGCTGAAATAAAGTCATGAGTACTACCGTCATCATGCAAGATAGTCTTTTCCTTTCCATGCACCAAACATTTCATAGTCAATAATGAATATGGAGTAGGCATACCTGGTAAAGTGTCGGAAATAGTAGTAGTGTCGTCCTCATCTTCAGTGAAATCAGGCATATCCTCATGCTCGTCTTCGTCCATGGCTCCAAGATAGTTGATATGTGCTGGTGGCTTCTTTGAATGACAATTTGCTGCGAGATGTCCAGGCTGGTGACATTTATAGCATACTATTGGCTTGGCTTTGGTTACATTATTTGCAATGGATGGAAGTCTGGGTACATTTGGATTTGCTTGTGGAATAGGCTTAGGATTTGGATTGACATTGGATGGTAATGCAGGTGGTTTAGCCCAATTCTTGCGGAAAGATGGTGAAGAGAAACGACCTGGATTAAACCTTCTAAAATTGGAATTGAATTGTTTAGATCCATAATTACCATTGGCTTGGAATTGATGTGGTCGTCTGTCTCTAACGCGTAGCTTATCTTCAGTGTCGTGAGCTAGTGAAATGGCGTCTTCAAGAGTAGCGGGCTTGAACATGTTCACTTCAGCATAGTAATGTCCAAGAAGTCTAGACATATACTTCCGCTTATGTGTCATCTCTGGTACGTCTTCAAACATGCATAGCTATAGGAGTGCATTCCAAAAATGCTATGTATATTGAGGAATAGGCTCATGATCCCGTTGTTGAAGTAGATCCCATTGCTTGATAGCCTTCTCATGAAATTGCAGTGGAAGGAAATTCTGCATGAACTTCTTCTTGAAATCTTCCCAAGTAGCAGGACATTCTATGCTCTTGCGTACTACAGTCCACCAAAGTGATGCTCTGTCGACCAAATGATTAGTAACACACTTGATTTTATCTTTTTCTGGATAGGTTTCCTCATGGAAATAGTCATCAAACTGGCTAATAAAGGATAAAATAGTCTTTCCTTCTCGTATGCCATTGAAAGCGCGAAATTTGAAACTTCGTTTACTTATCTTTGACTCCTTGTGAATGGTTTGAGCTTCAAGAGTGGCGTCGATGGTACGTCGAATCAAATCTTCAGCTTGAGGTTCTTCTTTGTCGGTAGACGCTCTTTGTAATTTTGTGAATTGCACTTGCAATGCTTGCCTAGCCCTTCGTTCTTCTTCCAATTGCAGCATGATTAGGTCCAGCTTTTGTTCCATGGTAGGCTCAGGTAGGTCGTCTTCAGCCCATAGAATCATCCATATGTGGTGTCGTCATCCTGTAAAACTCAAAAGACCTTTCTCTCTCAAAATCAGGTTAGCGGGATGAGCGTAGCTCAAATTCCGGGTTACAAGGCTATGTGTTTTTGGGTATTTCTTTCTCAATTTTCAGAAAATCTGCGATTTTTCCTTCTTCGTATGCTGAAAATACTTCAGCAAACCTGCGTATGGGTAGAATACCTTGCCACGAACAACTTTGCAGTTCCGAGTTTCTGCGCAGGAACAGCCCTTCTAGGATTTTTGAGCACTAGTCAGTTCTGACTCCAGTTGACTAGTCTGACTTGCATAGTTGCAGACTTAGCCGACTTGCAGAGTTGCAGACTTAGCTGACTTAGTGAACTTGTAGGACTTGATCACAGTCGACTTGCAGAACTTGATTTCTGGTGCACAGGACCTGAAGTTTGTTGACTTGCTGGAGTTAAGAGCTTTGAATGACTTAGCTTAATTATGGAACTTATGGCTTACTAAGCCAAATCTGATTTTCTGGTATCGCAGTATGTTGACGACGTGATTGAACTCGGCGAGAATATACTGACGCCGCTCGAGATGAATTTTTGAGGTTAAGCTTATTAAAGCTTAACTAAGCTTTAAGACTTTTGATTTTTTAAAGCTTTTAGGCTTGTAATTGAAACTTAGCTCTGGTTTTTGACGACTTGATGAAGGAGATGAATGCGTGGTCCTCCGCCTGTATAGCCTGCTCCTTCGCGATCTGAGAGTAGAAACAGGGGTTCTTGATCACCAGAAGTCTGCCTGTATCGACGGTTCGCGACGAGATTGACTATAGAGCCCGATTGTTCCAGGAGCTCCGCCTTCGTATGAGATGGGTAGCGATTGGAAGCTCTTGATCTCAGCTTCGCTTTGATACCACTGGTGCGCAGATCGGTCGCTGTATGCTCACATAGTGAATCCCAGAAGGTCCCCAAGAACAATGAACTCTACCTTTTTGCATAAAAAACAATGTAAAAAGCATGAACGACAAGAGCAAGAGACCAATTGGGTTCAATCTCCCCCCATGCCTTGTGTGAGCGCTTCACAAAGCATGTATTTTATGTATATTTCCATCTTCATGCTCAATAATAGCCCAATTTACAAAAATATGACAAGCTTTTAGCTTTTGAGTTTGCCTTTTTACAAAAATAGGAAATAAAGCTAATGGACGATGCCCATAGAGTCAGGCACGCCCAACACAATGTCCCAAATAGAAATAACATATCCGTGTGCATAGGCGCATACAAAATAATAATAATAATCGATGCCTCCATAGACATAACAAAATATAGGCGTGGCGCCTATCAAAATATAATCCATAGGTCGAATACTTGCTAGACTCCAATGCTTTCCTCTGCCACTGCTGCTATCTCTACACATCAACTGAAGCATTCACAATCGTTAGTAAAATAATACAATTAAACCGATAAAAGTGAATACCTAGCAGTCTTCAGCTACATAAATAAATCAACTGGTTAGAAATAAATCCTAACCTTAATTTATTACGAGTGCGCACTCTAAACTCATAAACGTTTATTAACTTAATATGCATTTTGCGGAATCACCCGCTATGGAATCACCCATGTACACACTAAATTAATGAAACGCCTAAAAAGGACAGGCGTCCCCATCAACTTCTCGCACAAAGAATCCACTTTGTGTATGAGCCCCGGTCATCTAAGTTTACGGAATCCACCGTAAAACCTCACGGAATCCACCGTGGCACGGAATCCACCGTGGCATATGCCTCCTGGCATCAAAAAGTGCTTGATGATGGTTCTACTTATGTAAGAGTTAGAAGCAAGGATGGGAGGAAAGCAATCCAATTTCTTACCATTTGTATTAATCATCCTAGGAATACGGATACACTTTGAGAGTCTCCTTTGTCTCCAAATGCAAGAAAATTCAAAGAATCGTATTTTCACAAAGCATTGCTCTAATTCAAGGCTACAATAGTGATGTTCAAATGATATACTCATCTTGTTGATGGAAAGAAGCATGTATTTTACTATTGGTTATTCTCAGTTTACCGCAAACAGTTCATGTTGGTTTAAGCATATAGAAGCTATGTGCAAGGCTAAATGCATATCTATGAAATGAGTCGCTAAGGAGTTGAGAGCATTGGGATTGTTAGTCGAAACGAAAGGCATTTAAGGCCTCTTTTAAGAGTTGAATATTACTAATACTATGGTTGAAATTTTAGCTACCATACATGTAGAAAATGAGGTTCATTTAGTATGTTCTTTGGAAATGTATAATGTTATTGCATTGTTTACTCATAGCACGAAGAATTACAATGGGTTGAAGTAGTTGTGGATATAAAATATAAGACAATTGACAAAAAGTTGAAACCAATTTCTTTGCCGCTTCCATAGATAGTGAGGATTTGTATGAGAAAGTATCAAGGCATCCAAGTTTATGGAATCCTAAAGACATAGGTCATAAGTTTACAACTAAAACATTACAAGAACTGAAAGTTAGTGCAAAAGGGTTTCTTTTGCATGCTAAAAGAGACTCTTTTATGCACATATTGGCTAGACATGGGAAATCATTTGCATTTCAGCTAGCTAAAATAGGTTGGGTGGATCTGAATGCTGTCTCTCCTCTGGTAATATTTACTATGCCACAATTACATGGAACTTGAGGCCTATTCCAGTGCCTAAAGCTTACTTGCTAAAGCTAATGGATTTGCTAAATGAAAATATATGCATGAAGACCTTGGAGCCCTCTTGAGCCCCATACTTAAATAATTGGTTTATTGTGCCCAAAAAGAATGGGGCTTTGAGATTTATTCAAGACATGCAGCCGGTCAATAAAGTGATCATAAGAAATGTGGGTGCAAGTCTTGTGGTTGATAAATTTGTAGAGGCTTTTATAGGCAGAGAAATCTATTCTTTAGGAAATCTTTACTCAAAGTATGATTAGTTTCAGCTTGCAGTTGAGAGCAAGGATATCACAACCATAAAGACTCCCTTGGGGTTAGTACAGATGTGTACTCTCCTGCAAGGTGCAACAAACTCAGTGGCACACATGACAAATGCTATGAATAGGGTATTAAGGGATTTTATACCATAATTGACAATGTCCTTCTTGGATAATGTTTGATAAAAAGGTGTGCAGTGGATGAAAATAATGAAGAGATGGATGCTCATGGGTGTAAACAATTTGTTGCAAATCATATTGTTGATTGTGAAAGAAATTTGATGCGTCTAGAAGAGGTGAATTTAACTCTTTCTGGACAAAAGTTAGTAATTGGAATTGAAGACGTTTTGATTGTTGGGTATATGTATGGGCCCTATGGGTGAAGACCATCACCAATGAAAATAGATGGGATTGATAGAATGCAAGATGTATGCACGAAAGTATTTGAGATGCGTAGATTCTTTGGTGCATGTGTGTTTAATTTGATATGGATCCCTCTCTCTAGAAGTGTGATGTGAAGAGGGAATCACGATCACTAATGATTCTTCTGGGTAGCCCATGTAGCTTGAATATCTCCTTGATAAACAACCTTGCAATGTCTGAGACTTTATAGTTTGTCTTTACTGGAATAAGATGTGCAACCTTAGTAAGCATGTCAAAGACAACCATGATGGAGTTGTATCCTCCCTGAACTTGGGGTAGGCCAACAACAAAGTCCATACTAATGAATTCCCATTTCATTTGGGGAATGTCAAGTGGTTGCAACTTTCCAGGGATTTTGACATGTTCGGCTTTGATACGTTGACAAGACAAACACTCAGTGACATATTTGAGAACGTCACATTTAAGCCTCTCCCAATAGTAGCTCTTCTTAACTGCATTGAGAGTCTTGGCATAGCCAAGATGTCCTGAGAAAGGGGAATCATGAGCTTCCCACAGTATCATTTGCTTAAGTGACTGGCTTGCCGATATACATAATCTCGTTCTATAATAGACAAGTCCACTATTGATAGAGAATTCATGATACTTAGCATGTAGCTTTTAGTCATGGTCCTTGATTGGGATCTCCCTTAGCATCTTTTGATAGGTTGGATCATGGCATGCTTCTTCTCTAGCTAACTCAAGTATTGGGTTGTTTGGCATGGATACCTTTGTGGCTAGAGATCTAGCTGTTGATGGATTTCACAAGATTAGTGAATTAAGGAATGCCTTGTGACTGAGTGCATCGGCAACTACATTCTTCTTTCCAGGTTGGTATTTGATTTCAAAATCATACTCCTCCAGCACTTCAATCCACCGACGTTGCCTCATGTTGAGCTCGTTCTGGGTAAAAGTCCACTTAAGACTTTTATGATCAGTTACTAGAGTAAACTTGTTATCCAATAGGTAGTGTCTCCAAAGCTTTAGAGCATGGATGAAAGCTAACAATTCTAGATCATGGGTAGCATAATTCTTCTCATGGCTCTTTCGTTTCCTTGAAGAGTATGCTACAGGATGACCTTCTTGAATGAGCACACATTCTAAGGCAAGCGTGCTAGCATCAGGTACTACCTCAAACTCCTTACTCAGGTCTGGAAGTTTTAGGATAGGTGTTGACACCAAACTTTGCTTCAATCTATCAAAGCTGGTTTGTTCGGCACTTGATCATGCAATGGATGTTTGCTTCTTCAGTAGATCCATCAGAGGTGCTGCAATCAAAGCATAGTTTTTATGGAGACCCTATACCATCCTTTCAATCTAAGAAAACTGCGTATTTCTTTGACAGTTGTTGGTATTGGCCATTCTAGAACATCTATGACTTTGGCTAGATCCATTGAGATTCCTTTTGCTGATACGATGAATCCCAGATATTCAATCTGACACTTGAATAACGCACACTTCTTCATCTTAGCATAGAGCTTGTGTGCCCTCATTGTCTCAAGGACAATCTGAAGTTGGGGTTCATGATCTTCTTCCTATTTAGAATAAACTAAAGTGTCATCGAAGAAGAAGAGTACAAAGTCATCAAGATTTGGCCTAAAGATATCCTGCATTAACCTGTTGAAGGTGGCAGGCACATTCGTGAGTCCGAATGACATAACTAGGAACTCAAAGTGTCCATATCTTGTGTTGAAGGCCGTCTTTGGATATCTTCTTCCTTGATCCTTATCTGATGGTAACCAGACCTGAGATCAATCTTGGAGAAGATCTTCGCACCCTGAAGATGATCAAGAAGCTCATCTATTCTAGGAATAGGGTACTTATTTTTAACAGTTGATTGATTCAACCCTCTGTAATCAATACACAGTCGAAGCGTTCCATCTTTCTTTTTCTGGAACAGCACTGGAGCTCCCCATGTTGAGCTACTAGGATGGATGTAGCCCTGCTGATCTAGCAGTTGCTTGAGTTGTTCCTTCAACAAAATTGCTTCCGGGATGGACATTCTATAAGGTCTCTTTGAAATTGGCGCAGCTCCTGGCACTAGCTTGATCTCATGATCCACTTCTCTTTGAGGCAGGAGCTCTATCAACTTTTCAAGAAATAGGTCTGCGTACTCCTTTAGCCATGAAGATTCTTCACTAGACTCCTTCTTCTGATCTAACTTATTGAGCTTAATCAAGCAGACATGTAGTCCCTTTCTAACTCCCTTTATAATTTGAGATGCTTCGGACAATTGAATTTTCAGCCTTCCAGCCTCTCCTTGAGTTGTGACCAATTCCCCTTCAGAGTTTTGAAAGGAAACTTGGCCCTTTCCACAATGAATGTGGGTGTCATTAGGTTTAAGTCAATCCATTCCGAGTAGACACTCATGGATACCTAGGTTCAAGACTCTCAATTTGACCGAAGTCGTCTTTCCTCCCAGAAAGAATTCCACCTTAGCAGTTTTCCTGGTTCAAGTGACCTCACGACCATTTGCTAATTCCACAAACAAGGTAGGTGCTTCTACTGTGGCTATTTCTAATCTTCTTGCACAAGCTGGTGAGATAAAGGAATGTGTATTGCCACAATCAATCAAGGTTTTGAAACCTTTACCTTGATAGTCTGATGGTGTCTAAATCACCGAAAACTGGCGATTCCGTCCTCTCTTGTGAAGAGCGGCATGGACTATCGCCCTTTCAAACTCCACTTCCATGGTCGGATCTTCTTCTTCGCACATTTCCCTGTTGCCAACACAGGTGGTTCTCCCTCTACCTCGGGTTGCGGCTCCTTGGCCACGGCCAGTTCCTTGGAAAGGTGCTTGGCGATGTCCTTCTCCAAGCTTGGGACATTGCCTCTTGAAATGACCGGGCTCATTGCAGTGGAAACAACGGAAATTTGGGCCATTGCTTTGGGTAGGGACAAAGCTGTTGACATTATTAGTCCTTGCTTTCTTTCTTTGTCCCCAATTCTGACCTTGAACTCTCTTCATTTGAGGCCTATGTACTCCTCTGTTCGGGTCATTATAAGACCAAGTTTTGTTACTTCTTGGTCTAGCCTGCACCTCCTGAAATATGGGCATAGCTCAAATGAGTGTGTCCTATAGATCTATTGGGCGCATAGATTTGAGACGGGTATTTACTGGTGGGTTTAAACCAACACAAAATTTTGACACCTGCTGTGTCATGTCCATCTGTGGCGCATACTTCAGAAGTGAGACGAATTTAGAGTAGTATGCATCAAGAGTGAGTCCCAGATATTTTAGCTCATAGAACTCATTCATTTTCTGCGTACAATATGCAGGTGGTAAGTATCTTCCTTGCATAGCTTTCTTCAATTTTTCCCAGGTAACAGATCCTTCTGCGATCCCTTGATCTCTGCACCATTTCTTCCACCAAACCTTGGCTTCGCCAGTGAGCTTCAGCTTGGGAAGTATAGCCTGGTTGGCAAGTGCAGTACCGACTGCTTCAAAGTAATCCTCCATGGACTCTATCCAAATTTCAGCATCCGCTTGGATAGTCCTACCTTTCCCGTCAAATTCAAGCGGCTTAATCAGCTTGAGAAGAAACTTTTTCTCCTGGATCACGGTCGTACTTGATGTAGGAGGCGAACTGGGAATCTATACCTGGGGTTGTTCCTGGATAAAGGATTCTTAACGTTATAACTCGCTAATCGTTATGATTTATATTTCATACCCACATCAACCAAGAAACCTAGCCACTTAACTTTTTATCAATTCTCATAGACAAACAGACATTGATAAAAAGAAGTCTTATTCCATTTATATGGGTCTAGCCCTTTCGGAGTACAATATTTCTTGGGATGGCAAAGCAACTGATACATTTAGTTCGGGAAGAACAATGTTGTATTACATTTATCTACGGGAACTGGATAATCGTATGGTTTTGGGTCATGGATCTTCAGGAATCGTAAGTCATCGGAAGATTAGGTTATCTTTTCCTTTGGAACCCATTCTTCTCATAGCGCCCCAATACCTTGATCCCGTCGGCGGGGATTACACGGGTCCCTTCCTCATATACATATGAGTTCAGCTGAACCCTCCGACCTTGAATATGTAAAGTTGAGTTTACGTGAGCCTCCACAAAAATGAACAGCTTCACAATCTTCAGGTCCTCCAACCACTTGATCCTCTTTAGGTTGGTTCAACGGTATGCAAATCGGTGTGCAACTATGTACTAGATTCCTGAGTCACCCGTCCATCTTCGTTCCATGTACAAAGGCGATGGATTATAAATATGATCTAGGATGTTCATCATCTCAACCCTTTGTTGATAATCCGAGGAATGCATCGCGGTCATAAACATGACTCGAAACACTAAGAACCTGTTCCATGCTTCATAATTTTGCAAGACAGCATCGAAAGTAAGGAAATGTTCTTAACAGCAACATTTGCTTTACTTATTCTTATTAAGGAAAAAAACAAATCCTTCGTTGGTTCACTCGTATACCAATTGTAACGTGTCCACATGTTCCCTTCGGGACATGTCTTAGCAGTCCATTGAAAAGGAGGTTTAGAAAGCTCCGCCCGGCACTCCCATGGAATGTTACGGGGTTTGCGATCTAGGAATTTTCACGTTTTCCATGTAGCGGAAGTATTCTGGCCGTTCCCACTTAGGACCGACCTGAATCAAGGTTTTTCCTAATGGTCATTTTCTAAACAGCAACTAGGGTCGAACCCCGAGTGAACTACTTTACACAGAATCGCCAAGGCCAAAGTGGATTCACACTGCACTTGGTTCAAGGATCAGAATGGGAAACGAGAGGGATGCAAAGCTTGACCTCTCTGCCATAAGGCATAGTCCCATTCCATTTCCCTAAAACAGCGTAAACCGGGATTATTATAACCTAGACTCTAGGTCAGCGCCCTTGCTATTCATTTTCCTTGAAACCATCTCCTTGCTGTCCATTATGAATGAGAAAAGTTGCCGACCAACCCGGACCACCCATCCATAGGACGGGACCCATGGCCACATCCACTGCACTTTCCTTAGGTTGTTTTAGTTGTCTAATTACATATCACATTTAGTTGGACATGCATCAAGTAGCTTCCTTAATAAACCCGTTAGGCCGCTGGTTCCTTCATGTAATCTTAGCACTTAACATAGAAAAGCAGTCTCAAACAAGTTCCTTTTCAACAAGTTATCATATTTATCTTTGGAATACATTTATAAAGTCCAGTCTGTAGGCTTATCCGAAATGTCCGAAGGCTATCCAGCAATCCAAAGGGATTCCTAATCCAAGATTCCGCCCATAGACTAGTATGCGGGCCTCAAGATCCAATCTCAAGTCACGTTGGCCTCTTCTGCAGGGCCCGAAAGGCGAGGGATTTACAGCCAGAGTCCCCCTGGCACCCAAGTGTCCTCCTGCTCCAAGTAGCACTCAATGGAGAGACCTCACGCGACGAGTTCGGTCCACCTTCCCAACGCGGCTAACAACCCCCTTGGTTAGGGTCAGGCAAACAGTCGGGGGTAACTGAGGCTGCCTCTCCCTTCAGGCCTTCAACTTGAAGTATTAGATATCTTTTCATCCTTTAGTTCATTGAGCAAACAAAGCAAACAATGCTCTTTAAACTGTTACAAGCATAATCATTTCTAGTGGTCGTTATTTGGCCAACTGCTAAGGAGTGAATCCTTCTCTCCGAATGCATCCAGCATTTGATCTGGGATCAATTGCGACTTGGCAAGATCCCCAGGGGTTTGTTTGTTAACCCCTATGTCCTTGGGTTAGGGCCGTACCCTATTAACCCAACTTAACAATACCTTAAGTTCTATTAGCAGTAAATATGTTACTCCAAATAATTGATTGGTCCTTTGCTTCCAAGCAAATATCTAATCCCCTTATCTTGGTTACTTTTCCCAAGAAAGGTGCTATATCAGGACGACTACTCATCCTCTTGCAAGATAAACTTGCGCAAGAATCTTCCAATTTCATTCCGAGGAATTGGCCATTCTCTTGTGATCAAACCACAAGATCATGCGACGTTGCAACTTGTTGCACAAGTGTCACATCTAATCCATGGGATTATTTTACCCACATCGAACGGCGTCTTCTAATCACGGAATCATGATTAGATAGGAACAGGGTTTAGGGTGTCTTTATATCCAATCCATTTCCGATTGAACTAGGCCGACATCGTCAGTCCTAGGGTTCCAACTCAATCCAAGTTTCATCATTTTAACGAGTGATCCTTAGGGTAGAAACCCTAGATCATTTCTTGCAAGTATGTCCTATTGTCCCTATATTATGTGAATGTGGGCAAGACTTTAGGGTATGAGAGTTTTGACTTGGCAATAAGTACGACTAGGTCAAGTCCTTGACGTGCTAAACCCTATTTAGCACTTGGAGTATGTTGCATTGACTTAACCATCCCAAGAGAATTCTTTGTAGTTTAGGTATTTTGGGTAATGCAGATCACTTGTCTTATGACAAGGACAAAACATTCCTCGGATGTTGTCTTGATCAAATAGGGAAAATACTAGTTTCATTATGTTACAATTCACGTAAGCATGTGATTCATTTCCTCTAGATTCGCAATCCCTAACTTTTCTTGTTAAGACCAAGCACATGTTAAAATTTGCATAACTTCCATTGATCCTACTAGAACATGCATTCACGATTCATGCCACTAAGCTTTTTAAGGTTTTATGTTAAACAAACCATGCAGCCTTTCCCTAACTTCATTTCTGAATAAAATATTCGTACGCTAATTGAGCATTATGCAACATTTTCTAACTACTACGTAGTTGAATGAGATTTATGCCAATTGACTAGAGTTAACCTACTTCATGCAACCCTAGAATCATTTCCATGCCTTGCAAATTCCTACGGTTGTTAGCAACCTTATTTAATGAATCATTGCAAAGAAAGAGATGTCTAATAATGCGACATACGATTTAATCTGCCCATGCATAATCGAAGTGTACTACAATAATTTTGACTTTGTAATGATGGTCATTAGTTGATCTAGATTCGTTACTTTGCAATGCATAAAAATAACTTGCTAAGAATGCAAAGACATCTTATGTTCTTTTTTTTGTTCCTTTCATTGAAAAATACAAATGACCAATCTTCAATTGTGAGTTACTTCCTTTAAAATAGCCAATGTATTTCACTTGCAAAAGTGCATCTTACTTCCGTGAATTAACCATGCATAATTGCAATATTTCAACGTAAACCAAAAATAGGAAGAAAACCTCGACTTGTGGATTTGGTGAAATGTCCACATGAATGTTAGGATGTGATCCTCTTGCGGTTGCGCCTTGTGCCTTTTTAGGGGCCATTGTGAATTCGTCCTTTTTGCCTTGGCTAGAGTCTTATGATCTTGGCCCGTCTCCCTCGTACTACACGCAATTCCCTTTGAGGTACGGCTTTCTTGACCGAAGTATCGACTGGTGGAATTGGGTTTTGGAAGGCCTTAGGGTTCGAAGCTTGGGCCTTCTTTCTTTTAAAGTCCCGGGAGTTTAAGAAAATCCTCTCCAGTGGCCTTATGGGGGAAATCGAGTGGGAAGGGCTTTGTAGCTCCCTCTCCTTCAAAGCCCCCGGAAAGGCATATTAGGGAACTAATGGGAAGACCTTATAGGCTTCCACTTCAAAGCTTAAGAGAGAAAAAAGATTTGGGCTCTAGGAGGGTTCAAAAGGGAAGGGCCTTTAAAATCCCGATTACAACGGACTTTATAGGGTCTCCACGGGTAGGGGGCTTTAAAACCAACTAATATGGACTTGTGGGAGTTGCAATGGGAAGGGGTTTTAAAAGAAACGGGGCAGGAGGGGGGGGTAAAAAGGCTTTATGAAAATCCACGGAAAGGGGCTTTAAAAACCCAGGACAACGTGGGCTTTATAGGGACTTGGGTGGAGAGTCCACAAGAAGGGGGCTTTAAGAAGCCCCCTTAGAAGCTTCTAACAAGCTTCTTGGAAGCTTCTGGGAGTGTGTACAGTCTACGTGGAAGAGGGGAGATGATAGTTATGTGGAGGGGGAAAAGGATAATGCCCACGTGGGCAAACGATGAGGATCTTGATGGCGCAAGGAGGTGGAATGGCAGCAGCAGATCGGTGTGTCACTAGTGTCTTGGAGGTTGGATGGCCGCTCTAGCGATGGCAACGACAGTGTTCAACTCGGCTCGCGGCAGCATTTCGTCACTCTCCCCTCCTTCTTCTACAGAGGTTACAGCATCATGGCGAACCTTCACTCCACCTCTGCCTTTCACCCCCTTAGAGAGTGTATATATAGGAAGGGGGGGGAGAGGGCTCCCTCCCACGTGGTGCCTCGCATGGCTATCCTCCCCTCCACCTCTCAAGTTCCCATTTTAGCCCATCCTCTTCTCTCAGCCACACTTCGGCTGGGGGAAGATAAGTAAAAAAAAATTGCAATAAACCTATTATTATCCTCTTGACCTCCTCCCAAGAGGATGTTCACCTGCGGTTATGTGGGTTTTTTAAACCTCGGTCCCGTTTTGCCAGTGGAGAGACATGATACCTCGCCTACAGCTTAAAGATTGCACCGTCAGTAACTCCAATGCCGAAATTGACCTTTGCTTTAGTTTCACGCGGGCTAGTAATATTTTTCAACAGAAATATTACATATTGTGTGCATGTAAAGTGAAACTAAATATGTATATACAAAGAAGACCAAGAGGTCTGAGGTGTATGTGCATATGTGAAGTGTATGGTGCCTACAAGGAGTATGTACAATGGCACTACAATGTTATAGTAGATTAATTCCCAAAGATTAAAGTTGAGACAACTCTAGGTTTTGAGCATACCAGAATGAAGCATGCTTCAATTGAGTCCTTTGGTGAATATATCTGCAATCATCTGATCACTTGGATAATGTTCAATCATGATCATGCATTTCTTTACTTTGTATTGAACATAATGATAATGCATTGCAATATGTTTAGACTTGTTATGTTGAGCATAGTCTTTAGCAAGACTAATAGCACTTTGGTTATCACATTGAAGTGGTGTGCTAGAGAGAGGAGGATGGCCAATATTTAATAGAACTTGTCGAAGCCATACTAACTCTCGAGCCACTAATGCACCTACATATTATCTTGATATTTTTGGGGGCTGAAGTATTCTTAACAATAGTATTTGTGCAAAATCATCTTCCTACAAGTACTCCTTCTAGTAAAATACCAATTACTACTTGGGCATGTGAAACTACTTTTGTTTCATATTTTTTAACTTTTGGATGTATTTCTTATATTCATGTATCCAAAGAGACTCGAAAAAAACTTGATCCTTCCGGTTTGAAAGTTATCTTCATTGGATATTCAAGGAATACAAGTTTTATGATCCATCTTCCAAGAAGGTAATCAAGACATGACGCTATTTTCAATGAGCAACTTATGGCCATCACATGGTCTCAAGAGCATGATGGTCAGGACATGGTTACTAAAGGACGTTAATGATACAAAGTCATTACTAACTTCTTTTCCTTTTCTATATGATGATGAACCTCCTTCATGGGATAATATTGACTCTTCAAATCAAGATTCACAACCTACACCTATTATTGCTAATGATGACCTTTGCATTGATCTTTATGTTGATATTCCAATTGATAATTAGCATGGCAATTGTCATGCTTATGATGCTGATATTCTTGAGAATGCTCTCAATATTTGTGAAGACCTTGTCTCTTATAGTGATGCTATGTCATCCCCACAAAAGGAACAATGGCAAGAGGCCATGGAAGCTGAGTATGAATCTCTTCTCTTTAAAGGTATATGGGTTCTAACTGAGTTACCACTAGGATGTACTACTATTAAATGCAAGTGGGTTTATATGACTAAAAAAAAAGCAGATGGAACATTTGACAAATTCAAATCAAGGCTAGTTGCCAAAGGTTTCACACAAATTGCAAGAGTTGATTATCATGAAACTTTCTCACCTGTTGTTTGTATTACCAATATTCTAGTCTTTTTAGTTTTTGCTATTGAGTTTGATTTGGATGTTCACCAAATGGATGTGAGAATTTCTTTTCTTAATGGTGATTTAAAGGAAGAGACATACATGGAGCAACCAGAGGGACTTGTAGTCAAACATAAGGAAAATCGTGCTTGTAGACTTCATTAGGCATTCTATGGTCTCAAAAAATCTTCACGAGATTTGTATAAAAAGATTGATCTCTTCCTTGCAAAACAAAGTTTATCTCTTGATCTTTAGATCATGACTTATATGTCAAGCGCTACAGTGATAGTTTTGTTATTCTTGCCCTATATGTGGATGATACCATTTTTTTTTCTAACAATGTCAACTTCCTTCAACAAGTAAATAAGACTTTATCTTCTAGGTTTAACATAGTCGATCCTGGAGACATACACTCATGCACTACAAGGATACATGCGCATAGCGATGACAGTTTTTGACCCAGATTAGTGGCATCGCTATTTCCATCACAAATATGACGCAAATAGTGATGGTACTCAGGCGAAAAAACATGGGCCGAAACCCGAGCGCATCATTTTGTGTGAAGGAACGAAAGAGAGAGCGAAAGGGAGAGCAAAAGGGAGAGCGAATTCCATCTTGCATTTGAGAGGGAGAGGGAGAGAAAGAAATAAAGAGTGTAATATTCCAGCATATGAATCTCCTCTTAAGTTAAATAATAGCAATTTTTTAAAAAATTATCCCCTCCCTTCCCCAGCCGACGGTCGTGCTGGAGGAGAGGGAGGGGAGGCACGATGAATATGCACCGTGCTGGAGCATGGCAGGCTTGATGCCCATGCATCAGGCCGCGTGGAGGGAGGGAGGTACCTCTCCCTCTACCTATAAAAACCATGGCCATTTCAAGGAGAAGGGAGGGGCTGAACAAGAGATAGGACAGTGAATCGCTGCTAGAGAGGAAGGAGAGAGAGGCTGACATCATTGCATGCAAACGTCATGAGGGAGGAGCTGTCGTCGATTGAAGAGGCTACCGCCTGTGGACCAAGCCGATGCTGCCATTCGTTAGTAGCCTTGATACGCCACCGCTTCTTAATTAGCCGCTGTCCTTAGTTCTGCCACGTGCTAGGCGACCCCCCCCTTAGAAGCTTCTAAGCTTCTTAGAAGCTTCTAAGGGGGGGGTCCTTTAAGGCCCCTTTCATATGGCAAGTCCCTCTTGGGGACTTTCATAAGCCCCTCCCCAAGCGGTCTTTATAACCCCCCCAGGATTTAAGCACCCTTTCCCCTTGCATCCCCTATAAAGTCCACCTTAGCCCGGGTTTTCAAGCCCCCTTCCCGTGGATTCCCCACCCAAGCAAATTTTACCCCCGGTTTTCATTTAAATCCCCTTTCCCCTTGCATTCCCCCAAAAGCCATTTTTCCCCGGTTGTAAAGTCCTACCCATGGAGACCCTATTAAGTCCATTGTAACCCGGGATTTAAAGCCTAAAGATAACTTTTCTTCCCTCCGAGCTTCGAGGAGGAAGCCTATAAGGCTCCCCCCATTAGATCCTCAAATAAGGCCATCATGGCTTTGAAGAAGAGAGGTTTCCCTAAGTCCCTTTCCACTCGAATTCCCCCATAAACCCATCTCTAAAATTTCCCCTTACAATCCCTCTCTATAAAGATCTTTATCCCTGGAACTTCTATGAAAAGAAGGAGAAGTTCATAAGTTCTCATTTCCACAAAGCCCATAAAACCATTCCTAGCCAGAATTTCAAGGAGAAGAATCTCTCAAGCCTCCGTTTTCGCAAGGCTTTTGCAAGAACCCTCTCACAAATTCCTCTTTTCTGAAAGAAACAAGGCCCAAGCTTCGAACCCTAAGGCCTTCCAAAGCCCAATTCTGCAAGTCGGTACATTGGTCAAGGAAGCCGTACCTCAAAGGGAATTGCTCGTATGAGGGAGATGGGCCAAGATCATAAGATTGCGGCCAAAGCAAGAAGGTCGAATTCATGATGGCCCCTAAAAAGGAACAAGGCACAACCACAGGAGGATCATCTCCTAACATTCATGTGGACATTTCATTAAACCCACAAGTCTAGGTTTTCTTCCTATTTCTTGATTTACGTTGAAGTATTACAATCACGCATGGTTAATTCATGGAATTAGGATGCACTTATGCTTGTCAAATCCACCTAGTTTGATGAGAAAGAATTACATTGGCTATTTCAAAAAGAAATAACTCACGATTGAAGATTGGTCATTTGTAATTTTCCAATGAAATGGACGAAATATGTCCATGCATTTTAAGCAAGTTGCTTTTGTATATTACAAAGTAACGAATTTAGAATAACTAAGGACTATCATTACAAAGTCGAGATTATTGTTGTACACCTTCGATTGGGCATGGAGAGATTAAAACATTGCATGTCACATTATTAGACAAATCTTTCTTCGTAATGATTCATTAAGAAAGTTGCTAACAATTGTAGGAAATTGCAAGGCATGGAAATGATTCTAGGTTGCATAAAGTAGGATTAACTCTAGTCAATTGGCATAAATCTCATTCAACTATGTAGTGGTTAGGAAAGATTGCGTAATTCTCAATCAATGTACAAATATTTCATTCAGAAATGAAGTTAGGAAAAGGTTGCATGGTTTGTTTAACATAAGACCTTAAAAGCTTAGAAGCATGAGTTGTGAATGCATATCCTAGTAGGATCAATGGAAGTTATGCAAATTTTAACATGTGCTTGGTCTTAATAAGAAAAGTTAGGGATTACGAGTCTAGAGGATATGAATCGCATGCTTACATGAATTATGATGTAATACTACTAGTTTTCCTCTCTTTGATCAAGAAAATATCTTTAGGAATAGTTCGTCATTATCATAAGACAAGTAAATTGGATTACCCAAGACACCTAAACCACAAAGGATTCGCTTAGAAATGGTTAAATCGATACAATATACTCCAAGTGCTAACTAGGGTTTAGCACGTTAAGGACTTGACCTAATCGCACTTATTGCCAAGTCGAAACTCTCATACCCTAAAAGTCCTGCCCACATTCACGGAATGTAGGGACAATAAGACATACCTGCAAGAAACGATCTAGGGTTTCTATCCTAAGGATCGCTGGTTAAAAAGATGAAACTCGGATTGAGTTGGGACCCTAGGACCGACGATGTCGGCCTAGTGCAATCGGGAATGGATTGGATATAAAGACACCCTAAACCCTGTTTTCTATCTAATCAAGATTCCGTGATTAGAAGACGTCATGTGATGGGTGAAATAGTCCCATGAATTAGATGCAAAACTTGTGCAACAAGTTACAACGTCGCATGACCTTGTGCTTTGATCACAAGGGAACGAACAATTCCTCGGAATGAGATTGGTAGATTCTTACGCAAGTCTATCTTGCAAGAGGAGAAATAATCGTCGTGATATAGTACCTTTCTTGGGTAAAGTAACCAAGATATGAGGATTAGGTATTTGCTTGGAAGCAAAAGACCAATCAATCAATTGGAATAACATATTTACTGCTAATAGAACTTAAGGTATTGGTTAAGTTGAGTACAGCCGTAGCCCAAGGATATAGGGTTAACAAACAAACCCTTGGGGATCTTGCCAAGTCGCAATTGATCCTGGATCGAATGCTGGATGCATTCGGAGAGAAGGATTCACTCCTTAACAGTTGGCCAAATAAACGACCACTGGAATTGATTGTGCTTGTAGCAGTTTAGAAAGCACTGTTTGCATTGTTTGCTCAAAGAACTAAAGGATGAAAAGATATCTAATGCTTCAGGTTGAAGGCCTGAAGGGAGAGGCAGCTTCAGTTACCCCCGACTGCCTGGCTGACCCTAACCAAGGGGGTTGTTGACCGCGCCGCGAACGTGGACCAAACCCGCCGCGAGAGGTCTTTCCGTTGAGCTCTACTTGGAGCAGGAGGACGCTTGGGTGCCAGGGGGGCTCTGGCCGTAAATCCCTCGCCTTCCGGGACCTGCACAAGAGGCTAACGTGACTCGGGATTGGATCTCGAGGCCCGCATACTAGTTTACGGGCGAAAGCTTGGAATAGTGATCCCTGAGGATCACTGGGTAGCCTTCGGGCGGATTATGGACAAGCCTACGGGCGGAAATCCTTGTATTTCAAAGATAAAATGATGAAATGATAATAAAGAATTTGTTTGATATTGTTTTTCTATGTCACATGATAAGATTACGTGAAGGAACCAGTGCTTAATAGGATTAATTAAAGAAGCTGAGTGTTATATGTCAAATTAATGTGTTAGATAATTACATAACTAAAACAAACCGAGGAAAGTGCGGAGGATGGACCATCCTACGGTTGGGTGGTCCCGGTTAGCCAGGAACTTTTCTCAAAAATCTCGAAGAACAGTGGGATGATCATCATCATCAAAACGAATAACGAGAGCGATGACTTAGAGTTACGTCTTACTCGATTTACGCTGTTTTAGGGGAATGGAATGGGACTATGCCTTATGGCAAAGAGGTTGAGCCTTGCATCCCTCTCGTTTCCCATTCTCCTTGAGCCAAGTGCAGCGTGAATTTGCTTCAGACCTGGCGTTTTTGCGTAAAGTAGTTCGCGCGGGTCTGATGCTAGTTGCTGTTAGCTAATGACCAATCAGGAAAACCCTAATTCCGGTCGAGATCCTAAGTGGGAACGGCCAGGATACTTCCGGTACGTGGTAGACGCAGGAAGACCTAGATCGCAAAACCCGTAACATTCCATGGGAGTGCCGGGCGGAGGTTTCTAGACATCCTTTTCGATGGACTGCTAAGACGTGTCTTGGATGATACTAGTGGACACGTTACAGTTGGTATCAGAGTGAACCAACAAAAGACTTGTTTTTAAGAAATTTTAATAAGAAGAAGTAAAGCAAATGTTACTGTCCCAAACATTTCCTTACTTTCAATGCTGTCTTGCAGAATTATGAAGCATGGAACGGGTTGTTAGTGTTCCGAGTCATGTTTATGACCACGATACATTCCACAGATTATCGACAAAGGGTTGAGATGATGAACATCCTAGACCGCATTTATAATCCATCGCCTGTGTACGTGGAACGGAGATGGATGGGTATTTCAGGGATGTATTACATAGCTGGCCATTGACCTGCGTACCTTCAAATTAACTTGAAGAGAATCAAGTGGATGGAGGATTTGAACATCATGAAGCTATTCGTCTTTGTTGAGGCTCACGCAAACGCGACCCTACAGGTCGGAGGTCGAAGGGTTAACCAGAATAAGTATGTGTATGGGGAAGTGATTCGAAGAATCCCTGCCGATCGAATCAAGGTTTTGGGACGTCATGAGAAGAATGGATATCAAAGGAAAAGATACCCTAATGAAGTATCGATTCCTGAAAATCGATGACCCCAATCCATACTATTACTCAGTTCGTGTAGGCTGAATGGAACAACATCTTATTCTCCTTGAATTAATGTATCAACTTGTTGCATCGCCCCAAGAAATAATTGTACCTCGAAAGGGCTATGCTGATATGAATGGAATAAAACTTTTTGTTAAATCAACGACTGTCTTGACTATGAATATTGATAAAGAAGTAAAGTGATTTGGTCACTTGGCTAAAGGAATACGCGGACGTAGTTCCTAAAGAGTTAACAGAACTCCCGCTTCAAAGAGAAGTAGATCATGAGATCAAGCTAGTAATAGGAGTTGCGCCAATTGAGAAGAGACCCTATAGAATGTCTATACCAGAAGCAATTGAGCTGAAGGAACAACTCAAGAAACTGCTAGATCAGGGCTACATCCATCCTAGCAGTTCACCATGGGAAGCACCAGTACTGTTCTAGAAAAAGAAAGATGAAACACTTCGACTATGTATTGATTACAGAGGGTTGAATCAATCAACAGTCAAGAATAAATATCATATTCCTAGAATAGATGAGCTTCTTGATAGTCTTCAGGGTGCCAAGATCTTCTCCAAGATTATCTTAGGTCTGGTTACTATCAGATAAGAATCAAGGAAGAAGATATCCCAAAGACGACCTTCAACACTAGATATGGACACTTTGAGTTCTAGTTATGTCATTCGGGCTTATGAATGCGCCTGCCACCTTCAATAGGTTAATGCAGGATATCTTTAGACCATATCTTGATAACTTCGTGCTCGTCTTCTTCGATGACACTTTAGTCTATTCTAAACAGGAAGAAGATCATAAACCTCAACTTCGGATTGTCCTTGAGACAATGAGGTCTCATAAGTTGCATGCAAAAATGAAGAAGTGTGCATTCTTCAAGCGTCAGATTGAATATCTGGGATTCATAGTATCATCAGAAGGAATATCAGTAGACCCAGCCAAGGTCAGAGATGTGCTTGAATGGCCAATACAAGTTTTCGTCAAAGAGATACGTAGCTTTCTTGGATTGATAGGATGGTATAGGGTCTTCATCAAAAACTATGCTTTGATTGCAGCACCTCTTACAGACTTACTAAAGAAGCAAACTTCCATTACATCGTCAACTTCCGAACAAAATAGCTTCGACAAATTGAAGCAAAGTTTGGTATCAGCACCTATTCTAAAACTTCCTGACCTCAATAAGAAGTTCGAGGTAGTAACTGATGCTAGCATTCTGGCCTTGGGGTGTGTACTTATGCAGGAAGGTCATCCAGTAGCATACTCCTCAAGGAAATTGAAGAGTCATGAAAAAAATTATGCCACGCATGATTTGGAATTACTAGCTGTCATCCATGCTCTAAAGCTTTGGAGACACTATCTGTTGGGTAACAAGTTTACTCTAGTAACCGATCATAAGAGTCTCAAATGGATTTTTACCCAGAACGAGCTCAACATGAGGCAACGTCGGTAGATTGAAGTATTGGAGAAATATGATTTTGAAATCAAGTACCGACCAGGGAAGGAGAATGTAGTTGCCGATGCACTCAGTCTGCAAGGCATTTCTAAATTCCCTAATCTTGGAAAATCCATCAACGGCCAGATCTCTGGCTACAAAAGTATCTATGCCAAACAACCCTATACTTGAACTAGCTAAAGAGGAAGCATGCCATTTGGCCTACCAAGCAATGATAAAGGAAATATCTACCAAGAAGCAGAATCAAAAGTGGCAAGCTAAGTATCAGGAATTTTCCATTGATAATGGACTTGTCTACTACAGAACAAGGATGTGTATACCAGCAAGCCGGTCACTTAAGTAGAAGATATTATGGGAAGCTCATGATTCTCCTTTCGCAGGACATCCTAGCTCTGCTAAAACTTTTAATGCAGTTAGGAAGAGCTACCATTGGGAGAGGCTTAAAGGTGACGTTCTCAAGTATGTCACTGAATATGAGTGTTTGTCTTGCCAACTTATCAAAGCCGAACATGTCATGATGCTAGGGAAACTACAACCGCTTGACATTCCCCAAATGAAATGGGAATTCATTAGTATGGATTTTGTTGTAGGCCTACCCCAAGTCCAGGGAGGATACAACTCCATCACGGTTGTGGTTGACATGCTTACTAAGGTTGCACACCTTATTCCAGTAAAGACAAACTATAAAGCCTTCGACATTGCAAGATTGTTTATCAAGGAGATATTCAAGCTACATGGGTTACCTAGAAGAATCATTAGTGATCGAGATTCTCTCTTCACATCACACTTCTGGAGAGCTATCTTTGAAGCTATTGGGACTCAACTCTGTTTTAGCACCGCCTACCATCCCCAAACGGATGGCCAAACAAAGCGAGTAAATCAAGTCATCGAGGATATGCTTAGGGCATACTGCTGTCGAGAGCCGAAGAGGTGGATTCAATTCTTGCCTTTGGTTGAATTTGCCTACACTACTTCTTACTAGCAGAGCATTCAGATGACTCCTTTCCAGGCATTGTATGGTCATGATTGTCGAGGTCCCCTAAACTTTTCTGATCCAACCCTAAGACTTGAAGCGTCAAGACAGATGTTGGAAGACATGGATGATCAAATAAAGTCAATAAGACAAGACATACAAGTGGCCAATGATAGACAAAAGGCATACGCAGATTTGAAACGTTAAGAAAGAGTCTTCGAAGAAGGAGACATGGTCTTCATTCGTGTACGCCCTAAAAAGAGTTCCCTATCCTTAGGAGATTGCAAGAAGCTAAGTCCAAGGTATTCTGGACCATACAAGATGCTTAAGTGCCTAGGACCTAATGCTTATAGACTGCAACTCCTTGAAAACCTAAAGGTTCATAATGTATTCCATATCAGCCTATTGAAGAAGTATGTACCTAACCCTAACCATGTACTTGATGACCAACAAGTTGCAATGTCTAGTCAAGGAGTCCTTGAGCTACGGCCTGATGGGATCTTAGATGCTAGGGGAAAAACAACTGAGATCCAGAACCTTGAGAGAATGCCTTGTCCAGTAGAAAGACTATCCTGAGGAGGATGCCACTTGGATAGATGAAAGCACTCTCAACCATCAATATCCCAGTTTATCTCGAGATGAGGACATCTCGATTCCTCCAAGGGGGAGAGAATGTAATATTCCCGCATATGAATCTCCTCTTAAGTTAGATAATAGCAAATTTTTTTAAAATTATCCCCTCCCTTTCCCAGCCGACGGTCGTGCTGGAGGAGAGGAGGGGAGGCATGATGATTGTGCACCGTGCTGGAGCATGGAAGGCTTGATGCTCATGCATCAGGCCGCGTGGAGGGAGGGAGGTACCTCTCCCTCTACCTATAAAAACCATGGCCATTTCAAGGAGAAGGGAGGGGCTGAACGAGAGATAGGACAGCGAATCGCTGCTGTAGAGGAAGGAGAGAGAGGCTGACATCATTGCGTGCAAACGTCATGAGGGAGGAGTTGCCGCCGATTGAAGAGGCTGCCGCCTGTGGACCAAGCCGACGCTGCCATTCGTCAACAGCCTTGATACGCCACCACTGCTTAATTATCCGCCATCCTTAGTTCTGCCACGTGCTAGGCTACAAGCCTTAGAAGCTTCTAAGCTTCTTAGAAGCTTCTAAGGGGGGGGGTCCTTTAAGGCCCCTTTCATATGGCAAGTCCCTCTTGGGGACTTTCATAAACCCCTTCCCAAGCGGTCTTTATAACCCCCCCGAGATTTAAGCACCCTTTCCCCTTGCATCCCCTATAAAGTCCCTGGGTTTTCAAGACCCCTTCTCGTGGATTCCCACCTAAGAAAATTTTAAACCTGGTTTTCATTTAAATCCCCTTTCCCCTTGCATTCCCCCAAAAGCCATTTTTCCCCGGTTGTAAAGTCCTACCCGTGGAGACCCTATTAAGTCCATTGTAACCTGGGATTTAAAGCCCTTTTCCATTGCATCCACGTCATAAGCCCAATCTCCTTGCCGGGTTTAAGGGCTTTCTCATTGAACCCTCCTAAAGATAACTTTTCTTCCCTCGGAGCTTCGAGGAGGAAGCCTATAAGGCTCCCCCCATTAGATCCTCAAATAAGGCCATCATGGCTTTGAAGAAGAGGAGTTTCCCTAAGTCCCTTTCCACTCGAATTCCCCCATAAACCCATCTCTAAAATTTCCCCTCACAATCCCTCTCTATAAAGATCTTTATCCCTGGAACTTCTATGAAAAGAAGGAGAAGTTCATAAGTTCCCATTTCCACAAAGCCCATAAAACCATTCCTAGCCAAAATTTCAAGGAGAAGAATCTCTCAAGCCTCCATTTTCGCAAGGCTTTTGCAAGAACCCTCTCACAAATTCCTCTTCTCTGAAAGAAAGAAGGCCCAAGCTTCGAACCCTAAGGCCTTCCAAAGCCCAAATCCGCAAGTCGGTACATCGGTCAAGGAAGCCGTACCTCAAAGGGAATTGCTCGTACGAGGGAGACGGGCCAAGATTATAAGACTGTGGCCAAGGCAAGAAGGTCAAATTCATGATGGCCCCTAAAAAGGAACAAGGCACAACCACAGGAGGATCATCTCCTAACATTCATGTGGACATTTCATTAAACCCACAAGTCCAGGTTTTCTTCCTATTTCTTGATTTACATTGAAGTATTACAATCACGCATGGTTAATTCATGGAATTAGGATGCACTTACGCTTGTCAAATCCACCTAGTTTGATGAGAAAGAATTACATTGGCTATTTCAAAAAGAAATAACTCGCGATTGAAGATTGGTCATTTGTAATTTTCCAACAAAATGAACGAAATATGTCCATGCATTTTTAGCTAGTTGCTTTTGTATATTACAAAGTAACGAATTTAGAATAACTAATGACTATCATTACAAAGTCGAGATGATTGTTGTACACCTTCGATTGGGCATGGAAAGATTAAAACATTGCATGTCACATTATTAGACAAATCTTTCTTCGTAATGATTCATTAAGAAAGTTGCTCACAATTGTAGGAAATTGCAAGGCATGGAAATGATTCTAGGTTGCATAAAGTAGGATTAACTCTAGTCAATTGGCATAAATCTCATTCAACTACGTAGTGGTTAGGAAAGATTCCGTAATTCTCAATCAACGTACAAATATTTCATTCAGAAATGAAGTTAGGAAAAGGTTGCATGGTTTGTTTAACATAAGACCTTAAAAGCTTAGAAGCATGAGTTGTGAATGCATATCCTAGTAGGATCAATGGAAGTTATGCGAATTTTAACATGTGCTTGGTCTTAATAAGAAAAGTTAGGGATTACGAGTCTAGAGGATATGAATCACATGCTTACATGAATTATGATGTAATACTACTAGTTTTCCCCTCTTTGATCAAGACAATATCTTTAGGAATAGTTCATCATTATCATAAGACAAGTAAATTGGATTACCCAAGACACCTAAACCACAAAGGATTCGCTTAGAAATGGTTAAATCGATACAATATACTCCAAGTGCTAACTAGGGTTTAGCACGTTAAGGACTTGACCTAATCGCACTTATTGCCAAGTCGAAACTCTCATACCCTAAAAGTCCTGCCAACATTCACGGAATGTAGGGACAATAAGACATACATGCAAGAAAGGATCTAGGGTTTCTATCCTAAGGATCGCTGGTTAAAAAGATGAAACTCGGATTGAGTTGGAACCCTAGGACCGACGATGTCGGCCTAGTGCAATCGCGAATGGATTGGATATAAAGACACCCTAAACCGTGTTTCCTATCTAATCAAGATTCCGTGATTAGAAGACGTCATGCGATGGGTGAAATAGTCCCATGAATTAGATGCAAAACTTGTGCAACAAGTTACAACGTCGCATGACCTTGTGGTTTGATCACAAGGGAACAGCCAATTCCTCGGAATGAGATTGGCAAATTCTTACGCAAGTTTATCTTGCAAGAGGAGAAATAATCGTTGTGATATAGTACCTTTCTTGGGTAAAGTAACCAAGATACGAGGATTAGATATTTGCTTGGAAGCAAAAGACCAATCAATAAATTGGAATAACATATTTACTGCTAATAGAACTTAAGGTATTGGTTAAGTTGGGTACGGCCCTAGCCCAAGGATATAGGGTTAACAAACGAACCCTTGGGGATCTTGCCAAGTCGCAATTGATCCTGGATCGAATGCTGGATGCATTCGGAGAGAAGGATTCACTCCTTAACAGTTGGCCAAATAAACGACCACTGGAATTGATTGTGCTTGTAGCAGTTTAGAAAGCACTGTTTGCATTGTTTGCTCAAAGAACTAAAGGATGAAAAGATATCTAATGCTTTAGGTTGAAGGCCTGAAGGGAGAGGCAGCTTCAGTTACCCCCGACTGCCTAGATGACCCTAACCAAGGGGGTTGTTGACCGCGCCGGGAACGTGGACCGAACCCGCCGCGAGAGGTCTTTCCATTGAGCTCTACTTGGAGCAGGAGGATGCTTGGGTGCCAGGGGGGCTCTGGCCGTAAATCCCTCGCCTTCCGGGACCTGCACAAGAGGCTAATGTGACTCGGGATTGGATCTCGAGGCCCACATACTAGTTTACGGGCCGAAGCTTGGAATAGTGATCCCTGAGGATCACTGGGTAGCCTTCGGGCGGATTATGGACAAGCCTACGGGCGGAACTCCTTGTATTTCAAAGATAAAATGATGAAATCAGAATAAAGAATTTGTTTGATATTGTTTTTCTATGTCACGTGATAAGATTACGTGAAGGAACCAGTGCTTAATAGGATTAATTAAAGAAGTTGAGTGTTATATGTCAGATTAATGTGTTAGATAATTACATAACTAAAACAAACCGAGGAAAGTGCGGAGGATGGACCGTCCTACGGTTGGGTGGTCCCGGTTAGCCAGGAACTTTTCTCAAAAATCTCGAAGAACAGCGGGATGATTGGGTGGCCGCGAGGCCATGGGGTTGTTCAGCGCGTGAGATAGAGGTCCGGCTAGTGCATGAGCAAGTGCCGGCCCGTTTTTAGGTCCATCAGTGGTGCATCTGCCGGGAGCCGCTTAAAAGTGGCAGTCCTTGAATCCTGGTTGTTTAGGGACCAACTAGCAGTTTATGCCAAAGGATACTGGGATTGATCCGTTATTTATTGATAAGCATCGTCTAGCAGAAATCCAAAAGCAAGAAAGAGACGAAAGAGCTAGGCGATGTGCTGAAATTTTTAGGAGATATTCCCCTAAGCGTAGCGGTGCTGAACCCTTACGAGGGAGTGGATTTAGTGGTCTTGGGGCCACAAGCAGTAAGTTAGGAGAAGGTGGAAGCTCTAGTGCTCCCCTTCCTTCTATAAGCCAGTCCACGTCAAGTGCAGGAGGTGTAACCCCACTGTCCCTTATTCCTAGTGCAAATCCAATCCTCGTCATGGCGCAGCCTATTGCAATTCCAGCAGGAACGATGGATTTACCGGCTCTAGGTTACCCGCTACCCATTTTTAATGGGCTAGTTGAGGAAGATGCGGAACTCCACATTAGGGAGTTTCAAAAGCTGATGTTTAACTGTCCCATTCAAGAAGAAGGACATTTAATGATGTTCTTCAATATGACTCTCAAAGGAAGAGCCGCTATATGGTATCATGGTTTAGAAGCCGGAACCATATTGAACATTGATGCATTTTATGGAGCTTTTCGAAGGGAGTTTGCCCCCAAAAGGGGTGGGCAATATTGGTTGCGTGTACTCAACATGACCCACCAAGAACCACACGAGGATATTCGTGCTTATGCGAAGAAAATAAAAGAGGTTTTCCGTGAGTTGGACACCTCTATTCCTATCCCCGCAGCTGCCCAATTGCAATATTTCCTACATGGTTTGGACTTTAATATCCAATTACAGTTGAGTAGTGTCCCCTTGGGGGATATAGATACTGCCATTACACGAGCACAAGAGGTGGAATCCCGACTACAAGCAGCCTATGCTTCTCGAGGCAATTCGAATATGGGTTTAGTATTGGGAAACAATATGGCAATGGCCAATGGCAGTAGTGGTCAAGGGATAGCGATGGCTAACCCTAATGGGAGAGGGAACATGATACAAAATGTGCCTTTATTACCAGCTCCCCCTAGCATATCGATGCCTACGGACAGTCAAATGGCTTCAAGTGGTGGAGGCCAGGTGGTCAATTCTAACACCATGCCTGTGGCTCAACAACCAGTGCCTAATTGAATTGTTAGGCCGATGGAACGACATGGTAATGACCAAGGCTATGAGTCGAGTGCTTCCAATGTTCTTGGCGAGGTTAAGGACATGATGAAGCATTATACCGACATGATTACGGAGCAGTATCGACAAATAGCTGTTGATGTCAACTTCCTTAAAAAACAACAAAATTTGATAGGAAGTAGATACCCAGAGGAGGGTGCACCGTCGAGGTTTAGTTGCAAATGGTGTGGTGGGCAGCACTATCCAAGAAATTGCCCAAATGTTAAGTGCGACATTTGTGGAAAATTTGGCCATTTAGCAGCTACTTGCTGGAGTAAGATCAGTTCCCTCCAGCGAGGTAGTCAGCAACCAGGGCCTGTTAATCATCGCGTGCAAGGAAATGATTCCCAGTGAGAAGATGGGCCTAAACAAATACTTCAACGACCAAAGACTACAGTGGAGGAGCTACCAAGTGGTAGTGGGGTTAGTTTGATTGAGGCTGTACGCGTTAACGATGCTGAAACCTCTAATCTGCGAGTTGTTCTTACAAGAGTTCAAAAGGGTAGAGAAGCCGACAAGAAAAAGCCTTGTCGATGGAAACCCTAAACAAGGCGACAAAGGAACACAAGTTTTGGATCCTGCCATGGAAGGGGGACCTTTGAAGCCCGTAGAAAGTAAAGCCGATAAGGAACCACCTGAGAAGAAGGTGAAAGTTAAAAAGGAGGCATTAAAGCCAGTTCAGCGACCTAAAGAGCGGATGGTTTGGCGTGAAAAGCGAGCTCTATCAAACTATCATGAATTCAATTTAGCGAGCTCTCTTTGCGAAGTCAAGCCGGATGTGAATCTCTTACAGCTTATTAAGCTTTCCCCAGGAGTACGCAAGGAATTTAGAAAGATTCTACGTACCGGGTATATCGTAGAACCTTTGGGTATTGCACGAGTTGGTGATGACTGGTTCGAGCATGCTGAGAAGCATTGCCCAAGGGTTGTAGCCTATGTGGATGGGATATTAGTAGATTATGCCATTGTCGACACGGGATCATCTGTTAACATTATGAGTTCTGAACTGATGGAAAGGTTGGGTCTTGCGATCCAGAAAGATACCTCCACAATTCTCAGAATGGCAGATGATAGTTTGAGACAGCCGGAAGGCTGCATTACTAAGGTCCATGTCACTGTTGCAAATGTAGAATGCTTGTTGGACTTTAGGGTGATTCATTTTGCAGGCCGTCCAAGTTACCAAGTATTACTCGGACGACCTTGGATCTTGCAAGCGGACTGCCAAGTGGATATACCCGCCGGTCGGCTAATATTCGGCAGAGGTGCCGAGCGTGTGGTGGTTGATGCTTATCCTGAGTCCCCGCAGAGTGAGAGAGCTCCTCTATCTTCTATAGAATTGGAGACATTAGAAGATTTATCTGCCAGTGAGACATCATCGAGTGATGAGTCCGAGGAGGGATCCACCACGAAAGACATCTATCAGATCACTTTGGATGAGCCAATAGAGGGCCAAGATCGTATAAGAGATGCAGATGTTATCGAGCTAGACCTTGGTACGCCTGATGATTCGCGACCAATCAAATTAGGTTCTATGCTCAGCTCAACAGAAAGGGAGGACTATGTGGCCTTGATCCAGGAATTCCGTGATATCTTTGCCTGGAGATATGATGAGTTGAGAGGCATCCCTCCTAGTCTTGCTGTTCATACAATTCCGTTGAAAGAGGGCAGTCGTCCTGGACGGCAGAAAGTAAGGTGTATGCCTTTCGAACTGAGGGACGGCCTGTTTGAAGAGTTACAAAAGCTTCGAGAAGTGGGTTTGATTTTTCCTGTGCAACACACGGAATGGTGTTCGCCAGTTGTGATTAGAAAGAAGAATAATAATCAAATCCGTTTATGTGTAAACTTTAGGGAGCTGAATAAGCAGACAGTCAAGGACTACTACCCGTTGCCATTTATTGACTAGATTTTGGATCAATTAGCGGGTAGGGAGATATATTCGCTTATGGATTGCTTTGCAGGATACAACCAAATGGCAATTGCAGAAGAGGATAAGTTGAAAACAACTTTTATCACTGTATCTGGTACTTTTGCATACCATGTGATGGCCTTTGCTTTATGCAATGCGCCTGGTTCGTGGCAATGAACAGCAGATAAGACATTCGGTGACATATCCCCTGAAGAGTTGAAGGTGTTTATTGATGACTTAGGGCCCGCCACCGTGAGAGGAAGGCAGTTGATCATTTTAAGAAAATGCTTTGAGCGTTGTAGACAATTTTGCATTGCCCTAAACCCAGGGAAGTGTGTTTTTGGAGTGCCTTATGGGCTGTTGTTGGGTCATGTGGTCAGTTCGGTAGGAATTGCGACAGACCCCGAGAAGGTTAAAGTTATAGTTGCCATGGGTCCACCATGCACTCTGAAAGAAGTTCATAGCTTTTTGTCTTCGGTTGGTTACTACCGTAGATTCATCAATGCCTTAGCAGAAAGAACGTTGCCGCTTACAAATTTATTGTCCTTTAGCTGTTTGTTTGTATGGGGTGACCCTTGTAAGGTAGCATTCGAGGATGTGAAACAAGAGCTAGCAAGAGCGCCCGTTTTAAAAGCAGCTAAAAGAGGTGAGGTGTTCTATATATTTTCAGTAGCCACTATATATAGTATCAGCTGTTTAGCCCAAATTTGGGAAGAGAAGTGGTACCACCCGATTGCTTTTGCTAGTCGGAAGCTGGGGGTATCCGAAATCAATTATACCTACATGGAGAAGCTGTGTCTAGCAATGGTCTTTGGGACCAAGAAATTCAGGCATTATATTCTCTATGAGAAAGTTGTGCTTTATACGAAGACGGAGGGGCTTCGATTATTGATGAATAAGCTACAGCCGCCTGATCGTCTAGCAAAGTGGTTGATCACTTTGCAGGAATTTGATCATGAAATCAGGAGTAAGCCACCAAGGTTGCAAGGTATCGTGGAATGTCTTGTGGACTTTGGGGAGACGAAAGAATCTGTGGCTGAAGGTAGTGACATGGAGTTGTTATTTAAAATAGATACGGCATCTATTCCCTCCTGGTATGCTGTAATAACGCATTATTTATCAACAAGAGAGGCGGGATCCGAATTATCTAAAGCTGAGAGAAGGAAAATTAAGTAGCAAGCGTTAAAGTTTGCTTTGATCGCAGGTACATTATATCGGCAAGGGGTTGATGATATCTATCGCCGGTGTGTGATGCCTGACGAGGTGCCATTCATTTTGGAAGAGTGCCATGATTCTGCTTGCGGTGGCCATTTTGCTGGACGGCTTATAGCACAAAAGGCTTTAAGAGCAGGTTATTGGTGGCCTGCCATCTTCCAGGATGCGTTTGCGTATGTTAAGAGATGCGATATTTGTCAACGACATGATAGTCGAGAGAATAGGAAATGACCACTCACCCCTATTATGGTGATACTTCCATTTGAGAAGTGGGGAATAGACTTTGTGGGTCCTATTACTCCGTCATCGACTACACAAAAGAGGTACATCATTGTAGCAACTGACTACTTCACAAAGTGGTCAGAAGCACGTGCAACAAGAAAAGATGATGCTAAAGAAACTGCTAGTTTCCTTTTAGAGCAGATAATATGCCGGTTTGGTCCACCGAAAGAATTAGTGTCGGACCGCGGAACACATTTCCTGAATAAGGTGATTAAAGATTTGACAGAGATGTGGCAAATCAAGCATAACAAGACAACCCCATATAATCCGCAAGCCAATGGGCAAGTGGAGAGCACCAACAAGCAGCTTGTGGGCATTCTGTCCAAAATTGTGTCAGAAAAGAAACGGGATTGGGATAAAAAGTTATACGTGCCAGTGTGGGCTTATAATACGACCTTCAAACGAGCCACGGGCCATACCCCGTTCAAGTTAGTATATGGGAAGGAGTGTGTCTTACCTTTAGAAATTGAGCTGCTGACTATTCGGTTTGCCATCAATCATTCTTTGAGCGATGAAGTCGCACTTTTTGAGCGCTTGACGACACTGGCACATTTAGATGAGCTTAAGCTGCAGAGCTTATTGCACCAAGAAGTGGCGAAGCGCCGAATGAAGCAGCTACACGACCTCAAAGCCAAGAAATACACCTTCAAGAAAGGACAGCTTGTTCTGTATTATGATGCACGACGTGAATTATTTCCAGGCAAGCTAGAGCCCAAATGGGATGGGCCCTATAGGATCGTTAGAATAGGAAAGAATAAATCCATAGTCTTGTTAGCTGACCTTGAGGGGATAGAATTTAAAAATAAGGTTAATCTTAATAAGATTAAATCTTATTATTTCTTATTGCACTAATGCTATGATTGCCTTGCAGGTCTAGGCGAGATCGATCAAACATTTGCAAGGAAATCATGATAGAGGTTGATGGGTCGTCTGATCCCTTATTTAGAACAGCCATATTTGGAACAGAGGTATCATCAGGGAAAGCTCATTTGGTGGAGCAAAGGATACAAGGTGATTGAGCAAGAAGGCGGGACATTTATTTGGGAAATCAAGGTCTTCTGCCATCACTGCCTACAAATTTTGACGAGCATCCCTGTTGAATTCAATGATGATGGAGGGATGGAGCCTAAAGTCCACCCGTTGAATATGCTGAATTTCGATTACCATAATTACGAGTAGAGTTCCGGATGGCGGGATATGTAAACCCTTTATGGACGTACACCTTGTACTTTGATGGGGCGTCCAGGGGTGCATGCAAAAAAGGAAGTGTAGGAGTTGTCATCCGAGACCCCCGACGACGCATTGTCATGAAGTTAGCTGCTTATCTCGGGGCGAATTTTACCAATAATATGGCAGAATACAAAGCCCTGATTATGGGCTTGAATATTGCAAAGAAGGGTGGTATTCACCAGTTGTTGGTGAAAGGGGACTCTCAGTTGGTTTTAAATCAACTCAATGGGACATACATGGTACGAAACCCCATCCTTTGTATGTACCATCATACTGCCATAGCCCTATTAGACGAATTCGATAGAGTGTCTTTTCAGCTGATTCCACAGAATTGGAATCAGTTTATCGATTCTTTGGCTAATTTTGCGTATGAAGAAGACCTCTTCTTTAATTGTGGCCCTTGTCCCGATATATCTATTGATGCTGAGGCAGGATCTGGTCGTTTGTGGGGTATGCTTTCTAAACATGCCCTCTTTGGCAGACGATGGTTGATTTGGGTGATGCAGAGGGTAAGCAAGACTCATCTGCCTTTATTATCTTGGACCCATAGACTGATTAGACGACATGTGATGCGAACACCTCTTTTAATATACGCAGGAGGGATGGGTCATAATTTAATGCACCTAGTTTAGGGCTACGAGCCTTTGTTCCCCTGGGAATGGTATGCTTTGATGTCTATCATAGTTGTTTCCATGAGGATGTTATGAGTAGTATTGTTTCATTTCATTAGGCCAAGAGGGCCATTTCCCTATCTAGTGCGGGTGCATTTAATGGGGGTTTTTGTTTTAAGTGTTGTGCTGGACAGGTTTCGTGGTTCGTGGAATTTGGTGGAGCCTGGAGGAGCCTTTGCTGCGATGGAAGCTTCTTGTGGCCAATCCAGGTGATACCTCTCCTTTACGAGTACCTTTCTTTCCTGTTATATGTGTATTTGTACTTGTCGAGGGGATACATTTTTGTTGGGGACCGGCAACCAAGGTATGAAGTCCTAGGTTTAGGCTTAGTATGTTTGAGGGAGGTCGGAGTAGTCATTGCCTCCTGTAAAGACATTGTTAGACATCGAAAGCCCTGTTTTAGAAGGAAGTCCTAGTGGCCCTGTTTTGCTAGCCTGCTAGGCAGCCGTTCTAGGAGTTCTTGTTAGTAGTGAGGCAGTTAGAGAAGCCTGCCAGAAGATAATAATGATGATGCCCAGAAACTCTGTACATCCTAAAAGACGAATATAAATACGAAGGTGTGTAAAAAGGGGTTCTAACCCCTCTCAGAGAAAAGAAAAGAAAAGGAATAGAAATGTATAAGTAGTTGATCATTGCCTTGCGAAGGCCTGGTAGGTTCCTGGGGACGAATCAGACCTGGGGCCGACACCTTGTCTTCCTAGGGGTGGCTTCTTGTTGGAAAAAATGACAAAACAAGAAAGGTTGGAGCGAAAATAAAAGTGAGCATTAGAAAAGGATTAAGTATCGCCTTGGGATGGCTTGGTAGGTTCTTGGGTGCCGAGATAGGTCCTGAGGTCAATGCCCTGTTCTCCTTGGGTCACTACGCTCAGCTCCCTCCTTTTTACATGCCCCAGTATGTTCATCCAATAACAACCCTAAAAAAAGAAATGTACTGAAAGAAAATACTCCTTGATCAGGCTATAGGAGTCCTCGCCTTGTAGGAGCTCCTAGTTGTGTTGTCTTTAGTTGGTAAGTAGTTCAGACTACCACTTAGGGCAACCTCTTTGGTAGGGTTTTTAGTTTGGCTGTGTTGGAGCAGCTGGTTAGTGACTCACTTCGCATCTTTTATTAGATAATGCTAGGCCTACTCCTTGTGGATGTCATGCCTTGGTTCTGTCCAGGGGTAGGGGAAGCATTGTGCTGAGTTTTATCGTATATTTGTTTTGTATCAGCTTGATGCTTCTTTGGTTGTTTATGTGTAGATATGTTCGTGGATTCGACGGGCTGAGTCGCCCTATCCCGTGGTCGCCAATGAGAGTGAAATTTAGGTGAGGGGAAGTGCTTAAAAATAGCTAAAAATTATGAATATCAAGGGAAAAATATTCACTGTCAAAGGCGGCGGCTCGATCTAGGACGATTTTAAGCGTCAAAGTGCTTTAAAGGTGCCCGAGCAACACTTGCTGATTTTTCATAATTTTTCAGACGGTCATGCGGGTTGACACGAGCTACTAGCCAATGCGGGATGCTAAGCCAGACGCCCATGATTTTTCAGAGCTCGATTCCGAGTCCAGATGAGGAAATGGCCAAGAAACGGTCAAGATGCGAAGGGGTGGGGACCAAAGTTTGGCCAGATGGATAAGTGACCCTTGGGGCCCAAAATGAAAGCCACATGAAATGAAAGATGAAAAAATCGTGGAGAAGGAGGAAGAAGGAGATGGCGCCATCACGTCCGAAAAATGCGCCTCATGCTTCATGGATCAACCATGGGGGCTGCAAACAACCCATGCCAATCATCATTGCCCCTCATTTCCTCCTGGATGCCAATCATTTCGCCGCCCTTCACTCGCGCAATGATGCTCTCTTTGAAGATCTCTGATTTCATTCTTTCTCTCTCTTCCCTCTCTCTCCTCTAAAGGCAAGTTCATGTGGGAAGAAGAAGGAAGAAGAAAGAATGATGGAGGCTTGTCCGGCATGGATCAGATTGCTCCACGGGCTGGAAATGGTGATTTGTGATTGTACTGGACATGAAGTGCTGTTGATTTTCAGATTTGCAGCCATGGACATGAAACCCGAAACACGCAAATAAGCGGTAATTCAATTTTTTCAAAGGAAATTTGAGATTTCATGGCTTTTGATTGATAAAATGTTGTTCATGTGGGCTAAAAATTGTTTATGTTGCTGTTTTCCATGAGTACTTGCTGGTTATAATCAGAAAATTAGAAAAATATGCATCTTGTGGCTCAAAATAATACACTAAAACACGTAAAATATGGAAAATCAAGGAAAAATGATGTTTTTTGGGCATAAAAATGGGAAAGTGAATAGGAACACCAACTAAACTTTCATTTTTGTTGCAAGAAGGAACTAAGGGCCATAGCCCATAATCTATTCTGAATTTTTAGTAATAAAGTAATGTAGAAAATAAGGGAAAATACAAGGAAAATAGAAAAAAATCACTAAAAATAGGGGAAAAATGCATTTTGGGTGCGAAAAATTAATGAAAATTAAGAGCAATGTTTGTGAATGTTTGTGGGGACTGAAGCATGAGGATTTGTCTCAGTTCAACCCCACCTTCTTATTCTAGTGTGTTTTTTCCGCTTTCTACACATAAAATGATGGCAAAATGCCCTATAAATCTATACAACAATGCAACATTTGATCGATGGGAGGGTAGAGTGGTTAAAGTGTGTCTAAATGTGGAGTAAAATGATGAAAAAATTGCTGTTTTTTGTTTGCATGCCATATAGGTCGGTGAATAATTATAAAATAAGGGCCTAGTAGCACGAGGGTTCCCTTGGTGCTAGGTCTGTGCAACGCCGCATAAGAACGGTAGTTGGAAGTCATTAAAAGGATGTTTTCCACATGTGCAAAATATTGATTTCATAACTGTTTGAGCACTTGGCATCCACACTATACATAAATCATGGAAATATTTAAAGGTATCAGAAATCCTGGATGCACAGCAATTGTTTTCATTAGGACATTGATCCACGTTGAGTGAGAGACAGGGCACCCTAAGCCATAGGCTAGTCGTGGGGTCTAGGGAAAAGAGAAGTAAGGACAATGGTACATTCCTCTATACGATTAAATGGTACCTTGAGTGGACTTTTGTGCGAAATGTTTATATGTTGAGCGACGCATCGAGGGGCCAATCCCCAAGGTGTAGGAGAGTCGCAGAGGGTGGACGGCATTAATCCGTAGGAGGAACCCCATGTGTATGTGATTCGAGCCTTTTGACTATGTGAAAGGGACTCCCTCTAAGGAGTAGTGGGTGAGAGAAGAGTGGACTACAAACAACGTAATACAAATGCAAGACATTTAGGAAGGCAATGTATGTGTCATCAACGCTCCTGGCCGCGAGGCCGTGGGGTTGTTGAGCGTGTGAGATAGAGGCCCGGCTAGTGCATGAGCCAGTGCCGGCCCGTTTTTAGGTCCATCAAGTAGTGGTAGTGGTAGTTGTTGTAGTCGTGGTCCTGGTCGTGGTAGTGGTAGTGGTAGTGGTAGTGGTAGTGGTAGTGGTAGTGGTAGTGGTAGTTTAGTTTTCTTATTTGTTGTTGTTGTAGTAGTAGTAGTTTTTTCTTCTTTTCTTGTTTGTAGTAGTAGTAGTTGTTGTTGTTGTTGTTGCTGTTGTTTTTTTTTCTTCTTCTTATTCTTTTCTTGTTTATTGTAGTGGTAGTGGTAGTGGTAGTGGTTTGTTGTTGTGGTAGTGGTAGTCATAGTCGTAGTTGTCATAGTCATGGTCATGGTAGTGGTAGTGGTAGTGGTAGTGGTTGTGGTTGTTGTTGTTGTTGTTGTTGTTGTTGTTATTTTTTCTTATTTTCTTGTTTATTGTAGTGGTAGTGGTAGTTGTAGTGGTAGAGAGAGAGACATGTTTTGTTAAAGTAAATTAGTAGTAGAGAGAGAGAGATGTTTTATTAAAGGAAATGAGAGAGGGAGAGGAAGAGAAAAAGAAAAGAAGGAACGAGAGAGAGGGAATAAACATACAACATAATAAAGAAAGAGAAAAAGAGAGAGAGATGAAAGGAGAGAAGAGAATGAATGGATAAAAAACAAAGAGAGAGTGGTGGTGAGGTCCGATGCAATAACACGAGACGGGAAACACTCCGACATACGTTAATTTATGGATGGGTGGAGACTTTACACACGTTAATTTTGTTGAGTTACAAGAGAAGAAATCCCTTCTCAAACAATTCAAGAAAGAAAAAAAGATTAATAATAAAAATAAACTGTTTGTCGTAACGTAGACCAAATGGAAAACAATAAAGGTCCTGACGTTTAAGATCGCGAGGTGTATCTTAGTCAGCGTATTCCATATCCTTTCTCTCAATGTAAGCTGGCAATTAGACAAAAACATTGATTGTCTATAGAACACATACGACGCTTTGGCGAGTTTCAATCTGAGATCATTGATCAGGCGATTTTCAAATTTTAAGCAAATGGTAAGAAAAGTGTATATCAATCATGCATTGTATTCGCAAGCTAATTGCATACCATATACAAAAACATTTGGTGTGGTTGGCAAATTTTCTATCCAGGGAGGTGACGTCTCGTCCCAAGGAGGAGTGCACCCTTTGCGGCTAGTTAGAAGAGTTTGTGGGTGTGCAATGGATGGAGGGCGTGAGCCAATACACCCCTTGGAAGGTACTACCCAATCTATAATGTCAATATTAGAGGAGACACGCAGCCTTTTAGACTTACCTACAATCTTGGAGCTTGAAATGAAGGCAATGATCGATGCATTGATGCCCATGGATGTTGAGACTCCTGATCCACTTAGAGAGGGAGCATCCATATCATTATATGATGGGTGCCGAGTATCTCACCTAAAGACACTGCTTGCACTCCTAAGTGTGCAAGCAAAATACGGGTGGAGCGATGCAAGTATGACCGAGTTGTTCATGTACCTTGTACGTACGCTTCGTTGATTTCTTTTCGGCACTATCATAAAAAACATTTGTGCTTTTTCAAGGTGTTTTATGATTTTTTTCAGGTTACTGAAGTATCATATATTACCACTTGCAAATACCATGCATGAGTCTCGTGATGATGCACGACATGTTTTACGAAAGCTTGGCATGGACTACAACAGCATCCATGCATGTATCAAGGATTGCATACTGTTTTGAGGAGAATATGAGATTATGGAGACATGTCCAAAGTGTGGTGCTCACAGGTATTGACAGGACTTGCAAGGGAAAACCATCCCTCAAAAAGTTCTTAGACACTTTCTACTTATCCCCCACATAAACCACATGTTTCATACGTTCGGCATGGCGAGCTTGACAACGTGGCATGCGCATAATAGGTCCACAGATGGAGTTCAATGAATATCAGCAGATTCACATTCATGGAGCCACATTGACTCTACCTTCCCAAACTTTTCCCAAGAGCCAAGGAATCTTCGGCTCGGTCTTGCTATAGATGGTGTGAATCCATTCGGTCTACACTCAACTTCTTACAGTGTGTGGCCTATAGTCCTTGTCAACTACAATATCCCTCCATGGCTTTCTACGAATAAAGGACATCTCATCCTTAGCTTGCTCGTTCCCGGCCCCTACAAAGTCAAAAATATGGACTTGTATCTTCGTCCATCAGTCATGAGCTTAAGATTTTGTGAGAGGAGGGGGTCATCGTGCAAGATATGAGCAAGTATGATGGTCGACGGTCCCCAAATATTTGAGCCATTCTCATGTGAACCATGCATGACTTTTTTCAAGATTTGGAGAGTGCTCAGGTAAGTGGGCTTCTATTCTTGTTGGTAATATCTATCATAGCTTGTTCAAGTTTGTATTCATTGGATAGAGGTGTTGGGAGATAGGTCTGGTTACCTCATGTTATCATGCATGTCCATTGTGTGGTCCACAGTTAGACTCCCAAAGGTCATGAACCATGAAGAAGATGGTATATCAAGGATATGTGGCTTTCTTGCCAAAGGGTCATGAACTCAGGGAAGGTTTTCTTGGACGACCTCCAGCACGTATGAATGTCCAAAGCTCGTACAAGCTAAAAATGGTCCACACGGAGTCACATCCAAACGGAATGCAACAGTTCTCAGTTTTCTACGAGTTGCCATATTGGACCCACTTACAGATCAACCACTTGTTGAATCCCATACATATTTTCAAGAACGTGGGCAGCTTGCTATGGGATCACATCACAGGAAAGAGAGACTATAGGGACACGAATAGATTTGAAGGAGGTAGGAAAGATGGAGGCGCTTTGGCCACAGTCAAATGCTAATGCTCGCTTGCAGCTACCTCGCGCTCCTTGGGTTTTGTCCACTAAACAAGAGCGCATTGTGAAGCAAATAGTCAAGTCTATCCGCACTCTGACAGGTATGATGTGTTCTCTCGAGTCCGCGTTTTCTAAAGAGGACCAATTATAAGGGCTAAAATCCCATGATTGGCATAAGATATGTCAGGTTTGTACTATGAATGGATTGTAAGTGGCTTGCATATTTTGCTATTTGGAGTGTAGCCGTTGTTTATAATGCTTTCTCGTTTGTGGTAGTTTGTACTACCAATCGTGATCACAGGATGCCTTACTCCAGAAATATGCAGAGCAATTTACAGGTTGTCAACTTTAGTGCAATGGATCTCACAGAAGGAGATTAAGACGTCCTCTATTGAATTCGCAAGGTGGGGAGTAGTGGAGATAGTCTATCTCTTTGAGAAATACATGCCTACCAGCATGCTCACAATACAAATCCACCTTCTTGTGCATCTTATAGATGAAGTGGAGATTGTTGGACCTATCCATATGCAATGGTTGTTCTTCTTGGAGCACTTCATGAAAACCGTGAAAGGCTTTGTGCGCAGCCAGAAGATAGCATGGCTGAAGGTTGGTTGGTGTTTCAGGAATTAGTGCATATTTCACAATGGCTACCAACGGTGGATTTAGACAATAGTATGCTATGGTTGCTAAAGAACGATGATAGACTAACTAGAGATGTGGTGGTTGGAAATGGGTTAGAAAAAAGAATGGATGTTGCAATGGAGGAGAAAGTGAATCACTTTTGTATGTTGCACCATACCTCTATGGAGACATCACTCGCTAGGTACCAGCAAGCTAGGAAAGATCAAGAGGAAGCATGATCTGAATTTTGACATTGTACGCGCCATCAACCGATTCGATATCCTGAGGGCATGGAGGAGATGCCATTGTTTATGTCAATGCGATAGTTGCATGGAGCTTTGACTGCAGCATCTCACGAAGGGGTAGAGGTCTCAACCGAGGAGTAAGAATTCTCGAGGGGATATAGTCCAAAGGTGATGACGTGTTTAGGGCTTGTCATATCTATATTTGATATACGACAACTAATTGAGTGTTTTAATGTACAGTACAAAATATATGGTGCGGTGTGGTCGCGCGGATGGCATTTCTGCGTGGAGCGTATTGACAAAATGCGATCCACAACAGATTGTGGTATCATAGCAAGGTTTGAGAAAGAGAGCCGATGACCTCGATGGCAAGGTTTGAGCAAGAGAGCCAAGAACATATAATTTTCTATCCAAACCCTTGACAACCTCTATGGTGGTACGTTATACCTTCAGCTCTCTGAAGTGCGAAAGTATATGATCAAAGGGATGTTCCGAGCATAGATGAGGATAGTATGTAAATAGAGGGGTCAATATTGCAAGGGGTGGAGGCCACCGAAAGCTTGGAGCATGTAGAGGAGCCAACATCGGGTAACAATGATGGAAATACAAGAGTCCAAGAATTCTTTGAGAACGAGGTGGAATCATCCTTTTGTGGTGACATGTCTATCGACCTTCCATTGTATGTAGCGTTGTGTCAGAAGATTGACATGGGACCATAGGGTACTTTATACTTGGAGCATCCACATACTCAATTCATTGACGAATTGCTTATAAGGACACATAAGATGTGCATTTTAAGTAATATCATTTTTTTAAAGATTTATATTACCATGCTTTGTATGATTTATATTGATTATGCTAACATCAATTTTTTTTTTGCAGGTGACCTTTGTGGATATTTAGATAATCACAAAGAGTCAAGGGATGAGCAATAAGGAGCTATAGGAGATCTGTAAAAATTACACGGCGCAACAAATAGAATTTGAGAAAGAGATAGAGATAGAGAGCACACAAGTGATAAGAGAAGAATTAGAAAATTTCTTTAGCTCCAAACAACTAATACAGGGATGGATTTGTCCACCCGTGCACTTCCACAGTGAAGCTTAGATGGCAATCTAGACAGAAGATAGGTGAAGAGCTTAAGGCTAGCTAGAACAACTTTGATTGGGTGAAAGATAGATGATCACTGGCTATGAAGGGGTTTAGCTTTTATAGCCCGCGAAGGCGGTTAGGTCGGCTGACCGACCTACCATATGAGCCTCCACTAGTCGGCCAGGGAATATTCCCTTTATCGTTGGGCCAGGGATGTTGCCCTTGGACCCCCCAGCTAGGGGCTGCTTCTGCAGCCCCGAGACCCCAAAATAGGGGCCCCTTTTAACTCACTTACCCCGCAACTCGATGCAATGTGCCTTAGTTGCTACCAGCTTAACTACTCAGTCCAACCCAAAGATTAGACCCACAATGGTCACCTTTTTGGCCATCCGGACACATAGACTTCATCCGATATACAAGTCAGGACTCAACCAATGTTCAGGCTCACATTTTCCTTCTCCTCATAATGGGGGCCTTACAACTTTGAGCACCATGGACCATTGGTGGCACCTTATGAGGGTGGGGCATTTAGCATATCTAACACCCCCCCTCAATGTCCACCCATAGGTAAAATATCTCCTTGGTCCAATGCCGAGTCTCTAAAGATGAACTTGAAGGAGATCCTTCGTAAGTGCTTTGGTGAAGATATCCGCTCCATTCTCCTCTGTTGGATAGTAGGCTAGCTCCACTATCCCATCCTCCATCAAATCATGCACATAGTGATACTGGATCTCTATATGTTTGGTGCATGCATGAAACACTAGATTTTTAGCAATGGCAATACAACTCTGATTGTCACATCTCAACACAGTTCGTTCTTCATCCTACACTCCTATATGCCATATGATCCTACTCAACCATACTACTTCACATGCAATAGAACAAGCCGCCTTGTACTCTGCTTTGGTAGAAGACAATGCCACTGTTGGTTGCTTCTTACTAATCCAAGCAAAAATTCCTGAACCTAAAGAGAAACAATAACCAGAAACTGACTTCTTGGAATCACTATCTCTTGCCCAATCAGAGTCACAATTCCCCACAAGAGAAGTTTCAGAACTCTATGTGATACCATAGTCAAGAGTTTCCTTCAAGTATCTGAGCACCTGAATCCCAGCCTTTCAATGACTCTCATGAGATTTGTTTGAGAACCTGCTCAAAACATCAACAACAAAACTGATATCTGGTATGGTATTACACAAGTAGATCAGACTATCGACCATCCTCATGTACCTCCCAATGTCTGCCAATGCTAATGTATCCTCAACAAATAACTTTGCATTCATCTCCATAGTTGTAGCTATCTCCTTGCACTCGGTCATGCCAAATGCCTTCAAGATCTCCCATGCATACTCCCATGCATACTTCTTCTAAAGATGAAGATTGTTCCTGGCTCTTGCTAGACTTCAATTCCTAAACAATAGTGCAACAAGCACAAGACTTTCATTTCAAACTCTGAACTCAAAGCCTTTCAAGTTTGGTTGATCATATCTTCAGTCACTTGTAATAAGAAGATCCTCCACATATAGGACAATCACTACAAACTTTTCACCATCCTTGTAAACATACAAGTTAAATCTGAGGCACATCTTTTGAAGTTTAAGCTTAAAAAGAACTTATCTATCAGCTAGTACCATGCACTGCTTCTTCAGCTTACACACTTTGTTCTTAGAATGGGGGGCCTCAAACCCTGGTGGCTGAGCCATGTAAACCTCCTCCTTGAGGTCACCATTTAAGAACGTTGACTTAAGATCCATTTGGTAAACTGGCCACTGCTTTTGGGCGGCCACTGCAAGTATTGTGTGAATAGTGGTCATTGTGGCAGTTGGGGCAAATGACTCTTGAAAATCAAACCCTTCAGTAGCCTGTGAAAAACCCTGTGCAACTAGTCTAGCTTTGTACTTTTCTAAAGTACCATTAGCCTTGTACTTTACCTTCCAGATCCACTTGGTGCCAATAACCTTCCCCTTTGCTGGCCGATCCACTAGCTCCCAAGTGTCATTCTTCATTATGTTGTCATACTCGGCTTGCGTAGCTACCTTCCATGCTGGATTTGCAACAAGTGGTTCTTCTAAATCAGTTGGCTCCTTTACTTCTCTCATAATCTCAGCCATCAAGGACATATTGACTATGTGAGTAGAAGCCCTCCTTTGCTCCTCTATTCTCTAAGACCTCCTTGGTCCATCTTCTGTCTCCTCAATAGATGTGGGCATAGGATTATTGTGGTCATAGGGCTGCTTTACCCAATGCGGCAATGGCTTTGTCGGTGGGGTGATGTCAAATCGGTGAACTTTTTTCTCATCATTTGAAGATGATGCTTCCTCCTTAAGGATAGGGACAACTCTCGAGACAGGTTCATAGTGGACTACTTCTTCGCTTGATGATAAAGTGGAAGAATGTGCCTTCTCCTCCTCCACTGTATTTAGCTGTTCTTTGAATACCACATCACGGCTAGCGATGATCTTCTTTACCTCTTGGTCATATAATCTGTAAGCCTTCTGCTCATCACTATAACCCAAGAATATACATTTTCTACTTTTTGGTTGTAACTTGTTTCTCTTCTCATTTGGAAGTGTGGGACAGATGACTTCTTACTAGGGTAAGCCTCATGGGATGTTTTTCCCTTCAAAGCCTTTGTATAGATCCGATTTAAAATGTAGACTGCAGTATTAACAACTTCAGCCCAAAAATGGTTAGGCAATCCCTTGCCCTTTTTAGCATACATCTTGCCATTTCCACAATGGTGTGATTCCTGCATTCTACAACACCGTTCTGCTGAGGTGTGTGAGGCGTCATCAATTGACGCTTGATCCCTTTGCTCTTGCAAAAGTCTTCAAACTCCTTTGAGTTCAACTCACCACCACCATTTGTTCGAAATTTCTTTACACTTTTCCATATTTCATTCTCAAAAAGTGTTAGCCATTCTTTAAATTTACCAAAAGCTTGAGCCTTATCATGAAGGAAGTACACCCACATATTTCTACGGTAGTCGTTGACAATCAACATAAAATAAGAAGATCCCCCCAAGGCCCGTGTAGGAATCTTTTTGCACAAGTCAGCATGCAGCAACTCTAGTGAAGCCTATGCTCTATTCTTACTTTCTTGTGGAAATGTCTTTCTCTGTTGCTTGCCCATCATACAAGCTTCACAAGGTTCCTTCAATTCACTCATTGCATGTAGGTGAGCAACCATACCTTGCTTGTGCATCTCCTTCAACACTACAAATCCGATGTGTCCAAACCTTTCATGCCAAAGCTTAGTTGTGCCCACTCCAATGGTGGCTATAAGAGAACTTAGCTCATATAGGTTGTTCCTTCTTTCTCCTTTTCCAACAACTTTGCCATCACTGTTAAGAATTTCTACACCTGTCTTCTTGAACCTCACTTCATAACCAAGATCAACTATGGCAACAAATAGCTGATAACAGATTTCTCCTGATTTCGGGAACATACAACACATTTGAAAGCTTTTTGGCATCACCATTTGCAGCAACAAATGAAATAGTACATGTGGCCACAGTAGGGCATTTTGCATCATTTCCAACTGTCACAGTGATGGATTCTTGTAGAGACTGAATAGAACTGTATAGACCTTTCTTGTTGGTCATGTGACAAGGGCCCCACTATCCAACACCCATGAGTCTGTGGTAGATTCTTCTTGCATTGAGGAGCACACCTCCTCAATGGTCTCCATGAATAACTCCAACTCTGCTTCAGCCGTATTGGCTATCTCTTTCCTTTTACTTTTAAGGGTACCATTATTTTCATCTACCTTCTTGACAAGACAATCTGCAATTGTATGTTCTTTCTTCTTGCAATAGAAGCACTCTCCTTGAAACTTCTTCTTACCGCCATTCTTCTTTTTGTCACCATCATTTTTTGTGGAGGAACCACCTTTGCCTTTTGCATTGGCAGAGAATGCAACATCTCCATTGTTGCTTCCTTCTTGGGCTTTCAGCCTCAACTCCTCCTCTAGCAATAATGCACAAAACTCCTCAAAACTGAAAGCTTGAGGTCTCATCTGAGTATTAAGGGCAGTTACTAGTCCATCAAACTTTTGTGGACAAATCCGAGGACACCTCCGAGCTAGCTCCTTGCTAGTCTTTTGTATCCTAGCACCAGCCATCTGTTCGCACAGATTCTTAATCCGAGTGGTGAGTGCTTTAGTTGTCTCTCCTTCAGCAAACTTCTCCACTGCTAGTTGATTCTCCAAGTTTTGAATCCTTGTTTGGTTTCGCATTTCATACTAACTCCTCTGTACATTCCAAGCCTCTGATGCTTTGGTTGTATGCTGAATCAAAGTCAAAACACTGTCAAACAGCTTGTAACTAAGGCACACAATGCATATGCATTCTTTCGTTTCCAAGCTCATAGAATATCTGCATTCAAAGGAATCATCACACTAGGATTTGATGGGTCGGGGATAGGATGTGGTTCTATGTCAGTCCCCAGCACAGTCTTCAAAAGCTCATAAGAATCAAGGATAGTTGTAATTTTAAACTTCCACAAGGTATAGTTTGTACCATCTAACTTGCCTTCGCTGAGGGTTGATGGGCAAATCCTCAGTGTTTGAATAGCTGGTATAGCAGCACCACCTCCTGCACTGCTTCCTGATGCATCAGAACTGCTTCCAGAAGACAACATTGTTCTCTTTGTTGTTGAAGCCTTTGCCTCTTGCGTACTCTTTGATTCTCAGGGTCCCTTGGGCTCTGATACCTTGTAAAAATTACACAGCACAACAAACAGAATCTGAGAAAGAGATAGAGATAGAGAGTACACAACAGATAAGAGGAGAATTAGAAAATTTATTTAGCTCCAAACAACTAATACAGAGATGGCTCTGTCCACCCGTACACTTCCACATTGAAACTTAGATGGTGATCTAGACAGAAGATAGGTGAAGAGCTTAAGGCTAGCTGGAATAACTCTTACTCAGTGAAAGATAGATGATCGATGGCTATGAAGGGGCTTAGCTTTTATGGCTCACGAAGGCGGTTAGGTCTGTGTGACCAACCTACCATATTAGCCTCCACTAGTCGGCCACGGAATATTCTCTTTACCGTTGGGCCAAGGGCGCTGCCCCCTGGGACCCCAAAATAGGGGCCCCTTTTAACTCACTTACCCCGCAACTCAATGCAATATGCCTCGAGTTGCTACCAGCTTAACTATTTAGTCCAACCCAAAGATTAGACCCACAATGGTCACCTTTTTGGTCATCCCGACACATAGACCTCATCTAATATACAAGTGAGGACTCAACCAATGTCTGGGATCACATTTGGCTTCTCCTCGTAATGGGGGCTTTACAACTTTGAGCACCATGGACCATTGGTGGCACCTTATGAGGGTGGGGCATTGAGCATATCTAACAAGATCTTCATGCCTATGTCTCCAGATCAAATGGTGAGATTCAGAGATATGGTACACCAGGAAATGTCTCAGACACCATTAAGTCCTTCTTTTAGATCTAGTTTGGCATGCTCTAATGCTTCAGTTTCCAATAGATGAGGTTGATGCTCTAGACTTGGGCCAGACGGAGGGAGTGGTTCAGGGAGATGTTGCGGAGACCTGGATGCAGTGAGCTCGTAGTCGGCTCAGGACACATGTGCTACTCCTCGCTCTCATGGCGGTTCGAGAGAGTGTGGCTCATGTGGTTGCTATGGAGGTACCAACACAATGTCTCCGTCGCGTTATCCTATTGGAGTTGTGTCACCCATAGGATTTGTCACACCTGTGGGGACGTCTACTCCAGTCACTCTAGCTTTTGCTCAACCATCTACAAGCGGTATCCCTATGGGTGCTACTTCGAGAGATACTACCCCTATAGGTACACAAGATGTACAGGGGTCTCCTGGATATGCCTAGGAGCATGGTTGCAGGTGGGAAATGACCCGTCTTAGGGGGTATGCCTACATTGTAGATGATAAGACATGAGCCATCATTATGAATGATGAGGAAAGGAGGGTGATGGCTCGTATGACAGAGTTGTGCCAACATGTTTTTTAGCACAATGTCTTGGATCATTGGAAGAACATACCGGAGGGGAGCAAGGACTACATAGTAGCATCCTTGCGTAAGGAGTTTCCAATACCAGCCGTAACAGATAGGTTTTCCAAGGACTGGATGATGGAGTGCATGCGTACGTACATGTTACATAGACGATCGGACACACGCAAGGCACTCAAGAGTGGGGCTTCAAAGGCCGAGTGGCTAGACGCAGATGACTAGTTCTGACTCAGGGAGAAGGTTACAGATTCTCTAGGATGTTGGAGACAGCAACGTGAGGCGACGAGGGCACGATTGGAGGCCGGAGTGGTCCATCATCTTGGGAGTGGTGGCCATAGGAAATATTTGGAGGACTTTGTAAGTTTTTCTTTTGTTCTGCTTGCTTATTTTTTTGCAATATCCTTTATACTGACAATCGTGTTTCTAACAGTTGTATTTTGTTTTCTTTGCAACACTCCATTACAAACCGCGATCCCACCGGCCTTGAGACTCGATATGTAGAGAGGCACGGTCTCACTGCATTGATCGACTGATTTTATGGATGCGGCAGCCCTGTAAGTCACTCATCTTTCTTGTTTGTAGTTACTAAGTTTAATTAAAATGCATTATTGTATGGTGGACTGATGTGTAGTGGTTTCTTTTTTTTAGAGTCCGCTCGATGCTCCTTTGCGATGGGACGAGGTTTCGGATGGTGAGGATCTATAGCTTGCCCTTGGAACCCTAGAGCTCACATACTCTTCTTTTTTGGTCACATGATCTGTGTAGACATTTTCTATGTAGTAGTAATATCTTGCCATGATTGTACCGGTCACTTTCATTATGTGATAATGTATTTATCTCATGTATCAGTGTTATGATTCAAGTACACTTTGCCTTTATTTACACAAGAATTGTACACATTACTGAAACTATTTTGTATGGTCCCTGCCACAATTTTTTTTTCTATTACCATTGCTTTTAGCATCGCAAATTTACTACACGCATTGCCATTAGCGTTGCAAAATGTGTCGCAAAGTGTTGTCGCAAAATGCTGATATGGACGCAAATAACGACGCTGATAACGATGCTAATACCGACTGTTCTATGGCATCACCAATAACGACGTTTTTTGCGATGATGGGGGCAAATTTCTTTATGAAGATTTTCGTCACTTTAAACGTCGGTATAAGGCATGTATCTTGTGGTGATGTCTTGGTATTCAAATTCAATGCTATCGAGAAAAGGGTGTTTTATTATTGCATTAAAAAAAGTTCATTGAAGATATTATTCAAAAGTTTGATTTGGGTTCTATTGCACATCCTGCTATTGCTCCTTGTCTTGTGAGCTCTACCAAAAACTCTCACTTTTTGCAGAATGATGGACAATTAGCATTACATCAACCTTATGCTAATCTTGTTGGATGTCTTCAATTTTTTGGCTTAAATTCTCAACCTGACATTCTTTTTGCTACAAATTTTCTTGGACAACATCGTAGTTCTCCATGCCTTAAACACTAAACTGCAGCTAAGCAATTTTTGAAGTATTTGAAAGGCACTAAAGATTTTGGTTTGGTTTATGGATGCCAACAAAACTCTGATTATCTACATTCACTTTAACTTTTGGATTATACAAATGCAAATTGGGCAAGCTCCCACTTATCTTTGCATTCTACAAGAGGAAATTTTTTCTTTATTAATGATTGTCTTGTTTCTTAGACAAGTAAGAAACAATGATGTTTTGCTATTTCCACTATAGATGCTGAATATGTAGCTACATCTTTAGCGGCTCGAGAGTTAGTATGGCTTCAACAAGTTCTATCAGATATTGGCCATCCTCCTCTCTCCAACAAATTAGGGAAGGTTTCATGGCCTTACCCTCAACTTAATGCTTTGGAATCCAAAGAAGGGGTCACCAACCTTATGTTTTCTTTTTCTAGTTATGAGGTTGTGGTTTGAGGAAATGAAAACATGTTATTAAGCTTTTTTTTCAGCAACTTTTGCATAGGCTATGGTACTTCATGGAGGAATGTGTGTTAAGAAAGATAAAGAGGAGAAAAAGAAGGAGCTTTTGGCTAAGGTGGGGGAAAAAGTGAGAGGTTGACACCATGCAAAGGGGGAAAAGCAATAGAATGGCCATGATTGTGCGGGGCCAAGATATTAGAAATAGGAGGGAGGAGTCATGTTTTGCATGGTGCTTTTGGAGAGGAAGAGTAAAGATTTTGGAGAATGAGACAAAAAAAAAACTAGTGAGATCACATGTAGTAAGTAGAAGGGAGCCGATTGATGTTGCATAGGAGGGGGTCCTTGTAAGAGAGTGGGGATAGATGGGTAGGACACGGGTTAGAATGGGAATACCTAGTGATTCTGACGGGGTATATGAGGTGTTGAGAGACCCAATTAGGGGAGCAATTTATCAATAATCAAGTATCTTTTACCCTTTCTTCTAGCTTTCATGGCATCCCTTCTCTTTCTCTTTCTTTTCCTGTCTTTCCCTCTTTTTCTAGCCTTTCTCTCTCTTCTTCTCTCATTTTCTTCCACTTTCTCTCTCCTCTTTGCGATCTCTTCCTTCTCTCCTAGGTCTCCTTCATTACTTCCCATGGTATGCCCATTATTCTTAAAAACAATTGGTTTTAGCATTATGAGCCAATTATTGAAAAAACATTCTTTTAACTAACTTATTTTATGTTTAACATTTCAATTAATGTACCATATGGATGCATCAAGATGACAAAGAATAGAAGATTTTGGAATAACACTGTAGTGAAAGGCACAAAAAAGGTTTTGAGATAACAATGCAACAAAAACCACAAAGGATAACTGGCAAATGAATGGATGCAATAAAATCATGATAAAATTTTAATTTTTGATTCTATTTTTATGTTATAGAATTAATAATATACTTTTCTAGTTTAGGATTTTGCAAAATAATAAATTTGATCAATTTATGCTTTGATGTACTTTTTCTTATCTTACATCATATAGGTTCCCTTTTTTAAAAAAGTGAGCAATTACACTTCATCCAATTAAGCTAGGCATTAGAAAATCTTCATCAATCGTTTCTTCACACTATGTGGCTCATATCTGATCAAATACTATTATTTGTTGAATTGGGTTCTCGAGAGAAAAGGAACTTGAATCCTTAACCAATGATTTTGGAGGCTAGTGTTCCACCATGTTAAACTATTCCCCATACATCCAACCAAAGGAAAGCTACAAGTTCCTAAAAGTATACATGTAACCCATTGATTCCATTCTTTATGAGACATAAAAGAAATGAAGTAGATGCCTTATAGGAACAAATGTTTGAGAGGCATTTGATTGATGTGATTGGGATTGCACGATTGGAAATGAACTAAATGTTGTCACTACGATCACCACCACAAGTAGATGATCTTTCATGCATGAAGAGCATGTGTTTCCTATACTTTCTCAATTGTAAAGGACCACATCACATGTAGAGGATCTTTTATGGTAAGCGGCCTATATATGAATGGACTATGGCCCCTGGCAGTTGGGAGCCTGCCTAGATTAGTAGTTTCCTTCTAAGTGCTTCCACCTTGTCATGTGAGGCCAATGCATTGGAAATTTCAGGCCAGCATTTGGGTTTGCTGGATCTCTGCCCTCGCTGGTCTCATCCACTCCTTCCGTTGGGAGTCACCACCTGACAAAGAGCCAGTCAACACGTCAGAAACCTTGGCTAATCCCTTTTTTGGCTGGGCTTTAGTTATAGTGATCACTTTAGCTAAAGTAATCAGTTTGGCCGGCGACACGTGTGTCCCCTGGATCATGTCTGATGTGCCTACCCACGATCTTGCTATCCTACCAAGTGCAAGGACACTTAGATGGTTTTCCCACCTTTGGTCCACCAAGGTGGTTTTACTCTCATAAAGAGTGGTATTGTCAAAAAAGAATCTTTAATTTTGAGTTTTCTAAGGCTCTCCTTCGCTCATTAGTTGCCACAAGTAAAGGTAGAAGGGCACACCATTCTATCCACTTGGTTTTCCCACCTTTGGCCCACCAAGGCGGTTTTCCTCTCATAAAGAGTGGTATTGCCAAAAAAGAATATTTAATTTTGAGTTTTCTAAGGCTCTCCTTCCCTCATTAGTTGCCACATGTAAAGGTAGAGGGGTGAGGTTCAAATTTTGATTTTAGGAAAGGTCTCCTTCAATTAAAAAGGGGGATGGTGTGCACATTCTAGCCACTTGGTTTCCCCACCTTTCGCCCACCAAGGTGGTTTTACTCTCATAAAGAGTGGTATTGTCAAAAGAATCTTTAATTTTGAGTTTTCTAAGGCTCTCCTTCGCTCATTAGTTGCCACATGCAAAGGTAGAAGGGCACACCATTCTATCCACTTGGTTTTCCCACCTTTGGCCCACCAAGGCAGTTTTCCTCTCATAAAGAGTGGTATTGTCAAGTTCAAAATTTGACTTTAGGAATGGTCTCCTTCAATTAAAAAGGGGGATGGTGTGCACATTCTATCCACTTGGTTTTTCCACCTGTGGCCCATCAAGGTGGTTTTACTCTCATAAAGAGTGGTATTGTCAAAAAAGAATATTTAATTTTAAGTTTTCTAAGGATCTCCTTCACTCATTAGTTGCCACATGTAAAGGTAGAAGGGCACACCATTCTATCCACTTGGTTTTATCACCTTTGGCCCATCAAGGCGGTTTTCCTCTCATAAAGAGTGGTATTGTCAAAAAAGAATATTTAATTTTGAGTTTTTTGAGGCTCTCCTTCCCTCATTAGTTGCCACATGTAAAGGTAGAAGGGTGAAGTTCAAATTTTGATTTTAGGAAAGGTCTCCTTCAATTAAAATTTTTTTATTTTTATACTCCAACATTAGGAAAAACATAATATGCACATGCCATGTAAGGAACACTTGGAAAGAGATTGATAGATCCTTGAAAATTATGGGCATATTCAACAATCACATGCTTGTTTATGGGACCCCCCCCCACTAACCACTAAGCCAATGGCCAATGTTGTAAGAAATGTTGGATCTCTTTATCATTTAATCAAACCATTTGGGAAATTTGAAGAATTTTTAATTCAATACCGTCTTGGTTTTGTTGAAAACTATTTTTAAGGATCATGATGACATGGAGGTCCAACATTGATTTTGGATAAGGAAAATTAATCCCTCCTTAATCAAATCCTTTATGAGGCCCTTTTTGAGTCCATATTTTCCCTAATGATTATCGTTTAATATTTCCTTCTATGAAGTTATGTTGTTGTGTGTAATTATTAATACTATCTTGATTCTATTTGTATAAATAGAATGCAATGAGCATGAAGAATCAAGGACAAAAAAAAATCTAGGATTCTCCTTTAACCAAAGTCTCTACACTAGCCAACACCAGCTTTGTAGTTTTTTTTTCTTTAACATAAAGCATGCTTAGAGTTGCATGAGAAAACATGTGAAAATTGCAAGTAAAAGTGTGTTAAAATGAGCATTTATAGTACCATGAAAAGTATAAGAAAAACATATGTAAATTGGCATAAAGGATTATGTTTATATGATGTGATATAAACGTGATTTTTGGCAATGTTCATCTGATAATTTGTTAATTGAAAATTTAGACATGTTCATTAGTTATTTTTTCTAGCTCAAAAAATACATAAATATGGCTGATTGATTAACTGTGACCTAATCCTTTTCACTATACCTACTATAATATAACAGTGGAAGATATGTGGTTTCCAATTATCTATAAGCTCCATGATTGAATAACAATGCTTTCGTAATGTTAATATTATCATAAGATCAACAAATAAATGAGAGAGAATTGGAGCTTCACTAGAAAGGGATAAACTCTACGGTTTAACTCATACGAAGAACATTGGCATGCAATGATTCAACATGTGTATACTACAAAGAAACTTCACTTAGTGCCTTCTATACACTTTCCACCTCATTGTAAGATAATTAAAATTTATCATTTGAGCAACATTAACATTTCTATACTCATTGTAAAATAATTAAAATTTACCATTTGAGCAAGATTAACATTGGTATACAAGTATAAATGTTGATATGTTTACTTCCACACGAGGAAGAACACAATATCCACACACCATGTAAGTAACACTTGGAAACAGGCCAATAAACCCTTGAAAATTATGAGCATGTTCACTAATTGTATGCTTGGGGCTTAAACCTTGGACTCCTTATTTATGAGGCCCCCCACTAACCACTAAGAGAATGGCCAACGTTGTAAGGTCGCTTGGATCTTAACCCTTTATCCAAACCACATGGAAATTTTGAAGAATTCTTTAAGTCAATATCACCATGGTTTTGTAGAAAACTATTTTTGAGGATCATGCTTACATGTAGATCCAACATGGAATTTGGATTAGGAGAAGTAATCCCTCCTTAACTGAATCCTTTATGATGCCCTTTTTGAGTCCATATTTCCCCTAATGATCATTCTTCAATATTTTCTTATGTGAAGCTATGTTATTCTATGCAATCTTTTACACTATGTTGGTTCTATGTGTATAAATACTATCCAATGAGCATGCAAGAATTAAGGACAAAAAAAAAACTAGAAAGCTCCTCTAGCCATAATTTAGTAAAACTAGTAGCTCCCTAGTTTCTTTCACCTTAACAAAAAGCACATTCAAAGTCACATGAGAAAGCATGTAAAACTTGCAAGTAAATGCATGTTTAAATGAGTGTCTATAGTGCCATGAAAATTTGAGAACATATTTTTGAAGCCAATTTCAAGCATGAAAAAACCTCGAGAAACCTAAAAAAGAAAATTTTCATGAAAAATGAAATAGTTGTGGATCAATGAGCTCGAGTTTTCCTAGATGCATTTTGACACTAGGAATCCAATGCAAGTCTTCATTCATCAATCAAAGGTCATTTGACTCCCCATTTAGTCCTCGCAAGGTGTGGTATTATGAAGCATTTATCATATGTGGTGTCGTGCTGCTACGCATACACCGTGCAAAAAAATCTAGAATGTGGCTTTCTTATTGATTAAGAGAGCCAATGTCATTTTAGACATTAGTGTTAGTATCCATGGTTCAAAATATTATATTTTAGTTTTTAGATATTATTTCTTGTAAAAATCCATAAAATTGTAGACAACTTCTAGATTAGGATAACATGTAAAAGAAAGCATGTAGCTTTCAACCAATTTGAGAGGATTTTATGTAAAAAGAGAGATTGGCAAAATCACGCGACGCGCGATCGTTGTTTTCAGGCAGTGAACAGCACTCCGAAGGGGGAGATGAAGGAGTGATCTGGCAGAATTCTAGCCAAATGTGCTAATATTTTACCCCCCTTTCGGAGTCAATGGAAGCATCAGATTGGCAATCTGAGTAGCATAGAGGAAGGTATTATTTTATACACGTTTTTGTCTATTAGAGTTATATCTTCTCATAATGCTAAAAGAAACTGACAAGCTTTATCTCTGTTAGTATTCTTCTTCTTCTTCTTCTTTTGGAGTATTATTCGACATCTTCAATTTTTTGAACCCCTTCTCTTCTGTCTACTCCTCTCCCTGAATCTACATTCACCCTACTATCTCTTATCTTCAAGAACTAGGCTTGAAACCTTCAACCCTTCTCTTATCTCTACCATCTCTGGAGTCTAATCTCTTGAACCCCCATACATTCTTCTCTTGCCAAACCCCTGTGGTGACCTTCGACCCTACGCGGTGTTGCGACATTGGTGAACCCAACGTGAAGATCAGTGTAAGAGAACTCCAAGATGGGGGATTCTTCAGGAGATACTCTACAACAATTGGTGCACATATTGCAGCAGACTCAACAACAACAAATCCAAATGTTACAACAACAACAACAAAGGAAAAGCAAAGAGAATATTGACTCCGCAGCTATCAAGGCCCTAGAGGAAGTTGGGCAGAAATTAAAACCATTTAATGGTCAAAATGTTTCTATTTGTATTCACTTGTATGTTGAGAAAATGCTCTTCTTTGGTGTACTGCAACATGCATGGAGTCGTTATTTTGCCAGACTAGCCAAGCATGGTCTTCAAGAAAGAATCCATAGTCTTTTTCAGCAGGATGTGGATTGGGCTGCATTCAAAAAAGTATGAAAGGTTAGAAGATTGAATAAGGCTGCAGATCCCATTTTGCAAGAGAAGCTTACTAATCGCCTAGAAGATGCTACCTCTGAATTAGGAATCAAGTCTGCATGGACAGATGTTACTGATGCAGTTAACATGATTTCTCGAAGAGAGCAGATGCGACTAAGATTGGGTTCTACTTCAACTTCAATAACTCCATTGATGGAGCTTGTTCCACCTTCAAAACCCCCTATTCCTTTGACTAATCAACCAACTCTTTCTTCTTTTGTTTCTTCTAAAAATGATGTCATGGATGAACTCATTAAAAGCATGCATGACCTTCATCTGAATCTTACAGAGCTGGATGTCAAAGTTGAAGAACGAGGACATTCATCAACTCAAAGACCCATGAGACAAAGGATTTAAGAGGCGTTGCATTTGGTGTGACAGCCAACAACATTACAAGCAGGAGTGTTTTGCCTTCCGTGAGACTGAAGCACACAAGCTCGTCTTTTGGAAAGATGGAAAAATTCATGCAGTTGAAACTAGTCTTCCATTGGAGCCAAATTTTGGCAATGGTAGAATGAAAAAAAGATTAGAAGATTTAGCTGTAAAGAATGCCTATGCAGCAATTGATGCAACTACCTACGGGCTGCAAATTGAGCCAATTAAATTACATTTGAAAGCATGTAAAGCTATTGTGCAATCTAAAGTATGGATGTAGGCACTACATCAAATGGAATGTGGTAAAGCGGCCAAAGAAGATTAGGCTAACACCAATCAATGCATTTGAGGAATAACTGGTTGGAAAAAATTGGTAGATTCTTTTTTTGCCTTTGCACATTTGGCTGATGTCAATCATAAAGAAGTCTTGATTGAAGAAAAGAGAAGAAGAGAAGATGAACCAGGGCCTTCCTCTTTTGGCCCTCCGAAATACATAACTAGAAGAACAGTTGAACAACCAAAGCTTGCAGAAAATATAACCCTAGATCAAGAGATGGAAGATGCGCCACAAAAAAAGAAGACCAAAGAAAAGAAGAAAGGCAAGCAGTCAAGCTGCAAATTGCAGTTTGACATAGAAAACAACTGATCTCAAACGAGTCCTAGAAGAACGAATTCTAGGAAGATAAATTGAATTCGCCTTAGGCAAAATTCTTAGAATTGCCAAATCTGAATTCCATTATGTAATTATTAATGTAATCAAAAGGAAAAGACAGTATGTTGGTGATGAAGCCGAAGAAACAGTTCATGTTTTTTTGCAAGTTCTTCGAGATTTTGTGCAAAATGAAGAGAAGCTAACTTCACAAGGAATTCATCTTGAAGCAATTAAAGAATTAATTGCAGCAATTGAAGCTAAAGATATGAAGAAGGCTCGAAAACAACTAAATGAGAAAGTTTTAGAACTAATTGGAGAGCCAACGCATGTGGGAAATACATACATATTGAAGTATGGTTCCAAAGAAGTTGCATTTGTATTGAATGCATCCAACAACTTTGTATTGGATATATATAGGGTTCAAATTGCTATAGTCAAGTTCTATAATATGTCTATGGAAGAATATAGAGGAAAGTCCTCAAACTTGATGAGAGTGAGATTACTAAGGAGCAAAAACTTGAACGTGTGAGTAAAACACTTATGAATTGAGCATTGGATCCTAATATTGATCAAAACCATCCTTTATACTTCAATGTACACAGGGGCCAAGTAGAAATAAAAAAGGATGAGAGAAAATAGGGAAAGAGTGGAAATATCCCTTGTAAACCATGTTTTGGCGGACCCAAGGCTAGGAAGCTTATATCTCCACCTCGAGATGAGGAAGGCATACTTGTAAAACAACAGAAGTATGAAGCATGGAAAAAGTTGCACCTTGACGTTCCAAATTGGAGCAATGGGGGACAAATGAGGATTGCAAAGGCAAAAGTGTGGATACACCTAGATAGATTAGCAGCTCTCTTACAAAAGTTGAGGCTTAGGGATGGTGATGCCAATACATTTAAAGAGGCATTTGCTAAATTTCGTGAGTCCATGGTGGAGGCATGGACTACAAGCAGTATAACACACTACATGGTCACTATTGTCACCATTACAAAAAAATATCATCATTTCGAATTAGTTTGTGTTTATAATCTCTCTTCTTGTGTGTAGCATATACTTGAAGCACATGGTCCATACTTTGCAAATCAAGGAAGTTTGGCAGTACGGTAAACTCAAGGTATGGAACGATCTCATTGGCAAGCTCACTATGCTTTTCAAAAGGAAAATGATCATGGAGGTGGCATCAATGATTCCAATTGTGTGAGGCAATTATTACAATGGTGGTATAGGAGATTAAAGACACAATACAATGAAAAAGAAAAGAAGTCCAAAACCTCTCAAGTAGAATTTATAAGTAGGGAAATATATGAAGTGAGAAAAGCAAGATATGAAAACAACACAGCTAGACAACGCCATACAAAATGGTTGGCAACCCAAGAGAGAGATGGCAAGAAATGGAGACCTAGATAAAGATAATACTTTTGATGCATTTAGAGTCCATGAGAGATCATAGGTACCCAGGATATGACACATAAATACTCCTATCTTTAACATGAGATGCCTTGCAAATTTTGTTTAAAATTTCGAAAGTTTATCACTATGTTTTTCAAGTTGATTTCAAACTATGCTTTTTAATTAGGAAAAGTCAATTTTGAAATCCTAAGACAAAGATATGAAAATGCCAAACTGGCCTCTAAACAGAGAGGGGCATGAGGGGGGTGGTAGGAGACAGAGAGAGGCAGGGATGAGGTGGAGAAATGAAATGAAATGATAATTTTAAAGTTCATTTACACCACAGTGAGTTTAAAAGTTTTGTACTCAAGTCAAGTCTCTCCTTTAATTTTTTCCCGTTACTCTTCACTTTACCCTACACCTTTCTATCCTTCATCATCACAGCCATGGCACGTTCCAAGCTTCCTATCAAGAAAGCACCTGCAAGAGCAAGAGCTCAACACTCTTCAAAATCTAGTGAGAGTACTATGAGTGACAAAGATCCCTTGGTGGGGCTGATGACGATGCATGTATTGCAGCTAATAATGGTGGCGCTATTGTGTCCAACAATGGTGACCCTACTGTGGTCAATAATAATGGTTTGCCATTGTCCAAAAATGGTGGTCCACATGCTCCGATTGCTCCACCTCCCACTATTGTTCCAGCTAGTAATACACGTCCTCCAACACATAAGAAGCAAAGATGGAGACCAGGCATAGCTGCCCTACGTGAGATAAGGAAATTCTAGAAGAGTGCCTAAAGCCGGTTCATCGACCTAAAGAGCGGATGGTTTGGCGTGAAAAGCGAGCTCTATCAAACTATCATGAATTCAATTTGGTGAGCTCTCTTTGCGAAGTCAAGCCGGATGTGAATCTTTTACAGCTTATTAAGCTTTCTCCAGGAGTACGCAAGGAATTTAGAAAGATCCTCCGTACCGGGTATATCGTAGAACCTTTGGATATTGCGCGAGTTGGTGATGACTGGTTCGAGCATGCTAAGAAGCATTGCCCAAGGGTTGTAGCCTATGTCGATGGGATATTAGTAGATTATGCCATTGTTGGCACGGGATCATCTGTTAACATTATGAGTTCTAAATTGATGGAAAGGTTGGGTCTTGCGATCCAGTAAGATACCTATTCGCAAAAGATTTTGAAACACCTCTTTTGAAATCCCTACTTCAAGGAGGAAGCCTTCTAAAACCGCTTTCCGACGGACGGTGCAAGTTATCACAAAGGGAGCCACGGTGGAATTTCAAAAAGGAATTGCAAAGCTGCATCCATGATGGAAAGGCTGCATTTGCGATGCCTCCTAAGAAAGCCCAAGGCGCAGTCGTAGGAGGTTTGTCTCCTAGCATCCACGTGGACATCTCACCCCAAGTCCAGGTCTTCCTTCCTAATTTATATTTGGTATTGTTATAATTTAATCGTGCAAGGATAATTTTTGGAAATACGATGCATTTCTCGTCTTAAATGCTTTAGAAAAATTAGCTCATGACGGAGGAATTTAGTAATTAGTATTTCTAATAAAATAAACAAAATAAAGTAGGCAGAAAAGATTGATATGCATTTTTAGCAAATACCTTTATGCATTGCAATGAATTAAAATTAGATTAATGTCCATTGTTATAAAACAGAATTAAAATAGTATACTTCGTTTAAACATGGAAGTATAAACTGCATATCACATTATTAAGCCATATCCTCTTTGCAAAGAATCATCATGGGAAGTGTTAGGAATCCTTAGGAAAGTGCAAGGCGTGAAATGATTCTTACGATGCATAACTCTAGGCAATTATCGTTTGTCAACTGCATAAATTATCAAGTAAAAGGTTGCTTGTTTAGCATGAATTTTGTTTGCAAGTTATAGGAAGATTAGTTGGAATTAACCTAACCTATCTTAAATCGATAAGTTAGGGTTGAAAAATCAATTTACGCATAGACAACGAGTCATGTGTTTATGAAATGATAATGTAACTATCTTCAAGAGTTAAACAAATTGGCATAAACCTAAACACCTAAACCGCAGAGTACTCGTTTAGAATGAGTTAAATTCCAAGAAATTCACTAGGAATTAATACGTGACCCAATCATACGTATTGCTAAAACTGAAACTCCTATACCCTAAATACTTGCCCACATTCACCGAGTGTAGGGACAATGAAACATATTTGGGAAGTGATCTAGGGTTTGTCCCTAAGAATCTTACGAGATGGAACTTGGAACCCTAGGACTAACAATGTTAGCCTAATGTAATCAAGAACAGATTGTTTTGTGACTCCATTTGATGAGTAGAATAGTCTCATAGTCGATGTGACACTTGTGCAACAAGTGGTGCAGAGTCGTATGATCTTGTTTTTGGATCACAAGGGAATGGCCAACTCTCGCAATGAGGTTGGCAGGTCCTTACGCAAGTTATCTTGCAAGAGGATGAATAAACATCCTAATATAGTATCTTTCTTGAGTAAAGATAATTTCTTAGAAGCAAAAGACCAGCTGAAAAACTAGATTAATCTATGAACTTAAGGTTTGACCAAGTCGGGTTAATAGGGTATGCCCTAACCTAGGATATAGGGGATCTTGCTAAGTCGCAAATCATCCCGGATCGAGTGATGGGTGCATTCAAAAGGAAGGATTCATTCCTTAGCAGTTGGCCAACAAAAACAACCAATGGAAATGTTTGTGCTTGTTACAGATTTAAGAGCACTTGTTGGCTTTGTTTGATCAATGAATTAAGAGATAAATGGATATCTAATACTTCAGGTTGAAGGCCTAAAGGGAGAGGCAGCTTCAGTTACCCCTAACTGCCTGCCTGACCCTAACCAAGGGGGTTGTTAACCGTGCCAGGAAAGTGGACCAAACCCGCTGCGAGAGTTCTCTCCGTTGAGTGCTACTTGGAGTAGGAGGAGGCCTGGGTGCCAGGGGGCTCTGGCCGTGAATCCCTCACATTTCGGGCCCTACACAAGAGGCTAACGTGACTCAAGATTGGATCTCAAGACCCGCATACTAGTCTACGGGCGGAAACTTGGATTGGTAATCCTTGTGGATTGCTGGATAGCCTTGGAACAAATTGTAGGTAAGCCTACGGGCTGGACTTTTTGTATTTCAAAGATAAATATGATAACTTGTTAAAAAGGAACTTGTTTGATGTTGCTTTCTATGTCAAGTGCTATGGTTATATGAAAGAACCAGTGCCTAGAAGGCTAATTAAGGAAGCTGATTGATACAAGTCCAATTAAATGTGTTAGGTAATTAAATAACTAAAACAACTCGAGGAAAGTGTGGTGGATGTGGCCATAGGTCTGTGCTTAGGATGGGTGGTCCCGGTTGGCCAGGAACTTTTCTCAAATCACGATGGACAGCAGGAGGTCGAAGAACACGAACAACAAAAGCATTCACCTAGAGTTAGGAATAATCCCGATTTACGCTGTTTTAGGGGAACGGAATGGGACTATGCCTTATGGCACAGAGGTTGAGCTTCGCATCCCTCTCGTTTCCCATTCTCCTTGAACCAAGTGTAGCGTGAATCCACTTCAAACTTGACGTTTCTGCGTAAAGTAGTTCGCTTGGGTTTGATGCTAGTTACCGATAGGAAATGACCAATAAGGAAAACCCTAATTCAAGTCGGCGGTCCTAAGTAGGAACGGCTAGAATACTTCCTCTACATGGCAGACGCAGAAAGCCCTAGATCGCAAACCCCGTAACATTCCATGGGAGTGCGGAGCGGAGCTTTCTAGACATCCTTTTCAATGGACTGCTAAGACGTGTCCTGAAGATACAAGTGGACACGTTACAGTTGGTATCAGAGCCAACCAACAACGGAATTGTTTTTATGAAATCTTAATAATATAAAGTAAAGCAAATGTTGCTATCCAAACATTTCCTTACTTTCAATGCTGTCTTGCAGAATTACAAAGCATGGAACAAGTTCTTAGTGTTCTGCGTTATGTTTATGACTGCAATGCATTCTCCGCATTATCGACAAAGGGTTGAGATGATGAACATCCTAAAGCGAATCTATAATCCATCGCCTTTGTACATGGAACAAAGATGGACGAGTGCCTTAGGAATCTACTATATAGCCACCCACCGGTTTGCTTATCTACAAACCAACCTAAAGAGGATCAAGTGGTTGGAAGACCTGAAAGTCGTGAAGTTGTTTATTTTTGTGGAAGCTCAGGTAAACTTAACTTTACATATTCGAGGTCGAAGGGTTGAGATGAACTCATATGTATATGAGGAAGTAACTTGTGTGATCCCCACCGCGACAGGATTAAAGTGTTGGGGTGCCATGAGAAGAATGGGTTCCAAAGGAAAGGATACCCTGAACTTCCAATGACTTACTGATTCCTGAAGATCCATGACCCAAAACCATACTATTATACAGTTCCTATAGATAAATGTAATACATCGTTGTTCTCCCCAAACTAAATGTAATAGTTGGCTTATCATCGCAAGAAATGTTATATTTCGAAAGGGCCTATGCCCATATAAATACAAATAAGACTTCCTTTTATCAATGTCTAATTGTCTGATTGTGCATGAGAATCGATAAAAAGTTAAGTGGTTAGATTGATTGGGTGATAGCGGGATTGAAGATATAAATCAATAATGATTATCATGTAATAACGTTAAGAACCCTTCATCCAGGCACAACCCCAGGTACAAGTTCCTAGTTCGTCTCCTACATCAAGTACTGCTGTAATCCAGGAGAAGAAGTTTCTTCTCAAGCAGATTAAGCTGCCTGAGTTTGATGGGAGAGGCAGGTCTATCCAAGCAGACGCTAAAATTTGGATTGAATCCATGGAGGATTACTTCGAAGCAGCTGTTAGTACACCCGCCAATCAGGCTATGCTTGCCAAGCTGAAGCTCACCGAAGAAGCCAAACTTTGGTGGAAGCAATGGTGCAGGGATCAAGGGATCATGGAAGGATCCATTACCTGGGAGAAGCTGAAGAAAGCCGTGCAGGGAAGATACTTACCACCTGCATATTGCACGTAGAAAAATGAATAAGTTCTATGAGCTAAAATAGCTGGGAATCACTCTTGACACATATTATTCTAAATTTGTCTCACTTTTAAAGTATGCATCATAGATGGACATGACACAGCAGGTGTCAAAATTTTGTGTTGGTTTAAATCCACCAGTAAATATGTGTCTCAAATCTATGCGTCATCAGATCTTCAGGACGCACTCATTCAAGCTACCTCTATAATTCAGGAGGTGCAGGCTAGACCAAGAGGCAACAAAACTTGGTCATACAATGACCCAAACAGAGGAGCATTCAGGCCTCAAATGAAGAGAGTTCAAGGTCATAACCAGGGACAAAGAAAGAAAGCAAGGACTAATAATGTCAACAACTTTGTTCCTACTCAAAGCAATGGCTCAAACCTCCGTTGTTTCCATTGCAACGAGCCCGGTCATTTCAAGAGGCAATGTCCCAAACTTGGAGGAGGACATTGCCAAGCACCTTTCCAAGGAACAGGCCGTGGTCAAGGAGCCACTATTCGAGGCAGAGGAAGAACCGCCTGCATTTCCAATAGGCAAATGTGTGAAGAAGAAGAAGATCGGACCATGGAAGCAGAGTTTGAAAGGGCGACAGTCCATGTCGCTTTACACAAGAAAGGGCTGAATCGCCAGTTCTCGGTGATTCAGACACTGTCGGACTATCAAGGTAAAAGTTTCAAGACCTTGATTGATTGTGGCAGTACACATTCCTTTATCTCACCAACTTATGCAAAAATATTAGGAATAGCCACAATAAAAGCACCTGCCTTGCTTGTGAAATTGGCAGATGGTCGTGAGGTTATATGTACCATGTAAACTATTAAGGTGGAATTCTTTCTGGGAGGAAAAATGACTTCGATCGAATTCAGAGTCATGAATTTAGATACCCATGAGTGTCTACTCGGAATGGATTGGCTTAAGCCTAATGACGCCCACATTCATTTTGGAAAGGGCCAAATTTCCTTTCGAAACTCTGAAGGGGATTTGATCACAACTCAAGGTGAGACTGGAGTGCCAAACATCCAATTGGCCAAAGCATCTCGGATCATAAAATGAGTCAAAAAAGGATTACATGTCTACTTAATTAAGCTCAATAAGCTAGATCAAAAGCAAGAGTCTAGTGAAGGACCTTCTCGACTAAAGGAATACGCGGATGTATTCCCTAAAGAGTTGACAGAACTCCTGCCTCAAAGAGAAGTGGATCATGAGATTAAGCTAGTACCAGGAGCTGCACCAATTACAAAGAGACCTTATAGAATGTCCATACCAGAAGCAATTGAGCTGAAGGAGAAACACAAGCAACTACTAGATCAGGGCTACATCCATCTTAGCAGTTCACCATGGGGAGCTCCCGTACTGTTCCAGAAAAAGAAAGATGGAACGCTTCGACTATGCATTGATTACCTAGGGTTGAATCAATCAACTGTCAAGAACAAGTACCCTATTCCTAGAATAGAGGAGCTTCTTGATCGTCTTCAGGGTGTGAAGATCTTCTCCAATATTGATCTCAGGTCTGGTTACTATCAGATAAGAATCAAGGATGAAGATATTCCAAAGACGGCCTTCAACACAAGATACTGACACTTTGAGTTCCTAGTTCTGTCATTCGGGCTTACGAATGCGCCTGCCACCTTCAACAGGTTAATGCAGGATATCTTTAGGCAATATCTTGATGACTTCGTACTCATCTTCTTCGACGACACTTTAGTCTATTCCAAACAGGAGGAAGATCATGAGACCCAACTTGGGATTGTCCTTGAGACAATGAGGTCACATAAGCTGTATACTAAGATAAAGAAATGTGCATTCTTCAAGCGTTAGATTGAATATGTGGGATTCATCGTATCAGCGGAAGGAATCTCAGTGGACCGAGCCAAGGTTAGAGATGTGCTAGAATGGCCAATACCAACAACTGTCAAAGAAATACGCAGCTTTCTCGGATTGGCAGGATGGTATAGGGTCTTCATAAAAAACTATGCTCTGATTGCATCACCTCTGATGGACTTATTGAAGAAGCAAACATCCATTGCATGCTCAACTCCTGAACAAACTAGCTTCGACAGACTGAAGCAAAGTTTGATATCAGCACCCATCCTAAAGCTTTCGGACCTCAATAAGGAGTTCGAGGTAGTAACTGATGCTAGCACACTTACCTTAGGATGTGTGCTCATGCAGGAAAGCCATCCTATAGCTTACTCTTCAAGGAAACTGAAGAGTCATGAGAATAATTATGCTACCCATGATCTGGAATTGCTAGCTGTCGTCCATGCCCTAAAGCTTTGGAGACTCTAGTAACTGACCATAAGAGTCTGAAATGGATCTTTACCCAGAATGAGCTCAACCTAAGGCAACGTCGGTGGATTGAAGTGTTGGAGGAGTATGACTTTGAAATCAAGTACCGACCAGGAAAAGAGAATGTAGTTGCCGATGCATTTAGTCGCAAGGAATTCTTTAATTCCCTAATCTTGCACAATCCATCAGATCTCTAGCTACAAAAGTATCTATGCCAAACAACCCAATACTTCAGTTAGATAGAGAGGATGCATGCCATGATCCAGCCTATCAAACAATGCTAAGGGAGATCTCTATCAAGGATCAGAATCAAAAACTGCAAGCTAAGTATCATGAATTTTATATCAATAGTGGACTTGTCTAGTATAGAACGAGGCTGTGTGTATACCAACAAGCCAGTCACTTAAGCAGAAGATATTGTGGGAAGCTTATGATTCCCCTTTTTCAGGACATCCTGGCTATGCCAAGACTCTCAATGAAGTTAGGAAGAGCTACCATTGGGAGAGGCTTAAAGGTGACATTCTCAAATATGTCACCAAGTGTTTGTCTTATCAATGTATCAAAGCCGAACATGTCAAGATGCCAGGGAAGCTACAACCACTTGACATTCCCCAAATGAAATGGGAATTCATCAGTATGGATTTTGTTGTAGGCCTACCCCAAGTCCAGGGAGGATACAACTCCATCATGGTTGTGGTTGACATGCTTACTAAGGTTGCACACCTTATTCCAGTAAAGACAAACTATAAAGCCTTAGACATTGCAAGATTGTTTATCAAGGTGATATTCAAGCTACATGGGCTACTAAGAAGAATCATTAGTGATCGTCATTCTCTCTTCAAATCACACTTCTGGAGAGCTATCTTTGAATCCATTCGGACTCACCTCTGCTTTAGCACCACCTACCATCCCCAAACGGATGGCCAAATAGAGTGAGTCAATCAAATCATTGAGGATATGCTTAGGGCATACTGCTGTCGTGAGCCAAAAAGGTGGATTCAATACTTGCCTTTGGTTGAATTTGCCTACAATGCTTTTACCAACAAAGCATTCAGATGACCCCTTTCCAAGCATTGTATGGTCACGAATGTCGAAGTCCCCTAAACTTCTCAGATCCAACCTTGAGTGTTGAAGCTTCAAGGAAGATGTTGGAAGAGATGGATGACCAAAGAAAGTCAATAAGACAGGACATCCAAGCCACCAAGGATAGACAGAAGGCATATGCAGATTTGAAATGTCAAGATAGAATCTTCGAAGAAGGAGACATGGTCTTCATTCGCGTACGCCCTAAGAAGAGTTCCCTATCCTTAGGAGATTGCAAGAAACTAAGTCCAAGGTATTATGGACCGTACAAGATCCTCAAGTGCCTAGGACCTAATGCTTATAGATTGCAACTCCTTGAGAACCTAAAGGTTCATAATGTATTCCATATTAGCCTATTAAAGAAGTATGTACCTAATCCTAACCGTGTACTTGATGACCAACAAGTTGTAATGCCTAGTCAAGGAGTCATTGAACTAACGCCTGACAGGAACTTAGATGTTAGGGAGAGACAACTAACATCCAGAACCTTGAGAGAATGCCTCGTCCAGTGGAAAGATTATCCCGAAGAGGATGCCACTTGGATTGATGAAGGCACTCTCAACCATTAATATCCCCAGCTTATCTCAAGATGACGATATCTCGATTCCTCCAAGGGGGAGAGAATGTAGCATACCGAACATTACAAGTCACGCATGAACCCCCCTTTATAAGTAGTGGGGATAATAATATTGCATTTTGGATAATTTAGTAGAGAAAAAGGAAAATTTTTAAAAAAATTCCCCTCTCCTCCAGCCGAATGTCGAGCTAGAAGAAGAGGGGAATAGTATGGTAGGCAAGCTCCTTGCTGGAGCTTGCCTAGGCTAGTAGCCATGATCATCAACACGTGGGAGGGAGGGAGAATCTTATCCCCTCCCCTATATATGTCGAGGGCACTGCCGTGAAGAGAAAAAGGGGAGTGCTGCCACCTGATGTTGCTATGAGGAGAGAGGTTGAAAACGCCGTGCTGTTGACAGTAGCCTTGAGGGGAGAGGAGCCGTGTCTTTGGGCAACAAGAGAGAAGGGAATCCTCATGAGATGCTGCACCATTGCAAATTGCCTGGATCATAGGCCATCGCCGTCATTCTGTGCCATCAAGGAGCTAGGCTGGAAGAGTGTTGAGATATCGAGCTCCACTCGTGATACGCCAGGGTGACCGTTGTGCATTTATGTCACCGACTTGTCAGTTGCAGACGCGGTTGGTACACCGCCCATGAATAATAGCTACATGATAGCTATCCTTATCTATTCTAGTTTGTGGCTCAGTTAGTATGCCACCTTAGTTAGTTGAGTTTGGTTTGAGACCCATATATAGGGTTCTTCTATTTCTTTGTACTTGAGTTCTTTTGGCTTACACAACTAAGAAGAGGAAAACTGTTTTCAACCTCCACCCTTGTGTGTCTTCCCCCATTGTGCAAGCAAGAAAGCTTCAAGCGAGACTCCTTCCTTCTCTCCCACAATCTTGACATGGTATCAGAGCCTTGTTCGTGGTAAGGAGCTCAAGAAAGCAAGCCAAGCTCGCGGTGGTCTGGTAAGAGGAGCAGTGTTGCTTTCATTTCCTGTTTTGGGAGCAGATCTCTGCAGGTAGCACAGCCGGAAATTGCAGGAGTGCATTGTCTCAGGTTGAGACGCCCTTCGCGGTGAAGCAAGAGGGCAGTATATGCTGCGGGAGAGGGCTTTAGCCCTTGGCGACCTTGTTTTTTTGATTTGAGGCCATTTCGGGGCCTGTTTTGCAGACGGAAGTTTTCTGCACGCACTCAAGAAAAGGCTCAGTTTTATGTTGTGCGACCACTGTTCTACAGGTCGGTGAAAAGTTACTGTAGAAATTGCATCGTATGCTTGTGCGCAGAGACATTGGGAGTTTCAGAATCATCCTTGGTTCCTGTTTATGCAAAATCGTCACTAGGAAGTGACTGTGTGGTCAAATACCACTTTCGCCAGTTTTGCAGATTTGCCCTTGTGAGGGTGAAGCTGTGTTTTTTGCAGTGACAGAATTTCTTGCAGTATTTTGTAATGGCGTCTAATTCTCTTTCACAGATTGTCACTGAAAAGCTTGACAAGAACAACTTCCAGGCATGGAAGTTTAGAATGACGAATTTCCTTATGGGAAAAGGATATTGGGAATTTGTTGCAGGAAATGAAGAAGAACCAGTTCTTCCTGATGTTCCCAATCAACAACAAATGCAGGCATTTAAAACATGGCATGAGAGAGCCAGGAAAGTTATGTATTGGCTGTCTATCAGTATTTCAGACTCTATGATTGTGCATATTCAGGATGCAAGTACGCCAAAGGAGGCATGGGATACTTTGTCAAAAATGTATAGCACAAATACGCAAGCCAGGAAAATGCAGCTCAAGCAAGAGTTGCATAATGTGCAAAGAGAAAGTATGAGCATCAACGACTACCACATGAAGGTGAAGAAGATTGCAGATGCACTTGCTTCCATTGGGTCGCCAGTGGAAGATGATGATTTAGTTTCCGTGACCTTGAATGGTCTAGGAAAGGATTATGCACAGTTTCGGACATCCATTTCAGTTCGTGAAAGATTTCCTGATTTTGAGGAGTTGATTGCTCTTCTAATTTCTGAGGAACAGAGAAATGGTGGTGCATCTTCTTCAGGAGGAACTTCAAAAGAAGCTGTCTTCTACTCAAATGCTGGAAGAGGTAGAGGCAGAGGTAGAGGAGGCCGATTTGGAGGCCGTGGCAGAAATTAGAATATGCAGCAAACTCAAGAAAACCAGTCCTATGGAGGAGGACGTGGTAACTCTAGAGGCAGGGGGAGCCAAAGAGGTCGTGGTGGATGGCAAAGAGGCCAAAATGCAAACAGTAATGTTGAATGCTACTACTGTGGTAAAATGGGTCATATGGCTAAAGACTGCTATAAAAAGTAGAATGACATCATGAATGGAAAACTGCAACAAGGGAATTATGCATCTTCTAGTAGACAGGGTGATGACAGAAATGAGCATTTGTTCATGGTGCAGCACATGAACAATTCTATGACAAGTGCAGAAGAAAGCAATGATGTATGGTATGTTGACTCAGGTGCATCAAACCACATGACAGGTCATGCAGAATGGATGGAGGATGCAAAGAAAATGGAAAAACCAAGATTTGTGGAGACTGGTGATGATACTGCACATCCTATTGTGCAGATTGGAAAAATTCCCTTGTCTATGCAGGGTGGGAAAAAGAAATACCTGTCCGATGTATTTCATGTCCCGAATATCACCAAGAATCTGGTTTCAGTTGGTCAAATGGTTGAACAGGGCTTGCAGGTCAGATTTAATCCTCATGGATGCTTTGTTGAGGATATGAAAAATAAAGGTCGCTTGATAGCAAAAGGAAAGAAGAAGGGCAGAATGTTTACATTGGATGCAGACATGTCTGAATTGAGTGCAGCAATGTTTGCACATGGGACCGGTGTAGTTGCAGATATTGATATCTGGAATAAACGCATTGGTCATGTTAATGTACAGCGACTTAAATCAATGCAGGCCCAAAATATTGTTGCAGGATTGCCCAAATTCAAGGTTGCAGAAATGCATAAGGTATGTGAAGCCTGTCAGTTTGGAAAACATGCAAGGAAACCATTTCCTAGACATGTTCAAGAGAGTGAGAAGCCATTGGAATTAATCCACTCTGATGTGTGGACTACTAAAGCTGCATCTCTTGGAGGCTGTCATTATTTTGTCACTTTTATTGATGACTATAGCAGAAAAGTTTGGGTGTATTTTATGAAAAAGAAAAGTGAAGTTTTTGGGCATTTCAAAACCCTTAAAGCTATGGCTGAAAAAGAAACAGGTCTGCAAATAAAATGCCTGAGGTCAGATGGAGGGGGAGAGTACCTCTCAAATGAGTTTGCAAAGTTCTTGCGGGAGCATGGCATAAAGCAGCAATATTCATGCAGTTATACCCCACAACAAAATGGAATTGCAGAAAGGAAAAACAGGCATATTGGAGAGGTATCTCGTGCCATGCTCAATGAAAAAGACTTGCCAGATTTTTATTGGGCTGAAGCAGTTGCTACAGCAGTCTACATAATGAACAGGACTCCCACTGCAGCAATACATGGAATGACTCCAGAGGAGAGGTATACTGGTAGGAAACCAGATATTTCTCATTTGAAAATTTTTGGTTGCATTGCCTATGTACATGTGCCAGATGAGCTGAGATCCAAGTTGGATCCAAAAGCTGAGAAGTGCATCTTTATTGGTTACTCTCTGCAGCAAAAAGGATATAGATGCTATAACCCTTCTACTCGTAAGTTTACAGTGAGCAGAGATGTTGTTTTTGATGAGATGAGTAGCTGGTATAAACCAGTAAATGTGATTGATGATGTAGATGCACAAAATGGTAATGCTGCACAAAATTCACAGCAGCAGTCACAAAATATTAGTGGACCTGGAGCGTCCTCTAGCAGTGGTTCACATTCTTCGCCATGGACAGGCAGATTGAGATCAGGAGATTCTTCTCAAAGCAATGCAGATAGTGGTATGCAGGTATCACGAAAAGGAAAAGAGAAAGTTGATCAGCCCATGTTTGATGTGAATGCAGGTCACTCTTATGTGGATGGTGAATCCAGTGGCTCAGAGCAGAGCATTGATGATGAGTTGGGTATTCCTTCTATTGTTACACCTGGAGTAAGGAAGACCAGGGATGTTTTGAGAGCACCTAGGAGTGAACCTACTTTGCGCAGGTCTACGAGAGCTAGGTATCCTGTGGATAGGCTGAAATATGATGGATTTACAGCCATTCACTATGCATATATGGTCAAGGTGATACAGGAACCAGAACCCACTTCTTTTGAGCAAGCCATGGGAAAAGAAAAATGGGAGAAAGCCATGGATGAAGAAATGGATGCCTTGGAAGCAAATGCTACATGGGAATTGGTACCTTTGCCTAAAGGTAAGAATGCAATTGGCTGTAAGTGGGTTTATAAGGTGAAGCACAATGCAGATGGTTCTGTGAACAGATACAAGGCAAGATTAGTAGTCAAGGGGTATGCACAAACATATGGCATTGACTATGAAGAAACATTCAGTCCGGTTGCAAGGATGGCAACCGTAAGAGCAGTCATTGCTATGGCTGCATCAAAGGAATGGTCTTTACATCAGATGGATGTAAAGAATGCCTTCTTGCATGGTGACTTGCAAGAAGAGGTCTATATGGAGCAGCCACCAGGTTATGTGCATGATGTTCATCCTGAGTTTGTTTGCAGGTTGAAGAAAGCCTTGTATGGCTTGAAGCAAGCACCTAGAGCATGGTCTGACAAGATAGGACAGTATCTTGTCACTATTGGCTTTCAGATTTCCAAGGCAGATTTCTCACTTTATGTGAGAAAAACAGAGAAAGGTATTATGCTACTTGTCATTTATGTTGATGATTTGATTATGACAGGTGACAGTGATGAAGATATCCTTCATGTGAAAATGCTATTGAAGCAGAAGTTTGAGATGAAGGATTTGGGAGAGCTGCGTTATTTCTTGGGCATTGAGGTGATTAGATCACCAAGTGGGATACAGCTCTTGCAAAGGCAGTATGGATTGGACATGCTGTCCAAATATGGGATGACAGGCTGTAAGCCTATTTCAGTTCCTTTGGAGCAGAATGTGAAGCTGAGCGCAGATGCAGGTGAGCTTCTAGAAGACCCTACTATGTACAGACGCATAGTAGGAAGTTTGATTTATATGACTATTACCAGGCCAGATTTGAGCTATGCTGTTGGATTGGTAAGTCAGTTTATGCAGGCTCCAAGGAAACCGCATTTGGATGCGGCTAGACGCATACTCAGGTATGTGAAGTCCACATTGCAGTATGGACTATTTTATGAGACTGGGGTTCAAATACAGTTGCATGGATACACTGATGCTGATTGGGCTGGTAGCATTTCTGATAGACGATCTACCAGTGGATATGTGTTCTCTTTTGGGAGTGCTGCAGTCACTTGGAGCAGCAAGAAACAGCCTACAGTTGCCTTGTCGAGCACAGAGGCTGAGTACAGGGGTGCAGCAATGGCTGCATGTGAGGTAGCTTGGTTACATAAGCTACTTTATGATATGCATCAGTCTACAGATGGGCCAGTTGTCATTTATTGTGACAATATGAGTAGTATACACTTGGCAAATAACCCAGTCTATCATGCTAGAACAAAGCACATTGAGGTGCATTATCACTATGTGCGAGAGAGGGTTTTACTAGGTCTTATTGATCTAGTTTATGTCAGCACAGAGGATCAGGTTGCTGACATATTCACGAAGGCATTGGGCGCAGAGAAGTTGCGCAAGTTCAGAGACCTGCTTGGTGTGCAGGAATTGGGATTGAGCTCGAGGGGGAGTGTTGAGATATCGAGCTCCACTCGTGATACGCCAGGGTGACCGTTGTGCATTTATGTCACCGACTTGTCAGTTGCAGACGCGGTTGGTACACCGCCCATGAATAATAGCTACATGATAGCTATCCTTATCTATTCTAGTTCGTGGCTCAGTTAGTATGCCACCTTAGTTAGTTGAGTTTGGTTTGAGACCCATATATAGGGTTCTTCTATTTCTTTGTACTTGAGTTCTTTTGGCTTACACAACTAAGAAGAGGAAAACTGTTTTCAGCCTCCACCCTTGTGTGTCTTCCCCCATTGTGCAAGCAAGAAAGCTTCAAGCGAGACTCCTTCCTTCTCTCCCACAATCTTGACAAAGAGAAGGCGCCGCTTAGGACTGCCACACCAGTCCGCGCGGCCCCCCTCTTGGCCGTCGTAAACGCCTGGGGAGTTATCCTCCCCCTCCACATGGCCTTGTAAGGCTTCTGGAAGCCTTAGAAGCTTCCAAGGGGGGCTTCCTAAGCCCCCCTTCTTGTGGCCTTTGGGACTACCCCCCTCCCTCCAATTTTTTCCCTAAGGGCCCTTAGGCCCCTTTCCTATAGCCTTTAAGGCTACCTTTTTCCCCCTTAAAATTCCTCCCTAAGGGCTTCCTTAGGGCCTCTTTTTCCCCCCTGAAATTTCCGCCTTGAAGCTCTATAAGCCCTTCTTCCCCCAAAAGATTTTACCTTAAGCCCTTCATCCGACCCCCTTGAATTTCCCCCTAAGGGCTCCCTTAGGCCCTTTTTATACCCTTTTGTTTACCCCCTTTCAAAAAGAAGATAGGGTGTAAGGGTCTTTTGACACTTTTCTTTCCCCATACAAAAGCCCTCATAAGGGTTTTTACACCTTTTATTCCCCGTTCGTGTGAGTCTTTATAAGGCCATTAAGCCTTTCCCATGGATTTAATGGGCCTTATTCGCAAAAGATTTTGAAACACCTCCTTTTTCGAAATCCCTACTTCAACGAGGAAGCCTTCTAAAACTGCTTTTGACGGACGGTGCAAGTTATCGCAAAGGGAGCCATGGTGGAATTTCAAAAGGAATTGCAAAGCTGCATTCACGACGGAAAGGCTGCATTTGCGATGCCTCCTAAGAAAGCCCAAGGCACAAGCGCAGGAGTGTCGTCTCCTAGCATCCACGTGGACATCTCACCCCAAGTCCAGGTTTTCCTTCCTAATTTATATTTGGTATTGTTATAATTCAATCATGCAAGGATAATTGTTGGAAATAGGATGCATTTTTTGTCTTAAATGCTTTAGAAAAATTATCTCACAATGGAGGAATTTAGTCAATAGTGTTTCTAATAAAATAAACAAAATAAAGTAGGTAGAAAAGATTGATATGCATTTCTAGCAAATAGCTTTATGCATTGCAATGAATTAAAATTAGAGTAATGTCCATTGTTATAAAACAAAATTGAAATAGTATACTTCATTTAAACATGGAAGTATAAATTGCATATCACATTATTAAGCCATATCCTCTTCGCAAAGAATCATCATGGGAAGTGTTAGGAATCCTTAGGAAAGTGTAAGGCATGAAATGATTCTTACGATGCATAACTCTAAGCAATTATTGTTTGTCAACTGCATAAATTATCAAGTAAAAGGTTGCTTGTTTAGCATGAATTTTGTTCGCAAGTTATAGGAAGATTAGTTGGAATTAACCTAACCTATGCCTAACCTTAAATCGATAAGTTAGGGTTGAAAAATCAATTTACGCGTAGACAACGAGTCATGTGCTTATGAAATGATAACGTAACTATCTTCAAGAGTTAAACAAATTGGCATAAACCTAAACACCTAAACCGCGGAGTACTCGTTTAGAATGTGTTAAATTCCAAGAAATTCACTAGGAATTAATACATGACCCAATCATACGTATTGCTAAAATTGAAACTCCTATACCTTAAATACTTGCCCACATTCATTGAATGTAGGGACAATGAAACATATTTGGGAAGTGATCAAGGGTTTTTCCCTAAGAATCTTACGAGATGGAACTTGGAACCCTAGGACTGACGATGTCAGCCTAATGTAATCAAGAACAGATTGTTTCGTGACTCCATTTGATGAGTAGAATAGTCTCATAGTCGATGCGACACTTGTGCAACAAGTGCGGAGTTTTGTGATCTTGTGTTTGGATCACAAAGGAATGGCCAACTCTCGCAATGAGGTTGGCAGGTCCTTACGCAAGTTATCTTGCAAGAGGATGAATAAACATCCTAACATAGTATCTTTCTTGAGTAAAGATAATTGCTGGAAAGCAAAAGACTAGCCAAAAATTTGGATTAATCTATGAACTTAAGGTTTGACCAAGTCGAATTAATAGGGTACGCCCTAACCCAGGATATAGGGGATCTTGCCAAGTTGTAAGTCATCTCGGATCGAGTGCTGGATGCATTCAAAAGGAATGATTCATTCCTTAGCAATTGGCCAACAAAAACAACCAATGGAAATGTTTGTTCTTGTTACAGATTTAAGAGCATTGCTTGGCTTTGTTTGATCAATGAATGAAGAGATAAATGGATATCTAATACTTCACGTTGAAGGCGTGAAGGGAGTGGTAGCTTCAATTACCCCCTGACTACCTGCCTGACCCTAACCAAGGGGGTTCTTAACCGCGCCAGGAAAGTGGAGCAAACCCGCCGCGAGAGGTCTCTCCTTTGAGCGCTACTTGGAGTAGGAGGACGCTTGGGTGCCAGGGGCTCTGGCCGTAAATCCCTCGCCTTCTGGGCTTTGCACAAGAGGCTAACGTGACTCAGGATTGGATCTCGAGACCCGCATACTAGTCTACGGGCAGAAACTTGGATTGGTAATCCCTGTGGATTGCTGGATAGCCTTCGAGCGAATTTTGGATAAGCCTACGGGCTAGACTTTTTGTATTTCAAAGATAAATATGATAACTTGTTAAAAAGGAACTTGTTTGATGTTGCCTTTCTATGTCAAGTGCTATGGTTACATGAAAGAACCAGTGCCTAATGGGCTAATTAAGAAAGCTGATTGATACATGTCCAATTAAATGTGTTAGGTAATTAAATAACTAAAACAACTCGAGGAAAGTGCGGTGGATGTGGCCATAAGTCTGTCCTATGGATGGGTAGTCCCGGTTGGCCGGGAACTTTTTTCAAATCACGATGGACAGCAAGAAAATCCTCAAAGAACATGAACAACAAAAGCGTTGACCTAGAATTAGGACTAATCCCGATTTACACTGTTTTAGGGAAACGGAATGGGACTATGCCTTATGGCAAAGAGGTTGAGCTTCGCATCCCTCTTGTTTTCCGTTCTCCTTGAATCAAGTGCAGCGTGAATCTGCTTCAAACCTGCGTTTCTGTGTAAAGTAGTTCGCTTGGGTTCGACGCTAGTTGCCAATAGGAAATGACCAATAAGAAAAACCCTAATTCAGGTTGGTCCTAAGTGGGAACGGCCAGAATACTTTCGATACATGGCAGACGCAGAAAGCCCTAGATTGCAAACCCTGTAACATTCCATGGGAGTGCTGGGTGGAGCTTTCTAGGCATCCTTTCCGATGGACTGCTAAGACGTGTCGTGAAGATATAAGTGGACACATTACAATTCTTGTGGACTTGCTAAAACACCCTCCTGCTCCCGGAAATGCAAAGCCCTTCATGTGCTCTTGCATATAACACCTCCCACACACAAAATTTCCTCCCTAGGGGCCCTTTCATACCTTTTGTGTTCCCCCCCCCTCGGGATTCCAGAAAAGCTTCTTTTCGTGGCTTTAAAGAGGCCTTACCATCGAAAGACTTTAAACCCCCCATGAATTCTTATTTTGGGCTTCCTCCTAACCCTGGTCATGTGGGCTTACTAAAACACCCCCTACCCCAAGAATCCAAAGCCCCTTCGTGTGCCCCTTTCATACCCTTTGTTTTTCCCTCCTCTTCGGGATTCTTCCACCCAATTTTGCGTAATTTCTACCTAAATCCTTTTCGATGTTCACTTACGAAGCAGACGGATAAGATCGTAACTCCATGCCCAAGGAAAAAAGGCTACATTCGCGATGGCTCCTAAGAAAGCCCAAGGCGCAACCGCATGAGGATCATCTCCTAGCATCCACGTGGACATCTCACCACAAGTCCAGGTTTTTCTTCCTAATTTTTATTTTTCTTTATTATAATTCAATCGTGTGTAGATAATTTTTGAAGATAGGATGTATTTTTTGTCTTAAATATTTTGGTTAATTTAAAAGAATTAGCTTACGATAGACAAGTTTGGTCATTAGTATTTTCAATAAAACAAACAAAATAAAGTGAGCAGAAAAATTGATATGCATTTCTAGCAAGTAGTTTTTGTGCATTTCAATGTACTAAACTTAGATTAATATCCATATTTATGAAAAAGAATTAAGATAGTGCACTCCGTTTAGGCATGGAAGTATAAATTGCATGTCGCATTATTAGGACATATCTTCTTTGCAATGAGTCATTATGGAAAGTGCTAATAACCCATAGGAAATTGCAAGGCATGAAATGATTCTTAAGTTGCATAACTCTAGTAAATTGGTATAAATATCATTTTTCAACTACATATTTATTAGTAAAAGGCTGCACGTTTTAGCATGAATCTTGTTTGCAAGTTATAGGGTGATTAACTGGAATTAGGCTATAACCTAGCCTATGCTTTATCTTAAACCGAAAAGTTAGGGTTGAAAATCAACTTACGCGTAGAGCAATGAGTCATGTGTTTACGGAAATAATAGCATAATTATCTTCAAGAATTAAACAAGTTGGCTTAAACCTAAACACCTAAAAACCGCGAAGGGACTAGTTTAGGAAGAGTTAATTCAATTCCAAAGAACTAAGTAGGATTTAACACGTGACCTAGCCGCTCGTATTGCTAAGGCTGGAACTCCTATACCCTAAATACTTGCCCACCTTTCACGAAATGTAGGGACATTGGAACATAATTGAGAAGTGATCTAGGGTTTGTCCCTAAGAATATTTCGCTAAAAAGATGGAACTTGGAGCCCTAGGACTGATAATGTCAGCCTAATGTAATTAGGAACAGATTGTTTTGTGACTCCATTCGAAGGGTAAATAGTCCCATAGCTTGATGCGACACTTGTGCAACAAGTAGTAGAGTCGCATGATCTTGTGAATTGATCGCAAGGAAATGGCCAAATTCTTTGGAATGAGGTTGGCAGATTCTTATGCAAGTTATCTTGCAAGAGTATGAATAATCATCATAACATAGTATCTTTCTTGGGTAAAGATAATTGCTTGAAAGCAAAAGACCAACCAATAAATTGGGATAACATATGGACTTAAGGTATTGACCAAGTCGGGTTAATAGGGTACGGCCCTAATCCGAGGATATAGGGGAACTTGCCAAGTCGGAAGTTCTCGGATCGAGTGTTGCATGCATTCGGAAAGAAGGATTCACTCCTTAGCAGTTGGCCAACAATAACGATCAATGGAAATGATTGTGCTTGTTACAGATTTAGGAGCACTATTTTTCTTTGTTTAATCAAAGAATTAAAGGATAAATGGATATCTAATGCTTCAGGTTGAAGGCCTGAAGGGAGAGGCAGTTTTAGTTACCCCCGATTGCCTGCCTGACCCTAACTAAGGGGGTTGTTAACCGCACTGGGAAAGTGGACCAAACCCACCGTGAAAGGTCTCTCCGTTGATCGCTACTTGGAGCAAAAGGACGCTTGGGTGCTAGGGGGGCTCCGGCCATAAATCCCTCGCCTTTCAGGCCCTGCACAAGAGGCTAACGTGACTTGGGATTGGATCTCGAGGCCCGCATACTAGTCTACGGGAAGAATCTTGGATTAGTGATCCCTATGGATTACTGGATAGCCTTGGGCGGATTGTGGATAAGCCTACAGGCTGGACTTTATGTACTTCAAAGATAAATATAATAACCTGTGAAAAGGAATTTGTTTGACATTGTTTTTTTATGTCAAGTGCTATTATTACATAAAAGAACCAGTGCCTAACGGGTTAATTAAGGAAGCTGACACTACAACAAAAAGGCTCCATAGACGCACTTGTAGACGCAATATTTGAACTATGAAAAAAAATGTCGGGCGCGTTTATTACCGCGTCTACTTTTGCATCTATAGTATCGCGTCTAAAAGTGTGTTTATAGTTAGAGTCATACACCCACGTAGACGTGCATATAGACGTGTGTATTGACGCACTACGTAAATATATAATCATATTTATAAAAAAGTGGATATATTCATATTGTGCATCTATACACGCGTGTATCTACGTGTCTAAAAAAGCGTTTACTTTGCAAGTTTTTGATGAGAATAGATGCGCATTTATCCTGCAATTTAGACGCACTGATAGATGCGTAAAACAAAGGTATGAAAAAAACCAGAGAGCATGTGGCTTTGCAAGCCACATGCTCTCTGGTTTTTTTCCCCCCATCAACATCAAATTGTATGCTTAGGGAAAACAGAGAAAGATTATTTCGAAGATTGGATACTGAAAACAAAACAATGTATGTAGAACAAGAAATTTCATATATATAGATGAAATGTTTTTACATTATGAGTTCTAGTGCTTGTGACCTCAAGCATGGTCATGGTCGCAAGCACTAGCTGAAAGTAGTGCTTGTGACCTCAAGCATGGTCATGGTCGCAAGCACTAGCTGAAAGTAATACATATCAAAAATGAAAATTACAAGCCATGGGGAGGCATGCATGCATGGGGCTCCTCTATATCTCCTCAGAAGAGGCATCATCATCGCTACCACCACCGCTGCCTGTGCCGCTGCCATTGCCACCACCGCTACTGCTAGTCCCCCCTTCACTATCCTCAACTACATCAGGGTTCGCCTACGCAAAGGATTAAGGTATATAAATACCATTACAAACAATAAATTAGAGTTATCTATACTTTTCATGTAAAAAATAAAACATACCTCTTCTCGTGGTGGAATCCTCATGGTGCGATTATATTGCTCCTTCGTGATGAGTCCCTTCTTGTACTAACGCTGCCAAGTGGACGCCAATTATGACCTCAATGGTAGCCTACCTCTCTAGGAGTAGGCATCCTACCAACGATATGATACTACAAAACAATTTGAACATACAACGTATTAAAACACACTACATAATGAAGTGAAACAAATTACAAAATTTAATTTAAAAAAAGAAATCAAATAATACTTACAAACTCAGCCTCCCATGACTCCCTGCCACCCGATCCATAATGCGACGATCCCATGGTTTCCATCTGGATATGTCGCGTCTCTGCATGCTGGCGACTTATCATTTTCTCCGCTGCTCTCTTCTTGGCCTCTTTCCACTCCTTGTGGTGGCAATTGGGTGGTTGGCCATATCCAGGGCGCCCCTACTCTTGTCTCCGCAATGACTCCTTGGCGCGCGTCATAAGGTGAGACCTCTTGTTATGAAGCATGTCTCTCACCTTTGACCATCCCCAATCATCTGAGAATCGTGAATTCTCGGGACTAGGGTACCTTCTATGTACTTCCCGCAGCACCTCTTGCCACAAACCATTTTTTTGGTGCTTGAAGGGAATCATGCAATCTTTGTATATGGCATGCACATCACTCCTCAAGTAGGCTATCACTTCCCTCCCCTCAGAGTCATGCAAGATACCACCAACATCAGTGACAGAGTAGTATATTTGTGGAGGCTCACCTCTCTCATTTTCTGGTGAGGGTGATCCAGAGCCACCACCTAGGCAACCCCCACAAAGCTCTTGACCTCCTCGTCCTCCCGCATGACTCTCTCTCCTCCCTCGACACGCATTACCCTCTACCTCACTCGATACACATGCTTCTACAGATGCACATGCTTTGGCTGATCCATGTACCTCAGCTGATCCCTGTGTAGGCAAAGATGTGATAGGTGTCCCAGATATCACACTGAAAACCTCCTCTGCAGTGGGAGGGCGACCAAGATAATTGGTCAGCTCCTTGTTGAATGGGGTGCTGGAGGATCCAGGATTCCACATTTACACAAGAAAAATCATATTATCCTGTGCAGATAAAACATATTACATGCTGTGTCTATATCTGCGTCTTTGTGTGCATCTGTCAGCGCGTCTATACCTGCGTCTACACTGTCATCTGGACGCGCTGACAGACGCACACAATCAGACCATTTCTTTTCAAACTTGGTTAAAAAACATGCAAAAAAACCTCCATAGATGACAGGATCTAGCATGTGAAGAGAGAGAAGAGAGAGACAAACAGACAGAGAAAGCAAACAAGATTGAGAGAGAGAAGAATAACTCACCTTCTTTGCTTGTTCCAATGGGTGGCGGCTAGGTTGCAAGCTCCTTGTCCTCCTTCTCCCTTCCCTTGGTAAGTTGCTTGAATCTTCTTCTCTTCCTTGTTGTTTGGCTCTTGTTCTTTACTCTTTGGATCTTCTTTCCTCCTCTCCTCTTTTTACTCTTATTTCCTTGCCTCATTGTCTTCATGAAGTGATAGATAGACATAAGTAGTGATGTCGAGCTCAAACTACAGAAAACGCGCAAAAAACGTAGGAAAGCACAAGTTTGAAAAGAAAGCCACAACTTTTTTAAAAAAAATTCTATACCTGTGTGGCGTGTCTGTAAGCGCATGTAATTGCGCGTGTATATGCCCAGATAATACCTATTACACGCATTTACAGACGAGCAGGAACAATTAAACTGATGAGATGCTAGCTTTTGGTTGTTTTTGGATCAACATGACATGGCTTTCCTAGTCTTTCAATATCAAAATGTTTGCCTCCATTTTGTAAGTATCAACACATGCATTTAGGGAATCAATTGACCTATGTGGTGACATATATAACAAAGCTTGAGGATAAGAGATAACACATTGGCAAGTCAATTGGCACATATGTGGTGACTTACTAGACCATCCCACTTACAATTGCATGCAAGTATCAATAGGTGGATAAAGCACGAATGGTTTTTAGCTAGAGAGAGATAATGCAATGAAGGTGTATATGAAAGAGATAGAGAAAAGCATATTATCCATCAATCAGTCAAATATATATACATGAAGTGACTTGATATAGTAATTAGAGTATCGTCATTTTTAGGATGCTCCATTGACTTCTATAAGTTCCTATAACCTTGAAGTAGAATATAGCCAACCACACTGTGCATGGAAGGAAAACTTGACCTCATCAAATTAACCAAGTTAATTTACTTATACATTTCATAGATAAGAGATTTGTAGTTCGCTTGTTGGTATTGCAAAGTATCCTTACAGTGATCTATTTTACTCACCAACAAGTGGACACACTGGCTAAAGATGATGAAAAGAGGGCATGTGCACATTGGCTACATGTGGTCCAACTTATCTAAAATTATATGTGAGCTATAAGTGCACCTTGACATGATTGAAATAGCTTGCACCTGCACAAGCCAACTGATTTACATCAATCTACTCATGCTTTGAATTGGCATGCATGGCTAGGTTAAGTGCACAACAAATGAGACATGTGAGTGTATTGATCAGTTCTCTCTCTCTCTCTCTCTCTATATATATATATATATATATATATATATATATATATATATATATTGCAAATGCACAAGTCAACCTTTGATCTATAAGTTTTAGCCATGGCTAGGTTAAGTGCACAATAGATGCAACATGTGCATATATCAATCACTTCTATGATAATTATGTCGTATATACATCCTCACATTTGTATAGGGCATGATTGGATGTATATTTGTAATACTCAGAAAGAAGTAAAGTTGGTAATGCATATCATATCCTATGCATGTATATGCCCTTTACATGTATATCATGTCCGTATGATCCTATACATGTATATCATATCCTAGGTAATGATCCACGTGTAATTATGTCGTATATACATCCAATCATGCCCTATTCAAACAAATACTAGCTATTAAGAGGTTTGGTCATACTCAGGGACTTTATGAGAAATGAAAAATATGTGCGTTTATTTTCGCATCTATAAGCGAGTTTATAAATGCGGATATATAGACGCGTTCTTTATACTAGCGTGAATAAACATGCTAATACACGCGCTTATAAACGCACCTGCTTTTTCGTGTGTACAGTGCGCATCTATAGGGCCTTTCTCTTATAGTGTGATTGATACATGTCCAACTAAATGTGTTAGGTAATTAAATAACTAAAACAAATTGAGGAAAGTGTGGCCATAGGTCCCCGTCCTATGGATGGGTGGTCCCGGTTGGCCGGGAACTTTTCTCAAATCACGATGGATAGCCAGAAGATTGTCAAAGAATACGAACAACAAGAGCATTGACCTAGAGTTATAACTAATCTCGATTTACACTGTTTTAGGGGAAAGGAATGGGACTATGCCTTATGGCAGAGAGGTTGATCTTCGCATCCCTCTCGTTTTCCATTCTCCTTGAACCAAGTGCAGCGTGAATCTGCTTCGGACCTGGCGTTTCTGCATAAAGTAGTTTGCTTGGGTTCGACGCTAGTTGCCATTAGGAAATGACCAATAGGGAAAACCCTAATTCAGGTCGGTCCGAAATGGGAACGGCCGGAATACTTCCGCTACATGGCAGACGCAGAGAGTCCTAGATCGCAAACCTCGTAACATTCCATAGGAGTGCCGGGCAAAGCTTTCTAGACATCCTTTCCAATGGATCGCTAAGACGTGTCCTAAAGATAACAAATGGACACGTTACATACCCTTCTAGTGCTTTGATACATCTGCAATTGCAGATGCTTTCACCCTGAAAGCTCCCTTCATACTTAGATGCATATGTAACCAAGACAAGCAATGATACGTATCAATGATCCAATTTCCTTCTTCATCTTTTTTGTCACATACTTCTATTCAGAGAATGCTTGTTTTTCTCTCAAGCATTATAACCTACGCATTAGATGTAAATAAGTATGTATTAACCCCTAAATAATAAGCATTTTAAGTCTTTCTAGTAATCACCAATATTCCATAAAAATCAACATGGCATTAAGAGATGTTTACACTTTTGTAAACAGACATAAACTTCGATATCAAAATGCATGTGGATATATACATCAACATAAAGTATAGATTTAATTTCAAAACATCACTTTAACCATACCATTTATATGAAATATAATGAAAAGAATAGCACAAGAATACTCATATAATTTTGCCAAAATAAAGTTTATTATAATGAAGAGGACTCTGATTTGACTCAATACATTGTATGAAATCTGATTTGACTCAATATAATGAAGAGTAGTTGTTACAAGGATAGCAACCACATCGCATGCAAATCTTAATAGGCACATTGGATTGACACCTGAGATATTCTAAGACTCAATACATTGTGTGTTATATAGATGATATGATACAAGAGTTTCATCGATCATTGCCAATTGTCATGGAGATCCAAATGGACACATAGGACCAATAAAGCATAGGATTTTTTAACCATCTACTTCTAGCAGATCAATATCATCCAACACAAAGGAATCACTCATCACATCAAAATAGTTGATTGAGAATTATACGCTTCACCTAAACCTTGTAAAATACCTGCATGTACAAAAAAATACATGCATGAATCCCCTTTAAGAAAAATAATTGCATGAATCCCTTTTAGCAAAAAATATCTAGAAAACTGCATGAATAGAAGCAATACAAAACAAGGCCAATTTACCTATAAGCTGATCTGCTAAAGATAAGATTGAATCATTGCTAATAAAAACCCATTGCAAATTATGGACATAAGAAAACATCAATCCCATCAAACATAAAAGTCACAAATTAAATGAATAAATTTTGGCACCACAAAATATGGCAGATTTACCTGTAAATTGAGCTATAGAATCTTTGCTCTACCTTGTGTTAAGTGCTACAACAACAATTGATCCTTAAGTTAGGACTAGCATCAAAACCTATTTTAAAGATAGTAGAAAAGGGATAATCTAAAGAGGAAGAAAGAGAGAGTGTGTGAGTATGCGGGAGAGAGAAATAAATGAGCACCTATCCAATCTTGTCCAAATTGATCTCTACAAAAGACAATTTTGCAAGAGTTAGTATTTACATGAAGGTACACTGAAAAAAGAGTAGAAAAGAGGAAACATAGAGAGAGAAAGAGAGAGGGAGAGAGATAAGCACTTATGTAATATCACCCAAAATGATCTTTGCAATAAAACAACAAGGGTTAGAACTAACATTGTGTTGTATTGAAAAGATATCAGCAAAAAAAAAAACCAAACAGAGAGAGAGATTAACACCTTTGCCTCTTGCTCCAAATAAACTCTGCAAGAAAACAACAATTAGAACCAACATCAAATTCTATTGAAAACAAAACATAAAAGAGAAACAACACATAGACAGAGGGGGGAAAGAAAGGAGAGAGAGATGAGCACGTCTATCTCCTGCCCCAAACAACCTCTGCAATAATACAGCAACAACAGTAAGAAACGATATCAAACCCTATTGAAAAAATAGCAAACAAGAGAAAATGCAAAGAGAGATAGGCACCTATGTTTTGCCCAAAATCTAGAGCTGCGTGGAGAAGAAAGTGTAGAGGTAAGCAGAACGCTCAAAACCCTAATTACTTTCAGTAGGGAGCTTCAATGGAGACGAAAATTCACGAGTATAGAGAAGAGAGGGAAAGTGGTTTGTTGCTCAACTTTTGGGTCAAACTGATTTCGTGAGAGGGAAAAAAACTGAAATTGAAAATTCTCCAAAAAAGGGGGAAAATACGAGGTGAGAGAAACTCAAATTTTGTGTACTATTCATTCTCCCTTTTTTTAATCCCCCACTATCCCTTATTTAAATAGAAAACCCAAGATTTGGAGAGAGAAGATTCACCCTTCATGGATGTCAACATCTAGCCTTCCTATTGGACAATCCAAAAGGCCCACATCTTAAACTATATTATTTTTAAGGGCCCATTTGTGAGTTCATTTTTTTCCTAATGTCTGTAACATGTCATGAGCATATTTGCTTCTATAGTAATCATATACCTTGAGACGTACAAACTACCTCAATCCCAAGAAAATACTTTAGTTCACCAAGGTCTTTGACTCTGAATTGAGCCTACAAACATGATTTAATATTAGCAATGCCCTCTTCATCATCTCTAGTGATGATGAGATCATCTACATAAACCACTACAAACACATATCCATGATGTGTCTTCTTCGTGAATAGACTCTGATTTGCATCACCCAATCTAAACCATGTTGTTGTAAATAATTGCTGATCCGAGCATTCCATGCTCTAGGTGCCTATTGAGGTTCACTACCATTTCGTAAGAGAATTGGTTCTTATAGGGCATATTGACTCGATTCATGTGAAGACTGGAGACCATGTAGCATACATATTTACCAAGTCACTTGGTAAAGAAAAGTTTGAATACTTCAGACAACTACTTGGAGTTTATAAGATGGTTTGAGCCTCAGGAGGAGTGTTAGAATATCAAGCTCCTATTACTCTTTAGTCAGTATATCTTTATGTGTGTGACCAACATGGATACAGTTGTATATGTGTGTGACATTCAATAAGTTGGTGTAGTTAGTGACATAACTACAGTTAGCTTTGGTTAGCCATACCTATGTGTGTGAGTCTCTTTCAGTTAGTATGATGGAAAAATAATGAAAGAAGAACAACAATGAGTTGAGGATCATCTTCTGCTCCATTCTATCTCTCTCCCTCTCTTCCAACATGGTATTTCAGCTGAAGCATGAAGGCTTGACAATGGCCATTTGACATCAAGATATCAGATCTAAAGAAAACATCATCAAAGGAGACTGTGCTTGCAGCCCGTTTTTTTGCAAAAGCTATATCTTGCTACAAAAATGGTTTTTAGAGAAACGGCCCGCATTCCTAATTGTTTCGACGTGGTCTACAACTTTGCATAGTAATTTTTTTTCCAATTCCTCACAGATTTTGAGATATTCAGCACAGATTTGTGCATATTGACTATTTACTGTAGTAAATAGCAGGTGATTCTAGGGCACTGGTGGCTTGAATCTGAACAATGTATATGCCCTTATTATCATACATTAGTGTATGATATTGGAGTGTTAAATGCTTAGTTTTGGAGCTTATTTGCAAGCTAGAAACAATGAACTAAGTGATGTCCTCCATTTGGAATCAATATACTTGTAGGGTTGAAGTATCTATGATGCTTATTTGCTAGTGATAAATGCTTGGATCATGCCACTTGAGTGGTAGATGCTTTTTGGGATGTTGTGAGTGCTAAAAATCTAAATTTTTAACTAATTTATTGGTGCTTATACCAGGGTATTGATTGGTTATTGTTTGTAGGAAGGATACCTATCAACTTCACTTGACATACATGCAATATATTCTGATCCTTTGGACATGTATCAACTCCTGAATAGAGTGGCAACTAAATGAGATGTTTTGGGGCTGTTTTGAGGTCTGAATACTCTTGTTTTAATAGAGAAAATACTGTTGGTTATAGCAGTGGGGTGGCAGTATTTGGTACTGCTACTTGCATACAATACAAACATTGATACTTGTATGGACATAGTTTATTGCTAGGATGTTTTGCCACTACCATAGAATGTTTTGAACTGATTTGAACTTGGTTTATGCTCAGTTGACTATGTTTTTTCATTGTTGGAATATAGTTTACAACAAGCAAGTTGTCAGGAAAACTGTCCTGAATTGCAGAAAACTATCGTGAATAGCAGGAAACTAGTCCTAAATTGTAGGAAAAGGAGTCAGATACTTAGAGGTTGTGTACATCACTGAATACCTAAGCTGCAACTATGGCAAATGCTTAAGGCACTGACAATATCACTCAAGTTCTGGGAGAAAAGCTCGACAACAAATTTTTTTCTTTATGGAAGTTTCATATAAAGAATTTTTTGTTTGGCAAAGGTTATTGGGACTTATGTTGAGGTTATGACGCTGAACTTGAAATGCATGAAAGGAATACAACAAATGATCAAACAAGGTCTCATAAGCTATGGACTCAGGGAGCATGCAAGGTATTACATTGGTTTTCCTTATGTATATCAGATGCTATGGTTATGCACATTAATGGATGCAGTTCTCCAAAGGATGCATGGGACATACTGATGAACAATTATGAAAATGTAACACATGCAAGAAAGATTCACCTAAAGCAATTGTTAAATAAAATGTCTAGGAGTGGCAGCAGCATTCAGGCCTACACTACAGAGATAAAAAACATAGTGGATCAGCTTGCCACCATTGGATCTTCAGTGTCTGAGGATGATATGATTGCAGTGACATTGAATGGACTTGGCAAAGAGTATAAAGCATTTCATACGTCTATTTCTACGACATCTGAATCCCTTGATTCGGATGAGTTGATTGTTTTGCTGCTGTATCAGGAAGTTAAGGTTCGGTTGAATACATGTTCTAGTACGTCTCAAAGTAGAGACATTATTCTTTACTCTAGTCAACATGGTGGAGGTGGTAGAGATCGTGGCTCTTTTTTAGGTGTCGAGAAGCATTTGTGCATGATATTGGAGTGTAAAATGCTCAATTTTGGAGCTTATTTGCAAGTTGGAAACAATGAGCTCGTTGATGTCCTGAATTTGGAAACAATATACATGCAGGGTTGAAGTATTTGTGATGCTTATTTGCTAGTGACAAACGCTTGGATCATGCCACTTGAGTGATAGATGCTTTTTGGGATATTGTGAGTAATGAAAGTCTAAAGTTTGAACTAACTTGTTGGTGGTTATACTAAGATATTGATTGGTTATTTTCTGTAGGAAGGATACCTATCATCTTCACTTAACATACATGCAATATATTCTCACCAGTTGGACACATGTATCAACTCCTACATAGAGTGGCAACTAAATGAGATGTTTTGGGGCTATTTTGAGATCTGAATACTCTTGTTTTAACATAGAAAATACTATTTGTTATAGCAGGGGTGGCAGTATTTGGTATTGCTACTTGCATACAATACAAACATTGATACTTGTAATGAAAGTGTTTATTGTTGGGATGTTTTGCCATTAACATAGAATGTTTTGAACTGATTTGAACTTGGTTTATGCTCACTTGAGTGTGTTTTTTCATTATTGGAATACAATTTACAGCAAGTAAGTTGTCAAGAAAACTATCTTGAATTGCAGGAAACTTTTCTGAATAGCAAGAAATTGGTCCTGAACTGTAGGAAAAGGAGTCATATACTTAGAGGTTCTATACATCACTGAATACCTAAGCTGGAACTATGGAAAATGCTCAAGGTACTGACAATATCACTCAAATTGTGGCAGAAAAGCCGCACAATAAAAATTTTGCTTGATGGAAGTTCCCTATGAAGAATTTTTTGGTTGGCAAAGGTTTTTGGGACTTATGTACAGGTGATGAGACTAAACCTAAAATGCATGAAAGGAATCTGACACATGATCAGAAAAGGGATCATAAGCTATGGAATGAGAGAGCATGCAAGGTGTTACATTGGTTTTCCTTATGTATATTAGATGCTATGGTTATAGCGATTACTAGATGCAGTCCTCCAAAGGATGCATGGGACATACTCATGAAGAATAATGGAAAGATAACACATGCAACAAAGATTCAGCTAAAGCAATAGTTCAATAACATGTCTAGGAATGGTAGAAGCATTCAAGCCTACACTTTAGAGATCAAGAACATATCGGATCAGCTTGCCACCATTGGATCTTCAGTGTCTGAGGATGATATGATTGTAGTGACATTGAATGGTCTTGGCAAAGAGTATAAAGCATTTGATACGTCTATTTTTGTGAGAGCTGAATCCCCTGATTGGGTTGAGACGATTGCTTTGCTGATGCATCAAGAAGTTAAGCTTTGGCTGAGTACAAGTTCTAGTACGTCTCAAAGCAAAGATATTGTTCTTTACTCTAGCGAGCGTGGTGGAGGCGACAGAGGCCATGGCTCTTTTTGAGGTGGAGGATACACTCAAAATGCTTATGGAAAGCATCAACAGAATGCCTAGCATGGCACAAATACACAAGGCTAGCAAAGATCTGGCCGCTTTAGAGGTAGGGCGAGATCACCCCATGGTAGAGGTGGTGGATTTGGTTCATGGCAATCAAATGATCAGTCTAACAGAGATAAGGAGTGTCATTACTGCGACATATTTGAACACATTGCAAAGGATTGTTACAAGAAGTATGGAGATATGAAGCAATTGGAAAATAGCATGGGCACTATGCATCTTCTAGTGGTGCTCATGATGAGAAAGTTGACAGATTATTTCCCATGCAACATGTGTCTAAGAATGCATCTAGGAAAAACTGAGATGAGAGATGGTACATTGATTCAGGGGCTTCAAATCATATGACACCCCATGGAGAATGGTTTGATGAGATGGTTGCAGGTTCACATGGTTATGTGTGTACTAGAGATGACACCCAATATGACATTCAACACACAGGAATTGTTTCGTTGTTGATGCCTGATGGCAAGAAAAAGAGCATGCATGATGTACTACATGTACCTACAATAACTAAGAATATTTTGTCAAGTGGACAGATGGCACAACAGAATCTGCAAGTGAGATTTAATAAAGATGGATGCTTTGTTGAAAGATGTGGTAATGATTGCAAATTAATTGCTAGAGACCGAAGAGATGGCAGAATGTTTACTCTTGATGCGTTAATTCCAGAATAGAAAGCATCCATGTTTGCACATGATGATGGTGCTATACGGGATGTTGAGATATGGCATAAGCGGATTGGCCATGTGAATGTACAAAAGTTGAAATCTATGCAGCAGATGGAGATTGTGCTTAGACTGCCTAGGCTCAAGTATCATGACTTTGGACATGTATGTGATACATGTCAGTTTGGAAAGTAGACATGGTTTTCATTTGTCAGACATGTACAGAATAGGTCATGACCCTTGTAATCGGTAGATTCAAATGTATGGGGTCCATCTCATAATCCTTTATTTGGTGGTGCTCATTACTATGTATCCTTCATTGATGATTCGAGCAGGTATACTTGGCTTTACATACTAAAACATAAGGATGATGTGTTCGATGCATTCAAGGACTTCAAGAAGCATGTTGAAAATGAGTTGAGTTGTAAAATTTCATGTCTTAGATCAGATGGAGGTGGAGAAGATGTTTCTAATTACTTTGACAGGTATCTTGCTAAATATGGGATCAGAAGATTGTTAACTTGCAGCTATACACCACAGCAAAATGGTGTAGCAGAAAGGAAAAATAGGGTACTAATAGAATCTGCAAGAGCTATGCTGAATGAGAAGAGTTTGCCAAATGGTTATTGGGCTAAAGCAGTAGTGAATGTTGTCTATGTGCTGAATAGAACTCCTACAGTAAGGATTCATGATGTAACTCCATATGAGAGGTTATATGGTCATAAGCCAGACATTTCACACTGGAAGGTATTTGGAAGCATTGCACATGTGCATGTTCCTTATGAAAAGAGGAAGAATTTGGATCCTAAAGCTGTCAAGAGTGTGTTTCTTGGTTATGCACAAGATTGGAAAGCTCACAAGTGTTATGTATTGTCTACACATGAGACATTGATTAGCAAAGATGTTTTTTATGAGATCGCATCATGGTATGGTAATCCTGTTGCAGTGGCTACTGATGGATCAACTAGCACTAGTAATGTTGAAAATACACCTATATTGAATACATCTATGAGTGGTCCTATAGGTGATGGGTCACCTACTATAACTCCCTTGTCAAGATGCTTGCGGGGTCATACTCCTATGTCCACTAACACGATATGTCAGTGAGGAGGAGATTGGATAAGGAAAAAGAAAAGATGCTTGAGGATGTGACATGTCCACTTACCCCAGGTTATGAGTCATCTATTAGTGACTATTTGGATAGTGAGTTGGGCATTCTATCTATTATGACGCCTGGAGCAAGGCAAAGTCATTATGTACTACCTCATGAGAGGCAAGCTCAGAGTGAGCCACAATTACAAAGATATGAGCAAGTGAGAAAACCAGTTGACAAGTTTACATACACTAGTTATTCAGCCCACCATTATGCATATATGGCTAGTGTGAATTGTTAGCTCCTGCCCCTTCCATTTATGTGCCATTTCTTTCTTCTCCTTTGTTAGGCACTCCTCTTTGTCCAATCTCCTTTGTTATTCTATCTCTCTTTGAGGTTCCTCTTATTCTTGTGCTCTCTCTGCCTCTAGTGTGGTGAGCTCTTCCATGTCCTCCTAGAGTCTTCCCATTTTCCTTTTGAGATCCGCCTACTGTAGGACCAGGAGATTGTACTCCCTTTGAATAGAGCTCTGCCTTTAGCTCCTTGATTTCTTTTTGTTGCAAAACCACTTGGCATGTCTTTTCTAGTTGGAAGGCACCCGACATTTCTTTTTCAACTTCTAGCTTTGCCACTACCACTCTCTTCTCCCCCTTTAATCTTTCCAATAACCTTGACTCTTTGTCACTTGGGCCCCTGTTGGGATTCAGCATCCGCAGCTGTCGGTCTTTCCATTTGTGTCATTGGGGTCCCTATACTAGAGTTGGATGTTGGGGCATGGGATTTGTCGACTAAGAATCACACCCACGCCATGAGGTTGCTAGCATCAACCATGGTTGGGTTGCTTGGTGTTATTGCAATGGTTGGGGTGGCTAGCAAGATGGTGGGTGGGATAGGGAAAAGTGTGGCCTTGCCTTTTCCCTCTAAAAGGGATGGGGGCAAGTCTTCTACTACTTGGCTATTGGTCCTCAGCATGTCTTGCCTTGGTGGGCTCTTTTTTGCCAACTCCTCGTGCCTGAATTGCTGCTCAAATGGACATGTGCACAGCTTGTGCCAAGTTCTCTTCTTCCTTCTTAAATCTTCGTCTTCTTCCTCAGCCTTCCTTCTCCTTTCCTCCTTTGCCCTTTTTGATTCTTTTGTTATTCTCTATAATTCAACCTTCTCTTTGTTTCTTCTCTCTTCTTTGACTTTCTTGGACTTTCTTTGCACTTTATTAGCTCTTCCTTCTCTTTTGTCATTCTCTCTTCTAGTTTCTCCTATGTTGTCTTTTTCTGGGGATTTTTTGGTCTTCTTTTACTACACTAGGTTTCTATTGCTCCCTCCTTGTCACTAATGTTATTTCACTTGACTATTCTCATTCTCCATGGGGAGGTGACCTTCTAGGTGTTTCCATCAACTCCATCCTCTCCATTCTGCATCTCCTTTATTCCTTTGCAGATGAGAGCAGTCAAAACTTCCCCATACCTCACGGGGTTCACTATATATATATATTCTCTATATAATGTGCATTCATGGCCTATTTATAAATATCCTAGTCTGTGAAATTTTCTTGAATAAAACACAACCCTTTTCTATTCAATCAGTAAGTAACCCCTTTATATGACACCCTTCTATATGTAAAAAATATATAAAATTGGTGTTTTAAAAACCCCTTATTTTGAACTCACGTTATATATACATATATTCATGAGTGACCCCCCCGATCCCCATACCCTATTAATAAAGCTTTCGTGGATGACGGTTTCATCCTCTCAACTCCCTTTGATTTGGGGATTCCCCACAGTCGGCTTGCTTCCCAAGGCTAGTGCCTTAGCAAATTGATCGATGGTTTTCCGCACATAGTCGTTCTAGTCTATTTCATCCAATGCGTGAACTGCCATGCTCTCTAGCATGGGCACATTGATTTTGTGCATGAGGGAGCTGTATCATTGGCTGGAGAAGAGGAAATGGTTGACTTTTTCCTACATTCTAATTTCTGGGTCGGGGATGTCTTGAATGCATATGCCCTCATTTGTCGCAAGACTTGCTCCTTCTTCATGTTTAGCATAGCATAGATGTCCCGCTTATGTCTCCTTTCCACCTTGGATTCCACACCGATCGCTTTCTCCACAAAGGCCTTAATTAGTTGAATCTGCACTTGCATGGCTTCTTCTCCCCTCCCCATAGTTACCATCCCACATTCCCTGTCAAGGTTGTAGGTCCTTAAAATTTCCACATATTTGGTGTGATCGGGGCTCCTCTCCAAATTTCTTGAGGTACTTGGCCAAGTTAGATTGCTCCATGACCCTTTTGATAGCCTTCCTTATCCACAACCTTTGCAATATTCTAGATGCTTTGGAACTTGAGCTGGTTATAGGTGTGATTAATAGATGATTTTTGATGCTGAGAAGTGCTTAAAAATAGTCCAAAATTTTGAATTTTAGGAAAAAAATACACTACAAGATATAGGCCTTATACCAATGTTAAAAGCGATGAAAATGTAAATAAAGAAATTTGCCCTCGTCGTCGCAAAAAGCGTCGTTATTGGTGACGCCATAGAACAGTCGGTATTAGTGTCATTATCAGTGTCGCTATTAGCGTCGGTATCAACATCGCATTTGCGATGCTGATACCGACACAAATAACAACACTGATAATAACACTCTTTAACGCTAATAACAACACCAATAATGACGCATGCAGGTTATTTTATGACGCTAATGGCAACGGTAATAGGGAAAAAAAATTTGTGGTATAGCACTGTGTACTTTATTTGGGCCATACAAAATAGTTTCTACACTGTTGTAAAAAAAAACAAAGTTTACTTAAATCATAACACTGATACATGAAATAAGTACATGATCGCATAATGAAAGCGATTGGTACAATCATGGCAAGATATCACTACTACATAGAAAATGTCTACACACATTAGACGACCAAAAATGAACGGTGTGTGAGCTCCAGGGATCCAAGGGCGAGTTATGCATCCTTGCCATCCGAAAGCTCGTCCTGCCACAAAGGAGCATTGAACGGACTCTGCAAAAAAAGAAACAACTACACATGAGTCCACCATATAATAATGTATTCTAATTAAACATGATAACTACGGATAAGAAAGATGAGTGACTTACAGGGCCACCGCATCTATACAATTAGTCAATCAATGCAATGAGATCGTGCCTCTCTGCATATCAAGTCTCAAGGCCGGTTGGATCACGATTTGTAATGGAGTGCTACAAAGAAAACAAAATACTAATTGTTAGAAACATGATTGTCAGTACACAGGATATTTCAAAAAAATAAGCAAGCAAAACAAAAGAAAAACTTACAAAGTCCTCCAGATATGTCCTTTGGCCACCACTCCCAAGATGATGGACCACTCCGGCCTCTAGTCGTGCCCTTGCCACCTCACGCTGCTTACTCCAATGCCCTGGAGAATCTATAGCCTTATCCGTGAGTCGGTGCCAGTCATCCGCATCTAGCCACTCAGGCTTTGCAGCCCCACTCTTGAGTGCCTTGCATATGTCCGATCGTCTATGTGGCATATATGCACGGATGCAGTCCATCATCCAACCTATAGAAAATCTATCTGCTGTGGTGGCTGGAACCGAAAACTTATCATGCAAGGATGCTACTATGTAGTCCTTGCTCCCCTCTGGTATGTTTTTCCAATGATCTAAGACATTGTGCCGAAAAACTTGTTGGCACAACTCTCTCATGCGAGCCATCACCCTCCTCCTCTTGTCATTCATAATGATGGCTCCTAACCTATCATCAACAAGATAGGCATATCCCTCTCGGTTATGCCTAAGATGGGTCCTCTCCCATCTACGACCATGCTGTTGGGCATATCCAGGAGACCCCTGTACATCTGATGTACCGACCGGGGTAGTATCAATCGATGTAGCACCCATAGGGGTGCCACTTGTAAACGACTAAGCAAAAGCTGGAGTAACTGGAGTAGACATCCCCACAGGTGTGACAAATCTTGGAGGTGATGCAATTCCAGCAAAATGACGACATGGAGACACAACGTATGTGCCTCCACACATCAACCACCTGAGCCACACTCCCTGGAACTGCCATGAGAGCGAGGAGTAGCACCTCTATCCCGTGCCGATCGCGAGCTCACTACCTCCATATCTCTATAGCATCCCCCTAATCTTGAAGCACTCCCTCCCTCTGGCCCAAGTCTTGAGCATCGACCTTGTCTACTCAAAGCTGAAGCATGTGATCGCACTGAAGTAGATCTAATAGAGTGGCCTGACGATGTCTGAGACAACTCCTGGTCCACCATGTCTCTGAATCTCACCATCTAATCTGGAGACATGCGCCTAAAGATATCCTGCAACTCCTCATCGCTCATCCCTTGACTTATCCTGATGATCTAAGTATCCGAAAAGGTCACCTGCACAAACAAAAAATGATGTTAGCATAATCAATTTAAATCATACAAAGCACGGTAATATAAATCCTTAAAAAATGATCTCACTTAAAATCCATATCTTATATACCCTTATAAGAGATTAGTCAACAAATTGAGTAAGTGGATGCTCCAAGTATGAAGTATCCTATAATCCCATGTTAATCTCCTAACACAACTCCGCATACACTGGAAGATCGATAGATATCTCACCACAAAAGGATAAGTCCACCTCATTCTCAAAGAATTCTTGGACTCCTACATTTCCATCATTGTTACTGGATGCTAGCTCCTCTACATGCTCCAAGCTTTCGGTGGCCTCCACCCCTTGCAATATTGACCCCTATATTTGCATATTGTCCTCATCTATGCTCGAAACATCGCTTTGATCATGTACTCTTGCGAGCTGAAGGTATAACATACCACCATCGAGGTTGTCGGGGGTTTGGATAGAAGATTACCTGTTCATAAACACGTACAAGAGAGATTAAACTATTGTGACATGTACAATGTGGTAATACAATTAATAAACAAATGAGTTCATGCACCTATTCCGAATGGTTCGACAACACAAATGTGTTGTGCAAATCCATCCATTTTTTTTCAGAATCTATTTCGAGAAATCCAAATGGACCTCATCGAGCTGTTGCTCCAGCTCCTTCAAGTACCACTTTGAGCCACTGCACATCGAATAGTATCATGGAGAAGCTATGGTAATCCACCGTAACAATACTTTGCAAGTTTCCAAAATACTCCATCTCATTTATAACCATGTTTGGATCCGTTGCTTGTCATCGGCTCTCTTGCTCGAACCTTGCCATGATACCACAGTCCATTACGGAGTGTATTTTGTCAATATGCTCCACGTAAAAATGTCGTATGCGCGACCATACTACACTATATATTGTTAGAATATCAAGCTCCCATTACTCTCCTATCAATATGTATGACCGACATTAGCTGTATCCAACTGTATTAGTAAGTGTGGGACATTAAATAAGTCGGTGGTCTTAGACCTAGTATGAATGGTCCTATGGACCTTAGTACTATTGTATACACTTATATTATGTTAGTAGTCTATAAAATAATGGAAGATGATGAACGACCTGAAGGTCAGGTTGCTGCTCCATTACATTGTCTCTCTCCCTCTCTCTTCCAATATGGTATCATAGCCATCATGGATGGGCTCTTGAAGGCATGAAGTTGTGAGAAAGACCTGTAACCTGAAGACTCAGGGCAGTGGTTGAAGAGAAGCAGGCTGAGAGTGTGCAGGCTATCATTGTATCTGTGAAGGTATGCATTTTGTCATTTTGGGTTGTAATTATAAAGAGGGTTGTCCTGGCCTGTTTGAAGCATTGTAGAGGCTTCATTGAGCACTTAAGAGCAAGCATCAATTATCCTTGTGGATTATACCTGTTGCTCAAACCCCCAAGGCTACTGGCATGTTTGCACCTGATCTTGAATGGTCATTTTCTGCTCTACTAATGAAGATATCAATCACTACCTAGTTGATCTCCAACTTGAAAATGCTTCTTGGAAGGTCCTTTGATGCCTTGATAAGCCATTGCTTGGTCTGGAGCTTATGTATGAGCTGAAACAGTGAGCTTCAGATCTAAAATACAGTCCAAAACTATTAGAAACAGGGAATACACAGCATGTATGTATCTCCGACATGAGATTTGAGCATAGATATTCTTATGCAGACTTATGGATTAGTTGGTATGCTTATGAGCTGAAGTCTTGGTGGCAAAAATATTCAAATCTAGAAAATTTTAATGACTGGAAACTGTAAATTGAAACAGAGCAGCATACACTGATCACTCTTTGAAGCATTGAAGCCATTTGATGAGCATTTTGAGCTCTACTAAAGTGAGGTTTCATTCTAGAAGCATATGTATTGAGTTTGATGCATTTGGGTTGCATTTTACTAATAAAATATTTAGATCTAAAATTTTATGACAGGCTGAAAACTGTCATAAAAAAGTCATCATCATACACTCATTGACTTGAAGAAATACATGCCTTTTGTTACCTATAGGGAGTTGTATGGTACGGGATATGATTGTTGAATGCTATGAGCATTGAGATGAGCATTGAAGGCTCTTAAAAACTAAAATATAAATCTAGAAACAAATGTATTCACAGGGTATTGGCTGGTCATAAACAGTGAATGCATTATATGACATTGCCTCTTACAAATAGAGTGTCTGTGGATGCTTGTTTGGTCATGTATTGACCTGTACACATAGTGGCATATGTTGTTAGAAATCAAGCTCACCGTCAGTGTGTCTTTATCTATGACCGACATCTATGATAGCTAGAGTGTGCAGCTCTCTACATGTGACTACATTAAATAAGTTGGGTTAGTAGTCAGTTAGTGACGTGACTAGAGTTAGTCTACTGTCTAGTCTACACTTACACTAGGTCACTTTATCTTTGTTGTGTGTGTTACTCAGTTAGAAAAGAATAATGGAAGAAAGCTATGGAACTTTAAGATTCATGACAATGGAGTTTCCCTGTCTCTCTCTCTCTCAACTTTGAACATGGTATCAGAGCAGGACTTGGTGGACTTCTTGGAGCAGGAGGGAGTGAAGATGATCTACAGTTGAAGACTTATGTTATTTTTCAAATAGGCTGAATGCCATTGTCAAATGGAAGGTATGCATTGTGTGATTGTTTGCTCTATGGTCCAAGATACTGTCTGGGGCTTGTTTAGAACCTTGAGAAGGGAGCATTAAGCACCATTGTGTGCTCCATTATCATCATCATCAACATCGTGTGCTGCTACAAACCCCTATCCAGTCTGCGCAGATTGCGCCTGTTTCAGGCCTGAACTCCTCTGCCTCATTTGCTGGTTGTAATCACTCACTTGGCTGTACATTGCTTGCAAGAGATCCCTGGAAGGTACTTGAAGATAATAGGAAGCCATTGCTTGTGCTGGAGCTCACTTATGAGCTAAAAACAGAGATCGCAAGTCTGTCATAAGCAGTGGCCTACTGTATACAACCAATACAAAACATATACACTTGTCTGGCATGAGCTTGAAGCACTCATACATACCCAGAAGCATCACTAGAGCCAAGATGTATGTCAAGAAGCCATATGTACCGGATGTAATGCATTTGAGCTGAAGTTGCTCACTGAAATCACTTAGATTTGAAGTATGTTAGTGGCTGAAAACTGTCATACACAATCAATGAGAAGCATTGTGTTTTACTGAAGCAATACAGGTCATCTTGGGGGTTCTATCATCTATGTAAACTGACATATACATGCTGAATGTATGGAGGATTGAAGCAAGAAATTAGCATCATTGAAAACTGAATTTTGAAGCTGAAGCAAATGCAATCACACTGTCTTGGTTAATTACAAACAGTTCATGAAGTTTATGCTATTGGTCAACGAAGACAGGTTGTCTATGCCTACTCAGATGCTCATGTATTGAACTTGCCACTACAAAGTAAGTGTATGACATGATTGGAAGACATTTTGGAGCTACTTAGAGCTTGTTATGCTGAATTTTGGTTGACTGCAACCTGCAACTAAATTTTTTCACACTTGTATGTGCTGGTTATGCACTGTTCTATGCCTCTATGCTCATGTCTTGACTGCCAAATGTACTAGCAGCTATCTGGGGAGATTTGGAACATGTATGACATGATTACCACTCAGTTTTGGACTTGAAATTGCTGTTGGTTACTCACAGTTTACAGTTTTGAGACTGCATGTATGTACCCTGGTAGTGAGGTTACAGAAGCTTAAGCTGAAGCAAACACATAGCTTATGTATTGACAGTTATACCTACAGTTGAGACCACTTGTTTGTGGGTTGTTTTGGGGTGTGAGTGGGCTGAAATACCTTGTTTTTTTTCTCTGATTTAGGGTAGAAAACTGTCATAAACTGTTATGGACTGAACTTGGTTAGTCATACTTATTGGTCTGCAAGGAGTCAGGCACTTGATAGATAGTCTATTGCATCATGGCTAATGCAAATGGAACTAACAATATCACTCAGATAGTTGGAGAGAAGTTGGACAATAAGAACTTTGCATTATGAAAATTTAGAATGAAAAACTTTCTAGTTGGCAGAGGTTATTGGGATCTATGTACAAGAGATGAGGCTGCTCCTGAGTTGCCTGCACAGAATCCAACTAATGAACAGAAAAGAGCTTACAGGCTATGGAATGAAAGAGCATGCAAGGTGCTGCATTGGTTTTCTCTATGTATATTTGATGCTATGGTGATTCAAATCACTGGATGTGAGACTCTGAAGGATGCTTGGGACATACTGATGAAAAAGTATGGAACCATGACACATGCAAGGAAGATCTAGTTGAAATAGCAGTTCAACAACATGTCTAGGAATGGTAAGAGCATCCAAGTGTATACCACGGAGATTAAGACCATAGCTGATCAACTTGCTACCATTGGCTCAAGTGTATCAGAAGATGGTATGATTGATGTTGCCTTGAATGGCTTACGCAAAGAGTACAAAGCTTTTGACACTTCCATTTCTGTCAGAGAAGAGCCCCCTAGCTGGGAAGAGCTAGTTGCTTTGTTGCTACATGAGGAAGTCAAACTTGGTTTGAATACAGGTTCCAGTGCATCTCAGAGTAGAGGCACTGTGTTATACTCTAGCCAGTGTGGCAGAGGATCTAGAGGTCATGGTTCATTTTGAGGTCGTGGTGACACTCGTAATGCTTATGGGCAGCAGCAGCAGCAGTAGAGTAATTGGCATGGTGCAAATACACAAGGCCAGCTGGCGGGTTTAGAGGCAGGGGGAGATCATCCCGAGGTAGAGGTGTGGTTTTGGTTCATGGCAGTCATCTGATCAGTCCAACAGGGACAATGATTGCCATTATTGTGACTGGTATGGGCATATTGCAAAGAATTGTTATAAAAAGTAGGGAGATATGAAGGCAAAGGGAAGACAGCATGGGCACTATGCATCTTCTAGTGGTGCTCATGATGAGCCACTTGATAGACTCTTTGCCATGCAACATGTATCCAGAAATGCATCGAGACATGATAGAGATGACAGATGGTACATTTACTCTGGAGCGTCAAACCACATGACACCGCATGGAGAGTGGTTTGATGAGATGGTTGGAGGTACACATGGTCATGTATGTAATGGGGATGACACCCAACATGACATAAAGCATAAAGGGATTGTTCCTCTTATGATGCCTGATGGCAAGAAGAAAGGCGTGCATGATGTATTACATGTACCGACCATAACAAAGAATCTGTTGTCTGTGGGTCAAATGGCAGAACAAAATTTGCAAGTGAGGTTTAACAAAGATGGGTGTTTCATTGAGGAGTATGGAAATGGCTGCAAGTTAATTGCCAAGGGCAGAAGGGATGACAGGATGTTTGCATTGGATAGGACCATTCCGGGACTTAAGGCAGCCATGTTTGCTCATGATGAGAGTGTCATTCGGGGTGTAGAGATTTGGCACAAGCGGATTGGACATGTCAATGTACAAAAGCTGAAATCTATGCAGCAGAAGGAAGTAGTACTTGGATTACCTAAATTCAAGTATAATGATTTTGGTCATGTATGCCCTGCATGTCAGTTTGGGAAGCATGCACAGTTTCCTTTCATGAGACATGTAAAAAACAACACTAGGCCTTTACAGTTGGTGCATTATGATGTCTGGGGTCCTTCACATAATGCTTCTTTTGGTGGTGCATGGTATTATGTCTCATTCATTGATGATTTCAGCAGGTACACTTGGCTTTATATTTTGAAGCATAAGGATGATGTGTTTGATGCATTCAAGGACTTCAAGAAGCATACTGAATGTGAATTGGGCTGTTACATATCATGCTTGAGATCAGATGGAGGAGGTGAATATGTCTCAAATTACTTTGACAGGTATCTTGCTAAATATGGGATCAGAAGACAGCTCACATGTAGTTATACACCGCAGCAAAATGGTGTTGCAAAGAGGAAAAAGAGGGTTTTGATGGAGTCAGCTAGAGCTATGCTGAATGAAAAATGTCTGCCAAATGGTTATTAGGCTGAAGCAGTGATGACTGCTGTCTATGTGCTCAATCGAACCCCTACAGCAGAGATTCATGATGTCACTCCGTATGAGCGGCTGTATGGTCATAAACCTGATATTTCGCACTTGAAGGTATTTGGCAGCATTGCATATGTGCATATACCAGATGAGAAGAGGAAGAACTTGGATCCTAAGGTAGTGAAAAGTGTGTTTATAGGATATGCACAGGAACGGAAAGCTTGTAAGTGTTATGTACCTTCTTCGCATGAGACACTCATAAGCAGAGATGTGGTATTTGATGAGTTAGCATCCTGGTATGGGAATCCTATTGCAGTGCCTACTGATGGCTCACCCAATATGAGTCATGCTGAAAATACTCCTGCAGAGAGTACTTCCATGAGTGGTCAGACAGGTGATGTATCATCTACAGTGAGTCCTTGGACAAGACGATTGCGAAGTCGCACTACTGCATCCACTGGCACGGATATGTCAGTGAGGGGCAGAACAGATAAGGGAAAAAAAAAGGTTTTTGAAGATGTAACAAGTCCACTCATTGTAGGCTATGATTCATCTAGAAGTGATAGCTTAGACAATGAATTGGGGATTCTGTCTGTTATGATGCTAGGTGCTAGGCAGAGCCGTTATGTGCCGCCTCATCAGAGGCAAGCTCACAGTGAGCCACAGCTCAAGAGATCAGAGAGGGTCAGATGACCTGTTGACATGTATACTTACACTGGATATTCAGCTCGTCATTATGCTTATATGACGAAAGTAACAGGTTTTAGAGAACCAAGTAAGTTTGATGAGGCAGTTGGCAGATGAGAATCGGCATGCTGCTATGGATGAGGAATATTCAGCTTTGGCTGAAAATGGTACATGGGATTTGGTACAGTTTCCTGAGGGCAAAACACCTATCTGATGCAAGTGGGTGTATAAGGTGAAATGTAAATCAGATGGATCATTGGAAAGATACAAGGCTAGGCTGGTTGCAAAAGGGTATGCGCATCAGTATGGTCTTGATTATTAGGAGAACTTTCAGCCCTGTAGCAAAGATGGCTACAGTTAGAACTATGATTGCTTTGGCAGCAGCTAAAGGCTGGAAACTATGGTAGATGGACGTAAAGAATGTCTTTCTCAATGGAGAAATACATGAAGAGGTTTACATGGAACAGCCTGAAGGCTATGTGCATCCAGAATTTCCAACACATGTATGTCGGCTGAAAAAGGCATTATATGGGCTGAAACAGGCACCCAGAGCATGGAATGCTTGCATGAGCAGTTATTTGCAGCAACATGGTTTCGGATTGGGAGATACTGATCAATATAGTGGCTATGTTTTCCTAGTTGTCTATGTTGATGACTTAATCATTACAGGAGATGATGAAAATGGGATTGCTAAAATAAAGACATGTTAACAGACTGAGTTTAAGGTCAAGGACCTTGGAGAGCTGAAATATTTTTTGGGGATTGAGGTTATCTCTACACCTCAAGGCATATGGCTACTATAGAAGCAGTATGCTCACATGACATGTTACAGAAATATGGTATGGCTGATTGCAAGCCTATGGATATGCCTTTAGAGCAGAATGTCAAGCTACAGATTGATGTTGGGACAGAGATTGAGAATGTTACTATGTACAGACAGATGGTAGGCAGCTTGATCTATCTCACGATCACTAGACCTGACTTGAGTTATGTTGTGGGGCTGATCAGTTAGTTCATGCAGAAGCCTCGCAAACCACACTTGGATGCAGTCAGGAGAATTCTGGGATATGTAAAGAGTACCACAGATCATGGGTTGTTTTATGCATATGGGAAACCCCTTAACTTGATGGGGTACACTGATGCTGACTGGGCTGGTTGCACGTATGACAGGAGGTCAACCAGCGGCTATGCATTTGGATTGGGTAGTAGCATGATCAGTTTTGGCAGAGTAAGAAACAACCTACAGTTGCATTGTCCAATATGGAAGCAGAGTATTGTGGTGCGGCCTTAGCGGCCTGTGAAGCTAAGTGGTTACAGAAGTTGTTGAATGACTTGGGAGTACACTTGGACAGCAAAGTCAAGCTGTACTATGACAATTTGAGTAGTGTCATGTTAGCAAGCAATCATGTTTATCATGCAAGATCGAAACACATTGAGATTCACTACCATTTCATCAGGACAATGGTTTTAGCAGATCAGATTGACTTGGAGCATGTGAAGACTGAAGACCAAGTAGGAGACATCGTTACCAAATCACTTGGTAAAGATAAGTTCATTCACTTTAGACAGCTACTTGGAGTGATGCAGATGATTTGAGTTTTGTTTTGAGCTTGAGGGGGAGTGTTAGAAATCAAGCTCACTGTCAGTGTGTCTTTATCTATGACCGACATCTATGACAGCTAGAGTGTGCAGCCGTCTACATGTGACTACATTAAATAAGTCGGGTTAGTAGTCAGTTAGTGACCTCACTAGAGTTAGTCTGTCTAGTCTACACTTACACTAGGTCACTTTATCTTTGTTGTGTGTGTTACTCAATTAGAAAAGAATAATGGAAGAAAGCTATGGAACCTGAAGGTTCATGACAATGGAGTTTCCCTGTCTCTCTCTCTCTCAACTTTGAACATATGTATGAAGTGGCTTGAGGATCTCTTGGGCTGAAATACATCTTGGTTTGATAGTTGATTGGTTGTATACAATCTGTAAGCAGATTTATGTCACTTGTACTTGCTGGATATGCATTGTTTTGTGCCCGTATGACTATGTCTAGTTGCCTACATATAGTAGCAAATATCTAGGAAAGTTTGGAGCATGTATGACATGTTTTAAAGTGGTTTTTGACAGTAAATTCACTGCTGATACTAAAAAATTGCAAGTTTCAGACTGTGTATTCTCTTTACAGCAATAAGCTTGCATGACATAGAGTTACAATACCTGCAAAGTCTATGTACTGACTGATGTACCTACGGGTTATACCACATGTTTATGGATGGTTTTGAGGTTGTAAAGGGCTGAAATACCTTGGTTTTTTGCAGAGAATAGTTGTAGAAAATTGTCATAAACAGTCAAGGACTAAGGTTGCTCAGGTTGCTGCTCCATTACATTGTCTCTCTCCCTCTCTCTTCCAATATATATTTTGTACTGTACATTGAAACACTCAAATTAGTTGTCGCATATAAAATATAGATACGACAAATCCTAAGAACGTCATCACCTTTGTACTACATCCCCTCGAGAATTCCCACTCCTCAATTGACCTCCGCCCCTTCGCAAGAGGTTGCGGTCAAAGCTCCATGCAACCATCGCATTGACATGAACCGCGACATCTCCTCCATGCCTTCGGGATATCTAATTGGTCGATGGCACATACTAGGTCAAAATTCAGACTGCACTTCCTCTCGATCTTGCCTAGCGATCTGGTACCTGACGAGCCACGTCTTCATAGAGGAATGGTGCAACATATAAAAGCAATTCACGTTCTCCTCCATTACAGCATCCATTCTTTTTTCTACCCCATTTCCAACCACTACATCTCCGGTCAGTCTATCATTGTCCTTCAGCGACCACAACATTTTGTTGTTTGGATCCACCATTGGTAGCCATTGTGAAATATGCACTAGCACCTCAGACACCAATCAATGTTCAACCATTCTACCTTCAAGTCAAGCTCCTTGTTGCACAAAGCCTTTCAGGGTTTTCATGAAGCGCTCTAAGAAGAACATCCATCGCATATGGACATGCCGAGCAATCTCCACTTCATCTACAAGATGCACAAGAAGGTGGATTTGTATTGTGAGCATGCTAGTAGACATGTATTTCTCAAAGAGACAGACCATCTTCGCTGCTCCCCACCTCGCGGATTTAATAGAGGATGTCTTAATCTCCTTCTGTGAGATCCATTGCACTAAAGTCGACAACCTGTAGATGGCCTCGCATATTTCTAAAGTAATGCATCCTGCGATCGCGATTGGTAGTACAAACTTCCACAAATGAGAAAGCATTGTGAACAATGGCTACACTCCAAATAGTAAAATGTGCATGCGAATTACAATCCATTCGTAGCATAAACCTGATTTATCTTATGCTAGTCATGAGATTTTAGCCCTGATAATTGGTCGTCTTTAGAAAATGCGGACTTGAGAGAACGCATCATACCCATCGAAGTGCGGATAGACTTGACTATTTGCTTCACAATGCACTCTTCCTTAGTGGACAAAACCCAAGGAGCGTGTGGTAGCTGCACGCGACCATCAGCACTCGACTGCGGCCAAAGTGCCTCCATCTTGCCTACCTCCTTCAAATCCATTCGTGCCCCTATAGTGTCTCTCGTTCTTGAGATGTGGTCCCATAGCAAGCTGCCCACATTCTTGAAAATATGCATGGGATCCAACAAGTGGTTGATCTGTAAGTGGGTCCAATATGGCAACTCGTAGAAAACTGAGAACCGTCGCATTCCGCTTGGATATGACTCTACGTGGACCATTTCGAGCTCATACCAGCTTGCGGCATTTATACATGTTGGAGGTCGTCCAAGAAAACCTTCCCTGAGTTCATGACCCTCTGGCAAGAAAGAGGCGTGTCCTTGATATACCATCTTCTTCATGGTTTGTGACCTTCGGGAGTCTAACTATGGCCCACACAATGGACATGCATGATAACCTAAGGTAACTAGACTTATTCCAACACCTCTATCTAGTGAATACAAACTTAAACGAGATAAAATATATATATGACCAACGAGAACGGAAGCCTATTTACTTGAGCACTCTCTGAATCTCAAAAAGTCATGCATCGTCCACATAAGAATGGCTCGAATATTGGCGGATCGTCAACCATCGTGCTTGCTCATATCTTACATGGTGACCCCCTCCTCCCATAAAATCTTAAGCTCATCAACTGATGGACGAAGATACACGTCCATATTTTTGACTTTGTAGTGGCCGAGGACAAGTAAGCTAAGGATGAGATGTCCTTTCTTCATACAAATCCATGGAGGGATATTGTAGTTGACAAGGACTATAGGCCACACACTGTAAGAAGTTGACGCAGACCGAATGGGTTCACGCCATCCATTGCAAGACCGAACTGAAGATTCCTTGGCTCTCGGGAAAAGCCTGGGAAGATAGAGTCAATGTGGCTCCATGCGCATGAATCCGCTGATATTCATTGAACTCCATCTGTGGACCTATTCTGCACATGCCACGTTGTCAAGCTCGCCATGCCGGACGTACAAAACATGTGGTTCATGTGGGGAATAAGCCGAAAGTGTCAGATTTTTTTGAGGGATGGTTTTCCCTTGCAAGTCCTGTCGATACGTGTGAGCACCACACTTTGGACATGTCTCCATAGTCTCAAATTCTCCTCGAAATAGTATGCAATCGTTGATACATGCATGGATGCTGTTATAGTCCATGCCAAGCTTTCGTAAAACATGTCTTGCATCATCACGAGACTCAGGCATGGTATTTACAGGTGGTAATATATGATATTTTAGTAACCTGAAAAAAATTAACGTATATATGTCGTGTTTCCTGTCTCGTGGTGTTGCACCAAATATCACCAGACCCCACCACAAATTAACGTATATATGTCATGTTTCCCATCTCGTGGTGTTGTATCGGACCTCATCGGACCTCGCCACCACTTTCTCTTTGTTTTTTATCCATTCATTATCTCCTCTCCTTCCATCTCTCTCTCTTTTTCTCTTTCTTTATTATGTTGTATGTTTATTCCCTCTCTCTTGTTCCTTCTTCTTTTTTCTCTTCCTCCCCCTCTCTCATTTTCTTTAACGATCACGACTAGGACTACAACTATGACGACAACCACGATCATGACTACGACTACGACCATGACCACGACCATAACCATGTTAGATATGATCAATGCCCCACCCTCATTAGGTGCTACCAATGATCCATGGTGCTCAAAGTTGTAAGGCCCCCATTATGAGGAGAAGCCAAATGTGAGCCCGGACATTGGTTGAGTCCTGACTTGTATATCAGATGAGGTCTATGTGACCGGATGGCAAAAAGGTGACTGTTGTGGGTCTAATCTTTGGGTTAGAGGGAGTGGTTAACCTGGTAGCAACACGAGGCACATTGCATTGAGTTGCATGGTAAGGGAGTTAAAAGGGGCCCCTATTGTATTGTCCAACAGAGGAGAATGGAGCCGATGGTAAAGGGAATATTCCCTGGCTGACTAGTGGAGGCTCATATGGTAGGTTAGTCAGCAAGCCGACCTAACGACCTTCGCAAGCTATAAAAGCTAAACCCCTTCGCAGCCATCACTCACTCATCTTTCACCCAGTTAGAGTTGTTGTTCCAGCTAGCCTTAAGCTCTTCACCTATCTTCTGTCTAGATCGCCATCTAAGCTTCACACAGTGGAAGCGCACGGGTGGACAGAGCCATCTTTGTATCAGTTGTTTGGAGTTAAAGAATTTACTGATTCTCCTCTTATCTGTTGTGTACTCTCTATCTCTTTCTCAGATTCTATTCGCTGCACCGCGTAATATTTTACATGGTATCAGAGCCCAGGGGGCTCTAGAGATTGGAGTGCGTGCAAGAGGCAAAGGCTTCAACAGCAAAGAGAAACGATGTTGACTCCGGGAAGCGGTTCTAGTGCATCAGGAAGCGGTGTAGGAGGTGGTGCTGCTGTACCGGCTATTCAAACACTGAGGATTCGTCCACCAACCTTCAGCGAAGGCAAGTTAGATGGTACAAACTACACCTTGTGGAAGTTCAAAATTACAACTATCCTTGATTCTTATGACCTTCTGGAGACTGTGCTGGGGACTGACGCAGAACCACAGCCTACCCCCGACCCATCAAATCCTAGTATGATGATTCCTCCGAATGCAGATCTTCTACGAGCTTGGAAATGAAGGAATGCAGATGCATTGTGTGCCTTAGTTACAAGCTGTTCTGACAGTGTTTTGACTCTGATTCAGCATACAACCAAAGCGTCAGAGGCTTGGAATGTACTAAGGAGTGAGTACGAAACGCGAAACCAAACAAGAATTCAAAACTTGGAGAATCAACTAGCAGCGGAGAAGTTTGCTGAAGGAGAGACGGTTGAAGCATTCATCACTCGGATTAAGAATCTGCGCGACTAGATGGCTGGCGCTGGGATACAAAAGACTAGCGAAGAGCTAGCTCGGAGGTGTCTTCGGATTTGTCCACAAAAGTTTGATGGACTAGTAACTGCCCTTAATACTCAGGTGAGACCTCAAGCTTTGACTTTTGAGGAGTTTTGTGCATTATTAATGGAGGAGGAGTTGAGCCTGAAAGCCCGAGAAGGAAGCAACAATGGAGATGCTGCATTCTCTGCCAATGCAACAGGCAAAGGTGTTTCCTCCACCAAAAATGATGGTGACAAAAAGAAGAAGGGCGGCAAGAAGAAGTTTCAAGGAGAGTGCTTCTACTGTAAGAAGAAAGGACATGCAATTGCAGATTGTCGTGTCAAGAAGGCAGATGAAAAGAATGGTACCCTTAAAAGTAAAGGGAAAGAGACAGCCAATACGGCTGAAGCAGAGTTGGAATTATTCATGGCGACCATTGAGGAAGTGTGCTCCTCGGCACAAGAAGAATCTACCACTGACTCTTGGGTGTTGGATAGTGGGGCCTCCCGTCACATGACCAACAAGAAAGGTCTATACAGTTCTATGCAGCCTCTACAAGAATCCATCACTGTGACAGTTGGAAATGATGCTAAATGCCCTGCTGCGGGCACAGGTACTATTTCTTTTGTTGCTACAAATGGTGAAGTCAAAAAGCTTTCAAATGTGTTGTATGTTCCCAAAATCAGGAGAAATCTCTTATCAGTTGCTGCCATAACTGATCTTGGTCATGAAGTGAGGTTCAAGAAGACAGGTGCAGAAATTATTGATAGTGCTGGCATAATTGTTGGCAAAGGAGAAAGAAGGAACAACCTGTATGAGCTAAGTGCTCTTACAGCCACCGCTGGAGTGGGCACAAGTAAGCTTTGGCATGAAAGGTTTGGACACATCGGATTTGCAGTATTGAAGGAGATGCAAAAGCAAGGTATGGTTGCTCACCTACCTACAATAACTGAATTGAAGGAACCATGTGAAGCTTGTATGATGGGCAAGCAACAAAGAAAGGCATTTCCACAAGAAAGCAAGAATAGAGCACAGGCTCCTCTAGAGTTGGTGCATGCTGACTTGTGTGGTAAGATGCCTACACAGGCCTTAGGGGGATCTTCTTATTTTATGTTGATTGTCGACGACTCCAGTAGGAAGATGTGGGTGTACTTCCTTCGTGATAAGGCTGAAGATTTTGGTAAGTTTAAAGAATGGCTAATACTTGTTGAGAATGAAACAGGGAAAAGTGTGAAGAAATTTAGAACAGATGGTGGTGGTGAGTTCAACTCAAAGGAGTTTGAAGGCTTTTGCAAGAGCAAAGGGATCAAGCGTCAATTGACGACGCCTCACACACCTCAGCAGAACGGTGTTGTGGAACGCAAGAATCGCACCATTGTGGAGATGGCAAGATGCATGCTAAAGGGCAAGGGATTGCCTAACCATTTTTGGGCTGAAGCTGTTAATACTGCACTCTACATTCTAAATCGGAGCTATACAAAGGCTCTCAAGGGAAAAACACCTCATGAGGCTTACACTGGTAAGAAACCATCTGTCTCACATTTTAGAATTTTTGGATGTGAATGTTATGCACATGTTCCAAATGAGAAGAGAAACAAGTTACAACCAAAAAGTAGAAAATGTATCTTCTTGGGTTATAGTAATGAGTAGAAGGCTTACAAATTATATGACCAAGAGGCAAAGAAGATCATCGCGAGCCGTGATGTGGTGTTCAAGGAGGAGCCACATACAGTGGAGGAGGAGAAGGCAAGTTCTTCTACTTTATCATCAAGCGAAGAAGTAGTCCACTATGAACCTGTCCCGAGAGCTATCCCTATCCTTGAGGAGGAGGAAGCATCATCTTCAGATGATGAGGAAAAAGTTCACCAACTTGACATCACCCCACCGGAAAATCCATTGCCGCGCTGGGTGAAGCAGCTCTATGACCACAATAATCCTATGCCTGCATCTGTTGAGGAGAAGGCAGACGGACCAAGGAGGTCTCAGAGAATAGAGGAGCAAAGGAGGGCTTCTGCTCACATAGTCAATATGGCCTTGATGGTTGAGATTATGAGAGAAGTAAAGGAGCCAACTGACTTAGAAGAAGTACTTGCAGATCCATCATGGAAGGCTGCTATGCAGGCAGAGTATGACAGCATAATGAAGAATGACACTTGGGAGCTAGTGGATCGACCAGCAAAGCGGAAGGTTATTGGCACCAAGTGGATCTGGAAGGTAAAGTACAAGGCAGATGGTACCTTAGAAAAGTACAAAGCTAGACTGGTTGCCCAAGGATTTTCACAAGTTGAAGGGTTTGATTTTCAAGAGTCATTTGCCCCAACTGCCAGAATGACCACTATTCGCACGGTACTTGCAGTGGCTGCCCATAAGAAGTGGCCAGTGTACCAAATGGATGTTAAGTCAGCGTTCTTAAATGGTGACCTCAAGGAGGAGGTGTACGTGGCTCAGCCACCAGGGTTTGAGGCCCCCCATTCTGAGAACAAAGTGTGTAAACTGAAGAAGGCATTGTATGGACTGAAACAAGCCCCCAGAGCATGGTACCAGCGGATAGATAGGTTCTTTTTAAACCTAAACTTCAAAAGATGTGCCTCAGATGCTAACTTGTATGTTTACAGGGATGGTAAAAAGTCTGTAGTGATTGTCCTATATGTGGACGACCTTCTTATTACAGGTGACTATGAAGATATGATCAACCAAACTCGAAAGGCTTTGAGTTCTGAGTTTGAAATGACAGACTTGGGCTTGCTACACTATTGTTTGGGGATTGAAGTCTGGCAAGAGCCAAGAAAGATCTTCATCTCTCAGAAGAAGTATGCATGGGAGATCTTGAAGGCATTTGGCATGACCGAGTGCAAGGAGATAGCTACACCTATGGAGGTGAATGCAAAGTTATCCGTAGAGGATACATCAGCACTAGCAGACATTGGGAGGTATAGGAGGTTGGTCGGAAGTCTGATCTACTTGTGTAACACCAGACCAGATATCAGTTTTGCTGTTGGTGTTTTGAGCAGGATCTCAAACAAACCTCATGAGAGTCATTGGAAGGCTGGGATGCGGGTGCTCAGATACTTGAAGAAAACTCTTGACTATGGTATCACATACAGTTTCGGAACTTCTCTTGTGGGGAATTGTGACTCAGATTGGGCAGGAGACATTGATTCCAGGAAGTCAGTTTCTGGTTATTGTTTCTCTTTGGGTTCAGGAATTTTCTCTTGGATTAGTAAGAAGCAACCAACAGTGGCATTGTCTTCTACCGAAGCAGAGTACAAGGCAGCTTGTTTTGCTACATGTGAGGCCTTATGGTTGAGAAGGATTCTATGGCATATGGAAGTGCAGGATGAAGAACCAACTGTGCTGAGATGTGACAATCAGAGTTTCATCGCCATTGCCAAAAATCCAGTGTTTCATGCACGCACCAAACATATAGAGATCCAGTATCACTATGTGCGTGATTTGATGGAGGATGGGATAGTGGAATTGGTCTACTGTCCAACAAAGGAGAATGGAGCCGATGGTAAAGGGAATATTCCCTGGCCGACTAGTGGAGGCTCATATGGTAGGTCAGTCAGCAAGCCGACCTAACGACCTTCGCGGGCTATAAAAGCTAAACCCCTTCGCAGCCATCACTCACTCATCTTTCACCCAGTTAGAGTTGTTGTTCCAGCTAGCCTTAAGCTCTTCACCTATCTTCTGTCTAGATCGCCATCTAAGCTTCACATAGTGGAAGTGCACGGGTGGACAGAGACATCTTTGTATCAGTTGTTTGGAGCTAAAGAATTTACTGATTCTCCTCTTATCTGTTGTGTACTCTCTATCTCTTTCTCAGATTCTATTCGCTGCACCGTGTAATATTTTACAAACCATGACCACGACCACGACCACGACCACGACCACGACCACGACCACGACCACGACTACGACTACGACTACGACTATGACCATGACAAACACGACCACGACCATGACTCCGACCACGACCATGACCACGACCACAACCATGACTACAACTACGATTACGACTACAACAATGACAACAACCACGACCAGAACTACGACTACAACCACGATGATGACCATGACCATGACTACGACTACGATTACAATTACAATTATGACTACGACGACGACTATAACTATGACTATGACTACGATGACCATGACCACGACCATGACCACGACCACAACCACAACTACCACTACCACTACCAGTATAATAAACAAGAAAAGAAGAAAAAACAACGACCATGACCACAACCACGACTACCATGACCACAACCATGACTACCACTACCACTACCACTACTACTATCACTATCATTACCACTATAATAAAGAAGAAAAAAAGAAGTAAAAAAAACAACTACTACTACAAAAAAAAAACTAAACAACAATAAACAATAAAAGGAAAAAAAAAACTACTACTACTACTACAAATAATAACAATTGATTTCCTTTTCTCTCTTCCTCTCCCTCCCTCATTTCCTCTCCCTCCGTCACCCTCTCCCTCTCTTTCTCTCTTTCCCTATCAGGTTTAATGTTTTTTCTCTCTTTTTCTCTCTCCTCTCCCTCTCTCATTTCCTTTTTTCTCTTTCTCTCCCTCTCTCATTTCCTCTCCCTCCCTCACCCTCACCCTCTCTTTCTCTATTTCCCTATTATGTTTAATGTTTTTTCTCTCTCCTCTCCCTCTCTCATTTCCTTTTCTCTCTTCCTCTCCCTCCCTCACCCTCACCCTCTCTTTCTCTCTTTCCCTATCAGGTTTAATGTTTTTTCTCTCTTTTTCTCTCTCCTCTCCCTCTCTCATTTCCTTTTCTCTCTTTCTCTTCCTCTCTCGTTTCCTCTCCCTCTCTTTCTCTCTTTTCCTATCAGGTTTAATGTTTTTTCTCTCTTTTTCTCTCTCCTCTCCCTCTCTCATTTTTTCTCTCTCCTCTCCCTCTCTCATTTACTTTTCTCTCTCTCTCTCCCTCTCACATTTCCTCTCCCTCCCTCACCCGCACCCTCTCGTTCTCTCTTTCCCTATTATGTTTAATATTTTTTCTCTCTCCTCTCCCTCTCTCATTTCCTTTTCTCTCTTCCTCTCCCTCTCTCATTTCCTCTCCCTCCATTACCCTCACCCTCTCTTTCTCTCTTTCCCTATTATGTTCAACGTTTTTTCTCTCTTCCTCTCCCTCTCTCATTTCCTCTCCCTCACCCTCACCCTCACCTTCACCCTCTCTTTCTCTCTTTCCTTATTATGTTTAATGTTTTTTCTCTCTCCTCTCCCTCTCTCATTTTCTTTTCTCTCTTTCTCTCCCTCTCTCATTTCCTCTCCCTCCCTCACCCTCTACCTCTCTTTCTCTCTTTCTCTATTATGTTTAATGTTTTTCTCTCTTTTTCTCTCTACTCTCATTCTCTCATTTTTTTCTCGTCTCTCCCTCTCTCATTTCCTTTTGCTCTCTTCCTCTCCCTCTCTCATTTCCTCTCCTTCCCTCACCCTCTCCCTCTCTTTCTCTCTTTCCCTATTATGTTTAATGTTTTTTCTCTCTCCTCTTCCTCTCATTTGCTCTCCCTCTCTTTCTCTCTTTCCCTTTTATGTTTAATGTTTTTTCTCTCTTTTTTCTCTCTCCTCCCCCTCTATCATTTCTTTTTCTCTCTACTCTCCCTCTTTCATTTCCTCTCCCTCCCTCATTTCTTCTCCCTCCCTCACCCTCTCCCTCTATTTCTCTTCCCCTATTATGTTTAATGTTTTTCTCTCTCCTCTCCCTCTCTCATTTACTCTCCCTCCCTCTCCCTCACCCTCTCTTTCTCTCTTTCCCTATTATGTTTAATGTTTTTTCCTTCCTCTCCCTCTCTCATTTCCTCTTCCTCCCTTTCTCTTTTTCCCTATTATGTTTAATGTTTTTTTTCTCTTCCTCTCCCTCTCTCTCCCTCTTCCTTTCCCTCTCCCTCTCTCTTTTCCTCTCACTCGCTCTCTCTCTCCCTCTCCCTCTCCCTCTCTTTCTTTTTCTCTCTTTCCCTATTATGTTTAATGTTTCCCTCTCCCTCCCTCTCCCTCTCCCTCTCTCATTTCCTCTCCCTCCCCCGCTCCCTCTCCCTCTCTCATTTCCCCTATTATGTTTAATGTCTCCCTCCCTCTCCCTCTCCCTCTCTCATTTCCTCTCCCTCCCCCTCTCCCTCTCCCTCTCTTTCTCTCTCATTTCCTCTCCCTCTCTCAATACACATGAATTATACCAAAAACAAGTAAAAGAAAGAGAGAAAACACAAAAGCAAAGTAAGAATGGACAATGCACTCACCGTAAAGGCTCAAAGAAGGATTTGGCGGCTCCTCGACTCCTCTTCACCCCCTCCGTACACCTCCTCTTCTTCGTGAACGGCAATGGCGGCGGCAGTGAAAAGGCTTCTTTCTCCCTCTTTCTCTCTTTCTCCCCCTCTCAAATGTAAGATGTTCGCTCTCCCTTTTGCTCTCTCTTTCATGAATGCGCGCAGAATAATGCGCTTGGGTTTTGGCCCACGTTTTTTTCGTGTGGATACCATCGCTATTTGCGTGCTAATAGCGATGCAAATATCGACGCCACTATTTCTCATCGCAAATGGTCGTCGCTATACTCTCATATCCTCATAGTGATAGACTTTGTCAAAGGCGGGAACTGTAATCAATATGATTTTAGGCAATAATGCCCCAAAAGTAAAGATCCACTAGATGGCAAGTGGTGAATTTTAATAATTTTTATGACTGTAAGATGGGATTTCTGGAGATGCCCGACAATGTGGGACTTTAGGATGGACACCCAAGAATTTTCAAATCGTAATTTGGATGCCGAATGCGGGAGGAGTGCCTAAAATTGGCAAAACAATTGAGAATGGAAAGGGTATGACCCTTGGGGGCTCCCTCTCGTGGAGCCCCCCTCAATTTTTTATTTCATGGGGGGGGTACCTTTTTTTCCGACTTAAAAAAATGGCATGAAGGCACCATGGTAGGGGGTGACGATTTGTGGAAGGGGGGCCTAAAGAGGTTGAAAGAACCCCCCCCCCCCCCCCAACTGATTAGATACATGAGCTACACTCTTCCTATGCTTCCAATCGCTAGTCTTCGCTCCTCCAATGGCTACCCAGTTGTTGAGATACAAATTCAAACTTTCTCTCTCCTCGCTCTCTCCCCCCTTAAGAGGTAGTTCATGCTCATGAAGAAGATTGAAGAACCTGTTGAAGGATGCTTGTCCAGCATGGTAACCGGATAAATCCCGGATCAGTGGGGAGGGCTAGAGTTGGCTGTTTGGAGATGGGGTGAGCCTTGAATGAGGCTGATCTACAGTCCCACATCATATTTTAAAACCCGCAAAGAAGAAAAAACTAGCAATTCTATTTTTACAAAGGAAAATTGCTTGTTTTTTACATTTGATTGAATCAATGTCGTTCTTATGGAGTGAAAATTGGTAAACATGCTATTTACTATTTTTTCTATGCTTACATGATAAAAAATTTAGAAAACATAAATACAAAATGCTGGAAATAATTTTTAAAAACTTGTAAAACACGATTTTTATGAGAAAAATGGAGTTTTTGGTGTTTTTCGGGTGGGATAAACCAATACACATGGGATAAAATGCTAATAAAATTTATATTTTTATTTTTCTAAGAATCAAAAACCACAACTCTAAAAATGTATCAAATTTTTATTGGAAAAATAGAGAAAAATAGAGAAAATGTGAAAAAATAAGAGGAAAAATAGGAATATGTCTTAGAAAAATATGAAAAAATATAATAAGTGGTTATGGATGTATGGTAGGAAAAATCATAAGGTTTGGCCTTAGTTTGCCCGATTTATTGCTTTTTATGTAATAAACCATGACAAAATAACCTCTATACACCTATGCAACAAAGTAAAACTTAAATGGCAAGGGAAAGTAGAATTTTGTACAATAGTTTAAGGGTTGAAATAATACAAAATCTGATTTTTTTTTTCTATGCATAGAATTTAGGATATGTTCTATTTGAAAATAAGGAATATAGTAGTACAAGGTTCGCCTTGGTGCTAGATTCTTGCAATGAAGCACATACGTATTACTTGGAATCCATGGAAAGATTGTTTGCGTACTAGCACATAGGTTGATTTTTAAACATAACTGTTTGTGCACAATGAGACATCCATTATTGCATTGATCATACATATGGTATCAATTCTTGGGAATGCGTAGCAATTGTTTGAATGATAGTTAACCCACACTTGAGAGGATAAGATGCCACGTGCCGTAGGTTAGTCATTCATTTCTTGGGGGAAGTTATTAGTGAAAAATTGCATCTCCTAGATCTCGATGGCAAAGAGAGGAGTCTTGTGAGAAGGGGTTTATATGTAAAAGAAACGCATCTAGGGGCCAATCCCGAAGATGTAGGAGAGCTGTAATGGGGTCATGGTAATCAACCTGGGGTGCCTCCTATGTCTGTGATACGTGGCACTTATTGCCAATATGTGTGGGATACCCCTTTGAGGGGATTTGGGGAAGGTGCCATTGGACTCTTATCCAGCTACAAACGCAATATTAGATGTATCTAGTGTGCATCTAGTTATTACAGATGCTCCTAGACCATGAGGCCGTGTGGTGGTGGAGTTGTCTGTCGTGTGCATGAGATCTAGCTAGTTCTATAGCTAGTGCTATAGCTAGTGCTAGACCATTTTTGGTCCCATCACTGGTGCATTTTCCGGGAGCTACCTCAAAGTGGTGGTTTACGAATCTAGGGTCTCTTGGGACCTACTTGCTAGTTGATGTCCTTTGATGAGATCGGGCAAGTCAAACTCCAAAAAAAAGAGAGAGCTAAGAGGGCTAGACGAAGGACTGAAATCAATAAGTGGTATTATCCTAAATGGAGTAGTACTAAACCTATTCAACGGCGGGGTCTTAGTAACCTTAGCCTGCCGTTAGAAGGTAGAAGTTCTACTACTTCCCCCCTCCTAATTAATATGCCCACTTTGAGTGGTGTGACAACTTTGCCTGTCCCAATTCCATTAGCAAATCGGATCATTGCCATGGCGCAACCTATCGCAATCCCTTCCAGAACGGTGGATTCACCAACCTTAGGTTTTCCCCTACCCATTTTTAATTGGTTAGTATAAGAGGATGTGGAGATTCATATAAGGGAGTTCCAAAAGCTAATGTTTAACTGCCGCATCCAAGAGGAAGGGCATCTAATGATGTTCGTCAACATGACCCTTAAGGGAAGGGCAGCTATATGGTATCACGAACTTGAGGTTGGAACCATAACCACTATGGACTTATTTTATGAAGCCTTACAAAGGGAGTTCACCCATGAGAGGGGTGGCCAATATTGGTTGCACGTGTTGAATGTGACACACCAAAGAACCACATGAAGATATACGAGCGTATGCCAAGAAGATCAAAGAGGTTTTCCATAAATTGGATACCTCTATCACTATCCCACATGTTTCCCAATGGCAATACTTCTTGCATGGTCTTGATTTTAAAATCTAGGTGCAGCTGAGAAGTGTCACCTTGGTGGATATAGACACTATCATTAGACGAGTGCAAGAAATAGAATCCCGACTGTAAGCAGCCTATGCTTCTCAAATCAATCCCAATATGGGTCTAGCGTCGAGAAATAATTCGCAAATTGATCAATGGTAGTGGAAAACAAGGGATAGGGATGGCCAACCCTAATGGGAGAGGGAACGTGGTACTGAATGTGCCTTTATTACCAGCTCCGTCTACTGTGACTATGCCTATGGCTAGTCAGATGCCTCTAAATGTGGGAGGCCAAGCAACAAACCCTAACGTTGTTCGTGTGGGTTAGCAACCAATGCAACCAATGCCTAATGAAAGATTCATCCCTTTAGGCTGGATCTGAAAAGTTTAAAGGACTACTATAGTTGTGCTTGGAAAGGGGTCATCTAAGTACTTTGTTGGTAAGAAGCGTTGTAGGCAAACTCTACTAGTGGCAAATATTGAATCCAGTTTTTGGGCTCGCGACAGCAATGTGCCCTTAGTATATCCTCAATAACTTGGTTGACTCGCTCCGTTTGACCATTGGTTTGGGGATGGTAAGCTGTACTAAAACAAAGTTGAGTCCCAATGGCTTCGAAGATAGCCCTCCAGAAATGTGATGTGAAAAGAGAGTCGCGATCACTAATGATTCTTCTGGGTAACCCATGCAATTTGAATATCTCCTTGATAAATAACCTTGCAATGTCTGAGGCTTTATAGTTTGTCTTAACGGGAATAAGGTGTGCAACCTTGGTGAGCATATGCACCACAACCATAATGCAATTGTATCCTCCCTGAACTTGGGGCAAGCAAACAACAAAGTCCATACTAATGAATTCCCATTTCATTTGGGGAATGTCAAGTGTTTGCAACTTCCCTAGAATTTTGACATGTTCAGCCTTAATAGGTTGACAAGACAAACACTCCATGATATATTTGAGAACATCACCTTTAAGCCTCTCCCAATAATAGCTCTTTCTGATTGCATTGAGGATCTTGGCATAGCCAGGATGTCTTGAAAAATGGGAGTCATTAGCTTCCCAAAGTATTTTATGCTTGAGTGACTAGCTTTTCGGTATACATAATCTCGTTCTATAGTAGATAAGTCCACTATTGATAGAGAATTCTTGATACTTTGCTTGTAGCTTCGGGTCTTGATCCTTGATAGGGATCTCCCTTAGCAATCTCTGATAGGTTGGATAATGGCATGCCTCTTCTTTAGCTAGCTCAAGTATTGGGTTGTTTGGCATGGATACGTTTATGGCTAGGGATCTGGCTGTTGATGGATCTTGCAAAATCAGAGAATTTAGAAAAGCCTTGTGACTGAGTGCATCGGCAACTACATTCTCCTTTGCAAGCTGGTATTTGATTTCAAAATCATATTCTTCCAGCACTTCCATCCATCATCGTTGCCTCATGTTGAGCTCATTTTGGATAAAGATCCATTTGAGACTTTTATGATTCGTCACTAGGGTAAACTTGTTGCCCAACAAGTAGTGTCTCCAAAGCTTGAGAGCATGGATGACAGCTAACAGCTCCAGATCGTGGGCAGCATAATTTCTCTCATGGCTCTTCAGTTTCCTTGAAGAGTATGCTACAGCATGACCTTGTTGCATAAGCACACATCCTAAGGCAAGCGTGCTAACATCAGTTATCACTTCAAACTCCTTACTAAGGTCCAGAAGTTTCAGGATAGGTACTGATACCAAGCTTTGCTTTAGTTTTTCAAAGCTAGATTGTTCAGTAGTTGACCATACAATTGATGTTTGCTTCTTCAATAGATCGGTTAGAGGTGCTGCAATCCAAGCATAGTTTTTGATAAAGACCCTGTACCATCCTATCAATCCAAGAAAACTACGTATTTCTTTGACAGTTGTTGGTGTTGGCCACTCCAAAATACGTTTGGTCAAGATGTAGGGTTTGGGAGTTCTCTTGACCTGACCCAACCCTAACCATACTAGGCCGACAACGTTTGACCCTAGGGTTTCTAAACTCAATCGGAAGTCTAGTATTAGGTCACTTTTCCCTAGGGTAAAAACCCTAGATCGTTATTGTATGGGTGTCCAATTAACCCTAACATTGTGTGAATGTGGGTAGGACCTTTGAGGTCGAGATTATCCAGTCGGTTTTCTCGAGTGCAATACTAAGAAGAATTTTAACGTGGCTTAGCTCTACCTAGCACATTGAAGTGGTCATCATTTGAGTTGCGCCCTTAGAACAAATTACCTAACTGATCCAATTGTCTTGCGACAAGAGGTGATCTTTCCTTAGAAGAGATGCAAATCATTTTCCTAAGACATGTAAATAATTGCAAAACATAACATTCCATGCAAATATGCGATTCATAGACTTTTCCATCTATGTAGCTAAAATATTTCAATGATCATTTCTTTTCCCTTGCACTAAGACTATAATGACGCAACGGAACCAAGCTTTAATGATTGGCAATTTAGGACTAACTTGTATAGAAACCTATGTTGAGTTTTAACAAGAACTATACCTATAAACCCTTTGTCCAATGCATTGAATTCATGATTTAATATGAAATGCATCTTTTTCTAAAACAACTTCGATAAAGAATTTCATGCATGAGTGAATGTCATAGGACTATTTATTGCCTTATTTCATCCTACAGCATTTAACCCGATTGATAATGCAAGCATCCTTGCATGCAATAGGTAAGTTCATAGTTTTCTTTTCATGCAATGCAATTCTTTGGACAATATTCAATGGCGTCTAAGATTAACCTTGATACAAATCACGTCCATGGATTCAAATCATAAGTGCAATATGTGATAAAACTCTATCCTTCTTAGCACGATCCTTCTTCTAATTTATGCATTATACATTCAAGGAGATTGCATGTTGGAAGTGCAAGCATCTTTCAAAGGCATGACATGCACTAAATTCGTAAACAAATGGATAATTTCATTTAAAATTTCCAAATGTACATGCTTAAATGCATTCTTCCCATGAAAAAAATTAAACGTGCCTAATGCATTCCTTTTATGCGAAACTAATCTTCCAAGAACCTGGGCATTGGGGTTCGAGGTATTGTCCCCACGTGTGTTCGGGGTAGGAACTCCTACGTGAGTGCCTTTTGCCATTTTCTTGGAAGACATTGACGAGTCAAAGAAACTCCTCTTTGGCTCTTTACGCGTTACGAATCCCTTCTGCTCGATGTCTTCTCCTTCGCGTAGGACACGGCCTTATAATTGCGGTTCTTAAAGAAACCGAGATGGTGTAAAAGAACAAGGCTTATGGAGGCCTTGCTTTAGAAGCTTCTAAAGAAGCTTCCTGTCTTCTATGAGAGCAACGTGACGTGGAGAGAGAAAGTGATAGTGGAGGAGATGATGACGAGGATAATGATGAAGATTGATGATAATAATGATGATGATGGCGAGGTGGTGGGGTAGGCGATAGCAGTGCAGCAGTAGGCGGCAGCACATCGTGAAGGTGGAGATGGCGGTCAGCATGACTGCCTCCTTTTCTCTCCTCTCTCCCCTCCCTCAAGCTTGGGGAGGGGGTGGTTTTATAGGCTTTAAGGGGGGGGGGGATAGCCACCCTCGTGGCATAATTGCATGCCTTCTCCCTCCCCCATGCTCTCCACCTCACAAGGTCTTCTGACACTCCCTCTCCACACCATGAATCGGCTGAGGAGAGGGAATTAATAGTAAAAAAAATTGTACCAAAATTATTCATTACCCTTTTACCTTTCCCGTGAAGGGTGTTCATGTGTGGTCTTGTGGGTTTTTAGCATCGGCCTCCTACGCTCGATGCGGTGATCTGTTTATTGAAGCATGCGGGGTAAGGACTTAGCCACTAACATTATTCCGTTGCGGGAGATAACTTAGCACTACTTTTTCACAGGGCATGTAGTGGTCAAAATTCTTTAATATTTTGTGTGGAAATATTACACCCCTTCCTTGTCAGGATTTAGAAATTGCGTTCCTTTTTCATCCTACCTAGGGTTTCCGTCAGTAGGTTTTACATTATCTTTGTCGCCTTCTCTACGTTTTTGGCCTCTTGTTACGGCACATAGTCTAGAAGCTTCAGTGCCATTAACCTACACAACCTCAATGAGGCTCACCCCACTGCCACCTGGTAGTTCTTCGACAGTATCCTTACCCCTTTGGAGGAGTATTTGCTTCGGCCCATCATCCTACTGAAAATTGTTTCCTTGTGCACGATGATTAATAGGCCCTGGTTGCAGAATACCTTGCAAGAGGGAGCTGATCTTGCTCCAAAAAGTGGTTACTAAATGGCTAGACTTCTCACAAATATCACACTTAATATTTGGAAAATTATGTGGATAATGTTGCCCACCACACCATTTGCAGCTAAATCTAGAGGGTGCACCCTCTTCGAGGCATCAACTCCCTATCAGATTATGTTATTTCTTTAAGAAATTAACATCAATGGCTATTTGCCAATATTTTTCGGAGATCATATCCGTGTAGTGCTTTGTCATGTCCTTGACTTCAATAAGGACATTTGACAAACTCAACTCATAGCCCTGATCATCTACCGCGGATGCTGGAAGATATGAATGACCAAATCAAGTCAATAAGACAGGACATCCAAGCCACCAAGGATAGACAAAAGGCTTACGCAGACCTAAAACGTCAAGGTAGATCCTTCGTTCGAGGTGACATGCTCTTCATTCACGTACATCCAAAGAAGAGTTCCCTATCCTTAGGTAAATGCAAGAAGCTAAGTCCAAGGTATTGTGGACCTTACAAGATTCTCAAGTGCCTAGGGCCTAATGCTTATAGACTACAACTCCCCAAAAACCTAAAAGTTCATAATGTATTCCATACCAGTCTATTGAAAAAGTATGTGCCTAACCCTAGTCACGTGCTCGATGATCAACAAGTTGTAATGCCTAGCCAAGGAGTCCTTAAGCTACGGCCTGACAGGATCTTAGATGTTAGGGAGAGACATTTGAGATCCACAACCTTGAGAGAATACCTCGTCTAGTGGAAAGATTATCACGAAGAGGATGCCACGTGGATGGATGAAAGTACTCTCAACCAACAATACCCCCAGTTCCTCTCGAGATGAGAACATCTCGATTCCTCTAAGGGGGAGAGAATGTGATATTTCCGTACGAAATATTAAAGAATTTTGACCACTACACGTCTCATGAAAAAGCAGTGCTAAGTCATCTCCCGCAACGGAATAATGTTAGTGGCTAAGTCCTTACCCCGCGTGCTTCAATTAACAGCTCACCGCATCAAGTGTAGGAGGCCGAGGCTAAAAAACCCTCAAGACCACACACGAACACCCTTCACGGGAAAGGCAAAAGGGTAATGAATAATTTTGGTGCAAATTTTTTTACTATTAATTCCCTCCCCTCAACCGATGCATGGTGGGGAGAGGGAGTGTTAGAAGTCCTTCCTTGTGAGGTGGAGAGCATGGGGGAGGGAGAAGGCATGCAATTATGCCACGGGGGTGGCTATCCCCCCCCTTAAAGCCCATAAAACCACCCCCTCCCCAAGCTTGAGGGAGGGGAGAGAGGAGAGAAAAGAAGGCAGTTGTGATGCCCGCCATCTCCGCCTTCATGCCATGTGCTGCCTACTACTGCGTTGTTGCCGCCTACCCCACCACCTTGCCATCATCATCATTATTATTATCAATCTTCATCATTATCCTCATCATCATCTCCTCCACTATCACTTTCTCTCTCCATGTCACATTGCTGTCATAGAAGACAGGAAGCTTCGTTAGAAGCCTCTAAAACAAGGCCTCCATAAGCCTTGTTCGTCTACACCATCTCGGTTTCTTTAACAATCGCGATTATAAGGCCGTGTCTTGCGTGAAGGAGAAAACATCGGGCAAAATGGATTCGTAACACGTAAAGAGCCAAAGAGGAGTTGTTGAACCATAATTCGACTCATCAATGGCTCCCAAGAAAATGGCGAGAGATGCTCACACGGAGGTTTCTACCTTGAACACACGTGGAGACAATACCTCGAACCCCAATGCCCATGTTCTTAGAAGATTAATCCTGCATAAAAGGAATACATTAGGCACGTTTAATTTTTTTCATGGGAAGAATGCATTTAAGCATGTCTTTAATATACATAGTTGAGTTAAATACATTTGGAAATTTTAAATGCAATTATCCATTCTTTTACTAAGTTAGTGCATGTCATGCCTTTGAAAGATGCTTGCACTTCCAAGTTGCAATCTCCTTGAATGTATAATGCATAAATTAGAAGAAGGATAGAATTTTATCACATGTTGTGCTTATGATTTAAATCCATGGACGTGATTCGTATGAAGGTTAATCTTAGACGTCATTGAATATTGTCCAAAGAATTGCATTGCATGAAAAGGAAACCATGAACTTACCTATTGCATGAAAGAATGCTTGCATTCTAAGTCAGGTTAAATGCTGTAGGATGGAATAAGTCAATAAATAGTCCTATGACATTCACTCATGCATGAAATTCTTTATCGAAGTTGTTTTAGAAAAAGATGCATTTCATATGAAATCATGAATTCAATGCATTGGACAAAGGGTTTATAGGTATAGTTCTTGTTAAAACTCAACGTAGGTTTCTATACGAGTTAGTTCTAAATTGTTAATCATTAAAGCTTGGTTCCGTTGCATCATTATAGTCTTAGCGCAAGGGAAAAGAAATGATCATTGAAATCTTTTAATTGCATAGATGGAAAAGTCTATGAATCACATATTTGCATGGAACGTTATGTTTTCCAATTATTTACATCTCTTAGGAAAAGGATTTGCATCTTTTCTAAGGAAAGATCACCTCTTGTCGCAAGACAATTGGATCAGTTAGGTAATTCGTTGTAAGGGCGCAACTCAAATGATGACCACTTCAATGCGCTAGGTAGAGCTAAGCGGCGTTAAAATTCTGCTTAGTATCGCACTCGAAAAAATCGACTTGATAATCTAGACCTTAAAGGTCCTCCCACATTCACGCAATGTAAGGGTTAATTGGACACCCATACAATAACGATCTAGGGTTTTTACCCTAGGGCAAATTTGCCTAATACTAGACTTCCGATTGAGTTTAGAAACCCTAGGGCCAAACTTTGTCGGCCTAGTATGTTTAGAAACCCTAGGGCCAAACGTTGTCGGCCTAGTATGTTTAGAAACCCTAGGGCCAAACGTTGTCGGCCTAGTATGGTTAGGGTTGGGTTGGGTCAAGAGGACTCCCAAACCCTACATCTTGACCAAACGTATTTCTTGACCAAGGAATGCCATTTGATGGGAGAAATGATCCCGCAAGTCAGATGCGACTCCTATGCAACAAGTTGAAACGTCCAATTGCTTTGTGCTTAAATCACAAGATAGATTTGCCACTCCTTGGAACAAGGTTGGCAAGTTCTAGTGCAAGTCTAATTTGCAAGAGGATGAGTAGAAATCCTACTGCATCACCCTTCTTTGGACCGGTTTGCCAAGTTAGGGAAGTTATGTATTGCCTAGCAAGCAATGGACCAATCAAGTTGGGGTGAGGAGGTTGCCCAAGATTTACTTTCTTAATTTGAGGAACCTAAGGTGTTGGTTAAATTGGGTTAATAGGGTATAAACCCTAACCCAAGGATAAAAGGGTAAACAAGCAACGAAACCCTTGGGGATCTTGCCAAGTCGCAATTGATCCCGGATTGAATGCTGGATGCATTTGGAGAGAAGAATTCACACCTTAGTAGTTGGCCAAACAAACGACCACTGGATTGATTTTGTATAGTTAGGAGCATTGTTTGTATTGCTTTGCTCAAGGAACTAAAGATTGAAAAATAATTAATGCTTCAGATTGAAGTCCTAGAGGGAGAGACCGCATCAGTTACCCCCGACTGTCTGCCTGACCCTATCCAAGGGGATTGTTAGCCGCATCGGGTACGTGGATCGAACCCGCCGCGAGAGGTCTCTCCATGGGTGCTACTTGGAGCAGGACTATGGGTGCCAAGGGGGGCTCTAACCATAAATCCCTTGCCTCCGTGTCTTGTACAAGAGGCCGATATGACTAAGGATCGGATCTCGAGGCCCGCATACTAGTCTACAGGCAGAAACTTGGATTAGTAATCCTTGAGTATTGCTGGATTCCCTTCGAGCGGATTATGGATTTCCTTTGGGCAGATTATAGATTAGCCTTCGGGCTGGATTATATGATGTATTCCAAAGACTGATAAATAAGATCAATTGTTGAAAAAGAACTTGCTTGACATTGTTTTTCTATGTCAATGCTAAGATTACATTAAGGAACTGATGAATAATTGGTTAATTAAGGTAGCTATTTTTGAGTGTCAAACTAAATGTGATAGGTAATTTGACAACTAAAGCAACCCTAAGGAAAGTGCGGTGGATGTGACCATAGGTCTGTCCTACGGAAGGGTGGTCCCGGTTGGTCGAGAACTTTTCTCAAAGGAAATTGATAGCAAGGAACGATGACTTAGAATCTAGAATACTTACTCTCATCATCGCCACTATTGTCGGCCGCCGCTACCATATGTGAAGAAGAGGGAGGAGTATACAAGGGAGAAAGAAGGGATACTATGAAGAAGAGGCATAAAAGATTTCATCTTACATTGCCTCTTCTTGCTTGGTTTTTGTATTTTAATTTTTTTTCTTTGTATTAAAATGCATTGAAAGAGGGAGTGAGAGAGAGAGAGGATAGGAGGGAGGGAGAAGAAGGAAGGAAGAGGAAGAGAGAACAAGAGAGAGAAAGGAGAAAAATGTCACAAAGAAAGAGAGGAATAGAGAAATGATATATGAAGGAAAGGAGAGGAAGAGAGTGTAACATGTCCACTTGTATCTTAAGGACACTCTTAGCAGTCCATCAGAAAGGATGTCTAGAAAGCTCCGCTCGGCACTCCCATGGAATGTTACGGGGTTTACGATCTAGGGCTTACCGCGTCTGCCACGTAGCGGAAGTATTCCAGCCATTCCCACTTAGGATCGACCTGAATTAGGGTTTTCCTTATTGGTCATTTCCTAACGGCAACTAGCGTCGGACCCAAGAGAACTACTTTACACAGAAACGCCAGGTCTAAAGTGGATTCACGCTGCACTTGGTTCAAGGAGAATGGGAAACGAGAGGGATGCAAAGCTCAACCTCTCTTCCATAAGGCATAGTCCCATTCCATTCCCCTAAAACAACGTAAATCAGGATCAATCGTAACTCTAGGTCAATGCTTTTTTTGTTCATGTTCTTTGACGATCTTCCTGCTGTCCATCGTGATTTGAGAAAAGTTCCCAACCAACCGGGACCACCCATCCGTAGGACGGACCTATGGTCACATCCACCGCACTTTCCTCGAGTTGTTTTAGTTATTTATTTACCTAGCACATTAGTTGGACATGTAACAAACAACTTCTTTAATTAGCCCGCTAGGTAGTGGTTCTTTCACGTAATCATATCACTTGACATAGAAAAACAATATCAGACAAGTTCCTTATTAACAAGTTATCATATTTATCTTTGAAATACAAAAAGTCCAGCCCGTAGGCTTATGCACAATCCACCCAAAGGCTATCCAGCAATCCACAGGGATTACCAATCCAAGTTTCCGCCCGTAGACTAGTATACCGGCCTCGAGATCCAATCCTGAGTCACATTAGCCTATTGTGCAATGCCGAGAAGGCAAGGGATTTACGGCCAGAGCCCCCTCTGGCACCCAAGTGTCCTCCTACTCCAAGTAGCGCTCAATGGAGAGACCTCTCACGGCGGGTTTGGTCCACTTTCCCAGCGCGGCCAACAACCCCCTTCGTTAGGGTCAGGCAGGTAGTCGAGGGTAATTGAAGTTGCCTCTCCCTTCAGGCCTTCAACCTGAAGTATAGATATCAATTTATCTTTTAATTCATTGATCAAACAAAGCCAAAGAGTGCTCTAAAATCTGTAGCAAGCACAAACATTTTCATTGATCATTTTTGTTGGCAAACTGCTAAGGAATGAATCTTTCCTTTCGAATGCATCCAACAGTCAATCCGGGATGACTTGCAACTTGGCAAGATCCCCTATATCTTGGTTTAGGGCATACCCTATTAACCCAACTTGGCCAAACCTTAAGTTCATAGGTTATTTCAGTTTATTAGCTAGTCTTTAGCTTCCAATCAATCTTCTTTACTCAAGAAAGATACTAAATTAGGATGATTACTCATCCTCTTGCAAGATAACTTGCATAAGGATCTTGCCAACCTCATTGCGATAATTTGGCCATTCCCTTGTGATTCAATCACAAGATCATATGACTTCGCACTTGCTGCACAAGTGTCGTGTCGAACTATGAGACTTATTCTACTCATTGAACGGAGTCACAAAACAATCTGTTCCTGATTATGTTAGGCTGACGTCGTCAGTCCTAGAGTTCCAAGCTCCATCTCGTAAGATTCTTAGGGACAAACCCTAGTTCACTTTCCAATTACATTTCACTGTCCCTACATTCAATGAATGTGGGCAAGTATTTAAGGTATAGGAGTTTCAGTTTTAGCAATACACATGATTAGGTCACGTATTAATTTCCTAGTGAATTTCTTGGAATTTAACTCATTCTAAACGAGTACTCTGCAGTTTAGGTGTTTTAGGTTTATGCCAATTTGTTTAACTCTAGAAGATAATTACGTGATCATTTCCACATGACTCGTTGTCTATGCGTAAATTGATTTTTCAACCCTAACTTATCGATTTGAGATCAGAGGTTAATTCCAACTAATCTTCCTATAACTTTGTGAACAAAATTCATGCTAAGAAAGCAACCTTTTACTTGATAATTTATGTAGTTGACAAACGATAGTTTCCTAGAGTTATGCATCGTAAGAATCATTTCATGCCTTGCACTTTCCATAATGATTCATTGCAAAGAGGATATGGGTTAATAATGCGATATGCAGTTTATACTTCTAGGCTTAAACGAAGTATATTATTTTAATGGGCATTAATCTAATTTTTAATTCATTGCACTACATAAAGCTATTTACTAGAAATGCATTTATGCTTCCTTTATTTTGCTTGTTTTATTGAAAATTTTAATGACCAAATTCCTCCGTCATGAGCTAATTTTTCTAAAGCCTATAAGACGAAGAATGCATCCTATTTCCAACAATTATCCTTTGCACGATTTAATTATAACAATACCAAATAAAAATTAGGAATGAAAACCTGGACTTGGGGTGAGATGTCCATGTGGATACCAGGAGACGACCCTCTCGTAGCTGTGCCTTGGACTTTCTTAGGAGGCATTGCAATTGTAGTCTTTCCGTCGTGGAAGTAGCTTTACAACTCCTTTTTGAAATTCCACCATGGCTTCCTTTTGCAATAACTTGCACCTTCCGTCGAAAGCAGTTTTAGAAGGCTTCCTCCTTGAAGTAGGGAATTTGAAACGAGGTGTTTCAAAATCTTTCACGACTAAGACCTATTAAAGCCATGGGGAAGGCTTAATGGCCTTTGTAAAGACTCACACGAACGAGGAATAAAAGGTGTGGAATCCCTTAGGAGGGCTTTTGAGTGGGAAAGGAAAGTGTCAAATGACCCTCAACATTCTCCTTTCCTTTACGTGTGGGAAAAAAACAAGGTATGTGAGAGCTAGATGGGTTATTTTTGTATGGCTTAAGGGGGATTTTAAAAAAACACCAGGGGAGGGGGGGGGGAAGAAAGACCTTTTAGGGGTAACCTTTTTTGGGGGGAAAACGCCCTAAGGGAGCCTTAGAGAGGAATTTTTAAGGGGGTAAACAAAAGGGTATATGAAGGGCCTAAAAAGCCCTAAGGGGGAAACTCCAAGGGGGGAAAAAGTAGCCTTAAAGGCTATAGAAACGGGGCCTAAGGCCCTTAGGAAAGAAATTGGGGGGGAAAAGTAATCCCAAGCCCACAGGAAGGGGGGCTTAGGAGAGTTTTTTAAGACACGGGGGGAGGTAAGTAAGACCTTTAAGGTCAACTTTTATTGGGGGGGGAAAGGGGGCCTATGAAGCCCCTTAGAAGCTTCCCCCTAAGAAGCTTCCCCCTAAGAAGCTTCTAAGCTTCTGAGCCACGTGGGGGGGGGAGGGGGAAACACTATGCCGATTTGGCGATGGTTGACGGGCTGGGGCGCGAATTGTGACAGCAGAGGGCGATGCTGTCGTGACATTCGGTGGCAATCAGTGCCTCTTCTCCACTCACGGCAGCAGCAGCGAATCACCGTCCTCAATCTCTCTCTCCCTTCACGATGCTACAACGCCTCTTCTCCTCCCGCATTAAGGCTAGCCTCCTCTAGTTTATATAGGGGGAGGGGATAGGATCCTCCCCCGCCTGCATGTCAGTGGGCATGCGCACAAAGCCCTGGCAAGCTCCAGCAAGGAGCTTGCCTACCTTACTAATCCCCTCTTCCTCCAGCCGACTGGAGGAGAGGGGAAATTTAAAAAAAATTGCTTTTATATATATAAAATTTTATCCCTATGCCCTATTCACACGTGAAAGGAGGAAAATAGAATTAGATCGTTATAGAGAGAAATAAGATATGAAGGAAAGAAGAGACAAAGACAAACAACGAGGGGAGAAGAGAAATAAAGAGAGAGGCAAGAAAGAAAGAGAAAGAGAGAAATAAAGAGAGGAGGGCGGGAGAAGGAAGAGGTAGAAAATTAGGGTGAGGTAAAAAGAGGAAGGAGAGTGAAAAAAAAAAGAGAGAGAGGGGGGGAGAAAAAGGGATGAAAAGAGACAAAAATAGAGAAATAGAGAGAACAACAAATAGAAAGCAAGGGAGAGAGAGAGAAATATGGAAACAATGAGAGAATTAGAGAGAATGGAATGATAGAAAAATAAAGGGAGAGAGAGAAGAGAGATTCAAAGAGAGGTGGGGAGAGAGGGTCTTTCAATGTCCTTGTTTTATAAGTTTTTCATTTTCTATATTTGATTTTGATTGTAATGAGATGTGTTGAGTGAGAGTGGGGAGGGAAAGAGATAAAGAGAAGAAGGAAGGGAAATGAAAAGAGAAAGAAGTTAGAGTGGGGAGTGAGGATGAGGGGAGAGAGAGAAAAAATGAGAAAGAGAGGGGAGAGAGAGAAACAAAGAAAGATGAAGGGAGAATAAAAAAGGGAAAGAGAGAGAAAGAGGGGTGGGGAGAGAAATAGAGAGGAGAATAGATAAAGATAGAGAGACATGGAGAGAAAAGGAGTGGACAAAGAGAGATGGAGGAAGGAAAACAATGAAAGGGAAAGAGGGAGAGAAATAGTGAGGAGGATAAACAAAACAGGTAAAGGTAAAGAGAAGGGGAGAGAAAAGGAATGGAGAGAAGTAGGAGATAGTAGAGAGAGAGAAACAACATGAGAGAGAGAAGGGGGAGGCAAACAAAGAAACGAAAAGGGAGAGAGAAAGAGGTGTGGGGAGAGAAATAAAGAGTAAAGAGAGAAATTAAGGAATGGAGAGAACTAGAGAGATGGTAGAGAGAGAGAGAGAAAAAAAAAACAATAAGATTCACGAATGGAAGAGAGAAGCAATGAGATGAAAGGAGGCAAACAAAGAAAGGGAAAGGGAGATAGAAAGAGCGATGGGGAGAGAAGTAAAGAGGGCAGAGGAAAAAGGAATGGTGAGAAATATAAGAATGAATATCAAGAAAGAGAAGTAGAGATTAAAATGGAGGAAGATCATCAATAAGGGAAACAAAAATATATTGTTTATTATAACAAATATCAAATGAAGAATGATGATGGTCATGATGTCCAAGATCACGAGGAATTTCTTAATCAGCATGTCCTGTGTCCTTGCACTCAATGCAAGTTGGCAAGACAAGATCGACGCTTGTCCATACAACACATATGAGTCTTTGGTGAGTTTCAATCAAATATCATTGACCAGGTGATCTAAAACTTTGAGAAAATGGTAAGAAAAGTATGTATCAATCATGCTTTACATTTTCATAGTAATTGAATATATACAAAAATATTAGACGTGCCTTGAAAATTTGTATAGAAAGGTGACACTTCATCCCAAGGAATGCACTTATTGCAACCCATTAGAAGAGTTTGTGGGTATGCGATGGATGGAGTGCCTAAGCTGATACACTAATTGGAGGGTGCACCACCACAGACTATACCCTTGCTACTAGAGAAAATAATGGGCCTTTTTTATCTTCCTTCAATATTGGAGCCTGAGATGGAGGCAATGATCAATGCATTTTTGCCCATGGATACCAAGTCATCTGATCCAGTGAGAGAGAAAGCATCCATACCATTGTATGATGGGTGCTGAGTATCTTGCTTGAAGATGATGCTTTTGCTCCTAAGTGTGTAGGCAAAGTGTGGGTGGAGTGATGCGAGTGTGACTGAGTTGTTTAGGTACATTCTATGCTCTGTTGAATTTTTTGACTCCATTATTAAAAAAATGTCTTGTGCTCTTTAAGGATGCTTTGGTTTTTTTCTTGGTTGTTAAAATATCACATATTATCACCTAAAAATAGGATGCTTGAGTCTTGTAATGATGCACGATTGGTGTTATGAAAGATTGGCATGGACAATAACAACTTTCATGCATGTGTCAACCATTGTGTGGTGTTTCGAGGAGACTATATGGCTATGGAGATATGTCAAATGTATGGTTCTCATAGATATCGACATGACTTGTAAGGGAAAACCGTCCCTTAGAAGGTTCTCAAATACTTTCAACCTATACAACATATACGTCACATGTTTTATACATTAGGAATGGCAATCTTGACAATGTGATATCCACAAAATAGATTCCAAATGGAGTCCAACAAATATTAGAAGATTCATGTGAATGGAGCAACATTAACTTCACCTTTCTAGTCTTTGCATGTGAGCCAACGAATATTGAGCTTGGTCTTGCTATGGATAGTGTGAATTCATTCAGCCTCTACTCAACTTCTTAAAATTTCTGTGGCATGTAGTCCTTGTTAATACAACATCCTGCCATGGCTTTCTACCACAAAATGACACCTGATTCTTAGCTTGCTTGTTCTTGGATGTTAGAAAGTCAAGAACATGGACATTTAATTCTATCCATTAGTTGATGCGCTCAAGATTTTGTGGGAGGGGGGTCATTGTGGAAGACATGAGCAAGTAGGATGATCGAAGATCCGCTAATGTACAAGTCATTCTTATATAGACTATTCTTGAATTTTCGGGATTCAAGGAGTGCTTAGGTAGGTGGTCTTTTATTCTCATTGTTGATTCCTAACATGGCTTGTTCAAGTTTGTGTTGACTAGATATGGATATTGCGGCAGGTCTAGTTACCTCATGTTATCATGCATGTCCATTGTGTGGGCCACAAGTAGAATCCAGAAGGTCACAAATCATGCAGAAGATGGTATATCACGGATGTATTGCTTTCTTACTAGAGGGTCATGATCTAAGAAAATGTTTTCTTAGAAAACCTCGAAGACGAATGAGTGCGCAAAGCTGGTACCAATTGAAAATGATCCACAAGGAGTCAGATCCAAGCAGAATGGAATGATTCTCAGTTCTCTAGGAGCTACTGTACTATTGGACCCACTTTTACAGATCAACCATTTTTTGGATTCCATGCATATTTTCAAAAATATGGATAACTTATTATGGGACCATATCATAGGAAAGAGAGACATTGTAGGGGCATGAATGGATTTGAAGGATGTAGGCAAGATGGAGGCGCTTTGGCCACAATCAAAGCATGACAGTGTCTTACAACTACCTCGTCCTCAATGGGTCCTACCTACTAAAGAAGAGCGCATTGTGAAGTAAATTATCATGTCTATTTGCATCGCAATGGGTAGGATGCATTCCCTCAAGTCTGCTTTTTCTAAAGACAATGAACTATCAAGTTTGAAATCCCATGATTAGCATGAGATATCCTAGATTTGTCACGACCTTGATAGCAATTAATCGCGGTATTTTGGTATTTAGTATCTACTTGATGTTCGTAATGCCTCTCCATTTTTTATAGTTTGTACTATCAATTGGGATCATGGGATTCCTCACTCCACAAATATGCCCAATAATTTATAAGTTATCGAATTTAGTGCAATGGATCTCATAGACGAACATCAAGATATCCTCCATTGAATTTGCAAGGTGGGGAGCGATGGATATGGTCTATCACTTTGGGAAGTACATGCCCGTGAGAATGCTTATAATATAAACTCACCTCCTGGTACATCTCATTAGATGAAGTGGAGATTGTGGGACCCATCCATACATGATGAATATTCTTATTAGAGCAGTTCATGAAAACTCTGAAAGACTTTGTGTGACAATGAGCTTGGCTAGAAAGTAGCATGGCCAAAAGTTGGCTAGTGTCAGAGGCATTAGTGCATATTTCATAGTGGCTATCATCAAAGATGGATTCAAACAACAATACGCTATGGTCACTAAAGGGTGATGATAGAGTGACCAAAGATGTGGTGGTTGGACATGGGATAGAAAAAATGATGGATGCTACCATGGAGGAGAAAGAGATTTGTTTTTGTATGTTACATCATGCATCCATGGAGAAGCGACTCGCTAGTTACAAGTAGACTAGAAAAGAGCAAGAGAGTGCACGATTAGAATTTCAATGCATTACATGCCATTGAGCCATTCAATATCTCAAGGGAGAGCATGAAGCAGATGTCACGATTTATGTCTGTGTAGTTGGTTGCATGAAGCTTTGATCACATCTTCTTATGAACGGGTAGAGGTCTCTACAGATGAGTTGGAATTCTTGAGGGGATGTAGTTCAATGGTGATCATGTGCTTTATTTGATATCATATCTAGATTTTATGTATAATAACTAATCTAACCATTTTGATGTACAATACAAAATCTACAATGGGACATAGTCATGCAACCAACATTTTCGTGTTGAGCACATCGATAAAATGCACTTCACAATGGATTGTGGTGTCATGGCAACGTTCGACCAAGAGAGCCAATGGCAGCCCACAGATCTTGATACCATAGTAGATGAGATAGAGTATTTTGGAATGTTGCAAAGTGTTATGTTACTGGATTACCGCAACTTCTCCATGATCATATTTAATGTATAGTGGTTTAAAATACTTTAAACCACTATATGTCCTTAAAAGTACTTTAGAAGGAGCTGGAAAAACCATTCTGTAAGGTCCATTTGGATTTCTAGAAATAGATTGCGAGAAAAGATGGAAAGACCTACATGATACGTTTATCCTACTAGGTTATTCTGAACATGCACATGATCTATTTTTTTAAATTTTTCATGATACGAAACACTCACAAATGTTGATTCACTTTTATATGTGATATTGAACATGTAATCTTCTATCCAAATCCCCACAACCTTGATGGTGATATGTTGTGCCATCAACACCTTAGAGTGCATGAGTGTATGATGAAAGTAATGTTCCAACGTAGATGAGGAGAATATGCAGGTGGAGGGATTGATGTTGTAGAGTGTGGAGGGCAAAGAGGGCTTGGAGCATGTAGAGGAGACATGTACGGGTAATGTAAACGAAGAGAGAAGAGCCCATGAATTTTTTGAGAATGACGTGGAATCCTCTTTCTGTGGTGACCTATCTATAGACCTTCCAGTGTATGTCGACTTATGCCAAGAGCTTGACATGGGGCCATAGGCCAAGTCGTATTTGCATCCACTTGCTCAATTTATTGATGATTCACTTTTAAAGATACTTTACCATATGCATTTTAATTAGCACTATTTTTTTCAAAGTTATGTTGTTGTGGTTTACCTAAATCATTATATTGATTATGCTAACATCATTTTCTGTCTATGTGTAGGTGTAAACATGCAGCCTATCGACTGTCCAAGCATGTTTTTAGCAGTCCGTTGAGTCTAAGCAATGCTGCTCAGAATTCTCATGGAATGTCATGGGGTTTGTCACCTAGGGTTTCTCGAGTCCGCCTCGCAATGGAATGTTTACAGCCAAATCCACTAGGATCGACCTGAACTTGAGTCCCTAGTGGTTAAGGTCTCCCGACAGCTTTCTAGCATGGGTGTTGGTCATCCTACTTTACACAGAGATAACCAAGCCGAAGCAGACCCATGCCGCACTTGGTTCAAAGAGAATGGGAAACGAGAGGGATGCATTTACGCCTCCAAATTGCATGGCATCATGAGCAATTTAGTTGCGTTGCTGGGGATTCATCTTGAAGATAACTATCAACCGCACTTATGAAATACAAAAATTTGTTCAAGAGCCCTTCAATATAAATGAACCCTATACACGCAAGGACAGGGCTCAACTGAACTTATTTAGGGTTTCAAAGAAACTAAGACAATCTAAGGTTACTTCATAGGGGGATGGAACGAAGATATTCCCTACCCTTTGGAGGATACTGGAAATTACTACTAAGGCATGAAGGACAACGCTTGGGTCAAGAGAGGGACCCCACCTTAGCAAATGTCTCGAGCACTCACTTGCACCTTTGTTTGTTCTTGTAAATGTAGGAATACTATTTCTTTTTCTTTTTTTTAAAAGAGATTGTGTAACCCCAAACTCATAAATGAGTATAGTGAATCAGGTTGAACTTTTGGAGGGCACACCAAACCACCCCTAGTTGGCCGCCAACCCTAGCCAAGGGGAAGGGGGTTCTAAATAGCCGTGACGGAAAAATGGACCAAACATGCCATAAGAGGTCTCTCCGCAGATTGGTTTGAACATAGGAGGACAGGGGGGCTCTAGCTATACATTCCCTTCCCTTGGGCCCTACTCAAATGATTTGCATGACTCAAAATAGATTTTTGAGGGGCCCTTATTACTAGTGCATGGCGAAAACTTGATGGAATTAAAGTGCATCCTTATGGATTGCGAATATTGTCCTTTTTGAACAAGACTTGTAACTTTGATAATTTGCTAATATTAAGTGCTTCCAGGGAAACTGTTTGAATTTGTTTTTGTGTCAATGCAATAAGAATACGTGAACGAACCATGTCCTCTAAAAAGGTTTAATTAAGGAAGCTGTTTTTACATGTCACACTTAAAAGTGATAGGACTAATTAGACAACTAAAGTACGCCAAGTGAGGGAAGCGGGAGGGCAGAACCCCCGATGGGTTTGTCCTACGGCAAGGTGGTCCCAGAGAACTAGGAGGCTTCTCACAAGAATTTTCTAACAACCGACACTTAGAATTCGTTAGGCTAGAACCCCGACTCATGCCGTTTTAGGGGACCAGAATGGGACTATGCCCTATGGGCAGAGAGGTGGATATATATATATATATATATATATATATATTGGGGTGGAGGACGTAAAGCTATCAATCCTAAGGCAAAAACGAACACTCCCTCTGAAAGTCTATACGAGTCAATTACCTGTTTTAGTCTTGCAATGGCCTAGATATACTTAAACGTCATCATACCAATTCAAGAATTTTATGTACTTGATTCAAACCATCACTTCTATCTTTCCAATTTCACAAATTTTTTGATGCAAAGAAGAAAGTACGATTTTTGCTTAATTGACGAATATGCATAAGTGTTTCAACAACCCATTTTTAAGCATGCTAACATTAGTGCATAATCTGAAGTATTATGAGCATGATCAAAAAGGTCTTGGCATCTTCTTTTGCATGCATATGATTTCCAATATGATAAAATGATGTATACTAAATGGTGGTTAGTTATGATAGATGTTTGCCGAATAGTTTTCCATTTCCAATGAAGCCGACCTATGTCCTTAAGACTCCCCATCACGGTAGGGTGAATGGAATGCATTTGATTACCAAGTGACGCAGTTTCTTGCCCTATGGCTCCATCGGTTGAGGTGGGATTTGTGTTTGGTTGGACCTTACTTCATTTGGGAGGCATTTTATGATTTGGCTTTTGCTTTGCAGCTATGCACCCAGATTACGGGAGAGACAACTCCTCCCTGAAGGGACTAGTCTACGAGGATTTTCTCCAAGAGGGGGGGAAGGAAAGAGAGATGGCGACTTCCGATTTCTTCAACGAGGGAAGAAAAAACAATTTCCTTCTCTCTCTCTCTCTCTCTTCTATTACCCTCCTTCTTCTCTTCTTCTTCTCCTCTCTCTCCCCCTTTCTTCTTATTCTTTTCTTCTTCTCTACTCTCTATCTTCCTCTCCTTCTTATTCCTCTCTTCTTCTCTACTCACTCTTTCCCTCTTCTTCTTATTCCTCTCTTCTTCTCTACTCACTCACTCTCTCTCTTCTTCTTATTCCTCTCTTCTTCTCTACTCGAGGAGCAGCGTCGTGCCCTCCCCAGCCTTCCCATCCCCTGGGGGTTTATATAGGTAATAGGGGGGGGAGGGGATTAGTAATGTCAGCCCCCCCTCGCGTAGATGTCACGATAGCCTCCCCCTGGCCTTTCTATGCCACGTGGTGGCCCCCTCCCTTATCACGACAGCCTTTCCCCCCTCCCCTCGCCACCGCCAGTTGGCGGCGTGAGGGGGGATCTATCCTTTTTTTTTTTAATCATTATTATTAGGGGGTAATTTTGATGGGATTGTTACATTCTTCCCTCCTTAAGGGGATCGAGATGTCCTCATCTCAAAAGGAATTGGGGGTATTTTTGGTTGAGAGTATTCTTGTCAATCCATGTGGCATCTTCTTCTGGAAAGTCCTTCCACTAGATGAGGTACTCCTTGAGGATTCTACTCCTCGATCTATTTTCTCGAATGTCTAGGATTCTAGATGGCGAGAGCTCAAGGACCCCTTGGCTTGGCATTACAACTTGTTGATCATCAAGTATATGGTTAGGATTTGGTACATATTTTTTTAGTAGGCTAACATGAAATACATTATGAACTTTTACATTCTTAGGGAGTTGGAGTTTGTAGGCATTGGGCCCTAGGCATTTGAGGATCTTGTAGGGTCCGCAATACCTTGGACTCAATTTTTTAAATTCCTCCAATGACAGGGAACTCCTCTTGGGCTGTACATGAATAAAAACCATGTCTCCCTCATTGAAGTGTCACTCTTGTCTACTTAGATCTACATAGGCTTTTTGCCTATCCTTGGCGGCTCTAATTTCTTATCTGATGGTCTTAACCTGCTCATCCATTTCCTCGAGCATTTCCTTAAAATCTTCTACTCTTAAGGTAGGATCTGAGAAGTTCATTGGGGTGCGATAATCATGCCCATATAATGCTTGAAAAGGTGTCATTTGGATGCTTTGCTGGTAGGAAGCATTATAGGTGAACTCTACTAATGGTAGATATTGAATCCATTTCTTAGGTTTGCGATAGCAATAACCTCTAAGGATATCTTCAATGACTTGATTGACCCTCTCTATTTGGCCATCAATTTGAGGGTGATAGGATGTGCTGAAACAAAGTTGAGTCCCAATGGCCCAAAATATCCCTCTCCAAAAGTGAGACGTGAAGAGGGAGTCGCGGTCACTAATGATCCTTCTAGGCAACCCATGAAGCCTGAATATCTCCTTGATGAACAGTCTGGCAATATCTGAAGCTTTATGATTTGTCTTCACTGGAATGAGGTGTCCAACCTGGGTGATCATATCTACTATAACCATAATTGAGTTGTAGCCCCCTTGCACTGAGGGCAACCCAACAACAAAATCCATGCTGATAAATTCCCACTTCATTTGGGGGATGTCGAGAGGTTGTAGCTTCCCAGCCATCTTGACATGCTTTGCCTTGATGCGCTGGCAAGAAAAAGATTCCGTGATGTATTTAAACATGTCTCCCTTAAGCCTTCCCCAATGGTAGCTTTTTCTAACCGTATTCAGGGTTTTGACATATCCGGGATGGCCTGAGAAGGGGGAGTCCTGTGCTTCCCAAATTATTCTCTGTTTGAGTTTCCTGCTAGAGGATATGCATAATCTTGTCCTAAAATAGACAAGTCCCTCATTGACGGAGAATTCTTGATATTTGACCTTAAGTTTCGGGTTTTGGTCCTTCCCCAAAAATTCCTTTATCATCACTAGATATTTTGGATCATGACTAACTTCGTCCTTGGCTAGTTCAAGGATAGGGTTGCTAGGCATTGACACCATAGTTGCAAAGATTCGGTCATTGAGGGTTCCTCCATGATAAGAGAGTTGAGGAATGCCTTGCGACTTAGAGCATTAGTGACCACATTTTCTTTGCCAGTTCGATACTTGATTTCAAATTCATACTCCTAAAGAACTTCTATCCAATGATATTGCCTCATGTTGAGGTCGGTCTGGGTAAAAATCCATTCAAGGCTCTTATGGTCTATGATTAAAAAAAACTTGTTACCAAGCAAGTAATGTCGCCAAAGTTTGAGGGCGTGGATCACTGCTAGCAGTTCCAAGTCATGGGTGGCATAATTCCTCTCATGGGATTTTAGCTTTCGTGAGGAATAATTTATGGAATGACCTTCTTGCATTAGAACACATCCTAGTGCAAGTGTGCTAGCATCTCTGACAACTTCAAATTCCTTGCTTAAGTCAAGGAGATTCAGAATTGGTGTTGTCACCAAGCTATGCTTGAGTTGATCAAAACTTGCTTGTTCAGAGGGCATCCACATTATGGCAACTTGTTTTTTTAGCAAATTTTTAAGGGGTGTTGCGATTAAAGCGTAGTTCTTAATGAAGATCCTGTACCAACCTGTTAATCCAAGAAAGCTACGCACTTCTTTAATAGTAGTTGGTGGAGACCACTCTTGGACATCCTTAACCTTGGTAGGGTCTACAAAGATCCCTTCATTTGACACAATAAATCCGAGATATTCAATCTACCTTTTTAAGAAGGCACACCTTTTTTTCTTAGCATAGAGCTTGTGAGTCCTCATGGTCTCAAGGACGATGCGAACTTGGGACTCATGATTTGCCTCATTCTTGGAATAAACCAAGGTGTCATCAAAGAAGAAGAGTACGAAATCATCGAGGTGTGGTCTAAAAATGTCTTGCATTAGCCTGTTAAAGGTGGCGGGGCATTAGTCAATCCAAAAGACATTACTGTAAATTCGAAATGACCATATTTTGTATTGAACACCGTCTTTGGAATATCCTCATCTTTGAAGCGAATCTAATAATACCTAACCTTAAATTAATCTTGGAGAAGATTTTTGCTCCTTGTAGTCGATCGACTAACTCATCTATCCTTGGAATGAGGTATTTATTTTTTTTGGTTACTTGGTTCAAGCCTCTATAATCAATGCAGAGATGAAGTGTACCATCCTTCTTGGTTTGGAACAAGACTGGAGTTCCCCAAGGAAAACTACTAGGGCATATGTACCCTTGGTCGAGTAGTTGTTTGAGTTATTCCTTTAACTCAATGGCCTCAGGAATGGACATCTTATAGGGCCTTTTTGCAACTGGATCAGCTCCTGGGAGTAGTTTAATCTCATGATCCACTTCCCTAGGTGGTGGTAATTCAGTCAATTCCTCTGGGAACACATCTATATATTCTTTTAGCCATGATGGTTCTTCATTAGTGTCTTCTACCTGATCGAGTTTGTTTAGCTTGATCAGGTAGACATGTAATCCCTTCCTTATTCCTTGAACTATTCACATTGCAATAGCTAGTTGGATCTTTGGTTTACCTGCTTCACCTTGTGTTGTAACTAGCTTACCCTTAGGATTCCAAAAAGAGACTTGGCCCTTTCCACAATGAATGTGAGCATCATTGGGGATTAGATAATCCACCCCGAGTAGACATTCATGGACACCTAGATTTATTACTCTAAAACCTAACACTTGTGGGCTTGTTTCTGAGTAGGAATTCCACCTTAGCAATTTGTCTAGTGCAAGTGACTTCTCGCCCATTTTCTAATTCGACAAGCAAAGTGGGTGCAGCTATAGTGGCTATCCCTAGCCTTCTTGCACATGTCGGTGAGATGAAAGAATGAGTGCTCCCATAGTCAATGAGGGTTTTGAAATCCTTATCCTGGTAGTCTGATGTTGTTTGAATCATCGAGAATTGGCAGTTTAGCCCCTTATTATGGAGGGCGGCATGAACAGTTGCCCTCTTGATCTTGGCTTCCATGCATGAATCTTCTTCTTCATTTAATCCTTTAATGGTAATATTGGAAGTTTTTTCCCTTCCAAATGTTGCATGACCATGGCCATGGGTAGCCCTGGCTTGGCCTCAAAATTTCCCTTGACGGCGGTCCCTGCCAAGTTTGAGACATTTCCTTTTGAAATGCCCAAGTTCATTGCAGTGAAAATAATGCAGGCTTGATTCACTTCTTTGAGTGGGGACAAAGTCATTGATTGCATTTGCTTTTAGCTTCTTCCGTTGACCTTGACTCTATCCTTACACTCTTTTAATTTGAGCTCTCAACATCCCTGGATTTTGGTCTCTGTAAGCCCAAAGTTTGGACTTTGGTTGGACTTCTTGGGCAATAGGTCTTGCTCTTATCAATGCATCTTGCAAGTCCAAGGGATCACAAAACTTCGAGACCTGTTGGGGGATGCTCATTGTCGAGGTGTATTTTAGCAAAGGAACAAATTTTGAGTAGTATGCTTCCATAGACAAGCTCAACTACCTCAACTTAAAAAACTCATTCATTTTAAGAGTTCTATACCTAGGTGGCATATACCTCCCCTGCACTACTTCCTTTAGTTTTTCCCAAGTTATTGTGCTTTCAATGTGACTACTTGGTCTTTACACTAGTGCTTCCACCATAGTCTAGCCTCCCCGATGAGCTTGAGCTTAGCAATCATGGCTCAGTTCACAAGTGATGTTCCCACTGCACTAAAATAGTTTTCCATAGATTCAATCCATATTTCAACATCAGATTCAACATCCTTCCCCTTTCCATCAAATTCTAGTGGCTTAATTTGTTTGACAAGAAACTTCTTCTCTTGTACCTCTACTGGGGTCAGTGTGGTAATAGGGTTCTGGATTTGCGCTTGGGGGTGTATCTGATTACCAGTTAAACTTTCTCTTGTTAGGTTTGCATTTACATACCCCTATACAACTTAAATCAAGGCGCACATATTTTTCCATTGCAACCATTCAAAAGAACATAAAATTCTTATTTGACCATAGGGAAATGTAAGCCTCAAGTACAGTTATTCGGGAATGGATAGGGTTTGACTAAGACAATTTTTTCATTTTTAGGAGTTAAATTAATGCCTGGTTAATAATTCTCTATTGGATTCAGATACAGGGACAAAATAGTAGTATGCATTTGGGGAATGGATTCTTAGGAAGCAATAAGTCATGGGAAGTTCAGGAAATCCCTATTTTTGATAGCCATGACTTTCGTGTCGCCCCATTATTTTAATTATGTCCACTAGTAAAATTTTAACCACCTCTTTGTAGATGTAGCAGTTCTAATCTACTTGCCAGCATCTGATGTGTAGGGTGGAGTTTACACGAGCTTCATGGAAGATTAATAACTTGATAATCTTCAAGTCTTCCAGCCACTTTAACCTCTTCAGATTGTTTTCAAGATAGGCGAGTCGGTTGGCATCTATGTAGCAGTATCTCGTGCTCCAAGTTCAATGCCTTTCCACATACAATGGTGAGGGGTTATAGAGCCGATCTAGGATCCCCATCATGTCGTCAGATCATCTGCGATAGCTTGAAGATTTCATAGCTGTCATGAACATGATCTGAAATATGAGGAACCTATCCCATGCCTCGTAAGTCTGGAAGCGGCATCAATCCACAAGTGAGTATAAAATAAAAATATTTACTAATGGACACATCACCTCACTCTGCCCGATTTTTCTCCCTAATTGTTTTAGTGGTAGGTTAGCCCTGATACCAACCATGAACATGCAACCTATCGGTTGTCCAAGCACGCTTTTAGTGGTCTATTGAGAGAAAAGTCCAAGCGACGCCGCTCGGCATTCTCATGGAATGTCACAGATTTTTTCGCCTAGGGTTTCTCAAGTCCGTCTCGCAACGGAATGTTTACGGCCAAACCCACTAGGATCAACCTGAACTTGAGTCCCTAGTGGTCAAGTTCTCTTGACAGCTTTCTAGCATCAGTTTTGGACATCCTACTTTACCACAGAGAACTAAGCCGAAGAAGACCCATGTCCCACTTAATTCAAAGAGAATGGGAAACGAGAGGGATGCGGTGCTCCACCTTTCTACCCATATGTTGAGTGTTGAAATGACCTATTTTTTGGCTGATTTTTGTTGTTTTTGAGAGCTGAATGGTTGATTTTATGAGATGATTGATTGGTTTGGAAGTGGTTTGAGAGTGTTTTGGATGATATTGATTATTTTTTGGAAGTTCATGATGTTTATTAGTAGAGATGTGAAGTTCTGATGATGTTCTGATAGGTTCTAATTGGTTATGTATACCTTCTGTATAGCTTCTGTTTTGTTCTGATTGTCTTTTGTATGAAGCATGGATTGATGATTGATGAATATTGAGATCTTGTGAAAGCTTATTGAGTGATTTTTGATGGTTTGGAATGGTTTGAGTATGAGTTATGAGGTTTTGATGACTTTCTGTAACCTTCTGTAGATCTTCTGTAGAGCTTCTGTCTCTGTACTGTAACTGTACTGTAGCTCTTCTGGTACTGTACTGTGGTTGTTCTGTAGACCTTCTGTATGCTTCTATATGTGTTTTGTAGAATGTATGTGTAGCTTGGGAAAGTTTTCTAGCCTTGGAAAGAGGTGAATACAAGTGTAAAAGAGCTAAAAGAAGTGAAAGAAGTAGCTGTTGAAGACTCAAGTAAAGACTGAAGTGAAGTGATAGTAGTGAGCTATGAAAGGACACTGTAGTGGCTCTGGTGACTCTTCATATCAGACGTACCTCTTGGGAGGGGTATCCACGACCTAAAAAGGATTATTGTGAGTGATTATGAGAGATTGTAGTGAGGATATGATGTATTATTGATGGAGAGAGAGAGAGAGAGAGTCAAAGATAGCCAATTCTATTAAAACAGAGTGATTGTATATGAGAGATTGAGAGAGAAGACTATGAAGATATTGAAGATGAATACTATGTGATGTATTTCCATTCAAAGATGGTGTATTCATTTTCTTTCTTTGTTCTATTGATGGATTTTGTGAAGATATTGAAGAATATGGTTGATTCTATCAAATCCGTGGGAGATCTACATGATGCTGCATGAAGATTTGTTGTGCCTGGTGTTCTTTTCTTCATTGTGATCATATAAAACCTAATAAAAAATCTTGTTGATGTTACAAGATATATTTTCTTGCAAGATAATTCCCTTTTCCTTGGTGTTCCTCTTGGGGCTCCATGTTTTTGGTGCGCAGCCGGGGAACCTTGCCATCAACAAGCACCAGAAGAGGTTGAAAATGAAGGAAATGGCATTGCCAAGAAGAGAAGAATTCAATGGATGTTTGTAAAGTTCCTTCTTCCACTGAAGAGTTGGAATTTCTCATAATCAAAGCCACTTTCCACAAGAAGTTCATCCCACAATGGCGGAAACACATCACCATCATGATGCATGCTCTATGTGGTGGACAATTTCCTCTTCCTATTGAAGCATCAGAAACTTGCATCTTGGTGGCAAACTGTTTGGGAACAAACTGAAGAGCAGAAACAGAGAGAATGACCATACATGGAAGATTTGGCATTCATTGAGAAGTTTCCAGACATCATCAAGTGGGAGATTGTGAAGAAGCATCAGGAGTCTTGATCTGTAGAGGTTCACAAAGACAAGAAGGAAAAGAGTTGGAATTTGTTTGTGGATGCTCAACAGCAAGATACATGGGATGCTTGGTGCATTGATAAATCTATTTGTCCAATTAGCAACCCACTGGAAGTTGGTAGACAGAGTGTTTTTCACAACATACATTGTTGAAACCATCAAAAGCTGGCATTACTATGATGATGGCACTACCACAATGCTTAGACATATACATTTTGACACCTTCAGAACCGAATACCTTCCTCTGTGCAGTGGCATGAAAGCAGAATTCAGAGACGTTGAAAAGGAAGAAGTAGAATAAATGTTGGCAAGAGAGTCCTCCAAAGACTGAAGTCTTCTGCTATCCCTCTGTGGAGCACTAATAACAGAGTGGAGCCAACCCCCTGATGAATGACGCAATAAAGAGGCAAGCATTAGAACGAGTCTAGAGGTATGTGAGAAGAGAGAAAGTAAAAATCAAAGCTGAGAATGAGCTCGCAGCAGAAGCCGTCTTTGATGCCCTTGCGGAACTCTTTACAGAAGTCCCAATGGCACATCAAGCTCTCCCTCCTCTTGCTGGAGGTCCACTTCCAAGCCAGATCCGTCCTGGAAATATTGATGACAGGCCAGCGAATGTAGTTCCATTGCCAGTTTTTAAGGGAGAGTACAATGAAGACCCCGATCTTCATGTAGCAGAGTTTATGGTAGCATGTGTGGATAACAATGCCAGAACCCCCGAGCATTGGTTAGCAATATTCCCGGCCACTTTCAAGGGCGTGGCGTTTCAGTGGTATGAGAGACAAGTAGCAGGAACTTTTGGCACATGGGACGACCTGAAGTTGGGCTTCTTCACTAGATTCAGGCGTGAAGGTTTTGAAGAGCGGATGCGAGATGAATTTATGAACCTAAGTCAGTCCTCTGGAGAAAGAGTAGAAGCTTATGTCTCACGAATGGAATCCATCCTGAAGAGATGGACTAACCATAATCTAGATGATGGCATTCAGAAGGCGGTGTTTCTCAGAGGATTACAACCAGAAGTCCGTAAGTTTGTGGAGTTGCAAAGACCAGTCACACTGCAAGCTGCAACAGAAGGTGCAAGACTGTACGATAAAGTGGAAGCTAGATTGGCAATGAATACAGGAAGAGGAGTCCTACCTCCTCTAATGCCAGGAATGATGTACCCACCAAATGTCATCCCGGGGACAGTTCCCTACCCCTACCAACAGATGCCCCAGTATCACAGTACAGTGCACCAAATCCACAGTGGCCACAATCAATGCCTCAAATGATGGTTCAACCACAACCAAAATGGTCCCAAACAATTTCCCCAATGCCAAATCAGCAGCAACCTTGGAACCCTACCAACTAGAGTCAACAACCAACAGTTCAACCAAGAGCTCTGAATCAGAATCAAAACAGAGATCCCTGTGCACCATCCCAACCTGTTTATGCAGTGATTACAAAGACTCCTCAAAACCCTACTGCTAGTACCTCATGAGGAGAAAGCTTGAAGGATTATTTATCCAACTCAGTTGCAAATATCAAAAAGGAGTTGATGGATGTGATTATAGAGCAGCTACAGACGCTGAAAGTGAATACTGCTAGCATATCCAATGTTGCAGGAGCAGGAAGAGATGTGATACGGTCAAATACTTGGTGCGGTAAGTGTCATCAAGCAGGCCATTTAGCCACTGAATGTACACAAAAACCAACCATTCATGGAGCCTTCTGTTCCTACTATTTACGAAAGAACCATACCAAGGATATTTGCTCTCTGAAGGAGATGCATGATAGGAGAAGGAAGGAAGAAGATAGAGAGTTTGGTCCTAATTTCGGTCCAAGGAGGTTTCTCTCCCAAAGTTACAGAGGAAGATAGTCTGGCGGTGGTCAGAGATCAGAAGTGGAGTGTTATAGATGCGGAGAAAAGAGACACATTTCACCAAATTGTCCAAATCCCAGAAGGTCAGTGGATTATAAGCCCTTATGCAGTCAACGCAAAGGAGAAGGCCACACTACAAAAGACTGTCCAAGCCCAGCCCCAGTGAAAAACAGTGCTAGTGACAGTCCGGCCAAGGCCCAAGAGCCTACCTCCAATTTAGTGGAATTGGAAGTTGCTTCCATCACGCGTGCAAAGAAGAAGGAACCACCTATCCATAAAGAAAATAATCCTCCTGCCAGAACAGTGAAGTTCAATCTTCCACCAGAAGAACAGAACAGAACAGAGCCTGACAGTGCCGTACAGAGCACTACAGTGCCACAGAGAGTCACAGAGACAGTTCCAGAGATAGGACCAGAGGTCCAGGAGATAGAAGAGGAGGAAGTGCCACAAGTAGTAGAAGAAGTTTCCATGATGCCCCTGTTGGAAGAAACAAGGAAAATGAAAATGGGTGTTGCCCCATTCCCTAACCAGTTAGAGAAGCCAGTGGATCCTATTAAGGAATACGATCTGGTCAGAGATCTAGATACCTTTAAACCAAACCTCACATTTCAACAATTATTGATGTTGTCTCCCAGTTGCCGAAAAAGGTTCAAAAGTATATTGACAAGAAGACGTGGCTTAAGGATTGCTCCCTCAATAGCAACAAAGTCCAACAAAGCTCCGGAGCCTATAAAAGAAGTGGCCGTGGTTAATGCCTTCCTAGATCCGGATACCCCAGAGACTGGTGTGTGGATAGAAGACTGCTTTATTGCAAATGCATTAATTGATGGTGGCTCATCAGTGAACATTATGACGGATGTGACAATGAAGAATCTAGGCCTACAAGGTGTGCAACCAACCCAATGGCTCATCAGACTGGCGGATCAAAGCAGAATCAAGCCTTTGGGCATTCTCCCATATGTGAAGACTACAGTGGCTGGAAAAGATTATTGGCTAACCTATCTGGTGGTGAAGCCAAACTCTTATGGTACATCCTACCCTCTATTACTGGGCAGACCATGGATTTTTGAAGCCATAGAAAGGACGGATTGGTTCAAAGGAACCTTGACCTTGGGAAGAGGACCTAACAAAGTGGTGCTGAAGCTATATGGTGCTCAAAAAGGATATGGATCCACCTCCTTGGAGTTATCTTCTGACTCCCCTAATGAGGCTACAGATGGAACATCAACAGATGAAGATGCTATCAAACAGATCCTTTCCAAGAAAACAGTGGCATGTTCCTTAACAGTGGATACTGTAAGCCAACTCCCAAAAGATGCAAAGCCATTATCAATGGGTGAATACTTCCTGCCTGAACCAGGAATGCTTTCTGAAATCACTTCTAACAGTGAGATAGAAGCATGGATGTACTGCTCTCCCTGTTACATGGCCATAGCAGAGCCAGAGACAGAGGCAGAAGATGAAACAGAGAACCTGTTCTTCTCTTACAGAGCTCCTACAGAAACAGAGACAGAGACAAAGCCAGAGATAGAAACAAAGACAGAAGAGGATGGAGATGATATGGAAGAAGAAGGTTATGAAAGCAAGATGGAAGAGTCTATCCCACCCGAAGAGGATATATATGAAGAAGAAGTTCCAGAGGCATTAGAAGCAGACGAGCTCATGCTGTGGGACAGAATGGCAATGGTACCATTTGGTCTGGTAAATGGATATTCTCATATGCAAAATCTTTATAAGAAATGGATTAAGAAGAACAAGCCGTCTTTTAGCAGTGGCTCATACTGCCCTCACCCACCTTTGCCAAAGAAAGATGATGATGATGCAACGTGCCAACAAGCACTAGTCCCACGATTCCAACAGGCATCAGAGGGTCCCTATTATGTGACGTTCTTGGGCGTGTCATCAGAAGATGAGTCTTCAGACCAAGAGGTAACTAATCTTGAAACCAAATCCGATATGGCTCTAATCCCATTCCAACATCTCAAGAGGCAACCTAAGTCTCCACCAAGAGAAGAAGTTGGTTCTAGTGGGACATCAGAAGAGGACACCACTCCCTTGAAGGAGTTGGATCTGTATCGAGAAGCAGTCCGCGGGACCTTCATCCGTGAAGTAGAAGGTGAAAGGCAGTTAACTTTTGTGGATGTAGATGGCACTGAACGCCACTTGAAGGTGGGTAGCAGCCTACCAGAAGAGGAGTTGTCAACCTTGTACAACTTGTTGAAAGAGAATTTGGACGTGTTTGCATGGTCCTACAAAGACCTAAAGGGGATTGATCCCACAATATGTTAGCATCATATTGACTTAGAGTCTGATGCCAAGCCAGTATGGCAACGATAGAGGCGAATGAATCCAAATTATTCCACATTAGTAAAAGCAGAGCTGCTGAAGCTTCTGGAAGCCGAGTTCATCTATCCAGTGGCAAATAGTGAATGGGTCTCACCCATCGTGATTGTACCCAAGAAGAATAGCAAGCTTCGTATATGTGTGGATTTCCGCAAGTTGAATTCCAAGATAAAGAATGATCACTTTCCTATCCCTTTTACAGACTAGCTGTTGGACACAGTGGCAGGACATGAGCTTTATTCCCTTCTGGATGGATTCAGCGGATACAACCAAGTGCAGATAGCAGAAGAAGACCAATCCAAAACAACCTTCACCACAGAATGGGGGACTTACGCTTACCGAGTGATGCCATTTGGGCTCTGCAATGCCCCTGCTACTTTCCAGCGAGTCATTGTGGCCGCATTTCAAAATCATCTGCACGATTTTCTTGAGGTATATTTGGATGACTTATGTGTCTATAGTTTGATCCGTGAACACTGGGGATACCTAGAACAATGCTTTGACCGATGCTGGGAGTATGGGATTTCCCTCAACCCCGACAAATGCATCTTTGGGGTCTCTTCTGGAGTTCTGTTGGGCCACATTGTCTCTGCACAAGGGATATCAACAGACCCTGCAAAGATTGAAAAGATTGCAGCTCTGACAGCACCCACCAACCTCAAACAGTTGAGGGGATTTCTAGGCCACGTGGGTTACTACAGAAGGTTCATAGCTCATTTTGCAACAAAGGCAACCTCCTTGCACAAGCTTCTAAGGAAAGATGCAGAGTTTGTTTGGACAGAACAATGTGACATAGCCTTCAACACTCTGAAGTAGTGTCTGATTGAGGCACCCATTCTGCAACCTCCTGATTGGACGAAAGAGTTCCATGTACACACTGATGCATCTATTGAAGGCTTAGGCGCAGTTCTCTGCCAAAAGGGCTCCTCGAAGCTTGATCAACCCATCTATTATGCAAGTCGAAAAGTCACTAATAGGGAACAGAACTATACAGTGACAGAGTTGGAGTGCTTGGCAACGTTGTTTGCCCTAGAGAAGTTTCGCCATTACCTCCTATCTACCCACTTTAAATTTTATGTGGATCATGAGGCCCTGTCCTTCCTGATGAACAAAGTAGACATGAAAGGAAAACTGATGAGATGGCTCCTTCTATTTCAGGAGTTTGACTTTGAGGTAATTACCAAACCTGGTCGTTCCCATGTTCTGGCTGATCATCTGTCGCGTATCCCACAAACTGTAGACGAGGAGCAGGATGATCCAAACCTCCCTGATGCTTCCCTATTCTTGGTAGAAACTGTAACTCCTTGGTATGCAGACATTGCCAATCTGTTGGCAACCCAACAACACCCTCCTAGTATTTCTAGTCAGGAAAGGAAGAAGCTTATGTTGGAATCAATCCCCTACACCCTGCTAGGTGGCGCACTGTACAAGAAAGACAAAGATGAAGTGCTTAGAAGATGTGTTGCAGGAGATGCGATTGGGATTGTTCTGAAGGCTTGCCATGACGAGCCATGTGGAGGCCACTTTGCAGGAGAAGCCACAGCCAGGAAGGCTTTGCTAGCAGGATATTGGTGGCCTACCATTCACAAGGATGCCTATGACTACTGCAAGCGATGTGATGCCTGTCAGAGAATGGGGAAACCTACCAAGACAGGTGCCATGCCACTACAACCTATCCTTTCTTTGAAGCCTTTTGAGAAGTGGGGCATCGACTTTGTTGGCCCAATTGATCCTCCTACCAGAAGGAAACAGAACCGATACATCCTCTATGTACGGATTATGTCACAAAGTGGTGTGAAGCTAAAGCCCTAAAGCAGAACGATGGTAACAGCGTGGCCCTGCTCATGTACGAGAATATCGTCACCCGTTTGCCAGTCCCTTAGAGCTGGTAAGTGACAGAGGCACCCATTTCATTAATAAAGTCATGGAAGAGTTGACAGAGCTGTATAAGATCCGCCATCGCAGGTCCACTCCTTATTACCCTAGAGCCAACGGCCAAGTCGAAGTCACGAATCGCATCCTCTGCTCGATTTTGACAAGGACGATTGCCACACATTGTCGTGACTGGGATGATCGACTTACAGAGGCCCTCTGGGAGTACATAACCTCCCATAAAGCAGCAATAGGACAGACACCCTTCGAGCTGGTGTATGGTACAGAAGCTGTTTTCCCTGTTGAACTGGAATTACCCTCTTTGAGAGTGGCTATCAAAGAGCGTTTGGGGAACGATGATTCACTGCAACACCGTCTCCTGCACCTGGAATGTTTGGACGAAACTCGTAGGATGGCTCTACAGTGCATGGAAGCCACGCAAGCTTGACGCAAGGCTTACCATGACAGCTTCATCAAGCATAAGGAGTTCAAGGAAGGTGATTTGGTCCTAGCCTATGATTCACGATTTGGCAAGTTTTGTGGCAAGCTTCAACAACGGTGGATGGGCCCATATAAGGTACTTGCTCTCAACCCTAATGACTCTGTCCAAGTGTAGATGATTGATGCCTCTGATGATCCCTTCCTGATCAATGGATATCGCCTGAAGAAGTACTTCCCTCCTTGGGGATCTTGACAATCACGGTCACCTGATCCATTCCCTCGTTGGTATGGCCCTGTACTTCTTATGATACTACTTTTGATAGCCGTTCTTCAGCCATTCCTGATGAAGTGGATACAACCCTCTGTCCCCTCAGCCTCACTTTCCAGTCTTGATCTCTTATCCTCTATTTTCCACCAGCAACAGTGGCGAGGTGGGTTCTGACAAATGGTATTTCTACCATTCCCTTGCTTAATTCACAGAAAAGAAAAAAATATACATATCGGTCATGGGAGAAAAGGACTTCGGTCCCTGTCGTGCTGACCTATTCTTCGAGAAAAGGTGGAGACACCCTCGAGAATAGGGGAAAACAAGAAAAAAAAAAGAAAAAAAAAACAAGATAAGAAAAACAAATCTGTTATGGGAGAAAATGAAGAAATTCCCTGTCATAGCAGGCCTCATTCCAAGAAAAGGTGGCAAACACCCTTGGGCGGGAAGCTGGCTGTGGAAAAGGTGGCAACACCCAGCAGTCCAGAAAGTGGATTCATCAGTTGATATCCCCAGGATCCAATTCCGAAGCTGTCTCCCTTGGTACGCTGTATCCTGGGTCTCTTTGCAGAACGTCTAACTGTCCTCTAGTAGACGACATGTCCTATCTAACCCCATGTTCGATTTGATGGCTACCTCCCTGGGTACGCCTCTTCAACAACAACTGACGATGCAATCTTCATCGAGAAACAATTGAGTGACACGAGCATTCATCCTAACTGGATGGGGAAGTGAGTATGGGTTGCCTTCTGTAACTATCAACAGAGTGAGACAGAGGGTGGGGCGAGTGACCAGTCTTTTCCCTTCAAATCAAATGAGAGGTGAGCAGTATGAATGAAGTATTGCACGCACGGTATGGGCCTCTCAATGCACAAAGCACAGATTTGTTTTTGGGCATTGCACCATAAGGCTCCCTGGCCTTTCTTCTGGCACCGTATGCCGGCAAAGGGCCGGATGCACAGTTGCACCATCAAATGCACACAAGGCATACAACCTTTGCACAAGTGACCGTGAGGATAACATTAATGGGTTTCAGGAAAGGGTTGCCCTCTTGTATCTATCAGCAGAGCGTGAGACAGAGGGTGGGCTGAGTGTGATTGGAGTTTCTTCAATCAATTATCGAGAGGTGAGATTGAGGGACGTTACGATACTTGGAGTCAGGTATGTTCCCGTTTCCCTATGCACCCACGGGATGGGTCTCTACTGTCATCACAGGACACGCCACCCTGTTCTGTACACTGCACTGTAAGGCTCCCTTGCCTTCCTCCTTGCACTTATGCCAGACAGGTTGGATGCACTAATACACCATCAACTGTGCACCTTGGCATACTCCCTCTGCACCATTCCCCTGTCGATTTCTAAACCCGGTACGAGATATGGGTTTCAATCATTATTCCTCGAGTGATATTAGTCATGGGGCGAGTGACAGTTCTTTCATTCCATATGAGTGATTGTGAGTTGAGTGTAATATCCCTCGACATCAACTCGATGTGATTCCTTCAATCAGCTACCTCCCTGAGTACTGCCGCGTGGTCCCTGCCATGAAGGACGAGTGCTGTGTAGATGCCTTGGTACCTCATGCAGCCGATAACAACACCGGACGTGCCATCGACAATCAACCTTGATCCTCAACAATATGGGCCAAGTTTTTCTAACCCTACACTTATGTTTCTCTGTGATGTTCATGTTTTAAGTGTGGGGACGTTAGTGGATGGTCTGTTGCGTGGTCCTAGGTCCCTATTGCTCGGTTCACCCTATCCGTTAAGGTTTTAAGTGTGGGGACACATCCCTGCGCGTCTACATTGTATACCCTTCTGCATATGCCTCCACCTGCTCATGCCTCTATGCCATGACTTGCGTTTACTCTGATGGGGTCCCTTCCCACCCAACCGTCCATTTTTCACCCACCCTTGGGGCTGTTCCCTTGCAGTTTTCCTTCATTCCCTGATTTTGCTGTCCTGCCAAGTGAACACACCCTACGTTCAGTGGACTTCCAATATAACCTTATATCCCTGTTCATCCCTGTGAACTGTCCATTTTTCCTTTTTACCTACCCCTGTTCTAGTGCACGGTTTTCGAGTTATTAATTTTTGAAGCTTTTTGTGCCCATTAGCCGGTTTTCCATGTGAACGTGCTTTGTTTTCTTCAGAACCGTGGTCGGACATCATAGCCTTGACAACCACTTTTTCCCTGACATTTTTCCTTTTTACTCTGTGTCGTTCCGATGCACGGTTTGTCCAATATTAATTTTGTGGTTTTTAAAGCCTTTTTCGTGCATCTTTTTGATATTTTTCCATGTGAACCTGCCTTGTTTGCATCGGAATTCCACTTTGATTTGACCATCGCGCCTTCCCCTACCTTTTTCCTTTTTTCCTCAATCCTCTTTCGACTTCTGGATTTTTAATTATTAAATTTTCAATGTGTTTTCGGGTGTCTTTTTGGTGTTTTTCGCATGTGAACCCCTCCTACTTCCGCCAGAACTGCATTTTGACATGACAACCCTATTCCTCCCTTCTTGCGGACATTTTTCCTTTTTACTGCATGACAATCTGGCGAGCGGTTCGTCCAATATTAATTTTCGATTCCATTTTCGGGTATGTTTTTTGGGTTTTTCCCACGTGAACGTGTCTTACCTCAGTCGGACCCTTGTTTTGATGTGATAGGATTGTTGGGCACATTTTTCTGCACATTTTTCCTTTTTCTTGCACCTCGTTCCGATACCCAGATCTTCCGTTATTAATTTTTTATTGCTTTTTTGGACCTGTTTTTACGTTTTTTGCACGTGAACGCCCTGTCTTTCCCTCAGAACTCCCGTTGCATGTTTCCTTGGTCTTCCCCCTGCTGTCTTGCCCACTTTTTGTTTTTACGACATTTCGTTTTGATGACTGGATTGGGAGATATTAATTTTTCTTTATTTTTACGTGTTTTTGAGCGCCTCGTCCCGCACGTGAACGCGCCCGTTTTCAATTTTATGCGCCTCCACGCGCCACGTCGCGTTCGTGTATCCCGTAATGCCATCCCGGTGCCATTTCGATCCCGTCACGGTAAATTTTTTTACCCCGCCCTGCGCACGCACGCTGGATGGGGATACGCCTCTCTTTTATGGGCACCCTACCCCTCGGGCACCCCCCACCCCCTTTCCCCTACCCTTCCCCCAGGCCACCCCTTGGGCACCCCCCATCCCATGGGCCCTCCCACCCTTTCCACCCCCCCCACACCCTTCCCTATCCCCCTCACCCTTCTCTCTCCCCAACCCCTCCCCCCCCAACTACCTCTTTCCTTCTCCCCTCCCTGTGTGCTTCCCCTTCCTCCATCTCCACCTCCTTCATCTTCTCCTTCACCCTCCTCCTCCCCTGCTCCTCTCGTCCCCTTCCCCTCCATCTTCTTTTTCCCTCTCCTCCTCTTCTTCTCCCTCCCTCCTCTCCCGCCCTCCCTGCTCCTCTCCTCCCTGCCTTGCGTCCCACGACTGTGACGTGGCCCTGCATCGCTCCTCGCTGTGTGCCCGCCGTCGGCGCCCTCCTGACGCCTACCTCCTGACATCTGCCATTGCCGCGCGCCCGTGTGGACGCCCTACCTGCCCTGTGCTACCTAACCCCTCCTCGCTGACGTGGCTGCCCTATGGCACCGTTGTGGCCATCGACGCCAGTGCTCGTGGCTTGGTCGCCGCTGTGCGTCTGCAGCGCCGCCGTCCGTGGTCTCCGCCCCGCTGTCCACCGTGACGGTCCTCCTGCACGCCCTGCACCCTGTTGACTTCCCCTCCTCCACGTGCCCTCCACACACTACCCACCCACACCCCTCACATAAGCCCCCCTTCCCACCACACACATACCCCCACCCAAGCCCCACACTCACACACACACTTAATCTCCATCTAAGCCCCCCTTCCCCCCCCCCCCCCCCCCCACAAACACACACCCCCACCCCCCCCACCTAAGCCCCCCTTCCCCCCAAACACCCAAACCTACCAAACCCCCTCCATAAGCCCCTATTCCCCCGCAGAAACCCCACCATTGAAACCCCCTCCATAAGCCCCAGTTCCCCCGCAGAAACCCACCAGCGCGGCAAACCCCTCATATGCCCCCGTCCCACCCAGCCAGACCCAACCACAACCCACAGAACCCACATGCCCCTTTTCTCGTCCTTTGACATGCGCGTGTGGCTGTTCATGAGAGCATGATTGCTCGTGTGCGGGTGCGGGAGATCGTTAGCCGGCAGTTCACACGCAGCTGACACGCAGCCTATTCCTGGGTATATTCCCGGATTTTTAATTCCAAACACTCGAAAACCTTTAAAATACATTAACAATTAAATAATAATAATTAAAATTCACTTAAAATTCACCAAAAAAACACAAAAAAATCTTGAAAAAATCCCAATCTTTTTGCAGTAAATTGCCATATTTTTTTGACTTGAAAATTTTAGAAAAAAACAAATTCAGTCCATTTTACAATTAAAAATTCTTTTTTAAAATACCCAAACAATTGAAAAAAATTCATTAAAAATGGTAAAAATTTCCATTTTAATTGCCAAAAAATTTCCTAAAAATTCCATTCATATTTTTGCTTATTTTTGACATATTTTCTAAGCTGTAAAAATACTTCATGAAACACCTAAATTCATTTTTTTAAATCCTCTTTAATTCAAACCACACACTGAAAAATCTAGAAAAAATCCAGATACCTTTTTGGATTGAGGGGAGCGCATTCATTGCATTCACATACACCCACTACCAGGTATTTTTCCTTTTTTATTTTTATTTTTTTCCCGCCACCCAAAAACTTTACGATTAATTTTTTTTAAAAAATGAACCCTAAACACCACCATGGCATACACGTTCGTGCTAAACACACTATTTTTTATAATAAAAATAAACCCGTCGTTCACTTAGCACGCGCTAAGTGTGCTTAAGATGCACTTTAATATTTTTAATTAAAATGAACCAGCCATCACAAGAGCACGCGCTGGCAAAAAAACGCTCCACATCACCTTAATTTTTAATAAATGAATTTGCATTTAGAGACCCAGTCTGGGTATCGAAGTTTGGGATTCGAATTAATGCACCACTTTCACCTAATAATTGGTAATTAAAATTTTAAGAAGGAACCGTCGTTTTCTTGATAAGGTTTATCACTTAATAAAAATTCACCCATTTCTTAATAATTTATTAAAATGAACCTTTCATTAAATTAATTCCCCCTTGCTGCACTTAAATTTCCCTTTTTAATGAACTCGTTTCGTAGGATGGATACGCGAAGTCTTCGGAGTTGTCTCCATGGTCAAAACCTGATTATCAAAGTTGTGGTCATGATATGTGTGGGTTATTGTTATGTTTTGGTTCAGTTTCTTTGTTATGATTAAGGGTACGGTGTGTAGTTTTTTCTTTATTGCCTGATACGGGGATTTGGGTATTTGCATGTTGCATAGCATGAAGCTTTCGGTCGCATATGTCTAGAGGTCATGTCGAATTTTTTCTAGGCTGTGGTTTGCTTGGGGATAGTTGGTCGAGTCACGTTTTACTGTTTTGGTTGCTATCTTATCCTTGGTTTTTGTCTGTTGCTTTGCGGGCATTCTTTTTTATTTTCTGTGTTTGTGGTGTGTGTGTAACCATCTGAATGGCGCCTTCTTACGCTCCTCCCCCTATCCAGTATGTCCCACTAGTCAGTAGGGATTACTCTTCCCTACTCACTTTTGAGCCTCTCACGAAGGCGGGACTCGCGACTTTCGTGGCTGCCTCCTTTCCCTTGCTTCCAGAGGATCCATCGATGTGTGACGGGTTTCTGGCCTCCTACAGCAAGAAGTCGGGACTGGTCCAGGGTACTTCCATGACTTTGACACCTCGAGGCCTAGGGAAGGCTCTGTCTCTTCCCTCCAAAGGTGAACCCTTTGTTACAACTCGCCAGCTTTTCTCTAACGAAGAGATTTTGAAGTTGTTACAAAAGCAGTCCAGGGAAATTCTGGATGTTAAGAAGGTGATCAGCTCTTAAGGAGTTTCCTTTTCCATGATCACTGATCCTGTGTGGAAGTTGGTCTGTCAGTTTCTTCAAGATAGGTTTATGCCTGCAAAAACGCCATCCCATTACTTGTCCAAAGAGCTCTTTACACCTTCAAGGATGGTGTTAAAAAGAGTAGCTATTGATTGGAGCACTTACCTACTCACTAAGATGGATCAACATTTCGTCAAAGTCACTAGGGGCAATGTTACCAATGTCACCTATGGATCGTACTTGTCTGCCTTCTTGACCTACTCAGGTTTACAGAAGAGTGTGCCTCCACCTCCTCCATCTGATCCAATACCTCCTCCTCCACCTTCAGATGAGTTAGAACCAATTGATATAGAGGATTTGGATTCTCCGCCTCCCCTGGTCATACAGCGCAAATGCTTAAAGCGGTCCGTATGGTGTTTGAAGATTCTGTCATGCCCGATACCATCTTGATGTCATGTATGTATCTACGAGGAGACTTGTTCATTCCAGATGAAGTGGATATGTCTTGGTATGTGGGAGACGTGGTTTTACAAGCTATTTTGTATGTCAACCATTTGGAGTTGCGAATAGATGACATGTTTCAGAGTTACTCCTCCAAAGTGGCTACTTGCCCTGATAATTCCTGGCATACTATGATTGATTCTGTGGTCCTGAATCAAAGACAGAACACAACCCCTACCTATGTCCAAAGCACTAATCAAATGAGAGTGGATCTCTTAGCTTATCTTTCCAAACATAATCCATTTGATTCTACCTATTTTGATGCCTATCAGAGAAGATCTATCTTAGGTCCTTCTGTTCCTACCCTACTGTATTACCAACAAATGGCTCACCTTTATGATATATATATTTCCCTCTATCAAACCAATTCCACAACCATCTTACCCCTTCTTTTCCAACCTCAATCTTTTCCTCAAATTCCCATATTTACATACTGCTCTTTTATCGAGGATAGAGTATTTTCCCCTTCTCCACCATGTCCTTCTCCATCTATTCATGTACCTTCTACCTTTTCTATTTATTAGTTAACACCCTTTCTAAGTGATTCCCTACAATTTTCAGCCACTCCTTCATTAAATTATTCCTCCTTTTATGATTTTGCCTACCCATCTCTTCATCCACTTTTCCTTATTCCACTTCCATCTCCTGCCACTTCTATCTCTCAACCACCTCAGTTGGTTAGTGACTATGACGGGTTTGATCATCAGATTTCCAGAAGAAGGGGATGGAGCTCAAATGATTCTCTTACAGGACCTTAGATAAACTGGCCAATAATTCCAAGAGATTGGACAACTGCCAGTTAAGCATACCAGAACTATATTCATTTTGCTCACCAGTATTCACAGTCTCTGGATCCTTCTGTGAGATTGACTGCTCATTTTGCTTGGTACCTGGCATATATGCATAGGCATTCTCATAATGATTCAAAGCCTATTCCAAAGTTGTGCATGAATGTCAATGTGAGCATTGATTCCCAGCAGCTGGATATATTGTATTTTCATGCCCTGTGTTTGCCTAGCAGATACCTTGTCCTGTTGGAAAGGATGTGCTGCCTTCAGTTTTTTCAGAATCCTCCTAAGACATTTGTAGATGAATCCTTATCTATGGATTGTTTTCGAAATCACCAATCTTTCAAGAGGGATCATCTTCATTGATACTTTTCCAATGTATGGTGGATGATTTTTAATGATAAATCTCTCTTTTTGGAGGAGTCATTCAGATGGTTGTGTTGTGTGTAGTGTTTGTGTTGTGGGTTAATTGATGTAATAAGATCGTGGTGGTTACCTATTCAATTTACTTTCGTGCGAGTTACATTTTGGAGATTTGTGGTGATGGTATTCATGGTTGGATAGTTGAAGATGGTGATGAAGAAGAAGAAGAAACCTCTTATATCCTTTACAACTTTGTTATGATTTTCAGTTTGATAAGAAGTGTTAATGTATAAAGGGTTTTCCTTTCGTTGTATTTTTATATCAGATACAGGTGATAAGTTGGGGTCGTGGTTGGATGGACTGTTTTTGAAGATTTATTGAAGATCAAAGTTGAGATTTTGAATGAACTTGTATTCCCTTTTTCCTTGGTCGCGAGGACGCTTTCTTATTAAGTGTGGGGATATGTTGAGTGTTGAAATGACCTATTTTTTGGCTGATTTTTGTTGTTTTTGAGAGCTGAATGGTTGATTTTATGAGATGATTGATTGGTTTGGAAGTGGTTTGAGAGTGTTTGGATGATATTGATTATTTTTTGGAAGTTCATGATGTTTATTAGTAGAGATGTGAAGTTCTGATGATGTTCTGATAGGTTCTAATTGGTTATGTATACCTTCTGTATAGCTTCTGTTTTGTTCTGATTGTCTTTTGTATGAAGCATGGATTGATGATTGATGAATATTGAGATCTTGTGAAAGCTTATTGAGTGATTTTTGATGGTTTGGAATGGTTTGAGTATGAGTTATGAGGTTTTGATGACTTTCTGTAACCTTCTGTAGATCTTCTGTAGAGCTTCTGTCTCTGTACTGTAACTGTATTGTAGCTCTTCTAGTACTGTACTGTGGTTGTTCTGTAGACCTTTTGTATGCTTCTGTATGTGTTTTGTAGAATGTATGTGTAGCTTGGGAAAGTTTTCTAGTCTTGGAAAGAGGTGAATACAAGTGTAAAAGAGCTAAAAGAAGTGAAAGAAGTAGCTGTTGAAGACTCAAGTAAAGACTGAAGTGAAGTGATAGTAGTGAGCTATGAAAGGACACTGTAGTGGCTCTGGTGACTCTTCATATCAGACGTACCTCTTGGGAGGGGTATCCATGACCTAAAAATGATTATTGTGAGTGATTATGAGAGATTGTAGTGAGGATATGATGTATTATTGATGGAGAGAGAGAGAGAGAGTCAAAGATAGCCAATTCTATTAAAACAGAGTGATTGTATATGAGAGATTGAGAGAGAAGACTATGAAGATATTGAAGATGAATACTATGTGATGTATTTCCATTCAAAGATGGTGTATTCCTTTGCTTTCTTTGTTCTATTGATGGATTTTGTGAAGATATTGAAGAATATGGTTGATTCTATCAAATCCGTGGGAGATCTACATGATGTTGCATGAAGATTTGTTGTGCCTGGTGTTCTTTTCTTCATTGTGATCATATAAAACCTAATAAAAAATCTTGTTGATGTTACAAGATATATTTTCTTGCAAGAGAATTCCCTTTTCCTTGGTGTTGCTCTTGGGGCTCCACCATAGGGCATAGTTCCATTTCGGTCCCTTAAAATGGCATGAGTCGGGGTTCTAGCCTAACGATTTCTAAGCGTCGACTGTAAGAAAAATCTTGTGAGAAGCCTCCCAGTTCTCTAGGACCACCCTGCCATAGTACAGACCCATCGGGGGTCCCGTCTAATTATTCCTATCGCTTTTAAGTGTGACATGTAAAAACAACTTCCTTAATTAAACCATTTTAGAGGAGAGGGTTCGTTCACGTAATCTTATGGCATTGACATGAAAACAAATTCGAACAATTTCTCTAGAAGTACTTAATATTAGAAAATTATCAGAGTTACAAGTCTTGTTCAAAAGGGACAATATTCGCAATCCGTAAGGATGCACTTTAATTCCACCAAGTTTCCGCCCTGCACTAGTAACAAGGGCCCCTCGAAAATCTATTTCAAGTGATGCTGATCATTTGAGAAGGGCCCAGAGAGGCAGGGAATTTACAGCTAGAGCACCCCTGGCATCCAAGCATCCTCCTATGTTCAAACCAATCCACGGAGAGGCCTCTAGTGGGGCGGGTTTGGTCCATGTTCCCATCACAACTATTTAGAACCCCCTTGGCTAAGGTTGGCGGCCAACTGGGGGTAGTTTGGCACGCCCTCCAAAAGTTCAACTTGATTCACTATACTCATTTATGAGTTTGGGGTTACACAAACTCTTTTTTTTTGTTTTTTAATTTAGAAATAGTGTTCCTAAATTTACAAGCACAAACAAAGGTACAGGTGAGTGCTCGAGACATCTGCTAAGGTGGGGTCCCTCTCTTGACCCAAGTGTTGTCCTTCATGCCTTAGTGGTAATTTCCAGTATCCTCCAAAGGATAGGGAATCGCTTCGTTCTGTCCCCCTATGAAGTAACCCCAAATTGTCTTAGTTTCTTTGAAACCCTGAATAAGTTGAGTTGAGTCCTATCCTTGCATGTATAGGGTTCATTTATATTGAACGGCTCTTGAACAAATTTTTGTATTTCATAAGTGCGGTTGATAGGTATCTTCAAGATGAATCCCTAGTAGCGCAACTAAACTGCTCATGATGCCACACAATTTGGAGGCATAACTTTCCTAGACAATACAATGCTACAAAGCAGGCCTTTGCTTTTGGGAATTCATTTCGATGCGCTTATGCCAAACACAAATAGAGACTTGTGTGTGTGTATATATATATATATATATATCTTGGGATGGAGGATGTGAAGCTATCAATCCTAAGGCAAAAATGAACACTCCCTTTGAAAGTTTATAGGAGTCAATTACATGTTTTAGTCTTGCAATGGCCTAGATATACTTAAACGTCATCGTAGCAATTTAGGAATTTTATGTACTTGATTCAAACGGTCACTTCTACCTTTCCAATTTCACAAGTTTTGTAATGCAAAGAAAAAAGTACGATTTTTTCTTAATTGACAAATATGCATAAGTGTTTCAACAACCCATTTTTAAGCATGCTAACATTAGTACATAATCTAAAGTATTACATGCATAATCAATAAGGTCTTGGCTTCTTCTTTTGTGTGCATGAATACACGATTTCCAATATGATAAAATGATCTAAATGGTGGTTAGTTATGATAGACTTTTGCCGAATATTTTTCCATTCCCAATGAAGCTGGCCTATGTCCTTAAGACTCCCCATCAGTGTAGGGTGAATGGAATGCACCTGATTACCAAGTGACGTGGTTCCTTGCCCCATGGCTCCATCATTTGAGGTGAGATTCGTGTTTGGTTGGACCTTACTTTGTTTGGGAAGCATTGTATGATTTGGCTTTTGCTTTGGGGCTACGCACCCAGATTGCGGGAGAGACGGCTCCTCATAGAAGGGACTAGTCTCCAAGGATTTTCTCCAAGAGGGAGGGGGAAAGTGTAATATATATCAAATATTTATTTTTTTCCCTCTCGCGACGACGTGTCGTGCTGGAAGGGGATAGAGGAGTCAGCAAGCTCCTCGCTGGAGCTTGCTCGGCTCCACGGGCATGCATAGGGACACGCTTGAGAGGGAGGATTCCCTCCCCTCCCCTATATAAATGAGGAAGGGCAGTAGGTACTGAGGGGGAGGAGGAAGGACAGAAGATGAACGCTGCTGCCCTAAAATCTGTGGAAGGAGGGAGGGATAAGCCACTCGTCGCCATTCTGCCCAGGGTTGTCGTCTCAGCGCCACCGCCTGCTGCAGATTACCCCCGTCGTCCCCGTCTCCATTTCCTGCCGCCTGGGAAGCACCAACTGCCGCCTTGAAGTGACTGCCCTTCGCTCCACGTGGCCTTGAGGCCTCAGAAGCTTCTTGAGAAGCTTCTAAGGGGGGGCTCATCTAAGCCCCCCTTCCAGTGGAGCCCCTTAAAGCCTTCTACTCCCTTGTGTTGGCCTTCAAATTTTTCCCCTCCCTTTTTTATCCCCTTTTATCCTTTCACCCCCCCGGTCTTAAACCCTTAACCCCTTCCCGTGCGGCCATTAAAACCCCACTACCCTTGGCCTCATAAACCACAAATTTCCCCCCGTGCTTAAATTTATAAGTCCCTTCTTGTGTTTTCTTTGAAACCCCGTGTTGCACCCCCCTCATATTCCTTTTTAACACACCCCCCTAAGCCCCTTTTTAACCCCTGTGTCCCCTTTTCCTTACACACCCTTTTCCCTCTCCCCCGTGCTATAAGCCCTTCACCCTTCACCTTTCCCCTTTCACCCCGGGTTTAAATCCCTAAAGCCTTTACTACTCCGTGTCCTAAAACCTCTCCAAAAAAAAATCCCCCTTGCTATACCTTTTACTCCCAAGCCCAAAGATCTCCCAAGGCCCTTCATATGTTTGCGAAACCACACTCACACACTCACTTTTTACCGTGTATATACCCCTATAGGGCCTTTTTAGGCTTTGTAAACCTTTTCCTCCCGAAGAAGCTAAGACCTTAAAGGTCTTATTACCCCCCTTCTTGTGGTCAATCCTTTAAAGGCTCCTTGCCTCGAAAGAGAGAGGAAGTGTATTGAAGCAACGGTGGAATTCCAAAACGGAGTGTAAAGCTACCTTCACGTTCGAAGGATTATAACTGCGATGCCGCCTAAGAAAGTCCAAGGAGTAGCTGCGGGAGGGTCATCTCCTGGTATCCATGTGGATATCTCATCCCAAAACCAGGTTTTTCCTTCTTGGTTTTATATCCGTTTTAATTCAATCATGCAAGATGAATTGTTAGGGATAAGATATATTTTGTCCTAGTTATTTAAAATGAAGGAATTTAGTTTAATTGAACATGCAAAATGGATAATGTATAAAACATATTTTTCCTTCAAATAGCATTATGCATTGAAACGAATTACTAGCAAGATTATCTACCCACTATAGTAGTATATTTTAGTTAAATCTTGAAGGTATAAAAAAATCCATCTTGCACCATTAACCCCTATTCTTTTTACAACGAATCATCATAAAAGGTGAAATTCATGAAAGGTTTCTTACATTGCTTAAACTCTAGGAAGTTATCATTGCTAACTGCATATCCTAGTAAGAGAAAGATTGTTTATTTGGCATGAGTTTTGTTCGCAAGGAAAAAGGAAGATTAATTGAATTTACCTAACCACAAAGCAATAAAGTTTAGGACTGAAAAATCAATTGTCACATAGATAACAAATCGTGCCGAGGTGATCTCGATATTACCTTCTAAAAGTTAACTGAGTTAATATAAACTTAGAAATACCTATGCTATGAAATATGCATTGGGAATGATTTAAAATCCAAGAAACGTTTATACCTTAAATACTTGCCCACCTTCCCTGATTGTAGGGTCAATAAATCATAACGTAAAAGAACTAGGGTTTGTCCCCGAGGTTCTTAAAGAAATAATAAAAGGAGACCCTAGGTCTGACAAACGTTAGCTTAAAGAAACTAAAACGGATTGCTCCATCGCACATTACGATGCAGGACTTGCGCAGCAAGTATGAAGTCATATGGTCTTGTGATTGATTCACAAGAAGAAATGTTAAATACCCTCAACAAGGATGGGGGATCCTTACGCAAGTTATCTTACAAAAGGATGTATTCTTTGATATCCTTCTAAGTAAGGAAGGTTAAAAACCGGAAACTAAAGTATCCAATGAGCTTTAGGGTTGACCAAGTTGGATTAATAGGGTACGCCCTAACCCACAATATTAAGGATCTTGCCAAGCTGCAAGGTACCCCGGATCGAGTGCTAGATGTATTCAAAAGGAGGGAATCCTTCCTTAGCAGTTTGCCAACAACAAGACGACTAATGGAAATGTTTGTGCTTGCTAGAGATTTTAGAGCACTATTTGATTTATGAATTACAAATTAAATGAATATCTATACTTTAAGTTGAAGGCCTGAAGGGAGAGGCAGCTTCAGTTACCTCCGACTGCTTGCCTGACCCTAACCAAGGGGGTTGTTGACCGCACCGGGAACATGGACTAAACCCGCCGCGCGAGAGGTCTCTCCGTTGCGCACTACTTGGAGCAGGAGGACGCTTGGGTGGTAGGGGGGGCTCTAACCGTAAATCCCTCGCCTTCCGGGTCCTGCACAAGAGGCTAACGCGACTCGAGATTGGATCTCGAGGCCTGCATACTAGTCTATGGGCAGAAACTTGGAATAGTGATCCCTGTGGATTACTGGATAGCCTTCGGGCAGATTATGAACAAGCCTACGGGTGAAACTCCTTGTATTTCAAAGATAAATATGATGATATGTTAATAAAAAACTTGTTTGATATTGTTTTTCTATCTCACGTGATAAGATTACGTGAAGGAACTAGTGCTTAACGTTTTAATTAAAGAAGCTGATTGTTATATGTCCAACTAACGTGTTAGATAATTACCTAACTAAAACAAATTGAGGAAAGTGTAGAGGATGGGCCATGGGTCCGTCCTACGATTGGGTGAGCCCGGTTGGCCGGGAACTTTTCTCAAATCCCGAAGAACAGCGGGATGATCGTCAAAGGAAACGAACAACAGAAGCGTTGACCAAGAGTTATGTCTTAATTGATTTACGCTATTTTAGGGGAACGGAATGGGACTATGCCTTATGGCAGAGAGGTTGAGCTTTGCATCCCTCCCGTTTCCCATTCTCTTTGAACCAAGTGAGGCGTGAATCCGCTTCGGACCTGGTGTTTCTGCGTAAAGTAGTTCGCTTGGGTCCGACGCTAGTTGCTGTTAAGAAATGACCAATCAAGAAAACCCAAATTCCGATCGTTCCTAAGTGGGAACGGCCAGAATACTTCCGCTACGTGGCAGACGCAGAAAGCCCTAGATCGCAAACCTCGAAACATTCCATGGGAGTGCCGGGCGAAGCTTTCTAGATATCCTTTCTGATGGACTGCTAAGACGTGTCCTGGATGATACTAGTGGACACGTTACAGTTGGTATCAGAGCCGACCAACAACATAATTTTTTTTATGAAATCTCAATGAAATGAAGTAAAGAAATTGTTGTTGTCCAAACATTTCCTTACTTTCAATGCTGTCTTGCAGAATTACAAAGCATGGAACATGTTTTTGGTATTTCAAGTCATGTTTATGACTGCAATGCATTCTCCATTTTACAGACAAAGGATTGGGATGATGAACATCCTGGAGCAGATCTATAATCCATCACCTTTGTACATGGAACGAAGATGGACGGGTGCTTCAGGAATCTACTATATAGCCGTCCACCAATTTGCTTACCTACAGACCACAACCTAAAGAGGATCAAGTGTTTGGAAGACCTGAAAGTCGTGAAGCTGTTCGTTTTTGTGGAAGCTCACGTAAATTCGACTTTACATATTCAAGGTCGAAGGGTTGAGATGAACTTATATGTATATGAGGAAGTAACTCGTGTAATCCCCGCCGACATGATTAAAGTGTTGGGCCGCCATGAGAAGTATGGATTCCAACGGAAAGGATATCCTGAACTTCCAATGACTTATCGATTCCTGAAGATCCATGACCCAAAATCTTACTATTACACAGCTGTAGATAATGCAATACAACGTTGTTCTCCCCAAACTAAATGTAACAATTGGCTTATCATAACATGAAACGTTGTATTCAAAAGGTCTATGCCCATATAAATACAAATAAAGACTTCTTTTTATCAATGTCTGGCTGTGCATAAGAGTTGATAAAAAGTTAAGTAGCTACATTATTTACGAGATAGCTGAATTAAAGATGTAATATAAGCTAACGTCGATTATCATATAATAACATTAAGAAAACCTTTATTCAGGCACAACCCCAGGTAGAGGTTCCTAATTCGCCTCCTACATCAAGTACTGATGTGATCCAGGAGAAGAAGTTCCTTCTCAAGCAGATTAAGCCACCTAAGTTTGACGAGAGAGGCAGATTCATCCAGGCTGATGCTGAAATTTGGATTGAATCCATGGAGGATTACTTTGAAGCAGCTGGTACTGCACCCGCCAATCAGGCTATGCTCACCAAATTAAAACTCACCGGCGAAGCCAAACTTTGGTGGAAGCAATGGTGCAGGGATCAAGGGATTGCAAAGGGATCTGTTACCCGGGAGAAGCTGAAGAAAGCCATGCAGGGAAGATATTTACCACCTATATATCGCACGTAGAAAATGAACGAGTTCTACGAGCTAAAACAGCTAGGACTCACTCTTAACGCATACTACTCTAAATTCGTCTCACTTTTAAAATATGCACCACAGATGGACATGACACAGCAGGTGTCCAAATTTTGTGCGGGCTTAAATCCACCAGTAAATACCCATCTTGAATCTATGCGTCCATCAGATCTTCAGGATGCACTCATTCGAGCGGCGCGTATAATTCAGGAGGTGCAAGCTAGACCAAGGGGTAACAAAACTTGGTCTTATAATGACCCAAACAGAGGAGCATTCAGACCTCAAATGAAGAGAGTTCAAGGTCATAATCAAGGACAAAGAAAGAAAGCAAGGATGAATAACGTCAACAACTTTTTTTCTACTCAAAGTAATGGCCGAAACCTTCATTGTTTCCACTGCAATGAACCCGATCACTTCAAGAGGCAATGTCCCAAGCTTGGTGGAGGACATCGCCAAGCGCCTTTCCAAGGAACAGGCTGTGGTCAAGAATCCGCTACCCGAGGAAGAGGAAGAACTGCCTGCATTGCCAATAGGCAAAGAGGTGAAGAAGAAGAAGAATAAGATCCGACCATGGAAGCAGAATTCGAAAGAGCGATAGTCCATGCCGCTTTACACAAGAAAGGGCCGAATTGCCAGTTCTCGGTGATTCAGACACCGTCGGACTATCAAGGTAAAGGTTTCAAAACCTTGATTGATTGTGGCAGTACACATTCCTTTATCTCACCAGTATGTGCAAAAAGATTAGGAATAGCCACAGTAGAAGCACCTACCCTGCTTGTGGAATTGGCAAATGGTCGTGAGGTAACTTGTACCAGGCAAACTGCTAAGGTGGAATTCTTTCTGGGAGGAAAGAAGACTTCGGTTAAATTCAGAGTCATGAATTTAGGTATCCATGAGTGTCTACTCGGAATGGATTAGCTTAAGCCCAAGGACGCCCGCATTCACTGTGGAAAGGGTCAAGTGTCCTTTCGAAACTCTGAAAGGGAATTAGTCACAACCCAAGGTAAGGCAGGAGTGCCAAGAATCCAATTGGCCAAAGTATCTCGGATCATAAAAGGATTCAGAAAAGGATTACCTGTTTACTTGATCAAACTCAACAAGTTAGATCAAAAGCAAGAGTCTCATGAAGGACCTTCTTGGCTAAAGGAATACGCGGACGTATTCCTTGAAGAGTTGACGGAACTTCCGCCTCAAAGAGAAGTGGATCATGAGATTAGGTTAGTACCTGGAGTTGCGCCAATCGCCAAGAGATCTTATAGAATGTCCATACCAGAAGCAATTGAGTTGAAGGAACAACTCAAGCAACTGCTAGATCAGGGCTACATCCGGCCTAGCAATTCTCTGTGGGGAGCTTCAGTACTATTCCAGAAAAAGAAAGATGGGACACTTCGACTATGTATTGATTACCGATGGTTGAATCAATCAACAGTCAAGAACAAGTATCCTATTCCTAGAATAGATTAGCTTCTTGATCGTCTTCAGGGTGCAAAGATCTTCTCCAAGATTGATCTCAGGTCAGGTTACTATCAGATAAGGATCAAGGAAGAAGATATCCCAAAGATAGCCTTCAATACAAGATATGGGCACTTTGAGTTCCTGGTTATGTCATTCGGGCTTACGAATGCATCTGCCACCTTCAATAGGTTAATTCATTATATTTTTAGGCCATATCTTGATGATTTCGTACTTGTCTTCTTTGATGACACTTTAGTCTATTCTAAATAGGAAGAAGATCATGAACCTCAACTTCAGATTTTCCCTGAGACAATGAGGTCACATAAGCTATATGCAAAAATGAGGAAGTGTGCATTCTTCAAGCATCAGATTGAATATCTAGGATTCATAGTTTCATTAGAAGGAATATCAGTGGACCCAGCCAAGGTCAGAGATGTGTTTGAATGGCCAACACCAGTATTTGTCAAAGAAATACACAGTTTTCTTGGATTGACAGGATGGTATAGGGTCTTCATCAAAAACTATGCTTTGATTGCAGTACCTCTAACAGATTTACTGAAGAAGTAGACTTCCATTACATGGTCAACTCCCGAACAAAATAGCTTCGACAGATTGAAGCAACGTTTGGTATCAGCACCTATTCTAAAACTTACTGAGCTCAATAAGGAGTTCGAGGTAGTAACTGATGTTAACATTCTTGCCTTGGGGTGTGTACTTATGCAGGAAGGTCATCCAGTAGCATACTCTTCAAGGAAATTGAAGAGCCATGAAAATAATTATGCTACGCATGATCTGGAATTACTAGTTGTCATCCATGCTCTAAAGCTTTGGAGACACTTCCTGTTGGGTAACAAGTCAACATGAGAGTCTCAAATGGATCTTTACCCAGAACGAGCTCAACATGAGGCAACGTCGGTGGATTGAAGTGTTGGAGGAATATGACTTTGAAATCAAGTACCGACCAGGGAAAGAGAATGTAGTTGCCGATGCACTTAGTCACAAGGCATTCCGAAATTCCCTAATCTTGCAGAATCCATCAACGGCTAGATCTCTAGCTACAAAAGTATCTATGCCAAACAACCCTATACTTGAGTTAACTAGAGAGGAAGCATGCCATGATTTGGCCTACCAAACAATGCTAAAGGAGATCTCTATTAAGGATCAAAATCAAAAGTTGCAAGCTAAGTATCACGAATTTTCCATTGATAATGGACTTGTCTATTACAGAACAAGGCTGTGTATACTAGCAAGCCAATCACTTAAGCAGAAGATAATGTGGGAAACTCATGATTCCCCTTTCGCAGGACATCCTGGCTATGCTAAGACTCTTAATGCAGTTAGGAAGAGCTACCATTGGGAGAGGCTCAAAGGTGACGTTTTCAAATATGTCACTGAGTGTTTGTCTTGCCAACGTATCAAAGCCAAACATGTCATGATGCCAAGGAAACTGCAACCGCTTGAAATCCCCCAAATGAAATGGGAATTCATCAGTATGGATTTTGTTGTAGGCTTACCCCAAGTCCAGGGAGGATACAACTCCATCATGGTTGTGGTTGACATGCTTACCAAGGTTGCACACCTTATTCCAGTAAAGACAAACTATAAAGCCTTCGACGTTGCAAGATTGTTTATCAAGGAGATATTCAAGCTACATGGGTTACCTAGAAGAATCATTAGTGACTGAGATTCTCTCTTCACATCACACTTTTGGAGAGCTATCTTTGAAGCTATTGGGACTCAACTCTGTTTTAGCATCGTCTACCATCCCCTAACGGATAGCCAAATAGAGTGAGTAAATCAAGTCATTGAGGATATGCTTAGGGCATACTGCTGTCGAGAGCCGAAGAGGTGGACTCAATACTTGCCTTTGGTAGAATTTGCATACAATGCTTCTTATCAGCAGACCATTCAGATGACTCCTTTCCAAGCATTGTATGGTCATGACTGTCGAAGTCCCCTAAATTTTCCCGATCCAACCTTAAGGCTTGAAGCTTCAAGACAGATGTTGGAAGACATGGATGATCAAATAAGGTCAATAAGACAGGACATCCAAGTGGCCAAGGATAGACAGAAGGCATTTATGAATTTGAAGCGTCAAGAAAGAGTCTTCAAAGAAGGAGACATGGTCTTCATTCGCATACGCCCTAAAAAGAGTTCTATATCCCTAGGAGATTGCAAGAAGCTAAGTCCAAGGTATTGTGGGCCGTACAAAATCCTCAAATGCCTAGGACCCAATGCTTATAGATTGCAACTCCCTGAGAACCTAAAGGTTCACAATGTATTCCATATCAGCCTATTGAAAAAATATGTACCCAACCCTAACCATGTACTTGATGACCAACAAATTGTAATGCCTAGTCAAGGAGTCCTTGAACTAAGGCCAGATAGGATCTTAGATGTTAGGGAGAGACAGTTAAGATCCAGAACCTTGAGAGAATGCCTTGTCCAGTGGAAAGATTATCCCGAAGAGGATGCCACTTGGGCAGATGAAGGCACTCTCAACCATCAATATCCCCAGTTTATCTGGAGATGAGGACATCTCGATTCCTCTAAGGGGGAGAGAATGTAATATATATCAAATATTTATTTTTGTCCCTCTCGCGGCGGTGCGTCATACTGGAAGGGGGGAAGGGGATAGAGGAGCCAGCAAGCTCCTCGCTGGAGCTTTCTCGGCTCCACGTGCATGCATAGGGACACGCTTGAGAGGGAGGATTCCCTCCCCTCCCCTATATAAATGAGGAAGGGCCGCAGGTACCGAGGGGGAGGAGGAAGGACAGAAGACGAATGCTGCCGCCCTAAAATCTGTGGAAGAAGGGAGGGATAAGCCACTCGTCGCCATTCTGCCCAGGGTTTCCCTCTCAGCGCGGCCACCTGCAGACTACCCCCGTCATCCCCATCTCCATTTCCTATCGCCTGGGAAGCGCCAATCGCCGCCGTGAAGTGACTCCCCTTCCCTCCACGTGGTTTTGAGGCCACATAAGCTTCTCAAAAGCTTCTAAGGGGGGGCTCATCTAAGCCTCCCTTCTCATGAAGGCCCTTAAAGCCTTCTACTCCCTTATGTTGGCCTTGAAATTTTTTCCCTCCTCGTTTTTATCCCCTTTTATCCTTTCACCCCCCCCCCCCCCCGGTCTTAAACCCTTAAACCCTTCTCGTGGGGCCATTAAAACCCCACTACCCTTGGCCTCATAAACCACAAATTTCCCCCTCGTGCTTAAATTTATAAGTCCCTTCTTGTGTTTTCTTTGAAACCCCATGTTGCACCCCCCCTCATATTCCTTTTTAACACACCCCCCTAAGCCCCTTTTTAACTCCCGTGTCCCCTTTTCCTTACACACCATTTTCCCTCTCCCCCGTGCTATAAGCCCTTCACCCTTCACCTTTCTCCTTTCAACCTGGGTTTAAATCCCTAAAGCCTTTACTACTCCGTGTGTCCTAAAACCTCTCCAAAAAAAAATCCCCCTTCCTATGCCTTTTACTCCCAAGCCCAAAGATCTCCCAAGGCCCTTCATATGTTTGCAAAACCACACTCACACACTCACTTTTTACCGTGTATATACCCCTATAGGGCCTTTTTAGGCTTTGTAAATCTTTTCCTCCCGAAGAAGCTAAGACCTTAAAGGTCTTATTACCCCCCTTCTCGTGGTCAATCCTTTAAGCGACGGTGGAATTCCGAAATGGTAGGAAGAGTATTGAAGCAACGGTGGAATTCCGAAACGGAGTGTAAAGCTGCCTTCACGTTCGAAGGATTACAACTACGATGCCGCCTAAGAAAGTCCAAGGAGTAGCTGCGGGAGGGTCATCTCCCGGTATCCATGTGGATATCTCACCCCAAAACTAGGTTTTTTCTTCTTGGTTTTATATCGATTTTAATTCAATCATGCAAGATCAATTGTTAGGGATAAGATATATTTTGTCCTAGTTATTTACGATGAAGGAATTTAGTTTAATTGAACATGCAAAATGGATAATGTATAAAACATAGTTTTCCTTCAAATAGCATTATGCATTGAAACAAATCACGAGCAAGATTATCTACCCACTATAGTAGTATATTTTAGTTAAATCTTGAAGGTATACAAAATTGAATCTTGCACCATTAACCCCTATTCTTTTTACAATGAATCATCATAAAAGGTGAAATTCATGAAAGGTTTCTTACATTGCTTAAACTCTAGGAAGTTATCATTGCTAACTGCATATCCTAGCAAGGGAAAGATTGTTTATTTGGCATGAGTTTTGTTCGCAAGGAAAAAGGAAGATTAATTGAATTTACCTAACCACAAAGCAATAAAGTTTAGGACTGAAAAATCAATTGTCACATAGATAAAAAATCATGCCGAGGTGATCTCGATATTACCTTCTAAAAGTTAATCGAGTTAATATAAACTTAGAAATACCTATGCTACGAAATATGCATTGGGAATGATTTAAAATCCAAGAAACGTTTATACCTTAAATACTTGCCCACCTTCCCTGATTGTAGGGTCAATAAATCGTAACGTAAAAGAACTAGGGTTTGTCCTCGAGGTTCTTAAAGAAATAATAAAAGGAGACCCCAGGGTCTGACAAACGTTAGCTTAAAGAAACTGAAACAGATTGCTTCATCGCATATTACGATGCAGGACTTGCGCGGCAAGTACGAAGTCATATGGACTTGTGATTGATTCACAAGAAGAAATGTTAAATACCCTCAACAAGGATGGGGGATCCTTACGCAAGTTATCTTACAAAAGGATGTATTCTTTGATATCCTTCTAAGTAAGGAAGGTTAAAAACCGGAAACTAAAGTATCCAATGAACTTTAGGGTTGACCAAGTTGGCTTAATAGGGTACACCCTAACCCAGAATATAAAGGATCTTGCCAAGCTGCAAGGTACCCCGGATCAAGTGCTAGATGCATTCAAAAGGAGAGAATCCTTCCTTAGCAGTTTGCCAACAACAAGACGACTAATGGAAATGTTTCTGCTTGCTAGAGATTTTAGAGCACTATTTGATTTATGAATTACAAATTAAATGAATATCTATACTTCAGGTTGAAGGCGTGAAGGAAGAGGCAGCTTCAGTTACCCCCGATTGCCTCCATGACCCTAACCAAGGGGGTTGTTGACCGTGCCAGGAACGTGGACCGAACCCGCCGCGAGAGGTCTCTCCGTTGAGCACTACTTGGAGCAGGAGGACCTTTGGGTGCCAGGGGGCTCTGGCCGTAAATCCCTCGCCTTCGAGGTCCTACACAAGAGGCTAACGCGACTCGAGATTGGATCTCGAGGCCCGCATACTAGTCTACGGGCGGAAACTTGGAGTAGTGATCCCTGTGGATTACTCGATAGCCTTCGAGCAGATTATGGACAAGCCTACGGGTGAAACTCCTTGTATTTCAAAGATAAATATGATGATAAGTTAATAAAGAACTTGTTTGATATTGTTTTTCTATATCACATGATAAGATTACGTGAAGGAACCAATGCTTAACATTTTAATTAAAGAAGCTGATTGTTACATGTCCAACTAACGTGTTAGATAATTACCTAACTAAAAAAAACCGAGGAAAGTGCGGAGGATGGGCCATGGGTCCGTCCTACGGTTGGGTGGTCCCGGTTGGCCGGGAACTTTTCTCAAATCTTGAAGAACAGTGGGATGATCGTCAAAGGACACGAACAACAAAAGCGTTGACCTAGAGTTATGTCTTAACCGATTTACACTGTTTGAGGGGAACAGAATGGGACTATGCCTTATGGGGTAGAGAAGTTGAGCTTTGCACCCCTCTCGTTTCCCATTCTCTTTGAACCAAGTGGGGCGTGAATCTACTTTGGACCTGGCGTTTCTGCATAAAGTAGTTCGCTTGGGTCCGACACTAGTTGCTGTTAGGAAATGACCAATCAGGAAAATCCAAATTTTGGTTGAACCTAAGTGGGAACAGCCAAAATACTTCCGCTACATGGCAGATGTGGAAAGCCCTAGATCGCAAACCCCGTAACATTCCATGGGAGTACCGGGCGGAGGTTTCTAGACATCCTTTCCAATGGACTGCTAAGACATGTCCTGGATGATACTAGTGGACATGTTACAGAAAGGAAAGAGAGATGGCCAACTCCGAGTTCTTCAACGAGGGAAGAAGAAACAATTTCCTTATCTCTCTCTCTTCTCTTACCCTCCTCCTCCTCCTTCTTCTTTTCTTCTTCTCCTCTCTCTCCCCCTTTCCTATTATTCTTATCTTCTTCTCTACTCTCTCTCTCCCTCTTCTTCTTATTCCTCTCTTCTTCTCTCCTCACTTTCTCCCTCTTCTTCTTATTCCTCTCTTCTTCTCTACTCACTCTCTCCCTCTTCTTCTTATTCTTCACTTCTTCTCTATTCTCTCTCTCTCTCTCTTCTTCTTCTTATTCCTCTCTTCTTCTCTACTCGAGCAATAGCAAGTCATGCCCTCCCAGCCTTCGCATCCCCTAGGGGTTTATATAGGTAATTGGGGGGGGGGGGAGGAACTAGTAATGGCAGCCCCCCCTCATGTGGACGTCGCGATAGCCTCCCTCTAGCCTTTCTATGGCACGTGGTGGCCCCCCTCCCTTATCACGATAGCCTCCCCCCTCCCCTTGCCGTCTACCAGTTGGTGGCATGAGGGGGGGGATTTCTCCTATTTAAAAAAAAAAAATCATTATTATTAGGGGGTAATTTCAACGGGATTGTTATAGTAGGTCACCTTTGGCGATACCGAGAGAGTAGGATGAGTTGAGGGATGACTAATGAGGATCTATAGGTTATATTCATACGCATGTCTTCGAATCAAATGGTTTAATTTAGAGATATCATGGTAAGGTCACTACACTCGTAGATATGGATGGCGCATCGGCTATGTGAGAGGTAGCCATTAGTGCTCGGCTTGGAATCTTGGTGACTACTACACAATTTTTTACAAGAATCAAAGCAATGGAGAGCAAAAAAATGGTGGATTTTATGCCCAAGAGAAGAAGGAGAATCTTGACAGTCATAAAAAGTCAAATTTTTAGGGAGAGAAAAGGTTGTTTAAAAAAATGTCCTCCCCTTCCCTTCCCATCACGTGATGATTTTTGAGTTTTGGCTCTTAATTAAGCTTAAGCAATAACTTACAAAGTAACTAGTTCAAAATTTACAAGTTCACACTTGTGCATAAGTGATTTTGGTCTTGGTGGAAGGGACAAACAGTCTGAGAATCACGATCCGATTGGAAAACTAACTTTTTGGCATTAGAATCTATCACCCTAGCCTCTGTCATATGGTTTTTGACTTTATGATCCAATAGTTTCTTCATAATGCTAAACTTTGCAGCCATGAAATGGGGGATCAAACAAACTTTGTATGACAAACAAATACTTGCGTTGGATTCCCAGAGTTGAAATACATCTAGGAAAAATCCAACTCTTTGATTTGCAACTATTTTATTTTGCACTAGAATTGTCTCTTTTACAAGTCTTGGGCTTCTTTTATACTTGAAGTTTGGGTTTAATATCTACTATCATTGGTGACCTCGAGATAATACGACTTAGCCCATCAAACCTAGGAATTGATGTACACAAATATAAACCATAAAGAGCATCAAGCTGCTACAAAAAAAATACACAATGGAGCACAAACACAACTCTCATCCTATCCCCTTACAAAATCAAGGCATGAAGTCCACAAGGGATAGGCCAAGTATAATCTCATAGAGATCTAGAGCTAGTCGCTAACCAATTGCTCCAACATAGAATGGCTAAAAAGAACTATGAAAGGAGTCATCCTAAGTGGTGGTCACACCTATCTACCTAACCTAGGACAAGTGGACCATGAACTCCTATAGCCTTATTTACTGAAAGTCATATATTTTATCATTTTTTCATATTTTTTCCTTATTATTTTATACTTGAGTGTGTAAAAAGGAGGAAGCTAATCATATTGTGATCCAAAGAGAATAGGCCATCTATCTCAAGTCTCTTGTATCGATATCCAAGAACCTACCAGGATCTCACAAGGTGATACCAAATCCTTTTCTTCCTCACTTACTTTTTTCTTCGCTTCAACCATCCTTTTGTTTTCTAGCTAAAGGCCACCCCCAAGAAGATAAGGCATCAGCTCCGCGAGTATAATTCATCCCCAAGAACCTATCAGGCCTTTGCAAGCCAATGATTATCTACTCTTGGAAATTTTATTTCTTCATTTTCTTATATCAGGGGCTAGAACCTCTTTTTACACACCGTTGTACTTATATATTATAAATATATTCATTATTTTTATTTTTTCCTTTATTGGAACTACTTCTCTATCTACCTCACAACTAGTAGAAATTCCAAGAGACAACTACCTAGCAGAGCCTAGCAGAATAAGGTCATTAGGATTACCCTAAAAAATAGCTCTTAGTATGCCTGACAATGTCTTTCCATAAGGTGGCAAACCTCCCCTGAAACACCTAACCTAACACTGGGACCTCATGCCTTGAATGCTAGTCCCCAACAAAAGAAAAAATTTCTAGATACATAGACACATAAAGTATAAACAGAAAGAACTCATGAAGGAAGGACATCACCCTAGACTTGGGCACAAGAAGCCTCTACACAACAAGAGGCTCTCTCCAGGTGTTCCATCAAATTTTTTTAGTATAGCACTACCAACAGCTATATGCTTCTTTCTATGAAGAACTGATGCAGTCCAAAGACCAGTTGCATAAGGCAACCTCAGAGTTAGCCTCTCTTTGCATATCTGTTTAGGCAGATGGAGTAACAAACCCAAATGATTGAGACCCAGAGAGAAGAAATATTTTCTTTGAAAATTCAGTTTAACAGAAGCTCAGTCAGAGGTCACTAGAGTCTCAGAGGAGAAAGAGAGAATGTCCAAAGAAGCTCAAGAGTTTCAGACTCTTTTAGATGCAAAATTGTCAGCCTTACACACTGCGCATAATACAGTGGAATCACAAGCTTCCCAGATTAAGCAGTTGCAAGACCAACTGGCACAATCACGGTCCATTCCTCCAAGCCCCAATGTTCCTATGTTTCCTTCTATCTCTAATCAAGAGTTGGCACTTCTCCAGAGATAGGCCACATTGTGTCCATTGCTTCAAGATAAAGTGGAAAGATTGCAGTCCAAGATGGATTTGTTATGGTCTACATTTGAGTACTTTCAGGAGTATGTTCCTCTAGACCATTCTTTCTTTGTCCACTCTCAGTTGTAGAAGTTGGCCTTCTATATGAAGCTTTCAATGATGGGTCTTCCTCTTCGAGAGGATGGTTGGAGTGGGGCTTGGTCTTTTGATTTGCTGACAAAAGTGGTCCATATGGTTTTTGAAGTTTCTGTGATGATGAATACCATGTTGCTGTCTTACATGTATCTACGAGGTGATCTGTTGATTTCAGATGATGTAGATTTGGCCTGGTATGTGGGGGATGTGGTTTTGCAAGCTATTTTGTATGTCAACTATTTGGAGTTGAGGCTAGATGACATGTTCTAGTGTTATTCCTCAAAAGTGGCTACTTGCCCTGACAATTCATGGCATTCAATGATTGATTCTATGGTCCTGAATCAACATCAGCATACAACTTCTACTTATGTGCAGAGCACTAACCAATTGAGGGTGGATCTCCTAGCTTATCTTTCCAAAAACCATCCATTTGATTCATCCTTTTTTTATGCCTACCAAAGAAGATCTGTCCTAGGTCCCTCTGTTCCTAGCCTATTGTACCACCACCAAATGGCTCATCGCTATGATACTTATCTTTCCCTTTATCAATCCAACTCAACAACTATCTTACCTCTTCTTTTCCAACCTCAGGGTTTTCCTCAAATTCCTATATTTACCTATTGTTCTTTAAAGATCGAGTTTTTTCCCCTTCTCCACCATGCCCTTCGCTATCTATCCATATACCTTCTACTTTTCCTTTTTATCAATTGACACCTTTCTTAATTGATTCACTTAAATTTTCAGCCACTTCTTCTTTATCTTATTCCTCCTTTTATGATTTTTCCTACCCATCTCTTCATCCTCTTTTACTTATTCCACTTCCATCCCCTCTCACTTCTATTTCTCAACCCCCTCAGTCGGTTAGTAAGTACGATGGATTTGATCAGCAGATTTCCAGAAGAAGAGGATGGAGCTCGACTGATTCTCTCATGGGACCACAGAATAGCCATTAATTCTAGGGGATTGGACAACTGCTAGTCAAGCATACCAGAATTATCTCCATTTTGCTCACCAATATTCACAATCTCTAGATCCTTCAGTAAGATTGAGAGCTCATTTTGCTTGGTATCTTGCATACATGCATAGACATTCCCATAACGATCAAAAGGCCATTCCAAAGCTTTGTATGAATGTCAATGTGAACATTGATTCTCAACAATTGGATGTTCTATATTTTCATGCCCTATGTCTACCTAGCAGATACCTTGTTTTGCTAGAAAGGATGTGTTGCCTGCAGTTCTTTCAAAATCTTCCAAAGACATTTGTGGATGAGTCCTTCTCCATGGATCGTTTTTGAAACCACCAAGCATTTAAAAGGGATCACCTTCATTGATGCCTTTGCAATGTATTTTGGATTATTCTTAATGATATATATATCTCTTTTTGGAGGTTTCATTCAGATGGTTGTGTTACTGTTTGAGTGTGTGTTGTAATTAATTGTATGTGATGAGTTCATGTTGATTGAGAATAATTTGTTCGAGAGCTCTTTTCAAACTATTGATGGTGAATGGAAAGCCTATGGTGGAAAGCTGAAGAACTTCTTATATCCTTTACAAATTTATTATGACTTTTTAAATGATTATCAGATGAGTTAATGAATAACGAAGTTTTCCTTTAGTATTTTTTTCTGGAAATACAGGTGATAAGTTGGGGTCGTGGTGGAGTGATTGTTGAAGATCCTACGGAATATCAAAATTGAGCTCTTTAGTGAACTTATATTCTTCTTTTCCTTAGGTTGCGAGGACGCTTCCTTTCTAAGCGTGGGGATATGTTGAGAGTGGAAAAAGACTGCATTTTATATTGATTTTTGTTATTTTTGAAGACTAAATGATTGATTTTTGATGGATTTAAAGTGATGTATGGTTGTTAATGGAAGTGTTTTAGAGTGTTTTGGATAATATTGATTATGTTTTGGAAGTTCATGATGATTCTCAATAGAGATATGAAGCTCTGTGATGTTCAGATAGGTTCTGTTGAGGTTCTGATAAGTTCTGTATACCTTCTGTATAGCTTCTGTTTTGTTCTGATTTTCTTCTGTATGAAGCATGGATTGATGATTGATGAAGATTGGAATCTTTTGGAAGCTTATTGAAAAGTTTTTGATAGTTTGGAATGATTTTAGTATGAGTTATGAGGTTTTGATGACCTTTTGTGACCCTCTATAGACCTTCTATAGAGCCTTTGTCTCTGCTTTGTAACTATTCTATATCTGTTGTGGTACTGTACTGTACTATTCTGTAGATCTTCTGTAAGTGTTCTGTAGAAAGTATGTGTGACTTTGGGAAAGTTTTCTAACTTTTGGAAATGATGAATCTAAGTTCAAAAGAGCTAAAACAAATGGAAGAAGCAGCTGCTAAATACTGAAGAGAAGACTGAAGTGACAGTGACAGTAGTGAGCTATGAAGGGACACTGTAATGGCTCTGGTACCTCTTCATATCAGAGATACCTCTTGGGAGGTGCATCCACAACCTAATAAGGATTATTGAGAGTTATTATGAGAGTATCGTAGTGAGGATATGATGTACATTTGAGAGAGAGAGAGAGAGAGAGAGAGAGAGAGAGAGAGAGAAAGCCAGAGATAGCCAATTCTATCAAAACAGTGTAACTGTATATGAGAGATTGAGAGAGAAAACTATGAAGACATTGAAGATGAATATTACATGATTTATTCCCATTCAAGAATGGTGTATTCTTTTATGTTCTTTGTTATATTGATGGATTCTATGAAGATGTTGAAGATTATGGTTGATTCTATCAAATCCGTGGGAGATATCTACTATGATGCTACGTGAAGAATTGTTGTTCTCTTTGTTTTGATGATCAAAAGAATGAAATACAAGCTTCTTGATATTACAAGATATATTTTCTTGTAGTAGAATACCCTTTTTCTTGGTGTTCCTCTTGGGGCTCCAGTGATAGTTATTATATATGTTATCTTGTTATTAGTTAACATACATACAAGTATAAATGTTAGTTTGCACACATGTTATCTTCTTAACATGTGTGCTTGTTAACCATTAGCATATATGCTAGTGAACATATACATTAGCTAGTGAGTCCCTAGCATACATGCGTGTTATAATTAATATATTCTAATAAGTATGATATTTTATATAATATACACTAATTGTTAATATTTAGCACATATATATAAACTAAAGTCTTTTTTTCTTGTATCTTAAGGGTCCTATGTATGTTTTTTTTTCTTTGCAAATCCTTTGACATGAAACTCTTCCTAAAGAACAAAAAAAGGTTGCATGCGTTTTCATAAAGACTAGTGGAGAGTAGCATCAAACGGTTGTTTATAAATTTTGGGCTTGTAAAGGATACTTTTGATAGTATCTCTACCATCATTATGCATGTTTCCACTACATCTTCACTAGGGCATAAATGTGACATATAGAAGCAAAATGACACCACCACAGAGGAGTTGTGTTAGTCACCAAGAGTAGTACAAGAGGTCGAGGATGGAACAAAATAATATCCTATCTATTACGAGGATACCATTGAGACTCATGGATATTAAGAACTTGATCTTAAGGAGTTAATAGTGGCATAACTATGGTGATTAAACATGGAAAGATGCACAAATTAGAGATAACACACCATTAGACCACCTTCTAGGATAGTTGGTCCCAAAAAAAGATTGTAAGACATGGATGGATTGAGCTTCTCTAGCAAAGAGAGGGAAGAGCAACTACCTAGAAACAATCAGTGCCCTTTATGAGAGTTGTGTAAAGCTCTTTATCACGTGGCTTTGATGGAGCTTAAAATATAAATATGACTTCATTGTAATGAGTACACACGGGGTACATTACACTACCTATTGTTGTGCCGCTACATAGATATAGTGTAAAAAACTCTAGAGTGCATCGTCATTCAGATTTCTTATTGATCTAGAGAGTCAATGCCATATTAGTCATTAGTGTCAATGTCCGTAGTGTGGATGGTTCAAAAATACTAGATTTTTGGACAAGTATCGCCTATTTTTTAAAATTTGGATATTCTTTCTTGTAAATATCCAAAAGCTATAGACAACTTCTAGAATAGGATGACATGTTATTAAAAAAAGTAAGTGGATTGCAGACATTTTTGAGGGATTTCATGCAAAAAGAAGGATTGGCAAAATTGTGTGAGGCATGATTGCACTTTATAGGCAACAACACACCACTTTGAAGTGGGAGAAGAAGAAGAAGTGATTTGGGAGAATTTTGACGAAGTGTCACGGTATTTTACCCCCCTTTTGAAGCCAATTGAAGCATCATATTGGCAGTGTTAGCAGCAAAGAGGAAGCTATTGTTTTATGCACATTTTTGGTCTACAAGAGATTTATCTTCTCAAGATGTAAAAATAAATTGACAGGCTTCATCTGTATGAGTATTCTTCTTCTACATCTTCTATTTATTTAAACCCTTCTCTTCCGTCTACTCCTCTCCTTGAATCTCTCTTCACCCTACCATCTCTTACCCCCATGGTATACTTTTGACCCCAAACACTTTGATAGTGGTGAACTCGATGTGAAAGTCAGTACTAGCAGGTGTGTAAAGATGGAAGACTATGTAGGTTCAAGTGGTGGTGATACTTTACAACAGATGATTGCTTTATTGCAGCAACAATAACATCAGCGGTTGTTATTACAACAGCAAATGTAAACTCGACAAGAAGCAGAAAGAATTGATTCCTTAGCTGTGAATGCATTGCAGGTAGTGGGACAAGAATTGAAGCAATTTAAGGGTCAAAATGTTTTGACCTTCATCCAGTTGTATGACAAAAATATGTTGCTTCATGGTGTACCGCAGTATGCATGGAGTCGATATTTCTCCCATTTGGCTATGCCACATTTGGATATTTCTCCCATTCTTGAAATGGGCATTCAGATGGGCCATTTTAGCCTCTTTTTCTTCGAAATTACAGGATTGGTAACTAAAGAGGCATTTATAGATTGGATTGAAACGGCCAATAAAGGGTTGCTTGCTACAGCTTTGCTCTGTGAATTTGAAAGTTGGTATGTGTAGTTGGATGCCGATGAGCAGCAATCATTGAAGAGTTAGAAAATTGATTTGTTTCTAAAGGCTATAGATCCTATCTTGTAGGAGAAGCTCTTTGATCGTTTAGAATATGCCTCTTCTAAAATGTGGCTAAAATCAAATTGGGTTAATGTAACTGAGGCAATGTATATGTTGGTAAAGAGAGAGCGGATAAAATCAATATGGGATATATGAACTACACCTACCACTTCTTAGAAGGGGACTCAAATTGTAGCCAAGGCGCCTGTGGCTATGGCAAAACAACCCGCTATACCTATTGGTCCAGCTCTTAAGGGTGATGCTATGGATGAATTAATCAAGGGCATGTATGATTTGAGGTTGAATTTGACAAAAATCTATGTAAAGGTCAAAAAGTTGGATGTTAAGGTGGAAGAGAAGGCTTGGGAAATAGCCCAAAGACTGTACAAAGAAGGATATAAGAGGATATGCATTTGATGTGATAGTTTACAGCATGAAAAGTGAGACTGTACAACGTACCATCAAGAAAAAGAGAAAAGGTTAGTCTTTTGGAAAGATGAAAAAATACATGCAACAAAAAATGGTCTTCCAATAGAGCTAAATTTTGGAAATGGTGGCATGTAGAAGAGGTTGAAAGATATGGTTGCAAAAAGGGCAATATTTGTTGCCATAGATGCAGCCACATATGGGTTGAGGATTGAAAGGACTGATGAAGCTCATAAAGAAGGCATAGCAAAGCAAAAATCTCTTATTTCGATGCAAGCATTAGATTGCATGGAAAAGGAAAAAATAGCAAAGTCCGAATTGGTTGATGCAAGTTAGAGTATACAAGGGAGAATAGGATGGAGTGCACCAGTGGATTCATTTTCAGCTGATGCTTATTTACTTGAGGCTCATAATCAAGAAGCTCTTCTGGAAGAAAAGAGAAGAAGAGATGAGGACATTGCTGGTCCTTTCTCTTCAGGCCCATCTGAATGCATAAGACGAAGTAAAATGGAGTAGCAAAAAGAGGCTAAAAAATTCATACCTCAGCATGTTATGGAGGATGCATCTCAAGAGAATAAATGAGAAGGGAAGAAAAGGGGCAAACAGCCCGGTAACAAGTTACAATTGAATCTTGAAACTACCACAAACCTTAAGAAGGTCTTAGAATATCGCATACTTGGCAGTGAGTGAAATTCAAACTTGGCAAAGTTCTTGGAATTGCGAAGTGTGAATTTCATGATGCAATCATTAATATGCTGAAATTAAAAGGATAATTCGATGGTGAAGTTATGCAAGAATTGATACAAGTTGACAAAGACATAGAGAAACAACTTGAGAGGGAATATCATGATGCATGTAATGCTGATTTGGAGTAGATTGATGTTGAAAATGGGTTAAATGGGAGTGTAGACGGCAAGCTTGGCTGAAATTGGAATTATGGGAAGCAGTAAGCATAGAGAGAAGACTATGTATAATGGGGATGTCCATCAACAAGTACATGACAAAGAATGTGCTCATTTTATTCAAAGCAATCATTATTCATGAACGCATTGGGCTCATGCTACAACATGGACGACTATTAAAGTGAGAGAAAGAGAGATGCCTTGCATAGGTCTCTTGGATCATGGTTTGGAAATCAATGCTCTGGCACGTAACTTGTATGAGAATGGAGGTTGACCAATTTATGTAGATCCGAGATGGCGCATGCAAGCAGTAAACAATTCATCAAGGAATCTTTATGTGGCTTGCCAGAATGCACACGTGACTATTGGAGATGTTAGGGATGAATATCATTATTTTGTGCAAGATTCATGTAGTTATCTGGTGAATTTGGGGCATCCCTATATTTTGGAATCAAGGTTGGAAACAAAAGCCTTGAATGTGGTTCTTCATATGCTCGAGTTCTAAGTAAAGACAATACAAAGGGAGTACAATTTCTCACTGTTTGTGTAAATCATTCTTCAATCGGAATAGACTACGTGATAATCCCATGCTACCTAATGCATGAGAGTTTAAGGGTTTTTAGATAGCGCTCCTGTAAGCGGAGGCTATGGGAGTGCCTCTAGGAAGATAATTAGGCCTCCAAGAAATGGGGTACTGTGTGTGTGTCTAGATTGCAAGAATGGACAATATATAGTCTTGGCAGCTTTAAGAATATTTCAGCCATGTGCAAGGCTGAAAAGAAATATGTAGGATGGGTTGAGAAAGAGCTAAAGACATATGGTTTGATGGCTACAAATGAAGGTATTTTAGGGGTGTTTTCATAGGGCTAGTTGATATTGATACAGTGGCTAAAATTTTTGCAACAATTAATGCTAAAAATAGGGCAAAAAAAAGACATTATTTATGTTGACATTTTAGATACGTATGAAGTCATTCAAGAGTTTTCCGAGCATGAATATTATGGGCTACAAAACAAGGCTGGATACAAAGTACAAAATAGTTACAAAGAAGGTTACACCTGTGGCTTTTCCTTTACCACTTGAAAGTGATGGGTTGGCTGAAGAAGTGTCTCAACACCCTAGTTTGCGGGATCCATATGGAGTAAGACATAAATTTATAGTTTAAACTTTAGAAAAGCTGAAAATTTGTGATACAAGCTTTGTTTTGTCTATAGAAAGAACTTGTTTTTTGCAGATGTTAGCAAGGCATGGAAAAGCCTTTGCATTTCAGCCAAATGAAATTGGACGTGTTGATCCAACCATAGCTACACCTATGGTGATCTTTATAATACCTCATGTGCCATGGAATTTAAAGCCTATTCCAATACCTTGGGCATATTTGCCTAAGCTATTGGAGCTTTTGAATGAGAAGATCAGAATACAGATTTTGGAGGCTTCTTTAGCTCCATATTCAAATCAGTGGTTTACTATTCCAAAGAAGAATGGTGCTTTGAGTTTTATATAGGATTTACAACCAATTAATAAAGTTACCATAAGAAATGTTGGATAAGGTGCGATAGTGGATGAATTTGTAGAATCATTTGTAGGTAAGGCAATTTACTTTATGGCATATTTATATTTAGGATATGATAGATTCTAGCTTGCATTATATAGCTAGGATATCACTACCATGAAGACACCTCTTGGATTGGTTAGGATGTGTACGCTTCCACAGGGAGCAACCAATTCAGTGGTGCATATAATGAATGCTATGCATAAAGTTTTGAGGGAGTATATTCATAAGTTGACCTTAGACTTTCTTGATGATGAAAGGATGTTATATCTAAAAGAAGAATAAAGAGTTGAATGAGCATGGATGTAGAAGATTTGTGGCTCATCATATTGTTGATTGTGACATGGTTTTGAGCCATCTTGAAGAAATGCTTTTGACTCTCTCAGGAGAAAAGTCAGTTTTTGTAGTGGAAGAAGTATTAGTTTTTGGGCACATGTGTGGATCATATGGAAGAAAGCCCTCACTCATAAAGATTGATGCCATAAGTAGGATGTGGCAGACATGTTCGAATGTATCCAAGGTAATAATATTTTTGGATGCATGTGTCTTTTACTTGATATGGATTTTGTATTTTGCTCATGTGGCTAAAAGTTTATATCAACTCTTGAGAAAAGGGCAAAAGTTTTGGTGGGGTAAATAGCATATGAAGGTAGTTCAGAAGTTAAAGAGCTTATTGATTTCAGCCCCAACACTAAAGAGAGAAAATCATGAGAATGGGTAGCCTATTATTCTCACCGGGGATACAAGTCTAATTGGCATTGGTTGGGCAGTGGGTCAGGATGATACTAATGGGCATTGGTTGGGAAATGAATCATGATGATACTAATTGGCATTGGTTGGGAAATGGGTCAGGATGATAGTAATGGGCAGTGGGTTAGGATGATACTTTTTGGCATTGGTTGGGTAGTGGGTGAGGATGATACTAATGGGAATAGGTATGCCATTCGGTTTAGAGTAAAGGTCCTCAATGAGTGGCAATGGTGGTATTCTCAAGTCCAAAGAGAGCTTTGCGGTGTAATGATAGCCCTTATGTGTGATAGGGAGTATTTTATGGGAGCTCATGTAGTGGTAGACACTAATTGTCTACCTCTACTGGGCATGATAGTAAATTGCTCAACTCCTGATATCTCCATGTTACGGCGGATTGCATATATAAAGTCACTTAACCATGATTTTTAGCATATTTTAGGTAGAGAAAACCTCATGGCTGACATGCTTTCATGAGCAAGGTTTGAAGATGCAGAGGACGATGCGATAGGTGCTGAAAATGACTTTATGACAACAAGGAATGAGTATGCAACTGTTGTTACTACATGTAGCACAATTGTTGTAACAGGGACTTTAGCAGTAAGAAAAGAGCTTATAGCCATGGAGAAGAGATGGGAAATAGAGTGAAAATATCATCAGTATTATGCTTCAGCATGAGAACACAATTTTTGGAAGAGTTGTATGAGGATGATTGGCTGAAAATAGGCCAATATCTCAACCTCATGACAAAGAAGGTTGAGTGGTCTAAAGCTGAATTCAAAAGGATTAAAAGAAAATCTTACGGGTTTTTCTTAAAAGATGAATATTTGTGGAATCATACAAAGAAAAAGAGAGGAGCTACAGTACGTGTATGAGATAGGGCTTCTCAACAACATGTGATGTAGGAGTTTCATGAAAGTTTATGGGATGGACATAAAGGATTTTGGGGCACATTTACCAAGATCAAAGATAAGTATTGGTGGTAGAATTTGTACAAAGATGTGGACCATTATGTGGAATCATGTAGTAAGTGTTAGATGTATTCCATGGTAAAGCATAGAGATGGGTTGCAACTGACCTATCCATTGCCTATGTATTACAAGTGGGTAGTTGATTTAGTTATTATGCATACAAGTTTCTAGAATATGAGATATCTTGTGCTTGCATGAGAAGACTTGACAAATCAAGTGGAAGGTTGAGCTCTTAGTACAAAGACTACTCAAGAAGTTTGTAGGTTCTTATTGAAAGAAGTCTTTTGCAGGTATGGTTGTGTTGGTAAAGTGGTTGTAGATCGAGGAGAATTGGATGTGGATGAGGCTCATAACTTCTTTTCACGATTGGCTATCAAGTTGGCTTTAACTTCAACCTAAAATCTTGAAGGAAATGGCAAAAGCAAAAGAGGTTATCAGCCTATCATTAAGGCATTAGCAAAGTCATGCAAGGGAAGGATGAAAGAGTGGCCAAGAATGTTACCCTTTGCTTTGTGGGCTGATGGACCACTCATAATGCAGTTATAGGGTATATGCCTATTGAATTAATATGTGGACAATAGCCAATCATGCCTATTGAGGAGACTATTGCTACTTGGAGTGTTCTACCATGGAAAGAGGGTTTGAATAGAGAAGAGTTGTTGGTCCTACGTATTAGATAGTTAGAAAGAAGACCTTAAGAAATTGAGATAGCCATGAAAAAGCTAAAGACTACAAGGATCAAGAACAAGAAGAGGTTTGAGAAGTGACACAGACTTTGACCACAAGCTATACAAGAAGGCGACTGGGTGCCGATTTATGACAACAGCTTGGAAAATTAGTATAGTGTTAGTCGAAACATGGAAAAGCCATGGTTTGGTCCATATGTGGTAAGGTTTGTTTTTGACAATGCTACATATGCATTGAATTAGATGGATGGGATAGCTCTAAGGATTTGAGTGGCTGGAAAACATATCAAGCTCTTTAAGCATAGGGAGTCTTCAACATTGCGTTGAAAGAGTTGGACACTAAGCATGAACATGAGAATATGGAAGAAGAAGAGGTAGAAGATGAAGACATTGACATGGAAGAGGCTACTTCTTATGAAACTGCAATCCATAAGACTTTGGCACATACCGAAGGATGTGCATGTTAAGAGGGGGTGGATGTCATGCTGCTACGTAGACATTGTGTGAAAAACTCTAAAGTATATCATCATTCAACTTATTGATCTAGAGAGTCAATGACATACTAGTCTTTAGTATTAGTGTCCGTAGTGTGGATGGTTCAAAAATACTAGATTTTTGGACAAGTATAGCCTATTTTTGATATTTTGGATATTATTTCTTGTAAATATTCAAAAATTTTAAACAAATTCTAGAATAGGATGATTGTTTTTAATTAAAAAAGCAAGTTTCTTTCAATCATTTTTTAGGGATTTTATGCAAAAAGGAGGATTGGCGAAATCATGCGAGGCATGATGTAGTTTATAGGCAGCAAATAGAACTCCTAATTGGGAGAAGAAGGAGTGATCTAGAAGAATTTTAACTAGGTGTCCTGGTATTTTACCCCCTTTTGGAGCCAAGGGAAGCATCAAATTGGTGGTCTAAGCAGCAAAAAGGAAGCTATTGTTTTATGCACCTTTCTAGTCTACAAGAGATTTATCTTCTTTGGATGCAAAAATAAATTGACAAGCTTCACCTTTATGAGTATTCTTCTACATCTTCTATTTCTTTAAACCCCTTCTCTTCCATCTACTCCTCTCCCTGAATCTCCCTTCACCCTAATATCTCTTACCCTTGTGGTAGACTTCTAACCCCAAATACTCTGACACCGTGTTACAGAGGACAAAGTCTAAAGGACATCATATAAGTCTATTTACATGCAATTAAGGGTAGATATCCAAAATATGAAAGAAGTTAAATTTTTCATAGCTTGGTAGAAATAAGAAAACACAAAAGGGAAATCAAGTATTCATGGAGCAACAAGGATGATAAGCACATTTTGGACAACATTTTTTGGGCTTATCCTAGTTGTCTCCTTCTTTATATTGTGTGCTTCTTTAGACTAGATACTTCTTTATTGAATATTGAAGGGTTTTTTGCCCACTTTAGGGTAATCTCAGTACATAATTTAGAGCTGAGATAGCATGCTCAAAGATGATTTTTGAGGGTTGAGAGTAGGGTATTGAAGGCTGAAATTACAACAAGCACTATGGTTCTATTTCTTACTATAGTTATCTATATTTTGATGCATTGAATCAAGAAATATAATGGATTGTTTTGCATGATTTATGGTTCATGAATGTCATGCATTGTAAGTTTGATGTACATGCCTTTAATAGAAGTATTTTGATGGCTTACTATGGGTATTTTCATATCTATATGGGCTGAATTTGTTCTTGACTATTCACGCATATGTCCAATACTATTTCTAAACTATAGATATATTATTTGTTGTCTAAACTCATATATGTGATTCATTTGCATATGGGGCTGAAGAAAGCGGGCTTATAGTCTCAAAAATTGATCTATATATTTATGGATATGTTGCTTGTGGTTTGGACATGGGTTCCTATGAATTATATAGAACCTATAATTAGGATTTGAGGTAAATTGATTCCATGCTATTGCTATCTATTACCTTCTCTCTTTCTTTTCATATTCTTCCACTGAGATCCACATCTCTATGTTATGAGCTCCTCTTTCTTAAGACTTCATCATGTCCTTTAGCCATACATGCCAAGTGTCTCAACATCTTTGGTGAACCCAATGTGAAAAGCTAAAAAAAGATTTTTACATCATACATGAGTTAAGTGATGCAAAATTTGTATGATGGGTTTATTCATAGTAGATTATGTAGACCTAGGGTATGTATATGCATGAAGATGCTATTAGAAATGTGCTTTAGTTATGGTTTGACTAAAATATTTTGAAGAGTCATATTTCTTTTTGTCTATTTATACACAAACTTATCTCAACTATTTTGTACACTCATATATAAGCACATTGCTTCTATTAGAGAGAGGAAGGTTGTTGCACTCTATTCGTTATTGTATTATTTTACTTCTATTGTATTTTTTGTGTTTAAAAAAGCCTATTAGCATCATCTCTTTGCTTCTATTGCTCCACACTTTCTAATAGCCTGTGACTGGATCCCGCCCCCCATCCCTCACCAACTCATGTTTTGTTCCTCCCCCCCACCTCAAATATATCTCACCTTCAACTCATTCTTACGACATCTAGGAGCACTTGCTTTTCCTTCCCAATATCTCCTCTAACTAGAAGTTAGATTTTGAATTATGGGATCTCATTATTGTCCCTCATCATTTACTTACTATGGATCCCCATTTAGGTGCTTTTGCACATTCAACAATCCCTAGAGACAATCTCAATTCCCATGCTTGTTCCTTACAAGTTACATTTCTTGACTGTAACGTGTCCACTAGAACCATTCAGGACACGTCTTAGCAGTCCATCGGAAAGGATGTCTAGAAAACTCCGCCTGGCACTCCCATGGAATGTTACGGGTTTTGCAATCTAGGTCTTCCCGAGTCTGCCACGTAGCGGAAGTATCCTGGCCGTTCCCACTTAGGATCGACCTGAATTTGGGTTTCCCTGTTTGGTCATTAGCTAGCAACAACTAGCGTCAGACCCGAGCGAACTACTTTACGCAGAAACGCCAGGTTTGAAGCGGATTCATGCTGCACTTGGTTCAAGGAGAATGGGAAACGAGAGGGATGCAAGGCTCGACCTCTCTGCCAAAAGGCATAGTCCCATTCCATTCCCCTAAAACAGCCTGAATCGGGTAATCGGTACTTCCAAGTCATCGTTCTCATTACTTGTTTCGGTGATGTTGATCAACCTTCTGTTCGTCGAAGACTTTGAGAAAAGTTCCCGGCTAACCGGGACCACCCATCCATAGGACAGACCCATGGTCCATCCTCCGCACTTTCCTCGGTTTGTTTTAGTTATGTAATTACCTACCACATTAGTTTGACATATACAAACAGCTTCCTTGATTAGCCTTGTTAAGCACTGGTTCCTTCACGTAATCTTATCACAGGACATAAAGAAAACAATGTCAAACAACTCCTTTATTATCATTATATCCTTTTATCTTTGAAATACAAGGAGTTCCCGCCCGTAGGCGTATTCATAATCCGCCCGAAGGCTATCCAGTAATCCTTCAGTGATTACTAATCCAAGTTTCTGCCCATAGACTAGTATGCGGGCCTCGAGATCCAATCCCGAGTCACGTTAGCCTCTTGTGCAGGGCCCGGAAGGTGAGGGATTTACAGCCAGAGCCCCCCCTGGCACCCAAGCGTCCTCCTGCTCCAAGTAGAACTCAACGGAGAGACCTCTCACGGCGGGTTCGGTCCACGTTCCCGGCGCGGTTCACAACCCCCTTGGTTAGGGTTAGGCAGGCAGTTGGGGGTAACTGAAGCTGCCTCTCAGGCACCAACCTGAAGCTTTAGATATATTTTCATCCTTTAGTTCATTGAGCAAACAATGCAAACAGTCCTTTCTAAACTGTTACAAGCACAATCAATTTCAGTGGTCTTTTAGCTGGCAAACTGTTAAGGAGTGACTCCTTTCCTCCGAATGCAACCCGCATTCGATCCGGAATCAATTGCAACTTGGCAAGATTCCTATCATTCTTGGGTTAGGGTCATACCCTACCCATACTTTAGGTTTGTTGTGGTAGGTTCTAGCGACCATGTCGCTGTAGTTTATTGTCTGGTCATTTGCTTCAAGACAAATACCTAACTTTCCTTTTTCCTTGGCAATTATTTCCCAAGAAAAGTGAGTAACAGGATGATTACTCATCCTCTTGTAAGTTAAATTCATTCAGTAACTTGCCAACCTCATTTCGAGAGATGACAAAACTCTCTTGTGGACAAATCTCAAGTCTACACGATGTCGCAACCTTTTTGCACATGCGTTGCATCATTCCACGGGATCATTCCACCCATTGAATGGCGTCCTCCGGCCACGGAAATTCCTCTAACCGAGTAGCAGGGTTTAGGGTATCCTCCAACCCATTCCTAATTATGTTGTCCCATGGTCCTAGAAATTTGCAACTCCGTCGGAGTTTCATCATTAGAACGAATGATCCTTAGGATAAAACCTTAGATCATTTTATGCATAAGCACCCAATTGACTCAACATTCCGAATGTGTGTAAGATCTTAGGGTTTGCGGTTCTAACTTGGCAAAAAATGTAAAACTAGGTCGAATTCTTGCCGCACCAAACCCTAGTTAGCACTTGGGATACTTATCATATCGACTGAACCATGCCCAAATGAATCCCTTGTGGTTTATGTGATTTAGACAGCAATATACCTGTCTTGCGACAAGGATGAACCTTTCCCAAAGGTAATAAACTAGATCTAATGGAGAACAATAGTTACAACTACACCAATACATATAAACATGCGATTCACTGCTTCAACGCATCACATGGTTCACAATAACCCTATCCTTTCTTGGCAAAGTAAACATGCCTGATAATCTGGACACTAACTCTCCTAGGTCCTACTAGGACTTACATCAAATAATTATGCCTCTTGCAAGTCCATATATCAATTTCGTGCCTTCTATTCCTTTTCGAATAACGTCTTATGGGTGTTAACTTTTCCCCATGAATCATTACAAGGAAGATTTATCCGAAACGGGACATGCCATCAATCTTTCCATGCCTAGCAAAAAGGTGTACCTCAATAATTTCAACCTTGAAATGAGGCAATAGTTGTCCTAGGCTCGTCACTTTTGAATATACAAAAAAGGAAACTTGCTAATAAGGTCCTACAAATGCATAGACACCTTATACTCTTTTCATTCATTCCTTTGATGTACCAATGATCAATTTCCATATCTTAAGCTATTTCTAATAATGTTCAAATAGCCAATTCATGTCCCAATTGCATTTAACTTAACTAGTTGCATTTGACATGCATGAGTGCCTCCTAATCCATGAAGTTATCGTGACTAATTCAATACTTCTGTGTGGAATCCAAATAGATCAAACCTGGACTTGTGAATTCTGGGAAATGTCCACATATGCTCGGGGTGAACCTCCCGCATCGCACCTTGTGATCTTCCTAGAGGCCATCGCGAATTCGATCTCCATTTAGCCTTTGTGGATTTCAACTTTTTGCCTTGGCTTGCAATCTTATGACCTTGGCCCGTCCACCTCCACGACAGCCTTCTGCCGTTTTGTCCCCCTCCTTCTCACAGCCGCCCACCTCCCTTCACGTCTGGTCCCTCCTTCACGTCCGGCCTCCTCCCTTCACCCCTTCCTTCGCGGCGTTCCTCCACCCGACCTCCAGCTCTCTCCCTCCCACAGCTCCTCTCTCACGCTTGCACCTCCTCATGGCGACGGCCTTCTGTCCTTCCATAGCCTCCCCCTCACACCTTCACACGGTCCTCCATCACCGTCGCCTTCACTTCACGGCAGACTTCCCACAGTCCCTCTTGCCTCCTCTCCCCCCCCAAGAGGGGGTTCTTATAGTCCAAGGGGGGGTGAGGGATCCTCCCTACGTGTCAGTTGCATGGCCTCTCCCCCACGTCCTCATGCTCCCCTAGCCCATCCCTTTTCCCCAGCCACACATCGGCTGGGGAGAATAATAAAAAAAATTGCACTAATTCCACCTTTATCCTCTTGACCTCTTCCCAAGAGACTGTTTTCCCGCGGCTATGCCGGTTTAAATCCCTGATCCTATTTTCGTAAGGTGGAGTGTCTCCATTTCCCGCGTATGGCTGCTGACACTGGTGATAATCTTTGCACGAGTTTACGATGAGAGCGGGAAGTTAATATTTACGGTAGGCAGTACGCGGAAATATTACATTGACCTATAGTGGCTTAGTTCTTTTGAATGTTAGACATATCCACACAACTTGCAAAGTCTTGACCTAATTATCATCCATATACTAGGACAACACATTTGCACATCGTATGACAATAGCTCTCTATAGTACACTCCCCAAACACAAAGAACTACATCATAATGATAAAGGAGATTTGGGATGAGTTAGCCAATTTGTCTTTTCCATACTATTTGCATAAGCATCAAGCAAAGCAGCCAACATTGCAGTAGATGGGGTGTTAGTTAAAGAGGTGATATGGTAAACACAAATAATATAAAGCAAATGACAACACAAAGGACACAATCTGTACAATATTGACTTATAATGGGTATATAAGAATGAAGATTAGATGATTAGAGAGGCACAAAAATTTGTGTCCTTAAACCGAGGTAAAAGTGGCCAAAGGAATGGGTGTTGGATTGTGTCATGTTAAAATAAATCCCAAACACAACAACAAATAGTTTGGATATGTCAAATGATGAGAGTGAGTGATTTGGCAACAATGAGGGTAGTATATACCAACTAAAACAAAGATACTAAATGGGTACCTAGGTCACTTATGAATACAAGGAAGATATTACTTGCATTATTTACCTCATAAACTAGATGGTGTTGTCTTGGAGAGCTTGTGTAGGCAATACACATACAATGTCTCTTTCCAACTACCTCCAACCATTCTTATATATGAATTTGGCTTGGATCATAAGCTACTTGCTTTTACATTCTAAGTGGTCCCTTGATCACTTAAATAAAAAATGACTAATGATCCCTTCATTGGACACTAAACTCTTCTCCTTCCTATACTACATCAATATTACTCTTCGAAGGCCTTTTATCTAACTTCCTATTATTCGATATTATTTCTTCTTTTTTCCCTACCAAATAGGTTGCCTTCTAATTTGTAAAGCTCATGAAGAGGTAGAAATACAATTCTCAATATCCTCCCTACTTAGGCCTTAGGTGCATTCAGCCTTGACCAAATCTCCCCCAAAGAAAGATTTGCAAGCCTCCCCCCAAACTCCTTCTCCAATCTTCCTTTAGATTAGGCTGCATTATGGTAGAACTAACTTCTTACATGCTATTACTTCCCCTATGTCATTCAAAACTTGTCCCTTTGAAGATCCATTCATGACCTTCTCATTTCATTCAATTAGAAGTCCTTCCCTAATATCATAGTCCATCCCCCCAAAAAGAAGCCACCTTTTTGGAAGAACATCCCTCCTCAATAGCTCATAGCATATTTATTATTGGATGTTTTAATAGATTTTTGTCCTCTGTTTTAGGCCCTTGGAGACCATACATGAAGTCACCCTTGATTTTGCAAATTACATGCTCTCCCTTTCTTTCTTAGGCCTCTCCATGACCTTCTCCATCCATACCTTCACACAACTCTCTTGTCCTTCCTTCTCCTCCTATGCAGCACCCCTCGCACTCCCTTTCTTTGTCACATCGTTTACTCTTCTAGTGGCATGTTACCTCCGCATGATGTCGAAGCCTACTTCTTCTTGGTGTTCTTCTATCATTATTATATTTCTTGCATATTTTTTATTCATGCTTTCTCCTAAGAGATACATTCATGGGGCTATATTGAACATATTGAATTAGCACAATAGTTGTGCTATGATGTGGAGGATTCGTATACATCATCAAAAGTTCATTACAAGGAAATGGAGGCATAGCGGCGATCATTTCTAATGCAATTAGGTAGTATTACCATAGCAATGGCCATTTTAGACTTGATTAGGTGGTATCACTAAATTTAGTGTCACTATTTGTATCACTACATGCATCATTATTAGTGTTGCTATTTGTAAATAACAATGCATATAGAAACACATATAATGATGGCATTATGAGAAAAAAAAAGTGTTGAAACCTGTGCATGGCATTTTGCAAGTTTGTAAGCAAAGAAAGAGCAAGAGAGAAAAAGAGAGAGGGAGAGATCTCAAAGCAAGGGAGGTTTAGAGAGAGAGAGAGAGAGAGGCCACCACCACCACCACCATCCATCCATAAAGAGGGTGGAGAAAGGTTTAAAGGAGGAGGGAATCCATGAAGGAGAAGAAGAAAGAGTGAAGCACGAAGGGATTCTTCTTTAAGCTTTGAGGTAAGTGCATTCTCTCTTCTTTGTTTCTTTTTCTCTTTTCTTCTCTCCTTTCTTTATATTTTTTTTCAATGAAGAGATGCACAAAGAGAGAGAGAGGCCATTGTCAGCACCACTTCTATCCACAAAAAAGGAGGAGATAAGTACAAAGGAGAAGGAGGGAACTCATAAAGGAGAAGAAGAAGATAGAGAGAAGCACAAAGGGATTCTTCTTCACCCTGGCGGGGGTCTAGGGGCAGCGCCCCCGGCCCGATGGTAAAGGGAATATTCCCTGGAATATTCCTTGGCCGACTAGTGGAGGCTCATATGGTAGGTCGGTCAGCACGTCGACCTAACGACCTTCGTGGGCTATAAAAGCTAAACCTCTTCGCAGCCATCTCTCACTCATCTTTCACCCAGTCAGAGTTGTTATTCCAACTAGCCTTAAGCTCTTCACCTATCTTTTGTCTAGATCGCCATCTAAGCTTCACACAGTGGAAGCGCACGGGTGGACAGAGCCATCTTCGTATCAGTTGTTTGGAGTTAAAGAATTTACTGATTCTCCTCTTATCTGTTGTGTACTCTCTATCTCTTTCTCAGATTCTGTTCGTTGCGCCGTGTAATATTTTACATGGTATCAGAGCCCAGGGGGCTCTAGAGATTGGAGAGTGTGCAAGAGGCAAAGGCTTCAACAGCAAAGAGAAACTATGTCGACTCCGGGAAGCGGTTCTGGCACATCAGGAAGCGGTGCAGGAGGTGGTGCTGCTGTACCGGCTATTCAAACACTGAGGATTCGTCCACCAACCTTCAGCGAAGGCAAGTTAGATGGTACAAACTACACCTTGTGGAAGTTCAAAATTACAACTATCCTTGATTCTTATGAGCTTCTGGAGATTGTGCTCGGGACTGACGCAGAACCACAGCCTACCCCCGACCCATCAAATCCTAGTGTGATGATTCCTCCAAATGCAGATCTTCTACGAGCTTGGAAACGAAGGAATGCAGATGCATTGTGTGCCTTAGTTACAAGCTGTTCTGACAGTGTTTTGACTCTGATTCAGCATACAACCAAAGCGTCAGATGCTTGGAATGTACTAAGGAGTCAGTATGAAACACAAAACCAAACAAGGATTCAAAACTTGGAGAATCAACTAGCAGTGGAGAAGTTTGCTGAAGGAGAGACAGTTGAAGCATTCATCACTCGGATTAAGAATCTGCGCGACCAGATGGCTGGCGCTGGGATACAAAAGACTAGTGAAGAGCTAGCTCGGAGGTGTCTTCGGATTTGTCCACAAAAGTTTGATGGACTAGTAACTGCCCTTAATACTCAGGTGAGACCTCAAGCTTTGACTTTTGAGGAGTTTTGTGCATTATTAATGGAGGAGGAGTTGAGGCTGAAAGCCCGAGAAGGAAGCAACAATGGAGATGCTGCATTCTCTGCCGATGTAAAAGGCAAAGGTGTTTCCTCCACCAAAAATGATGGTGACAAAAAGAAGAAGGGCGGCAAGAAGAAGTTTCAAGGAGAGTGCTTCTACTGTAAGAAGAAAGGACATGCAATTGCAGATTGTCGTGTCAAGAAGGCAGATGAAAAGAATGGTATCCTTAAAGTAAAGGGAAAGAGACAGCCAATACGGCTGAAGCAGAGTTGGAATTATTCATGGCGACCATTGAGGAAGTGTGCTCCTCAGCGCAAGAAGAATCTACCACTGACTCATGGGTGTTGGATAGTGCGGCCTCTCGTCACATGACCAACAAGAAAGGTCTATACAGTTCTATGTAGCCTCTATAAGAATCCATCACTGTGACGGTTGGAAATGATGCTAAATGCCCTGCTACGGGCACATGTACTATTTCTTTTGTTGCTGCAAATGGTGAAGTCAAAAAGCTTTCAAATGTGTTGTATGTTCCCCAAATCAGGAGAAATCTCTTATCAGTTGCTGCCATAACTGATCTTGGTCATGAAGTGAGGTTCAAGAAGACAGGTGCAGAAATTATTGATAGTGCTGGCACAATTGTTGGCAAAGGAGAAAGAAGGAATAACCTGTATAAGCTAAGTGCTCTTACAGCCACCGCTGGAGTGGGCACAAGTAAGCTTTGGCATGAAAGGTTTGGACACATCGGATTTGCAGTATTGAAGGAGATGCAAAAGCTAGGTATGGTTTCTCACCTACCTACAATAACTGAATTGAAGGAACCATGTGAAGCTTGTATGATGGGCAAGCAACAGAGAAAGGCATTTCCACAAGAAAGCAAGAATAGAGCACAGGTCCTCTAGAGTTGGTGCATGCTGACTTGTGTGGTAAGATGCCTACACAGGCCTTGGGGGGATCTTCTTATTTTATGTTGATTGTCGACGACTACAGTAGGAAGATGTGGGTGTACTTCCTTCGTGATAAGGCTCAAGCTTTTGGTAAGTTTAAAGAATGGGTAATACTTGTTGAGAATGAAACAGGGAAAAGTGTGAAGAAATTTAGAACAGATGGTGGTGGTGAGTTCAACTCAAAGGAGTTTGAAGGCTTTTGCAAGAGCAAAGGTATCAAGCGTCAATTGACGATGCCTCACACACCTCAGCAGAACGGTGTTGTGGAACGCAGGAATTGCACCATTGTGGAGATGGCAAGATGCATGCTAAAGGGCAAGGGATTGCCTAACCATTTTTGGGATGAAGCTGTTAATACTGCAGTCTACATTCTAAATCGGAGCTATACAAAGGCTCTCAAGGGAAAAACACCTCATGAGGCTTACACTGGTAAGAAACCATCTGTCTCACATTTCAGAATTTTTGGATGTGAGTGTTATGCACATGTTCTAGATGAGAAGAGAAACAAGTTACAACCAAAAAGCAGAAAATGTATCTTCTTGGGTTATAGTGATGAGCAGAAGGCTTACAAATTATATGACCAAGAGGCAAAGAAGATCATCGTGAGCCGTGATGTGGTGTTCAAGGAGGAGCCGCATACAGTGGAGGAGGAGAAGGCAAGTTCTTCCACTTTATCATCAAGCGAAGAAGTAGTCCACTATGAACCTGTCCCGAGAGCTATCCCTATCCTTAAGGAGGAGGAAGCATCATCTTCAGATGATGAGGAAAAAGTTCACCAACCTGACATCACCCCACCGGAAAAGCCATTGCCGCGCTGGGTGAAGCAACTCTATGACCACAATAATCCTATGCCTGCATCTGTTGAGGAGAAGGAAGACAGACCAAGGAGGTCTCAGAGAATAGAGGAGCAAAGGAGGGCTTCTGCTCACATAGTCAATATGGCCTTGATGGTTGAGATTATGAGAGAAGTAAAGGAGCCAACTGACTTAGAAGAAGCACTTGCAGATCCATCATGGAAGGCTGCTATGCAGGCGGAGTATGACAGCATAATGAAGAATGACACTTGGGAGCTAGTGGATCGACCAGCAAAGCGGAAGGTTATTGGCACCAAGTGGATCTGGAAGGTAAAGTACAAGGCTGATGGTACCTTAGAAAAGTACAAAGCTAGACTGGTTGCCCAAGGATTTTCACAAGTTGAAGGGTTTGATTTTCAAGAGTCATTTGCCCCAACTGCCTGAATGACCACTATTCGCACGGTACTTGAAGTGGCTGCCCACAAGAAGTGGCCAGTGTACCAAATGGATGTTAAGTCAGTGTTCTTAAATGGTGACCTCAAGGAGGAGGTGTACGTGGCTCAGCCACCAGGGTTTGAGGCCCCCCATTCTGAGAACAAAGTGTGTAAACTGAAGAAGGCATTGTATGGGCTGAAACAAGCCCCCAGAGCATGGTACCAGCGGATAGATAGGTTCTTTTTAAACCTAAACTTCAAAAGATGTGCCTTAGATGCTAACTTGTATGTTTACAGGGATGGTAAAAAGTCTGTAGTGATTGTCCTATATGTGGACGACCTTCTTATTACAGGTGACTATGAAGATATGATCAACCAAACTCGAAAGGCTTTGAGTTCTGAGTTTGAAATGATAGACTTGGGCTTGCTGCACTATTGTTTGGGGATTGAAGTCTGGCAAGAGCTAGGAAAGATCTTCATCTCTCAGAAGAAGTATGCATGGGAGATCTTGAAGGCATTTGGCATGACCGAGTGCAAGGAGATAGCTACACCTATGGAGGTGAATGCAAAGTTATCCGTAGAGGATACATCAGCACTAGCAGACATTGGGAGGTATTGGAGGTTGGTCGGCAATCTGATCTACTTGTGTAACACCAGACCAGATATCAGTTTTGTTGTTGGTGTTTTGAGCAGGTTCTCAAACAAACCTCATGAGAGTCATTGGAAGGCTGGGATGCGGGTGCTCAGATACTTGAAGAAAACTCTTGATTATGGTATCACATACAGTTTCGGAACTTCTCTTGTGGGGAACTGTGACTCAGATTGGGCAGGAGACATTGATTTCAGGAAGTTAGTTTTTGGTTATTGTTTCTCTTTGGGTTCAGGAATTTTCTCTTGGATTAGTAAGAAGCAACCAACAGTGGCATTGTCTTCTACCGAAGCAGAGTACAAGGCAGCTTGTTTTGCTGCATGTGAGGCCGTATGGTTGAGAAGGATTCTATGGCATATGGGAGTGCAGGATGAAGAACCAACTGTGCTGAGATGTGACAATCAGAGTTGCATCGCCATTGCCAAAAATCTAGTGTTTCATGCACGCACCAAACATATAGAGATCCAGTATCACTATGTGCGTGATTTGATGGAGGATGGGATAGTGGAATTGGTCTACTGTCCAACAGAGGAGAATGGAGCAGATATCTTCACCAAAGCACTTACGAAGGATCTGCTTCAAGTTCATCTTCAGAGACTCGGCATTGGGCCAAAGAGATAGTTCACCTATGGGTGGACATTGAGGGGGGGTGTTAGATATTATCAATGCCCCACCCTCATTAGGTGCTACCAATGATCCATGGTGCTCAAAGTTGTAAGGCCCCCATTATGAGGAGAAGCCAAATGTGAGCCCGGACATTGGTTGAGTCCTGACTTGTATATCAGATGAGGTCTATGTGACCGGATGGCAAAAAGGTGACTGTTGTGGATCTAATCTTTGGGTTAGACAGAGTGGTTAAGCTGGTAGCAACTCGAGGTGCATTGCATCGAGTTGCGGTGTAAGGGAGTTAAAAGGGGCCCCTGGCTGGGGGGTTTCAGGGGGGCCAGCGGCCCCCCTGGCGGGGGTCTGGGGGCAGCGCCCCCGGTCTGATGGTAAAGGGAATATTCCCTGGAATATTCCCTGGCCGACTAGTGGAGGCTCATATGGTAGGTCGGTCAGCACGCCGACCTAACGACCTTCGCGGGCTATAAAAGCTAAACCTCTTCGCGGCCATCTCTCACTCATCTTTCACCCAGTCAGAGTTGTTATTCCAGCTAGCCTTAAGCTCTTCACCTATCTTCTGTCTAGATCGCCATCTAAGCTTCACACAGTGGAAGCGCACGGGTGGACAGAGCCATCTTTGTATCAGTTGTTTGGAGTTAAAGAATTTACTGATTCTCCTCTTATCTGTTGTGTACTCTCTATCTCTTTCTCAGATTCTGTTCGCTGTGCCATGTAATATTTTACAGGAGAGAGAAAAATATAGAGAGAGAGGGAGATAGAGGAAATGAAAAAAGAAAAAAGGAGAGAGGAAGAATGAGAAATAGAGGGAGATGGAGAGGGAGAAGAAAAAACAAAGAGAAGAAGGGAAAATAGAGAGAGGGAGAAGTAGAGAGATATACAAATAGAGAAGTAGAGAGAGAAGGGAGGGGAGAATTTTTTTAAAAAAAGTAAATAAAGAGAAGGGAAAAATAGAGAGAGGGACAAAGAGAGAAATAGAGATATAGAGGGGGAGAGAAGTAGGGAGAGGCTAGGGAGGGAGATGTAAAAATAAATAGAGATAGAAAGAGGGAGATATAAATAGAGACATAGAGAGAGAAGAGATTGGAAAATAAAGAAAGTAGAGAGAGACAAAGAAAAAATAGGAAGAGAAGAGGGATAGTGATAAACAGAAGGAAGGGAGAGGGGGAAATATAGAGAGGGAGGGAGAGAGAGAGATAAAAGAAAAGGAGGGCATAGAGAGAGAGAAATAGAGAGAGGCCAAGGGGGAGAGATAAAAATAATTATAGAGAGAAAGATATAGAGATAAATAGAGGGAATAGAGGGAGGAAGAGATAAAAGGAAAATTGAAAGAATAGAGAGAGGGATGACAAGGGGGAGAGAGAAATTGAGAGAGGGAGGGGGAGGGGAAGAGAGAAATGAAGAGAGGGAGGGAGAGAGAAATAGAGAGTCTAGGGAGGGAGATATAGGCATAAATACTACAAGATGTAGGCCATTTACTGATGTTCAAAGCGACACAAATATTCATGAACAAATTACGCCATTGTCTCTAAAACCATCGGTATAGGCTTCTCTATAAAATCATCTCAAATAGCATTGCTATTTTCATTACTACTTGCATTACTATTAGTGTAATTTTTATGAACTTAATAGCGATCCTAATAGCGACACAAATAGCAATGAAACTAGCAACACTTTGTGATGCAAATAGCAATGAAAATAGCAATGCTCTACAACACAAATAGTGATGCAAATAGCAATGCATGCATCAAATTAATGACACAAGTAGAGATAATTACAAAGGAAAAAATATTTTGTGGCCTTGCCACCCATAGCACCATGTGCTCCATAATATTATGCAAAGCAATTGCATATTGGATACTCAATTCTTATCAAGAGGTCTCAAAACTACTTAAAACCACAAGATTGATAACTCATAAAATAAGTACAAGAGTGGTGATGACAACTCATGACATTACATGAAGCTATGAAAAGGAAAGCTAAAATAAACATGAAAATCTATCCGTAAATATCACAAAGTGTGAATTTATACAAAGAATAATATGTATATCTAAGAAATTCTATGTGGAAGAGGTTTGTATAGATCACAGGACCAAAAAAAAAAATGATATACACTCCAAAAATCCAAGTGTATGCTACAAATCCTTGCCATCTGAAAGCTTGTCCCAATGCAAAAGAGCATCAAAGGGACTCTACAAAATAAACAACTAGACGTTAGTCCATCATACATAATGCATCATTAAATAAACTAGTGACTATAGATAAGAAGAAGGATTGACTTACTGGGCCGCTTACGCATGTACAATCTATCAATAAGTGGAGTGAGATCATGTCTCTTTACATATCAATCTCAGAACCTGTGGAATTGCAGTTTGTGATGGAGTATTGGAAAGAAAACTGAATAATATTGTAAGAAACAAGATTGTTAGTACAAGTGATATTCCAAATAAGAAAACGAGAAGAACCAAAAGAAAACTTATAAAGTCCTCCAAATAAGTCTTGTGGCCACCACTCCCTAGATGATCCATGACCCCTACCTCCAATTGTGCCCTTACTACTTCATACTACTACTGCTATCAACTTGGAGGATTTGTGGCCTCCTCTCTAAGTCTCCACCAATTCTTTGCATCTAGCCACTTAGTCTTTGAGGCACTATTCTTAATTGTCTTGCATATATCTGTTCGTCTATGTGACATCATGTATACATGCATACACTCCATCATCCACCCAGTAAAAAACCTCTCTACCATCATAGGTACTAGAACTCCTCATGCAAAGATGTAGTGCATGGTCCAAAACATTGTGTCTAAATAATTTTGGTACAACTCTCATGGGAGACATCACCTTCCTCTCCTCATCATTCATGATCAGATAACTTATCATGTCATCTACGAGGTATCTATATCCTATTGGGATATGTCTAAGGTGTGTTCTCTCCCACCTAGTGACCACGCTCTTGGGAATAATCATGAGACCCTTGTACCTCTAGCATATCTCCGGGGATAGTATCTCTTAGAGTAGCATCCATAGGGGTGCCACCTATGGATGGTTGAGCAAAACCCAGAGTCACGAGAGTAGATGTCTCTACAGGTGTGACAAATCTTGGAGGTGACAAGTATCCACCAAAGTGACATGATAGAGACACTACATCGGTGTTTCCACAACACCACATGATCCACCCTCTTTGGAACCATATGAGAGCAAGAAGTAGCAACCCTCTCGGGAACTAATGGTGGAATCACAACATCCACATCTCTGCATCACCCCTCATAACTACTCCCTCTATCTGGGTGAGAAATGATTTTTTACACCAAGAAGTGCTTAAAAATAGCCAAAAAATCCAAATTTTAGGAAAAAAGTAGACTTTATCGAAGGCAACAACTGCAATCAGTATGATTTTAAGCAGTAAAGCCCCAAAAACTGCTTTAAAGACCCACTACATGATGGTTGGGGAATTTTCATAATTTTTTCGACTACTAGATTTGATCCTGGGAGATTTCTGGCAGTGGGGACTTTGAGACGATTGAGCAAAAATTTTCAGACCTTGATTCTGGCATCGGACGTGGAAATGGGGATGCCTAGGAGGCCAAGGGCCAAAGGCCAAGTGTAAATGAGTTTGCAAAAAGGGTGTGACCTTTGGGGGCTTCCTTTGTGGCCCCCCTTAATTTTTTATTTTGTGGGGGGGACGCCCGATTTTTTTGGACATGAAGGAGGATGAAGGAGCCATGAAACTAGGCGAGCATTTGATGAAGAGGAGGGGAGAGGGAAAATGCCACCGCAATGTACCCCTATCAACTGATTAGATGACTGAGATGATTGCTTCCTATGCTCTCCATCACTACCTTTGACTCATGAGATGGCTGCCTGGATATGGAGATAAAAAATTAGTCTTTCTCTCTCTTCCCTCTCTCTCCCCTTAAGGGGCAGTTCATGCCTATGAAGAAGAATGAAGACCGATTGAAGGATGCTTGCCCGACATGAACCGGATTACTCCAAGATCAAGAGGATACTGAGAAGAGATGTTCAACATTGAAGATTTTCTCGTGGTCAATCAACTGGAAACCCAAAAAATTAATTACAAAACCTGTAACACGCAAATAAGTGGTATGCCTCATTTTTACAAGGGAAATTTGCTTCTTGTTGATGTTTAATGGTCTACATGAAATTCGTATGGAACAAAAAAATGTTTGGATCTTTTTTGCACTATTATTTAGGGTTTATAAATAAAAAATTGTAGACCCATAATGATAAATGGTCGTAATAATTAAATTATGATCCAAAAGTGGATTTTTAGTGTAAAAATGAAGGTTTTGTTAGTTTTAGGTGGGAAAAATAAATGCGCATGGGATAAAATTATAAGAAAAAAAAAATTAGCTTTAATGATCAATAATTAATCAAAAATTTTAAAAATATATTTTTTTGCACAAATAAATAGAGAGAAATAGCTAAAAATGGAAAAAAATAGGATTTTCACATTATAAAAATCTGGAAAATTATGATTCGTGGTTGTGCCTGTATAACAAAGTTGTGGCATGAATTTGGGATTCAATTCACGCTTTCACTTTGCTTTTTTTATGCGTTACACTTCATGTTTTTTCCGTTTTATGTGAAAAATACATACAAAATGATACCCTACACCTATGCAACGTAGCATAACCTAAACATTATAGGGAAAGCGTGATATTAAGAGATTAACAGAGCTAAGAGGGTTTGAAATTTTGAAGCATTTTATCATGCCTTCCATTTAAAATTGCGATAACTCAATTTAAGGGGCTAGTAGCACAAGAAATCAGTGCTAGTCTCTATACATCGAAGCATATGTTTAGTGAAAATCATGAAAGGGTTATTTTTCGCACATCAAAAAATATTAATTTGATAAATATTTTATGTGCACTAGGATCATATGCACTATGCATGATGCTTGGCATGGTATTAGTCTTGGATTGCATAGCAATTGTCTTCCTAGGACATGACTTACACGCTAAGTGGAAAGGAGCCTTTGTTGTAGGTTAGTTGTATGCTTTCCTTGGGATTGTTGGGTGAGGATTTATATAATACCTAGATCATAAAAAACAAGAAAAGAGTGGAATTTTTGTATAATGTCTTATATGTTGGAGCGACACATCTTGGGGCCAATCTCCGAGGTGTAGGAGAGTCGCAGTGGAGCCGCAACAATCAGCCTGACAGGAGCTTCCTGATGTTTGTGTAACGAGGCACTATGTGTACATGTTATGGGATCTCCCTCTAAGGAGAAGGGATGGTAAACGTTGGACTACATATCAGCTACAAACACATAATTAAGTCTATCTAGTGTTCATCAGTGTATTAGAGACGCTCTTAGCTTATGAGGCCGTGTGGTGGGGTTGTCTGTTGCGTGCATGAGATCTGGCTCTAGTGCCATAGCCAGTGATGGCCAATTTTAGGTCCCATCAGTGGTGCGTTTATTTTTGGGAGCCGCTAACAAGTGGTGGTTCCCAATCTAGGGTTTCCAGGGACCAAATAGTTTGTTTATGTTCTCTAACAAGAATCATCAAGCTGAAATACAAAAAGCGCTACATGTTGAGAGGGCTAGACAGTGGTTGGAGATTGTAAGGCATTATTCCCCTCAAAGAAGTAGCCCACTATGCATAAGTGGTAGTGGTTCTAATAACTTGAGTGTCATAAGTAGCCCTTTGAGTGCAAGTGGAAGTCTTAGTACCTCCCCACTTCCAGTCAATCAACCTAGTTCAAGTGGGGGTGTAGCTTTACCTAATAAACTCCTGTTGTCAATCTAGTTGTAGCTATGGCACAACCCATCGCAATTTCAACATGTACACCAGATTTAACGGCATTAGGAGCACCTTTGTCCATCTTCCATGGGTTAGGAGAAGAAGATGGAGAACTCCATATTAAGGAGTTTCAAATGCTCATGTTCAATTATCGAATCCAAGACGAAGGACACCTAATGATGTTCTTCAACATGACATTAAAAGGAAGGGCAGCAATATGGTATCACGGTCTAGAGCCCAGAACCATAACTAGCACTAACCAACTCTTCACGGCCTTCCGTAGAGAGTTTGTTCCTAAGAGGGATGGACAGTATTTGTTGTGTGTCTTGAATGTAATACACCAAGAGCCAAATGACAATGTCTAGGCCTACGCCAAGAAGCTAAAGCAAGTTCTTTGCAGACTTAACACTTATATCCCCATTCCACTGGCTACACAGTTACAATATTACCTACATGGATTAGATTTCAATATCCAGGTGGAGCTTAGTAGTGTTTCTTTGGCTAACATTGACACTGCTATTATCCAAGCAGAAGGAGTAGAGTCACACTTACAAGCGGCTGATGCAGCAAGGATAAATTGAAATGGTAATAATTTGGCATTGACCAACAGGAGTCAAGGTGACCCCATGTCAAACGTGAATGGCAGAGGGAGTATCATTCCAAATCTGTCTATGTTACCAGCTTCTCCCAATAGAATGATTATGCCTCTGGCTAGTCAGGTAGCCTCACTAAATAGTGGGGGCCGAACAATGAATCCTAATGTTATCCCAATAGGTCAGCAGCATCAAGTGGTTAGGCCGATGGGACGATAGACAGATGCTTGCGGCTATGAGTCGAGTGCCTCTAATTTCCTTAGTGAAGTTAAGGACATGATGAAGCACTACATTGATATGATTTATGAGCAATACAGAAAAATAGCTGTGGATGTTAATTTTCTTAAAAAGTAGTAGAATTTGATAGGGAGTCAATGCCCTGAAGAGAGTGCCCCCTCAAGATTCAACTATAAGTGGTGTGGTGGCCAACATTTCCCTAGGAATTATTGGAATGTTCAATGCGATATTTGCAGAAAGTTTGGCCACTTAGCTACTACCTGTTGGAGTAAGATCACTTCTCTCCAACAAGGGAGTAAACTGCCAAGTCTAGTTAATCATCGTGCATAAGGGAATAATCTTCAGCAAGATGAGGGACCAAGAAAAATATTTCAGTGAGGAAAGGCTAATTTAGAGGAGTTTCCTCATGGCAATGGAACTGGTCTTATTGAGGCTGTATATGTCAATGACGCTTTAACCTCTAATCTAGGAGCCTTAACAAGAGGTCAAAAGATTAAAGAGGGTGATAAAGAAACTGTAAAACCTCGAAGAAAACCCCAAGCAAGAGGCTAGGGAAAAGCAAGTTCTAAATCCTAATATGGAAGGTGGACCTCTAAGGCCTGTTGATAGTAAAATTGATCCCGAGAAGGATAAAGGATTGCCAAGAAAGAAGTAAAAAGTTAAAAAAGAGGCACTAAAGTCGGTCCAAAGACCAAAGGAGAGAATGGTTTGGCGCAAGAAGAGAACTTTGGCTAACTACCATGACTTACATCTAGCAAGTTCTCTTTGAAAAGTTAAACTAGAAGTAAATCTCTTGCAATTGATTAAACTTTCTCTAGGAGTACACAAGGAATTCAAGAAAATCCTACATATTGGGTATATCATAGAACCTTTGGGCATAGCTAGAGTGGGGAGAAGATTGGTTTGATCATGTTGAAAAGCATTGCCCTAGGGTTCCAGCATACGTGGATGGAATATTAGTAGAGCATGCTATCATGGACATTGGATCCTTTGTCAATATCATGAGTTCAGACTTGATGGAGAGGCTAGGTCTTGAATTCAAAAAGACAGCTCCACCCTTCTTAGGATGGTAGATGACAGTCTAAGACAAATAGAAGGTTGCATCATTAAAGTCCACATTACAGTTGCAAGCGTGGAGTGGTATTTAGACTTTAGGGTAAAAAGGTTTGCAAGATATCCTAGCTATCGATGGATCTTATGAACAGACTGCCAAGTCGATATACCCACTAGTCGAGTGATTCTAGGTAGAGGTGCCCATCATGTAGTAGTGGATGCTTATCATGAGTCTCCTCAGAGTGAGAGAGTTCCTTTACCCTCAAATGTTGAGATGACAAGCTCAACACATGCGGACATTGATGATGGACCGCCTGGTTAGATGGGTCCGCACGTCTACACCTAGCACGTCGGTGGTCATTATGCATCTCACATGGCCACTGACTCATTACTTATTATATTCAGGTCGTTACACCTATTTACAGCTGGCATAGTTACAGCGCCAGTCGACTAGTGTAGTCGGTTATGCATTGTTTGACTTAGTAGGCCACTTTCCTTTTATGTTGTATCTTATCTATACTTTGTGTACATTGTAAAGAGTGTGGAAGAAGAAGAAGAAATCAGCAAGAAAACGTTTTGGCCTCCATCTCTCTTCTTGTCTCTTGAGTGAGCTTCTCCTTGTGCATTCTGTGTGTGTTCGGCGCAACATCTTGAGCAACCCCCTCCACCACGCGATTCTTGACATCAACTAAACTAGAAACAATAGATGATCCATCTGGCAGTGAGATGTCATCGAATGATGGATCTAAAGAAGGATCCACTATAGAGGACATTTATCAAATAACATTGAATGAGCTCATAGATTCTCAAGATCAAATAAGAGATGCAGACGTTATTGAGTTGGACCTTGGTACGCCTAATGATTCGAGGCCAATTAAATTAGGTTCCATGCTCAATTCAAAAGAGAGAGAGAACTATGTGTCCCTGATTTAGGAGCTCCATGACATCTTTGCTTGGAGCTATGACGAACTTAGGGGCATTTCCCCCCGTCTAGCTGTACATACTATTCATGTAAAGGAAGGTACCCGCCCTGTACGTCAGAAAAGTAAGGCGTATGCCTTTTGAACTAAGGGATGACAGGTTGTTTGATGACCTACAGAAGTTGTGGGAAGCGGGTTTGATTTTCCCTGTTCAGCATACTAAATGGCATTTGCAATTTGTGATTAGAAAGAAAAAGAATAATCAAATCCGGATCTATGTAGATTTTAGAGACCTAAATAAGCAAATAGTCAAGGACTACTATCTATTGCCCTTTATTGACCAAATTTTGGATCAATTAGCGGGTAGGGAAGTATATTTATTTATGGATTGCTTTGTGGGGTACAATCAAATGGCAATTGCTGAGCAATACAGGCTTAAAACAACATTTATTACTGTCTTCGGTACCTTTGCGTACCATGTGATGGAATTCGGTTTATGTAATGCATTTGGTGTGCGGCAAAGAATAGCCCAACAAGACCTTTGGTGACATCTCCCCAAAGGAGTTGAAATTATTCATTGATGACCTGGAGTCAACCACCATAAGAGAAAGGCAGTTGATTATTTTGCGGAAGTGTTTTGAATGTTGCAGACAATTTTGCATAGCTCTTAATCCACGAAAGTGTGTCTTTGGAGTCCCTTATGGACTATTGTTAGGCCATGTGGTCAATTCAGTGGGGATTGCGACTAACCTTGCAAAAATCAAGGTCATAGTTGCCATGAGTCCGCCATGTACTCCAAAAGAAGTACATAGCTTTCTCTCATCGGTAGGGTATTATCGGAGGTTTATCAATGCCTTGGCAAAAAGATCGTTGCCACTGACGAACCTATTGTCCTTCGATTGTTAGTTTACATGGAGTGATGCTTGCAAAGTATCTTTTGACGATGTGAAGCAGGAGCTTGCTAAAGCACCTAAAAGGGGCAAAGTGTTCTATATATTTTCAACAGCTCCTATGCATAGTATTAGATGATGCTTATCCCAAATTTGGGAGGAAAAGTGGTATCATTTGATAGCTTTTGCTAGTTGGAAGTTGGACATATTGGAGATTAACTATACCTATATGGAGAAACTATACGTATATTGGAGATTAACTATACCTATATGGAGAAACTATACATATATTGGAGATTAACTATACCTATATGGAGAAACTGTGCCTTGCAATGGTATTTGCGATCAAAAAGTTTAGGCACTACATTCTTTATGAGAAGGTGCATTTTTATATAAAGGTGGAAGGGCTTCAATTGTTGTTGAATAAGTTACAGCCGCCAGATCATTTAGCAAAGTGGTTAATCACTTTGTAGGAGTTTGATTAGGAGATCAAGAGCAAGCCACCGAGGCTACATGGAATTGTAGAATATCTTATGGATTTTAGAGAGCCCAAAGAGGTCCTGGCTGAAGGAAATGACATGGAAACTTTGTTCAAGATTGATACGGCATCTATTCCCTCTTGATATGCTGCTATAACACACTATTTATCTATGGGAGAGACTAGAGCTACTTTATCCAAATTAGAGAAGAGGAAAATTAAACAATAGGCATTGAAATTCTCCTTGATTGTAGGAACACTATATCGCGGCAGGGTGTTGATAATATCTATCGCTGATGTGTCATGCCTGATGAGGTTCCATTTATCTTGGAGGAGTGCCATGACTCCGCTCATGGAGGGCACTTTGTTGGGCGGTTCACGGCACAGAAGGCTTTACAAGATGGATATTGGTGGCCATCCATCTTTTAAGATTCATTTGCGTATGTTAAGAGATGTGGTACATGCCAAGACATGACAGTAGAGAGAATAGGGAGCGACCACTTACGCCTATTATGTCTATTCTTCCGTTTGAGAAGTGGGGTATCCAATTTGTGGGTCCCATTACCACATCGTCTACTACTTAGAAGATATACATTATAGTAGCCAACCACAGATTACTTTACAAAGTGGTCCGAAGCACGGGGGACGAGGCAGAAGAATGAAAAGAGACTGCTAGTTTCCTACTTGAGCTTATCATCTGTTGTTTTGGTCCGCCAAAGGAAATAGTATCGAATCGTGGAACTCACTTTTTGAATAAGGTGATTAAAAGCTTGACTGAAACTTGGAAAATTAAGCATAATAAGATGACTCCCTATAATCCGCAAGCTAATGGACAAGTTGAAAGTACCAATAAGTAGCTTGTGGGTATCCTATCCAAGATAGTCTCTAAAAAGAAATGGGACTGGGATACAAAATTATATGTGGCAGTTTGGGTGTATAACACAACGTTGAAACGAGCCACTGGCCATACCCCATTTAAATTATTTTATGGAAAGGAGTGTATCTTGCCCTTGGAAATTGAGTTGTTGACCATGAGATTTGTAATCAATCATTTTGGTGATGAAGATACCCTATTTGAGCGGTTTACGACTATAGCCCACTTGGATGAGCTCAAGTTGTAGAGTTTGTTGCACCAGGAAGTGGCTAAGCGTCGGATGAAGTGGCTGCATGATCTAAAAGCAAATAAATATACCTTTAATAAAGGGTAGTTAGTTCCATACTACGATGCATGTAGGGAGCTATTTCCAGGGAAGTTGGAACCTAGATGGGATGGCCCTTACAAGATAGTTAGGATAAGTAAAAATAAGTTCACAGATTTATTAGCTGATCTACAGGGAGTGGAATTTAAAAATAATGTAAATCTTAATAATATTAAACCTCATAATTTTTTAGTATGCTAACACGCTACATACATTGTAGGTCCATGCTAGGGTTGATTTGAGACCTGCATGAGATCTTAAACTAGTTGATAGGGCGATTAATCCCTTATTTGGAGCACCCATATCTAGAGCAAAGATATCAGCAGGGGAAGCTTATCTGGTGGAGAAAGGGTACAAAGTGATTGAGCAAGAAGACGGTACCTTTGTGTGGGAGATTACAATTTTTTGCCATCACTGTTTACAAATTTTGACGAGCATCCTTGTTGAGTTTAATTAAGAAGTTAGTCCATCCTCTAAATATGTTGAATCTTGATTATCATAATTATGAATAGGGGGAGTTCTTGATGGCTAGTTGTGTAAACCCATTGTGGACATACACATTATCCTTTGATGGATCATCCAGGGGCCCATAATAAAAAAGGGAGTGTTGGAGTAGTTATCCGAGATCCCCGATGTAGAGTTATAATGAAATTAGCTGTTTATCTTGGGGTAGGATTCACTAACAATATGACAGAGTATAAAGCCTTGATTATGGGACTAAATATATTCCAAGAAAGGTGGTATTAAAAGGTTTTTAGCAAAAGGGGATTCCCATTTGATTGTAAATCAACTAAATGGGACAGACACAGTCTGGAATCCCATCCTTTGGATGTATCATTGAACTACTATAACCCTACTTGATGAATTTGAGAGCGTCTCTCTTCAATTGATTCCATGTTATTGGAGTTAGTTTGTGGATTCATTAGCCAATTTTTCTTATGAGGAGGACCTCTTATTCAACTGTGGTTCTAGTCCCGATGTTGTCATTGATAATGAGACAGGTCATGGTCACTTGTGGGGGGTGCTATCAAATCATGCGTTATATGGCATTTGATGGTTGATATGGGTAATGCGAAGAGTAGCCGAGACCCATCTACCACTACTATCTTGGACCCATAGGTTGGTCAGACGACATCTTATGTGTACGCCTCTTGCTATATATGTAGGAGGGATGGGTCACAACTTGATGCATTTACTCTAGGGCAGAAAGTCCTAATTTTTTCCTTGGAATAGTGATGGGACCTAAAACGGGCCGGCACTCGCTCATGCACTAGTCAGACCTCTATCATGCGCTCAACAACCCCACGGCCTCGCGGCCAGGAGCGTGGATGACACATACATCATCTTCCTAAACATCTTGCGTTTGTATCACGTCTCGTAGTCCAACTCTAACCCAACTAACACTCCTTAGAGGGGGTCCCAGCACATTGCCAAATAGCATGAAGTACAAACATAGGAGGTCCTCCCACGGCTGACGGCCGCTACCTCACTGCCACTCTCCTACACCTTGGGGATTGGGCCCTCGATGCGTTACTAAACATATATAATACAATATCACACATATTTTCACTCAAGGTACCAATTGATCGTATCCAGGAATGTACTATTTTCCTCACTTTCTTTCCCCTTTAGACCCAACGCCTAGCCTCCAGCTTCGACAACCTTACTCACTCAACGTTGGTCATATTCCTCTAGAAAGCAATTGCCATGCATCCAAGAGATATTGTCTGATACCTTTTATCATTTCATGCTTTATGCAAATTGTGAATGTCCATGTGCTCAAACAATTAAGAAAATCAACATTGGTGCACATGTGGAAAACATTTCTTTCAATGATTTTGACTATTGCTCGTATGCGGCGTTGCATGAACCTAGCACCGAGAAACCCTTGTGCTACTAGGTCCTTAATTTAAATTATCGACCAACCTAAATGGTACGCATAAAAAACCAGCAATCTTTTCATCATTCCATTTAGCATTTAAACACCTTTCATATACTCTACCCCCTCACCCGTTTAGGTTGTGCATGGTGCATAGGTTTAGGGTTCATTTTCCACATTTTTATTGCATAAAAAGCTATAAAAACTCACTAGAACATAAGGGTAGGGCTGAACTGAGGCTAAACCTCATACTTCAAACCCCCCATACATCCACAAACATGCTTCTTATTTTTCCTTAATTTTCGGCACTCAAAATCTATTTTTCCCTTATTTTTCTTGTATTTTTTCCGCAATATTAAATGACTGAAAACTCAAAATGAGTTGTGGGCTGTGTCCCTTAGGTTCATTTGCAGCAAAAACACAAATTTAGTTGGTGTGTCTTATTATGTTTACCATTTATATCTCAAAAACACCCAATTTTCCATATTTCACGTATTTTATAGGTTTTACACTATTAATTTCAATCACAACACTTATGATTTTCTGATTTTCTTGAGCATAAACAATTGGAAGACATTGCAAACAACATTATAATGCATAATCATCCCATGGGAACAAATATTCATGAAGCAAATTGCATAAAACATCAATTTCCTTTGTAAAAATGAGATTACCGTTCTTTGCGGGTTGTGGGTTTTTATTTGCCATGTCTCGAGACTGATTTCCAGCCACCATTAATGCTCATGACAGTCCACAATCAGCAATCTTCCTTCCTCTTGAACCACGGAGCAATCCGGTCTTCATTGGACAAGCATCTGCCATCCATTCTTCTTCTTCTTCTTCACCACATGAATCTGCCCTTAGGGAAGAGAGAGGGAGGAGAGAGAAAGACTGAAATCAGAGATCTTCATAGAGACCGCCATTGGAGGAGTGAAGCACGGCGATAAAGTCAGCATCCAGGGGGGATTGAAGCCCCATGATCAATTGGGGGGTTGTTTGCAGCAAGCATATTGCCTCCATCAACATAGGAGCGCAAATTTCGGCGCATCCTAACGCCTTCTTCTCCCACGTTTTTTGCTTCTTCATGCATGAAAATTTTCATGCTACATTTAAATCTTGGGCTCCCAAGGGTCACTTGCCCATTTTGGCCAAATTTTGTCCACCTCTTTGCATCTTGACCGGTTTCTTGGCGATTTCCCCGTCCGGACTCCGAATTGAGCTCTGAAAAATATTGGGCATCTGGCTTGGCATCCCACATTGGCCAGTAACTCTTGTCAACCCGCACGACAGTCTGAAAAATTAGGAAAAATCAACAAGTGTCTCTCGGGCACCTTTAAAGCACTTTGGCGCTTAAAATCGTCCTAGATCGAGCCGCCGCCTTCGACATTGAATATTTTTCCCTTGATATTCATAATTTTTAGCTATTTTTAAGCACTTCTCGGCACCAAAGTTCCGCTCTCATTGGCGACCAGGGGATAGGGCGACTCAGCCCGTCGAGTCCCACACCAGGTCTGCACAAAAACAACCAAAGGAAGCATCAAGATGATACAAAAGATATACATACTAAACATAGTACAATGCTCTCCCTACCCCTTGACAGAACCAAGGCATGACATCCACAAGGAGTAGGCCTAGCATAATCTGATAAAAGGCCGAAGCTAGTGACTAACCAACTGCTCCAACACGGCCAAACTACAAAGACCCATTAAAGAGGTTGCCCTAAGTGGTGGTCTGAACTGCCTACCAAACTAAGGACAACACAACTAGGAGCTCCTACTAGGCGAGGACTCCTATAGCCTGATCAAGAAGTATTTTCTTTTACCACATTCCTTCTTTTATGGTTTTATTTTATTGACATACTCGGGTATGTAAAAAGGAGGGAGCTGAGCGTAGTGACCCAAGGAGAATAGGGCATCGGCCTCAAGTCCTGCCTCGGTACCCAAGAACCTACCAAGCCCTCGCAAGGCGACACTTAATCCTTTTCTGACGCTCACTTTTATTTTCACTCCAACCTTCCTTAGTTTCTTCTTTTCCAGCAAGATGCCACCCCTAGGAAGACAAGCCATCGGCCCCGGGTCTGACTCGTCCCCAGGAACCTACCAGGCCTTTGCAAGGCAATGATCAACTGCTTATAAATTCTTCTTTCTTTTCTTCTCTATTTTTAGAGGGGTTAGAACCCCTTTTTACACACCTTAGTATCTATATTTATTATCTTGTCAGATATTCAAGGTTTTTCCCATTTATCATCTTTATTTTCCTTCTAGCAGGCTTCTCTAACGGCCTCACAACTAACAAGAACTCCTAGAACGGCTGCCTAGTAGGCTAGCAGAACAGGGTCACTAGGACTCCCTACTAAAACAGGTCTTTCAATGCTCGACAATGTCTTTACAGGAGGCAACAACTACTCAGACCTCCCTCAAGCATACTGAACCTAAACCTGGGACTTCATGCCTTGGATGTCGGTCCCCAATAAGAAACGAAAAACCCCCCTTAACAAGTACACGAACACATAATAGCATAAAAGCCACAGTACTCATAAAGGAAAGGTATTACCTGGATAGGGCCACAAGAAGCTTCCACACAACAAAAGGCTCCTTCCAAGCTATTCTTCCGAACCTATCTAGCACAGAACTCAAACAATAAACCATTAACCGCACCTGCACTAAACAGACAACTAGCCCTGCTGGCCTAATGAAATAAACCACTTCACTACAAAACTTAATCGGCCCTCTTGGCCTAATGAAATAAACCATTCAAAACCTCGCAAAACAGGCCCTCTTGGCCTAACAAGATCAAACAAAGTAGCACCTACACATCCTTCCCTGGAAGAATCCAGATATACAATAATAAGCTCCTTTCCAAGGAGGAAAAACATGCTCGTAGCCCTAAACTAAATGCATGAGGTTATGACCCATCCCTCCTGCATAGATAGCAAGAGGCGTACGCATAATATGTTGTCTAATCAACCTATGGGTCCCAGATAATAATGGTAAACTGGTCTCGGCTACTCTCTGCATCACCCATATCAACCATCGTCTGCCATATATTGCATGTTCTGATAATATACCCCACAAGCGACCGGGTCCTATTTCATCATTGATAACAATATCCAAACTAGGACCACAATTAAAGAAGAGGTCTTCTTCATAAGCAAGATTTGCCAATGAATCTGCAAACTGATTCCAGTAACATGGGATCAGCTGAAAGGACACTCTCTCAAACTCCTCTAGGTAGGGTCGTCGCAATCCGATGATACATACAAAGAATGGGATTCTGCACTGTGTGTATGTCCCAGCTAGCTGATTCAGGATCAACTGGGAATCCCCTTTTACTAACAATCGACGAATCCCCTTGTTTGGCAATATGCAGTCTCATAATCAAGGCTTTATACTCCTCCATGTTGTTAGTGAATCCTACCCCGAGATAAGCAGCTAACTTCATCGTAACTCTACGTCAGGGATCTCGGATTACTACTCCAACACTCCCTTTTTTATTAAGGCCCCTGGACGCTCCGTCAAAGTATAATGTATATGTCCACAATGGGTTTACACAGTCGGCCATTATGAACTCCTCTATTCGTAATTATGGTAATCAAAGTTTAGCATGTTGAGAGGATGAACTGACGGCTCCATCCCACCTTCTTCATTGAACTCAATAGGGATACTTGTCAATAGCCATAAGCAGTGATGGCAGAAGACTTTAATCTCCCACACAAAGGTTCCGTCTTCTTGCTCAATCACTTTATATCCTTTGCTCCACCAAATGAGTTTCCCCTGATGGTATCTTTGCTCCAGATATGGGTGCTCCAAATAAGGGATTAACCGACCCATCAACCAGCTTTAAGCTCTTCCACAGGTCTCAGATCATTCCTAGCATGGACCTACAATACATTTTCTTTGTATTAGCATACTTAGAAGTAATAAGGTTTAATCTTATTAAGATTAACCTTATTCTTAAACTCTACTCACTGTAGATCAGCTAATAGGGCCATAGACCTATTCTTTCCTAACCTGAAAATCTTGTAGGGCCCATCCCATTCAGGTTCCAATTTCCCTGGGAATAGCTCCCTACGCGCATCATAATATAAAACCAGTTGTCCTTTCTTAAAGGTATACTTCTTCGCTTTCAGGTCATGCAACTGTTTCATGCGACGTTTAGCCACCTCTTGGTGTAACAGACTTTGCAACTTAAGTTCATCTAGGTGCGCTAAAGTCATAAATCGCTCTAATAGGGCATCCTCATTACCCAAAGAATGGTTTATTGCGAATCTAATGGTCGGCAACTCAATTTCTAAGGGTAAAATGCACTCTTCACCATAAACTAGTTTGAACGGCGTGTGGCCAGTGGCTCGCTTGAACGTGGTATTATATGCCCATACTACCACATACAGCTTCTTATCCCAGTCGCGTTTCTTTTCAAATATGACTTTCGATAGGATACCCACAAGCTGCTTGTTGGTACTTTCAACCTGCCCATTTGCCTGCGGATTATAAGGAGTTGTTTTATTGTGCTTGCCAAGCCTCAGTCAAGCTTTTGATCACCTTATTTAGGAAATGGGTTCCACGGTCCGACAATAATTCTTTAGGTGGACCAAAACGGCATATTATCTGCTCTAAAAGGAAACTAGCAGTTTCTTTAGCATCATCTTTCCTTGTTACACGTGCTTCTGACCACTTTGTGAAGTAGTCAGTTGCTATAATAATATACCTCTTTTGTGCAGTCGACGACGGAGTAATAGGACCCAGAAAGTCTATTCCCCACTTCTCAAATGGAAGTATTGCCATAATAGGGGTGAGTGGTCTTTTCCTATTCTCTTAACTATCATGTCGTTGACAAATATTGCATCTTTTAACACACGCAAACGCATCCTAGAAGATGGCAGGCCACCAGTAACCTGCTCTTAAAGCCTTTTGTGCTGTAAGCCGCCCAGCAAAATGACCTCTGCAAGCGGAATCATGGCACTCTTCCAAAATGAATGGCACCTCGTTAGGCATCACACATCGGCGATAGATGTCATCAACCCCTTGCTGATATAATGTACCTACATTCAAAGCAAACTTTAACGCCTACTGCTTAATTTTCCTTCTCTCAGCTTTAGATAGTTCAGATCCAGCCTCTCCTGTCGATAAATAATGCGTTATTGCAGCATACCAAGAGGGAATAGACGTCGTATCTATCTTAAATAACGACTCCATGTCACTACCTTCAGCCAAACAGATTCTTTCGGCTCCCCAAAGTCCATAAGACATTCCACGATTCCTTGCAACCTTGGTGGCTTACTCCTGATTTCATAATCAAACTCCTTCAAAGTGATTAACCACTTCGCTAGACGATCAGGTGGCTATAGCTTATTCATCAATAATCAAAGCCCCTCCGCCTTCGTATAAAGCACAACTTTCTCATAGAGGATATAATGCCTGAATTTCTTAGTCCCAAAGACCATCGCAAGACACAACTTCTCCATGTAGGTATAATTAATCTCTGAGATGCCCAACTTTTGACTAGCAAAGGCTATCAGATGATACCACTTTTCCTCCCAAATTTGGGCTAAACAGCACAGCTGATTGATTGCATGGTGGCTGCTGAAAATATATAGACACCTCACCTCTTTTAGGTACTTTTAAAACGGGAGCTTTTACTAGCTCCTGCTTCACATCCTCAAAAGCTACCTTACAAGGGTCACCCCATACAAACAAACAGCTAAAGGACAATAGATTTGTAAGCGACAACGTTCTTTCTGCCAAGGCGTTTATGAATCTACGGTAATAACCAACCGAAGACAGAAAGCTATGAACTTCTTTCGGGGTGCGTGGTGGACCCATGGCAACTATGACTTTGACCTTCTCGGGATCTATTGCAATCCCTATCGAGCTGACCACATGGCCCAGCAAGAGCCCATAAGGTACACCAAAAACACACTTCCATGGGTTTAGAGCGATACACAATTGTCTGCAGCGCTCAAAGCATTTTCTTAAAATGATCAACTGCCTTTCTCTCACGGTGGTTGCCCCTAAGTCATCAATAAATACCTTCAACTCTTCAGGGGATATGTCACCGAATGTCTTATCTGCTGTTCATTGCCACGAACCAGGCGCATTGCATAAACCAAAGGCCATCACATGGTACGCAAAAGTACCAAAGACAGTAATAAAAGTTGTTTTCAACTTGTCCCCTTCTGCATTTGCCATCTGGTTATATCCTGCAAAGCAATCCATAAACGAATATATCTCCCTACCCGCTAATTGATCCAAAATCTGGTCAATAAATGGCAACAGGTAGTAATCCTTAATTGTTTGCTTATTCAGCTCCCTAAAATCTACACATAATCGGATTTAATTATTTTTCTTATTTCTGATAACAACTGGTGAGCACCATTCCGTGTGTTGCACAGGAAAGATCAAACCCACTTTTCGAAGCTTCTGTAACTCTTCAAACAGCCCGTCCCTCAATTTGAAAGGCATACACCTTAATTTTTGACGCACAGGACGACTGTCCTCTTTTACAGGAATAGTATGAACAGCCAGGCTGGGAGGAATGCCTCTCAGCTCATCATAACTCCAGGCAAAGATATTGCGGAATTCTTGAATTAGGGACACATAGTCCTCCCTTTGTGCTGAACTGAGCATAGAACCTAATTTAATTGGCCTCGAATCATTTGGCGTGCCAAGGTCTAACTCAATAACATCTGCATCTCTAATACGATCTTGGGCCTCTATCAGCTCGTTCAAAGTGATTTGATAGATGTCTTCCGTGGTGGATCCCTCTTTGGACTCATCACTCGATGTTGTCTCACTGGCGGATAAATCCTCTAATGTCTCCAATTCCGTAGAAGATAGAGGAGCTCTCTCACTCTGTGGGGACTCAGGATAGGCATCAATCACCACGCACTGAGCACCTCTTCCGAATATCAGCCGACCGGCGGGTATATCCACTTGACAATCCGCTTGCAAGATCCAAGGTCATCCAAGTAATACTTGGTAACTTGGACGCCCTGCAAAACAAATCACCCTAAAGTCCAACAGGCATTCTACATTTGCAATAGTGACATGGACCTTAGTAATGCAGCCTTCCGGCTGTCTCAAACTATTATCTACCATTCTGAGAATTGTGGAGGTATCTTTCTGGATTGCAAGACCCAACCTTTCCATCAGTTCAGAACTCATAATGTTAACAGATGATCTCGTGTCGACAATGGCATAATCTACTAATATCCCATTGACATAGGCTGTAACCCTTGGGCAATGCTTCTCAGCATGCTCGAACCACTCATCACCAACTCGCTCAATATCCAAAGGTTCTACGATATACCCAGTACGCAGGATCTTTCTAAATTCCTTGCATACTCCTGGAGAAAGCTTAATAAGCTATAAAAGATTCACATCTGGCTTGACTTCGCAAAGAGAGCTCGCCAAATCGAATTCATGATAGTTTGGTAGAGTTTGCTTTTCACGCCAAACCATCTGCTCTTTAGGTCATTGGGCCGGCTTTATTGCCTCTTTTTTAACTTTCACCTTCTTCCTTGATAGTTCCTTATCCTTCTTAGCATCATCTTTACTCTCCACGGGCTTCAGAGGTCCCCCTTCCATGGCAAGATCTAGAACTTGCATTCCTTTGTCGCCCTGTTTAGGGTTTTCGTCGACAGCAGGCTTATCCTTGTCGGCCTCTTTACCCTTTTGACCTCTTGTAAGGATAGCTCGCAGATTAGAGGTTTCAGCGTCATTAACATGCACAGCCTCAATCAAACTAACCCCACTACCACTAGGCAGCTCCTCCACTGTAGTCTTTGGTTGTTGGCATATTTGTTTAGGCCCGTCTTCTTGCTGGGAATCATTTCCTTGCCCAGATGATTAACAGGCCCCGGTTTGCCGACTACCTCGCTGGAGGAAACTAATCTTACTCCAGCAAGTGGCTGCTAAATGGCCGGATTTTCCACAGATGTCGCACTTGATATTTGGCCAATTTCGTGGATAATATTGCCCACCACACCATTTGTAGCTAAACCTCGAAGGTGCACCCTCATATGGGTATCTACTTCCTATCAAATTTTGTTGTTTTTTAAGAAAGTTGACATCAACAGCTATTTGTCGATACTGCTCCGAAATCATGTCGATATAATGCTTCATCATGTCCTTAACCTCGCCAACAACATTGGAAGCACTCGACTCGTAGCCTTGATCATTACCCTGTCGTTCCATCGGCCTAACAATTCGATTAGGCACTGGTTGTTGAACCACATGCATTGTATTAGAATTAACTGCCTGGCCTCCACCACTTGGAGCCATTTGACTGCCCGTAGGCATCGTCATGCTAGGGGGAGCTGGTAATAAAGGCACATTCTGCATCATGTTTCCTCTCCCATTAGGATTAGCCATCGCTATCCCTTGGCTACCACTACCATTTGCTATCACCATATTATTTTCGAATGCTAGACCCATATTCGAATTGCCTCGAGAGGCGTAGGCTTCTTGTAGTCGGGATTCCATTCCTTGTGCTCGTGTAATGGCAGTATCTATATCCCCCAAAGGGACACTACTCAACTGCAACTGGATATTAAAGTCCAAACCATGCAAAAAATATTGCAATTGGGCAGCTGCGGGGAAAGGAATAGAGGTATCCATCTTACGAAAAACCTCTTTTAGTTTCTTTGCATAAGCACGAATATCCTCGTGTGGTTCTTGGCGGGTCACGTTGAGTACACGCAACCAATATTGTCCACCCCTTTTAGGGGAAAACTCCCTTCAAAAAGCTCCATAAAATGAATCAATATTCAATTTGGTTTCGGCTTCTAAACCATGATACCATATGGCAGCTCTTCCTTTGAGAGTCATGTTAAAGAACATCATTAAATGTCCTTCTTCTTGGATGCGACAATTAAACATCAGCTTTTGAAACTCCCTAATGTGGAGTTCCGCATCTTTCTCAACTAGCCCATTAAAAATGGGTAGCGGGTAACCTAGAGCCGGCAAATCCGTCGTTCCTACAGGAACTGCAATAGGCTGTGCCATGACGGAAATTGGATTTGCACTAGAAATAGGGGACCTAAAACGGGCCGAAACTGGCTCATGCACTAGCTGGACCTCTATCATGCGCTCAACAACCCCACGGCCTCGCAGTCAGGAGCGTGGATGACACATACATCATCTTCCTAAACATCTTGTGTTTGTATCACGTCTCTTAGTCCAACTCTAACCCAACTAACACTCCTCAGAGGGAGTCCCAGCACATTGCCAAATAGCACAAAGTACAAACATAGGAGGTCCTCCCACGGCTGACTGCCGCTACCTCACTGCCACTCTCCTACACCTTGGGGATTGGCCTCTCGATGCGTCGCTAAACATATATAACACAATATCACACATATTTCCACTCAAGGTACCAATTGATCGTATCTAGGAATGTACCATTTTCCTCACTTTCTTTCCCCTTTAGACCCAACGCCTAGCCTGCAGCTTGGACAACCTTACTCACTCAACGTTGGTCATATTCCTCTAGAAAGCAATTGCCATGCATCCAGGAGATATTGTCTGATACCTTTTATCATTTCATGCTTTATGCAAATTGTGAATGTCCATGTGCTCAAACAATTAAGAAAATCAGCATTGGTGCACATGTGGAAAACATTTCTTTCAATGATTTTGACTATTGCTCGTATGCGGCATTGCATGAACCTAGCACCGAGAAACCTTCGTGCTACTAGGTCCTTCATTTAAATTATTGACCAACTTACATGGTATGCATAAAAAACCAACAAGCTTTTCATCATTCCATTCAACATTTAAACACCTTTCATACACTCTACCCCCTCATCCGTTTAGGTTGTGCATGGTGCATATGTTTAGGGTTCATTTTCCACATTTTTATTGCATAAAAAGCTATAAAAACTCACTAGAACATAAGGGTAGGGCTGAACTGAGGTTAAACCTCATACTTCAAACCCCCCATACATCCACAAACATGATTCTTATTTTTCCTTAATTTTTGGCACTCAAAATCTATTTTTCCCTTATTTTTTCTCATTTTCCCTATTTTTCTTGTATTTTTTCCGCAATACTAAATGACTGAAAACTCAAAATGAGTTGTGGGCTGTGTCCCTTAGGTTCATTTGCAGAAAAAACACAAATTTAGTTGGTGTGTCTTATTATATTTTCCATTTATATCTCAAAAACACCCAATTTTCCTATATTTCACGTATTTTACGGGTTTTACACTATTAATTTCAATCAGAATACTTATGATTTTCTGATTTTCTGAGCATAAACAATTGGAAGACATTGCAAACAACATTATAATGCATAATCATCCCATGGGAACAAATATTCATGAAGAAAATTGCATAAAACATCAATTTCCTTTGTAAAAATGAGATTACCGTTCTTTGTGGGTTGCGGGTTTTTATTTGCCATGTCTCAGGACTAATTTCTAGCCACCATTAATGCTCATGAGAGTCCACAATCAGCAATCTTCCTTCCTCTTGAACCACGGAGCAATCCGGTCTTCATTGGACAAGCATCCGCCATCCATTCTTCTTCACCACATGAATCTGCCCTTAGGGGAGAGAGAGGGAGGAGAGAGAAAGACTGAAATCAGAGATCTTCATAGAGACCGCCATTGGAGGAGCGAAGCACAGCGATAAAGTCAACATCTAGGGGGGATTGAAGCCCCATGATCAATTGGGGGGTTGTTTGCAGCAGGCATGTTGCCTCCATCAACATAGGAGCGCAAATTTCAGCGCATCCTAACGCCTTCTTCTCCCACGTTTTTTGCTTCTTCCTGCATGAAAAATTTCATGCTATATTTAAATCTTGGGCTCCCAAGGGTCACTTGCCCATTTTGGCTAAATTTTGTCCATCTCTTCGCATCTTGACCGGTTTCTTGGCCATTCTCCCGTCCGAACTCCGAATTGAGCTGTGAAAAATCCTGGGCATCTGGCTTGGCATCCCGCATTGGCTAGTAACTCTTGTCAACCCACATGATAGTCTGAAAAATTATGAAAAATCAACAAGTGTCACTCGGGTGCCTTTAAACCACTTTGGGGCTTAAAATCGTCCTAGATCGAGCCGTCGCCTTCGACGTTGAATATTTTTCCCTTGATATTCATAATTTTTAGCTATTTTTAAGCACTTCTCGGTACCAAAATTCCACTCTCAAATAGAGCGTATTTTCATTTATCTACCTTCTTCCCACGAGGGATCTATATGAGATGGCATGTTGAACTTCTTTTGGCCGAGAGGGTGAGTTGTTGTAAAGTGTTTTAATGTTTGCTTTCTTTAGGCCAAAAGCGCCTGTCAGTTTTGCAGTTAAATGTGCTATTTGTTTAGGCCAAGAGGACCCTCTATCTGTTTGGTGCATGTATGTTTAATGGTTTGTTGTTTTAGTGATTGGATCATACAAACTTGAGAAAGTCGCTGGAGGGAGCCTTTGCTACAAAGTAGCTTCATGCAGCCATTCCAGGTGGTTTTCTCCCCTTTTCGAGTCTTTTTTCCCTTAAGAAAATAATGATACATGTGTATGTAAGGGTGCTTTCTTTCTGTTTTTTGAAAACCGTCAACTAAGGCATGAAGTTCCATGCTTAGGTTATGTGTAATATTTCCGTTTGAGTAAAAATATTACTAGACCAACCTCCCGCGCACCATAAATTCATGAAAAGATTATCTCCAGTGCCAGCAGTTGATCTATAACCGTACACGAGAAATGGTGTACTCCACATTGGTCAACCGGGACCAAGGATCAAAAAACTGCATCATTTGTGGGGAAACATCCTCTTGGGAGGAGGTTAAGAGGATAATGATGGAATTATTGCAAATTTTTCTATTTACCTTCCCCTAGTCGATGCATGGCTAAGGGAAGGGGATGGGCTATTATTGGCAACTTGAGGAGGTGGAAGGGAAGAAGCCATGCGAGGGGCCACATAGGGGGGAGGTTGTTAGAAATCAAGCCCAGTGTGTCTTCATCTATGACCGACATCTATGACAGCTAGTGTGTACAACTGTCTACATGTGACTACATTAAATATGTCGAGTTAGTAGTCAGTCAGTCTAGTCTACATTTACACTAGGTCACTTTATCTTGTAGTGTGTGTGTGCTTTTCAGTTGAGTGTGTGGAAATGAAGGAATGAGCTTGAGAGCCTGAAGGCTCATGGATATGGAGTCTTTCTCTTTCTCTCTCTCTACTCTTTGAACATGGTATCAGAGCTTCATCCATGAGGCTGTGGGAGAATGGGCATGACAACTTGCAGTGCAAAGGAGATGGAAGTAAGGAATGAGGAAGAAGTTTGACACTTGCAAATGAAGCCATAGTCAAAGGAAGGAATTAGCATGGACTGCCTTCTGAAAATCGTGGACTGCCTCCTAAAAATCAGCAACCTGTGTCTGAAAATTGTGGACTGCCTCCTGAAAAACAGCAACCTGTATCTGAAAATCTGCGCCTGCTGATCTGAATGGACAGCAACCTGTATCTGAAAATCTGCGCCTGCTAATCTGAGTGGACAGCAACCTGTGCCTGAAAATCTGCGCCCCCTGGTCTGAAAATCTGCGCCTGCTGATCTGAGTGGACAGCAACCTGTCAATCTTCAGTGGGGCACCTGGACAAGGTTCATAGAGCATGTATGCTCACTATTGAAGGTATTTGAAGTGTGCAAGGAGTAAATGCTTGTGTGGGAGCTCTGTTATGAGCTAGAGTGACAGACACAGACCTGTAATCATTTCTGAACTGCTGTAAACATGAATGGACAGCATGCATTCAGTCATTACTCACACACAGGAGCCTTGTACTACACTCAGAAGGCATCTTTGGAGCACAAGAATGTGGCAAAGCATGTATACATTGGATCAAATGTCTTGGAGCTGAGATCTTTTGCTCAGAATACTCAGATTTGAAAATCAATGACAAGCTGAAAACTGACATACACAGTTGCTCAGAATACTCAGATCTGAAAATCAATGACAGGCTGAAAACTGTCATACACAGTTGCTCAGAATACTCAGATCTGAAAATCAATGACAGGCTGAAAACTATCATACACAGTTGCTCAGAATACTCAGATCTGAAAATCAATGACAGGCTGAAAACTGTCATACACAGTCAATGACAAGTACTGTGCATTACTGAAGCAATACAGGTCATCTTGGGGGTTCCATCATCTATATGAATTGGCCTATACATGCTGAATGCATGGAGAATTGAAGCAAGCAATGAGCATCATTGAAAACTAAATTTTGAAGCTGAAGTGAATGCAGTTACACTGTCCTGGTTAATTACAAACATCTCATGTATTGAACTTGCCACTACAAAGTAAATGTATGACATGGTCAAAAGACATTTTGGAGCTGCTTGGAGCTTGGTATGCTGAATTCTAGTTGACTGCAACCTGAAACTGAATTTGTTGACACACTCAGTTTTGGACTTGAAATTGCTGCTAGTTACTCACAGTTTACAGTTTTCAGACTACATGTATGTACCTTGGCAGTGAAGTTACATAAGCTTAAGCTTAAGCAAACACATAGCTTATGTATTGATAGTTATATCTACAGTTGAGACCACTTGTTTGAGGGTTGTTTTGATGTGTCAGTGGGCTGAAATACCCTGGTTTTTTTCTGAAATTTAGTGCAGAAATCTGTCATAAATTGTTACGGACTGAACTTAGTCAGTCATACTTATTGGATTGCAAGGAGTCAGGCACTTGATAGACAGTCTATTGCATCATGGCTAATGCACATGGGACTGACAATATCACTGAGATAGTTGGAGAGAAGTTGGATAATAAGAACTTTACATTATGGAAATTCAGAATGAAAAACTTTCTGGTTGGTAGAGGTTATTGGGATTTATGTACAGGAGATGAAGTTGCTCCTGAGTTGCCTGCACACAATCCAACAAATGAACAGAAAAGAGCCTACAGGCTATGGAATGAAAGAGCATGCAAGGTGCTGCATTGGTTTTCCTTATGTATATCTGATGCTATGGTAATTCAAATCAGTGGATGTGAGTCATGCTGAAAATACTCCTGTAGAGAGTACTTCCATGACAGGTCAGACAGGTGATGTATCATCTACAGTGAGTCCTTGGACAGGACAATTACGGAGTCGCACTACTGCATCCACTGACACGGATATGTCAGTGAGGGGGAGAATAGATAAGGGAAAAGAAAAGGTTTTTGAAGATGTAACAGGTCCACTCACTGCAGGTTATGATTCATCTAGCAGTGACAGCTTAGATAGTGAATTGGGGATTCTGTCTGTTATGACGCCAGGTGCTAGACAGAGCCGTTATGTGCCGCCTCATGAGAGGCAAGCTAACAGTGAATCACAGCTCAGGAGATCAGAGAGGTCAGATGACCTATTGACAGGTATACTTACACTGGATATTGAGCCCGTCATTATGCTTATATGACGAAAGTAACAGGTTTTAGAGAACCAAGTAAGTTTGATGAGGCAGTTTCAGATGAGAATTGGCGTGCTGCAATGGATGAGGAATATTCAACTTTGGCTGAAAATTGTACATGGGATTTGGTACAGTTGCCTGAGGGCAAAACACCTATTGGATGCAAGTGGGTGTATAAGGTAAAATGTAAATCAAATGGATCATTGGAAAGATATAAGGCCAGGCTGGTTGCAAAATGGTATGCGCAACAGTATGGTCTTGATTATGAGGAGACTTTCAGCCCTGTAGCAAAGATGGCTACAGTTAGAACTGTGATTGCTTTGGCAGCAGCTAGAGGCTAGAAACTATGGCAAATGGATGTAAAGAATGCATTTCTCAATGGAGAATTACAGAAAGAGGTTTACATGGAAGAGCTTGAAGGCTATGTACATCCAAAATTTTCAGCACATGTATGTCGGCTGAAAAAGGCATTATATGGGTTGAAACAAGCACCCAGAGCATGGAATGCTTGCATCAGCAGTTATTTACAGCAACATGGTTTCCGATTGGGAGATGCTGATCATAGTCTGTTTGCGAAGAAGACAGATAGTGGCTATGTTTTTCTAGTTGTGTATGTTGATGACTTAATCATTACAGGAGATGATGAAAATGGGATTGCAGAAATAAAGACATGTTTACAGGCTGAATTTAAGGTCAAGGACCTTGGAGAGCTGAAATACTTTTTGGGGATTGAGGTTGTTTCTACACCTCAAGGCATATGGCTGCTACAGAAGCAGTATGCTCATGACATGTTACAGAAATATGGTATGGCTGATTGCAAGCCTATGGATACGCCTTTGGAGCAGAATGTCAAGCTGCAGATTAATGTTGGGACAAAGATTGAGAATGTTACTATGTACAGACAGATGGTAGGCAGCTTGATCTATCTCACGATCACTAGACCTGACTTGAGTTATGCTGTGGGGCTGATCAGTCAATTCATGCAGAAGCCTCGCAAACCACACTTGGATGCAATCAGAAGAATTCTGAGATATGTAAAGGGTACCACAAATTATGGGCTGTTTTATGCATATGGGAAAACCCTTGACTTGATGGGGTACACTGATGCTAACTGGGCTGGTTGCACATATGACAGGAGGTCAACCAGTGGCTATGCATTTGGATTGGGTAGTAGCATGATCAGTTGGCAGAGTAAGAAACAGCCTACAGTTGCATTGTCTAGTACGGAAGCAGAGTATCGTGGTGTGGCCTTAGCGGCCTATGAAGCTAAGTTGTTACAGAAGTTACTGAATGACTTGGGAGTACACTTGGACAGCAAAGTCAAGCTGTATTGTGACAATTTGAGCAGTGTTATGTTAGAAAGTAATCCTGTTTATCATGCAAGATCAAAACACATTGAGGTTCACTACCATTTCATCAGGGAAATGGTTTTAGCAGATCAGATTGACTTGGAGCATGTAAAGACTGAAGACCAGGTAGTAGACATCTTTACCAAATCACTTGGTAAAGATAAGTTCATTCACTTTAGACAGCTACTTGGAGTGAAGCAGATGATTTGAGTTTTGTTTTTGAGCTTGAGGGGGAGTGTTAGAAATCAAGCTCACTGTCAGTGTGTCTTCATCTATGACTGACATCTATGACAGCTAGTGTGTACAGATGTCTACATGTGACTACATTAAATAAGTCGGGTTAGTAGTCAGTCAGTGACCTGACTAGAGTTAGCCAGTCTTGTCTACATTTACACTAGGTCACTTTATCTTGTAGTGTGTGTGTGCTTTTCAGTTGAGTGTGTGGAAATGAAGGAATGAGCTTGAGAGCCTGAAGGCTCATGGATATGGAGTCTTTCTCTTTCTCTCTCTCTACTCTTTGAATAGAGGTCCTCTCTTCCCCCAGACTATAAAAACGCCCTTTTGGGGGGGGGGGGGGGGGGGGTTAAGGTAGGCGTGAGAGGAGGTTGCAATAGACTGTGGAGGCTATTCTTGAGTGAGTGGAGGAAGGAGTAGTAGAGCGACGAGTTGATGTGCCGTGAGGAGGAGAGGGAGACACCAACCTAGTTGTACACCGCCGCCAGCTCGACGTGCGTGCCGCCATTGGCCATCGGATGCCATCCTCACATCGTCCTTCCCTCGTCCACTATTGGCCTTCTTTCTTGTCCATGTGGCCCTGCACACATCCCCCAAAAGCTTCTTAGAAGCTTCTAAGGGGGCTTTTTTAAGCCCCCCTTCCCATTGCATTGCCCACAAGCCATTTCCTAGCCCCGGTTTTAAAGCCCCCCTTCCTGTGGATTCCCCATAAAGCCCATTTTACCCCTAGGACTTAAATCCCCCTTTTCCTTGGATCTCCATAAGTTCATTTTACCCCCCGGAATTTAAATCCCCCTTCACATTGGATATCCATAGGTTCATTTACCCCCGGGATTTAAAGCCCCCTCCCATTGCATCCATCACAAGCCCATTTCCTTGCCGGGTTTAAAAGGACCCTTCCCATTGAACCCTCCAAAAGCCAATCCCCCCCCCCCTCGAGATTCAAAGAGGAAGCCTATAAGGCCTTCCTATAAAATTACCCATAAGCCCATCCCTAGTTTTTCCCCCCCGGTTCTTGTAAAGAAGAAGAGGGGTTTCTCTAAGCCCCTTCCCACTCGATTTCCCCAATAAGCCCATTGAAGAGGATTTCCTTAAATCCTCGGGATTTTGAAGAAATTAAGTATAAAGCCCTTTCCACCAATGACCCACAAGCCCCTAGGCTTGGGATTTAAAGTTCCCTTTTCCGCAAGGCCCACAAAATCCATTCCTAGTCGAAATTTCAAGGAGAAGAATCTCTCAAGCCTCCGTTTTCACAAGGGCCTTCACGAGAACCCTAAGGCCTTCCAAAGCCAAATTCCGCAAGTCAGAACGTTGGTCAAGGAAGCAGTACCTCAAAGGGAATTGCGCGTACGAGGGAGACGGGCCAAGATCATAAGACTGCGAGCCAAGGCAAGAAGTTCGAAATCCACGAAGGCTAATCAGAGGTCGAATTCACAATGGCCCCTTAAAAGTCATAAGGCGCAACCGTAGGAGGATCATCTCCTAATATTCATGTGGGAACCCGCAAGTCAAGGTTTTCTTCCTATTTTTGATTTACGTCGAAGTATTGAAATTATGCATGGTTAATTCATGGAATTAGATGCACTTTTGCGATTGAAATACTTTGGCTATTTTAAAGGAAGTAACTCACGATTGAAGATCGGTCATTTGTATTTTTCAATGGAATGAACGAAAAAGAACATAAGATGTCTATGCATTCTTAGCAAGTTGTTTTTGTGCATTGTAAAGTAACAAATCTAGATCAATTAATGACTACCATTACAAAGTTGAAATTTTTGTAGTACACCTTTGATTATGCATGGAAAGATTAAATCACATGTCGCATTATTAGAAAAATCTTTCTTCATAATGATTCATTAAAAAGTCATTATCAACCATGGGAAAGTGCAAAGCATGGAAAGATTATAAAGTTGCATGAAGTAGGTTAACTCTAGCCTCAATTGGCATAAAACTCATTTAACTACATAGTAGTTAGGAAAGGTTGCATAATGCACATTATTTGTACGAATAATTTCATTCAAAAATGTAGCTAGGGAAAGGCTGCATGGTTCGTTTTAACATAAAATCCTAAAAGCTTAGTGGCATGAATCATGAATGCATGTCCTACTAGGATCAATGGAAATTATGCCGTAACTTAACATGTGCTTTGATCTTAACAAGAAAAGTTAGGGTTTGTAGATCTAATCATATGTAGAGGCAATAAATCGTGTGCTTATGAGAATTGTATCGTAATGCAACTAGTTTTTTCCCTTTTTTATCAAGACAACCTCTTTAGGAATGGGTCGTCCTTGTCATAAGACAAGTGAATTGGTTGACCCAAAACACCTAAAACCGCAAAGGATTCATTTAGGATGGTTAAATCAATACAATATACTCCAAGTGTTAACTAGGGTTTAGCACTTAAGGACTTGACCTACTCGCACTTATTGCCAGGTCAAAAGTCTCATACCCTAAGTCCTGCCCACATTCATGGAATGTAGGGACAATTGCACGTACTTGCAAGAAAGGATCTAGGGTTTCTACCCTAAAGATCACTCGTTCAAAAGATGAAACTCGGATTGAGTTGGAACCCCTAGGACGACCGAATGATGTCAGCCTAGTGCAATCGGGAATGGATTGGATATGAAGACACCCTAAACCCTGTTTCTTATCTAATCATGATTCGGTGATTAGAAGACGTCATTCAATGGGTGAAATAGTCCCATGGATTAGATGTGACACTTGTGCAACAAGTTGCAATGTCACATGATCTTGTAGTTTGATCACAAGAGAATGGCCAATTCCTCGAAATGAGATTGGCAGATTCTTGCGCAAGTTTATCTTGCAAGAGGATGAGGTCATCCTGATATAGCACCTTTCTTGGGAAAAGTGACCAAGATAAGGGAATTAGATATTTGCTTGGAAGCAAAGGACCAATCAATAATTTGGAGCAATATATTTACTGTTAATAGAACTTAAGGTATTGGTTAAGTTGGGTTAATAGGGTAACGGCCCTAACCCAAGGACATAAGGGTTAACAAACAAACACTTGGGGATCTTGCCTAGCCGCAATCGATACTGGAACGAATGCTGGATGCATTTGGAGAGAAGGATTCACTCCTTAGTAGTTGGCCAAATAATGACCACTCGATATGATTGTGCTTGTAACAGTTTAAAGAGCACTGTTTGATTTGTTTGCTCATGGAACTAAAGGATGAAAAGATGTCTAATGCTTCGGGTTAAAGGCCTGAAGGGAGAGGCAGCCTCAGTTACCCACGACTGTCTGCCTAACCCTAACCAAGGGGGTTGTTAGCCGCGCCGGGAAGGTGGACCGAACCTACTGCGAGAGGTCTCTCCATTGAGTGTTACTTGGAGCATGAGGATGCTTGGGTGCCAGGGGGGGCTCTGGTCGTATATCCCTCACCTTCCGGGCCCTGCACGAGAGGCCAATGTGACTCAGGATTGGATCTCGAGGCCTACATACTAGTCTAGGGGTGGAGTCTTGGATTAGTAATCCCTATGGATTTCTCGATAGCCTTTGGGCGGATTATGGATAAGCTTGTGGGCTGGACTTTATGAATGTATCCCAAAGATAAATATGATAACTTGTTGAAAAGGAACTTGTTTGACACTGCTTTTCTATATCAAGTGCTAAGATTATGTGAAGGAACCAGTGCCTAATGGGCTAATTAAGGAAGCTACTTGATACATTTTTAGCTAAATATAGTAGGTAATTAGACAACTAAAACAACTTGAGAAAAGTGCGATGGATGTGGCCATGGGTCCGTCCTACGGATGGGTGGTCCCGGTTGGTCGGAAACTTTTCTCAATCATAATGGACAGCAAGGAGATCTTCTCAAAGGAAATGAGTAGCAAGGGCACTGACCTAGAGTCTACACTATAATAATCCCGGTTTATGCTATTTTAGGAGAATGGAATGGGACTATGCCTTATGGCAGAGAGCTCGAGCCTTCCATCCCTCTCGTTTCCCATTCTCCTTGAACTAAGTGCAACGTGAATCCGCTTCAGTCTTGGCATTTCTGCGTAGATTAGTTCCCTCGGGGTTCGACGCTAGTTGCCATTTAGGAAATGACCATTAGGGGAAACCCTGATTCAGGTCAGTTCTAAGCAGGAATGACCAGAATACTTCCGCTACGTGGCAAACGCAAAAAGTCCTAGATCACAAACCCCGTAACATTCCATGGGAGTGCCGAGCAGAGCTTTCTAGACCTCCTTTCTGATGGACTGCTAAGACGTGTCTTGAAGGAAACAGGTGGACACGTTATAGTTGGTATGAGAGCGAACCAACGAAGGATTTGTTTTTAAATCTTAATAAGTTGAAGTAAAGCAAATGTTGCTATTGAGAACATTTCCTTACTTTCAATGTTGTCTTGCATAATTATGAAGCATGGAACAGGTTCTTAGTGTTCCGAGTTATGTTTATGGCCGCGATGCATTCCCCAGATTATCAACAAAGGATCGATATGATGAACATCCTAGACCTTATTTATAATCCATCACCTTTGTACGTGGAACGGAGGTGGACGGGTGACTCAGGAATCTACTATATAGTTGCCCACCAGTTTGCGTACCTTCGAACCAACCTAAAGAGAATCAAGTGGTTGGAGGACCTTAAGATCGTGAAGTTGTTCATTTTTGTGGAGGCTCACATAAACTCAACTTTACATATTGAAGGTCGGAGGGTTGAGCTAAACTCATATGTATACGAGGAAGTGACCCGCGTAATCCCCGTCGACAAAATCAAGGTTTTGGGACGCTATGAGAAGAATGGGTTTCAAAGTAAAGGATACCCTAATCTTCCGATGACTTATCGATTCTTGAAGATCCATGACCCGAAACCATACTATTATCTAGTTCCCGTAGCTAAATATAATACAACATTATTCTCCCTGAACTAAATGTAACAGTTGCTCTATCATCACATGAATTATTGTACTCCGAAAGGACTAGGCCCATATAAATGGAATAAGACTTATTTTTATCAATGTCTATCTTTTCCATGAGAATTAATAAAAAGTTAAGTGGCTAAATTTCTTGGTTGATAGCTGAATTGGGTATGAATTATAAATCATAACAAATAGCGAGTTATAACGTTAAGAATCCTCTATCCAGGCACAACCCCAGGTGTACAAATTCCCAGTTCGCCCCCTACATCAAGTACTACCGTGATCCACGAGAATAAGTTTCTTCTCAAGCAGATCAAGCCGCCAGAATTTGATGGGAAAGGTAGGACTATCCAAGCGGATGCTGAGATTTGGATAGAGTCCATGGAATATTACTTTGAAGCAGCCAGTAGTACTGCACCCGCCAACCAGGCTATGCTCACCAAGCTGAAGCTCACTGGCAAAGCCAAGCTTTGGTGGAAGAAATGGTGCAGAGATCAAGGGATCTCGGAGGGATCCGTTACCTGGGAAAAGCTGAAGAAAGCTGTGAAAGGAAGATACTTACCATCTGCGTATCGCACGTAGAAAATGAATGAGTTCTATGAGCTAAAACAACTGGGACTTACTCTTGACGCATACTACTCAAAATTTGTCTCACTTCTTAAGTATGCGCCATAGATGGACATGATACAGCAGGTGTCAAACTTTTGTGCTGGTTTAAACCCACCAGTAAATACCCACCTCAAATCTATGCGCCCAACAAATCTATAGGACACACTCATTTGAGCTACGCCCATAATTTAGGAGGTGTAGGCTAGGCCAAGAAGTAACAAAACTTGGTCTTATAATGACCAGAACAGAGGAGCATATAGGCCCCAAGTGAAGAGAGTCCAAGGTCAAAACTGTGGAAAAAGAAAGAAAGCAAGGATTAATAATGTCAACAACTTTGTCCCTACCCAAAGCAATGTCCAAAATCTATGTTGTTTCCACTGCAACGAGCCTGGTCATTTCAAGAGGCAATGTCCCAAGCTTGGCAGAGGACATCGTCAAGCACCTTTCCAAGGAACTAGCCATGGCCAGGGAGCTGCCACCCGAGGCAGAGGAAGAACCACCTATGTTGCCAACAGGGAAATGTGCAAAAAAGAAGACCCGACCATGGAAGCAAAGTTTGAAAGGGCGACAGTCCATGCCGCTCTTCACAAGAAAGGCCTGAATCTCCAGTTTTTGATGATTTAGATACCATTGGACTATGAAGGAAAATGTTTCAAAACCTTGATTGATTGTGGCAGTATACATTCCTTTATCTCACCAGCTTGTGCAAGAAGATTGAGAATAGCCATAGTAGAAGCACCTACCTTGCTTGTGGAATTAGCAAATGGTCGAGAGGTCACTTGTACCTAGAAAATTGCTAAGGTGGAATAATTCCTAGGAGGAAAGAAGACTTTGGTCAAATTCAGAGTCATGAACCTAGGTATCCACGAGTGTTTACTCGAAATGGATTGGCTTAAACCTAATGATGCCCACATTCATTGTGGAAAAGGCCAAGTTTCCTTTCGAAACTTTGAAGGGGAATTAGTCACAACTCAAGGTCAGGTTGGAAAGCCGAAAATTCAATTGGCCAAAGCATCTCGAATTATAAAGGGAGTTAGAAAGGGACTATCTATCTACTTGATTAAGCTCAATAAGTTAGATCAAAAGCAGGAGTCTAGTGAAGAACCTTCATGGCTAAAGGAGTATGTGGACGTATTTCCTGGAGTACGTGGACGAATTTCCTGAGAACTCCTGCCTCAAAGAGAAGTGGATCATGAGATCATGCGCCAATTGCAAAGAGACCTTATAGGATGTCCATCCCGGAAGCAATTGAACTGAAGGAGCAACTCAAGCAACTGCTAGATCAGGGCTACATCTGTCCTAGCAGTTCACCATGGGGAGCTCCAGTGTTGTTCCAGAAAAAGAAAGATGGAACGCTTCGACTATGTATTGATTATAGAGGGTTGAATCAATCAACTGTTAAGAACAAGTACCCTATTCCTAGAATAGATGAGCTTCTTGATCATCTTCAAGGTGCAAAGATCTTCTCCAAGATTGATCTTAGGTCTGGTTACTATCAGATAAGGATCAAGGAAGAAGATATCCCAAAGACAGCCTTCAATACAAGATATGGACACTTTGAGTTCCTAGTTATGTCACTCGGGCTCACGAATGTGCCTGCCAACTTCAATAGGTTAATGCAGGAGATTTTATGCCATATCTTGATGACTTCGTACTCGTCTTCTTCGACGATATCCTAGTCTATTCCAAACAAGAAGAAGATCATGAACCCGAGCTTCAGATTGTCCTTGAGACAATGAGGTCTCATAAGCTTTATGCTAAGATGAATAAGTGTGCATTCTTCAAATGTCAGATTGAATATCTCGAATTCATCGTATCAGCGACGGAAGGAATCTCAGTGGATCCGCAGCCAAAGTCAGAGATGTTCTAGAATGCCCAATACCAACAATTGTCAAAGAAATATGCAGTTTTCTTGGATTGACAGGATGGTATAGGGTCTTCATCAAAAACTATGCTTTGATTGCAGCACCTCTGACGGACTTACTGAAGAAGCAAATATCCATTGCATGGTCAACTGCTGAACAATCTAGCTTTGATAGATTAAAGAAAATTTTGGTATCAACACCTATACTGAAACTTCCAGACCTTAGTAAGAAGTTCGAGGTAGTAATAAATGATGCTAGCACACTTGCCTTAGGATGTGTGCTCATGCAAGAAGGTCATCCTGTAGCATACTCTTCAAGGAACTTGAAGAGCCATGAGAAGAATTATGCTACCCATGATCTAGGTCTGTTAGCTGTCATCCATGTTCTAAAGCTTTGGAGACACTACCTGTTGAGTAACAAGTTTACTCTAGTGATGGATCATAAAAGCCTCAAGTGGATCTTTACCCAGAACGAGCTCAACATGAGGCAACGTCGGTGGATTGAAGTGCTGGAGGAGTATGATTTTGAAATCAAATACCAACCTAGGAAGGAGAATGTAGTTGCCGATGCACTTAGTCGCAAGGCATTTCTAAATTCTCTAATCTTGCAAAATCCATCAACAGCTAGATCTCTAGCTACAAAGGTATCCATGCCAAACAACCCAATACTTGAGCTAGCTAGAGAAGAAGCATGCCATGATCCAGCCTATCAAAAGATGCTAAGGGAAATCCCTATCAAGGACTAGGACCAAAAGCTACAGGCTAAGTATCATGAATTCTCTATCAGTAGTGGACTTGAACGAGATTATGCATACCGGCAAGCGAGTCGCTTAAGCAGAAGATACTGTGGGAAGCTCATGATTCCCCTTTCTCAGGACATCCTGGCTATGCCAATACTCTCAAGGCAGTTAGAAAGAGCTACTATTGGGAGAGGCTTAAAGGTGACGTTCTCAAATATGTCACTGAGTGTTTGTCTTGTCAATGTATCAAAGCCGAATATGTCAAAATTCTGGGAAATTTGCAACCACTTGACATTCCCCAAATGAAATGGGAATTCATCGGTATGGAGTTTGTTGTTGGCCTACCCCAAGTTCAGGGTGGATACAACTCCATCATGGTTCTGGTTGACATGCTTACTAAGGTTGCACACCTTATTCCAGTTAAGACAAATTATAAAGCCTCAAACATTGCAAGGTTGTTTATCAAGGAGATATTCAAGATACATGGGCTACCCAGAAGAATCATTAGTGATCGTGATTCTCTCTTCACATCACACTTCTGGAGAGCTATCTTTGAAGCCATTGGGACTCAACTCTGTTTTAGTATAGCTTACCATCCCCAAACTGATGGCCAAATGGAGTGAGTCAATAAAGTCATCGAGGATATGCTCAAGGCACACAACTACCGTGAACCAAAAAGGTGGACTCAATACTTGCCCCTGGTTGAGTTTTCCTACAATGCTTCTTACCAACAAAGAATTCAGATGACCCCTTTTCAAGCATTGTATGGTCATGACTGTCGAAGTCCCTTAAACTTCTCAGATCAAACCTTGAGGGTTGAAGCTTCAAGGCAGATGTTAGAAGAGATGGGTGACCAAGTAAAGTCAATAAGACAAGACATGCAAGCCGCCAAGGATATGTCAAGATTGTGGGAGAGAAGGAAGGAGTCTCACTTGTAGCTTTCTCACTTACACAATGGGGAAATACACACAAAGTTGGAGGTTGAAAATAGTTTTCCTCTTCTTAGTTGTGTAAGCCAAAAAGAACTCTAGTACAAAGAAATAGAAGAACCCTATATATGGGTCTCAAACCAAACTCAACTAACTAAGGTGGCATACTAACTGAGCCACGAACTAGAGTAGATAAGGATAGCTATCATCCAGCTATTATTCATGGGCAGTGTACCAACCGCATCTGCAGCTAAGAAGTCTGTGACATAAATGCACAACGGTCACCCTGGCATATCACGAGTGGAGCTCGATATCTCAATACTCCCCCTCGAGCTCAATCCCAATTCCTGCACACTAAGCAGGTCTCTGAACTTACGCAGCTTCTCTACGCCCAATGCCTTCGTGAATATGTTACCTACCTGATCCTGTGTGCCGATATAAACTAGATCAATAAGACCTAGTAAAACCCTCTCCCGCACATAGTGATAATGCACCTCAATGTGCTTTTTTCTAGCATGATAGACTGGGTTATTTGCCAAGTGGATACTACTCATGTTGTCACAATAAATGACAACTGGCCCATCTGTAGGCTGATGCATATCATAAAGTAGCTTATGCAACCAAGCTACCTCACATGCAGCCATTGCTACACCCCTATACTCAGCCTCTGTGCTCGACAAGGCAACTGTAGGCTGTTTCTTGCTGCTCCAAGTGACTGCAGCACTCCCAAAAGAGAACACATATCCACTGGTAGATTGTCTATCAGAAATACTACTAGCCCAATCAGCATCAGTGTATCCATGCAACTGTATCTGAACCCGAGTCTCATAAAATAGTCCATACTGCAATGTGGACTTCACATACCTGAGTATGCCTCTAGCAGCATCCAAATGCGGTTTCCTTGGAGCCTACATAAAATGACTTACCAATCCAATAACATAGCTCAAATCTGGCCTGGTAATAGTCATATAAATCAAACTTACTACTATGCGTCTATACATAGTAGGGTCTTTGAGAAGCTCACCTGCATCTGCACTCAGCTTCACATTCTGCTCCAAAGGAACTAAAATAGGCTTACAGCCTATCATCCCATATTTTGATAGCATGTCCAATCCATACTGCCTTTGCAACAGCTGTATCCCACTTGGTGATCTAATCACCTCAATGCCCAAGAAATAACGCAGCTCTCCCAAATCCTTCATCTCAAACTTCTGCTTCAATAGCATTTTCACATGAAGGATATCTTCATCACTATCACCTGTAATAATCAAATCATCAACATAAATGACTAGCAGCATAATACCTTTCTCTGTTTTTCTCACATAAAGTGAGAAATCTGCATTGGAAATTTGAAAGCCAATAGTGACAAGATATTATCTGTAACGTGTCCCCTAGAATCATCCCGGACACGTCTTAGCAGTCCATCGGAAAGGATGTCTAGAAAGCTCCGCCCGGCACTCCCATGGAATGTTACGGGACTTGCGATCTAGGTCTTCCCGCGTCTGCCACGTAGCGGAAGTATCCTGGCCGTTCCCACTTAGGATCGACCTGAATTTGGGTTTTTCTGTTTGGTCATTAGCTAGCAGCAACTAGCGTCAGACCCGAGCGAACTACTTTACGCAGAAACGCCAGGTCCGAAGCGGAATCACGCTGCACTTGGTTCAAGGAGAATGGGAAACGAGAGGGATGCAAAACTCAACCTCTCTACCATAGTCCCACTCCGTTCCCCTAAAACAGCGTAAATTGGGTAAAACATAATTCTCGGTCATTGCTTTCGATGAACCTCCCGCTGCTCTTCCAGATCTTTGAGAAAAGTTCCCGGCTAACCGGGACCACCCATCCGTAGGACGGACCCATGGTCCATCCTCCGCACTTTCCTCGGTTTGTTTTAGTTATGTAATTATCTAACACATTAATTTGACATATAACAATCAGCTTCTTTAATTAACCCTGTTAAGCACTGGTTCCTTCACGTAATCTTATCACGTGACATAGAAAAACAATATCAAACAACTTCTTTATTATCATTTCATCATTTTATCTTTGGAATACAAGGAGTTCCGCCCGTAGGCTTGTCCATAATCTGCCCGAAGGCTATCCAGTAATCCATAGGGATTACTATTCCAAGTTTCCGCCCGTAGACTAGTATGCGGGCCTCGAGATCCAATCTCGAGTCACGTTAGCCTCTTGTGCAGGACCCGGAAGGCGAGGGATTTACGGCCAGAGCCCCCCCTGGCACCCAAGCGTCCTCCTGCTCCAAGTAGAGCTCAACGGAGAGACCTCTCGCAGCGGGTTCGGTCCACGTTCCCGGCGCGGTCAACAACCCCCTTGGTTAGGGTCAGGCAGGCAGTCGGGGGTAACTGAAGCTGCCTCTCCCTTCAGGCCTTCAACCTGAAGCATTTAGATATCTTTTCATCCTTTAGTTCCTTGAGCAGACAATGCAAACAATGCTTTCTAAACTATTCAAGCACAATCAATTTCAGTGGTCGTTTATTTGGCCAACTGCTAAAAAGTGAATCTTTCTCTCCGAATGCATCCAGCATTCGATCTGGGATCAAATTGCGACTTGGCAAGATCCCCAAGGGTTTGTTTGTTCACCTTTTGTCCTTGGGTTAGGGCCATACCCTGTTAACCCAACTTAACCAATACCTTAGGTTTTATTAATAGTAAATCCTGGCGACCATGTCGCTTCAATTTATTGATTGGTCATTTGCTTCCAGGCAAATACCTAACTCTCCTTTTTCTTGGCAATTATTCCCCAAGAAAGGTGATGTAACAGGATGATTACTCATCCTCTTGTAAGTTAAATTTGCGCAAGAACCTGCCAACCTCATTCCAAGGATTGGCAAAACTTTCTTGTGATCAAACCACAAGGCTATGCGACGTTGCAACTTGTTGCACAAGTGTCGCCTCCATTCCAAGAGATCATTTCACTTTTGAATGGTGTTTTCTGGTCAAGAATTATGATTAGACTCGAAGTAGGGTTTAGGGCGTCTTCTCACTCACCCCAATCCTAATTGCACTAGACCGACAACGTTCGGTCCTAGGAATTCCAACTCAAACCAAGTTCTAGTACTAGGTCGAATGATCCTTAGGGTAGAAACCCTAGATCATTATTTGCGTGCGTGTCCCATTGGCTCAATTTCTCCGGGAAGGTGGGTAGGACCTTTGGGTTTGAGGACTTTGACTTGGCAACAAGTGTAAAACTAGGTCGAATCCTTATCGCGCTAAACCCTAGTTAGCACTTGGGATATTTGTCATATCGACTGAACCATGCCCATATGAATCCCTTGTGGGTTAGGTGATTTAGACAACTCAATATACTTGTCTTGCGACAAGGATGAACCTTTCCTAGAGATAATAAACTAGATCTAAAGGAGGAAAAATAGTTACAACTACACCAATACATGTAAACATGCGATTCATTGCTTCTACGCATCACATGGTTCACAATAACCCTATCTTTCCTTGGTAAAGTAAAAATGCCTGATAATCTGGACACTAACTTTCCTAGGTCCTACTAGGACTTACATCAATTAATCATGCCTACAACCTTGTTGTCTACACTTTAGAATCTTATGCTTTGATAGACCATGCAACCTTTCCTAAATGCAGCTCCTGATGAATGACATTTCTGCATGACGACTATGCAATACGCAACTTTCTCCTAGCCCAATGTATTCAATGAAGCTCATACAAAAACTAAAACTAGTGTTAACTTATTCCATTTTACATGCCACTTGCAAGTCCATAGATCATTCTCGTGCTCTTCTATTTCTTTTCGAATAACATCTTATGGGTGTTAACTTTTCCTCATGAATCATTACAAGGAAGATTTATCTAAAAATGTGACATGCCATTAATCTTTCCACGCCTAGTAAAAAGGTGTACCTCAATAATTTTAACCTTGTAATGAGGTAACAGTTGTCCTAGGCTCGTCACTTTTGAATGCACAAAAGGAAACTTACTAATAAGGTCCTACAAATGCATAGACACCTTATGCTCTTTTCATTCATTCCATTGAACGTACCAATGATCAATTTTCATATCTTAAGCTATTTCTAATAAATGTTCAAATAGCCAATTCATTTTCCAATTGCATTTAACTTGACTAGTTGAATTTGAACATGCATGAGTGCTTCCTAATTCCATGAAGTTATCGTGATTAATTCAATACTTTTGTGTGGAATCCAAATAGATAAAACCTGGACTTGTGGACTCCGGGAAATATCCACGTAAATACTAGGAGAAGATCCTTCCGCAGGCGCGTCTTGTGACTTTTTAGGGCCCATTGTAGGCGTGATTTTGGCTTCCGGATTGCCTTCGCAGCCTATAAATTTACTCACCTTGGTATGCAGCCTCAAGATCTTGCTCTTCTCCCTCATACGTACAAGATCCCCTTTTGAAGTACGGATCCTTGAAAAATAAATACCGGTTTGCGGGATTTGGCTTATGGAAGGCCTTAGGGATTGGAACTTGGGCCTTTTGCAGAAGAGCTGTGGAAAATGAAACTTAATAAGTGCTTGCGGGAATTGGGGCTTTCTCGAGCAAGCTTGTGGGAATTGAAGCTTGTTATGGGAAGGAGCTCTTGCGAATGGGGCTTTAGAGTTCTTCTTCTCCTTCCCAAAAATCCTAGGGCCAGCCTTGTGGGTGATAGGTGGGAAGGCTCGTAGGCTTCCCCTTCTTCTCTTCAAAGTCCGGGCTAGGGGGCTTGTGGGTGTTGCAAAGGGAAAGGGGTTTAAAAGGAACCCATGGGGGTAATATGGACTTGTGTGGGGAAATCCATGGAAAAAGGCCTTAAAAATCGGGGCTAATATGGATTTGCGGTGGTTCCAATAGGAAGGGGGCTTAGAGAAGCCCCCTTAGAAGCTTCCTAGAAGCTTCAGGAAACTACGTGACGTGGAGATAAGGATTTGGGAGGCGTTCTGGTCCTACACCACGGCAGGGCCCTCCTCCACGGACGGCATTGGGGCTCTCCCCTCCTTCACAGCCGCCTTCCTTCATGGCCCCCCCCCTCCTTCACGGTCGCCCTCTCCTTCACGGCCCCTTCCTTCATGGCGGCCCCCCTCCTTCACGGTCGCCCTCTTCGCGGCAGCCTCCGTTACGGCAGCCTCTTCACGGGCCCCCCCCCTTCACGGCAGCCTGGCGACCTCCCCCCTTTCTCCACAATGGCAGCGTCAACGCCTCCTGCCGTCTCCTTCACACACGCCTTATGCAGCCTGTCGCAGCCTCCTCTTGTCCCCCCCTCCACAAAGGGGGTTCTTATAGTCCAAGGGGGGGAGAGGGGACCTCCCCACGTGGCCCGTTGCATGGCTCTCTCCCCTCACCTCCTCATGCTGCCCTTACTAGCCCATCCCTTTCCCCCAGCCACACATCGGCTGGGGAAGATAAATTCAAAAATTTTTGCAATAATTCCACCTTTATCCCCTTAACCTCCTCCCAAGAGGGAGTTTTCCCGCGGCTATGCAGGTTTGAATCCCCGGCCTTATTTTCCTAAGGTGGAGTGTCTCCATTTCTCGCGTGTGGTTATAGATTAGCTGCTGGCACTGGTGATAATCTTTGCACGAGTTTACGATGAGAGCGGGAGGTCCGTTTAGTAATATTTTCAAATGGGAATATTACATTATCCTATCTTGTCAGACCATACTCTAGGTGCTTGCTTCAAGCCATACAAGGCTTTCTTCAACCTACAAACAAACTCAGGATGAATAGCATGGCCATAACCTGGTGGTTGCTCCATATAGACCTCTTCTTGCAAATCACCATGCAAGAAGGCATTCTTTACATCCATCTGATGTAAAGACCATCCCTTTGATGCAGCCATAGCAATGACTGCTCTTACGGTTGCCATCCTTGCAACCAAACTGAATGTTTCTTCATAATCAATGCCATATGTTTGTGCATACCCCTTGACTACTAATCTTGCCTTGTATCTGTTCACAAAACCATCTACATTGTCCTTCAGCTTATAAACCCACTTACAACCAATTGCATTATTATCTTTAGGCAAAGGTACCAATTCCCATGTAGCATTTGCTTCCAAAGCATCCATTTCTTCATCCATGGCTTTCTCTCATTTTTCTTTTTCCATGGCTTGCTCAAAAGAAGTGGGTTCTAGTTCCTGTATCACTTTGACTATATAGGTATAGTGAATGGCTCTGCAAATCCATCATATTTTAGCCTATCCACAGAATACCTAGCTCTGGTAGACCTCCGCAAAGTAGGCTTCCAGGTGCTCTCAAAACATCCCTGGACTTACTTAGTCCAGGTGTAACAACAGAAGGATTACCAAACTCATCATCAATGCTCTGTTCTGAGCCACTGGATTCACCATCCACATAAGAGTGACCTACATTCGCATCAAACATGGACTGATCTACCTTCTCTTTTTCTTTTCGTGATACCTACATACCACTATCTGTATTGCTTTGAGAAGATTCTCATGATCTCAATCTGCCTGTCCATGGCGAAGAATGTGAACCACTGCTAGAGGACACTCCAGGTCCACTAATATCTTGTGACTGTTGCTGTGAATTTTGTGCAGCATTACCATTTTGTGCATCTACATTATCAATCACATTTACTAGTTTATACCAGCTACTCATCCCATCAAAAATAACATCTCTGCTCACTGTAAACTTACAAGTAGAAGGGTTATAGCATCTATACCCTTTCTGCCTATAGAGAGTAACCAATAAAGATGCACTTCTCAGCTTTTGGATCCAACTTGGATCTCAATTCATCTGGCACATGAACATAGGCAATGCAACCAAAAATTTTCAAATGAGAAATATTTGGTTTCCTACCAGTATACCTCTTCTCTGGAGCCATGCCATGTATTGCTGCAGTGGGAGTCCTCTTCATTATGTAGACTGCTGTAGCAACTGCCTCAGCCCAGTAAAAATATGGCAGGTCTTTTTCATTGAGCATGGCATGAGATACCTCTCCAATATGCCAGTTGTTTCTTTCTACAATTCCATTTTTCTGTGGGGTATGACTACATAAATATTACTGCTTTATGCCATGCTCATGCAAGAACCTTGCAAACTCATTTGAGAGATACTCTCCCCCTCCATCTGACCTTAGGCATTTTATTTGCAGGCCTGTTTCTTTTTCAACCATAGCTTTAAGAGTTTTGAAATGCCCAAACACTTCACTTTTCTTTTTCATAAAATACACCCAAACTTTTTTGCTATAGTCATCAATAAAAGTGACAAAATAATGGCAGCCTCCGATAGATGCAGCTTTAGTAGTCCACATATCAGAGTGGATTAATTCCAATGGCTTCTTACTCTCTTGAACATGTCTAGGAAATGGTTTCCTTGCATGTTTTCCAAATTGACAGGCTTCACATACCTTATGCATTTCTGCAACCTTGAATTTAGGCAATCCTGCAACAATATTTTGGGCCTGCATTGATTTAAGTATCTGTACATTAACATGACCAATGTGTTTATGCCAAATATCAATATCTGCAACTACACTGGTCCCATGTGCAAACATTGTTGCACTCAATTCAGGCATGCCTACATCCAACGTAAACATTCTGCCCTTCTTCTTTCCTTTTGCTATCAAGCGACCTTTATTTTTCATATCCTCAACAAAGCATCCATGAGGATTAAATCTGACCTGCAAGCCTTGCTCAACCATTTGACCAACAAAAACCAGGTTCTTGGTGATATTCGGGACATGAAATACATTCGATAGGTATTTCTTTTTCCCATCCTGCATAGACAAATGAATTTTTCCAATCTGCACAATAGGATGTGCAGTATCATCACCAGCACAAATCCTAGTTTTTCCATTTTCCTTGCATCCTGCATCCATTTTACATGACCTATCATGTGGTTTGACGCACCTAAGTCAACATACCACACTTCGTTGCTTTCTTCTGCACTTGTCACAGAATTGGTCATGTGCTGCACCATAAACAAATGCCCATTTCTGTCACATCACCCTGTCTACTAGAAGATTCATAATTCCCTTGGTGCAATTTACCATTCATGATGTCATTCTGCTTTTTATGGCAGTCTTTAGCCATATGACCCATTTTACCACAGTAGTAGCATTCAACATTGTTGTTTGCATTTTTCCCTCTTTGCCATCCACCACGACCTCTTTGGCTCCCCCTACCTCTAGAGTTACCACGTCCTCCTCCATAGGACTGGTTTTCTTGAGTTTGCTGCATATTCTGATTTCTACCACGGCCTCCAAATTGGCCTCCTCTACCTTTGCCTCTACCTCTTTCAGCATTTGAGTAGAAGATAGCTTCTTTTGAAGTTCCTCCTGAAGAAGATGCACCACCATTTCTCTGCTCCTTTGAAATTAGAAGAGCAATCAACTCCTCAAAATCAAGAAATCTTTCACCGATAGAAATGGATATTCAGAATTGTGCATAATCCTTTCCTAGACCATTCAAGGTCACAGAAACTAAGCAAGTGCATCTGTAATCTTCTTCACTTTCATGTGGTAGTCATTGATGCTCATACTTTCTCTTTGCACATTGTGCAACTCTTGCTTGAGCTGCATTTTCCTGGCTTGCATATTTGTGCTATACATTTTTGACAAAGTATCCCATGCCTCCTTTGGCGTACTTGCATCCTGAATATGCACAATCATAGAGTCTGAAATACTGATAGATAGCCAGTACATAACTTTTATGGCTCTCTCATACCATCCTTTAAATGCATGCATTTGCTGTTGATTGGGAACATCAAGAAGAACTGGTTCTTCTTCATTTCCTGTAGCAAATTCCCAATATCCTTTTCCCATAAGGAAATTCATCATTCTAAACTTCCATGCTTGGAAGTTGTTCTTGTCAAGCTTTTCAGTGACAATCTATGAAAGAGAATCAGACTCCATTACAGAACACTGCAAAAAATTCTATCACTGCAAAAAACACAGCTTCAGCCTCACAAGGGCAAATCTGCAAAACTGACAAAAGTGGTATTTGACCACACAGTCACTTCTTAGTGACAATTTTGCATCAACAAGCAACAAGGATGATTCTGTAACTCCCAATGTCTCTGCGCACAGGCATATGATGCAATTTCTACGGTAACTTTTCACCGACATGTAGAACAATGGTTGCATAGCAAAAAACAGGGCCTTTTCCTGAGTGCGTGCGAAAAACTTCCACCTCCAAAACAGGCCCCGAAATGGCCTCGAATCAAAAAAACAGGGTGAAGGGCGTCTCAATCTGAGACAATGCACTCTTGCACTTTCCAGCTGTGCTACCTGCAGAGAGTTGCTCCCAAACTTGAAAAATGAAAGCAACACTGGTCCTCTTACCAGAACACCGCGAACTTGGTTTGCTTTCTTGAGCTCCTTACCACAAACTAGGCTTTGATACCATGTCAAGATTGTGGGAGAGAAGGAAGGAGTCTCACTTGTAGCTTTCTCACTTACACAACGGGGGAATACACACAAAGGTGGAGGCTGAAAATAGTTTTCCTCTTCTTAGTTGTCTAAGCCAAAAAGAACTCTAGTACAGAGAAATAGAAGAACCCTATATATGGGTCTCAAACCAAACTCAACTAACTAAGGTGGCATACTAACTGAGTCACGAACTAGAGTAGATAAGGATAGTTGTCATCTAGCTATTATTCATGGGCCGTGTACCAACTGCATCTACAGCTAACAAGTCGGTGACATAAATGCACAATGGTCACCCTGGCATATCACGAGTGGAGCTCCATATCTCAACATGATAGATAGAAGGCATATGCGGATTTGAAGCATCAAGATAGAACCTTCGAGGAAGGAGACATGGTCTTCATTCACGTACGCCCAAAGAAGAGTTCCCTATCCTTAGGAGATCGCAAGAAGCTAAGTCCAAGGTATTGTGGATCATACAAGATCCTCAAGTGCCTAGGACCCAATGCTTATAGACTACAACTCCCTGAGAACCTAAAGGATCATAATGTATTCCATATCAAACCTATTGAAGAAGTATGTACCTAATCCTAGCCATGTACTTGATGACCAACAAGTTGTAATGCCTAGCCAAGGAGTCCTTGAGCTATAGCGTGACAGGATCCTAGATGTTAGGGAGAGACAACTCAGATCCAGAATCTTGAGAGAATGCCTCGTCCAGTGGAAAGATTATCCCGAGGAGGATGCCACCTAGATGGATGAAAGCACTCTCAACCAACAATATCCCCAATTCATCTCAAGATGAGGACATCTCGATTCCTCCAAGGGGGAGAGAATGTTGTACTCCGCATTGGTCAACCGGGACCGAGGATCAAAAAACTGCATCATTTGTGGGGAAACATCCTCTTGGGAGGAGGTTAAGAGGATAATGATGGAATTATTGCAACTTTTTTTATTTACCTTCCCCCAGTCGATGTATGGCTGAGGGAAGGGGATGGGCTATTATGGGCAACTTGAGGAGGTGAAAGGGAAGAAGCCATGCGAGGGGCCACGTAGGGGGGAGGTCTTCTCTCCCCCCAGACTATAAAAACCCCCTTTGGGGGAGGGGGGTAAGGTAGGTGTGAGAGAACGAGGCTGCGACAGATTGTGGAGGATATTCTTCAGTGAGTGGAGGAAGGAGTAGTAGAGCAATGAGTTGTTGTACCATGAGGAGGAGAGGGAGCCGTCAGCCGAGTTGTACACCGTAGCCAACTCGACGTGCGTGCCGACATTGGCCATCGGATGCCATCCTCACACCGTCCTTCCCTCGTCCACTATTGGCCTTATTTCTTGTCCATGTGGCCCTGCACACACCCCCCAGAAGCTTCTTCGAAGCTTCTTAGAAGCTTCTAAGGGGGCTTCTCTAAGCCCCCCTTCCCATTGCATTCCCCACAAGCCATTTCCTAGTCCCAGTTTTAAAGCCCCCCTTCTCGTGGATTCCCCATAAAGCCCATTTTACCCCCCCCCCCCCCCCCCTCGAGCTTCGAAGAGGAAGCCTATAAGGACTTCCTATAAAACTGCCCATAAGCCCATCCCTCGCTTTCCCTCCCGGTTCTTATAAAGAAGAAGAGGGGTTTCTCTAAGCCCCTTCCCACTCGATTTCCCCCATAAGCGCATTGAAGAGTATTTCCAGTATAAAGCCCTTTCCACCAATCACCCACAAGCCTCTAGGCTTGGGATTTAAAGTTCCCTTTTCTGCAAGGCCCACAAAATCCATTCCTAGTCGGAATTTCAAGGAGAAGAATCTCTCAAGCCTCCATTTTTGCAAGGGCCTTCACAAGAACCCTAAGGCCTTCCAAAGCCAAATTCCGCAAGTCGGAATGTCGGTCAAGGAAGCCGTATCTCAAAGGGAATTGCGCGTACGAGGGAGACGGCCAAGATCATAAGACTGCGAGCCAAGGCAAGAAGTTTGAAATCCGCAAAGGCTAATCGGAGGTCAAATTCACGATGGACCCTAAAAAGTCACAAGGCGCAACCGCAGGAGGATCATCTCCTAATATTCATGTGGAGATTTCCCCGAACCCGCAAGTCCAGGTTTTCTTCCTATTTTTGATTTACGTCGAAGTATTACAATTATGCATGGTTAATTCATGGAATTAGATGCACTTTTGCGATTAAAATACTTTGGCTATTTTAAAGGAAGTAACTCACTATTGAAGATCGGTCATTTGTATTTTTCAATGGAATGAACGAAAAAGAACATAAGGTATGTATGCATTCTTAGCAAGTTGTTTTTGTGCATTGTAAAGTAACGAATCTAGATCAACTAATGACTATCATTACAGAGTCGAAATTATTGTAGTACACCTTTGATTATGCATGGAAAGATTAAATCGCATGTCGCATTATTAGAAAAATCTTTCTTCGTAATGATTCATTAAAAAGTCATTATCAACCATAGGAAACTGCAAAGCATGGAAAGATTCTAAAATTGCATAAAGTAGGTTAACTCTAGCCTCAATTGGCATAAAACTCATTTAACTGCGTAGTAGTTAGGAAAGGTTGCATAATGCACATTCGTCGTATGAATAATTTCATTCAGAAATGTAGCATCTAATTCCATGAATTAACCATAAAACCCTAAAACCCTAAAAGCTTAGTGGCATGAATCGTGAATGCATGTCCTACTAGGATCAATGGAAATTCTACTGTAACTTAACATGCGCTTTGATCTTAACAAGAAAAGTTAGGGTTTGTAAATCTAATCATATGTAGAGGCAATAAATCGTGTGCTTACGAGAATTGTATCGTAATACAACTAGTTTTTCCCCTTTTTTATCAAGACAACCTCTTTAGGAATGGCTCATCCTTGTCATAAGACAAGTAAATTGGTTTACCCAAAACACCTAAAATTGCAAAGGATTCATTTAGGATGGTTAAATCGATACAATATACTCCAAGTGCTAACTAGGGTTTAGCACTTAAGGACTTGACCTAGTCGCACTTATTGCCAGGTCAAAAGTCTCATACCCTAAGTCCTACCCACATTCATGGAATGTAGGGACAATTGGACGTACTTGCAAGAAACGATCTAGGGTTTCTACCCTAAAGATCACTCATTGAAAAGATGAAACTCAATTTGAGTTGGAACCCCTAGGACGACCGAACAATGTCGTCCTAGTGCAATCGGGAATGGATTGGATATGAAAACACCCTAAACCCTGTTTCTTATCTAATCATGATTCCGTGATTAGAAGACGTCGTTCAATGGGTGAAATAGTCCCATGGATTAGATGAGACACTTGTGCAACAAGTTGCAATGTCACATGATCTTGTGGTTTGATCACAAGAGAATGGCCAATTCCTCGAAATGAGATTGGCAGATTCTTGCGCAAGTTTATCTTGCAAGAGAATGAAGTCGTCCTGATATAGCACCTTTCTTGGGAAAAGTGACCAAGATAAGGGAATTAGATATTTTCTTGGAAGCAAAGGACCAATTAATAATTTGGAGCAACATATTTACTGTTAATAGAACTGAAGGTATTGGTTAAGTTGGGTTAATAGGATAACAGCCCTAAACCACAGACATAAGGGTTAACAAACAAACCCTTGGGGATCTTTCCTAGTCGCAATCGATCCCGGAATGAATGCTGGATGCATTCGGAGATAAGGATTCACTCCTTAGCAGTTGGCCAAATAACGACCGCTGGATATGATTGTGCTTGTAACAGTTTAGATGGCACTGTTTGATTTGTTTGCTCAAGGAACTAAAGGATGAAAATATATCTAATGCTTCAGGTTAAAGGGCTAAAGGGAGAGGTAGCCTCAGTTACCCCCAACTGTCTGCCTGACCCTAACCAAGGGGGTTGTGACCTGCGCTAGGAAGGTGGACCGAACCCGCCACGAGAGGTCTCTCCATTGAGCGCTACTTCGAGCAGGAGGACACTTGGGTGCCAGGGGGGGCTCTAGCTGTAAATCCCTCACCTTCTGGGCCTTGCACAAGAGGCCAACGTGACTGGGGATCGGATCTCGAGGCCTGCATACTAGTCTACAAGCGGAATCTTGGATTAGCAATCCCTATGGATTGTTGGATAGCCTTCGGACAGACTATGGATAGCCTTCGAGCGGACTATGGATAGCCTTCGGGCGGATTATGAATAAGCCTGCAAGCTGGACCTTATGAATGTATCCCAAAGATATATATGACAACCTGTTGAAAAGGAACTTGTTTGACACTGCTTTTCTATGTCAAGTGCTAAGATTATGTGAAGGAACCGGTGCACCTAATGGGCTAATTAAGGAAGCTGCTTGATGCATGTCTAACTAAATGTGGTAGGTAATTAGACACCTAAAACAACATGAGGAAAGTCTGTGGATGTGGCCATGGGTCTGTTCTATGGATGGGTGGTCCCGGTTGGCCGGGAACTTTTCTCAATCATAATGGACAGCAAGGAGATCTTCTCAAAGGAAATGAATAACAAGGGTGCTGACCTAGAGTCTAGGCTATAATAATCCTAGTTTACGCTGTTTTAGGGGAACGGAATGGGACAATGCCTTATGGTAGAGAGGTCGAGCCTTGCATTCCTCTCATTTCCCATTCTCCTTGAACCAAGTGCAGCATGAATCCGCTTCGGCCTTGGCGTTTCTATGCAAAGTAGTTCGCTCGGGGTTTGATGCTTTTGCTGTTTAGGAAATGACCATTAGGGGAAACCCTGATTCAGGTTGGTCCTAAGTGGGAATGGCCAGAATACTTCCGCTACGTGGCAAATGCGAAAAGTCCTAGATCGCGAACCCCATAACATTCCATGGGAGTGCCGGGCGAAGCTTTCTAGACCTCCTTTTTGATGGACTGCTAAGACGTGTCCTGAAGGAAACAGGTGGACACGTTACATTATGTATGTCTGGGGGGAGGTTTGCGTAGTCATTGCCTCCTGTAAAGGCATTGTCAAGCATTGAAATACCTATTTTAGATGGCAATCCTAGTGACCCTATTCTGTTGACCTCTTAGGCGGCCATTCTAGGAGTTTTTGTTAGTGTGAGGCATTTAGAGAGCCTAGTAAAACAAACACAAAGGGGAAAAAAAACCTAAATATTTGAACAAAAATCTTTGAATATACAGAGGTGTGTAAAAAGGGGTTCTAACACCTATAAAAATAGAAAAGAAAGAAAAATCTCTAAGCAATTGTTTATCACATTTCGAAGGTCTGGTAGGTTCCTCGGGATGAGACAAGACCCAAGGTTGATGCTTTGTCTTCTTGGGGATGGCAACTAGCTGAAAAGCAAAGTAAATAAAATAAGGATTTGAGGAAAATAAAAGTGAGTGTTAGAAAAGGATTAAGTGTCACCTTATGTGGGCTTGGTAGGTTCTTGGGTACCGAGCCAGAACTTGACGCCGATGCCTTGTTCCCCTTGGGTCACTATGCTCAGCTCCCTCCTTTTTACATGCGCAAGTATGGCAAATCCGGGGCTACAAGGGAAATGTGCTAACATACACCATCTATTGATTAGGCTATAGGAGTCCTCGCCTGATAGAAGCTCCTAATTGAGTTGTCCTTCGTTAGGTAGGTAGTTCAGACAACCACTTAGGATTACCTCTCTCATAGTTCTTTTTAGCTTGTCCGTGTTGGAGCAGTTGGTTAGTGACTCACTTTAGGCTTTCTCTCAGATTATGCTAGGCCTACTCCTTGTGGATTTCATGCCTTGGTTTTGTCAGGGGGTAGGGTGAGAGCTTTGATGTGTTTTGTTGAGTATATCTTGTATCAGGTTGTTGCTATTTGTGGTTTTCTATGTGCAGATTTGTTTGTGGGATTCGACGGGCTGAGTCGCCCTATCCGATGGTTGCTAATGACAGACAATTTTTTATGCTGAGAAGTCCTTAAAAATGGCCAAAACATCCAAATTTTAGGGGAAAAATAGACTTCGTCGAAGGCGGCGATTGCAATCAATACGATTTTAAGCAGCAAAGCCCCAAAAGTTTTTTAAAGACCAACCGCATGAGGATTAAGAAATTTTCATAAAATTTTCAACTCCAGATTGGATCCTGAGAGATGCCCATTAGTGGAAACTTCAAGACGGTCAAGCAAAAATTTTCAGACCTTGATTCGGACGCCGGATGTGGAAATGGGGATGCCCAAGAGGCCAAGGGCCAAAGGCCAAGTGTAAATGAGTTTAAGGGGGGCCCAAAGGGTGTGAGCTTTGGGGGACTCCCTTAATTTTTGATTTCATGGGGGTGCATGGGGGGATTTTTTGGGGCGTGAAGGAGGATGAAGGTGCCATGAAACCAAGCAACGATTTGATGAAGAGGAGGGGAGAGGGCAAATGCCACCTCAATGTACCCCTACCAACTGATCTGATGACTGAGATGCTTGCTTACTACACTCTCCATCACTGCCTTCCACTCATGAGATGGCTATGTGGACGTGGAGATCAGAAATCACTCTTTCTCTCTCCTCCCTCTCTCTCCCCTTAAGGGGCAGTTCATGCCTATGAAGAAGAATGAAGACCGATTGAAGAATGCATGCTCGGCATGAATTGGATTGCTCCAAGATCAAGAGGAGGCTAAGAAGATATGTTGAGCATTGAAGATTTGCTGTTGCTTGGTCCATTGGCAACCCGAAAAAATTAATTACAAAACTCGCAACACGCAAATAAGCGGTATGCCTCATTTTTACAAAGGAAATTTGCTTCTTGTTAATGTTTGATGGTCTAAATGAGATTCGTATAGAAACAAAAACAATTGGATCTTGTTTGCACTATGATTGAGGATTGTGCATAAAGAAATTGCAGACCTATAATGATAAATGGTCGTAATAATTAAATTATGGCCCGAAAAGCGTCTTTTTAGTGTAAAAATCAAGGTTTTGATAGTATCGGGTGGAGAAAATAGTTGCACATGGGATAAATTTATGAGACAAAAAATCTTTCAGCTTTCATGATCAGTCACTAATCACAAATCAGAAAATAATCTATTTTTATGCATAAATAAATAGAGAAAAATAGCTAAAATGGAGAAAAATAGGATTTTCACATTATAAAAATCTAGAAAATTATGATTCATGGTTGTGACTATATAACAAAGCTAAGGGATGAATTTTGGCTCATTTTGGCTTTGTTTATGCATTACAGTTCATGTTTTTTCTATTTTATGCGAAAAATACATACAAAATGATACCCTACACCTATGCAACACACCATAACCTAAACGTTAGAGGAAAAGGGTGATGTTAAGAGATTAAGAGGGTTGAGAGGGTTTGAATTGTTTAAGCATTTGATTTTGCATTCCATTTAGAATTGCAACAATTTAGTTTAAGGGGGTAGTAGCATGAGAAATGAGTGCTAGAGTCCATACATTGAAGCATACGTTAGTGAAAATCATGAAAGGGCTGTTTTTCCCACATCACAAAATGCTGAATTGATAAATATTGTTTGTGCACTAGGATCATATGCACTATACATGATGCATGGCATGGTATGAGTCCTGGATTGCATAGCAATTATCTTCCTAGGACATGACTTGCACACTGAGTGGAAAGGAGCCTTTGTTGTAGGTCAGTTTTACACTTTCCTTGGGACTGTTGGGTGAGGATTTATATATCCTTGGATCGTACAAAATAAGAAAAAAGTGGAGTTTGTGGGTTATGTCTTATATGTTGGAGCGACGCATCTTGGGGCCAATCCCTAAGGTATAGGAAAGTCGCAGTGGAGCCATGGCAATCAGCCCAGGGGAGCTTCCTGATGTTTGTGTGACGAGGCACTATGCCTACATATTATGCGATCTCCCTCTAAGGAGAAGGAAAGGGAAATGTTGGACTACATATCAGCTATAAATGCATAATCAAGTCTATCTAGTGTTCATCGGTGTATACAGACACTCCTAGCCCGCGAGGCCGTGTGGTGGGGTTGCCTGCTATGTACATGAGGTTCGTCTAGTGCTTGGGTAAGTTACTCATGAATATATGTGTGCATCACGTGGGTTCAAAATAAGGTATTTTTAAAATATCATTTTTATAGATTTTTTACACATAGAAGGGTGTAATAGAAGGGTATTATTTACAAATTGAATAGAAAAGGGTTATGTTTTATTCATAAAAACTTCACTGATAATGATATTTATAAATAGGCCTTGAATGCAGTGATGTAGAGGATATACATAAAGTAACTTCCTGGAGGTCTAGTGCCATAGTTAGTGCCCACCCATTTTAGGTCCCATCACTGGGGCTAATCTAGAGCATCAACCTTGTCTACTAGAATCCAAGCATGAGAGTGTGCCAAGGTAGACCTCATAGAATGGCTTGATGATGTCTGTGATAGTCTACCATATCTCTAAATTAGGCCATCTGATCTAGAGACATACGTGTGGATATCTCCTGCAACTCCTCATCATTGATCATCTCTCAACTCATTTTTCTCTCTAAGTATTGTTAAAAATAACTTGCACAAATAGAAAATATTGTTAGCATAATCAATATAAGATTTGGGTAAATCATAACAATATAGCTCTTCAAAAAAGGATGCTAATTAAAAAGCATATACTAAAGTATACTTAAAAGCTAATCATCAATGAATTGAGCAACGAGATGCAAATATAACCCCATGTCAATCTCCTTGCACAGCTCGATGTACACTAGAAGGCACTTAGAAGGTTTATAGATAGGTCACCACAAAAAGAGGAATCCACTTCATTCTCAAAAAATTACTTGCCTCCTATTTCTTCATCTACATTACCTCTCCTTGTCTCCTTTGCACACTCAAAGTCCTCTTTGCCCTCTACCCTTTGTAACATTGACCCCTCCACCTACATACTCAACTCATCTATAATGGGACCATTGCTTTCATCATACACTCAGGCACTTCAAGGAGTTGATAACACAACATACCACCATCAAGGTTCTCAAGGATTTGGATAGAAGATTATCTGTTAATATCACATATAAGAGTGAATCAACATTTGTGATTGTTTTGTGTCGTCAAAAATTTAAAAAAATAGATCATGCACATATTCACAATGACCTACTAGGACAAATGTGTTGCATAAATCCGCTTATATTTTCTCAGAAACTATTTTGAGAGATCTAGATGGATCTTGCCAAATGGTTGCCTCAACTCCTTCCAATACCACTTTAAACCACTTTACATCGAATATGATCATGGAGAAGCTATGATAATCCATTGAGATAACACTTTACAAGCTTCCAAAATGCTCCATCTTATCTACTATGGTATTTGGATCCATGGCCCACCATTGGCTCTCTTGCTTAAACTTTACCATGACACCACAATCTGTTATGGAGCGGATTTGTTAGTATGCTCAACACGGAAATGTTGCCCACATGACCATGCTACATTTTAGATTCTATACTATACATTGAAATAGTTAGTTTAGTTGTTGCACATAAAATCTACATATAACAACAAATAAAGCATGCAGTCACATTCAAACTATATCCCCTTGAGAATTGCACTTCTCGTAGAGACCTCTACCCCTTCGCAAGAAGCTGTAATCAAAGCTCCATGTAACCGCTACACAGACATAAACCATCACATCTCCTCCATGTCCTCAGGATATCAAATCGATCAATAGCATGTATTGTTTGGAAATTTTGATTGTGCTTCTTCTCGATCTTTTCTAGGGTCTACCCATACCTAGCCAACCACTTCTCCATGGATGCATGATGCAACATACAAATAATATTCACTTTCTCTTCCTTGGTATAATCTATTCTTTTTTCTACTCCATTTTCAACCACCATATCTTCAGTCTGTCTATCATCATCCTTCAGTGACCATAACATATTATTGTCTGAATCCACCATAGTTTTCCACTCTGAAATATGCACTAATGCCTTTGACACTAGCTAAACTTTAGCCATGCTACCTTCTAGCTAAACTTCTTGTCACACAAAGCTCTTCAAGGTTTCCATAAAGTGCTCCAAGAAGAACATCCATCACATATGGAGACGAGTCCTACAATCTCCACTTCATCTATGAGATGTACCAAGAGGTGAGTTTGTATCGTGAGTATGCTCATGGGTAGGTACTTCTTGAAGAGACTGACCTTCTATTTCACTCCCTACCTTGTGGATTCAATAAAGGATGTCTTGATCTCCTTATAAGAGATCCATTGCATTAAATTTGACAGTCTATAAATTGCTTCATGTACTTCTGGAGTGAGGCACCCCACAATTGCAAGTAGTAGTATAAACTATCAGAAATGGAGAAGCATTGTGAACATCACTTAGACACTAAATAGTGAAATATTGAGGCTATGTGCAATGAAGGTTAGGAAAAATGTGACATAACTTATGGCAATCACTCGGGGAAGTTATTATATGTATATCCTCTACATCACGTGCGTTCAATGCCTATTTATAAATATCCTTATCTGTGAATTTTTCTTGAATAAAACATAACCCTTTTCTATTCAATCTGTAAATAACCCCTTTATATTACACCTTTTATATGTAAAAAATGTATAAAAATGGTATTTTAAAAATACCTTATTTTGAACCCACGTGATGCATATATATATTCATGACTAACTTACCTGAGGCTAATCATGAGATTTCAACCTTGATAATTGGTCATCTTTAGAAAAAGTAGGGTGTGGCTAGACCTGATAATTTGCTTCACAATGTACTCTTTTTCATGGACAATACCCAAGGAGCAGGAGATAGTTGTATGCAATGGTAAGTGCTATACTTTGGCCAAAGAACCTCCATCTTGCCTAGCTCCTTCAAATCCATTCGTGCCCCTACAATGTCTCTCTTTCTTGTGATATAGTTCCATAATAATCTACCCACATTCTTGAAAATATTCATGGGATCCAAAAAATGGTTGAACTATAAGTGGGTCTTGTACAAAAGTGCATAGAAAATTGGGAACCATCGCATTCCACTTGGATGTGACTCCTTGTGGACCATTTTAAACTCATACTAGCTTTGGGCATTCATTCATGTTGGAGGTCGTCCAAGAAAAACTTCCCTAAGTTCATGACTCTCTAGTAAGAAAGCGACATATCCTTGATATAGCATCTTCTTCATGGTCCATGACCTTTGGGAGTCCAAACTATCGTCCACACAATGGACATGTAGCATCATAACCTGAGGTGACTAGACTTGTCACAGCACCCCTATCTAGTCAACATAAATTTGAATGAGCTGTGTTAAATATGTTAGCTATATATAGTCTGTCTATATATAGCTCCCCAGGTTCCCTCTATATATTTCTATCATGTGTGCTCAGTTCACACACTTCTAGGGTTCGACTTTCGGTGTCTCATTTCTCTCTTCTCCTCTCTCTTTCTCCGTTCCTCATCTCCCTCGCGCACTGTTCAACATGGTATCAGAGCGAAAGCAGTAAAGACTCCACACTCCAAAGTCTTTGTACTAGAACTCGGCACCTGTACCTGAAGATGGACCGTACAGGTTGGACAAGCTAGCTCCCGCATCTGCTTACGAGATCCATCAGAGCTTGATGGAGTCAATAAATAATATCTTCGTGAGAAACTATTATCTCTTCCAGGCTTACTGACCATCACAGTAGCAGACGCTCCAACATTCTAATGTCATGGCTGCCGGATTCGTCCAACCTCACCGAGACAAGTACTCCTGCCAGTAGCCATGTCTCACCAGGTGCAGTCCATCGCATCGAGAATAGCACAGTTTGTAGGTGACCTTTTCCAAACGTCGCACCGGTGTCTTCAAGAAAGCCTACGAGCTCTCCGTTTTCTGTGAAGCACAGGTGGCAATCATCATCTTCTCCTCCACCAATATGATGTATGAGTATGCGAGCTCGAGGATCCAAATTGCAGTTGATGGTGCTTGAAGTTGTTAAAAGGCTTGGAAAAGTAGCGGCTTACAACCAAGACTGTCAAAAGCAATCCTCATGTAGGGAGGATCTCCCAAAGGCTTCCGGAGATGAGGCCCATCGCATCGCCGATGTCCTTGGCGTTGCCCAGGATGTTGATCTGCTGTTGGTTGTAGCCCAACGAGCTCTTGATCAGTGGAGAGTAGCTCCTGAACGCATATCCAATCCCCTCACATGCCTCAATCCAGAACGACGCCACCAGCACAAGCCAGCGGCTGTGCCACAATTCGCTGCCCAGCACCGACATTAAGCTATTGGTGCTACTACAACAACTGGCTGCAAAAGGATCAAATGTTGCTAGTTTTGATAAGTCAGGTTGTGAAGTCTTGGTTACTAGCTTGGGTTTTCCATCCCAAAGTGCTAAGAGGGCTACTTGTGGTTCAGAATCTGTGTCAAATCCCTATGAGAGTGCCCTCCACAGTAATATGTCGCCTCTTTGTGTTCCTCATCTCAAAGGTCATGAGGACTATAGTTCAGCATTGAGCAAAAATAGGGTTGTTGGTGTAGAGGCCTCTTTGCCTCTACTGGGGAGGGAGATAAATCCAAAGTCAGTCACAAAAATGATTGTCAGATGCATTAGCCTGCTCTATTGGAGCTAGCAAACCAAGCAAACTCTAGTAGTGGAAACTCTTTGCTTCTGGAGCACATCCTAAAAATTGTGGAAATTCTTAGATCTTACATATTGTCTTCAATTGAATTATGAACACTGGCAAGGTGGGTATGGATGAGTAGAGAGTCGTATGTCAAAGAAACTGGCAAGAAGCTTCTTGAATCTATGAAAAGGTTGATCTAGATGGAGACATCAAGCTCTAAGAACAACTATCATGTACCTTTTGTTGAAATGAACATGGCTAGATCTGGTTATGCCTACTTTCGAGTGTCTCTTGGTGATCGGGCATGGCCACCGACATCAGGATATTCTTTTACCTGTTGGTTAAGATACAAAAATCTTACCATTAGACAGGCTGGAGATGATGACACTCTTGTAGCCCCAAAAAATGGCCAGCCAAAGTATCGAACAAGCATATCAAGAAAGGACAATGCCAAAATTCAAATATTTTTTGTAGGATCAACTGAAGAGAAGTCTAGTTTGTATGTTCAAATATTTTCTGTAGGATCAGCTGAAGAGAAGTCCAGTTTGTATGCAGAGCTTTATATGGAAGATTCAGGAACATTGGCACTAGCAACAAGTAGTTCTGGTTCTCTCTCTTTTAAACATGTGCACCTTGAGGAGGGCGTATGGCATCACATTGCCATTGTGCACCTTGAGGAGGGCGTATGGCATCACATTGTCATTGTGCACAACAAACCAAATGCTTTGAATGGTTTGTTTCAATCCAGCACTGCCTATCTAAAATGATCCAGAAAGTTGAAGAAGGGGAATCTGGCCCTAGAAGTTGAGTTAGCATTAGGTGCTATAACCAGAAAGTTGAAATGAGCTCTAAAATGATCCAAGACAAGAGTGATGGTAGTGGTGTTGTGTGGGATCTAGAACGTCTAGCCCTGTTTGCAGTTCAACTTTCTATCAAGAAACTTATTTTTTGTTTCGATAGAACCTGTGCTGACACTAACATCATTGGAGCCCTCACTATGATCAATTTAGTTGATCCTTTATCCGTCCTCGTTCGTTATTCCATTGATGAGTGTCTATATTCTAGCTGATGATACGGTATCAAATCACTTAGTTGAAATTAATATTAATATTAAAAATATAAATTTCCAAGTCAAACCTACAAGAGCCTATTCATAGGCATCAGAGGAGCTACATCACTCATGAATTACAACATCAACGAAGAAGGAGCTACATCACTCTTGAATTACAACAGCCTATTTAGAGGCATCAAAAGAGCTTTATCACTCCTAAATATACAACATGTAAAATAAGGATAAGCGACATCAATGCAAAAGATAAAATCTCCACTGCAAATAATAAAATCTCCAAGAAATTTCTTCAACTGAACTTGGGATGTAAGCAATATATCTGTCACATCAAAACTTGAGCCCCCAAGGGTTTTTTCATCCATAGTAAGGGACCTTTCTTTGAGTGGGGTGTTAGCTATATATAGTCTGTCTATATATAGTGCCCCAGGTCCCCTCTATATATTCCTATCATGTGTGCTCAGTTGACACACTTTTGGGGTTCCACTTTCGGTGTCTCGTGTCTCTCTTCTCCTCTCTCTTCCTCCATTCCTCATCTCCCTCACGCACTGTTCAACAAAATATCACCTACTTGAGCACTCCTTGAATCCCAGAAAGTCATGCATAGTCCACATGAGAATGGCTTGTATATTAGTAGACCGTCGACCATCATGCTTATTCCTATCTTTCATAGTGACCCCTCCTTCCACAAAATCTTGAGCTTGTCAACTAATGGACAAAGATAGACATCCATGTTCTTGACTTTGTAGTACCCAGGAATGAGAAGCTAAGGATGAGGTGTCCTTTCTTCATAGAAAGACATGGTGACATATTGTAGTTAATAAGGACTATAGGCCACACATTGTAATAAGTTGAGCGGAGACCAAATGGATTCATGCCATCCATAGCAAGATTGGCTAAAGATTCCTTGGCTCTCATACAAAGCCTAGAAACATGCGATCAATGTGACTCCATATGCATAAATCTACTGACATTTGTTACACTCCATCTATGGATCTATTTTGTATATGCCAATTGTCAAGCTCACCATACCCAACCTACAAAACATGTGATGTATACAAGGTATAAGCAAAGAGTGCCTAAAAACCTTTTGAGGGATAGTTTTTCCTTACAAGTCCTGTCACGATACCTATGAAAAATACACTTTGGACATGTCTCCATAGTCCTATAGTCTCCTTGAAATTGCACATAATCATTGATACATGCATGGATGTTGTTGTAGTCCATGCCGAGCTTTCATAACACCAATAGGATATCATCACGAGAATCAGACATTGTGTTTCCAAGTAATAATATATGATACTTTAGCAACCTTAAAAAAATAAAAAGAAGTCTCTAAGAGCACAAGAAGTGTTGTTTATAAAGTTAAAAAATCTACGGAGTGTAGAACGTACCTGAACAACTTGGTCATACTCACATCGCTCCACATGTACTTTTTCTATATACTTACAAGTACAAGTGGCATCTTCATGCGACATACTTGACACCCATTATACAATGGTATGGATGATGCCTCTCTCGGTGGATCAGATGACTCGAAATCCATGGGTAGCAATGCATCAATCATTTCCTCTATCTCAGGCTCCAAGATTGGAGGAAGGTCTCAAGGGCCCACTCTCTCCTCTACTATATCGAGGGTGTAGTCCTCCAATTGGTGTATCAGCTTGAGCACTGCACCCATAGCATGCCCATGAACTCTTCTAATGGGCTGCAACAGGTGCATTCCTTGGGATGAAGTGTCACCTCTATGTACAAATTTCTAGGATATATTTAATACTTTTGAATATGATGTTCAATTACTTTGTGAATGTAAAGCATAACTGATACACACTTTTCTTACTATTTTCTCAAAGTTTGAGATCACCTAGTCAATGATCTATTATTGAAACTCACTAAAGCATCCTATGTATTCTATGGACAAGCGATGCTTTCATCTCATTGCCAGCTTGCATTGAGTGCAAAGACATGGGACATGCATATTAAGATACATCGTGCAATATTGGACATCACGACCATCATTATTCTCCATTTGGTCCATGTCACATCAAACAATATGTTTTTGTTCCCCTCATGGATGATCTTTCTCCATTTTTATCTCTACTTATTTTTCTCAATCTCCATTATTATATTTCCCACCATTCCTTTTCTCTCTCCTCTCTTTATTTCTCTCCCCACCCTCCCTTCTCTCTCTCTCTTTCCCTTTCTTTGTTTACCTCCTTTCATCTCATTGTTTCTCTCGCTCATCGTTTATCTCACTCTACCATCTCTATGTTTCGCTTGATGATTCCTTAATTTCTCTTTGCCCTCTTTATTTCTCTCTCTACCCCTCCTCTCCCTTTCCCTTTCTTTGTTTGCCTCCCTCTCTCCCATTGTTTCTCTCTCTACTATCTCTCTACTTCTCTCTATTCATTTTCACTCCTCTTCTCTTTACCATTATGTATTTTTATCTATTCTCCTCACTATTTCTCTCCCCACTCCTCTTTCTCTCCCTTTCCCTTTATTTATTTGTCTCCCTCCATCAATCTATCCATTCATTTTCTCTCATTGTCTTTGTTTCTTTATCTATACCCCTGTCTAATTCTCTCTCTCTTTCCCTTTTTTTATTTGCCTCCCTTTATCCTTGTTTTTTCTTTCTCCCCCCCCCCCCCTCATTATTTCTTTCTCTCCCCCATCTTCCCTCACCACTCTCACTTATTGTCTATTTTCATTTTCCTCCCTTCTCTTTATTTCTTTCTCTCTTTCCCTCTCCACTCTCACTCAACACATCACGTTACAATCAAATCAAATATAGAAAATGAAAAACTTATAAAGCAAGGACATTGAAAGACCCTCTCTCCACACCTCTCTTTGTGTCCCTCTTTCTCTCCTTTATTTTTCTATCATTCCATTCTCTCTAATTCTCTCATTATTTCCATATTTCTCTCCCTCTCTCTCTATTTTTTGTTCTCTCTTTCTCTCCCTCCTTTTGTCCCTTTTTATCCCCCTCTCTCTCTTTTCTTTTCACTCTCCTTCCTCTATTTACCTCAACATTTTATGTCAAGAATCCTGTGGTAGGGGGGCTTGCTTGAGCTGCTATGCCAAACGTCACACACTGTATACACAAGAATAAGCTCACTCAAGAACACAAGAATAAAGATGGAGGCTAAAACGTTTTCTTGTTGGTTTCTTCTTCTTCTTCCACACACTATACAATGTACACAAAGTATAGATAAGATACAACATAAAGGAAAGTGACCTTCTACGTCAAACAGTGCATAACCAGCTACACTAATCGATTGGCACTATATCTTTGCCAGCTATAGGTAGGTGGAACAAACTAAATATAATAAGTGATAAGTAAGTGGAAATGTGAGTATCATAATGACCACCAATGTGCTAAGTGTAGACGTGTGGACTCATCTAGCCAGGTGGTCCATCATCAATGTCCACACGTGTTGAGCTTGCCATCTCAACACTCCTCCTTAAGCTCAACTCTATCTCTGCAACTCCAAGTAAGCTTCGAAACTTTGAAAGCTTCTCTGTACCCAATGCCTTTGTGAAAATGTCAGCTATCTAATCCTGTGTACTGACATATACCAAGTCAATCTCTCTTGCAAGTAGCTTCTCTCTCATAAAGTGGTAGTGCACCTCAATGTGTTTTGTCCTAGCATGGAACACTGGATTCCTAGTTAACTGTATGTTTGTTCATGTTGTCACAATGAATGACAAGTGGACCATGTTCCTGCACATCCAAATCACCTAATAACTTTTGCAATCATACCACCTCACATGTTGCCATAGCAACACCTCTATACTCAGCCTCTATACTCTCGATAAAGCAACTGTAGGTTGCTTTTTTCCGCTCCATGTAATTGTTGCACTACTAAGGGAAAACATGAATCCACTTGTAGATCTTCTGTCTGACATGCTACCAGCCCAATCTGCATCTGTGTATCCAAAGACCTGTATGTCCTTACCTACCTCATAAAAAAGTTTGTAATGTAAAGTGGACTTCACATACCTCAATATACGTCTAACTACATCCAAATGAGGCTTTCTAGGCATCTACATAAACTGACTGACAAGGTCAACAGCATAGCTCAAGTCTGGCATTGTGATAGTCATGTAAATCAAACTCCCTACTATCCTCTTGAACATAGTAGGGTCTTCTATCTCATCCCCAATGTCAGCATTCAACTCCACATTTTGCTCCAATGGTACTGAAAGAGGCTTACATGCTGTCATACCATACTTGGATAACATATCCAAGCCATACTGCCTTTGGGATAGCCATATACCATCATCACATTTGATCACCTAAATACCAAGAAAGTATCTCAACTCACCCAAATCTTTCATCTCAAACTTCTTCTTCAAGAAGTCCTTAGCTTTAGCAATCCCAGTGTCACTGTCACCTGTAATAATCAAGTCATCCACATAGATGACTATGATGACCAAACATGCATCTCCCTTTCTTACATAAAGTGAGTGATCAGCATCAAAAATACAAAATCCAATATTAACAAGATACTCTCCAATCTTGTCAGACAATGCTCTAGGTGCTTGATTTATCCCATAGAGCGCCTTTTTAGCCTGCACACATATGTGGGATGCTCTAAATCCTCATAGCCTATTGGCTGCTCCATATACACTTCTTCTTGCAATTCACCATGCAAGAAGGCATTCTTAACATCCATTTGCTACAAACTCCAACATTTCGCTACTGCCAAGGCAATCACATAGCTAACAATTGTCATCCTAGCAACTTGAATGAATGTCTCATCATAATCTATGCCATATGTTTGAGCATAGCCTTTTGCAACCAGCCTAGCCTTATACCTGCTATAACTGAATTGTCTACATTATGCTTGACTTTGTAAACCCACTTGCAACCAATAGCTTTCTTACCCTTAGGTAAGGATACCAAATCCCAAGTCTTATTTGCTTCTAATGTAGCCATCTCCTCATCCATTGCTACATCCCAATGAGCATTACCAACAGCATCCTCAAAACAGGTGAGCTCAACATCCTCAATTGACCTTGCTAGATCTGTGTACCACCGGATCACTCAATGGATCCTTTACATTACTATGAGCTCTCTGTATACCTGGTGTCCTGACTAAAGGAATGCCAAGCTCATCATCCAAACTCTCTGAACCACTAGAATCTCCATCAAATCCCAAATGATTGGTAGATACATCATTACCATCCAACACTTTCTTCTTTCCTTTGCCCTTCCTTGCAACACTTATAGATCCACCTGAAGGTGTGGGGCTACTCCTTAGTCTCCCAGACCAAGGGCTCACTGTAGGTGTAGTATCAGATGATATTTTTGGTCCACTAAGACTCCGTGATTCTTGTTTATCCTTCTGCACATAGCTATCCTGATCATAATTATCATCCAAAACATCACCAATAGGTTATACCAACTTTCCATCTCATCAAATATAACATCCCTACTCACTGTGACTCACCTGTGATAGGGTTATAATAGCGATACCCTTTCTGCTCTAAAGAGTATCCAATAAAAACATATTTTTTTGCCTTTGGATCAAGCTTCTTCCATAGCTCATCTAGCACATGAACATATGCAACACAGCCAAATACATTCAAGTGTGATACATCAGGCCTCTTGCTAGTAAAGCATTCTTTAGCAATCATCCCATGAACTACAGCTGTGGGAGTTTTGTTCATAATGTAAACAGTAGTATGGACAGCCTTAGACCAAAAATGTTTGGGCATATTATTTTCATCCATTAATGCCCGTGCAACTTCTGCAATATGCTTGTTTTTTCTTTCCGCAACACCATTTTGTTGTGGGGTATACCTGCAAGTAAATTGCCTCTTTATCCCATGAGTCCTCAAGAAGCCACTGAACTCATTAGAGATGTACTCTCACCCTCTATATGATCTCAAGCACTTTACTTTTAAGCTTGTTTCTATTTCAATAGCTACCTTAAAAGATTTAAAGTGCTCCAACACATCACTTTTTTCATTCATGAAGTATACCCATAGCTTCCTTGAACAGTCATCGATAAAGGTGACAAAGTATTTGTTGCCACCAAGAGATACATTTTGTGTAGGCCCCCAAACATATGTATGCACTACATCAAGTATTTTTCTACTCACTTCTCTATCATGCGAGAAGGATTGTCTTTCCTACTTACCAAACTGGTATGCTTCACAGACTTTATGCAATTTTTTAACTCTAAAAGAAGGCAACCCTGTAACCAATCCTCTAGACTGCATTAATTTCAACCTTTGCACATTTGCATGTCCAATACGTTTATGCCATATTTCAATATCTGCAACTACTCCTTTTTCTTTAGCATACATAGTAGCATCCATTGCAGGAATTCCAACATCTAAAGTAAACATTCGGCCAACTCTACTTCCTTTTGCAACTAACTTGCACTTATCATTAAACTTTTCTACAAAACAACCTTTTGCATTGAATCGGACCTGCAACCCCTACTCTACCATTTGGCCAACAGATACTAGATTCTTTGTAATTGATGGCACATGTAATACATCTGTCTAAATCGTTGTCTGGCCATCATACAAGGACAAGGGAACCTTTTCAATGTGTGAAATTGAGTGGCATGAATCATCACCCGTCTGCACATAACTTGGGTTTTGTAAGTTATGCATCTCTCCAAACCATTCAACATGACTGGTCATATGAGTACATGCACTTGAATCCACATACCATACATCATCATGTGTCCCCTTTCCTATAATTGCATTCATCATATGATGCATAACAAACATACGCTCATTTTTGTCCGCATTCTATCATGAAGATGATGCATAGTTTCCTTGCTACAATTTACCACTGCAAATATCATCCTTCTTTGCATAGCAATGGGCTGCAATATGGCTCGTTTTGCCACAATAATGGCAAACAATAGTAGAATTTCTAGAGACTTTGTTCTGCCATCCACCTCTTCCTCTAGAGCTCCTCTTGCCTCTAAAGTTTCCTCTACTTCCAGAAATGTGCATTTCACCAAACTGTTGATTGAACCTGTTTTGCTAGTTATCGCCAGCACGTCCCATACCACGGCCTCTCGAAGAGGATCTACCACATCCCCTTCCTGAACTCAAGTAAAATTCTTGGACATGTTCACCATTTCTTTTAGACGAGTCACCCTGCATATTGATCTCTTCAGTAATCATGAGAGAGATCAGCTCATCAAAATCTGGAAATGGCTTCCGTACATATATTGAAGTAACAAATGATTTCTATTCCTTCTCATTATTAAGGCCACTCAGAGTGAATGAAACCAAATCATCATCATCCGGCATTGCATCAATCATTGCTAAAGCATCTGCAATGCTCCTCACCTTCAACACATACTCATTGATATACATTTTTCCTTTCTTCAAGGCATTCAACTCTTGCTTGAGTTGAATCTTTCTTGCCTTTGTATTTACTGAAAACATGTTCTCAAAAATTATCCAAGCTGCATGTGAAGTTTCTGCATTCCTGATATGTCCCAGCATAGTATTATCAATGACTGCACATAGCCAGTACATCACCTTTTTGTCTTTCGCATTCCACTCTTTCCATGCTTTTAACTCATCTGCAGTCGGAGCAATACCTAGCTCTGGCTTCTTTTCTTCACCCGAGACAAACTCATAAAGGCCCTTTCCAATGAGCAAGTTCATCACACAAAACTTCCATGAAAGGTAGTTGTTCTTGTCGAGCTTCTCAATAATGGGATTTCCACTATTCTATGCCATTATCATAAACAAGGATACAACACAAAAAGCTAGTCTTCTGCAATCTTTCACAACACCTGCACAGCAATACACCAAGCAACCTTTTTCACTGATTGCCCAATAGTACATATAATCTGAAACCTGTTTGCAGATAAACCTTATGTTTGCTTCCTACAAATACCTCAAAAATTACAGATTCGCAATCTATAACCCACACACCCACTTTCGGTCAATACAGTCAAAATCATAGTGTACCCTGAAACTGCTGCTTGCAGCCTTGCGGCTCTAAAACGGGGCCTGAAATGGCCTCAGACGCCCGAAATAATTGCGGGAAAGCCCTAAAGAAATAATTTTTAGAATATACAGTGATCTGTTGGCACACCAAATTGTTGAGATATCGAGCTCCACTCGTGATATGCCAGGGTGACCGTTGTGCATTTATGTCATCGTTGACCACTGTTCTACAGGTTGGTGAAAAGTTACTATAGAAATTGCATCGTATGCCTGTGCGCAGAGACGTTGGGAGAGTTACAAAATCATCCTTGTTGCTTGTTGATGCAAAATCATCACTAGGAAGTGACTGTGTGGTCAAATACCACTTTCGCCAATTTTGCAGATTTGCCCTTGTGAGGGTGAAACTGTGTTTTTTGCAGTGACAGAATTTTTTGCAGTGTTCTGTAATGGTGTCTAATTCTCTTTCATAGATTGTAATTGAAAAGCTTGACAAGAACAACTTCCAAGCATGGAAGTTTAGAATGACGAATTTCCTTATGGAAAAAGGATATTGGGAATTTGTTGCAGGAAATGAAGAAGAACCAGTTCTTCCTGATGTTCCCAATCAACAGCAAATGCAGGCATTTAAAGCATGGCATGAGAGAGCTAGGAAAGTTATGTACTGGCTGTCTATCAGCATTTCAGACTCTATGATTGTGCATATTCAAGATGCAAGTACGCCAAAGGAGGCATGGAACACTTTGTCAAAAATGTATAGCACAAATACGCAAGCCAGGAAAATGCAGCTCAAGCAAGAGTTGCATAATGTGCAAAGAGAAAATAGGAGCATAAATGACTACCACATGAAGGTGAAGAAGATTGCAGATGCACTTGCTTCCATTGGGTCGCCAGTGGAAGATGATGATTTAGTTTCTATGACCTTGAATGGTCTAGGAAAGGATTATGCACAGTTCCGAACATCTATTTCCGTTCGTGAAAGATTTCATGATTTTGAGGAGTTGATTGCTCTTTTAATTTCTGAGGAGCAGAGAAATGGTGGTGCATCTTCTTCAGGAGGAACTTCAAAAGAAGCTGACTTCTACTCAAATGTTGAATGCTACTACTGTGGTAAAATGGGTCATATGGCTAAAGACTGCTATAAAAAGCAGAATGACATCATGAATGGAAAATTGCAACAAGGGAATTATGCATCTTCTAGTAGACAGGGTGATGACAGAAATGAGCATTTATTTATGGTGCAGCACATGAACAATTATGTGACAAGTGCAGAAGAAAGCAACGATGTATGGTATGTTGACTCAGGTGCATCAAACCACATGACAGGTCATGCAAAATGGATGGAGGATGTAAGGAAAATGGAAAAACCAAGATTTGTGGAGACTGGTGATGATACTGCACATCCTATTGTGCAGATTGGAAAATTCCTTTGTCTATGCAGGATGGGAAAAAGAAATACCTATCCGATGTATTTCATGTCCCAAATATCACCAAGAATCTGGTTTTTGTTGGTCAAATGGTTGAGCAGGACTTGTAGGTCAGATTTAATCCTCATGGATGCTTTGTTGAGGATATGAAAAATAAAGGTCGCTTGATAGCAAAAGGAAAGAAGAAGGGCAAAATGTTTACATTGGATGCAGACATGCTTGAATTGAGTGCAGCAATGTTTGCACATGGGACCAGTGTAGTTGCAGATATTGATACCTAGCATAAAGGCATTGGTCATGTTAATGTACAGCAACTTAAATCAGTACAGGCCCAAAATATTGTTGCAGGATTGCCTAAATTCAAGGTTGCAGAAATGCATAAGGTGTGTGAAGTATGTCAATTTAGAAAACAGGCAAGGAAACCATTTCCTAGACATGTTTAAGAGAGTAAGAAGCCATTGGAATTAATCCACTCTGATGTGTGGACTACTAAAGCTGCATCTCTTGGAGACTGTCATTATTTTGTCACTTTTATTGATGACTATAGCAGAAAAGTTTGGGTGTATTTTATGAAAAAGAAAAGTGAAGTTTTTGGGAATTTCAAAACTCTTAAAGCTATGGTTGAAAAAGAAATAGACCTACAAATAAAATGCCTAAGATTAGATGGAGGGGAAGAGTACCTCTCAAATGAGTTCGCAAGGTTCTTGCAGGAGCATGGCATAAAGCAGCAATATTCATGTAGTCCTACCCCACAACAAAATGGAATTGTAGAAATAAAAAACAGGCATATTGGAGAGGTATCTCGTGCCATGCTCAATGAAAAAGACCTGCCAGATTTTTACTGGGCTGAGGCAGTTGCTACAGCAGTCTACATAATGAACAGGACTCCCACTGCAGCAATACATGGCATGACTCCAAAGGAGAGGTATACTGGTAGGAAACCAGATATTTCTCATTTGAAAATTTTTTGTTGCATTGCCTATGTTCATGTGCCAGATGAGTTGAGATCCAAGTTGGATCCAAAAGCTGAGAAGTGCATCTTTATTGGTTACTCTCTGCAGCAAAAAGGGTATAGATACTATAACCCTTCTACTCGTAAGTTTATAGTGAGCAAAGATGTTGTTTTTTATGAGATGAGTAGCTAGTATAAACCAATAAATGTGATTGATAGTGTAGATGCACAAAATGGTAATGCTGCACAGAATTCACAACAGCAGTCATCACAAGATATTAGTGGACCTAGAGCATCCTCTAGCAGTGGTTCACATTCTTCGCCATAGACAGGCAGATTGAGATCAAGAGAATCTTCTCAAAGCAATGCAGATAGTGGTATGCAGGTATCACGAAAAGGAAAAGAGAAGGTAGATCAGCCCATATTTGATGTGAATGTAGGTCACTCTTATATGGATGGTGAATCCAGTGGCTCAGAACAGAGCATTGATGATGATTTGGGCATTCCTTCTATTGTTACACCTAGAGTAAGGAAGACTAGGGATGTTTTGAGAGCACCTGGGAGTGAACCTACTTTGTGCAGGTCTACGAGAGCTAGGTATCCTGTGGATAGGCTGAAATATGATGGATTTACAGCCATTCACTATGCCTATATAGTCAAAGTGATACAGGAACCAGAACCCACTTCTTTTGAGCAAGCCATGGGAAAAGAAAAATGGGAGAAATCCATGGATGAAGAAATGGATGCCTTGGAAGCAAAAGCTACATGGGAATTGGTACCTTTGCCTAAAGGTAAGAATGCAATTGGTTGTAAGTGGGTTTATAAGGTGAAGCACAATGCAGATGGTTCTGTGAATAGATACAAGGCAAGATTAGTAGTCAAGGGGTATACACAAACATATGGCATTGATTATGAAGAAACATTCAGTCCGGTTGCAAGGATGGCAACCGTAAGAGCAATCATTGCTATGGCTGCATCAAAGGAATGGTCTTTACATCAGATGGATGTAAAGAATGCCTTCTTGCATGGTGATTTGCAAGAAGAGGTATATATGGAACAGCCACCAGGTTATGTGCATGCTGTTCATCCTGAGTTTGTTTGCAGGTTGAAGAAAGCCTTGTATGGCTTGAAGTAAGCACCTAGAGCATGGTTTGAGAAGATAGGAGAGTATCTTGTCACTATTGGCTTTCAGATTTCCAAGGCAGATTTCTCACTTTATGTGAGAAAAACAGAGAAATGTATTATGCTACTTGTCATTTATGTTGATGATTTGATTATGACAGGTGATAGTGATGAAGATATCCTTCATGTGAAAATGCTATTGAAGCAGAAGTTTGAGATGAAGGATTTGGGAGAGCTGCGTTTTTTCTTGGGCATTGAGGCACCAAGTGGGATACGGCTCTTGTAGAGGCAGTATGGATTGGAAATGCTGTCCAAATATGGGATGACAGGCTGTAAGCCTATTTCAGTTCCTTTGGAGCAGAATGTGAAGCTGAGCGCAGATGGAGGTGAGCTTCTGGAAGACCCTACTATGTATAGACGCATAGTAGGAAGTTTGATTTATATGACTATTACCAGGATAGATTTGAGCTATGTTGTTGGATTGGTAAGTCAGTTTATGCAGGCTCCAAGGAAACCACATTTGGATGCGGCTAGACACATACTCAGGTATGTGAAGTCCACGTTGCAGTATGGACTACTTTATGAGACTGGGGTTCAGATACAGTTGCATGGATACACTGATGCTGATTGGGCTGGTAGTATTTCTGATAGACGATCTACCAGTGGATATGTGTTTTCTTTTGGGAGTGCTACAGTCACTTGGAGCAGCAAGAAATAGCCTACAGTTGCCTTGTCAAGCACAGAGGCTGAGTACAGGGGTGTAGCAATGGCTGCATGTGAGGTAGCTTGGTTGCATAAGCTACTTTATGATATGCATGAGCCTCCTACAGATGGGCCAGTTGTCATTTATTGTGACAACATGAGTAGTATATGCTTGGCAAATAACCCAGTCTATCATGCTAGAACAAAGCACATTGAGGTGCATTATCACTATGTGTAGGAGAGGGTTTTATGAGGTCTTATTGATCTAGTTTATGTCAGTGCAGAGGATCAGGTAGCTGACATATTCACAAAGGCATTGGTCGCAGAGAAGCTACGCAAGTTCAGAGACCTGCTTGGTGTGCAGGAATTGGGATTGAGCTCGAGGGGAAGTGTTGAGATATCGAGCTCCACTCATGATATGCCAGGGTGATCGTTGTGCATTTATGTCATTGACTTGTCAGTTTGCAGATGCAGTTGGTACACCACCCATGAATAATAGCTAGATGACAGCTATCCTTATCTACTCTAGTTCGTGGCTCAGTTAATATACCACCTTAGTTAGTTGAGTTTGGTTTGAGACCCATATATAGGGTTCTTCTATTTCTATGTACAAGAGTTCTTTTGGCTTACAGAACTAAGAAGAGAAAAACAGTTTTCAGTCTCCACCCTTATGTGTATTCCCCCATTGTGCAAGCAAGAAAGCTACAAGTGGCACAAGCTATCACTGAAAGTTCAATCAAACTCTAGATGTCATTATAAAGGAATGGAATAGGATCTCCTAACACTAAATTGTTCAGTGAAGGGACTGATATTTCCAAAGAACCCTCTCTATGTGCCCTAAACAAATTACTGCATGTGAGGTAATCAAGGAGGTCACTGCTAGATGTAGCAGGACTTGACTGAAGGAAGGACTGAGGGAGTTTTATCTACCACACGCTTCAAGCGCTTCCACTGAATGACCAATGGAGGAGGGGAATCAAGATCCTCTATGTCAATAGGTTCTGACTCTTTTGAAGGTGGAGGGGGAGGAACTGGATCAGATGGAGGAGGTAGTAGCATACCCTTCTTAAGGCCTGAGTATGTCAAGCAAGCATATAAGTAGGAACCATAAGTGACATTTGTGATATTTCCTCTTGTTACTTTGACAAAATGTTGGTCCATCTTCGTAAGCAGGTAAGTACTTCAATCAATGGCCACCCCTTTTAATACCATTCTGGAAGTTGTGAAGAGTTCTTTGGACAAATAATGGGATGGTGTTTTGGCAAGCATAAACCCCATAAACCTGTCTTGGAGGAACTGGCAGACTAACTTCCAAAGAGGATCAATGATCATGGAAAAATATACTCTTGAAGTGTTTATCACTTTCTTGACATCCAGAATCTCTTTGGTCTACTTTTGTAACAGCTTGAAAATCTTATCATTGGAGAACAATTGTCTGGCTGTAACAAAGGGCTCTCCTTTATAGGGAAGAGACAAAGCCTTCTCTAACCCTCGGGGTGTCAATACCATGGAAGCACCATGAACCATGCCCGACTTCTTACTGTATGATGCAAGAAACTCATCACACAGGGATGGATCATTTGGAATCAATGGGAATGAACCATCCACGAAAGTCGCAAGTCTAACTTTCGCTATAGGCTTAAAAGCCAGTAGGGAAGGATAATCCCTACTGGTCAACAAGACATACTAAATAGGAGGAGGTGCATGAGGCGTTATTCAGATGGAAAACATACACACCGCAAAACACAGACAATCACAAAGAATGCCTACAAAACAACCAAAATAGCTATAAAAAAGAAATCAATCAAATGAAGAACACACATAGACATAGCTAACCAATTTACCACCCCAAACAACCCACATCCTAAAAAAAATTCGGCATGACCTCTATACATATGTGATCGAAAACTTCATGTGATGCAACAAGCAGATACCCAAAACCCCGTATCAGGCAAGAAAGAGAAAAAACTACAAACCGCACCTGTAATCGTAGCACATAAGTAAACCATAATATCATAAAAATCTAATCAGGACCTAACCATAACTTTGACCAAAAATTTCAGCTAAGAGGACTTTACATGCCCATCCTACGAAGCGTGTTTATTAAAAGGGAAAAAAAGTGCAGTGAGGAAAAATGGTTTTAATGAAGGGTTCATTTTAAGAAATTATTAACAATGGGTGACATTTTATTAAGCTATAAACCTTCATAAGAAAACGACGGTTCCTTCTTAAAATTTTAATTACAATTTATTAGGGTGAAACGGTGCTTTAATGAAACCCGGACTATGATTCCTAGACTCGAGTCTCTAAATGCAAATTTATTAATTAAAAATTAATAGTGATGTGAAGCACTTTTTTTCAAGTGCGTGCTTTTTTGTGACGACTGGTGCATTTTTATTAAAAATTAAGGTACCTCTGAAACGCACATAGCACGTGCAAAGTGAACGGCTGGTTGATTTTTAAATTATTAGAAAATTGTGTGTTTAGCGCAAACGCGCGTGAAAAAGTTGGTGAATACAGTTTATTTTAGCAATTAATTGTGGTTAAAGGATAATGAAAATGAATAAAGCTCAAAAATAAATACCTGGCAGGGGTGTGTATGCAATAGACCGAAGGCGCACTAAGGAGTCTCCAAATGCAAGGAATCAAGTAAAAAAAAACAAACACCACTTGACTAGAAAAAATAAAGTACCTTAGTGTTTTTGTGTTATTTTGATTTTTTAATTAGTTTTTAATTATATTTTTTTATTTTGTTTTGTTTTTTTACAGTTGTATTTTAGGTGTATTTGTATTGTGTATATGGTTTTGTTTTTCTTTTTTGTTTTGTTATTTTTTTCTTTTTTTCTTTTTAAAAAAATAATTAAATCGAGATATAGGACACATGAATATGTTGTGAAGTGTAAGGGTGGAATTTTAGCAATCCAAGAAATGGCAACAATGTGTTGTAATTTATCTATGATTTTGTAGCTAATTTTTGAAATTTAAAATGAATCTTCATGAGATGAAGTATTAAATTTAGGGGTTTTGGCTTCAAATAATACTATGGCCATTTATGGAAGCATTTTCAATTGAGAAATTATTGGCAAAAGGGGCAAGGGGGTTTGTTAACCCCAAGTCGAGATGGCGGAAAAAGGAAGGAAAAAGCAGAAAAAACATGGAAAAAGAGCAAAGACACGCAGGCGACCTCCAAAGCTAAGCCAGGGTAAAAAAGCGCAATTTTAAATGAAGGGCACCTTAAAAAACTTGGAAAACTCTTGTACAAGAGCGCCAGGCTCCCTCCTGTGCCAATTGTAAAATACTAGACGGGTGTAGGCTAGAGGCATAAGGCTAGAAGAGGGAAATGGAAAAAAGGCATTGCCACAAGGGCCGGTCAAAAGGGATGGGTGCCCATGGGATTTTAGGGTTTGTATATATAAAGTTCAAAAAGTGAATGAGAGCTCATTCTTTGGTGTGTGGCTAAAAAGAGCTCTCTTCTTCTTCTCTTCTCCTCATCTTCTTGCTTGTGTGTGCTCTTGAGAGAGGGAGTGAGTGAGTGAGAGTGAGGGATCAAGAGGATGAAGCTCTTCACCATCTCCTCTTCTCTTCTTCTCTTCTATTCTCTTTTCTCGTGTGCACGGCTATGGAGGATGGAGCTTGGAGATGGAGGAGGCTTGAGGAGGATTGAGCTTGCATCTAGGATCATGGAGCTACCGGGGTGTGTGAGAGAGGAGGCAACTCGTATCAGCATCAAGGTAAGCTCACTATACTCAAAGGATCGACGGCGCGTCAGCTAGGTGAGAGATAGCCATTAGAGCTCGCTTGAAATGCTTGAAGCAATAAGTGGTCTATGGGTCTTGGCGGTTGAGCGAGAGCTTCCACATTTTGGTTTCGTTGTTTCTGGGACCAACGGATTCAAGCTTGAGCACTTGCGCACCTCATATCGAGCATCGAAGTAAGGGATTCATCCCCAAAATGGAGCTTGAGATAGGTAGGAAGTTTGGGTTTTTTTATCTTCAAAACAAGTAAGTATTTTGGGATATTTTGTTTGTTTGATGATTGGGAAATATGGAGAAATTATTTCAATTTTTTTGCTTTTGATTCTTGTTGCATTTAGAGTAGGTTAGGATTAGGAAATCGCACCGGAGAAGGGTAGGGTTTACTGTTGCAAAGCAAGGCAAAACAGGGCAAAAATCCTACAAAAAATAGCAAAAAGCTTGCTTGTGATGCCTAAGATCGGCAAGTGAGTGATTGGGGGCATCAATACCATACCTAGAAAGGGGCATAAGAGCCAAGAGGCCAAGGTAGAACTCATTTGTGACCATTTCACAGAGAGAGAGAGAGAGAGAGAGAGAGAGAGCCATCACACGATTCGATCCGATCGCACCATCAACAAGGCTGCTGCTCTATTCAGGTATATGAATCCCTTTCCCTATCCCCCTAGATAGGATCTGGAGGTTTGTTCTTGCTACGATTGAGTAAATCGCAAGAATTGAGTGAAATCAAACTCTCGCTGTACGTCGCACCGCGTTCGGCCCGTCCGAGCGGTCGCTTTGGGACCAAGTCCCAGAATCGGCCCTTGGTCCTTTTCATTCAGCCCACTCAGCCTAGACCTACTCAACTCATTCGAGTCGACCATTCGGCCCTCGGCCACGGGTCATATTCGACCCTCGGCCCAAGTGCCTCGGCCTATCCGAGTTGCCTCGTCCGAATTGACCACTCGGCCCATCCGAGCCAACCTGTCCGAGCGATTTCGTCCGAGTCTGCACCTCGGCCCATTCAATTCTACCTTGTCTGAGTCCTGCATTCGTCCCTCGGCCCATGTACCTTGGCCCGTTCGAGTGACCCACTCGGACCCTACAATTCGAACCAGCTAGGCCGAGTGAAAATTTTTATCAAATTCTCAAAAATTTGACCTGACCCAGCTGGAGCTCAACATCACAAACTGTCGAAAGTCCTTCTGACGCTCAGAACTTAATTTTGGCACATGGAATAGATAGACGAAATCGTAGGGAGTAGCTACTTGGCAGCTTGAAGTAGGCAACACCGAGACCCAGAGACCTAGACACAAAGCGTTGAGCAATTAAAACCTGATTGGCCAAGAACAAATGAGGCAATATACTAGAAAGACCCTGATCCCTGTCAAGGTGGCCAGAAAATTGACCAACAAGCCTATTCGGCCCGAAACAAAGCGAGAGTGCATAAGATGCTTCGAGATTGTTTGCTACACTCACCTTGAATTTCCACACTTGAATGCACTTAAAGAAATTGAAATCCTGATCGAGCACAAGTGCACGAGGAGCAACACGTACACTGAGTGACCATAAATTGAGGATTGTATTCAATAATTGAAGGAACTCACTCAGATAAACCACTCAAGGAACCCACCAGTAGGAGAGGACCCAAGACGTAGACAAACCATCAACGCACGAAGTAGGACCAAGCAGGTGGCGTCAACGACGTGGATTTGACAAATCTACTCAACCTGATCGACACCGGAGCACGACAACACGACTATGGCAAAAGAAGACTCAAACCATATGTCTAATGAGGAACTCGACTTAAATGCCTTCCCGGAGGCTATTCAATAGCTGGTCAGCAACTACGATACACTCGCCCGGTATGAGCATCGCGGTAGGACGGCAAACGCTATCATCGTAGACCTAGAAGAAGAGAGGAAACTAGCCCGCAAGGCTTTGCAAAGCATAGTGGAATACAATAGGGACCAGCAAGCTAGGAGCCAAAGGCAAAGCACGGAGTTGCGTGAGATACATCGAATGCTGAACTTAGCAGGAAGAAACCGCATAGATCACGAGAGAGCCCTAGAAGAAGACTTGATGTTGAGCGAGCTTCTCATGAAGCGGCTGCTAGATAACACGGCAGTAGAGAAAAGTGCTACGACACTAACGACATCGATGCTTGCAGGATTAGGAGCGAACCAAGGCTCAAAGAGCTAGTCTAAAATCCCTATCGTTTCCAAGCAACTCGACAAATACCAACCCCACGACAATCCATACAGCTTTGTAAAGCAGTTTGAGCAAGTCTGCAAAGCCAACGGCCTCAACGACTTGACTCAACGCTCTCAAGTGTTCGGGCTCTACTAAGGTGACAAGGGAAGGACTTGGTATACAAGCCTAGATGTCGAAGAATGAGCCAAATTCAGTGGCCTCAAGGATCTCTTCATTAAGAGATTTGCCGGGCCTAGATACTCTAACAATCTGCTAGTACGCTTGATGAACTTCAAGCAGAAAGAGAAGGAGGACATTCGCGACTACGTAACCCACATGAGGAGTCTCTTCAAGAGAATCCCTATGGGCGAGTGACTGACTAAAAGAGCAGTTTCGACTGTATTCATCAGGGAATTCGAGATGGAGTTATATAAGGCTTTGGCAGGCAATTTGAGCTTGCAATGAGACGTACTAGCTAGAGTGTTTGAGGAAGCCATCAGAGTCGATGATCGGCTGAAGGAGTGGAGCTCCAAGAGCACAAACCTAGAAGAGACCAACTCACGAAGCTCAGAGAGAGCATCAGCCTCTAGTGAGAGATCAGTCCCATCATCCCAAGATAAGGGGAAGTCCACTGAGATGTGGCTGATGTAAAGATGGAGTTAGCAAGGTTGCAAGACATGTTGAGATGACCAACGCGCCCATACGTCCAATGCGTGTATTGTGGTGGAAACCACTTACCAGCCGAGTGTCAAGACCCTAGCTTAAGACCTTGTGCTAATACGGTAGGTTCGATCATGACGTCGCATATTGTAGATTACCAAGAAGACTTCCGTACTCGCAACCCTACGGCCACCTTACCTAGTGAACAGGCCGCAGCCATTCTTTGGAAGGGGAGCCCCATTAGCCCTTCCTACGCCTAACGACATTAAGCCAGCTATTCCTAGATGGACGTAAACCCTACTAGCATACCCAGACCACCTCGTCCTTACATGACCCATCCACCGAGCAATGCTCCAGTCCACTACGTGGAAGAACCAAATGAGGAAAAAACTTACATATGCCCTTACATGTCACATGACGATGAGGGAAACACTATCCTCATGGATTATCACCCCATGCCGGTGATCGCATTAGAAAGAGGATGAGGTAGAGGCCTAGGAGGGCAGATGCAGGATCCAATCACCTGTTGGACTTGTGATCACCTAGGTCATGTCTCATCACGATGCCCTAAAAGGGAGCAACAAAACAGAGACAAGGCTGACCAAAGGTATGCTAAGTGCAGAATCACTCATCTCTTCATCGATTACCTAAAGTGAAAGCCGTCTTCTAGCTCAGCCAACATACCATCTGTCCCATTGAGGCTGTTTGGTGTCGAGAACCTCGATGGGGAGGCCACACCTATCCCATTGCGGGTCATGACCCATGCCTAGACAAAGCAGGCTGGCATATCACTTTCAGGACCTAGCAACCTTGACGCAGCTTCAATAAGGAAGAAAAGTCTCAGGCGGAAGAAGAAGAGGTTGAAAGCTAAAATCGCACTAAAAATGGAGAGTGCTACAACTCTGCCTGCTGGAAAGAAGGTCTTTGATGCAAAGGTAAAGACTTCAGCCCCTAAGACGGCCGAAAAGGGAAGTGCTAAGGTAGGGAAATACCCACATTCTAAGCGATAGTTAGAGGCCATAGAAAACGTGAAGGAATGGGTGAAGGAGGCTCAAGATCATCTAAAAGGTGCTGAGCCCATCATAGAAGACGAGATCGATGATCTCTCCAGCATAAGCATGCTAATCTCACCTCCTCAATCAAAGTCAGGAGAAGTAACCGCACCACAAGCAATGCCGCTAAGGCCAAGCCTTGGTGCTACAAGGCCGCGGATTAGTCACGGCCATTGGTCAGGATGTCCAGATTAGGAGAGAGACGAGCACCCAAGTATTTCTTGACCACGTTAGTGACTACCCCTATAGCACTTAGCCTGGGAGATCTGCTTAGGGAGCATCCCACCCTATGGCAAGATCTTAAGCAATGGGTTAAAGGGTCATGAGAGTAGGTCACGGCAGACCCTCATGACCATGATGCAAAGACGCAAATACTGAGTTTGACGCTGCACTCTATGCCTAAATCCTTACACGTCAATACTTTCTGGGAAGGTTCCAAGATGCATGCGGTCTTACCAGTTCTAGCCCTAGGTGATACAATGAGAAAGGGAATCGTGGACATGGGAGCTGGGATTAGTGTGCTTAGCCACGCGGTGCTTCAGACTTGGGAAAACCTGCCTATCAAAACTGCTAGGTTTAATGTCACATTAGCAAACGATATGAGAGTCAAGCCATTCGGGGTGCTTAAGAATTGGCCAGTGAAGATCACAGGTGTCTAATTCTCTATGGACTTTATAGTCATGAAGTGAGTGGACTACGATATCCTATTAGGCTGACCCTGGATGCGCAATGCTAGAGTCATCGAAGATTGGGGTAACAGCTTGATCTTCCTTAGCAATAGAATGGATGCCGTGAGAATAGAGATGGACACTTGAGAGACCTCACCAGTCGACTTAGATGCCATCTCTGCTATGCTTAAGGGTAACACCCAGGTTAAGAAGTCCTATGGGCCCTTGACCAAGTATATCCCATGCCCAGAGGATTGGGGTAATGGCTTGATCTTCCTTAGCAATAGAATGGACGCGGATGGACACTTGGAAGACCTCACCAGTCGACTTAGATGCCATCTCTACTATGCTTAAGGGTAACACCCAGGTCAAGAAGTCCTACGGGCCCTTGTACAAGTATATCCCATGCCCAGAGGACGAGCGGGATTGGATGCAAGTTCTCACTATAATTGACCTGCCGTTCTCTGATCACAAGGCGTATGAGCAAGCTATCAAAATAATCAGCAAGTCTAATGACACATCCTCCGCACCAATCTGCATGATGGTAGGAACCCTTCGTGGAAAACCTAAACCTGTCAACTTCCAAGTCCCAACCAACAAAAGGGAACTCCATGAGATACTGGAATACTTAACGGACAAGCTAGCTGGCAATCCAATTGCAAACTTCAAACCACTCCAGGATCTCCTAGATGAATCCAAGTGGCAATGGACCAGAGTGCATGACTTAATCCTCATGTATAACTGAGCCCTAGTTCCTGACCAACAACAAGAGATATACCAAGCCCTTGGAGACGACAAGTAGTCTAATGGAGAGCATTCTAACAACGAATATGAAGACTATCAATCCTTCAGTGACAAAAGTGAGGGTGAGGTAGACAAAGTGGAGTACGACATTGAAGGGCAAGAAATAGAGCAAATACGAGCAGACTCCAAGCTGCAGAAAAAGAGTATCTTCAGGATAGAACAGGGAGTCATGCGCATGGAATGTGATCGTGCCTAGTTGGAACACTTAGGATCAGCCATAGACTTTGAGCAAGCAGGCCTAGCCCAGCCAGGAACGACATAAGTGCTTAGGACAGTCGCCGTCCGAACTGCGCTCACCAGGGGAGACCACCTCTTCTAGCGAGGGCGGGGAGTTCAACTCTGAGTCGGAGATTAGTTTGGATAGTGATCTAGAAATCCCTAGGCTGCCCACGGCTAGACGCACCAAGGGGGACCTACCCATCCACCTGAGGCGCAGACGATCAAGGCAAAAAAAGGCAAAACAACCCAGGGATACACAAATGGAAGAACAATGAAAACCGCAGGACCTCCCTAAATGATTTACAAAATTCAAAAAAAGGGATAGGGTAGTAGTTCTGTTAGGTGCCAAGAATCAAGGGCAAGCGAGCGAACCGATCGAGGGACCAGCCAAGGTTAAGGAGATGAACCTAGCCCAGGAAGGGGAAAGACCCCGACCAATCTTCATTGCCGATGACTTGACTGAGGAAGAAGAAACGAGTCTTGTCACTCTCTTGCGAGAGTACATAGACGTGCTCGCCTAGTCCTTAGAAGAGCTTAAGGGGGTAGATTTGAGTATCGTGACTCACAACATACCCATGATGCTAGACGCAACGCCAGTCAAGCAACGACCGTACCCTATGAATCCAAAACACACTCATGCTGTCAAAGAGGAGATTGATAAGTTGATGAGAGCGGGACTCATTTACGAAATTGAACACAGAGACTGGGTATCAGCCATAGTCATCGTGATGAAGAAGAATGGAAAAATCTGAGTGTGCGTCAATTACAAGAAGGTGAACCCTGCTAGTAAGAGGGACAACTATCCATTGTCGTACACTAAGCACATGATTGAGAGAGTGGCAGGCAAGGAAGCCTACAATTTTTTGGACGGCTTCTCATGGTACAACCAGGTGCAAGTGCATCCTACGGATAGGCACAAGACTACCTTCGCCACTGAGTGGGGCGTCTTTGCTTACATAGTCATGCCCCTTGGGTTGACGAATGCCCCTGCCACCTTCCAACGCCTCATGTGCACCATCTTTAAAGATATGCATTGCAAGGAGTTGAAAGTCTTTGTCGATGACCTCTGTGTTCACTTGACCTGGATCAAACACTTAGACAAACTACACGCAGTCTTTGAGCGGTGTCACTTATATTGTCTCTCCTTGAACCCCTTAAAGTGCTAGTTTTGGGTAAAGCATGGATGCATCTTAGGACACATGGTGTCACAAAATGGCATTGCCACTGACTTTTCAAAAGTCAGGATTATCATTGACCTTCCATCCCCAATCAACTACAAGGGAATTCAATGCTTCCTAGGCCATACAGGGTACTATCGGTGGTTTGTACTGAACTATGCTTTGATCACCAGACCTTTGTACAAGCTACTCATCTTCGAATGGACCGAGGCATGCCAACGCGCATATGAAGAGTTGAAAAATGCTCTAACCACAGCACAAATTCTATGAGTCCCAAATTGGACCATTACTTTCCACGTGCATATCGACGCTTCTAAGTTTGCCGTGGGGGCAGTGTTTTGCTAACCTGGTAAACACAACTTTGACTATCGAGCGAGCTTTGCTAGTAGAAAACTCACTGAGATGGAAATGAACTACTCGACGACAGAAAAAGAAGGATTAGCCATGGTGTTCACTGTGAAGAAATTCTGGCACTATCTATTGGCCACACCCTTTACCTTTTTTGTGGACCATCAAGCCCTGCTCTATCTAGTAAACAAACCTTGCACTACAGGACGCATAGCTCGGTGGCTCCTTCTGCTCTTGGAGTTTGACTTCTCCATGGTTGTATGAAAAGGAAAACAACACTACACGGCCGACCATATGTCGTGCATTCCAATGGGAGAAGGAGTTGGACAAGGCATTGTTGACGAATTACCCGACGCCCATCTCTTTAACCTCTCCAATGAGAGAGATTTATTCAAGGCTGATCTAACGCCATATTGGGCGGATGACATAGTCCAAGTGCTTGAACACGGACCACCTCATCAACTGATAGAAAAAGCCTCACTTAGGAGATTAATCCTTAAGATCCAGCCCTATCAGTTGATCATAGGCCAACTCTATAGGCTCGGACATGATGGATTACTGCGCAGATGCGTATGTGAACATGAGACGCACGGTGTGCTCTCAGAGGCGCACAGCGGCATTGCTAGAGGGCACTTTAGCAGAGACATGACAGCACGAAAAGTGTTGCAATCTCAATTGTGGTGGCCCACGCTTTTCCACGATGCACCGTGATTCGTCAAGCATTGTGACAAGTATCAACGGAAAAAAGTCCTAATTCGCAAGGACTAGATGGATTTGACCTCAGTTATCTCACGACAACCCTTCAAAAAATGGGGAATTGACTTCATAGGACCCATCAATCCTGCAGCCCAGTATTCACAGGCCAAGTACATCATTGTGGCCATGGACTACCTCACGAAATGGGTAGAGGCAAGAGCGATACGAAAAAATGATGCCAGGATGACTGCCAAGTTCTTATGGGAGCAAATGATCTCACGATTCAGCTGCCCCATTGAACTGGTCAATGATCAAGGCACGCACTTCATCAACGAAGTGATAGCACATCTCCTGTCCACCTTTATCATTATCCATCACAAATCCTCGCCATACTACCCTTAGGCAAATGGTCAGGCAGAATCCACGAATAAGATCCTTATCAATGTCCTGACTAAGGTGGTCTTAGTCTCACGGAGCGCGACTGGGACAACAAGCTGATGGCAGCTCTGTGGGCTTACCGCACAGCTTATAAAACGGCTGTCGGTCAAACCCCCTTCAGGCTGACCTATGGAATTGAAGCGGTTCTACCATTAGAATTCTTCATTCCTAGCCTGAGAATAGCACTTCAAGAATGATGGGAAGGGAAGGAGGCATGGACGCGATGCTTGGTCAAACTCGAGTGCCTCTCAGAGACTCACCTTCTAGCCACCCATGCACTTATATGTGAGAAGGCCTGACGCAAGAGTTGGTTTGACAAGAATGTCAAGCAACACGACTTTGAATAGGGAAACTTAGTGCTCCTCTACTTAGTTAAGGGGCATAAGCAGAAAATGAAATTTAGAGGTCTTGGACCTTTCAAAGTTTGTGCAAACAATCAGTCGCCCAGGCAATGGCAAGCTCGAAACCTTAGACGGTGAGGGCATAGGCTTCTTCAATGGTAGTCCTATCAAGAAGTACTACCCTCTCACCCATCCTTTGCACGAGCCCCCGATATTAGAACCACCTGTCAAGATATGAGTGGCCACAATCACTAAGATTGATGATGAGGATGAGGAAGCCATAGAGCCCGCATACCTCCATATCACGGTCATTGCAAAAAAAACATGCATGTTCAACGCTTTGATCGACGAGGGAGTAGACTTCAATGTCTTAACTCAGGATCATTGGACTCAACTTGGCAGACCGCCACTTCAATCCACTAATGCGAAATTAAGCCCATATGGGGCCCATTCCTATGCACTTCTCGACAAGTGCAGAGCCGCCGTTTCTATCGAGTCTGAGACTGTCCCAATGGTTTTTTACGTGTTGCCAAATGCTAAAAACGCAAGCACGGAGTTGCTGCTGGGGTGAACTTTCAAAAGCAGACTCACTACAATGTTGATTATGAGTCCTAGCGCATCCACCTCGCAATAGGCAACGTTCGCATTGTCACAACCTTCAGCAGGGGTTGCGTGACCTCATCACTGTTCGCAATGCCACTGGTAGAAATATCCGTAACCAACTCTAAGGAGGGGGGTAGTGCACGACCGCCACCTCCCAGATTTCATGAATCACAGCCCACAACAGCAAAACCTAAAGCCCAACAACGTAGATTTCAATGGTAGCCTAAGCAACCACAACCGCCGTCTAGAAATCAACACTCCTATCCTCATAAAACCAAAAAACCTAAATCTAGGAGGCCAGGACGCATTTACAACAAGCGCCGCATGATTAAGCAAAGATGGGTCCCTAAAACCCTCTTGCATGTGCAAGGCTACTACGTGGGCAACACCTAGTTGTGGATCCCTAATGCCTACATGGCCAAAGGCACTACTCATACGCCACCCTCTAGCTTGATCAACCCAAGTCCCACAAATCCTCCAAACCATTCACCGCAGCGCCCTCCAAAACCACATCCATCCGACTCATCCATGCCTAAACCCAAGAAAGTCACACAAGCCTATCGGCCCAAACAACAGACTTTGTCACATGAGTCATCACCCAATCAAGTCAACCTGACTCCCCAAATCCACCCTGAATGCAGCAGCACATCCGTCGTGGCTACTCCTAATCCACCCATAATCCAAGCAGCCCAACCGCAAACTCAAGCACACTCCCAATCACAACTCTTCGTTGTCACCGGCTCTAGTTCTAGCAAACCTCGACTACCTGTCGGCCTTACGCCCTCCTATGAATGCAAATCCTTTTTAGCGCTGGCCGCCAACCTTGCTAAGGACACCAGAGATGACGTGGTGGAATGCATTAAACGACTAGACACCACCTTCATGGCACTAGCACTAAGTTACAACCACTTGGACTTAGGACTATTGAAGGAACCCTTTGCCACTGAAGTTCAAGCCATGCCATGCTCCTGGGAGACCTTTGAATTCGCATTGGCAAACGCTTCTCGCTCCGCTTCTGCTGAATTGCTCAACAGCGAGATCTCCAAGGACCAAGCCATTAAATAGCGCCTCATCACGTCATACGATCAATGAACCGCTTCTGCTATCACTAATCAAGAAATCACAGTGTTATCAAAGCTCATGATACTGACTCCCCATTCTTGAGGCATTGGTACACTATTAGGCCGCAATGGGAAGTTGAAGGGTGCCGCATAATGACCAATGATGAGCAATGCCGTGCCATCAAAACAGCGGAATATGACCCCACATATGTCGCGCCAACCTCATATAGAGTGTTAACCACTCTTCGGGACCAACCCATGGAAGAACACATCAAAGAACACCCCTACCTCGACCGTTTGTTGACTAAGAAAGAGTTACACATTGCTAGCCGTGTCAACTCTCGTGACTTCCTGATACATGTTCTCACATACATCATGCAAGTGGGGATTCAACCCTCCGATCTGGACCATGAAGATCACTTAGAATACAACCCCCAATTCTATGATTGGCTAGTTCACAAGTAACTCCTACACCACCATGCCAAATGCCCTTGCCCTTCTGACCCTAAATCCTAGGAATGATTCTTCACAAGCTTGAAGGGGAGGGGGTGAGGTGAATCAAATCAGGCCATTCAAATCAAAATTAGTGAAACACATAAACATATATTATGAAAAACGGATGGGGTAGGAAAAAGGGCATGGAAACTTTGAAATAAAGGGCAAAAAGTCCAAGGCTGAAAAGGAAAATCTACAGTGGTTCTTAATGAATTCATTCAAAAAGCATAGAGTTTCTATTTTTCAGCAATCAGCAAATTACTATGTGGAAAGCACTAATGAAAATTTTGGTTTATGACGGGAATGAAAAATGTCGCAACAAGACCGTGCCCACTGGCTTCCATTCACGGAAGAGGAGAGAGCGCAATACAGCATCACCCTAGAGAGCCGCGTCTACAACCAACTAAAATTCCAAACTTTTCATAATATAGAAGGATTAGTGGCCAAGGAAGAGGTGGCCATGAGAGTTGTTGAAAACTGCAACTTTACCAAGTACCTGGAAAGATTCACACAAGAACTCGACCACACAAGCTGTGTGGAATTTCTCAGGTCTTACGACCCCGACAACGAATGCGGCACCGCCACAATAGGAAGGGGAAAGAATGCCAAGCAAGTGTTGGTTCGCTTAACCCCCACCTTGGTGGAAAAGGCGCTGGGACTAGAACCAAAAATGGAAAAAAAGCAGAACAGAGATGTGTACGCCATGCTAGGGATGAGAAAGGAGGATGTGCTGACAAACGACGGCATCATCATCCAAGATATCCCCGATGCAAAAACCAAATTGCAGGCAAAACTGATACACGTCCTCTTTTCCAGCCAGCGCTACAACGCATTGATGCACCAAATCACTGTGCCAGTACTAGAGAATGTGGCGGCTCACACCCTGCATGAAGTCGATTGGAATGGCTATGTGTACAAAACCATCAACTAGGCAGCTATAGCGCTGGCTTTAGGAAGCATGCCCGCAAAAAGAGAATCCCCAGTGTCTAAGGCCACACAAAGAAAGAAGGCCTCCTCCAAAGCCTCGTTCATCGCCTATGGAAGCATCTTAACAGCACTCATCTAGGAGGCCGTGAAAGAGACACAGGATGAAGAAGAGGGGGGAGGGGAAACGCCTGACAGGTCACCCCCTCATTAGTACGAGGAGAGGTCCACCGTGACAGGACTGAGACCGATAAGGAAGGACAGGGGTAAGAAGAGCAATCAAGCAAAAAGTAGGTCAAGGAAACCAAGAAGAAGGCAGCGCAGAAGAAAAAGAAACCGGATGAAGGCCGCAAGAAGGAGAAGGAAGATTTGGAAAAAGCAAAAAGTCAATCCTTAGGGAGGCCAAGGAGAGAGAGAGAGGAAGAGGAAGCATGAAGAAGAAGAAACAACAGAGCAAGTCAAGTGGGCTAAAAAGGCATCAAAGCAAGAAGCTAGAAGGAGAAGAAGAGAAGAGCAGGAAGAAAAAGAGAAACTAGAGGAAGAATACAAAAAGGCCAAAAAAGAAAGGCAAAGAAGAGTTGCGGAGGAAGAAGAGAAATTAAGAACAAAGGAAGAGGAGGACTTGGCCGAGGCCACACGCCAATCCATTGAGCAACAATGTAGGGCGGATGATCCAAGAGTCTGGAACCAGCTGAGGAAAGAAGGGCCTAGCTCTAGCTCGCAAGCACCAGAAGCCGCGCCGCCCACAATCCTGGAAGGCAAAGGCAAAGCACCCCTCCATCCTATTTCCACCCTCATGGCACCCTCCATTGAACCCACTATGCTCACCCCTAGCATCCCCACCAGCATGGAAGTTTTCAACCTTGTGGCCTGGATGCAATACTTCATCAGTAAAGAAAAGGCCCAAGGGAAGAGCACAAAAACCATGACCACGGGGCCAAAAAGGCCAGCCGCGGACGCAGAATCAAGGCAAAACCTGAAGCATCTGCATGTGGAGGCCTCAACCACCCCCACCCAAAAATGAATCATTCTTTGGGAGCATGTCTTGTATATCTCTCTCGTACTCTTTCTCTCTCTCAACACTACTAACAGAGCCTTCCTGGCTGTCGCTTCCCCTATGAAGTGTCCACCACATGGTTCATGACATGCTTTCAATACTATGCCAATTTCATCCCGTGCAACACATCTTCACAGCATTTCATCTTTGCCTTTCTTGTATAGTGCACCGCCTAGCAAGGTGTAGGGGGCTGATTCTAACAGAAGCTTCTTCTTCTCACGGCTTGAGATGCCATGAGGATACTATTGAGTTGCTAGGAGGTTGGCTATGTCTGCATACCAAGGATTAATTGTTTCAACTAGAAACAAGGAAGCATCAGGAAGGTCTGGATCATCCTATTCCTCTTCTTTTGTTTGAGGAATCCATGATAGATGATCAGCTAGGACATGGGAACGGCCAGACTTAGTAACCACTTCAAAGTCGAACTCTTGGAATAGGAGCAACCATCTCATCAGTCGTCCTTTAACATCTACTTTGTTCATCAAGAAGGACAGGGCTTCATGATCCACATAGAGCTTGAAATGTGTTGACAGTAGATAGTGTCGAAACTTCTCTAGTGCAAACACCATTGCTAAGCATTCAAGCTCTATCACTGTGTAGTTCCGTTCTCTATCAGTGACCTTCCAACTTGCATAATAAATTGGTTGATTTAATTTAGAGGGGCCCTTTTGACATAGGACAGCACCTAGCCCTTCAACTGATGCATTTGTGTGCACATGGAACTCCTTCGTCCAGTCAACGAGGCTGTAAAATAGGTGCTTGGATCAGGCACTGTTTTAAGATATTAAAGGCCTCTTCACAATCATCAAACCATAGAAAATCTGCATCTTTCCTTAGGAGCTTGTACAGAGGGGATGCCTTGGTTGCAAAATGTGCAATAAATCTTCTGTAGTTGCCCACATGGCCAATAAATCCTCTCAATTACTTGAGGTTTGTTGGTGCTATCAAGGCGGCAATCTTTTCAATGTTTGCCGGGTCTGTTGCAATCCCTTATTCAGAGACAATATGGCCCAGAAGAACTCCTGAAAGACACATTTATCAGGGTTGAGAGAAATCCTATACTCTCGACATTTGTCAAAACATTGCTCTAGGTGTCCCCAATGCTCTCGGATCAAACTGTAGACACAAAAGTCATCAAGATACATTTTAATGAAATCATGCAAATGATTCTGGAAGCCAGCCATCATTACTTGTTGGAAGGTAGCAGGATCATTACAAAGCCCAAATGGCATCACTCTATAGGCATAGGTCCCCCATTCTGTGGTGAAGGTTGTTTTGGATTGGTCCTCTTCTGCGATTTGGACTTGGTTATATCCGCTGAATCCATCTAAGAGGGAATACAGCTCATGGCTTGCCACTATGTCCAACAGTTGGTTGGTAAAAGGAATAGGAAAATGATCATTCTTCGTCTTTGAATTAAGCTTTCGAAAGTCCACACATATTTGAAGTTTTCCGTTCTTCTTGGGTACTACCACAATGGGCGAAACCCATTCACTGTTAGCCACGTGATAAATGAACTCAGCTTCAAGAAGTTTCAATAATTCAGCCTTCACTAAAGCAGAGTAATTAGGATTCATTTGCCTTTTTCTTTGCCTTACAAGTTTGGCATCAGGCTCTAGGTCAATGTGATACTGACCTACTATGGGATCAATCCCCTTTAGGTCTTTGTACAACCAAGCAAACACATCTAAGTTCTCTTTGAGTAGGTCTCGCAGGACCACTAGTTCTTCTTCTGGAAGATTGAGACCCACTTTCAGGTGACATTTAGTACTGCCAGTATCCAAGAATGTTACTTGCCTTTCACCTTCCACTTCGCGGATGAATGTCCCACGGATTGCTTCTGGAAATTGGTTTGACTCTTTCAAGAGAGTAGTATCCTCATCTAATGTTCTGCTAGAACCAGTGTTCTCCTTCTGAACATATGACTCATTTGTCCATTGAGGCTGCTCAAAGGGTATCAAAGCTTTATTTGCTTTTATGTGAATGGTGACCTCTTCAAGACTCAGGGATTCATCTTCAGAGGATGCGTCCAGGAATGTCACATAACAAGGACCTTCTAGAGGCTGAGGCTTTGATAGCTCTAGCTTCTGTTGGCAGGGGGTATCATCATTGTCTTTTCTCTAAACTGAACAGTTAGGGCGACAGGAGCCACTGGTGAACTTAATTTTTATGCCTTTAATCCATTACTTATACAGATTTTGCATACTTCAACCCAAATGGAACCATGATCATTCCATCCAGCACCCTGAGATCTTCAACCTCTGAGGTCTCTATAGGGACATCAACAAGATCATCCACTATCAGAGGAAATTCTTCATCTTCACTCTTATAACCTGCTTCGTTTTCTTCCTCATCATTTTCACCCTCTTCCTCTGGAGGCACTGTCTCTGCTTCTGTAGAGGCTCTGTAGGAGAAGAATAGATCTTCTATCTGTAGGAGAAGAATAGATCTTCTATCTCTGCATTTGCTTCTGCTTCTGACTCTACTTCTGCCTCTGTCTTTGACTCTTTGTCTATTACTGTCTCTGTATTTGCTCAGTCTTTGTTCTGTATCTGCTCTGTCTCTGTATCTATTACTGCTCTGTATCTGTTCTGCCTCTGCTCTGTCTCTGTGTGATTGTCATGTAACATGGAGAACAATACATCCATACTTCTATTTCACTATCAGATGTGATTTTAGAAGTTAATTCTAGCTGAGGCAAGAGGTATTCTCCCATAGACAAGGACTTTTATTCCCTCGGTAGTTGGCTTACAGTGCCCACTGTTAGGGACTGTGCCTCTATTTTCTTGGGAAAGATCTGTTTAACAGCCTCTTCATCTCCTAATGTACCATCTGTTACCTCATTGGAGGAGTCAGTTATGACTTCGATGGATGTGGATCCATTGCCATTTTGTGATCCATACAACTGTAACACCACTTTGTTGGGTCCTCTACCTAGGGTTAGGGTTCCTTTGAACCAGTCCGTCTTGGCTCTTGCTTCAAAAAGCCAAGGTCTTCCCAATAGCAGAGGGTATGAGGTCCCGTAAGAATTTGGTTTGACCACCAAATATGTCAACCAATAATCTCTTCCTACAAGGGTTGTTTTTACGTATGGGAGGATTCCCAAAGGTTTGATTCTACTTTGTCTACCAATCTTATAAGCCACTGTGTACATTGAATTCCTTGCAACCCTAAGTCCTTCATTGTCACATCTATCATTATGTTTACTGATGAGCTTCCATCAATCAATGCGTCTAAAATAAAGCATCCTTCTATCCACAGACTAATCTCTAGGATTCCAAGATCTAGGAAGGGGTTAGCCACATCTACTTCCTTTACAGGCTCCGGGGCCTTATTGGTCTTGGTTGCTGTTGTGAAGGAGCGATCCTTAGTCCTCCTCTTCTTGTCAAGATGCTTTTGAATTTCTTTCGACAGCTGGGAGACAGCATCAACAATTGTCGGAATGTTAAGTTTGGTTTAAAAGTGTCTAGGTCTTTTACCAAGTCATAATCTTTGATAGGATCCATAGGCTTCTCCAGCCTGCTGGGGAACGGGGCTACACCCATTTTCATCTTTCATTTTTCTTCTAATAATTGCAGCATTGACACTTCTTCTATTTCTGGAAGTGCTTCTGATATTGCTGTTTTTTATCCCCGTAGTGGTGGACTGTGCTCCATTTTACATGCTTTGCTTGCAACGGATGTTCACCTTGCAACAGCGGTACTACTATTTCAAGAGCCGGATGTGCATTCCATGGAAGGTCTTTCTAAAATGTGTGAGAGATGTTTAGCTAAGTTGTGGAGATGCGAGACTCGGGTGTAAGGATCGATTTTGTTTGGAAGGCAGTGTTGTCGAAATGGAAAAGTAATGTTGCCACCATTGCAACGTCCACCACAGCCATTGCATGATTTGTTGCATGGTATGCACCATCAAAGTAGGATATTTAAAAATAACATACGAGCATACAACAATGCTCTTACATTTGTATCACTCGAAGCTAATGTTGACGAGCTACCTATTATCGAGAATGGTTACACATTTAGAGTGCATGGCACTGTTTATCACCATATATGTACTTTGCTTCCTGATGTGCAATGTTAAGAAAGGCCAAGATTTGCACAACTCTATGTTTATGATACCAAGCATGAGTTGCTTAATAGGCTAGGGGTTATACATGATCTATCACCAAATTTGCTAGGGGAGCTTCAATGTATGATGCATCGACACAACATATATGCACATGCTTTTAGGTCTGTGGATTTGCAACTGCAAAATAATCCCGTGCAAGAACTAAGAATGAGTATTTTTGGCGTTCAAAGAACCAGTAAACAATACTCTACTCCTGTAGCAACTGAGGTTGCAGCTATTATGCCAAGGCAGGGTGACGAGATCATCGAGATATTCATGTTTACACTCTGGGCGGTCGATGTGTTGCTATTTCAAACTTGCATAGAGCATATATGCCAATACTATATGACCTCATTTTTCCTATGGGAGAATCAAATGATTTACATGTAAAGGTTCCCTAGAGTAATGTTAGCATTCCTATTAACATATATGAATTTTTCAATAAAAATTATGTTACTCAAATGCAAATTTTATGCATTTCATCTTCAAGTGCATGAAGATACTGAGGTGTGCATATTGCGTGGTGGTTGACTATTTTAACAATTTATTGTTGATGGTTATTATAGTATAGAGCAATGTAGGTTAACTTGGTGTCGCTAGAATCAATCAGTGTTGCGATCAGAGGCCTACAAAGGCTTGGAAAACATGGTGGGAGCAAACAATAATGGGCCAATGCAGATTGTTGGTGCCTTTTTTGGCAAGAGGATAGTTTTACCGTCATCATTCACGGGTGGGCCAAGGCACATGTATCAATTATATCAGGATGCCATGGCTGTAGCGCGATGCAAGGGAAAGCCTGACCTTTTGATAACAATGACATACAATCCAAAGTGATTGGAGATAACTAATGCTTTATTGCCTAGGCAAAGTGCTTATGACTGTCCAAATTTGACTGCTCGCGTGTTTCATAAAAAGCATGATGATTTCATGTACACATTGCAGAATGATCTCTTTGGAATGGTTGCAGGCTATGTTACTGTGATTGAATTCCAAAAGAGGGGGCTACCACGTTCTCATACTTTGCTAATTTTAGAGTCGTCTTTCAAGCCTTCTAAAGAATATCACTACGATAGACTGGTTTGTGCTAAGTTTTCCAATAGAGTTAAGTTTCCAGCCTTATTTGAGACAATTTCAAAGTACAACATTCATGGCCCTTGCGGAGGGTTGAACCCCAACAGTCCCTGTATGGATAAGGGTAGATGTACTAAAGACTACCCGCAAAAATTAGTAGATATGACAACAGTCGATAGTTTTGGCTATCCCATTTATCAAAGAGGAGATGATGGAAACTCTATGATCATAAATGATAAATGTTGAGGTGTGCTCCATAGTCATGGTTATTTAGTATTTGTATAAGTATGTATACAAGGAGCATGATCGTGCAGCCGTGAAATTTTCTGTCGGGGTTGATTCAGCACGGAATGGTGGCAATGTTCACGAGGTGGACGAGATTCAAAGTTATTTGAATGCATGATATGTTTCTACCTCTGAGGCATGTTGACGGATCTATAATTATGCATTACACGATGAAAAGACTGATATATAGCATTTGCAAGTTCACTTACCTGGTGAGAACTATGTGGTGTTCGAGATACATATAGTATACTAGATGTTGTGCAAAATGAAGACCTCCAGAAAACTACTCTTACTGAATGGTTTGTGTGCAACCGCATTCATTCAAAGGCTAGGACTATTCGCTATCGGGACTTTCCAGTGTATTGGGTATGGAATGCATGACATAGGATATGGACTAGGAGGAAGCATAGAAATACATGTGGTCAGATGTATTGTGTAGTGCCTACTTGTGGTGAGCTCTACTATTTGCGGATGCTTTTAACAGAGTGTCAAGGATTTACTTCTTTTGAAGATTTGTATACTGCTAATAATGTAATCTATGATACTTTTAGGGATGCTTGCATTGCAAGGGGCATGTTGGAGAGTGATGATGAATATGTTGTGTGCTTAGAAAAAGTTGCCTCTGTGCAAACTGGTACTTAACTCTGTACTTTGTTTGTTGCAATTTTGGTCTTTTATGAGCTAGCTCGGCCTGGCCATCTATGGGAAATATTTTTTATGCCAATGGTAGAGGATATCATGTATAGATTATAGCTACAACACCTGCACACGTCTCTTGGTGCTCTTCAGCATGAGGCATCTAACATGGCTTTGTTACATCTGCAAGACCTTTTGCACCATGTAGAGCGAAGACTCTCTGATTTTGATGGGTTGCTTGAACCTCATCAACCAAACTCACAACTACATGCTAACCCTCTTTTGCAAGATGTACAACACATCAGAACAACGTAGGGTTTTTGAATCCATGGAGGGAATGTTGAATGAGAGACAAAAAATTTTCTTTAGTACAATTATGGATGCTATTAACACAGATACTAGGGATGCATTCTTTTAGGATGGTCTTGGTGGGTCTGGGAAGACTTTCCTACATAAATGTTTACTTGTGAAGGTGCGCAATGGTGGCCGTATAGCACTGGCAACATCATGTGGCATTGTTGCCTTGCTTTTACCAGGTGGTCGTATAGCTCACTCACGTTTTAAAATCTCGGTAGAATTAAATAATCGATCCACTTGCAATATTCATGTTAAAAGTGACCTTGCTCAGTTATTGAGACAATCAAGCCCCATTGATATGCCTTTGAAGCAGTTGATAGAACTCTAAGAGATGTTATGAGTTGTGATAAGCCATTTGGTGAAAAAGTTATTTTGTTTGAAGGGGTTTTTAGGCAGATCTTGCCGATTGTGATAAAGGGAACGTATGAGGATATTGTTAATGATGCATTGTGTTACTCTAATTTTTGGCATTACATAAGGGTGCTAATGCTATCTGAGAATATGTGAGTGTCAACGACTAGTAGTATAGTGGACAATGGGTTCATCTGTTGGATTCAAGGAATAGGGGATGGAGTGGATATTACCAAAAGTTGTGATAAGTTGTGTGTTCCACCTAGCATGATATTAAAATGAGTCTATTGAAACCTTGATTGAGTGTGTACAATGGCATGTCCAATGTGGGTGACTACACATCATATATTAGTGAGCAGGCTATACTTGCCTTGTGAAATACAGAAATGGCTACTTTGAATGATCGTGCATTGCAACTGATGCCAATGAAGATCATACAATATTATAGTGCAAATTCGATTGCAGAGATTGACGACTCATTTTTATACTCTGTTAAGCATTTAAATACATTGGACCTTGCATGTGGATTTCCTCCTCATTTATTGTTGCTGAAGATAACTACATCTATTATTCTTCTTAGAAACCTAGATCCAAGAAGGGTATGTGTAATGGTACACGCTTGATATGTAAAGCTTTCAATAGGAAAGTGATAGATGCTGAGATAATAACAGGGGCAAATGTGGACGAATGAGTTTTTATTCCCCGGATTATGTTTATTTTGAATGCTACACAATTGCCATTTACTATGAAACAAAGTCAGTTAAACGAAGACAATTTTCCATCTGGTTGGCATTCGCTATGACAATCAACAAGTCATAAGGACAAACTTTATCCATTGTTCGGCTCTATCTAAAGGTACCAATATTTACACATGGTTAATTGTATGTTGTATTTTCAAGGGTAAAATCTTCGCATGATGTGAAAGTCCTATTGAGTAAAAAGGATGGGGATATGATCACAAACATTGTATACAAATATGTTCTTCAAAAGGTACAGTAATGCGCATTGCTTTCTTTATGAAGATATAGTTATTAACGACCATGTAGGGACACTGGTTTTACGTATATACGAATTGCTTTATGTGCCTTATTTGGTTGGCATATGCTCTCTTGAAAGTAAATTATTTTTTATATTTTGCTATTTATTTAACTTTTGTAGATACCTATTCTAAAGTGATACTATTACCCAGCTTTTGACTATCAAAATGAGCTATAGTGTACGTTGCACACAATAACGAGTAATGATATCATAAGGACACTTGCAAGGATCATCGAGCGTTTATATAATAATGTTAATATTGACATCAAGCTCCTAGTTTTTATTGAAGTTGTGCATTGTGAATACACAATGTTTTCGAGTGCATATGTATAAGGTTGACCATAAGAAGAGATTTCAACGCTCTCATACTGATAAGATATCGAGGCATTGGTTCAAGTATGGATTCAAGGATTTGGATTGTTTTGTGACACTGCAACATTTTTCGATACCTACTGAATGATTCACAAATGTTCGACCAAGTATTATTATTATTGGGATGAAATGATCTTTGTTAGTTGTTCCACGTGCTTATATTGTGATTTTTGTCTCAATACAAGCAGTAAAGAGAAAGGTAGAAACGATTACCAATGGAAACTATGAGATCATTCCATGCTTCGCCTTCGCATGTTTTGCTCAAGGAGTAAGATTTTGTTAATGATTCCTCAAAGAAGAAGAAGCTTTTTTTCTATTAAGCATCTTGAAAACATTGTCTTTTTTTGTTAGCATCGGCCATTTACCTATGGTACTTGAAAATACTCTGATGCCTTATACTTGGCCTTTATGCCTTCATTTTGGCCAAGTCTCCTATAGAAATTCTTTTTGTGGTGCTTGGCCTTTTTCTCGAATATGACCCATTTCAATAACATTGGTGTTCCACGTACTTATACTGTGACTTTTATTCCAATGCAGGTGGTAAAGAGAGAGATATGACTATTGCATCCCCCATGCAATTACCAATGGAAACTATAGGATCATTACATGCTTTGCCTTCGCATGTTTTGCTCAAGGAGGAAGATTTTGTTAATGATTACTCAAAGAAGAGGAAGCTTTCTTTCTATTAGGCATCTTAGAGACATTGTCTTTTTGTTTTGGCATCGTCGATTTGCCTATTGGTGCTTGGAAACACTCGCGTACCTTATACTTAGCCTTTGTAGCTTCATTTTGACTAGATCTCTTATAGAAATTCTTTTCGTGGTACTTAGTCTTTGTATCGATTATGACCCATTTTGGTATAACATTATTGTTTCCTTTTTTTCACACAAAGCAAGCATGTGATTCCTTACATTGATAACAAGAGGAAAGTTTGTAAGTATGGTGCATGAAAAAGATTATTTCTATGTCTAATATTCTATGTTACAAATTTTGTAAACTACTTTTAGTTTTTAGTTTGGTGTGTGTGAGAGACACACAGAGAGAGTGCTTAGAGAGAATTGGGGAGAGAGAGAGAGAGAGAGAGAGAGAGAGAAGAAAAAAAGAGAAATGGATTGAGTGAAGTTGTCGTGCAACAGCACGACTTTGCATGTCACGAAGCGGCCTAGCGTTCCGCACACACGAAGTGCACACGAAACGCTAGTAAATCATTAACTTACCAAATATGGCGCACTAGACAATGACAGCTAGCTATAGCTGTACAACTAACTTGGTGTAGATATCTATTTATGAGCTCCCAACAACTCTCATACTAGTTGGCAAAAATTTAAAGTGGGAATAAGTTTCTAAAGGCATATGATGAAGTTTTAAATGTAAAAATATATCTACAAATAGATTATCCTTCTAAAAGCTTGAAAATTATTGGAGTTAAACAATCTTCTTCTTGACAAATAGGTAAGTATTTCTTCAATAAATTTTTATGTTATACCAATCTAGACTCCTTATATTCCTCACATATATGTAACAAAGATTGCTTATTTGTAAAACCATGATTTAGGTTTTGTGTGTAGAAAGTGTGATGTGATGTAATCATTGGATTAATATACATAGTATAACTAATAAACATTAACTCACCTATTGAAGCGTAACTTTTACTTCATCATTGATCCAATTCCCATCCTTACACAAATATTAACAAGTATTCCTAATTTATATGTTAGTAGCCTCCAATCCTCGTTCTTGATCTAATAAGAATTAGAGCAATCCTATCAATCTAATTTGAATTAATGTGTTTTCTTCCTCTATAAAAGTAGAAGCAAACAAATACCTAAGCAATTGAGACCATGGTTTCTTGGACCTAACTTTTAAAAAGGCCTAAAAACTTTAAAAGTCAAAACTCAAATATCCTTATAACCAAGTCAAATTTCATTGGATAAGTATGTTTCATAAGAAGAGGATAAGCAATAACATGTAAGTCGTGTTCATTAATAACAAAAAACATGGACACCAAAAGTGTAACAAGAACTAATGTGAAATATTCACATGAATAAATATACCCTCCGAGGCATTTCAAAAGAGGTGCAAGAGAATAGGGTGAAGGAATCTACCGCAAAACAAGAGGACAGCGAATTTTACACACCTCAAGATGAGTTAGATGCAACAAGTGAACTATCATTGGCAAATTAGCAACCATATTCACTACATCAAGGGACTGCAAGGGCATTCCGTATCCGGTACAACACAACATGCAGCAGCTAGGCTAATTCATAAGCGTGCTAATTTTCACATAATAAAGCAAGAAAGGCTTTTTAAGCTATTGTAATTTGAGCAACTATATTGGAGAGTCATTTTGTACATGTTCTACATATAAATACTTTACACATCTGAGATCGATCCATACCCAATACGTAACTATGAACAAAAAAAATCTCTCTGGAAAAGGGGGTTTGTCAATCTAACGGATATACCTTTGCGTTTCGTAGTTGGAATGCGAGAGAGAGAGAGAGAGAGAGAGAGAGAGAGTGAGCGTCGGAAAAAGATTGAAGGAGTGTAGAGAAAAAGAGAGGCGTAGGGGCTGTGTGCTCTGATGATAATGGATGCAGTAGTAATAGTAGTGCTACCTGCAGTAGGTGTGCATTTTGTGTTGGTTCGGCTTTTTATGTGATGACGAGATGGCGTTAATACGCTCGCAAGAGGGGCACATCGTCAGGGTGGCTGCTGGCACTGCTAGTACAGCGCTGGGTGCGCTCCCCTGGCCTCCGCCACCAACGATGCAAGTGGGCGGCGTCGCCTTGATCGCCCTTAGCTCTTGTACCTCCCTGTGTAGCCGACTGTTCTCTTTTGTCAGTGACTCGCAGCACCTCCTCAACACTTCACAGTCTACCTCTGTCTGCTTCAGCTTTGTCCTACATTCATCTCATATCATGTCAGCCATACCATTATTAATCACTTTGCTGGCAATTAACCACAGGCAATAACAAGGTTTATGGGTAGCAATAGGGAAATAAAAGCAGGCCATAAACATCAATGGATTCGTAGCACGTGGAGAATGGTATTTATAAACCCCATTCCGCGGACTGATACTTTCACATGCATGTGCTGGAAGGGTGCTTGACATGTGAATAGATTTGACTTACAAGGCGTAGTAATCACGTTGATGGGCAACCATCAAAGATGTTACACGTACAGTTATGACAACTAAGTGTGATGGCAAGAACAGACGTCTACAATGTGCCATCTATTATGTCTCATCTTCACGTAGGCCGCTCCAAAACCTGCATATAGCTCATACAGGCATGACACCTCCACTGGCAAGCCCGATATAAACAACAGCAATATGCTAACCACAACTAGACTTATGAATAATCCTAGCCTTAAATCCAAACCAGTTAAAACGTGCCTTATTGGCTGAGAGGGCTACTATTATTGGGTCTGACAACCATGCTCAAAAAGAAAACGATACAAGAAGTTTTAGTTCGGTTATTATGTTGAAGCAAGAATACCTGGCTCTCCTGTTTTGGAACCAGACCTCCACTTGACGAGGCTGCAGGCTCAGCTCCTTAGCCAGTGCCGCCTTTTGCATCTGTAAAGGACGACTTATTGAGTATGTTGAACATTTTATCTTACAGCCCTTCATTTAGAAGTGTAACCCTACAGTATCTTGCGAAGGGGAAGCAATCCCCTGTCGCATTCCCGTGTGTGTGGCTTATCTCCGCAAACAATACAAAGAAGGGTACGCTTGAAAGCCTTTGAAATCTTACTCCTCTTTTGGAAAGTCGCTTTTCACACCTTTTCTTCGACGGGTAAAATCAGTGTTCACTAAAAACTGAGGCTTAATGTGCAGTGGATGGCAACGGTTTTAAAAACGGCTTCAATATTTAAAGAAGGTTGATTGGAAGCAGGGCATCCGTAAAATGTGAATACAGGTTTGTTGGACACTCACAGGATTGAGAGTAGGGTGCTCCTTGAAGCTGCCTTCAAGTAGGGCAGATTGCTCTTTGGACAGCCTCATTTTCTTCCTTGCCACCATAGTACCTTCACATTCTTCTTCAGTAGCTCTGACCCAGCTTACATCACAACTCGCAGCAGCAGCCCGTCCTCTCCCGAGCAGCTCAAAGCCCAGAACCATATTCAACTCAGAGCAGGATCTCCTACTTTCATTAAATCCATTGCAGTAAAGGGCAAAAGAAGGCTCTGCCATATCATTTCCATCATCACTGTCAGAATCAACAGCTGAAGGGAGCTGATTTACATCAATCACATTGACAGGTCTTGTAGAAGGAGACCGGATGACTGGACCTTCCATAACTGAGCTAAGTCTCTGTATGAGCTGCTGGCCAGGGCGTCCAGTACGTCTGAAAGTGGTAGTAGCGTGAACACGTGAAGTGTTATCAGGAGTAGCTGAGCTAGCTGCAACATTCCTCAGTATTTTAGCAAATTCTTCTTTGACCGACGGATCCATGGTGAATTTAGGTGCTGCAAAGCTAGACAAGAAGAAGTCGCCCATGGAGCTCGATGCTGCAGTTGCTGAAACTGAGCTCGATGCTGCAGTTAATGACACTCTACTGAGTGTGCGCTTTCCAGTGTAACGATCGGTATCGTGAGCCGAGAGGTTGCCCAAGCCAAGGGCGAGAGTTGTGTCACAAGAAAGGGAGCATGCAGGTGCAAGAGACGTAGGATACAGTTGCAAGGCTTCGTCTGTGCAGTCATTATTGATCATATTGACCGCAAGCGAGCAGGTTAAAGGGATAAGTTTGTGTCTTTTAATATGAGGATACTGTGTCCGTCAACAGCTCCGAAAGTGTGGAGAAGATACTATTCAGAGTCGCTGGAGGAAGACTAATAAGGTAGATATGATTTAGCAGTAAGTGGCTGCGACAATGATGGAATGTGCATCTGATAATTATACGTGTTCTCTTTGAACTGTTGTACGTTAGATTATAAAAAGTAGACCTTTAGCCGCGCGCGCGCCGCACTCTGCAGTCTCTCTCTCTCTCTCTCTCTCTCTCTCAGACTCTCGACTCCGATCGAGTCTCAGCGAGACTGTCACTGAGACACATGCATAGATGATAGGAGGCGCACACACACACACTCTCTCTCTCTCTCTCTCTGGGGTCCGGGGACTCTCTCGAGAGTCGAGTCTGGAGTCTTCCCCCCTATCTGACTGTCCGTTTGTCAGTCCTCTGTGGCAGTGTAGTGTCCGTCATTCTTCTTCTCTCATAAGTCATGATGATCATGGCCTTGTTCAATCCTTGACTAATCATTTTTCTCGAAAGTCATCAGGATATTTATGTCGCACGATTCTCCCCAGCGTGCTCTGAGCTCTCTTCAATCTCCATATCCGGCCAAAATCATATACCGCGTCATCATTCATCACCTCTACAGGCAATTGTGATGGGTCTCGAGGTATGGGATACAATTATTACATATGGTGGATCTAAGATCAATCATGTATCGTACGGCGTACACAACGAAAATTTTGAGTTAACTCTAAGGACCTCTTCCCACTATCAGAATGGCTCGGAACCAGTTCCAGTGTTAGTTAGGGGGTCGGGACTCGGGAGCCCATAGGGACGAATAAAATATAAATTTTCATAGCTTTCTGGCCAACAGCTCCGGCCATTGCTAGGAAAGGTTCCGGGTTCATCCGTTGGATCTCAACTTGGTTGAGAATTACTGTGTAGTGGAAACAAGTCCCAATTCATGGAGGTTCAAAGACGCACGCGGCACCGGGTTTGGACCGAGTGTCTTTTCCAACTCGAGTTTAGCAAAGAAAATTAATTTCTACCTGTTTAGATACGCATCTCACAGATTTTTTCAGGGTTTGAACTCATGTATCCTTTTATCTACTCACAATGCTATTGGCTATCGCTTAAACCAAGAGCCTATGATTGGCTATCATTATGAGCATGTAGCACTTCCATTGAATGGTATCAAGAGTTGGGTAAGGGATTATAATCTCAACAAAATGAACCTGGGTATATTAGAAACAAACTATGCTAATGGGGCTATGGCCTAGTTGGTTCATGTGTGGGTTGAGTAGTGGGGGGTGTGTGAGTCCAAACCCTAGGTTTTGCTTCCCTAGCAACACAAAACTATTCGTGTACAAGAAGAAATAACACATTGATGGGGGCTATATATGTTGCACCCATGATAGGAAAAGGAGATAGAGAAGAAGAGTCATGTGTACTCACACTCACTATCCCACCACCTCAGACTCACTCTCAATCTCTTTCGCACAATTCATGAACACAAGATGGGAAGCAGAAGAAATAAAGAAGCTAGTAGTTGCATTAGAAGATGGGAGAGAATGTGCAAATAATGGAAGTCATTGTATTATAAACTTAATGACTATTCTCTAGCATAAATGTTGTTCATAGAGCATGTGCATTCCTACTAACTAGTTATTAGGCAATTTATGGCTCGATATTCGCTAATTCTTCACTACATCAAATAAGCCTATACACCAAAGATTTTTCGAATGCAATACAATAAAAAACATGATGCAAATTTTAGCCTCACCATTGAAAAAATTATCATGTAAGCTACAGACGGAGTGGACTAGTAAACACATCTAAATATTCATCAAAGTTATCGTCAAAATAAGCAAAAGAATGTGAACATTAATCAATGCCTATTACGAGGGAGATACTTACGTATGTTTTGACCACTACAGGTTTTGTACATCGAAGCATATACCAATGGGTATACTGACAATTTCATAAATAATTTACAAACGCTTATATCAACATGTGTAAAGAAAAAAAATTGCAATGATCTTGACCCTAATTCCTACTAATATTATTATCAGCTATCTTGTTAGACATATATAAAACCCCAAGTATGAATAATTATTACATCTTACTATTATATTATTTTAGCTATAGGTTTGGAAAGCCCCGAGCCTCCAAAGGGCTTCCCGAACCTACCCCATTTTCCAAACCTCCCTTTTTCAATCAAAACCCCCTCCCCTCCTCTCTTTCTCACGTGCAATATCTCATTTTCTCTTCCGCTTGCCTTTTTTCATTAAAGCCTTTCCCCCCTCCCCCTCCCCCTCCCCCTTTTTAAACTAATACCCCCTCCCCTCTCTCTCACTTATAATCTCTCTCTTTATTTTCCCCATCCCCTTTTTAATTAAAGTCTTCTCTCCTCCCCCTCTCTCTCTCTCATGTGTAGAGTCTAGGTTCTCTCTCTCTCTCTCTCTCAGATTAAACTTTTTAATTTAAACTTTTCTTTAATTAAACATTTTATATTTTTTAAATTTAAAGTTTTTTTAATATAGTTTTTAACACTTTGAGAAGGAGATAGAATCACAGAGAGAGAGAGAGAGAAAGAGAGAGAAGAAGAATGATAAAAAGAAGAAGACGAAGAGAGAAGGGGGAGAAAGATAAAAAGAAGAAGACAAAGAGAGAAGGGAGAGAAAAATGAAAGAGAATAGTCTTTTTAATTAAATATTTTTCTTCTCCCACTCCCCCCTCTCTCTCATGTGTAGGGCCTAGGTTCTCTCTCTCTCTCTCTCTCTCTCTTTGTTAGATTTTAATTTTTAATATAAACATTTGTTTCTCTCTCTCTCTCTCTCTCTCTCTCTCTCTCTCTCTTTGTTAGATTAAACTTTTTAATATAAACATTTTGTTTAATTAAAATAAGGAGAGAGAGAGAGAGAGAGAAAGAGCAAAAAAAGAAGAGGAGAGGGAGGGAGGGAGGGAGAGAGAGGGGAAACAAAGAGAAAGAGAATTATAGAGAGAGAAAATAAAAATTTTAAGAGAGAGAGAGGAAAAGAAAAAAGGAAAAGAGATGAGGGAGGGGGAGAGAGACAAAGAGAAGAAAATGAGAGAGGGAAAATAAGAAGAAAAGAAAGAATTTGAAGACACTGAGAGAATTATAAAGAGAGGAAAGATCAAGTTTAAAATAAAAAATAATTATAGAGAGAGAAAATATAAAATTTAAGAGAGAGAAAGAAAAAAAAGGAAAAGAGAGGAGAGGGGAGAGAGAGAGAGAGAGAGAGAGAAAATAAGAAGAAGAATTATAGAGAAAGAATTTGAATATAGAGAGAGAATTATAGAGAAATGAAAGATAAAATTTAAAAGAAAGAGAAAAGAAAAAATAGAAAATTTCTTTTTTATCAAAATAAGGAGAGAGAGAGAGAGAGAGAGAGAGAGAGAATTATACAAAGAGCAAAAAAGAAAGAAGATGAGAGGGAGGGAGAGAGGGGGGAACAGAGAGAAAGTGAAATTATAGAGAGAGAAAATATAAAATTTAAGAGAGAGAAAGGAGAAAAGGAAAAAAGAAAAAGAAAGGAGAGAGGGGGACAAAAATAGAGAGAAGAAAATGAGAGAGAAAATAATAAGAAGAAAAGAGAGAATTTGAACACTGAGAGAATTATAGAGAGATGAAAAAAAAAATTAAAAGCAAGAGAAGAAAAAAAATTAAAGAGAGAAGGAAAAAAAGGAAAAAATAGGAGAGAGAAGGAAAGGAGAGAAGAGGGGAGAGAGAGAGAGAGAGAAGAAAAATAAGAAGAAGAAAGAGGAAAAGAGGAAGAGAGATGGGGAAAAAAGGAAAAGAGAAACTTTCTTTTTAATTAAAATAAGGAGATATATACACACACACACACACACACACACACACACACACACACACAAAGAGCAAAAAAGAAAGAAGAGGAGAGGGAGGGAGAGAGAGGGGGAACAAAGAGAAAGAGAATTATAGAGAGGAAATATAAAATTTGAGAGAGAGAGGGAGAGAGAGAGAGAGAGAGAGAAAAGGAAAAGAGAGGAGAGAGGGGGACAAAGACAGAGAGAAGAAAATGAGAGAGAGAAAATAAGAAAAAAAAGAGAGAACTTGAACATAGAGAAAATTATAGAGAGAGGAAAGATAAAATTTAAAAGAAAGAGAAAAGAAAAAAAATTAAAGAGAGAAGAAAAAAAGGAAAAAAGAGGAGAGAGAAGGAAAGGAGAGGGGAGGGGAGAGAGAGAGAGAGAGAGAGAGAGGAGAGAGAAGAAAATAAGAAAAAGAAAGATGAAAAGAGAAAGAGAGATGGAAAAAAAGAGAAAAGTGAATTTTTTAAAAAAAGTTTAAATATTTTTTGAGAGAGAGAGGAAGGGAGAGAGAGAGAGAGAAGATAAAATTTAAAAGAGAGAAAGAGAGAAGAAAAAGATAAAATTTAAAAGGGAGAGAAAGAGAGAAGAAAAAAAGGAAAATTAGGAGAAAGGGGAGAAGAAGAAAAGGGGGCGGAGAGAGAGAGGAGAAGAAGAGAGAGAATATAAACATAAACAGAATTATATGTAGGGAAAATATGAAATTTACATACTTTAAGAGAGACTGAGAAGGGAGGGAGGGGGGGAGAAAGAAAGTGAAAGAAAAAGAAGAAGAAGAAGAAGAAGAAGAAGAAGAAGAAGAGAGAGAGAACATGTAGAGAGAATTATAGAGAGAGAAAATAAAATTTAAAAAGAGAGAATAAAAAATAGAGGAGGAAGAGAGAATGAAAAGAGAGGAGAGAGAGAGGATCCACCGACATTGCCTCATGTTGAGCTCGTTCTGGGTAAAGATCCATTTGAGGCTCTTATGGTCGGTTACTAAAGTAAACTTGTTACCCAACAGGTAGTGTCTCCAGAGCTTTAGAGCATGGATGACAACTAGTAATTCCAGATCATGCGTAGCATAATTCTTTTCATGGTTCTTCAGTTTCCTTGAAGAGTCTGAAGAGCTGGATCTGCAGCTTGCAAGAAAAGCTCAACTTTCTCAATATCCAATGCTCTTTGTTCAATGGCATCAAGCTGACTATACCTCTCTTTAAATTCCCGAATCAACTCTGAAGCAGCTAGACCTTTTTTTGGCATGTAGACCCACTCTTGGAATGACCGCCATGTAGCCATCCCAAAGTCCTCAAGGAAATACTCTTCTTTCAGGGCCTTCTTAAAATCTTGCCAATGTGAATTTTGAATAAAAAGATCAGTCACTTTTGCCCTCAAGGCGGGTGTGACAACACGAAGGAAGTACTTACTCATAAGTCTAGCTGGAACTCCAAAAAACCCCACCTTGATCTCATATGTCTTCAAGTATGCTGAAACATTACGGCCATCAAATAGCTTCTTCTCATTCTCAACTGCTTCAATAGCCTTAGTCGCGTTGTTTGCATTCTCCTGCTTCGAATATAGTTGCCTTTGCTGAGACAACTGTTGTTGATGTAATTGCTGCTGTTGCTGCATATACAATTGTGTTTGCTGATTTTGAGCTGCATATACATGGACATATTCTGCAAAATCTGCTTTAGATCATCTGTTGAAGTACTTGACGTAGCAGTCATTGAAGGAGCTGAAGTAGAGGACGCAGCTGGAATTGTAGAAGAGGCTAAAATAGATGATGAAGTATCCCCCATCCTGAAATTTCTACGATGCTTTCACGTCGAGTTCACCAAAGATGTCGAAGGGTTTTCGAAAGCAAAGTCGCGACCACAGAGAACCTTGAATAATTTCAAGATAGAAGATCCAGCATGTGAATAAGCAAGACGTGAAAATGATGCCAAATAGTACTTATATTACTGCCATGAAGTTTGCAAAATACAAGATTACTTCAAATCTGATCAGTCCACTGATTTTAGGCCACCCAATTTAATTATGCTGCATTTCTAGATCCTTGACCTCAAACACTATGTGCAGAAATTTAGAATTCAAAGATACAACACTATCGTGATCTTCTTGGATTCAGGCTGTCTGGTAAGGCCATAAAAAGCTTCTTGTGGAGGAAGCCAGAAGTACAAAGGCACAAGCTTTCTCCTAAGCTGTTCTGTTATGATGGAGGTACAACATAAGAGATCATAGTTCTACAAGTATCCAGCTGAGCTCTTGTGAGAAACATAAGAGCTATCGGATTCAAGCATCACCGTTTACATTTACTTCTCTGGATCTAGCCCCAATTTTTATAGACAGTATGTGTATTGATATGCAAAAGTTTCATTTATTTCAAAAAGATCAATATTAGAGATTTCTAGTTCAGCAGTTTTCACAGCTGATGGAATAGCAACAACAAGTCCACCCAACACCTTGTAAGAGTTGTCCACGTACGCGCATCTTGTCATCAGGATGTTGATAATGTGTGAGGAACTGCCATCAGTGAGTTAATAATTAGGAGGCATGAACTGTAATATAGTCTCTTTACTAATATCTCGAACTGTGGTCCATCCTGTGTGGAAACTGTATCTCTCCACCAAGAGCTCTTCAACCTGTTTCACAGTCTTTCCCCTCCATTGCTCCAAGAAAGAGCTAAGGTTCCCACAGAGATCTGAAAACTCTGTTTTTGCTTCTTTTTCAGCACACTAATGCTACTGGAATATAGATTGTTGTCATATAGATGCATTCGTACGAAGTTGCTTAATGCAGTAATCTCTGAAAAGAGTCTGCACCCAAAGGAATTGCCTCTCCCCAGTGAGTATGGAAACATTTTGTAGATAAAATTTTATGTTCTCCCCGAAGCCTAGAGATTTGATGGCACAAACCTTCAAGCCTGCACGAAGTTTGTTGACATTTTGAATGATCTGAATGCCAATCTTTTGGTCGAAATTGGCAGATTTGAGCTTATCCAGCTCCCTTGAAGCATATAACAAAGCAACACCATTACTTGGCACAATACCCTCATCAACAACAGCTTTTGTTGCGTTCAATGCATCTGTCACACGATTTTTTTCTCGCTAACTTCCACCTCACTAGCCCCACCAATCTTCAGAACAGCAACACCACCAGACAATTTCTAAAGCCTCCCTTCCTTTCTCCTCATCATAGTCTGATGTAGATGCACTTATCGCTGCCCTCCAAGCCAGAAAAACATGCCGCCATATCCTATGGTTCGGCCTACACAAAATTGGGATCAGTATCTCTGCATCAAGATAGACACGAAGGCCTCCAGAATGCTTTCGCTCGTTCTTGTCCCTGATCGGCGTTGCTGCTTTAGGCAAGAATCTTTATTTCTCCTTCACGCAGAAAGCCTTTGAGCATAAAAGGTGAACATGTACATCTTGATTCCTCATATTAGCCCCTTGTTTCTGAGCGTGTTTCCACAGTAACACCTTCCTCTGGCTTTCCCATTAATGAGGTCCGTCATTACACCATCTTTCACTACCATTTTTTTTCGATGGACGGAGAGAGAGCTTGCCTTCGCCAGGATTGCAGAAATTCCTTGGTTACAATAGGAGTCTTCGAAGCAGACCGTGTGAAAGTAAGTTGAATGGATTTTTTTTAAAAACCTCTCCAGACGAGTTATCTGAGGAGATTGCATTGATGCGCCCTTTTACCCAATTAGCAAACCCAGAAGCAGTAAATTTTCCATATGAATCTGCTGCAGTTTTTGGTAGAAATCTCGAATTCCTTGGCTTCCCAGGAAGGTCCCCCCTCTCCTGCCTGTTTTTTTCCTTTCCCCCCCCCCCCCCCCCCACGCTCCCAGGGCGTCATCCTTCCTTTTTTACTCCCTCCAAAAAGCTCACATTTAAAAATAGCCATACTTTTCAAAATAGCCTTCCCAACAATAACCTGCATCAAATGACAAAAAGGTATAGCACCACTTGTAAACATGGGTCTGCCCAAATATACGGTCATGTTCCATAAAGAGCATCTCTCTAGCACCTCCAGGAATCAGAACACAGCTACAACCATCTTTTAATAAATCACAAAGAACCTTTCTTGAAGCAGAAACTAGTCCCAACCAAGTCCATATGTATCAAAAATCGCACTACTTGCCAGACCCTTAACATTTCAACTGCAGAAACCTCCATTGCAAAATCCAAGGTAAATGGTAATTGATCTTCTAGTGCTTCTGAAACTGATCCAAACTTCCCAAACATTTCCATTACTATGCTTCCAAACTTCTCTCCACTATACTCGCATGCAGAAAATAAATGTAAACACAACGACTAAGTATGTACAAAGTAACAAATGTCACACACACAATATTTTGGTGAATTCCACACCTTGAATGCGCAGCAATACGACAGCGTCGTGCTGGAAGGGGGATGGGGGTAGGGAGCCAGCAAGCTCCTCACTGGAGCTTGCTAAGCATCATCGCCATGCAGGTGGACACGTCAAGGGGTGGAGGATTCCCTCCCCTCCCCTATAAAATCAGGGGTGGGCGGTAGAGACATGGAGGCCGGGAGAGAGTAGAACAGAACCTTGGCGCTGTTGGTACTGCTATCAAGGGAGGTCAAAGAGGAGGAGAACGCCGCCTGGTGCTACCGAGGGACCGCTGCCACCTATCACCTCCATTCTCTCTCCCCACAGCGCCATCGTCTGCCACCTGGGGACTTTTCACCCCCATCACCGCCAAATTTTTCCCCCCTCCTGCCACGTGGGATAGGGAAGCTTCCTTGAAGAAGCTTCCTAAGGGAGGGGGCTAATTAAGCCCCCTTTCACCCCCTCATATCCCTTTCATTCCCTCCCCCCCCCCCCCCCCCCCCCGAGTTTTTAAAACCCTCAAGCCCCTTCCTATACTTTACCCTTTCACCCTCTCCCCGGTTTTCTTAAAACCCTTTCACCCCTCCCGGTTTTACCCCATTTGGAATCCTTTCACCCCGTACCCTTTTCTGTGGGGCCATTAAACCCCACACCCCTTGGCCTCATAACCTACAAATCCCTTCCCCGTGCCTAAATTTGTAAAGTCTCTTATTGTGTTTCCTTGAAACCGTGTTGCACCCCCCTCATATTCCTTTTAACACACCCCCCCTAAGCCCTTTCTAACCCCGTGTTCCCTTTTCCTTACACACCCTTTTCTCTCTCCCCCCTACTATAAGCCTTCACCCTTCACCTTTCCCTCTCACTCCGGGTTAAAATCCCAAAAACCTTTACTACTCTAAAAATTCCCTTTCTATACCTTTTACCCCAAGCCCAAAGTTCTCCAAAGGTTCATGTGGTTGCGAAGCCACACTCACCCATAACCTTTTTGCCTTGTATATACCCTATAGGGCCTTCTTAGGCTTTATAAACCTTTCCCTCTCCAAAGAAGCTAAGAACCTAAAGGTCTTATTATTCCTTCTCGTGGTCAATCATTTAAACGGCTCCTTGTCTCGAAAGAGAGACGGTGGAAATCCGAGAGAAAGAGTAAAAGCTGCCTTCACATTCGAACTGCGATGCCGCCTAAGAAAGTCCAAGGAGTAGCTGCATGAGGGTCATCTCCCGGTATCCATGTGGATATCTCACCCCAAAACTAGGTTTTTTCCTTCTTGGTTTTATATCCGTTTTAATTTAATCATGCAAGATGAATTGTTTGGGTTAAGATATATTTTGTCCTAGTTATTTACGATGAAGGAGTTTAGTTTAATTGAACATGCAAAAATGATAATATAATAAACATAGTTTCCTTCAAATAGCATCATGCTTTGAAACGAATTACGAGCAAGATTATCTACCTACTATAGTAGTATATTTCTGTTAAATCTTGAAGGTATAAAAAATTGCAACTTGCACTATTAACCCCTATTCTTTTTTGCAACGAATCATCATAGAAGATGAAAACTCATGAAAGCTTTCTTACGTTGCTTGAACTCTAGGAATTTATCATTGCTAACTGCATATCTTAGCAAGGAAAAGATTGTTATTTGGCATGAGTTCGTTCTCAAGAAAAAAGGAAGTTTAATTGAAAAAGTTTAGGACTGAGAAAAATCAATTGTCACAAGGATAACAAATCGTGCCGAGGTGATCTCAATATTACCTTCTAAAAGTTAATCTAATTAATGTAAATTTAGAAATACCTATGCTGTGCAATATGTCTTGGGAATAATTTAAAAACCAGGAACGTTTATACCTTAAACACTTGACTACCTTCCCTGATTGTAGGGACAATAAATTCGTAAATGTAAAAGAACTAGGGTTTGTCCCTGAGGTTCTTAAAAAGAGACCCTAGGTCCGACAAACGTCAGCTTAAAGAAACTAAAACGGATTGTTTCATCGTATATTACGATGTAGGACTTGCCCAGCAAGTACGAAGTCATATAGTCTTGTGATTGATTCACAAGAAAAAAAGGTTAAGTACCCTTAACAAGGATGGCGGATCCTTACGCAAGTTATCTTGCAAAATGATGTATTCTTTGATATCCTTCTAAGTAAGGAAGGTTAAAAACCGGAAACTAAAGTATCCAATGAACTTTAAGGTTGACCAAGTTGGGTTAATAGGATATGCCCTAACCCAGAATATAAGGGATTTTGCCAAGTTGCAAGACACCCTGGAACGAGTGCTGATGCATTCGAAAGGAAAGAATCATTCCTTAGCAATTAGGCAACAACAAGATCAGTTAATGAAAGTGTTTGTGTTTGCTAGAGAATTTAGAGCACTGTTTGATTTATGAATTACAAATTAAATGAATATCTATACTTCAGGTTGAAGGCCTGAAGAGAGAGGCAGCTTCAGTTACCCCCGACTGCCTGCCTGACCCTAACCAAGGGGGTTGTTGACCGCACCGGGAACGTGGACCAAACTCGCCGCGAGAGGTCTCTCCGTTGAGCTCTACTTGGAGCAGGAGGATGCTTGGGTGCCAGAGGGGACTCTAGCCGTAAATCCCTCGTCTTCCGGGTCCTGCACAAGAGGCTAACGTGACTCAGGATTGGATCTTGAGGCCCGCATACTAGTCTATGGGCAGAAGCTTGGATTAGTGATCCCTGTGGATTACTGGATGGCCTTCGGGTAGATTATGGACAAGCCTACGGGCGGAATTCCTTGTATTTCAAAGATAAGAATGATGTTATGTTAATAAAGAACTTGTTTGATACTGTTTTTCTATGTCACGTGATAAGATTACGTGAAGGAACCAGTGCTTAACGGATTAATTAAAGAAGCTGATTGTTACATGTCAAATTAATGTGTTAGATAATTACATAACTAAAACAAACCAAGGAAAGTGCGGAGGATGGGCCGTGGGTCCGTCCTACGGATGGGTGGTCCCGGTCAGCCGGGAACTTTTCTCAAATCTTGGAGAATAGGGGGATGATCGTCAAAGGACACGAACAACGAAAGCGATGACCTAGAGTTATGTCTTACCCGATTTACGTTGTTTTAGGGGAATGGAATGGGACTATGTCTTATGGCAGAGAGGTTGAGCTTTGCCTCCCTCTCGTTTCCCATTCTCCTTGACCCAAGTGCAACATGAATCGGCTTCAGACCTGGCGTTTCTGCGTAAAGTAGTTCGTTCGGGTCCGACGCTAATTGCTGTTAGTTCATGACCAATCAGGAAAACCCTAATTCTGGTCGATCCTAAGTGGGAACGGCCAGGATACTTCTGCTACGTGGCAGACGCGGGAAGACCTAGATTGCAAATCCCGTAACATTCCATGGGAGTACCGGACGGAGCTTTCTAGACATCCTTTCCGATGGACTGCTAAGACGTGTCCTGGATGATACTAAGTGGACACGTTACAAACAGTCTTTATGGGAGTAATTGAGATAAGTCTGTTTTGACTTCTGGGAACTTGCAGGACTTGCAGAAGTAAAAGGACTTGCAGAACTTAGATGATTAAGCTTTTGTAAAGCTTAGGTGACTTAGACTTAAGAAGAATTTGGCTAACTGTCTCGACGATTTAGGGGGGGCGTTTTTCACGCTACCAATTCTATCAAGAAGATGCCGCGTTACTGATCCTCGATTTTGTTGAAGCAAGCTTTATAAAGCTTACTAATAAGGCTTACTAAGCTTTAACTTAAGCTTTTGAACTTGTTGAAGATATGGAGCTTACTGTTGACTGTGAAAAAAAAAACGTCTTGAAGAAGGAGATGTAGAAGTGGTCCTCCGCCTCCTCAGGCCGGTCCTTCGCGATCAGAGGCTACGGATAGGGGTTCTTGACCGCTAGGAATCCACCCATATTGACCGTTCACGATCAGACTAAGTGTAGAGCTCGATCGTTCCAGGAGCTCCGCCTTCCCGCAAGATGGGTAGCGATTGGAAGCTCTTGATCTCTGCTTCGCTCTGATACCACTGGTGCACAGATTGGATGCCGTAAGCGTGCGTAGTGAGCGTCAGAAGGTCCCCAAGAACAAAAGAACTCTACTTTTTGCACACAAATCAATGTAGAAGACTTGCACGACATGAACAAGAGACCAATTGGGTGCAATCTCCCCCCATGCCTTGTGTGAGCGCTCCATAAAGCATGTATTTTATGTATTAATCATCTTCAAGCTCAAATAATAGCCCAAATTACAAAATAGTACGCTTTTGGCTTTTGAGTTTGCTTTTGTGCCAAATAGAAATAAAGCTAATGGACGGGCACCCAAGAAGTCAGGCATACCCAATACAATGTCCAAATACAAATATCTAAATTGTGCACCCATGAGTATACAAAAATAATAAATAAATTTCAAACGTCTTGATAAATAGGCGCGACAAAATATAGGTGCCATGCCTAAGGTATATGCCCATCAAAATATAGATGATAACCCAAATACACACTATCCTCCAATGCTTTCCACCGCCACTGCTGCTATCTCTACACATCAGCTGAAGCATTCACAATCGTTAGTAAAATAATACAATTAAACCGACAAAAGTGAATACCTAGCAGTCTTCAGCTACATAAATAAATTAATTGGTTAGAAATCAATCCTAACCTTAATTTATCACGAGTGCACACTTTAAACTCATAAACATTTATTAATTTAAATATGTATTTTGCAGAATCACCCGCTATGGAATCACCCATGTACACACTAAATTAACAAAACGCCCAAAAAGTATGGGCATCCCCATCGACTTCTTACACAAAGAATCCACTTTGTGTATGAGCCTCAATAATAAAAGTTTACGGAATCCACCGCAAAAACTCACGGAATCCACCATGGCAAGAAATTCACCGTGTAATATGCCTCATGGCATCATTGACCTCTCCTATGACCACCACCTCGACCTCTAGCCATGCTCAAAAGCACTAAAACAAATCATAAATGATTTTAAAAATGAAGATAACTTAACTAAATCACATGTTGTATTAATTAATCTCTACCAAAATATAACCTTTTAATGCAAACAACACAATTTTATACCATTTATTATTTGGTTTTAATCAATGTATTAAATTTTGCTAATCATTTGAACCTCCTTATAACAATTTCATCTCTACACCCCCAAAGAGGGGATACTTCCAACCCCTTGCTCTTGTCTGCATTGACACAGACAATGCTGAGTGTCTGACAATTCCTAATCCATAAAAATCAAATCATGTCATATTTATTTCTTTAGAACAATTTTTGTACGATTTAAAAATGTTTTAATTTTTTATGCCTTGGACTTGCGCGGTCTACAACGATTCTATATGGAGGGGGGGGGGCATCAACCCCCCTACTACTGTTGCTGGGGGGTTCCAAGGGGGGCACCGCCCCCGAAGCCAAAAATTGTATGTAACTTGGTGCAGTGCTTTAGGGAGGAGAGGCTGAGAGGGGAGTGGTAGAGATAGAGAATGCCGCAACCAAGAACTACCCAAATCGCACAAACAACGCCTTGTGAACAGACAACTGGGAGGTGCTGAGGGTTCCCCCTCCCCGCCTTCTCCCCCTTCTCCTCCTCCCTCCAAAGGGTGTTGCACCCAATCTCGAATAGTTGTCTGCATTTACACAGACAGCCTCGGGTGTCCCAAAGGTCTCCTCCCCTCCCATCTTTTACGTTTGTTGTCTCCTTCTCTACCTCCCCTTTCCTTCTCTCCCCTCCCATTTTTGTCCTCTCATTGTCTACCTCCTCCTCCATTTTTTTAGCCATGGAGAAAAACGAAACTTGAAATATAGATTTTCAGTCATGGGGATGTAGTGTGGAGCCTACCGAGTGAGTTTGATGGAGAATGTTGGTCTTCTTTGAGCTTGTTGTAGCGGATGCTCTCCTTCTTGCTTCTTCTTTCTGCCTTCCAACTTGTAATGGGAGAGAAGAAGAGGGAAACAAAAGAGAATAGGAAAAAGAAGAAGAATAAGAATAAGAATAAGAAGAATAAAAAGAAGAAGGAGGAGGAGGAGGAGGAAGTAATAAAATGTAAGACAAAAAAGAAGATATGTTTTAACTATTACACACAACTTCCAATGTAAGAGGTAGGTGCACATTGAACATCCATCATGAGAGAATGTTTCTCTCAAACACCAAAAACTTTTTTAAATTGGATGGCAATCCACACTATTTTCAATGGGGGACCTGAGAATTTATTGGAAGGAAGAGAGCGATCATGTTTGTTTCACTGGGAACAAAGCTTACAAAAGCACATAACAAAATATGTGCCTTCAAACTTTCAAAAGCATCAATTGAATTTATGTGAGAGGTGGTGCCTTTCAAATTCCATTGAATAGGGCAAGAGAAATGCCATAGCTATACAAAATTGGTGGCAGCAAGCAGGACTACCTCGAGATAGTGCAGTAGCATTAAAGAGATGGATGAAACGGTGGGAGAATAGGATAGATCATTGGGGTAGTACTACACATGTAAATGTTTTTATTGTTTTCTATTTGTTACATGTACATGTACTAATATCAGTGGGGTGGGAATACCCAAGTACGAGAACAAAATAGACATGTAAGAGGAATTGTTGACTTTCTTTTTGGGTTGTAGGCTTCCTTGAGTCCTTGGGAGAGGGCTTGTATTCCCAACACAAATCTTTCTAAGAGTGTGCATGCAAGTTTGTTGGCAGGGGAGGATGGAAGGAAGAAAATTGGTTTATATGATGCATGCGTCACTAACTTGATCAACTCATGTATTCAATGTTCAAGGCAACTGGCCTTTACAACTAGAAGATACTCTGGAAGTGGTCCCGACATCAATGCTCTTGGTTGCAAGAAACACCCCAACATGTGCGTTCATAGCTCGAATAGTTCAAGGAGCAGTTCTTGGCACCCCCATGTATGGAGAACCTTTCATTTCTAGGAACAAAGAAACAATTCAAAGGAAAAGAAGAGCTCTAGATGCTGTAGCTCTCATAAACCTGGCTATGCAATGGAGTCAAGGGATAGAAAACAAAAAGGATGACCATGCAAGATAAATTTTCAAAATAGAAATGACCAAGCTACAGAAGTAGGCTTGGACCATGAGGTACATGCAGTGCCAATTGAAATGGATCTCCCAACTAATATTGTCTCAGAGGAGAAAATGCATAGAAGTTTGTGGGCCATTCAAAGAATGCCCATTTATAAATAGAAATAAGTGTTGCAATGTGATAGAAAGTAGATCACCTGGGTTACTATGCCCTTCATTTTGGTCAGAGAGGGAATTTCAAGGTAAGCCTATTGCATAATGGTTCTGGTTTTGTAGTCATGATGTGGAGCATACATGGGATATTGATAAACAAGTTAAATATGTGCCCTTGCGACTAAGGATTTGGTCTATTGACAAGGGCACCAATGCTTCTGCAGAGGAGATTTCAATTCTTATAAAAGGAGGTTTCGCATTCAAGCATGATGGCATTCCACTTACCCCCAAAAGTACTACAACCCATGGGACAGGACCACTTACCTCTTCAAGTGGCAAGCGAAGCAAAAAATGGAGACATGGTATTTCTAAGGATGCAGAAAGAAATATTGCATTTGTTGAGTCATTGGATGTAGTTTTCATGGAAGAGAAAGTAGTGGTGAAAAATCAGAAAGTTATATTTTATGTTATGTCAGAGCATTTGTATGAGGTGCATGTCAATCTCGAGCCCTTCTTCACATGTCCTGACTTTCAAAAGAGAGAGTTGGAAAGTAAACCCTTCCTGGCATGCAAGCATATGCATTATGTTTACATTCGTGTGCTTGGGATGGACAAAAATCAACATATGATGATGCATCAACCTTCCCTTAAGCAAACTGATTTAAATTTTATGCTTGCCCTTCCTCGACGCATAAAATGCAAATCAAAGACTTGAGAGTTTTATTTTGGCTATTGTTCAATGAGATGGGAACCATGCACTAGTGAATGGAAGATTTAAAGGGCAAATGAAGAAGTGGAGGTGGACATTCATTTTGGACTCATTTTGGATACATGATGTGAAGGAACCACATATTTGGTATTTTTCTTTTTGAGCATAATGAGAACTCTAGTAAAAGTAGATATTATTAATCATGGACTAGTTGTCCATTTGTTGACGTGATTGGACGAGGATCTAAAAGTGGAATTATTGATCATGCTTTTTTGATTCGTTGAGGGGGCCATCTATTTATAGGTTAGGGATCTCTTTATAAACTATGCTTATTTCGTATGGAAAGTAATTTCATTTTTCCTGATTTTGATGCTCCAACTTCATTTTTGTCTGAGCAAATTTTTTTTCAAGGTAATCTAGATCTTGCACCTCTGCTCCTATTATGAAAAGCATGCAAGTTTATTGTTTTCCTTTTGCTATGAAGAATACATCCATAAAGCTTGGTATTCAGTGTGAGGGGGCTACCTATCTGTAGGTGATGGATCTCATTATAAATTATGCTTATTTTGTGTACAAAGATTTTTTTTTCTTAGTTTTGATGCTCCAAGTTCATTTTTGTTAGTTGTGACAATTTTTTTCTCAAGGTAATCTCGATTTTGTTCCATAATGCTTGTTGATCACTTTGTTTTAATTCCCCTTAGAGGGTTGTCTATATCCCTTCTAGACATGTTAGAGTTAAATCTCCCTACAACCATTGCATATATGAGAAGCTTTGGAGTTATTAGTGAAGAAGATGAGGAAGATATTGACCTTTGTTGCTGCCAAGTCCACATATCGATACTATATAATAGTTATATATAAGCAGCTTTCATAATTTACCTAAATAGTTGCAAGAGAAATAATTATATTTTCCTATATTGAGTTCTTTTTGTGTTTTGTTTAGATTGACTCATTATTTTAGAGATTAGTTTGATTGATAAGGGTACTTTTTGAGATGTGTGATAGCATCCCAATTTTCTTCATTTTCCTCTCTTCGGTATAATTTGAGAGTTTGAAAAACATGGTCCCTTGAATAGCTTGTTTAATACAAATTTTCAATATGGGTAACAAGATTATCCCTCATAAAGTTACAAATTTTGTGAAAAAAATCCAAATTGAGAGTTTGCTTTTTAAATCCCCTGTTGCAACATGTTGATCAATCCTTGATTGAACAGTCAGTGACCTGGCCCAATCTCCGTTGGTGGTTCTTTGTACAGCATTTTGAAGCTTCCTTACCTCCATATATAGCTAATCCTGATTGGCTATGTAGTTTTCCAACATTTGTGGAGTGATGTATTCCTAGAGTGTGATTGAAGGGAAGTCCCAATGCTTGTGAAGTGCTTGCAACCGTTGAGAGGGGAGCCATTCCAGCTTTTCTAGATAGGAAGGCAATGCTAAAGAAGATCAGTGAGGTTCTAGCTTAGCTCGATGAAATTGAGTATCACATTGGAATGTTTCACACTCTCCTTCTTCTCTGTCCATAATTCTAGGTAGTCCAATAGATTATCTCTGAGGTGCAGTACAATCATTTTTGCTCCCCTTCCAAGCGGTTCCCTTGAGGAATCACGAGTACTGTGAAATTTTCATGCTATTTCTTTTGATTTAATTGATCATCTTGCCAATTAAGACCACCCACCATACATCATCTTCATCTCTATGACTCGACAAAGCCCCTTGAGAGAACAAAGCTACAATAGTATTTGTCTATGGCATTTAGCTGGAAACAAGATAACTAAGGATATTTATCTGTGATCCATTTTAAGAATGTCTTTGTGTCAGAAACATGGCCAGATGATATAATATAGCTGTGTAATCCATTGCTACCTCCATGACCAGTCAAGTCCATTGCATTTGATACTTCAAAAGAATAATTAGTCGAATTGCTAAAGAGCCCTTATGTAGTAGGTGTTGCTAAGGTCTTCATTGAGTTAATCCATCTAGAAACTGTTGGGGCAGTTGACCACAACATAATTCAAGGAGGGAGGAAGGGGGTTTTGCAAATCTATTCAAAAACAAAGAATGTGACATAGATCTTGATGATGTAATCTGAATAGCTCAAAAATATTATTTCTTAGCATACCAGTATTGCAACTATATAGCCTAAGATTTGAAGTCTACAATTGTATACAACACTATGAACTGAACTTGCAAAGTTATTGTTCAGTATTGGTTCTGATGATGCAAGTTGCCTATGATTGTAAAATCAGGCTACTAGAACATTTTTGAATGAGAACTTTTTTTGTATTGTAATGGAAGTAGACTGTCTACAAGTACTATCATAATGGTAATTTTCACAAGGATATTTGACTTGCAATTATACTCAAATTCAACCTTCCTTCTGCCTGCATATATAGCTATGAGATAGCAAGATTGTTCTTCTTACAACTCAGGATAGTATCCTTTCTTGGGCTCATCAGAGCAGAGATAGCTTTGAGTCCTGTCATACCAAGCAAGTGATCTAGGACATGATCTATGGTCTTTCCCCATTACATTGGAGAACCTACTGCAACTGAAAACGCTTCACACATGAGAATATCAACTAGGAATTTAAAGGCTACTTCAGCTCCAATGGTCTGCAAACCCCTCCTTATCCATTAACAGCAAGCAAGGGACAACAATGAGCAATAGTCTCATCTCTATTAGTCTCATCTTCATCGCTTTAGAAGTATCAAGACTAGTACTAGTGGCACCATTGTTTTGAGTGGCCTGATGTGTAGCAGACTTACAAAAGTTTCTTGATTTGTAGCAGACTTACCAGGGATAGTGTTGTTTGTCCTAAGGCTTCTGTTGATTGATTCATACCAAGTTGTTATCCACATATTACATTAGATTAGATACAGGATCCAATAACATCCACACAATTTGCATGTTGTAACGCAATGTTGTTGGGAGTTGGAACCAATTGCCCTAAGGCTTCTGGCTGCACATGTACGGACAAGCTCAACTTGTAGAAGTTCAAGATGTTGCCTTATTCTCTACATCTCTGTAGCAATAAGATCATGGTTCACTATTTGCTTATTTTGAATGTTTTGAGCACAATCAGCACACTTTAGTGTGTTAATAGTCTCATCTGCATTAGAAATTGCTAGACTAGCAAGAGAAATCATCACACTTCTGCTGGAGATGCTACAAGAGATGGCATTATTACTTGATGTTATTGTTACTTGAGAATTGATTAAAATATTTTCCCTCACTAGTACACTTGCTAGTTACTGTAGGGAAAATTCTGAATTTTTTGTTGAGTAAACATAATTGGAGGACACTTGTGTTGTCATCTGTACACTAGCTTTCTTAGCATATTCTTCCTACACTTTTGGGTGGATCAAGATAAATAACTTGGGGTTATGCTTGTCGTATCCCACAAACTGCAACATGTCGGTCACGTACGAGTTGTGCACCGGCAACACTTAGTGTAAAAATACTATTGAGAAATGCATAATAATGATAATATTTAAAAAAACTATACCCAAATTGGAAATTTATGAACCCTTAATTCCCGAGATATTGAACCCACGACCTAAAGTATGGCATGAACGAAAGATAGACTTACTTTTCACTTATTATTATACAAAAAATTAAGTATTATAAAAAGTAAAATGCATGCCGACGTGTCCCCCTCCCCCCCCCCCCCCCCCCAAAACCAGCTCCCACTAGTTCCGAACTGTCACTCTTTAAATAAGACAAATCTTAGTGCAAGGTTTTTATCCTCTCCGCTTTTGGGTATCCCAAATTTGACATTAGGATTAGACATTGTTCAATACCCAATGAACTAGGCAATCATATGCTCTATATGGTACCATAGCCATGGGAAAGACAAAGCGATAGTGGACTATTGGAAGCTGGGCAGCAACATAACTACTTGAACATAGAGTTGTAATTACTATCTTCTTTCAGTACAGTTTTTAAAAGATGGTGCCTTTATTATATTCTTTGATTATAGTTTGTAAAAGCTAGTGTCTTTGCTACTTCTAGTAAATGGATGAATGCCATGTATTAGGACAATAATTCACAAATAAATTCGGTAGCCAATTTCAATTCCTAATCTAAGGATCTAAGAAAGAATTTGCTCACATCTAAACATGACAATCATGTAGCATTCAAGTTTCATTGATACGTTGGATGCAAGGCTGAACCATATTGATCATTGTTTGCAAGTTATTTGGGCTCGGCACACGAGAGTAGGTATAGTCAATATGAGCAACATGAGTAATATTATTAGTGGCATGAGGAGTCTCATGGGCACCATGAATAGCATGACCATTTGCATGAGTATTATTAGGAGCATGAGCATTCTCATGGGCATTAAGAAGAGTAGGACCATTGGGATGGATACAATGAGAAAAGGTAACAACATGTATATATTTATGGTCAACATCTATATGACGATGATATATATTATGAGTAGAAGAATGCATCTAATTATTATGCAAACTCTCATGTGTAGCATGGTCAATAGTAGTAGCATGTACATGGGCACTGGCATGCAAAAGTACATGAGCAACATGCAAATACATATAGACAATATCCTAATGCTTAAGGATATCACCCTTTTGAATCACTTTCTTATAGGCAAAAAAAACATTCTAATAATGTATATTCTCTTGGATAGCATGAGCAAGCTGAATCTTAGTCAAGCTTGACTACTTTAAGCCACGATAAGAGTAGCCAATTGGAGTTTCATGCGAATGAACTTCCCTCAAAATGGGGAGTGAAGCTTTAGCAAGACGATGAGAATATAGTGATGATTTTAACTCCACATGTGTTAGTCTCACACACAGGGGATTCACTAGTAGTAATAAGGAGACGTCACCTGCGTGCAAGAAATATATGAAAATACCCCTTATCTACCCCCTATTTATGGGACCTTACCTTATAAAATGTACCTTCCTTCCCTTAAATAACCCCCCTCCCTTACACTCACATGGTACAATATGGTAAACCCTAGTGAACCCCCCAGGATCTCACATGGTATGATGATCATTGCTAACCCAACAAATGAGACAACGAATGATTCTATGTAGATCATTGAAGATTTATTGCATGGAACATTGCTTAATTCAACTATGTTTGACTATGATTTCTTTGGTGATGATCCAATGGATGGATCCATGTCTGAACCCATGTCAGTCTAGGTGGATGAAAAGGGGCTTGCAAGAAGCTCTACGTAGGTCAAAAATTGTCTTTGGATAATCCCATATCTTCACAAAGAGTTACCATTTCTGAGATTCCACACTAATATATGCATCTAGTAGTGTGCTTGTAGTCACACAAACAATCTTTCATATGAAGATTTGGGGGAATATAGTCCTTGTGTTGTAATACCTATATAGAGTATCTTGTTCTCTCCATTACAACTTTGTACCCATGTAGTAAGTCATTTATTTCTTTATCTTTGAGGATAAAAAAATCCAAGACTTAGGGATGGATTTTAACATAGGAAAATATTTGAATAATAATTAGTGTTGCATTGACCTAAGTATAGAATGTGTGAAGGACACTTGTACTAGCACCATTTGAATAATAGAACTTTGTCCTTCAACCTTCTCAAGCTTCTCTTCCATTCTTTCATGGTTGTGATTGATTTCTCTCTCTTCTTCTAGTATTTCTCTCTCCTCCTCTAGTATTTCTCTCTCCTTCGTACTCTCTTTCTCTCTCTTCTACAATCTTCTCTCTTATCTTTCTCTTTTCTCTCACATAGTCCTATGTATAAAAGTTTTTAAGGATACTTGTACGTGCATCGTTTGAATAATAGAACTTTATCCCTTCACCTTCTTAAGCTTGTCTCATGTTCTTTCATGTCTATGAGCCATTTCTCTTTCTTCTTCTAGTATTTCTCTATCCTCTACACTCTCTTTCTGTCTCTTCTACACTCATCTCTCTCTCCTTTATCTTTCCTCTAAGGTCCCTTCATTACATTTAAAAGAAGTTGCAAGGTGCTCAAATGGTAATATAGACCTTCATAAACAACAAAAGTTATTCTTTGATTGGAATTACCTCAACAACCAAACTTTGCACTTTAGTTGCCTTGGCTCAATATTCATTACCCACATTAGAGTACACTAACTATTTTGAATAAGCTTCATTGTCTTCAAATAGTCTCATAAGCTCCTATACTTCCAAATTAGTCAATGTGAGGCTAAGATTATTAAAATATAGCATCATACTTGTTTTTTAAAATCAGATATGCATCCACAAGAACTCTACTTTACCTAGGGCTCCTCAAGCAAGAAGCATATGATAGCCATGGCTCATTGCCTCAATATATAAACTTGTAGGTTGTCTTTTCAACTTTCCTCTCATTAGGTGAGTTCCTATTATTAAGGATAGGACATATGAAAAACTTAACTCTAGACCTTTCTCCATGAGTCACTAGAGCTATCCACATCTTTCCCTTTCCCTTCATCTAGTGTAAATATAAGCCTCATATTGGTCCATTAACCAATCTTATCCTTCAAGATCTATCGGGAAGGCTCTAGTTTGTGCATTATACCTTCAATTCTTATTATGACCCTCTCCAAAATTTCCTTATCCTTTAGTAGCAAAATTTGCTTCCATCTTCATCCACCAAAGTACTTCGCTTCAATATGTAGGACTAGAAGAATCCTTGGAGCTATCTTCTAACCATGTAACAGCCTACATAATCACATGAATTCACAAATTAATTTCACCATAACCTATATACAGATTGGTTCCGCACGTATAGGACAAGTCTCTAAGCTTATTTGGAGTTTGATCCATCTCGCCTTCCAACAATATATGTCTTAATCATGAAAAAGAAGACTACCACTCCCCTAAGAAGAGAATACACACAAGGCTCTACTTTCTAGGTATTACAAAAGAATGTGGAGAACCATTCCAGTACTTCTACTCCAATTATGAATGTCTCATTTTCTATAATCTCAAAACATTCCCTTTTCCCATTCGAGCCCTATCCAACCAACAAGACTATAATATAATGTAACAATCCTCTACTAACATTGTCATGATTGGTGACTTCACAAACCATCTACCACATAACTAGAACTATTAACACCAACAACCACCCTCCACATATCCCATCATGGTTATAATGCAAACTAAAACATGCTACCTTTGATAGTGAATATGAATGGATTAGTGCTCATCTAGGAGGGGTTTAAATGCTAACATTTTGCAAGATCAACCCAATAAAGAGTGAAAAGGAAAAAGGAATGCATGATAAAGTTTTAAAAAAGGGTATACAAGGGTTAAAATTAAAATCAAAGGTCAAATTGTTAATGCCAAGTCGTAGAAACTAAATCTAAGAGATAAAATCCACAAATGATAATGAAGGATATCTCAAATTATTAAAAGTTATAATATATGGTAGGTAGCATATATGTTAGCCACTAAACAATTAGCATATGTGGTAGTTAGTATATTATCGTAATTAGCTAGTTAACATATCATGTGTGGTAATTTGTATATATGTTAGTTGTTAACAATTAGCATATGTGATTGTTGAGAGTGGAAAAAGACTAAATTTTTGATTGATTTTTGTTGTTTTTAAAGACTAAATGATTGATTTTTGATGGATTTAGAGTGATGTATGGTTGTTAATGGAAGTGTTTGAGAGTGTTTTGGATGATATTGTTTATGTTTTGGAAGTTCAGATTATTCTCGGTAGAGATATGAAGCTCTGTGACGTTCTGATAGGTTCTAATTGGTTATGTATACCTTCTATATTGTTCTGATTTTCTTCTGTATGAAGCAGGGATTGATGATTGATGAAGATTGAAATCTTTTGGAAGCTTATTGAAAAGTTTTTGATAGTTTGTAATGGTTTTAGTATGAGTTATGAGGTTCTGATGACCTTCCGTAACCCTCTATAGACCTTCTGTAGAGCCTCTAACTCTGCTCTGTCTCTGCTCTGTAACTGTTCTATATCTGCTCTCGTACTATACTGTACTATTCTATAGATCTTCTGTAAGTGTTCTGTAGAAAGTATGTATGACTTTGGGAAAGTTTTCTAACTTTTGGAAACGATGAATCTAAGTTCAAAAGAGCTAAAACAAATGGAAGAAGCAGCTGCTGAAGATTGAAGAGAAGACTAAAGTGGCAGTGACAGTAGTGAGCTATGAAGGGACACTGTAGTGGCTCTGGTGCCTCTTCATATTAGACATGCCTCTTGGGAGGTGCATCCAAGACCTAAGAAGGATTATTGAGAGTTATTATGAGAGTATTGTAGTGAGGATATGATGTATTATTAAAAGAGAGAGAGAGAGAGAGAGAGAGAGAGAGAGAGAGGGAGAGAGAGCAAGAGATAGCCAATTCTATCAAAATAGTGTAACTGTATATGAGAGATTGAGAGAGAAAACTATGAAGACATTGAAGATGAATACTATGTGATTGATTCCCATTCAAAAATGGTGTATTCTTTTATTTTCTTTGTTATATTGATGGATTCTATGAAGATGTTGATGGGACTTGAAATGGGTCAATACTGGCTATGGCACTAGCCGGACCTCATACTCATAAAAGACAAACACACCCTAACGGCCTCGTGGACCAGGAGCGTCAATCTAATGCTAAAGGACAAATTGCCCTAAAGCCTAATCTGTGCGTTTATATTTTTATAGTTTTGTAGTCCAACGCTTTCCTTTCTATAAACTCCACAGAGGGAGAACCCATACACGATGATCACATACATGGAGACAACATCTCAGTAGAAACACCGTGGCCCCACTGCAGCTCTCCTACATTGCAGGGATTGGCCACTTGATGTGGTGCTCAACATATAAACCAATTAAACAAACTCCACTCTTCATTTCAAATCCAGGAGATATACCATGTGTCCTTACTTAACAGTCCCTTAGGAAACTGACCCTCTACCCTACGGCAAGGGATAACCTTACGCTCTCAATCGTGGGTCAAATTCCTAAGAAAACAATTGCTATGCAGTCCAGGAGCTTTCCCGTTGATACCATGAACTATGCATAGTGCATAATGTGAACGGTTAAGAGCACAAACAGAAGAAAATTAGCATTGTCCACCGTGCGAAACCAGACTTTTCATGATTTCCATGCTAGCGTTTATGTAATGAGAAAAGACACCGAGCCTTATGCTCATGCTGCCTTTCCCTTTATTTCAAAACAACGTCTTAGAGGCCTGATGCAACACATAAACCATATTTTAGTTTAGATTTTGACGCTCAACCTCCCCTCTCACCCTATCGTTTAATGTTTTGCATTCGTTGATAGGTGAAAGGGTCGTTTTATGTGCCTTTCCTGACAAAGAAAACGATAAACATGAATAGAAACATAGAAACGAGGGTAAACTAAGGCCAACCTCATGCTTTACCTTCATTATACACTGCAAAAACACACATGTAATTTTTTGGAATTTTCCTTTTACCATTTTCTAAATTTCTCCCATTTAAAACCCATTTTCCACCATTTTTTGGTATTTTTTCTCTATTTTCTTCAATAAAAAATGACTAGAAATTAAGATTGGTTGTGGGCTGTGGCCTTTAGGTTCCTTGACAGCAAAATTTCAGGTTTTGTAGGCATTATGTCTCATATTTCCTATTTATTTTGCAAAAACTCCAATTTTACCCCTTAAACGTGTGTTTTTCGGGTTTTATAACATTAATTTCAGCCATATCACTTATGATTTTCTGATGGGACCTAAAATGGGCCGGCACTGGCTCATGCACTAGCCGGACCTCTATCATGCACTCAACAACCCCACGGCCTCGCGTCCAGGAGCGTGGATGACACATACATCATCTTCCTAAACATCTTGCGTTTGTATCACGTCTTGTAGTCCAACTCTTATCCAATTAACACTCCTCAGAGGGAGTCCCAGCACCTTGCCAAATAGCACAAAGTACAAACATAGGAGGTCCTCCCACGGCTGACTGCCGCTACCTCACTGCAACTCTCCTACACCTTGGGGATTGGCCCCTCGATGCGTCGCTAAACATAAAACACATACGAACACAAACTTCTCTCTTTTACGATTCGCGTATTTCCAGGAGATATACCATGCTTCCTCACTTTACTTTCCCCTTAGACCCAATGCCTAGCCTACAGCTCGGACAACCTTACTCACTCAACGTTGGTCATATTCCTCTAGAAAGCAATTGCCATGCATCCAGGAGATATTGTCTGATACCTTTTAAATTCCATGCTTCATGTAAATTGTGAATGTCCACGTGCTCAAACAATTAAGAAAATCAGCATTTGTGCACATGTGGAAAACATTTCTTTCAATGATTTGGACTATCGCTCGTATGCGGCGTTGCATGAACCTAGCACCGAGAAACCCTCGTGCTACTAGGTTCTTAATTTTTAATTAACGACCAACCTAAATGGTATGCATAAAAACTAGCAAGCTTTTCATCATTTCATTCAGCATTTAAACGCCTTTTATACACTCTACCCCCTCACCCGTTTAGGTTGTGCATTATTGATCGGTTTAGGATTCATTTTCCATGTTTTTATTGTATGAAAAGCAATAAAAAGTCACTAAAACATAAAGGTAGGGCCGAACTGAGGCTAAACCTCATACTTCAGACCCCCCATACATACAAAAACATGGTTCTTATTTTTTCTTAATTTTCGGCACTCAAAATCTATTTTTCCCTTATTTTCTCTATTTTTCTATTTTTATTGTATTTTTTTACAATATTAAATGACTAAAAATACAAAATGAGTTGTGGGCTGTGGCCCTTAGATTCATTTGCAGCAAAACCACAAATTTAGTTTGTGTGTCTTATTATATTTTCCATATATAGATAAAAAACACCCAATTTTCCCATATTTCACGTGTTTTACGAGTTTTACACCATTAATTTCAATCACAACACTTATGATTTTGTGATTTTCTGAGCATAAACTGATCAAACTCATAGCAAACAACATTATAATGCATAATTATCCCACAGGAACAAGTATTCATGAAGCAAATTGCATAAAACATCAATTTCCTTTGTAAAAATGAGATTACCGTTCTTTGTGGGTTGCAGGTTTTTATTTGCCATATCTCGGGACTGATTTCCAGCAGCCATTAATGCTCATGATAGTCCACAATCAGCAATCTTCATTCCTCTTGAACCACGGAGCAATCTGGTCTTCATTGGACAAGCATCCGTCATCCATTCTTCTTCTTCTTCTTCACCACATGAATTTGCCCTTAGAAGAGAGAGAGAGGGAGGAGAGAGAAAGACTGAAATCAAAGATCTTCATAGAGACCGCCATTGGAGGAGCGAAGGACGGCGAAATGATCGGCATCCGGAGGAGAATGAGGGCCAATGATCATTGGCATGGGTTGTTTGCAGGCAGCATGTTGCCCCTCCATCCATCAAGCGCAAAAATCGGCGCCTTCCTGCTCATGCCCTCCTCCTTCTTGATCACGTTTTTTTTTCATCTTTCTTGCTAAGTGGCATAAAATGTAGGGCTCCCAAGAGGCATCACCCATTTGACCACTCTAATGTCCACCTCTTCGCATCTTGCCCGGTTTCTTGGCCATTTTTTCGTCCGGACTCCAAATTGAGCTCTGAAAAATCTTGGGCGTCCGGCTTGACATCCCACATTGGCCGGTAACTCTTGTCAGCCCGCATGATAGTCTGAAAAAATTATGAAAAATCAATAAGTGTCACTCGGGCGCCTTTAAAGCACTTTGGCGCTTAAAATCGTCCTAGGTCGAGCCGCTGCCTTCGACGTTGAATATTTTTCCCTTGATATTTGTAATTTTTAGCTATTTTTAAGCACTTCTTGGCACCAAAATTCCGCTCTCATTTTCAGATTTTCAGATTATAAACTGTTGAAACTCATAGAAAACAACAACATAATGAATATTCAGCCCATGGGAACAATGTTTCATCAATCAAATAGCATACAAACTCATTTTTTCTTCATAAAAATTGAATTATCGCTTAGGCTCCGTGTTTCGGGATCTCGATTTTGCTGCAGGACTGCGGGTCAGCTAACATTCAATGTCCACCATCTTCACAATTAGCAATCTTCATGTCTACATTGACCCGGAAGCAATCTGGTCCCAACTGGACAATCTTTCCTTCACCATTCTTCATTTCCTCTTGCACATAAGAACAGCCCCTTAGGGGAGAGAGAGGGAGGAGAGAGAAATACTAGATTTCCATCTCTTCATTCAGTCCACCATTGCACGAGCGAAGACAAGTGATAAGACCGGCAAAGAGGGAGAAGATCAGGGGTAACATCAGTTGGATGGGTTGCTTGTAACCTACAATCACCATCTCCATGCAATGAAGCGCATTTTTCGCTGCATGCAGATGGTGCCATATTCATGCTTCTTCTCTCTCCATGATTGCATGAAAAGTTTCATGTGGCATAAAATGTCCCAAGCCCCCAAAGGTCGCAACCCCTTTTGGCCAAACTTTGGTCAACTTTTTCAAATCTTGCCCATATTGTGGCCATTTCCTTATCCGGCATCCAAATCAAGCTCTGAAAAATCCTGGGCGTTCAACTTGACATCCCGCATTTATTGGAAACTCTTGATAACCTGCACGGCAATCTGAATAATTATCAAAAATCCACAAGTGTCACTCGGGCACCTTTTAAGAGTCGTCTTTCACTTGGTGCTTAAAATCGTCCTAGCTGGAGCCGCCGCCTTCGATGTTGAATATTTTTTTCCTAAATTCTAGATTTTTTGGCAAATTCTAGACACATACGAGGCTCAAAACTCCACTCTCATTGGTGACCACAGGATAGGGCGACTCAGCCCGTGGAATCCCACAACAGATATGCATAAAACAACCAAAGGAAGCATCAAGCTGATACAAAATAGATACATACTAAAGCACAGCACAATGCTCACCCTACCCCCTGACAAAACCAAGGCATGACATCCAAGAGGAGTAGGCCTACCATAATTTGATAGAAAGTCCGAAGCTAGTCACTAACCAATTGCTCCAACACGGCCAAACTAAAAAGAACTATCAAAGAAGTCGCCCTACGTGGTGGTCTGAACTACCTACCTAACTAAGGACAACACAACCAGGAGCTCCCACTAGGGGAGGACTCCTATAGCCTGATCAAGAAGTATTTCCTTGTAGCACATTTGTTCTTTTAGGTTTCTATTCTTCCATACTCGGGCATGTAAAAAGGAGAGAGCTGAGCGTAGTGACCCCAAGGAGAATAGGGCATCGGCCTCAAGTCCTGTCTTGGTACCCAATAACCTACCAAGCCCTCGCAAGGTGACATTTAATCATTTTCTAAAGCTCACTTTTATTTTTGCTCCAACATTCCTTAATTTCTTCTTTTCTAGCAAGACGCCACCCCTAGGAAGACATGGCATCGGCCCCAGGTCTCGACTCGTCCCTAGGAACCTACCAAGCCTTCACAAGGCAATGATCAACTGCTTATAGATTTTTCTTTCTTTCTTTTCTATTTTTATAAGGGGTTAGAATCCCTTTTTACACACCTTTATATATATTTATTATCTTTTGAGATATTCAGGGTTTTTATCATCATCATTATTTCTCAGCAGGCTTCTCTAACTGCCTCACAACTAACAAGAACTCCTAGAACAGCTGCCTAGCAGGCTAGCAGAATAGGGTCACTAGAACTCCCTTCTCAAACAAGTCTTTTGATGCCTGACAATGTCTTTACAGGAGGCAATGACTACTCAGACTGCCCTCAGACATACCTAACCGAAACCTAGGACTTCATGCTTTGGACTCCGGTCCCCAACAAGAAAACAAAATCCCCTACAAGTACACAGACACATATAGCATAAAAACACGGTACTTGAAAAAGGAGAGATATCACATGAATTGGGCCAGAGAAGCTTCCACGCGACATAGGCTCCTTCCAAGCTCTTCTTTAAACCTATCTAGCACAAAACTAAAACAAGAAACCATTAACCGCACCTGTACTAAACAGAAAACTGGCCCTCTTGGCCTAAAGAAATAAAACATTTAAAACCTTGCAAAACTGGCCCTCTTGGCCTAACGAGATCAAATAGAATAACACCTACACATCCCTCCCCGAAATAGTACAGATATACAATAATATGCTCCTTTCCAAGGAGGAAAAACCAGGGCTCACAGCCCCCCTAAACTAAATGCATAAGGTTATGACCCATCCCTCCTGCATATATAGCAAGAGGCGTACGCATAACATGTTGTCTAATCAACCTATGGGTCCAAACTAACAACGGTAGATAGGTCTCGACTACTCTTTGCATCACCCATATCAACCATCGTCTGCCATATATTGCATGCTCTGCTAAGATTCCCCACAAGCGACCGGGTCCTGTTTCATCATTGATAACAATATCCAAACTAGGACCACAATTGAAAAAAATGTCTTCTTCATAAGCAAGATTTGCCAGTGAATCCACAAACTGATTCCAGTACCGTGGAATCAGCTGAAAAGACACTCTCTCAAGCTCCTCAAGTAGGGTCATCGCAGTTCGATGATACATACAAAGAATGGGATTTCGCACTGTGTATGTTCCAACTAGCTGATTCAGGATCAACTGGGTATCCCCTTTTATTAACAACCGTCGAATACCACCTTGTTTGGCAATATGCAATCCCATAATCAAGGCTTTATACTCCGCCATATTGTTAGTAAATCCTACCCCGAGATAAGCAGCTAACTTCATCGTAACCCTACGTCGGGGATCTCGGATTACTACTCCAACACTCCCGTTTTTATTAGGGCCCCTGGACGCTCCGTCAAAATATAATGTATACGTCCACAATGGGTTGACACATCGTGCCATCACGAACTCCTCTATTCGTAATTATGATAGTCAAACTTTAACATGTTTGGAGGGTGAACTGACGGCTCCATCCCACCTTCTTCATTGAACTCAATAGGGATACTTGTCAGCAGTCGTAAGCAATGATGGCAGAAGACTTTGATCTCCCACGCAAAGGTTCCGTCTTCTTGCTGAGTCACTTTGTATCCTTTGCTCCACTAGGTAAGTTTTCCCTAATGGTATCTCTGTTCCAGATATGGGTGCTCCAAACAAGGAATTAATTACCCCATCAACTAGCTTTAAGATCTTTTACAGGTCTCAAATCAGCCCCAACATGGACCTGCAATGCATTTTTCTGTATTAGCATACTCAGAAATAATAAGGTTTAATCTTATTAAGATTAACCTTATTTTTTAAACTCTACTCCCTGCTGCAGATCAGCTAGTAGAGCAGTAGACCTATTTTTCCCTATCCTAACAATCTTGTAGGGGCCATCCCATCTAGGTTCCAGCTTTCCTAGAAACAGCTCCCTACGGGCATCGTAGTATAGAACTACTTGCCCTTTCTTAAAGGTATATTTCTTTGCTTTAAGGTCGTGCAACTGCTTCATCCGACATTTAGCTATCTCCTTGTGTAATAAGCTCTGCAACTTCAGTTCATCCAGGTGGGCTATGGTCGTGAAACGTTCAAAAAGTACATCCTTATCTCCCAAAGAGTGGTTAATTGCAAACCATATGTTTGGCAACTCGATTTCGAGGGGTAATACACACTCTTCCCCATAAACAAATTTAAATGGAGTATGGCCTGTAGCTCGCTTGAACGTTGTATTGTACGCCCATACTGCCACATACAACTTCCTGTCCCAGTCTCGTTTATTCTCAGAGACTATTCTAGACAAGATACCCACAAGCTGTTTATTAGTACTTTCGACTTGCCTGTTTGCTTGCGGATTATAAGGGGTCATTTTATTATGCTTGATTTGCCAAGCTTCAGTCAAGCTTTTGATCACTTTATTCAAAAAGTGGGTTCCACGGTCCGACACTAGTTCCTTCGGTGGACCAAAACTACAGATAATCTGCTCTAAAAGAAAACTTGCAATCTCTTTTGCATTGTCCTGCCTCATCACCTGCGCTTCTAACCATTTTGTAAAATAATTAGTTGCTACTATAATGTATCTCTTTTGAGTAGTAGAGACGGGGTGATAGGACCCACAAAGTCAATGCCCCACTTCTCAAATGGAAGGATAGCCATGATAGGCGTAAGTGGGCGTTTCCTATTCTCTCTGTTGTCATGTCTTTGATAGGTATCACATTTCTTAACATACTCAAAGGAATCTTGGAAGATGGACGGCCACCAATATCCAGCTCTTAAAGCTTTCTGTGCCGTCAATCGTCCAGCGAAGTACCCTCCACATGCAGAGTCATGGCACTCTTCCAAAATGAAAGGAACCTCGTCAGGCATCACACATCGGCAGTAGATATCATCAACACCCTGCCGATATAGTGTTCCTGCGATCAAAGAAAACTTCAAATCCTATTGTCTAATTTTTCTATTTTCTGATTTTGATAAACCAGCTCTAGTCTCTCCCGTTGATAGATAATGCGTAATAGCAGCATACCAAGATGGGATAGAAGTTGTATCAATTTTAAACATTTCTTCAATATCACTTCCTTTAACCAAAGTCTCTTTCGACTCCCCGAAATCCACAAGGCATTTTACAATCCCCTGCAATCTCGGTGGCTTACTCTTAATCTCATAATCCAACTCCTGCAAAGTGATTAACCACTTTGCCAGACGATCAGGCGGTTGTAGCTTGTTCATAAGCAATCTAAGCCCTTTCGCCTTTGTATAGAATACTACCTTCTCATAGAGCATGTAGTGCCTGAATTTTTTAGTCACAAAGACCATCGCAAGGCACAACTTCTCCATGTAGGTAGTATAGTTGATCTCTAAAATGCCCAATTTCCGACTAGCAAAAGCTATCGGATGATACCACTTTTCCTCCCAGATTTGGGCTAAACAGTAGCTGATACTATGCATGGTGGCTGCTGAAAATATGTAGAACACCTTTCCTCTTTTGGGTGCTTTCAAAACTGGTGCTTTTACTAGCTCTTGTTTCACATCCTCGAAAGCTACCTTACAAGGGTCGCTCCATTCAAATAGACAACTAAAGGATAATAAATTCGTTAATGGCAATGTCCTTTCTGCCAAGGCATTTATAAACCTCCCATAGTACCCTATTGATGACAGAAAGCTATGTACCTCTTTCGGCGTGCGTGGTGGACTCATAGCGACTATAACCTTGATCTTTTCAGGGTTAGTTGCTATCCCTACTAAACTGACCACATGGCCTAGCAATAGCCCATAAGGCACTCCAAAGACACACTTCCATGGATTAAGAGCAATACAAATTGTCTTCAGTGCTCAAAGCCCTTCCTTAAAATAATCAACATCCTTTCCCTTACACTGGCTGCCCCCAGGTCATCGATAAATACTTTCAACTCATCTGGGGAGATGTCACCAAAGGTCTTGTCTGCTGTTCGTTGCCATGATCCAAGTGCATTGCACAAACCAAAAGCCATCACATGGTACGCAAAAGTACCAAAGACAGTAATAAAAGTTGTTTTCAACTTGTCCTCCTCTGCAATTGCCATCTAGTTGTATCCCGCAAAGCAATCCATGAATGTATATATTTCCCTACCCGCTAATTGATCCAAAATCTGGTCAATAAATGGCAACAGGTAGTAATCCTTAACCGTCTGCTTATTCAGCTCTCTAAAATCTACACACAGTTGGATCTTGTTGTTTTTCTTCTTCTTGATAACAACTGGTGAACACCATTTTGTGTGCTATATAGGGAAGATTAAACCAGCTTTTTGTAACTTCTGTAACTCCTCAAATAGCCCATCTCTCAATTCAAAAGGCATACGCCTTACGTTCTGACACACAGGACGACTGCCTTCTTTTACAAGAATAATAGGAATAGCCAGGCTGGGAGGAATGCCTCTCAGCTCATCATAACTCCAAGCAAAGATGTTGCAGAATTCTTGAATCAAGGACACATAGTCCTCCCTTTCTGTTGAACTGAGCATGAAACCTAATTTAATTGGTCGCAAATCATTCGGCATGCCAAGGTCCAACTCAATCATATCCGCATCTCTTATCCTATCTTGTGGCTCTATTGGCTCATTTAGAGTTATCTGATAAATATCCTCTGTAGTGAGCCCCTCTCTAGATTCATCACTCGATGATGTCTCACTACTAGATGGATCATCTGTTGTTTCTAATTCAGTAGAGGATAAAGAAGGTCTCTCACTCTAAGGAGACTCAGGGTAAGCATCGACTATTACTCGATTAGCACCTCTGCCTAGAACCACTTGACCGGTAGATATATCGACTTGACAGTCTGTTCGTAAGATCCAAGGCCTACCTAGCAAAACTCGATAGCTAGGACGTCCTGCAAATCTTATTACCCTAAAGTCCAGGAAGCATTCTACACTTGCAACTGTAACATGGACTCTAGTAACGTAACCTTCTGGTTGTCTTAGACTATCATCAGCCATTCTAAGAAGAGTGGAGCTGTCTTTTTGGATGCCTAGACCCAACCTCTCCATCAAATTTGAAATCATGATATTGATGGAGGATCCAGTGTCTACGATAGCATGCTCTACTAATATTCCATCCACATATGCTGGAACCCTAGGGAAATTCTTTTTAGCATGATCAAACCAAACTTCCCCTACTCGTGCTATGCCCAAATGTTCTACAATATACCCAATACGCAGGATCTTTTTGAATTCCTTGCGTACTCCTGGAGATAATTTAATCAACTGTAAGAGGTTCACATCTGGTTTAACTTCGTAAAGAGAACTTGCTAAATCAAAATCATGATAGGTAGCCAAAGCTCTCTTTTCTCGCCAAACCATCCTTTTTTTTGGTCTCGGGACTGGCTTTAGTTCTTCTTTTTTAGCTCTTGCCTTCTTTCTTGGCACTTCCTCATCCTTCTTGGGATCGAATTTCTTGTCAACAGGCCTTAGAGGTCCACCTTCCAAGCTAGGATTCAGGACTTGTGTCCCCTTATCCCCTTGCTTAGGGTTTCCCTCAACTGATTTTACATTATCTTTGTCAACCTCTTTAGCCTTTTGGCCTCTTGTCACAGCTCTTAGGTTAGAGGTTTCAGCGTCATTGACACGTACAGCCTCGATAAGGCTGACTCCATTGCCTTGTGGTAACTCTTCTATAGTGGTCTTTCCCCTTTGCAATATTTGTCTTGGTCCATCATTTTGCTGCAGGTTATTACCTTGCGCTCTATGATTAACTGGACCTGGTTGTTTACTCCCTTATTAGAGGGAACTAATCTTACTCCAATAGGTAGCAGCTAAGTGGCCCGACTTCCCACAGATATCACATTTAATATTTGGACAGTTTCTAGGAAAATGTTGTCTGCCACACCACTTACAACTGAATCTTGAGGGACCACCCTCTTCAGGGTGTCGACTCCCTATCAGATTCTACTGCTTCTTTAAGAAATTGATGTCAACATCTATTTGCCGATATTGTTCAGAAATCATGTCAATGTAGTGCTTCATCATATCCTTAACTTCGCCAAGGATATTCGAGGCACTCGACTCATAGCCTTGATCATCTACCCGTTGTTCCATTGGCCTAACAATTTGATTGGGCATTGGTTGTTGACTCACATGAACAATATTAGGGTTCAAAACTTGGCCTCCAACATTTGGTGGAGCCAACTAACTAGCCATCGGCATAGTCACACTAGGAGGAGCTAGCAATAAAGGTACATTTTGAACCATGCTTCCTCTCCCGTTAGGGTTATTAATAGGCATCCCTTGACTTCCATTTATTAATGGTAAATTGCCTCCTGGTACTAGACCCGCATTAAGATTTATTTGAGAGGAGTAGGCCGTTTGTAATCGTGCTTCTACTCCTTCTGCCTGCGCAATGGCAGTGTCTATATCAGCCAAAGCCACACTGCTCAACTGTACCTAAATATTGAAATCCAATCCATGCAAGAAGTATTGCAATTGGGCAGCCGACAGAATGGGAATCTAAGTTTGTAACTTACGAAACACTTCGTTAAGCTTCTTGGCATAGGCTTTCATGTTCTCATGGGGGTCTTGGCACGTTACATTCAAAACATGCAACCAGTATTGGCCACCTCTTTCAGGGGCATATTCTCCTTGAAAAGCTGCATAAAATTGGTCAATTGTAGTGATGGTTCTAGTCTCTATGCTATGATACCATACTGTAGCCCTTCCTTTTAATGTCATGTTAAAGAACATCATAAGATGTCCCTCATCTTGGATGCGGTAATTAAACAGTAATCTTTGGAATTCACAAATGTGAAACTCCGCATCTTCTTCAGCTAACCCATTAAAAATGGGCAAATGAACTCCTAAAGCTGGCAAATTTGGTGTCCCTACAGGAATTGCAATGGGTTGTGCCATGATGACAATCGGATTGACAATAGGAGTTTGGACTGATGGACTCACACCCCCACTTGAAGTGGGTTGACTTGGTGGATGAGAGGAAGAACTTGCGCTTCCTCCTGCACCTAAAGGACAATGTGTAGCAGTTGGGTTACTAAGACCACTGCCTCTTATGCATATCGAGCTACTCCTTTGAGGAGAATAGCGACTTACAATCTCCAACCGCCGTCTAGCCCTCTCAGCATGTTCTGCTTTTTGTATTTCGGCTTGATGGTCCTTGTTAGAGGACATAAACCAAATTTTTGGTCCCTAAAAACCCTAGATTTGAGAACCACCACTTGTTGGTAGCTATGGCATTAGCCGGACCTCATGCTCATAACATACAAACACACCCTCACGGCCTCGTGGACCAAGAGCGTCAATCTAATGATAAAGGACAAACTATCCTAAATCCTAATCTATGCGTTTATATTATTATAGTTTTGTAGTCCAATGTTTCCCTTTCTATAAACTCCATAGAGGGAGAACCCATACACGATGATCACAGACATGGAGGCAACCTCTCGATAAAAACACCGCGGCCCCACTGCAGCTCTCCTACATCACAGGGATTGGCCCCTTGATGCGCTACTCAATATATAAACAAAAAAAAAACTCCACTCTTCATTTTGAATCCAGGAGATATACCATGTGTCCTTACTTAACAGTCCCTTAGGAAACCGACCCTCTACCCTATGGCAAGGGATAACCTTATGCTCTCAATCGTGGGTCAAATTCCTAAGAAAACAATTGCTATGTAGTCCAAAAGCTTTCTCGTTGATACCATGAACTATGCATATTGCATAATGTGAACGGTTTAGTGCACAAATAGAAGAAAATCAGCATTGTGCACAGTGCGAAACCAGTCTTTTCATGATTTCCATGCTAGCATTTATGTAATGAGAAAAGACACCGAGCCTTACGCTCATGCTGTCTTTCCCTTTATTCTAAAACAACGTCCTATAGGCATGATGCAATACATAAACCAAATTTTAGTTTATATTTTGATGCTCAGCCTCCCCTCTCATCCTGCCGTTTAATGTTTTGCATTCGTTGATAGGTGAAAGGGTCGTTTTATGTGCCTTTCATTCCAAAGAAAACGATAAACATGAACAGAAACATAGAAGTGAGGGTAAACCGAGGCATTCATTATACATTGCACAAACACACATGTAATTTTTTGGAATTTTCCTTTTACCGTTTCCTAATTTTCTCCCATTTAAAACCCATTTTCCACCATTTTTGGTATTTTTTCTCTATTTTCTTCAATAAAAAATGACTAGAAATTAAGATTGGTTGTGGGCTGTGGCCCTTAGGTTCCTTGATAGAAAAATTTTAGGTTTTATAGGCATTATGTCTCATATTTCCCATTTATTTTGCAAAAACCCCATTTTTACCCCTTAAACGCGTATTTTTCGAGTTTTATAACATTAATTTCAGCCATATCACTTATGATTTTTAGATTTTCAGATTATAAACTGTTGAAACTCATAGAAAACAACAACATAATGAATATTCAGCCCATGGGAACAATGTTTCATCAATCAAATAGCATACAAACTCATTTTTTCTTCATAAAAATTGAAATACTGCTTAGGCTCCGTGTTTCGGGATCTCGATTTTGCTGCAGGACTATGGGTTAGCCCACATTCAATGCCCAGCATCTTCACAATCAGCAATCTTCATGTCTACATTGACCCGGAAGCAATCCGGTCCCAATCGAACAATCTTTCCTTCACCATTCTTCATTTCCTTTTGCACACAAGAACAGCCCCTTAGGGGAGAGAGAGGGAGGAGAGAGAAATACTAGATTTCCATCTCTTCATTTAGTCCACCATTGCATGAGCGAAGACAAGCAATAAGACCGTTAAAGAGGGAGAAGATCAGGGGTAACATCAGTTGGATGGGTTGCTTGTAACCTGCAATCACCATCTCCATGCATTGAAGTGCATTTTTCGCTGCGTGCAGATGGCGCAATATTCATGCTTCTTCTCTCTCCACAATTGCATGAAAAGTTTCATGTGGCATAAAATGTCCCAAGCCCCCAAATGTCACAACCCCTTTTGGCCACCACCTTTTTAAATCTTGCCCATCTTGTGGCCATTTCCTCGTCCGGCATCCAAATAGAGCTTTGAAAAATCCTGGGCGTCCGGCTTGACATTTCGCATTGACTAGCAACTCTTGACAACCTACATGATAGGCTGAATAATTATCAAAAATCCACAACTGTCGCTTGGGTGCCTTTTAAGAGTCGTCTTTCACTTGGTGCTTAAAATCGTCCTAGCTGGAGCCGCCGCCTTCGATGTTTAATATTTTTCCCCTAAATTCTGGATTTTTGGGCAAATTTTAGGCACATCCCGGGCTCAAAACTCTGCTCTCAGATGTTGAAGATTATGGTTGATTCTATCAAATCCATGGGAGATATCTACTATGATACTACGTGAAGAATTGATGTTTTCTTTGTTTTGATGATCAAAAGAATGAAATAAAACCTTGTTGATGTTATAAGATAGATTTTCTTGCAATAGAATCCCCTTTTCCTTGGTGTTCCTTTTGAACACCATATTGGGGAATATGGGAATTTCCCATAAGTTTGGGACACGTGGTCAAATATTTGGATTTGTCATAACTTGAACACTATAACTCTAAATCAAGCGTTCTATAGCTCAATAGATTCCATTTTTCAAGCGCTTTCCAATGATAGGTCAAATCATATGGTTTTGAGAATTTTATGGGGATGTTATTTGGGTGCCATGTTTTTAGTATTCAAAAAATGGGAATTGGAAGATTCCCAAACTCACTAATATTGTGTTCTTGGGGCTCCATGTTTTTGGTGCGCAGTCGGGGAAACTTGCCATCAACAAGCATCCGAAGAGGCTGAAAATGAAGGAAATAGCATTGCCAAGAAGAGAAAAATTCAATGGATGTTTGCAAAGTTCCTTCTTCCACTGAAGAGTTGGGGATTCTCATTATCAGAGCCACTTTCCATAAGAAGTTCATCCCAAAATGGCAAAAATATATCACCATTATGATGCATGCTCCATGTGGTGGACTGCTTCCTCTTTCTATTGAAGTAGCATAAACTTGCATCTTGGTGGCAAATTGTTTGGGAACAAACTGAAGAGCAAAAACAGAGAGAATGACCATCCATGGAAGATTTGGCATTCATTGAGAAGTTTCCAGACATCATCAAGTGGGAGATCTTGAAGAAGCTTCAGGAGTCATGGTCTGTGGAGGTTCATGAAAACAAGAAGGAAAAGAGTTGGAATATGTTCATGGATACTCAAGAACAAGATACGTGGGATGCTTGGTGCACTGACAATCTTCTGTTTGTCCAATTAGCAACCCACTGGAAGTTGGTAGACAGAGTATTTTTCACAACATACACTGTTGAAACCCTCAAAGATGGCATTATTATAATGAAAAAACAATGATCCTAATAGGAATGAGTTTTGATACTTTTAGAATTGAATATCTCCCCCTCTGTAGTGGTTTGAAAGCCAAATTCAGAGATGTTGAAAAGAATGAAGTAGAAGAGATGTTGGCTAGAGAGTCCCTCAGAGAAGACTTAAGCCCCTCTCTGATTCTATCCTGTTGAGTACAGACCAACTGGTTGGAGCCAACCCCCTAATGAATGACGTAATCAAGAGGCAAGCATTAGAACGAGTCCAGAGGTACATGAGAAGAGAGAAGGAAAAAATCAAACCTGAGAATGAGCTTGCAGTAGAAGCCTCTTTTGACGCCCTAAAAGCACTCTTTACAAAAGTCCCCATGGCGACTCAAGGTCCCCTTCCTAGTCAGATTCATCCTGGAAATATTGATGACATGCCAACAAATGTAGTCCCATTGCCAGTTTTTAAGGGAGAGTACAATGAAGACCATGATCTTCATGTAGAAGAATTCATGGTAGCATGTGTGGCTAACAATGCCCAAACCCCTGAGCATTGGTTAGCAATATTTCCAACCACTTTCAAGGGCGTGGAATTTCAGTGGTATGAGAGACAAGTAGCAAGAACTTTTGGCACATGGGATGACCTGAAGTTGGCCTTCCTTACTAAATTCAAGCGTGAAGGTTTTGAAGAACAGATGCGAGAGGAGTTCATGAACCTAAGTCAGTCCTCTGGAGAAAGAGTAGAAGCTTATGTCTCGCGAATGGAATCCATCCTGAAGAGATGGACTAACCATCATTTGGATGAAGGTATTCAGAAAGGAGTGTTTCTCAGAGGCCTACAACCAAAAGTTCGCAAGTTCGTGGAATTGAGAAAACCAGTCAATCTGCAAGCTGTGGAAGGTATAAGATTGTATGACAAAGTTGAAGCAAGGCTGTCAATGATTCCAGGAAGAGGAGCCTTACCTCCTACCATGCTAGGAATGGTATACCCACCAAATGCAGTCCCAGGGACAGTTCCCTACCCCTATCCCGAGAGATGCAAACAGTGCCGCAGTATAATGCACCTAATCCATTGTGGTCACCACAGATGACAGTGCCTCAAATGATGATTCAACCACAACAACAGTGGCCTCAAACAGTTCCTCCAATGGCAACTCAACAACAGTGGAATCCTACCAACTGGAATCAACAACCCCCAAGTCTCAGCAGGAGCTCTGAATCAGAACCAGAACAGAGGACCTTCTGGGTCAACCCAACCAGTGTATGTAGTAATTACGGAAGCTTCCCACAACCCTAATACAAGCACTTCAAGAGGTGAAAATCTGAAGGACTACCTATCCAACTCAGTTGCAAGTATTAATAAAGAGCTTATGGATGTGATTACAGAGTAGCTACAGACGTTGAAGGTGAATACCACCAATATATCCACTCCTGCGGGGGCTAGAAGAGATGTGATGCACTCTAATATATGGTGCAGAAAGTGTCATCAAGCGGGACATTTAGCCACTGAATGTACCCAAAAACCAACCATTCCTGGAGCCTTCTGATCCTACTGTTTGCGGAAGAACCATACAGGGGATATTTGCTCTTTGAAAGAGATGCATGAGCGAAGACAAAAGGATAACAATGCAAGATTCAACTTGCTAGAATCCAAAATGACAACACTGGATATTGGACCAAAGCCTAGGGAATTTGGTTATAATTTCGGGCCAAGGAGGTTTCCCTCTCAAAGTTACAAAGGCCGATAGTCTAGCGGTGGTCACAGATCAGAAGTGGAATGTCATAGGTATGGAGAAAAGGGACATATCTCCCCGAATTGTCCAACCCCTTGACGATCTGTGGATTACAAGCCCTTATGCAGCCAATGCAAAGGAGAATGCCACACTGCAAAGGACTGTCCAAGTCCAGCCTCTATAAAGGCCAATGGCACTGATAGCCAATAGAAGGTAGAAGAGCCTGCCTCCAATTTGGTAGAGTTGGAAGTTGCCGCTATCACGCGCACCAAGAAGAAGAAACCAGTTGTTTAGAATGAAAATAACTCTCATGTCAAGATTGTGAAGTTCAACTTGCCAACAGAGGGACAGAGCAATACATAACAAATTTCCCACATTGTGGTGATTCCCAAAATCACAACCATCTGTTGACGTAACAATATCAGGCACTGCTCGATCAACATGCGTCATTGCCAAATCTATACCAACATGCTTTTCAACAGGCTCATTATCTCCATTTACAATTTCAACATGGCGAGACATACTCTCACAAACCACTCCATTAAGATTTCTCCTATTCTGGCACTTAGACATTGAAACATTATTAATGCGTGACTCAATAATCACATGATTAAGACCATTGCAACCGCCCACCGATGGCAAAGCATTCGTAAAATCCACACCAAACTCACTTGAGTCCCCTAATGGTTCTATCCGCTGATGGCAAAACATTAACCAAGTCTATACCAAACTGTGGTTGGCCTAGTTTATGATGACCACTTAGAATCTCTCGACGAAGAGGCAGGTTTTCAATATCCCTAGGAATTGGTCTACCAAGATCTAAAATCCCTTTCTGAGCCTTGAGTCTAGCAACCTGCCATCGCTCATACCTTGTGGGTGTAAACACATCCCTATGAACACGCAACACATAGTCTTTGCCAGTTGCTCGATGCAAACACCCCATATTGATTGGATAGCCACAAAATCTGTTATCAACTAATTCCATTGAAGACGTGGATTAGTATATATGTACAGACACATTTATTTTTTAAATATTTAAATGTTTAAATATTAAGATTAAATATCAAGACACAATACCAAGTCAATTTATTTGAGTCAATGCCAGTAACCCTGTCAATGTATTTGTCTACAAAGATGTTGCGCCTGCCCATGAGAGAGAGAGAGAGAGAGAGAGAGAGAGAGAGAGAGAGAGAGAGAGAGAGAGGGTGAGAGAGAGCCTTGTTACTAAGATAGAGAATTTAGATATAAACACATACATAATTTATTTCAATTAACTAATAAAATAAAGTAAACATGCAACCACAGAAACGATTATCAACACACTTTATCAAAGGAATGATTTGATTTCAAAACTAAATGTATTGCGTACATTCAATGCATGCAATACATCAAATGTAAATCTACACTAACCATCACTAGACTATCAAAACTGCTCCATGTAAACCTCAAGAAAGAGACATCACGTTATACACACTCAATACATTTTACTCAAATATGCTTTGTTATATTAAAAGTGCTACATATCTTAGCACATTACATGTAGGATTTATAGAAAGGAAGCATATGTTATCATAAAAAGTGCTAGCCCAAGTACTTTAAAATATGCAAGACAATCGGAACTTGTAAGTCCCATCCCAAGTAAATTTTTCTCCTTAGATGTGACTGTTCATCTGATAGCTCAATTGTTGCAGCAAAGCATTAAACCTACTGTTGAGTGTTGAAATGACTTGTTTTTTGGCTGATTTTTGTTGTTTTTGAGAGCTGAATGGTTGATTTTTTGGGATGATTGATTGATTTAGAAGTGGTTTGAGAGTGTTTTGGATGATATTGATTGTGTTTTGGAAGATCATGATGTTTTTTGGTGGTTCTGTGATGTTTTGATAGGTTCTGAAAGGTTCTGTATACCTTCTGTTTTGTTCTGTTTTGTTCTGATTGTCTTCTGTAAGTAGGGATGAAGTATTGATTGATGAAGAATGAGATATTGTGAAAGCTTATTGAATGGTTTGTGAGAGTTTGGAATGATTTGAGAATGAGTTATGAAGTTTTGATAACCTTCTGTAACCTTCTGTAGGTCTTCTATAGGTGTTCTGCTTCTGTTTTGTTTCTGTTCTGTTCTGTACTGTAGCTGTTCTGGTACTGTTCTGTATGCTTCTGTAAGTGTTCTGTGGAATGTATGTGTGACTTTGGGGAAAGTTTTCTAGCCTTGGAAAGAGGTGAATACAAGTGCAAAAGAGCAGAAAGAAGTGGAAGAAGTAGCTGCTGAAGACTCAAGTGAAGACTAGAGTGAAGTGACAGTAGTGAGCTGTGAAGAGACACTGTAGTGGCTCTGGTGACCCTTCATATCAGACATACCTCTTGGGAGGGGTATCCACGACCTAAGAGTGAGATTGAGAGTAATTTTTGAGAGATTGTAGTGAGGATATGATGTATTATTGATGGAGTGAGATAGAGAGAGTCAGAGATAGCCAATTCTACTGAAATAAAGTGATTGTATATGAGAGATTGAGAGAGAAGACTATGAAGATATTGTAGATGAATACTATGTGATTTATTTCCATTCAAAGATGGTGTACTTCTTTGCTTTCTTTGTTCTATTGATGGATTTTATGAAGATGTTGAAGAATATGGTTGATTCTATTAAAAACCGTGGGAGATTTACATGATGTTGCATGAAGATTTGTTGTGCCTGGTGTTCTTTTCTTCATTGTGATCATATGAAATATGAAAAACAAGCTTGTTGATGTTACAAGATAGATTTTCTTGCAAGAGAATTCCCTTTTCCTTAGTGTTCCTCTCGGGGCTCCATGTTTTTGGTGCGCAGCCGGGGAAACTTGCCAACAACAAGCACCAAAAGAGGCTGAAAATGAAGGAAATGGCATTGCCAAGAAGAGAAGAATTCAATGGATGATTGTAAAGTTCCTTCTTCCACTGAATAGTTGGAATTCCTCATAATCAAAGCCACTTTCCACAAGAAGTTCATCCCACAATGGCGGAAACACATCACCATCATGATGCATGCTCTATGTGGTGGACAGTTTCCTCTTCCTGTTGAAGCAGCAGAAACTTGCATCTTGGTGGCAAACTGTTTGGGAACAAACTGAAGAGCAGAAACAGAGAGAATGAACATCCATGGAAGATTTGGCATTCATTGAGAAGTTTCCAGACAACATCAAGTAGGAGATTGTGAAGAAGCTTCAGGAGTCTTGGTCTGTAGAGGTTCACAGGGACAAGAAGGAAAAGAGTTGGAATTTGTTCGTGGATGCTCAACAGCAAGATACATGGGATGCTTGGTGTACTGATAATCTTATGTTTGTTCAATTAGCAACCCACTGGAAGTTGGTAGACAGAGTGTTTTTCACAACATACACTGTTGAAACCATCAGAAGCTGGCATTACTATGATGATGGCACTACCACAATGCTCAGACGTATGCATTTTGACACCTTCAGAACTAAATACCTTCCCCTGTGTAGTGGCATGAAAGCAGAATTCAGGGACGTTGAGAGGAAAGAAGTAGAAGAAATGTTGGCAAGAGAGTCCTCAAGAGATTGAAGCCTTCTGTTAACCCTCTGTGGAGCACTAACAACATAGTGGAGTCAACCCCCTGATGAATGACGCAATAAAAAGGCAAGCGTTAGAACGAGTCCAGAGGTACGTGAGAAGAGATAAAGCAAAAATCAGAGCCGAGAGCGAGCTCGCAGCAGAAGCCGCCTTTGACGCCCTTGCGGAACTCTTTACAGAAGTCCCAATGGCACATCAAGCCCTTCCTCCTCCTGCTAGAGGTCCACTTCCAAGCCAGATCCGTCCTGGAAATATTGATGACAGACCAGCGAATGTAGTCCCATTGCCAGTTTTTAAGGGAGAGTACAATGAAGACCCCGATCTTCATGTAGCAGAATTTATGGTAGCGTGTGTGGCTAACAATGCCAGAACTCATGAGCATTGGATAGCAATATTCCCCGCCACTTTCAAGGGTGCGGCGTTTCAGTGGTATGAGAGACAAGCAGCAGGAACTTTTGGCACATGGGACGACCTGAAGTTGGCCTTCCTCACTAAATTCAGGCGTGAAGGTTTTGAAGAGCGGATGAGAGAGGAATTTATGAACCTAAGTCAGTCCTCTGGAGAAAGAGTAGAAGCCTATGTCTCACGAATGGAATCCATCCTGAAGAGATGGACTAACCATAATTTAGATGATGGCATTCAGAAGGGGGTGTTTCTCAGAGGATTACAACCAGAAGTCCGTAAGTTTGTGGAGCTGCAAAGACCAGCCACCCTACAAGCTGCAACAGAAGGTGCAAGACTGTACGATGAAGTGGAAGCTAGATTAGCAATGAATACAGGAAGAGGAGTCTTACCTCCTCTGATGCCAGGAATGATGTATCCACCAAATGCAGTCCCAGGGACTGTTCCCTATCTCTACCAACAGATGCCCCCGGTATCACAATACAGTGCACCACATCCACAGTGGCCACAATCCATGCCTCAAATGATGGTTCAACCACAACAACAATGGTCCCAACCAATTTCCTCAATGACAAATCAGCAGCAACAGTGGAATCCTACCAACTGGAGCCAACAGCCAATAGTTCAAACAGGAGCACTGAATCAGAACCAGAACAGAGACCCCTCTGTACCAGCCCAACCCGTTTATGCAGTGATTACAGAGACTCCTCAAAACCCTCCTGCCAGTACGTCTGGAGGCGAAAGCTTGAAGGATTATTTATCTAACTCAGTTGCAAACATCAAAAAGGAGTTGATGGATGTGATCACAGAGCAACTACAGACGTTGAAAGTGAATACCGCAAGCATATCCAATGTTGCAGGAGCAGGAAGAGATGTGATGCGGTCAAATACTTGGTGTGGTAAGTGTCATCAAGCAGGCCATTTAGCCACTGAATGCACAAGGAAACCAACCATCCCTGGAGCCTTCTGTTCCTACTGTTTGCGGAAGAATCATACAGAGGACATTTGCTCCCTAAAGGAGATGCATGATAGGAGAAGAAAGGAAGAAGACGCAAGATTTAACTTGTTGGAATCCAAAATGACAACACAAGATATTGGACCCAAGCCTAGGGAGTTTGGTCCTAATTTCGGACCCAAAAGATTTCCCTCTCAAAGTTACAGAGGAAGACAATCTGGCGGTGGTCAGAGATCAGAAGTGGAGTGTTACAGATGCGGAGAAAAGGGACACATCTCACCAAATTGTCCAAATCCTCGAAGGTCAGTGGATTACAAGCCCTTATGCAGTCGATGCAAAGGAGAAGGCCACACTGCAAAAGACTGTCCAAGCCCAGCCCCAGTGAAAAACAGTGCTACTGATAGTCCGTTCAAGGCTTGGCCAAGAGCCTACCTCCAATTTAGTGGAATTGGAAGTTGCTGCCATCACGCGTGCAAAGCAGAAGGAACCACCTATCCAGAAAGAAAATAACCCTCCTGCCAGAACAGTGAAGTTCAATCTTCCACCAGAAGAACAGAACAGAACAGAGCCTAACAGTGCCGTACAGAGCCCTACAGTGCCACAGAGAGTTACAGAGACAGTTACAGAGACAGGACCTGAAGTCCAGGATACAGAAGAGGAGGAAGTGCCACAAGTGGCAGAAGAAGTTCCTGTAATTCCTCTGTTGGAAGAAAGAGGGAAAATGAAAATGGGTGTTGCCCCATTCCCTAACCGGTTAGAGAAGCCAGTGGATCCTATTAAGGAATACGATCTAGTTAGAGATCTAGATACCTTTAAACCAAACCTCACATTCCAACAATTATTGTTGTTGTCTCCCAGTTGCCGGAAAAGATTCAAAAGTATACTGACAAAAAGACGTGGCTTAAGGATTGCTCCCTCAACAGCAACAAAGTCCAACAAGGCTCCAGAGCCTGTAAAAGAAGTGGATGTAGCTACTGCTTTCCTAGATCCAGGTACTCCAGAGACTGGCGTGTGGATAGAAGGCTGTTTCATTGCAAATGCACTGATTGATGGTGGTTCATCAGTGAACATTATGACGGATGTGACAATGAAGGATCTAGGCCTACAAGGTGTGCAACCCACCCAATGGCTCATCAGACTGGCGGATCAGAGTAGAATCAAGCCTTTGGGCATTCTTCCATATGTGAAGACTACAGTGGCTGGAAAAGATTATTGGCTAACCTATCTGGTGGTGAAGCCAAACTCTTATGGTACATGCTATCCTCAGTTACTGGGCAGACCATGGCTTTTTGAAGCCAGAGCAAGGACGGATTGGTTCAAAGGAACCTTGACCTTGGGTAGAGGACCCAACAAAGTGGTGCTGAAACTGTATGGTTCTCAAAAAGGACATGGATCCACCTCCTTGGAATTATCTTCTGACTCCCCTAATGAGGCTACGGATGGAACATCAGCGGGTGAAGATGCTGTCAAACAGATCCTTCCTAAGAAAACAGTGGCACGTTCCTTAACAGTGGATACTGTAAGCCGACTTCCAACAGATGCAAAGCCATTATCAATGGGTGAATACTTCCTACCTGAACCGGGCATGACTTCTGAAATCACTTCTGACAGTGAGATAGAAGCATGGATGTACTGCTCTTCCTGTTACATGGCCACAGCAGAGACAGAGGCAGGAGAGGAAACAGAGAATCTGTTCTTCTGTTACAGAGCTCCTACAGAGACAGAGACAGAGACAGAGACAGAGACAGAAGCAGAAGTAGAAGCAGAAGCAGAGGCAGAAGCAGAGACAGAAGAGGTTGGATATGAAATGGACGAAGAAGGTTATGAAAGAGAAACGGAAGAGTCTATCCCACCTGAAGAGGATACATTTGAGGAAGAAGTTCCAGAAGCATCAGAAGCAGACGAGCTCATGCTACGGGACAGAATGGCGATGGTACCATTTGGTCTGGTAAATGGATCTTCTCATATGCAAAACCTTTATAAGACGTGGATTAAGAAGAACAAGCCGTCTTTTAAGGGTGGCTCCTGCAATCCTAACCTATCCTTGCCAAATAAAGATGATGATGATGCACCGTGCCAACAAACACCAGTCCTACAAACCCAACAGGCATCAGAGGGTCCCTGTTATGTGACGTTCCTGGATGTATCATCAGAAGATGAGTCTTCAAGCCAAGAGGTAATTACTTTTGAAACCAAACCTGAAACAGCTCTAATCCCATTCCAACATCTTAAGGAGCAACCTAAGTCTCCACCAAAAGAAGAAGTTGGTTCTAGTGGGACATCAGAAGAGGACACCACTCCCTTGAAGGAGTCGGATCTGTACCCAGAAGCAGTCCGCGGGACCTTCATTCGTGAAGTAGAAGGTGAAAGGCAGTTAACCTTTGTGGATTCAGATGGCACTGAACGCCACTTGAAGGTGGGTAGCAGTCTCCCAGAAGAGGAGTTGTCAACCTTGTACAACTTGTTGAAAGAAAATTTGGATGTGTTTGCATGGTCTTACAAAGACCTAAAGGGGATTGATCCCACAATATGTCAACATCATATTGACTTGGAGCCTGATGCCAAGCCAGTACGGCAACGACAGAGGCGAATGAACCCGAATTATTCCACATTGGTGAAAGCGGAGCTGTTGAAGCTTCTAGAAGCCGAGTTCATCTATCCAGTGGCAAATAGTGAATGGGTTTCACCCATCGTGGTTGTACCCAAGAAGAATGGCAAATTGCGAATATGTGTGGATTTCCGAAAGCTTAATTCCAAAACAAAGAAGGATCACTTTCCTATCCCTTTCACAGACCAATTGTTGGACACAGTGGCAGGACATGAACTTTATTCTCTTTTGGATGGATTCAGTGGATACAACCAAGTCCAAATCGCAGAAGAAGACCAATCCAAAACGACCTTCACCACAGAATGGGGGACCTATGCTTACCGGGTGATGCCATTTGGGCTCTGCAATGCCCCTGCTACTTTCCAACGAGTCATGATGGCCGCATTTCAAAATCATCTGCATGACTTTATTGAGGTATATTTGGATGACTTGTGTGTCTATAGTTTGATCCGTGAACACTGGGAACACCTGGAACAATGCTTTGATCGATGCCGGGAGTATGGGATTTCCCTCAACCCCGACAAATGCATCTTTGGGGTTTCTTCTCGAGTCCTGTTGGGCCACATTGTCTCTGCACAAGGGATATCAACAGACCCTGCAAAGATCAAAAAGATCGCCGCTCTGACAGCACCCACCAACCTCAAACAGTTGAGGGGATTCCTAGGCCACGTGGGTTACTACAGAAGGTTCATAGCCCATTTTGCGACAAAGGCAACTTCCTTGCACAAGCTCCTGAGGAAAGATGCAGAGTTTACTTGGACAGAAGAATGTGACAAAGCCTTCCACACTCTGAAGCAGTGTTTGATAGAAGCACCCAGTCTGCAACCTCCTGATTGGACGAAAGAGTTCCATGTACATACTGATGCATCAATTGAAGGCTTAGGTGCTGTCCTCTGCCAAAAGGGCCCCTCGAAGCTGGATAACCGATCTATTATGCAAGCCGAAAAGTTACTGATAGGGAACGGAACTATACAGTGACAGAGCTGGAGTGCTTGGCAATGGTATTTGCCCTGGAAAAGTTTCGCCATTACCTCCTATCCACCCACTTTAAATTTTATGTGGATCATGAGGCCCTGTCCTTCTTGATGAATAAAGCAGATGTGAAAGGACGATTGATGAGATGGCTCCTTTTATTCCAGGAGTTCAACTTTGAGGTGATTACTAAGCCTGGTCGTTCCCATGTTCTGGCTGATCATCTGTCGCGTATCCCACAAACTGCAGACGAGGAGCAGGATGATCCAGACCTCCCTGATGCTTCCCTATTTTTGGTAGAAACTGTCACTCCCTGGTATGCGGACATTGCCAATCTGCTGGCAACCCAACAGTACCCTCCTGGTATCTCTAGTCGGGAAAGGAAGAAGCTCATGCTAGAATCAGCCCCATACACCCTACTAGGCGGTGCACTGTACAAGAAAGGCAAAGATGAAGTACTCAGAAGATGTGTTGCAGGGGATGAGATTGGGATTGTTCTGAAGGCTTGCCACGATGAGCCATGTGGAGGTCACTTTGCAGGAGAAGCTACAGCCAGGAAGGCTCTGCTAGCAGGTTATTGGTGGCCTACCATCCACAAAGATTCCTATGATTACTGTAAAAGATGTGATGCTTGTCAAAGAATGGGGAAACCCACGAAGACAAGTGCCATGCCATTGCAACCTATCCTTCCGTTAAAGCCGTTTGAGAAGTGGGGCATTGACTTCGTAGGTCCAATCGATCCTCCTACCAGAAGGAAACAGAACAAATACATCCTCGTATGTACAGATTATGTTACAAAGTGGTGCGAAGCTAAAGCCCTAAAGCGAGACGATGGTAACAGCGTGGCCCTGTTCATGTACGAGAATATCATCACCCGTTTTGGTAGTCCCTTAGAGCTGGTAAGTGACAGAGGCACGCATTTCCTCAACAAAGTCATGGAAGAGTTGACAGAGTTGTATAAGATCCGCCATCGCAAGTCCACTCCTTATTACCCTAGAGCCAACGGCCAAGTCGAAGTCACCAATTGCATTCTCTGCTCGATTCTGACAAGAACAATTGCCGCACATCGTCGTGATTGGGACGATCGACTCACAGAGGCCCTCTGGGCGTACAGAACCTCCCATAAAGCAGCAACGGGACAGACACCTTTCGAGTTGGTGTATGGAACAGAAGCTGTTTTTCCTGTTGAACTGGAACTACTCTCTTTGAGAGTGGCTATCAAAGAGCGTTTGGGGGATGATGATTCACTGCAACACCGTCTCCTACACTTGGAATGTTTGGACGAAATTCGTAGGATGGCTCTACAGTGCATGGAAGCCACGCAAGCTCGACGCAAGGCTTACCATGACAGCTTCATCAAGCACAAGGAGTTCAAAGAAGGTGATTTGGTCCTAGCTTATGATTCACGCTTTGGCAAGTTTCCTGGCAAGCTCCAACAGCGGTGAATGGGCCCCTATAAGGTACTTGCCGTCAACCCTAATGGTTCTGTCCAAGTACAGATCGTTGATGCTTCCGATTATCCCTTTCTGATCAATGGATATCGCTTGAAGAAGTACTTCCCTCCTTGGGGATCTTGACAATTACGGACACTTGATCCTTTCCCTCGTTGGCACGGCACTGTACTTCTTATGATGCTACTTCTGATAGCCATTCTTCAATCACTCCTGCTGAAGTGGATGCAACCCTCTGTCCCCTCAAAACCCCCTTTCAGCCTTGATCTCTTATCCTCTATTTTCCACCAGTGACAGTGGCGAGGTGGGTTTTGACAAATGGTCTCTCTACCATTCCCTTGCTCAATATTGAAAAGAAAACAAAACATATCGGTCATGGGAGAAAAGGACTTAGGTCCCTGTCATGCCGACCTGTTCTTCGAGAAAAGGTGGAAACACCCTCGGGAATAGGAAAAAAAAAAAAAGAGAAGAAGAAAAAAAAAAAACAAAACAAAACAAATCTGTTATGAGAGAAAAGGAAGCAATTCCCTGTCATAGCAGGTCTCATTCCAAGAAAAGGTGATAAACACCCTTGGGCGAGAAGCTGGCTGTGGAAAAGGTGGTAACACCCAGCAGTCCAGAAAGTGGATTCATTAATTGATATTCCTAGGATCCAATTCCGAAGCTGCCTCCCTTGGTACGCTGTGTCCTGGGTCTCTCTGCAAAGTGACTACCTGTCCTCTAGCAGACGACATGTTCCTATCCAATACAACGTTCGATTTGATGGCTACCTCCCTGGGTACGCCTCTTCAACAACTGACGAAGCGATCTTCATCGACAACCCCTTGAGTGATGTGAGCTTTCATCCTAACCGGATGGGGAAGTGAGTATGGTTGCCCCCTGTATCTATCAACAGAGAGTGAGACAGAGGGTGGGGCGAGAGACCAGTCTTTTCCCTTCAAATCAAATGAGAGGTGAGAAGTGTGAATGAAGTGTTGCACGCACGGGATGGGCCTCTCAATGCACAAAGCACAATTTGTTTCTGTGCACTGCACTGTAAGGCTCCCTGGCCTTCCTTCTCGCACCGTATGCCGGCATAGGGCGGGATGCACAGTTGCACCATCAAATGCGCACAAGGCATACAACCTTTGCACAAGTGACCGTGAGGATTACATTAATGGGTTTCAGGAAAAGGTTGCCCTCCTGTATCTATCCACAGAGCGTGAGACAGCGGGTGGGTTGAGTTTGACTGGAGTTTCTTCAATCAATTACCGAGAGGTGAGATTGAGGGACGTTACGACACTTGGAGTCAGGTATGTTCCCGTTTCCCTATGCACCCACGGGATGGGTCTTTACCGTCATCACCATACACATCACCCTGTTCTGTACGCTGCACTCTAAGGCTCCCTTGCCTTCCCCCTTGCACCTTTGCCAAACGGGTTGGACGCACTAATGCACCATCAACTGTGCACCCTGGCATACTCCTTCTGCACCATTCCCCCTTGTCGATTCCTAAACCGGGTATGAGATATGGGTTTCAATCATTCTTCCTCAAGTGATATCAGTCATGGGGCGAGTGACTGATCTTTCATTCCAATTGAGTGACTGTGAGTTGAGTGCAATATCCCTCATCATCGACGAATTTCCTGCGATTCCTTTCATCAGCTACCTCCCTGGGTACTGCCGCGTGGTCCCTTCCATGACGGACGTGTGCCGAGAAGATGCCTTGGTCCCTCCAGCGCCGACAACAACACTGGACGTGCCATCGACCCTCAACCTTGATTCTTGACGAAACGGGCCAAGTTTTTCTAACCCTACAACTTTTGTTTCTTAGTGATGTCATGTTTTAAGTGTGGGGAAGTTAGTGGATGGTCTGTGGCATGGTCCTAGGTCCCTCTTGCTCGGTTAACCCTATCCGTTAAGGTCTTAAGTGTGGGGACGCGTCCCTGCGCGTCTATGTTGCATACCCCTCTGCATATGCCTTACCCTGCTCATGGATGTATGCCTTGCCTTGCTTTTACCCTCCTGGGGTCCCTTCCCATCCACCCGGTTATGTTCCACCCACCCTTGGGGCTATTTCCTTGCAGTTTTCCTTCATTCTCTGATTTTGAGGTCCTGCCATGTGAATACACCCTACGTTCACCAAAGTCCCAATCCAACCTTATAGCCCTGTTCCCCCCATTGAACTGATCCATTTTCCTTTTTATCTACCCCTGTTTCGGTGCACGGTTTTTGAGTTATTAATTTTTGAAGCATTTTGCACAATTTAGCCGGTTTTCCATGTGAACGCGCTTTTCTTACTTCGGAACCGTGATTTGACGTCATAGCCCTGACAACCGCTTTTCCCCTAACATTTTTCCTTTTTATTCCGCATCATTCCGCTACATGGTTTGTCCGTTATTAATTTTTCGGGTTTTCACGACTTTTTCATGCGTATTTTTGACATTTTTCCATGTGAACCTGCCCTATTTGCATCGGAATTCCAATTTGATTTGACAGCCGTGTCTCCTGTGCCGTCCCCCACCTTTTTTCTTTTTCCTCCACCCTTTTTCGACTTCTGGATTTTTACTTATTAATTTTTAAATGAGTTTTCGGGCGTATTTTTGGAGTTTTTCACATGTGAACCCCTCCTATTTCCGCCGGAACTGCGGTTTAATGTGATAACCCTGTGCCACTCCTTTCTGTGGACATTTTTCCTTCCTACTGCATGTCATTCCGGTGAACGGTTTGTCCGATATTAATTTCCGATCCCATTTTCGGGTTTGTTTTTTGGGTTTTTCCCATGTGAACGCATCTTATCTCTGTCGGAATTATGTTTTGAGGTGATAGGCTTGTCGGGCACATCTTTCTGCACAGTTTTTCTTTTTTCTGCACTTCATTCCGATGCACGGATCTTTCAATATTAATTTTTAAATTGCGTTTTTGGTTCGTTTTTTGTGTTTTTTGCACGTGACCGCCCTTTACCCCTCCCGAAACCCCCGTCCCGTATTTTCCTTGTTTTCCCCCTGTCGTCCTGCCCACTTTTCGTTTTTACGATATTTCGTTTTGACGTTCGGAGTGGGAGTTATTAATTTTTCTTTCTTTTTACGTTTTTTCTCGTGCTCGTTTTGCGCGTGAACGCGCCCTTTTTCGATTTTACGAATCTCCACGCGCCTCGGTCGTGTCCGCGTAACCCGTACCGTCTTCCTCGCGCCATTTCAATCCCGTCAGGGCAAATTTTTTTACCCCGCCCCGCGCACGAGCGCGGGACGGGGGTACGCGCCTTTGTCCCCATCCCATGGCCCCCCCCATGGGCCTTCCATCCCTTACCCCCACCTGCCCATCCCATGGCCCCCCCCATGGGCACCCACCCTTTCCTCCTACCCCTTCCCCACCCGCCTGTGCATCTCTCTTTCTTTCTTTCTTTCTTTCTCTCTTTCTTTCCCTCTCCTCCCTCGCCTCCTACCCTGCTCCTCCACCCTTCCTCCCCAGCGCCTTCCACCTCCGGAGCTCTTCCTCCATCGCCCCTCCAGCGACCTCCTCCTCCATAGCGCCCTTTCCTCCCTCCCCGCGACTCCTCCACCCTCCCTGCCCGCGACCTCCTCCTCCACAGCGCCCTTTCCTCCCTCCCCGCGACTCCTCCACCCTCCCTGCCCGCGACCTCCTCCTCCACATCGCCCTTTCCTCCCTCCCCGCGACTCCTCCACCCTCCCTCCCCGTGACCTCCTCCTCCACAGCGCCCTTTCCTCCCTCCCCGCGACTCCTCCACCCTCCCGCCCCGACCTCCTTCTCCTCCCCCCAGCGCCCTCCTCCCTGCGCCATCTCCCCTCTACCGCCCCCGCCCGCGGCCTCTTCCTCCACCGTCGCCCCCGCCCGCGGCCTCTTCCTCCACCGTCGCCCCACCCGCGGCCTCTCCCTCCTATTCCTTCTCCTCCTCCACCGTCTCCTCCCTCCTCCACCTTCGCCTCCACAGCGCCCCGCCCGCGCGCTTCCTCCCCCTCCACCACCTCCGCCCGCGCGCTTCCTCCCCCTCTACCACCTCCTCCACCGCCTCCTCTCCCGCTGCCACCTCCTCCCACCCTCTCACCTGCCAGGTTAGCAACTAACCTTAGATTAGTGAACACTAACCTCACTGTGATTAATTACTAACCTAGCTTTAATTAACTTAACTAAACCTAGGTTAAAAATTAACTTAACTAGGGTTAGGTTACAAACTAACTTAACTAGGGTTAGGATCACCCTAACCTAACTGTAGTTAGTCAACTAACCTACCTTAGGTTAGTCTTCCCCCCCACTAACTAACCCTAGGTTAGTTAGTCTCACCTAGGTTAGTTAGAACTTACCTAGACTAACTTAACTAACCTAGACTGACCCCAGACTAACCTAATTGACTTAGTCCACCCTAGACTAACCCAGACTAACCTAATCAACCTTGACTAACTTAACTAGACTTAGGTAGACTAACCTGACTTATCCCACTAACCTGACTTATTTGACTTCTGTTTAACTGACTTATGTGATTAATGCGATTTAGGTGACTTAATTAATCACTACATTAATTTTTCCATAAAAAAATTTCAGAAAAATTTCTAAAAATTCCTTTTGCCATTTGCCAATTTTTGGAATTTTGTCTGCTGGAAATTGCCTACCCTATAATTTCTGAAAATTCCACATTTCCTAAATTTACCCCTAAATTGCCAATAAATATAGAAAATTCATTTAAAAAATTGTAAAAAAATCCTCAAAAATTCTAAAAACATTCTAAAAACAATTCCCCTCACCTCCCTTGCTCATTTTCCATTTATTCAACCATAAATAATCACAAATAAAAATAAAAAAATAAAATAAATAAAAATAACAAACCAACGCAAACCAAATCAACACATCTGCTAAGGTGCTGTCATTCTTGTTTCATCAGTGATCTTTACTTTTCCCTTACTGGATTCCCTTCTTTTGGTGGACTCTTCCGTGCGCATTTCTGCATTACATACACACCCCTTCCAGGTATTTATTTTATGTGCTTTATTTATTATTATTTTTCCCCCTTAATCACAAATTAATTGTTACAATGAACCCTTTAATTCACCCACCGTTTCCATGCGCATTCGCGCTAAACACACATTTTTTTAAATTAAAATCAACCAGCCGTTCACTTAGCATGCGCTACGTGCGCTAAAGAGGCACTTTAAATTTTTTTTAATTAAAATAAACCAGCCGTCACATGAGCACGCGCTGGCAAAAACGCGCTCCACATCACCTTAAATTATAATCAATGAATTGCATTTAGAGACCCAGTCGGGAATCGAAGTCCGGGAATCGCATAACTGCACCGTTTAATCTAATAATTGGTAATTTAATTTATAATAAGGAACCGCCGTTTTCTTGCTAAGGTTTATCACCTAATAAAAATTCACCCATTTTGAATAATTGATTAAAATCAACCCTTCATTAAATTAATTCCCCCTCACTGCACTTAATTCCCCTTTTTAATGAAGCGTTTCGAGGGATGGGTATGCGCAGTCATTAGTGTTATTTTCCATGGTCCAGTCTTGGTTTTATCACAAATATAGTTTTGATATGTGTCGGATATGGTATGGTTTTGGTTTTAAGTCTTTGTTACGGTTACGGGTACGGTATGCAGTTTTTTTTTCTTTTATTGCCTGATACGGGGTTCAGGGTGTTTGTCTGATGCATCGCATGAAGCTTTCGGTCGCATTTGTCTCGAGGTCATGTCAAATTTTTTCTAGGATGTGGTTTGCTTGGGGTTAGTAGGTCGAGTCACGTTTTATTGGTAATTCTCTTATCCTTGGTTTTTTGTCTGTTGCTTTGCAGGCATTCTCTTTGATTGTCTGTGTTTGTGGTGTGTGTGTAACCATCTGAATGGTGCCTTCTCATGCTCCTCCCCCTATCCAGTAAGTCCCATTAGTTAGTAGGGATTACTCATCCCTACTTACTTTTGAGCCCCTCACGAAGGCAGGACTTGCTGCTTTTGTGGCCACTCCTTTTCCATTACTTCCAGAGGATCCGTCCGTATGTGATGAGTTCCTGGCCTCTTACAGCAAGAAGACAGGCGTAGTCCAAGGAATGTCTATGACATTGACGTCTCGAGGCTTAGGGAAGGCTCTATCTTTACCCTTCAAAGGTGAACCTTTTGTGACCACTTGTCAGCTCTTCTCTAATGAAGAGATTCTCAAGTTGTTGCAGAAGCAGACAAGGGAAGTCCTTGATGTTAAGAAGGTGATAAACTCTTCAGGAGTTTCATTTTCTATGATCACTGATCCCGTATGGAAGACGATGTGTCAGTTCCTTCAAGACAGGTTCATGCCTGCCAAAACGCCATCCCACTATTTGTCCAAAGAGCTTTTCACAGCTTCCAGGATGGTGTTGAAAGGAGTTGCTATTGATTGGAGCACTTACCTCCTTACTAAAATGGATCAGCATTTTGTTAAAGTCACGAGGGGTAATGTTACCAACGTTACATACGGATCCTATTTGTCTGCCTTCTTGACCTATTCAGGTTTACAGAAGACTGTACCTCCACCTCCTCCATCAGATCCAGTACCTCCTCCTCCACCTTCAGAAGAGTTAGCACCTATTGACATTGAGGATGATGATTCTCCGCCTCCCCTAGTCATCCAGCGCAAACGCTTGAAACGGGTAGCGGATAAAGCCCCTTCTGTACTTCCCTCAGTGCCTATCCCTGCTACTTCTGGCAGTGAACTCCCTGGGTATCTCACTTGCAATAACCTGTTCCGAGCACATAGAGAAGGATCCTTGGAGATCTCAGTTCCTTCCTTGAACAGTCTCGTTTCAGGAGATGCCATTCCTTTCCTCTACAAGGATATTCAAAGTTCCATTGAGTTGTCCGTGACAACCTGTGTTCAACAGCTGTACGCATCTTTCTATGAAGAGCTCATGCAGTCCAAAGACCAGTTGCATAAGGCAACATCTGAGTTAGCTTCTGCTAAGGATACCCTAGCAGATCTATTTAAACAAATGGAACAGCAAACCCAACTGGTTGCCACTCAAAGCGATGAGATTTCTTCATTGAAGACCCAGTTATTCGAGGCTCAGTCACAGGTTACTAGCCTTTCAGCAGAGAAGGAGAGGATGTCCAGCGAAGCGAAAGAATTCCAAGTTCTTTTAGATGACAAGCTTTCAGCTTTACAGATGGCTAATGACACAGTGGCCAACCAAGCCTCCCAAATCCAGCAGTTGCAAGATCAGCTTGCAAAGTCTCGCTCTGTTCCTCCAAGCCCTCATGTTCCATTAATTCCTTCTCTTTCACAGCAAGATTTGGCTGCCCTACAGAGACAGGCTACTTTGTGCCCTCTATTTCAAGACAAAGTGGAAAGATTGCAGTCCAGAATGGACTTGTTATGGTCTACCTTTGAGCAATTTCAGGAATATGTCTTACCAGACCATTCTTTCTTTGTCCACTACCACTTGCAGAAGTTGGTCTTCTATATGAAGCTTTCCACGATGGATTTACCTTTTCCAGAGGATGGCTGGAGTGGGGCTTGGTCTGCTGAGTTGTTGACAGAGGTAGTTAGAATGGTCTTTGAAGATTCTGTCACGCTAGACACCATGTTGATGTCATACATGTATCTCCGAGGAGATTTGTTAATTCCAGATGAGGTAGATATGGCATGGTATGTGGGGGATGTGGTCTTACAAGCTGTTCTATATGTCAATCATTTGGAGTTGCGCATAGCTGATATGTTTCAAAATTATTCCTCCAAAGTAGCTGATTGTCAGGATAATTCGTGGCATCCCATGATTGATTCGGTGGTCCTCAATCAAAGACAAAACACAGCTCCTACCTTTGCCCAGAGTACTAACCAACTGAGGATGGATCTCTTAACCTATCTTTCAAAACATAATCCATTTGATGCTACCTTCTTTGATGCCTATCATAGACGATCTCTCTTAGGACCTTCTATTCCTACCCTCCTCTATTACCAACAATTGGCTCACCGCTATGCTATATATTTTTCCCTTTGTCAAACTAATTCCACAGTAATTTTACCTCTTCTTTTCCAACCTTCAAATTTTCCTCAAATTCCTATTTTCACTTACTGTTCCTTTATTGAGGATAGGGTATTTTCCCCTTCTCCACCCTGTTCTTCACCCCTCATTAATGTACCCTCCACATTTCCTATTTATCAGTTAACACCGTTCCTTAGTGATTCCTTACAAATTTCTGCCACTCCGTCTTTAACCTTTTCTTCCTTTTATGATTTTTCCTATCCTTCCCTACATCCACTTTCCCTTATTCCATTACCCTCTCCTAACACTTCCATATCTCAACCACCTCAGTTGGTTAGTGACTATGACGGGTTTGATAATCAGATTTCTAGAAGAAGGGGATGGAGTTCGGATGATTGCCTTACAGGACCACAGATTAATTGGCCAGTAATTCCGGGGGAATGGACAGCTTCAAGTCAAGCTTATCAAAACTATGTTCATTTTGCCCAACAATATTCACAGTCTGCAGATCCCTCAGTGAGATTAACTGCTCACTTTGCTTGGTACCTGGCGTATATGCATAGGCACTCTCATACTGATTCAAAGCCTATTCCAAAGTTGTGCATGAATGTCAATGTTAGCATTGATTCTCAGCAGCTGGAGATACTGTATTTTCATGCCCTCTGTTTGCCTAGCAGATACTTGGTCCTGTTGGAAAGGATGTGCTGTCTCCAATTTTTCCAAAATCCTCCTAAAGACTTTGTAGATGAATCCTTATCTATGGATCGATTCCGACAACATCAATCTTTTAAGAGGGATCATCTTCATTGATGCCTTTCCAATGTATAATGGAAGCTTTTAATGCAAAACTCTCTTTTTGAAGAAGTCATTCAGATGGTTGTGTTGTGTATTAGTGTTTGTGTTGTGAGTTCATTTATGTCAAACGAACGTGGTGGTTTCCTATTGGATTTTGTGTACGAGCTATGTTTTGGAGATTTGTAGAGATGGGGTCGTGGTTGGAGAGTTGAAGCTGATGCTGAAGAAGAAGAAGCAAACTCTTATATCCTTTACAAATTTGTGATTTTTAGTTTGATAAGAGGTGTTAATTTCAAACGAGTTTTCCTTTCTTTGTATTTTTATATCAGAAACAGGTTATAAGTTGGGGTTGTGGTGGATGGATTCTTTTTGAAAAGATATTGAAGATCAAAGTTGAGCTTTTTCTTTTGAACTTGTATTCCCTTTTTCCTGGGTCGCGAGGACGCTTCCTTATTAAGTGTGGGGATATGTTGAGTGTTGAAATGACTTGTTTTTTGGCTGATTTTTGTTGTTTTTGAGAGCTGAATGGTTGATTTTTTGGGATGATTGATTGATTTAGAAGTGGTTTGAGAGTTTTTTGGATGATATTGATTGTGTTTTGGAAGATCATGATGTTTGTTGGTGGTTCTGTGATGTTCTGATAGGTTCTGAAAGGTTTTGTATACCTTCTGTTTTGTTCTGTTTTGGTCTGTTTTGTTCTGATTGTCTTCTGTAAGGAGGGATGAAGTATTGATTGATGAAGAATGAGATATTGTGAAAGATTATTGAATGGTTTGTGAGAGTTTGGAATGATTTGAGAATGAGTTATGAAGTTTTGATAACCTTCTGTAACCTTCTGTAGGTCTTCTGTAGGTGTTCTGCTTCTGTTCTGTTTCTGTTCTGTTCTGTACTGTAGCTGTTCTGGTACTGTTCTGTAGACTGTTCTGTATGCTTCTGTAAGTGTTCTGTGGAATGTATGTGTGACATTGGGGAAAGTTTTCTAGCCTTGGAAAGAGGTGAATACAAGTGCAAAAGAGCTGAAAGAAGTGGAAGAAGTAGCTGCTGAAGACTCAAGTGAAGACTAGAGTGAAGTGACAGTAGTGAGCTGTGAAGAGACACTGTAGTGGCTCTGGTGACCCTTCATATCAGACATACCTCTTGGGAGGGGTATCCACGACCTAAGAGTGAGATTGAGAGTAATTTTTGAGAGATTGTAGTGAGGATATGATGTATTATTTATGGAGTGAGATAGAGAGAGTCAGAGATAGCCAATTCTACTGAAATAAAGTGATTGTATATGAGAGATTGAGAGAGAAAACTATGAAGATATTGAAGATGAATACTATGTGATGTATTTCCATTCAAAGATGGTGTACTTCTTTGCTTTCTTTGTTCTATTGATGGATTTTATGAAGATGTTGAAGAATATGGTTGATTCTATTAAAAACCGTGGGAGATTTACATGATGCTGCATGAAGATTTGTTGTGCATGGTGTTCTTTTCTTCATTGTGATCATATGAAATATGAAAAACAAGCTTGTTGATGTTACAAGATAGATTTTCTTGCAAGAGAATTCCCTTTTCCTTAGTGTTCCTCTCGGGGCTCCACCTACTAACATTCATTTGAAACTGCAAGAATGGCAACTGACAACCCCTCTGGCAAATCAGAGGTTCGTGGTCATCTCCAAGCCCCCAGACCGAAGCCCACATATCGTTCACCAGTAGATTCATTAATCTACTTGTCTAAAAAATAATTGTTCAAAGTGTCCTTACTTCACCACCCATATCAGTCTGGAGAACACCCTGCGTGTGCTTTGTCTCACACACAACACCATATAGACCTTTAGCCTGTTCATGTAACTCCATTGAGTACATGGCAAGTGCACGATCAACACACACACATAAACTTGTCTGCATTTCCATCAACTCATTCATCCTGGCCTCAAGTTTTTTAAAGCTTGAAGCACTTGAAGTAGCCCTCGTGTTTTTTTGAATCTTTGTAGCTCTTGTACATTTAGCAACATGCGTCTCTTGTCCCCTTGCCACCTCTTTCATTTTTTGCACATTCATTCTGTTAGAGCCTATATGTTGGCTACAATGAAATATATAAACAATCATCTCCAAAAATACATATTGTAGCACTTTGATGCAAGCACAATTAAAGCAACTATCTTCCATATCCATGCGAATGGCTCCAAGTTGGCAAGCGTCAAAGAGATGATGTCGTTTCCATTTTGTTTGATTCAACCGAATCCACTACATTCAATGGAGTTGAAAGCACTACGTTGGGAATATCTCCCATGGCTTTGCTTTGTTCCATGGCTACACCACACTTTAAAGAGAACATAAGAGTCACACAAATCTCAAAGCTATTCAAGACATAAGCGATAGACACATTCACAACCACAAACCCTAAATGTATAAAAGAACATATGTACACTACGCATGAGTGCCATCATGCACACATGGCACTCACAAAGCACCAGCCAGGCATTGCCTAAAGGCCCTGCCAATGGATGTTCATTCATGTACATCTGCACAATCTTGAGAGAAAACAATATGTTTGACACGGAAAGGTGTCCCGAGTCTCGAAATACTTATTGGTGCCAATCCCATAGGACTATATTTTGAGATGGCTTACAATAACTTACTAACTTACAATAACGAAGAGAGAGAGGCATATGTACCTTGATTGCTGAAACCAAACTATACAAAGCATCCCAACATGACAAAGAAGAGGAGGATGAAAAACACGAAGAAGAATGAGAGAAGAGAGTATATATGTGTGTGTGAGAGAGAGAGAGAGAGAGAGAGAGAGAGAGAGAGAGAGAGAGAGAGAGAGAGAGAGAGAGAGAGAGAGAGAGAGAGAGAGAGAGAGAGAGAGAGAGAGAGAGAGAGAGAGAGAGAGAGGCATATGTATCCTAATTGCAAAACCAAACTATACAAAATGTCCTAACATATAAAAGCTTCAATCATTCTATATATCTAGTCCAATCTAAGTTACAAAAGCACATTAGCAAAATTGTATAGTAATCGAGAGAGAAACAAAGAGAAAGAGGAACTATTAAAATGGTTTAAAAGTAGTTTTATAATTTGCAAGACACAGACAATGTGTTTCAAAATGGAGACTTTCATTAAATAATTCATTTAAGAAGTCTTGTAGGGATTACATATACCAAGCAAACCACAATAAAGAAGCATTGATTAACATTGCCAAAAACCTATTGTGAACCACTCTTCAAAGAAGCAATGTTCTCTAGTTCATATCAAGGGCAATATTCTCTAGTGCCGGAAGATGAGCGTGCACTGTGATTCATCTGTGTTAACATTGCTAAAAATCTATTAAGATAAACTTTCAAAGAAGTAAGTTGCACATCAAGAGCAATGTTCTCTGGTGCAACCAAGCTCTTGTTCTTGTGAGCAATCAACTCACATACTCCATCCTCTATACGACCTGCACTATTAAGAAGATATTTCAACTTCTCTTCTTGATCGTCCGAAGATCTAGCACATGGCCACCAGTTTTTTTGGATATGTTCATAAATGTCACCTATATAACCCTTGATCTCTTCTAACTCACCTTGTATTGTTACTCCATCAGCAATATGCCCTTCATATTTCTCTTCCAACATTCTCTCAATCCTTTGTAGACGGTCACCAATGTTCTCACAAATAGAAATCGAAACTTTTTGACACCAAAATAGTGTCCACTTGCTTTTCAACCCCATCCAAGCGACGAATAAACCTCAAGGAACCAATGGAACTATCATGCCCTCCAACATGCTTAAGCGCATGACAAACTGCCTTCTTCCTTGTGACCTCCTTTATTTTTGGTACATTCATTTGCATGTTAGGAGTGCACTATATAGTATCTTCTACAGACATATCCGTGTTTGCTGCAGAAGCCGCTATATTAGGCAAAGAGCATGCGTTAACCTAGAGGGATATATCAAATATGCTTAAAATTTAGAAATAATGAAAACTCCCATATCTCATACCGCCAAAGTTCAACTAACCCTCTCTCTCTCTCTGCTTCTCCCTCTCCCTCTCCCTCTCTCTACACCTAACCAACCAACCCTAAACTAAAGTAACCTACCACTAACTAACCAACTAAGAAAAAGAGACATTGAGAGATAATAGGGGGATGAAGAAGAAAAAGACAAATAAGAAGAACCAATTAAACAATTAACTAACCAACAATCAATTAAAAATTAAACTAACCTACTCTGTGTGTGTGTGTGTGTGTGTGTGTGTGTGTGTGTGTGTGTGTGTGTGTGTAACCACTTACAACTAGCTAACTAACCTAACCACTAACCTAATCTACCTAACGACTAACTAACCAAGCTAACTAAACTAACCGAACCTACCTAACCACTAAAAAAATTAAAAATTAAACAACAGATAAACTAACAACGAACGAACTAACCAGCCCATACACCAAACCAATAAAAACAACATATAAACTAACAAACCTACCTAACCACTAACTAACTAAGCTACTAAAGACTAACCTACTAACCAAACTAATAACATAAACTAAATAATTAACAACTAATGTTAAACAACTAAAGTAAACATACATTTTAACTAGTAACTTAACCTACCTAAATACTAACAATTTAAGCTAATTCCAAAACAACTAAACTAACCTAACCTACCTAACCACTAACTAACTAAGCTACTAACAACTAACTAATCAAACAATTAACTAACCATTAATTAAAAGTTAACTAACCTAACCACTAACCTACTAAGCTACTAAAAATTAACTAATTAAATAATTAAAAATTAAACAATTAACTAACCAACAATATAAAAAAGACTAATTAAACTAACCTACTCTCTCTCTCTCTAACCACTTACAATTAACTAAATAAACCTAACCTAACGTAACCTAACCACTAACTTACTAAGCTAACTAACCTAACCTAACCTACCTTACCACTAACCTACCGAGCTACTAACAACTAACTAATTAAATAATTAACTAACCAACAATTAAAAAAACTAATTAAACTAACCTACTCTCACTCTCACGTACTCTCTCTCTCTCTCTAACCACTTACAACTAACTAAACTAACCTAACCTAACGTAACCTAACCACTAACCTAACCTATATAACCACTAACTACCTAAGCTAACTAAACTAACCTAACCTACCTAACCACTAATCTACTAAGCTACTAACAACTAACTAAGTAAAAAATTAAAAATTAAACAATTAACTAACCAACAATTAAAAATTAACTAACCTAACTAACCTAACCATTAACCTACTAAGCTAATAACAACTAACTAATTAAACAATTAAAAATAGCTAACCAACAATCAATTAAAATTAAACTAACCTACTAAGGTAACCCCAAGCTAACAATTTAAACTAAACCTTCCTAACCACTAACTAACTAAGCTACTAACAACTAACCTACCAACCAAACTAATAACATAAAATAAACAATTAACAACTAACTTTAAACAGCTAAAGTAAACACACACTTAAACCAGTAACTTAACCTACCTGACTACTAATAATTTAAGCTAACCCCAAACAACTAAACTAACCTAACCTACCTAACCACTAACCTTGTAATGTAGGGAAAGACTGCAAAAGAAGAGGGGGAGGAGAGAGAAAGATAGGGAGAAGAGAGAGAAAGAGAGGAAAGAGAGAAAGAAGAAGAAGCCATGAAAGCTTGTGAAGGTGAAAAGAGAGATTCTTGATAATTCCGTGATACCTTAGAATACCCTCTTACACCTTTTATACTGTCAGTGTGACTAGTATGTTCCCATGCCATGTTCCCTTGTCCCCTGCTCATTACAAACCATCCCGTCTCATAGAGTTTTTGTCCTAAAAAACAAGGGACAAACCTGAATAGAAAAAGTGGGAGCTACAGAGTACTATTTTGTGCATGATACAATGGCAATAAGCAAGGGGAGATGGACAGAGAAGAGAAATGGGGTTTCAAGGGCATGAGTTATGGGAGACCATATGGGAGGGTCTCGCCTGCATTATAATCTACCATTTCATGATAGACAAGACCCTGGATAGGGTGGACAACATGATGTCCCGTAGGGTTCTGCTGTAGGAAATCAGCCATAACTTTGTGTAAAAAACTCCAAACGGGACAAGTGAGGTGTCATTATGGAGCCCACGAGGTTTACTTTCAGCCCATGTGGATGAAGGGGGGCTGAAAATAATTCAGGACCAAAACTGTTGCAGAACAGATGGTTGTCCAGAAGTAACTAGTGCGCTGTCCAAGACATGATGGCTGGAGAAAAACAACCATAACTTCCTCTAGGAAACTCCGATTGGGGCAACTGAGGTGTCATCACAGAGCCCTTGAGGTGTACTTTCAGCCCATGTATTGGAAGTGGGACTGAAAATGTGTCAGGACCAAAACTGGTGCAAAACAGTTGGCTGTCCTGAAGTAGACTGTAGTCCAAAACAAGGGTCAAGTGTGGTTAAGTTCCAGCCGATACGGCCTCCTTGAGGTGTAGAAACTCATCCAAATAGAGGACGGGCACCAAGAAGCTTCCTCTATTGGTAGGCCTTGCCATTTGATCAAGTATTCATGAATAGAACGGGTACAGAGTTGCTTTTCACGCTGCCCAATGACCACTTTGGGAATATACTAAATAAGGCCCTCCTCATCCATGGGGGTTAGCTCCTCTACATAATCTTTGGGAGTGCCAATGAAAGGCTTCAATTGGCTCACATGGAAGACATTATGGATCTTAGTAGTAGGAGGGAATTGGAGACGGTAGGCCGAATTCTCCAACCTTCTCAATGATTGTGTAGGGCCCATAGTAGCGGTGTGCCAACTTGTTGCAAGAACCATCCTTGAGTATAGCATAACGGGACTTGGGGACCTTGAGGAGTACCAATTCACCCTCTTGAAATCAAGGGGTCTCCTTTTTGCATCAGCATGGAGCTTCATGTGCTCTTGAGCCCTTTTGAGATTTGTCTTGCATTGTTGAAGTAAAGCTTGCATGCGGTCCAACTCTTCTTTTCCAAGGGGGTTGAGCTTTTCATTGAAGATCACGGTGGGGAGGGGCACTCGATAACCATACAGTGCTTTGAAGGGGGAGACTCCAATGCTCAAATGAGTGGAGTTGTTGTAAGAAAATTCAACCAAATGTAGCCATGCATCCCAAGAATTCTGCACATCATGATAAAAATGTTACAAATAAGTCTCAAGCCACTTGTTGACTCGCTTGGTCTGCCCATTCGTTTGGGGATGATAGGCTGTAGAGAGAGCTAATTTGGTCCCCATGGAGCTGAAAACTGTCTGCCAAAACAGACTCATAAATTTGGCGTCCCGATCATGTACTATGACGTGGGGCAAGCCATGCAACTTAAATACATGCTCCATAAATAGAGTGGCAACTTGAGATGCTGTAAACTGAGATTTTGTAGGGATGAAATGGGCTACTTTAGTGAGCCGGTCAACTATCACATAGATGCTATTCCAACCCTTCTTGGTTGTAGGTAAACCGGTGATGAAATCCATGGAGATGTGGGTCCATTTTCCTTTGGGAATAGGCAAGGGCTGCAATAATCCACCCAGTTTAAGAGTGCTATCCTTATTTTGTTAAGAAGGCACACATCTAGACATGAAGTCTTTAACATCTTGCCATAGGCCTTTACAATGAAATCTTTTTGAAATGCGGTCATATGTTTTGAACACCCCTAAGTGGATTGCAATGAGAGGTAGTCCAATCAAATAATTTCATATGGAATAACAAGTATCTTCTTCAAATATAAAAGTCTCATCTCCAATATGGGTCCTCTCGATTGTAGATAGCCCCTGCCAAAGTACCATCATCTAGGTTTTCTATCTTGGTGGGAGGCCAAACATGGTGATTGTGCATGATTCTTACATTGGAAATGCTATTCATGACCAGTTTGGTGTTTCATGATATCATTGTAAAGGATTTAGAAAACCAGTCATGCATTAATGGAGGGAACTTGGCTTCTTTCCCAAATGCATGAATGCAATAATGAACCATGTGGAAGAATGCATCTCTTCAAGTATCCTTTGGGTAAAAGGAGAGGCATGGGGAATCACGATATGGCCATGGATCCAAATGAGGCCATTGTGTGGAGCTGATATTGAGAGTTGTCATCCATAACACCTTGCTGTAATTTCTGAAAAAGAGGGTTGAATTCAACATAAAGCAAGTAAGCCTCTTGGAGCTCTTCAATCCAATCATAGTGAAGTTCAGTGATAGATGAAACCTTGCATACCCACATACGAGAGAGTGCATCAGCCACTATATTGTCCTTGCCACGGGTGTGGGTATTCTCAAAGTCATAGTTCTGCAGGATAGCTACCCATCTATGTTGTTTGGGAGTGAGGTGGGGCAGAGTCAAGAAGTATTTGAGCATGCGGTGGTCACTTTTCACCTTAAATTTACTGCTATACAAGTAGTGGTGCCACTTTTTTATAGCATGAATGACTGCCAACATCTCCTGATCATAGACATGCAACTCTTTCTCTTTATAATCCAATTTCCGGCTCTCAAAGGCTATTACACCATGTTCTTGTAGCAAGACTGCACCAATACCCCATCCACTAGCATCACACTGAATGGTAAATTCCTTTGAAAAGTTGGGGCATACAAGGATGGGGGCTAAAGTGAGCAATTCTCTCAGCTTACTGAAAACTACGATAAGCCAAAGCATCCCAAAAGAAGGCCTCTTTTTTCAGCCTGTCAGTTAATGGTGCTGCAATTGTGGCACAATGGTGAATAAATCACTGATAAAAAGAGGAGAGGCCAAGAAAACCATGCAAGGAGGTAGTGCTAGTGGGTGTGGGCCAATCTTGAACACACTGCACTTTCTTAGGGTCAGCTTGGATGCCTTTCTCACTGACAATGTGTCCCAAGTACTCAACCTCTGTTTGCATGAAGACACACTTGCTTTCCTTGGCAAATAACCAGTGCTCTCTTAGAATATCAACAATTTGTTTGACATGCTTCAAATGCTCATGTAGTGACTTGCTGTAAATGAGTATATCATCAAAGAATACCAACACAAACTGGAAAAGCCATGGCTACAATATTTTGTTCATTAGGCTCTGAAACGTGGTGGGGGCATTAGTGAGCCCAAATGGCATGACAAGGAAATGGTACAAGCCATGGTCAGTTCGGAAGGCTATCTTAACTTCATCACCCACTCTCATTCTGATTTGGTGGTAGCCTGATTGCAAATCAATCTTGGTGAAGTAGCGTGCTCCCTTGAGCTCATCAAGCAAGTCATTGATTCAAGGGATGGGGTATCTATTTTTGACGGTGATCTTATTGAGATCACGGTAGTCAATGCACAATCAGAAGGATCCATCCTTCTCCTTAACCAATAGAACTAGGGAGGCATAAGGGGAAGAGCTAGGCTCTATGAATCCCATTTCAGTGAGCTCCTTGACTTTCTTAGCTACTTTCTCTCACTCACATTTAGAGAGCCGATATGGGGGTTTATTGATGGGCTTGGCATGGGGCTCCAAGTCAATCGGGTGATCCACATCAGAGGACTATGTAACAAGGATTCTAGGCAAAATTTGGATATAAAAAATAACTCATAGTCTTGACACAGTGGAGTGTCGAGTCACAACAAGGGACATGGCTTTTAGGTAAAATTTTTCTCTCTTAGTTGACTATTATCATACTTTGGGATGAATCGGCTAACTTTCCTTTCCAATTACAGGTACTTTGTCGCACGACAAACTTTATGCCTAGTGTTCAAGTATCGTAGATGGAGAATGCTCAAGGGTAAACGGTTGTGCCTTGATCAAGACATGCGTGAAAGTGCAGCTGTGGGTATTACTGCCATTTGTGAGGGCCGCGAGCCCCAAGTGTTGCAAATGGAGGATGATTGGCCCTTGAGTATAATGCACCAGGAAATTACAATGTTAATACAGAATCTACCTATTAGCTTCTATTTTAAACTAGATGGTAGGAAAATTCTGTAAAATATTACACGGCGCAGCGAACAGAATCTGAGAAAGAGATAGAGAGTACACAACAGATAAGAGGAGAGTCCACCCGTGCGCTTCCACTGTGTGAAGCTTAGATGGCGATCTAGACAGAAGATAGGTGAAGAGCTTAAGGCTAGCTGGAACAACAACTCTGACTGGGTGAAAGATGAGTGTTAGATGGCTGCGAAGGGGTTTAGCTTTTATAGCCCGCGAAGGTCGTTAGGTCGGCCTGCTGACCGACCTACCATACGAGCCTCCACTAGTCGGCCAGGGAATATTCCAGGGAATATTCCCTTTACCATCGGGCCGGGGGCGCTGTCCCCGGACCCCCGCCAGGGGGGCCGCTGGCCCCCCAGCCAGGGGCCGCTTCCGCGGCCCCCGGACCCCACAATAGGGGCCCCTTTTAACTCCCTTACCACGCAACTCAATGCAATGTGCCTCGAGTTGCTACCAGCTTAACCACTCCGTCTAACCCAAAGATTAGACCCACAACAGTCACCTTTTTGCCATCCGGTCACATAGACCTCATCTGATATACAAGTCAGGACTCAACCAATGTCCGGGCTCACATTTGGCTTCTCCTCATAATGGGGGCCTTACAACTTTGAGCACCATGGATCATTGGTAGCACCTAATGAGGGTGGGGCATTGATCATATCTAACACCCCCCCTCAATGTCCACCCATAGGTGAACTATCTCCTCGGCCCAATGCCAAGTCTCTGAAGATAAACTTGAAGCAGATCCTTCATACGTGCTTTGGTGAAGATATCTGCTCCATTCTCCTCTGTTGGACAGTAGACCAATTCCACTATCCCATCCTCCATCAAATCACGCACATAGTGATACTGGATCTCTATATGTTTGGTGCGTGCATGAAACACTGGATTTTTGGCAATGGCGATGCAACTCTGATTGTCACATCTCAGCACAGTTGGTTCTTCATCATGCACTCCCATATGCCATAGAATCCTTCTCAACCATACGGCCTCACATGCAGCAAAACAAGCTGCCTTGTACTCTGCTTCGGTAGAAGACAATGCCACTGTTGGTTGCTTCTTACTAATCCAAGAGAAAATTCCTGAACCCAAAGAGAAACAATAACCAGAAACTGACTTCCTAGAATCAATGTCTCCTGCCCAATCTGAGTCACAGTTCCCCACAAGAGAAGTTTCGAAACTGTATGTGATACCATAGTCAAGAGTTTTCTTCAAGTATCTGAGCACCCGCATCCCAGCCTTCCAATGACTCTCATGAGGTTTGTTTGAGAACCTGCTCAAAACACCAACAGCAAAACTGATATCTGGTTTGGTGTTACACAAGTAGATCAGACTGCCGACCAACCTCCTATACCTCCCAATGTCTGCTAATGCTGATGTATCCTCGACGGATAACTTTGCATTCACCTCCATAGGTGTAGCTATCTCCTTGCACTCGGTCATGCCAAATGCCTTCAAGATCTCCCATGCATACTTCTTCTGAGAGATGAAGATCTTTCCTGGCTCTTGCCAGACTTCAATCCCCAAACAATAGTGTAGCAAGCCCAAGTCTGTCATTTCAAACTCAGAACTCAAAGCCTTTCGAGTTTGGTTGATCATATCTTCATAGTCACCTTAATAAGAAGGTCGTCCACATATAGGACAATCACTACAAACTTTTTACCATCCCTGTAAACATACAAGTTAGCATCTGAGGCACATCTTTTGAAGTTTAGGTTTAAAAAGAACCTATCTATCCGCTGGTACCATGCTCTGGGGGCTTGTTTCAGCCCATACAATGCCTTCTTCAGTTTACACACTTTGTTCTCAGAATGGGGGGCCTCAAACCCTGGTGGCTGAGCCACATACACCCCCTCCTTGAGGTCACCATTTAAGAATGCTGACTTAACATCCATTTGGTACACTGGCCACTTGTTGTGGGCAGCCACTGCAAGTACCATGCGAATAGTGGTCATTCTGGCAGTTGGGGCAAATGACTCTTGAAAATCAAACCCTTCAACTTGTGAAAATCCTTGGGCAACCAGTCTAGCTTTGTACTTTTCTAAGGTACCATCAGCCTTGTACTTTACCTTCCAGATCCACTTGGTGCCAATAACCTTCCGCTTTGCTGGTCGATCCACTAGCTCCCAAGTGTCATTCTTCATTATGCTGTCATACTCTGCCTGCATAGCATCCTTCCATGATGGATCTGCAAGTGCTTCTTCTAAGTCAGTTGGCTCCTTTACTTCTCTCATAATCTCAACCATCAAGGCCATATTGACTATGTGAGCAGAAGCCCTCCTTTGCTCCTCTATTCTCTAAGACCTCCTTGGTTCGTCTGCCTTCTCCTCAACAGATGCAGGCATAGGATTATTGTGGTCATAGAGCTGCTTCACCCAGCGCGGCAATGGCTTTTCCGGTGGGGTGATGTCAGGTTGGTAAACTTTTTCCTCATCATTCGAAGATGATGCTTCCTCCTCCTTAAGGATAGGGATAGCTCTCGGGACAGGTTCATAGTGGACTACTTCTTCGCTTGATGATAAAGTGGAAGAACTTGCCTTCTCCTCCTCCACTGTATGCGGCTCCTCCTTGAACACCACATCACGACTCGCGATGATCTTCTTTGCCTCTTGGTCATATAACTTGTAAGCCTTCTACTCATCACTATAACCCAAGAAAATACATTTTCTGCTTTTTGGTTGTAACTTGTTTCTCTTCTCATCTGGAACATGTGCATAACATTCACATCCAAAAATTCTGAAATGTGAAACAGATGGTTTCTTACCAGTGTAAGCCTCATGAGGTGTTTTTCCCTTGAGAGCCTTTGTGTAGCTCCGATTTAGAATGTAGACTGCAGTATTAACAGCTTCAGCCCAAAAATGGTTAGGCAATCCCTTGCCCTTTAGCATGCATCTTGCCATCTCCACAATGGTACGATTCCTGCGTTCCACAACACCATTCTGCTGAGGTGTGTGAGGCATCGTCAATTGACGCTTGATCCCTTTGCTCTTGCAAAAGCCTTCAAACTCCTTTGAGTTGAACTCACCACCACCATATGTTCTAAATTTCTTCACACTTTTCCCTGTTTCATTCTCAACAAGTATTAGCCATTCTTTAAACTTACCAAAAGCTTGAGCCTTATCATGAAGGAAGTACACCCACATCTTCCTACTGTAGTCGTCGACAATCAACATAAAATAAGAAGATTCCCCCAAGGCCTGTGTAGGCATCTTACCACACAAGTCAGCATGCACAAACTCTAGAGAAGCCTATGCTCTATTCTTGCTTTCTTGTGGAAATGCCTTTCTTTGTTGCTTGCCCATCATACAAGCTTCACATGGTTCCTTCAATTCAGTTATTGTAGGTAGGTGAGCAACCATACCTTGCTTTTGCATCTCCTTCAATACTGCAAATCCAATGTGTCCAAACCTTTCATGCCAAAGCTTACTTGTGCCCACTCCAGCGGTGGCTGTAAGAGCACTTAGCTCATACAAGTTGTTCCTTCTTTCTCCTTTGCAAACAATTGTGCCAGCACTATCAATAATTTCTGCACCTGTCTTCTTGAACCTCACTTCATGACCGGCAGCAAAACTGATAAGAGATTTCTCCTGATTTCGGGAACATACAACACATTTGAAAGCTTTTTGACTTCACCATTTGCAGCAACAAAAGAAATAGTACCTGTGCCCGCAGCAGGGCATTTAGCATCATTTCCAACCGTCACAGTGATGGATTCTTGTAGAGGCTGCATAGAACTGTATAGACCTTTCTTGTTGGTCATGTGACGGGAGGCCCCACTATCCAACACCCAAGAGTCAATGGTAGATTCTTCTTGCGCCGAGGAGCACACTTCCTCAATGGTCGCCATGAATAATTCCAACTCTGCTTCAGCTGTATTGGCTGTCTCTTTCCCTTTACTTTTAAGGGTACCATTCTTTTCATCTGCCTTCTTGACACGACAATCTGCAATTGCATGTCCTTTCTTCTTACAGTAGAAGCACTCTCCTTGAAACTTCTTCTTGCCGCCCTTCTTCTTTTTGTCACCATCATTTTTGGTGGAGGAAACACCTTTGCCTTTTGCATTGGCAGAGAATGCAGCATCTCCATTGTTGCTTCCTTCTCGGGCTTTCAGCCTCAACTCCTCCTCCATTAATAATGCACAAAACTCCTCAAAAGTCAAAGCTTGAGGTCTCACCTGAGTATTAAGGGCAGTTACTAGTCCATCAAACTTTTGTGGACAAATCCGAAGACACCTCCGAGCTAGCTCTTCACTAGTCTTTTGTATCCCAGCGCCAGCCATCTGGTCGCGCAGATTCTTAATCCGAGTGATGAATGCTTCAACCGTCTCTCCTTCAGCAAACTTCTCCGCTGCTAGTTGATTCTCCAAGTTTTGAATCCTTGTTTGGTTTTGTGTTTCATACTGACTCCTTAGTACATTCCAAGCATCTGACGCTTTGGTTGTATGCTGAATCAGAGTCAAAACACTATCAGAACAGCTTGTAACTAAGGCACACAATGCATCTACATTCCTTCGTTTCCAAGCTCGTAGAAGATCTGCATTCGGAGGAATCATCACACTAGGATTTGATGGGTCGGGGGTAGGCTGTGGTTCTGCGTCAGTCCCTAGCACAGTCTCCAGAAGCTCATAAGAATCAAGGATAGTTGTAATTTTGAACTTCCACAAGGTGTAGTTTGTACCATCTAACTTGCCTTCGCTGAAGGTTGGTGGACGAATCCTCAGTGTTTGAATAGCCGGTACAGCAGCACCACCTCCTGCACCGCTTCCTGATGCGCCAGAACTGCTTCCCGGAGTCGACATCGTTTCTCTTTGCTGTTGAAGCCTTTGCCTCTTGCACGCTCTCCGATCTTTAGAGCCCCCTGGGCTCTGATACCATGTAAAATATTATACGGCGCAGTGAACAGAATCTGAGAAAGAGATAGAGAGTACACAACAGATAAGAGGAGAATCAGTAAATTCTTTAACTCCAAACAACTGATACAAAGATGGCTCTGTCCACCCGTGCGCTTCCACTGTGTGAAGCTTAGATGGCGATCTAGACAGAAGATAGGTGAAGAGCTTAAGGCTAGCTGGAACAGCAACTTTGACTGGGTGAAAGATGAGTGTTAGATGGCTGCGAAGGGGTTTAGCTTTTATAGCCCGCGAAGGTCGTTAGGTCCGCCTGCTGACCGACCTACCATATGAGCCTCCACTAGTCGGCCAGGGAATATTCCAGGGAATATTCCCTTTACCATCGGGCCGGGGGCGCTACTCCCGGACCCCCGCCCTGGGACCCCCCAGCTAGGGGCCGCTTCCACAGCCCCCGGACCCCACAATAGGGACCCCTTTTAACTCCCTTACCACGCAACTCAATGCAATGTGCCTCGAGTTTCTACCAGCTTAACCACTCCGTCTAACCCAAAGATTAGACCCACAACAGTCACCTTTTTGCCATCCGGTCACATAGACCTCATCTGATATACAAGTCAGGACTCAACCAATGTCCGGGCTCACATTTGGCTTCTCCTCATAATGGGGGCCTTACAACTTTGAGCACCATGGATCATTGGTAGCACCTAATGAGGGTGGGGCATTGATCATATCTAACAAATTCGAAGCCGAGCTGAGGATATTGTTACCGACGGAAAGTGTGTGGCTCCACATGTTTTAGAAATTGTAGAGTCTCCCTAAAAATCCCAACACGACAAGTTGTAATATCCAATACTTGTAAATTTTTGGATTTTTTTGGCCAATAGAATATTGTCACTTACAAATTTACAATATTTAAAAATTATGGTATTTATGCAAAATCATACACTTGTTACACACTTTTCACATCAACACATTTACATATGTATGTAAACTTTACAAAGATGTAAGTAAAGCCACAACTAAATATCGTATGCGAACAACCCTTAATGGTTTAAAACTTAAGGTTTTTAAGGTAGAACTAGTTTAGTTCTTGTTTCATTCTTTCATTTCACACTTTCTCTCTTCATCTCTTTATATCCACCACATCCCTCCTACCTGCTACGATGGATGCTCGTGCACACTTTGATGAGTGGATCCACGAAACTATCTTTGCCAACTAGGGTGACAAGATATTCCAGGTTTTCTCTAAGAACTTCAACCTTTAAAGCGTGCTCTCATTGCTGGATCCCCCGTTTAGGTTTTGGAAGACTTTGTGAGCACCATTGCTACATGCACATACTCCAATCGAGGGATCCGACATGACTTGGGTGCCCTCGGAATAGCTCATGGTATTTCAGGCAGGGAAGAATCACCAAAAAGTGGTGAGTAAGTGTCTGGCCCATGTGGATTCTTCGCATAGAGTATGCACTATTCCCATGGAAAGTGCACCAAGTACATCACCTTTGGATCTCGTGGAGTGTGATTGCACATTGGCAATTTACCTCCTTGCATTGGATACACCCCTAGAGGAGGAGAGCGATGAAGATACAACTCCACAGGTTGTTTCTATCACATACACGGGAGAAGAATCGATTGAAGAGCTCATAAATGTTGAAGAGGAATATCAAGTGGTGAGACAGAGCAAGGGTTGGCTCTCATGGTGCCATCTTCTTCAGAATAGCCACAAGTCAACAAACCCAACATTGCCTCCTTGACACCCATTGAAGTAGATGGTGTACAATACTTACTTCTATCAGATGTATTATAATACTTGGAAATGAAGGAAGAAGAGTTGTTTTCTATATGTACTTCAAGAGCTTTTCTCTTATATACCAAATGTGCTCACTTGTATAGCAATCCCTTTTAAACTATCATACATTTATAAAAAAATACTTTTAGTTCATTTTTATTTTTTACAATAAACTAATTTTCAATAAAAACCTATCTTAAAGTTCAGTATGTTTCACATTACCTTTATAAGTCTATCATCATTGAGATAAATAAACTGAACCAATCTTTTGGCATTTACAATTACTCTCCATCCACAAGAGTAACTATCATCCTGATGAGGACACTGCAATCAATAAGAGTAACTTGTTTATGGTAGTTTTTAGAATAAATTTTCTTAGTATGTTTCAACCATATTAATCAAGAACTTACCACAACTTGTCTATATTGCATTGTTGCAAGTAAATCAGAAGGCATGGGAGGCCTTTTCTCTAGCACTTCAATTAATATTTTACAAACTCTGTACCAAAAAGGCAATAAAATTTAGAGTTATAACAAAAGAAAGATCAAAATATCTAGATTACCTGCAACATAAAGATCAAATTTTCAAGGAGACCCTAGATTATATAACTTACAACTTGGCATTTCCATCGCTTCCTTTTATATAATTGATGAGGAAACATTGCCTCTCCACATAGTCTGTTCCAATTAGGCTCCAATGAGAACTGAAAACAAAAATATTTCAATAATCTAGCAAAACCAGATCTCATAAAATCCTTAAAAATATCAAATTACTTACTTTTCATTGTATGGAATTAGAAGAAGTTCCAAATATTCAAAGGCAATTGAATTGAACCAATGGTCAAAAGCACTTACATCAAGCTCACTCCTCATATAGTTTGAGATGGATGGATCAAGAACCTCAATCTTTTGTTGTATATTGAAGGGGAGCTCATGCATTACACACCTAGCAAAGGAAGGGAGATAGTAAGCATCAACATGAAAGTCTATTGCTATAAAAATATGGTGATTTTAAGTTTTTTTTGGTAAATTATACCTCATCCAAACAAGAAGAATCGAGTCATTTACTTCTATCACTTTATTTTGGAGTAAACACAATCAGAGTCCAAAAATATAATATCATATCTCTTGTTAATATCAAGAGGTAAAAAGCAAGAAACATTGAAGCCCTTAGGGTCAGCCCTTTAAAGAAGGGTAGATAACTCCTCTTCGAAAGATGGGAAATTTTCTACTTCCTTTTCTTCTTCCTTATTTCTTTTAAACTCCCTCCATTTATCTCCCTGCTTTACTGTGGCCTTTTCCTCTTTCTCATGCTGTCTTGTGTCCTTTTCATGAGTAATATCTTTAACCTTCAGACCAGTATCATTTTTCTTCTTTCTATATGGAGGCACATTTAAAATATTGAAAGCCTTAACATCAAAAACAGGGACTGGATCAAGGATCTTTGAAAACCTGTATGTTAATCTCCTGAGAATAATCATGTCTTTATCCATAAGCGTAAGCCTATGTGTAGAGTTGCACAGGTATAAGAATCTGGGAAAAACTCAATCAAAAAATCATGTGTAACCTCCTGAATACAATTGAGACCTGCCCTAGTCCATCTAAAACTTTGTAGACTATGCTTGTCACTGATTTCCTTGACAAGACTCTGAAAAAACAGCTTTGGAATTGCATTATTCAGAGCCTTCATTGCACTTCTAATCTCCTTAAGGCACCTCACATGCTGTGAGAACCTTCTTCTTGGATTTGATTTCCTTGAAAGTTTGGAAGGCTTGAAGGATTGATGTATCTTTGAAGCAAGACCTCTAGGATCAACTTTCTGCTTCCTTACAGTGGACTTAGTTCCAGAAATCTAGAACATCCAAAAAAATAAATAATACTAAAAAATTAGGAAAGATCTCCAAATCTCTCATATCAATATATCTTCAATCACAAAGAAGTAGGTAAACAATAATCACAAAGTCTAAATACAATCTCAATAAAATGGTATGAAGACATATGAGACGCAAGTAGGCCTTGAAGACAGAGAGAACTCGACCTCATATTGTGTTTCACACGACACAAGGGGAGGAATGCATGCTCAAAATAGATGAAATTCGATATGGCCTTACTCAGAAAAAAGAACATAACACAATTCATGTTTCATACGTCACATGACAAATGAGTCAATCCTAGTCGTGTTCAACTCATCTACCATTGCACATCATATTTACTACATAGTCGAAATTTATCCTTAACTCAAGCTAACATGCGATATTGTTTGGCTATGCACTCTTACCCATTAGTATACAATGAAACAAACTTGATTCATGAAGGTGAGTTGGATATTTTTCTTGGTATGGAATTTGTAATTTTGTTGATTGAGAAGCAACGGTATAGTGTTAAGGAGGTGAAGTAGTTCATGAAGTCACTCCCCACTTTTAGAGAAAGGTATCCATAGCCTAGGGTTGTCCATTAAGACATGCTAATGATCCTACCTATCATGTATATGGCTATTTAAGATGCATGACATTAATGAAGAATAAAGAATTTTATTGTCATTGCATTTAGATCCATTGGAACATCCTTGCCTCTGATTGTCCTCAATCTCTCCTCCATTGCAACTCAAACCCTTCCCTGCATAGCCATAGCCAATTATGGAATCTACCTCCCTATTCTCATTCACAGCTCTTAAAAGGCATATCCATAGCCATTTAGGGGATCTACCCCCCTTTTCTCATTCATAGCTTTCAATAGGCACATTCTATGCTTTCAATGTACTACATAGTCGAAATTTATCGTTCAAATTTCTATAACATGCATCAAGTTAAACGCATGAAACTCGAGTATGGCTTTAATGGACAAAAGAAACCTAGCACCCACATTACAACATAAACTTGGAGGCCTTAGTCGTATGAAACACGAGGAGGAATCATGTGGACAAGAGAAACCTAGCACCCATCACGTTTCATACGCTTGGTATTTTTTGGGGATGAATTAGTAGGAGTGTTCAAGTGATTCAGAACTTACTCATATTTTAGAAAAAAACTTACATTCTTGAGTGCTGAGTGCATATGCTGTCGATCAAACCTTCTTTGGTAGCCTTGCGCAAAAGAATAATTTTGTACCGTGATAGTGTTGTGTTGGTGTGGTTGAGCATAGAGAGGGCTTTGTCTCTTTGAAAAAACTCTTTTGCGGTTCAAAAATTGGGTTTATAATGATGTTGGTTTACATGTGTGGCTGTTGTAATACGTAGTTAATTTCACACGTGCGATTGAAGACTGTTTTGTCTAGGAAGTTGTACCACGTGTCACTTACTTTTTCGGCATGATAGCGCTTTTATAGCTCAATTTTTTAAGTTTTTTCCTTTTTATTTTTCATTTAAAAAGGACATCCTTCGAAGTAATGCAGCGTACATTTTAATCAAACGTGTGGTGACCATTGGTATATATATATATATATATATATATATGAACACTTAGGTCAGGATCTTGGTTACTATTTCTCTCACGTATCTTGTCTTGTCTTCGACCACAACTTTTTATCTTGTAAGCATCACAAGCCAAACGAAGCATATGCTTACAAGAAACCATTTATTCTAAGGAGCAAGGCCTGCAAATATCAGGTATCATACTTTTCTTAATATTTTTCTCTGCAATCTTGAATTTTGAGGCATTGAAGATGTTAGTTGGTTTAAAAGGAGAAAGATACATGAGGGACTTAGAAATTTTGTATTGGTTTTACTTTGTTTTTCTAGCAATATTGGTCTAGTAAGCATGTAAAAAGACGGGGTTTTGATGATCTTGAGGCATTGTTTTGTTCAAATTTTCCGGATGTATAAAACACAATTTCATCAAGTTTTTTTATAAGTTACGTATGAAACATGATTTTGTGAACTGTGAGGCAGTCTGAATCATTGTTTTTGTGTTTCATGAGTTGAAAATGTTAAACAAAGTTTGATCGATGAGACTTGGAATTTCATGCTTTCTCTACTATATCATCTTCGTCTGGTAAACATGTAAAATGATGGGGTTTTGATGTTCTTAAGGCATTGTTTTGTTCAAATTCTCCGGATGTATAAAACATGAATTTGTCAAGTTTTTTTATAAGTGACGTGTGAAACATGATTTTGTGAATTGTGAGGCAGTCTGAATCATTGTTTTTGCATTTCATGAGTTGAAAATTTTAAACAAAGTTTGATCGATGAGACTTGAAATTGCATGCTTTCTCTACTACATAAAGTTTTAATTCATTTCTTTCATATTGTATTTCCTTAATTTTCTTAGCAATCTTTCTTTAGTCTACTGCATATGAGCAAATGTGGATTTGTATATTATGACCCTTATTTTTGTTTTCTAGATTTTCTTTTGTGAGTAATTAAGATGACTAAAATGAAGTTTCATTAGAGGGAATGGAGGGGGAGAATCAGGAGGTCACTTGTGATGATCGACTGTTTGATTTTCTTCATGAAACTGGAAATTCATCTAGATTTATTTACATCAGAGATATGCTCAATGTTCCCTTTGATTTGTAAGAGATTTTGAAGGATCTTGAAGATAAACTAAAGGATTTTAAGACATTTTATGGTAGACATGTGGAAGGCCTAGAGATTGAGGAATTTTTCCATTATAGCAATGTAATGGAAGCTTCTAATGTTGCTAGAACAACTTTGCAAACAAGATTTAACCTTATTGATGAATAATTCAAGAAGTGGAAAGCGGATTGCCCTTTCCATTAGAATCAACAACAATGTCTTCTTGTACAGAAGGATGTTGGATTTCTTGTATATCTTCAATATATGGATAGTTGTTCTTCAGATACAATACAAGAGAAGAAGATGGAGGATACTACATGCAAAGACAAAGAAGTTGAAGAGAAGGGTGAAATGTTTCAGGAGGATATTGAGAATCAATTAGTGCAGGGATTTGATGTTGCTTTGTTTAAAAGTGAGAACATTACAAAAGTGGCAGAAAATGAGATAGAGTTGAGTGCAGAGATTGAAACAAGTCCTCTTGAATGTGTCCCAATATTTCCCAGTTATCTCATCAACAAAAAGAGATATGTATGGCTAAATGATATTCAATACATTTTTGAACTTAGAGAAGATTATTGCTTGGCAATGCTTTGCTGCATGGGGTCAAAATGATAAGAAATTTATAGGTTATGAAGAGGAATTGCTAGCCACTCTTGATGTTGAGGGAGAGAATTTTCAAGATAGTTCTTTAGCCTTGCATTCTTGTATTAATCAGATCGTGGAATATGAAAAGGGGGGGATACCTTCAGAGGAAGAATACTTACAAATTCAACAGAGACTTTGTATTGATAACATGGGGTATGAAGAGAAACTGAAGTCTCCATTAGAGGAGAAACCAAAAAGTTCAATAAATCTATATGATGATAGTCTTCTTGAAGAAGATGAAAACCCTAAGGTATGAAAGATAATTCTAAGATATCCATTGTGATTTATATTAGAGTATGTTATGCATTATACACAAATATTTTTGAATATTTATCTGCTGACATCTTATACTATTTTGGTTTATTGTGCAGATAGAAATTGAAGATGTAGACAACTTTCTTGGAAGAGCCAAGGGCTCAAGGTCATTGAAGCAGGATTTGGTCATTATATTGGAAGCTCAAATAATCAAACAGTTGCAATTTATCATAGTAGGTTGTCAAGTTCTCCAAGCTTACCAATAATGGCTTTAAAATCTATCTCCAAGGTGATGGGATCACAAGCTTTCAATAGAGGTTCAAACAAGATAATTTTGGTGGAGAAGGAAGAAGCTATAAGAGTGTTTGGCTTCATACCTGGATATAGTGGATCTAGGGCAGGACTATAGGAAACAAGAGTTCCTGAAATGTAGAGGTCTCATTGAGTGGGATGAAACAAAAGATTCCCTTATAGGACCCAATGAATTCCTTGAAACTAAAGACTCTTCTACAAGAGTCTGACTAAAAGATGATAAGGGTTTCTTGAAACCCATCTTTTTCCATCTCCTTGTCTAGTTTGTAACCATTCAGAATACCTTTGCTTTGCATAAGAGTTTAAATATCCCTCTTTTTTTCTTTGGGTAATAGTGGATATAGTCATTGCCAAAGATGATGTATTACATGATGCAATTGTGTCTTTGAGCTTGAATTTGTGCCAAATTTGTATGTAGAACCATTGAAATACCTCTAATAATCTGTTTGCTTTGTATCTTCCACCTCCATGTCTTGTGTGTCTAAAGTATTTTGTTCTTGCTTGATAATGTGATTTTTCCATACCTTGGGTTGACCAAATAGATAGAGATCCATATTTCTTGATAAAATATGGAGCATGGTCGTATAAAATATGTTGCATAGTTAACAAATAAAGAAATTCAATTAGAAAAACCTATATGAGTCAGACAATAAAGAGACATACATATGCAAACTTCTTACCTTATAGTAAGTGAAGTGTTGATTACCCCAAGCTTTTGTCATTGCCTTTTTAAAAAGATTCAATTGGTTTTTGAAGTCTTTGAGATCATCATCATTTCACTCTGTTTTAGCACAATAAAAGAATACTTTGTCTAGTGTTTTCCAAACATTGGCTTTTCTATTTCGAGCTTGTCCATTATCAGCATGATCCTTAACTACATTATGTAGGCACGCCCATTGATTGTATCTAATAGTTGAGCCACCATTCCTAGAGCTTATCTTACCAAGTCTCCCATGAAAGTCTAGGAACCTTCTAGCCTTCACTCCACCAATAGATGGCTTTTTGGGGACACAATTGCCATCATTATACTTTTGAAGATCTGGTTCAATAACAACATTACCATCATGCAAACCAATTGCATATAAGACTTTTTTAATCTTTGTTATAGCATCTGTTCTAGCTGATAATGGCTTCAGCTTCCATGAAAATCTTATATAAAGATGAATAAGTTTTTTAATTATCCTACAAAGTGCATGAAGTGTACATATATTGGCATTCACTAAAGAAATATCTAGGACTGGCTTAAACTGTGGATCCTTGTTGTGCCTAGAGGGAGCTCTATTCCAATTTCTTGAGTTCAACTCTTTGGTTGGGGACATGCAATATAGGAAAGGAGATCTAGAGTTGGCTCCCTTTGATACATTGTACATACATTTAAGTGTCTTTAAGTCACCAGCTATGTGCCATTCAATCTTATAGTTCCCAAATCCTTCAACAAATAGCTCTTCTCTTGCTTGTTGTCTCTTAATAACATCAGGTATTGGTGTTCGATGGAAATCCCAATACAATATATGTTAGAAGATAGGCACATAAACCCACTATAAGCAAGGGTGTATAATGGCAGATAGGTGTGAATAGCCTAAAGGGCAGGGGAAATGCTAACCCTAGCTAGGCAGAGGCTATATAAATAGCCTATGGGTCATTATCAAAATTGAGATACAGTGTACCCAAGTTGTACCTTGAGGAACTTAGTAAACAAGAATTTGTTCTTGTACTTTGAGCTTCTATATCCCTCTTGTGCACACTTTTTTCTTGTTGCAACTCTGATTCTCCACATGGTATCAGAGCCTCCTATGATCCCTTCAGCTTCCTCAAACCTGAACTCTAGTAAGTGCATAAAAATAACTCCAATTTTCATCCATCTTCTTCACCTCCATAGCCTATTTTGAACCCCCTGACCTTGGTGGACTTGCTCCATGCATAGGAGGGCAGTTCAGCTCATGCCATCTTCTACAAACCTTCTTTCCACCTCAAGGCACAGTTGCGTGGTAGGTGAAATCTCAACATTCGGCAGCTAGGAGCACAACATTGCGTTTTTTGTCAGAACAGCACAATTCTGGAAAGGTGGGCAATTTGTACAGTAGTGCAGGTTGTAGGAGGCACAATAATGGAGGCCACCATAGGGCTTTTCATAGCCCCCCTAGTGGGCCATCTCCCGCTAAGAGAGCTTGGGGAAATTTGATCTCTACTAGTTGCTAGAAGCCAAACCCTAACTATCAATTTCCTAGTAGCCATAGCCAGGAAGCTTCAAGCTTCTTCAAATTTCAGATTTCTTGATATTTGGTCATTAACAGTGATTTAAATCATTGAGTTAACTCCTTTTGTGTCAGTTACTAATATGGGAACCTAATCTTAGAGGTTAATCCACTTGGAAAGCTATCATCAAGCTTGTCAAGATTGACATTTACCTTCTCTAGCAACATGAGCTATAGATGAGTGCTTGTAAGCACTAAGGCACATTGTTTAATCATCATTGCTACTAATAATTACACAATCTGAATGTTTTTATCAGGAAATTAAAACAACTGAGCGCTTTGCTTCAAGTTGTAAGGCTATATGTATAATTATAAACACATAGACCATTATAGACTAGAATTGTATTGCATATCCTGAGTGACTTTTTTCAAGTACATTGGTTAATGAAATCATAGGGATGAGTGTCATTGTACTCTCCTCGAAATCATCAGCAACAAGCATTGAAATCATAGACGGTCCTTGTCCAACACAAGGTTCATCCACTAAGCCATACGACAAGGAGAAGCTCGAAGTCTAGTCTAGGCTCAGATCATTGAAGCCTAAAAAGACAATTAAACCTCAAAAGAAGATTGCACATAAGAAAGGACCACCAAAGTCATATTTTGAAATATTACATATCTATGATTTTCATCCTTTCTCCTCATTACAACTTTGATATCAAGCGTTTGATTTGCTTCTGCATTCAGTGGCAAGCTTGTAAGGGACTAGACACTGCCCTTGTTCTAGCAAGTGGTAAGACCTTCCCAATGGCCACCACATATGCTGATGTCTGTCCTCAAATTTGAAAATTTGATGGCAAAGATTTCCACCAATGGCAGGTGTTGAGTGTTGAAATGACTTGTTTTTTGGCTGATTTTTTGTTGTTTTTGAGAGCTGAATGGTTGATTTTATGAGATGATTGATTGATTTGGAAGTGGATTGAGAGTGTTTTGGATGATATTGATTGTGTTTTGGAAGTTCGTGATGTTTGTTGGTGGTTCTGTGATGTTCTGATAGGTTCTGAATGGTTCTGTATACCTTATGTTTTGTTCTGTTTTGGTCTGTTTTGTTCTGATTGTCTTCTGTAAGGAGGATAGAGTATTGATTCATGAAGAATGAGATATTGTGAAAGTTTATTGAATGTTTTGTGAGAGTTTGGAATGATTTGAGAATGAGTTATGAGGTTTTGATGACCTTCTGTAACCTTCTGTAGGTCTTCTGTAGAGCCTCTGTCTCTGTTCTGCTTCTGTTCTGTTCTGTACTGTAGCTGTTCTGGTACTGTTCTGTAGACTGTTCTGTATGCTTCTGTAAGTGTTCTGTGGAATGTATGTGTGACTTTGGGAAAGTTTTATAGCCTTGGAAAGAGGTGAATACAAGTGCAAAAGAGCTTAAAGAAGTGGAAGAAGTAGCTACTGAAGACTCAAGAGAAGACTAGAGTGAAGTGACAGTAGTGAACTGTGAAGAGACACTGTAGTGGCTCTGGTGACCCTTCATATCAGACATACCTCTTGGGAGGGGTATCCACGACCTAAGAGTGATTATTGAGAGTGATTTTGAGAGATTGTAGTGAGGATATGATGTATTATTGATGGAGTGAGATAGAGAGAGAGTCAGAGATAGCCAATTCTACTCAAACAGAGTGATTGTATATGAGAGATTGAGAGAGAAGACTATGAAGATATTGAAGATGAATACTATGTGATGTATTTCCATTCAAAGATGGTGTATTTCTTTGCTTTCTTTGTTCTATTGATGGATTTTGTGAAGATGTTGAAGAATATGGTTGATTTTATTAAAATCCGTGGGAGATCTACATGATGCTGCATGAAGATTTGTTGTGCCTGGTGTTCTTTTCTTCATTGTGACAATATGAAACATGATAAACAAGCTTGTTGATGTTACAAGATAGATTTTCTTGCAAGAGAATTCCCTTTTCCTTGGTGTTCCTCTCGGGGCTCCATGTTTTTGGTGCGCAGCCGGGGAAACTTGCCATCAACAAGCACCAGAAGAGGCTGAAAATGAAGGAAATGGCATTGCCAAGAAGAGTAGAATTCAATGGATATTTGTAAAATTCCTTCTTCCACTGAAGAGTTGGAATTTCTCATAATCAAAGCCACTTTCCACAAAAAGTTCATCCCACAATGGCGGAAACACATCACCATCATGATGCATGCTCTATGTGGTGGACAGTTTCCTCTTCCTATTGAAGCAGCAGAAACTTGCATCTTGGTGGCAAACTGTTTGGGAACAAATTGAAGAGCAGAAACAGAGAGAATGACCATCGATGGAAGATTTGGCATTCATTGAGAAGTTTCCAGACAACATCAAGTGGGAGATTGTGAAGAAGCTTCAGGAGTCTTGGTCTGTAGAGGTTCACAAAGACAAGAAGGAAAAGAGTTGGAATTTGTTCGTGGATGCTCAACAGCAAGATACATGGGATGCTTGGTGTACTGATAATCTTCTGTTTGTTCAATTAGCAACCCACTGGAAGTTGGTAGACAGAGTGTTTTTCACAACATACACTGTTGAAACCATCAGAAGCTGGCATTACTATGATGATGGCACCACCACAATGCTTAGACGTATGCATTTTGACACCTTCAGAATCGAATACCTTCCTCTGTGCAGTGGCATGAAAGGCGAATTCAGGGACGTTGAAAAGAAAGAAGTAGAAGAAATGTTGGCAAGAGAGTCCTCCAGAGACTGAAGCCTTCTGTTAACCCTCTGTGGAGCACTAACAACATAGTGGAGCCAACCCCCTGATGAATGACGCAATAAAAAGGCAAGCGTTAGAACGAGTCCAGAGGTACGTGAGAAGAGAGAAAGCAAAAATCAAGGCTGAGAACGAGCTAGCAGTAGAAGCCGCCTTTGACGCCCTTGCGGAACTCTTTACAGAAGTCCCAATGGCACATCAAGCCCTTCCTCCTCCTGCTGGAGGTCCACTTCCAAGCCAGATCCGCCATCTTGGAAATATTGATGACAGACCAGCGAATGTAGTCCCATTGCCAGTTTTTAAGGGAGAGTACAATGAAGACCCCGATCTTCATGTAGCAGAGTTTATGGTAGCGTGTGTGGCTAACAATGCCAGAACCCCTGAGCATTGGTTAGCAATATTCCCCGCCACTTTCAAGGGCGCGGCGTTTCAGTGGTATGAGAGACAAGCAGCAGGAACTTTTGGCACATGGGACGACCTGAAGTTGGCCTTCCTCACTAAATTCAGGCGTGAAGGTTTTGAAGAGCGGATGAGAGAGGAATTTATGAACCTAAGTCAGTCCTCTGGAGAAAGAGTGGAAGCCTATGTCTCACGAATGGAATCCATCCTGAAGAGATGGACTAACCATAATCTAGATGATGGCATTCAGAAGGGAGTGTTTCTCAGAGGATTACAACCAGAAGTCCGTAAGTTTGTGGAGCTGCAAAGACCAGCCACACTGCAAGCTGCAACAGAAGGTGCAAGTCTGTACGATGAAGTGGAAGCTCGATTAGTGATGAATTCGGGAAGAGGAGTCCTACCTCCTCTGATGCCAGGAATGATGTATCCACCAAATGCAGTTCCAGGGACTGTTCCTTACTGCTACCAATAGATGCCCCCGGTATCACAGTACAGTGCACCAAATCCACAGTGGCCACAATCCATGCCTCAAATGATGGCTCAACCACAACAACAATGGTCCCAACCAATTTCCTCAATGACAAATCAGCAGCAACAGTGGAATCCTACCAACTGGAGCCAACAGCCAACAGTTCAAACAGGAGCACTGAATCAGAACCAGAACAGAGACCCCTCTGTACCAGCCCAACCCGTTTATGCAGTGATTACAGAGACTCCTCAAAACCCTCCTACCAGTACGCCAGGAGGAGAAAGCTTGAAGGATTATTTATCTAACTCAGTTGCAAACATCAAAAAGGAGTTGATGGATGTGATTACAGAACAACTACAGACGTTGAAAGTGAATACCGCAAGCATATCCAATGTTGCGGGAGCAGGAAGAGATGTGATGCGGTCAAATACTTGGTGTGGTAAGTGTCATCAAGCAGGCAATTTAGCCACTGAATGTACATGGAAACCAACCATCCCTAGAGCCTTCTGTTCCTACTGTTTGCGGGAAGAATCATACAGAGGACATTTGCTCTCTGAAGGAGATGCATGATAGGAGAAGGAAGGAAGAAGACGCAAGATTCAACTTGTTGGAATCCAAAATGACAACACAAGATATTGGACCCAAGCCTAGAGAGTTTGGTCCTAATTTCGGACCCAGAAGATTTCCTTCTCAAAGTTACAGAGGAAGACAGTCTGGCGGTGGTCAAAGATCAGAAGTGGAATGTTACAGATGTGGAGAAAAGGGACACATCTCACCAAATTGTCCAAATCCTCGAAGGTCAGTGGATTACAAGCCCTTATGCAGTCGATGCAAAGGAGAAGGCCACACTGCAAAAGACTGTCCAAGTCCAGCCCCAGTGAAAAACAGTGCTACTAATAGTCCAGCTAAGGCCCAAGAGCCTACCTCCAATTTAGTGGAATTGGAAGTTGCTGCCATCACGCGTGCAAAGCAGAAGGAACCACCTGTCTAGAAAGAGAATAACCCTCTTGCCAGAACAGTGAAGTTCAATCTTCCACCAGAAGAACAGAACAGAACAGAGCCTAATAGTGCCGTAGAGAGCCCTACAGTGCCACAGAGAGTTACAGAGACAGTTACAGAGACAGGACCAGAGGTCCAGGATACAGAAGAGGAAGAAGTGCCACAAGTGGCAGAAGAAGTTCATGAAATTCCTATGTTGGAAGAAAGAGGGAAAATGAAAATGGGTGTTGCCCCATTCCCTAATCGGTTAGAGAAGCCAGTGGATCCTATTAAGGAATACGATTTGGTCAGAGATCTAGATACCTTTAGACCAAACCTCACATTTCGACAATTATTGATGTTGTCCCCCAGTTGCTGGAAAAGGTTCAAAAGTATATTGACAAGAAGACGTGGTTTAAGGATTGCTCCCTCAACAGTGACAAAGTCCAACAAGGCTCCAGAGCCTGTAAAAGAAGTGGATGTGGCTAATGCTTTTCTAGATCCGGGTACTCCAGAGACTGGTGTGTGGATAGAAGGCTGCTTCATTGCAAATGCACTGATTGATGGAGGTTCATCAGTAAACATTATGACGGATGTGACGATGAAGGATCTAGGCTTACAAGGTGTGCAACCAACCCAATGGCTCATCAGACTGGCGGATCAGAGTAGAATCAAGCCTTTGGGCAATCTTCCATATGTGAAGACTACAGTGGCTGGAAAAGATTATTGGCTGACCTATTTGGTGGTGAAGCCAAACTCTTATGGTACATCCTATCCTCTGTTACTGGGCAGACCATGGCTTTTTGAAGCCCGAGCAAGGACGGATTGGTTTAAAGGAACATTGACCTTGGGTAGAGGACCCAACAAAGTGGTGCTGAAACTGTATGGTTCTCAAAAAGGACATGGATCCACCTCCTTGGAATTATCTTCTGATTCCCTTGATGAGGCTACGGATGGAACATCAGCAGACGAAGATGCTGTCAAACAGATCCTTCCCAAGAAAACAGTGGCACATTCCTTAACAGTGGATACTGTAAGCCGACTTCCAAGAGATGCAAAGCCATTATCAATGGGTGAATACTTCCTGCCTGAACCCTGTGAGATAGAAGCATGGATGTACTGCTCTCCCTGTTATATGGCCATAGCAGAACCAGAGACAGAGACAAGAGAGGAAACAGAGAATCTGTTCTTCTGTTACAGAGCTCCTACAGAAGCAGAAGTAGACGCAGAGACAGAGACAGAAGAGGATGGATATGATATGGACGAAGAAGATTATGAAAGTGAGCCAGAAGAATCTATCCCATCTGAAGAGGATACATTTGGAGAAGAAGTTCCAGAAGCATCAGAAACAGACGAGCTCATGTTATGGGACAGAATGGCAATGGTACCATTTGGTCTAGTAAATGGATCTTCTCATATGCAAAACCTTTATAAGAAATGGATTAAGAAGAACAAGCCGTCTTTCAAGAGTGGCTCCTGCCGTCCTAACCTATCCTTGCCAAAGAAAGATGATGATGATGCACCGTGCCAACAAGCACCAGTCCCACAAACCCAACAGGCATCAGAGGGTCCCTGTTATGTGACGTTCTTGGATGTGTCATCTTCAGAAGAGGAGTCTTCAAGCCAAGAGGTAATTAATTTTGAAACCAAACCCGAAATGGCTCTTATCCCATTTCAACATCTCAAGGAGCAACCTAAGTCTCCACCAAAAGAAGAAGTTGGTTCTAGTGGGATATCAGAAGAGGACACCACTCCCTTGAAGGAGTCGGATCTGTACCCAGAAGCAGTCCGTGGGACCTTCATCCGAGAAGTGGAAGGTGAAAGGCAGTTAACCTTTGAGGATTCAGAAGGCACTGAACGCCACTTAAAGGTGGGTAGCAGTCTCCCAGAAGAAGAGTTGTCAACCTTGTACAACTTGTTGAAAGAAAATTTGGACGTGTTTGCATGGTCTTACAAAGACCTAAAGGGGATTGATCCCACAATATGTCAACATCATATTGACTTGGAGCCTGATGCCAAGCCAGTACGGCAACGACAGAGGCGAATGAACCCGAATTATTCCACATTGGTGAAAGTGGAGCTGTTGAAGCTTCTGGAAGCCGAGTTCATCTATCCAGTGGCAAACAGTGAATGGGTTTCACCCATCGTGGTTGTACCCAAGAAGAATGGAAAATTGCGAATATGTGTGGATTTCCGAAAGCTTAATTCCAAGACAAAGAAGGATCATTTTCCTATCCCTTTCACAGATCAACTGTTGGACACAGTGGCAGGACATGAGCTTTATTCTCTTTTGGATGGATTCAGCGGATACAACCAAGTCCAAATCGCAGAAGAAGACCAATCCAAATCAACCTTCACCACAGAATGGGGGACCTACGCTTACCGAGTGATGCCATTTGGGCTCTGCAATGCCCCTGCTACTTTCCAACGAGTCATGATGGCCGCATTTCAAATTCATCTGCACGACTTTATTGAGGTATATTTGGATGACTTTTGTGTTTATAGTTTGATCAGTGAACACTGGGGACATTTGGAACAATGCTTTGATCGATGCCGGGAGTATGGGATTTCCCTCAACCCCGACAAATGCATCTTTGGGGTCTCTTCTGGAGTTCTGTTGGGCCACATTGTCTCAGCACAAGGGATATCAACAGACCCTGCAAAGATCGAAAAGATCGCAGCTCTGGCAGCACCCACCAACCTCAAACAGTTGAGGGGATTCCTAGGCCATGTGGGTTACTACAGAAGGTTCATAGCCCATTTTGCAACAAAGGCAACTTCCTTGCACAAGCTTCTGAGGAAAGATGCAGAGTTTACTTGGACAGAAGAATGTGACAAAGCCTTCCACACTCTGAAGTAGTGTCTAATTGAGGCACCCATTCTGCAACCTCCTGATTGGGCGAAAGAGTTCCATGTACACACTGATGCATCAATTGAAGGCTTAGGCGTAGTCCTATGCCAGAAGGGTTCCTCGAAGTTGGATCAACCGATCTATTATGCAAGCCGAAAAGTCACTGATAGGGAACGGAACTATATAGTGACCGAGCTGGAGTGCTTGGCAATGGTGTTTGCCCTAGAGAAGTTTCGCCATTACCTCCTATCTACCCACTTTAAATTTTATGTGGATCATGAGGCCCTGTCCTTCTTGATGAACAAAGCAGATGTGAAAGGACGAATGATGAGATGGCTCCTTCTATTCCAAGAGTTTGACTTTGAGGTGATTACTAAGCCTGGTCGTTCCCATGTTCTGGCCGATCATCTGTCGCGTATCCCACAAACTGCAGACGAGGAGCAGGATGATCCAGACCTCCCTGATGCTTCCCTATTTTTGGTAGAAACCGTAACTCCCTGGTATGCAGACATTGCCAATCTGTTAGCAACCCAACAGTACCCTCCTGGTATTTCTAGTCGGGAAAGGAAGAAGCTTATGCTAGAATCAGCCCCATACACCCTTCTAGGTGGTGCACTGTACAAGAAAGGCAAAGATGAAGTGCTCAGAAGATGTGTTGCAGGAGATGAGATTGGGATTGTTCTGAAGGCTTGCCACGACGAGCCATGTGGAGGTCACTTTGCAGGAGAAGCTATAGCCAGGAAGGCTCTGCTAGCAGGTTATTGGTGGCCTACCATCCACAAAGATTCCTATGATTACTGTAAAAGATGTGATGCTTGTCAAAGAATGGGGAAACCCACGAAGACAAGTGCCATGCCATTGCAACCTATCCTTCCGTTGAAGCCGTTTGAGAAGTGGGGCATTGACTTCGTAGGTCCGATCGACCCTCCCACCAGAAGGAAATAGAACAGATACATCCTCGTATGTACGGATTATGTTACAAAGTGGTGGGAAGCTAAAGCCCTAAAGCGGGACGATGGTAACAGCGTGGCCCTGTTCATGTACGAGAATATCATCACCCGTTTTGGTAGTCCCTTAGAGCTGGTAAGTGATAGAGGCACTCATTTCCTCAACAAAGTCATGGAAGAGTTGACAGAGTTGTATAAGATCCGCCATCGCAAGTCCACTCCTTATTACCCTAGAGCCAACGGCCAAGTCGAAGTCACCAATCATATCCTCTGCTCGATTCTGACAAGAACGATTGCCGCACATCGTCGTGATTGGGATGATCGACTTACAGAGGCCCTCTGGGCGTACAGAACCTCCCATAAAGCAGCAACATGACAAACACCCTTCCAGCTGGTGTATGGTACAGAAGCTGTTTTTCCTGTTGAACTGGAATTGCCCTCTTTGAGAGTGGCTATCAAAGAGCGTTTAGGGGAAGATAATTCACTGCAACGCCATCTCCTACACTTGGAATGTTTGGACGAAATTCGCAGGATGGCTCTACAGTGCATGGAAGCCACGCAAGCTCGACGCAAGGCTTACCATGACAGCTTCATCAAGCACAAGGAGTTCAAAGCAGGTGATTTGGTCCTAGCCTATGATTCACGATTTGGCAAGTTTCATAGCAAGCTCCAGCAGCGGTGGATGGGCCCCTATAAGGTACTTGCAGTGAACCCTAATGGCTCTGTCCAAGTACAGATCGTGGATGCCTCTGATGATCCCTTTCTGATCAATGGATATCGCCTGAAGAAGTACTTCCCTCCTTGGGGATCTTGACAATTACGGACACTTGATCTTTTCCCTCATTGGCACGGCATTGTACTTCTTATGATGCTACTTCTGCTAGCCATTCTTCAATCACTTCAGATGAAGTGGACGCAACCCTCTATCTCCTCAAAACCCCCTTCCAGCCTTGATCTCTTATCCTCTATTTTCCACCCGCATCAGTGGAGAGGTTGGTTCTGACACATGGTCTTTCCACCATTCCCTTGTTCAATTTGAAGAAAAGAGAAAAAGAAAAAAAAAAGAAAAAAAAATAAAAATTATATCGGTCATGGGAGAAAAGGACTAAGGTCCCTGTCATGCCGACCTATTCTTCGAGAAAAGGTGGAAACACCCTCGGGAATAGGGAAAAAAGAAAAGAAGAAAAAAAAAACAAGAGAAAAAAAAAACAAAACAAATCTGTTATGAGAGAAAAGGAAGCAATTCCCTGTCATAGCAGGCCTCGTTCCAAGAAAAGGTTGTAAACACCCTTGGGCGGGAAGCTGGCTGTGGAAAAGGTGGTAACACCCAGCAGTCCAGAAAGTGGATTCATTAATTGATATTCCCAGGATCCAATTCCGAAGCTGCCTCCCTTGGTACGCTATGTCCTGGGTCTCTCTGTAAAGTGACTACCTGTCCTCTAGCAGACGACATGTTCCTGTCCAATACAACGTTCGATTTGATGGCTAACTCCCTGGGTACGCCTCTTCAACAATTGATGACGCGATCTTCATCGACAAACAATCGAGTGATGTGAGTTTTCATCCTAACCGGATGGGGAAGTGAGTATGGGCTGCCCTCCTGTATCTATCAACAGAGAGTGAGACAGAGGGTGGGTCGAGAGACCAGTCTTTTCCCTTCAAATCAAATGCGAGGTGAGAAGTGTGAATGACGTGTTGCACGCACGGGATGGGCCTCTCAATGCCCAAAGCACAATTTGTTTCTGTGCACTGCACCATAAGGCTCCTTGGCCTTCCTTCTCGCACCATATGCCGGCACAGGGCGGGATGCACAGTTGCACCATCAAATGCGCACAAGGCATACAATCTTTGCACAAGTGCCTGTGAGGATTACATCAATGGGTTTCAGGAAAAGGCTGCCCTCCTGTAACTATCAACAGAGCGTGAGACAGAGGGTGGGCTGAGTGTGACTGGAGTTTCTTCAATCAAATACCGAGAGGTGAGATTGAGGGACGTTACGACACTTGGAGTCAGGTATGTTCCCGTTTCCCTATGTACCCACGGGATGGGTCTTTACCGTCATCACAAGACACATCACCCTGTTCTGTACACTGCAATGTAAGGCTCCCTTGCCTTTCTTCTTGCACTTATGCCAGACGGGTTGGACGCACTAATGCACCATCAACTGTGCACCCTGGCATACTCTTTCTGCACCATTCCCCCTTGTCGATCTCTAAACCGGGTATGAGATATGGGTTTCAATCCTTATTCCTCAAGAGATATTAGTCATGGGGCGAGTGACTGTTCTTTCATTTCAATTGAGTGATTGTGAGTTGAGTGCCGCATCCCTCATCATCGACGAATTTCCTGCGATTCCTTCCATCAGCTACCTCCCTGGGTGCTGCCGCGTGGTCCCTGCCATGACGAATGTGCATTGTAAGGATGCCTTGGTCCCTCCAGCGCTGACAACCACACTGGACGTGCCATCGATACTCAACCTTGATTCTTGACGAAATGGGCCAAGTTTTTCTAACCCTACACTTTGGTTTCTTCGTGCCAGTCATGTTTTAAGTGTGGGGAAGTTAGTGGATGGTCTGTGGCGTGGTCCTAGGTCCCTGTTGCTCGGTTAACCCTATCCGTTAAGGTCTTAAGTGTGGGGACGCGTCCCTGTGCGTCTACATTGTATACCCCTCTGCATTTGCCTTACCCTGCTCATGCATGTTTGCCATGCCTTGCTTTTACCCTGATGGGGTCCCTTCCCACCCACCCATTCATTTTCCACCCACCCTTGGGGCTGTTCCCTTGCAGTTTTCCTTCCTTCCCTGTTTTTGAGGTCCTACCTTGAGAATGCACCCTACGTTCACTGAAGTCCAAATCCAACCTCATAGTCTTGTTCCTCCTGTTGAATTGACCATTTTTCCTTTTTACCTACCCCTGTTCCGGTGCACGGTTTTTGAGTTATTAATTTTTGAAGCATTTTGCACAAATTAGCCGGTTTCCCATGTGAACGTGCTTTTCTTGCTTTGGAACCGTGATCTGTCATCCTAGCCCTGCCAACCACTTTTCCCCTGACATTTTTCCTTTTTATTCTGCATCATTCCGATACACGGTTTGTCCATTATTAATTTTTCGGGTTTTTACGACTTTTTCGTGTGTATTTTTGCTATTTTTCCATGTGAACCTGCCCTGTTTGCATCGGAATTTCAATTTGATTTGACAGCCGTGTCCCCTGTGCCTTCCCCTACCTTTTTCCTTTTTCCTCCACCCTTTTTCGACTTCCGGATTTTTACTTATTAAATTTTAAATGAGTTTTCGGGAGTATTTTTGGAGTTTTTCACATGTGAACCCTTCTTACTTCCATCGGAACTGCGTTTTAACGTGATAACCCTGTGCCACCCCTTCCTGCGGACATTTTTCCTTCTTACTGCATGTCATTCCGGTGAATGGGTTGCCCGATATAAATTTTCGATTCCATTTTCGGGTTTGTTTTTTGGGTTTTTCCCATGTGAACGCATCTTATCTCAGTAGGAATTATGTTTTGATGTGATAGGACTGTCAGACACATCTTTCTGCATAGTTTTCCCCCCACCTGCCCATCCCATGGCCCCCCCATGGGCCCCCACCCCTTTCCCCTAACTGCCTACCCCTTCCCCCCAACCGCCCGTCTCTCTCCCTCTCTTTCTCTCTCTCTCTTTCTTTCTTTCTCTCTCTCCCTTTCTTTCTCTCTCTCTGTGCGTCTTCTCCTTCTTCTCCCTCCTCCCCCCAGCCCGCCAGCGACCACCTCCCTCTCCTTCTTCTCCTTCTCCACCTCCTCCCTCCCACGCGCCCTCTCTTCTTCCCTACCCCCCCGCCAGCAGCGCCGCCCTCCCCTCCTTCGCCTTCCTCCCTTCCCCCCCGTCTGCCTCCTTCTCAGCGCCCTCTTGCTCCTCGCCTTCTTCCCTACCCCCCCCGCCAGCAGACCCGCCCTCCTGCTCCTCGCCTTCTTCCCTACCCCCCGCCAGCAGCGCCCTCCCCTCCTTCGCCTTCCTCCCTTCCCCCCCGTCTGCCTCCTTCTCAGCGCCCTCCTGCTCCTCGCCTTCTTCCCTACCCCCCCCGCCAGCAGACCCGCCCTCCTGCTCCTCGCCTTCTTCCCCAGCCCCCCAGCCCGTCGCCCTCCTTCTCCTTCGCCATTCCGTCTCCTCGCCTCCCTTCTCCCGCGCCTGCCTTCCCCCAGCGCCCACCGCCCTACTCCCCCGCCCCCCGCCCTGCTTCATGTTCCTCCCCCGCCCCCTGTCCGCCTTTCCCTCCTTCTCCCAGCGCCCGCCGCCCTCCTCCCTACCCCCTCCCCGACTTCCTCCCTCTCCGCCTCCTCCAGTCGCAGCCGCCACGCCGGTCGACGCGTCTCCAGCCGCCCGTCGCCACGAAGGTCACCGCCGCACCGCCTGCCGCCTCTCTCCACGCCGCCACCACCACCTCCTCTCCCCACCACCACCACTACCCTTAACTGCCTCCACTAACCCTATTCTGGTTAGTCCACTAACCCTAGTTAGTTCCAACCTAACTAACCTAACTAAGAACACTAACTTTAGTTAGTTCCCTAAACTAACCCTAGTTAGTTTACTAACCCTCCCCTAGTTAGTTGACTAACCTAACTATAGTTAACCTAGACTAACCTAACCATAGTTAACCTAGTTAGCTACCCTAACCTAGTTGACTAACCCCTACCTAATTAACTTAACTTAGTTGACTAACCTAGCCTAGTTGACTAACCTAAGCAACCTAGACTAACCTGACTAAACTTAGGTAGACTAACCTGACTTACCCCCACTAACCAGACTTAACTGACTTATGCCTAACTGACTTATTTGATTAATGTGATTTAGGTGATTTAATTAATCACTACATTAATTTTTTCCATAAAAAAATTTCAGAAAAATTTCTAAAAATTCATTTTGCATTTTGTCAATTTTTGGGAATTTGTCTACTGGCAATTGCCTATCCTAAAATTTCTGAAAATTAAATATTTCCTCATTTCACCTCCAAATTGCCCATAAATGTAGAAAATTCATTTAAAGATTCTAAAAAATTCTTAAAAATTCTTAAAAATTCCCCTCACCTCCCTTGCTCATTTTCCATTTATTCAACCCTAAATAATCCCAACTTACCACAATAAAAAAATATAAAAAAATAAAATAAAAATAAAAATAAAAATAAAAAACCCACAAAAAAGAAAAAAACCAAATTAACACACTTGCTAAGGTGTTGTTATTGTTGTTTCATCAGTGATCTTTACTTTTCCTTTAGTGGATTCCCTTCTTTTGGTGGACTCTTCCGTGCGCATTTCTACATTACATACACACCCCTTCCAGGTATTTATTTTATGTGCTTTATTTATTTTCATTTTCCTCTTAATCACAAATTAATTGTTAAAATGAACCCTTTAATTCACCCACAGTTTCCACGCGCATTCGCGCTAAACACACATTCTTTTTAATTAAAATAAACCCGTCGTTCACTTAGCACGCGCTACATGCGCTACAGAGGCACTTTAAATTTTAAATTAAATAAACCAGCCGTCACATGAGCACACGCTGGCAAAAAAGCGCTCCACATCACCTTAATTTATAATTAATGAATTGCATTTAGAGACCCAGTCGGGAATCGAAGTCCGGGAATCGAATAACTGCACCGTTTTAACCTAATAATTGGTAATTAAATTTATAATAAGGAACCGCCGTTTTCTTGTTAAGGTTTATCACCTAATAAAAATTTATCCATTTTTAATAAATGATTAAAATCAACCCTTCATTAAATTAATTCCCCCCTCACTGCACTTAATTTCTTTTTTTTTAATGAACCGTTTCGTGGGATGGGTATGCGCCGTCATTAGAGTTATTTTCCATGGTCCAGTCTTGGTTTATCACAGATGTAGTATTGATATGTGTCGGATTTGATCTTATTTTGGTTTCCTGTCTTTGTTAAGGTTACGGGTACGGTATGCAGTTTTTTTCTTTTATTGCTTGATACGGGGTTCAGGGTGTTTGTCTGATGCATCGCATGAAGCTTTCGGTCGCATTTGTCTCAAGGTCATGTCAAATTTTTTCTAGGATGTGGTTTGCTTGGGGTTAGTTGGTCGAGTCACGTTTTATTGGTAATTCTCTTATCCTTGGTTTTTGTCTGTTGCTTTGCAGGCATTCTCCTTGATTGTCTGTGTTTGTGGTGTGTGTGTAACCATCTGAATGGCGCCTTCTCATGCTCCTCCCCCTATCCAGTACGTCCCACTAGTTAGTAGGGATTACTCTTCTCTACTTACTTTTGAGCCCCTCACGAAGGCGGGACTTGCTGCTTTTGTGGCCACTCCTTTTCCATTGCTTCCAGAGGATCCGTCCTTATGTGATGAGTTCCTGGCCTCTTACAGCAAGAAGACAGGAGTAGTCCAAGGCATGTCTATGACATTGACATCTCGAGGCTTAGGGAAGGCTCTATCTCTTCCCTTCAAAGGAGAACCTTTTGTGACCACTCGTCAGCTCTTCTCTAATGAAGAGATTCTCAAGCTGTTGCAGAAGCAGACAAGGGAAGTCCTCGATGTTAAGAAGGTGATAAACTCTTCAGGAGTTTCTTTTTCTATGATTACTGATCCCGTATGGAAGAGGATGTGTCAGTTCCTTCAGGACAGGTTTATGCCTGCCAAAACGCCATCCCACTATTTGTCCAAAGAGCTTTTCACAGCTTCCAGGATGGTGCTGAAAGGAGTTGCTATTGATTGGAGCACATACCTCCTTACTAAAATGGATCAGCATTTTGTTAAAGTCATGAGGGGTAATGTTACCAATGTTACCTACGGATCATATTTGTTTGCCTTCTTGACCTATTCAGGTTTACAGAAGACTGTACCTCCACCTCCTCCATCAGATCCAGTACCTCCTCCTCCACCTTCCGAAGAGTCAGCACCCATTGACATAGAGGATGATGATTCTCCGCCTCCCCTGGTCATACAGCGCAAACGCTTGAAGAGGGTAGCGGATAAAGCCTCTGCTGTACTTCCCTCAGTGCCTATCCCTGCTACTTCTGGCAGTGAACTCCCTGGGTATCTCACTTGTAATAACCTGTTCAGAGCACATCGAGAAGGATCCTTGGAGATCTCAGTTCCTTCCCTAAACAGTCTCGTCTCAGGAGATGCCATTCCTTTCCTCTGCAAGGATATTCAAAGTTCCATTGAGTTGTCAGTGACAGCCTGTGTTCAACAGCTGTACGCATCTTTCTATGAGGAGCTCATGCAGTCCAAGGACCAGTTGCATAAGGCAACATCTGAGTTAGCTTCTGCTAAGGATACCCTAGCAGATTTATTTAAGCAAATGGAACAGCAAACCCAACTGGTTGCCACCCAAAGCGAGGAGATTTCTTCATTGAAGACCCAGTTATTCGAGGCTCAATCACAGGTTACTAGCCTTTCAGCAGAGAAGGAGAGGATGTCCAGCGAAGCGAAGGAATTCCAAGCTATTTTAGATGACAAGCTTTCAGCTTTACAGATGGCTAATGACACAGTGGCCAACCAAGCCTCCCAAATCCAGCAGTTGCAAGATTAGCTTGCAAAGTCCCGCTCTGTTCCTCCAAGCCCTCCTGTTTCATTAATTCCTTCTCTTTCACAGCAGGACTTGGCTGCTCTTCAGAGGCAGGCTACTTTGTGCCCTCTATTCCAAGATAAAGTGGAAAGATTGCAGTCCAGAATGGACTTGTTATGGTCTACCTTTGAGCAGTTTCAGGAATATATTTTACCTGACCATTCTTTCTTTGTCCACTACCACTTACAGAAGTTGGTTTTCTATATGAAGCTTTCCACGATGGATTTACCTTTTCCAAAGGATGGCTGGAGTGGGGCTTGGTCTGCTGAGTTGTTGACAGAGGTAGTCAGAATGGTCTTTGAAGATTCTGTCACGCCAGATACCATGTTGATGTCGTACATGTATCTCCGAGGAGATTTGTTAATTCCAGATGAGGTAGATATGGCATGGCATGTGGGGGATGTGGTCTTACAGGCTGTTTTATATGTCAATCATTTGGAGTTGCGCATAGCTGATATGTTTCAAAATTATTCCTCCAAAGTAGCTGATTGTCATGATAATTCGTGGCATTCCATGATTGATTCGGTGGTCCTCAATCAAAGACAAAACACAGCTCCTACCTTTGCCCAGAGTACTAACCAACTGATGATGGATCTCTTAACCTATCTTTCCAAACATAATCCGTTTGATGCTACCTTCTTTGATGCCTATCATAGACGATCTCTCTTAGGACCTTCTGTTCCTACCCTCCTCTATTACCAACAATTGGCTCACCGCTATGATATATATTTTTCCCTTTGTCAATCTAATTCCACAATTATTTTACCACTTCTTTTCCAACCTTCAAATTTCCCTCAAATTTCTATTTTCACTTATTATTCCTTTATTGAGGATAGGGTATTTTCCCCTTCTCCACCCTGTCCTTCACCCCTCATTAATGTACCCTCCACATTTCCTATTTATCAGTTAACACCGTTCCTTAGTGATTCCTTACAAATTTCTGCCACTCCTTCTTTAACCTTTTCTTCTTTTTATGATTTTTCCTATCCTTCCCTTCATCCACTTTCCCTTATTCCACTACCCTCTCCTAACACTTCCATATCTCAACCACCTCAGTTGGTTAGTGACTATGACGGTTTTGATAATCAGATTTCCAGAAGAAGGGGATGGAGTTCGGATGATTGCCTTACAGGACCGCAGATTAATTGGCCAGTAATTCCAGGAGAATGGACAGCTTCTAGTCAAGCTTATCAAAACTATGTTCATTTTGCCCAACAATATTCACAGTCTGCAGATCCCTCAGTGAGATTAACTGCTCACTTTGCTTGGTACCTGGCGTATATGCATAGGCACTCTCATACTGATTCAAAGCCTATTCCAAAGTTGTGCATGAATGTCAATGTTAGCATTGATTCCCAACAGCTGGAGATACTGTATTTTCATGCCCTCTGTTTGCCTAGCAGGTACCTGGTCCTGTTGGAAAGGATGTGCTATCTCCAATTTTTTCAAAATCCTCCTAAAAACTTTGTAGATGAATCCTTATCTATGGATCGATTCCGACAACATCAATCTTTTAAGAGGGATCATCTTCATTGATACCTTTCCAATGTATGGTGGAAGCTTTTAATGAACACCTCTCTTTTTGAAGAAGTCATTCAGATGGTTGTGTTGTGTATTAGTGTTTGTGTTGTGAGTTTATTTATGTCACACGAACGTGGTGGTTTCCTATTGGATTTTGTGTACGAGCTACGTTTTGGAGATTTGTAGAGATGGAGTCGTGGTGGGAGAGTTGAAGCAGATGCAGATGACGAAGAAGCAAACTCTTATATCCTTTACAAATTTGTGGTGATTTTTAGTTTGATAAGAGGTGTTAATGTATAAAGGGTTTTCCTTTCTTTGTATTTTTATATCAGAAACAGGTTATAAGTTGGGGTTGTGGTGGATGGATTATTTTTGAGAAGATATTGAAGATCAAAGTTGAGCTTTTCCTTGAACTTGTATTCCCTTTTTCCTAGGTCGCGAGGACGCTTCCTTATTAAGTGTGGGGATATGTTGAGTGTTGAAATGACTTGTTTTTTGGCTGATTTTTTGTTGTTTTTGAGAGCTGAATGGTTGATTTAATGAGATGATTGATTGATTTGGAAGTGGATTGAGAGTGTTTTGGATGATATTGATTGTGTTTTGGAAGTTCGTGATGTTTGTTGGTGGTTCTGTGATGTTCTGATAGGTTCTGAATGGTTCTGTATACCTTCTGTTTTGTTCTGTTTTGGTCTGTTTTGTTCTGATTGTCTTCTGTAAGGAGGGATAGAGTATTGATTCATGAAGAATGAGATATTGTGAAAGTTTATTGAATGTTTTGTGAGAGTTTGGAATGATTTGAGAATGAGTTATGAGGTTTTGATGACCTTCTGTAACCTTCTGTAGGTCTTCTGTAGAGCCTCTGTCTCTGTTCTGCTTCTGTTCTGTTCTGTACTGTAGCTGTTCTGGTACTGTTCTGTAGACTGTTCTGTATGCTTCTGTAAGTGTTCTGTGGAATGTATGTGTGACTTTGGGAAAGTTTTCTAGCCTTGGAAAGAGGTGAATACAAGTGCAAAAGAGCTTAAAGAAGTGGAAGAAGTAGCTACTGAAGACTCAAGAGAAGACTAGAGTGAAGTGACAGTAGTGAGCTGTGAAGAGACACTGTAGTGGCTCTGGTGACCCTTCATATCAGACATACCTCTTGGGAGGGGTATCCACGACCTAAGAGTGATTATTGAGAGTGATTTTGAGAGATTGTAGTGAGGATATGATGTATTATTGATGGAGTGAGATAGAGAGAGAGTCAGAGATAGCCAATTCTACTCAAACAGAGTGATTGTATATGAGAGATTGAGAGAGAAGACTATGAAGATATTGAAGATGAATACTATGTGATGTATTTTCATTCAAAGATGGTGTATTTCTTTGCTTTCTTTGTTCTATTAATGGATTTTGTGAAGATGTTGAAGAATATGGTTGATTTTATTAAAATCCGTGGGAGATCTACATGATGCTGCATGAAGATTTGTTGTGCCTGGTGTTCTTTTCTTCATTGTGACAATATGAAACATGATAAACAAGCTTGTTGATGTTACAAGATAGATTTTCTTGCAAGAGAATTCCCTTTTCCTTGGTGTTCCTCTTGGGGCTCCAGTAGGTAGTTATCAAGTACAAGATGATGGAGAGAGGGTATTGGCCTCTCATTCAAGGCACTAGAGATGTAAACTCTACAAATCTGGTTAATGTAGAGGATGACCAACGTGCCCATGCAATCATCATGTTACACTTATATGAGTCCTTAATTCATCATGTTGATCAACTAAATACTACTAAAGAAAATGGGATGAGCTTGAAAAGCTTTATGGAGCCACTGGTAAAAATACTAAAATCTTCCTTAAAATTGAATTCTTTAGCTTGGAATATAGATCAAGAGAAGACTTAGGAAAATTCCTTTCTAACATGAAGGGACTTATGGCACAGCTTGCCTCAATACAAGCTCCAATACATGAAGAAGATGCTATTGCTATTCTCCTAAAAGCTATAAAAAAGGTGTTTCCTACCCTTGTAACCACTCTTACCAACATTCTGGATCCTAGATTGGCAAGTACCATCCAATCCTGTTTGGATGAAGAAAAGAGGAACCCACAAAGAAGGCATCACTAGTAGTCAGGCATCTTCAACTTCCCGTGATCAAGTATTGGTACATACAGTTCTCACTAGATGTTCTTTCTGTAAGAAAAAATGACATATTGTAAACAACTGTTGGAAGAAGTATCCCGTAAAAATGAAATGTAAGAAATGCAAGAAGACATGACATATTACTAGTAAATGCCCCAACATTCTTGATATACCCAAAGAACTAGTGGCCAATCATGCCTCCAATCCATTTGAAGATCGACTTTTTTAAGTCTTTAAACCATCTATCTAAAAACACTATTGTAGCCTGATTTATAAAGGCATCTTGTTTGTTTAAGGGGAGGGGACATCTTACATACCTTGTAATCCAATGTAATCTATTGCCACCCTGGCATTGAGGGGGGTGTTAGAAGATAGGCATAAAAACCCACTGTAAGCAAGGGTTTATGAGGCAGATAGGTGTGAATAGCCTAAAGGGCAGGGAAAACCCCAACCCTAGCTAGGCAGAGGCTATATAAACAGCCTATGGGTCACTATCAAACTTGAGATAGAGTGTACCCAAGCTGTACCTTGAGCAACTTAGTAAACAAGATTTTGTTCTTATACTTTAAGCTCCTATCTCCCTCTTGTGCACACTCTTTTTAGCTACAACTCTGATTCTCCACAATATATCAAAATCCTCTGTATCTACTTTGAATGCTCCTAGCCACCAGATGTTGTGTTTCGATTGAACACTGAATGACATTGAGTGATTGTAATGATCTGATGAAAGTGCTCTATTCATCAAGGTAATAGAGACCCTCGCTATTTTTGTACATTTTAGAATCTCAGTTTCATCAAGTTTAACCACAAATCTAGCCACTCCTTGTGCCTCTTCTAGTGACAAGTCATAGAATCTAATCATTAAGCATTGTAGGGTAGGCAAGTCAAGGAAAATATTGTTAAATTCATTGAATACAACTTCCTTTTTCTTGCCCTTGAAGCTAGCCTTGATATGGAAAGGCTCACCCAGAATCTCCATTACCTTGTTATTCACTCTCTGTCTAATAATTCTAATCAGAGATGGCCTTGGAAGTATGCAATTACGTATTTGTCCTTGCTTCATATTTGACTGTAAAAGCTGGAAAAGTTGTATATAAGCATCTCAACTGATACCAATATTATCTAGTGTCTTTTGCACTAACTTAGTATCCAAAGAGAGATCCTTTATAAATGACTCCAAGCATTGTTTCTTTGCCTTTTTAAATTTCTTCTTCTCCAAAATATCTTTTGAAACTATTGAAGGAAGAAGATGATAATAAAAATGAGATGCTTTGAAAGAATATCTTTCACTTGCATTCGGTTGAAGAAGAGACCAAAACAAAATCAACATCACAAATCAATACAATTAATTATAAACAAAGTCATATTTCATATTTTTAAGGTGAACAAAAATGTACCGTGCTGCTTGGATTCTTTTACTACAACCACCTCCTCCTAGTCTGAGACTCTCAATATTTTTAAGAGCCTTTTGTCAATTTCAAAGTCCTAAAATAGTTTGCTTTTGTTGATAATATTTGATGCATTTCTCCAACAAATGAGTCCTCTGTTGATAGCCTTCTAGTATCTGCAGTAACTCGTTGTTATGTTTTGATAAAGGACGTTTCTCCAATTTGAGGACATCCTTTTCTACAACCAAGTGTATAGTCTAGAAACCCATTATAACCATCTCTAATGAACCTCAACAATGAAGAGCTATTATAGAAAGGTGGAGTGCTATATTTTTTTCTAGGATCTTTGGGATATAGACTGGCATCTAACCAAATATCAAGATTCTTCTTTCCTTCAAACCTGAGTATATGTCTCATAGACTTTGTAACAGTAATGGGTTTTGTTCTCTTCCTTATTGGTTCATACTTGTCAAGAATCGCGTGGTGGGGGGACTTGCTCAAGATGCTGTGCCGAACACATAGAGAATGCACAAGGAGAAGCTCACTGAAGAGACAAGAAGAGAGATTGATGCCAAAATGTTTTCTTGCTAGTTTCTTCTTCTTCTTCTTGATGGGACCTAAAATGGGTCAGTATTGCTATGGCACTAGCCGGACCTCATGCTCATAATAGACAAACATACCTTCACGGCCTCGGGGACGAGGAGCATCAATCTAATGCTAAAGGACAAACTGCCCTAAAGCCTAATTCATGTGTTTATAGTTTCATAGTTTTGTAGTCCAACATTTTCCTTTTTCTAGACTCCTTAGAGGGAGAACCCATACACATTGGCAATAAATACCATGGTAATCACATATATGGAGGCAACCTCTCGGTAGAAACATCACGGCCCCACTGCAGCTCTCCTAGATTGCAGGGATTAGCCCCTTGATGCGCTGCTCAACATATATTTTATAGGCATTATGTCTCATATTTCCCATTTATTTTGCAAAAACTCCATTTTTATCCCTTAAACGCGTGTTTTTCGGGTTTCATAACACTAATTTCAGCCATATCACTTATGATTTTCTGATTTTCCGATTAAAAACTGTTGAAACTCATAGAAATCAACATCATAATGAATATTCAGCCCATGGGGACAATGTTGCATCAATCAAATGGCATAAAAACTCATTTTCTCTTTATAAAAATTTAATTACCGCTTAGGTTTCGTGTTTCGGGATCTCGGCTTTGCTGCGGGACTGCGGGTCAGCCGACATTCAATGTCCAGCATCTTCACAATCAGCAGTCTTCATGTCTACATCGACATGGAAGCAATCCGGTTCCAACCGGACGATCTTTCCTTCATCGTTCTTCATTTCCTCTTGCACGCAGGAACATCCCTTTAAAGGAGAGAGAGGGAGGAGAGAGAAAGACTAGATCTGGTTCTCTTCATTCCCACAGCCATTTCATGAGCGAAGACAGGTGATAAGATCCATCAAGAGGGAGAAGATCGGGGGTAACATCGGTTAGATGGGTTGCTTTCAGCCCCGATGATTGATCCACCAAGAATGGAGTGCATTTTTAGGGTGCATCCTGGCGCCATTTTTCCCACGAAATGTTGCATCTTCTCTCTCCACATTTACATGTTGGCATAACTTTTTTTTTAGGGGGGGGTCCAAAGCTCCCATTTGGCCTAACTTTGGTCCACCTCGTCGAATCTTGACCATTTGTTGGCTCCTTCCTCGTCCGGCATCCGAATTGAGCTCTGAAAAATCCTGGGCGTCTGGTTTGACATCCCGTATTGACTGGCAACTCCTAACATCCTGTATGGTAGTCTAAAAAATTATAAAAAATCCACAAGTGTCGCTCGGGCGCCTTTTAAAAGCCGACTTTCACTTGGTGCTTAAAATCGTCCTAGCTGGAGCCTTCTCTCTCACAAAGTGGTAGTGTACCTTCTCTCAAGTGGTAGTGTACCTCAATATGTTTTGTCCTGGCATGGAACATAGGGTTCCTAGCCAACTATATACCGCTCATGTTGTCACAATAAATGACAACTGAACCTTCCACCTGCACATCTAAATCAGCTAATAACTTTTGCACCCATACTACCTCACATGCTGCAACAGTAGCACCTCTATACTCAGCCTCTGTACTCGACAAAGCGATTGTAGATTGCTTTTTTGTGCGCCCAGTAACTGTTGCACTACCAAGAGAGAATAGGTATCCACCACTGGTAGATCTTCTATTAGACATACTACTAGCCCAATCTGCATCTCTGTATCCAAACACCTGTACATCTGCACATGCCTCATAGAAAAGTCCATAATGTAATGTGGACTTCACATATCTCAATATGCGTCTGACTGCATCCAAATGTGGCTTTCTAGGTACTTGCATAAACTGACTCACAAGATCAACAACGTAGCTCAAGTCTGGCCTTGTAATGGTCATGTAGATCAAACTCCTCACTATCCTCCTGAACATAGTAGGGTCTTCTATCTCATCCCCAACATCAGCACTCAACTTTACATTCTGCTCCAATGGGACTGAAAGTTGTTTGCATGCTGTCATACCATACTTGGACAACATATCCAAGCCATACTATCTTTGGAACATCCATATACCATCATCGCATCTGATCACCTCAATGCCAAGGAAGTACCTTAGCTCACCTAAATCCTTCATCTCAAAATTCTTCTTCAAAAAGTCCTTGACTTCAGCAATCCCACTATCATTATCACCTATAATAATCAAGTCATCCACATAGATGGCTATGATGACCAAACCTGCATCTCCCTTTCTCACATAAAGTGAGTGATCAGCATCAGAAACATAAAAGCCAATATTGACAAGATACTCTCTGATCTTGTCAGACCATGCTCTAGGTGCTTGCTTGAGCCCATAGAGCGCCTTCTTCAACCTGCACACATACATGGGATGCTCTAAATCTTCATAACCTGCTGGCTGATCCATATATACTTCTTCCTACAAATCACCATGCAAGAAGGCATTCTTCACATCCATTTGCTACAACCTCCAACCTTTGGCTGCTGCTGCCAAAGCAATCACACATCTGACAGTTGGCATCCTAGCAACTGGACTAAAGGTTTCTTCATAATCTATGCCATATGTCTGGGCATAGCCTTTTGCAACCAGCCTAGCTTTGTACCTACTAATAGAACCATTTGCATTGTGCTTAATCTTATAAACCCACTTACATCCAATAGCTTTCTTGCCCTTCAGCAATGATACTAGATCCCAAGTCTTATTGGCCTTTAATGCAGTCATCTTCTCATCCATTGCTGCATCCCAATGAGCATGGCCAACAACCTCCTCAAAACATGTGGGCTCAACATCCTCAATCACTTTCATCATATAAGCATAATGGTGAGATGCATAACCTTCAAAACCAAATCTGTTAACAGGGTATCTCACCCTGCTAGACCTGTGTACCACTGGATCACTCAATGGAGTCTTTGCATTGATGCATGCTCTCTGCACACCTGGAGTTCTCATTGAAGCAATGCCAAGTTCATTATCCAAGCTCTCTGAGCCACTGGAGTCTCCATCAAGAACTATATCAATGACATCTCACACTTTATTCTTTCCTTTGTCTTTACCTGTAGTGCTACTAGATGCATCTGAAGATGTAGAGCTACTCCTTAGTCTCCCAGACCAAGGACTACGAGATGATGTCTCTGGTCCACTAAGAGTCTGTGATTCTTGCTTTTTAGCTTGCACATAAGTGTCATGATCATCATCATCATCCAATGCATCACCACTAGATGCATACCAACTGCTCATTTTATCAAAGATGACATCCCTGCTCACTCTAAACTTACATGTGACAGGGTTATAACAATGATACCCTTTCTGCTATAAAGAGTATCCAATAAAAATACATTTTTCTGCCTTTGCATCAAGCTTCTTCCGTAGCTCATCTGGCACATGAACGTACGCAACACAACCAAATACCTTCAACTACGATACATCAGGCTTCTTGCCAGTAAAGCATTCTTCAGGAGTCATACCATGAACTGCAGTTGTGGGAATTCTGTTCATAATATAAACAGCAGTATGAACATCCTCAGACAAAAAATGCTTATCATATTCTTTTCAGCCCATCAAGGCGCGTGCAACTTCAGCAATATGCCGTTTTTTCCTTTCTGCAACTCCATTTTGCTGTGGGGTATATCTGCATGTAAACTGTCTCTTTATCCCATGAGACCTCAGAAAATCACTGAACTCATTCGAGAGGTACTCTCCCCCTCCATCTGACCTCAAGCACTTTACTTTGCATGTTTCTCTTTCAACTACAGCCTTGAAAGTTCTAAAGTGCTCAAACACTTCACTCTTTTCCTTCATAAAATATACCCACAGCTTTCTAGAACAATTATCAATGAATGTGACAAAGTATGAAGTGCCTCCAAGAGATACATTTTGTGTAGGCCCCCAAATATCTATATGCACAATATCAAGGATATTTTTGCTTACATCTCTCTCATGTGAAAAGGGTTGTCTTGCCTGCTTACCAAACTGACATGCTTCGCATACCTTATGAAATTCTGCAATTCTAAATGTAGGCAAACCTGTAACCAACCCTTTGGACTGCTTTAATTTCAGCCTTTGTACATTTGCATGTCCAATGTGTTTGTGCCAAATTTCAATATCTGCAACAACACCTTTTTCTTTAGCATACATAGCAGCATTCATAGTAGGAATTCCAACATCCAGAGTAAACATATGTCTAACTCTACGTCCCTTTGCAACCAACCTGCACTTGTCATTGAAGTCTTCTACAAAGCAGCCCTTTGCATTAAATCTGACTTGCAGCCCTTGCTCTACCATTTGACTGACTGACACCAAGTTCTTTGTAATAGATGGCACATGTAATACATTTGAAAGACTCTTTGTCTTACCATCATGCAAGGACAAGGAAACTTTTCCAATGTGTGAAATTGGGTGGCATGAATCATCACCCGTCTGCACATAACTTGTATTTTGCAAATCTTGCATCTTTTCAAACCATTATGCATGGCTGAGATTGGATGCACTTGAATCAACATACCAAACATCATCATGTGTTCCCTTTCCTGTAACAGCATTCATCATATGCTGCATAACAAACAGATGTTTAGTTTTGTCTTCATTCTGTCGTGAAGATGATGCATAGTTTCCTTGTTGCAACTTACCACTGCGAATATCATCTTTCTTAGCATAACATTGGGCTACAATATGACCTGTTTTGCCACAGTAGTGACACAGAATACCAGAGTTATTAGAACCTCTGTTATGCTATTCATCTCTTCCTCTAAAGCTCTCCTTGCCTCTAAAGTTACCATGACCTCCTGAAACCTGCATATCGCCAAATTGCTGATTCAATCTGTTTTGCTGGTTGTCACTACCATGTCCTGTACCACGGCCTCTTGAAGAGGATCTACCACGTCCCCTTTGTGAACTCGAGTAAAATGCTTGGAGCTATTCACCATTTCTTTCAAACAAATCACCCTGCATATTGATCTCTTCAGTAATCATGAGAGAGATCAGCTCATCAAAATCTGGAAATGGCTTCCGTACATATACTGAAGTAACAAATGATTTCCATGCTTTCTCATTGTTAAGGCAACTTAGAGTGGATGAAACCAAATCATCATCTGGCATTGCATCAATCGCTGCTAAAGCATCTGCAATGCTCCTCACCTTCAACACATACTCATTGACATAGATTTTTCCTTTCTTCAAGGCATTCAACTCTTGCTTGAGTTTAATCTTTTGTGCCTTTGTGTTTACTGAAAACATACTCTCAAAAATCGTCCAAGCTGCATGTGAAGTTTTTGCGTTCCCGATATGTCCCAGCATAGTATTATCAATTACTGTAGATAGCCAGTACATTACCTTTTTGTCTTTTGCATTCCACTCTTTCCATGCTTTTAACTCATCTGCAGTCGGCTCTGGCTCCTTTTCTTCACCTGAGACAAACTCATAAAGGCCCTTTCCAATGAGGAAGTTCGTCACACGGAACTTCCATGAAGGGTAGTTATTCTTGTCGAGCTTCTCGATAATGGGATTTCTAGTGTTCTCTTCCATTATCACAAATGAGGATATAGCACAACAAGCTATTCTTCTGCAATCTTCCATAACACGTGCACAGTAATACATCAAGCAACCTTTTTCACTAATTGCTCAACACTACATATAATCTGCAACGTGTCTACAAATAAACCCTATGTTTTCTTCCTGCAAACACCTAAAAAATTACAGATTTGCAATCTGTAACCTGTGCACCCACTTTTGGTCAATACAGCTGAAATCACAGTATACCCTAAAACTGCTGTCTGCAATCTTGCGGCTCTAAAACGGGGCCTGAAACAGCCTCAGATGCCCAAAATAACTGTGGGAAAGCCCTAAAGGGAATATCTGCAGAATATACAGTGCTCTTCTTGCATACCAAATCTCACAGCAATGTGAGATTTTTTGGTCGACCCTGCTTCTGGTGCCTCCATAGGCACTATCCAAGTGAGAGAGTGGAAGGATGGGAGAGCTTCTTACTCATGGCTTGCTTGCTCACCTTGCTTCTTCTCCTTCACTTTAGCCTTCGAAATCAGCTTCTATCAATGGGACAGCTCTGATACCATGTCAAGAATCGGGTGGTGGGGGGACTTGCTCAAGATGCTGTGCCGAACACACACAAAATGCACAAGGAGAAGCTCACTCAAGAGACAAGAAGAGAGATTGAGGCCAAAACGTTTTGTTGCTAGTTTCTTCTTCTTCTTCCACACACTTTACAATGTACACAAAGTATAGATAAGATACAACATAAAGGAAAGTGGCCTACTAAGTCAAACAATGCATAATCGACTATACTAGTCGACTGGCACTATAACTATGCCAGCTATAAATAGGTGTAACAACTTGAATATAACAAGTAATGAGTCAGTGGTCATGTGAGAGTCATAATGACCACCAATGTGCTAAGTGTAGACGTGTGGACCCATCTAACCAGGCGGTCCATCATTAATGTCCGCATGTGTTGAGCTTGTCATCTCAACAATACTCACTATCCAACTCAATATGAAGATGATAGAGAGGCCTTTTACTAGAGCTACAGAGATCATTGGATGAATGATCCATAGCTAAGGATGTGATTAGAAGATTGGATTGAAAAAGTATGTGAATTAGAAATAAGAAGGAAAACGAAGAAGAAACTAGTAAGGATGGGAAATAAAAAAGAGAGTGAGAATGGGAGGAAGTAATCAAATGTCGAACAAAATTCAAATTGAATATTAGTTTTCACTTTAATGAGGATCAATAAGATCTTGATTATGACAATCTTTGTTGCCTTTATGGCAGCCTAGATATCTAGGTTTGATGTGACCACGAGAATATCGCAACAATGACTTACCAAAATATAAAAGTTTTTAAAAATAAAAAAATGATTTTATTTCCTAAAATATTTTCTCTCTCTAGGATTGCTTACAGGGCATTTTCGAGACCTCAAAACTCCCCTAATGCAATGTATTCAAACATAAGACTTACCAAAATCCACCAAGTAAATTTGGAACCACACATGTCGCAAGAGTAGTATGATTGAAACCGGATGGGTAAAGATCATCATACAAGCTTGCTAGTTTGCCATGAGATGAGGGGAAAAGCCAACAAATTGGAGTCTTTTTTAAGAGACCATGTCTTGTCAAATAAACACAGATATGTCTTTTGCTTCTAGCAGACTTGATGAAATAGATGACATGTTTTGGAGCTTACAAAAAATGAATGTTTTTTTAACGTATTGAGTAAATGGGACTAAATAACATCTTGAGGTGAGGTTGAACCCTTTGTTAGGACCTAAAACGGGCCGACACTAGCTCTATGGTACTAATCGGGCCTCTACTACACACCTCAAACCACCCCACACGACCTTGCGGCCAAGAGCGTCTAAGGGGTATACTATCCTAACCTCAAATATAGAACTTTTCATTTGTATGGATTGTAATCCAATGAATATCTCTTTCCACACTCCTCAAAGGGAGTCACTACACATATTGGTGTTATACACCATGTAAGCACAACCAAAGGGAGTGCCCCTCGGCTAATTGCTGCAACCCCCTATGGGTCTCACTACACCTAGGGGATTGGTTCCAAAATGCACCATGAACACATAAAGTACATTCGATACATAATCCACTTTGTTAATCGATCGATCTGGGAGATTATAGATAGTCATCATTGAATACTCCCAAAAGAGACAAATCACCACAAATCACTAACCCTATAGCTTAGGATACCTCACACTCAACGTAGATCATCATTCATGAAAACAATTGTTATGCATCCAATATGATACCATATGGTGCATGCAATGCTATTGTGTATGACTACAATGCTCTAATAAGTTTATTCATTAACAACCAGCAATGTGAAGGTGCAAAAAAATGTCGTTTCATGCCTTTCTTCTAACCAAGATCGTTGTGTTGCTTAGGACCAGCACCGAGAAGTCTCGTACTACTAAATCCTATTAATTTTAACACATGTATCCCATATGCCATGCATTAGGATACGTGTAAATTTAGTGTATTTTAGACACTTAACATCCCCCTTCTCCCTACCGTTTGAGATTGTGCATTTGGTGGTCGGTTTAGGGCATATTTTTAATGTATTTTTCATTCATGAAAGCAATAAAAATCCACTTCAACATAGAGATACGACTGAATTAAAACTAAATCTCATACCTCAGCCCTTTCATACATTTACAAATACAAATCTTATTTGTCTCTATTTTTCGAATACAAATAATTTATTATTTGCTATTTTATTTTTACCATTTATTTATGGATAATTATTAAAATTTTAAACTTTTTTTTAATTGAGATTGATTGATCTTACTGATAGTTATTTTTCTATCATATTTCATCCCATATGAACACTTTATGCACGATAAAACTCCAAAAACGCATAATTTTTCTTAAACTGTAATATTGTGGTTTTTGTGTGTTTACAAATAAATTATTAGATTACTTATTTTTCTTTATTTCTTTAACATTAGTGATAAATTAGATCATTGGCAATCAAATGCAACCATTTTCAACCAAAATTTATCATAAAACAATGAAATCTATGACTTACTCATAAAATCGCATCTTATGACATACATATCTCGTAATTGGAGGCCCGCGATGCTTCCCAACAACTGCTGATGATCCATCCAACCTCGATGTATGCTTCTTTTTTCTCACGCATCATCCCATAATCAAAATCTTTCATCTAAGTCCACCCCCTTCTTTCATATATTAATCAATGAAAACACACAAGAGGAGAGAGGAGAGAGGAGAGAAAGACTAAAATCAAATCTTTCCATTTACTCAGTCATTCTTCGATCAGATTGAAGCATTAGAGAGTCTCAAAATTCAGTGTCTTGTTGCTTTCTCCTGTTTTCAATATGCAAAAAATTGATTAAAAATGTCAAAATTAGGAGCAACGGTGCTTCCTCCGTTCCCCCACAATTCATGTCTTTTCATTTATTGCTTCTTAATTAAGGCTTAAGGCTTTAAGTCTTAAAAAAACTGGTTCCAAATCCACAGTTTCACACTACACAAAGTGGTTTATTGCCAAATGGATTGGACAACCAGCTTTGTAGCATCAAAATCTATAAATCTAGCCTCTGTCATCACGCACTTTTCGGGTGCGGGAGACTTGCTTGGGTTCTTGGCATCAAACTCCATCTAGAAAAACTCCAGCTCATTGATCCGTAACCATTTTATTTTGCTTGAAATTTTGATCTTTTGCACCTCTCGAACTACTTTTTCGCTTTAAAAACCACTTCCAAAATCCATTTCTCAGTGGCAACTACAAGATAGGGTGACTCATGCCATCGAATTCCATGAAGTAATCTACACAAACAATAATTTTAAAAAGTATCAAGTTGCTACAAAACATTATACTCAACAAAGCACAATAGTAGGAGAGAAAGAAGTCATCCTAGGTGGTGGTTTAAACTACCTACCTAACTTAGGACAACTAGACCAAGAACTCCTACTAGGTGAAAACTCATATAGCCTGGTCATTATAGATTTTTATTTAACATATATTTCTTTCAAAGTCCCCATACTCAGGTGTATAAAAAGGAGGAAGCTGAGTATAAAGTAACCCAAGGAGAATAGGGCATCGATCTCATGTCTTGACTTGACACCCAACAACCTACCAAGCCACCCTGGCAAGGCAACACTTAATTCTTTTCTGTGCGCTCACTTTGATTTTTGATCCAACCTTTCTATTTCTTTATTTTAGCTAGCAACTACCCCTAGAAAGAGAAGGCATCAGCCCTGGGTCTACTCATCCCTAAGAACCTACCAATCCTTTGCAAGGTGATAATCAATTGCTCTTGAGAGTTTTCTTTCTTGTCTTTTCAATTTTAGGGGGGCTAGAACCCCTTTTTACACATATCCGTATTGTTATATTGCAAGTATATTTTAAGTTTTCTCCTTTGATAGGCTTCTCTAACTCCCTCACAGTAGTATAAGGACTTCTAAAATAGCTTCCTAACAAGCTAGCAAAACAGGGTCACTAGGACTGCCTTCAAAAAACATGTTTTTTAAACCTGACAATGTCTTGACAGGAGATAGCCAACTACTCAAACCTCCCCCAAATACACCCAACCTAACCCTAGGACTTCATACCTTGATTTTCAATTCCCAACAAAAAGTTAATTCTTCCCAAGTACATAAATACATATAGCAGAAAAGAAAAGTACTCATAAAGGAAGAATATCACTTGGATTTGGCCACAAGAAGCTTTCGCGTAGCAAGAGGTTTCCTCCAAATCCTACTAGATCTGTATAGCACAGCATTAAAAAAACCCATTAATTGCACATGTACACTAAGTAGACACATGGTCCTCTTTGGCCTAATGAAATGTGATGTTTCACTACAAAATGACTCGCTCTATTGACCTGATGAAATAATTCACAAAAGGACCATTTAGTAGCATACTGTTGAAACAAACCCTTGGTCCTAATATAACTCTACTGAAGGATAGACCGACCAGGGATAAGGGATTCTCAGGCCCTATACTAAATGCATTAGGTTATTGGCTAACCCCCTACATAAATAGCAAGGAGTGTTCAATGAATATGACAATAAACAATCATGTGTGTCCATGAAAAAGTAGAAAGGTGCTCAATTACTACCTGGATCATAACCCAAACTAGCCATTGGTGGCCAAAATTGGATGGCGTGTCAGTAGAAGCCCCAAAGTAATCATGGGCTAATGGTAGAAGGTAATTGTAAGAGCTCGCATGAACCACAACTAACAAAGATATCTTCAACAAAAGCATAGTTGGCCAGGAAATTTGCAAAGCAATTCCATTGTCGAGGAACTAATTGACAAGTCACCATCTCAAAAATATGCAACATATCCAAGGCTACACGATGGTACATTCGTAATACGACATCTTGCACACACACAATAGGCCCCATTCAAGTGATTGATCACTAACTGTGAGTCACATTTCACCAATAACTAACAGATACCACCACATCAGGCTACATTGAGCCCCATAATCAAGGCCTTGTATTTTTCCATATTATTAGTAAAAGAGTGTCCTAAATACACTCCCATTTTCATAACAACCCTACATCGGGGGTCTTTAATGACCACACCAACACTCGCATGTTTAGTGGGCCCTCTAGAAGCTCCATCAAAATACAAAGTATAGACTCAATCTTCAATGATAGGTCATGCTTGTCAAGATTGTGGGAGAGAAGGAAGGAGTCTCACTTGTAGCTTTCTTGCTTGCACAATGGGGGAATACACACAAGGGTGGAGGCTGAAAACAGTTTTCCTCTTCTTAGTTGTGTAAGCCAAAAAGAACTCAAGTACAAAGAAATAGAAGAACCCTATATATGGGTCTCAAACCAAACTCAACTAACTAAGGTGGCATACTAACTGAGCCACGAACTAGAGTAGATAAGGATAGCTATCACGTAGCTATTATTCATGGGCGGTGTACCAACCGCATCTGCAAACTGACACGTCGGTGACATAAATGCACAACGGTCACCCTGGCATATCACGAGTGGAGCTCGATATCTCAACACTCCCCCTCGAGCTCAATCCCAATTCCTGCACACCAAGCAGGTCTCTGAACTTGTGCAGCTTCTCTGCGCCCAATGCCTTCGTGAATATGTCAGCTACTTGATCCTCTGTGCTGACATAAACTAGATCAATAAGACCTAGTAAAACCCTCTCTCGCACATAGTGATAATGCACCTCAATGTGCTTTGTTCTAGCATGATAGACTGGGTTGTTTGCCAAGTGTATACTACTCATGTTGTCACAATGAATGACAACTGGCCCATCTGTAGGCTGATACATATCATAAAGTAGCTTATGCAACCAAGCTACCTCACATGCAGCCATTGCTGCACCCCTGTACTCAGCCTCTGTGCTTGACAAGGCAACTGTAGGCTATTTCTTGCTACTCCAAGTGACTGCAGCACTCCCAAAAGAGAACACATATCCACTGGTAGATCGTCTATCAGAAATACTACCTACCCAATCAGCATCAGTGTATCCATGCAACTGTATTTGAACCCTAGTCTCATAAAATAGTCCATACTGCAATGTGGACTTCACATATCTGAGTATGCGTCTAGCCACATCCAAATGTGGTTTCCTTGGAGCCTGCATAAACTTACTTACCAATCCAACAGCATAGCTCAAATATGGCCTGGTAATAGTCATATAAATCAAACTTCCTATTATGCGTCTGTACATACTAGGGTCTTCGAGAAGCTCACCTGCATTTGCGCTCAACTTCACATTCTGCTCCAAAGGAATTGAAATAGGCTTACAGCTTGTCATCCCATATTTGGACAACATGTCCAATCTATATTGCCTCTGCAAGAGCCATATCCCACTTGGTGATCTAATCACCTCAATGCCCAAGAAATAATGCAGCTCTCCCAAATCCTTCATCTCAAACTTTTGCTTCAATAGCATTTTCACATGAAGGATATCTTCATCACTGTCACCTGTCATAATCAAATCATCAACATAAATGACAAGTAGCATAATACCTTTCTCTGTTTTTCTCACATAAAGTGAGAAATCTGCCTTGGAAATCTGAAAGCCAATAGTAACAAGATATTGTCCTATCTTGTTAGACCATGCTCTAGGTGCTTGCTTCAAGCCATACAAGGCTTTCTTCAACCTGCAAACAAACTAAGGATGAACAGCATGCACATAACCTGGTGGCTGCTCCATATAGACCTCTTCTTGCAAATCACCATGCAAGAAGGCATTCTTTACATCCATCTGATGTAAAGACCATCCCTTTGATGCAGCCATAGCAATTACTGCTCTTACGGTTGCCATCCTTGCAACCGGACTGAATGTTTCTTCATAATCAATGCCATATGTTTGTGCATATCCCTTGACTACTAATCTTGCCTTGTATCTATTCACAGAACCATCTCCATTGTGTTTCACCTTATAAACCCACTTACAACAAATTGCATTCTTATCTTTAGGCAAAGGTACCAATTCCCATGTAGCATTTGCTTCTAAGGCATCCATTTCTTCATCCATGGCTTTCTCCCATTTTTCTTTTCCCACGGCTTGCTCAAAAGAAGTGGGTTCTGGTTCCTGTATCACTTTGACCATATAGGCATAGTGAATGGCTGTAAATCCATCATATTTCAGCCTATCCACAGGATACCTAGCTCTGGTAGACCTGTGCAAAGTAGGTTCACTCCTAGGTGCTCTCAAAACATCCCTAGTCTTCCTTACTCCAGGTGTAACAATAGAAGGAATACCCAACTCATCATCAATGCTCTGTTCTGAGCCACTGGATTCACCATCCACATAAGAGTGACCTGCATTCACATCAAATATGGGCTGATCTACCTTCTCTTTTCCTTTTCGTGAAACCTGCATACCACTATCTGCATTGTTTTGAGGAGATTCGCCTGATCTCAATCTGCCTGTCCATGGCAAAGAATGTGAACCACTACTAGAGGACACTCCAGGTCCACTAATATTTTGTGACTGCTGCTATGAATTCTGTGTAGCATTACCATTTTGTGCATCTACATCATCAATCATATTTATTGGTTTATACCAGCTACTCATCTCATAAAAAACAACATCTCTGTTCACTGTAAACTTACGAGTAGAAGGGTTATAGCATCTATACCCTTTCTGCTCTACAGAGAGTAGCCAATAAAGATGCACTTCTCAGCTTTTGGATCCAACTTCAACTCATCTGGCACATGAACATAGGCAATGCAACCAAAAATATTCAAATGAGAAATATCTGGTTTCCTACCAGTATACCTCTCCTCTGGAGTCATCCCGTGTATTGTTGCAGTGGGAGTCCTGTTCATTATGTAGACTGCTGTAGCAACTGCTTCAGCCCAGTAAAAATCTGGCAAGTCTTTTTCGTTGAGCATGGCACGAGATACCTCTCCAATATTCCGGTTTTTCCTTTCTGCAATTCCATTTTGTTGTGGGGTATGACTGCATGAATATTGCTGCTTTATGCCATGCTCCTGTAGGAACTTTGCAAACTCATTTGAGAGGCACTCTCCCCCTCCATTTGACCTTAGGCATTTTATTGCAGGCCTTTTTCTTTTTCAACCATAGTTTTAAGAGTTTTGAAATGCCCAAACACTTCATTTTTCTTTTTCATAAAATACACCCAAACTTTTCTGCTATAGTCATCAATAAAAGTGACAAAATAATGATAGCCTCCAATAGATGCAGCTTTAGTAGTCCACACATTAGAGTGGATTAATTCCAATGGCTTCTTACTCTCTTGAACATGTCTAGGAAATGGTTTCCTTACCTGTTTTCCAAATTGACAGGCTTTACATACCTTATGCATTTCTACAACCTTGAATTTAGGCAATCCTGCAACAATATTTTGGGCTTGCATTGATTTAAGTCGCTGTACATTAACATGACCAATGCGTTTATGCCAGATATCAATATCTGCAACTACACCGGTCCCATCTGCAAACATTGCTGCACTCAATTGAGGCATGTCTACATCCAACGTAAATATTCTGCCCTTCTTCTTTCCTTTTGCTATCAAGCGACCTTTATTTTTCATATCCTCAACAAAGCATCCATGAGAATTGAATCTGACCTGCAAGCCTTGCTCAACCATTTGACCAACAGAAACCAGATTCTTGGTGATATTCGGGACATGAAATACATCCGATAGGTATTTCTTTTTCCCATCCTGCATAGACAAAGGAATTTTTCCAATCTGCACAATAGGATGTGCAGTATCATCACCAGTCTCCACAAATCCTGGTTTTTCCATTTTTCTTGCATCCTGCATCCATTCTGCATGACCTGTCATGTGGTTTGATGCACCTGAGTCAACATAGCACACATCGTTGCTTTCTTCTGCACTTGTCACAGAATTGGTCATGTGCTGCACCATAAAAAAATGCTTATTGCTGTCATCACCCTATCTACTAGAAGATGCATAATTCCCTTGTTGCAATTTTTCATTCATGATGTCACTCTGCTTTTTATAGCAGTCTTTAGCCATATGACCCATTTTACCACAATAGTAGCATTCAACATTGCTGTTTGCATTTTGGCCTCTTTGCCATCCACCACGACCTCTTTGACTCCCCCTGCCTCTAGAGTTACCACGTCCTCCTCCATAGGACTAGTTTTCTTGAGTTTGCTGCATATTCTGATTTCTACCATGGCCTCCAAATCGGCCTCCTCTACCTCTACCTCTGCCTCTACCTCTTCCAGCATTTGAGTAGAAGACAGCTTCTTTTGAAGTTCCTCCTGAAGAAGATGCACCACCATTTCTCTGCTCCTCAGAAATTAGAAGAGCAATCAACTCCTCAAAATTAGGAAATCTTTCACGGATGGAAATCGAAGTTTGAAATTGTGCATAATCCTTTCCTAGACCATTCAAGTTCACAGAAACTAAATCATCATCTTCCACTGGCGACCCAATGGAAGCAAGTGCATCTGCAATCTTCTTCACCTTCATGTGGTAGTCATTGATGCTCATACTTTCTCTTTGCACATTATGCAACTCTTGCTTGAGCTGTATTTTCGTGGCTTGCGTATTTGTGCTATACATTTTTGACAAAGTATCCCATGCCTCCTTTGGTGTACTTGCATCCTGAATATGCACAATCATAGAGTCTGAAATACTAATAGACAGCTAGTACATAACTTTTCTGGCTCTCTCATGCCATCCTTTAAATGCCTGCATTTGTTGTTGATTGGGAACATCAGGAAGAACTGGTTCTTCTTCGTTTCCTGCAGCGAATTCCCAATATCCTTTTCCCATAAGGAAATTCATCATTCTAAACTTCCATGCTTGGAAGTTTTTATTGTCAAGCTTTTCAGTGACAATCTGTGAAAGAGAATCAGATGCCATTACAGAACACAGCAAAAAATTCTGTCACCGCAAAAAACATAGCTTCAGCCTCACAAGGGCAAATCTGCAAAACTGACAAAAGTGGTATTTGACCACACAGTCACTTCCTAGTGACGATTTTGCATCAACGGGCAATAAGGATGATTCTGTAACTCCCAATGTCTCTACGCACAGACATACGATGCAATTTCTATGGTAACTTTTCACCAACCTATAGAACAGTGGTCACACAACAAAAAATAGGGCCTTTTTCTGAGTGCGTGCGGAAAACTTCCGCCTCCAAAACAGGCCCCGAAATGGCCTCGAATAAAAAAAACAGGGCAACTAAGGGCTAAATGCCTCTCCCGCAGCATATATTGTCCTCTTGCTATACCGCAAAGGGCATCTCAATCTGAGACAATGCACTCTTGCACTTTTCGGCTGTGCTACCTGCAGAGACTTGCTCCCAAACTCGAAAAATGAAAGCAACACTGGTCCTCTTACTAGAACACCACAAACTTGGTTTGCTTTCTTGAGCTCCTTACCATGAACAAGACTCTAATACCATGTCAAGATTGTGGGATAGAAGGAAGGAGTCTCACTTGTAGCTTTCTCACTTACACAATGGGGAAATACACACCAAGGTGGAGGCTGAAAACAGATTTCCTCTTCTTAGTTGTGTAAGCCAAAAGAACTCTAGTACAGAAAAATAGAAGAACCCTATATATGGGTCTCAAACCTAACTCAACTAACTAAGGTGGCATACTAATTGAGCCACGAACTAGAGTAGATAAGGATAGTTGTCAACTAGCTATTATTCATGGGTGGTGTACCAATCGCATTTGTAGCTAACAAGTCGGTGACATAAATGCACAACGTGTTAGATATGATTAATGCCCCACCCTCATTAGGTGCTACCAATGATCCATGGTGCTCAAATTTGTAAGGCTCCCATTATGAGGCGAAGCCAAGTGTGAGCCCGGCCGGACATTGGTGGAGTCCTGACTTGTATATCAGATGAGGTCTATGTGACCGGATGGCAAAAAGGTGACCATTGTGGGTCTAATCTTTGGGTTAGATGGAGTGGTTAAGCTGGTAGCAACTCGAGGCGCATTGCATCGAGTTGCGGTGTAAGGGAGTTAAAAGGGGCCCCTATTGTGGGGTCCGGGGTAAAGGGAATATTCCCTGGCCGACTAGTGGAGGCTCATATGGTAGGTTGGGTCAGCAGGCCGACCTAACGACCTTCGCGGGCTATAAAAGCTAAACCCCTTCGTAGCCATCACTCACTCATCTTTCACCCAGTCAGAGTTGTTGTTCCAGCTAGCCTTAAGCTCTTCACCTATCTTCTGTCTAGATCGCTATCTAAGCTTCACACAGTGGAAGCGCACGGGTGGACAGAGCCATCTTTGTATCAGTTGTTTGGAGTTAAAGAATTTATTGATTCTCCTCTTATCTGTTGTGTACTCTCTATCTCTTTCTCAGATTCTATTCACTGCGCTGTGTAATATTTTACATGGTATCAAAGCCCAAGGGGCTCTAGAGATCGGAGAGCGTGCAAGAGGCAAAGGCTTCAACAGCAAAGAGAAACGATGTCGACTCCGGGAAGCGGTTCTGGCGCATCAGAAGCGGTGCAGGAGGTGGTTCTACTGTACCGGCTATTCAAACACTGAGGATTCATCCACCAAACTTCAGTGAAGGCAAGTTAGATGGTACAAACTACACCTTGTGGAAGTTCAAAATTACAACTATCCTTGATTCTTATGAGCTTCTGGAGACTGTGCTGGGTACTGACGTAGAACCACAGCCTACCCCCGACCCATCAAATCCTAGTGTGATGATTCCTCCGAATGCAAATCTTCTACGAGCTTGGAAATGAAGGAATGCAGATGCATTGTGTGCCTTAGTTACAAGCTGTTCTGACAGTATTTTGACTCTGATTCAGCATACAACCAAAGCGTCAGAGGCTTGGAATGTACTAAGGAGTCAGTATGAAACACAAAACCAAACAAGGATTCAAAACTTGGAGAATCAACTAGCAGCGGAGAAGTTTGCTGAAGGAGAGACAGTTGAAGCATTCATCACTCGGATTAAGAATCTGCGCAACCAGATGGCTGGCACTGGGATACAAAAGACTAGCGAAGAGCTAGCTCGGAGGTGTCTTTGGATTTGTCGACAAAAGTTTGATGGACTACTAACTGCCCTTAATACTTAGGTGAGACCTCAAGCTTTGACTTTTGAGGAGTTTTGTGCATTATTAATGGAGGAGGAGTTGAGGCTGAAAGCCCGAGAAGGAAGCAACAATGGAGATGCTGCATTCTCTGCCAATACAAAAGGCAAAGGTGTTTCCTCCACCAAAAATGATGGTGACAAAAAGAAGAAGGGCGGCAAGAAGAAGTTTCAAGGAGAGTGCTTCTACTGTAAGAAGAAAGGACATGCAATTGCAGATTGTTGTGTCAAGAAGGAAGATGAAAAGAATGGTACCCTTAAAAGTAAAGGGAAAGAGACAGCCAATACGGCTGAAGCAAAGTTGGAATTATTCATGGTGACCATTGAGGAAGTGTGCTCCTCGGCGCAAGAAGAATCTACCACTGACTCTTGGGTGTTGGATAGTGGAGCCTCCCATCACATGACCAACAAGAAAGGTCTATACAGTTCTATGCAGCCTCTACAAGAATCCATCATTGTGACGGTTGGAAATGATGCTAAATGCCCTGCTGCAGGCACAGGTACTATTTCTTTTGTTGCTGCAAATGGTGAAGTCAAAAAGCTTTCAAATGTGTTGTATGTTCCCGAAATCAGGAGAAATCTCTTCCATAACTGATCTTGGTTATGAAGTGAGGTTCAAGAAGACAGGTGCAGAAATTATTGATAGTGCTGGCACAATTGTTGGCAAAGGAGAAAGAAGGAACAACCTGTATGAGCTAAGTGCTCTTACAGCCACCGCTGGAGTGGGCACAAGTAAGCTTTGGCATGAAAGGTTTGGACACATCGGATTTGCAGTATTGAAGGAGATGCAAAAGCAAGGTATGGTTGCTCACCTACCTACAATAATTGAATTGAAGGAACCATGTAAAGCTTGTAGGATGGGCAAGCAACAAAGAAAGGCATTTCCACAAGAAAGCAAGAATAGAGTACAGGCTCCTCTAGAGTTGGTGCATGCTGACTTGTGTGGTAAGATGCCTACACAGGCCTTGGGGGGATCTTCTTATTTTATGTTGATTGCCGACGACTATAGTAGGAAGATGTGGGTGTACTTCCTTCGTGATAAGGCTCAAGCTTTTGGTAAGTTTAAAGAATGGCTAATACTTGTTGAGAATGAAACAGGGAAAAGTGTGAAGAAATTTAGAACAGATGGTGGTGGTGAGTTTAACTCAAAGGAGTTTGAAGGCTTTTGCAAGAGCAAAGAGATCAAGCGTCAATTGACGACGCCTCACACACCTCAGCAGAACGGTGTTGTGGAACACAGGAATCGCACCATTGTGGAGATGGCAAGATGCATGCTAAAGGGCAAGGGATTGCCTAACCATTTTAGGGCTGAAGCTGTTAATACTGCAGTCTACATTCTAAATCGGAGCTACACAAAGGCTCTCAAGGGAAAAACACCTCATGAGGCTTACACTGGTAAGAAACCATCTCTCTCACATTTCAGAATTTTTGGATGTGAATGTTATGCACATGTTCCAGATGAGAAGAGAAACAAGTTACAACCAAAAAGCAGAAAATGTATCTTCTCGGGTTATAGTGATGAGCAGAAGGCTTACAAATTATATGACCAAGAGGCAAAGAAGATCATCGCGAGCCGTGATGTGGTGTTCAAGGAGGAGCCGCATACAGTGGAGGAGGAGAAGGCAAGTTCTTCCACTTTATCATCAAGCGAAGAAGTAGTCCACTATGAACCTGTCCCGAGAGCTATCCCTATCCTTAAGGAGGAGGAAGCATCGTTTTCAGATGATGAGGAAAAAGTTCACCAATCTGACATCACCCCACCGGAAAAGCCATTTCCGCACTGGGTGAAGCAGCTCTATGACCACAATAATCCTATGCCTGCATCTGTTGAGGAGAAGGCAGACGGACCAAGGAGGTCTCAGAGAATAGAGTAGCAAAGGAGGGCTTCTGCTCACATAGTCAATATGGCCTTGATGGTTGAGATTATGAGAGAAGTAAAGGAGCCAACTAACTTAGAAGAAGCACTTGCAAATCCATCATGGAAGGCTACTATGCAGGCGGAGTATGACATCATAATGAAGAATGACACTTGGGAGCTAGTGGATCTCGACCAGCAAAGCGGAAGGTTATTGGCACCAAGTGGATCTGGAAGGTAAAGTACAAGGCTGATGGTACCTTAGAAAAGTACAAAGCTAGAATGGTTGCCCAAGGATTTTCACAAGTTGAAGGGTTTGATTTTCAAGAGTCATTTGCCCCAACTGCCAGAATGGCCACTATTCGCACGGTACTTGCAGTGGCTGCCCACAAGAAGTGGCCAGTGTACCAAATGGATGTTAAGTCAGCGTTCTTAAATGGTGACCTCAAGGAGGAGGTGTACGTGGCTCAGCCACCAGGGTTTGAGGCCCCCCATTTTGAGAACAAAGTGTGTAAACTGAAGAAGGCATTGTATGGGCTAAAACAAGCCCCCAGAGCATGGTCCCAGCGGATAGATAGGTTCTTTTTAAACCTAAACTTCAAAAAATGTGCCTCAAATGCTAACTTGTATGTTTACAGGGATGGTAAAAAGCTTGTAGTGATTGTCCTATATGTGGACGACCTTCTTATTACAGGTGACTATGAAGATATGATCAACCAAACTCGAAAGGCTTTGAGTTCTGAGTTTGAAATGACAGACTTGGGCTTGCTGCACTATTGTTTGGGGATTGAAGTCTGGCAAGAGCCAGGAAATATCTTCATCTCTCAAAAGAAGTATGCATGGGAGATCTTGAAGGCATTTGGCATGACCGAGTGCAAGGAGATAGCTACACCTATGGAAGTGAATGCAAAGTTATCCGTCGAGGATACATCAGCACTAGCAGACATTGGGAGGTATAGGAGGTTGGTCGGATCTACTTGTGTAACACCAGACCAGATATCAGTTTTGCTGTTGGTGTTTTGAGCAGGTTCTCAAACAAACCTCATGAGAGTCATTGGAAGGCTGGGATGCGGGTGCTCAGATACTTGAAGAAAACTCTTGACTATGGTATCACATACAGTTTCGGAACTTCTCTTGTGGGGAACTATGACTCAGATTGGGCAGGAGACATTGATTCCAGGAAGTCAGTTTCTGGTTATTGTTTCTCTTTGGGTTCAGGAATTTTCTCTTGGATTAGTAAGAAGCAACCAACAGTGGCATTGTCTTCTACCGAAGCAGAGTATAAGGCAGCTTGTTTTGCTGCATGTGAGGCCGTATGGTTGAGAAGGATTCTATGGCATATGGGAGTGCAGGATAAAGAACCAACTGTGCTCAGATGTGACAATCAAAGTTGCATCGCCATTGCCAAAAATCCAGTGTTTCATGCACGCACCAAACATATAGAGATCCAGTATCACTATGTGCGTGATTTGATGGAGGATGGGATAGTGGAATTGGTCTATTGTCCAACAGAGGAGAATGGAGCAGATATCTTCACCAAAGCACTTATGAAGGATCTGCTTCAAGTTCATCTTCAGAGACTCGGCATTGGGCCGAGGAGATAGTTTACCTATGGGTGGACATTGAGGGGGGGTGTTAGATATGATCAATATCCCACCCTCATTAGGTGCTACCAATGATCCATGGTGCTCAAAGCCCCTTCGTAGCCATCACTCACTCATCTTTCACCCAGTCAGAGTTGTTGTTCCAGCTAGCCTTAAGTTCTTCACCTATCTTCTGTCTAGATCACCATCTAAGCTTCACACAGTGGAAGCGCACGGGTGGACAGAGCCATCTTTGTATCAGTTGTTTGGAGTTAAGGAATTTACTGATTCTCCTCTTATCTGTTGTGTACTCTCTATCTCTTTCTCAGATTCTGTTCGCTGCACCGTGTAATATTTTACACAACGGTCACCCTGGCATATCACGAGTGGAGCTCGATATCTCAACAATGCTATACCAACTAGCTCACTTAAACTTATGATAATCAAAGTCAAGCTGAGAGAGAGGATGTATAACATATACAATCCCTCCTTCCTCATTGAACTCAATAAGAATACTTGTAAAAATCCTTTGATAGTGGTGGTAGTAGACCTTGATATTCCATATGAGAGATCCATCATGCCACTCAATAACCTAATAACCTTTACTCCACCAAATCACTCGACCTTGGTGGTAACATTGCTCTAAATATGGATGCTCAAGATAATGAATGATTTTTCCCATATGATCATCTTGGTATCTACTACAAGTTAAAGCTGATCATGAAGGACTTGCACAAGCACCAAGGTCAAGACATCAGCCCTTACACGTAGTAAGGCTTCAACTTATTCAGTTAACTTTATTTTTAAACTCTACCCCCTACAAGTCTGCTAAAAGGGATGTAGAGCCATTCTTTCCTATATGAAAAATTTTATATGGCACATCCCATTTGGATTCTAATTTACCAAGAAATAACTCATGACAAGCATTATAGTACAGCACCAACTGACCCTTCATAAATGTATATTTCTTAGCCCAAAAGTCATGAAGTGCTTTCATTCTCTTCTTCCCTACCTCTTGATGTAATAAAGCCTATGATTGAATTTAATTAAGATACACAAGATAAATAATTTTTTCCTGCAATGCTTCTGTCTCACCCAATGAATGATTGAGAGCGAATCACACAACGGGCAACTCTATTTCCAATGGTAAGACACTCTTCCCCATACACCAACTTGAACAGGGTGTGACATGTATCTCTCTTAAATGTTGTGTTGTAAGCCCAAACCGCTAAATACAATTTCTTATCCCAATCTCACTTACTTTCAAACATGAACTTGGATAAGATCCCTACATGTTTTTTATTTGTACTCTCAACATGACCATTTGCTTGTGGATTATACGGGGTAGTCTTATTGTGTTTAATGTTCAAAGCTTTTTTCAAGGCTACTATAACCTTATTCATGAAGTGTGTCCATTAATCAGACACTATCTTCTTGGATGGACCAAAATGGCAAACAATCTACTCCATAATGAAACCGATGGTCTCCCTAGCATTATCCTTCATCGTTGCTCGAGCTTTAGACCACTTTGTAAAGTAGTCGGTTGCTACAATAATATAACGCTTCCGCATAGTTGATGAAGAGTATATTGATTCAACAAAATCAATATCCCATTTTTTGAAGGGTAACATAACCAAAATAGGATTTAGCGGGTGCTTATGATTCTCCCTAGTATCATGTCTTTGGCAAACGTGAGAGTGCTTAACATAACTGAAAGCATCCTAGAATATCGATGGCCACCAATATCCAATAGGGAGTTTTTTTGGGTGATGATCCATCCAACAAAATGTGCCCCACATGCAAAATCATGGCATTCCTCAAGAATAGATGGTACCTCATCAAGGACTACACAGTGGGATAAATCTCATCTATACCTCTCTGATATAAGGCACCTGCTATAATTGAAAAGCATAATGCTTTCTACTTAATCTTTTTCTTCTCTTACTTTGATAAAGTAGCCTATATCCCCCTATAGATAGATAATGCATTATAGCTGCAAACCAGAAAAGGATGGAAACTCTATCAACTTTGAATAAACCTTCGATGTCACTGCTTTTAGCCAAAATTTCATTTGGCTCCTTGAAATCCATAAGACATTCCAAAATACCCTTTAGCTTTGGTGGTTTACTCCTAATCTCATAATCAAACTCTTGCAAAGTGATTAATCAATTTGCTAAATGGTCAAGTAGTTGTAACTTGTTCATCAATAGTCTAAGTGTCAAGATTGTGGGAGAGAAGGAAGGAGTCTCACTTGTAGCTTTCTTGCTTGCACAATGGGGGAATACACACAAGGGTGGAGGCTGAAAACAGTTTTCCTCTTCTTAGTTGTGTAAGCCAAAAAGAACTCAAGTACAAAGAAATAGAAGAACCCTATATATGGGTCTCAAACCAAACTCAACTAACTAAGGTGGCATACTAACTGAGCCACGAACTAGAGTAGATAAGGATAGCTATCATGTAGCTATTATTCATGGGCGGTGTACCAACCGCATTTGCAAACTGACACGTCGGTGACATAAATGCACAACGGTCACCCTGGCATATCACGAGTGGAGCTCGATATCTCAACACTAAGTCCCTCCGTCTTTGTAAAAAATATAATCTTCACATAGAGAACATAGTGCCTAAATTTCTTTGTTGGAAAAACCATTCCAATGCACAATTTCTCTATATAGGTATAGTTGACTTTAGATTTACCAAAAAAATTGCTAGCAAAGGCTATTGGATGATATCATTTCTCTTCCTAAATTTGGACTAAAAATGACAGCTGACATTATGCATTGTTACTGTTGAAAATATATAAAATACTTTACCTCTTCTTAGTGCTTTCAAGATTGGTACTTTTGCTAGTTCTTGCTTCACATTCTCAAAGGATACTTAACAAGATTTTCTTCAATTAAACAAACAATGAAAAGATAACAAGTTTGTCAATTGCAACAATTTTTATGTCAATGCATTGATAAATCTCTGATAATATCCCATTGATGACATAAAGCTATGTACCTCTTTTGGAGTGCATGGTAGAATCATAACGGCTAAAACCTTTATCTTTTTAGGGTCAATCACGATCCTCACTAAGCTAACTACATAGCCTAGTAACAACCCATAAAGCACCCCAAAGACGCACTTTTGTGGATTAAGAGCAATGAAGAATTGTGTATAACGCTTAAAATATTTCTTTAAAATGATCGCTTGTCTTTCCCATGTAGTAACTGCTCCCAAATCATTGATAAAGACTCTTAACTCCTCCGGAGAGATGTCACCAAAAGTTTTATCAGCCAAACATTGCCAAGAACTAGGCATATTGCATAATCCAAAGGCCATCACATGATATGCAAAGATACCAAAGACAATGATAGCCACATGGCCCAATAACAACCCAAAGAGTATCTAATAAAGCAATCCATAAATGAATAGATTTTCCTATTGGCTAATTGATCTTAAATCGTATCAATAAATGATAATAGATAGTAATCCTTAATCGCCTGCTTATTAAGCTCTCTAAAATATACACAAATTTGAATCTAATTATTATTATTATTCTTGATAACAATTGGTGAACACCATTCTATATATTGAACCAAAAATATCAGGTTAGCTTTTCGTAGTTTTGTCAATTCTTGAATAGCACGTCCTTTAATTTAAATGGTATACACCTTACTTTTTGTCGCACAAGGCGGCTACCTTTCTTTGGGGAAATGGTATAAACAACTAGACTAAGAGGAATATCTCTCAGCTCATCATAGCTCCAAGCAAAGATGTCACAGAATTCCTGAATTAAGGACACATAATCTTTTCCTTCTTCTAAACTGAGCATGGGCCTTAATTTGATTGGCCTTGAATCATTCATCGTAACAAGGTCTAGCTCAATTACATCTACATCTCTTATCCTCTCCTAAATCTGTATTGGCTCATTCAAAGTTACTAGATAAATATCCTCTATAGTGGGCCCCTCGTTGGATTCGGTATCTTACTACAAGCTGCATCCTTCAATGTATCTATCTCTATAGAGTCTCTCACTTTGAGGAGATTGAGGGTTCTCTACCAATGATCAATCGACTAGTGGGTATATCAACTTGATAGTCCACTTTTAAGATCCATTGTCTACCTCTAGCAATACTTGATAACTAGGCCATCTTGCGAACCTGAAAACCCTCACATCCAAAATGCATTCCGTATTTGCGACGATCACATGAACTCTAGTAATGTACCCTTTAGGTTGTCTTAAACTATCATCAACCATTTGCAGAATTGTGAAGTTATCTTTTTTTATTTCTAACCCTAGCCTGTATCAATTCCAAACTCATAATGTTGACAAATGATCCCATAGTATCTACAATAGCATGATCCACTAATGTCCATTAACATATGATGCTACCCTTGGACAATGCTTTTCAATATGCTCAAACTAATCATCTCCTACCCACACTATTCCCAAGGGCTTCATGATATACCCAGTGTGAAGAATTTTCTTAAACTCTTTATGCACTCCTGGATACAACTTAATCAACTATAGGAGGTTTACATCTGGCTTAACTTCACAAAGAGAACTCACTAAATCAAATTCATGATAGCTAGCAAGGGCCCTCTTTCCTTGCCAAACCATTCTCTCATTTGGTCTTTGAACCAGCTTTGGTGCCTCTTTCTTGGATTTTTCCTTCTTCTTTAGCAATTCCTTATCCTTCTTGGGGTCAGTTTTACCATAATGGCTTTTAGAGGTCTGCCTTCCATGTAAGGATTAAGGACTTGCATTCCCTTAACATCTTGCTTAGGGTTTCCCTCGACAAATTTTATATTGTCTTTGTCAATGTCTTTACCCTTTTTACCCCTCATAATGACCCATAAATTAGAAGTTTCACTACCATTGACACAAAAAGCTTCAAGAAGGGTGACTCCACTTCCACTAGATAGCTCCTCTACAATATCTTTCCCTCTTTGTAGTATTTGTTTTAGTCCCTCATCTTGATAGAGATTATTTTCTTGTGCTTGATGATTGACTAGACATGACTATTTATTTCCTTGTTGGAGAGAACTAATATTACTTTAACATGTATTAACTGAGTGACTGGACTTCTCGCATATGTCAAATTTAACATTTGGACAATTCCTAGGAAAATGCTAGCCGCCACACCACTTACAATTGAATCTTAAGGGGGCACCCTCTTTAGGGCATCAACTACCTATCAAATTCTACTACTTCTTAAGGAAATTGACATCAACATATATTTGCCTATATTGTTCGATGATCATGTAAGTATAGTGCTTCATCATATCCTTAACTTTGCTAAGGACATTCAAGTCACTTGACTCATAGATGCAATCGTCTACCTATTGTTCCATTGGCCTACCCACTTGATTGGGAATTGACTGTTGATTCCCTGGACCAACATTAGGATTTATTGCTTGGCCTCCAACACTTTGTATATCCATTTGAAGCAATAGACATGGTCACATTGGGAGGAGCTGACAACATGGGCACATTTTGAATCATGCTTTCTCTTCCATTAGAAGTACTCATGGCATCCCTTGACCTCCATTTGTCAATCCCGAACACTTTTCTTACATGATTAAAATGATGGGTCACAAGAGCCTATAAAGTTTAGTGAAGCACTTGGTGATTAGAATTGATGTGTAGCCATGGATAAGAAATATGTAGCATTGGTTAAAAATGACAGTTCGAATTTGGTCACGTTGCTTGAAGGTAAAACATCCATTAATTTTTAATGGGTTTACAAAGTCAAATATAAAGAAAATGGAAATTTGGAAAGATACAAAGCAGGGCTAGTTACTAAAAGTTATGTGTAGTAGTATGGTGTTGATTATGAGAAGACTTCCAATCTAGTTGTAAAAATGGAAGCTGTGAGAACCATCATCCCTTTCATAGCATCGAAGGAATGGGAGCTTAGCAGATGAACGTCACAAATGTATTTTTGAATGGAAATTTAATTGAGAAAGTGTATATGGAACAACTTGAGGATCATGTATACCATGATTATCCAAATCATATTAGTAGGCTAAAAAATGTATTTTATGGGTTCAAGCAAGCATCAAGAGCATGAAATGCTCGGATTAGCTTCTATTTAGAGTAGCTTGGTTTTCAGATTGTAAATGAAAATCATAATTTGTTCATTAAGTAGACAAAGATAGGGTAAATAGTCTTGGTCATCTATGTAGATGACTTAATCATCACTTTGACATTGAGGTAGTGACTACACCTCAGGAAATTTGGTTGCTATAGAAACAATATACCTAGAATATGGTGATCAAGTATAAAATGATGGATTGTAAGCCCATGGAAACACCACTAGATTAAAATATAAAGCTTAGAGTTGATGTTGGCAATGAGATAGAGAATGTTACAATGTATAGTGGGTAGCCTTGATCTATCTCACCATTACTCATCCTGACCTTAGTTATTCAATGGGAGTGATTAGTCAATTTATGTAGGAGTCAGATAAACCTCACTTGGATAAGTAAGAAGAATTATGTGATATCTGAAGGGTATTGCTAATTATGGGTTGTTTTATGAGTTCACAAAGGAACTTGAGTTGACATGTCATAAAGATGTTGATTGGGCTGGTTGTGACTATGATAGATGATCAACTCATGTTTATACTTTCAATCTTGAAAGTGGTATGATCACCTGGAAGTGTAGTAAAAAGAAATCTGTAGTTGCTCTCTCTAGCATAGAGGCAAACTATAGAGTTACAACCTTAGTTGCATGTGAAGAAGCTTGGCTATTGAAACTATTATATGACTTGAGTATATAGATGGACAAGAAGGTCACATTACATTGTGACAACATGAGTAGTGTGTTATTAGCTACTAGCCCATTTTACCATGCTAGATCAAAGTACATAGAAGTTCATTATCACTTCATAAAAAAAATTATACTTGTAGGAAAGATAGATCTACATTATGTGAAGATAGCTAATATGTTTATCAAATTACTTGGTAGAGATAAGTTTGTTCACTTCGAATAGCTATTTGGAGTACAATAATGTATTTGTACTTTCAAGCTCAATATCTACATCAACTTAGTTGTACAGTTGTAGCTAGTTGTCATTGTCTTGTATAGTGTAATAATAAGTTTGTCAGACTTAACTCAGGTTAGAGATGTGTAGTTAGTTAGTGACCTATTTCATACACGGTATGTGTGACTTAGACTTAGTACCTTTATGTGTTACACAATGAATGAATGATGAAAGAAGAGAGAGTACATTGCTTTCTGTTTATGGCTCCCATTGTTGTCTATCTCTTTCCCTCTCTTTGAACAATAGAGACATATGGCACATGGAAGAAGAGAGAGTACATTGCTTTCTGTTTATGGCTCCCATTGTTGTCTATCTCTTTCCCTCTCTTTGAACAATAGAGACATATGGCACATGGGATGTAAAATAAGATAATGAAATTTTATTCTTAGTAATATTAAAAGTTGTTTGTAGATTGACATATACTACTACCTTTGTTTGATCAGCATTAGTGTAATTACAATTTTTAGCATTGTCTTGGAGAGTAAACATTGTAGTGCTATCTTTAATATTGAAAAGCTTAATGGCAAAATTTTACATATTGGAAGACAGATATATATAGCAGTCACTACCTCAAAAGAATTAGGTTAGGCCATTAAAAACCAAGAGTTTAAAGCACAAAGGCATGGATCATGATTCTTGGGATACGTTGGATAAGCCACATAAATCCACCCTTATAGAGTCATTGTCTAAACATGTTTATTTCAATGTTAGCAATTGAGAATAATACTCTAGAAAAGACATGTTATCTTTATGGCAAGCAAAGTTGTGTTTTACTTATGTATTAGTTAAAATAACTTATGGACCTTTGCAATGAAGAAAAGAACTAGTGTGTTTGTGCATTTGAATAGGTTTCACTCGATTTTCAACCAGTTGACTTCATAGGCCATTGAGCTTAAGGATAATGTTCATCCCTTGTTCTTTCTTATGACACTTTTTGAGTCATGGGACACTTTACGTATTGCTATATGTGCTAATATTCCTAAGGATAGTTTGAAACTCTACGATGTTAAGAATGCTTTACTTACAAAGGAGATCAACAAGAAGACTCTGAATGCAGCTCCTACTTCTCCTACATTGACTATTAGGGGTAGACATAATTATAAGAGTAGTATTGACTAGTGTGCTAGAGACTCATACTAGTCTTAGTGTAATATTTCCGCAAGAAATATTAATGATTTTAGATCCCGTACCCCACAAAAAAATGCAACCCAAAGTAATCTCCCACATGTAAAATGTTGGTGGTTAATTGCCTACCCCGCGCGCGTGTCAATAAACTCTAGCCGCATGGATCACAAGAGCCGAGGCTTGAAACCCGTAGTTCCACGTGGGAACACCCTTCACGAGAAAAGGCAAAAGGATAATGGTTAAGTTTTGTGCAAATTTTTGTTATTATTAACCCCCTCCCCTCAGCCGATTCATGGTGGGGAGAGGGAGAATGAGAAGTCCTTGAGAGGTGGAGAGCATGGGGGAGGGAGAAGGCATGCAAGTAAGCCACAGGGGGGTGGCTATTCCCCCCCCCCCTTAAAGGCCTATATAACCTCCCCCTTAAGCTTGGGGGGAAGAGGAGAGAGGGAGGATCTGACGACCATTGCTGCTGTGTCACCATCATCATCGTCATAATCCTCCTCATCGTCATCGCCTTGCCCATCATCCTCTCCACCAATCATTTCTCTCTCCACGACTTCAGCCTAACAATAGAAGCTTAGAAGCTTCTTTGGAAGCTTTCCATAATCCTTGTTCACCCCATTCCTTCGGTTTTTCAAAACTGTAACTGAAAGGCCCCAGTTTTTGCGAGAGAGAGAATTATTGGCCTAATAGGCAATTTCGGAGATCGAGAACAAGGGCAAGGAGAATTTGTAGAGTCCAAGTCCACTACGTCATCGATGGCTCCTAAGCCAAAGACGTGAGGGGCACACACGGGAGCCTCCAATCCGAGTTCGTGTGTGGACAACACCCCGAACCCCAATGCCCAGGTTCTTAAAAATTTATTCTGCATGGAAAGAATGCACTAGGCATGTCCAATTCTCATAAGCAAGTTTAATTACACTTGGAAATTTTAATTGAGCGCCCGATTTTTCCAAGATTTAGTTGGATGATGTGCATTCGAAAATGCTTGCACTTCTAAATGCATATTGCATAAAAGGTGGATTTGTCTAAATGCATCCTTGATTTCATTGTGAAAAAGATCAGCACATAATGCATTTAGATAATAATTTCCTAGTTGTGACTCATATGAGATAAATCATTGACGCCATTAGATGTTGTCCAAGTAGTTGCAATGCATGTAAGGGATTTAAGTACCTTGCAAATGGCATGCGGTGATAATTACATCCTAGGTTGGGCTAAGTGTTGAAGGACGAATTAAATCAATAATGGTCTTGTGGTATTCGTTCATGCATGAAGTCTTTCCATCAAAGATTGTATTTAGGAAAGAATGCAATTTCATATTACGGCTTGAATTCAATGCATTAACCAAAGGGTTATGAGCATAGTTCTTGATGAAATTCAATGTAGGTTTTTATAAAAGTTAGCCCTAAGTGTCAATCATTATAGTTTAGGCAAGAAAAAGAAATGGTCATTGTACATTTTATAGCTGCATAGAAGGAAAAAGTCAATGAATCGAATATTTGCATGTAATGTTATGTCTTGCAACTATTTACACCTTTTAGGAAAAATATTAGTATCTCTAAAAAAAAGATCACCTCTTATCGTAAGACAATTATATCAATTTAGGTAAATCGCTTGTGATGGCATAACCCACATGGGATTTATAAAAGCATAAATAGTTGGTACAACGAATACCTCCAAGTGCTAGGTAGGGTTTAGTACGTTAAAAATTCTGCCTAGTATCACACTTGGGATGCCAAGCCAAGAATTTTGATCCCAAAGATCCTACCCACATTCATAGAATGTTAGGGTTAGCTGAACGCCTATGCAAGAATGATCTAGGGTTTTACCCTAAGGATCAATTAGCCAAAGACTAGACCTCCATATGGATTTAGAAACCCTAGGGCCAAACGTTGTCGGCCTAGTAAGATTAGGGTTGGGTTTAGTCAAGAGGACTCCCAAACCCTACACATTGACCAAGGTATCCTTGACCAAGGAATACCGTGCAATGGGAGAAATAATCCCATAAGTCAAGTGCAACACCTACGCAACAAGTTGCAACATGTCTTGTGTTTAAATCACAAAGTAGAATTGCCTCTCCTTAAAACAAGGTTAGAGAGTTCTAGTGCAAGTCTAACTTGCAAGAGGATGAGTGGTCATCCTGTTAGATCACCCTTCCTTGGGCTGATTTGCCAAGATAGGGAAGTTATGTATTGCCTAGCAAGCAATTGACCAATCAAGTTGGGGCGACAAGGTTGCCCAAGATTTACTGTCTTAATTTAAGGAACCTAAGGTGTTGGTTAATTTGGGTTAACACGGTATAAACCCTAACCCAAGGATAAAAGGGTAAACAAACAACAAGATCATTGGGGATCTTGCGAAGTCGCAATTGATCTTGGATCGAATGTTGGATGCATTCGGAGAGAAGGATTCACACCTTAGTAGTTGACCAAGTAAACGACCACTGGATTGTTTGTGTTTGTACAGTTAGGAGCACTGTTTGTACTTCTTTGCTCAATGAACTAAAGCTGGAAAAATAATTAATGCTTCAGGTTGAAGGCTTGGAGGGAGAGCAGAATCACTTACCCCCGACTGTTTGCTTGACCCTATCCAAGGGTGTTGTTAGCCATGTCGAGTACGTGGACCAAACCCGTCGCAAGAGGTCTCTCTGTGGGTGCTACTTGGAGCACGAGGACGCTTGGGTGCCAGGGGGGCTCTGGCCATAAATCCGTTGCCTCCGGGTCATGAACAAGAGGCCGACGTGACTCGAGATTGGATCTCGAGGCCCACATACTAGTCTACGGGTGGAAACTTGGAATAGCGATCCTTGAGGATTGCTGGTATTGCCTTCGGGTGGATTATGGATTAGCCTTCGAGCTGAATTATATGATGTATTCCAAAGACTGATAAATAAGATCAATTATTGAAAAGGAACTTGCTTGACATTGTTTTTCTATGTCTGTGCTAAGATTACATGAAGGAATCAGTGGCTAATTAAGGAAGTTGTTTTTGCGTGTCAAACTAAATATGGTAGGTAATTAGATAACTAAAGCAACCTTGAGGAAAGTGCGGTGGTTTTGACCATTGGTCCATCGTAAGGAAGGGTGACCCCCCTAGTTGGCCGAAAACTTTTCTCGAAGGAATTTGATAGCAAGGAATGATGATCTACAATCTAGAGTACTAGAGTCCCGATTTATGTTGTTTTAGGGGAATGGAATGGGACTATGCCTTATGGGCAGAGAGGTTGAGCTTTGCATCCCTCTCGTTTCTCATTCTCCTTGAACCAAGTGCAGCATGAATCCGCTTCGACCTTGATGTTTCAGTGTAAAGTAGTTCACGCTAGTTACCTTCGAGGAACTAGACCATTAGGGAAACCCTGATTCAGGTCGAGATTCTAAGTGGGAACGGCCGGAATGCTTTCGCTTCGTGGTAGACTCCGGAAGACCTAGATCTCAAACCCCGTGACATTCCGTGGGAGTGCCGGGCGGCGCTTTCTGGACTCTCTTCCCGATGAGCTGCTAAGACGTGTCCTGCTAGTGGACAGGTGGACACGTTACAGTTGGTATCAGAGTGAACCAACGAGGGTCTAATATTTATAAGGAAACTTAATGAGGTGAAGTAGAGCAAATGTTGCTATTTTAAGAACATTTTCTTACTTACTTATCGATGTTGGCCTGCAAAGTCACGAAGCATGGAACAAATTCTTGGTACTCCAGGTTATGTTTATGACTGTGATGCGTGCCACGGGTTATCAACGGAGGTTAGATATGATGAATATCCTAGACTGCATCTACAATCCTTCACCCCTGTATGTGGGACGGAGATGGTTGGGTGACTCACGAATTTATTACATAGCGGCTCACTGACTTGCGTACCTTCAAACCAACTTGAAGATAATCAAGTGGATGGAGGACTTAAAGATCGTGAAGCTATTCATCTTTGTTGAGGCTCACAAAAATGCAACCCTACATGTCGGCGATTGAAAGGTCAAACAGAACATGTATGTGTACGAGAAAGTGACTCTAGTAATCCCTGCCAATAGAATCAAGGTGTTGGGATGTTACGAGAAGAATGGGTATCAAAGGAAAGGATACCCTAATCTTCCTATGACCTATCGATTCCTGAAAATCCATGACCCCAATCCATACTATTACTCAGTTCTCATAGCTCAATGTAACACAAACTTATTCTCCCCAAATTAATGTATCAGCTTGTTCCATCTTCCCAAAAATAATTGTACTCAAAAGGGCTATGCCCATATGAATGAAATAGACTTTTTTTATCAATGACTGTCTTGGCTGTGAGTATTGATAAAGAAGTTAAGTGATTAGGTCACTTGGCTGAAAGCTGAACTGGGCATGTAATGTAATGTGAGAAAAGTTTAGCAAGTTTTTAACGTAAAGAATTTTAATGCCCATGCACAACCTCAAGTGCAAATTCCTAGTCCAACCCCTACACCAAGTACGGCTGTAATTCAAGAGAAGAAGTTCCTTCTCAAGCAAATCAAACCACCTGAATTTAATAGTAAGGGAAGGACCATCCAAACTGATGTCCAGATCTAGATGGATTCGATGGAGGATTATTTTGAAGCAGCAGGTACTTCACTCGCCAACCAAGCAATGCTCACCAAGCTGAAGCTTACCGAGGAAGCAAGACTTTGGTGGAAGAAATGGTGCAGAGACCAAGGGATCTTGAAAGGGTCGATTACTTGGGAGAATATTAAGAAAGCTGTGCGAGGAAGATATCTACCACTTTCCTTCTGCATGCAGAAGATGAACGAATTTTATGAGCTAAAGCAGCTTGGTCTATCCCTTGATGCATACTATTCAAAGTCCGTCTCTCTTTTGAAGTATGCGTCCACAAATGGACATGACACAACAGATCAAAGTTTTGTGCCACATTAAACCCACCTATAAACACCTGCCTCAAATCAATGCACCCGATAGATCTTCAAGACAAACTCATTCAAGCTGCACCCATAATACAGGAGGTGCAGACCATGCCAAGAAATAACAAGACTTGGTCTTACAAGGATCAAAACAAGGGAGTGTATAGGTCCCAGGCTAAGAGAACGCAGGGCCAAAATACGAGACAAAGGAAGAAAGCCAGGGCTAACACTGTCAACAATTTTGTACCGACCCAAGGTAATGGCCGCAATCTCTATTGCTTCCATTGCAACGAGCCTAGTCATTTTAAAAGGCAGTGTCCCAAGCTTAACGGAGGACAACATCAAGGACCATTCCAAGGAACCATTCGTGGCCAAGGAGCTACCGCCAGGGTCAGAGGGAGAACCTCCAGTGTTGCCAACAAGGAGATGTGTGATGAAGAAGACCCACCCATGGAAGCATACTTTGAGAGGGCAACGATCCATGCTGCTCTTTACAAGAAAGGCCCAAATCACCAGTTCTCAGTGATTCAGACACCATCGGATTATCAAGGTAAAAGCTCAAAACCTTGATTGATTGTGGTAGTACACATTCCTTCATTTCACCAGCCTGTGCAAAAAGATTAGGAATAGCCACAATAGATGCACCTACCTTGCTTGTGGAATTAGCAAATGGTCGTGAGGTCACTTGTACCAGGAAAACTGCTAAGGTGAGGTTCCTACTGGGTGAAAAGTCGACTTCGGTCAAATTCAGGGTTATGAACCTAGGTGTCTACGAGTGTTTGCTCGGAATGGATTGGCTTAAACCTAATGATGACCACATTCACTGTGGAAAGGGCCAAGTTTCCTTTTGAAATTGTGAATGGGAATTGGTCACAACTCAAGGAGAGGCTAGGAAGCCAAAAACTCAACTGGCCAAAGCATCTTAGATAGTAAAAGGAGTTAGAAAGGGGCTACTTGTCTATTTGATTAAGCTAAATAAGCTAGATTAGAATCAGGATTCTAGTGAAGAACCTTCATGGCTAAAGGAGTACACAGACGTATTTCCTGAAGAGCTGACATAGCTTCCTCCTAAAAGGGAAGTTGATCATGAAATCAAGCTAGCACCAGGAGCTGCACCAATCGCAAAGAGACCATTTAGAATGTCCATCCCGAAAGCGATTGAGTTGAAGAAGCGACTCAAGCAACTATTAGACCAAGGCTACATCTGTTGGAGAATGTAGTTGCCGATGCACTCAGTCGCAAGGCATTTCTGAATTCTCTGATTTTACAAGATCCATTAATAGCTAGATCTTTAGCCACAAAGGCATCCACGCCAAACAACACAATACTTGAGCTAGCTAAAGAAGAGGCATGCCATGATCCAACCTATCAAAAGTTGCTAAGGGAGATCCCTATCAAGGATCAAGACCCGAAGCTACAGGCAAAGTATCAATAATTCTCTATCAATAGTGGACTTGTCTACTATAGAACGAGATTATGTATACCAGAAAGCCAGTCACTCAAATAGAAGATACTTTGGGAAGCCCATGACTCTCAATGCCGTCAGAAAGAGCTATTATTGGGAGAGGCTTAAAGGTGACGTTCTCAAATATGTCACTCAATGTTTGTCTTGTCAACGCATTAAGGCCGAACATGTCAAAATGCCACGGAAATTGCAACCACTTGACATTCCCCAAATGAAATGGGAATTCATTAGTATGGATTTTGTTGTTGGCTCAAGTTCAGGGAGGTTACAAATCCATTATGGTCGTGGTGGATATGCTCACCAAGGTTGCATATCTTATTCCTATTAAGACAAACTATAAAGCCTCAGACATTGCAAGGTTGTTCATCAAGGAGATATTCAAATTACATGGGTTACCCAGAAGAATCATTAGTGATTGTGACTCTCTCTTCACATCACATTTCTGGAGAGCCATCTTTGAGGCCATAGGGACTCAACTCTATTTCAGTACAGCTTACCATCCCCAAATTGATGGTCAAACGGAGCGAGTCAACCAAGCCATTGAGGATATGCTAAGGGCACATTGCTGCCGTGAACCCAAAAAGTGGATTCAATATTTGCCACTGGTTGAGTTTGCCTACAATGCTTCTTACCAACAAAGTATTCAGATGACCCCTTTTTAAGCATTGTATGGGCACGATTGCCGAAGTCCCTTAAGCTTTTCGGATCCAACCTTGAGGGTTGAAGCCTCAAAGTAGATGCTCGAAGATATGGATGACCAAATCAAGTCAATAAGACAAGACATCCAAGCCGCCAAGGATAGACAAAAGGCTTACGTGGACTTAAAACGTTAAGATAGATCCTTCATTGAGGGTGACATGGTCTTCATTCGTGTACGCCCAAAGAAGAGTTCCCTATCCTTAGGTGAATGCAAGAAGCTAAGTCCAAGGTATTGTGGACCCTACAAGATCCTTAAGTGCCTAGGGCCTAATGCTTATAGACTGCAACTCCCTGAAAACCTAAAGGTTCATAATGTATTCCATATCAGTCTATTGAAAAAGTATGTATCTAATCCTAGTCACGTGCTTGATGATCAACAAATTGTAATGCCTAGCCAAGGAGTCCTTGAGCTACGGCGTGACAGGATCTTAAATGTTAGGGAGAGGCATTTGAGATCCAGAATCTTGAGAGAATACCTCATCTAGTGGAAAGATTATCCCGAAGAGGATGCCACTTGGATGGATGAAAGCACTCTAAACCAACAATACCCCCAGTTCTTCTCGAGATGAGGACATCTCGATTCCTCTAAGGGGGAGAGAATGTAATATTTCCGCACTAAATATTAATGATTTTAGATTCCCGTACCCCGTGCAAAAATGCAACCCAAAGTAATCTCCCACATGTAAAATGTTGGTGGTTAAGTGCTTACCCCGCGCGCATGTCAATAAACTCTAGCCGCATGGAGCACAAGAGCCGAGGCTTGAAACTCGTAGTTCCACGCGGGAACACCCTTCATGGGAAAAGGAAAAAGGATAATGGTTATGTTTTGTGCAAATTTTTTATATTATTAACCCTCTCCCCTCATCCAATCCATGGTGGGGAGAGGGAGTGTGAGAAGTCCTTGAGAGGTGGAGATCATGGGGGAGGGAGAAGGTATGCAAGTAAGCCACGGGGGGTGGCTATCCCCCCCCCCCCCCCCCCCCCCCAAAGGCCTATATAACCTCCCCCTTAAGCTTGGGGGGAAGAGGAGAGAGGAGGATCTGACGACTGCTGCTGTCGCCAAGGATGCCGTGCTACTGCTAGCCCATAAACGGCACCGCCCTGGTCCCCCGCTGCTGCTGCCTACATCATCACCATCATCATCGTCATAATCCTCCCCCTCATCATTGCCCTGCCCATCATCCTCTCCACCAATCATTTCTCTCTCCACAACTTCAGCATGACAACAGAAGCTTAGAAGCTTCTTTGGAAGCTTCTATTGAATCCTTGTTCACCCCATGCTTTCGGGTTTTCAAAACCGTAACTGAAAGGCCCCAGTTTCTATGCGAGAGAGAATTATTGGCCTAATAGGCAGTTTTGGAGATCGAGAACAAGGGCAAGGAGAATTCGCGGAGTCCAAGTCCACTACGTCATCGATGGCTCCTAAGCCAAAGACGCAAGGCGCACATGCGGGAGCCTCCAATCCGAGTTCACGTGTGGACAACACCCCAAACCTCAATGCCCAAGTTCTTAAAAATTGATTCTGCATGGAAAGAATGCACTAGGCATGTCCAATTCTCGTAAGAAAGTTTAATTACACTTGGAAATTTTAATTGAGCACCCGATTTTTCCAAGATTTAGTTGCATGATGTGCATTCGAAAAAGCTTGCACTTCTAAACACATATTGCATAAAAGGTGGATTTGTCTAAATGCATCCTTGATTTCCCCATGAAAAAGATCAGCACATAATGCATTTAGATAATAATTCCCTATTTGTGGCTCGTATGAGATAAATCATTGACGTCCATGAGATGTTGTCCAAGTAGTTGCAATGCATGTAAGGGATTTAAGTACCTTGGAAATGGCATGCGGTGATAATTACATCCTAGGTTGGGCTAAGTGTTGAAGGATGAATTAAATCAATAATGGTTTCATGGTATTCGTTCATGCATGAAGTCTTTCCATCAAAGATTGTATTTAGAAAAGAATGCAATTTCATATTAAATCTTGAATTCAATGCATTAAGCGAAGCGTTATGAGCATAGTTCTTGATGAAATTCAACGTAGGTTTTTATACAAGTTAGCCCTAAGTGTCAATCATTATAGTTTAGGCAAGAAAAAGAAATGGTCATTGTACATTTTATAGCTGCATAGAAGGAAAAAGTCAATGAATTGCATATTTACATGTAATATTCTGTCTTGCAACTATTTACACCTTTTAGGAAAAATATTAGTGTCTCTATAAAAAAAGATCACCTCTTGTTGCAAGACAATTAGATTGATTTAGGTAAGTTGCTTGTGATGGCATAACCCACATGGGATTCATAAAAGCATAAATAGTTGGTACGATGAACACCTCCAAGTCCTAGGTAGGGTTTAGTACGTTAAAAATTCTGCCTAGTATCGCACTTGGGATGCCAAGCCAAGACTTTCAATCCCAAAGATCCTACCCACATTCATAGAATGTTAGGGTTAGCTGAACACCTATGCAAGAACGATCTAGGGTTTTGCCCTAATGATCAATTAGCCAAAGACTAGACCTCCGTATGGATTTAGAAACCCTAGGGCCAAACATTGTCAACCTAGTAAGATTGGGGTTGGGTTGAGTCAAGAGGACTCCCAAACCCTACATCTTGACCAAGGTATCCTTGACCAAGGAATACCATGCGATGGGAGAAATAATCCCATAAGTCAGGTGTGACACCTATGCAACAAGTTGCAACGTCGCAGGGTTTTGTGTTTAAATCACAAAGTAGAATTGCCTCTCCTTAGAGCAAGGTTGGCGAGTTCTAGTGCAAGTCTAACTTGCAAGAGGATGAGTGGTCATCCTATTGCATCACCCTTCCTTGGGATGATTTGCCAAGATAGGGAAGTTATGTATTGCCTAGCAAGCAATTGACCAATCAAGTTGGGGCGACGAGGTTGCCCAGGATTTACTATCTTAATTTAAGGAACCTAAGGAGTTGGTTAATTTGGGTTAATAGGGTATAAACCCTAACCCAAGGATAAAAGGGTAAACAAACAACAAAACCCTTTGGGATCTTGCCAAGTCGCAATTGATCTCGGATCAAATGTTGGATGCATTCACAGAGAAGGATTCACACCTTAGTAGTTGGCCAAACAAACGACCACTGGATTGATTGTGTTTGTACAGTTAGGTGAACTGTTTGTACTTCTTTGCTCAATGAACTAAAGCTGGAAAAATAATTAATGCTTCAGGTTGAAGGCATGGAGGGAGAGGCAGCATCAGTTACCCCTGACTATCTGTGTGACCCTATCCAAGGGGGTTGTTAGCCGCACCGGCAAGTACGTGGACCGAACCCGCCACGAGAGGTCTCTCCATGGGTGCTACTTGGAGCACGAGGACGCTTGGGTGCTAGGGGGCTCTAGCCGTAAATCCCTTTCCTTCAGGTCCTGCACAAGAGGCCGACGTGACTCGAGATTGGATCTCGAGGCCCGCATACTAATCTACGGGTGAAAAATTGGAATAGCGATCCCTGAGGATTGCTCGTATTGCCTTCGAGCGGATTATGGATTAGCCTTAGGACTGGATTATATGATGTATTCCAAAGACTAATAAATAAGATCAATGGTTAAAAAGGAACTTGATTGACATTGTTTTTCTATGTCAGTGCTAAGATTACGTGAAGGAATCGGTGATTAATTGGCCAATGAAGGAAGCTTTTTTTGCGTGTCAAACTAAATGTGGTAGGTAATTAGATAACTAAAGAAACCTTGACGGAAGTGCGGTGGATGTGACCATGGGTCTCTCCTACGGAAGGATGGCCCTGGTTGGCCGGGAACTTTTCTCGAAGGAATTTGACAGCAAGAAACGATGACCTAGAATCTAGAGTACTAGAGTCCCCATTTATGTTGTTTTAGGGAAGAACGGAATGGGACTATGCCTTATGGGCAGAGAGGTCGAGCTTTGCATCCCTCTTGTTTCCCATTCTCCTTGAACCAAGTGCAGCATGAATCCACTTCGACCCTGATGTTTCTACGTAAAGTAGTTCGACGCTAGTTACCTCGGAGGAACTTGACCATTAGGGAAACCCTGATTCAGGTCGATCCTAAGTGGAAACGATCGGAACGCTTCCACTTTGTGGCAAACTCGGGAAGACCTAGATCGCAAACCCCGTGACATTCCGTGGGAGTGCCGGGCGGCACTTTCTGGACTCTCTTCCCGATGGGCTGCTAAGACTTGTCCTGTTAGTGGACAGGTGGACACGTTACACTTAGTCTCATGGGCACTCTTACAATTTGGTTGTAAGGCCTATCTTACATCTAATTATTTTGGAAAGTAGGCTTATATTAGGCTAGAGTGCCATAAGATGCATAATAAAAGCACAAGGAGAAAGGCAAGGGTAAAGTGCAGGATAAGTCTGATGATTGCAATATTATTTCTAGTAAGTCTAATGTAAAATTTGAGGATATAAATGCCTTGGAGACTCAATGTAGTAATGAGTACATCTTGATAGCTTATTCTCTTGATGTTAAATAGTTGGTTGATGCGCCGTCCACTTTTTCTTGGTGCTGGCAGCTCGATTTAGAGACTTCTTTCCATGGTACCTCACATAGGGATTGGTTTCATTCCTATCACAACATGACATTCTCTGAGACTAGAAAATGAAATAGCATTGTATGTTATTGGCATTGGTGATGTTAGACTAAAGTTTAAAGGTAACACTTTTGTTTTTCATGTCATACACCATGTTTGGTCTTTGATCAAAAGCCTACTCTCTAGTGGATAGTTGGATGCTATAAGATATCATATATCTTTTGGTGATTCATGTGCAAGGTTACCCATGGGTATCTTAAGACTAGCAGCCTCTATCCCATGCTTGTATTTGGGTCCATTGACGATATTTTAGTTATAGCTGACATACCACATGTATCTTTATGCATCATTGCCTTGGGCACATGTCCTTAAAAGGAACGAAAATTCTTTATTGTTTGCAATATTTTCTACCCCTTGCCTACAAATGTTTTGATTGATATAATCATTGTCTTTATGGTATAAGGAGACACATAGTTCTCATAAAAGTTCTAGCATTATATGCGTGGATGTGCCTCTAGCTCTTGTTCATTTTGATATATGTGGTCCCATACTCTATCAATGTCATCACTGAATTATGTAAAGTCTTTTTTGACTTTTATTGATGATTATTCACATAAGGTCTAGGTATATCCCATATAGTAGAAATAAGATGTATTGGCTACCTTTCAGTGTTGGCTCACCCTTATTGAGAAGAATGAGTTTGGGTAAAAGCTATAATACCTCAGGTGAGATAATATAGATGAATATGTCTCTAAAGCATTTGAGAAATTTTGCAAGTGAGTGGAGTACATTTGATAAATAGATTTCCATGCATTGTTAATGGTTGTCAGGTGTTACAGAAGGGAGTATAGTTTGGAAAACCTCCCTTATATACACATCTTAGAGTCTTTGGATGTGAGGCTTTCTACCATATATCCAAGAAAAATGTAATAAATTACATCCTAAGTCAGTGAAATACAACTTTCTTAGTTATGGAGATGCAAGTGAGATGGGCTATTGCTTATGGGATCTACATGCTGCTCGGAAGGTCATCTATAACCATGATGTTATTTTCCATGAGAAGAAGGTGCATAAGTAGCCTAAGCAAGCAGTTGAGATACATAAGGTAATATTTCATGAGCCTCTTACTTCCCTACAGTCAGTTAGATAGCCTACAATTGATGCTCTAGTGGCCCATAATCATTTTATTAGACAAGATGTACAAGTTCCATAACCTATTTTGTGAGGGTTTACTAGAGATAGACATTAGCCTAATTAGTTTATGACCTTTATGGACTATGTTATGGTGATAGATTGTTGTGGGCCCTTTACTTATTAGGAGATCATGTGTAGAGGTGATAGTTACTCTTGGGAGAGAGCATGCTGTTTGAGTTTGATTCATTGCAAAAATATCATACATGAAATTTGGTTCCTTTGCCTAGTAGAAAACATACATTGCCATGCAAGTGGATGTACAAGTTAAAGAGTACTCGTGGATGTTCAAAGCCAACATACAAGGCCAGATTGGTTGCTAAGGGTTTCAAGTATAATTATGGTATTAAATTTGATAAAATATTTTCTTCTATAGTCAGGATTACTACCCTATGATTGGTTTTGGCCTTGGTTGTACAATTTGATCTAGGCCTTTATTAGATGGATGTGAAATCAGCTTTTGAACATGGGGACTTGCATAAGGATATCTATATGCAGTAGCCTAAGGCTTTTTGAAAAAAGGCAGGGAACCCCTAGTGTATAAGTGGAAAAGCATCTATGGCCTTAACCACACACTTGGAATATGGCATTAGGAAAAAAATGAACTCACAAATGGGCCTTTTAGCCCCCCCCCTCTTCCTTAAAACAAGGAAAAGAGGAAAGAAGAATAGTAAAATAATCCTCCTCTCTCGATTTTTGCAATCTCGTTTTGCCTTTTTTATATTATCTACAAAGATATACTCAGATTCCTTGTCTCTCCTCATTCAAGAAGTATTTTTCAACCAAATTTTATATTAAAAAAGGAGTTAGTTACGAGAGTGTGGTGCTTTGTTTTCAATGCAAAATGATTAGTAGATACGAGGTAATTGATTTTTTAATCGAGAACAAGGAAAATGAAATTTCGAAAGTTCCTTTTAAGATATTTTGGGGATTTTTTATATCCTAGATTTTGGTCAAAAAATAAACAAATTGGTCAAATTTCATGTTTTTTGGAAATGTTTTTGGAGGCAAAATAGAAATATCTAAAATATGAAAAGTCTTGGACATCCCTACCCTCTGAGCTATTTCCCCCCATATCTATACTCTCTCATGGCTCTATTGTGACCTCTTCTATGTGTTTATGCAACCTTCATTAACAGAGTGAATTACTTACACCCTCCTTTTCCTTGGCACCTTTGTGTGCCTCTTTGTGCATCTCCACTCTACCTCTTGTGACAACCAAGTAGGCTCCCCGTTTCTATTAATAGTAAAATGAATACAGGAAAGAAGGAGTTGCATATTGAGGTAGAGATTGAATATACCCCATTATTCAAAAGAACCCAACGTACCAATGTCAACCCTCAGGTTTTGCAGAGTTACAGGCAAATGGGATTGAAACATGTGGATTTGTGGGTTGATGGGGGAATTTACCCAATTGACCCCTTAAACAATAGACCTCCAACTTTCTCAAAAATCACAAATTTGCTGAAGTATGTGTGCGAGGGTGAAAATGGGTTGCTTGGTTATACTAGGCAGCTCAATGATCAAGTGTTCAAAGTATTTACAACTTGCCAAGAAACCATAAAAAATTGCCATGATGTGATCGTTGCACATCAACTTCATATACAACACCTAATAGGACAAGTAGTACAATTGAATGACACTGTAATTCAACAAAACAATCAACTTATTTCAATGTAGGACACTATCCATGACATTGGTATCTCATATGAGGAGGCAAAGGCACAATTGGACGACTTGAGAAAGATCAATAGCAAGGTAACATAGGAGCGCAAACGAAAGAAGCAGCCAATCAATGAGTTAATTGTGAATAGTGGCCAGTGGAAGTGACATATCAAAGCATGTAAGGTAGCTCAAGAAGAGAACCTAGGTGAGGGTGAGGTTGGATCATGTATTAGTACATTGCTAAAGGCAAGTACACTGGAAAACGCTTTGAGAAATTGTAAGTTTAAGGCTATGAAGGAAAAGGTTATTGAGTGCGCATTAAAAGATGTGTCAAAGGAATTCTCAACTATGGATGCACAATCTATTTGTGACAGGGTCGGCATTAGCACAATGACTTACTCAAAGATATTCAAAGGTGTGAAGGCTAGGTTTGGTCGTGTGCTCAAGAGAAATAGAATCGTGCCTCCTCCTCAACCTTCCAAGTTAATAGAGGCCTGACATCAACTTAATACAAAGGTTTTGGAGTTGATAGGAGATCCCATGCATGTTCAATGTGTGGAAACACTAAAGGTTGGGATAAAAAATGCGTATGAGGTGAAGTTGACCGAACTCAATAATTACTATGTAGAGTTGAACAAGGTGTAGCAGGTAATGGTAATGTACTACAATATGTCTGTTGAGGAATGTAATGGTAAATTGCAATTTGTTATAAAATTAGATAAAAGTGAGGTCGTCAAAGGAGTAAAGCTTGAAAGAGTTAGTATAACTCTGATGAATAGAGCTTTACAATTCGACAAGAACAACCCACGGAACTTTAGTGTTCAATATGAGCGCCATGTGTGGTGGCTCGCTGCATTTGAAGTTCCTAAGGAAACATTTGAGGTGTTGCAGCTATTCTTTATGCACACAAGCATTCCAAGCATCATCGATTGTCAGGAACATGGTGAGATGCTCTCAGTTGAAGGGTATGGTCAATACTTGGTTGAATGGCATATTGCAGGAGACTTGAAAACTTTAAAATGCATGTGTGGAATCTCCAATGGTGCAAATACAAAGAATCCATGCTTATATTTCTTAACAAAGAGGGTGGAAGGAAAGGACAGAAAGAAGAACTGGCGAAAGGTGACAAGTGCTGCATCGACTCGCAATAGAGAAGATCCCACTTGGAAGCCCATATTCAACATTCCCTTGGATCGTATTCACATTTGTTCATTGCATGCTTTTGTCAATATCATGGAGAAACTTGTATATGAATACATTTGCTTTGCTTATAGGATGCAACCAGAAAAAAAAGCCATTGCAACGTGTAGGAATGTGGAGCGAGTACTGTCAAAAATTAGGCAACACAAGCATCAAGTGACGATTGAAAAAGATGAGAAGAGATTAGGAATATCTGGTAACTTGCCAAAAAAGGCCTTGCTTTGGAGGAGCAAAGGCTAGGAAGTTTCTCTCAATACCCATCAATGAGGAAGGGAATGTCGACTACGATAGGTGGAAAAAGTTACATTTTGCAGTTCATGATCGAAGTAATGGAGAAAAAACAAGATTGGCCAAAGCTAAAGTCTGGATAAGTCTTAACAAATTGGCTCCCTTCGCAAGATGGTGTTTAACAATGAAGATAAGAAAGAATTTATCAATGTTGTGTATAGCTTCTACGAAAACATGGTAGAAGCATGGGCAAAAGCTCTATCACAAATTACATGGTGCATACTAAGTTAATATTTTAAAATCGTATGAATTGTATAAACTATTGAGCATAGTTTTACTCATGTGTGATATGTGTCTTTGTAGCATATTCTTGAGGCACATGGGCCATACTTTGCAGAAAAGGGAAGCATTGGAATTTGGTCCACACAAGGGATGGAAAATTCACTTTGGATAGCGCATGGTGCATACTAAAGAAAAACTAATCATGGTGGAGGGGTGAATGGTAGCAATCCAATGATCCAATTGCTATCTTGGTGGTATAGGATTATAGTAGCGGATGAAGCTAAACTCTCACAAAAGAGAGCAAATGAAAGTGCTGATGAATTGACTGCAGACATGATGGAATCACGTCATGTCACTAAAAGAGTTTGTTATGAAGCCTCAAGTACCAAAGAAAACCATGCCAAGTGGCTAGAAACAAGGCTTCAACAAGGCAGTAAATAGGTTCAAAAAGAGCTAAGATAATAAGATGAATAATGTGAGTCAGTGTGAATGCAATTCATAGTTTAAGAGAGAAAGAGAGAGTGTGCATCTATGTGAATGAGTCTCACTGTTTAGGGCTATATAAAAGAGGGTTTCACTTTCTATCTTATTTCATTGAGTTCTCACATCTCTTGTGCAGGAAAGATGGTTAGGTCTAATGTAGTTGCAAATAAGCTTCCGCTTAGAGCCCCATATCGTGTTCAGCCTCTTGGAGCATCTACTAGCTCAGATGCACCCCCTTCTCAACCTATTCCACCTTCCTTAAGTCACCCTCACAAGGGTCCTCCCCAACATCCCTACAAGAAATGCAAGTGGAAGCCAGGTACAGTGGCCTTGAGAGAAATTAGAAGGTATCAACGCTCTTTTGATCTCATCATTCCGAAGGTAAGCTTCTCAAGACTTGTTCGCGAGATTGTGCAAGTCCTATACCACACAGAAAGCAGGAGGTGGCTTTTGGCACAAGGTCAGGATAGACATGATCGCTTCACAAAAGAATATGTTCATGCTCTACAGTATGCTGCAGAGGCCTTTTTAGTTGACTTGATGACTAATGCTCAACATTGTGCAATATATGCGAAGCGCATCACTGTAACTCCCAAGGACTTCCAACTTGTAAGAAATCTTCAAGTAGTGAAGGATGCATTTGTTCCAATGGAATGAACACAGTTTGCAATGTTATCTTTTTTGGCATAGTGTTATCCTCGTGCATTGGACATATGACTATGTCCCAATGCAAAACTATTTATGCGCCCTTAAAATATGAATTAAAATTTTACACTTGTCATTCGCTCTCAACTTTGACTATGCATCTTCGCTGTATTTTCAATTCTTACTTATAGTTTTTGTGAGCACTATCAATTTCAATAGGGATAACATGCAAAAATTTACCATTTCTTGTTGTAGACTTTACTCCTAATGCCTCTGTATAGTTTATGTAGTGCGAAGTTTCTAAGGGCCAGTAGTCGCAATCTTGATTTCTCAATTATTAATCCATCCATAATTTTTGTGTGGGATAATTTTTAAAATACTAAACTGTATCGGATTGCGACGAAACTTCACATGCGCACTCGTTAGGTGGCAACGAGCCCTTTTTTTTTGAAAAAAAAGTGCCTGCAGACCCCTGGTTTGAAGTCTTTTCGAGCTAGGAAAGTGGCTCCAGACGCTAGACTTTGGACCAAGGGTATGAAAGTGGCTCAAGACGCCAAACTTCAGACCAGGGGTCTACAAGCACTTTTTTTCCAAAAAAAAAAAGGCTCTTTGCCACTTAACGAGTGTGCATGTGAAGTTTCGTTGCATTCCGATACAAGGTTACGGATTTACGATCAGACGATGGACAGTGCGTATAAAGTTATATTAACCCGATTTTGGGGTTTCAATGGGTTAAAAGTTCACTCTTCTTCTCATTTTTACATCTTGATTTCTTTGCTTCCTCCATTTTCACATCCCCAACCTCTGTCTCTTCTCTGTCTTGCCCTCCTTGAGCTTGCATGGCACGGATCAAGCAAGCATGTCGCTGTTTTGGCCCCGGGAAGACATCACACCAAGGCCCGCCACCTAGAGCACAAGGTGGAGCCTCCTCTAGTGAAGCAACAGGTGCTCCTCGTAGAGCACAAGGACCACCACATAAGAAGAGGAGATGGAAACCGAGCACTGTCGCCCTTTGAGAGATAAGGAGAATCCAACGCAGATATGAGCTTCTCATCCCGAAAAGTTCTTTTCATAAAGTTGTTTGAGAAGTCATGCAAGACTTGGAGCTGAAAGGGATGGGAAGACTTTGGGCATGAGTGCGGGATAGCCCACTAGCATAGGAAGGTGGGCTATTGCAGCCATGGAGGCCCTACAAACCACTGCAGAGGGGTTTCTCATCGACTTGTTTGATGATACATAGCTTGCAGCCATCCATGCAAAGCATGTTACAATCACAGATAAAGACATGAACTTTATCATTCGGCTTTGACATGGCAAGGGGACCCCGCCATAGTTTACTAGATTAATGATGCAAGGTTTGTAATGAGTGTTACAGCACCATAACATCTTGGAAGCCCAAAAAATTTTGTTTACTCTGTCACATTGGAATATTTATTTATATATACATTATATCTCATGCAATGTGTACTGAATTCAAATAATTGAGTAAAGTTGTTTTGTTTTGTTTCTTGAAACGCATGAATCTTAATTTTTGTTTAACGTACAAACGCATCAAAAGTAGTAATACGTATGGATACAAGTTACGTTTTTGCTTATGCACAATCGCAAGGACAGTACTACACATTGAATTATGTTAATATATGCATATGCGTCATTCACATACCACACATTATTGTCACACTTACACAATCGCAAGTGCAGTACTACGTGTTGAATTATGTTAATGTATGCGAATGGGTCATTCACGTATCACACATTATCATCACACTTATATGAACCACACATTTATTTAATAAATATTTATTTGTAGGGACAAAGTAAAGTATCTTATATTCATCAAGAAAAATACATGTGATGGTTGTTAGTGATGGTAGATACAAAAAGCCGATAGCCAACAAGAACTCTCAATTGTTCCTTGGCTTTTTCATTGGTGGAGAGGACGGGCCAACTTCCAATGGAAATATAAGTTCCTTCTTTGCTTTAAAAAGGATGTGCTCCCCCTTTAGCTCTTTCTCAAGGAGAAGCGGATCCAACACTTTAGCGAGATCGCCTAATGTCGCAAGCACACACATTGCTCCACCCCGCGTTTGATCAAACAAGTAAAGAAGCTTTGACCGCTTGATTAGTACCACCTTCTCCAAGCTAGATGTCACAGGTATCGCTCCAAAAGGCCCAAACTTTGTGAAAGCCTGAATTTTCATGATTATTTCTTACCCTCCTAGTGATCACTTCTTGTGGAAGACCACCAAATCTGCAACAAGGTTACCGATATACTCCTTAAGAGCTGAATCCTTGCGTCGATCTGCATGTTGAGCTCCTCCTTGCCTTGATGCAAACTCATCTATATATAGTATGTCCTGAATGACAAAGTTAAATCAAACAATATATTTAGCGACTAATCTAGAGTTATCAAAAAGTGACGAAACTTGATGATAGGGTGCGTCAGGTCCTCTTGAGTCCACCGGTTAAATCTTGGCAAAAAATGATACTTGTAGCTGCCCTGTCCGAAGTTTGGCATCTGGGGCCACTTTCTGGCCCCTACAGCTGCCTTGTTTGAAGTCTGGCATCTGGGGCCACTTTCTGGCCCAGAAAGTGGCCCCAAATGCAGGGCAGTTGCAAGCATCATTTTTTGCCAAGATTTCACCGATGGACTCAGAGGGACCCGACGCACCCTACCATCAAGTTTCATTGCATAAAAATATATGGTAGTTAGAAATCTCACTTTCTCCAGATCATCTTGTATCTTCATTTCCTCATGTGTCAGAGAGGCACCTCTTTGGGCAGAGGGATCTACAAACTCCTTGGTAGAAAGCTGGGGCCTTGGTCCGAATAAATCATGCTATAGTGCTTCAAATTCAGCATCAAGCACAATGTAATCTTCTTCAACCGAGGTAATATGCTCCTGTGCTGCTACGATCGCACTCACAGTATCTAAGCTTGTGCTATCATATCTTCCAATCTCTGCCATTGTTGGATGCACATCCATGTAATCATAATAGATCAGGTTTTCCATTGAATCACTGACTAGGATAGAAAGCAACTCTTCTTCCTTCATTTCCAAGTATTGTAGTACATTTGATAGAAGTAAGTATTGTACACCATCTACTTCAATGGGTGTCAAGGAGGCAAGGTTGGGTTTGTCGACTTCTGGCTGTTCTAAGAAAGATGGCACCATGAGAGCCAACCCTTGCTCTGTCACCACTTGATGTTCCTCTTCAACATTTATGAGCTCTTCAATCGGTTCTTCGCCCGTATATGTGATAGAAACAACCTGTGGAATTGTATCTTCATCGCTCTCCTCCTCTAGGGGTGTATCCAATGCAAGGAGATAAATTGCCAATGTGCAATCACACTCCACAAGATCCAAAGGTGATGTACCTGGTGCACTTCCCATGGAAACAGTGCATACTCTATGCGAAGGATCCACATGGACCAAACACCTATTCACCACTTTTTGGTGATTCTTCCCTGCCTGAAATACCATGAGCTGTTCCAAAGAGGCACCCAAGTCATGCTGGATCCCTCGATGGAGTATGTGCATGTAGCAATGGTGCTCACAAAGTCTTCCAAAAATTGAAGAGGGGGATCCAGTGATGAGAGCACGCTTTAAAGGTTGAAGTTCTTAGATAAAACCTAGAATATCTCATCACCCTGGTTGGCAAAGATAGTCTCCTCGATCCACTCATCAAAGTGTGCACGAGCATCCATAGTAGCAGGTAGGAGGGATGTGGTGGAAATAAAGAGACGAAGAGAGAAAGTGTAAAATGAAACAATGAAATAAGAACTAAACTAGTTCTACCTTAAAAACCTTAAGTTTTAAACCATTAAGGGTTGTTTGCATACAATATTTAGTTATGGCTTAACTCTTTGTAAAGTTTACATGCATATGTAAATGTGTTGATGTGAAAAGTGTATAACAAGTGTATGATTTTGCATAAATACCATAATTTTTAAATATTACAAGTTTGTAAGCGACAATATTCTATTAGCCAAAAAAATCCAAAAATTTACAAGTGTTGGATATTACAACTTGTGGTGTTGGGATTTTTAGGGAGACTCTACAATTTCTAAAATATGTGGAGCCACACACTTTCCGCTGGTAACAGTATCCTTAGCTCGGCTTCAAATTTTCCTACCATCTAGTTTAAAATAGAAGCTAACAGGTGGATTCTGCATTAATATTGTAATTTCCTGGCGCATTATACTCAAGGACCAATCATCCTCCGTTTGGAACACTTGGGGCTCGCGGCCCTCACACATGACAATAACATCCACAGCTGCACTTTCAGGAACGTCTTGATCAAGGCACAACCATTTACCCTCAAGCATCCTCCATCTACGATACTTGAACGCTAGGCATAAAGTTTGTCGTGCCTGTAATTGGAAAGGAAATTTAGCCGATTCATCCCAAAGTAAGATAATAGTCAACTAAGAGAGAAAATTTTTACCTGAAAGCCATGTCCCTTGTTGTGACATGACACTCCACTGTGTTAGGACTGTGAGTTATTTTTTATGTCCAAGTTTTTCCTAGAATCCTTGTTACATAATCCTCTGATGTATTTTTTATGATGTACGTGCTTTTGGTACGTCTCAAACCCTTACATTCCTTGAACATGTGTGCAGAAATTGCAATCAGTATGAACTAGCTTAGATGTACATTCTTTGAGCCGGTGCTTGGCTTCATAGAATTCAATATGTCTGCTGAATTTTTTATGCTACACATGTGCAAAATGTTGCTACTATAGAATGGCCATTCTATGCTATTGAGATTCGATATGTACATGGACTCAAGGGTTCCATATTCTTGACTCCCCTTGGGTAATATGTACTTGGAGTCATAGAAAAAAACAAGGTCCTCTCTACGAGTTGCTTAGCTGTACACCCCTCAAAGAGCAATCTACCAATTTCAAGGTGGTAACTCTTAAAAGAACCAGTGAAACTCTCAACATTTTTCCACTCACAACAATTCGAAGGGTATACTTTTGTAAATACAAGACAAGTTTTTACATAGGTATCATGAAAGTTCTCATTCTCAATGAGTTGCAAATACTTATTGTTTGCAATGTTTCATTGAAAGAGCACAGTGGGCGCAATGTGTATTTGTTTTTGCATGAATACATGTTGTAAAAATGCCTCTGTTACATGGTGAGAGTCAACATTCCTTTGTTTGAGGGCTAAAATTTTACCCTTCCAGTGCTTTGATACATCTACAATTGCTGATGCTTTCACCCTGAAAGCTCCCTTCATACTTGGACGCATATGTACCCAAGACGAGCGATGATATGTATCACTGTTCCAATTCCCTTCTTCATCTTCTTTGTTACGTACTTCTATCGAGAGAATTCTTGGTCTTCTCTCAAGCATTATAACCTATGCATTAGATGTAAAAAAGTATGTATTAACCCCTAAATAATAAGCATTTTAAGTCTGTTCAGTAATCACCAATATGCCATACAAATCAACATGGCATTCAGAGATGTTTACACTTTTGTAAACAATATAAACATCAATATCCAAACGCATATGGATATATGTTGAGATATCGAGCTCCACTCATGATATGCCAGGGTGACCGTTGTGCATTTATGTCACCGACTTGTCAGTTGTAGATGCGGTTGGTACACCGCCCATGAATAATAGCTAGATATCAGCTATCCTTATCTACTCTAGTTCGTGGCTCAGTTAGTATGCCACCTTAGTTAGTTGAGTTTGGTTTGAGACCCATATATAGGGTTCTTCTATTTCTTTGTATGAGAGTTCTCTTTGGCTTACACAACTAAGAAGAGAAAAACTATTTTCAGCCTCCACCTATGTGTGTATTCCCCCATTGTGCAAGCAAGAAAGCTACAAGTGAGACTCCTTCCTTCTCTCCCACAATCTTGACATGGTATCAGAGCCTTGTTCGTGGTAAGGAGCACAAGAAAGCAAGCCAAGTTCGCGGTGTTTTGGTAAGAGGATCAGTGTTGCTTCCATTTTTCTATTTTGGGAGCAAGTCTCTGCAGGTAGCACAGCTGGAAAGTGCAAGAGTGCATTGTCTCAGATTGAGACGCCCTTCGCGGTGTAGCAAGAGGGCAGTATATGCTGCGCGCGAGGGCGCCCTCGGTTACTCTGTTTTTTTTATTTGAGGCCATTTCGGGGCCTGTTTTGGAGGTGGAAGTTTTTTGCACGCACTCAGGAAAAGGCCCTGTTTTATGCTGTGTGACCACTTTTCTACAGGTCGGTGAAAAGTTACCACAGAAATTGCATCATATGCTTGTGTGTAGAGACATTGGGAGTTACAGAATCATCCTTGTTTCCTATTTATGCAAAATCGTCACTAAGAAGTGACTGTGTGGTCAAATACCACTTTCGCCAGTTTTGCAGATTTGCCCTTGTGAGGGTGAAGCTGTGTTTTTTTGTAGTGATAGATTTTTTTGCAGTGTTTTGTAATGGCATCTGATTCTCTTTCACAGATTGTAACTGCAAAGCTTGACAAGAACAACTTCCAAGCATGGAAGTTGAGAATGACGAATTTTCTTATGGGAAAAGGATATTGGGAATTTGTTGCAGGAAATGAAAAAGAACCAGTTCTTCCTGATGTTCCCAATCAACAGCAAATGTAGGCATTTAAAGCATGGCATGAGAGAGCCAAGAAAGTTATGTACTGGCTATCTATCAGCATTTCAGTCTCTATGATTGTGCATATTCAAGATGCAAGTACACCAAAGGAGGCATGGGATACTTTGTCAAAAATGTATAGCACAAATACACAAGCCAGGAAAATGCAGCTCAAGCAAGAGTTGCACAATGTGCAAAGAGAAAGTATGAGCATCAATGACTACCACATGAAGATGAAGAAGATTGCAGATGCACTTGCTTCCATTGGGTCGCCAGTGGAAGATGATGATTTAGTTTCTGTGACCTTGAATGGTCTAGGAAAGGATTATGCACAGTTTTGGACATCCATTTCAGTTCGTGAAAGATTTCCTGATTTTGAGCAGTTGATTGCTCTTCTAATTTCTGAGGATCAGAGAAATGGTGGTGCATCTTCTTCAGGAGGAACTTCAAAAGAAGCTATCTTCTACTCAAATGCTGGAAGAGGTAGAGGCAGAGGTAGAGGAGGTCGATCTGGAGGCCGTGGTAGAAATCAGAATATGCAGCAGACTCAAGAAAACCAGTCCTATGGAGGAGGACGTGGTAACTCTAGAGGCAGGGGGAGCCAAAGAGGTCGTGGTGGATGGCAAAGAGGGAAAAATGCAAACAACAATGTTGAATGCTACTACTGTGGTAAAATAGGTCATATGGCTAAAGACTACTATAAAAAGCAAAATGACATCATGAATGGAAAATTGCAACAAGGGAATTATGCATCTTCTAGTAGACACGGTGATGACAGAAATGAGCATTTGTTTATGGTGCAGCATATGAAAAATTCTGTGACAAGTGTAGAAGAAAGCAAGGACGTATGGTATGTTGACTCAGGTGCATCAAACCACATGACAAGTCATGCAGAATGGATGGAGAATGCAAGTTGAGACCCATATATAGGGTTCTTCTATTTCTTTGTATGAGAGTTCTCTTTGGCTTACATAACTAAGAAGAGAAAAACTCTTTTCAGCCTCCACCTGTGTGTGTATTCCCTCCATTGTGCAAGCAAGAAAGCTACAAGTGAGACTCCTTCCTTCTCTCCCACAATCTTGACAATATATACATCAACACAAAGTATAGATTTAATTTCAAGACATCACTTTAATCATACCATTTACATGAAATATAATGAAAAGAATAGCACAAGAATACTTAGAGAATTTTGCCAAAATAAATTTTATTATAATGAAGAGGAGTTTGATTTGACTCAATACATTGTATGAAATGTGGGTATTATAGAGTAGTTGTTACAAGGATAGCAGCCACATGGCATGCAAATATTAATAGTCACATTGAATTGACACCTGAGATATTCTAAGACTCAACACATTGTGTGTTATATGGATGATATGATACAAGAGTTTCATGGATCATTGCCAATTGGCATGGAGATCCAAATAGACACATAGGACTAATAAAACAGAGGATTTTTGAACCATCAACTTCCAGCAGATCCATATCATCCAACACAAAGGAATCACTCACCACATCAAAATAGTTGATGGAGAATTATATGCTTCACCTAAACCTTGTACAATACTTGCATGTAGAAAAAAACACTTGCATGAATCCCTTTTAACAAAAATACTTGCATGAATACCTTTTAGCAAAAAATATCTAGATAATTGCATGAATAGAAGCAATACAAAACAGGACCAATTTACCTATAAGCTGATTTGCTGAAAATAAGATTGAATCATTGCCAATCAAAACCCATTGCAAATGATGGACATAAGAAAACATCAATTCCATCAAATATAAAAGTTATTAATTAAATAAATAAAAATTTCCACCACAAAATATAGTAGATTTACCTGTAAATTGAGCTACAGAATCTGTCCTCTACCTTGTGTTAAGTGATGCAACAACAATTGATCCTTAAGTTGGAACTACCATCAAACCCTATTGCAAAGATAGTAGAAAAGGGATAATGCCGAGAGAAAGAAAGAGAGAGTTTGTGTGAGTACACAAGAGAGAGAAAGAAATGAACACCTATCCAATCTTGCCCAAATTGATATCTACAAAAGACAATATTGCAAGAGTTAGTATTTACATGAAGGTATACTGAAAAAATAGTTAAAAAAAGGAAACATAGATAGAGAAAGAGAGAGGGAGAGAGAGATAAGAACGTATGCAATGTCACCCAAAATGATCTCTGCAACAAAACAACAAGGGTTAGAACTAACATTGTGTTGTAATGAAAAGATATCAGCAAAAAAAAAAAACAAAGAGAGAGAGAGATTAACACCTTTGCCTCTTGCACCAAATAAACTCTGTAAGAAAATAACAATTAGAATCAACATCAAATTCTATTGAAAACACAACATAAAAGAGAAACAACACATAGAGAGAGGGGGAAAAGAAAGGAGAGAGAGATGAGCACCTCTGTCTCTTGCCCCAAACAACCTCTGTAATAAAACAACAACAACAGTAATAAACGACATCAAACCCTATTGAAAAAATAGCAAATAAGAGAAAATGCAAAGAGAGATGGGCACCTGTGTTTTGCCCAAAATCTGGAGCTGCGTGGAGAAGAAAGTGCAGAGGTAAGCAGAATGCTCAAAACCCTAATTACTCTCAGCCAGGGAGCTTCAATGGAGACAAAAATTCACGAGCATAGAGAAGAGAGAGAAAGTGGTTTGTTGCTCAACTTTTGGGTCAAATTGATTTCGTGAGAGGGAAAAAAAACGAAATTGAAAATTCTCCAAAAAAGGGGGAAAATATGAGGTGAGAGAAAATCAAATTTTATGTACTATTCATTCTTCCTTTTTTTAATCCCCCACTACCCCTTTTTTTAATAGAAAACCCAAGATTTGGAGAGAAAAGATTCACCCTCCATGGATGTCAACATCTAGCCTTCCTATTGGACAATCCAAAAGGCCCACATCTTAAACTATATTATTTGCAAGGGCCCATTTGTGAGTTCGTTTTTTCCTAATGGTTCCATACATTTGATACTTTCATGCATTTGCATGGATTTACTTGTAGTCAAATGAATCCATGCTTATATACAAAGAAGACATACGATGGTAGCCTTATTATCTTGGTACTTTATGTGGATAACATGTTGAATTCTAGAAGAGCTCCTGATAAGCTAGATGCTTTGGACTTAGCTCAAGAAGAGTTTTAAGATAAAGGACATGGAATAGGTCTCATATATTATTGGTATACGTATCATCCATGATCTCTCTAAGGGACTTCTTTATCTATCATCACACGTGTGTATACAAGCTCTTAAGTGATTTCATATGCATGATGTTAAGTCTACTAGCTACCCTTTACCTTTCCATGTGAAGGTTACTCACAAAGACAATTATCCCCAGTTATATGAGCAAAAGGCGGAGCTGAAGGCTGTAATAATTCCGATTCCTAAAAATCGCATTCTTCATATGAACCTCCTCTTAAGAGGCCAAAAGGATAAATTTTAGGAATAATGGTAAATTATTATTATTATTCTCCTTTTCCCCCAACTGACTGTCGTGCTGGAGGAGAGGGGAATTGAGAGTGGAGTTTTGATGCCGAGAAGTGCTTAAAAATAGCTAAAAATTATGAATATCAAGGGAAAAATATTCAACGTCGAAGGTGGCGGCTCGATCTAGGACGATTTTAAGCGTCAAAGTGCTTTAAAGGCGCCCGAGCGATACTTGTTGATTTTTCATAATTTTTCAAACTATCGTCGGGTTGACAAGAGTTATCAGCCAATGCGGGATGTCAAGCCAGACGCCCAGGATTTTTCAGAGCTCAATTCCGAGTCCGGATGGGAAAATGGCCACAAAATGGTCAAGATATGAAAAGGTGGACACTTGGGAGGCCAAAATTGGGCATGCCTTTTGAGTTTGGACCCCCCCTCTAAAATTTTATGCACCTTATGAAGCAAAAAACGTGGAGAGAGAATGAGGGATGAAGAAAAAACGTGGAGTAACATGGCGGCCGTTTTTTGTGCCCTCTCATGATGGAGATGGAGTATGCAGGCTGAAAGCAACCCATACAACCGATAATGGGGCTGATCTTCCCTCTCTTGGCTGGTCTTATCGCCTGTCTTTGCTCGTGAAATGGCTGTGGGAATGAAGAGATGGAAATCTAGTCTTTCTCTCTCCTCCCTCTCTCTCCCCTAAGGGCAGATTCATGTGGTGAAAAAGAAGAAGAATGGATGACGGATGCTTGTCCAATGAAGACCGGATTGCTCCGTGGTTCAAGAGGAATGAAGATTGCTGATTATGGACTGTCATGAGCATTAATGGCTGCTGGAAATCAATCCCGAGACATGGCAAATAAAAACCCGCAACCCGCAAAGAACGATAATCTCATTTTTACAAAGGAATTTGATGTTTTATGCTATTTGCTTCATGAGTATTTGTTCCCATGGGATGATTATGCCTTATGTTGTTGTTTGCTATGAGTTTAATCAGTTTATGCTCAGAAGTAAGAAAATCACAAGTGTTGTGATTGAAATTAATAGTGTAAAACCCGTAAAACATGCAAAATAGGGGGAAATTGGGTGTTTTTTGATATATAAATGGAAAATATAATAAGACACACCAACTAAATTTGTGTTTTTGTTGCAAATGAACCTAAGGGCCATAAACCACAACTCATTTTGTATTTTTAGTTATTTAATATTGTAAAAAAATACAAGAAAAATAGGAAAAATGGGAAAAAATAGATTTTGAGTACCGAAAATTTTTAAAAAATAAAGTTCATGTTCGTGGATGTATGGGGGGTCTGAAGTATGAGGTCTAGCCTCAAGTCAGCCCTACCTTTATGTTTTAGTGAGTTTTTATGGCTTTTCATACAATAAAAATGTGAAAAATGAACCCTAAACCGGTCAATAATGCACAACCTAAACGGGTGAGGGGGTAGAGTGTATAAAAAGTGTTTAAATGCTGAATGAAATGATGAAAAGATTGCTGGTTTTTATGCATACCATTTAGGTTGGTCAATAATTAAAAAATTAAGAACCTAGTAGCACGAGGGTTTCTCGGTGCTAGGCTCATGCAACGCTGCATACGAGCGATATTCAAAATCATTGAAAGAAATGTTTTTCACATGTGCACCAATGCTGATTTTCTTAATTGTTTGAGCACATAGACATTCACAATTTTCATCAATCATAAAGAAATGATAAAAGGTATCAAACAATACCTCCTGGATGCATGGCAATTGCTTTCTAGAGGAACATGACCAACGTTGAGTGAGTAAGGTTGCCCAAGCTGTAGACTAGGAGTTGGGTCTAAGGGGGAAAGTAAAGTGAGGAAGCATGGTATATCTCCTGGAAATACGTGAATCATAAAAGAGAGAATTTTGTGTTCTTATGTGTTGTATATGTTTAGCGACGCATCGAGGGGTCAATCCCCAAGATGTAGAAGAGTCGTAGTGAGGTAGCGGCAGTCAGCCGTGGGAGGACCTCCTATGTTTGTACTTCGTGGTATTCGGAAATGTGCTGGGACTCCCTTTGAGGAGTGTTAATTGGGTTAGAGTTGGACTACGAGACGTGATACAAACGCAAGATGTTTAGGAAGATGTTGTATGTGTCATCCATGCTCTTGGCCGCGAGGCCGCGAGGCCGTGGGGTTGTTGAGTGCATGATAGAGGTCCCCGGCTAGTGCATGAGCCAATGTCGGCCCGTTTTAGGTCCCATCAGGAATAGCAAGGGTGATTGAGCACCGTGCTGGAGCTCATGGTGGGGGTAAAGGCCATGCAGGAGGCTGCATGGGGGAGGGGGGATTCCCTTCCCTCTCCCTATAAAAACCATGGTCAAGGGAGCTGGAGGGAGCAGTGAAAACGCTTATGGAGAAGGAGAGAGGAGGAGAAAACGGCCGTGATAATCAGCAGGTGTTGCCGTGGAGGTGAGGATCTTGCGAAGTTGCCGCAGGCCGCCGCCATCTACCGCCAACACGCCACCATTTCGCCCTGGTTCGCCAACAAGCCACCTTAAGCAAATCATTCTTCTTTTTTTTTCCCCCCACGTGGTTTTATGACCATAGAAGCTTCCAAGAAGCTTTTTGGAAGCTTCTAAGGGGAGGGATCTAAGCCCCCTTTCATATTGCAAGTCCCACAAGGGTTCATTTTAACCCTGAGGTCCCTTAGAACCCCCTTTCTATTGGCCTTCACAAGCACCCTTTTCCCCCCCCTTTTTCTCTCCTTAAAGTCATTTAACCCCTTCACAAGCGGTTTTTTTTACATGTCCTTTCCCCCCCCCTTGCGTTCTTACACAAAGGGAGTCTCACCCTGGGATTTTTACATCCATTCCGTTGCAAATTTCCACCTAACCCCCTTTCCATGAAATTTCCATCCAAGTCCCCTTAAAGTTTGACTTATCCCGGGAATTAAACCTTTTTTTCCCTTTTAGCATTTCACAAAGCCCATTTAAAACTACCTCCCTTGGACTTCCATGAGCCTTCCCAAATTGGTCCTTATAACCCTGGTCTCCTTTTAAAAGCATTCCCTCTCAAATCCATTCCCTACTTTGTGGAGGCAGCCTTTAAGGCCTTCTAAAGTCGCTTCCAATAGACAGAGAAATTATTCAAGGTAGCCAAATCACAAATGAAGTTTCGTGTGAGAAGGAGATGGCCAAGATCATAAATATGCATCCAAGTTGAAAAGGCCGAATTCGCGATGGCTCATAAGAAGGCACAAAGCGCAACTGTAGGAGGATCATCTCCTAGCATCCATGTGGGCATTTCACCACAAGTCCAGGTTTTCTTCCTAGTTTTGTTTTATGTCGTAATATTTCAATTGTGCATTATTCATTTACGAAAATTAGGATGCACTTTTTTCGATTGAAATACTTTGGCTAAATTAAAGTAAATAAACTTCGATCAAGGAATCAGTTATTTGTATTCAAACGAATGAAAAACAAGAGCATAAGATCTCTATGCATTCCTAGCAAGTGGTTTTTAAGCATTGCAAAGTAACGAACTTAGACTAACCAATGCCCATCTTTACAAGTCAAAATAATGATAGTATACTTTGATTATGCATGGAAGGAATAAATCGCATGTCACATTATTGAGCATCTTTTCTTCGAAATGATTCTTTAAAGAAGGTTGCCAATAATCCGTAGGAATTTGCAAGGCATGGGAATGATTCTTGAACTGCATGAAGTAGATTAAACTCTAGTCAATTAGCTTAAACCTCAATCAACTATGTAAATAGTTACGAAAGGTTGTGCAATGCTCCTTTAGCATACGAATATCTCATTTAGAAATGAAAATAGAAAAGCTGCATGGTTCACATAAAACCCTAAAGCTTCGTATCATGAATCTTAAATGCATGTTATAAAAGGAGCAATTCAAATTATGCCATAACTTAACTTACGCTTTGATCTTAGTCGAAAAAGTTAGGGATTGTAAAACTACTCATACATAGGCACTACATCATGTGGTTACGAAAATGGTATCGTAAATATCTTCAAGAATAGACAAGTAAATTGGTTTAAACCTAAACACCTAAAACCGCGAGGTACTCATTTAGGAAGGGTTGATTCAATGCAACATATCCCAAAGAGCTAACTAGGGTTTAGCACTTTGAGGTCGTAACCTAATCACTCTTATTGCCAAAACTGAAACTCTTATACCCTAAAGACTTGTTCACATTCACGAAATGTTGGGACAATAGGACGTAGTTGCGAGAGATGATCTAGGATTTTTACCCCTAAGGATCGCTCGCTAAAAGGATGAAACTCGATTTGAATTTGGAACCCTAAGACCGACAATGTTAGCCTAATGCAATCAGGAACGACTGTTATGAAGATACCCTAACAGTGTTTCCTATCTACTCATGATTAGAAGACACCATTCGATGGATAGAATAGTCCCATGGATTAGGTGCGACACTTGGCAACAAGTTGCAAAGTTGCATGATCTTGTGATTTGATCACAAGGGAATGGTCAATTCCTCAGAATGAGATTGGCAGATTCTTATGCAAGTTATCTTGCAAGAGGATGAGTAATCGTCCTAATATAGTATCTTTCTTGGGTAAAGTGACCAGGATACGGGGATTAGATATTTGCTTGGAAGCAAAGGACCAATCAGTAAATTGGAATAACATATTTACTGCTAAATAGAACTTAAGGTATTTGTTAAGTTGGGTTAATAGGGTACGGCCCTAACCCAAGGATATAAGGGTTAATAGACAAACCCTTGGGGATGTTGCCAAGTTGTGATTGATCCCAGATCGAGTGCTGGATGCATTCAGAAAGAAGGATTCACTCCTTAGTAGTTGGCCAAAAATAACGACAAATGGAAATGATTGTGCTTGTACAGTTTAAAGAGCACTATTTGCTTTGTTTGCTCAAGGAATTAAAGGATGAAAAGATATCTAATGCTTGAGATTGAAGGCCTGAAGGGAGAGGCAGCTTCAGTTATCCCTGACTGCCTACCTGACCCTAACCAAGGTAACCGCACCGGGAAGGTGGACCGAACCTGCCGCGAGAGGTCTCTCTATTGAGCGCTACGTGGAGCAGGAGGACGCTTGGGTGCCAGATGGGGCTTTGGCTGTAAATCCCTCACCTTTCGGGCCCTCCACAAGAGGCCAACTTTACTCGGGATTTGATCTCAAGGCCCACATACTAGTCTAGGGTTGAATCTTGGATTAGTAATCCTTGTGGATTGCTGGATAGCCTTTGGGTGGATTATGGATAAGGCTATGGGTTGGATGTTATAAATGTATTCTAAAGATAAATATGATAAGCTATTGAAAAGGAACTTGTTTGACATTGCTTTTCTATATCAAGTGCTATGATTACGTGAAAGAACCAATGCCTAACAGGATAATTAAGGAAGCTGATTGATGCATGTCCAACTAAATGTGGTAAGTAATTAAATAACTAAAACAACCTGAGGAAAGTGTGGTGGATGTGGCCATGGGTCCGTCCTACGGATGGGTGGTCCCGGTTGGCCGAGAACTTTTCTCAATCTTGATGGACATCAAGAAGATTGTTCAAAGGACACGAACAACAAGGGCGCTGACCCAGAGTCTAAGTTATAATAATCCTGATTTACACTGTTTTAGGGGAACGGAATGGGACTATGCCTTATGGTAGAGAGGTCGAGCCTTGCATCCCTCTCATTTTCCATTCTCCTTGAACCAAGTGCAGCGTGAATCCGCTTCGACCCTGGCATTTCTACGTAAAGTAGTTCACCTGGGGTTCGACGCTAGTTGCCGTTTAGGAAATGACCATTAGGGAAAAACCCTCGGTCCTAAGTGGGAACAGCCAAAATACTTCCGCTATGTGGCAGACGCGGAAAGTCCTAGATCGCAAACCTCATGACATTCCATGGGAGTGTCGGGCGGAGCTTTATAAACATATTTTCCGATGGACTACTAAGACGTGTCCTGAAGATTACATGCGGACACATTACAGTTGGTATAAGAGGGAACCAACGAAGGATTTGTTTTTATGAAATCTTAATAAGATGAAGTAAAGCAAATGTTGTTGTTCCAAACATTTCCTTACTTTCAATGCTGTCTTGCAGAATTATGAAGCATGGACCAGGTTCTTAGTGTTCTGAGTCATGTTTATGATTGCGATGCATTCCCCGAATTATCGACAAAGGTTTGAGATGATGAACATATTATATCGTATCTATAATCCATCACCTTTGTACATGGAACGAAGATGGACGGGTGCCTCAGGAATCTACTATATAGCTGCCCACCGGGTTGTATACCTTCAAACCAACCTAAAGAGAATCAAGTGGTTGGAAGACTTGAAAGTCGTGAAGCTGTTCATTTTTATGGAGGCTCATGTAAACTCAACTTTACATATTCGAGGTCAGAGGGTTGAGCTATGTACATATGTATATGAGGAAGTGACCCATGTAATCCCCGCCGAGACAAGATCAAAGTGTTGGGGCGCTATGAGAAGAATAGGTTCCAAAGGAAAGGATACCGTGATCTTCCAATGACTTACGGATTCCTAAAGATCCATGACCCGAAACCATACTATTATCCAGTTCTTGTAGATAAATGTAATACAACATTATTCTCCCCAAACTAAATGTAAACAAATGCTCTATCATCTCTAGAAATCTTGTACTCCAAAAGGGCTAGACCCATATAAATGCAATAAGACTTCTTTTTATCAATATCTGTTTTGTTCAAGAAAATTGATAAGAGGTTAAGTGGTTAGATTGCTTGGTTGATATAGCTGAAATGGAGATGAAATATAAATCGTAATGATAAACGAGTAATAACGTTAAGAAACCTTTATCCAGGCATAACCTTAGGTACAGATCCCCAGTTCGCCTCCTACATCAAGTACTGCTGTAATCCAGGAGAAGAAGTTTCTTCTCAAGCAGATTAAGCCGCCTGAATTTGACGGGAGAGGCAAGTCCGCGTCCAAGCAGATGCTAAAATCTGGATTGAATCCATGGAGGATTACTTTGAAGCAACTGGTACTGCACCCGCCAACAAGGTTATGCTCGCCAAGCTGAAGCTCACCGGCGAAGCCTGGCTTTGGTGGAAGCAATGGTGCAGAGATCAAGGGATCACGGAAGGATCCGTTACCTAGGAGAAGCTGAAGAAAGCCGTACAGGAAAGATACTTACCATCTGCATATCACACGTAGAAAATGAATGAGTTCTACAAGCTAAAACAGCTGGGACTCACTCTTGACGCATACTACTCCAGATTCGTCTCACTTCTTAAGTATGCACCACAGATGGACATGACACAGTAGGTGTCAAAATTTTACACTGGTTTAAATTCGCCAGTGATGTATACCCGTCTCGAATCTATGCGCCCGTCAGATCTTCAAGGCGCACTCATTTGAGCTGCCCCTATAATTCAGGAGGTGTAGGCTAGACCAAGATGTAACAAAACTTGGTCTTATAATGACCCGAACAGAGGAACATTTAGGCCTCAAATGAAAAGAGTTCAAGGTCAGAATCAGGGACAAAGAAAGAAATCAAGGACTAATAATGTCAACAATTTTGTCCCTACCCAAAGCAATGGCCAGAACTTCCATTATTTCCACTACAATGAGCCAGGACATTTCAAGAGGCAATGTCCCAAGCTTGGAGGAGGACATCGCCAGGCACCTTTCCAAGGAACTGGTCGTGGACAGGGAGCCGCTACCAGAGGCAGAGAAATAACCGCCTGCGTGGCCAATAGGGAGATGTGCAAAGAAGGAGAAGATCCGACCATGGAAGCAGAGTTTGAAAGGGCGAGAGTCCATGCCTCTCTTCACAAGAAAGGGCCGAATCACCAGTTCTCGGTGATTCAGACACCGTGGACTATCAAGGTAAAGGTTTCAAGACCTTGAATGCTTGTGGTAGTACACATTCCTTTATCTCACCAGCTTGTGCAAAAAGATTAGGAATAGCCACAATAGAAGCACCTACCTTGCTTGTGAAATTGGCAAATGGTCATGAGGTTACTTGTACCAGGAAAACTGCTAAGGTGGAATTCTTTCTGGGTGGAAAGATGACTTCGGTCAAATTCAGAGTCATGAGCCTAGGTATCCATGAGTGTCTACTCAAAATGGATTGGCTTAAACCTAATGATACCCACATTCATTGTGGGAAGGGCCAAATTTCCTTTTGGAACTCTAGAGGGGATTTAGTCACAACTCAAGGTGAGGCTGGAGTACCAAAAATCCAATTGACCAAAGCATCTCGGATCATAAAGGGAGTCAGAAAGGGACTACCTGTCTACTTGGTTAAGCTCAATAAGTTAGATCAGAAGCAGGAGTCTAGTGAAGGGCCTTCATGGCTAAAGGAATACACAGATGTATTTCTTGAAGAATTAATAGAAAGCCCGCCTCAAAGAGAAGTGGATCATGAGATCAAGCTAGTGCCAGGAGCTGCACCAATTGCAGAGAGACCTTATAGAATGTCCATCCTAGAAGCAATTGAGCTGAAGGAACAACTCAAACAACTGTTAGATCAGGCTACATCCGTCCTAGCAGTTCACCATGGGGAGCTCTAGTGCTGTTCCGAAAAAAGAAAGATGGAACACTTCGACTATGTATTGATTACAGAGGGTTGAACCAATCAACTGTCAAGAAAAAGTACCCTATTCCTAGAATAAATGAGCTTCTTGATCGCCTTCAGGGTGCAAAGATCTTTTTCAAGATTGATCTCAGGTCTGGTTACTATCAAATAAGGATCAAGGAAGAAGATATCCCAAAGATGGCCTTCAACACAAGATATGGACACTTTGACTTTCTAGTTATGTCATTTAGGCTTACAAATGTGCCTGCCACCTTCAACAGGTTAATGCAGGATATCTTTAGGCCATATCTTGATGACTTCATACTCGTCTTCTTCGACAATACTTTAGTCTATTCCAAACAGGAGGAAGATCATGAACCCCAACTTCAGATTGTCCTTGAGACAATGAGGGCACATAAGTTGTACGCTAACATGAAGAAATGCGCATTCTTCAAGTGTCAGATTGAATATCTGGGATTCATCGTATCATGGAAAGGAATCTCAGTGGACCCAGCCAAAGTCAGAGATGTGCTAGAATGGCCAATACCAACAACTGTCAAAGAAATACGCAGTTTTCTTGGATTGATAGGATGGTATAGGATCTTCATCAAAAACTATGCTTTGATTGCAGCACCTCTGACGGACTTACTGAAGAAGCAAACTTCCATTGCATGGTCAACTCCCAAACAAACCAGCTTTGAGAAATTGAAGCAAAGTTTGGTATCACCACCTATCCTAAGACTTCCAGACCTTAGTAAAGAGTTCGAGGTAGTGACTGATACTAGCACGCTTGCCTTAGGATGTGTGCTCATGAAGGAAGGTCATCCTGTAGCATACTCTTCAAGGAAACTAAAGAGCCATGAAAAGAATTATGCTACCCATGATCTAGAATTGTTAGCTGTCATCCATGCTCTAAGGCTTTGGAGACACTACCTATTGGGTAACAAGTTTACACTAGTAATTGATCATAAAAGTCACAAGTGGATCTTTACCCAGAATGAGCTCAACATGAGGCAACGTCGATGGATTGAAGTACTAGAGGAGTATGACTTTGAAATCAAGTACCAACCGGGAAAGGAGAATGTAGTTGCTGATGCACTCAGTCGCAAGGCATTCCTTAATTCATTAATCTTGCAAAATCCATCAACAGCTAGATCTCTACCCACAAAGGTGTCCATGCCAAACAACCCAATACTTGATCTAGCTAGAGAGGAAGCATGCCATGATTCATCCTATCAAAAGATGCTAAGGGAGATCTCTATCAAGAACCAGGATCAAAAGCTACACGATAAGTATCATGAATTCTCTATCAATAGTGGACTTGGCTACTATAGAACGCGGTTGTGTATACCAGCAAGCCAGTTACTTAAGTAGAAGATATTGTGGGAAGTTCATGATGCCCCTTTCTCAGGACATCTTGGCTGTGCCAAGATTCTCAATGCAGTTAGGAAGGGCTACCATTGGGAGAGGCTTAAAGGTGACATTCTCAAATATGACACTAAGTGTTTGTCTTGTCAATGTATCAAAGCTGAACATGTCAAGATGCCAGGGAAGTTACAACCACTTGACATTCCCAAATGAAATGGAAATTCATCAGTATGGACTTTGTTGTTGGCCTACCCCAATTTCAGGGAGGATACAACTCCATCATGGTTGTGGTTGATATGCTTACTAAGGTTGCACATCTTATTCCAATAAAGACAGACTATAAAGCCTTAGACATTGCAAGGTTGTTTATCAAGGAAATATTCAAGCTACATGGGCTACCCAAAAGAATCATTAGTGATCGTGATTCTCTCTTCACATCACACTTTTGGAGAGCTATCTTCGAAGCCATTGGGACTCAACTTTGTTTTAGTACATCCTACCATCACCAAACTGATGGTCAAATGAAGTGAGTCAATCAAGTCATCAAGGATATGCTTAGGGCACACTGCTGTCGTGAGCCAAAAAGGTGGATTCAATACTTGCCTTTGGTTGAATTTGCCTACAATGCTTCCTACCAACAAAGCATTCAGATGAACCCTTTTCAAGCATTGTATAGTCATGACTATCGAAGTCCCCTAAACTTCTCAGATGGGTTGAAGCTTCAAGGCAGATGTTGGAAGAGATGGATGACCAAATAAAGTCATTATAATAGGACATCCAAGCCGTCAAGGATAGACAAAAGGCATACGCGGATTTGAAGCATCAAGATAGAATCTTCGAGGAAGGAGACATGGTCTTCATTCACGTACGTCCAAAAAAGAGTTCTCTATCCTTAGGGGATTGCAAGAAGCTAAGTCCAAGGTGTTGTGGACCATACAAGATCCTCAAGTGCCTAGGACCTAATGCTTATAGACTGCAACTCCCTGAGAACCTAAAGGTTCATAATGTATTCCATATCAGCCTATTGAAGAAGTATGTACCTAATCCTAACCATGTACTTGATGACCAACAAGTTGTAATGCCTAATCAAGGAGTCCTTGAACTAAGGCCTGATAGGATCCTAGATGTTAGGGAGAGACAACTGAGATCCAGAACCTTGAGAGAATGCCTCGTCCAGTGGAAAGTTTATCCTGAGGAGGATGCCACTTGGGTAGATGAAAGGACACTCAACCATCAATATCCCCAGTTTATCTCTAGATGAGGACATCTCGATTCCTCCAAGGGGGAGAGAATGTAATAATTCTGATTCCTAAAAATCGCATTCTTCATATGAACCTCCTCTTAGGATGCCAAAAGGATAAATTTTAGGAATATTGGCAATTTTTTTAAATTATTTCCCTTTTCCCCCAGCCGACTGTCATGTTGGAGGAGAGGGGAATATCAAGGGTGACTGAGCACCGTGCTGGAGCTCATGGTGGGGGTAAAGGCCATGCACGAGGCCACGTGGGGGAGAGGAGATTCCCTTTCCTCTCCCTATAAAACCCATGGCCAAGGGAGCTAGAGGGAGCAGCAAAAACGCTGTCAGAGAAGGAGAGAGGAGGAGAAAAAGGCTGTGATAATCAGTTGATCGCTGCCGTGGAGGTGAGGAGCTCGCGAAGTTGTCGCAGGTCACCACCATCTACCGCCAACACGCCACCATTTCGCCCTCGTTTGCCAACAAGCCGCCTTAAGCAAATCGTTCTTCTTCCCCCTCCCCAACGTGGTTCTATGACCACAGAAGCTTCCAAGAAGATTCTTGGAAGCTTCTAAGGGGAGGGATCTAAGCCCCCTTTCATATTGCAAGTCCCACAAGGGTTCATTTTAACCCCGAGGTCCCTTAGAACCCCCTTTCTATTTGCCTTCACAAGCACCCTTTTCCCCCCCTTTTTCATTTCACCCAAGGACCTTTAAAAGGCTCATTTACCTGGGGAGCTAAGCCCTTCTCCCCCCCTTGGGCTCCCCACAAGGAATCTCTCCTTAAAGTCATTTAACCCCTTCACAAGAGGTTTTTTTTACACGTCCTTTTTCCCGCCCTTGCATTCTTACACAAAAGGAGTCTCACCCCGAGATTTTTACATCCATTCCCTTGCAAATTTCCACCTAAACCCCTTTCCGTGAAATTTCCATCCAAGTCCCCTTAAAGTTTGATTTATCTCGAGAATTAAACCTTTTTTTCCCTTTTAGAATTTCACAAAGCCCATTTAAAACTACCTCCCTTGGACTTCCATGAGCCTTCCCAAATTGGTCCTTATAACCCTGGTCTCCTTTTAAAAGCCTTCCCTCTCAAATCCATTCCCTACTTTGTGGAGGCAGCCTTTAAGGCCTTCTAAAGCCGATTCCAATAGACGAAGAAATTATTCAAGGAAGCCAAATCACAAATGAAGTTTCACGTGCGAAGGAGATGACCAAGATCATAAATCTGCATCCAAGTCAAAAAGGATGAATTCACAATGGCTCCTAAGAAGGCACAAAGCGCAACCGCAGGAGGATCATCTCCTAGCGTATCCATGTGGACATTTCACCACAAGTCCAGGTTTTCTTCCTAGTTTTGTTTTATGTCATAATATTTCAATTGTGCATGATTCATTTATGAAAATTAGGATGCACTTTTTTCGATTGAAATACTTTGGCTAGATTAAAGTAAATAAACTTTGATCAAGGAATCAGTTATTTGTATTCAAACGAATGAAAAATAAAAGCATAAGATCTCTATGCATTCCTAGCAAGTGGTTTTTAAGCATTGCAAAGTAACGAACTTAGACTAACCAATGCCCATCTTTACAAGTCAAAATAATGATAGTATACTTTGATTATGCATGGAAGGAATAAATCACATGTCGCATATGCATGGAAGGAATAAATCACATGTCGCATTATTGAGAATCTTTTCTTCAAAATGAAGCAAGGCATGGGAATGATTCTTGAACTGCATGAAGTAGATTAAACTCTAGTCAATTAGCTTAAACCTCAATCAACTACGTAAATAGTTACGAAAGGTTGTGCAATGCTCCTTTAGCATACGAATATCTCATTTAGAAATGAAGATAGAAAAGCTGCATGGTTCACATAAAACCCTAAAGATTAGTAGCATGAATCTTAAATGCATGTTATAAAGGGATCAATTTAAATTATGCCATAACTTAACTTACGCTTTGATCTTAGTCGAAAAAGTTAGGGATTGTAAAACTACTCATATATAGGCAATATATCATATGGTTACGAAAATGGTATCGTAAATATCTTCAAGAATAGACAAATAAATTGGTTTAAACCTAAACACCTAAAACCGTGAGGTACTCGTTTAGGAAGGGTTGATTCAATGCAACATATCCCAAAGAGCTAACTAGGGTTTAGCATATTGAGGTCATAACCTAATTGCTCTTATTACCAAAGCTGAAACTCTTATACCCTAAAGACTTGTCCACATTCACGGAATGTTGGGACAATAGGACGTACTTGCGAGAGATGATCTAGGGTTTTTACCCTAAGGATCGCTCGCTAAAAGGATCAAACTCGATTTGAATTTGGAACCCTAAGACCGACAATGTCGGCCTAATGCAATCAGGAACAGACTGTTATGAAGACACCCTAACCCTGTTTCCTATCTAATCATGATTTTGTGATTAGAAGACGCCATTTGATGGATAGAATAGTCCCATGGATTAGGTGCGACACTTGGCAACAAGTTGCAGAGTCGCATGATGTTGTGATTTGATTAAAAGGGAATGGCCAATTCCTCGAAATGAGATTGGAAGATTCTTACGCAAGTTATCTTGCAAGAGGATGAATAATCGTGCTAATATAGTACCTTTCTTGGGTAAAGTGACCAAGATATGGGGATTAGATATTTGCTTGGAACCAAAGGACCAATCAGTAAATTGGAATAACATGTTTACTACTAAATAGAACTTAAGGTATTGGTTAAGTTGGGTTAATAGGATACGGCCCTAACCCAAGGATATAAGGGTTAACAGACAAACCCTTGGGGATCTTGCCAAGTTGTGATTGATCCTAGATCAAGTGCTGGATGCATTTGGAAATAAGGATTCACTCCTTAGTAATTGGCCAAAAATAACGACCAATGGAAATGATTGTGCTTGTATAGTTTAAAGAGCACTATTTGCTTTGTTTGCTCAAGGAATTAAAGGATGAAAAGATATCTAATGCTTCAGGTTGAAGGCGTGAAGGGAGAGGCAGCTTCAGTTACCCCCGACTGCCTGCCTAACCCTAACCAAGGGGGTTGTTAACCGCACCGGGAAGGTGGACCGAACCTGCCGCGAGAGGTCTCTCCGTTGAGTGCTACTTGGAGCAGGAGGACACTTGGGTGCAAAAGGGGGCTCTGGCCATAAATCCCTCGCCTTCCGAGCCTTGCACAAGAGGCCAATGTGACTCGGGATTAGATCTCGAGGCCCGCATACTAGTCTACGGGCGAAATCTTAGATTAATAATCTCTGTGGATTGCTGGATAGCCTTCGGGTGGATTATGGATAAGCCTACGGGCTGGATGTTATAAATGTATTCCAAAGATAAATATGATAAGCTCTTGAAAAGGAACTTGTTTGACATTGCTTTTCTATGTCAAGTGCTATGATTACGTGAAAGAACCAGTGCCTAACAAGATAATTAAGGAAGCTGATTGATGCATGTCCAACTAAATGTGCTAGGTAATCAAATAACTAAAACAACCTGAGGAAAGTGCAGTGGATGTGGCCATGGGTCTGTCCTACGGATGGGTGGTCCCGGTTGGCCGAGAACTTTTCTCAATCTTGATGGACAGCAAGAAGATTGTTCAAAGGACATGAACAATAAGGGCGCTGACCCAGAGTCTAAATTATAATAATCCCAATTTACACTGTTTTAGGGGAACGGAATGGGACTATGCCTTATGGTAGAGAGGTCGAGCCTTGCATCCCTCTCGTTTTCCATTCTCCTTGAACCAAGTGTAGTGTGAGTCCACTTCAACCCTAGCGTTTCTGCATAAAGTACTTCACTTGGGGTTCGACGCTAGTTGCCTTTTAGGAAATGACCATTAGGGAAAAACCCTGATTCAAGTCGGGCCTAAGTGGGAATGGCTAGAATACTTCTGCTACGTGGCAGACATGGAAAGTCCTAGATCGCAAACCTCGTGACATTCCATGGGAGTGCCAGGCGGAGCTTTCTAGACATCCTTTCCGATGGACTGCTAAGATGTGTACTGAAGATTACAAGCATACATCTTACAAAGGCGGACCCCTTATGAATCTACAATGGGTAGTTTGATGTATGCCATGATAGCCACTCAGTAAGACATAGCATTTGTAGTGGACGTTGTGGCAGACTACATTGCTACTCTAGGTGGATGACATTGGGATGCCATGAAGGGTATCATAAGATACCTAAAAGATACTACAAATATTAGGAGTTTTAATGGTGGCTAGGATATTACAATCATGGGTTACACTGACTCTTACTATGCAAGACATATAGATAGTAGTAAGTCCACCTCCAGATATGTCTTTACTTTTTCTAGAGATGTTGTTTCTTAGATGTCTAAGATGGAGAAATGCATGGCCTTATCTACTACTTAGGTAGAGTATGTTGCAGCGCACTGAGGTTTGCAAGGAGGCCCTATGGATAGGCCACACCTTGGTATTACCTTTACTCCTTCACTGTATTCAGATTCCATGAGTGCTATTTAGTTGGCCAAGAATCCAATCTTTCATGTGAAGACAAAGCACATGGAGATGTGCTATTACTTCATTAGGAAGATGGTAGAGGACAAGTCTTTTGAGCTTATCAAGATCTTGATTAATGAGAATTCTGTAGATTTGCTCACTAAAAGTCTCTTAACAGAATATTCTACCTTCCTTTAGGAAGATGATGTGTATAGGATGAGAAGATGCCTTTTCTTTCCCTATTTTACTTTATCTACATTTGTACTTTGTCACTTGTTTCTTGTTCTCCCCTGTCTAGAGTCACATTTCCCTTTCGATGGGAGATTATTGGGGGTAAAGGTGCATGTGCTTACAGTACCTTGTATTGACACACTAGGACCACACAATTGTATATTGCAAGTGGTAAGTGTCTGTCACACTGCCACTTTATTCTTTATTTTTTTAGTGACTATTGAATAAGGGAAGGTTGATCACAAATAATGACTCTTGGAGTTTTCACATACGGTGTCTCTCTCTCTCTTGCTCTCTTTCTCTATCTACTAAAGTTCTTGCTTTCACTTGTGTGCTTCCACTCGAGCTCTACCTTTGACTAGCTTGATACACATGCACATGACCCTCCAAAAACTACACTCCCGTGTATTCCATGTGCTAAAAATAGCCTTGTCATTTTGATTTGTAGGCCCTTATCTAGCTTCTATTCACTTCTTTATCCTTGTACATGTGTTTTGCGTGAAGATGCATTTTTTGGCCTAGTAGATTAGGCTCTATAAGCACTTGTTCACACACATACTGATGAACAAGCAAGAAGAACAAGCAAGCACTCATCACATGCTTCTAGCCATACTCACTACATTAATACCCATTTTGGGTAAGCATGTCCAAAAATGATAGGAGATAATATCTCTCTATGTGCATGTGTATGTGAGCATGTGTGTGTGTGATCTTATGTGCTTGTGTGAAAATGCATGTGTGTGTACCTTTAATTATCAACAATTATCAAGGATACATTTTGCATGAAAATTGAGATTAAACACATGTATGTACATATATACAGAAGTTATTTATGTGAATTCTTATAGGCCTAATTATTTATATATGCATATTTATGCATACACATGCATGCAACTACATGTATACTTATTTAGATGCATAGATATATGTATTTATATATGGAAAACATACACATAGACTAGTTTCTATTTTGAAATATAGTCATAATTCTCTTAATAATATATTTGTATAAAATGAAAAACTTTAAGCTACTCAAATGGTTGGGTAAGACTTCAAATTTATTTTTATAGTCTTAATGTTTAAAATTTCTTCTAAGTTTTGTTACATTAGCATTGAGCTATGTAGGTTCTTTATGTAGTTTAAATGCTAGTTTAGCAAAACAATTAATGTATGGCCTAGAATTAATAGTAAAGAGTAAACCATCTTTATAGTAAAGTATAATCCCCAACTCCTCAACCCTCCTTGGCCCTCCTAGCTTCCAACCACCCCCCCAAAAAAAAAGGTCCCCCACCCCCTTTCTTATTTTTAAAACTAGAAAGGAAAATAATGGTGGGAGTCTATTCCTAATATATATGCTTATATAGTTTTTGAAACCCCCCCCTTCCCTACACTTACATGATTCCATAAGTTATCCATGCTACATCCCCCTGGATTATGGATTGATTTACAATGACACATAAACTAAATTTTGGTATAAAGAAATGGAATAGGTAATAAAGTAATGTAGTGGAGCTCAAAATCTTTACATGAGCAATGATGGCCAATGTATGTGTCATTATAAGTTATAACCTTAGATAGACTTCTAAATAGTTTGTGAGCTCTTTTTTACGATGATTTATGATTGAGAGAGAGAATATGTAAGAGAGAAAATATCACTACAAGATATAGACCTTATAGCGACGTTTAAAGCGATGAAAATACAAACAACAAAATTTGCCCCCGTCGTCGCAAAAAGCCTCGTTATTGACGACGCCATAGAATCGTCGCTATATGCGTCGCAAATGCAACGCATATAGCGACGGTTGCAGACAATTTGCGACGCTCATAGCAATGCCAATAGCGACGCGTGCAGTAAATTTGCGACGCAAATAGCAACGGTAACAGAGAAAAAAAAATTGTGGCAGGGCAGCAAGCTGCCCTGCCACATATAGCACTGTGTGCTGTATGAGAGCCATATAAAATAGTTTTTGCACTACTGCATACAAAGCATTGCAAACAAAAAGAATGTATGCTGAAATCATAAAACTAATACATGAAATAAATACATGATCGAATAAAATGCGATTGGTACAATCATGAAACGATATCACTAATACATAGAAAATGTCTACATAGATCGGGCGACTAAAAACTAAAGGTGTGTGAGCTCTAAGGATCCAAGGGCAAGCTACAAATCCTCATCCCCCGAAAGCTCGTCCCGCTGCAAAGGAGCATCAAACGGATTCTGCAGAAAAAAAAACAACATATCAATCCACCATACAATAATGCATTCAAATATCTCATGGTAACTACGGACAAGAAAGATGAGTGACTAACAGGGCCGTCGCGTCTATACAATCGGTCGATCAATGCCCCGAAACCGTGCCTCTCTGCATATCGAGTCTCAAGGCCTTGCGGATCGCAATTTATAATGGAGTGCTGCAAAGAAAACAAAATGCTAACTGTCAGAAACATGATTGTCAGTACAAAGAATATCTCAAAAAAACAAATAAGAAAAACAAAAGAGAAACTTACAAAGTCCTCCAAATATGTCCTGTGGCCGCCACTCCTAAGATGATGCATCTATCCGGCCTCGATTCGTGCCCTCGCCGCCTCCCGCTGCTGACTCCAATGTCCTGGCAAATTTGTAGCCTCCTTCCTCAGGCGCCAGTCGTCTGCATCTAACCACTCGGGCTTTGGAGCCCCACTCTTGATTGCCTTGCGTGCGTCGGATTGTCTATGTGGCATGTATGCAGGCATGCAATCCATCATCCAGCCCGTAGATAATCTATCCACTGCGGCTGGCATCGGGAACTCCTCGTGCAAGGATGCTACTATGTAGTCCTTGCTCCCCTCCGGTATGTTCCTCCAATAATCCAGGATGTTGTGCCGAAAAACTTGTTGGCACAACTCCCTCATGCGAGCCATCACCCTCCTCCCCTCATCATTCATGATGATGGCTCATGACCTGCTATCCACTAGGTATCCATAACCCCTAGAAGTCTGCCTAAGATGGGCCCTCTCCCATCTCCGTCCACGCTCCTGGGCATATCCAAGAGACCCCTGTACATCCGGTGTACCGACGGGGGTACCCTCTCCCGGAGTGCCACTCAAAGGGGTGCCACCAAAGGGGGTGCCACCAAAAGGAGTGCCACCAAAAGGCGTGCCATCTGCCGACGGCTGCGCAAAAGCCGGAGTAACTGGAGTGGACGTCCCCACAGGTGTGAAAAATCCTGGAGGTAACGCAGCTCCAGCTGAACGATGAGACGGAGACACCACGTCCTTGTCTCCACAGCAGCACCCCCCTGATCCTCCTGCAGTCGCAGTCCCTCCCTCTGGCCCAAGTCGCGAGCGTCGAGATCGTCTGCTCGAAGCTGAAGCATCTGATTGCGCTGAAGCTGATCTAGCAGAGCGCCCTGACGAAGAACGAGACAGCTCCGGATCTGCCATCTCTCTGAATCTCGCGAGCTGATTTGGAGACATGCGTGCCATCATGTCCTGAAACTCCTCATCCCTCATCCCTCGACTCATCTTGAAAATGTCGATACCTGCACAGATAAAAAATGATGTTAGAATAATCAATTTAAACTATACAAAGAACATTAATATAAATCAATTTTGAAAAATCCCTCTTAAAATGCATATCTTATCTACCTTTATGGAAGATCTAAACAACGAATTGAGTAATACAATTCTCCAAGAATGAAGTATTCTATGGTCCCATGTTAATCTCCTGACACAACTCTGCATACACTGGAAGGTCGATAGACATGTCACCACAAAAGAACGAGTCTGCCTCATTCTCAAAAAATTCTACGACTTCTGTATTTTCATCATTGTTAGCCGATGCGGGCTCCAAGCTTGCGGTGGCCTCCACCCCTTGTAATATCGATCCCTCTATTTGCATATTTTCTTCATCTATGCCTGGAACATCGCTTTGATCATACACTCTCGCACCTCGAGGAGTTGAAGGTATAACATATCACCATCGAGGTTGTTGGGGGTTTGGATAGAAGATTACTTGTTCACAAACACTTACAAAGCGAGTTCAAACCATTGTGACATAAACCATGTCGTATTACAATTAGCAAGCAAATGACTATTTGTACATGTTCACAATGGGCCGACAACACAAAGGTGTCGCGCAAATCCATCCATTTTTTTTCGGTATCTATTTCAAGAAATCGAGATGGACCTCATCAAACTGTTGCTCCAGCTCCTCCAAGTACCACTTTGAACCATTGCACATCGAATAGTATCATGGAGAAGCTACGGTAATCCATCGTAATAATACTTTGCAAGTTCCCAAAATACTCCATCTCATCCACAACCGTGTTCGGATCCGTTGCTCGTCGCCGGATCTCTTGCTCAAACCTTGCCATGACACCGCAGTCCATTGTGGAGCGCATTTTGTCAATATGCTCCACCCGAAAATGCCGTCCGCGCGACCACGCTGCACTATATATTTTGTACTGCACATTGAAACACTCAAATTAGATGTAGCAAGCAAATTTAGATATGACACATTCTAAACCCCTCATTACCTTTGGACTACATCCCCTCGAGAACTCCCACTCCTCCATTAAGACCTCTGTCCCTTCGCTGGATGCTGCGGTCAAGGCTCCATGCAACCATCGTGTTGACATAAACCGTGGCATCTCCTCCATGCCTTCGGGATATCAAATCAGTCGGTGACGTGTACTGCGTCGGAATTCAGCTTGCGCTTCCTCTCGATCTTGCCTTGCAATCTGGTACTTGGCGAGCCACGTCTCCATGGAGGCATGGTACAACATACAAAAGCGATTCACCTTCTCTTCCATTGAGGCATCCATTCTTTTTTCTACCCCATTTCCAACCACCACATATCCAGTCAGCCTATCATCCTCCTTCAGCGTCCATAGCATTTCATTGTCTGGTTCCACCGTTGGTAGCCATTGTGAGATATGCACTAATGCCTCTGACACCAACCAACCTTCTGCCATGCTACCTTCCGGACGAGCTCGTTGTCGCACAAAGCCTTTCAGGGTTTTCATGAAGCGCTCCAGGAAGAACATCCATCGCGTATGGACAGGTCCAGCAATCTCGACTTCGTCCACAAGATGCACAAGAAGGTGAACTTGTATCGTGAGCATGCTAGTGGGCAGGTATTTCTCAAAGAGACTAACCGTCTCAACTGCTCCCCGCCTTGCGGATTCAATAGAGGACGTCTTAATCTCTTTCTGTGAGATCCATTGCACCAAAGTCGACAACTTGTAAATGGCCCTGCGAATTTCTAGAGTTAGGCATCCCGCGATCGCGATCAGTAGGACAAACTGCCACAAATGAGAAAGCATTATGAATAATAGTCACTTTTCAAATTTCAAAATGTCCACGCTAATTAAAATCCATTCTGTTCACAAACCTGACATATCTTATGCCAATCATGGGATTTTAGCCTAGACATTTGGTCATCTTTAGAAAATGCGGACCTGAGAGAACGCATCATACCCGTCGGAGTGCGGATAGACTTGATTACTTGCTTCATAATGCGCTCTTATTTGGTAGACAAAACCCAGGGAGCCCGAGGAAGCTACACTCCCCCTTCAGCACTCGACTGCGGCCAAAGCGCCTCCATCTTACCTACCTCCTTTAAATCCATTCGTGACCCTATAGTGTCTCTCTTTCCTGTGATGTGGTCCCATAGCAAGCTGCCCATATTTTTGAAAATATGCATGGGATCCAACAAGTGGTTGACCTGTAAAAGTGGGTCCAATATGGCAACTTGTAGAAAACTAAGAACCCTCGCATTCCATTTGGATGTGATTCTGGGTTTACCATTTTCAGCTTGTACCAGCTTGCAGCGTTCATACGTGCTGGAGGTCATGCAAGAAAACCTTCCCTGAGTTCATGATCCTCCGGCAAGAAAGCGGGGTGTCCTTGATATACCATCTTCTTCATGGTTCGTGACCTTCGGGAGTCTAACTATGGCCCACACAATGGACATGCATGATAACCTGAGGTAACCAGACCTGCAAGGCGATCCACGACCTAGTGAATACTTGATTGAATGAAATGAAATATAGATATTACCAGCGAGAACAAAGGTCTGCTCACCTGAGCACTCTCCCAATCCCGGAAAGTCATGCATCGTCCACATAAGAATAGCTCGAATGTTGGCTGACCACCGACCATCGTGCCTACTCATATCTTGCACCGTGACCCCCTCCTCCCACAAAATCTTAAGCTCATCGGCCAATGGACGAAGATACACGTCCATATTTTTTACTTTGTAGCGGCCCGGGACGAGCAAGCTAAGGATGAGATGTCCTTTCTTCGTAGAAAGCCATGGAGGGATGTTGTAGTTGACAAGCACTATAGGCCACACACTGTAAGGAGTCGAGTGCAGATCGAATGGGTTCACACCATCCATGGCGAGACCGAGCCGAAGATTCCTTAGCTCTCGCGCAAAGCCTGGGAAGGTAGAGTCAATGTGGTTCCATGCACGCGAATCTGCTGATATTCCTTGAACTCCATCCGTGGACCTATTCTGCACATGCCACGTTGTCAAGCTTGCCATGGCAGACGTGCGAAACATGTGGTTTATGCGGGGGATGAGCGGAAAGTGTCTGAGAACTTTTTAAGGGATGGTTTGCCCTTGCAAGTCCTATCGATACCTCTGAGCACCACACTTTGGGCATGTCTCCATAGTCTCGTATTCATCTCAAAACAATATACAGTCGTTGATACATGCATGGATGTTATTGTAGTCCATGCCAAGCTTCCGTAAAACATGTCGTGCATCATCATGAGACTCAGGTATGGTATTTGCAAGTGGCAATATATGATATTTCAATAACCTTAAAAAAATCATAAAACACCTTGAAAAAACACAAATATTTGCAATAATACTGTTTTAAAAAAATCAATGAAGCATGTGTGCAAGGTACCTGAATAACTCAGTCACACTCGTATCGCTCCAACCGTATTTTGCTTGCACACTTAAGAGTGCAAGCAATGTCTTCAACCGAGATACTCGGCACCCATCATATAATGGTATGGATGCTTCCTCTCTAAGCGGGTCAGATATCTCAACATCCATGGGAATTAATGCATCGATCATTGCCTCCATCTCAGGCTCCAAGATTGTAGGCAGGTCGGAAAGGTTGTCTATCTCCTCTGGCATTGACGGTATAGATGGGCCTTGCGAGTGGTCAATTGGCTCCTGTAATCCATCCATCGCACGTCCACGAACTCTTCTAATTGGCCGCAAAGGGTGCACTCCCCCTTGGGTCGAGACATCACCCCCCTAGATACAAAATTTGCCAACAAGACCCAATCTTATTGTGTATGGTTTTCAATTAGCTTGAGAGTACAATGCATGAAAAATGCTAACTTCAAATTACCGTTTGCTGAAAATCTGCAATCGCCTAATCAATGATCTCATATTGAAACTCGCCAAATCGTCGTACGTGTTCTATAGACAATCGGCGTTTTTGTCTAATTGCCAACTTGCATTGAGAGCAAGGACATGGGACACGCTGATTAAGATACGTCTCGCGGTCTTGAACAATAAGACCTTCGTTTGCCATCTTATCTACATTATAGCAAACGAGGCTTAAATGGATAGCTTTATGGAGATGTACGTCAAGTTGCAAGTTGACCATAAATCTTGCATTGTATATAGTAGTTGAGAGATTTTCCGATGTTATATCTCGGCCTTGTATCATGCTCAACGATTTGTTTGTCCCGGTAGATAATTATTTGTTATATCTCGGCTTTGAGTATAAGTAATCCATTTTAAAATTAATGCGCGCCATCTATGAAATTTTATAACTATAGTAATAAAATTTATTTCAATCAATTCTACTCATAGTCATAAGACCTGAGAGAAATCATCCTATACTCAATTTATGGGTTTCTTCTTCTATAACAATACTTTTGGGTTCATTTTGATGAAGTACGTGGCCCATGGCAAAGCACATTGCATACCATTATCAATAAGTCTATTATCTTAAATTTCCTTCCCCTCCCTCTCCCTCTCTTTCTCTCCCTCTCCCTCTCTTTCTCTCTTTCTCTCACCCTCTCCCTCTCTCTCTCGTTCTCTTTCTCGCCCTCTCTCATTTCCTCCCTCTCCCTCTCCCTCTCCCTCTCCCTCTCCCTCTCCCTCTCTTTCTCTTTTTCTCCCTCTCCCTCTCTATCTCTCTTTCTCTCTCATTTCCTAAACAAGCAAAAAATAAAGTGATTTAAACATCCTCCAAGCAAAAGGAAGAGGGAGAGATACAATGCACTCTCCCTCTCTTTCTCTTTCTATCCCTCTCTCATTTCCTTCCCCTCCCTCTCCCTCTCGCTCTCTTTCTCTCTCATTTCCTCTCCTAAACAAGCAAAAAATAAAGTGATTCAAACATTAAACAAGCAAAAGGGAGAGGGAGAGAGAGAATGCACTCTCCTCCTTTTACCTCTCTTTCTCTTTCTCTTCCTCTCTCATTTCCTCCCCCTCCCTCTCCCTCTCCCTCTATTTCTCTTTCTCTTTCTCTTTCTCTTTCTTTCCCTCTCCCTCTCCCTCTCCCTCTCCCTCTCTTTCTCTCTTACTCTCTCGTTTCCTCTCCTAAACAAGCAAAAAAGAAAGTAATTTAAACATTAAACAAGCAAAAGGGAGAGAGAGAGAGAGAACGCACTCTCCCTCTCTTTCTCTCCCTCTCCCTCTCCCTCTCCCTCTCTTTCTCTCCCTCTCTCTCCCTCTCCCTCTCCTTCTCTTTCATTTCCTCTCCTAAACAAGCAAAAGAGAACAATTTAAACCTTCAACAAGCAAAAGAAAGAGAGAGGGAGACTCACCAATGAGATATGGCGAGCGTGGGCAGCTTCTCTTTGCAACGAGGGCTCCTCCTCTCCTTCGCGAACAACGGCGGTGGCGGCGGCGACGGCGGCAGTGGCGGCAGCAAGTCTCTTCCTCTTCTTCTCTCACAAAGCCTTTGCTCTCTCCCTCGCTCTCGCTCTCAAAAGGCGAAACAAAAGAAATGAAAACGGCGCTCGAGTTTGGGCCGCGTTTTTTTTCCAGCGGCGTCGCTATTTGCGTCGACGCCGATATCCGCCGTTGCTAATCGGCGTCGCTAATTGCCAAATTCCTTGTAGTGTATATAAGAGATAGCCAATTTTCTATAAAAAAATAATGTATTTATACAAGAGAGATGGAGAGATACTCTAAAGATTGTGAAGATGATGAGATATAAATAGTTTGTGATGAATTCCATTCAAAATTGATCATTACTTTTATATTATTTTAGTTCTTGGATAGTTTGTATAAAGAAAATGAACAATATGTTGAAGATTTGTTGTAATAAATATGTGGGAGACTCACTATATAATGTTGTGTGAAGATTTGTCGTTCTCTTAGTATTCTTTTTTTTCTTGTGGTTGATTGAAGTACGAAAAACATACTTGTTGGTGTGACAATAAAGATTTTCTTGAAGTAGTTTCTCCATTTTCTTGGTATTCCTCTTAGGGCTCCATGTTTTGGCATGCAACTAGGGAAACTACCATCAACAAGAACTAACAAAGGCAAGAAATGGAAGCAGTGGTATTGTTGAAGAGGTAAAAAACCAATGAAAGATTATAGAATTCTTAAAACTATTGAAAATTTGAAGTCTTCATTGCCAAAGTCTCTTTCTACAAGAATTACATTTCTCAATGGCAAAAACATGTCACTATCTTGATGTGAGCTCTATGCAACACACTGATTCCATGTCTTTTGAAGCTACAAAAATTTATATCACTATAGCCAATTTGTTTTCACAAAATATAAGAGAAAAATAGACAATATCTTCCTCTGTGTAGTGGAATGAAAGCTGAATTTAGAGACATTAAAAATAAATAAGTAGAAAGAATGTTGACAAGAGAGTCCTCCAAAGATTGAAGCCCTTTTGATTCCCTTCTATTGAGTACAAAAAATCTCAGTGGAGCTAACTTCGTGATGAATGACACGATCAAGATGCAAGCACTAGAACAAAGACAGAGATACGTGAGAAGAGAAGGACAAAATCAAAGCCAAGAACCACCTAACAGCAAAAGCCTCCTTTGTTGACACCCTTGGGGCACTCTTTATACAAGTCCCAATGGCAATCCACCATCCTTTTCGACCCATCTTGAAAATGTTAATGATAGGCTAGCAAATGTAGTTGATTGACATGCCATCAAATGTAGTCCAATCTTTAAGGGAGAGTACAATAAAGACCATGATCTTCATGTAGTTGAGTTTATAGTAGTGTGTGTGGCCAAAAATATCAAAACCCCATAGCATTGGTTGGTGATATTTTTTGCCACTTTCAAAGGAGTAGCGTTTCACTGGTATGAGAGACAAGCAACACAAAATTTTGGCATATGGGATGACTTCAAGGTGGCCTTTTTCACCGAATTCAGGCATGAAGGTTTTAAAAAGTGGATGCAAAAGGAGTTCATGAACTTAAGTCATTCCTTAAGAGGATGGGTGTAAGCATATGTATCTAGAAGGGAATCCATACTGATGAAGATAAGGAACAACCATACTTGGATGAAGGCATTTAGAAGGGATTTTTTAAACAAGTTGCAAGCTGCAGTGGAAGGTGCAAGACTCTATGACGAAGCTAAAGTAAGGTTGTCGATGACTTCCAGAAGAGGAGTCTTATATTCTCCCATGGTAGGAATGGCATACCCACCAAATGTAGTCCCAAGGAATATCTCCTACCCCTATCCTCTGATGCAAATAGTACCATAGTACAGTGTATCGAGTCCATAGTAGCCGCAAATATCTATGCCTCCAAATGATGGTCCAATGACAACAAGAGTAGTCTCAAATAGTTCCCCCAATGGCAACTCAACAATAGCAAAACCCTATCAACTAGAATAAGCAACCAATAGTCCCAATAGGAGCTCTGAGAATCAAATTTAGAATAGAGTATCCTCTGGACCCAACCCAACTAGTCTATGTAGTTATAATAGAAACTTTCCAAAATCCTACTACAAGTACTCCAAGAGGATAAAATTTGAAGGACCATTTATTAAATTCAATTGTGAGCATTAAGAAAAAGCTAATGTATGTGATTACAAAACAACTACAGATATTGAAAGTGAATACTACTAGAATATCCAGTATTGCAAGAGTCGAAATAAATGTGATGCAATCGAATACATGGTACAAAAAGTACCATCAAGTGGGACATTTAGCCATTGAATGTATGTCAAAGCCAACTATCCCTGGAGCCTTCTATTCGTGTGCTGTCGAAGGAAGAATCGCACAAACAATATGTACTCTTTGAAATAGATGCATGAAAAAAGAAAGAAATATGAGGAAGCAAGGTTTGAACCTATTAGAATTCGAGATGACAATTTAAGATATCGGCCAAAAGCCTAGAGAGTTTAGTTCTAACTTCAGTCCAAGGAGGTTTCCTGTCCAAAGTTATAAAGGAAGGTAATATGGTGGTGGGTAGGGATGAGAAGTGGAATGTTATAAATATAAAGAGAATGATCACATCTTTCCAAATTGTCCAAACCCTAGAAGGTCAATGGACTACAAGCCCTTATGCAGTCAATGCAAAGGAGAATGCCACACTCCCAAAGATTATCCTAGTCTAGTGCCTATGAAGGCCAACACTACTGATAACCAACAGAAAATCGACAAACCTATCTCTAGCCGGAAGAACTAAATGTTGCTGCAATAACGTGTGCCAAGAAAAGAGAACCAACAATTCCAAAAGAGAATGTTCCCTCTATCAAAGCTATGGAATTAAATCTCCCAATAAAGCCAGAGGGTAGTATAGTATGGAGTAGTCCAATGCCATAGAAGGATACATAGACAGTTACAAAAGAAAGACCATAGGTCTTGGATGTATCTCCCATGATAGAAGAAGTAGTAAAACAACCCTTTCTTGAAGAAAGAGGAAAAATGAAAGTGTGTATAGCACCATTCCCTAATCAGTTGGAAAAATCCAATGGATCCAATAAAGAAATATTACTTGGTTAAGGACCTAGATACCTTCTGTCTTAACTTGACATTCAGTCAATTGTTAATATTGTCTCATAGCTACAAAAGAATGTTTAAAAGTATTGTCATGTGACGATGTGGTCTAAGGATTTCCAACTCTACAACTGTTACAAAACCAAACAAATCCTTCAAACTTGCAAAAGAAGTAGAGATGGCCAAATGCCTTCTTGGATCCTAGTATCCCAAAGATTGGCTTCTAGATAGAAGGCTATTTCATTTTGCAAGTGCATTAATAGGTAGAGGCTCTTTAGTGAATATAATGAAAGATGTGTTTGAAAGATCTAGGCTTGTAAGGTATGCATCCCACCCAATGGCTCATTAGACTTGCACGCCAAAGCCAAATTAAGCCCTTAGGCATCTTCCCATACATCAAGACTACAGTTGCTTGGAAGAGATTACTAGATAATATAATTGGTGGTGAAACCAAACTCTTATGATATATCTTACCCTCTATTACTTGAAAGACCATGGCTATTTGAAGCAAGAGCAAGAACTGATTACTTCAAATGAACCCTAACCCTAGGAAGGGACCAAATAAAGTAGTGTTGGCATTGTATGGTACTCAAAATGGACATGGATCCACCTCCATAAAGATTTTCTCTGATTCTTCCAATGAGGCTAAAAATGTAACATGGGTAGAAGAAGAAGCCATCAAGCAAATTTTCTCGAAGAAATTAGAAGCACACTCCCTAATAGTGAGCATTGAAAGCCAACTCCCAAAAGATAGAGGCGTGGATGGATACCTCCTACCAGAACCATGAATAAATTATGAAAATAACTCTAACAATGAGATAGAGGCATGGATTTAGCGCTCTCTTATTACATGGCAAAAATAGATCCAAAGCAAAAAGCATAAGTAGATATAGAAGTAGAAGTAGAAGATGCAACAGAGCCTATTCTTCTCTTACAGAGCCTCTACAGAGGTAGATACGGAGTTTGAAGAGGACAATAATGAAAGAAAAGATGTAGATTATGAAAGAAATATGGAAGAATGTATCCAACCAGAAGAGGATACTAATGAGGAGGATGACCCAAAGTCCATACAAGCTAAAGATCCCATGCTATTGGATAGAATCACTATGGTATCCTTCAAATCGGTAAATAAATCTCATCATAGACAAAATATTTATAAGAAGTGGATTAAGAAAAATAATCTTCTCTTTAGCAATGGATCTTGTTACCCTAAAATACCTTCTCCAGAAAGGAGGATGATGATGTACCTTGCCAATAAGCACTAGTCTTGTAGCCCGAATATAATGTAGATATGGTTCCTATTATGTGACATTTTTGGATGGATCCTTAGAAGTTGAGTTCTCCATTCAAGAAGTAATTGATCATTCATTGATACAATGTTTCTTCTATATCATGTTGGGGTCCTATCTTGTTCTTCCCCATACTCTAGGTTTTCTCTTCTCGATGTGACCTTTTTTTTTCCGTCTTTTCATGTGAACATATCCTTGCTTTCCTAAAATTGCACTTTAATATCATAGTCCTCTTTGTCTCTTCAAATTGTATATTTTTCCTTTTCTAGTCCCCTGTTTTGACTTACCATTCATTCGTTTATTAATTTTTGACTCCTTTTTCGCTCGGCGGATGTGTTTTCATGTGAACACATCCCACGTTTATAAACTTGAAATTTGATCTTATAGCCCTATGTGTCCCTTCAAAATAGATATTTTTTTATTTTACATTTCTTTGTTCCAAGCAATGGTTCATAAGTTATTCATTTTTGAAAGATTTTATACATCTTAGACATATTTCCATGGGAGCATGTCTTTTTTGTATTTGATCTATAGTTTGACCTTATAGACCCGATCATCCCCTTCCCTAAGATAATTTTCCTTTTTACAGCTTATCATTATGATGCTTGGATTGGTCATTACTAATCTTTGCATATTTTTATACATTTTTTACTAGTGTTTTTGGTATTTTTCCATGTGAACACTCATGTTTCTCACCAAAACCATGTTTTGATGTTATACCATGTTCGTCTTGTCCAACTGAACATTTTTCCATTTTATTGCACTCCATTTTTTATGAATGGAATTTTTGTTATTAGTTTTTAGTTTACATTTTCAAGTATATTTTTTATAAATTTTTCATATGAATGCCTATTTTTGGTGCTAGACGTATTGTTTGTGTTATCCATTATGTTTCCTCCATTGTTTTGCCCATTTTTTCTTTTTATTGCACATCAATCTGATACTCGATTCTTTTTTGATTAACTTTTTCGTGAACTATTAGTCTCATTGTCCCTACGTGTTTGTGAGAATGCTCAGTTTTCACTTGGAAATGTGTGAGGTCAGTTTCCAAGTGCCGTGGCTGGCCTACCCATGCTCCCCCCCACTTTCATCCCCTCTCGGCATTGCAAATTGTTTTGCCCCACTACCCCACACTTGTATGTGGGGGACAAGGAGGCTTCAAGAAACACTTGGAATGAAGTAATATACCTAGGTGACTCCCAAAGATACTCATGCTCCTCGGGCATTGCACTTGAGTGTAAACCAACCCCTAGGAGATGTAGTTTTTCTTACACCATGTAAAGCACTCGTAAAGCATTGTAGATAGCCCATTCAACGTCAATGTTTCTAGCACAGCTACAGAACGTGAAATACATAAAGACATTCAATATGTATGCCTAGTACAATTATGATTAACTTGAGGGTGTCCTTTGAATTTTTTTAAATATTTCACATTATATAAGAAGGGATGTAAGTAGTTACAACATCTACTTGATGCAAAAAGCCCTAGGCCATATCTCTCAGTGCTTAGTTCTTGAAGCTCTCATTATTGTCTAATGACATTCTTCTCTAGACATGCTTCTTAGCTCTACCATAAGAATTTCTTAGATGCCACCTCATCACATTCAACCTCTCTCGGAGTGTAGGCCTTTGCCATTCAATACCTCACTATTGTCTAGTCTTCATTCCTATATTGTAATATCAAGACGAGCCATTCCTTTCCTTGTCATAGTTAATTGATAACAATCCACAAATAGCCTTTCGTTGGCTCTCTTCTCCCTTTTGAGTCAAGCTAAGGTTGTGAGAAAGGTGGCTCTATGTCAGACATCCTTATTTACAGGGGGTGGTAGTCTTCATCCATCATTCTTCAAGATTTTCTATGTAGTTCTTGATTTATGCTTATCGCATCTAAAATTTGTCAATTTTTACAGTCTAACCCAACCACATGTAAGAGGTAGGACAAGTACCAGTAAAATTTACATGTGTGAGTCAATGAAGTGAAGTCTAAATGCATGCATAAGAGTGATTTGATTGCACTTAGCGAGGTTGTTAGAACTCCATCTAGTCAATGGAATACCTCCATTTTTCGAGTTACTCTATGGGCTTGTTGGAGTGAAGACTCAAAGGGAGTTACTAGCCTTAGTTTGGCAGGAAGACTCAAAGGGAGTTACTAGCCTCAATGGGCGGGAAGACTCAAAGGGAGTTACTAGCCTCAATTTGGCGGGAAGATATTCTCTCCCCTAAGTGTGCTCTCTCTCTCTCTCTCTCTCTCTCTCTCTCTATGAAAGTCTCATAGCATCATTTGCTAATGGCAAGGTCTAGCTTTAATTGACTTGCATGTGCATGCAAACACTTGAAGTGTCACCAATACACATAGAAGTTTATTTGCATGTGCGTGGCATGGCTCTAAATCATAATAGCAAGATTATTGGGCATTACTATAATTAATAGGTTGGAGAAATGACTCTTATTTACCACATTTAATTTAAAATAATACATCTAAAAAGACTTGTTGCCTATTGCTATTACATTTCCTTCCTACTTAAAAGCATGTGCTATTATACAAGCTTTAGAAATAGGCCAAGAGCTACCCTTCAGGTAGATGTAGTAGGAAGGAGTATCTCAATTAAGTGTTGTGTTGAATTGTGGCTTTGAAGATTATTGTGTTGTAGGGGCACTTCAAATAGTCCAATATCTACATTCTAAGATGATTAAAGAAGGCTGGGAAAATGGCATGCACATTGGTTGCACACAGGTAGACATTTACACAAAGTTAATGGAAGCAAGAGTGTGAGTAGGCCTTTAATAATGTTTTCATATCCCAGATATCGGATCCATAAGGTAATCCATAAGTTCATCATAAAACTCAAAGATTTACAATTTAGTTTTAGTACTAATGTAGAGGAGTTCAAGGTCTTCTACTTCAAGTACAAGAAAAAAAGGCAACCTCAAATCTCCTTGGGGCCAAGAGGAGTTGAGAAAAAGGCGCCCAATAAAAGTGAAAGATGGAGGGTTTCAGACTACACAACACTCATACACTCTTGGAGTTGTGGTAGATAGAAGGACCTCCATTCAAATGGCATGATGCATATAGATATCATCAAGATAAGGTCTCTTAAAAAGGACATGTATATTGGTACTACCCAGCGCTATATGTAGGCCAAAGTGTGTTGTACTCGTAAAAGGAAAAAGAAGTGTTTGTCAAGCTTCCAGTACCAAACATAGTCTCTTGGAATGCATTGATCACTAGATAGGCAAAGCATGACATAATGTTGAAGCCCTGAGATGTTTTAGGTACATTTTAGAGGTTAGCATCTACAAATATGGTCACCTCTACTTGCCTTATGAAAGCTTACAGTAGAGAAGGGAAAAAATATATTTGGGCTTTGCTAATCTCTTGATTTTGAAGCTATGATAACTTTTGATCATAGATTCCCCTATGATACAAGATCACATCCATAGGATGGAGGAGATTTGAGATAAGTTTGCATCCCTTTGTATGGATATTTCTTTGAAGGACCTAGCTATGACACTTCTCTCACATCTTCCATCCTTGAAATATGATGTATTCTACACAAGTATTCTCACTTCTCATAGTTGGGAGATTCACTTGGGAGAAGCTTGTTCCATTATTGTGTGTTGGGGATGATTGTTGCATCCTGATACCTTTAGTCATTGCAATTACATTTTTCCTTCTCTCACTCGCATTCTCTCTTTGTCTCCTCCTCATGATGTGTTCACTTTTCTCTTTCCATTGCACACTGTCATGAGTTCATCCCATCTAGCTTATCAGATGTGGGTAGAGAGGTAGGACTAGCACCTACTCAGGAGATGCCATGAATACCAATTATTGAGGATTGGAAGCATTAGAAGAATATAGCAAGAAAAAGTGATAGGATGGTGATCGGTTTGAATATTCTCAAACTACACAATCTCCCAAAGCACACATGTTGGTCATAAATGTCCTTTGATAACTACTTGTAAGAAAACAAAGAAGATGCTGCCAATGGAGTGAAAGTAGCCAATAAGAGGTGCCGTCACAGTTATCAGGGTCCATTGAACCATGATACAGAAGAATAACTTAGGCAAGGTAGATTGGGAGTATCCAATGTCGAAAGAAACACACAATGCTAGGGAGAGAGATTTGCTCACCTTTCACCTGGCTCTCCATTGCATTTACCTCTTTTGTATCGCTTTTCTCCTATCAATACTTGTCCATATCCTTGTTACCCTCATGTTAGTCACAAATATCTCTGTCAAAGCATATGTTAGATGCAATAATTTACATCCATCAAATTCACTCTTATCCTATCTAGAAAACTATCCTGCATGACCACCCTACAAAAAATTGCTCATATATTTTGAAGACTAACTTGGATTTCCAAACTTGAAAAAGAAAAATTGTAGGCCCACTCATGATTTGCAAATTTTTGGAAGTTTGCAAGACCAAATTTTGAAGATATCAACCCCTAAGATTCTCTGTGCAGTGTATAACTATTCATTACAGTATGTAGTCCCAACTAGACATTGACCTTTCCAACTCTATATCTCTTGCATACGAACTCGGTGGATGTCAATCAAACTTTGTAGAACCCTTTCCAAAATATCAAAGTTCACTTAGATGTGTCACTTCTCATTAATCCTCTCCTGATTAAAACAAATTTGGACATAAGTCATGCCTATCCATTATAGTCTCGTATGGCCATATCACCCTCCTGGGTCAAACAACTATAGCATACTTAGCCAATCAATCATGGATCCAACCCAAACATTGTCTCTTGGATCAAATGGTAGTCCATTAATCATGTCATTCCATGCCGATATCCTTGAACCATACTCTTGTATGCATACTTTCCCTTGGAAGAAAAGTGTTAGCATCATCCCAATGTCTTCTCTATGATTGTCTTGATCATTTGCATCCACTTGAACATCATATAATACAATGGCATCCTATAATCCTTCTACTAGAATTTCATCAACATCCTCAAAATCTGTAGCATTTGCATCCACAAACTTTGCATTTGACATTTCTAAGTCTAGTTCATGCTTGACATTTCTAGGCATTTTATTGCAGCCATTATGATGTTTATTCGGCATTTTATGTTGATTGACTAGGTCAATCTACTACCATTTATGGCATGTTTTTTTCCTTTATATTCAAGATTCTCTTTCTCAATCAATCATTATCACATGTAGGTCCTATCGAAGAGAGCAAGCTAGTGACATTGCCTATGTAGCCAATGATTCATTGTTGTGTGCAACTGTCTCATGTTTGGTATATGGATTTCATCTTGCGAATCTTCTTCTGTTTTCTCTTCCTTGTAGTGTTCTTCAGTCTTTTCTTTCTCTTTTATCCTTGTGTTCAGCAGTTCATTACAACATCTATTTATGCTTTCATTGTTATGAGATTTTAGTATGATGGTTTTTCAGCTTGGTCAATCATGTTCTACTATTTCAAGTTTGTGTTTTGACTTTTTTGCTACTAATTGCGCCTATTTTTTATTGTTGCGATTGATTTTCCTACTTGAGCGACTATCTCTTGTTAATTTTTAACTTGGTTTCTACTCTTTTTCTTAGTGTTTTGTAGTCCACCATATGCATTTTGGGGACAATAGCCTAAGGCAATCTGTTTTTATGTAGGACAACTACATTTATTGTAGTTCATGAGTGTGTTTTGACTTCAACCTATGTATTTTGAGTGCTTGTGATTGTGTAGGGTTAGGCTACACTGTTTCAGATTAATTTTTGTTATGTGCTCTTGGTTTGGCTATAATCTCTTTCTTCTCATTTTTTTCCATTGTTTTCTATTCCTATCATCTCTATATGCTTCCCCCTATTGTTCCACTGATGATAAATTACATGGCCTTGATTATCTCACATGGAGTTCTATTATGAAAGCGTGGTTTGCGCAAAAGCAGTTATGATACGTTGTATTTGGAGCTTCTAAGCGTCCTACTCCTCTTGTGACTCAGTTTATGATGGTGGGCTATTATTTGATGGAGAGAGGTATTGGCTCCTAGTCCAAGCTCATATGAGAAGAAATTTGGACAATCTTTGTCAAATGTAAGAAATCCATGGTTGAGAGCGGAGTTTTGAGCCCGAGATGTGCCTAAAATTTGCCAAAAAATCTGGAATTTAGGGGAAAAACATTTAACATCGAAGGCGGCGGCTACAGCTAGGACGATTTTAAGCACCAAGTGAAAGACGGCTTCTAAAAAGCGCCCGAGTGACACTTGTGGATTTTTGATAATTTTTTTGATTGCCATATGGTTTTCCAGGAGCTGCCAGTCAGTGCGGGATGTCGAGACGGAAGCGCAGGATTTTTCAGAGCTCGAAATGGAGTCCGGACGAGGAAGAGGCCACAAAATGGGCAAGATTTAAAGAGATAGACAACTTTGAGGACCAAAGGGGGGGTGCCCTTTGGGAATTTTAACCCCCCTCTCTCAATTTGAAAGATGGAAGCATGGAAAAGACTTGAGGATAATGGCATGAAGATGCGCCGAAAAATGCGGCCTCCCCTCTCATGATCATGATTCCTGGCTGTGAAGAACCCATGCAACTGACATTGGGGCTAAACTTCTCCCTCTTGGCTGCGCTAGTCTTCATGCAAGGAATGGCTATCTAGATGAAGAGATCAGATTCTATTCTTTCTCTCTCCTCCCTCTCTCTCTTCCCTATGGGCTGTTCATATGTACCATCTTGATGAAGGAACCGGGAGGGAGAATGAAGGAAATAGTGATGGAGATTGATGAAGATGCTAAAGATTGAAGTACAGCATTGGATTGAAAACAATGGCGGCTCTGTCTGCTGGTTATGCAGTCATTCAAGGCGTCTGGGGTTACGTAAAAACACAGTATGACCATTTTTATGAAGAAAATGAAGTGTTTTTGATAGTTTATGATTATAATTATATTCTTATTGGATGAAAATTTTTTTGTGTGCTATTTGCATTATGATTAATTGTTGTGTATCAAAAAATTTTGATTTTTCAATGATTTACATGCTTTATTTAATTCTCGTAAACCCGAAATGCAGTTTTTAAGTGGTAAAATGGTAGTTTTTTCGTTTCAGGTGGGTGAAAGGTGTTCCCATGGGGGGGAAATGGAAGATAAATTGAATGTTAGTATGCTGAAGTGATTGGAACAAGAAAATTTAGAAAATAGTATAGTTTATTGCCAAATAAATCAATAAAATAGAAAAAATAAGAGAAAAAATAGAAATACGTCTTGGAAAAATAAGAAAAAATATAATGATTATTTGTGGATGTGTGATAGTAGCAAAGCATGATGTTTAGCCTTAGTTTTTCCTATCTCCTTGTCAAAGTTTGTGATTTATTGCTTTCTATACATCAAAACATGACAAAATGAATCTCTACACCTGTGCAACGAAAGCAATACCTAAACGTAGGGGGTTGGGATGTTTGAATGGTGTGATTTGTATGCTGATTGTTGTTGATTTTCTTATGCATATCATGACATAGGGTTTTTTATGTTAATTAAGAGGATAGTAGCACAAGTGTGGTCTCGGTGCTATCCTTTCATCACCGCAATAGATTAGGGAATAAGCATTTGAAAGCTGGGTTGTGCACAAGCACGTGTCTGATTTGAAAATTATGTTTGAGCACTTTAGGATCATTCAACTTTGCATGTGCATGAAACCATGGTATTGGAATAAAAGGCCTGATGCATAGCACATGTTTTCAATTACAATGACCACGTTTGAGTATGGAAAGGCATCCTAAGCCGTAGGATAGACATTCGTTTCTTGGGGGATTATTTGGTAAGGACACATGGTATCTCCTGGATTCCAAACGAAAGAGTGGAGTTTGTTCATTTGTTTTATATGTTGAGCAGCACATCAAGGGGCTAATCCCTGTGATGTAGGAGAGCTACAGTGGGGCCGCGGTGTTTCTACCGAGAGGCTACCTCCCATGTATGTGATTATCATGGTATTTATTGCCAAAGTGTATGGGTTCTCCCTCTGTGTAGTTTATAAAAAGGGAAACGTTGGACTACAAAATTATAAAACTGTAAATGCATAGATTAGGCTTTAGGGTAGTTTGTCCTTTAGCAGTAGATTGACGCTCCTGGTCCGCGAGGCCGTGAGGGTGTGTTTGTATGTGATGAGCATGAGGTCCGGCTAGTGCCATAGCCAGTGCTGGCCCATTTCAGGTCCCATCAGTGGTGCGTCTATTGGGAGCCGCCAACAAGTGGTGGTTCTCGAATCTAGGGTTTTTAGGGACCAAAAAGTTGGTTTATGTCCTCTGACAAGGACCGTCAAGCTGAAATACAAAAAGTAAAACATGCTAAGAGGGCTAGATGGCGGTTGGAGATTGTAAGTAGCTATTCTCCTCAAAGGAGTAGCCCGATACGCATAAGAGGCAGTGGTCTTAGTAACCCAACTGCTGCACATAGTCCTTTAGGTGCAGGAGGAAGCATAAGTTCTTCCTCTCTTCCACCAAGTCAAACCACTTCAAGTGGGGGTGTGATTCCATCAGTCCAAACACCTATTATCAATCCGATTGTCATCATGGCACAATCCATTGTAATTCCTGTAGGGACGCCGGATTTGCCAGCTTTAGGAGTTCCTTTGCCCATTTTTAATGGGTTAGCGGAAGAAGATGCGGAGTTTCACATTTGTGAATTCCAAAGATTAATGTTTAATTACCACATCCAAGATGAGGGACATCTTATGATGTTCTTCAATATGACATTAAACGGAAGGGCTACAATATGGTATCATAGCATAGAGACTGGAACCATAACCACAATCGACCAATTTTATGTAATTTTTCGAGGAGAATATGCCTCTGAAAGAGGAGGCCAATACTGGTTGCGTGTTTTGAATGTAACACGCCAAGACCCCCATGAGAATGTGAAAGCCTATGCCAAGAAGCTTAAGGAAGTCTTTCGTAAGTTACAAGCTTACATTCCTATTCCGCCGGCTGCCCAATTGCAATACTTCTTGCATGGATTGGATTTCAATATTCAGGTATAATTGAGCAATGTGGCTTTGGGTGATATAGACACCGCCATCACGTGGGCAGAAGGAGTAGAGTCACGATTACAAACGTCCTACTCCTCTCGAATAAATCTTAATGCAGGTTTAGTACCTGGAGGCAATTTACCATTGATGAATGGAAGTCAAGGGATGCCTATGGATAACCCTAATGGGAGAGGAAGCATGGTTCAAAATGCACCTTTGCTGCCAACTCCTCCTAGTGTGACTAGGCCTATGGCTAGTCAGTTGGCTCCACCAAATGTTGGAGGCCAAGTTTCGAACCCTAATGTTGTTCCTGTGAGTCAACAACCAATGCCCAATCAAATTGTTAGGCCAATGGAATTGGCTAACATCAGGAAGCAATTGTAAGATCCCCTCAGGACCACAGTTAAGAAAGACATCTTCAACAAAGGCATAACTATCTAGGGAGTCTACAAAGTGATTCCACTGTCAGGGAATCAACTCTGGCAAGTCACTGCCTCAAAGATCTCAAGGGCATCCAAGGTTGCATAATGGTACATCCTTAAAATGGGATCTCTCACATTATAGGTCCCATTCAATTGGTTGATCACAAACTCTTGAGAAAGTTACTATATGTATATCCTCTACATCACGTGTATTCAAGGCTTATTTATAAATATCCTTATTAGTGTTTTTAAAATAAATAAAACATAACCCTTTTCTATTCAATTTGAAAATAACCCCTTCATATTACACCCTTTTGTAGTTTAAAAATATATAAAAATGGTGTTTTAAAAATATCTTATTTTGAATCTACACGATGCACACATATATTCATGACTGACTTACGTGAGCACTAATTGCAAGTCACCTTTCACCAATAACTGGTGAATACCACCATGTCTAGCCAAATTTAACCCCATAAGCAAGGCCTTGTATTCCACTATGTTATTTGTAAAAGCAGTGCCTAAATACACTCTCATTTTTTAAACCACTTGAAGATAAGGATCTTTAATGACAACCCCAACACTCGCATGCTTAGTAGGTCCTTGAGAATCTTCGTCAAAATATAATGTATAAACCATAGCTTCATTGATATAACCTACTATGGCAATCAACCTATGTGTACTTATATAGGTCCTCGAGAAGCTTTGTCAAAATATAATGTGTAAACCATAGCTTCATTGATATAACCTACTATGGCAATCAACCTATGTGTACTTATATTAGTCAAAATCTAATTGAGAGAGAGGGTGTAACACATACAATCCCTTCTTTCTCATTAAACTCAATAGGGACACTAGTAAGAACTCATGGACAATGATGGAAATAGACCTTAATATCCCCATGTGAAAGTTCCATCTTGCCACTTAGTAATGTGATAATCCTTGCTCCAAAAGATCACTTTGCCTTGGTGGTAACACTGCTCTAAGTATGGATGCTCAAGATAATGAATGAATTTTCCCATCTAATAGTCTTGGTACCCTTTGCAAGTTTAAGCTGGATCCTGAAGGACCTACAAGGGCACCAAGGTCAACAAGCCCCTATACAAAATAGGGCTTTAGTTTATTGAACTATACTTTTGTTTTGAGCTCTACCCCTTGCAAGTCCACTAAAAGGATTGTAGAGCCATTATTTCCTATACAAACAATCTTATAAAAGAACCATCCCATTTGGATTCCAACTAATTGATACTTAGCAACTTTATACTTCTTAGCCCAAAGGTCATGAAGTATTTTCATTTACTTCTTTCCTACTTCTTGATGTAACAAGGCTTACAATTGAATCTCATTAAGATGTGCAAGGGAAGTGAATCTTTCTTGCAACACTTCCTCTTTACTTAAAGAATGGTTTAGAGCAAACATTATTGTAGACAACTCAATCTCCAAAGGTAGAGTACACTCTCTTCCATATACTAATTTAAAAGGAGAGTGGCACATAGCTCTTTTAAATGTTGTATTAGAATCCCAAATAACCATATACAAGTTTTGATCCCAATCATCCTTATCTTTAGATATAGTCATGGATGAAATCCCCAAAAGTTGCTTAATATTAATATTGTCTACTTGCCCATTAGCTTGGGGGTTGTAAGACATGGTCTTATTATGTTTAATCTTCAGAGCTTCCATTAAAGCCTTAATCAATTTAATTAAAGAATGTGTCCCACGATCAGATACAAGCTCCTTAGGTGGATGAAAATGAAAAATAATTTGTTTTGAAACAAAGCTAGCCATTTTCTTGGCATTATCCTTTATCATAGCACAAGATTTAGACCACTTTGTGAAATACCATGTTGCCACAATGATATAAAACTTTCATGTAGTTGATGAAGGATGTATAGGTTCAGCAAAATCAATGCCCCACTTCTTGAATGGTAGTATAGCCATGATAGAAGTTAATGGGTACTTTCTATTCTCCCTATTGTCATGTCTCTAACCTATATCATATCTCTTAACATACACAAATGCTACCTAGGAAATGGATGGCCATCAATATCTAGCTCTTAAAGCTTTATGTGCAATCAACTATCCAACAAAGTTCCCTCCACAAACAAAGTCATGACACTCTTCCAAGAGGAATGAAAACTCATCTAGTGTTCCTATAATCAATGCAAATTTTAAAGCTTACTGCCTAACTTTTCTTTTTTCAGCCTTCTACAAAGAAGCTTACTGCCTAACTTTTCTTTTTTCAGCCTTCTACAAAGCGGCTTTATCCTCTCTTGTGGATAGATAGTGCATTATGATAGTATATCAAGATGAAATGGAGCCCATATAGATTTTAAATAGACCCTCGAGATCACTGTCTTTAGCCAAGACTTCCTTTGACTCCCCAAAATCCACAAGACATTCAAAAATGCCATGAAACTTTGATAGCTTACTCCTCATTTCATAGTCAAACTCCTACAAAAAAGTGATCATTCACTTCTCTAGGCAGTGAGACAGCTTTAATTTATTCATCAATAGCCTTAGCCTCTCTGCCTTCATATAAAATATTATCTTTTCATATAAGATATAGTGCCTAAATTTCTTCATTGCAAAGACCATCCCAAGGCACAATTTCTCCATGTAGATATAATTACTCTTGAATACCCCCAATTTGCGATTGACAAATGCAATCAAATGGTACCACTTCTCCTCCCAAGTTTAGGCTAAAAAGAGCTAATACTATGAATTCTAGCCACTGAAAATATATAGAGTATCTCACTCCTTTAGGTGCTTTCAAGACCAATGCTTTTAACAGTTCTTGCTTTAGATCCTTGAATGATACTTGGCGCAGGTCACTCCAAACACACTACCACTTAAAGGATAATAGATTCGTTAATAACAATGTCCTCTCAGTCCTAGTTCAATAATAAATTGTCAATAATATCTGACTGACAATAGAAAGCTATGTACTTCTTTAGGAGTATGTGGTAGACTCATAGCAATGATAATCTTTATCTTTTCAATTTGGTTACAGAATCAGCTGAGCTAACCACTTGGCCTAATAGCAATCCATAGGGCACTCCAAAGACACATTTTCTTAGATTGAGAGCAATGTAGAGTGCATGCAAGAAGCGAGCTTTTTGAGTGAGCCTTTGTGGGCAGCCTCCATTTCTTGTTCCACATAGTCCACTTATTCCACCCCTTGATTTTTTTGGCCTCCGCCACAACTTCCTCCATCACCACCACTGCTGCCACCACGACGATGACTACCTCTGTTGCCACTACTACCATTTCTACCACCGTTGCCACCATCACCACCTCCACCACCACTACCATTATCCCCACCACCTCCATGATTGCCACCACTACCTTCGCTCTATGTACCTCTATTTCCCTCTCTCTCTCTCTCTCTCTCTCTCTCTCTCTCTCTCTCTCTCTCTCTCTCTCTCTCTCTCTCTCTCTCTCTCTCTCTCTCTCTCTCTCTCTCTCTCTCTCTCTCTCTCTCTCTCTCTCTCTCTCTCTCTCTCTCTCTCTCTCTCTCTCAGTTTCTCCCTCTATGTGTATATTCTCTTTTTCTCTTTTTAGCACTCGATCAAATAGCACTCCTCTCTCTCTCTCTCTATCTCTCTCATGTAGCATGGATTCATTCATGCGATCACCCCAGAACAATGGAACACCACGGCCCACACCTCTCTCTCTCTCTCTCAAATTACTCCATGCCTTTACTCTCTCTCAGTTTTTAGGGCTGTACATGTAATTTCTCCCTCTCACTCTACATTCTCTCTCTCTCTCTCTCTCTCCCTCCCATATATATATATATATATATATATATATATATATATATGTATATATATATGTATATATATATGTATATATATATATATATATATGTATATATATATATATATATGTATATATACATATATATATACATATATATATACATATATATATGTATATATATATATATATATGTATGTATATAAATCTTAGTCGCTCACTCACTCTTCATGTTTATCTCCCTCTCTCTCTCTCACTTTCTCTCTCTCATGCATGCGATTAATCTACAGCTTATAATAATTCCTCACATCAGATTATGGCACATGTTCTAACAAACACTTCTCTTAAATCCTAATATCTCTCTCTCTCTCTCTCTCTCTCTCTCTCTCTCTCTCTCATAATGTGAGTGCTTGGGTAGCCACTCGGTGTTTTTAGAACTTTAATTTCAATGGATTGATAGCTCCCTCCCATCCCCCCTCTCTCCCTTCCCCCTCTCCCCAACAAATATGATATAAGACAATTCATACAAGAAATCCAAATGTATATTTCTCACTATGTGTATCTCTTGCAACTCTCTCTCTAGAGCCATTAGGACGAGAGAGAGAGAGAGAGTGTGTGTGTGTGTGTGTGTGTGTGTGTGTGTGTATGCTTTTTATGTAAGAGAAAAGAAGAGTGAAGTTTTAAAATAGCATTTGATGAGAGAGAAGAGAAAAAATAATTACTAGCTAGGAAGTTCTATATATACATATTTATGATTATTTTAATATGAAACATAATAGATTGAGACTTTTTGAATGAACTATATTGAAATGTTTGAACCTTATGCACAAAAAGCTATTCTCTTTTTTGGGACATTTTTTTCTCCTAATATAGAACATGAATCATTTACATAATATATAATGGCTATTGTCTTTTGCACTGTGTATTTGGAAAAATAAAGACCTTATCAAAGATTTACAAAGAAATTATAATCAAAATGTGACTTTTTCATCTAACTGTACTTGGGCAAAAAATTTTAAATAGAGAAAGTTGATCGAGAGAGAGAGAGAGAGAGAGAGAGAGAGAGAGAGAGAGAGAGAGAGAGAGAATGTGTGTGTATTTTGATAAAGGTCCAAAGTTATTAATGTAAGAGAAGCCCAAAGGTATTATTGTAGTATTATAGGAGAGAGTTGCTAGAATTGTTTTAAGCCATAAAGAGAGAGAGAGAGAGAGAGAGAGAGAGAGAGAGAGAGAGAGAGAGTGTGTGTGTGTGTGTGTATGTGTATGTGTGTGAGAATAAATATCCAAGCTATTAATGTGTAGGAAAGGCCAAAATGTAGTATTGTAAAATAAAGTTAAAAGATTTTTTTAAAGCCACACACACACACACACACACAAAGAATATTTTTATGTGTTGATAAATGTTCAAAGCTATTCATATAAGAGAAGTCCAAAGGTAGTATTGTGATATTATAGGAGAGAGTTGCTAGAATTTTTTAAAGCCAGAGAGAGAGAGAGAGAGAGAGAGAGAGAGAGAGAGAGAGAGAGAGAGAGAGAGATTGTGTGTGTGTTTTGATTAAAAAAACCTATTAATATGATGGTTAGTCCATCTCTTTAGGATGGATTTCATTCGCGAGACATAAGATTCTACTATTTCTCCAGAGGACTGACTTAGGTTCATGAACTCCTCTTGCATCCGCTCTTCAAAACCTTCATGCCTAAATTTAGTGAGGAAGGCCAACTTCAGGTCGTTCCATGTGCCAAAAGTTCCTGCTGCTTGTCTCTCATACCAATGAAACACTGTGCCCTTGAAAGTGGCAGGGAATATTGCTAACCAATGCTCAGGGGTTCTGGGATTGTTAGCCACACATGCTACCATAAACTTTGCTACATGAAGATCAGGGTCTTCATTGTACTCTCCCTTAAAAGTTGGCAATGGGACTACATTTGCTGGTCTGTCTCATCAATATTTCCAAGACAAATCTGACTAGGAAGGAGACCTTGAGTCGCCATGGGGACTTTTGTAAAGAGTGTTTTTAGGGCGTCAAAGGAGGCTTCTACTGTGAGCTCATTCTCAACTTTGATTTTTGCATTCTCTCTTCTCACGTACCTCTGGACTCGTTCTAACACTTGCCTCTTGATTGTGTCATTCATCAGGGGCTTGGCTCCAACCAATTGTTCAATACTCAATAGAATAGAATCAGAGAGGGGCTTCAGTCTCCAGGGGATTCTTTGGCCAACATCTCTTCTACTTCCTTCTTTTCAACATCTCTGAATTCAGCTTTTAAACCACTATAGAGGGGGAGATATTTCATTTTGAAAGTATCAAAACTCATTCTTCTTAGGATCATTGTTGTGCCATCATTATAATAATGCTAGCTTCTGAGGGTTTCAATAGTGTATGTGGTGAAAAATACTATGTCTACAAACTTCTAGTGGGTTGCTAATTGGACAAATAGAAGATTGTCAGTGCACCAAGCATCCCATGTATCTTGCTATTGAGCATCAACGAACAAATTCTAACTCTTTTCCTTCTTGTTTTCGTGAACCTCCATAGACCATGACTCTTGAAGCTTCTTCACGATATCCCACTTGATGATGTCTGGAAACTTCTCAATGAATACCAAATCTTCCATGGATAGTTATTCTCTCTGCTTCTGTCCTTCAGTTAACAGTTTGCCACCAAGAGGCAAGTTTCTGTTGCCTCAACAGGAAGAGAAATAGTCCACCATATAGAGCATGCATCATGATGGTAATATGTTTTCGCCATTGTGGGATGAACTTCTTTGTAGAAAGTGGCTTTGGCAATAAGAATATCCAAGTCTTCAATGGAAGAAGGAACTTTGCAAACATCCATTGAATTCTCCTCTTCTTAGTAATGCCACTTCCTTCATTTTCAGCCTCTTCTGATGCTTGTTGATGGCAAGTTTCCCCAGCTGTGTACCAAAAACATGGAGCCCCAAGAGAAACACTAAGGAAAAATGGATTCTATTGCAAGAAAATCTATCTTGTAACATCAACAAGATTTTATTTCATTCTCTTGATGATCAAAACAAAGAAAACAACAATTCTTTACGCAGCATCATAGTAGATATCTCCCATGGATTTGATAGAATCAACCATAATCTTCAACATCTTCACAGAATCCTTCAATAGAACAAGGAACATAAAGGAATACACCATTTTTGAATGGAAATAAATCACATAGTATTAATCTTCAATGTCCTCATAGTTTTCTCCCTCAATCTCTCATAGACAGATACACTATTTTGATAGAATTGACTATCTCTGACTCTCTCTCTCTCTCTCTCTCTCTCTCTCTCTCTCTCTCTCTCTCTCTCTCTCTCTCTCTCTCTCTCTCTCTCTCTCTCTCTCTCTCTCTCTCTCTCTCTCTCTCTCTCTCTCTCAATAGTAAATAATCTCCTCACTACAACACACAATAATGACTCTCAATAATCATTCTTAGGTTGTGGATGCACCTCCCAAGAGGTATGTCTGATGCGAAGAGGCACCAGAGCCACTACAGTGTCTCTTCATAGCTCACTACTGTCACTGTCACTTCAGTCTTCTCTTCAGTCTTCAACAGCTGCTTCTTCCATTTGTTTCAGATCTTTTGAAATTAGATTCATCATTTCCAAAAGTTAGAAAACTTTCCCAAAGTCACACATACATTTCACAGAACACTTACAGAAGATCTACAGAACATAATAGAACATGAATAGAGCAGAGATAGAACAGAGAAAGAGGCTCTATAGAAGGTCATCAGAGAACATCAAATCCTCATAACTCATACTAAAACTATTCCAAACTATCAAAAACTATTACATAAGCTTCCAAAAGATTTCAACCTTCATCAGTCACCATCAATTCATGCTTCATATAGAAGAAAATCAGAACAAAATAGAGGCTATACAAAAGGTATCAGAACTAATCAGTACCTCAACAGAACCTATCAGATCATCACAGAGATTTATGTTTCTACTAAGAATCATCATGAACTTCCAAAAAAAATCAATATCATCCAAAACACTCTCAAACACTTCCATTCACAACCATACATCACTCTAAATCCATAAAAAATCAATCATTCAAACCTCAAAAACACTAAAAATTAGTCAAATATTCAGTCTTTTTCCACTCTCAGCAAGAGAAAATATAGAGAGAATAATTGGTGGAGGATGAGAGAGAGAGAGAGAGAGAGAGAGAGAGAGCTGTACTTGAGGTAATTAACATGGGGGGAGAAACATGGGAGGGGACGGTAGTGGTGGAAGTGGTGGAGGTGATAGTGACAATGTAATGAGCGGGGATGACAGGAACTTGGCATGGGAACATACCAATCACACTGATGGTATATAAGGTGTAAGAGGGTATTTTGGGACATCATAGAATTATCAAGAATATCTCTTTTCACCTTCACAAGATTTCATGGCTTCTCCTTTTTCTTATTATTATTATTATTATTCTTCTTCTTCTTCTTCTTCTTCCTCCCTTTCCTCTCTTTCTCTCTTTTCTCCCTATCTTTCTCTCTTCTCTTCTTCTTCTCCTGCAGTCCTTCTCTCTCTTCTCTCCCTTAATTAGGTCAGTTAGGTCTCTTTCATTACAAATGATATTAGAGCTTTGTCCTCGATCCTTTTCTTTTCCCATAGATTTAGGGTTCTCACAGTTTCTCATAGTTAGAAAACCTCAGTTACATCTCTCTCACAGGTACACAAGGAGTACTCAGGCAGGCTATTAGCCCTCTTGAAGACTATGGAAGCCTTTCTTGGAGCTTTTCCAAGAACCATGGACATATCTAGAGGCGGGCAGACAAATTTGACAGGTCGTCACTAATTTCCATGTAAGTTTCTTGAGGGTTTTGGGAAAAAGGAGTGTAGCAGAGTTAGAGAAGCCCAAAAGCACAGTTACTTTTTCAAGAGGACCTTCTCTCTCCTTCTTCCTTCAAGCTGCCATGGAACCTTCAGCCCCAAGAACTTTAGAAATCTTGCTTCCTCCTCTTCCTTAGCCAGAATAACTTGTCCCAGAGCTTCCCTCTCACCTTGCTCAGCATCTAGAGCAGCCTGCCATGCCTGACTTGTCTGGAGTCTCTAGGGAGTAGCTCAAAAAATGGGACACATTTTTTGTTGAGTATTCTGGCTCACTCCTCCTGCTCCATCTCAGCCCCAGCCTTCCTTGCTTCATCCCTCAGCCTTGGCGCACTCTTGGGCAAGCTTGAGCACGGGTATTGACCCCCCCCCCCCCCCATTAGTCCTTGACAACACCTCAAATTGGGCATCAGCCATGGCAGCCATGAAACCTTCAGCCCAGCTTAGGGCACATTGAATCCCCTTCAATTTTCTCACCTTAGGAGCCTTGGGAGCAGCCATAAGCTTCAACAAGTGAGGATATACGACATTGAAGGCTCTCCCATACAACCACGGGCTGCAAGAAGATGGGCAACCACAAAGCTCTTGAAGAAGGCAGCCAATAACTCTTCCCCAAGCTTAAACAAGGTATGTCAATCAGTTTCTCCTCTCTCTTTTATATCCAATTGTTAAGCTCAACCACTTGATGAGAGGGATGGAAGAAATTCTTGGGTTGAGAGTGCCAATTAGATTTCCATCCTTAGTCCACACCCTTGGAATGCATGCATGGCTGGATGATCTTTGAATTTCTTTCCCATTGATCAAGATTTTATTCTAATCCTTAACTGTACTCTTGTTTTGATTCCGATTGATAAGGAAAAAATTGTAAGAAGGGTAAGTCATGCAATCAATGAGTCACTGAATTGCAGAGGTAAACCCTTTCCCCATCCCATTTCCTTATTGATCATGCATATCATGAAAGGCCCAATCCTCAATTTTTAAATGCATATCATGCTGGTTGCTTAATAATAAATGTTTTCCATGTATATTTCGGGTGAGGAAAAGCCCGATGCCAAGCGAGGTGGCAAGACAAAAGAGGGGTGACCCCCCCTTGCCATCAAAGACCCTGAAGGGGTACACAACCCGGCCCGGGGGGAACTTTGCCCACCTCTTGGTGATCCGAAGCCCAAAGATTCTTGCAGGTAGAGGTACACTTAAAGAAATAGCCCGAGCCCTGATCATTTAAGTCTATAGCCCTCTATATGCATTGGTATTGTCATGTATCACTTGGAAATGTATGGTGGATGCATGCAGGAAGGGCAGGGTATGCAGTCATGAAAATGGTCTCAGCAATAGAACTATGGATTCAAGTGATGTATGGATCTATGTGGTATTGAGAACCACCGTTGAGGCGCTGGATGTCTTGGAATAAGCACCTCACCATTGGGATAACATATGCTCTTTCAAGGAGTCCTTGTAGGGTATTACAGACAGCCAATCCCACATAGTCAACTTGCAAAAGTCGACTACAGCAAAGCCTTCTCGTGTGACTGAGCATGGGCCCTATATCGTGATTCAAAGAGGGCATCCCCCCTTCAATTTGAACCAAAAATCTCCCCATTCTACCCTACGGTTTGGGAGATACTCTCAATTTTGTGCTCAGAGGTATTGTGGGACATACAACAGTCCTACACAGTCAGCCCACAAAAGTCAATTACAGCAAAGCCTTCTTGTGTGATTGAGTGCAAGCCCCATAGCTCCATTCAAAGAGAGAATCCCCCCCTTCAATCTGAACTAAAAATCTCCCCATTCTGCCCTACGGTTTGGGAGATAAGCTCAATTTTGTGCTCAGAGGTACTGTGGCACAGGCATCAGCCCTACACAGTCACCTCACAAAAAGTGATTACAGCAAAGTCTTGATCATTTACTGTCAGAGATATTTTTACATAGCCTTTAATTTGAATCAAAAAGTTTGGTGATTGGAGCTTCCTAGCTTAAGATATTGTCATTTCTGTAACAAGGGGTCTGGTGGATTGCACTTGGGATGGCAGGCCTTTAGGGTAAAGTGTCAAGAATTGCGTGGTGGGGAGAGTTGCTCAAGATGCTGCACCGAACACACACAGAATGCACAAGGAGAAGCTCACTCAAGAGACAAGAAGAGAGATGGAGGCCAAAACGTTTTCTTGCTGGTTTTTTCTTCTTCTTTCACACTCTTTACAATGTACACAAAGTATAGATAAGATGCAACATAAAGGAAAGTGGCCTACTAAGTCAAACAATACATAATCGACTACACTAGTCGACTGGCGCTATAACTATGCCAGCTGTAAATAGGTGTAACAACCTGAATATAATAAGTAATGAGTCAGTGGCCATGTGTGAGTCATAATGACCACCGATGTACTAAGTGTAGATGTGTGGACCCATCTAACCAGGCGGTCCATCATCAATGTCCGCATGTGTTGAGCTTGTCATCTCAACACTCCCCCTCAAGCTCAACTGCATCTCGGCAACTCCAAGTAAGCTTCGAAACTTTTGAAGCTTCTCTGTACCCAATGCCTTTGTGAAGATGTCAGCTATCTGATCCTGTGTGTTGACATACACCAAGTCAATCTCACCTGCTAGTACCTTCTCTCTCAGAAAGTGGTAGTGTACCTCAATATGTTTTGTCCTGGCATGGAACACAGGGTTTCTAGCCAACTGTATACTACTCATGTTGTCACAATAAATGACAACTGGATCTTCCACTTGCACATTCAAATCAGCCAATAACTTTTGCAGCCATACTACCTCACATGCTATAACAGCAGCACCTCTATACTCAGCCTCTGTACTCGACAAAGCAACTATAGATTGCTTTTTGCTGCTCCAAGCAACTGCTGCACTACCAAGAGAGAACATGTATCCACTGGTAGATCTTCTATCAGACATACTACCAGCCCAATTTGCATCTATGTATCCAAACACCTGTACATCTGTACCTGCCTCATAGAAAAGTCCATAATGTAATGTGGACTTCACATATCTCAATATGTGTATGACTGCATCCAAATGTGGCTTTCTAGGTACTTGCATAAACCGACTCACAAGACCAACAACGTAGCTCAAGTCTGGCCTTGTAATGGTCATGTAGATCAAACTCCCCACTATCCTCCTAAACATAGTAGGGTCTTCTATCTCATCCCCAACATCAACACTCAACTTTACATTATGCTCCAATGGGACTGAAAGTGGTTTACATGCTGTCATACCATACTTGGACAACATATCCAAGCCATACTGTCTTTGGGACAGCCATATACCATCATTACATCTGATCACCTCAATGCCAAGGAAGTATCTTAGCTCACCTAAATCCTTCATCTCAAACTTCTTCTTCAAAGAATCCTTGACTTCAACAATCCCACTATCACTATCACCTGTAATAATCAAGTCATCCACATAGATGACTATGATGACCAAACCTGCATCTCCCTTTCTCACATAAAGTGAGTGATCAGCATCAGAAACATAAAAGACAATATTGACAAGATACTCTCTGATCTTGTAAGACCATGCTCTAGGTGCTTGCTTGAGCCCATAGAGCGCCTTCTTCAACCTGCACACATACGTGGGATGCTCTAAATCTTCATAACCTACTAGCTGATCCATATACACTTCTTCCTGCAAATCACCATGCAAAAAGGCATTATTCACATCCATTTGTTGCAACCTCCAACCTTTGGCTGCTACCAAAGCAATTACACATCTGACAGTTTCCATCCTAGTAACTGGACTGAAGGTTTCATCATAATCTATGCCATATGTCTGGGCATAGCCCTTTGCAACCAGCCTAGCTTTGTACCTGCTAATAGAACCATCTGCATTGTGCTTAATCTTATAAACCAATTTACATCCACTGGCTTTCTTGCCCTTTGGCAATGATACTAGATCCCAAGTCTTATTGGCCTCTAATGCAGCCATCTCCTCATCCATTTGCTGCATCCCAATGAGTATGAACAATAGCATCCTCAAAACAAGTGGGCTCAACATCCTCAACTAGTTTCACCATATAAGCATAATGGTGAGCTGCATAACCTTCAAAACCAAATCTCTTAACAGGGTATCTCACCCTGCTAGACCTGTGTAACACTGGATCACTCAATGGAGTCTTTGCATTGACGCATGCTCTCTGCACACCTGGAGTCCTCACTGAAGGAATGCCAAGCTCATCATCCAAGCTCTCTGAGCCACTAGAGTCTCCATCAAGAACTGCATCAATGCCATCTGACACTTTATTCTTTCCTTTGTCTTTACCTGTAGTGCTACTAGATGCACATGAAGATGTAGAGGTACTCCTTAGTCTCCCGGACCAAGGACTGCTAGATGATGTCTCTGGTCCACTAAGAGTCCATGATTATTGCTTTTCAGCCTGCACATGAGTGTCATGATCATGATCAGGCCCTATCTGCAGAATAGACAACGCTCTTTGCGTACACCAAATCTCACTGCAATCTGAGATTTTTGCTCGACCCTACTTCTAGTGCCTTCACAGGCACTATCCAAGAGAGAGAGTGGAAGAATGGGAGAGCTTCTTACCCGTGGCTTTCTTGCTCGAACCTTGCTTATTCTCCTTCGCTTCAACCTTTGAAATCATCCTCTCTCAGTGGTGCGGCTCTGATACCATGTCAAGAATTGCGTGGTGGGGGGAGTTGCTCAAGATGCTGCACCGAACACACACAGAATGCACAAGGAGAAGCTCACTCAAGAGACAAGAAGAGAGATGGAGGCCAAAAATTTTTCTTGCTGGTTTTTTCTTCTTCTTCCACACTCTTTACAATGTACACAAAGTATAGATAAGATGCAACATAAAGGAAAGTGGCCTACTAAGTCAAACAATGCATAACCGACTACACTAGTCGACTGGCGCTATAACTATGCCAGCTGTAAATAGGTATAATAACCTGAATATAATAAGTAATGAGTCAGTGGCCATGTGTGAGTCATAATGACCACCGATGTGCTAAGTGTAGACGTGTGGACCCATCTAACCAGGCGGTCCATCATCAATGTCGGCATGTGTTGAGCTTGTCATGCCAACATAAAGCAAAGGCCTAGGAGGACTTCCAGTGTGAAATAAGGGACTCCCATGCCTCAATGAACGATCCTAGCTCATCCCAAGAAGATCGTGAAGAAATGTTTGAAGAGGGTGCCCGTGAGATGGACCACTTCTCTATGCTCAACCATACTCTATGCCAACATGAGACCCGTCATGCTGAATGACATCGAGAGATGGAACAACGCCATAGGGAGATGGAAACCCGCCAAGTTCACCGTCATTACGAGATGATGGCCAAGATGGACTTAGTCATCGAGCACATGGGTGCCCTACTCCCTGCCATTGCACCCCCTCGAATCGACCCAAGGAGCATGTCCCTCCCCGTGAGGCCAATCGCCCTTCCCCCCTTGGAGACTTGGCATAGCCCACAAGGTTTTGGTGGTACCCATGGAGTTCCCCATAGCACTTATGAGACGGGTGAGCCCTCCACTCTACATGATGAACCCCTCCTTCCCTCCCCCATTATGAATCCTTCAAGCCCATCCTTGGGATCACAACTCCCCCATAATGGAAGCTATATGCACACTCATGGGAATGGCCAGCAAGGGCCTAATGCAAATCTTGGGCAGCATGGAATGCAAGGGGTACATAGGCAGCATGCATATGGCAATGGGCAGCATGCACATGGTAATGGGCAACATGCACATAGCAATGGGCAGCATGCACATGACAATTTTGGGTAGCATGGTCATTTTGGACAGCAAGGCAATGTGCAGTTTGGTTCTCATGTAATGCATGGGCAGCATGGCCCCTGTGGAAATTTTGGACAGCCAAGGTTTGGACAGCAAGACATGTATGGGCAGCACAACATACTTGGGCAGCATGTAGCACATGGCATACATGGACAGCAAGGCCCAAACGAGCTGCGTGACAAGATTGTGTTTACTAAGTTTAATGGGCAGTCCTCATCCACGGCTGAATTAGAGGAATGGACCTCTAAATTAGAAGCCTATTTTCTCATTTACCCCTGTACCGATGAAACAAATATTATTTTTGCCTCCCTTCATTTGGAAGGTTTTGCCCACACATGGTGGAGATTTATTCAATGAGAAAATCAACAGTTTCATGATTGGGAAGATTTCAAGATGCATATGATCCAAGTTTTTGTCTCCCCGGTAGAGAAAGAACGTTTGGCTAGGCAATGGTATCACTTTGATAAATGAAATCTCACTATGAGGGAGTATACCAACAAATTTATGAACCTATCCATGTATGTTGAGACACTCAGTGATGAGGCCAAATTGAATAAATACATTTATGGTCTAGATGCGCGCGCATCTTTCAACTGATGTAATGGCACAAAATCCAGCCACCTTGTTTGCAGCCATTGAATTGGCTGAATGATATGGTTGGAAATACAGTCGCAATGAGGGCACACAACCCATTGCAGGATAGCAAAGATACCCTATTAGGAAATAATGTAGGCAATGGTAGCCCCAAAATCCACACTTATCCCACTTTTAGTGCTAAAAGGAAATATGGCAGTTTTGGGACAACACCCCCCTCCAAAAGTGACCCAAAGTATGTTGAAAATAAGACGCAGAATGGCTTCAGTCCTAATAGTCAAAAATTCATTCCTCCTGAAGTTGTCAAGGATCGCAAGGCTAAAGGCCTGTGCTTTAAATGTGGGGATAAGTACACGACTGATCATGCATCCAAATGCCCCTTTAAGAACGCCATTATCAAGTTTAATAGCATGTATGTGCTAGAAGATAGCGACAAGTTGGAAGAGGACTTGCATGACAACTCTCCCATGATGATACTTGCTAAAAATTCTGAATATGAAGAGGATCTTGACACCGATTAGTTTTATGACTCACCGGACGGGTTCACTTTTGACCCTAGTGGCTGCCCCATGGATGACATGCTTGGGAATGACCCTTTGTACCCCACATTTACCACTATATCAGCTTGCTTGATCTCCATGGATGCATGGATCGGCTCTAGGAGCCCGAACACCCTACGGGTACATGGTAACATTGATGGCAAGAATGTATACATTCTCATAGATAGGGGTAGCACACAGAGTTTTGTGAATAAATCAACTCTTGGCCATTTGACATGTATTCCTACTGAATTATAGCAACCTCTTAGGGTTCAAGTGGCCAATGGAAATGAGGAAATAAGCTCCCATGTATGCACACAAGTGTCTCTTATGCTGGCCAAAAATTATACAGCAAAGGTGGACTTAATTACCCTTGATATGGGCCCCGTGGATGTTGTTTTAGGTTGTGATTGGCTGCAACAGTTGGAAACAAACTCTATGGACTTCTCTCAATTGTATATGGAGTTTTTAATGCATGAGCAGCTTGTACATTTGGAGGGCATCAAAGAAATTACAGATTTTCAGCTTATAATGGCAAGACAACTCAAAAAGGAATTCAAGAAACGCTCCCAGATCTTTGTCTTGCATTTGCATAAGGATAATGATGACTAGCACACCTTGGGGAAGCAAAATGCAGAACTAAAAGCACTTTTGGCTGAATATGAGGACCTATTTCAGCCTCTCACCACTCTTCCACCTCAGAATTGGTGGATCAATCCTAAACTTTATTGCTTTAGGGTTAGGTAAATTCAATTAATCTTCATTTTTCCTTGCGAACGAACTCATGCCAAATAACAATCTTTTCCTTGCTAAGATATGCAGTTAGCAATGATAACTTCCTAGAGTTCAAGCAACATAAGAAACCTTTCATGAATTTCATCTTCTATGATGATTCGTTGCAAAAAAAAGGAATAGGGGTTAATGGTGCAAGATGCAGTTTTTTTTATACCTTCAAGATCTAACCGAAATATACTACTATAGTAGGTAGATAATCTTGCTCATAATTCGTTTCAATGCATGATGCTATTTGAAGAAAACTATGTTTTATACATTATCATTTTTTGCATGTTCAGTTAAACTAAACTCCTTCATCATAAATAACTAGATCAAAATATATCTTATCCCTAACAATTCATCTTTGCATGATTGAATTAAAATCGATATAAACTAAGAAGGAAAAACCTGGTTTTCGGTTGAGATATCCACATGGATACCGGGAGATGACCCTCCCGTAGCTACTTCTTGGACTTTCTTAGGCGGCATTGCAGTTGTAATCCTTCGGATGTGAAGGCAGCTTTTACTCTCCTTTTTGGATTTCCACAGTCTCTCTTTCGAGGCAAGGAGCAGTTCAAAGGATTGACCATGAGAAGGGATAATAAGACCTTTAAGGTCTTAGCTTCTTCGAAGAGGGAAAGGTTTATAAAGCCTAAGAAGGCCCTATAGGGTACATACACGGCAAAAAGGTTATGGGTGAGTATGGCTTCGCAACCATATGAACCTTGGGAGAACTTTGGGCTTGGGGTAAAAGGTATAGGAAAGGGAATTTTTAGAGTAGTTAAGGTTTCTGGGATTTTAACCCGGAGTGATAGGGGAAAGGTAAAGGGTGAAGGCTTATAGCACGGGGGAGAGGGAAAAGGGTGTGTAAGGAAAAGGGGACACAGGGTTAGAAAGGGGCTTAGGGGGTGTGTTAAGAAAAAGGAATATGAGGGGGGTGAAACACGGGGTTTCAACACAAGAAGGGACTTATAGATTTAGGCACGGTGGGGGATTTGTGGGTTATGAGGCCGAGGGGTGTGGGGGTTTAATGGCCCCACGAGCGGGGTGAAAGGATTTCCAAGGGGGTAAAACTAGGAGGGGGTGAAAGGGTAAGGGAAGGGTATAGGAAGGGGGCTTGAGGGTTTTAAAAACTCGCAGGGGGGGTGAAAAGGTTCTAAGAAAAACCGGGGAGGGGGGTCAGTTTAGTGTAAAAAGGGATATGGGGGGTCTTAGGAGGGAATTCATGGGGGGTAGTCCTAAGCCATAGGAAAGGGGCTTAGGAGACCCAATCAAGGCTTTTGAAAAGTTAAAGAGCCACATGGACGTTGACGGCAGGCAAGAGGTAGATGGAACCGGCGTTTCAGGATGACATACGGCTTCAGGCGGCGGTGCAGCGCGGAGTCCCCACGGTGGCATCGACCAGCCCCTCCTTCCTTCACGACTGTCTGACAATCATGACTCCTTCTACAGCAGCGGGGCCTAACGGCTCCACGGTAGCCCTCTTATGGTATCAGCCATGCTCTCAATCTCTCCCTTCCTCATGTTTTACACAAAGAGCCTCCTTCTTTCCCTCTATGCAGTTGGATGGCGTCCCCATTAGGTTCTCACAACAGTGCCTTTGTCTCCTTACCCAGATCGCAGCACGATTTAAATAGGTGAGGGAAGGGGGGTCTTCCCTCCCCTGCGTGGCGTCACGCATGCCCTACTTTCTCCTCCAAGCTCCAACGAGGAGCTTAATCACACTTCCTATTCCCCTCCCCCTCCAGCACGACAATCGACTGGGGGGAATAATAAATTTAAAAGAAAATTCATTTAGTTAATTCAATTATCCTTTATAGAGGCGGTTCACGCGTGAAGTTCGGAATCTTACACAAGGCCTTCAACCTACAGTATTAATTATTTTTCCATCTTTAGTTTCTTGAGCAAAACAATACAAGCAGTGCTCCTAAACTGTACAAACACAATCAAATCTAGTGGTCATTTTATTTGACCAATTGTTAAGGAGTGAATCCTGAAAAAAAAAAGAAAAGAAAAGAAAAGAAAAGAAAAGAAAAATAAAAGAAAGAGAAAAAGAAATGAATGGAAAAATAAGAAGCACCCACGATCACAGCACATCACCTAGGGGTCCTCAAATTAGGTACGTCTGGTGACCTTGGTCGACCGGCTTCGTCCCTAGTCCCCTAGCCCCTTACAATCACCCACAATGGTTCAGGGCACATCAAGGGTAGGACATACCTGGGGAGCTTGTCTCGCCTAGGGTTAGACCTGTCACCCTGACCCACCTACACAATTTTCTTTTGCACTTTGCCTTAGTACCATTGCAATCAGTGGTGATAAGCACCGCACGATTGGCCATGAAAAGTACACCGTACTCATCAAGCAAGTCCAATAGTTTCCAGCTACTAAAAGTGCAGTGTCCTGGTATTCCATTATGCTACATCGTGCAGTCACAATGCAAAGGATGTCTCATCTACCTTCACGCGTACTCCTTCTCCACATGGACAACTTTGCTTCATCCATGAATTGTTATGAGAAACTAGCCCACGGTCTTCTAACTATGTAATATCTAAGTATGCACGAGCACTCACATAATATTTGCACCGAAGTATATCCATAGTTTGGGTCCTCAAGTGCAGGACAATACTCTAGGCTTGCTTAGAGTTCGACATGTCTCCCCAACTAATCAAAATATGTCTTGTGCATGATGAGAAGCCTAGCACTACCCCTTAAGGAGAGACCACATGTGAGGTTTTCCAATTGCAGGTATAAGGTGTTGTTCGCTCTTCATCAACACTTAACTTTGATACTTGTCCCTTACCATCCAACAAGCCCGCAAAGAATCATCATGTGCAGAATCCCCAACAAACCAACAGGTCCCCCAGGACCTTCTGCCACACCACCACCAACACTCCTCCATGGAAACCACATGCGTCCTTGTCACCCACGTCTTTGGTGCATGCTACAGCCTGCTACCTACGACGGTGAGTGCCATGGGACTGGCACTCGTCTAAGAGGGCGGTAATGTTAACCCCAACACAAAGAAAGCAAAAGGAAGTGGAAAAGACACAGGGCAAAGGCGGAAAAAAGGTAGCCCTACTGAAGAAAGAAAAGGAGAAAAGGCCAAAAGCGCAAGGACAACCTTAAAAGTCCAAGGCAAAGGCAAAAGGGGAAATGCGCATTTTAAAATAAAAAGGCGCACCCTGAAGAGCGCCGGGCTCTCACTCGTGCAATTTGTAAATGTAGATGGGCGGTGGAAAGGAAGCTAGAAAGATAGAAGGACAATGGGAAAAAGGGCCAAGGCTACGGCCGGCCATGTAAAAAGGGGAAAAGGGGATGACCACCCAAAAGGGATTTAGGGTTTTGTATATAAAGTTGAAAAGTGAATGAGAAGCTCATTCTTGTGTGTGGCCAAAAGTAGCTTTCTTCTTCTTCTTCTTCTTCTTGTTCTTGCTTGCTTGAGCTTGTGCTTGAGAGAGGGAGTGTGAGAGTGTGAGGGAGTGAGTGTGTGAGGGTGAGGGACCGAGGAGGAGAAGCTCTCTATCATCTCCTCTCTTCTTCTCTTCTCTTCTCTTCTCTTGTCTTGCTCTCGGCAATGGAGCTTGGAGCGTGGAGCTTGAGGATGGAGCTTGCTTGAAGCTTGCAGTTGGATCGTGGAGCTACCGGAGTGCGCGGGAGAGGAGGTAACTCGAACGGCATCAAGGTAAGCTCACTACACCCGTAGATATGGATGGCGCGTCAGCTATGCGAGAGGTAGCCATTAGTGCTCGGCTTGGAACGCTTGAAACAATAAGCGGTCTGTGGGTCTTGGCGGTTGAGTGAAAGCTCCCACAACTGCTCTAAAGCCTAATCTATGCGTTTATAGTTTTATAATTTTGTAGTCCAACGTTTCCCTTTTTAGAAACTCCACAGAGGGAGAACCCATACACTTTGGCAATAAATACCACGATAATAACATACATGGGAGACAGCCTCTCGGTAGAAACACCGCGGCCCCACTGTAGCTCTCCTACATCGCAGGGATTAGCCCCTTGATGCGCTACTCAACATATAAAATAAATGAACAAACTCCACTCTTTCATTTCGAATCCAGGAGATACCATGTGTCCTTACCAAATAATCCCCCAAGAAACGAATGTCTATCCTATGGCTTAGGATGTCTTTCCACACTCAAACGTGGGTCATTGTCATTGAAAACAAGTGCTATGCATCCAGGCCTTTTATTCCGATACCATGGTTTCCTGCACATGCAAAGTTGAATGATCCTAAAGTTCTCAAATATAATTTTCAAATCAGACACGTGCTTGTGCACAACCAGGCTTTCAAATGCTTATTCCCTAACCCATTGCGGCAATGAAAGAATAGCACCGAGACCACACTCGTGCTATTATCCTCTTAATTAACATACAAAACCCTATGTCATGATATGCGTCAGAAAATCAGCAACAATCAGCATGCAAATCACACCATTCAAACATCCCAACCCCCTACGTTTAGGTATTGCTTTCGTTGCACAGGTGTAGAGGTTCATTTTGTCATGTTTTGATGTATAGAAAGTAATAAATCACAAACTTTGACAAGGAGATAGGGAAAAATGAGGCTAAACCTCATGCTTTGCCACTACCACACATCCACAAACAATCATTATATTTTTCCAAGAGGTATTTCGATTTTTCTCCTTATTTTTTCCATTTTATTGATTTATTTGGCAATAAACTATATTATTTTCTGATTTTTCCTATTTCAATCACTTCAGAATACTAACATTCAATTTATCTTCTATTTTCTCCCCCATGGGAACACCTTTCACCCACCCGAAATGGAAAAACTACCATTTTACCGCTTAAAACCCGCATTTTGGGTTTATGGGAATTAAAGCATGTAAATCATTGCAAAATCAAAATTTTCCGATACACAGTAATTAATCATAATGCAAACAGCACACAAACAAATTTTCATCCAATAACATAATTATCATCATAAACTATAAGAAATCCTTAATTTTCTTCATAAAAATGATCATACCGTGTTTTTACGTAACCCCAGGCACCTTGAATGACTGCATAAGCAGCAGATGGAGCCTCCATTGCTCTCAATCCAATGTTATACTTTAATCTTTAGCATCTCCATCAATCTCCATCATTATTTCCTTCATTCTCCCTCCCGGTTTCTTCATCAAGATGGTACATATGAACAACCCACAGGGAAGAGAGAGAGGGAGGAGAGAGAAAGACTCGAATCTGATCTCTTCATCCAGACATCCATTCCTCGCGCGAAGACTAGCGATATGATCAGCCAAGAGGGACAAGTTTAGCCCCAATGTCAGTTGCATGGGTTCTTCACAGCCAGGAATCATGATCATTAGAGGGGAGGGTGCATTTTTTGGCGCGTCTTCACGCCATCATCCTCACATTTTTTCCACACTTCCATCTTCCAAATTGAGAGAGGGGGGTTAAAATTCCCAAAGGGCACCCCCCCTTTGGTCCTCAAAGTTGTCCACCTCTTCAAATCTTATCCATTTTGTGGCCTCTTTCTCGTCCGGACTCCAGTTCGAGCTCTGAAAAATCCTGCGCGTCCGTCTCGACATCTTGCACTGACTGGCAGCTCTTGGCAAACCATGCGGCAGTCGAAAAAATTATAAAAAATCCACAAGTGTCGCTTGAGCGCCTTTTAAAAGTTATCTTTCACTTGGTGCTTAAAATCGTCCTAGTTGCAGCCACCGCCTTCTATGTTAAATATTTTTCCTCTAAATTCTTGATTTTTTTGCAAATTTTAGGCACATCCCGGGCTCAAAACTCCACTCTCATTGGTGACCACGGGATAGGGCGACTTAGCCCGTCGAATCCCATAACAGATCTGCACAAAAAAACCAAAGGAAGCATCAAGCTTATACAAAATAGATACATACTAAAACACAGCACAATGCTCACCCTACCCCCTGACAAACCCAAGGCATGAAATCCACCAGGAGTAGGCCTAGCATAATCTGATAAAAGGACTGAAGCCAGTCACTAACCGATTGCTCCAACATAGCCAAACTAAAAAGAACTATCCAAGAGGTCACCCTAAGTGGTGGTCTGAACTACCTACCTAACTAAGGACAACACAACCAAGAGCTTCTACTAGGCGAGGACTCCTATAGCCTGATCATAAAGTATTGTCTTTTAGCACATTTCTTCTTTCAATTTTTTATTCCCCCATACACAGACATGTAAAAAGGAGGGAGCTGAGCGTAGTGACCTAAGGAGAACAGGGCTTCGGCCTCAGGTCCTGTCTCGGTACCCAAGAACCTATCAAGCCCTCGCAAAGCGACACTTAATCCTTTTCTAACGCTCACTTTTATTTTCGCTCCAACATTCCTTACTTTCTTCTTTTCCAGCAAGACGCCACCCCTAGGAAGACAGGGCATCGGCCCCGGGTCTGAGTCATCCCCGAGAACCTACCAGGCCTTTGCAAGGCGATGATCAACTGCTTATAAATTTTCCTTTCTTTTCTTTTCTATTTTTATAGGGGTTAGAACCCCTTTTTGCACACCTTTGTATATATTTATTATCTTTGAGATATTCAAGGTTTTGCTTCTCCTCTCGATCATCATCATTATTTTTCCTTCCGGTAGATTTCTCTAACTCCCTCACAATGAACAAGAAATCCTAGAATGGCTGCCTAGCAGGCTAGCAGAATAGGTTCACTAGAAATGCCTTCTAAAACAGGTCTTTCGGTGCCTGGCAATGTCTTTATAGGAGGCAATGACTACTCAGACCTCCCTTAGACAAACCTAACCTAAACCTGGGATTTCATGCCTTGGACTCCGGCCCCCAACAAGAAAAGAAAATCCCCTATAAGTACACAGACACGTGTAGCATAAAAAACACGGTACTCAAAAAGGAGAAATATCACCTGGATAGGGCCACGAGAAGCTTCCGTGTGACATAGGCTCCTTCCAAGCTCTTCTTTGAACCTGTCTAGCACAATACTGAAACAAAAACCATTAACTGCACCTGTACTAAACAGACAACTGGCCCTCTTGGCCTATTGGAATAAAGCCTTTCACTAAAAAGCTGTTCGGCCCTCTTGGCCTGACGAAATCAAACAGAATAGCACCTACACATCCCTCCCCGAAATAGTACATATATACAATAATATGCTCCTTTCCAAGGAGAAAAAATAGGCCTCGCAGCCCTAAGCTAAATGCATAAGATTATGACCCATCCCTCCTGCATATATAGCAAGAGGCGTACGCATAATATGTTGTCTAATCAGCCTATGGGTCCAGGATAACAACGTTAGATTGGTCTCGGCTACTCTTTGCATCACCCATATCAACCATCGCCTACCATATATTGCATGCTATGATAACATTCCCCATAAGCAACCAGGTTCTGTCTTATTATTGATAGCAATATCCAAACTAGGACCATAGTTGAAGAAAACGTCTTCTTCATAAGCAAGATTTGCCAGTGAATCTGCAAACTGATTCCAATAACGTGGAAATAGCTGAAGAGATACTCTATCAAACTCCTCCAGTAGGTCATCACAGTTCGATGATACACAAAAATGATGGGATTTCGCATTGTGTATGTCCCATCTAGCTGATTCAAGAACAACAGGGAGTCTCCTTTTACTAACAACCGCCGAATACCACCTTGTTTGGCAATATGCAGTCCCATAATCAAGGCTTTATACTCTGCCATATTGTTAGTGAATCCTACCCCGAGATAAGTATCTAACTTCATCGTAACTCTACGTCGGGGATCTCGAATTACTACTCCAACACTCCCTTTTTTTATTAGGGCCCCTGGACGCCCTGTCAAAATATAATGTGTATGTCCACAATGGGTTTACACAACTTGCCATCACGAACTCCTCTATTCGTAATTATGATAGTCAAATTTTAATATGTTTAGAGGATGAATTGACGGCTCCATCCCACCTTCTTCATTAAAATCAACAGGGATACTTGTCAACCTTCATAAGCAGTGATGGCAGAAGACTTTGATCTCCCACACAAAGGTTCCGTCTTCTTGCTCAATCACTTTGTATCCTTTGCTCCACCAGATAAGTTTCCCCTGATGGTATCTCTGCTCCAGATATGGGTGCTCCAAATAAGGAATTAACCGCCCCATCAACCAGCTTTAAGCTCTTTTGCAGGTCTCAAATCAGCCCCAGCATGGACCTACAATGCATTTTTCCATATTAGCATACTTAGAAATAATAAGGTTTAATCTTATTAAGATTAACCTTATTTTTAAATTCTACTCCCTGCAGATCAGCTAGTAGAGCCGTAGACCTATTTTTCCCTAGCACGACAGTCTTGTAGGGGCCATCCCATCTAGGTTTCAGCTTCCCTGGAAATAGTTCCCTACGCGCATCGTAATACAGAACTAATTGCCCATTTTTAAAGGTATACTTCTTTGCTTTAAGGTTATGCAATTGCTTTATCCGATGTTTAGCTACCTCCTGGTGTAATAAGCCCTGCAATTTCAGCTCATCCAGGTAGGCTATTGTCATGAAACGTTCAAAGAGTGCATCCTCGTCTCCCAAAGAGTGGTTAATTGCAAACCGTATGGTTGGCAACTCAATCTCGAGGGGTAACACACACTCTTCCCCATAAACTAATTTAAATGGAGTATGGCCGGTAGCTCGCTTGAACGTTGTATTGTACGCCCATACTGCCACATACAACTTCATGTCCTAGTCTCGTTTCTTCTCAGAGACTATTTTAGACAAGATGCCCACAAGCTGCTTATTAGTTTTTTCGACTTGCCCGTTGGCTTGCAGATTATAAGGGGTCGTTTTATTATGCTTGATTTGCCATGCTTCAGTCAGGCTTTTGATCACTTTATTCAAAAAGTGCGTTCCACGGTCCGACACTAGTTCCTTTGGTGGACCGAAACGACAGATTATCTGATCTAAAAGAAAACTTGCAATCTCTTTTGCATTGTCTTGCCTTGTCGCCTGCGCTTTTGACCATTTTGTAAAATAATCAATTGCTACTATAATGTACCTCATAATAGGCATAAGTGGGTGTTTCCTATTCTCTCTACTGTAATGTCTTTGACATGTATCACATCTCTTAACTACTCAAAGGAATCTTGGAAGATGGATGACCACCAATATCTAGCTCTTAAAGCTTTCTATGTCGTCAACCGTCCAACAAAGTACCCTCCACATGCAGAGTCATGGCACTCTTCCAAGATAAAAGGAACCTCGTCAGGCATCACACATCGGCAATAGATATCATCAACACCCTGTAGATATAGTGTTCCTGCGATCAAGGAAAACTTCAAAGCCCGTTGTTTGATTTTTCTATTTTCTGATTTTGATAAACCAGCTCCAGTCTCTCCTGTTGATAGATAATGCGTGATAGCAGCATACCAAGATGGAATAGAAGTTGTATCGATTTTAAACATTTCTTCAATATCACTTCCTTCAGCCATAATCTCTTTCGGCTCCTCGAAATCCACAAGGCATTCCACAATACCATGCAACCTCGGTGGCTTACTCTTAATCTCATAATCGAACTCCTGTAAAGTAATTAACCACTTTGCCAAACGATCAGGCGGTTGCAGCTTGTTCATATGGTGTGCAGATCGGTCGCTGTATGCTCACGTAGTGAATCCCGGAAGGTCCCCAAGAACAATGAACTCTACCTTTTTGCACAAATTACAATGTAAAAAGCATGAACGACAAGAGCAAGAGACCAATTGGGTTCAATCTCCCCCCATGCCTTGTGTGAGCGCTTCACAAAGCATGTATTTTATGTATATTTCCATCTTCATGCTCAATAATAGCCCAATTTACAAAAATATGACAAGCTTTTAGCTTTTGAGTTTGCTTTTACAAAAATAGAAAATAAAGCTAATGGACGGTGCCCATAGAGTCTGGCACGCCCAACATAAAGTCCCAAATAGAAATAACATATCCGTGCGCATAGGCGCATACAAAATAATAATCAATAATCGATGCCTCAATAGACATAACAAAATATAGGCGTGGCGCCTATCAAAATATAATCCATAGGTCAAATACTCGCTAGAGTCCAATGCTTTCCTCCGCCACTACTGCTATCTCTATACATCAACTGAAGCATTCACAATCGTTAGTGAAATAATACAATTAAACCGACAAAAGTGAATACCTAGCAGTCTTCAGCTACATAAATAAATCAACTGGTTAGAAATAAATCCTAACCTTAATTTATTACGAGTGCACACTCTAAACTCATAAACGTTTATTAATTTAATATGCATTTTGCGGAATCACCCACTATGGGATCACCCATGTACACACTAAATTAATGAAATGCCCGAAAAGGACAGGCATGCCCATCAACTTCTCCCACAAAGAATCCACTTTGTGTATGAGCGCCAGTCATCAAAGTTTACGGAATCCACCATAAAACCTCACGGAATCCACCGTGGAATATGCCTCCTGGCATCATACCCCCGGGGTGGGATAGCAATTGACCTCAATTGCTATTAGCTCAATGCGGAGCTAACAGAGTGGGGAAAGCATTTAAGTCTCTAGCGTGCATCCATTGTGCTTCCTCTACAGGATGGTTCTTAAATTTAACTAGATATCTAGAATACCTTCGGCCAGTTCTAGTGGTCATAAAGTCAGTGTCTATAATAGCTTCTGGTTCAAGTATTTCAGTCTCTTCATCTAATAAAGGTGGGTTTTCATAAACAGGGTGGACGGGTAATTGGCCTCTAAATGGTCTCAATAAACTAATGTGAAATGTATTGTGAATTTTCCAATGAGATGGTAATTCTAACTTGAATGCATTATCATTAATTTTATGAATGATTCTAAATGGTCCATAGAATCTAGGAGCTAATTTGACAACTGGATGTCTATCTACACTTTGCAGTCTACGTTTTTCTATTCTCAGCCAAACATAATCATCAAATTTGAAATTCATGGCTTGTCTTTTCTTGTTGGCTTGTTTGGTATATGATTGCTGGGCTTTAGCAATCATATCTTTAACCTCATCAAAAATACTGTTATGCATACTAGCAATATCATCAGCACTCTGAATTCTATTAGACAAAGATGCAACAGGTGTAGATAATCTATATCCATAAATGACTTCAAACGGTGCTTTCTTTGTAGATGTGTGCGGTGTATTGTTATATGCAAACTGTAATAAATGCAAATGAGTGTCCCATGTCTGAGATTTAGAGATAATATATGCACGTAAAAGATCTAGAATAGTGCTGTTTGTGGCTTCTATTTGTCCATTTGTTTCTGGATGAAATGCATATGAGAAATCAATCTTTGTGCCTAGATTAGCAAACAGTGTAATCCAAAAATTGTTACAAAATCTAGAATCACGATCTGAAATGATAACTTTGGGCAATCCATGGTTAGTAAAAACAGTTTTCAAAAACAATTGTGCTGCTTGTGATGCTGTTAAAGTTTTCTTACATGGAATGAAATATGCTTGTTTACTAAATCTATCTACAATTGTCCAAATCATATCATGGTTAGATTTAGTATTAGGTAAACCAATAATGAAATCCATAGAAATTTGTTCCCAAGGTTTAGATGGAATAGACAAAGGCATGAGTAATCCATACTATTTACCATGATGTCTCTTAACTCTTTGACAAATCAAACATTCAGAAACGAAATTAGATACATCTACATCCATATGCGGCCAATAAAAATCTTCAGTTAACATACGTAATGTAGATATGATACCTCTATGACCTTGATATGGGGGACAATGAATTTCATTCAAAACAAAAGATCGGAATGGAATGGTAACACACAATCTCTTTTCATAAAACATAAATCCATCATTATATGACAATGAATCAATAGGAATGAAATTATTTTGAACTAATTTATTCCAATCAGAATGAAAAGTAATATCCTAGTGATATGTATCTTTCATAGCAATCAAAGAATCAAAAGATATGACAGAAATATTATGAATGGCAGGTTTTCTACTCAATGCATCAGCCCTACATTTTCGTTTCCAGGTTGGTATTGAATGATAGGATGAAAACTTTGAATAAAGGAAGCCCATTTGATATGGCGGTCAAAAATTTGGGGTTGGCTAAGTAAATGCCTAATACTTTGCTGATCGGTCTTTATCATAAATTCTGAACCCATTAAGTAGTGTTTCCACTGTCTTAATGCTTGTGCAACTGCTAATAGTTCTTTGTCATATGTGGAATATTTCAGATCAGAGGGTTTCAGCTTACAACTACAATACGCTATAGGATGGTTGTATTGCATTAGTACGGCTCCTATTCCTGATCCGCTAGCATCGGTCACAACTAGAAAGAATGGTCTATTAAAGTCAGGCAACTGTAGAACAGGGGCATTGGTTAATGCATGTTTCAGTAAGCCAAAGGATTTCTATTGATTTTCGGTCCATTGATAAACAATTCCTTTCTTCAGAAGTTTGGTTAATGGTAAAGCAAGTAATGAAAAATTACGTACAAACTTCCTATAGAAACTAGCAAGACCAAGGAATGAGCGTAACTCATGCACGTTTTTAGGAACAAGCCAATTCAATATTGCATCAATTTTCTTAGGATCAACTTTAATTCCATTAGATGATACAATATGACCTAAATACTCAATTTCTGTCTTAAAGAATTCACTCTTTTCAGGATTTGCATACAGTTGATTTTCTTTCAATAACTGAAAAACTAATGACAAATGCTCATAATGCTCTTTCTCATTTTGACTAAACACCAAAATATCATCAAAGAAAACAATTACACAATACTAATATTTCAGAAAGATACGGTTCATCATTCTACTAAAGGTAGCAGGTGCATTAGTCAATCCAAATGGCATGACCAAAAATTCGTAATGACCAAATTGTGTTCTGAATGCAGTCTTAAATATGTCAGATTTATCTAGCCTCACCTGATGATAACCAGACTTAAGATCAATTTTACTAAATATAGAAGATCCTTGCAGTTTGTCCATAAGGTCATCAACTCTAGGAATATGATACCTATTCTTTACAGTGATCTTATTTAAAGCTCGATAGTCAATGCACATACAATAGGTATTATTCTTTTTCTCGACTAACAATACAGGTGCACCGAATGGAGAACTGCTAGGTCGAATCAAACCTCTATTTAGTAATTCCTCAACTTGACTCCGGATTTCTTTTTGCTCTATTTGGTTGTGCCTATATGGTGCTTTGCAAGGTGGTTGTGTGCCAGGGCTTAAATCTATCTTATGGTCTTCTAGACCTGAAGGAGGTAAACCTGGTGGTAGGTCTTTTGCAAAACAGTCCTTAAAATATGCAAGAAATTCCTTATGCCTAGGGTGCATATGATTTTCCTTTACTTGAAATTCATTCACCCAAATGAGATATGATTTACTACTCTTGCGTAATGCACGTTTTGCTTGAGTATGCAAAAGCAGTGGAAAAACATTAGATGCATGCATACCATATGATGTAATAGATTTTCCTTGAAAATTAATATTCATTGTGTGTGTGGAATAATCTATATCTGGATTATGCTGGTGTCGCCAAGGCATTCCTAAAATAATGTCACTCGACTGTAATGGAACAACTAGAAAATTTCTTCTTTCAGTGTATTGGCCAATTTGAATCTCTAAATCTTGCACTTCTTGTGTACCATTATACCTAGTACCTAAAAATGCAACTTTTATGCGATAACGCGTAGGTACAGTCTGTAATTTCAATTCCTTTACCAATTTTGCTGAAATAAAATCATGAGTGTTACCGTCATCATGTAAAATAGTCTTTTCCTTTCCATGCAGCAAACATTTCATAGTCAATAATGAATGTGGAGTAGGCATACCTGGTAAAGTTTCGGAAGTAGTAGTAGTGTCGTCCTCATCTTCAGTGAAATCAGGTATATCCTCATGTTCGTCTTCGTCCATGGCTCCAAGATTGTTGATATGAGCTGGTGGCTTCTTTGAATGACAATTTGCTGCTAGATGTCCAGGCTGGTGGCATTTATAGCATACTATTGGCTTGGCTTTGGTTACATTGTTTGCAATAGCGGGAAGTCTAGGTACATTTGGATTTGGCTGTGGAATAGGCTTAGGATTTGGATTGACATTGGATGGTAATGCAGGTGGTTTAGCCCAATTCTTGCGGAAAGATGATAAAGAGAAACGACCTGGATTAAATCTTCTAAAATTGGAATTGAATTGTTTAGATCCATAATTACCATTGGCTTGGAATTGCTGTGGTCGTCTATCTCTATCGTGTAACTTATCTTCAGTGTCGTGAGCTAGTGAAATGGCATCTTCAAGGGTAGCAGGCTTGAACATGTTCACTTCAGCGTAGTAATGTCCAAGAAGTCCAGACATATACTTTTGCTTATGTGTTGTCTCTGGTACGTCTTCAAGCATGTGTAGCTGTAGGAGTGCATTCCAAAAACGCTCTATGTATTGAGGTATAGGCTCACGATCTCGTTGTTGGAGTAGATCCCATTGCTTGATAGCCTTCTCATGAAATTGCGGTGGAAGGAAATTCTGCATGAACTTCTTCTTGAAATCTTCCCAAGTAGCAGGACATTCTATGCTCTTGCGTACTACAGTCCACCAAAGTGATGCTCTGTCTACCAAATGATTAGTAACACACTTGATTTTATCTTTTTCTGGATAGGTTTCCTCATGGAAATAGTCATCAAACTGATTAATGAATGATAAAACAGTCTTTCCTTCTCGTATGCCATTGAAAGTGTGAAATTTGAAACTTCGTTTACTTATCTTTGATTCCTTGTGAATGGTTTGAGCTTCAAGGGTGGCGTCGATGGTACGTCGAATCAAATCTTCAGCTTGAGGTTCTTCTTTGTCGGTAGACGCTCTTTGTAATTTTGCCAATTGCGCTTGCAATGCTTGCCTAGCCCTTCGTTCTTTTTCCAATTGCATCATGATTAAGTCCAGCTTTTTCTCCATCGTAGACTCAGGTAGGTCGTCTTCAGCCATAGGATCATCCATATGTGGTTCCGTCATCCTGTAAAACTCAAAAGATCTTTCTCACTCAAAATCAGGTTAGCGGGATGAGCGTAGCTCAAATTCGGAGTTACAAGGCTTATGTGTTTTTTGGTATTTCTTTCTCAATCTTCAGAAAATCTGCGATATTTTCTTCTTCGTATGTTGAAAATACTTCAGCGAACCTGCGTGTGGGTAGAATACCTTGCTACGAACAACTTTGCAGTTCGGAGTTTCTGCACAGGAACAACCCTTCTAGGAGTTTTGAGCACAAGTTAGTTCTGACTCCAGTTGACTAGTCTGACTTGCAGAGTTGCAGACTTAGGTGACTTGCAGAGTTGCAGACTTGCAGAACTTAGCCGACTTAGTGAACTTGTAGGACTTGATCACAGCTGACTTGCAGAACTTGATTTCTGGAGTGCAGGACCTGGAGTTGGTGCCTTGCTTATCTTGTCTGACTTGATTAAGGCTTAATGTATTAAGCTTAATAGCTTAAGCTTGAAAGGGGGGCTAATCTTTGAAAAACGGCGCAGATCGTGAGGGGGGGGTCGTTTTTTCTGCCACGCAGAAAAATCGGACCTCCTCCGAGATCAGTCGATTGAATTTGTGAAGCTTTAAGCTTCTAATCCAAACTTAGAAACTTGAAGATTAAACTTTGAAAAAGAGGAGATATGAATTTCTCACAGTTTATCCACGACTTGTTTATGGAGATGAGGGAGTGGTCCTCCGCCTATACAGCCTGGTCCTTCGCAATCTGATAACAGAAACAGGGGTTCTTGATTGCCAAAAGTCTGCCTGTATCGACGGTTCGCGACGAGATTGACCGTAGAGCCCGATCGTTCTAGGAGCTCCGCCTTCGCACGAGATTGGTAGCAATTGGAAGCTCTTGATCTCAGCTCCGCTCTGATACCACTGGTGCGCAGATAGGTCGCTATATGCTCACGTAGTGAATCTCGGAAGGTCCCCAAGAACAATGAACTCTACCTTTTTGCACAAATTACAATGTAAAAAGCATGAACGACAAGGGGTTCAATCTCCCCCCATGCCTTGTGTGAGCGCTTCACAAAGCATGTATTTTATGTATATTTCCATCTTCATGCTCAATAATAGCCCAATTTACAAAAATATGACAAGCTTTTAGCTTTTGAGTTTGCTTTTACAAAAATAGGAAATAAAGCTAATGGACGGTGCCCAGAGAGTCTGGCACGCCCAACATAAAGTCCCAAATAGAAATAACATATCAGTGCGCATAGGCGCATACAAAATAATAATCAATAATCGATGCCTCAATAGACATAACAAAATATAGGCGTGGCGCCTATCAAAATATAATCCATAGGTCAAATACTCGCTAGACTCCAATGCTTTCCTCCGCCACTGCTGCTATCTCTACACATCAACTGAAGCATTCACAATCGTTAGTGAAATAATACAATTAAACCGACAAAAGTGAATACCTAGCAGTCTTCAGCTACATAAATAAATCAACTGGTTAGAAATAAATCCTAACCCTAATTTATTACGAGTGCGCACTCTAAACTCATAAACGTTTATTAATTTAGTATGCATTTTGCGGAATCACCCGCTATGGAATCACCCATGTACACACTAAATTAATGAAACGCCCGAAAAGGACAGGCGTCCCCATCAACTTCTCGCACAAAGAATCCACTTTGTGTATGAGCCCCGGTCATCAAAGTTTACGGAATCCACCATAAAACCTCACGGAATCCACCGTGGCACGGAATCCACCGTGGAATATGCCTCCTGGCATCATCATAAGCAATCTAAGCCCTTCCGCCTTCGTATAGAAAACTACATTCTCATAGAGGATGTAGTGCCTGAATTTTTTAGTCGCAAAGACCATCGCAAGGCACAACTTCTCCATATAGGCGTAGTTAATTTCTGAAATGCTCAATTTTTGACTAGCAAAGCTATTGGATGATACCACTTTTTCTCCCAGATTTGGGCTAAACAGCCCAGCTGATACTATGCATGGTGGCTGTTGAAAATATGTAAAATATCTCGCCTCTTTTAGGTGCTTTTACTAGCTCATGTTTTACATCCTCGAAAGCTACCTTACAAGGATCGCTCCATACAAATAGACAGCTAAATGATAATAAGTTCGTTAGTGGCAACATCCTTTCTGCCAAGGCATTTATAAACCTCCGATAGTATCCTATCGATGACAAAAAGCTATGTACCTCTTTCGGAGTGCATGGTGGACTCATAGCAACTATAACCTTGATCTTTTCAGGGTCAGTTGTGATTCCTACTGAATTGACCACATGGCCTAGCAATAGCCCATAGGGCACTCTAAAGACACACTTCCATGGGTTAAGAGCGATACAAAATTGTCTGCAGCACTCAAAGCACTTTATTAAGATAATCAACATCCTTTCCCTTACAGTGGCTGCCCCCAGGTCATCGATAAATACTTTTAACTCGTCTGGGGAGATGTCACCAAAGGTCTTGTCTGCTATTCGTTGCCATGATCTAGGTGCATTGCACAATCCAAAGGCCATCACATGGTACGCAAAAGTATCAAAGACAAAGACAGTAATGAAAGTTATTTTCAACTTGTCCTCTTCTGAAATTGCCATCTGGTTGTATCTTGCAAAGCAATCCATGAATAAATATATTTCCCTACCCGCTAATTGATCCAAAATCTGATCAATAAATGGCAACGGGTAGTAATCCTTAACCGTCTGCTTATTCAGCTCTCTAAAATCTACACATAGTCGGATCTAGTTATTTTTCTTCTTCCTGATAACAACTGGTGAATACCATTTGTGTGTGCTGTACAGGGAAGATTAACCCAGCTTTCCATAACTTCTGTAACTCCTCAAATAGCCCATCCCTCAATTCAAAAGGCATACACTGTACCTTCTGACACACATGACGACTACCTTGTTTTACAGGAATAGTATGAACAGCCAGGCTGGGAGGAATGCCTCTCAGCTCATCATAACTCCAAGCAAAGATGTTGAGGAATTCTTGAATCAAGGACATATAGTCCTCCCTTTCTGCTGAACTGAGCATGGAACCTAATTTAATTGGTTGCGAATCATTCGGTGTGCCAAGGTCCAACTCAATCACATCCGCGTCTCTTATCCTATCTTATGGCTCTATCGACTCATTTAGAGTTATTTGATAAATATCCTCTGTAGTGGACCCCTCTTTAGATTCATCACTGGATGATGTCTCACTACCAGATGGATCATCTGCTGTTTCTAATTCAGTAGAGGATAAAGGTGCTCTCTTACTCTGAGGAGACTCAGGGTAAGCATCGACTATTACTCGATTAGCCCCTCTACCTAGAACCACTCAACCGACGGGTATATCGACTTGACAGTCTATTCCTAAGATCCAAGGCCTACCTAGCAAGACTTGATAGCTAGGACGTCCTGCAAATCTTATCACCCTAAAGTCCAAGAAGCATTTTACACTTGCGACTGTAACATGGACTTTGGTAATGCAACCTTCTGGTTGCCTTAGACTATCATCAGCCATTCTAAGAAGGGTGGCGCTATCTTTTTGGATGCCTAGACCCAACCTCTCCATCAATTCTGAACTCATAATATTGACCGAGGACCCAGTGTCTACGATAGCATGCTCCACTAATATTCCATCCACGTATGTTGGAACCCTAGGGCAATTCTTTTCAACATGATCAAACCAATCTTCCCCTACTCGTGCTATGCCCAAAGGTTCTACAATATACCCAATACACAGGATCTTCTTGAATTCCTTGCGTACTCCTGGACATAATTTAATCAACTGTAAGAGGTTTACACCTGGTTTGACTTTGCAAAGAGAACTTGCTAAATCAAAATCATGATAGGCAGCCAAAGCTCTCTTTTCTCGCCAAACCATTCTCTCTTTTGGTCTCAGGACCAGCTTTGGTGCTTCTCTTTTAGCTCTTGCCTTATTTCTTGGCACTTCCTCATCCTTCTTAGGATCGGCTTTTTTGTCAACAGGCCTTAGAGGTCCACTTTCCACGCCAGGATTTAGGACTTGCATCCCCTTATCCCCTTGCTTAGGGTTTCCCTCAACCAGTTTTGCATTATCTTTATCACCCTCTATAGCCTTTTGGCCTCTTGTCACGGCTCGTAGGTTAGAGGTTTCAGCGCCATTGATGCGTACAGCCTCGATAAGGCTGACTCCATTGCCTTGTGGCAACTCTTCTATAGTGGTCTTTCCCCTTTGCAGTATTTGTCTTGGTCTATCATTTTGCTGGAGGTTATTACCTTGCGCTCTATGATTAACTAGACCTGGCTGTTTACTCCCTTGTTGGAGGGAACTAATCTTACTCCAACAAGTAGCGATTAAGTGGCGACTTCCCACAAATATCACATTTAACATTTGGACAGTTTCTAGGGAAATGTTTTCCGCCACACCACTTACAACTGAATCTTGAGGGACCACCCTCTTCAAGTCTCAACTCCCTATCAGATTCTGCTGCTTCTTCAGGAAATTGACGTCAACAGCTATTTGCCAATATTGTTCGAAAATCATGTCAGTGTAATGCTTCATCATATCCTTAACTTTGCCAAGTTAATTAGAGGCACTCGACTCATAGCCTTGATTGTCTACTGTGTGGACTGCTTGTTGACATGTCATATTTTAGCCACCAATGTGATTAGTATGGATTATGAGCCAGGTAGCAATTTACCATCTTCTTATTCTGTCATGGACACATCATGTAATGAAAGAAGCTGAGAGGAGAGAGAAGAAGAGCTGAGGAGAAAGAGAGCAAGAAAAAGAAGGAAGAAGACTAAAAGAAAAGAGAGAAAGAGATAAAAGAGGAGAGAATGAAGGAGAAAGCCATGGAAGGTGGAGATGAAGGTGAAGAGTATGATCTTGATAATAACTGGTTGCCCTAATCTAGGGCTCTTACACCTTATATATCCCAGTCAGTGTGACGGGGTGTCTAAACCCTAGTTGTGTGTATCCCGCTTGTTACAATCAATTCCCAGTCGGAAGGTTTTTGCTCTCAAAAACAAGGAGAAATAGAGGGGAGTGATGGGCTAAGGGATGGTTGCAAATTACTACTTGAAGCCCTTTGACAATGAAAATTGGGTGGGTAGGGACTAGGGATAGCATGCAGTCCAAGACCGGTTTGGTGAAGTAAACAGGCCATAACTTTTGATAGGCTGCTCCAAATAGGGAGTACCACATGTTGAAATGAAGCTTACGACGAGTATTTTCAACCTATGTAGAATGCACATGCCTAAGATTCGAGTAAGTACAATTTTTTTCTAAAACAGTGTGTAATTGGCGAGCAGAGGGTGGTCAATTGGGGCATGAGCGACTAGTCTTCCAGCCATTGGGCCTCACGAAGGTAGGGAAATTCATTGATGATGGTTGCTGCGTGCCAAGAGGCTTCTTCCAAGGGTAGGCCTTGCCATTTGATGAGGTATTCTTTAATGTATCAGGACCATAAGTGTTTATCTCGCTGCCCAATGATTGTTTCAGGGATATATTGAGTGATGCCTTCTTCATCCATGGGGGGAAGTTCTTCCACATAGTCCAGTGAGGAGCCTACAAAGGGTTTCAGCTGGCTGACATGAAACACATTGTGGATTTTGGTGGTAGGAGGGATTTCTAAGCGGTAGGCAAAGTCACCAACTCTCTTCAAGATCCGGTATGGGCCATAGAAGCAATGGGCTAGCTTGTTACCACTACCCTCTTTGAGAGTTGAGTAGCAAGACTTAGGCACTTTCAAAAGGAACAATTCCCCTTCTTGAAATTCCAAATGCATTTGTTTCTCATCAGCATAGAGTTTCATGTGTGTTTGGGCCTTTTGAAGGTTCATTTTGCATTGCTGAAGTAAAGCTTGCATGCAATCCAACTTAGCCTAACCCTGAGGATTGATCTTATCATTAAATAAGACTATGGGGAGGGGAACCTTATACCCATATAAGGCCTCAAAAGGGAAAACTCCAATGCTAGAGGACGTGGAGTTATTATATGCAAACTCAACCAAGTGAAGCCACATATCCCAACTGTGATATACATCATGGCAAAAGTGCCTCAAATATGTCTCAAGCCATTTGTTCACTCTTTCAATCTGACCATTAGTTTGAGGGTGGTATGCAGTGGAAGGAGCAAGCTTGGTCCCCATGGAGGTAAAAACTATCTGCCAAAAGTTACTCATAAACTTTGCATCCCGATCATGTACTATGACCTGTGGCAAGCAATGCAAGTTGAAGACATTTTTCATAAATTGAGTGGCCACCTGGGAGGCAATGTATTGGATCTTAGTGGGGATAAAGTGGGCAGCTTTGGTGAGGCGATCAACGGCCACATAGATACTATTCCACCCTTTCTTAGTTACAGGAAGGCCAGTGATAAACTCCATTGTGATGTGAGTCCATTTCCCTTTAGGGATAGGGAGAGGCTGCAAGAGGCCAGCATGCCTGAGTGTACTATCCTTGTTCTATTGGCATGGAACACATTTGATCACAAAGTCCTTGACATCCCTCCATAAGCCTTTCCAATGAAAGCTTTTGGCAATCCTGTCATATGTTTTGAAAACACCCAAGTGACCAGTAGTGGGGCAAGAATGCATCTCTTCCATGAGAGTTTTTAGCCATGACCCCATGCTATTATTTTTGAAATGTGTGGCTGAAGTGATCATCTAACAAGTAATCCTCTTGAAGCTCTTGAACCCAATCACTCTGCAATTCTAAGATAGAGGACACTCTGCTTGCCCACATTCAAGAGAGTGAATCAACCACAATATTATCATTGCCTTGAGTGTGTGAAATATCAAAGCCATAGTTCTGTAAGGTTGCCACCCATTGCCTCTGCTTAGGAGTCAAAGTAGACTGAGTCAAGAAGTACTGGAGGACTCGGTGGTTGCTTTTGACTTGGAAGCAGCTTCCATACAAATAGTGGTGCCATTTCTTGATGGCATGGAGAATGGCCAACATCTCCTAGTCATATACATTCATTTACATCTCCTTCTCATCAAGCTTGCAGCTCTCAAATGCAATCACACCATGCTCTTGCAACAATACTGCACCAATACCCCGGCCACTGGCATCACAACAAATGATAAAAAACTTAGAGAAGTTAGGGCAAACAAGGATGGGGACTGAAGTAAGCGCATCCTTTAACTGTTTGAAGCTATGAGCAGCAATGGCATCCCAAAATAATGACTCCTTTTTCAATCGATCAGTAAAAGGTGCTGCAATGGTGGCATAGTGCTTAATGAAGCATCTGTAGAATGAGGAGAGACCAAGGAAGCGACACAAAGAAGTGGTGATGGAGGGAGTGGGCCTGTCTCTAACACATTGCACCTTCTTCGAGTCATCCTGTATACCATTTTTTCTCACAATGTGTCCCAAGTACTCCACAGATGTCTACATCAATATGCATTTTCTTTCTTTAGCAAAGAGTCGAAGCTCTCTCAATATGTCAAACACCCTCCAAGCATGTGTCAAGTGCTCCATGGATGACTTGTTGTAAATGAGGATGTCATCAAAGAAAAAAAGCACAAACTTGAACAAAAAGGGCTATAGGATTTTGTTCATGAGGCTTTGAAAGGTGGTAGGGGCATTAGTCAACCCAAAAGGCATCACTAGAAAATGATAGAGTCGACGATCAGTCCTGAAGGCCGTTTTGACCTCATCTCTTGCTGGCATGCAAATCTGATGGTAGCCAGAACGCAAGTCAATCTTAGTAAAAAAGCATGACCCTTTCAACTCATCCAGTAAATCATTAATCTGTGTGATGGGGTAGCGGTTCTTCACTGTAATTTTGTTCAAATCTCTATAGTCAATGCACATGCGAAAGGAGCCATCTTTCTTTTTGACTAAGAGGATAGGGGATGCATAGGGGGAAGAACTTGGTTCAATGAAACCCATCTCTAACAACTCCTTGATTTGCTTTACAACCTCTTCACGCTCACACTTGGAGAGTCTATAGGGGGGTTTATTCACTGGCTTGGAATGGGGCTCTAGGTCAATTAGGTGGTCCACTTATCTCTTGGAAGGGAGGGATGTAGGCATCTAAAATAGGTCATTGTATTCCTCAAGTAAGGCCTACAAGGATGAATCATGAGATACTGTATAGGGCTGAGCAGAATTATCCTTATTTAATTGCAAAAGAAAGATTTGCGAGCATTTCTTAAACTCCCGTTTGAGTTGCTTTGCTGTAATGAGCTGAAAATTAGCATGATCTTGAACTCCCTTTAGGTGGATAGGCTGTCCATGCATCATAAACTCCATGTAAAGCTGAGAGAAGTCCATAGCAATCTTCCCCAACAATCACAGCCCAAGACAATGTCAATGGGGCCCATATCTGGGGCAATCAGGTCAACCAATGTCGCATAATTTTCAGCCAAGCATAAGGGAACTGTAGGACATACATGTGTGCTGATTTCTTCTTCTCCATTTGCTACTCGGACCTTCAAGGGGTGTGCAATTCCGTAGGGGTGCATTTCAACCGATCAATGACTGGTTTATAGATAAAACGGTGAGTGCTTCCACTATCCACAAGGATAAAAACATGCTTTTCATTGATACTGCCTTGAATGCGAAGGATACTGGGGCTGTGGGAACCCATCCAAGCGTCCAAGGAGATCAAGAAAAGGGAAATGGGAGGTGGTTGGGATGTCAAAGCAAGTATCTATGATGGAGCACCGCCCGGGTCAAAGGGAAACCCATCCTTGGGATCATAGAACTACTCGTGATAAACATCCTTTGTAGGCTCAGCTTGGTCAATGGGCAGGTCATCCTCCTGAGTGTGCCAATCTTCCATGACATACATGCTATGAACTTTGACCTAGGTTGTCTTGTATGGACATTTGGAGGCATGATTAGCAGTGTACTTATCTCCACACTTAAATCATAGGACCTTTTCATTTCGTTCCTTCACAACATCTAGGGAGATGAATCGTTGATTACTGGATCCATGGTATGGTGATGTAGTGGAATGTCTATTTTCAGCATACTTATTCTCAGCATTAGATCCCAACGCTATCCCAAAAAGTGCCCATTTTTCTTTCAACATGGAAAGTGGGGTAAGTGGGTACTTTGGGGCTATTATTAGGCAGAGAAGTGCCTTGAAAACCACCTCCGTATGGGGCTGATCGTGAAAGAATGCGGGGTTGTCCAACACCTTGCTGAAAATGCTCATTCTTACGATACTTTCTTGCATATCTCTCATCTAATTTGATTTCATCAAACAATGTGGTAGGTTTTTGGGCCATGACATCTGCCGAAAGGCTCGGTTCCAACCCATAGATGTACTTGTGCAATTTAGCATCGTCACTAATGCTCTCCATATACATGGTCAAGTTCATGAACTGATTTGTGTATTCACATACAGTGAGGTTACGTTGGTCAAGAGTGTACCATCATCTTGCCAACCGTTATTTTCTATATGGGACACAAAAACTTGGACCATATGCATTTTAAAATCTTCCCAATCAATGAACTGTTGATTCTCTCGATTGATATAACGCCACCATGTGTGGGCAAACCCTTCCAACTGGGGAGAAGCAAAAAGTATTTTCTGATCATTAGTGTGGGGGTAGATATTGAAGTAGGATTCCAACTTGGGCGTCAATTCCTCCAAGTGAGATGGTGAGGGGGATTGCCCATTCTACTTTGTTAGGATGACCTTGTCATGCAGATCATTGGGACCATGTTGCCCGTGAAACCCTTGTTGTCCATACATCCCATGGTGGCCATACATGCCTTGCTGCCCATACATCCCATGTGGTGCATTAAGCCCATGTTGTCCATTATAACCATGATGTCCATGATTGCCAGGCTGGCCATTTGTACCATATTTTCCTTGATGGGGCTGATTCATATGGGATGCATAGGGGCTCCTAGGGAGAGCGGGGGAAATCCAACCCAGGTGGGAGAAGGCCTCAAGTGGATATTGGCTGCATGGTGGATGGGGGAATTCAATAGGGGCTCATCATCTGTATGAGAGGGTTCCCCAATTTCATAGGTAGAAGGGAAAATTCCCTTAGTGCCAAGTATACCATGTGGACCATGCAACGGTTCCTGATGTGGAGGACGTCTAGACTCATACCTAGAGTCATTGGTCTTCTCTTGGGATGAAGCGGTCGCTAATTGAGCAACAAGAGTAGTGATTTGCCCCAAGGTTTATTGAGTCTTTGAGTTTGAGAGAGCCATGTGCTCAATTGCTTCATCAAACTTGGTAGGTGGCAGTGGTTGGTGACCATATCATTATGTCGTTCCATATGACAGAGCTCATGTTGGCAGAGGGTGTGATTGAGAAGGGTGTACGGGTCCGTTTTAGGTATTTCCTCCTGTATGTCACCATGGAAATCTTGTGACGAGCTTGGTTCCTCATTCATGGAGATCCAAGAGTCTCTAATCTCCCTCTTGAGTTCCTCTTGGGCCTTGCTTTTGCCTTTCTGGCCCGCCATCTGGATATAGTCCACAGGACCTACTGTCAATAAAAGGGGCATAACTTTTTGTAGGAAACTTTGATTGATGAGGTTTTTGGCTTAGGTCGAAGGGGAAAAAGTACTTTTTGAGATGAGATATTAATCTTTGTGACAAAAAATGATCAAAATTTTCTGTAATGAGTTTGTTGTGCCTGTCTTGGAGCAATATGCACCCTGTCCATAGTGACCCTAGTGCACAAAAATGGGCGTAACTTGCAAACCATAGCTCCGATTGGGGAGGTTTTTGATTCAAAATGGGGGGAACAAATCCCTCTTTGAGATGATCTATAAGGTTCACTCCCAAATTCAAAACAAAAAATTTTGCAATAGGATCTTCTTGACTGTCCTGCAGGATTGTGACAAAAAACACTACATTTTTCTTATTGCCAAGGTCTTACATGGATAGATCATAGTGACATCAATAGCATACTAAGCATACTGAGTATAATCCCAAGCATCATTGCATACCCATCAGCTCTGTCATTAATGCATAAGTACATCCAAGTGTCATACATGGGTGCCATTAGCATTGTGGGGTATCCAAGAGGGATCATTGGGTCAGGGGAGTGGAGCTCATGGAAGTACCTGCACCTACATACAAGTATCGGGCTCCGGATCACCGGGAGGTGGGCAAAGTTTCCCCCGGTCCGGGTTGTGCACCCCTTCAGGATCTTAAGTGGTAAGGGAGGGTTGCCTCTCTTTTGTCTTACCACCTCGCCTGGCATCAGCCTTTTTCCTCAGCCAGAGTATACATGGTAGACATTTTTAATAAGAAATCAGTATGAGATGCATTGGAAAGAAGACATTGGGCCTTTTTCATGAGATGCAAGGAATGATAAAGGTTGGGGTAAGGGTTACCTTGGCAGTCCAATGACTCACTAGCTCCTACTTACCCAATTTACAATGGCTATTATTCATTTTGGGCTCATCCAAGATCACAAGACAAAATGGGGGTTAATGTCAGTCATTACAATAAATTTCAGAAAGAGGTATGATGCATGCACATGAAGAGGATTGAATATTAAACCTATGCAATTTTGAATCTCTCCAACAATGGATTAAGCTCAGCAAGTGGCTAAATTGAGAGATTAAGATTAGATTGGCATACCTCTTTAATGCTTGGAAAGACCGTTGAAGCATAAATCATCATGATGCCCGATTTCTCCATTGGTCAAGTTTGGTTGTTGGTTGGGGCACCCATGGAAGAAGATTTTAGCATTCGAATGCTCCTACTGATGAGGAAGGCTCCCGTGCTTGTCCCTGAGCTTGAGCTTCAAATATGGGAACCTTCAAGTGAAGCTTTCATAGCTGCCCACAAAGCTCCCATGTATGTTGAACTCAATATCTTCATCCGGGAAAAAGAAATCATTCATGGGCTAAAGGGCTTGTGGGGTTTGAGCTCTCAGGGTCAGGGATGGCTTCAGCTTGAAGAATCCATGATTTCCCCAAACTGTTTCAAACAGTCCAACTGCTGTCCACCTTGGGGCTGAATCTCGGGAGCAAGAGTGCCAAGGGAGTGAGAGCAATGTGTTGAGTCAATGCCCTGGAGTGGCAAGGAGGGGAGGGCAGCAAGAGGAGAAGGTCAGGAGTGCTAGGGAAAGGCAGGCAGAGTAGGGAACAGCAGTGCAAAATGCACCGCAATTTGCGGGCTGTTCCCTGGACTCTCTTCCTAGCTATGCCCCTCCACAAGGGTGCTGTCCTTGGTCAAGGGCAAGTGGGAAAGGCTCCTAGAACCTTAGATGGGGACTCCCATGGCTGCTCGGGGGAAAAAAAGAGTTCTTCTATGTTGTGTCTCTATGGCAACTTGCCTAGGAGGAGAGAGAAAGGGACTGAAGCAAAAAGTAACTAAGGTTTTTCCCTCTTCCAACTCGTGGGACTCTAAACTTGGCCTGGAACCCTTAAAATTTACATGAAAAGAAGTGATGACCTACTATTTTAATCAATATATGTCTGAGTCTCCAGCCATAGCTCCTGCTTGCTCCAAAAAGCTGAAGTTAATTGTAGTCCTTCTTGTTGTACATGTACCTGTAAGCTGAGTAACTAGGGTTTTTGGGATTTGAAAAGGAAGAAATGGGAAAGGAGAAAAGGATCAAAGCTTGAAGCTCTGATACCACTTATAATGAAAGAAGCTAAGATAAGAGAGAAGAAGAGATGAGGAGAGAGAAAGAGAGCAAGAAGAAGAAGGAAAAAGATTAGAAGAAGAGAGAGAAAGAGAGAAAAGAGGAGAGAAGGAAGGAGGAAGCCATGGAAGCTGGAGATGAAGATGAAGAGTATGATCTTGATAATAATTGGTTGCCCTAATCTGGGGCTCTTACACCTTATATATCCCGGTCAGTGTGATGGGTGTCTAAACCCTAGTCGGTGTGTATCCTGCTTGTTACACATCAAGTCATTCAATGAAATATTCATTGGACACCCCTTGCTATTTATGTAGAGGTGTTAGTTAATAATTTGATGCATTTAGTGTAGGGCATGAGCAATCCATCACCTTGGTCTAGTTTGATGCTTCAATATGGTTTATGTAGGGACCAAGCATTCGCTTTCAGTAGTAGGATGCTAAATGGTGTGTTTTATGGTTATATTTCATTAGGCTAAGAGGGTTCTTCCTGTTGGATTTAATGTTTGATTTCATTATGCCAAGATGGCCATTTATTTTGCAGTGAAATGGTATCTCATTAGACCAAGAGATCCATTTTTTTGTTTGATATGGGTGCACTAAATGATTTTTGTTTTAGTGCTACACTAAATAGATTTAACGAAGCACCTAGAGAGAGCCTCTTGCTATGCATAAGCTTCTTGTGGCCAAGTCTAGGTGATATCCTTCCTTTATGGGGTCTTTTCCTTTATGTTATATGTATATTTGTATGTGGGATATTTTTCTTTTATTGGGGACTGATATTCAAGATGTGAAGTCCCAAGATTAGGTTGGCTATATTTGGGGAGGTTTATGCATTTATCTACCTTTTGTAATGACATTGTCGGACAGTCTAAGAGTTTTTTTCAAAAGATAGTCATAGCAACCCTATTTTGCTAGTCTACACAGCTAGGCAATTGTTTCTACGAACCCCTATTAGTGTGAGGTAGCTAAGGAAGCCTGCTAAATATAGGAGAGAAGAAACAATGAATATATTTGAATTTTATATAATATAAAGGTGTGTAAGAAGGGGTTTTAAACCCTAAAATAATAAAATAAAGAAGTATTCCAAGAGTAGATGATTATTGCCTTGGGGAGGCCTAGTAGGTTCCTAGGGAGGACAAGTCAAACTCAAGGCCAATACCTTGTCTTCTTGGGGGTGGCATTTAGCGGAAATAATAAATTAGGATGGTTAGAGCAAAAAGGAAAAGAGAGAAAAAAAAAAGATTTAGTGTCGCCTTGCAAGATCTTGGTAGGTTCTTGGGTATTGAGAGAGGACTTGAGGCCGATGCCCTATTCTCCTTGGGTGACAATACACTCAGCTCCCTTCTTTTCACATGCTCGAGTATAAAATATTAAAGGAAAAATGTGGTAGCATGAAAAGCTATATGATTTTGTAGCTTGGGATGTAAGAGTCCTCGCCTAGTAGGAATTTCTAGTCTATTTGTCCTAGGTCAAGTAGGTGGGTCAGACCACCACTTAGGATGACTTCTTTGATAGTTCTTTTTAGCCGATCTATGTTGGAGCAATTGGTTTTTAGCGACTAGCTTCAGATCTTTGTTTAGACTATGCTTGGCCTATTCCTTGTGACTTTATGCCTTGATCTCGTTAGGGGGGTAGGGCGAGAGCTATATTTTTGCTTTATTGTGTGTTTTTATTTGAAGTAGCTTGATGCTCTTTATGGTTTATGTTTGTGCAAATTAGTTTGTGGGTTCAATGGTTTAAGTCACCCTATCCCATGGTCGCCAATGAGAGATAATTTCAATGTCAGATTTGAAGCACAAAAGTGGCTCCAAACTTGTAAAAGATGCATTTTTGGTGAAAAATAGAACAATCATAGATCAAGGAGTTAGAGTTTTTCTAGATGCATTTCGACACCAAGAATCTGATGCAAGTGTCTATTCATTAATCGGAGTTCCTTTGATCCCCCATTTAATGGCCACAAGGTTTAGCATTATGAAGAAACTACTAGATCCTAAAGCCAGAAAGCACATGACAGAAACAAGCAAATGGATTTTGATGCTAGGAAGTCATCTGTCCAATCGGATTGTGATTTCAAGGTCGTTTGCCCTTCCATCTAGTCCAAAGCACTTGTGAACAAGTGTGAACATACAAGTTGGAACTGGTTATTTTAATGATTAATGTTTTAAACATGATTAAAAGAGCTAAAATCTTGAAAAACTAGAGGTGGAGGGAATGCACTTTTTTTGTTTTATATTTTCTCCTAAAATTGGCAATTTGTATCGCTATGAAGAATGAGACCTTGTAATTCTTGACCCTCAATACTCTAGACTACACGCAATTTGATTAAGGGAATGAAAAGATCTAATTTCAGTCTTTCTTTCTCTTATTTTCCTCTCCTCTTTGTTCCTTGTTGATATGGTTGCATATGAGAGAGAGAGAGAGAGAGAGAGAGAGAGAGAGAGAGAGAGAGAGGGACTGGTTTGATGAAGCAGGGAGGGACAACGATTCTAAAGCGTAATGCACAAACATCACATGATTTGGATGCATTAGTGACTCAAAAATGGTATCACCGACTCCACTTTTTCAAAATACGATGTGAATGTATGCGAGATTTTAGAGTAACCAGCTTTTATTTAATTTTTATGATGAACCTTTCGTATGTATGATGAAAAAGTGATTGAAATATGTTTATTGATATCTACAATTTCAAAAACTTGGTCATTTTCCTTCACGCATATTAAAAATAAAAATTTATAAAATTCAAATCATGAAATTTAATAAAAAATGATATTATTCTTGGATTTTTAAAAATACATGATATTCACATGGCATAAAAATAAAAATGCTAATGGACTACACTTCACATAAGTCTTATAATTTTTTTTAAAAAAATAAAATTTAATCATTTATGTTAAAATAAATGAAAAATTCATTAAAATAGTTAAATAAAGGAGAACGTTTAAGAAATTTGAGTTTTGTATATTAAAATTTACAAAAAATAGAAAAATATTTGTGATATTTGTGATTGTGTAATGAAGGTAAAGCATGAGGGCTTGCCTCAATTTACCTCCATTTATATATTAAAGTGTGCTTGTTTCTATGAAAAATTGTCATCAAATCTCCCTACATCTGTACAAGCAAGCAAAACGTAAACAATAGGGGATGTGGGACTGAAATGAAAAGATATTTGATTAAGTTATTGATTTTTTCACATATCTTAGCGTATAGACTGTGGTTTATATAAATTTAAAGGTTCAATACCACAAATTAGCTCAATGATATTTTTTAGCAACACAATACTAGTAGAAGGAAATCATGAAAAGATTATTTGTGTACTTCACATTGGTTGGTTTTAGTGAAGTTGTTTGAGCATAGAGTGTCATACACTTTACATATGCAATCTAGCTATGGTATTAGAAGATAAATTCCTAGATGCATTGCACTTGTGTGTCTAGGTGATGACCAACATTGAGAGTGTAAGATCCCCTTTGTCGTAAAATAGTACGATAACTTGGAAACCTGATTAAGTGAGGAATATATACAATCTTCTAGATCATTACATTTATATTATGAAAGGACTCTATTATGCTTGTGTTTTATGTTGGAGATAGAGCATCTTGGGGCCAATCCTTGGGGTGTAGGAGAGCCATAGGACACATATCACTCTATTGAGGGGAGCTTTTTGTGTATATGAGTCAAGATGTTAATCACATGTATGTTTAGATAATCCCGCTGTTGGAGTTGAGACGGGAAAGATTGTTGGATTACAAATGGATACAAACGTATCATTTATTATAGTAGTGTATAGCCTCCAGACGAGATCTTGGTTGCAAGGCCATGAGAGTGCTTTAGTGAGTATAGAAGGCTCGCTAGCTAGAGCCTTAGAGCTTGTGTTGGGCCTGTTATTTTAGTCCTAACATTACTATTTTCCAAAACATCAACCTTGTTCATTAGACCATACATAGTTTTTTGTACAGTAATTGATGGTTCTCTCATTTCGAGCATCTATCTCATATATATAAAAGATGTAAAACGTGACTACATGCAATACCCAAGCATTTCATCACAATCATCTCCAACATATCTTATGAAATCATGAACATGACATATCAACACAAAAATAAGAATACTAACACAAGAACATGGAGAAATTATGAAATGAGAAAGATATCATACAAGTCAAAATCACTTGAATGGAGAAACAGTCACCCAACATCACCTCTGTAGTATAAACCATGTCCTCCATAACAAACCTATAGTAATCTCCAAATCTAAGTAGGCTACATGCCTTTCTATCCATGAAGGTGAAGATCCTTGGATGCTAAAATCCTAACCTATGATGCTTCTCCTCTTCTTATACTCAATCTTGAGCTTATCTATGCATGAAAAGAAGATATGAATCTTGCCAAAGTCTTCATTTCTAATAGGAGATGCAAAATCCTTACCTATAGATATGTAACATCAACCCCAAATAAGTAGAGAGTAGGATTGCAATTGTGACTTGCATGTGGAGGAGATTATGATAGGGGCACACGACGAGATGTATGAGGGTGTATAGATTGGTGCCCTATAGCAACAAAAGAGAAAGGATTGATTCAAAAAGAAATGAAGAGTCTTACTATAGACTAGTCACAGGAAATCTTTAGAAGGAAATGTCTATCAGGACTCTCCCGCAAAGGAAAATCTATCAAGGGCTTAACACTTCAAATTGAGCCTCATACATTTAAAAAAACAAACAACTCTTTGAGGACATATTGGTCTCTTTATGTTTCCCCTGCTATGGTAACTTCTTTTCCCTTTCGCAACTCTATCTTCCCTCTTAGATCCATCTAGAAGAAAAACAAGATAAAGGATTTTATGGATGCATGTATGCATGCATGCATGCATGTATGTATGTATGTGTGTATGTATGTATGTATGTATGTATGTATGTATGTATGTATGTATGTATGTATGTATGTATGTATGTATGTATGTATGTATGTATGTATGTATGTATGTATGTATGTATGTATGTATGTATGTATGTATGTATGTATGTATGTATGTATGTATGTATGTACGTACATATGTATGTATGTAACAAAAAAAAGTTTAAAGGTCTAACTATTCTTACCTTGTGCTTGCAAATGAGCATCACCCACCCCAAGCCTTTCAAACTCATCAAACTTTTATCTCTCACTTGGCAGGACATTAGGTTTGGCATATCTAACCACCATGGACATGTCTCAGTCTCATACCCTGGAAAGCCATCTATGTCATCCCCATATATATTGGATTCCTTATTTTTAATTTCAATCCATGGCTTGCAAGCTATTGGAAATTCCATTACCAACTTAGCTGAGATTGTGCAGTACGATCATCCCTCATTCTAGTCTTGTCCTTCGAACCAACCTTCTTAATAGTTCCAAAGGTGTGTTTTTTGCCTTGGTAATGAATATGGGAGAAGTAATCATGTAGAGAGGGTGTGATAGGGAGGGCTAGAGGATTCCCTATAGTTTCTAATAATTTTGCCTCATTGTTCACTATATTCAATGAGTTTTTCTCAATCATATCCAATAACACCTCTCTCCACCTAGTACAACTAAACTAACTATAAGCAAAAAAATCAAAGAAGGCATACATACAACCTTTAGTTTAAATTTCTCAATCAAATGACTAGGGAATATTTTATAATCTAAAATTTCAAAATTTGTGCTTGGCATCCCACAAGCACTTTGCATTGCTATTGAGCTCTCAAATATCCTCAAACATGTGATTTTTTGTTAATGAAAATTGATGAGATTGCTTTCAAGTTGAATTTTTTAATGTCCACTATTGTCTTAGGCCATCAAAGCTCAACAAAAATAAATTCTTCCTCTACTCCTCACCAATGAAGGATTGATTACGTTGAGAACCTATGGATGCCAAAAGATTCAAGTAGGCAAACAAGAGCATGGAGCCTTGAATGTAGCTACAACACATAAGTACAAAGCTATAGAGAAGAAAAAAGTTTATCTTTTACTTATGATTATTGTATTTACACTTCACATTTGCCAGAATATCTTATTCCTTGATCAACTTGTTGTCCTCACTAAGATTCTTTGTTGCCTTTCCAATTTTTATACATGATTCTTTCTAAAAATCAACCTACAAACCTAAAGATTAAGAATTTTAATCCTTAAAATTTTCAAAGGTTAGTATTAAAAATAGCATTACCTCATAAACTAATTATTTCATGTCCTCTCTCACCAATGGATACCATGATGAGGAGCTTTTGGCCTCAAGCTTCTTCTTTGCCTCCAAGGTCTTGGTAACTTGTGATGGTTGCTCTTGTAAGTACATTTTTATATCACAGCAACATATGTAATGAAACCCAAAGAAGCACAAAAATAAGAAACAAAAATATTTGTGCATACATTACATTTTTATTTTTTATTTAAAAAAATACTAAACATGTTATTACAAAATCACCAAAAAGATATCTCACATGAGGGGATTATTGAGAGAGAGACTTGTGGTTTCTTTCAAGCTGTAAGATCAATGGTAAATCCATTGATTACACATAGATTTTGTGTGTTGTTTTCCTAGTTTTCAATTTATTTCTTGCTGTGGGAGGGCTATCTTCATTTTAGTGCACAATCAGGAAAGAAGTTCATCTCAACAATTATATACAAAGATTTCTAGAAAATTAGGAGGTACTCTTGTTCATGAAATTGCTATCAAATGAGGCAAGCTCAAACAATAAGCAGAAGCATCCCCAATGCATGATACTTTGGTGAATAGGCAATGGCTCATTATAGGGGTACTTGCCTCAACAACAATAGTGGATTGACTTTACAATTTGGATGAAGATCATCAAGTAGAGGAGGATAGATTTCCTATGCAATCCAATATATTTAGTGTAGATTAAACATAAGAAGAAGATGAAGTAAAAGAAAAGGGTAGAGTGCATTTTATGCATATCTCATGCCTATGTGACTTCCCAAAGGGCAAAACTAGGCAACTCCTCACTAGATACAAAAATAGGTTCCATGGTAGCTATGATACTATAACACATGGCCCCAATATAGATTCAACCCAGATCAATGGTAGCAATATATAGTTCAGCACTAACATGGATAAAGAAAACATTAGACAAGAAGATGAGAAGGAAGAGGAGAATGCTACAGACAAGGTCCATCCCATCATTCCATTGATGCCCTATCTCTCTTGTTACCTTTTTGCCATTAAAAATTGAGGCACATATACCCCTGTCATCATTAGAATGGTCACTCCTTTCAAATCACAATTATTGTGCCCACATGATGGAAAAGTCATTTCCTTCACCTAAGTCAATGGAAGGTAAAGAGAATAAAAAGAAGAAGGTATTTAGGAAGCTATGCCAAATGATTAGTTTTTGCCTCGCATGATGCAGAGCGCTACAAGTATGAGGAAAATAAGAGCACATTGGATTATAGAATCATTAGAATAAATTGAGCACCAAGTAATAAACAAGTTGTTAGCATTTTGATGGAAATGAAGAAGAAGAAAGAGAAGAAAAATTGAGGTGAAGTAAGAGAAAAAGTGATGCAATTGAATCGTCACAAGATTAGCCATCTATATTCTCATTCCATGGTGCAATAGATTTTAAGAAAAGGAAGATTTGGACATTTGGCAAATGGATGAAAAGAGATAGAAAGAGAAAGAGAGAGTCATGGTGAATGTCTTTTGTTCCTACACCTTCTCTCTTCCTACTAAAATGCATCTTAAGAGTCCCCCAACCTCTACACACTCCTTGTAGCCAAGGAATTTTGCTATCTTGGAGTTTGGACCAACAAGCTTGATTTGAGAATAAGTACCATTTCCCCTTTCCCTCGTTTGCCCTTTATTCTCCATCCACTAGCCCATGTTCCTCTTGACATGGTAGAACACCATGGCTCATGAGTGAGTATGAGAACAATCCAGATCGTTAATTTTTAAAAAGGCACCCAAATCGATAGCATTATGCAAGCATACTTGATGTCATTCATGATTTTTTAGGTATCCTAGGCTATACAAAGTACATCGATGTTTCTTATGCTCCCCATCCATTGATTCCTACTATCCTATTCTCAATCTACCTCTACTACCCCTTTCTCTCTACCATCCATTTCCTACACACATGAAAACAACCCCTCATCTCCTATGATCATGTACCAACCTTGTTGTCAAAGAGGACATAGCATAGACAATGAGACTTGAAGGTTCAAGTTGCCTCATCAATAAGAGGACTAGCAAAAGAAGAGAGAGAAGGTTTGCTTTTGGCCACCTTCTAAACTATGTATGATGTGTTGGATGGGCTACTAAATGAAAAGTGGTTCAAAGGATGGATATATATATATATAGAGAGAGAGAGAGAGAGAGAGTGTGTGTGTGTGTGTGTGTGTGTGTGTGTGTTTGTGAGTGTTTGCAACAACATGAGGATTTAGCTCATTATTGTAGCTATTAATATACTCTTGCCTTCCTTCCCTCTTGTCATGGGGCAAGAGAGTCCAAGGTGTGACCCTCTCAGCAAACAACCACTACAAGATACATGCCTCATATCGACGTTCAAAGCAATGAAAATGTTCATTAAAAAATTTTCCCCCCTCATTGTGCTAAAAGCGTTAGTATAAACATCTCTACAAAATCGTTGCAAATAGCGATGTAGATAAGAATGGTTTGTGATGTGCATAGTGACAGAAATAGCAACACATATAGAGAAATCAATGATGCTAATAGCAATGGTTACAGAGGAAAAAAATTTGTGGCAAGGCATTGCACCATGTGTTGTATAATATTCTATGAAGCAATTACATGTTGGTTATGCAATGGTCATCATGACGAGTGCAAAAACTACTTGAACCCATAATATTGATAACTCATAGAATAAGTACAAGACTAGTGATGACAACTCATGACATTGCATGGAACCATGGAAAGAGAGATGGAGAAAGAGGATAGCCAAAACAAACATGAAATTCTATCTATAATTATTGCAATATGCACTTTTATACAAAGGATGATAAGTACATCTAAGGAATAGTACATGGAAGACGCCTGCATAGATCATAGGACCAAAAAAGAAGAGGGTGTACACTCCACAAATCCAAGCGCGTGCTATAGATCCTCACCATCAGAAAGCTCTTCCCAACACAAAGGAGCATCAAAAAAACTCTGCAAAATGAACAACTACACATGAGTCCACCACACATAATGCATTTAACAAAATAGTGACTACAGGAGGACAAGAAATATGATTGACTTACTGGGCCACCATGCATGTATAATCTATCGATGAGTGCAGTGAGACTATGTCTCTTTGTATATCAAGTCTCCAAAATTGTGAAATCTTGGTTTGTGATGGAGTGCTACTACAAAGAAAATAAAATGCAATTTTTAGAAACACAATCAATAGTGCAAGTGATATTGTAAATAAGATTGCAAGAAGAACCAAATGAAAAACTTACAAAGTTCTCTAGATAATTCTTGTGGCCATCACTCCTCCCCCCAGATGATGCACGACCCCTTCCTCAAATCGTGCCCTCGCTTCTTCTCATCGCTATTGTCGCCATTGTCTTGGAGAATTTTTAGCTTCTTTCCTTAGTCTCCACCAATCATTTGTGTCTAGCCACTCAGGCTTTGAGGCATCACTCTTCAGTTCCTTGCATGTGTCTAATTGTGTATGTGACATGTATACACGCATACACTCCCTCATCCACTCAATGGAAAACCTCTCTACCGTGGTAGATACCGAATACCTCTCATGCAAAGATACTACTATATAGTCCTTTCTCCCCTCTGATATATTCTTCCAATGGTCCAAAACGTTGTGCCTTAATACTTGTTGGCACAACTCTCTCATGTGAGACACCACCCTCCTCCCCTCATAATTCATGATCACAGCTTTTGTCTTGTCATCTATGAGGTATCCATACCCTTGCTAGGTACGTCTAAGGTATGTCCTCTCCCACCTACGACCACGCTCCTAGGTATAACCAAGATACCCCTGCATATTTGGCATACCCCAAGGGTAGTATCTCCTGGAGTAGCACCCATAAGGGTGCACCTGCGCATGGCTAAGAAAAATCCAGAGTCACTGGAGTATATGTCCCTATAGGTGTGACAAATCCTGGAGGTGATAAGTATCCACCAGGTCAACAAGACGGAGACACTATATCGGTGCCTCCACAACAACCACCTAAGCCACCCTCTTTGGAACCTATATGAGAGTGAGGAGTAGCATCCCTCTCTAGAATCGACCATGGGCTCACAACGTCCACATCTCCGCAGCACCACCTAGAACCACTCCCTCCATCTGTGGCCAATCTAGAGCATCAACCTCATCTATTAGAAACCGAAGCATCAAAGTGTGCCGAAGTAGATCTCACAAAATGGCCCAATCAGGCTATCTGATCTGGAGACATACATGTGAATATCTCCTACAACTCCTCTTTGCTCATCCCTTGACTAATCCATCTCTCCAAGTATTGCAAAGGTAATTTGCATACATAAAATTGATATCATCATAATTAATATAAAGATTTAGGTAAAGCACAATATTATAACTCTTTTAAAAATGGTGCTAATTAAAATGCATATCTAAAGTACCCTTGAAAGTGAATCATCAATGAATTGAGTAGGCAGATGCAAATATGACCCGTTCTATGGCCTCATGTCAATCTCTTCCCACAACTCCATGTACGCTAGAAGGTCTATAGATAAGTCATTACAGAAGGAGGATTTCACTCCATTCTCAAAAAATTCATGGCCTCCTATCTCTTCATCTACATTACCCGTGTCTACCTCCTCTACACCCTCCAAGCCCTTTTCGGCCTCCACTCTCCCCAATATTGACCCCTCCACCTGCATACTCTCCTCATCTACAATGGGAACATTTCTTTCATCATACACTCTCGCACTCCGAGGAGATGACGGCACAACATACCACCATTGAGGTTGTCAGAAATTTTGATAGAAGATTACCTCTTCAATATCACATGTAAGAGTGAATCAACATTTGTGGTTATTTCATGTCGTGAAAGAAAAAATTTAAAGGTCATGCACTTGTTCAAAATGGACCGGCAATACAAATCTATCATGTAGATCTATCCATCTTTTCTCATAAAACACAATATTAGTGAGTTTGGGAATCTCCCAATTTCCATTTTTTGAATACTAAAAAGGTGGCACACGGATAAGATGCCTATAAGTTTCTCAAAACCATATGATGTGGCCTATCATTGGAAAGCGCTTGAAAAATGGAATCTATTGAGTTATAGAGCGCTTGATTTGGAGTTATCATGTTCCAAGTTATGACAAATCCAAATATTTGACCGTGTGTCCTAAACTTATGGGAAATTCCCATATTCTCCAATATGGTGTTATAATCCATTTTGACAAATCCAGATGGACCTCACCGAATAATTACCTCAACTTCTTTCAAACCACTTTGAACCACTATACATTGAATATGATTATGGAGAAGCTACGGAAATCCACTAAGATAACACTTTACAAGTTCCCAAAATACTTCATCTCATCTATAACATTTTTTGGATCCCTGGTCTAGTGTCGGCTCTCTTGCTCGCCATGACACCAAAATCCATTGTGGAGTAGATTTTGTCAATGCCCTCAACATAAAAATGTTGCCCACATGACCATGCCACACCTTAGATTTTTTATTATACAATGAAATAGCTAGATTAGTTGTTGCATATAAAATCTAGATACGATAGCTTATAAAACATGCAGTCAGCTTTGGACTACATTCCCTCAAGAATTCCCACTCCTCACTAGAGACCTAACCCTTCGTGAGAAGCTGTGATCAAATCTCCATGTAACCACTGCATAGATATAAACTGTGAAAACTCCTCCATACCCTCAGGATATAGAATCGGTGGATGGTGTGTACTACGTTGAAATTCCAATCACACTTCTTCCCGATCTTTTCTAGCCTACTCGTACCTAGCGAGCCAATTCTCTATGGATGCATAATGCAACATACAAAAATGATTCACTTTCTCCTCCATTGCAACATACATCATTTTTGCTACTCCATTTCCAACCACCACATATCGAGGATGTAGACTGAGTCGTGCCCTCCAATTGGTATATTGGCTCAGTCACTCCATCTATCACACGCCCACAAACTCTTCTTACTTGCCGCAATAGGTGCATTCCCTAGGATAAGGCATCACCTCCCCATACAAATTTCATGGGCACATCTAATTTTTTTGTACATAATATTCAACTACTGTATAAATGTAAATCTTAAGGGATATATACTTTTGTTACCATTTTCTCAAAGTCTGAGATTGCCAGATCGATGATATCAAATTGAAACTCACTGAAGCATCGTACGTTTTCTATGGACAAGCAATGCTTTTATCTGATTACTAGCTTGCATTCAGTGCAATGACACAAGACATACTGATTAAGGTATGCCTCAGGATCTTGGATATCACGACCATCATCGTTCTCCATTTGGTCTATATTACAACAAACAACAAGTTTTTGTTCCCCTCATTTATGATCTTTCTTTGTTTTAATCTCTAGTCCTCTTTCTCTCCCTTTCCCTTTATTTATTTTCCTTCCCCCATCTCTCTTTATCCGTTCCTTTTCTCTCCATGTCTCTCTGTCTTTATCTATCCCCATCTTTATTTCTCTGCCCGCCCCTCTTTCTCTCTCTCTTTTTCATTTTTTTATTTTCCTCCCTTCATCCTTCTTTATTTCTCTTCCCACCTTTGAAGTTCTCTGTCTCTTTCTCTTTTCTTATTTGCCTCCCTTCATCCTTCTCTTTTTCGTTCTCTCCCTTCTTTCTCTCAATGTTTCTTTCTCTCCCCCATCTTCCCTCTCCACTCTTACTTCTTCTCTCTTTTCCTTTCCCTTCCTTGTTTTCTCTATGTCTTTCTCTCTTCTCATCTTCATTCGCACTCAATGCATCTCGTTTTACAATCAAAATCAAAGATAGAAAATAAAAAACTCATAAAACAAGACATTGAGAAACTCTGTCTCCCCACCCCTCTTTGTGTCTCTCTTCACCCTCTCCCTTTATTTTTCTATCATTTCGTTCTCTCTAATTCTCTCATTGTTTTCGTTTTTCTCTCTCCTTCTCTCTTGCTCTTTTTTTTATTGTTCTCTCTATCTCTCTTTTTCTCCCTCTTTCCGTCCCTTTTTCTCCCCCTCTCTTTTTAGTTCTATCTTTTTTTGTCACTCTCCTTCCTCTCCTTACCTCACCCTTTTGTCCACCTCTTCCTTCACTCTTCATTTCTTTTTCTCTCCCCTCTCTTTTTCTTTGTCTCTTTCTCTTTCTTTGTTGCCTCTTACTTTTTTTCTCTCCCCCCCCCATTGTTTCTATCACTCATTCCCCTCTCTCCCTCCCTTTCTCTCTCTCTCTCTTCCTCTCTTCCTCTCTTTCTTTGTTACATTTCCTATTTTTCTCTCTCTTGTTTGCTCTTCCTCTTCCTTCCTTTTTATCCCTCTCCTTTCCTCTCTCTCTCTCTCTCTCTCTCTCTCTCTCTCTCTCTCTCTCTCTCTCTCTCTCTCTCTCTCTCTCTCTCTCTCTCTCAATGCATATCATTACAAAGAAAAATTTAAAAAATAAAATAAGAAAACACAAGAACAAAGCAAGAAGAGTTCATGAACGGTGGCAGTAGTGGCAATAGTGAGAAACTCTCCTTCACTCTCTTTTCCTCTTCCTCTCCCTCTCCCTCTCAAGGCGACGATCTCTCTTGCTCTCTCTTAAAAATGTTTGCAACAAATGCCACGCTTGGTTTTTGGGCACTTTTTTTCTCTCATACCGACATCGCTATTTGCATCGCAAAATTTGCAACATCGTTATTTTATATCACAAACCATTTTGTCCCTATTTGCCCATTCCCTTGTAATGAACTATGATTGATTTTGAAACACCCTACTAATTCCAATGGGGTAATGTTTTCTAACATTAAAAAAGAAGCAGAAGATATAGTATTTTGGTTCAAGAGAAAGAAAGAGAGAAATTGATAGTAATCTCTCTTCCTCAAGTGTGGTTATTGCCTCTTCCTCTCTTACTTTTTCCCATCTTCTATCTTTGTTTTCCCTCTCTATCTCTGTCCTCGATAGAGGAAACAGCCTATTTTTTGAGATCCTTCCTTGCATAAGAAGAGAATATTGAGAAAACAAAGAAGAAGAAAAGTAAGAGAAATAGCAGTATAGGGAGAAGCACATTCCCCCTCTTACTTGATCCCATGACCCACCTCTATGCGATGCCAATCATGATCTATCTCCACTTTGCCCAAATCTCACCTTTCCTTCTCCCTTTTTCTTGATCACATCACCATCTTCTTTCAAGCATATATGAAAGGGGAAGAAGAAAGGCAATATGATCTAGTCCTAGTAGTCTCACTATCTTATCCTTTGGCATCCTTTCCCCCACCCTTGAGAAGCATTATCCTCCTCCAACCTCTGCCTTTCCCCAATCCCTTCTATCTTTCAAATTCCCCCAAAAGTAAAAAAGGGTAAGACACTACCTAAGAATTAACTTAAAAGATAACCATCAAAAGAAATTTAAATCTTTTGAATATTATTTGTATACTTGGTTTCCTCCCTTCCAAGTTCTTCCTACACCACCTCCCTTTCCTCCGTAAGAGTCTTTTCAAATTTGCCCAAATCTTTTCCATCTCCTATCAAAGCCTTGTTCTCATGCTTTGTCAATCCCTACAATCTTTTCCTTGCTCCATTAGTTCCATTGTTAATGTTATTTTGAGAAGGCTACAAAAAGCACTTGTCTACTACTATTTTGGATTATGGACATCATCATATTATCATGGATGTATTCCTTTGTGAGAGCCAGTGCACATTGTATTTATCTTTCATAGTTGTATTTAGGCTAAGGTTGAATTCAGCATGCTTTATGGATTGTCCAGCTTGGAGCCCACTAAGTGGATAGGATGCCCAAAAGAGGGTGCAAACCCTAATTCACAGTTGTGGAAACCCTAAACGCAAAACACAAAAGGGATGCAAACCCTAAATGCAAAAGGGGTAAAAACCCTAAATGCAAAATGCAAATCCTAACCCTATCCCTAATTCTTTGTAACATCCCCCGTGTGCCCCCGTGCCTTCGCCATGTGAACCACCCTCTTTTTAAATTTTTAACTTTTTTTGAAATGTTTTTATCCCTCTCTCTCCCCGCCAACAACAGCACGTCGGGGAGAGAGAGAGAGAGAGGCAGTGAAGTGAGAGAAGGGGGACATGCGGCCCCCCAGATGGCGAGGAGCGCCGTCTCCTCCCCCCCATAAGCCATCTCCCCCCCACCTTAAAAGGCGGCAGCACCCCCCCTCCCTGGCTCTTGACAGGTAGGTCCCCCCCCTCGTGCTTTGCCACCTCCCCCCCCCCCCCCTCCATTTGCAGCAGTAGTGCGCCCCCTCTAGTTTTGTCTGCTTGAAGAAACCCCCCCTTGTCAATCTACACTGTGCGCCCCCCTGGCTGTGATCAAAGAAGGAGAAGGAGAAGGAGAAGGAGAGGGAGAAGGAGAAGAAGAAGAAGAAGGAAGAAGAAGAAGGAGAAGAAGAGGGAGAGAGGAGAAGAAGAGAAGAAGAAGAAGATGGAGAGAGAGAGAGAGAGGAGAAGGGAGAAGAGGAAGAAGAAGAAGGAGAAGAAGAGGAGAAGAGGAAGAAGAAGAGAGGAAGAAGAAGAGGGAGAGAGAGGGGAGAAGGGGAGAAGAGGAAGAAGAAGAAGGAGAAGAAGAGAAAAAAAAAAGAAGAAGAGGGAGAGAGAGAAGGAGAAGGAGAAGGAGAAGAAGGAGGAGAAGAAGGAGAAGAAGAGGGAGAGAGGAGAAGAAGAGAAGAAGAGGGAGAGGGAGAGAGAGAGAGAGCTTTGTAAGGTCCTAGGAACCTTCCAAGCATCCCTAGCTTAGAGGGAGTTTTCCCCTCCTTCCCGGGATTCGCAATTTGGATTACCGAAGGTGCTGCAGGCCGCGAGAGCTTTTCGAGAAATTTTTTTGCGAAGCCTAAGCAAATTTTACCTCATGTAGGGCCTCTAATTTCCTGCGAAGTATGGCACCTAAGAGGGGCGCGTCCGGCAACCATGCGAGTAAGTCCGATCAAGATGGGACCGTCGCCACAAATGGGATCTCAACTGATGGGAACCAAGTCCCGGACTCATATCCTATCGCTGAATTTAGGCTCGTAATTTGACTTCTTAATCTGCCTTTAACATGTAAAAATATTACTTGCAAGAGTAGATTGCATCGATTAAAATGATGATAATAATAATAAGTTCAAGAAAGGTTGCATTGATGAAAGTCATAAATTTTGTCACGCTCAATGCATGGAAAGGAATAGGTTATTGCATCCTACTTTTTACACATTTTCTTGATGTATCAATAGAAGTTCTTCTCAATTCTATTGTCCTACCAATTAGGGCACACTATGCCGAAATAAGGGAATCAAGGTTTCGACCAATTCCCCATTTAAGCAGATCGTCAATTGCCAATTTGCAATTGTGGTTCCAAAGTCATGCAACACAACTTGGGATGGAAAATTCTATTATTTTTCCAGGAAGGGGAGACTTACACACTAGGGTAAGGACGTCCTAGTGGACTCAATGTGCAACAACATTTAGGAGTTAGATAGGTAAACTATCTAGGGAAAAATTTCCTATGAAGACCTAGTCGATGCTAAGGTCGTTGGAAAGGGCGGATCACCAGTCCATAACGCGAAAAGTACGAGTTGAATTGGCATTCGACTATGTAGATTCTTGTTCCTTACAAGCAAAGGCATATTTAGGGAAAACCCCAATTCCCAAGGTATCGGATCTTGCAGGTTGAAATCGACCTAAGGAAGAATGCTGAGGGTATTCAGGAAAGGAACTTCACCTTAACAGGAATGTTGTACAAACTACCAAACTTGTCTATGTTTGAAACAGTAGGATAATGTTAGCCTTGATCAAATCAGGATCAAGGGGAAGACCACTTAGATCATTTAAAGGATCTAGAAGGATTTCTACCTTAGAAAAGGTTGTAAATTCCTTGAGCAAGTGTTTTGATATCTCCAAGTTAAATTCTGGTTGTGCATGCAATGGGATTGCAATGCCTTGAAGCAAGAGGTTGTGCATTCAATTGTTTCTTAATGTGGTTTTGGATGTTAATCCAAGTGGGGTGTGATTGATGATTTCATGGTCGGGTCTATGATGACTGATTGCCATGGGAACAAAAGGATGTTTTCCTAGTTAAAGGATGTTAGGCTGGTTGTTTCAGCTTGATTGTTCCCGGAAGCATACTTAAGGATTGGCTGTGATTTTGGATTAATATCCAAGTGATTATATTTTCATGGCAGGAATTGTAAGGATAAATTGCCATGGGAACAAAAGGGATGTTTTTCCTAGTAAATGTTATTAGGCCAATTACTTCAGCTGTGGATGATTTCCTAAAGGGATAATTAAGGAAGGATGGCGCTAGCTACCCCCCCAAACCGCCAAACCCTGACCAAGGGGGTTATGCATCTGCACCAAGAATGTGGACCGGACCCGCTGCGAGAGGTCTCTCCGTGGAAATTACTTGGCATAGGAGGACACTTGGGTGCCAAGGGGGCTCTGGCCATAAATCCCAATGCCTTCGGACCCTACACAAGTGTTCTGCGTGACTCGAGATGGGATCTCAAGGTCTTGATACTAGTTACAAGGCAGAATCTTGGTAGGATAAACCTTCATTTTTTTCTAATTGCCGGGAGACCAAAGGATTTTTCTGCGGAGGCAAAAAGGGACACTTGATTGTCCTGTATGGGCAGGAGACAAACATAAATCTAAAGAGAAGTTAAGGAAGTGTTTGATCTTGTTATCTTCTCTTCGTGTCTGTGCCCTAAATTACATAAAGGAACCTCTGATTAACGGGTTAATTAAGGGAGCTGCTTTTATGTGTCAAACATAATGTGGTAGGTAATTAGATAACTAAAACAACCCCCGAGGGAAGCGTGGTGAATGTGACCATCGGGTCCATCCTATGGAAGGGTGGTCTTGGTTAGCCAAGAGCTTTCCTCAATGGAATTTATTTGATGCGAATGCTAGATAGACAAGGACCTTAGAACTTGTAAGTTTAAAACCTGATTCATATCGTTTTAGGGGACTGGAATGGGACTATGCCCTATGGGCAGAGAGGTCGAGTGATGCATCCCTCTCATTTCCCATTCTTTTTGAACCAAGTGCGACATGAGTCTGCTTTGGTCCAGTTGTATTTGCGTAAAGTGGAGCAATTGCAGACCGATGCTAGAAGGTTGTTAGGAAGACCCGACTACAAGGAACCCGGACTTCACGTCGATCCTAGTGGGAACGATCGGATAAGTTTCGTTGCGAGGTAGACTCGAGAGACCCTAGTTGGCAAACCCTGTGTCAATCCGTGGGAGTGCCGGGTGGCGTCTTCTAGATATATCTCTCGATGGACTGCTAAGACATGTCCCACAATTTGAGGAGTGGGCACGTTACAATTGGTATCAGAGCAAAACTTCATAATGATACATGGTTGATTAATATTCGGTTCATAGACATATCCTAAACAAAAATAACCTAAGTGGTATGGCTTGATTGTCAGGCACCTTTGGTACCCACGAATGCTGGCATGCAAGAGAAAAAATTTCTTCTCAAGCAAATTAAGGCACCCGAGTTTGATAGCAAGGGAAGGACTGTTCAAGCTGACGATGAGATCTGGATTGAGTCCATGGAGGACTATTTTGAGGCAGCATGAACTGCACCTGCTAACAAATCCATGCTCACCAAACTTAAGCTTATAGGAAAAGCGAGACTTTGGTGGAAATAGTGGTGCAGAGACCAAGCAATCTCGGAGGGGACAGTCACTTGGGATAAGCTTAAGGAAGCTGTGCGAGGGAGGTATCTGCCACCTACCTACCACACACAAAAGATGAATGAATTCTATGACTTGAAGCAGCTAGGATTATCCCTTGAAGCATATTATTCGAAGTTTGTTTCACTCCTAAAGTATGCACTCCCAATGGATGTGACAAAATAGGTATCAAAATTTTGTGTTGGGTTGAATCCACCCATAAACACTCGATTGGAATCAATGTGCCCAACAAACTTGCAAGACACATTACTCCGAGTGAATCCAATCGTCCAAGAACTTAAATCGGGCAATTGTAGCAAAGATGACTATGGAGATCATGATAAGAGATGCCATACGTGTGGAGAGATAGGGCACATCCGTAGGAGATGTCCCTAGCCTCAATGCTTTCAATGTAATTAGCTAGGACAAATCCAAGCAGACTTCCCTGATCTAAGTCCAAAAGACATTGAGTCCCCAAGAAAACGAAGCTTAATTGACATGTAACACAATTGAGAATAAATCCTACTCTTGTACATATGGTTAATTCAAATAATATGAGTGCACTACTTGAAAAATTAAGAGTAGCGCAGCGGATGCATGGTGGGTCTTAACCCACAGGTCATAAGCCCCATTAGTGCTTGTCTTCCCCAGTTTCTCTCGAGATGACGACATCTCGATTCCTTTAAGGGGGAGAGGATGTAACATCCCCCGTGTGCCCCCGTGCCTTCCCTATGCGTCCCTTTAAAATTTTTAAATTTTTTTGAAAATTTTTTATCCCTCTCTCTCCCCACCAACAACACGTCGGGGATAGAGAGAGAGGGAGTGAAGTGAGAGAAGGGGGCATGCAGCCCCCCAAATGGTGGGGAGTGTAGTCTCCTCCCTCCCATAAGCCATCCCCCACCTTAAAAGGCGGCAATGCCCCCCCTCCCTGGCTCTCGACAAGCAGGTCCTCCCCCCCTCGTGCTTCGCCACCTCCCTCCCCCCTCTGTTTGCGGTAGCAGTGCGCCTCCCTCTAGTTTCGTCTGCAGGAAGAAACCCCCTGTCAATCTGCACAGTGCACCCCCTGGCCGTGATCAGAGAAGGAGAAGGAGAAGAAGAAGGAGAGGGAGAAGAAGAAGAAGGAAGAAGAAGAAGGAGAAGAAGAGGGAGAGAGGAGAAGAAGAGAAGAGGGAGAAGAGGGAGAGAGAGAGGGGAGAAGGAGAGAAGAGGAGGGAGAAGAGGAAGAAAAAGGAGGAGAAGAAGAGGAAGAAGAAGGAGGAGAAGAAGAGGAGAAGAGGAAGAAGAAGAGAGGAAGAAGAAGAGGGAGAGAGAGAGGAGAAGGAGAGAAGAGGAGGGAGAAGAGGAAGAAGAAGGAGGAGAAGAAGAGGAAGAAGAAGGAGGAGAAGAAGAGGAGAAGAGGAAGAAGAAGAGAGGAAGAAGAAGAGGGAGAGAGAGAGGAGAAGGAGAGAAGAGGAGGGAGAAGAGGAAGAAGAAGGAGGAGAAGAAGAGGAAGAAGAAGGAGGAGAAGAAGAGGAGAAGAGGAAGAAGAAGAGGGAGAGAGAGAGGAGAAGGAGAAAAGAGGAGGGAGAAGAAGAAGAAGAAGAAGGAGAAGAAGAGGAGAAGAGGGAGAAGAAGAGGGAGAAGGAGAAGAAGAAGGAGAAGAAGAAGGAGAAGAAGAGGGAGAGAGGAGAAGAAGAGGGAGAGAGAGAGAGCTTTGGAAGGTTCTAGGAACCTTCCAAGCATCCCTAGCTTAGAGGGAGTTTTTCCCTCCTTCCCGGGATTCGCAATTTGGATTGCCGAAGGTGTTGCAGGCAGTGGGAGCTTTTGGAGAAATTTTTCTGTGAAGGCTAAGCAAATTTTACATCGTGTACAGCCGCTAATTTCCTGCGAAGTATGGCACCTAAGAGGCGTGTGTCCGACAACCATGCAAGTAAGTCCCGATCAAGACGGGGCCGTCACCGCTAATGGGATCTCAATCGATGGGAACTAGTTCCTAGACTCATATCCTCTCCCTGAATTTAGGCTCGCAATTTGACTTCGTAATCCGCCTTTAACATGTAAAAATATTAGTTGCAAGAGTAGATTGCATCGATTAAAATGATGATAATAATAATAAGTTTAAGGAAGGTTGCATTGATGAAAGTCGTAAATTTTGTCACACTCAATGCATGGAAAGGAATAGGTTATTGCATCCTGCTTTTTACACATTCTCTTGATGGATCAATAGAAGTTCTTCTCAATTCTATTGTCCTACCAATTAGGGCACACTATGCCGAAATAAGGGAATCAAGGTTTCGACCCATTCTCGATTTAAGCAGATCGTCAATTGCCAATTCGCAATTGTGGTTCCAAAGTTGTGCAACATAACTTGGGATGGAAAAATTCTCTTGTTCTTCTAAGAAGGGGAGACTTACACACTAGGGTAAGGATGTCCTAGTGGACTCAATGCGCAACAACATTTAGGAGTTAGATAGGTAGACTATCTAGAGAAAAATTTCCTATGAAGACCTGGTCGATGCTAAGGTCGTTGGAAAGGGCAGATCACCAGTCCATAACTCAAAAAGCAGGAGTTGAATTGGCATTCGACTATGTAGATTCTCTTCCTTACAAGCAAAGGCGTACTTAGGAAAAACCCCAATTCCCAAGGTATCGGATCTTGCGGGTTGCAATCAACCTAAGGAAAAATGCTGAGGGTATTCAGAAAATGAACTTCACCTTAACAGGAATGTTGTACAAACTACCAAACTTGTCTATGTTTGAAACAGTAGGGCAATGTTAGCCTTGATCAAATCAAGATCAAGGGGAAGACCACTTAGAACATTTAAAGGATTGAGAACGGAATTTTGATGCTGAGAAGTGCTTAAAAATAGCTAAAATTTACGAATATCAAGGGAAAAATATTCAACGTCGAAGGCGGCGACCTAGGACAATTTTAAGCGTCAAAGTGCTTTAAAGACGCCTGAGCAACACTTGTTGATTTTTTATACTTTTTCAGACTAACGTGCGGGTTTTCAGGAGTTACCGGCCAATGCGGGATGTCAAGCCAGACGCCCAGGATTTTTCAGAGCTTGATTCGGAGTCCAGACAGGGAAATGGCCAAGGAAACGGTCAAGATACGAAGAGGTGGACAAAATTTGGCCAAAATGGGCTAGCGACCTTTGGGAGCCCAACTTTTAATGTAGCATGAAACTTTCATGCAAGAGAAAGAAAAAAACGTGGGAAGGAGATGGCGCCATCTGCGCCCGATTTTTGCGCCCCATTCTTGGGGAATCCATCTTCCTGCTTGCAAAACAACCCCCCTCAATGATCATGGGCATTCATTCCCCTCTCGATGCTGACTCTATTTCCGTGCTTCGCCTATCAAATGATGGCCTCAATGGAGATCTCTGATTTCAGTCTTTCTCTCTCCTCCCTCTCTCTCCCTTAAGGGGTTGTTCTTGTGTGGAAGAAGACAATGAAGAATGATGGAGGAAAGCTTGTCTAGATGAGACCGGATTGCTTCCGGGTGGATGAAGATATGAAGAGTGCTATTCTTGAAGATGTTGGACATTGAATGAGGGCTGACACGTAGTCCCATAGCAAAACCGAGATCCTGAGACACAAAGCCTAAGCGATAATTCAATTTTTATGAAGAAAAAATGAGTTTTTATGCTATTTGGTTTATGAAATATTGTTCTCATGGGCTGATTATGCATTATGTTATTGTTTGCTATGAGTTTAATCAGTTTATGCTCAAAAAACCAGAAAATCATAAGTGTTATGGACTGAAATTAATGGTATAAAACCCATAAAACACGTGTTTAAGAGGCAAAATGGAGTTTTCTTTGCAAAATAAAAGGGAAACATGAGATATAACATCAATAAAACCTGAAATTTTGCTGTCAAGAAACCTAAGGGCCATAGCCCATAATCAATCTCAATTTCTAGTCATTTTTTATTGGAAATAATAGAGGAAAAATACCAAAAAATGGTAGAAAATGGGTTTTCAATGGAAAAAATTTAGGAAACAATAAAAGGAAAATTCCAAAAAATCACATAAGTGTTTGTGCAATGTATAATGAAGGTGGAGCACAAGGTTAGCCTCGGTTTGCCCTCATGTCTATGTTTTTGTCCGTATTTATTGCTTTCTCTACAAAGAAATACACATAAAACGACTCTTACACCTATCAACGATTGCAAAACATTAAACGGTAGGGTGAGAGGAGAGTTTGAGTGTCAAAGTACACTCTTAAATCTAATTTATGTGTTGCATCATGGCTATAGGACGTTTTAAGATAAAGGAAAAGGCAGCATGAGCGTAAGGCTAGGTGTCTCTCCTCGTTTCAATACATAAACGTTAGCATGGAAATCATGAAAAGATTGGTTTCGCACGATGCACAATGTTGATTTTCTATTGTTGTGCACTAAACCATTCACATTGTGCACTATGCATGGTTCATGGTATCGAAGGAAAAATCTCCTGGACTACATAGCAATTGTTTTCTTAAGAGTTTGACCCATGTTTGAGAGTGTGAGGTTATCCCTTTCCGTAGGGTAGAGGGTCGGTTTCCTAAGGGACTGTGAAGTGAGGAAGCATGGTATATCTCCTGGAAATACAAGAAATATAAAAGAGAGGAGTTTGTACTCATATGTATTATATGTTTAGCAGTGCATCAAAGGGCCAATCCCTGAGATGTAGGAGAGCTGCAATGGGGCTCTAACTATTAGACGGTGGAGTGCCTCCTATGTGTGTGTGATCGTGGCATTGCCAATGTATAAGGGATCTCCCTTTGAGGAGTTTTAGGAAAATGTTGGACTATAAATTATAAACGCATGAATTAAGCTTTAGGGCAGTTTTTCCTTCAGCCTTAGATTGACACTCCTGGTCCGCGAGGCCGTGAGGGTGTTTGTGTGTCATGAGCATGAGGTCCGGCTAGTGCTATAGCCAATGTCGGCCCATTTTAGGTCCCATCAATGGTGCATCTGCTAGGAGCCACTTATAAGTGGTGGTTTTCGGATCTAGGGTTTCTAGGGACCAAAAGGAAGTTGGTTTATGTCCTCTGACAAGGACTGTCAAGCTGAAATCCAAAAAGCAAAATGTGCTAAGAGGGCTAGACGGCGGTTAGAGACTATAAGCCGTTATTCTCCTCAAAGGAGTAGCCCAGTACGTATATGAAGTAGTGGTCTTAGTCATTTAACTACTCCACCTATTCCATTAGGTGCAGGAGGAAGTGTAAGATCTTCTCCTCCACCAAGTCCACCCACTTCAAGTGGGGGTGTGAATCCGTCACTTCAAGCTCCTATTGCTAATCCGATTGTCACCATGGCATAGCCTATTGCGATTCCTGCAGAGGGACACCAGATTTACCAGCCTTAGGAGTTCCCTTGCCCATTTTTAATGGGTTAGCGGAAGAGGATACAGAATTTCACATTTGTGAATTTCAAAGATTGATGTTCAATTGTTGCATCCAAGACAAGGGACATCTCATGATGTTCTTCAATATGACGTTAAAAGGAAGGACTGCGGTATGGTATCACAACATAGAGTCTGGAACCATAACCACCCATGATCAATTCTATCCAGCTTTCCAAGCGGAATATGCCCCTAAAAGAGGTGGCCAATATTGGTTGCGGGTCTTAAATGTAACACGTCAAGATCCTCACGAGAATGTGAAAGCATATGCTAAGAAGTTGAAGGAAGTATTCCATAAGTTACAAACTTACATTCCCATTCCGCCAGCTGCCCAATTGCAATACTTTTTGCATGGGTTGGATTTTAATATCCAAGTACAATTGAGCAGTGTGGCCTTGGCGAATATAGATACCGCTATTATGCGGGCAGAGGGAGTAGAAGCATGATTACAAATGGCCTACTCCTCTTGAATAAATGTTAATGGGGGTTTATTACCTAGCGGCAATCCATCATTGACGAATGGAAGTCAAGGGATGCCTATGACTAACCCTATTGGGAGAGGGAGTATGGAGAGGGAGTATGGTTCAGAATGTACCTTTATTGCCAGCTCATCCCAGTGTGACTATGCCCATGGCAAGTCAATTGGCTCCACCAAATGTTGGAGGCTAAGTTTCGAGTTCTAATGTTGTTCCTGTGGGTCAACAGCCAGCGCCAAATCAGATTGTTAGGCCAATGGAACGACGAGTTGACGATCGAGTCTATGAGTCGAGTGCATCTAATGTCCTTGGCGAAGTTAAGGACATGATGAAGCATTATACCGATATGATTTCCGAACAATATCGACAAATAGCTGTCGACGTTAATTGCTTGAAGAAGCAATAAAATTTGATAGGGAGTCGACGCCCTGAAGAGGATGGACCCTCTAGATTTAGTTGTAAATGGTGTGGTGGACAACACTTTCCCAGAAACTGTCCAAATGTGAAATGTAATATTTGTGGGAAGTCAGGCCATTTAGCTGCTACCTGTTGGAGTAAGATTAGTTCTCTCCAACAAGGGAGTAAACAACCGGGCCCAATGAATCATAGAGCGCAAGGAAATAACTTGCAGCAGAATGATGCACCAAGACAAATATTGCAGAGGGGAAAAACAAATATAGAAGAGTTGCCACAAGGCAACGGAATCAACCTTATTGAGGCTGTACGAGTCAATGATGCTGAAACCTCTAACTTGAGAGCCGTGACAAGAGGCCAAAAGGCTAAAGAGGTTGACAAAGATAATACAAAACCAGTTGAGGCAAACCCTAAACAAGGGGATAAAGGGACGCAAGTCCAGAATTCTAGCATAGAAGGGGGACCGCTAAGGCCAGTTGACAGGAAAGGCGACCCTAAGAAGGATGAGGAAGTGCCAAGAAAGAAGGCAAGAGCTAAGAAAGAAGCACCAAAACCTGTCCAAAGACCAAAAGACAGGATGGTTTGGCAAGAAAAGAACGAATTGGAGAGAGGGAGAGATAGGAGGGTTTGGAGAGCACAATTTTAAAAAAAAAGATTGCAAAAGAATGTAATTGGAGAATAAGAGCGGAGAATTGAAATCAATACTTTGTTGTTGAAGATCATCACCATGTCCTTTTCTTGACGCTAAACTGGAGCTTTAATATACTTATCTAATCTGAAGTGATAAGATCTCTTAAGAGACGAGAAATGTTGAGCTTGCGATGCACAATGGCTGGATAGTGGCTAGACAGAAAGAGGACACGGTCTCCAAGGACGTGACGACGACCCGCGGTTTTTATTACGTAAAATGTGTTATTTATTGCTATAAACTATGGATTCTTAGTGAAATATTGGAAACAAAATCTTTGATTTGTTAGTGCATTTATGTTGTAAGGGTTAAAGTAAAGAAACAACAATTTAATAATATTTTACTAAAAAATGTTTGTATAAAGATATGGTGTTTTGGTTTTGATAAGAGGAATTACACATGTCGTGGACATTTATGAAACATGGGAGGGTACAAATAAATTAAAAAACTTAACAACACTTTATAATAATTAATAATGTTATGTTGCTATTACAAAATTTGGTTTAAATTAAAACTAAAATAAAATCAAATAATTTAATGATTGGATGGCATGGGGGAAAAAGCCTCAGCATCTATATTAAATTTTTACATGTTATTCATTTTACAACCAATTTCTTAAATACATGGAGTGGAGGGCCACTAGGATAATTTAAAGAAAACTAAGGGAATATACGGGATTTAAAATGAACGTTGTATGTGAACCATAAGAGTGTGGAAAGAACTTGTTTTATCATGCTTGATACTGGTTATAGAAGAGGAAAAGAAAGGACGTGATTTTCGCAGAATGAAAAAATTATTTAAAAATTAAAAGCAATGACGAAATTTATATACGGAGTGGGAAACGTCTACCAAGGGAGATTAAAATTTAGGGGTTTATGGTATGTCAGAAAATTTGATTTGAATGTTTGTTTAAAATTAAACAAATAAAAAGAATTAATTTTAATCAGGTGGAGAAAAACATAAAAAGGAATTTTAAACGGAGATATACAAATAGATCTAAGAGATCTATATCCCTGAAACAACCTTTCCAAAGTCAAACATTAAAAACATTTCCTGGATAAACCGCCGCTAGCATGGCAGGAGAACATTACAAGGAGCTGCCCCTGAGAGATGGGGAGAAACCATAATCATCTTAGGTTTGGCAATTTAGTGCCCAGTATAATTTATTGAAGTTTAGAATCTTTGCAGTTGGACTACTACAAACAACGTTGTAGATATTAGGGAAGGTTAAGTTGAATTAAAACAATTAGTGCAATAATCACTTGTTTAGTGCAACAACTCTTAGGAGTTGGCTTGTTAACCTGGGTAAAAGTGGCTTGGTCTTTGGCCAGTCATTTTTTGGTGCGTCTGCCGGGAGCCAAGTGCGCTCGAACGAGTGATAAATCTTTCGAGGGTATTTTAGATCCTAAGTGTTATTTATGAGTGAATACGCAGTCTCTTTTCTAAGGGACTATTTTCCTAATTTGCCCCAAGAGTGCCAAAGAAAAGTGCTAGACTGGGCGAGAGATACAGAGTTAGTAGAGGGAGGCACATATTTTGGGCCACAATTAACGGTGGACGTCGAACAATTATCCTCTTGGAGCTGGGGTTATAACGACTGTGCGCAAACCATAGTTCTATTAGCGACACACTTTGGGTTAATAGACGCAGCGGAGTTAAATACAATCAGTGTATCGTACCACTTTGATTGGTATCACCGCACAGCTTATCGGACGTTTAGAAGAGTGGTGTGGGATGATGTGTTGCCTTGGATACGTGTATCCAGAGGTTTAAAAATTGCTTTTGACACGAAAGACGTTAGAGAGGTTGCTGAAATTCTAGGCTTAATCCCCGAGCAAGAAGAAAAGTTACCTTTTGGGGAGATAGACCCAGAGTTGCCGACTATTTTGAACCTTCTAAGTGTGCATATAAGCGACAACCTAATTTTATAGCTTCCAATAAAACGAGCGTAATTTTGGAGTATGACAGTAAAAGCTAGTTTAGTACTCGTGGATGAATTCAGAAGAGAGACGGAAGCAGCAAAACGAAGCTAGGGATCAGCGAGTTAGAGAACGAGCAGTGCGACAAGAGGCTTGGCTATTAGAAAGGCTAGAGAGGGTCAACGCATTGCTGAATTTGGGAGTAGACACTGTGTCTAACTCAACGGTAGAACCTCTTCAGCCTAGCTTATCAACTGGTAGAACACTATCAAAGGAAAGTGAAGCAGCTTCATGTCAATGGGATCAAGTTGTCTCCAGTACTAGCAGTGTCACTGGGGAAAGAGGTAGGCAAATGACTGACTCTCACCCAGCACTCAAGAAAGCATAAAACCAGGGTACCGAGGAGCAAAGTATATGCTTGGAGCTTTGCTCCTCACCATGAAACCTGCAAACAAGCCTCTCTTGCCATGAACACACACACAAAAGACTCAAGACACACCCTCACCAATCAAGAAACAAGATCAGGAGGCTCCTCCTCTTCCTCTACACACTCAAGATCCATAGTTGCAGCACAAAGGAAGAGCAAGAAGAAGGATGGACAAAGAGAGTTGGGAAAAGAGGGAAGAGGGAAGTTAAAGAGGCACCACAATCTGCCGTGCTCCAACCTCCTCAACCACTTTTCCCCAAGAACCCCAATTGCACCCTTTTGAACCTTTATTAAATCAAATATTTTTGACCATACAAAAAGACTAAGGTTGAAACCCTTATGTGTTGCATGCATTCTAGGCAAGATTCCTAAGGTTTTTAAAATCAAGGAACATATGCAATGGCTTTTATAGCTCCAAGCCAAGCATTTACAATGGTAAAAATATATATCAATGAAGTACAACTTAGATACAATATCACAAACATTTTTGATAAAGTGAATAATTTGTCAATGTAGATCCCAAATCTTTTAGCCTTTTTTAATGACAAAATTGGAGGCTATCATTCCTCCCACACTTAAATTGGTGAGCTCCCGCGAACCAAAGAACCATGGTAAACTTCCATTGTAAGCTTCAAGAAAAACATCATATCCTTCTTCTCATTTCTTCACACTTCCGTGGATCATTTGTCCACTTCTTCAAGAACCATTATCTCTTCACATCAATATTTTGTCTTGATTCCAAACACCCATCACTAACTAATACACTGATAAGGATGAATACCACAATGCTTTGATTTTGGGAGGCACACTATCTCCATGAAGAAGAAACATTGAAAATCCACCAATTTGACACCAAAAAGGTGAAAAACCCACAAAAGATCTTCAAAGTAGCACTCCCACTTCATCAGATTTAACTTTAATGTTCTCCCACCCGTGTGACTCAATGCTTGGCTTATTCAAAGAAAAGACAGAAATAGAACATTGGATGCTTGATTTTCTTTAATGTGTTGCATATGAACTCCTGCCTGCCATAGAGTGGTTAACCTTAGGGGTTTAAGGTTTTGATAAAAGCAAAAAAAATTATCTGATCTTCTTTTTGGTTGCCGTCTCGTATAGACGCCGCCTGTGGATGAGGGCGTCAATATATGTGGATTGTCTGGTGGACGACGGCACAACAGCAACAAAATGTTCTTCTTCTTCTTCTGTCATGCCTTTAGATGGAAAGCCGTAAAACCCCCAGATATCACATCCCTTGTGAGATCCTAAGTTGTTGATGCCCATACTAGCCCTTGTATTTTACAGGATGAGAGGCAGAGAAGGCCTTTCACTCGTGCTGCTTTGTCTTGTCTTCCTCCTTACCCTCGCCATATTCTTTATTCTCCATTTTTTTACGGCTTCTGAGAAGAATGAACAGGCATTATAGATCTGAGCCGCTATTTCTCTGCATTGGCAAAAGGCTATCATCGTTGCTTCCTCTCCTTCTTCATTCACTTATTCTTCCTCCTCGCTATCTGAAAACTTTAGAGTAATGCTCATGAGGCTATCATCAGATAGACTTAATCCAGCCAAATCTCCACAGACGTGGACCTCGCATCAACGATCGGAAAGCTTTCCTTTGATGGTTCAGACTGCAGTTGTATGCATACACTGTTCGTGCTGCTTGCACTTGCTGTTTCCATTGCGTCACCATCATGGAAGATGCCTCAGGAAACCCCTCGGAGTAAAAAGAATATCAAGCTAGGCACTCAACCACAATTCATTGGCCGCTTTTCAATATGGTCTTCTTTCCAAGAACTGATTCTCTTAACTCCCTGCTCTTCAAAGATCTTGAAAACCTGCTCTTTACTTTGCAGAATCCATGGCTAGCCCAGTCCCGGCAACGGAACCAAAAATGACTGACTCTCACCCAGCACTCAAGAAAGCATAAAACCAGGGTACCGAGCAGCAAAGTATATGCTTGGAGCTTTGCTCCTCACCATGAAACCTGCAAACAAGCCTCTCTTGCCATGATCACACACACAAAAGACTCAAGACACACCCTCACCAATCAAGAAACAAGATCAGGAGGCTCCTCCTCTTCCTCTACACACTCAAGATCCATAGTTGCAGCACAAAGGAAGAGCAAGAAGAAGGATGGACAAAGAGAGTTGGGAAAAGAGGGAAGAGGGAAGTTAAAGAGGCACCACAATCTGCCGTGCTCCAACCTCCTCAACCACTTTTCCCCAAGAACCCCAATTGCACCCTTTTGAACCTTTATTAAATCAAATATTTTTGACCATACAAAAAGACTAAGGTTGAAACCCTTATGTGTTGCATGCATTCTAGGCAAGATTCCTAAGGTTTTTAAAATCAAGGAACATATGCAATGGCTTTTATAGCTCCAAGCCAAGCATTTACAATGGTAAAAATATATATCAATGAAGTACAACTTAGATACAATATCACAAACATTTTTGATAAAGTGAATAATTTGTCAATGTAGATCCCAAATCTTTTAGCCTTTTTTAATGACAAAATTGGAGGCTATCAGCAAAATAGTGAAAATAGGGAGAGTGAAGCTAATGCTACGGTCGGGAGTATTGAACTGCTCTTTGACTAGGATTTAGAGTCAAATTTCGGATTGCGTCAATTATTTAAGAAACCTCAGGAACCTTCGTGGTTTGATACTATCAACGATTTAGGGTTAGGGCTATTATTTAGAGAAACAATGGCTCGCAACCCAGTCAGATTAGCTGATTTCACGCAATTCGGGGGGCTATGGGACAAAGATCCCGATGCCCATTCGCAAAGATTTGAGGTGACTTGCGTCGCCAATGAGATAATAGATGACGACCAAAAGCTTCATATCTTCCCTGCAACATTAAAAGATGAAGCAGCGAAATGGTATGGGAATTTAGATGCTCAACATAAAGGGACCTATGATGCCTTATCAAGAGCTTTTCTAGAAAAATTTAGACGACAAGGTTTTCAAGATAGATTGGCTCTTCAACTAGATTATTTGTCCCAAGGAGCAACTGAAAGTGTTGAACATTATATTGAGCGCATGGAGACAATCATTCGTAAGATGAATCCTGCTCTTGACGATCCCACGCAAAAACGTAAGTTTATTGATGGACTTAATCCTGAAGTTCATCAGCATGTTAGTTTACAACGACCAGCTATCTCGGACAGAATATCCAAGCACTTCAGGTGGGGTACCTAAGAACGTGTCTTATGTGACCGTTCCTTTAAATCCCTCGGTAACCGCAAGCTCAAACATGTCAAGTGTACCCTTAAATCCGTACACTTCAATTCCAGCCTATATGATGCAGACAGAAATGCCTTCTATGCCGCAATCTCAATCTCCTCTGGATGAAGCAAAAGTAGCAGATATTATTGCGAAATCTCTAGGAAAATTAAAGGAGGAAATTATGACTGCAGTTCAAGCGCCTTTGAAGGAAATTTATTCGATAACGACACAAGGATCTAGTGCTCAACAATCGTCGGGAAATTCAACTTCAAACCCACCTCGATCTAATATCTGGTGTGGTAAGTGTCATGGTTACGGCCATGTGGCTACAGAGTGTCCGACGCCTTCAAGGTTAATGCCCGATCATCCACTGTTTTGCTCTTTTTGCCACAAGACTGGTCATTTAGATACAAATTGTTGGCATAAATTAGGTCAAGAGCAACAACAAGCTCGTTCAATGCAAACAAATTACAATTACATGGATCGTAATAATAGGACTTATGAGATTGGACCACCCAATCAACCTTTTAGGCCACGAGGATTGCCCACCCAGGGTAGACCCCCAGTGCCTCGAAACAATTACAACAGTGATGGAAATCGAGGGAGAAATTCTCCTCTTAGAAGAAATAATGGAAATTTTCGTAATCCAATGGGACAAGGTGGTCAACAAAGACCTAGGGGACCAGTAATTTGTTATCGATGCCAACAAGAAGGTCACATAGCCACATATTGTCCAAATGCGCGTAAAAATCAAGACTATACTCCTCTTTGCAGGAGGTGCAGTGGTGAAGGACACTATGAAGAGAATTGTCCTAAGCGAGAGGATAATAAAATGTCTGACAAAGGGAAACAAACCTCTAACGAACCTTCAACGTCTGCTGCAAATTTAGTTGAAGTAGAAACAATAAGGAAAGATATTGGAATTAAGTCAAAATTTATACCTCGTAAGGTGACCTTTAGGGCTGACCCTATGATTGGTGTTATTACTCGGGCACAAAGGCAACAGAAAAAGGAGCAAGGTTTAGAGGAAGAGAGTCCACAATTAAACGGATCAGTGAAGGATAAGTCTAAGGACATAAATCCTAATATAGAACTACCTGAATCGGATTCTCCGCAGCATTCCTCTGACCATCCATTATTACCTGTGCCCTTAGTAAATCCTAAGATTCAAGTGGGAGTAGCTCCCTTTCCCGAAAGATTGGTTCCTCCTAAGGAAGGGAGTAAAGATTTTGTAGAATCCGTAAATAAGACCTATGATCTTTGGGCTGCATTAGAAGAAATATCATTGACTATTAACCTTCGGCAATTGCTAGAAATAGCGCCTGTTTGTCAGAAACAACTTTACTATAAATTAGTTCGGCGTCGAAGGAAGAGGATTGAGATAAACGCTTCTAAAGTCAGTGAAAATTCTTCCAAAGGAAAAACAACTAAGGATGTAAAAATAGTAGATTTATTTGTGGACCCAGGAGCTCCAGTTATCGATACTACTATTAATGGCCACTTGCTACATGAAGTGCAGTTGGATGGCGGTTCAGCAGTTAATTTGATGACAGAACAAGCTATGCAAGAATTAGGGTTGAAGGATCTAGAACCTACTCATATTGTTTTACGTGTGGCTGATCAAAGAAAAGTAACTCCTTTGGGGTTACTGCGAAATGTGAAATCTGTAGTAGCCGGATTAGAATTTCATGTGAACTATTTGATCGTTCGTTCACAAACAAATATTTCATCATATTCTATCCTGTTGGGAAGACCTTGGTTATACCAAGCAAGATGCATTCAAGACTGGTATAAAGGTTCAATTATGATTGGTCCTCGAAATGATAGGGTTAAAATACAAGTTATTTCAAAAGGATTTTTGAAATATTCAGGAGATGAAGTAGTTAGTGGAATGGATGAGAAATCCAACAGTGAGTTTTATGATTCAGATAAGGAGGGGACTGATCATGAAGGGCCTTATGCCTGGTTATTTAAAACACCACACCCAGCAGGAGCAGAGAAAGTGGAGGTCAATATAGTACATCAGCCTCACAAGGTAGAATAGATGGGTATTGGTGAATATGCTGTAGCGTTTTCATCTGACAATGATTCGGATAGCGATATTACTCAGTGGTTATCTACATCCGAAGATACAACCCTCGACTGCTTAATGCTTTCAGCAGAAGAAGCAGAATATCTTGATGATTCGCTTGAAACATGTTTTCAATTATCTACGGATCAAGAAGGAAATAATCAAGAAGATGTATTTTCTGCTTACAACAGGTCGGAAGTGATTTCTATGGATGAATTAGAGGAGGAAGAAATGCCTGAGTTAATGATATCTGATGTGGCTGACATTTCAATAACCTCTTCAGAAGGTATGGGAGAAGATGATGTTACTGATAATCATAATAGTATGCTTGAGAGTAGGATTTTAGAAGCTCTTCCTTATGGGGAAAATGCTTTACCCTTTGGATTTGGACAACTGCCAGATAGAGCTAAAAGGATTTATTACTATCAGCTAGAAGCGAAGGAAAGAGAAAGGAGAAGTAGGCATAGGTGCAAACCCTTACAAAGACCACTATCTCGTGAGGATGAGGATGATTCAGCTTCGGCTTTTAACAGGTTTTCACAGACTTCTCGTGAACATCATGGTAATTACGCTAGGATTATTAGAGAATTGGAAGAGGCATTGGAAGTAGAGCGTGAGGCAGCGTTGAGTGCTGTAAATGAAGCAATGAAGAAGATTACTGAGTTGCAAAAGAAAAAGGCAGAGTTTCAGTTTAGAGAAAGGCGATATCTAGATGAAATCTCGCTTTTAGAATTTTATTTAGAAGAAGAGAAATCTAAATTCAGTAGGGGTGAGTTACAGATGGACCAAGCGTTATCTATGGATACAAATTATTGGGAAGAACATGAAAACACTGATAGGTTTTTGGAAAAAAATAAATCTAAGAATACTTTTGAACCAGAGACTCAAGAGAAAAACCCTACAAATGTTCCCTGGTTGTGTCATTCTTTTAGGCGTTCGACCGGAATTGTGCAGAAGATTTATCGCTGTTCTAGGGGACCGATAATTGGTTATCAACGAGTCCAATCTGAACCTACTAAGGTTAAATTGCACAATATGCAAGCGGTGGTGTTGCCTCATCCAAAAGAAAGAGTAATGGATTTTACTATTTATGGGGATGGGCAAGAGCTACAACTTAGATGGTTTGAACCTGCAGCACCTAGGAATTTTGTGGAACTAAAACAAGTTATACATTATTTGGGCTGTCGAATTCAGGGCAAGGAGGATGAGAATCTACATTCATTAATTCTCAAGCTTAAAGATAATCAATGGTTTTGGAGTTTAGATGATCAGGAATGTCTAGAAAAGAATAACGAAATTTTACGTCGATATCGCCGTAGGTTACATGCTCAATATCCATGTAATTCAGAGCAGATACCTAGCGTAATTGACTCTGTAAGAACCTCATTTACCATGAAATCTCGTAAAAATGTAAATGTCAATAATGGCGATTTAGATAAATATGGGAAGAGATATACTGAAAAATCCTTTCCTGAGTTAGTAAATGTCTATGGAGTAGAAGTTGATGGTGCTACGCAAGATAACCTGGCTATTATTCCTTATAGGGCTTTACCCTTAGTAAATTCTGTGAGTGTGGGAGAAGAAGCACTGGAATCAAGTACTAAGAATAACCTGCTTGAAAATGTATTGATGCAGATATCCGAAGATGTGCCCACAATTAAGCCACGAAGAATAGACTCTCTATTTATTGAAGAGCCTGAAGTTGAAGTAGTTAAGCTTAAAATGGCAGAAGGAAAATATTTAAATTTAGGAGACCAATTGGAATCGCCACATCGTGAAAGATTCGAAGAAGTCTTACGAGTGCATGTTGACGCTTTTGCTTGGTCATATAAGGACCTTAAGGGTATCAAAGCTGAATTATGTCAGCATTTTATTGATCTAGAACCAGGCACAAAACATGTATGTCAACGTCAACGACGAACAAACCCTGTGTATGCAGAGTTAGTGAAAGTTGAAATTACTAAGCTTTTAGATGCTGGATTCATTTATCCTGTTGCATACAGTGAATGGGTATCTCCTATTGTGGTAGTACCCAAGAAGAATAGTAAGAAGATTCGCATTTGTGTCGATTATAGAAAGCTAAATAGCAAAACACGTAAAGATCATTTTCCCTTGCCATTTACTGATCAGGTACTTGATAAGGTTGCTGGTCATGAGCTGTATTCTTTCATGGATGGATTTAGCGGTTACAACCAAGTACTAATTCATCCTGAAGATCAATCCAAAACTACATTTACTACTGAATGGGGTACATTTGCTTATAGAGTAATGCCTTTTGGTTTGTGCAATGCACCCGCAACATTTCAGAGAGTTATGATTTCAGCTTATCAAGATTTTCTACATCAATGGATGGAAGTTTTCTTAGATGACTTTTGTGTCTATGGTACGGCAAAAGAAATGCCTGAGCTACTAACGCAAGTATTTGAACGTAGTGATGAAGTAGGTATATCCTTAAATCCTGATAAATGTGTTTTTGGAGTACCAAAAGGAACCTTATTGGGGCATATCGTTTCTAAAGAAGGTATTGCCATGGATCCAGCTAAAATTATTAAGATTTCTACACTTCCACCTCCAACAAATCTTAAGCAATTGCGTGGATTTTTAGGACATCTAAATTATTATCGGAGATTTATTTTCGATTTTGCAAAGGTGGCATCACCTTTGACAAATCTACTACGAAAGGATACTCCTTTTACTTGGGATGGTGTCTGCCAGAAAGCATTTGAATTTCTTAAACATAAGTTAATTGAAGGACCAGTACTCGCACCTCCAGATTGGACAAAAGAATTCCATATTCATACTGATGCATCTATGTATGCTGTAGGAGCTGTTTTGTGCCAAGCAGATGATAATAAGGTGGATCATCCAATTTATTATGCGAGTCGAAATTTAAGTGATGCAGAAAGGAATTATACCACCACTGAGAAAGAATGCCTATCAATGGTATTTGCGGTGGAGAAATTTCGTCATTATTTTTTTAGGGAATAAGTTTAGTATATATGTTGATCATGAGGTGTTAAAGTATTTGCTTAATAAAGCAGAACTTTCAGGACGTGTGATTCGTTGGATGTTGTTATTCCAAGAGTTTGATTTTCAAATAGTTACTCGTCCTGGTAGAGCTCATGTGCTAGCAGATCATCTATCACGATTATTAACATCAGACAAGGAGGAAGGTGTGGAAGATGATTTGCCGGATGCATCACTTTTTACTGTGGAGACACAAGTTCCATGGTATGCTGATATTGCGAATTTTCTTAGTACTGCTCGATATCCACCTGGTGCTGATAAGCGCAGGAAACGTCAGATATTAATGCAATCACGCTCCTACGGATTATTAGGGGGTTACCTTTATAAATTTTTTCCACGCGAAGGTATCTATCGACGTTGTGTAAGGGAAGATGAAGTACCAGTGGTTCTTAAGGCATTGCATGATGAGCCATGTGGTGGCCATTTTGCCGGTGAATTGACTGCAAGAAAAGTTCTATTAGCTGGTTATTGGTGGCCTACTCTATTTAAAGATACTTATTATTATTGTCGCAAATGCGATGTATGTCAAAGGACTGGTCGTCCTTCTAAGAGTTTTGATATGCCTTTGACACCTATATTAGCATTAGTACCTTTTGAGAAATGGGGAATTGATTTTGTAGGCCCAATTGATCCGCCTACTAGATATCGATCGAATCGTTATATCTTAGTCTGTACTGACTATATTACAAAGTGGATGGAAGCGAAAGCGCTTAAAACGGATAAAGCCATTGATGTGGCTAAGTTTATGTATGAGAATATTATTACGCGTTTTGGTTGCCCACTAGAATTAGTAAGTGACCGAGGTTCCCATTTCTTGAATGGTCTTATCAGCGAGCTAATGGAAATCTATAAAATTAAACATCGCAAATCAACACCTTATTATCCCAGAGCTAACGGTCAGGTTGAAGTAACCAATCGCATTATCTGTGGGATTTTAACTAAAACGGTTGCTTCCCACAGGCGAGATTGGGATGAACGTTTATATGAAGCGTTATGGGCCTATAGAACTACTTATAAGGTGAGTGCAAAATACACCCTTCAATTTAGTTTATGGTACTAATGCTATATTCCCTATTGAGCAAGAGTTGTCCACTTTACGAGTAGCTCTATCATTACGACTAGGTGAGGTTGAATCTTTGAAACAACGGATTTTACAATTGGTAAAGTTGGATGAGGAAAGATTATTAGCTCTACAAAGTCTAGAAGCAATGCAAAAACGTCGTAAAGCATGGCACGACCAGAATATTAAAGTACGGGAGTTTAAATAAGGCGATTTAGTTTTACTTTATGACAGTTGTTATTATAAATTTCCTGGGAAGCTTAAAATTCGTTGGTTGGGACCTTTTAAGGTGATTAATGTTTATGATAATGGTTCTCTTGATGTGCAGGATATTAATGCTGAAAATGAGATATTTAGGGTTAATGGCCTGCGCCTTAAACATTTTGTGACTTAGGTTAGCTAGGTATAGTTAGGTTAGTAGTTACAATAATATTTTGACTAATCCACCCTTGGATGTCTTTTCTTTCTTGGGGGGTTTTTAAATGGGATGCAGGTATGGCCTTTTTGTGGATGGATGCGCTTTACCCTCGTATTGATGCCGATAGTACTGATCCTGTTCATGCTGGACCTTACGATATTCCGCGTTTTCAAACGCATGACAGGTTTTTATATGCACCGAGAGGGGAGGCCTGTTGTGGTTCTTCTTTTGTGATTATTTTTTGTTTACAGTATCATCCACCTTTTGGTTGTAGGTCCTGTCAGCGGCATTTATTTGTGCGTGCTCAGCTCTTGTGTTGGTAGTGTCGCACATACTTTCGACGCTATGGTACCACTGCCATGCAGGAAATGATTGGTTATACCTACCAGCGTCATGATTATAATAGTGTTTTTTCTCCTGAGCGCGGCGCTGGTCAGTCTAGGGTAGGTAGAGAGCAGGCAAAATTTGCGAGATATCGTTCGACTGTCTACCGCCTTACTCCATCTTACCATGATTTGCAGACTAGTGTTCCATGTCCTTGTTGGGATTATATTTGTTGGTACATGGATGCAACCGAGGGGCATTCCTTAGATGCTTTACCAGTGGCCCCTATGCCCTACTATGATGATGCAGCTTCGGCTTCGCTCCATGATGTGATGGAGGTTCTTAGCGATGCACCTGATAGCGGATCTGTGACTTCTGATATGTCTACGCTAGAGGCTATTCTTGAGCATCCTATAGATGATAGTTTAGTTAATAGGTTTGACTTAGATGGAGTTGATGATTTTGGATTAGGATTATTGTTTTTACTAGAAGATCTCAGAGACTTTGAAGATTTTAGTCTAGATATTTTGTTTTCTTAGTCTTTTATGTTTTTCTTTTATTCTATATTTTGAAAAAAAAATAAACAAACAAATATATATCGTTTAAAAAAACATACAATGCTTTGAGTTATTGATATCCTGTAGGTTTTCATGCACTTTAGTTTTATTTTCCACGTAGTTAGGTAGTTAGTTGCACGCACGGTTAGGGTATTCCTCTCAGTGCTGGAGTTTGGGATATTTAAGTTAGTAAGATGGACAGTTCTATATGCAAGAATGGTTATCAAGTGGAGAAATATACTGCTTCTTAAACAACCAAGCAGTGGGAGCGTTACGACAGTCTAGTTGATCGCGATTGTGACATGAGTATTTGACAATTCTTTTGTACAGGAAGAAGTTTTATTATTTATTTAACCCTTTAACATTGTACTGGCTAGTATATGTTTCATGTGCAGATTTGACTATGATTGTGCGCTACACACTGTTGTATGCTTCTGTTGCTGATTCTTGGAGTTGCAATATCCACGAACATACAAGATTGTTTCATACCTAAACTTTTTATTTCATATTCATTTTGGAAAAAATACATGAATAAAAAAATTGATGGAATGAAATTAGAGATGTCGAAGAAGAAGAAAAAAAAACACTTAAGTAAATTACAGAGGAATTATAAATAAATATTTTAAACAAATATGAATGATATATACACAATTCCCTCTATATAAAGTCCACTCACAAGGGATGGGACTTAGCATTAGGGAGTGATTAAAAAGGGGGGTGACATGTGTGCATAACATGGTGAATTTCATTGTATGGGTGTCCGATTAGGAATCCTATAGAGTTTTCCCCTATCTTTTGGTCGCTTTTCTAGCGATATGTGGGATAGCTGAATAACAAGGTTCTCTCCACGAAATTTTGACTAGGAGTAGCGTGGAAGAAAGATGCTGAGCTGGTGAGTATTCTTTGCTTATCATTTGCCTAGGCAGAGTGACTAGTATTATGCGTTAGATTAGATTCCTCGAGCAAAGTTGTTGAGGTGAAATGTTTGACCGTTCAATTAAGTGATGTCTTCTTAGCTTTTTAGTTGATCCTTTAAAAAAAAAACAACAACAAAACAATCCTTAAAATCCAATCCAAATATTAAAAGTTCGGAAGAGTCTATATATTTATTCTTTTAAAGAAAGAAAGAAAGAATAAAAACAAACAAGAAAAAAATACCTTGAGACTGCAGGGTTTGAAAAAAAAAAACAACCAAAAGAAGATAACCATCGCCTCTGAGGTCCTGGTAGGCTGTAGGGATTTCCTTGACGGGTGCCCTGCGTCCGATGCCTTGTATCTCTTTGGGGTGGGACCTTTTGGGAAAGAGAATCAATGTATATACTCTTTTGACATTTTTTTAAAAAAAAACCATTAAAACATAAACTTAAAAGAAGAGCCTTGGACAATTAGAAGTTACGAACCATTGGCTGGTTGTTCTAGTAGAACATGGAGGGTTAGCAGCTAAACCCTAGGAGTCCTATTTAGTGTTGTAGTATTAGTTTACCTTGTTTGGGTTCTTTGCTAAGTAACGACCTTATCAGTGATGCTATTTCAGAAGCAATATTTTTAGTAGGATAGTAGTGTGGCAATTTATTGCCTAGAGGGATTATTGTTGTTTAGCGGCTCTAGACAGCTTCCTAGTTGGTATATTCTATGCAATGGATGAAGCTCTGTTATGCATTTCAGTGGGGAGAGTGACTAAGGGAGAATGTTAGTTTGCATAAGTTTTTATACAATTTACTTGGAATGTTTGTATGGTTTGTGTTTTAATAGGACACCAAGTATTTTTTTTTCATATCTTTTTAGTGTCTACTAGTTGTCCATGTGCGGTTTTGCAGATCTTGTAGCTATGCTCGCGAGGACGCTTCGCAATTAAGTGGAGGAGAGTATATTTTTTTTTCAAAGTTGCGTAGCAGTGCTCGTGGTAGCAGTGTTGGTGATGCTGGATGTTCGTGATGTAGCTGTGCTCGCGAGGACGCTTCGCATTTCAGTGGGAGAGAATGACAACACCTAAAAACATGCCATTTATTGCAACAATTTTTTGGCAAAACCATATACAATTGACACCTTATTACTAAATTTTTACATGAATTCAATGCAGATGCAGTGTTCGTTGTTGTTGTCTTTGGAAGCCGTGTCCTTGTAGTCTGGCCAGGGAATGTAGATACAAAATTTAATCTTTTGGCCTATCTACAATCACAAGAAACTCTTATATCTCATTTAGGAGGCACAGGCTTTGGAGACCTAGAATTAGAGACTATAGGACTTTGCAAAATGAAATCCTTTGAGTTTATGCAATCCACATCCTTAGAGCCACTAGAAATCATGTCATTCATGGAAGATTATGCAGTTCTCTTTGAGCTTAATGAGCCTAGGTTACAACAAAGGAGAATTGTGTTAAAGTCCTCAATAGAAAATTGAGATGGCACTAAAGGTACAATCGCATTAAACAAAGATGATCCATCATTGTGGATTCCCACTCATAAGATGTCTGACCATTCCCTTAGCTTCTAAGGATATGAGTAACGGCAAGAGAACCTAGAAGAACTAAAGAGAACTCACTAAAACTCAAAGTGTGCCAACTGTATGAAGCATAGTAGTAGCACTAGCTAGCAATATCGACCAAGCCACTTAGTATTTACAAATGGCATTTTTGGGATGGATAGATCCAGAGACGTAGCTGCAGTTGCACATGAAGTACACTGGGCAGCAAGGTCATAGGATTCAAACATTGATTTCCAAAGGCCATTTGGTTCTTTAGGCAACATGAGTTTACATCCCATGGCAAAGGGGATCAAGTCAATAAATTTCTTCCAAAGCTTCAAACTCAGGCCATGGTATTTGTAAGCCATGCATGAGGGATTATCAAATGGCGTGGAAAGCAATTGCACAACCACAACTATCATGTACCATAACCTTTTGCAAGTTAAAATGCACAAAGGAGATTCCTTCTTTGCTAGGTAAAACACACTCCACATTTTCTCTTATTAAATTAGTGTTACTATCCTTGCTAGCTATGAATATGTACCACTTTGCCTCAATACTCCAATATTTACTATAGTGTGTGCATGAAATTCAACTCTATCTATATTAATTTCCTAAAATGTGTGTGCAAAAAGTTAAAATAAGATAGGTTGGGGCTTTCAAAAAAATGCTCTCTCTCAACCATGTATTAGAGGGGACATAAGTTCAATATACAATAATTGACACTCTTTGCACTCCTTATGATCTACTCTCTCCTTTGTCTAATCCAAAGAGAAATACACATGATATAGAAGGCAAATATGACCCTTGTCATAGGTCATAGAAGGCTACCAAGACTAGGCATACTATAATGAAAGCAACCTCTATATTGTCTATGATAATGCATTGGACTATTCATATGGGTGTGGTAGTTATGCGTGGGAAAAAGGGGGATGCGAACTACCGTGAGGAGAGAGAGGAGGTGCCGATTGATGAGGAGGGGGAAACGGTTCAGAATCAGAAGAGAGAAACAAAAGGAGGATTGAAGGGAGCGAGAGATAGACAGAGAGAGATCAGCACTTCCCCTGCCTTAATGGCTGCCGTTGAACCTACTGGGACCGTCTCGTCCCCCCTGAGACATCTTCGGAAAGCCCACCAAGACCACCTCCTCCATCATTGAGAAAGCTGCAGGCTGTACGAAGTAACTGAGGCCGCACGCAATCGCGCACAGGCTTACAATCCCTGATCTCAGTATCCCGTCAATCATGCCTCGGAAGGACTCAGGAGGAGTTTGCATCAAGGCCGTCAGATCGCAGCAAGATAAATAGTACTTCTTTAACTTCAATCAGCAAGAAGATGACGACATAATCGATAGCATCAGGAGATTCATGGCAGGGAAGAATCCACGCAGCCATGACTCGTAGCGCAGATCACCAACCCTGGCGAAGCAAAATGATGGGAAGTCCTTATCTCGCATGCGGATGCATTTCGCCCTCTTTGAAAGCTACGGATTCAAGGCAATGGATTTTCCAGAACGACATATTTTCTCCTCTCTATCCTTTTTTTCAATAAAATCTAATAAAGAAACCCTAACTCTTATTCCCAATTCACATGCAATCATCAATGTCCTCTCTATCACACACAAGCTAACCATAGTAAGGGTCAAGTTAAACATACCCAAAAGTCATGCATAAGATTCACAAGGCCGTGGGAGGAGATCTTCATCGACAAAATCATAAGCGAGGGTGTGCTATGATCAAAGGCAGATGGGAGATCCTTCTTGTGTTCTATGTAACATGGAGTTTGAAGAATAAGTGTGGGAGTCATAGGCAGAAGAGCATCTAGAGACTAGAGAGAGAGAGAAAGAAATAGTCGTGAGAAAGAGGGTGCCATCTTTTTGAACGAATTGGAGAGAGGAAGAGATAGGAGGGTTTGGAGAGCACAATTTAAAAAAAAAAGATTGCAAAAGAATGTAATTGGAGAATAAGAGAGGAGAATTGAAATCAATACTTTGTTGTTGAAGATCATCACCATGTCCTTTTCTTGACGCTAAACTGGAGCTTCAATATACTTATCTAATCTGAAGTGATAAGATCTCTCAAGAGACGAGAAATGTTGAGCTTGCGATGCACAATGGCTGGATAGTGGCTAGACAAAAAGAGGACACGGTCTCCAAGGACGTGACGACGACCCGCGGTTTTACACGTAAGTGTTTTAATTCGTTTATCTAAAGTAAATGATATGGCATGATAATTTCTTTAGTTTAATATTTTTAAAATATGTCTTTAAACATGTTTTCTCATGCTACATGGTTGTTTGCATTTATCTGAACTGTTTTTTATTTATTAAAAATCAAAAACAGTCGAAAATACTAAAAAATGACTCAAAATTATCATAAATAAAATTTTATAAAATTATTGATTGAAAATTTATAAGTTCTGATATTTTTTCTATAAAGCTTATGAGTCAAGGAATTTATTGAATTTCTATCAAGATTTTTAAATATGTTTTGTTATATTTAAAAATTAGAAAAGAGTTATATTTAGGAAAAAAACATAGTTTTCCTTTACGTAAAATGTGTTATTTATTGCTATAAACTATGGATTCTTAGTGAAATATTGGAAACAAAATCTTTGATTTGTTAGTGCATTTATGTTGTAAGGATTAAAGTAAAGAAACAACAATTTAATAATATTTTACTAAAAAATGTTTGTATAAAGATATGGTGTTTTGGTTTTGATAAGAGGAATTACACATGTCGTGGACATTTATGAAACATGGGAGGGTACAAATAAATTAAAAAACTTAACAACACTTTATAATAATTAATAATATTATGTTGCTATTACAAAATTTGGTTTAAATTAAAACTAAAATAAAATCAAATAATTTAATGATTGGATGGCATGGGGGAAAAAGCCTCAGCATCTATATTAAATTTTTACATGTTATTCATTTTGCAACCAATTTCTTAAATACATGGAGTGGAGGGCCACTAGGATAATTTAAAGAAAACTAAGGGGATATACGGGATTTAAAATGAACATTGTATGTGAACCATAAGAGTGTGGAAAGAACTTGTTTTATCATGCTTGATACTGGTTATAGAAGAGGAAAAGAAATGACGTGATTTTCGCAGAACGAAAAAATTATTTAAAAATTAAAAGCAATGACGAAATTTATATACGGAGTGGGAAACGTCTACCAAGGGAGATTAAAATTTAGGGGTTTATGGTACGTCAAAAAATTTGATTTGAATGTTTGTTTAAAATTAAACAAATAAAAAGAATTAATTTTAATCAGGTGGAGAAAAACATAAAAATGAATTTTAAACGGAGATATACAAATAGATCTAAGATATCTATATCCCTGAAACAACCTTTCCAAAGTCAAACATTAAAAACATTTCCTGGATAAACCGCCGCTAGCATGGCAGGAGAACATTATGAGGAGCTGCCCCTAAGAGATGGGGAGAAACCATAATCATCTTAGGTTTGGCAATTTAGTGCCCAGTATAATTTATTGAAGTTTAGAATCTTTGCAGTTGGACTACTACAAACAACGTTGTAGATATTAGGGAAGGTTAAGTTGAATTAAAACAATTAGTGCAATAATCACTTGTTTAGTGCAACAACTCTTAGGAGTTGGCTTGTTAACCTGGGTAAAAGTGGCTTGGTCTTTGGCCAGTCAATTTCTACCTTAGAAAATATTGTAAATTCCTTGAGCAATTGTTTTGATACTTTCAAGTTAAATTCTGGTTGTGCATGCAATGGGATTGCAATGCCTTGAAGCAAGAGGTTGTACATTCAACTGTTTGTTAATGTGGTTTTGGATATTAATCCAAGTGGGGTGTGATTGATGATTTCATGGCTAGGTCTATGATGACTGATTGCCATGGGAACAAAAAGGATGTTTTCCTAGTTAAAGGATGTTTTCCTAGTTAAAGAATTTTCCTAGTTTTCCTAGTCAAGGGATGTTTTCCTAGTTTTAGCTTGATTGTTCTCCGAATGATACTTAAGGATTGGCAGTGATTTTGGATGAATATCCAAGTGATTATATTTTCATGGCAGAAACTGTAAGGATATATTTCCATGGGAACAAAAGGGATGTTTTCCCTAGTAAATGTTATTAGGCTGGTTACTTCAACTATGGATTATTTCCTAAAATGATAATTAAGGAAGGATGGCACTAGATACCCCCGCGAACCGCCAAACCCTAACCAAGGGGGTTATGCATCCACGCCGGGAATGTGGACCGGACCCATCACGAGAGGTCTCTCCATGGAAATTACTTGGCATAGGAGGGCGCTTGGGTGCTAGGGGGGCCTCTGGCCGTAAATCCCAATGCCTCCGTGAGAGCGGAGTTTTGAGCCCGGGATGTACCTAAAATTTACCAAAAAATCTAGAATTTAGGGAAAAAATATTTAACATCGAAGGTGGCAACTGTAGCTAGAATGCTTTTAAGCACCAAGTGAAAGACAGCTTTTAAAAGGCACCCGAACGACACTTGTGGATTTTTGATCATTTTTCCGACTGCAATGCGGGATGTTAGGAGTTGCAAATCAGTGTGGGATCTCAAGACGAATGCGTAGGATTTTTCAGAGCTCGAAATGGAGTCCGGACAAGGAAGAGGCCACAAAATGGGCAAGATATGAAAAGGTGGACCAAATTGAGGACCAAAGGGGAGGTGCCCTTTGGGGACTTTAACCCCGCCCCCCCCCAAAATTGATGAAAAAAAAATGTGGAATTGTGGAGGAAGGCGCCATCATTGCCCCCCCCCCCCCCCCCCTCCCATGAATGGAGGCTGAATACAACCTATCTAACCAATAATACCCGGCAACTTCTCCCTCTTGACTGATCATATCGCTGGTCTTCGCACAAGGAATGGCTATTTGGATGAAGAGATTAGATTCTAGTATTTCTCTCTCCTCCCTCTCTCTCTTCCCTATGGGTTGTTCCTGTGTACCATCTTGATGAAGGAACCGAGGAAGGAGAATGAAGGAAATGGTGATGGAGATTGATGGAGATGCTGACGATTGAAGTGTAGCATTGGATTGAGAGCAATGGAGGCTCCGTCAGCTGGTTATGCAATCATTCAAGGCATCTCGAGTTACGTAAAAACACAGTATGACCATTTTTATGAAGAAAATGAAGGATTTTTTATAGTTTATGATGATAATTATGTTCTTATTAGATGAAAATTTGTTTCTAGGCTGGTTGCATTATGATTAATTACTGTGTATCAGAGAATTATGATTTTGCAATGATTTACATGCTTTATTTAATTCTCGTAAACTCGAAATGCGGTTTTTAAGTGGCAAAATGGTAGTTTTTCCGTTTCGGGTGGATAAAAGATGCTCCCATGGGAAAAAAATGGAAGATAAATTAAATGTTAGTATGCTTAAGTGATTGGAACAAGAAAAACCAAAAAATAGCATATTTTATTTCCAAATAAATCAAGAAAATGATAAAAATAAAAAGAAAATTAGAAATATGTCTTGAAAAAATAAGAAAAAATATAAAGATTGTTTCTGGATGTATGGTAGTGGCGAAGCATGAGGTTTAGCCTCAGTTTGCCCTATCTCCTTGTTAAATTTTGTGATTTATTGATTTTATACATCAAAACATGACAAAATGAACCTCCACACCTATGCAACGAAAGCAATACCTAAACGTAGGGGGTTGGGATATTTGAATGGTGTGATTTGCATGCTGATTTTTGTTGATTTTTTTATGCATATCATGACATAGAGTTTGTGTACTTTAATTAAGAGGATAGTAGCACGAGTGTTATCTCGGTGCTATCCTTGCATCGCTGCAACAAGTTAGGGAAGAAGCATGGAAAGCCTGGTTGTGCACAACACATTCCTCATTGAAAATTATGTTTGAGCACTTTAGAATCATTCACTTTACATATGCATGAAATCATGGTATCAGAATAAGAAAGACTGGATACATAGCACGTGTTTTCAATGACAATGACCTACATTCGAGTGTGGAAAGGCATCCTAAGCTGTAGGATAGACGTTCTTTTCTTGGGGGGATTTACTAAGGACACATGGTATCTCTTGGAGTAATTTCAAAATGAAAGATTGGAGTTTGTTCGTTTGGTCTATATGTTGAGTAGTGCATCAAGGGGCTAATCCCTGCGATGTAGGAGAGCTGCAGTGAGGCCGCAATGTTTCCACCGAGAGGTTGCCTCCAATGTATGTGATTATCGTGGCCTTTATTGCCAATTTGTATGGGTTCTCTCTCTATGGATTTTATAGAAAGGGAAACGTTGGATTACAAAATTATAAAAACTATAAACGCATAGATTAGGCTTTAGGGCAGTTTGTCCTTTAGCAGTGGATAGACGCTCCTGGCCTGCGAGGCCATGAGGGTGTGTTTGTCTGTCATGAGCATGAGGTTCAGCTAGTGCCATAGCCAGTGCCGGCCTATTTTAGGTCCCATCAATGGTACATTTGGCGGGAGCTGCCAATAAGTGATGGTTCCCGAATCTAGGGTTTTTAGGAACCAAAAAGTTGGTTTATGTCCTCTAACAAGGACCGTCAAGCCAAAATACAAAAAGCAGAACGTGCTGAGAGGGCTAGATGGCAGTTGGAGATTGTAAGTCGCTATTCTCCTCAAAGGAGTAGCCCGATACGCATAAGAGGTAGTAGCCTTAGTAACCTAACTGATGCACATAGTCCTTTAGGTGCAGGAGGAAGCGCAAGTTCTTCCTCTCTTTCGCCAAGTCAACCCACTTTAAGTAGGGGTGTGATTCCATCAGTCCAAACTCCTATTGTCAATCTGATTGTCGTCATGGCACAACCCATTGCAATTCCTACAGGGACGCCGAATCTACCAGCTTTAGGAGTGCCTTTGCCCATTTTTAATGGGTTAGCTGAAGAAGATGCGGAGTTTCACATTTGTGAATTCCAAATATTAATGTTTAATTACCGTATCCAAGATGAGGGACATCTCATGATGTTCTTTAACATGACATTAAAAGGAAGGGTTGCAATATGGTATCATAGCATAGAGACTAGAACCATAACAACAATTGACCAATTTTACGCAGCTTTCCGAGGAGAGTATGCCCCTGAAAGAGGTGGCCAATACTAGTTGTGTGTTTTGAATGTAATGCTTCAAGACCCCCATGAGAATGTGAAAGCCTATGCCAAGAAGCTTAAGGAAGTGTTTCGTAAGTTACAAACTTACATTCCCATTCCGCCAGCTACCCAATTGCAATACTTCTTGCATGGATTGGATTTCAATATTCAGGTACAATTGAGCAGTGTGGCTTTGGCTGATATAGACACCACCATCACATGGGAAGAATGAGTAGAATCACGATTACAAACGGCCTACTCCTGTCGAATAAATCTTAATGCGGGTTTAGTACCTGGAGACAATCTACTATTGATAAATGAAAATCAAGGGATACCTATGAATAACCCGAATGGGAGAGGAAGCATGGTTCAAAATGTACCTTTGCTGCCAACTCCTCCCAGTGTGACTATGCCTATGGCTAGTGAATTGACTCCACCAAATGTTGGAGGCCAAGTTTTAAACCCTAATGTTGTTCATGTGAGTCAACAACCAATGCCCAATCAAATTGTTAGGCCAATGGAACGATGGATAGATAATCAAGGCTATGAGTCGAGTGCCTCTAATATCCTTGGCAAAGTTAAGGATATGATGAAGCACTACACTGACATGATTTCTAAACAATATCGGCAAATAGCTAGGGAGTCGACGCCCTAAAGAGGGTGGTCCCTCAAGATTCAGCTGTAAGTGGTGTGGCGGACAACATTTCCCTAGAAACTTTCCAAATGTTAAATGTGATATTTGTGGGAAGTCGAGCCACTTAGCCGCTACCTGTTGGAGTAAGATTAGTTCCCTCCAACAAGGGAGTAAAAGTCAGGTCCAGTTAATCATAGATCGCAAGGTAATAACCTCCAGCAAAATGATGGACCAAGACAAATATTGCAAAGGGAAAAGACCACTATAGAGGAGTTACCACAAGGCAATGGAGTCAGCCTTAACGAGGCTATACGCATCAATGACGTTGAAACCTCTAACCTAAGAGCCGTGATAAGAGGCCAAAAGGCTAAAGAGAGTGATAAAGATAATGCAAAATTGATCGAGGAAAACCTAAGCAAGGGGATAAGGGGATGCAAGTCCTGAATCCTGGCATGGAAGGTGGACCTCTAAGGCCTGTTGACAAAAAAGTCGATCCTAAGAAGGATGAGAAAGTGCCAAGAAATAAGGCAAGAGCTAAAAAAGAAGCACCAAAGCCGGTCCTGAGACCAAAAGAAAGAATGGTTTGGCGAGAAAAGAGAGCTTTGGCTACCTATCATGATTTTGATTTAGCAAGTTTCCTTTGCGAAGTCAAACCAGATGTAAACCTCTTACAGTTGATTAAATTATCTCCAAGAGTACGCAAGGAATTCAAGAAGATCCTGTGTATTGGGTATGTTGTAGAACCTTTGGACATAGCACAAGTAGGGGAAGATTGGTTTGATCATACTGAAAAGAATTGCCCTACGATTCCAGCATACGTGGATGGAATATTAGTGGAGCATGCTATCGTAGACACTGGGTCCTCCATCAATATCATGAGTTCAGAGTCGATGGAGAGGTTGGGTCTAGGCATCCAAAAAGATGGCTCCACCCTTCTTAGAATGGTTGATGATAGTCTAAGGCAACTAGAAGGTTGCGTTACTAAAGTCCATGTTACAGTTGCAAGTGTAGAATGCTTCTTGGACTTTAGGGTAATAAGATTTGCAGGAGGTTCTAGCTATCGAATCTTGCTAGGTAGGCCTTGGATCTAACGAATAGACTGTCAAGTCAATATACCCGCCGTTCGAGTGGTTCTAGGTAGAGGTGCTAATCGAGTAATAGTCGATGCTTACCCTGAGTCTCCTCCAAGTGAGAGAGTTCCTTTATCCTCTACTAAATTAGAAACAACAGATGATCCATATGGTAGTGAGACATCATCCAGTGACGAATCTAAAGAGGGGTCCACTACAAAGGATATTTATCAAATAACTCTAAATCAGTCGATAGAGCCGCAAGATAGGATAAGAGACGCAGATGTGATTGAGTTAGACCTATGCATGCCAAATGATTCGCGGCCAATCGGAGTCATATAAAGGCTCTTAAGAGAAAAGCTGCTCATTAGGCCTATCCATTGCTTATGCAGATTTTGCATACTTTGTAGTCCATTGGTCAACCGAAATGGTCCTCAAGTGTGGAACAACACCATAAGCTTCCCTAAGGTTCCACCCAACTCCTAGTTTTACTAGCACAAACATCATGCAACACTGCACAATGAGGTAGATGCACCCCCCGGTAGTGTACTTCCTTTATCTTTTTCAGGTATACTCAACAAAGGCCCCCACAACCCGATCAAATCTAATCTCAACCTCCGCAATCTAATCTCAATGTCAATGAGCTCAATTATGCTACATCGTGTTGTCAAAAGTACAAATAATGTCTCAAGAAGCCTTCGATTTTACTTCTTCTCAACATCGATAATTTTTTCCGCCTCATTGAATCCTTGATTCATCCACACATTGCTACAAGGAACCTAACCAACAGTCTTCTAACTACGTACTATCTACGTATGCACGTGCACTCACATAATATCTGCACCACAATCTATACACAATTTGGGTCCTCAAGTGCACGATAATACTCTCAGATTGCTTAGAGTTTGACATGTTTTCCAAACTAATCAAACTATCTCTTGTGCATGACATGAAGACTAGCACTAGCCCTAGGGAGAGACCACATATGAGAGGTTTTCAATTGCATGTATTGAAGACTCCAATGAAAGTGTCGTCAGCCCTTCATCAACACTCAACTCTAAATTATTATCATTTATCATCATACAAGCCCACCAAAGAATCGTCACATGAAGAATCCCTAGAACACCAACACCTGGACATCCATGAGTGCAACTCCCAACAAAGAACAACCCTATTTTCAACTACAACAACCCTATCACCATCCAATTCTACCACCAATGACCTTCATCGACACCACCACCACAACTACTCCATGGGAAACCACAATAGTCTCTTACAACCACGTCTTCGGTGCATGCCAAAGCCTGCTACCTATGACGGTGAGTGCCATGGGATTGGCACTCATCTAGGAGGGGGGTAATGTTAACCCTCAAACGAACAAGGTGGAAAATCTGAAAAATCTAAAGCAGAATACAAGGCCAAGGCAAAAGTGAAACCAAAGATGAAGGCGTACCAAGAAAAATATGGAAACACAAGAAGTGCAGAAAAGTCCCAAATGAAGGAGAAATGCGCACAAGAAAAAGTGCAAATCAATACTTTTGTAAAAGAGTGCAAGGCGCACCATGATTTATTTTAAGAGTGCTGGGCTCTCACCCGTGTAAATCGTAAAGGTAGATAGGCAGTAGGAAGGAAGCTAGGAAGATAGGAGGACAATGGGAAAAAGGGCCTAGGCCACAGTCAGCCATGTAAAAAAGGGGATAAGGGGATGACTGCCCAAAAGGCATTTAGGGTTTTGTATATAAAGCTCAAAAGTGAATAAGAAGCTCATTCTTATGTGTGGCCAAAAGTAGCTCTCTTTTTCTTCTTCTTCTTCTTCCTTGCTTGAGCTTGTGCTTGAGAGAGGGAGTGTGAGGGAGTGTGTGTGTGAGGGTGAGGAACCGTGGTGGAGAAGCTCTCAATCTTCTCCTCTCTTCTTCTCTTCTTGGATCGTGGAGCTACCAGAGTTTGGGAGAGGAGGCAACTCGATTGGGCGTGGAGGTAAGCTCACTACACTCATAGAGATGGATAGTGCGTCAACTATGTGAGAGGTATCCATTAGTGCTCAACTTGAAATGCTTGAATAATAAGCGATTTGTGGGTCTTGACGGTTGTCGCCTCTACATTAGGATATAAAGGCTAAGTGTTCTATTCCTTTCTATAATCAATTTCATCCATTATAATTCTCATCTGCGTAGTAGTACAATGATCGAATATTGAACTATCAATTCTACTAAAATAACACATTGTAGGTTGCCAAAATACTCCATCTCATCTACTATAATGTTTGGATCAATGGCTTGTTTTGAATTTTTTACTCAAACTTATGATACCACAATCTATCATGGAGTGCATTTTATCAATGTACTCAACTCGAAAATATTGCCCACATGACTAGGCCGCGCTATAGATTTTGTATTATACATATAATTACTAGAAACAACAACCAAAAAAACATATGATTACCTTCAAGTTGCAATCCATTGAGAACTCCCACTTCTCCCCATAAAATTCAATCCCTTGGCATGAAGATGCAATCAAGGCATCATCCAACCATCTTGTAGTTATAAACTGCAACAACTTCTCCGTGGCCTTGAAATATCAAACTGGCCCCACTGGCATGTACTATGCTAAAATTATGGTCATGATGCCTCATTTTCTCTTCTAGCTTGTTTTCGTATCTACTGAGCCACTTCTCCATGGATTCATGGTGCAACATACAAAAATGATTCACTTTCTCCTTCATAGCACTATCCATCATATTCTCTATCCAATTTTTAACCACCACATCTTTTTTAGTGTATCATTGTCCTTCAGCATCCATATCATCTTGTTATCTAAATCCACCATTGGCAACCACTTTGAAATATACACTAACACCTTTGACAATAGCCAACCTTCAGCCATGCTACCCTCTGGATGAGCCCATTATCGCACAAAGTTTTTCAAGATTTTCATGAAGGGCTCAAAATACACTACAAGGGATGGTAAATTAGAGACGGCCAGTTCCAACAAAAAATATTGGCATCGCAAATAGCATCACTATCAACCTTGCAAAAACTAAAAATTACAACACTAATAATTAGACACTAATAGCAACATAAATAGCGATGTCGTTTTGAGAAAAAAAGTGCCAAAAATCTAAGCATGGCATTTCTTGAAACCATTTGTGAAAGAGAACGAAAGAGAGAGCAAGAGAGCTCAAAGCTTTGAGAGGGAGATAGAGAAGAAGATAGAGAGAGAAAGAGGGAGAGCTCATCACTGTCGTTGCTACCACTGTCATACATGAAGAAGAAAGAGAGAGGTGAAAAAGGAGAAGGGAGAAAAGCCACGTAAAAAACACCGAAGTTAAGCAATGCTTCTGCTGCTCTACCTTGGTCATTTGCTTTATACCTTCTTCCACGATAGCTAGGTAAATCCAACAAAATTGTGATTGCTCTAACGATGTCAAAGGCTTTTCTAACAGTTTTTAATGCTTAGCAATCTAAATTTCAAGGCTGGCATGAACATATTCACGAGCAAGTGAAGTCAAGAGTGTTTCATCTAGTTCTTGAGAACTCCTAGCTTCTGATTGATCTTTGTGTTGTTCCCTCTTTTCTAACATCTCCATGATCAAACATTTATCCAATTTCAAGTGTATTGGAGCTTTTGATCGTTGAGAAGAAAATGACTTGTGAATCAATGGGATCATTGTGCTCTCTGCACTAGATTCTATATCCTTGTGTGTGAGACTGAAGTACTAGAGACTTGTTCTTTAGCTGAAATGATAGTCTTAGTCATAGAAGCCAAGGGTCGTGATTGTATGGGTTCCATCTCACAATTGGAAGTAGTAACTTTCGATTCATAGATGACTGTGCACTTGGATCCTCGAACTGAGTGGAAGTATTCATGGACTTGATATTTCCAAAAAAAATTATGACAACACTCGTAGAGAGAGGTCATCACTCTTTTGATGTTTTTGAAGCTCTTTTGATATTTTTGAAGCTGTCCCTTGTGGATCCTTTTCCTTAGATTGAGCATCTACACTAGACTGCTATTGCGCTAGATTTTTTGTGTTGGTTTGGGTGACAAAGGTTCTTGATTTTGAGGAGATTTTGGTGGTTTTGAAGAACCATCAACAACCTAGGGTTGTTGCTTATCAAGACTTGAGGGATTTATCTCATCTATCCTTGGACTTTCTGTTTCAGCTTGAGCAGCCTCACATGGAGGTGGCTGCTTTGGCTCTAGCTTTTGTCCCTTGCTCGATGACTTTTTGGAAACTACTAGTTCCTCTTGTGGAGTAGAAAAAACTTCAAGTGGTTGCTCTTTTGGAATTGTAGACTCAAGTGTCACAAGAACTAGCTTGTTTATCACTAACTTATTTGGTGTTGTCTCCTCAAGTATCTTGGTCCATGACCTAGATTTGTGTGTGGGTGTCTTTTGCTTTCTCTTGGATTTGGATGAGACTTGGTTTGTGGTCATGGGAGGTGGATTTGCATGTGTTTTTGGTAACCAAATCCAAAAATTTCCCACATAAAACCCTTGAGCATGGAGCAATGCTTTGGACACCTATCACGGCCTTGTGCTAGCTCTCCATCGTCGATGCTTCTGATTACTTGCCCTAAAACTATTTTCCCTTCTAGATACAGTTATATTCCCAACAATAGCTTGAGAAGCTGTGGTAGTGTTTCTAGTAGCTATGGTCTTTCATTTGGTTCCAAGAGGCTTCCTAATGACTGGTTCTCTCTTCCTAGTCTCAAGTGTCCATTGCATCTCACTGGATCGGATGCAGCTGAAATTTATTTTAGTAAAATTGGAGGTATGGTGGGACAAGAGAGAGCCTTTGAATTTGGAGATTTGTTGCATAGTGTTGGTACTTTGAATAAGATTTCCATGCATGAATGTAGTTCAGATGGGCTAGTTTTCTCAAGGGCTCATAAAAAACAAGAGCATATATGAAAGTACTTGAATAAAAAAGATGGAATTATAGAAGTAGATTTAGGCAACTATGAATGTATGTCTTCAGATGATGTAATAGTGGATGCCTTGAAAGAGGACTTGCATCAAGTATAAATGTTGTGTCAGTCATTGGGATTAAAACCTAGCAAAGCAGATAACTTGAATTAGTGGTTACACCCTTGGGAGGATACAGATTTGACATGGTCAAAACTAGATGTTGAGATGGGGGAGGCTGATGAGTACGATGACTTTGCACAACCAAGCAGTGATGACCAGCAATTACAAGAGGTTCCAGATGGGGATGATGAGATCATTGCTCTTAGTGAGATTTGACATGAAATCGATAGACTCTTGGATGAAGTTCATGACTTGGGCACTATTGCGAAGAGACAGAAGATCAACCCAATAGTAGAAGTTGATGGAAAGTATATCTTTAAGTCCACATTGGTCAGTCAATTGAATGGGAATTTTGAGCCCCAAGAGGAACACCAAGGAAAAGAAAATTCTCTTGCAAGAAAATCTATCTTGTAACGTCAACAAGCTTTTTTATTATGTTTTATATTATCATAATGAAGAAAAGAACACCATGCACAACAAATCTTCATGCAGCATCATGTAGATCTCCCACGGATTTGATAGAATCAACCATATTCTTCAATATCTTCACAAATTCCATCAATATAACAAAGAAAGCAAAGGAATACACCATCTTTGAATGGAAATACATCACATCGTATTCATCTTCAATATCTTCATAGTCTTCTCTCTCAATCTCTCATATACAATCACTCTTTTAGTAGAATTGGCTATCTCTGACTTTCTCTCTCTCTCTCCATCAATAGTACATCATATCCTCACTACAATCTCTCATAATCACCCTCAATAATCCTTCTTAGATCGTGGATACCCCTCCCAAGAGGTGTGTCTGATATGAAGAGGCACCAGAGCCACTATAGTGTCCTTTCATTGCTCACCACTGTCACTTCACTCCAGTCTTTACTTGAGTCTTCAGCAACTACTTCTTTCACTTCTTTTAGCTCTTTTGCACTTGTATTCACCTCTTTTCAAGGTTAGAAAACTTTTCCAAGCTACACTCTCATCCATCAAAACACATACAGAAGCATACAGAAGCTCTACAGAAGCTCATCAGAAGCTCATCAAAAAGTTACATAAGGTCAACAGAAAGCATCAGAACCACATAACTCATGCCAAAACCATTCCAACCCATCAAAAATCACTCAATAAGCTTTCAAACAATCTCAAACCCTATCAATCAATACTCCATCCCTCCTTATAGAGAGAAAACAGAACAAAATAGAACAAAATAGAAGCTCAACAGAACCAATCAGGACCAATCAGAACATATCAGAACATCATCAGAACTTCACATCTCTATTAATAAACATCATGAGCTTAATAAAACTATTCCAAACTATCCAAAACACTCTCAAAACACTTCCAAACCAATCAATCATCTCATAAAATCAACCACTCAGCTCTCAAAAATAATAAAAATCAGCCAAAAAATAGATCATTTCAACACTCAACATATCCCTACACTTAATAAGGAAACGTCCTCTCGCAATCCAGGAAAAAGGGAATACAAGTTTATTCAAAAGCTCAACTTTGATCTTCAATAAATCTTCAAAAACAGTCCATCCAACCATGACCCCAACTTATCACCTGTATCTGATATAAAAATACAACGAAAGGAAAACCCTTTATACATTAACACTTCTTATCAAACTGAAAATCACAACAAACTTATAAAGGATATAAGAGGTTTCTTCTTCTTCTGCATCAGCATCTTCAACTATCCAACCAACAATACCATCACCACAATTCTCCAAAAATGTAGCTCGTACGAAAGTAAATCGAATAGGCAACCACCACGATCTTATTACATAAATTAACCCACAACACAAACACTACACACAACACAACCATCTGAATGACTCCTCCAAAAAGAGAGATTTATCATTAAAAATCATCCACCATACATGGCAAAGGTATCAATGAAGATGATCCCTCTTGAAAGATTGGTGATTTCGGAAACAATCCATCGACAAGGATTCATCTACAAATGTCTTGGGAGGATTCTGAAAAAACTGAAGGCGGCACATCATTTCCAACAAGACAAGGTATCTGCTAGGCAAACAAAGAGCATGAAAGTACAATACATCCAGTTGCTAGGAATCAATGCTCACATTGATATTCATGCACAACTTTGGAATAGGCTTTGAATCATTATGAGAATGCCTATGCATATACGCCACGTACCAAGCAAAATGATTAGTTAATCGCACAAAAGGATCTGCAGACTGAGAATACTACTGAGAAAAATGCAGATAATTCTAAAAGCTTGACTAGCACTTATCCATTCTCCTGGGATCAATGGCCAATTGATTTGAGGTCCAGTAATAAGGGAATCATTTGAACTCCAGCCTCTTCTTCGAAGAATCTTCTGATCAAATCCTGGATACCCATTAACCAACTGAGGAGGATTAGGAATAGAAGTGTTAGATGGAAGGGGGACTAATGAAAGAGGATGAAGTGATGGATATGCAAAATCATAAAAGGAAGAATGGATTAAAGATGGATTGGCTGAAAATTGAGGAGATTCTGTTAAGAAAGGTGTTAAAAGATAAGGAGAAAAAGTTAAGAGAATATTAGGAGATGGGGAAGGACAAGGATCAAGAGGTAGAAAAACTCTATCTTCAATAAAAGAACAATGGGTAAAGATAGGAATTTGAGGAGATCCTTGAGGTTGGAAAAGAAGGGGTGAAATGACTTTTGGGTTAGATTGAAAAAGTGATATATAAGCATCATACCTATGAGCCATTTGTTGATAATGAGTTAAGCATGGTAAGGATGGGATCTACAATGATAGGCTTCAAAGAAAGAAGTATCAAAGGGAGGTTGATTGGAAAGATAGGCTAAAAGATCCACCCTCAGTTGGTTAGTGTTCTGGGCATAAGCTAAAGCTTTGACATGTCGGTGATTCAAAATGACAAAATCAACCATAGGGTGCCATGAAGACTCAGGACACTCAGCCACCTTGAAAAAATATCATTGGAACATCCCATCAATCCGCAACTCCAAATGTCGGACATACAAAGAAGCTTGCAATACCACATCCCCGACATACCAAGCCAGATCTTCCTCATCTGGAATCAGTAAATCACCCCTCAAATACATGTAGAACAAAAGCATGGTATTTGGAGTGACAGAGTCTTCAAAAACCATCCTCATGACCTCTATCAGCAAGTCTGATGACCAGGCCCCACTCCATCCATCCTCTGGAATAGGTAAATCCATCGTGGAACGCTTTATATAGAAGGCCAACTTCTGTTGTTGATAATGGACAAAAAAGGAATGATCTGGTGGAACATATTCTTGATACTGCTCAAAAGAAGACCATAGCAAATCCATACGAGATTGCAATCTTTCCACCTTGGCCTGGAATAAGGGACATAAGGTAGCATGTCTCTGAAGAGCTGCCAAGTCTCCAGGGGATAAAAAAGAAACTGAGAATTTTTAATTTTAAAATGTTCTGAATTTTTTTCTTGAAATGTGCTGTTCAAAAAAATATGGCAATTTACTGCAGAAAGATTAAAATTTTTGTAAGATTTTTTTGTAATTTTTAATTATTTTTATTTAATTTCCAATGTATTTTGAAGGTTTTCGGGTTTTTGAATTAAAAATCTGGGAATATACCCAAAAATAAACTGCGTGTCAGTTGCGTGTGAACAGCCAGCTGCACACCACCTCACGGACCAGCTAACGCGCGTCCCCGCATGTGAACATCCGCGAACGGACTCCCGCACACGAACCCGCACAATCACGAACACACGAACACAACCACGTGCGTACACACCCTTGTGCAGGTGAGAATGGACGGAGAATGGGGATTGCAGGTTGCTGCGTGGTTTCGGTGGGTGCTGTTGGTTTCGTCCGGCGGTTTCGGCGGGTGGGAACAAGGCCTTATGGAGGGGTTTCGGAGGTGGGGTTTCTGCCAGGGGAAAACAGGAGCTTGGAGGGTGGTTTTCTGCGGGTGTCTGCGTGACGGGGGCCTTACAAGGGGGTGGGTAGGTGTGGGTGTGCCTTGGGGGGGAAAGGGGCTTAGATGGGGGGTGGGTGGTTGTGTGTGACTATGGGGAAAGGGGGGCTTAGATGGGGGGTAGGGGTGTGTGTGCTTGTGACTGGGGGCTTGGGTTGGGGGGAAGGGGGTGGGGGGAAAGGGGGGCTTGTGTGGGGGAGTTGGGGGGGTTTGGAGCACGTGGAGGACAGGCAGGCAAGGGCGGACAGCGGGCGTTCAAGACGGCACAGGGCACCGTGGTGGGGAGGTCAACGGGGCGGCGTCCAAGGCGGCCCCAAGCAGACCACGGCAGGGCAAGGCGGGGGGCTTGTGTGGGGGGATTGGGGGGTTTGGAGCACGTGGAGGACATGCAGGCAAGGGCGGACAGCGGGCGTTCAGGACGGCACAGGGCGCCATCGTGGGGAGGTCAACGGGGCGGCATCCAGGGCGGCCCCAGGCAGACCACGACGGGGCAGGGCGGCACGTGGCAGTAAGGTGGGGAGGTCAAGGGGGCACAGGCGTGCAGGAGGCCACTTCAAAGGCAAAGGGGGAAGGAGCAAATGGTGGCGTGAGGGAGGAGACCACGGGGCAGGGCGCGGCGGCAGAGGGAGGTGGCATAGCGGATGACGGCGTCCAGGCGACCGGCGGCGGCCGTTCGGCGACGGGGCTCCACGGCCCACAGGCGAAGGCGCCGCGGATGCAACCAGTCGGTGGCGCAACAGGGACTCGACGGCGTGGTGAAGAGGAGGCACGGACAGGGTGGGGCAAGGCGTCACAAGCTCGACGGCGGCGGGCAGGGCCCATAGGAGGTGCCCAAGGGAGGAAATGGACGCGGGGGCCCATGGGTTAGGGGTGGTAAAGGGCGCCCGAGGATAAATGGGAGGGGTGCTCAGAGGGTGGGGTGGAAAGGGTGAGGGTGGCCAGGGGAGAAGGGTAGGGGTAGGGGGACCATAGTGTTGAGATCTCGAGCTCCACTCGTGATATGCCAGCGTGACCGTTGTGCATTTATGTCACCGACTTGTTAGTTGCAGATGCGGTTGGTACACCGCCCATGAATAATAGCTAGATGACAGCTATCCTTATCTACTCCAGTTCGTGGCTCAGTTAGTATGCCACCTTAGTTAGTTGAGTTTGGTTTGAGACCCATATATAGGGTTCTTCTATTTTTATGTATAAGAGTTCTTTTGGCTTACATAACTAAGAAGAGGAAAACTGTTTTCAGCCTCCACCTTTGTGTGTATTCCCCCATTGTGCAAGCAAGAAAGCTACAAGTGAGACTCCTTCCTTCTCTCCCACAATCTTGACACATAGGGGAATGGACAGGGGTACGCATAGGGGGGTGCCCATGATGGCCATAAAAGAAAGGCGTACCCCTGTCCCGTGCACGTGCGCGGGGCAGGGTAAAAAACATTTGCCGTGACGGGATCGAAATAGTACCGGAATGTCGGGACGGGTCACGTGGACGCGACCGGGGCGTGTGAAGATGCGTAAAATCGAAAACGAGTGCGTTCACGCACAAGACGAGTCGCGCGAAAACACGAAAAAAGAAAGAAAAATGAATATCTCCTAATCCGATCATCAAAACAAAATGTCGTAAAAAACAAAAAGTTGGCAAGACGGTAGGGGAAGACAGGGAAAATGTGCAACGGGGGTTCCGGGGGAAAGACAGGGCGTTCACATGCAAAAAATGCAAAAAAACGGGTCCAAAAACGCAAACGAAAATTAATAGCGAAAGATCCGTGCATCGGAATGAGGTGCAGAAAAAAGGAAAAATGTGCAGAAAGACGTGCCCGACAATCCTATCGCAGCAAAACATAGTTCCGACTGAGATAAGACACGTTCAAGTGGAAAAAATCCAAAAAACAGACCCGAAAATGAAATCGAAAATTAATATTGGACGAACCGCTCGCCGAAATGACATGCAGTAAAAAGAAAAAATGTCCGCAAGAAGGGGAGGTATAGGATGGTCATGTCAAAATGCAGTTCCGGCTGAAGTAGGAGGGGTTCACATGCGAAAAACACCAAAATAACACCCGAAAACACATTGAAAAATTAATAATTAATAATCCAGAAGTCGAAAGAAGGTGGAGGAAAAAGGAAAAAGGTGGGGGAAGGCGCAGTGGATACGGCTGTCAAATCAAATGGGAATTCCGATACAAACATGGCAGGTTCACATGGAAAAATGTCAAAAAGACGCACGAGAAAATCTTGAAAAACCGTAAAATTAATATTAGACAAACCGTACATCGAAATGACACGGAGTAGAAAGAAAAAATATCAGGGAGACAGTGGTTGTCAGAGTGTGACATTAGATCACGGTTCTGAAGCAAGCAAAGCGCGTTCACATGAAAAACTGGCTAATGTGCGCAAAAGACTTCAAAAATTAATAACTCGAAAACCGTGCACCAGAACAGGGGTGGGTAAAAAGGAAAAATGATCAATTCAAAGGGATGAACAGGGCTATAAGGTTGGAGGTGGATTTCAGTGAACGTATGGTGCGTGCACATGGCAGGACCGCAAAATCAGGGGATGAAGGAAAATGGCAAGGGAACAACCGCGAGGGTGGGTGAAAAATGAACGGGTGGATGGGAAGGGACTCCATCAAGGTAAAATCAAGTCATGGCATAGAGATATTAGCAGGTTGAGGCATATGCAGAGGGGTATACAATGTAGACGCGCAGGGACGCGTCCCCACACTTAAAACCTTAACAGACAGGGTTAACCGAGCAACTGGGACCTAGCACCACACAACAGACCATCCACTAATGTCCCCACACTTAAAACATGAACGTCACCAAGAAACAGAAGGTGTAGGGTTAGAAAAACTTGGCCCATATTGTCGAGAATCAAGGTTGATTATCGATGGCACGTCCTGTGTCGTTGTTGACTGTAGGAGGTACCAAGGCATCTTCACAGCACTCATCCTGCATGACAGGAACCATGCGAAAGCACCCAGGGAGGTAGCTGGTTGAAGGAATCACAAGAAATTCATCGATGGCGAGGAATGTTACACTCAACTCACAGTCACTCATATGGAATGAAAGAACTGTCACTCGCCCCATGACTAATATCACTCGAGGAAAGCAAGAGAAAAACCCATGGCTCACATCCCGGTTTAGGAATCGACAAGGGAGATGGTGCAGAGGGAGTATGCCAAGGTGCACATTTGATAGTACATTAGTGCATCCAACCCATCTGGTATAAGTGCAAGGAGGAAGGCAATGGAGCCTTACAATGTAGTATACAGAACAGGGTGACGTGTCCTGTGATGACAGTAGAGACCCATCCCGTGGGTGCATAGGAAAACGGGAACATACCTGACTCCAAGTGTCGTAACGTCCCTCAATCTTACCTCTCGGTAATTGATTGAAGAAACTCCAGTCACTCAGTCTACCCTCTGTCTCACGCTCTGCTAATAGATACAGGAGGGCAACCATGTCCTGAAACCCATTGATGTTATCCTCACGGTCACTTGTGCAAAGGTTGTATGCCTTGTGTGCATTTGATGGTGCAACTGTGCATCCCGCCCTGTGCCGGCATACAGTGCGAGAAGGAAGGCCAAGGAGCCTTATGGTGCAATGCAGAGAAACGGATTGTGCTTTGTGCGTTGAGAGGCCCATCCCGTGCGTGCAACACTGCATTCACACTTCTCACCTCTCATTTGATTTAAAGGGAAAGACTGGTCACTCGCCCCACCCTCTGTCTCACTCTCTAATAGATACAGAGGACAACCATACTCACTTCCCCATCAGGTTAGGATGAAATCTCGCGTCACTTGATTGTTTGTCAATGAAGATCGTGTCGTCAGTTGTTGAAGAGGCATACCCAGGGAGGTAGCCACCATCAGATCGAACGTTGTGTTGGATAGAAACATGGCGTCTGCTAGAGGACAGTTAGACGCTCTGCAGAGAGACCTAGGACACAGTGTACCAAGGGAGGCAGCTTTGGAATTGGATCCTAGGGATATCAATTGATGAATCCACTTTTTGGACTGTTGTGGGTGTTGCCACCTTTTCCACAGCCAGCTTCTCGCCCAAGGGTGTTAAACATCGTTTCTTGGAACGAGGCCTGCTATGATAGGAAATTTCTTTCTTTTCTCCCATAATAGTTTTTTTTTTCTGTTTTCCTGTTCTCTTTGTTTTTTTTTCTTTCATGTTTTTTTTTCTTGTTTTTTTTTCTTATTATTTTTTTATCCTACTCCTGAGGGTGTCTCCACCTTTTCTCGAAGAATAGATCGGCATGACAGGGACCGAAGTCCTTTTCTCCCATGACCGATATGTTTTTTTTTTTTCGAATTAAGCAAGGGAATGGTGGAAATACCATTTGTCAGAACCCACCTCACCACTGCTGCTGGTGGAAAATAGAGGATAAGAGATCAAGGCTGAAAGGTGGGGCTGAGGGGACAGAGGGTTGCGTCCACCTCATCAGGAGTGGCTGAAGAACGGCTATCAGAAGCAGCATCATAAGAGTGATAGTGCCACGCCAATGGGGGAAAGGATCAGGCGACCGTAATTGTCAACATCCCCAAGGAGGGAAGTACTTCTTCAGGCGATAGCCATTGATCAAGAAGGGATCATCAGAGGCATCAATGGTCTGCACTTGGACAGAGCCATTAGGGTTGACATCAAGTACCTTATATCGGCCCATCCACCGCTGTTGAAGCTTGCCAGGAAACTTGCCAAATCGTGAATCATAGGCTAGGACCAAATCACCTTCTTTGAACTCCTTGTACTTGATGAAGTTGTCATGGTAAGCCTTACGTCGAGCTTGCGTGGCTTCCATGCACTGTAGAGCCATCCTGCAAGTTTCGTCCAAACATTCCAGGTGCAGGAGACGGCGTTGCAGTGAATCATCGTCCCCCAAACGCTCTTTGATAGCCACTCGCAAAGAGGGCAATTCCAGTTCAATAGGAAAAACAGCTTCTGTACCATACACCAGCTGGAAGGGTGTCTGTCATGTTGCTGCTTTATGGGAGGTTATGTACACCCAGAGGGCCTCTGTAAGTCGATCATCCCAATCACGATGATGTGCGACAATTGTTCTTGTCAGAATCGAGCAGAGGATACGATTGGTGACTTCGACTTGGCCGTTGGCTCTGGGGTAATAAGGAGTGGACTTGCGATGGCGGATCTTATACAGCTCTGTCAACTCTTCCATGACTTTATTAATGAAATGAGTGCCTCTGTCACTTACCAGCTCTAAGGGACTGCCAAAACAGGTGATGATATTCTCGTACATGAACAGGGCCACGCTGCTACTATCGTCCCGCTTTAGGTCTTTAGCTTCACACCACTTTGTGACATAATCTGTACATACGAGGATGTATCTGTTCTGCTTCCTTCTGGTGGGAGGATCCATTGGGCCTACGAAGTCGATGCCCCACTTCTCAAATGGCTTCAAAGAAAGAATAGGTTGCAGTGGCATGGCACTTGTCTTCGTGGGTTTCCCCATTCTCTGACAAGCATCACATCTTTTACAGTAATCATAGGCATCCTTGTGGATGATCGGCCACCACTATCCTGTGAGCAGAGCCTTCCTGGCTGTGGCTTCTCCTGCAAAGTGTCCTCCACGTGGCTCGTCATGGCAAGCCTTCAGAACAATCCCAATCTCATCTCCTGCAACACATCTTCTGAGCACTTCATCTTTGTCTTTCTTGTACAGTGCGCCGCCTAACAAGGTGTAGGGGGCTGATTCTAGCATAAGCTTCTTCCTTTCCCGACTAGAAATGCTAGGAGGGTATTGTTAGGTTGCCAGCAGATTGGCAATGTCTACATACCATGGGGTTACAGTTTCTACCAAGAATAGGGAAGAATCAAGGAGGTCTAGATCATCTTGCTCCTCATCTGCAATTTGTGGGATATGCGACAGATGATCAGCCAGAACATGGGAACGACTAGGCTTAGTAATTACCTCAAAGTCAAACTCCTGAAATAGAAGGAGCCATCTCATCATTCGTCCTTTCACATCCGCTTTGTTCATCAGGAAGGACAGGGCCTCATGATCCACATAAAATTTAAAGTGGGTAGACAGTAGGTAGTGGCGGAACTTCTCTAGGGCAAACACCATTGCCAAGCACTCCAGCTCTGTCACTGTATAGTTCCGTTTCCTATCACTGACTTTTCAACTTGTGTAATAGATGGGTTGATCCAGCTTCGAGGAGCCCTTCTGGCAGAGAACTGCGCCTAAGCCTTCAATTGATGCATCAGTGTGTACATGAAACTCCTTCGTCCAATCAGGAGGTTGAAGAATGGGTGTCTCAATCAGACATTGCTTCAGAGTGTTGAAGGCTGTGTCACATTCTTCCGTCCAAACAAACTCTATATCTTTCCTCAGAAGCTTGTGCAAGGAGGTTTTCTTTGTTGCAAAATGGGCTATGAACCTTCTGTAGTAACCCACATGGCCTAGGAATCCCCTCAACTGTTTGAGGTTGGTGGGTGCTGTCAGAGCTACGATCTTTTCGATCTTTGCAGGGTCTGTTGATATCCCTTGTGCAGAGACAATGTAGCCCAACAGAACTCCAGAAGAGACCCCAAAGTTGCATTTATCGGGGTTGAGGGAAATCCCATACTCCCGGCATCGATCAAAGCATTGTTCCAGGTGTCCCCAGTATTCCCGGATCAAACTATAGACACAGAAGTCATCCAAATATACCTCAATAAAGTCGTGCAAATGATTTTGGAATGCGGTCATCATGACTCGTTGGAAGGTAGCAGGGGCATTGCAGAGCCCAAATGGCATCACTCGATAAGCGTAGGTCCCCCATTCTGTGGTGAAGGTTGTTTTGGATTGATCTTCTTCTGCTATTTGCACTTGATTGTATCCGCTGAATCCATCCAGAAGGGAATAAAGCTCATGTCCTGCCACTGTGTCCAACAGTTGGTCTGTGAAAGGAATCGGAAAGTGATCCTTCTTTGTCTTTGAATTGAGCTTTCGGAAGTCAAGACATATTTGAAGCTTGCCATTCTTCTTGGGTACAACCACGATGGGTGAGACCCATTCACTATTTGCCACTGGATAGATGAACTCGGCTTCCAAAAGCTTCAACAACTCTGCTTTCACCAATGTCAAATAATTTGGGTTCATCCGCCTCTGTCGTTGCCGTACTGGCTTGGCATCAGGCTCCAAGTCAATATAATGCTGACATATTGTGGAATCAATCCCCTTTAGGTCTTTATAGGACCACCCAAACACGTCCAAATTCTCTTTCAACAAGTTGTACAAAGTTGACAACTCCTCCTCTGGTAGGCTGCTACCCACCTTCAAGTGGCATTCAGTGCCATCTGCATCTACAAAAGTTAACTGCCTTTCACCTTCTACTTCACTGATGAAGGTCCCACGGACTGCTTCTGGGTACAGATCCGACTCCTTCAAGGGAGTGGTGTCCTCTTCTGATGTCCCACTAGAACCAACTTCTTCTTTTGGTGGAGACTTAGGTTGCTCCTTGAGATGTTGAAATGGGATTAGAGCCGTTTCAGGTTTGGTTTCACAATTAGTTACCTCTTGGCTTGAAGACTCATCTTCTGATGACGCATCCAGGAACGTCACATAACAGGGACCCTCTAATGCCTGTTGGGTTTGTGAGACTTGTGCTTGTTGGGACGGTGCATCATCTTTTCTTGGCAAAGGTGGGTGAGGGCGGCAAGAGCCACTGCTGAAAGACGGCTTGTTCTTTTTAATCCATTTCTTATAAAGATTTTGCATATGAGAAGATCCATTTACCAAACCAAATGGTACCAACGTCATTCTGTCCCATAGCATGAGCTTGTCTGCTTCTAATGCCTCTGAAACTTCTTCATATGTATCCTCTTCGGGTGGAATAGACTCTTCCATCTCGCTTTCATAATCTTCTTCCATATCATCTCCATCCTCTTCGATCTCTATCTCTGTCTCTAGCTCTGTCTCTGTCTCTGTCTCTGTAGGAGCTCTGTAAGAGAAGAACAGATTCTCTGTTTCATCTTCTGCCTCTGTCTTTGGCTCTGCTCTGGCCATGTAACAGGGAGAGCAGTACATCCATGCTTCTATCTCACAGTCAGAAGTGATTTCGAAAATCGTTCCTCGTTCAGGTAAGAAGTATTCACCCATTGATAATGGCTTTGCATCTTTTGGGAGTCGGCTTACAGTATCCACTGTTAAGGAACGTGCCACTGTTTTCTTGGGAAGGATCTGTTTGACAGTATCTTCATCTACTGATGTTCCATCTGCAGCCTCATTAGGAGAGTCAGAAGATAATTCCAAGGAGGTGAATCCATGTCCTTTTTTAGCACCATATAGCTTCAGTACCACTTTATTGGGTCCTCTACCCAAGGTCAAGATTCCTTTGAACCAATCCGTCCTTACTCGGGCTTCAAAAAGCCATGGTCTGCCCAGTAACAGAGGGTAGGATGTACCATAAGAGTTTGGCTTCACCACCAAATAGGTTAGCCAATAATATTTTCCAACCACTATAGTCTTCACATATGGGAGAATGCCCAAAGGCTTGATTCTGCTCTGATCCGCCAGTCTGATGAGCCATTGGGTTGGTTGCACACCTTGTAGGCCGAGATCCTTCATTGTCACATCCGTCATAATGTTCACTGATGAACCTCCATCAATCAGTGCATTTGCAATAAAGCAGCCTTCTATCCACACACCAGTCTCTGGGGTACCCGGATCTAGGAAGGCATTAGCCACATCCACCTCTTTTACAGGCTCTGGAGATTTGTTGGACTTTGTTGCTATTGAGGAAGCAATCCTTAAGCCACGTCTTCTTGTCAATATACTTTTAAACATTTTTCGGTAACTGGGAGACAACATCAATAATTGTCGGAATGTGAGGTTTGGTTTAAAGGTATCTAGATCTCTGACCAGATTGTATTCCTTAATAGGATCCACTGGCTTCTCTAACCGGTTAGGGAAAGGGGCAACACCCATTTTCATTTTCCTTTGTTCTTCCAACAGGGGCATCATGGGGACTTCTTCTGCCACTTGTGGCACTTCCTCCTCTTCTATCTCCTGGATCTCCGGTCCTGTCTCTGGAATTGTCTCTGTGACTCTCTGTGGCACTGTAGTGCTCTGTATGGCACTGTCAGGCTCTGTTCTGTTCTGTTCTTCTGGTAGAAGATTGAACTTCACTGTTCTGGTAGGAGGATTATTTTCTTTCTGGATAGGTGGTTCCTTCTTCTCTGCACGCGTGATGGCAGTAACTTTCAATTCCACTAAATTGGAGGTAGGCTCTTGGGCCTTGACCGGACTATCAATAGCATTGTTTTTCACTGGGGCTGGGCTTGGACAGTCTTTTGCAGTGTGGCCTTCTCCTTTGCATCGACTGCATAAGGGCTTATAATCCACTGACCTTTTGGGATTTGGACAATTTGGTGAAATGTGTCCCTTTTCTCTGTATCTGTAACACTCCACTTCTGATCTCTGACCACCGCCAGACTATCTTCCTCTATAACTTTGAGAGGGAAACCTCCTTGGACCGAAATTAGGACCAAACTCTCTAGGCTTGGGTCCAACATCATGTGTTGTCATTTTGGATTCCAGCGAGTTGAATCTTGCGTCTTCTTCCTTCCTTCGCCTATCATGCATCTCCTTCAGAGAACAAATATCCTCTGTATGGTTCTTTCGCAAACAGTAGGAACAGAAAGCTCCAAGAATGGTTGATTTTCGTGTACATTCAGTGGCTAAATGGCCTGCTTGATGACACTTACCACACTAAGTATTTGACCGCATCACATCTCTTCCTGCTCCTGCCACATTGGATATGCTGGCGGTATTCACTTTCAGCATCTGTAGCTGCTCTGTAATCACATCCCATCAACTCCTTTTTTATATTTACAATTGAGTTGGATAAGTAATCCTTCAAGCTTTCTTCTCCTGAGGTACTGGCTGTAGCGTTTTGAGGAGTCTCTGTAATCATTGCATAAACAGGTTGGGCTGGTACAGAGAGATCTCTGTTCTGATTCTGATTCAAAGCTCATGTTTGAACTGTTGGCTATTGGCTCCAGTTGGTAGGGTTCCACTGTTACTGCTGATTTGGCATTGGAAAATTTGGTTGGGACCATTGTTGTTGTGGTTGAACCATCATTTGAAGCATGGATCTGGTGCACTGTACTGTGATACTGGAGGCATCTATTGGTAGGGGTAGGGAACTATCCCTGGGACTACATTTGGTGGGTACATCATTCCTGGCATCAGAGGAGGTAGGACTCCTCTTCCTGGATTCATCGCCAATCTAGCTTCCACTTCATCGTACAATCTTGCACCTTCGGTTGCAGCTTGTAGTGTGGCTAGTCTTTGCAACTCCACAAACTTACGGACTTCTGGTTGTAATCCTCTGAGAAACACCCCCTTCTAAATGCCATCATCTAGATTATGGTTAGTCCATCTCTTCAGGATGGATTCCATTCGTGAGACATAAGCTTCTACTCTTTCTCCAAATGACTGACTTAAATTCATAAATTCCTCTCGCATCCGCTCTTCAAAACCTTCACGCCTGAATTTAGTGAGGAAGGCCACCTTCAGGTCGTCCAATGTGCCAAAAGTTCCTGCTGCTTATCTCTCATACCACTGAAATGCCGTGCCCTTGAAAGTAGCGAGGAATATTGCTAACCAATACTCAGGGGTTCTGGCATTGTTAGCCACACATGCTACCATAAACTCTGCTACATGAAGATCAGGATCTTCATTGTACTCTCCCTTAAAAACTAGCAATGGGACTACATTCGTTGGCATGTCATCAATATTTCCAGGACGCGGATCTGGCTTGGAAGTGGACCTCCAACAGGAGGAGGAAGGGCTTGATGTGCCATTGGGACTTCTGTAAAGAGTTTCGCAAGGGTGTCAAAGGCGGCTTCTGCTGCGAGCTCATTCCCAGCTTTGATTTTTGCTTTCTCTCTTCTCACGTATCTCTGAACTCGTTCTAACGCTTGCCTCTTTATTGCATCATTCATCAGGGGATTGGCTCCACTATGTTGTTAGTGCTCTACAGAGGGATAACAGAAGGCTTCAGTCTCTGGAGGACTCTCTTGCCAACATTTCTTCTACTTCTTCCTTTTCAACGTCTCTGAATTCTGCTTTCATGCCACTGCATAGAGGAAGGTATTCGGTTCTGAAGGTGTCAAAATGTATACGTCTAAGCATTGTGGTGGTGCCATCATCATAGTAATGCCAGCTTCGGATGGTTTCAACAATGTATGTTGTGAAAAACACTCTGTCTACCAACTTCCAGTGGGTTGCTAATTGAACAAACAGAAGATTGTCAGAACACCAAGCATCCCACGTATCTTACTATTGAGCATCTACGAACAAATTTCAACTCTTTTCCTTCTTGTCTTTGTGAACCTCTACAGACCAAGACTCCTGAAGCTTCTTCACAATCTCCCACTTGATGATGTCTGAAAACTTATCAATGAATGTCAAATCTTCCATGGATGGTCATTCTCTCTGTTTCTGCTCTTCAGTTTGTTCCCAAACAGTTTGCCACCAAGATGCAAGTTTCTACTGCTTCAACAGGAAGAGAAAACTGTCCACCACATAGAGCATGCATTATGATGGTGATATGTTTCCGCCATCGTGGGATGAACTTCTTGTGAAAAGTGTCTTTAATTATGAGAAATTCCAACTCTTCAATGAAAGAAGGAACTTTACAAACATCCATTGAATTCTTCTCTTCTTGGCAATGCCATTTCCTTCATTTTCAGCCTCTTCTGATACTTATTGATGGCAAGTTTCCCCGGTTGCGCACCAAAAACATGGAGCCTCAAGAGGAACACCAAGGAAAAGGGAATTATCTTGCAAGAAAATCTATATTGTAACATCAACAAGCTTTTTTATTATGTTTTATATGATCACAATGAAAAAAAAAACACCAAGCACAACAAATCTTCATGCAACATCATGTAGATCTCCCACGGATTTGATAGAATCAACCATATTCTTCAATATCTTCACAAATTCCATCAATATAACAAAGAAAGCAAAGTAATACACCATCTTTGAATGGAAATACATCACATCGTATTCATCTTCAATATCTTCATAGTCTTCTCTCTCAATCTCTCATATACAATCACTCTGTTTTAGTAGAATTGGCTATCTCTGACTCTCTCTCTCTCTCTCCATTAATAGTATATCATATCCTCACTACAATCTCTCATAATCACCCTCAATAATCCTTCTTAGGTCGTGGATACCCCTCCCAAGAGGTGTGTCTGATATGAAGAGGCACCAGAGCCACTACAGTGTCCTTTCATAGCTCACCACTGTCACTTCACTCTAGTCTTTACTTAAGTCTTCAACAGCTACTTCTTTCACTTCTTTTAGCTCTTTTGCACTTGTATTCACCTCTTTCCAAGGTTAGAAAACTTTTCCAAGCTACACTCTCATCCATCAGAACACATACAGAAGCATACAGAAGCTCTACAGAAGCTCATCAAAAAGTTACATAAGGTCAACAGAAAGCATCAGAACCACATAACTCATACCAAAACCATTCCAAACCATCAAAAATCACTCAATAAGCTTTCAAACAATCTCAAACTCTATCAATCAATTCTCCATCCCTCCTTACAGAGAGAAAACAGAACAAAACAGAACAAAATAGAAGCTCAACAGAACCAATCAGAATATATCAGAACATCATCAGAACTTCACATCTCTATTAATAAACATCATGAGCTTAATAAAACTATTCCAAACTATACAAAACACTCTCAAAATACTTTCAAACCAATCAATCATCTCATAAAATCAACCATTCAGCTCTCAAAAATAACAAAAATCAGTCAAAAAATAGATCATTTCAACACTCAACAGAATTCAACATTGTCAAAAGATCGATTGACAAGAGTGAGGCAAGGTGTCTATTTCATTCACAAATCAAAATCACAATCATCAAAGTAATGAGAATTTCTTTGGGATAGGTTGTGATTGTGCTATATAATTTGTGTATAACACACAAGATCAAGTAGCAAGCATCCAAAGAGAGATGGAAAATCCACAAACTTAAATTAAATGGATAAGTCTCATGGCACATGGTACCTTGGCCGAGTCCAAAAGATGAGGAAGAAATTAGGACATAGATATGTGGATTATAAACGGGGCTTTAATTTGACAAATCGACCTCGAGGGATAGAAGTTCAGCTTGGTTGGTACCAAAGGGTGAAAGGATAATGCATGTTCATGTATGACTTAACTGGCTTGAATATGATTGCTATAGAGTCAATCATCGCATTGGAAAATTTAACATACAATGCATCAAATGATAGATACCAACTAGATGAGAATGATTATAAGATATTTAATGACTTTCTCAAGTGCACTGATTAATCATTTTCATGCTCAAAGTAAGTGATTTTAATATATGATAAGCTTTGTATTGTCTTTCTAAATAAGATCATTACCTTTGCCGAAGAGTTTTTTTGAGATATCTTTAAACTAGTCATATGGCAATGTGCTACATTGATAGAAGCATATTTTTGTAGTTGAAGTATTAAGGTGATGTATCACTATTGCATCATGGTTGAAATATGGTGCATATATTGGAAGTAATATCTAATCTTTTTCTTTTGATTTTAGTTATGCTATATACTTTGCACACACTATTGATGTATGAGTACTTAACAAGAGGAAATTTGTTTTTATTTTGATTTCAGACCAATTTTGTGGCGTTTTGATCTTTTGGAATTCTCAAGCAGCATAATGCATGGAGATGGCTAGCCATGGAAGCAATGAAGTCAATATACTTATGTATTGTTCTTTTTTATAATATACAACCTTTATCATACTACACAATCCAAATGTACATGCTTTGGACATGTGGATCTTGGAGTCTTTTGTGTATAACTCTATGTTGCAGTGCTATTGTAAAAGTTTCATAATATTAACATCATGTTTGGATATCCATCTTGGATCATTGTGAGAATTCCATGGCTAAAATATTGTAGTATCATGTTTTAATTTGAATTATACAAAAGGGGCCATGAAAATGCACATTCGATTCAAATTTTAGATTTATAGAGGGGGTATAACTATTGCCTTCAAAATTCACAAAAGGGGTATATAAAATGGTGAAACTTTTTTAAAAATGGATTTTTAAAGTATCCTTTGAACTCATGTTATATAGAGGACTTCTATAAGGTGACCCCCCGAGCATATGCTAAACTTTTTTATGTTCTCCTATTTCTAGCCTATATATGTATTGGTTATCATAGACTAACATGTTTGGCTATGTAAGGTTAAGAATGCACTCCTCTTAATGAAAGTATATAGAATTATAAATATTATTTTGGCATATATAGAATAGTAAATGTGCTATTCTTAAAAATTTGTAGTGTAAGAAGAGTTTATGTTGCATCACTTTATGTGCATGATTGGTCAATTCATGCTTAGTTTTTTAAGTTTCTCACTCCAAGTTTGCTTTGTTCATAGTAAACCTCCACCAATATAGTCACGTTGAGAAAGGTTTTGTGATCACAAGTCATAATTAGACTAGTGAGATCATACTAATATAAGCATTGTAAGTGACCACCGTTGATCTATCTTGTGTCTTTTTAGACATTCTAGGATTCATTTTATGACCCCTCATTTTAAAGAATTATACTTAACATTCACTTCTCTAATTCTATTTAGAAAAATACAAATTTTCATTAAATTTCTAACATCTCACATAAAAATGGGAAGGAAAGCCATCCAATGTAGGGGTTTATTAGGAGCCTTAGAATCTAGATCCATTTCAACCTCATTTTAGTCCTTAACTTTATGTATATTTCTCATCTATGCACCACAAAATATTGAAAGTGGAGCAAGAATGAGAGCACAAGTAGAAGCATGAGGAAGTAAGAGCTATGGATGTTTGAGCAAGATGGTATGTTGGAACTCCAATTGTCACAATGTGTGATCTATCTTTCCTTATTATATTGTCATAAAAACAATAAAGAATAAAAGAGGAATAAAGTCACAGTGATGGGAAACCACCACCTACAGTGTACATGTGTGTAAGTACTATATACAAAGTCAATGTACATAGCTAGGCACATGCAATCTTTAACCCCCAACAATGTTTCACTTGAAGGAAAGTGTGCTAGAGTGAGAGAGCAAGAAAAAAGTAACAAAAAACAATGTTTACATATAAGTACAATAGGATGAGAAACAAACATCATCTCATCCTATATCCATCAGCTTCCTAAGGAAGGCATTGCGTTTTGCTAGAAGACTTTAGTGAGAAAACTACAGGATTCTCATCTCTAGAGATCTTAGTAAAATCTATCTACTTGTCCTCAATCATCTCTCTTATAAAATGATAACATATCTCAATAATACGCTTGGTCTTTTCATGAAATATTGGATTATGGACCGACTTCTATCACTCATAGAGTCCCAAATGCAATGTAGGAGTCATAATCATAAAGGTCTATAACTAGATGGTATAACCATAGCATCTCCTTGTAAGCCTTAGTGGGTGCAATGTATTGAGCCTTCATAGTAGATAAGTTTCTATATTTCTGCACCCTGGACATCCAAGAAACCACACCTCTAGAAAAGGTAAAGACATAGCCAAAGGTGAAATTTCTAGTATCTACATATCCTACATAACCGTGGTTTGTGTAGCCCACAACTCCAATAATCTAACCACCATAATAAATGCATATATCTCAAGTACCCTTAAGGTATCTCATGATACCCTTCATGGAATACCAATGTTTTGAGCTGGATCTCACCATATAGTGAGTCCCAATCCCCAACACAAATACTATGTCAAGTTTAGTGACTATCATGCCATACATCAAGATATCCACTACAGATGCAGACAAGATCTTGGCCATCTCGGCCTTCTCATCATCTGATTGGGGAAAATAAGCCTAGCTGACCTTCACATGAGAAGGCAATAGGTTGCCAATAGGCTTAGCACCTTGTGTTAGATATTATCAATGCCCCACCCTCATTAGGTGCTACCAATGATCCATGGTGCTCAAAGTTGTAAGGCCCCCATTATGAGGAGAAGCCAAATGTGAGCCCGGGAGTCTTCACTTGTATATCAGATGAGGTCTATGTGACAGGATGGCAAAAAGGTGACTGTTGTGGGTCTAATCTTTGGGTTAGACGAAGTGGTTAAGCTGGTAGCAACTCGAGGTGCATTGCATCGAGTTGCGGTGTAAGGAAGTTAAAAGGAGCCCCTATTGTGGGGTCCAAGGGCCGCGGAAGCGGCCCCTGACTGGGGGGTCCCAGGGGGGCCAGCGGCCCCCCTGGCACAGGGGTCCGGGGACAGCGTCCCCGGCCCGATGGTAAAGGGAATATTCTTTGGAATATTCCCTGGCCGACTAGTGGAGGCTCATATGGTAGGTCGAGGTCAACAGGTCAACTTAACGACCTTCGCAGGCTATAAAAGCTAAACCCCTTCGCAGCCATCTCTCACTCATCTTTCACCCAGTCAGAGTTGTTGTTCTAGCTAGCCTTAAGCTCTTCCCCTATCTTCTGTCTAGATCCCCATCTAAGCTTCAAACAGTGGAAGCGCACGGGTGGACAGAGCCATCTTTGTATCAGTTGTTTGGAGTTAAAGAATTTACTGATTCTCCTCTTATCTGTTGTGTACTCTCTATCTCTTTCTCAGATTCTGTTCGCTGCGCCGTGTAATATTTTACATGGTATCAGAGCCCAGGGGGCTCTAGAGATCGGAGAGTGTGCAAGAGGCAAAGGCTTCAACAGCAAAGAGAAACTATGTCGACTTCCGGAAGCGGTTCTGGCGCATTAGGAAGCGGTGCAGGAGGTAGTGTTGCTGTACCGGCTATTCAAACACTGAGGATTCGTCCACCAACCTTCAGCGAAGGCAAGTTAGATGGTACAAACTACACCTTGTGGAAGTTCAAAATTACAACTATCCTTGATTCTTATGAGCTTCTGGAGACTAACGCAGAACCACAGCATACCCCCAACCCATCAAATTCTAGTGTGATGATTCCTCCGAATGCAGATCTTCTACGAGCTTGGAAACGAAGGAATGCAGATGCATTGTGTGCCTTAGTTACAAGCTATTCTGACAGTGCTCTGACTTTGATTCAACATACAACCAAAGCGTCAGAGGCTTGGAATGTACTAAGGAGTCAGTATGAAATACGAAACCAAACGAGGATTCAAAACTTGGAGAATCAACTAGCAGCGGAGAAGTTTGCTGAAGGAGAGACGGTTGAAGCATTCATCACTCGGATTAAGAATCTGCGCGACCAGATGGCTAGCGCTGGGATACAAAAGACTAGCGAAGAGCTAGCTCGGAGGTGTCTTCGGATTTGTCCACAAAAGTTTGATGGACTAGTAACTGTCCTTAATACTCATGTGAGACCTCAAGCTTTGACTTTTGAGGAGTTTTGTGCATTATTAATGAAGGAGGAGTTGAGGCTGAAAGCCCGAGAAGGAAGCAACAATGGAGATGCTGCATTCTCTGCCAATGCAAAAGGCAAAGGTGGTTTCTTCACCAAAAATGATGGTGACAAAAAGAAGAAGGGCGGAAAGAAGAAGTTTCAAGGAGAGTGCTTCTACTGCAAGAAGAAAGGACATGCAATTGCAGATTATCGTGTCAAGAAGGCAGATGAAAAGAATGGTACCCTTAAAAGTAAAGGGAAAGAGACAGCCAATACGGCTGAAGCAGAGCTGGAATTATTCATGGCGACCATTGAGGAAGTGTGCTCCTCAGTGCAAGAAGAATCTACCACTGACTCATGGGTGTTGGATAGTGGGGCCTCCCGTCACATGACCAACAAGAAAGGTCTATACATTTCTATGCAGCCTCTACAAGAATCCATCACTGTGACGGTTGGAAATGATGCTAAATGCCCTGCTGCGGGCACAGGTACTATTTCTTTTGTTGCTGCAAATAGTGAAGTCAAAAAGCTTTCAAATGTGTTGTATGTTCCCGAAATTAGGAGAAATCTATTATCATTACTGTCATAACTGATCTTGGTCATGAAGTAAGGTTCAAGAAGATAGGTGCAGAAATTATTGATAGTGCTGGCACAATTGTTGGCAAAGGAGAAAGAATGAACAACCTGTATGAGCTAAGTGCTCTTACAGCCACCGCTGGAGTGGGCACAAGTAAACTTTGGCATGAAAGGTTTGGACACATCAGATTTGCAGTATTGAAGGAGATGCAAAAGCAAGGTATGGTTGCTCACCTACCTATAATAACTAAATTGAAGGAACCATGTGAAGCTTGTATGATGGGCAAGCAACAGAGAAAGGCATTTCCACAAGAAAGCAAGAATAGAGCACGGGCTCCTCTAGAGTTGATGCATGCTGACTTGTGTGGTAAGATGCCTACACAGGCCTTGGGGGGATCTTCTTATTTTATGTTGATTGTCGACGACTACAGTAGGAAGATGTGGGTGCATGCTGACTTGTGTGGTAAGATGCCTATACAGGCCTTGGGGGGATCTTCTTATTTTATGTTGATTGTCGATGACTACAGTAGGAAGATGTGGATGTACTTCCTTCGTGATAAGGCTCAAGCTTTTGGTAAGTTTAAAGAATGGCTAATACTTGTTGAGAATGAAACAGGAAAAAGTGTGAAGAAATTTAGAACAGATGGTGCTGGTGAGTTCAACTCAAAGGAGTTTGAAGGCTTTTGCAAGAGCAAAGGGATCAAGCGTCAATTGATGAAGCCTCACACACCTCAGTAGAACGGTGTTGTGGAACGCAGGAATCGCACCATTGTGGAGATGGCAAGATGCATGCTAAAGGGCAAGGGATTGCCTAACCATTTTTTGCTTGAAGCTGTTAATACTGCAGTCTACATTCTAAATCGGAGCTATACAAAGGCTCTCAAGGAAAAAACACCTCATGAGGCTTACACTGGTGGTAAGAAACCATCTGTCTCACATTTCAGAATTTTTGGATGTGAATGTTATGAATATGTTCCATATGAGAAGAGAAACAAGTTACAACCAAAAAGCAAAAAATGTATCTTCTTGGGTTATAGTGATGAGCAGAAGGCTTACAAGTTATATAACCAAGAGGCAAAGAAGATCATCGCGAGTCATGATATGGTGTTCAAGGAGGAGCCATATACAGTGGAGGAGGAGAAGGCAAGTTCTTCCACTTTATCATCAAGCGAAGAAGTAGTCCACTATGAACCTGTCCCGAGAGCTATCCCTATCCTTAAGGAGGAGGAAGCATCATCTTCAGATGATAAGGAAAAAGTTCACCAACCTGATATCACCCTACCGAAAAAGCCATTGCCGCGCTGGGTGAACCAGCTCTATGACCACAATAATCCTATGCTTGCATCTGTTGAGAAGGCAGACGGACCAAGGAGGTCTCAGAGAATAGAGGAGCAAAGGAGGGCTTCTGCTCACATAGTCAATATGGCCTTGATGGTTGAGATTATGAGAGAAGTAAAGGAGCCAACTGACTTAAAAGAAGCACTTGCAGATCCATTATGGAAGGCTATTATGCAAGCGGAGTATGACAGCATAATGAAGAATGACACTTGGGAGCTAGTGGATCGACTAGCAAAGCGGAAGGTTATTGGCACCAAGTGGATCTGGAAGGTAAAGTACAAGGCTGATGGTACCTTAGAAAAGTACAAAGCTAGACTAGTTGCCCAAGGATTTTCACAAGTTGAAGGGTTTGATTTTCAAGAGTCATTTGCCCCAACTGCCAGAATGACCACTATTCGCACAGTACTTGCAGTGGCTGCCCACAAGAAGTGGCCAGTGTACCAAATGGATGTTAAGCTAACATTCTTAAATGGTGACCTCAAGGAGGAGGTGTACGTGGCTCAGCCACCAGGGTTTGAGGCCCCCCATTCTGAGAACAAAGTGTGTAAGCTGAAGAAGGCATTGTATGGGCTAAAACAAGCACCCAGAGCATGGTACCAGCGGATAGATAGGTTCTTTTTAAACATAAACTTCAAAAGATGTGCCTCAGATGCTAACTTGTATGTTTACAGGGATGGTAAAAAGTCTGTAGTGATTGTCCTATATGTGGACGACCTTCTTATTACAGGTGACTATGAAGATATGATCAACCAAACTCGAAAGGCTTTGAGTTTTGAGTTTGGAATGACAGACTTAGGCTTACTGCACTATTGTTTGGGAATTGAAGTCTGGCAAGAGCCAGGAAAGATCTTCATCTCTCAGAAGAAGTATGCATGGGAGATCTTGAAGGCATTTGGCATGACCGAGTGCAAGGAGATAGCCACACCTATGGAGGTGAATGCAAAGTTATCCGTCGAGGATACATCAGCACTAGCAAACATTGGGAGGTATAGGATGATCTACTTGTGTAACACCAGACCAGATATCAGTTTTAATGTTGGTATTTTGAGCAGGTTCTCAAACAAACCTCATGAGATTCATTGGAAGGCTGGGAAGCGGGTACTCAGATACTTGAAAAAAACTCTTGACTATGGTATCACATACAGATTCGGAATTTCTCTTGTGGGGAATTGTGACTCAGATTGGGCAGGAGACAGTGATTCCAGAAAGTCAGTTTCAGGTTATTGTTTCTCTTTGGGTTCAGAAATTTTCTCTTGGATTAGTAAGAAGCAACCAACAGTGGCATTGTCTTCTACTGAAGCAGAGTACAAGGCAGCTTATTTTGCTGCATGTGAAGCCGTATGGTTGAGAAGGATTCTATGGCATATGGGAGTGCAGGATGAAGAACCAACTGTGCGAAGATGTGACAATCATAGTTGCTTGCCAAAAATCCAGTGTTTCATGCACGCACCAAACATATAGAGATCCAGTATCACTATGTGCGTGATTTGATGGAGGATGGGATGGTGGAACTGGTCTACTATCCAACAGAGGAGAATGGAGCAGATATCTTCACCAAAGCACTTACGAAGGATCTGCTTCAAGTTCATCTTTAGAGACTCGGCAGAGGAGATAGTTCACCTATGGGTGGACATTGAGGGGGGGTGTTAGATATGATCAATGCCCCACCCTCATTAGGTGCTACCAATGATCCATGGTACTCAAAGTTGTAAGGCCCCCATTATGAGGAGAAGCCAAATGTGAGCCTGGTGGTTGAGTCCTGACTTGTATATCAGATCCTTGGAATATTCCATGGCCGACTAGTGGAGGCTCATATGGTAGGTCGGGTTAGCAGGCCGATCTAACGACCTTCGCGGACTATAAAAGCTAAACCCCTTCGCAGCCATTTCTCACTCATCTTTTACCCAGTCAGAGTTGTTCCAGCTAGCCTTAAGCTCTTCACCTATCTTCTGTCTAGATCGCCATCTAAGCTTCACACAGTGGAAGCGTACGGGTGGACAAGAGCCATCTTTGTATCAATTGTTTGGAGTTAAAGAATTTACTGATTCTCCTCTTATCTGTTGTGTACTCTCTATCTCTTTCTCAGATTCTGTTCGTTGCGCCGTGTAATATTTTACACCTTGCATATAGAATCAGTTAAGTACTCTACAGATAAATTCCTTTTGAGATAAGTAGAGAAGTCCCTTAGATCAAGCATCTCAAAGCTCATCTTGAGTTGAGTCTTCAAAGCATCTAGCTCAGCATGAGCACTCCCAACAATTAGCATATCATTAACATATAGTACCAAAATGATGAGAACACTATCATGTATCTTCTTCTTATAAAGACACAAATTCATAACGATGTGAAAATAAACCTTGTGAAGGCATAAAGATATCAAACTTGTGGTACCATTCCCTAGGTGCTTCCTCAAGTCCATACTCCATCCATCGTGTAGCTCCAAATAAACTTAAAGACCAAAGGGATTGATCAAGTAATGTTGTCAAATGGCATTGAAAACAAACCTTTTTAATGATAAATCTTTAATAGTAAAATTTTAATTATTTTTGCTTTACATAATTTATGTATTACTTGCCATATTTTAGAATTGGATTCATTTTTTTTCTTTTATTTAAAAGGATGGACTTATTTGTATTTTGAGTTTCTTGTTGCCACATAAGAATAAGAAATGGAGAAGATGGATATTGAGCCAAATGACCCAACAGGTCAACACGATCCACTGGCATCACTCCTTCGCATCCACCACCAAGCACACAAACAAGTCAAAGAGCTAGTAGAGATGAAGAGAAAAGCAAGAAGACAAAGAGCTTCAGTCCCTCACTCAACACACCTCTAACTCTCTCCCTCTCAGTCGCTCTCAACGCAATGGAAGCAAGATGATAGAATAGAAAGATAGAATAGAAAGCTTGAGTAGTCACATTGATAGAGCTTCCACAACATGGATGTTCCAAAAGGGTGAATACAACTAAGACCTCCCACCCTTTTATAGACCAAGAATTAGAGTTAGGGTTAGGGTTTTCATTTTGTGTTTAGGGTTTCCCCAACTGTGAATTAGGGTTTGCACCCTCTATTGGGCGTCCTACCCACTTAGTGGGCTTTAGGCTGCTAGTCAATCCTTGAAGTATGCTTCAATCTTAGTTTAAATACAACTACGAAAGATAAATAGAATGTCTGGCTCTCACAAAGGAATACATCCATGATAATATGATTATATTCATAATCCAAAATAGTAGCTGACACTTGTGCTTTTTGCAGCCTTTTGAAAATACCATTAATATTATTTTCCCCTAGACAAGTGCCAATCCCATGGCACTCACGTCGTAGGTAGCATGCAATAGCTTGTACCAAAGACACAAAATGATGGAAACGATCGAGAATTAATGAATATAGTTGATGAAGAACTTTCGAGAAAGATCGTGATATTCTGTCTACTATGGTTGGGACAGATAATGTTGCTCATGCTGTGGTAGATAGTGATTGATATTGTTGCTAGTGACAAATCTTGTAGAAGTGGGTGTTGCTAAAGAGACACTTGACTACCGGTCCTTCTGTTGGAGACAGCTTGAATGGTCATGGGAAATGATTGGGATATTGCAGAAGATGGGAGATTTTATGTTGATGTAGTAGTGATGATGCGCGATCCTCCACAAACTTTGAACCTGCAAAGTAAAACCTCTCATGCAATCACTCCCTAGGGGAAAGTGCTACTCTATTTTTCGTGAAAATAATGATGTTTTGTGAGATGGATCAAACTCTAGAAAACCCTGAAGTGTTGTCCTACACTTGAGGACCCAAAACTGAGAAGAGGTTATGGTGCAAATACTTAGTGAATGCATGTGCTTACATAGTCTAATACATAGTTAGAAGACTTCTCCATGACACCCTCCGAACGTGTATCAAGTGCTCCATAGATGACTTCCTATAAATGAGGATGTCATCAAAGAAAACAAGCACGAACTTGAACAAAAAGGGATGTAGGGTGCTTTTGTTGATGATGATACTTGATGAAGCAAAGGAACTGGAATAGACGATGATGGAAAAAATTGTCGTGGCTGAGGAAAAAGGAGTTAGTAGGTATCCAATCCAATAAACTCTTGAAGAACATGGCTCTCTATAGCATCAACCACACATGGTAGTTAATGCAATGGTTGGCTTTATGTTGAAGAACATTTTCCATCTTGCTGGGAAGTGAGGATTGATGACACTGGATAAATCAAATGAAGGGATAAAATGTGTAGGTGACTTAGGGAGATGGGTCTAACCTAGGTGAGCCAAGACTCCCTAGGTATGTCCTGACCTTGATGTGCCCTAAGCAAATGTGCGGGAAAATGAAAAAAGGGCTAGGGGGTTACAAACGGAGCTAGCCAACCAAAGCCACTGGACGCATCCAACTTGAGGACCCCTAGGTGTGGTGTAGTGCATGTGAGTGATTTTTTTCTCTTTTTTTTGTGTCTCTTGTTTTTTTTCACTCTTTTTTTCATTTTCTCTCTTTGTTCTTCTTCTTTTTTTCTTTTGGCAAGTCAAGTAGCAATAGTGATATACAATAAGGCATACTTCCTTACAAGGAGAAATGAAAGTATGAGATCAAAAGGCTGATTGCAAAGAATAAAATTTGGCGCATAAGATGATTGGTGCAGTGAGGTGCGTACAAAGAAGATTTGAATATTGAGCCTGGACATTGAAGCACATTGCCACATTGTTGATGAAGTTGTTGTTGAAGAAGAACCTAAACTTGGCAATGAGGACTAGTATGCTCATTGATGAAGCAATTTGCAACAGCTCCTAAAGGAAGTAGATGACCATTGTATATTGTAGTCAAGGTACGTTGTCATTGAAGAAATGGAAACCTCATTGTTGAGTTCTTTAAGTTCTGTGTTTCTTCAATGAGGCTCCAAGATAAACTCATTGTCTTGATTGGCCTTTGATATCTTGATGTGATGCCTCTCGAGCTTAAGATCTTTAGGAAGGTTTTGATGCTAGTGTTAGCTTCAAATCATTAATGTTATTGCAATGTAGGATATTCATAGGAAGCTTCTACTGCCAATGATATTGTCTTCAAGCCATGAGGTTCATTGCATTACTTTGTCACCTATTGTTTTCCTACATTCACTTGGTGAAACTTTGAGAGTACCATGCAGTGGATTCAAGGGAAAAAGATAGAAATATATATATAAATTCTTTTCTTCTTTGAATTTCACCATTAGACAAGGAGCAAAAGGGTTTGAGCTCGTACCTCTTTGGTTTTATTTTTTGCCCTCACATACGATGTAGCGTTGTTTCTAAAGTTGGAGGGATTTTGCTCTTGTTAGTGTAACAAATTGAGCTAAAGAAAAATATGTACAAAGAAACTAAGACTAAAAAGGAAAAAGACTTAGTAATCTACAATTTTTGGGATCCACCAATCATAGAATTTCATATTGTACTCCCATTCGGCAAAAGTATCCAAGTCAAGTGATTTGGCAACCAGTCCACAAATGTAGGTAATCAAATCACCAAGCAAAGAGGGTCTTACAAAGTGATTAGCAATGTGTAGTTTCTCTTTGATCAAAATATTATCAAGCAATGGGTGATATATCAACTTTCACGCCAAGGCAAGATTCCGAGCTAAAATGATAGAGCGCACTGAAGTGGTTTCACAATAAGTTGGGTCCGCTTGAAGTATATTGACTGTATGGCATTGCTTAATTGTGGTCATAAGACGACTACCATCACAAGCAATCTCAAGTCAATGAGAAAACTAATTCTGCAAGAATGGACTTGAGGAATGACAATTCTGCTCAAGCACATCAAGTATTGATGATTGGTCTTGGATTTTGGTCACATTAGCATAAGAAGGAATAAATCGGCATGATAGCAAGTGCTCTTGAGGGAGAGTCCTAACATGTTCCTCTTGAATCAAGAGGCTTTTATAGAAAAGATGTTGATTATCCTCCCAAGTGGAATGCCATTGAGAAGCAACCTAAACTGCCTCATAATCATAGAAAGGCCTAGATCAATCATTGTAAACAACTTGGCATAAGTAGTGCATATGGCCTCAAATTGGAGAAGGCATTCTGTTTTAGAGAAATTGAATTTATTTGCCAAATGAGTAGCCATGGTACTCAATGGTTGACATACTAGCAAAGTCTTGATGCCAAAAGGAGGGTCACGTTTAGTAGGGCTGATCTGGAGATGTGTCTCAACAACCTCCTTTGGAGCATCCCGAGGTTCAACTGACTCAATTGGGACTAACTGGTGGGGTGAGCTAGTAGGGACATCCATGGTTTTGGGCTTAGGATCTGGAGTCACAAGCATACCTCTTCCAACCACTGTGTCTGGGGGGGCTAGGAGAAGGTTTATGTACATCACTCTACTTCACATCATTGGATGAAGATTCAATCATTGTAGTACTAAAAGTAGAGGTAAGATTTGGTGTTTTGTCATGCATCCTTGGAATAAATAACTCATAGAAATTAGGATTGTATTTTAATGAAGCATGCTCATCAAGAAGTTGTGGGTCATGGGTGAGACAAAAGATATATCTATTGACATCAGTTATCATGTCCCATTGTCCTAATCGACTTGCAATGTGTAGCTCTTCCTCTAAAAGAAGTTTGTCACACAAGGAATCAAGTTTAGTCAATTTAGAAATGTTGACACCACGGACAAGTGTAAGCACTCAGAGAGATGTAGGAGCAACATATGTAGGATCATGCATTGAAGTCCAAAGTGCCTTTCTTTGCTTAGCAATTGTCATTATGTGTCTACCATATTATACAACTAACCCTCGACTAGAATACCATTTTTATTCAAACTCACTTTGTCATTTTGCTTTCTTGGCCAATGTTCCAACATCTTTCCAACTTGTTGTGAGAGAGAGAGAGGGGAGAGAGAGAGGGAGAAAGAAAAATAGAGAGAAAAAGGGAGGGAGAGGAAAAGAGAAAGAAAAAGGGGGAGGGAGGAGGTATCATGAAAAATAGAGAGATAAAGAGAGAAAGGGGGAGAGGGAAAGGGAGGATGAGGGGGAGAGAGGGGAGAGAGAAATAAAGAGTGAAATAGAGAGGGTCCGTGAGAGAAAAAGAGAGGGGGAGAGAAAAGAAAGAGAGAGGGGGGCTTCATGAAAATAGAAAGGGGGAGATAAAAGGGAGAGAGAGAGAGAGAGAGAGAGAGAGAGAGAGAGAGAGAGATAACTTCACAAAAATTAAAGAGAGGGAGAGGAAGAGAGAAATAGAGAGATGAAGGGAGGGAAGGTAAGGGAGGGTGAGGGAGAGAAATAATGACAGAGAGAGGGGGAGAGAGAGGAGAGAGAGAGAGAGAGAGAGAGAGAGGAAGGGTGAAATTTTCTTCTTGCACTTGATAAAATCTGTCATGCTTAATTCAAACAAAGATACTCCAAAATCATCAAACTCATTTTAATCTTCCCACTCATTGTAAGTGCTTCGACTTCTATCTAGCTTTGACAAAATTGTTTCATATGTTACTCTTTGCCAAAAATTCTGTCATTTCTCAAACCTTTTAGTCTCACTTTCCTCCTTAAGATCAATCACATCTGTCAATACTGGTCTATTCAACTTGATTGCACCAATATTGCCCAAACATCATTCTGCTATCTTACTCCATTTCTCCTTCAAATGGACATGAAAATGTATGGCCGCAAGGATGATGGCTTAAATGGATTCAGATGATCAAGAATACAAACTCAAAGAGATTTCCAGGACACTGATGGACTGCTCTATTATAAAGAACTCTCTATATTTCTCCCTGCCATGTTAAGAATCCAACTACTATACAGACTTAGCTCAACATGTCTTTGATATTCATAAAGAGTTGCAAGCATAGATCAAATAGGCCCAAGAGAAATATAAGAGAAATTCATATAAGCTTCGTATACAAGACTCACCATATAAAATTGGAGATCAAGTTTGGCTTCTCCAAAGTGATTTGTGTTCTTCTCTCATCCCTCCCAGAAAGTAGACTATCAATGGCTTACGGGTCCTTCAAGATTCTCAACCAAGTAAATCCAATCACCTATCATCTCCAGCTTCCCTTGTCCATGAAAATCCATTCTAACAGCCACTTAATGAAAGGAATAGGAAAGTGATCTTTTTTTATCTTGGAATTGAGCTTTCAAAAGTCCATATAGATGTGCAACTTTCCATTCTTCTTAGGTACAACCATAATGGGCGAAACCCATTCACTGCTACTATTGGTGGGCAGATGAACTTAGCCTTCAAAAGCTTCAATAGCTCTGTCTTGACTAGGGATGAATAGTTAGGATTCATTTTTCTTTTATGCTACCTTACTAGTTTGGCATTAGATTCTAGGTCGATGTAATGTTGACACATAGTGGGACACACTGCATTTGTTGTCTTAGTACGTAGAGCTGTCCCTTCTACTTGATTAGTCAAGCCTTCATGGGCAAGTACAAGATACCTCATTTTCCAAAGACCTGTAAGCATCATGACTAAATCCACCACCCACTTAAAATGAAAAGACAATGGATATGTGGGCTGCAATCCATCCTGATGTCTCACAGATGAATACATTTGACATGGCGTATATGTTTCCAAAAATTGAGCAACATCCTTATACATATCCTGGCACCAATATATTTCTTTGATTTTTGCAAAATTTCCATGACCAAGCAAACATGTCCAAGTTCTCTTTCAATAGGTCACAAAGGATTGCTAATTCTTTGTTGGGAAGATTTCTACCCACTTCAGAGGACATTCATTGCCATCTGCATCCACAAAGGTTTTTTTTTTTTACCTCCTACTTCTCTAATGAATGTGCCTCATACTACTTCTAAATAAAGGTCAGACTCCTTCCATGGAGTGGCCTCCTCTTTTCACAATCCACTAGAACTAGCATCTTCTTTTATTGGCTATAACTTTTTTTATTCTTTTGGATGCTGAAAAGGAATGAGGGTTGTTTTTTATTTGGTTTGAGAGATACTCGCTTCTTTATTTGAGAATTCGTCCTTTGAGGATACATCTAGGAATGTGACATAACATGAACCTTCTGTAGTTCCTTTCTCTGGTGGATTTGGTGCATGTTGACAAGGGGTATCATCATCTTCTTCTTCTTCTCTTGGAAAAGGTAGCTCAAGGGGACAAGAACCACTGTGAAAGAAAAGCATGTTTTGCTCAATCCACTTCTTGTACATCTTTTGCACACTTTGAGAACCATTGAATAGACCAAAAGGGACCATCATCATGCCATCCAACAAAAGGGTCTCTTTAGCTTCTAAGGTTTCTAGGACTTCATCATCATTTATATCCACTTCTAATTGGACAGACTCTTCCTCTTCATTATCTGAATCTCAAGTGACACTTTTATCATATTTCCCTTCTCTCTCTATTTTAGCATATATGAAGGGGCTTTGTATGAGAAGAACAAGTCTCTGTTGCAACTTTTATTCTGTAATGACATGCTTCTGCCCTTTGGCTCCACTGTGGCCATGTAGCATGGGAAACAATACATCCATGCTTCAATTTTAGTGTCAAAATTGATTTCGGAAGTTACTCCAACTTCGGAAAGGATGTATTTACCCATCAAGAATGACTTTGCAACTCTTTTATGGGGTCCATGAGCTTCTCTCAACCAGCTAGGTAATGGGGCTATACCCACTTTCATTTTTTCACTTTCTTCAAGTAAAGTTTTCATTCTTCTATCACTAGAGGTATATCCACCTCTTCTATCTCCTGGATTTGGAAGCTTGAAATTCATAGTTTTTGTAGGTGGAACATTCTCTTCTAGAACTATTGGTTCTCTTTTCTTGGCATGCGTAACTACAATTACCTTTACTTCCACCAAGTTAGAGGCTAGCTCTTGAGCTCTCTGTTGGCTATTAGCAGCATTAACCTTTACAAGGGCTAGACTGGGATAGTCCTTTTAGTAGTATAGCCTTCTCCTTTGCATCGACTACATAAGAGCATTCTTCTTCTCCTTTGCTTCGGTTTAATATCTTGGGTTGTCATCTTGGATTCCAATAGGTTGAATCTTGCTTCTTGGTCTTTCATACATCTCTTTCAAAGAGCAATGAGACATCTCCTGTATGGTTATTTCTTAGGCAGTAAAAACAAAAGACTCTTGGTATGGTGGGTTTTCAAGTACATTCAATTCTAAATGTCCCTGCTAATGGCTCTTTCCACACTAGTTATTCGATCGTATCACATCTCTTTCTGCTCTTACAATGTTAGATATGCTAGCAGTATTTGCCTTTAGTGTTTGGATTTGTTCTCTAATCACATCCATTAGCTCTTTATTATGCTTGCAAACTGAATTGAATAAGTAATCCTTCGAATTTTCTCCTCCTAGAGCACTTGGAGTAAGGTTTCAAGGATTCTCTGTAATCATCACATAGACTGGTTGGGTTTTTGCAAAGAGTCCTCTGTTTTTCATTTTGGTTTGTAGCTCCTATTGGGGCTATTAGTGGTTAGTTTCAATTGTTAGGATTCCACTATTATTAATTTGCCATTAAAGGAACTGTTTGAGGCCACTACTATTATGATTAAAGTATCATTTAAGGCACTATTTGTAGCCATTATGGATTTGGTACACTATACAACAAACACTATATTAAGGAATTTTAAAATTTTCATATAGTTCGAAAATTTGCAATATAGTTAACATTTGGCCACATGGTCAAATTTTGTCCCCTTACTTAAAAGTAGAGTCTACCCTAATTACTATATAGCTTGTCTTTTTGAGTCTCACTTTGAAGTATAGGTTAAGATTTAGCCACATGGCCAAATATTTATCCCTTATTTGAAAGTGAAACTTGAGAGATTCCCAAATTCTCTAATATGGTGTTAACAACACTATTTGCATCTAAGGGGAGAGATAGGGAGAAATCCCTCGGATTGCATTTGGTGGGTATACCATTCCTAGCATCAGAGAAGATAGGATTTCTCTTTTGGAGGTCATAGACAAGATTGCTTTAACTTCATTATACAATCTTGCATCCTCCATTGTAGCTTGTAGGCTAATTGGTCTTCTCAGCTCCATAAACTTAGACTTATGATTGTAGGTCTCTTAAAAAAACTCCCTTCTGTATGTCCCCATCTAAGTTATGGTTAGTTTATCTCTTTAGTATGGATTTCATTTTAGAGACATATGCTTCCACCCATTCTCTAGAGAGGGCTAACTTAAGTTTATGAACTCCTCTTACATCCACTCTTCAAAACCTTCACACTTGGATTTGTTAAGAAAGACCACCTTTAGTTCGTTTCATATGGTGTGAAAAGTTCTTGTTTGTCTCTAACACCACTAAGATGGTGTGCCTTTGAAAGTGGCAGAGAATATTGCCAACCAATTCTTTGAAATCCTAGCATTATTGGCTACACATGCTATCATGAACTCGACTACATGAAGATCAAGGTCTTCATTGTATTTTCCCTTAAAGATTGGCAATGGGACTACATTTACTGGCTTGTCAACATTTCCAAGACGAATCTAGATGGGAAGGGAACCTTGATTCTCACCATTTGGGGCCTTTGTCAAAAGTACCATAAGGGTATCAGAGGAGGCTTCTACTGCTAGCTTGTTCTCAGCTTTGATTTTTGCATTCTCTCTTCTTACATACCTCTAGATTCATTCTAGTGCTTCTCTCTTTATCGCGTCATCCATGAGGAAGTTGACTCCTGGTGCACAGATCGGATGCCGTAAGCGCACATAGTGAGCGTCAGAAGGTCCCCAAGAATAAAAGAACTCTACTTTTTGCACACAAATCAATGTAGGAAACTTGCACGACATGAACAAGAAACCAATTGGGTACAATCTTCCCCCATGCCTTGTGTGAGCGCTCCACAAAGCATGTATTTCATATATTAATCATCTTCAAGCTCAAATAATAGCCCAAATTATAAAATAGCATGCTTTAGCTTTTAAGTTTGCTTTTGTGCCAAATAGAGAATTAAAACTAATGGACACCCAAGAAGTCAGGTGTATCCAAATACAATGTCCAAATACAAATATCTAAATCGTGCGTCCATGTGCATACAAAAATAATAAATAAATATCAAGCGCCTTGATAAATAAGTGCGACAAAATATAGGCGTCATGCCTAAGATATGCGCCCATTAAAATATTGACGATAACTTTAAATACACGCTATCCTCCAATGCTTTCCACTGCCACTGCTGCTATCTCTACACATCAACTGAAGCATTCACAATTGTTAGTAAAATAATACAATTAAACCGACAAAAGTGAATACCTAGCAGTCTTCAGCTACATAAATAAATTGGTTAGAAAATAATGCTAACCTTAATTTATCACGAGTACGCACTCTAAACTCATAAACGTTTATTAATTTAAATATGTATTTTACGGAATCACCCGCTATGGAATCACCCATGTACACACTAAAGTAACAAAATGCCCAAAAAGGATAGGCATCCCCATCGACTTCTCGCACAAAGAATCCACTTTGTGTAGGAGCCCCGGTAACAAAACTTTACGGAATCCACCGTAAAACCTCACGGAATCCACCGTGGAATATGTCTCCTGGCATCATATCCCCGGGGTGGGATAGCAATTGTCCTCAATTGCTATTAGCTCAATGTGGAGCTAACAGGGTGGGGAAAGCATTTAAGTCTCTAGCGTGCATCCATTAGGCCTCTTCAATAGGATGGTTTTTAAACTTGACCAAATATCTAGAATATCTACGGCCAGTTCTAGTGGTCATGAAGTCAGTATCTATAATAGTTTCAAGCTCAAGAATTTCAGTCTCATCATCTAGCAAAGGAGGATTTTCATAGACAGGGTGTACTGGTAATTGGCCTCTGAAGGGTCGTAACAAACTAATATGAAAGGTATTGTGGATTTTTCAATGTTGTGGTAGTTCTATTTTAAATGCATTGTCATTGATTTTTTGTATGATCTTGAATGGTCCATAGAATCTAGGTGCTAATTTCACAACTTGATATTTATCTACACTTTATAATCTATGTTTTTCTATTCGTAACCAAACATAGTCATCAACTTTGAAATTCATGGCATGTCTTTTCTTATTTGCTTGCTTTGTATATGATTGCTGGGCTTTAGCAATCATGTCTTTAACTTCATCAAAAATAGTGACATGCATGCTAGCAATATCATCAGCAGTCTGAATTTTATTTGATAATGATGCAACAAGTGTAGGTAATCTATATCCATAAATAACTTCAAATGGTGCTTTCTTTGTAGATGTGTGTGGTGTATTATTATATGCAAACTAAAGTAAATGTAAATATGTATCCCATGTATGTGGTTTTGAAATAGTGTAAGCACATAAAATATCTAAAATAGTATTGTTAGTAGCTTATGTTTGACCATTAGTTTCAAGATAAAATACAGATAAAAAATCAATCTTTGTTCCTAAGTTAACAAACAAAGTAATCCAAAAATTATTATAAAATCTAGAATCACGATCAAAAATAATAACTTTTTGTAAACCATGATTAGTAAACACAGTTTTCAAAAACAATTGAGCTGCTTGAGATGCAGTTAGAGTTTTCTTGCATGGAATGAAATATATTGGTTTGCTAAACATATCTACAACAGTCCAAATCATATCATGGTTAGCTTTAGTGTTAGGTAAACCAGTGATAAAATCCATAGAAATATGTTCCCATAGTCGTGATGGAATAGATAATTGCATTAGTAAACCATATTGTTTACCATAGTGTCTCTTAACTCGTTGACAAACTAAACATTCAGAAACAAAGTTAGATACATTAGTGTCCATATGTGGCCAATAAAAATCTTCAGTCAATGTACGTAAAGTAGATATAATACCTCTATAACCTTAATATGGAGGACAATGAATCTCATTCAAAACAAAAGATCTAAATGGAACTGTAACACATAATCTCTTTTCATAAAACATGAATCCATTATTGTAAGACAGTGAATCAATAGGAATCCAATTATTTGCAACTAATTTATTCCAATCAGCTTGAAAAGTAAGATCTTGATGATGAGTATCTTTCATAGGGATAAGGAAATCAAATGATATCACAGAAATATTATGAATTGTTGATCTTCTACTTAAAGCGTCGGCTACAACATTCTCTTTTCTTGGTTGATATTATATAAGGGGATGAAAACTTTGAATGAAAGGTACCCATTTAATATGTCAGTTAGATATTTGTGATTGACTAAGGAGATGTCTAATGCTTTGTTTGTCAGTTTTAATCATAAATTCAGAATCCATTAAGTAATGTTTCCATTGACGTAAGGCTTGTACTACAGCTAGCAATTATTTATCATATGTAGAATATTTAAGTTCAAATTATTTCAGTTTACAGCTAGAATAAGCTATGGGATGATTATCTTGCATGAGGACTACTCATATTCCAGATCCACTAGCATCAGTAACTACTAAAAGAATTGTCTATTGAAATCAGGTAGTTGTAATACAGGAGCATGGGTTAATGCATGTTTCAATAAATCAAAAGATTTTTGTTGATTGTCAGTCCAGTTATAAACAATACCTTTCTTTAAAATTTTAGTCAAAGGTAATGCAAGTAATGAAAAAAATCGCACAAACTTTTTGTAAAAACTAGAAGACCTAGAAAAGAACGTAACTCATGCACATTTTTGGGTATGGGCCAATTTAAAATTGCTTCTATCTTGTTAAGGTCAACCTTAATACCTTCTGATAAAACAATATGACCTAGATATTCAATTTCTGTTTAATTTTGAATTTCTTTTCGTTCAATTTGGTTATGCCTATATGGTGCTTTATATGGTGGTTGTGTTCCAAGAATTAAATCTATTTTGTGATCTTCAAGACGTGAAGGTGATAGTCCATGTGGTAAATCATCAGCAAAACAATCTTTAAATTGAGCAAGAAATTATTTATGCCTAGGATGCATTTGTTTTTCTTTAGCTTAAAGTTCATTTACCTATATTAAATAAGATTTGTTACTTTTACATAATATACATTTAGCTTGAGTATAACTAAGCAGTGGAGAATTATTGAAGGCATGCATACCATGCAATGTAATTTATTTTCTTTGAAAATAAATTTTAATTGAATGCGTAGAATAATCTATGTCGGGATTATACTGATGACGCCTAGGCATACCTAAGATAATATCACTAAACTGTAAAGGTACAACTATAAAATTTCTTCGTTCAGTATATTCACCAATTTTAATTTTTAAGTTATGCACCTCTTGTGTTCCATTATATCTTGTGCCTAAGAATGCAGCTTTAATGCGATAATGTATAGAAACAGTTTGTAATTTTAATTATTTCACTAACTTTGCAGAAATAAAGTCATATGTGCTACAATCATCATGTGAAATAATCTTTTCTTTTCCATCCACTAACTTTGCAGAAATAAAGTCATGTGTGCTACCATCATCATGTAAAATAATCTTTTCTTTTACATGCACAAAACATTTCATTGTCAACAAAGAATGTGGAGTTGACATACTTGGCAAAGTATCTAAAGTAGTACCAATATCGTCATCATCTTCCAACACAATATTAGTGAGTTTGAAAATCTCCCAATTTCCATTTTTTTAATACTAAAAAGGTGACACCCGAATAACATACCCATAAGTTTCTTAAAACCATATGATGTGACCTATCATTGAAAAGCACTTGAAAAATGAAATTTATTGAGCTATAGAGCGCTTGATTTGGAGTTATAGTGTTCAAGTTATGACAAATCCAAAGATTTGACCACATGTCCCAAACTTATGGGAAATTTTCATATTCCCCAATATGGTGTTTTCCGTAAAGTCAGGCATTTCCTCATGTTCTTCTTCTTTCATTGCGCCAAGATAATTGATATGGACAGGTGGCTTTCTCGATTGACAATTGGTTGCTAGATGTCCAGGTTGATGGCATTTGTAACAAACTATGGGTTTGGCTTTAGATACATATTTGGTAATGGCGGAAAATTTAGGAATATTGAGATTTGGCTGTGAGGATAGCTTAGGGTTTGGATTGGTATTTGATGGCAAAGCAGGTGGTCATATCCAAGACTTACGGAATGAAGATGGAAGAAAACGACTTTGATTGAATCTTCAAAAATTTGAATTGAATTGTTTGGAACCATAGTTACCATTAGTTGAAAATTGTTGTGGTCGCTTGTCTCTTCCGCGAATCTTGTCTTCAGTGTCATGAGCCAAGGAAATTGCATCTTCAAGGGTTGTTGGCTTGAACATATTGACTTCATCATAGTAATGTTCAAGTAGGCCGGACATAAACTTGCGTTTGTGAGTCGCTTTAGGTACATCTTCGAGCATGCGTAGTTGCAGTAGGGCATTTCAAAAACGTTCAGTGTATTGGGAAATAGATTCGCGATCTCTTTGCTGTAGACGATCCCATTGCTTTATGACTTTTTCATGGAATTAAGGAGGAAGAAAATTCTGCAAAAACCTCTTTTGGAAACTCTCCGAAGTAGTGGAACAATCAATGCTCTTACAAACCATAGTCCACCATAGAGATGCTCGATCGACTAAATGATTAGTGACACATTTAATTTTGTCTTTCTCAGCATATGTCTCTTCATTGAAGTAATCATCAAACTAACTGATAAATGCAAGTACAGTCTTACAATCTCGAGATCCATTGAAAGTACGAAATTTAAAGTTTCTTTTACTTGTCTTTGTTACTTTGCGGATGGATTGGGCTTCAAGCGTCGCATCGATGGTACGTCGTATAAGATCTTCGGGTTGCGGTTCATCTTTGTCGGTGGTAGATCGTTGTAGATTGGCCAATTGAACTTGCAAAGCTTGTCGAGCTCTTCGTTTTTCATCGAGCTGCATCATAATCAAATCCAATTTTTGTTCCATCATTGGTTTGGGTAAATCACCTTCAGCCATAAAATCGTCCATATTTTATTCTGTCATCCTGTAAAATCCAAAAGACCTCACACTCTCGAAATCTGATTAGCGGGATGAGTGTAGCTCAAAATTTTGTTTGGCTTTTATAGTCTTCCTCTTTTGCAATTGCGGTATTCGTTGTCTTCATAGAAGTTGCGTATAATCTTCGTATGACCTGCATATGACTTTCTGCGTTTGCTGAAACTGGTTCAACAAGTCTACAAATAGGAACAGGGTCTTCCAGAGAGCAATAAATGGTTTCTGTGCTTCTGTGTGTGAACAGCCTTTATGGGAATGGTTGAAGTAAGTCTATAGTGACTTCTGTGACTTGCAAAACTTGGAGAAGTAAGGGAGATTTGAGTGATTAAGCTTCTTTAAAGCTTAATTGACTTAAGCTTTAGAAAAAAAGACTTATCTGTGTCAATTTCGATTTTAGGAGGGGGGGGGCCGTCTTTCGCCGCCGACTTAGACGTGAAGATGCCGCGTCACTGATTCAAAAATTTAGGGCTTTAAGCTTTCTTATTAAGCTTAATAATAAGCTTTTTAATCTTTGAATTAAAGCTTTTAAGCTTTTAAGCTATGGAGTCTTATCTGTGGTCCTCCGCCTCCACAGGCTGGTCCTTCGCGATCAGAGAGTGAAGGGGGTTCTTAATAGCAAGGAACACAGCAATATCGATTGTTCGCGACGAAACTGACTGTAGAGCTCGTTCGTTCTAGGAGCTCTGCCTTCACGCAAGATGATAAGCGATTGGAAGCTCTCGATCTCAGTTTCGCTCTGATACCACTGGTGCACAGATCGGATGCCATAAGCGCACGTAGTGAGCGTTAGAAGGTCCCCAAGAATAAAAGAACTCTACTTTTTGCACACAAATCAATGTAGGAAACTTGCACGACATGAACAAGAGACCAATTGGGCGCAATCTCCCCCCATGCCTTGTGTGAGCGCTCCACAAAGCACGTATTTCAGATATTAATCGTCTTCAAGCTCAAATAATAGCCCAAATTACAAAATAGCACGCTTTAGCTTTTGAGTTTGCTTTTGTGCCAAATAGAGAATTAAAGCTAATGGGCGCCCAAACGGTCAAGCATACCCAAATACAATATCCAAATACAAATATCTAAATCGTGCGTCCATGCGCATGCAAAAATAATAAATAAATATCAAGCGTCTGCCTTGATAAATAAACGTGACAAAATATAAGCGCCACGCGTAAGGTATGCACACATCAACTGAAGTATTCACAATCGTTAATAAAATAATACAATTAAACCGACAAAAGTGAACACCTAACAATCTTCAGCTATATAAATAAATTGGTTAGAAATCAATGCTAACCTTAATTTATCAAGAGTGCGCACTCTAAACTCATAAACGTTTATTAATTTAAATATGCATTTTGCGGAATCACCCGCTATGAAATCACCCATATATACACTAAATTAACAAAACACCCGAAAAGGATAGGCGTCCCCATCGACTTCTCGCACAAAGAATCCACTTTGTCTAAGAGCCCCGGTAATAAAAGTTTACGGAATCTACCGTAAAACCTCACGAAATCCACCGTGGAATAGGCCTCTTGGCATCAACTCCACCCAATTTGTATGTGCTTAATAAAAGGGAATCAGAGGGACATTCAGTCTTTGGAGAACTCTCTTGTCAACATTTCTTCTACTTCTTTCTTTTCAATATCTCTAAATTCCGCTTTCATGCCACTGCAAATGGAAAAATATTCAATTCTGAAGGTATCAAAGTTTATTCTTCTGAGTATCGTCATGGTGCCATCATCCTAATAGTACCAACTTCGAAGGCTCTCAAAGGTATATGTTGTAAAGAACACTCTATCTACCAACTTCCAGTGGATTTTCAACTGAATAAACAGAAGATTATCCATGTACCAAGCATTCCATGTATCTTGTTGTTGTGCATCCATAAACAAGTCCCAACTCTTTTCCTTCTTATTCTTGTTCACCTCCACTAACCATGAATCTTGAAGCTTCTCTGCAATCTTCTAATTGATTATATTTGAAAATTCTTCAATGAAGGTAAAATATTTTCCTTACTAATTATTTTTGTTCTACTCATCAATTTTGTGGAAGACAATTGGCTATATTGATACAACTTTTTCTAGCTTCAGAAGATAGTGAAATCACATAGAGCTTGTATCAAGATAGCGATGTGTCTTCACCATTGAGAAATAGCCTTCTTATAGAAAGTAGCTTTGGCAATGAAGATCTCCAATTCTTCAACACGGTAGTAGAGGAACACCAAGAAAATGGGAAAGCTATTGCATGAAAATCTATCATATCACACCAAGCATGTTATTCATACTTCAATCAATAATACATCAAGTTAAGAGAAAGATTACTAGCACCAAGTGCGTCTAGAAGGTAAATATTTACACAACTGAAGAATTTCATAGAAGGGTTACAAAAATTCAAAGTTAAATTATTTAATCAAAGTACTCAAATGTTAACTGTTGTAAATCATGACCAAAATGTAGGACAAGCGAGAGTGCATTACTTCAAACATGAGCCACTTAGCCGCTTCTCCATCCAGTAGTTGAGCTGCTGCGAGACCTTTGCGGCGGCTTGAAATTTTCATCAATTTGAGGTACCCATCCACCTCACGGATCCATCTATTTAAGCTGACAGAGTCTCTTTCTCCTCTGTACTTGTTCGGAGGTTGTGGTTTAAATTTTCCCATTTCGTCTGAAGACGAATCATCCCGATCCCTTCTGTCTTTCTTTCTGCGTCTTCTATGTGGTTCCACTTCATTATCTGTTTCAGCCTGAATTTTTCCCATAGCTTTGGGTAACATTGTAGCCAAAAGATCTTGCATCATACCCCGCATGGCCTCAATAGAGTTGGGCTCCCTACGAAGCGCCACCCTTTCCTTCACTGCTGCATCCAAATCATCCTCATGTTCCGTCGGGTAATCATCCCCGACCTCCATTTGAGGTTTACTGGCCCCAATTCCAAGAGCTACCGAGATTTCATCTCGTTCCTCTCTAGCCGCACTTTTGCTTTTGTTGCGTCCACCCATTTTTTATGACACAAATAGCTTTCACTATGATCACTCCCACGCCCGTTGAAGGACCTGCCTTCGCGTGAGAAGAGGCTCTGATACCTGCATGTCCACCATTAAATTTTGGGAAATATCTTCCACTGCTGCCTGCACATAGATATTGTTGATGCGAGGAATACAAACAGGCATGGTAGGAGAGGTATTAGCCTCAACAGCACCCACTCTCGGTTTTTGATCCCAATTCTTAGTGTCTTCTTCAATTTCTGTAATGTGAACTGTGGATGGGGGCAACGGGGTATTAGGTTGAACATAAGCTGCTCTAGAGCCACTTGTTGATGCCGTTGCCCCTTTGGGACAATCTCGAGCGAAGTGAGGCCCTCCACATAAATTACATGCTAGGGGGCCCCCTCTTCCTCTATATCCAGTAGAATAACCCCCCCGTGATGAGAAATTGCTTCGACCGAAAGCTCCACCTGTAGATCTAAAAGATGTAGACGTACTGGCAGGGCTGGAGTCGGTCCTTGTGCCTTCAGTATATTCAATTCGAAGGGGTTGTTGACTTGACCACGCCGTTTCTGTATTAGCATTAGGTTGATTGAACCCTTGCGTTGTTCTGGGAGCCCATGATGTACCACCTGAAGACTGATTGCGCATGGACCCAACTTGCCTACCTTCAAAATCCCATAGCCTTTCAGCCATATTCATGGCATCTGCAACGGTAGCCGGCTCCTGTTTTTCTATTTCTTGACGAGCCCATCTTTGCAGACCATATAAAAAACCATGTAGTTTTGTCGTCGGGTCCATGTCGTGTAGCTGAAGCATAAGAGATCGGTATTTTTGAATGTATTCCCTCATTTTTCCATTGTATTGCCTGAGAAACCGCCATTCGTCTCTGACTTTGAAGGGTTCATTCTTGGGAACAAAATAGTCGATCATTGCTTTCTGTAGATCTTCCCAAGAAAGCTTGCCTCCGTGCTGTTCTTCTTCAAACATGAGCCACTTAGCCGCTTCTCCATCCAGTAGTTGAGCTGCTGCGAGACCTTTGCGGCGGCTTGAAATTTTCATCAATTTGAGGTACCCATCCACCTCACGGATCCATCTATTTAAGCTGACAGAGTCTCTTTCTCCTCTATACTTGTTCGGAGGTTGTGGTTTAAATTTTCCCATTTCGTCTGAAGACGAATCATCCCGATCCCTTCTGTCTTTCTTTCTGCGTCTTCTATGTGGTTCCACTTCATTATCTGTTTCAGCCTGAATTTTTCCCATAGCTTTGGGTAACATTGTAGCCAAAAGATCTTGCATCATACCCCGCATGGCCTCAATAGAGTTGGGCTCCCTACGAAGCGCCACCCTTTCCTTCACTGCTGCATCCAAATCATCCTCATGTTCCGTCGGGTAATCATCCCCGACCTCCATTTGAGGTTTACTGGCCCCAATTCCAAGAGCTACCGAGATTTCATCTCGTTCCTCTCTAGCCGCACTTTTGCTTTTGTTGCGTCCACCCATTTTTGATGACACAAATAGCTTTCACTATGATCACTCCCACGCCCGTTGAAGGACCTGCCTTCGCGTGAGGAGAGGCTCTGATACCTGCATGTGCTCTCTAACTTGATCAGCAAATCTACTTTCAGCAACTGTGATAGCTTGTAACTCAACTCTTCTACTGAGAGCATCTGGCATTTTGTTAGAAGATCCAGGCTTGTGTAAAATTTCTATATCAAACTCTGCTAGGAAATCCTGCCACCTGGCTTGTTTGGGAGAAAGCTTGGGTTGGGTTTGGAAATATTTGAGAGAGATATTGACTGTATAGACCTTAGTGGGTTTGTCTTGAACATAGTGTCTCCACTTCCTTAAGCAATATACCACTGCGAACATCTCTTGTTCATGTGTTGCCCACCTCCTTTCTGTAGCATCCAATTTCTTAGATTCATAACAAACTGGGTGTCCATCTTGCATAAGGACACCCCCAATGGCGTATGCTGAGGCATCAGTATGGACTTCGAATGTGCGGGCGAAATCTGCCATCTTGAGTACTGGTGCTTGTATCATCATCTGCTTGAGTTGGTCAAAAGCCTGTTGTTGCTTATCTGTCCACTGAAAAGTAGTTGTGGGGGATGTCAAATCTGTTAATGGTGCTGTAATCTTGCTGTAGTCTTGAATAAACCGGCGACAGAACACTGTAAACCCCAAAAATTCTCTGAGTTGCGGAAGCTTAGTAGGGGGTTGCCAGTTGGTAACCGCCTGCACCTTGTTAGGATCAATTGCAATACCATCCGGCTTAATCAGAAAGCCCAGAAAATCTATCTGCTCAACTGCAAACTGGCACTTCTCCGGCTTAACATAGAGTTGATGTTGACGGAGCCGCGAGAAGATTTTGTGCAAGTGCTCCAAATGCTCCTCCAGAGTTTTGCTGTAAATTAAAACATCATCAATGTAGATGATTACAAAGTCATCTAGGAAATCAATAAAAACTTTATCCATTAGTTCACAAAAGGTTGCTGGAGCATTGGTAAGTCCCTCCGGCATCACCAGCCATTCATAACTGCCATAACGGCTTCGGAAAGCTGTCTTTTCTTCGTCGCCTTCTGCTATGCGAATCTGATGGTATCCCGACCTCAAGTCGAGACGCATGAAGAACTTAGCACCTTGAAGCCGATCCAATAAATCATCAACGACAGGCACGGGATATCTATTTCTGACCGTGAATTTGTTGAGGGCGCGGTAATCGGTACATAGTCTGAGTGAGCCATCCTTTTTCTTAACAAATAGTACCGGAGCTCCATAGGGGGATCTACTTGGCCGCATGTGCCCAGAGGCTTCCATTTGACCAATCTGCTTCTTGAGCTCCACCAATTCCGTGCCTGTCATCCTGTAAATCGGCCCAGCTGGGGGTTGAGCCCCTGGCAAAAGATTAATCTTATGATCGACACTTCTGCGAGGAGGCAGCCCATCAGGCAAATGATCAGGCATGACATCTTGAAACTGATTGAGGAGCTGTTGCACCTTGTCATTCCCTATGGTCCAGATAATCTGCTGAATGACTGGCTCTTCCTCAATTAGGCGTGTAATGCAAAGACGTAAGTGTCCCCCATGTTTCAATTCTTTTTCGAGCTGCTTAGCTGTAATTTCTGACATCGGTGAGACTTGATTCTGATCCTGTTGTTCGTGATGGTGATCCTCTGTCTGCCCTGTGAAGCTTGGAGTGGAACTGGGTTGGGGTAAAGAAGTCGATTCCTGATGTTGTTGAGGAACTTCGGGCTCTGTAGGTGCATCTTGCCGTTGGAGCGAAAAAGACTTATGAGGGTGGTGCACTGCTGTGTGACAACTTGTTACTGAAGGTTGCTTTGCTGGTGTATGCCTTGAAGCTGACTCTTTGGGACTCCATTTCTGTGTGTGACTAGTATGAAGAGTAGAAGTTGAGGGACTCACCGGCTTATTGTCGAGATGAGTAGTCACCGGAATTGGCGATGCTGAGGTCGCAAACTCCTGCAACCTTGTACGAAAATATGGAACCCACACCATAGTGGCTGGGGTTTGAAGATAAATCTTATTCCTTTGCATCCCTAAAATTTGCACGACGTGCTGATCTACCCAATCCATTCCTAAAATGCCCTCAAACCCATCCATGGGAACAACAATGAAGTTTAACTTTGCGCGCCACTGCCCTATTTGCACTCGAACATCCTTTACCATTTCACAAGCTTTGTATTTACCCTGCACGAATGACACTTCAAGGCCTGCTGCCTTCGAGAGCCTGACGCCAAGGCGTGCTGCTACCTGCGGTGAAAGAAAATTGTGTGTGGCACCTGTGTCCACCATTAAATTTTGGGAAATATCTTCCACTGCTGCCTGCACATAGATATTGTTGATGCGAGGAATACAAACAGGCATGGTAGGAGAGGTATTAGCCTCAACAGCACCCACTCTCGGTTTTTGATCCCAATTCTTAGTGTCTTCTTCAATTTCTGTAATGTGAACTGTGGATGGGGGCAACGGGGTATTAGGTTGAACATAAGCTGCTCTAGAGCCACTTGTTGATGCCGTTGCCCCTTTGGGACAATCTCGAGCGAAGTGAGGCCCTCCACATAAATTACATGCTAGGGGGCCCCCTCTTCCTCTATATCCAGTAGAATAACCCCCCCGTGATGAGAAATTGCTTCGACCGAAAGCTCCACCTGTAGATCTAAAAGATGTAGACGTACTGGCAGGGCTGGAGTCGGTCCTTGTGCCTTCAGTATATTCAATTCGAAGGGGTTGTTGACTTGACCACGCCGTTTCTGTACTAGCATTAGGTTGATTGAACCCTTGCGTTGTTCTGGGAGCCCATGATGTACCACCTGAAGACTGATTGCGCATGGACCCAACTTGCCTACCTTCAAAATCCCATAGCCTTTCAGCCATATTCATGGCATCTGCAACGGTAGCCGGCTCCTGTTTTTCTATTTCTTGACAAGCCCATCTTTGCAGACCATATAAAAAACCATGTAGTTTTGTCGTCGGGTCCATGTCGTGTAGCTGAAGCATAAGAGATCGGTATTTTTGAATGTATTCCCTCATTTTTCCATTGTATTGCCTGAGAAACCGCCATTCGTCTCTGACTTTGAAGGGTTCATTCTTGGGAACAAAATAGTCGATCATTGCTTTCTGTAGATCTTCCCAAGAAAGCTTGCCTCCGTGCTGTTCTTCTTCAAACATGAGCCGCTTAGCCGCTTCTCCATCCAGTAGTTGAGCTGCTGCGAGACCTTTGCGGCGGCTTGAAATTTTCATCAATTTGAGGTACCCATCCACCTCACGGATCCATCTATTTAAGCTGACAGAGTCTCTTTCTCCTCTGTACTTGTTCGGAGGTTGTGGTTTAAATTTTCCCATTTCGTCTGAAGACGAATCATCCCGATCCCTTCTGTCTTTCTTTCTGCGTCTTCTATGTGGTTCCACTTCATTATCTGTTTCAGCCTGAATTTTTCCCATAGCTTTGGGTAACATTGTAGCCAAAAGATCTTGCATCATACCCCGCATGGCCTCAATAGAGTTGGGCTCCCTACGAAGCGCCACCCTTTCCTTCACTGCTGCATCCAAATCATCCTCATGTTCCGTCGGGTAATCATCCCCGACCTCCATTTGAGGTTTACTGGCCCCAATTCCAAGAGCTACCGAGATTTCATCTCGTTCCTCTCTAGCCGCACTTTTGCTTTTGTTGCGTCCACCCATTTTTTATGACACAAATAGCTTTCACTATGATCACTCCCACGCCCGTTGAAGGACCTGCCTTCGCGTGAGGAGAGCCAGCCTCATGAGAAATCACAGATATGAGGGTAGTGCTCCTCTCCCTCACCCACATGATGGCGTCGTGGTATGCACGTTGATAGCGTCCACCCTCTATCTGTGATTTCTCGTCCCTCTAGCCTTTTTGGCTTCTTGTAATTATTCTCGTGCCTCAGTTGCACTTCATAATATACAAATCGAGTTACCTCATTTCCGTGTCGTGTTACCTTGCCCGTTACGTGTTACCTGCGGTTTTCCGTGACGCGTTCCGTGTCGCGTTCCGTGTTACCTCCAAAAACGCTTCCGCATTGCTGTGGGGCTACCGATTAGAGGGTGATCCCTCATGAGGCTGGCTCCATAGGGTGGGTGTTGCCTACCCAAAGACGGCACCGAGAGGTCGTCGTCACACTTGGTATCAGAGCAAACTCCTCGGCTGGTGCGTAATGAACCCCCGGGTGAGTGAGCCTGGGCAAAGTAGGATGGGTAAAAAGAAGAAAGGTGCAGAAAAAGTGAAAAATGAGCACAAAAGTGTGGATAGGCCTGAAAAAGAGGCCGAAAAACTGCAAAATAAGCAGTTTTATGCTGAAAAACACAAAATTTTGACTCACTGGTTCAAAAATGAGCCCAAAAAACGGCAAAATCAGAATTTTTATGTGAAAAAAGTGGACAAAACTGGTTTTCAGGCCGAAAAACGGCGATTTGAGCAAAAAGAAGCCGAAAAAACTGGTTTTCAGGCCGAAAAACGGCGATTTGAGCAGAAAGAAGCCGAAAAAACTGGTTTTGAGGCCCAAAAACACCAAATTGAAAATTTTTATGAATCAATCGTCGACAGTGAGTCATCTATGCAGAAGCAGCATGAAGAACTCGTAGCGGCACGGGCGAGTATAAACAAAACCGTGGCCCAGAAGCCTCCAGTTTACATACAAGGGGCCAGTATGCCCAGTTACATGGTAGATGGAGTGCTTATCGAAGACTATTATGAATGGCAAGCGACCTCTGGGTCGGATTCAGAGACAGAAGATCAGCCTGAAGAACTCGTAGTGGAACGGACGAGTATAAAGGAAACCGTGGTCCATCAACCTCCAGTATGCTTACCAGTGGCCTTTGGGCCTAGTTATTTATTTCATGACGTCTTGATAGAAGAATGTGCTGAAGAAAAGACGACCTCAAAGTCGCATCTATTATCAGATGGATTGATACTGGAACAATGCAATGTCGTCGATGAGGCAATTTTAGCCCATCCCCAACCATTTTTCTCTCCCTATGGCATGCAGTCGATTTCGTACTCGCATGTTCCATTTAGATTTGAAGACTCCTTGAGCCGGGAGCATAAACGAACGGCCAGACCACAAAATGAAGACTCCTTGAGCCGGGAGGATAAACGAACGGCCAGATCACAGAATGAAGACTCCTTGAGCCGGGAGAATAAACGAACGGCCAGAAGACAAGAAGAAGAAGAAGAAGAAGAAGACGAAGAAGAAGAAGAAGAAGAAGCAGATCAGGAATATAGTCGTCAGCAAGGGAGAGCGGTCTGTATATCCTCACAACAGACCGACATGGACCAGTTTATGCCGCGATGGGGTGAAGCCCGCCAAGGAAAAAGGGGCCATACGGAGCCGGATGCGAGTTCGCGGATTGGTGACCCTCCCTTTGGTAGCATCGGGCTGCTGGAGGCCATCGTCAGGTTCGAAGAGGTGAAGGCAGAAACCGAGCTCCCAAGTTCAGATGATGAAATCCTACTGTGGAAGGAGACCGACATGGACCAGTTTATGCCGCGATGGGGTGAAGCCCTCAAGGGAAAAAGGGACCAGACGGAGCCGGATGCGAGTTCGCGGATTGGTGACCCTCCCGTTGGTATTGTCGGGCTGCTGGAGGTCATGTTCGGGTTTGAAGAGTATCCGTTATATGAGATTGAGAACACATTCCTTGACTCCTTGACCCAGGAGGATAAAGAACGGGCCATAGAAGAGATTGAGGACACATTTCTTCACTCCTTGACCCAGGAGGATAAAGATACGGTCCTTCACCATGAGCTACAATTAAACGACTCCTTTGGCCGGGAGAATAAAGAAACGGCGACATCTTCTTGTGAAGACTCCTTTAGCCGGGAGAATAAAGAAACGGCCATCCTGGATGATGAAGACTCCTTTAGCCGGGAGGATAAACGAACGGCCACAGGTTATATAGAAGACTCCTTTAGCCGGGAGGATAAACGAACGGCAACAGTTTATGTGGAAGACTCCTTTAGCCGGGAGGATAAACGAACGGCCACAGGTTATGTGGAAGACTCCTTATACCGGGAGGATAAACGAACGGTAACAGTTTGTGTTGAAGACTCCTTGCGCCGGGAGGATAAAGAAATGGCTATGCAGATTGATGATATTTTCGAATGCTCCTTGCGCCAGGAGGGTAAACGAATGGCCACATGTCAAAATGAAGACTCCTTGTGCCGGGAGGATAAAGAAATGGCTATGCATATTGATTATCTTTTCGAAGGCTCCTTCTGCCAGGAGGGTAAACGAATGGCTATGCTTATTGAAGATCTGTTCATAGCCCATTCCAATTTAATGTTGAAGTAGGTTATTATTTTGCAATTAGGTTGTTAGAGTTGAGCTTAGTCCCATGCAATTTTAAATAATCCTTGAGAAAAACTAGATCAAATATGTTTAGAGAAACGCATGCATAAAGAAGAAGGCTGATCACAAGTACGTAATGTGGGTTGGATGCCCAAGGGGGTGGAAACCCTAAATTTTGTGTATTAAGGTTGAGGAATAATGAAACGGGTTCTTGTGTATGTAAAATTTATGGATTCCTTGTCTTTTTCTTTCACCTTATCCATTTGAGCATCTTGTTAAGAGTGAGGGAGAGTGAGAGTAAGCGCAAGTGAAAGGCTTAAATAAGCTTCTCTCCCATCTTGCCTTCTTCTCTTATTTCCCTTCTTTCATACCTTGGAGGGTGATAGATAGTATAAAGGTTGAGAAATAATGAAACGGATTCTTGTGTATGTAAAATTTATGAATTCCTTGTCTTTTTCTTTTACCTTATCCATTTGAGCATCTTGTTAAGAGTGAGGGAGAGTGAGAGTAAGCGCAAGTGAAAGGCTTGAATAAGCTTCTCTCCCATCTTGCCTTCTTCTCTTGTTTCCCTTCTTTCATACATTGGAGGATGATAGATAGAGCATGAGGTTGAGGTTGGCGTACTTCCTTTTGTCTATGCTTCCTCTCCATGATGGTGCATTTGTGGATTGGATTTATTGGTATGGAGTAGCAAAAGTGGATCAAAGAGCACCACTAAGATTATGGAACCACTTGCAATCCCATCAAGCGATGATGACTATAACATGATGCATAAGTAGATGAGCTCTTTGCAACTCAAATCTAGTTGAAGAAAAACAAAACTTTATCATGAAGAATATTGTAAACTCATGAAAGAGTGAATGTCCAAAGATGTACATAATCAAAGTAGCAAAACCTCACATGTCATCGGAATTAAGACTTGCTTGATCATCCGCCTCCTTATCAATGTGACATGCTTGTATAATCATGTCCTTGCTTTTTACTAAGAAGCAAGTGCTAAACATATGATGTAATCAAATCCTCACCCACATCAATGGATGCACATAGTCTTCCACTACTCGTGCATGTCTTTAGAGGATATACCACACCCAAACTCAAGGCATATACCGCCCTAATAATAGTAAAGCTCAACAAAGCAAATCAAGAACATGTGGATCCTCTCAAAGCTACCACTAGCTATTAACTTGATGGTGGTTTCTTAGAAACCTTTGATGCCATGAGTACCTCTAGTCTTTGGATTGCTCAATGAAATAGTCTCCAAAAGGAGAAAATTATAGAGGAAAGAAATTTTAAAAAAGAAAATAACTTGAAGAAAATGAAGAGAGAGAGAGAGAAAGAGAGAGAGAAGAAGAAGAAGAATAAGAAGAAGAAGGCAAAAAGAGAGGAAGAAAAAAAAAGAGACGAGAGAAAAAAAAGGAAAGAGACAGAGAAGAAAAATAGGGGGAGAGAGAGAGAAGAACGAGATCAGAGAAAATAAACCAAAATAAAAGGGAAAGAAAAAAAAATTAGACATCAAATTAGAGGGAGAGGAAGAGAGAAAAAAAGTAAAAACAAAGAGAAAATATGAGAAAGATAGTGAAGCAAAGTTGTGCTACTACTTCCTTTGCCACTATCACAAAGCGGCCTCGCGTTTCGTGTAAGGTTATTCAAGAAAACCACAATATCAATCCAAAAAAATTAGACATCAAATTAGAGGGAGAGGAAGATAGAAAAAAAATAAAAACAAAGAGAAAATATGAGAAAGATAGTGAAGCAAAGTTGTGCTACTACTTCCTTTGCCACTATCACAAAGCGGCCTCGTGTTTCGTGTGAGGTTATTCAAGAAAACCACAATATCAATGCAATGAAAACTACTGCAAATGTGAGGTAAAAATAAACACTTCCAAATTTTTTAAAAAAATCTTACATGTTGAGAAACATGGATAAATAATTGATTTATGCAAAAAACTAATTGTAATAAGTTGCCCTTATTTCTTTGCTATTATGCTACATGAATTACAATCTAATGAACTATTTTAGATGCATTCACCTACCAATTTGTAAAAGTGCTTTTGCAACCAAACGAGAACAATAAATAATTTGCTTGTAACCAATTTGTCGTAGCATTCTTTCAAAAAGTTTGCCCTTCTTTCTTTACTATGCTACGTGAATTACTCGCAACCAAATGAGAACATCAACGAATTATTTGTATCAAAATGACAACCCAATTCGAGACCTTAACCAATTTACAATTCTCAAATGGCGATACAAAAAGCTCATGTAAAAAGCTACCATGACACCAATGAGAAGAAAGCAAAAATAGCATGAGCAAAGACCAATCGCGATAGGGTGCAATTCTCAAAAAGCGGCACAAACAGCTCATGTAAAAAGCCACGATGACACCGATGAGAAGACAACCAAAATAATGAGTAAAAACCACTTACAAAAGGGAGCAATTTAATGTATTGTATTTTAGTCGTTGAGCTTTAACTTTGGAGGCATTGTAACCTCGATTTTTTCCTTAAATATAAAAGGCATCTCTTTGTGAATATTGTCTTTGATGCATGTGCTATGTTGGCAGTGTGAACAAACTCACTTGTCACTATATACCTAGGGTCTTCCTCAAGATTTTTTCCTTACATATAAAAGGCATCTCTTTGTGAATATTGTCTTTGATGCATTAAGCTTTCGAAAATCGCATTGTAATCATAAAAAACCACTTGCAACTGGGCTTTCAACATTGTGAGAACTTATTGAATTTTTTTGGTGTTTTTCTTTTGTTCATTAAGCTTTTTAACTACTAATTTCCATCTTCAGGCTATTCATAATTTTCACAACATTATATTGAAAAGCTCATGTAAAGAAACTACCATGAATTATGAGAAGAAAGCAAAGTATAGCAAGAGAGGTTTCTACCATGACCCTAATAAATAAGCATAGGGCTCATTATTTACCTCCAAGATTTTTTCTTTCTGACTTACAAGCTGACTACATCCTTCTACATGCAATGCACCACGGGGATGGCATGGCTTAGATTACCTAGGCTTTTTCGTCATTTAAGATCTCCTTCTACAGAACCTTCAATGTGAAGCATCTAACTGCACACACCAACATGGCATGGCTTAGATTAAGAAGTTTTCTCCTCCTTCGACACCTTCAACCACAAAATATCTGACCAGAGAGTGCATGTAACACAATTGACTATCAAGTTCACTTCAGTATGCAACAGAGTAGTACAATCCTGAAAGTAGTATGCAACAGAGTCGTACAATCCTGAACGTAGATAAATTGCTTTCGTGTCTTTGGCTTCAATTCTTATAAACAGGCTTTCCATGACACACCACACTAACATTGAAAATTTTTAGCCTTAGAATGTTGACGTATGTTCACTTTATTATGAAGCAGGTGGTATAATTCTGCATGCAGTGCATGAAGAAGGTAACATATAGGTTTTACAAATTTAACACATCACTACACATCAGAAGATCAATACGTGATGATAAATCAGAATACAACTGTCAGCATGTAATGACGAATCAATATAGACGATGGTTACGACGGAGAGCAGTACGATTCTGAAAAGAAAAGAAAGAACCAAACCAAACTTTCATTGTATTCATGAAGTGAACTCTATAAGTATCCACCAATTCTGACTATAAAAACAGGATACCTGCCACTATTGACAAACTAGGGAGTACACAAGGACTCAGCAAAATTCTGAGAATAGAACTGCATGCTTACAATGGAACAGAGCATACCTGCCACTTTTGATAGGTCCACCTGAAAAGGAAGAACAGAAAAATCCACCTTTTGAAGCTGCCAAGCTGATGCTGAAGCTAATGCTGATAGATAAATACCTCCCAGTCACATTTTCCCATGCTGATAGATAAATAGGCCCCGGTGACATTTTTCCATGCTCATCAGCATACAACGTATATTGTTGGCATTGTCAGAGGACAAGCCTGGCCTTTCAAACTTTCAGCTCAAATACTGTATTCAAAAGCACAAAGTACTTGCATTTTGAAACCTCACCTTAACAATTTCCGTTAACATCACTAGCAATACCCTTCATGCCAAAAGCAAAAAGCACCATTACATTGACTATAGAAACTGCAGAAACTTCTCGAAGCTGATTCCAGTTAGATTGTTGGCAACTTCAGTAATTACAACTTCTTGCCTGAAACCTTACAAATGTTAACAGTTTGAGTAACAGTCTTACTTCCTCAACATCACTACACCATCAGCAGGTTCCTGGCCTGAGCATGTTTCATGAAGTGAGACTGCAGCAATTTGTTTCTCCAGCCTGGCACACCAAGAGAAGATGAATTACTGCTAACCACATCCAGGACTCTGTCCTGACCTGAGCATATTTCAAAAAGTGAGACTGTGGCAATCTGTTTCTCCAACCTGTCACACCACTTGACTTTGCAGCATCACTCGATACTAAACCAAGAGGAATACTGCTAACCACGTCCAGAAGCACTAGTTAGAAAACTAAATGTTATCCACGCCCAGAAATCTTCGTAAACAATTCATCTGTCCAGCGTGGCACACTACCATCACCAGTCAAGGACTTGATTGGTAATGCTACTTCCTTAACACAACTGCATTAGCAGGTGACCTGAGCATGTTCCATGAAGTGAGACTGCAGCAATTTGTTTCTCTACCCAGCCTGGCACACTGTGCAGCTTATCAACCAATAACAAAGATGAAGTAAACACGCCCAGAAATCTTTGTGAACAATTCATCTGTCTAGAAAACTAAACAATGTTAACCACGCCAAGAAATTTTCGTCAACAATTCATCTGTCCAGCCTGGCACACTACCATCGCCTGTCGAGGACTTGATTGGTAATGCTACTTCCTTAACACAACTGCATTTAGCAGGTGACCTGAGCATGCTTCATGAAGTGAGACTGCAGCAATTTGTTTCTCCATCCAGCCTGGCACACTGTGCAGCTTATCAACCAATAACAAAGATGAAGAAAACATGCCCAGAAATTTTTGTGAACAATTCATCTGTCCAGCCTGACACACTTCCATCATGCTCCTTCCTCAACACCACTGCATCAGCAGGTGACTTGTGCATATTTCATGAAGTGAGACTGCAGCAATTTGTTTCTCCATCCAGCCTGGCATACCGTGCAGCATATCACCCAATAACAAAGATGAAGTATCACTGACCATGTGCAGAAGCGATTGATAGCAAACTAAACAAAGAAGGAATGATGTTAACCACGCCAGAAATTTAATCAGGCCCACCACAAATTGGTCCTTGTGGCCTGCGCATGATATTCACAACGTGAGACTTCAGCAAAATCATCTGTTCGACCTAGCATACCACCATCATCTTGCTAGTTGACCGTAGCAGACAAGCTCAATGACCAAGAGAAAAGGGAATATTGCTAACCCACATCCAGACCAACATACCACTTCATTCTGCAGCATACCACAGGATAATAAACCAAGAAGAGGGAAAATGCTGCTAGCCACAATCCAGATAAAATTGATAACCACCCAACAGAAGAAAGGAGAGAAAACTCTGTTAACCACATCGAAAAACAGGTTACAACAACCTGAGACTGTAGCAACTTATTATCTGTCCAGCCTGGCATGCTACCACTGCCTGCTAAGTTGATTGCAGCACATACACTTCATAACAAACCAGGAGAAGAGGGAACACCACTAACCTGCCCAGAAACTCGACCAGGCAAAAAATATACAAATCATATGATTCATACTTCAGCATAAACTTGGGACTGGCTCCTTCACGTGATAATCCTAGAATGACTAATGCCCTATTATCGTATTAACTCGTAGTTTAGCACCATTAATTTTTAACACCCACTCCATAAGCAAGTCATCACTTCAAACTTGCTAAGGAAATGTACTTCTCCATGCACTGCCAACTCAATTGCTCGAGACTGGTGCAAGTTGGGAAAATTTACTAGTCACAACAGCCCTCTGACAAGCAGGATAAGCCATCCATACACCTGCTTTAGTATTTACAAGCTGTACAACATCAGGAAACTGTTTCAGGATGCATTGAAGCCTAGTAAAGCCAAGACCTTCTTTATCCAGGTCTTCACCACTTGCATTTAGAAAGCCCTGACGGATCTTAGTTATGTCATAGCCATCTTTCTCTACAGTCATCAGCTGACTCAACCAGCCTTTCAAATCCCTGACAACCTGACCCTGTCTTACATCTTTGTCATTTTCCTTATCTTCTTCTAGCTGATCAGTACAGAGAGATTGTCTTGAACTGACTGCACTTGTCCTACATCCATCACTACGTGTAAGACGAAGTACAAAGCCCCCATGATTCACAACTTCCACATGGGTTACATCTGAAATGTCATTTACAAGTTCCTGAAGATTTGCATACCCCAATTGTTGAGGATCCAAATGAACCCCTGTTGCTCTTTCAAAATCTTTGGAAAGCATAGATAGGTAATAGTCATTATCCCCTTTGATTATCTTAGGAATCAGAATTTTTAACTTGTCCAAAATGAGATCTTTGTCAGACAGACTCTGGACAGAATTATGACTTGGTGGCCCAGTCATCTGAGATCCACTTGACACCCATCCCTCTGCTGGCTGAGTTGAGGACCCCACATCACTTCTCCCATGCTTACTTTGTGCCACTTCTGGTAAAGCTTTAGTATTGATAGATAATGGTGACCAACGTGAACCATTTCTTCTCAACCAGTTTTTCCGCTGTATAGCCTGCTGTATAAGCTGCATGATTTGACCTATGGCAACATTTTTAATGCACCCAGAGCCTAAATTTTTCAGAATTGAAGCTGCATCATACCTGGTCCAATATAAAAATAAGTGTTAATGAAAACTCACAAATAAACTTCATAATGTAACCCATAGGAGTGCATTGCACTCCTGAAAAATTAGTGAATAGTCATCACACGAGGGGTTGCGGAGTATAAATACTGCTTACCGGCTTCGGGACTGCAGAAATTTTTGCCGTTTCTCGCTATTGAGCAAAATAAATTGAAATTCTTTCCAGACTTCCACTGGGAATTCATGCTGCATATTGCCAGGATCTACACAACCCCATGGCCCTTTATTATCAGGAGGAAAATACATAACCACACCTCGGTTGCTAAACTGTGTCTTAATTACATGCTGCAGCTCCACTGCTGTGCTTAAAGTCTGCCCTATATCAAACCTTTCATGTTGAGGATCCCAATATTGGATACACTCTAGTAAATTAGATTCAGTTGGAGCAAGCATATCACGTTCAAGAGTCTTCATAGCTTTATAAACCTTATCTAAACACACATCGGACGCAGGAACTTCCATTTTCATTGCACGTGCAGGGCCTGCTGGAGCAGGATTGTTAGTTCCAGATGAACCCACAGGCCTAAATTCACTCGAGGAATTCTGCTGCCTGGCTTCATTAAGGTTTGAAGTTTGTGGCAAAAAATATGGAGGTCCCACAGGGTTAGTGCCAGCAGTGGCAGAAAAACCATTTGGAGCTGGCGGAAGACCAGGTCGAGCAGTATTAGGAGGAATACTAGGTCGAACTGGCCCCACAGGGTTTGTGCCAGCAGTGGCAGAAAAACCATTTGGAGCTGGCGGACAACCAGGTCGAGCAGTATTAGGAGGAATACTAGGTCGAACTGGTCCCACAGGGTTTGTGCCAGCAGTGGTAGAAAAGCCATTTGTAGCTGGCGGAAGACTAGGTCGAGCAGTATTACGAGGAATACTAGGTCGAACTGTATTAAAAGGAACACTAGGTCGAGGTGCAGATGGGGGGAAATTAGTACTAGGTCGAGGTGCAGATGGGGGGAAATTAGTATGTGGTTGTAAGTTTTGCCGTGGGTGTCCATAACGTGATGCCTGTCTGGCATCCACTGGTAACAGGGAAGTATACACACCAGTGGGAACTGGAGCACCCAAAGGTCCATCCATCATGTTCCCCGAGGAAGCATTTGGAGCTGGCGGACAACCAGGTCGAGCAGTATTAGGAGGAATACTAGGTCGAACTGGTCCCACAGGGTTTGTGCCAGCAGTGGTAGAAAAGCCATTTGTAGCTGGCGGAAGACTAGGTCGAGCAGTATTACGAGGAATACTAGGTCGAACTGTATTAAAAGGAACACTAGGTCGAGGTGCAGATGGGGGGAAATTAGTACTAGGTCGAGGTGCAGATGGGGGGAAATTAGTATGTGGTTGTAAGTTTTGCCGTGGGTGTCCATAACGTGATGCCTGTCTGGCATCCACTGGTAACAGGGAAGTATACACACCAGTGGGAACTGGAGCACCCAAAGGTCCATCCATCATGTTCCCCGAGGAAGCAGTTCTCCCATCTCCAGCATACTTCTCTTCTGGTAGTTGTTTTTGAGATAGGGAAGGACACACACTAGCAGGAACTTGGGCACCTAAAGGTCCAGCCACACTGCCCCTTTTATCTTCCCCTTGGATGTTCAAAGTTTCAAAGTTCAAAGCCTTGGAGGATCTACTCTCAGACATCCCAGAGGAAGCAGTTCTCCCATCTCCACCATACTTCCCTTCTGAGAGTGCTTTTTGTGGTGATGCAAAGCCATTAGAAATAGGACTTTGATTGTGTATATGTGACTTTGTATGTGAGCTTGACTTATATTGAAACTTGTCAAATGAGCCAGAGGACGACCCTGTCATGCCAGCATTATGCATTTGAGACCCCTCTTGTGCTACTTCATTATGTGGAGATAGTTCAGGCTCTGCCAAATGTCCTTTTGCCAGATCTTTCCAATTCCAAAGCTTGAGAGCTGCGCCAAGAAGAGCAGGCTTGACAAATTGTGCTGGACAAGCAAGTAGTATGCTGTACTTTTTCAACCTGAGCCGATGCAAAGCATTTGCAAAGTCGCCATCTCCTGATATGAGAAGTATGTGGGCAGGTGGAGAATTATCCAAAGCCCAGAGCAACATACCCACTAATATAGCCTTGTCAGCAGCATCCTTGTTTCCTGTAAAAAGAATCGAACAGCAAGAGTTAGTGTTTGAAGTTCCACAAATGGCAGACAGGCAATCACAAGTTTCTCTTTAGGGTTGACTCTTGAGCTTCTGGTCAGAAGTACTACAATCCCAGGCAGGTGGAAAGGCAAGAGTTAAAAAGGAAAATGCCATAGCATCACAATCCAAAGTAGTCATCATCTAGTTAAGCTCAAGTCTGCTGCATACATATGCCAGGGTAGAGATGCAAGTACAACTCATTACAACTGCCACACATTTACATGGTAGGGACTTACATGGAATCAAGCACAGGGCTCCACTTCTTTTCAAAGGAAGAAGAAGCTTCCAATACCAGGGAATAAGCAATAAAAACAAAGACTAGCATAAAGACAGTAAGTACATAATGCAAAACTCATTCTTTCAAACCACTCCAAGTGATGATAAGAAATGTTCTTCAAAACTTGATATCTAGCCCTTAATTGGCAGACGGAACATGTAGCAAAATCAAAAGAGCTAACTTAAATAACAAGAACTGCAACTTACAAGAGTCCAGCCATATGCTTGTTTGCCACATTAGACCATAGGACCAAGAGACATCCTTCAGCAATTGAAAACCCGCATTCAAAAGAAAATACTATCATTCAGCCCAGCAAAACATGATATCTAAAATACAACGCAACCTTTCAAAGTTCTCACAAATCAAGCAAGTGACAAATACAAGCATAAAGACAGCACATTCAGCCCAAAAAAAATGTGATGTTATCTTAGATTCAATGCAGCATTCAAAGCATCAACATTAACTCCTTCAGCGGCCATTGTTACCAAGGTAATGACTGATGATAGAGCACAGAAATAATCATGTGATGCAAACACGATTACTGGCTGATATGATGACACCTTCTTGATACTGGTTTTGATCATGTGTATTTGAGCCATGTATGTGACACCAATTACTACTATCATAGAAAACATTCACGGAAAGAAACAAGTGTATAACCAACCTCGAGGAACATGATTCAAGGTAATGCCAGTGTCTGAAAGAGCCTTCTGCGTGATATGCGACAGGATCCGAGTGTCACCAAAGACCTGAATTTCGATGGGGCCTAGCAGATTGGCATGGTGCAGGGCAGCACTCAGGTTCTGCGCAATAAAGTGAGGATCAACATCCTTCGGCACACCACAGTTCTCAATGTCCCACCATATTGAGATCTTAGACTTGTCTTGGTTCCCTTCGCTCATATCTTCTGGCAGCAGAACACCATTATGATCACAATATGAAACAAGAAAACCCAATGAAAACCGAATAAGCTAACAGATGTACATCGTAGCATCACTTCCTGGCAGAAAAAGAAAGTAATGGGAAGCTGAAACAATCAAAAGGTAGGGCGCGTCTTGACACACAGCATAAAAAAAGCCACTAGAAATCCCCAAAAACTAACAGAATGGCATCATCTTCATGGCACCACAGGAAGAAGGGGGAAGGGGGCCACACACGAGATTCTGAAAGAACCTACGGGTAAAGCGTGTCTCAGCACAAAGAATAAGAAATACCACGGGAACCCTCCTTCTGCAGGGCCAAAACAGACAACATGTCATGTGGAAAAATATTACAGGTAAAGCGTCTCTTGACACAGAAAATACGAAAATCCACTAGAAGCCGTCAAAAGCTAACAGAATAGCATCATCCTTCTGCAGGAAAAAGAAAAACATCAGATCAAAGGTGTTGAAAGAATCAACTGATAAAGGGTTTCTTGGCACAGAGAATAAGCAGAATCCACTGCAAAAGCCCAATAGAATTAGTAGAAATGGCAGAAATCAACAGATCGTCGCATCACCTTCCTGGCGGAGAAACAACATGAAACCCTGAGAGACGCTACAGAATAGAAAGCCTACCTTCCGGAGGAGGATCCTTTGAGGTACTGTATGACTGCCGGTAAAAAAATCACACAGGAGAGCCCGGATCAATTGATTAAGGCGTTTAGAACCGTATGGCCATAGCTGATAACGCAAGGCTAGCCCAGCCGTAGAGGGAGAGCGATGGGGGACGGGCAGAAAGAGACGCAGGCACGATGCACACAGGTATACGTTGGAGAGGGGGGTGAACGTTGGGAGAATTAATTTGACGAGGTTATTTACGGGAATCTAAAGCGGTCTTTTGAAAGGCACTAAAGAGTGCGTACTTTTATTTTGTTTTAAACATCAAGGGCATTTTCCACACACACACACAAACTCTCTCTCTCTCTTCCTTTTTCAACTCGTTTTAGATGCTATAGGTTTGAAAAGCCTCCACCTTCTACCCCCTTTTCCAAACCTTCTTCCAAGTTCCCTTCCCCTCTCTTCTTTCTCACATGTACTATCTCATTTTTTTTTCATTAATAAATTTTTAAATATAAATTTTTTGTTTAATTAAAATAAAGAAAGAGTGAGAGAGAAAGAAAACTTAAGCCCTATACGTGAAAGAGAGAGGGGAGAGAAGAGGAATTTAATTAAAAAGGGGAGGGGGGAGAGAAAGATAGAGATTATAAGTGAAAGAGAAGAGAGGGGGTTTTAATTTTTAAAAATGAGGTGAGGAGAGAAAGAGGGGAGGCTTTAATGAAAAAAGGGAGAGAAAATGGTACTACTATATTATTTTAGCCATAGGTGTATAGCTAAAGAGTACTCTTTCGGAAAGCCTCGAACCTCCAGAAGGCTTCCCGAACCTACCCCCTTTTCCAAACCTCCCTCCTTTCCCCTCCCTTCTTTCTCACATGTAATATCTAATTTTCTCTTCGCCCTTCCTTTTTTCATTAATAAACATTTAAATATAAACTTTTTGTTTAATTAAAATAAAGAAAAAGAGAGAGAAAAAGAGAAAATCTAGGCCATACACATTAGAGAGAGAGGGGGGAGGGAGGAAAGAAAGATATAGATTATAAGTGAAACAGAGGGCGTAGGGTTTTAATTTAAAAAAGGAAGGTGAGGGGGAAGGGAGGGAGAGGAGGCTTTAACGAAAAAAGGGAGGGGAAAGAATACTACTATATTATTTTAGCTATAGGTTTGGAAAGCCGCGAACCTCCAGAGGGTTTCCCGAACCTATCCCCTTTTCCAAACCTCCCTCCTTTCCCCTCCCTTCTTTCTCACATGTAATATCTCATTTTCTCTTCCCCCTTCCTTTTTTCGTTAAAACCTCCTCTCCGTCCCCCCTCGCCTCCCTTTTTTAAATTAAAACCCCCTCCCCTCTCATTCACTTGTAATCTCTATCTTTCTTTTCCCCTCCCCTTTTAATTAAATTACTTCTCCCTCCCCCCTCTCTCTCTCATGTGTAGGGCCTAGGTTTCTTATTAGTATATTAATTTAGCTATAGGTTCGGAAAGCCCCGAACCTCCAAAGGGCTTCTCGAACCTACCCCCTTTTCCAAACCTCCATCCCCTTCCCCTCCCTTCTTTCTCACATGTAATATCTCATTTTCTCTTCCCCCTCCCTTTTTTCATTAAAGCATCCCCTTCTCTCCCCTCACCTTCCTTTTTTTAAAATAAAACCCTCTCGCCTCTCTTTCACTTATAATCTCTATCTTTTTTTCCCCCTCCCCTTTTTAATTAAATTGCTCCTCCCTCCTCCCTCTCTCTCTCATGTGTAGGGCCTAGGTTTTCTCTCTCTTTCTCTCTTTTTCCTTATTTTAATTAAACAAAAAGTTTACAATAATAGGTTCGGAAAGCCCCAAACCTCTAGAGGGCTTCTCGAACCTACCCTCTTTTCCAAACCTCCCTCCCTTCTCCTCCCTTCTTTCTCACATATAATATCTCATTTTCTCTTCCCCCTTCTTTTTTTCATTAATAAACTTTTAAACTTAAACTTTTTCTTTAATTAAAATAAGGAAAGAGAGAGAGAGAGAGAGAGAGAGAGAGAGAAAACCTAGGCTCCACACATGAGACAGAGATGGGAGAGGAATGAGGAATTTAATTAAAAAGAGGAGAGGGGAAAGAAAGATAGAGATTATAAGTGACAGAGAGGGGATGGGGTTTTAATTTAAAAAAGGGAGGTGAGGGGGGAGGGAGGGAGGGGAAGCTTTAATGAAAAAATGGAGGGAAAATAGTACTACTATATTATTTTAGCTATAGGTTCGGAAAGTCCCGAACCTACACCCTTTTCCAAACCTCCCTCCTTTCCCCTCCCTCCTTTCTCACATGTAATATCATTTTCTCTTTCCCCTTCCTTTTTTCATTAAAGCCTCCCCTCCGTCCCCCCTCATACATGTAATATCTCATTTTCTCTTTCCTCTCCCTTTTTTCATTAAAGCCTCCCCTCCCTCCCCCCTCACCTCCCCTTTTTTAATTAAAACCCCCTCCCCTCTTATTCACTTATAATCTCTATCTTTCTTTCCCCCTTCCCATTTTTAATTAAATTCCTCCTCCCTCCCCCCTCTCTCTCTCATGTGTCGGGCCTAGGTTCTCTCTTTCTCTCTCTCTCTCTCTTTATTTTAATTAAACAAAAAGTTTACATTTAAAAGTTTAATCTAAGAGAGAGAGAGAAATATACAAGGAGCAAAAAAGAAAGAAGAGAATAGGGAGGGAGAGACAAGGGGACATAGTGATAGAGAATTATAGAGAGAGGAAATCTAAAATTTAAGCGAGAGAGAGAGAGAGAGGAAAAGAAAAAAGAAAAAGAGAGGAGAGAGGCGGGAAAGAGATAGAGAGAAGAAAATGAGAGAGAGAAAAGAAGAAGAAGAAGAGAGAGAATTTGAACACATTGAGAGAATTATAGAGAGAGGAAAGATAAAATTTAAAAGAAAGAAAGAGAAGTATAGAGGGATGAAATATAAAATTTAAGAGAGAGAGAGAGAAAAAGAAAAAAGGAAAAGAGAGGAGAGAAGCGGAGAAGAGAGATAGAGAGAAGAAAATAAGGGAGAAAAAATAAGAAGAAGAGAGAATTTGAACATAGAGAGAAAATTAAAGAGAGAGGAAAGATAAAATGTAAAAGAATAAGCAAAAGAAAAAATTTAAAAAGAAAAAGAAAAAGAAAAAATAGAAACTTTCTTTTTAATTAAAATAAAGAGAGAGAGAGAGAGAGACAAAGAGAGAGAAATATACATCTTACTACTATATTATTTTAGCTATAGGTTGGGAGATCCTCAACCTCCAGAGGGCTTCCCAAACCTACCCCCTTTTTCAAACCTCCCTCCCCTTCTCCTTTATTTTTTCTCACATGTTATGTCTCATTTTAGCTATAGGTTCGGAAAGCCCGGAAACTCCAGAGGGCTTCCTAAACCTACCCCCTTTTCCTAACCTCCCTCCCTTCCCCTTCCTTCTTTCTCACATGTAATATCTCATTTTCTCTTCCCCTTGACTTTTTTCATTAAAGCTTCCCCTCTCTCCCCCCTCACCTCCCTTTTTTAACTAAAACCCCATCCCCTCTCTTTCACTTATAATCTTTATATTTCTTTTTACCCTCCCCTTTTTAAATTAAATTCCTCATCCCTCCCCCCTCTCTCTCTTATGTGTAGGGCCTAGGTTCTCTCTCTCTCTCTCTCTCTCTCTCTCTCTCTCTCTCTCTCTCTCTCTCTCTCTCTCTCCTTATTTTAATTAAATAAAAAGTTTACAATAATATATTATTATCCTACTACTATATTATTTTAGCTATAGGTTCGGAAAGCCCCGAACCTCCAGAGGGCTTTCCAAACTTACCCCCTTTTCCAAACCTCGCTCCCTTCCCCTCCCTTCCTTTTCACATGTCATATCTCATTTTCTCTTTCCCCTCCCTTTTTTCATTAAAGCCTCCCCTCCCTCCCCCCCACCTCCATTTTTTAAATTAAAACCCCCTCCCCTCTCTTTCACTTATAATCTCTATTTTTCTTTCCCCCCTCCCCTTTTTAATTAAATTCCTCCTCCCTCCCCCCTCTCTCTCACATGTGTAGAGCCTAGGTTTCTTACTACTATATTATTTTAGCTATAGGTTCAGAAAGCCCCGAACCTCAAGAGGGCTTCCCGAACCTACTCCCTTTTTCAAACCTCCCTCCCCTTCGCCTCCCTTCTTTCTCTATGTAATATCTCATTTTCTCTTCCCCCTCCCTTTTTTCATTAAAGCATCCCCTTCTCCCTCACCTCCCTTTTGTAAATTTAAACCCCCTCCTCTCTCTTTCACTTGTAATCTCTATCTTTCTTTCCCCTCTTCCCTTTTTTAATTAAATTCCTCCTCCCTCCCCCCTCTCTCTCTCATGTGTAGGGTCTAGGTTTTCTTTCTTTGTCTCTCCCTCTCTCTCTCTCTATCTTTTCTTATTTTAATTAAACAAAAAGTTTACAATAATAGGTTCGAAAAGCCTCGAACCTCTAGCGGGCTTCCTGAACCTACCCCCTTTTCCAAACCTCCCTCCATTCCCCTCCCTTCTTTCTCACATGTAATATCTCATTTTCTCTTCCCCCTTCCTTTTTTTATTAATAAACTTTTAAATGTAAACCTTTTGTTTAATTAAAATAAGAAGAGAGAGAGAGAGAGAGAGAGAGAGAGAGAGAACCTAGGCCCTACACATGAGAGAGAAAGGGGGAGGGAGCAAGAATTTAATTAAAAGGGGGAGGGGGGAAAGAAAGATAGAGATTATAAGTGAAACAGAGGGAAGGGGGTTTTAATTAAAAAAATGGAGGTGGGGGGGAGGGAGGGGAGGCTTTAATGAAAAAAGGGAGGGAAAAGAGTACTACTATATTATTTTAGCTATATGTGTATAGCTAAAGAGTACTCTTTCGAAAATCCCTGAAACTCTAGTGTCTTACTACTATATTATTTTAGCTATAGGTTCCGAAAGCCGCGAACCTCCAGAGGGCTTCCCGAACCTATCCCCTTCCAAACCTCCCTCCTTTCCCCTCCCTTCTTTTTCACATGTAATATCTCATTTTCTCTTCCCCCTTCCTTTTTTCATTAATAAATATTTAAATGTAAACTTTTTGTTTAATTAAAATAAGAAAAGAGAGGGAGAGAGAGAGAGAGAGAGAAAACCTAGGCCCTACATATGAGAGAGAGAGGGAGGACGGAGAAGGAATTTAATTAAAAAGGGGAGGGAGGAAAGAAAGATAGAGATTATAAGTGAAAGAGAGGGGAGGGGGTTTTAGTTAAAAAAAGGGAGGTGAGGGGGAAGGGAGGGAGGGGAGGCTTTAATGAAAAAAGGGAGGGGAAAGAGTACTACTATATTATTTTAGCTATAGGTTTGGAAAGCCCCAAACCTCCAGAGGGCTTTCCGAACCTACCCCCTTTTCCAAACCTCCCTCCCTTCCCCTCCCTTCTTTCTCACATATAATATCTCATTTTCTCTTCCCCCTCCCTTTTTTCATTAAAGCCTCCCCTCCCTCCCCCCTCACCTCCCTTTTTTAAATTAAAACCCCCTCCCCTCTCTTTCACTTATAATCTCTATCTTTCTTTTCCCCCTCCCCTTTTTAATTCAATTCCTCCTCCCTCTCCCCTCTCTCTCTCATGTGTAGGGCCTAGGTTACTTACTACTATATTATTTTAGCTATAGGTTCAGAAAGCCCTGAACCTCCAGAGGGCTTCATGAACCTACCCTCTTTTCCAAACCTTCCTCCCCTTCGCCTCCCTTCTTTCTCACATATAATATCTTATTTTCTCTTCCCCCTCCCTCCCCCCTCACCTCCCTTTTTTAAATTAAAAACCCCTCCCCTCTCTTTCACTTATAATCTCTTTCTTTCTTTCCCCCCTCTCCTTTTTAATTAAATTACTCCTCGCTCCCCTCTCTCTCTCTCTCATGTATAGGGCCTAGGTCGCTCCCCTCTCTCTCTCTCATGTATAGGGCCTAGGTTCTCTCTCTCTCTCTCTCTCTCTCTCTCTCTCTCTCTCTCTTTCTCTCTCTCTCTCAGATTAAACTTTTAAATTTGTTTAATTAAAAGTTTAATCTGAGAGAGAGAGAGAGAGAGAAATATACAAGGAGCAAAAAAGAAAGAAGAGAAGAGAAGAGGGAGGGAGGGAGGGAGAGAGAAGGGAAACAGAGAGAGGAAAACAAAAAAGAAAAAGAGAGGAGAGAGGGGATAGAGAGAGAGAAGAAAATGAGAGAGAGAGAGAGAAAGAAATAAGAAGAAGAAGAGAAAGAATTTGAACATAATGAGAAAATTATGGAGATAGAAAAGATAAAATTTGAAAGAAAGAAAGAGAATTATAGAGAGATGAAATATAAAATTATATATCTATAGATACAAAGAGCAAAAAAGAAAGAAGAGAAGAGGGAGGGAGGGAGGGAGAGACAAGGGGACAGAGTGATAGAGAATTATAGAGAGAGGAAATATAAAATTTAAGAGAGAGAGAGAGAAAGAGGAAAAGAAAAAAGAAAAAGAGAGGAGAGAGGCGGGAAAGAGATAGAGAGAAGAAAATGAGAGAGAGAAAAGAAGAAGAAGAAGAAAGAGAATTTGAACACATTGAGAGAATTATAGAGAGAGGAAAGATAAAATTTAAAAGAAAGAAAGAGAAGTATAGATGGATGAAATATAAAATTTAAGAGAGAGAGAGAGAGAAAAAGAAAAAAAGGAAAAGAGAGGAGAGAAGCGGAGAAGAGAGATAGAGAGAAGAAAATGAGGGAGAAAAAATAAGAAGAAGAGAGAATTTGAACATAGAGAGAAAATTAAAGAGAGAGGAAAGATAAAATGTAAAAGAATAAGCAAAAGAAAAAATTTAAAAAGAAAAAAAAAGAAAAAATAGAAACTTTCTTTTTAATTAAAATAGAGAGAGAGAGAGAGAGAGAGAGAGAGAGAGAAATATACATCTTACTACTATATTATTTTAGCTATAGGTTGGGAAATCCTCGAACCTCCAGAGGGCTTCCCAAACCTACCCCCTTTTTCAAACCTCCCTCCCCTTCTCCTTTATTTTTTCTCACATGTTATGTCTCATTTTAGCTATAGGTTCGGAAAGCCCGGAAACTCCAGAGGGCTTCCTGAACCTACCCCCTTTTCCTAACCTCCCTCCCTTCCCCTTCCTTCTTTCTCACATGTAATATCTCATTTTCTCTTCCCCTTGACTTTTTTCATTAAAGCCTCCCCTCTCTCCCCCCTCACCTCCCTTTTTTAACTAAAACCCCATCCCCTCTCTTTCACTTATAATCTCTATCTTTCTTTTTCCCCTCCCCTTTTTAAATTAAATTCCTCCTCCCTCCCTCCTCTCTCTCTTATGTGTAGGGCCTAGGTTCTCTCTCTCTCTCTCTCTCTCTCTCTCTCTCTCTCTCTCTCTCTCCTTATTTTAATTAAATAAAAAGTTTACAATAATATATTATTATCTTACTGCTATATTATTTTAGCTATAGGTTCGGAAAGCCCCGAACCTCCAGAGAGCTTTCCAAACTTGCCTCCTTTTCCAAACCTCGCTCCCTTCCCCTCCCTTCCTTTTCACGTGTCATATCTCATTTTCTCTTTCCCCTTCCTTTTTTCATTAAAGCCTCCCCTCCCTCCCCCCTCCCCTCCCTTTTTTAAATTAAAACCCCCTCCCCTCTCTTTCACTTATAATCTCTATTTTTCTTTCCCCCCTCCCCTTTTTAATTAAATTCCTCCTCCCTCCCCCCTCTCTCTCACATGTGTAGAGCCTAGGTTTCTTACTACTATATTATTTTAGCTATAGGTTCGGAAAGCCCCAAACCTCAAGAGGGCTTCCCGAACCTACTCCCTTTTTCAAACCTCCCTCCCCTTCACCTCCCTTCTTTCTCTATGTAATATCTCATTTTCTCTTCCCCCTCCCTTTTTTCATTAAAGCATCCCCTTCTCCCTCACCTCCCTTTTGTAAATTTAAACCCCCTCCTCTATCTTTCACTTGTAATCTCTATCTTTCTTTCCCCTCTTCCCTTTTTTAATTAAATTCCTCCTCCCTCCCCCCTCTCTCTCTCATGTGTAGGGCCTAGGTTTTCTTTCTTTGTCTCTCCCTCTCTCTCTCTCTATCTTTTCTTATTTTAATTAAACAAAAAGTTTACAATAATAGGTTCGAAAAGCCTCGAACCTCTAGCGGGCTTCCTGAACCTACCCCCTTTTCCAAACCTTCCTCCATTCCCCTTCCTTCTTTCTCACATGTAATATCTCATTTTCTCTTCCCCCTTCCTTTTTTTATTAATAAACTTTTAAATGTAAACCTTTTGTTTAATTAAAATAAGAAGAGAGAGAGAGAGAGAGAGAGAGAGAGAGAGAGAGAGAGAGAACCTAGGCCCTACACATGAGAGAGAAAGGGGGAGGGAGCAAGAATTTAATTAAAAGGGGGAGGGGGGAAAGAAAGATAGAGATTATAAGTGAAACAGAGGGAAGGGGGTTTTAATTAAAAAAATGGAGGTGGGGGGGAGGGAGGGGAGGCTTTAATGAAAAAAGGGAGGGAAAAGAGTACTACTATATTATTTTAGCTATATGTGTATAGCTAAAGAGTACTCTTTCGAAAATCCCTGAAACTCTAGTGTCTTACTATTATATTATTTTAGCTATAGGTTCCGAAAGCCGCGAACCTCCAGAGGGCTTCCCGAACCTATCCCCTTCCAAACCTCCCTCCTTTCCCCTCCCTTCTTTTTCACATGTAATATCTCATTTTCTCTTCCCCCTTCCTTTTTTCATTAATAAACATTTAAATGTAAACTTTTTGTTTAATTAAAATAAGAAAAGAGAGGGAGAGAGAGAGAGAGAGAGAGAGAGAGAGAGAGAGAGAGAGAGAAAACCTAGGCCCTACATATGAGAGAGAGAGGGAGGACGGAGAATGAATTTAATTAAAAAGGGGAGGGAGGAAAGAAAGATAGAGATTATAAGTGAAAGAGAGGGGAGGGGGTTTTAGTTAAAAAAAGGGAGGTGAGGGGGAAGGGAGGGAGGGGAGGCTTTAATGAAAAAAGGGAGGGGAAAGAGTACTACTATATTATTTTAGCTATAGGTTTGGAAAGCCCCAAACCTCCAGAGGGTATCCCGAACCTACCCCCTTTTCCAAACCTCCCTCCCTTCCCCTCCCTTCTTTCTCACATATAATATCTCATTTTCTCTTTCCCCTCCCTTTTTTCATTAAAGCCTCCCCTCCCTCCCCCCTCACCTCCCTTTTTTAAATTAAAACCCCCTCCCTCCCCTCTCTTTCACTTATAATCTCTATCTTTCTTTTCCCCTTCCCCTTTTTAATTCAATTCCTCCTCCCTCTCCCCTCTCTCTCTCATGTGTAGGGCCTAGGTTACTTACTACTATATTATTTTAGCTATAGGTTCAGAAAGCCCCGAACCTCCAGAGGACTTCATAAACCTACCCTCTTTTCCAAACCTTCCTCCCCTTCGCCTCCCTTCTTTCTCACATATAATATCTCATTTTCTCTTCCCCCTCCCTCCCCCCTCACCTCCCTTTTTTAAATTAAAAACCCCTCCCCTCCCTTTCGCTTATAATCTCCCTCTCTTTCACTTATAATCTCTTTCTTTCTTTTCCCCCTCTCCTTTTTAATTAAATTACTCCTCCCTCCCCTCTCTCTCTCTCATGTATAGAGCCTAGATTCTCTCTCTCTCCTTATTTTAATTAAACAAAAAGTTTACATTTAAAAGTTTAATCTGAGAGAGAGAGAGAGAGAAATATACAAGGAGCAAAAAAGAAAGAAGAGAAGAGAAGAGGGAGGGAGGGAGGGAGGGAGAGAGAAGGGGAACAGAGAGAAAAAGAATTACAGAGAGAGGAAAACAAAAAAGAAAAAGAGAGGAGAGAGAGAGAGAAGAAAATGAGAGAGAGAGAGAGAGAGAAAAAGAAATAAGAAGAAGAAGAGAAAGAATTTGAACACAATGAGAAAATTATGGAGATAGAAAAGATAAAATTTAAAAGAAAGAAAGAGAATTATAGAGAGATAAAATATAAAATTATATATATATATATATATACAAAGAGCAAAAAAGAAAGAAGAGAAGAGGGAGGGAGGGAGGGAGAGACAAGGGGACAGAGTGATAAAGAATTATAGAGAGAGGAAATATAAAATTTAAGAGAGAGAGAGAGAGAGAGGAAAAGAAAAAAGAAAAAGAGAGGAGAGAGGCGGGAGAGAGATAGAGAGAAGAAAATGAGAGAGAAAAGAAGAAGAAGAAGAGAGAGAATTTGAACACATTGAGAGAATTATAGAGGAAAGATAAAATTTAAAAGAAAGAAAGAGAAGTATAGAGATGAAATATAAAATTTAAGAGAGAGAGAGAAAAAGAAAAAAGGAAAAGAGAGGAGAGAAGCGGAGAAGAGAGATAGAGAGACGAAAATGAGGGAGAAAAAATAAGAAGAAGAGAGAATTTGAACATAGAGAGAAAATTAAAGAGAGAGGAAAGATAAAATGTAAAAGAATAAGCAAAAGAAAAAATTTAAAAAGAAAAAGAAAAAGAAAAAATAGAAACTTTCTTTTTAATTAAAATAGAGAGAGAGAGAGAGAGAGAGAGAGAGAGAGAGAGAAATATACATCTTACTACTATATTATTTTAGCTATAGGTTGGGAAATCCTCGAACCTCCAGAGGGCTTCCCAAACCTACCCTCTTTTTCAAACCTCCCTCCCCTTCTCCTTTATTTTTTCTCACATGTTATGTCTCATTTTAGCTATAGGTTTGGAAAGCCCCAAACCTCCAGAGGGCTTCCCGAACCTACCCCCTTTTCCAAACCTCCCTCCCTTCCCCTCCCTTCTTTCTCACATATAATATCTCATTTTCTCTTCCCCCTCCCTTTTTTCATTAAAGCCTCCCCTCCCTCCCCCCTCACCTCCCTTTTTTAAATTAAAACCTCCTCCCCTCTCTTTCACTTATAATCTCTATCTTTCTTTTCCCCCTCCCCTTTTTAAATTAAATTCCTCCTCCCTCCCCCCTCTCTCTCTTATGTGTAGGGCCTAGGTTCTCTCTCTCTCTCTCTCTCTCTCTCTCTCTCTCTCTCTCCTTATTTTAATTAAATAAAAAGTTTACAATAATATATTATTATCTTACTACTATATTATTTTAGCTATAGGTTCGGAAAGCCCCGAACCTCCAGAGAGCTTTCCAAACTTGCCTCCTTTTCCAAACCTCGCTCCCTTCCCCTCCCTTCCTTTTCACATGTCATATCTCATTTTCTCTTTCCCCTCCCTTTTTTCATTAAAGCCTCCCCTCCCTCCCCCCTCACCTCCCTTTTTTAAATTAAAACCCCCTCCCCTCTCTTTCACTTATAATCTCTATTTTTCTTTCCCCCCTCCCCTTTTTAATTAAATTCCTCCTCCCTCCCCCCTCTCTCTCACATGTGTAGAGCCTAGGTTTCTTACTACTATATTATTTTAGCTATAGGTTCGGAAAGCCCCAAACCTCAAGAGGGCTTCCCGAACCTACTCCCTTTTTCAAACCTCCCTCCCCTTCGCCTCCCTTCTTTCTCTATGTAATATCTCATTTTCTCTTTCCCCTCCCTTTTTTCATTAAAGCATCCCCTTCTCCCTCACCTCCCTTTTGTAAATTTAAACCCCCTCCTCTCTCTTTCACTTGTAATCTCTATCTTTCTTTCCCCTCTTCCCTTTTTTAATTAAATTCCTCCTCCCTCCCCCCTCTCTCTCTCATGTGTAGGGCCTAGGTTTTCTTTCTTTGTCTCTCCCTCTCTCTCTCTCTCTATCTTTTCTTATTTTAATTAAACAAAAAGTTTACAATAATAGGTTCGAAAAGCCTCGAACCTCTAGCGGGCTTCCTGAACCTACCCCCTTTTCCAAACCTCCCTCCATTCCCCTCCCTTCTTTCTCACATGTAATATCTCATTTTCTCTTCCCCCTTCCTTTTTTTATTAATAAACTTTTAAATGTAAACCTTTTGTTTAATTAAAATAAGAAGAGAGAGAGAGAGAGAGAGAGAGAGAGAGAGAACCTAGGCCCTACACATGAGAGAGAAAGGGGGAGGGAGCAAGAATTTAATTAAAAGGGGGAGGGGGGAAAGAAAGATAGAGATTATAAGTGAAACAGAGGGAAGGGGGTTTTAATTAAAAAAATGGAGGTGGGGGGGGAGGGAGGGGAGGCTTTAATGAAAAAAGGGAGGGAAAAGAGTACTACTATATTATTTTAGCTATATGTGTATAGCTAAAGAGTACTCTTTCGAAAATCCCTGAAACTCTAGTGTCTTACTACTATATTATTTTAGCTATAGGTTCCGAAAGCCGCGAACCTCCAGAGGGCTTCCCGAACCTATCCCCTTTCCAAACCTCCCTCCTTTCCCCTCCCTTCTTTTTCACATGTAATATCTCATTTTCTCTTCCCCCTTCCTTTTTTCATTAATAAACATTTAAATATAAACTTTTTGTTTAATTAAAATAAGAAAAGAGAGGGAGAGAGAGAGAGAGAGAGAGAAAACCTAGGCCCTACATATGAGAGAGAGAGGGAGGACGGAGAAGGAATTTAATTAAAAAGGGGAGGGAGGAAAGAAAGATAGAGATTATAAGTGAAAGAGAGGGGAGGGGGTTTTAGTTTAAAAAAGGGAGGTGAGGGGGAAGGGAGGGAGGGGAGGCTTTAATGAAAAAAGGGAGGGGAAAGAGTACTACTATATTATTTTAGCTATAGGTTTGGAAAGCCCCAAACCTCCAGAGGGCTTCCCGAACCTACCCCCTTTTCCAAACCTCCCTCCCTTCCCCTCCCTTCTTTCTCACATATAATATCTCATTTTCTCTTCCCCCTCCCTTTTTTCATTAAAGCCTCCCCTCCCTCCCCCCTCACCTCCCTTTTTTAAATTAAAACCCCCTCCCCTCTCTTTCACTTATAATCTCTATCTTTCTTTTCCCCCTCCCCTTTTTAATTCAATTCCTCCTCCCTCTCCCCTCTCTCTCTCATGTGTAGGGCCTAGGTTACTTACTACTATATTATTTTAGCTATAGGTTCAGAAAGCCCCGAACCTCCAGAGGACTTCATGAACCTACCCTCTTTTCCAAACCTTCCTCCCCTTTGCCTCCCTTCTTTCTCACATATAATATCTCATTTTCTCTTCCCCCTCCCTCCCCCCTCACCTCCCTTTTTTAAATTAAAAACCCCTCCCCTCTCTTTCGCTTATAATCTCCCTCTCTTTCACTTATAATCTCTTTCTTTCTTTCCCCCCTCTCCTTTTTAATTAAATTACTCCTCGCTCCCCTCTCTCTCTCTCATGTATAGAGCCTAGATTCTCTCTCTCTCTCTCTCTCTCTCCTTATTTTAATTAAACAAAAAGTTTACATTTAAAAGTTTAATCTGAGAGAGAGAGAGAGAGAGAGAGAGAGAGAGAGAGAAATATACAAGGAGCAAAAAAGAAAGAAGAGAAGAGAAGAGGGAGGGAGGGAGAGAGAGAGAAGGGGAACAGAGAGAAAAAGAATTACAGAGAGAGGAAAACAAAAAAGAAAAAGAGAGGAGAGAGGGGAGAGAGAGAGAGAGAGAAAAAGAAATAAGAAGAAGAAGAGAAAGAATTTGAACACAATGAGAAAATTATGGAGATAGAAAAGATAAAATTTAAAAGAAAGAAAGAGAATTATAGAGAGATAAAATATAAAATTATATATATATATAGATACAAAGAGTAAAAAAGAAAGAAGAGAAGAGGGAGGGAGGGAGGGAGAGACAAGGGGACAGAGTGATAGAGAATTATAGAGAGAGGAAATATAAAATTTAAGAGAGAGAGAGAGAGAGGAAAAGAAAAAAGAAAAAGAGAGGAGAGAGGCGGGAGAGAGATAGAGAGAAGAAAATGAGAGAGAGAAAAGAAGAAGAAGAAGAGAGAGAATTTGAACACATTGAGAGAATTATAGAGGAAAGATAAAATTTAAAAGAAAGAAAGAGAAGTATAGAGAGATGAAATATAAAATTTAAGAGAGAGAGAGAAAAAGAAAAAAGGAAAAGAGAGGAGAGAAGCGGAGAAGAGAGATAGAGAGAAGAAAATAAGGGAGAAAAAATAAGAAGAAGAGAGAATTTGAACATAGAGAGAAAATTAAAGAGAGAGGAACGATAAAATGTAAAAGAATAAGCAAAAGAAAAAATTTAAAAAGAAAAAGAAAAAGAAAAAATAGAAACTTTCTTTTTAATTAAAATAAAGAGAGAGAGAGAGAGAGAGAGAGAGAGAGAAATATACATCTTACTACTATATTATTTTAGCTATAGGTTGGGAAATCCTCGAACCTCCAGAGGGCTTCCCAAACCTACCCCCTTTTTCAAACCTCCCTCCCCTTCTCCTTTATTTTTTCTCACATGTTATGTCTCATTTTAGCTATAGGTTCGGAAAGCCAGGAAACTCCAGAGGGCTTCCTGAACCTACCCCCTTTTCCTAACCTCCCTCCCTTCCCCTTCCTTCTTTCTCACATGTTATTAATATCTCATTTTCTCTTCCCCTTGACTTTTTTCATTAAAGCCTCCCCTCTTTCCCCCCTCACCTCCCTTTTTTAACTAAAACCCCATCCCCTCTCTTTCACTTATAATCTCTATCTTTCTTTTCCCCCTCCCCTTTTTAAATTAAATTCCTCCTCCCTCCCCCCTCTCTCTCTTATGTGTAGGGCCTAGGTTCTCTCTCTCTCTCTCTCTCTCTCTCTCTCTCTCTCTCTCTCTCTCTCTCTCTTCTTATTTTAATTAAATAAAAAGTTTACAATAATATATTATTATCTTACTACTATATTATTTTAGCTATAGGTTCCTCGAACCTCCAGAGGGCTTCCCGAACTTACCCCCTTTTCCAAACCTCGCTCCCTTCCCCTCCTTTCCTTTTCACATGTCATATCTCATTTTCTCTTTCCCCTCCCTTTTTTCATTAAAGCCTCCTATCTCTCCCCCCTCACCTCCCTTTTTTAAATTAAAACCCCCTCCCCTCTCTTTCACTTATAATCTCTATTTTTCTTTCCCCCCTTCCCTTTTTAATTAAATTACTCCTCCCTCTCCCCTCTCTCTCACATGTGTAGAGCCTAGGTTTCTTACTACTATATTATTTTAGCTATAGGTTCGAAAAGCCCCGAACCTCAAGAGGGCTTCCCGAACCTACTCCCTTTTTCAAACCTCCCTCCCCTTCGCCTCCCTTCTTTCTCTAAGTAATATCTCATTTTCTCTTCCCCTTCCCTTTTTTCATTAAAACATCCCCTTCTCCCTCACCTCCCTTTTGTAAATTAAAACCCCCTCCCCTCTCTTTCACTTATAATCTCTATCTTTCTTTCCCCCCTTCCCTTTTTTAATTAAATTCCTCATCCCTCCCCCCTCTCTCTCTCTCTCATGTGTAAGGCCTAGGTTTTCTCTCTCTCTCTCTCTCTTCTTATTTTAATTAAACAAAAAGTTTACAATAATAGGTTCGAAAAGCCTCGAACCTCTAGCGGGCTTCCCGAACCTACCTCCTTTTCCAAATCTCCCTCCATTCCCCTCCCTTCTTTCTCACATGTAATATCTCATTTTCTCTTCCCCCTTCCTTTTTTTAAATGAGAAACTAGGCCCTACACATGAGAGAGAGAGGGGGGAGGGAGCAAGAATTTAATTAAAAGGGGGAGGGGGGAAAGAAAGATAGAGATTATAAGTGAAAGAGAGGGAATGGGGTTTTAATTTAAAAAATGGAGGTGGGGGGAGGGAGGGGAGGCTTTAATGAAAAAAGGGAGGGGAAAGAGTACTACTATATTATTTTAGCTATAGGTGTATAGCTAAAGAGTACACTTTCGAAAATCCCTGAAACTCTAGTGTCTTACTACTATATTATTTTAGCTATAGGTTCCGAAAGCCGCGAACCTCCAGAGGGCTTCCCGAACCTATCCCCTTTCCAAACCTCCCTCCTTTCCCCTCCCTTCTTTCTCACATGTAATTCTCATTTTCTCTTCCCCCTTCCTTTTTTCATTAATAAACATTTAAACGTAAACTTTTTGTTTAATTAAAATAAGAAAAGAGAGGGGGAGATAGAGAGAGAGAGAGAGAGAGAAAAAACCCAGGGCCTACATATGAGAGAGAGAGGGAGGACATAGGAGGAATTTAATTAAAAAGGGGAGGGAGGAAAGAAAGATAGAGATTATAAGTGAAAGAGAGGGGAGGGGGTTTTAGTTTAAAAAAGGGAGGTGAGGGGAAGGGAGGGAGGGGAGGCTTTAATGAAAAAAGGGAGGGGAAAGAGTACTACTATATTATTTTAGCTATAGGTTTGGAAAGCCCCGAACCTCCAGAAGGCTTCCCGAACCTACCCCATTTTCCAAACCTCCCTCCCTTCCCCTCCATTCTTTTTCACATGTAATATCTCATTTTCTCTTTCCCCTTCCTTTTTTCATTAAAGCCTCCCCTCCCTCCCCCCTCACACATGTAATATCTCATTTTCTCTTTTCCCTCCCTTTTTTCATTAAAGCCTCCCCTCCCTCCCCCCTCACCTGCCTTTTTTAAATTAAAACCCCCTCCCCTCTCATTCACTTATAATCTCTATCTTTCTTTTCCCCCTCCCCTTTTTAATTAAATTCCTCCTCTCTCCCCCCTTCTCTCTCATGTGTAAGGCTTAGGTTCTCTCTCTCTTTCTCTTTTTACTTATTTTAATTAAATAAAAATTTTATATTTAAAAGTTTAATCTAAGAGAGAGAGAAATATACAAGGAGCTAAAAAGAAAGAAGAGGAGAGGGAGGGAGGGAGAGAGGGGGAACAAAGAGAAAAAGAATTATAGAGAGAAAATATAAAATTTAAGAGAGAGAGAGAGAGAAAGGAAAAGAAAAAAGAAAAAGAGAGAAGAGAGGGGGGATAGAGACAGACAGAAGAAAATGAGAGAGAGAGAGAGAGAGAGAGAGAGAGAGAGAGAGAGAGAGAGAGAGAGAGAGAGAGAGAGAGAAAATAAGAATAATAAGAGAAAAAAGTTGAACACAGTGAGAGAATTATAGAGAAAGGAAGTGTGTATGTGTGTGTGTGTGTGTGTGTATATATATATATATATATATATATATATATATATATATATATATATATATATATATATATATATATATATATATATATATATATATATATATATATATATATATATATATATATATATATATATATATATATATATATATATATATATATATATATATATATATATATATATATATATATATATATATATATATATATATATACACACACACACACACACACACATACATACACACACAAAGAGAAAAAAAGAAAAAGGAAAATGAGAGGAGAGAGACGGAGAGATGAAAATGAGAGAGAAAATAAGAAGAGAGAGAATTTGAACACAGTGAGAGAATTATAGAGAGAGTAAAGATAACATTTAAAAGAAAGAAAGAGAAGTATAGCGAGATAAAATATAAAATTTAATAGAGAGAGAGAGAGAGGAAAATAAAAAAGGAAAAGAGAGGAGAGAACCAGGGAAGAGAGATAGAGATAAGAAAATGAAAGAGAGAAAATAAGAAGAAGAGAAAGAATTTGAACACAGAGAGAGAATTATAGAGAGAGGAAAGATAAAATTTAAAAGAATGAAAAAAATAAAAAACTTAAAGAGAAAAAAAACATAAAATTTCTTTTTAATTAAAATAGAGAGAGAGAGAGAGAAATATACATCTTACTACTATTTAATTTTAGCTATAGGTTTGGAAAGCCCCGAACCTCCAGAGGGTTTCCCGAAACTACCCCCTTTTCCAAACCTCCCTCCCCTTCCCCTCCCTTCTTTCTCACATGTTTAATCTCATTTTAGCTATAGGTTCGGAAAGCCCCGAACCTCGAGAGGGCTTTTCGAACCTACCCCCTTTTCCAAACCTCCCTCCCTTCCCCTCCCTTCTTTCTCACATGTAATATCTCATTTGCTCTTCCCCGTGTCTTTTTTCATTAAAGCCTCCCCTCCTTTCCCCCTCACCTCCCTTTTTTAAATTAAAACCCCATCCCCTCTCTTTCACTTATAATCTCTATCTTTCTTTCCCCCCTCCCTTTTTTTATTAAATTCATCTTCCCTCCCCCCCTCTCTCTTATGTATAGGGCCTAGGTTTTCTCTCTCTCTCTCTCTCTCTCTCTCTCTCTCTCTCTCTCTCTCTCTCTCTCTCCTTATATTAATTAAACAAAAAGGTCATCATTTGGCTTAGTTTTTTCCTTATTCCTTGCCATGGTTAGGTGCAGTCCCGTTAGACCACATGTTACTATTTTGCCCATAACTTGAGCTAGGAAGCTCCGATTGACTTACTTTTTTGTTCAAATCGGAGCCAAGGATGCCCTCTTCAAACTGAGCATAAGCATGTGCTCCTAAATTTTATTAAAAAAATTATGTAATAAGAAAAGTACTGCTATACTGTGCAGTCTAGCACCCTGTCTACACCTGTAGGAGGCCTGTTTTGACTTGTAAGTATCTTGTGGAGTCCCAATAGAGTTTTGAAACTGATCAAAGCCCTTAGTAGGGCATGTGGACACTCTGCAAGATCTACACCTCAGTTCCTGGGAGTAGGTATACCTTTGTAAATGCAAGCAATTTGCTTATAGCACCCTGTGAGGGTTAAGAAAGGGTTTGCAATGGATCAACTTCTCAATGCATGACTGAAGGGTCATCCCACGTGGAATAATACATTGCCCAATCATCCAAATTTACTGTTTATAGTCTTATTCTAGAGCTGAGCATGTCATAAGCATCTCTTAGCACAATTTCCCATGCATAGGCATCTCTCATACATCCCAAGCATTGCATTCATTGCCATTGACTACATATGTATTCTCATATATGCAAATACATCCTCAATAGAAATTTCCATACATTTGCAACCAATAATACATCCATACATCGGTGCCAAGTCAATATCTTAGTTCTTCAAGTGGGTACCTGCACCTGCAAGCAACTTTGGCTCCGGATCCTCGGTAGGTGGGCAAAGTTCCCCTCGGGCCGGGTTGTGCACCCCTTCAGGGTCTTTGATGGCAAGGGGGGTCACCCCCCCTTTTGTCTTGCCACCTCGCTTGGCATCGGGATTTTTTCTCACCCAGAGTATACATGGCAAACATTTATTAATTAAGCAATCAACATGCTATGTAGGGTGGCTTGGAAGTAATTCTTTTCATGAAGTGCATGGAATTGAGTTGGGAATAAGAAGAGAGCTTATCAAGCAGTGACTCACTGCTAACTCACTTCATTTACAAAGGATTTTAGAGATTAATATTTGCTCAAGCAATCATCACAAGTCAAGAGGTTAGGGTGAGGCAATCAATAAATAATAGTGAGAATTTTCAGCATAGAATGGATCATTCTGAATGCAAGAAAGCCTAAGAAAGGACTGAAATTAAATTAGCAGCATGTAAGCATTGAAATCTTGAAGAAAATGCATGATTGATTAGTTGAATCTCTTCCAACAATAGGCTTTTTAGGCTCAGCAAGAGGATGAAATTAGAAGAGAGCTCAAGAGTTAATTACCTCTTTGATTGGTGAAGACGGGCTAAGAATCAATGGCCAATGTCCCATGATTGGTCTCCAATACTCCCATTAGCTCCGTGATAACAACTTCAGCCAAGAATTGAGTCTTCAAGCTTGATTCTTCAATGGGAGAATGAAGGGTTGAGAACTTTAGTAGTTCTCAGCACGCCTTGAAGGTCATAAAAGAAGAATGCCCCAAAATCTCACCCCATAATGCCTTCCTATGCTCCAAAGCTCTTCCCATTGGGTAAACAAACTCCTTTGACTACCAATGGGATTACAAGCACAAGCGAACGCAGTGAGACATTGGAAGCGAGTGGCTGGAGGCTCTTTAAGCATATTTCGGCATTATGGGAGTCACTGTCTCGTTATAAGACCAGCCACAATGTGGAAGTCCTCAAGAAGACTTTAGAGATCCTGTGATTTTATCTAGTGAATCTCAAAGGTCAGTGTCAGCTATGGCATAACTGACACTGACCTTTGAGATTCACTAGATAAAGTCACAGGATCATAGCTGACACTGACCTTTGAGATTCACTAGATAAAATCACAGGATCTCTGAAGTCTCCATGCTATATCTGACACTGACCTTTGAGATTCACTAGATAAAATCATAGGATCTCTGAAGTCTTCTTGAGGACTTCCACATTGTGGCTAGTCTTATAACGAGATAGTGACTCCCATAATGCCGAAGTATGCTTGAAGAGCCTCCAACCACTCTCTTCAAATGTCTCACTGCATTCGCTTGTGCTTGTAATCCCATTGGTAGTCAAAGGAGCACCCTCCCTTGCGTCTTCAGCTTCAGGACTTTGCTGTAGGCATCTTGAGCTTCAGTGTCTCTGCCAGTGCCAGTGGTAACAAGGAAGGAGCGATGGAGCTCACAAACTGGGATCTCCCCCGGTGCTAGCACCGTTACATCCACTAGTGAGGAAAAATGCAGGAAAGAGCAAAAGGAAGCACATGATGACAACGAGGTCAACGAATCCTCAAAGGAAAGATCTACAAGCCTGAAAGGGAAAGGCATCAGACCTTCTGCAGCTCCCCTTCTGGTTCAATGCAAGATGATCTGAGAACTGCAGGCACAGATAAAATGATAAAATGATGGCCTATGATCCATAAGAGTACTCTATGAAAAGCTTGGAGCATGGAGACTTAAGCTCTCATGTCCCTGGGGGGAGGCTCTGGTAGAAGCCTTTTGATCAATGGAGATGGGAAGGAAAAGATCAGAGTAGAAGATGGTAAAGTCCTGGTTACTTTTCAGGAAGAGTCTTCTCTCTCTTCATTCTCAAGCTCAGCCAAGCTTCCATGGAGAAAAACTAGTTAGGATCTTTTCCCTCCCATCTCCATTGATCAAAAGGCTTCTACCAGAGCCTCCCAGGGACCTAAGAGCTTAAGTCTCCATGCTCTAAGAATTTCATAGAGTACTCTTATGGCTCATCTTATCCCAAAGGTTTTTGCCCTCAAAAACAAATTATAAAGGCTGGAAAAGGATGGATGAAACAGAGTACTACTCTGATACAAGGGCTACAAAAATAGGAAAAGCACTAATTTGTATATGATCAGAAGTGGAAAAGTGAATAGGCCATATGAACATCCATTTTGAAATGATAAAACCGAAAACTAAACCATCATAACTCCAAGAAAAGACACCTGTAAGTAGTAGATAGCTTGTTGTCTACTATAGAACATGCTATAGTAAAATGGAGATATCTTGTGATGGGCATATCCAAATCAAGTGTGCTATGAGTCAAAAGAAAATTCATCGGACATACTTGCAGCCCATATAGGTATCCTTCTTTTGTAATTAGATCAGAATTGAAGCTGAGTCAAAACAGTAAGCTATCCAGAAACTGTCTACAGTAGAACAAGAGATAAATGGACTAATTTTTAGCCAAATAAACCTCTGAAAGATGAAGATTTTCAACCCCAATATGGACGTTGGCCTAATGAAGGTGCAAAATCCTGCTCAGAACCTCATGGATCAAAAGGTATACCATCATAATAATGATCAAGAGGAGAAGATTTGTCATCAAACTCATAATCTTGACCTCCCGGGTCAAATGGGTAGGAAGAAAGATCCCCATAATCATCATCATAAGCATATCCATCATCTGTCATATTATAACCATCATGAATCTCATGTACATCCTCATTATTAGCATACCAATCATCAAAATCATTATCCAAGTTGTCATAACCACGGTTATATGCATCTAACTCCTCTTCTAGTTGAGGTTGTTCCTGATTGAGTGTGAACTGATGCATATACTCAACTAATCCATCATAAGCATGATCAAGAACTATAAAGTCTTCATCAACAGGTGCCTATTCCTCCTTAGATGGTCCAAAAGGCTGATTACTTACCAAGTGATCTTCAAATACATTGGCTTCAACTACAGCATCAACTTGCTGATCAGCTTGGTCTTCTTCATATGGTTGACCTTGAAGAGACAAAGAGTTCAGCACTGCAATTGGTTGATTCCCATTGATTTGCTGTCCAAGATCTATGGAATAATGCTCTTCATTCTGGCTTTCTACAAAGGGTACTTGCTGTCCATGATTTACTTTTGCATATTTAGACATAAAAGCAGCATCAAAGTATTCAAAAGAAAGAATCACATGTTGTAGAGTAGGCAGAACACAATCCTTGAGGTCAATGCACCAAGTAGCAATTGCTGTAAGCATTTTCTTTTTCCATGAAGCATTTTTCAGCAAAAGATTAATAGCCATCTTTACACAATCACAAATTCCTTTATGCTAAATAGAGATATGAATCAAGATGAAAGCAGCATATTCCGTTAACTTGGTAGAACATCTCCCAAGAAGTTTGACCAATGAATTCGTACCAATATCTAGCTGTCCTTCTAATGAATTCCATGATTGCTTACTAACCAATGGAGGTGTATGAATTGTCATAGCCCACTCATTGTCATCAATCTCAGCAAAGAGAGTAGAAAGTAATACCAATGCATATTCTAACTGTTGATGAGATGATTGATTAAGCAATGATATCAACCAATGTAATACATCCTTGCCTTGAAAAGACTGCAAAAGAGTAGTACCGCTGCTACAAAAGTACTTCATTGATGCCCACAAATCAACTTGAGGCTCCACTTTCTCCATGGTTAGTAATCCCAACAACATGCTTTAGCTTCAGCATTGCATATACATTCTTGTAAGATACTATTATCATAGAGATTGATAAGAGCTTGCATTACACCTTGTTGAACCAACTAAGAGGTATGTGGTTGCAATTTATGGATAAGTACTTGCTCAACTAAACTCACATCTATCTCTTCCAATGCCATTTGAGAGTCATCATAAGACATAAAAGCATGTGCCAAAGTACTCATAACGTCTACCAAAGGAATATCCAACCTCTTAGAAGAAACATCTCTAATTAGACCCATAATACTCTGTTTCCTTGTCTGTGGAAAGTGCAGTCCTGCAGTACCTATAGGTACTAAATTAGACATAACTTTTGACTAAAAGCTTCGATTGACAAACTTTCTAATTCAAACTGAAGTAAACAATTTCCTCTTCAAACATAGCACTTAACAATAAATTTCAGAGCAGATCAGAAAAGGTTATGATAGCCCAAAGTTGGCTGACTGAAATTGTCTACAAAGATTAGCATGTCTTGTCTTTGACATGATAATCTTATCAGTCAGAGATCTAAAATGCATGCAATAGTATATGAGCAGCCTCTTTTGCACAATTTTTACCTATGGACATACCAACACCAAGCATGGTAGTGTCAGAGTTTGTCATTACTGCTGTCACATCTGCAAAATCTACATTAAGAAGACTTGGAATTGCAATGATGTAAAAAATGCCTTGTACACCTTGCTGCAATACATCATCAGCCAAGCCTGTAAAAGTGTTTGTTCTTGGGCAATGTCAAGCAATCTATCATTTAGTATCACAATCAATGTATCTATTGACTATGGAAGTCGTTCAATGGCCTCTAATGCTTGCACAACCCTACGACATCCCTCAAAATTGAATAGATATGTAACCACCCCAATTAGTTAGATTGCCTGCTTCTTTATACATCCGAGCAACTACTGGAGTTGCACCAGAGCTAGTGCAAATTGCATGGGTTTGGGCTAGTGCCACAACCTCAATACTCCTATGAAGCCACAGAAAACCAATCAACACAAGGCGTCTTTATTGCCTAGTAGCTTCATGTCTTTATCAGATCCAAGCATAACTGTAGATCCATCAGGCGCACAGAAGCTCCTGGTTCACAAAATGATGGATCTTCATCTTCATTGAGGATCATTATGTCACCAGAAGGATATTTTTTATTCTTCTCAAAGCTCTACCTTGTGCACTCTCTAACTAGATCTTCAAATCTGCATCCGGATGGATTCTTGATCTAAAGTAAAAGCTTAGATCTGTAGCATACAACATCACAGCTATCATTTGGGTTAAACTTTTTGTTCAACTAGTAACCAGGTACTGTTTCATCACTTGGTGCTTTTTTTCCATTTGCTTCTTCGATGCCGGAAGAATGGCTTGAGTGGCAAACACTTCAAACGCTACTAATCGATTGCTGCAAAAACCAAATGAGATGTCTATCTTCGAGTACAATGGGAGTACTGTGATGGCTATGGTGGGAAATAACTGCTTCACAATTGCCAGCAATCGAAAGCTGGATGTGCAGTTGTAGACCGTGGCCACTGACTTCCAAAAATCGATAACAATCATAGTGCAAGGTCACTTATTCATCCTCAGAAAAGGAACAGCTCCTCTTTCCTCAAGGCAGTTCCAATAGGGATCCTTATCTGCTGCATTGCATGGAAACTTGTGGAAGGGATGAGCATGGCTATTAGAGTACAATCTTCCTATTTGTTTCTTTATCTTTTGATCCTTAAGCTTAATGACCAAAAATATGTACCACTTGTCAATCAATTTTCACAGATGATAAAAGATAATGCACAAAACAGAAGGATGTCAAGAAACCAAATGTGCCAGTCTCTCTAGCAAGATTGCAAATGCCATCAAGATGGAGTATCCTAGGTATAGTGCAGTTGAAATAGGTCCACAGAGACTCCAAAGGTCAAACACAAGACAGTTGATCATGTACAAGAAGGCATATAATGCCATAGGGCTAGAGGCAATTTCCACCACTAGTGCCAATCCTCAAGCCAGATGCTAGACATAATAAAGAAAAGCTTGATGAAGAGTGTTCCAAATGGAGGTGTCCCAGCACCAAGCACCAATAGCTATGAAGGATACTTTTGTTTCGAAACCTCCCTTGGTATCTGATTAGTGCACATTGGATACTGGATGTGTTCAATATCAATCTGGGCTTCTCTCCAAGGTTCCAATCATCCCTAGTCAAGTGTATTCCATTAATGATGCTTTAATATCAGAAGCGAATGCAGAAGATTATGATTTACTTTGCGACAGCTTGTTAAGACAAGAGAGATTGTTCTCTCCAAGTTTTGACTATCCTCGATTTGATCCTATTTTACTTGGAATGGGACCAGATGGACACGTTGCTTCCTTGTTTCCAGGTCATCCACTAACACACGAGAAGGAAATATGGATACCTTTCATCGCAGACTCGCCAAAACACCCCCACATGAAAGAATTACTTTTACTTTCCTTGTCATCAATTCTATTGCCAATACTACAATGGTACTAACTGGAGAGAACAAGGCAATATTCTAGTAAAAGCCTTTGGAAGAATCAAGAGAGAGCGCCTGAGGAAAACTCAGCAAAGTAGGCCAATTTCTGTAGCTCTCTTTCTGGTGGTTCAGTGCAAGGTGATCTTGAGTATACTCAGTCCATTAGTACAAGTCACTCTAAACTTCTGTCAAACATTTCTTCTGCAATGTAGCTGCTAATATAAGCCTGAACTCAAGGCCAGCGAGGATGTGTTTGCGTCTGGAATCTGAAAACGGAAAAGTCTACTGCGCTGGCATCACCTACATTCCGAGCAACAGTCTGTCATCCAATGATGTATCCCCCCAGACCATTCTTGAAGTTTCTTTTCCTCTACAAGTCCACCATTCAGCCAATTTGCTGCCCAAAGGGCTATTGCTGCATTCCCACTGTTGCCTCCCAGTCTTGCACCGGTAGGTACCCTCTTGTCTAGATGAATCTAATAGTGGATATTGGATCCAGTTTTTTGGTAGAACAAATTGAGGGCCTTTATAATCAGATTACTGTCATCTAAACTAACTGGTGAAGGCCATTGCTTGCATCTGGTGATGATGATGATGCAGAGGAAGCTCGCACAGGCCAACAAGGTGCCAATTGTGATGTGAGAGAAGTGATGGAGGGCAGGAACTTGGAGAGAAAGAAGGAGAAGAAATGACTGCGACTGGAAGAGAAGCCATCAGAAGGGATAGAGGAATGGGAGGAGAAGGTGCAAGGCAAAAAAAAGAGAGGCAGCCATGTGTAGGAAAAGAGAGGGAAAGATTGTGAATGAGCACTGAAGACGACCTTGGCACAGATCTCAGCCTTGGAAAAAAAAAAGACCATGCAAGGCTATGGAGGCTAATGCATTGTTGAGTGAGAGGGAAAGGGAAAATACGAATCAAAGAAGAAGCTTTCCTTGAAAAGTAGGTGTAGTCAAAGTTCCCTGTAAGTCCTATGAGCCTCCAACTTGGTCATGGTGAAATTTCCAAGAAAGGCTGTCTTTTCTATGGTCTTTCAATGATGTACATGTCTTGCTTCTTGGAAATGTCCACTGACCTTCAATGCTGCCAATTTTCTTCTTGAAAATGTCCATCGGTCACTCCAATGCTGCCTGCCATGTCTATACCTATGTGCCTGAAATTCTTGGATTTGTGAGACTAAAAAGGAGGAACTAAATGAAATATGACTTAACTGGATCAAAAACCTGAGAAGCTCTAATACCACTTGTCAGAGAGTGAACTAGGAAGAGAGAAAGAGAAGATAGAAGACTGCAGAAGAGAGAGAAAGACTGCAGGAAGAGAGAGAAGAAGAGTGACAAGGAGAGAGAAAGACTAGATTTGGAGAGAGAAAGACATGAAAGAGGGAGAAGCCATGGAAGCTGTGAGCAAGATGGGAGAGAAGCTAGGAGGAATAGGGATTTAGTGTGTATTGCCATGTCACACTGACATTGGTATAAAAGGAGAGAACATGTAATTTTTCCAATTATCTAAGCTGGGAGGAATAGGGATTTAGTGTGTATTGCCATGTCACATTGACATTGGTATAAAAGGAGAGGATAAGCAATTTTTCCAATTATCTTTTTGACACATTAATAAAATTACAGCTATTCTCTCCCATCTTGCTCACAGCTTCCATGACTTCTCTCTCTTTCTTGTCTTTCCCTCTCCAAATCTAGTATTTCTCTCTCCTCATCACTCTTCTTCTCTCTCTTCCTGCAGTCTTTCTCTCTCTTCTGTAGTCTTCTCTCTCCTCTTTCTCTCTCCCTAGTTCACTCTCTAACAAGTGGTATCAGAGCTTCTCAGGTTCTTGATCCAGTTAAGTCATATTTCATTTAGTTCCTCCTTTTCAGTCTCACAAATCCAAGAATGTCAGGTACATAGGTACAGACATGGCAGGCAACATTGAAGAAACGGATGGACATTTTCAAGAAGAAAATTGGCAGCATTGAAGGCCAGTGGACATTTCCAAGAAAGACTGTCTTCTATGTGGTCTTTCAATGCTATACCTGCATTCTTGCCTCCATCTTCAAGTACAGGCCTCTTGATGCTTGCTTCTTCAAAGATTCCTATTGGCACAAGTTCCTGGGACCAAGGAAGGCAAAAGCCCTCAAGAATCAGTGAATGCTAACGGAGAATCCATGGCTGTCCATGGCCTGCACCTGTTAGGGTTTCAGAGGCTGAACGATGTTCAAGAGGATGGAAAAGGTGGCTTCAATCTTGCAAGAATCAACAGCCAGATGATGAGGAAGAAGGCCAAGATGAAGGAGAGGCCTGGTATGTTGCTGATTTTGCTCAAGATGTTGCCCGAAATTTGCCCCGAAAATTAGGGGCTGTGCACAGGAAGGAAGGAAGCAGCTCAGCCACTCAAATAGGTATTTGAAATGAAGCAAAGGGCCCCCTAGAAGCTGTGGTAGAAGGCATTTGATCTCTGGGGATGGGAGGAAGAAGATCTATGCTGCTGTTTCTCCTCCATGGAAGCTTGGCAGGAGCTTGTGAATAAAGAAAGAGAAGGCTGCATATGAAAAGTAACCAAGACTCACTCTTCCCTACTTCTTGTGACCATTGTTTCTAAAAATTTACCTTCAAATTTGGCTCAGAATGACCCATGTCCTGCTAAATGTGGTGTTCCAACCTCCAATCTTGATCCAAGGACTCCATTAATGCTCCTGACTGTTGTCCTCTTAGTCCTTGACCTGTGGCTCTTTAGTGCTCCTCCATTTTTGTGCCTGTCATTGTATACTTGAAGCTTCTTGGATTTTTAAACTGAAAAGGATGGTAACTGAGCAAGTAAGGTAACTAAATGGATCAGAACTAGAGCTCTCATTCCACTTGTCATGAAGAGGACAGGAGAGAGAGAGAAGAAGAGGAGAGAGAGAGTGCAGAAGACAGAGAAAGACTGTAGGAAGAGAGAGAAAGAGAGTGACGAGAAGAGAGAAAGACTAGAAAAAGAGAGAGAAAGATAGAAAGAGAGAGAAAGAAGCCATGAGAGCTTGGAGAAGGAGATGAAGATGAAAGGAGACTTGTATTATAATCTGATGGTAAAAAATCAAGTCCCTAACACCTTACATACCAGCTAGTGTAGCTAGTATTTCCCCATTATTAAAACCCCCTCTCTTACATCGGAAAGCCTCGAACCTCCAGAGGGCTTCCCAAACCTACCCCCTTTTCCAAAACTCCCTTCCCTTCCCCTCCCTTCTTTCTCACATGTTATATCTCATTTTCTCTTCCCCCTCCTTTTTTTCATTAAAGCCTTCCCTCCCTTCCCCCTCACCTCCCTTTTTTAAATTAAAACCCCCTCCCCTCTCTTTTACTTATAATCTCTATCTTTCTTTCCCCCCTCTCCTTTTTAATTAAATTCCTCCTCCCTCCCCTCTCTCTCTCTCTCATGTGTAGGGCCTAAGTTTTCTCTCTGTCTCTCTCTTTTTCTTTCTTTTAATTAAACAAAAAGTTTACATTTAAAAGTTTAATCTAAGAGAGAGAGAGAGAGAGAGAGAGAGAGAGAGAGAGAGAGAGAGAGAGAGAGAGAGAGAGAGAGATACAAGTAGCAAAAAAGAAAGAAGAGAAGAGGGAGGGAGAGAGAGGGGGAACAGAGAGAAAAAGAATTATAGAGAGAGGAAATATAAAACTTAAGAGAGAGAGAGAGGAAAAGAAAAAAGAAAAACAGAGAGAGAGAGAGAGAGAGAGAGAGAGAGAGAGAGAGAGAGAGAATAAGAAGAATAAGAGAGAATTTGAAAACAGTGAGAGAATTATAGAGAGAGGAAAGATAAAAGTTAAATGAAAGAAAGAAAATTATAGAGAGATGAAATATACAATTTAATTTAATTAAAGAAAAAGTTTACATTTAAAAGTTTAATCTAATATATATATATATATATATATATATATACACAAACAAATAGCAAAAAAGAAAGAAGAGAAGAGGGAGGAGAGAAGAGATAGGGGGAATAAAGAGAAAGAGAATTATAGAGAGAGGAAATATAAAATTTAAGAGAGAAAGAGAGGAAAAGAAAAAAGAAAGAGAGGAGAGGGGGGAGAGAGACAGAGAGAAGAAAATAAGAGAGAGAAAATAAGAAGAAGAGAGAGAATTTGAACACAGTGAGAGAATTATAGAGAGAGGAAAGATAAAATTTAAAAGAAAGAAATAGAAGTATAGAGAGATAAATGATAAAATTTAAGAGAGAGACAGGAAAAGAAAAAAGGAAAAGAGAGGAGAGAAGCAGGGAAGAGAGATAGAGAGAAGAAAATGAGAGAGAGAAAATAAGAAGAAGAGAGAGAATTTGAACATTGAGAGAGAATTATAGAGAGAGGAAAGATAAAATTTAAAAGAATGAGAAAAAGAAAAAATTTAAAGAGAAAAAAAGAAAAAAAAGAAACTTTCTTTTTAATAAAAATAGAGATATATATATATCTCCCCCCTCACCTCCCTTTTTAAAATTAAAACCCCCTCCCCTCTCTTTCACTTATAATCTCTATCTTTATTTTCCCCTCCCCTTTTTAATTAAATTCCTCCTCCCTCCCTCCCCCCCTCTCTCTCTCATGTGTAGGGCCTAGGTTCTCTCTCTCTCTCTCTCTCTCTCCTCTCTTTTTTTATTTTAATTAAACAAAAAGTTTATATTTAAAAGTTTAATCTGAGAGAGAGAGAGAGAGGAAAAGAAAAAAGAAAAAGAGAGGAGAGAGACAGAGAGAAGAAAATGAGAGAGAGAGAGAGAGAGAGAGAGAGAGAGAGAGAGAGAGAGAGAGAGAGAGAGAGAGAATAAGAAGAAGAAGAGAGAATTTGAACACAGTGAGAAAATTCTAGAGAGAGGAAAGATAAAATTTAAAAGAAAGAAAGAGAATCATAGAGAGATGAAATATAAAATTTAATTTTAATTAAACAAAAAGTTTACATTTAAAAGTTTAATCTAACACACACACACACACACACAAAGAGCAAAAAAGAAAGAAGAGGAGGAAGGGAGGGAGAGATAGGGGGAACAGAGAGAAAGAGAATTATAGAGAGAGAAAATATAAAATTCGAAAGAGAGAGAGAAAAAGAAAAAAGAAAAAGAGAGGAGAGAGGGGGAGAGAGACAGAGAGAAGAAAATGAGAGAGAAAATAAGAAAAAGAAGAGAGAGAATTTGAACACAGTGAGAGAATTATAGAGAGAGGAAAGATAAAATTTAAAAGAAAGAAAGAGAAGTATAGAGAGATGAAATATAAAATTTAAGAGAGAGAGAGAGAAAAAGAAAAAAGGAAAAGAGAGGAGAGAAGCGAGGAAGAGAGATAGAGAGAGAAATTAAGAAGAGAAAGAATTTGAACACTGAGAGAGAATTATAATGAGACGAAAGATAAAATTTAAAAGAATAAGAAAAAGAAAAAAATTAAAGAGAAAAAAAAAGAAAAAAGAGAAACTTTATTTTTATTAAAATAAATAAATAAATAAATAAATATATACAAAGAGCAAAAAAGAAAGAAGAGGAGAGGGAGGGAGAGAGGGGATATAGAGAGAAAGAGAATTATAGAGAGAGGAAATATAAAATCGAAGAGAGAGAGAGAGAGAGGAAAAGAGAGGAGAGAGGAGGGAGAGAGACATAGAGAAGAAACTGAGAGAAAATAAGAAGAAGAGAGAGAATTTGAACACAGAGAGAATTATGGAGAGGAAATATAAAATTTAAAAGAAAGAGAAAAGAAAAAAAGTAAAGAGAAAAAAAGGAAAAAAGAGGAGAGAGAAGGAAAAGAGAGAGAGAGAGAGAGAGAGAGAGAGAGAGAGAGAGAGAGAGAGAAAGAGAGGGAAGAAGAATAAGAAGAAAAAAGAGGAAGAGAGATGGGAGAAAAAGAGAAAAGAGAATTCTTTTTAAAATTTAAATATTTTTTGAGAAAGAGAGGAAGGGAGAAAGAAGAAGGAGAGAGAGAAAGAAAGAAAGAAAGAAAGTTATATTAACGTCTTCTAAAGACCAAAACTGGCCTATGAGACAAACTGTGATACAACTGATGAGGTCCAGCTATCCAAAATAAAAGTGCTGAAATGAAAAGCTAAAAACTGGAAACTGAAAATATGGTGCTGTGAGTGTGATAAGTGTCGTATATGTGTATGTGCGTATGTAGCTCTGGTACTCCAGATAATGGCTACAAAAGGGGAACAAATGTCGGCTGTGATAGGGGAACAACTGTCGGCTGTGATAAAGTGGTGCGATGTGTATATGTAACAGATGCAGGGAGATATACTATCCTGGGATGTAGTAGTAGTCGTCAAAGTCGCTATAGCAGGTGATCCCTCCTGGATGTAGGATGTGGTACATCAACGGTGGAGAAAGAGCAAACTGGAGATCTGAGATCCAATGTGTCGAGTGTCGTCGGATCTCAGTCTGCTGTCGATGTAGATCAAGAATCCTCTGGATCTCCTGTCGGTGTGGCTGTGGGGTTCGAAACCCCCGGATCCTCGTGCGGCGTTGGGTACGCTGGTCCTCAGCCTGCTGTAGTGTGAGCCTGGAGGTCTGGCTGGAGGCTGGTATAGTAGCTCTCACTCTGTCTGTCTGAAAGAACTGTGTAACAATAGTCGTCTGGGTGGGCCCCTCTCTGACTGGGACCCGCTGTGTGCTCTGCTCTCTGATGTGCCATGCCCCTCCCAGAAAACGGCCAAATGATCTCTGATCCATATCAGTCATACATCCTTGAAGTGAGTTGCTCAATGTGTATCTAGATCTCAACTCTGAGTATGCCGGGCATCTGAGAACAAAATGCTCCTCACTCTCCACCTCTGATCTGCAACGGGGGCATATCCTCTCCTCCCGTGGGATGCCACTGGCTCTGCCACTCTCAATCATAAGCTGATGTGATGATACCCTGAGCTGTCCAATAAGAACTCTCAATCGATGTGGCATATAGATCTGCATATATCTCGGAATCCCTATGAATCCCTGCTCCGATATGCTCAAGAATTGTGTATAATAATGTGCCATCTTAGATGGCAGTGGCTGTGCAGGGCTGACCCATGTCCTCTGTATATAAATATGCCATATCTCCTGTCTGATGACTCTGTTCCTCTCAGAGAGAGAGAGGGTGTAAGTGGGAGCCTGAGTATCATATAGAAGAGGTGGGAGTCTATCAATGTCCAGCCCATGTCTGTCAAACCAAGCTCTAGTCTGTGCATACCATGATGTGGTATCCCCCGCTCGAGCCATCTCCTGAGATGTCATATATGCTCTATATGCAATGCGATCTCTGTCCATATCCTGAAATCTGTGTAGGAAGCAGACTGTCTGAAATAATGCCTCGACTAGCATGGGCGGTGTGGCAAGCTCTGCTCGCACAATGTCATGTGGGACTGAGGCCTTGCTGCGAATCAATCTAGATATCATGATCACTTGAGGTCTCTCCATCAATGTCCATACATAATCGGCAAGGCCTGGCCCCCATATAGCTGCTCCATACATCAGTGTTGGAGTGACTAGAGTATCAAAGAGCCACCCCTTGGTGCGGGGCTCCTGGAAATGTGCCTGATAACACTGTCGCTCCATAAGAGCCAATGCTGAGTATCCTCTAGTGAGGCGGTCACGAGCTGCCTGTGTCATCGAGAAAGTCCCTGAAGCTGCTGTAAAGGTGACTCCCAAATATACATATGATCCAGTGACCTCAATACTCCCTCCTGCTGCCATGAAAATACTCTGTCTGCGTATCTGAGCTGATGTCTGAGAGAGAGAGAGAGAGAGAGAGAGAGAGAGAGAGAGAGAGAGAAGAAAAAGATAAAAGTTAAAAGAGAGAGAGGGAGAGAAGAAAAAACGAAAAATTAAGAGAAAGGGGAGAAGAAGAAAAGGGGGCGGAGAGAGAGAGAGAGAGAGAGAGAGAGAGAGAGGAGAAGAAGAGAGAGAATACAAACATAAAGACAGAATTATATATAGGAAAAAGATAAAATTTACATATTTTAAGAGAGACAGAGGGGGAGGGAAGAAAGTGAAAGAAGAGGGGGTGGGGTGGGGTGGATGGAGCAAGGAGAGAGAGAGAGAGAGAACATGTAGAAAGAATTATAGAGAGAAAAAAGATAAAATAGAGGAGAAAGAGAGAAGGAAAAGACAAGAGAGAGAGAGATAGACGAAAAGCGCAAAGAGAAGAAAAGAGAGAGAGAGAGAAGAAAAAATTTAAAAAGAGAATGAAGAGAGAGAGAGAAGAAGAAGAAGAAAAAAGGAAAAAAGAGGAGAGGGAGAGAGAAGGAAAAGAGAGGAGAGAGGGGAGAGAATAAAGAGAGAGAGACAAGAAAAGCGGGGAGAGAAAAAAGGAGAGAGAGAGAGAGAACCAGGAGAGGAGAAAAAATAAACTAAAATAGAAGGCACAGAGAGAGAGAGAGAGAGAGAGAGAGAGAGAGAGAGAGAGAGAGAGAGAGAGAGAGAGAGAGAGAGAAAGAGAGAGAATTAGACATAGGAAATTTGGAGGGGGGAGAGAGAGAGAGAGAGAAAAGAGAAAAGTGAAAGATGACAAATGGATTGTTGAGCGAAGTTGCCGTGCGATAGCACAGCTACTTCACTCACCGCTTCGAGGCAGTGAAGAGTCTAACGTTCCGCACGCGGAACACTAATATCTTTTATCTTTGAGAATCAATGAATCAAAGCTTATGCCCCAAGCACCAAAATCTTAGGTAGCAAATCCACTCAATTTTGAAAAAAATTTGCTAATTTAGCATTTGTGAGCACACATAGAGACGACTGTAAGATACAATGACTAAGGTAGTACTACTGCCAAACGAAGGACTAGGGAATAATACAAAATAAGCTCTATTGTGGGAGCACCCAGGATGGCAGTCAAAGAAGACTTGGAAAAAAGACTCAGGAAAGATATTGCATGGAGCAAGAGGACTCTTTGCTTAACATAAATGGTTATGCATATGCTTGAACAACAATGATTCGCTCCCTTTCTTTATATAGCCTATTGCCTGCTTGTTGACTATGAGAGTAAAGAGTATTCCTCTTAATAGTGTGCTATTGAAGGAAGGCATCTTATATCAAATTGGATTGCATATTTCAATTAATATGTAACGATCATTGTAATTAATAAGATATATTAATTCCACCTTATGTTTGTCTAGTATATACTAAATGAACCTTATCTTTGGCTTTTTTAATTTTAATACCACTAAATTCATCCATTTATGTATCAAAATTGCTTGATTCTTACTACTATATTATTTTAGCTATAGGTTTGGAAAGCCTCAAACCTGCAGAGGGCTTCCCGAACCTACCCTCTTTTCCAAATTTCCCTCCCCTTCCCCTTCCTTTTTTCTCACATGTAATATCTCATTTTCTCTTCCCCCTCCCTTTTTTCATTAAAGCCTCCCCTCCATCTCCCTCCCCCCCCTCTCCCTTTCTTAAATTAAAACCCCCTCCCCTCTCTTTCACTTACAATCTCTATCTTTCTTTCCCCCCTTTCCTTTTTAATTAATTTCCTCCTCCCTCCCCCCTCTCTCTCATGTGTAGGGCCTAGGTTTTCTCTATCTCTCTCTTTTTCCTTATTTTAATTAAAAAAAGTTTACATTTAAAATTTTAATATGTGTACACACACACACACACACACACACACACACACACACACACACACACACACACACACACACATATACACATATATATATAAGGAGCAAAAAAGAAAGAAGAGAAGAGGGAGGGAGGGAGAGAGAGGGGGAACAGAGAGAAGAAAATGAGAGAGAGAGAGAGAGAGAGAGAGAGAGAGAGAGAGAGAATAAAAAGGGAAAGAATTTGAACACAATGAGAGAATTATGGAGAGAGAAAAAATAAAATGTAAAAGAAAGAAAGAGAATTATAGAGAGATGAAATATAAAATTTAATTTTAATTAAATAAAAAGTTTACATTTAAAAGTTTAATCTCATATATATATATATATATATATATACATATAGCAAAAAAAGAAGAAGAGAAGAGGGAGGGAGGGAGGGAGAGACAGGGGGAACAAAGAGAAAGAGAATTATAGAGGGAGAAAATATAAAATTTAAGAGAGAGAGAGAAAAAGAAAAAAGAAAAAGAGAGGAGAGAGGGGGAGAGAGACGGAGAGAAGAAAATGAGAGAGAGAAAATAAGAAGAAGAAGAGAGAGAATTTGAACACAGTGAGAGAATTTTAGAGAGAGGAAAGATAAAATTTAAAAGAAAGAAAGAGAAGTATAGAGAGATGAAATATAAAATTTAAGAGAGAGAGAGAGGAAAAGACAAAAGGAAAAGAGAGGAGAGAAGTAGGGAAGAGAGATAGAGAGAAGAAAATGAGAGAGAGAAAATAAGAAAAGAAAGAATTTGAACACAGAGAGAGAATTATAGAGAGAGGAAATATAAAATTTAAAAGATTGAGAAAAAGAAAAAATTTAAAGAGAAAAAATGAAAAATAAAAAAGAGAAATTTTTTAAAATTAAAATAGAGAGAGAGAGAGAGAGAGAAATATACAAAGAGCAAAAAAGAAAGAAGAGGAGAGGGAGGCAGAGAGAGGGGGAACAGAGAGAAAGAGAACTATAGAGAGAGAAAATATAAAATTTAAGAGAGAGGGAGAGAGAGAAAAAGAGAGGAGAGAGGGGGAGAGAGACATAGAGAAGAAAATGAGAGAGAAAAGAAGAAGAAGAGAGAGAATTTGAACTCAGAGAGAATTATAGAGAATAAATATAAAATTTAAAAGAAAGAGAAAAGAAAAAATTTAAAGAGAGAAAAAAAGGAAAAAAGAGGAGAGAGACGAAAAAGAGAGGAGAGAGGGGAGAGAATAAAGAGAGAGAGAGAGAGAGAAGAAAAGCAAGGAGAGAAAAAGAGGAGAGAGAGAGAGAAAGAGAGAGAAAGTTAGAAAGAGAGAGAGAGAGAGAAGAAAAGCAGGGAGAGAAAAAGAGGAGAGAGAGAGAAAGAGAGAGAAAGTTAGAAAGAGAGAGAATTAGACATAGGGAATTTGGAGGGGGGAGGGAGAGAGAGAGAGGAAAAAGAGGAAAGAGAAAGATGAGAAATGGATTGTTGAGCAAAGTTGCCGTGTGATAGCACAGCTACTTCACTCGCCGCTGGCCTAGCGTTCCGTGTTCGCGAAGCGCGCATGAAACGCTAGTATCTTTTATCTTTGAGAGTGAATGCATCAAAGCTTATGCCCCAAGCACCAAAATCTTAGGTAGCAAATCTACTCAATTTTGAAAAAAATTTGCTAAAGCATTGTGAGCACACATAGAGAAAGGATTTTCAAGAGACATGCATGCACTTCTAGCTATGGTTCTCTCTTATCATGTGCAAGTCATTAATGGCCATATATACTCTCTCTCTCTCTCTCTCTCTCTCTGATCTCTCTCTCTCTGATCTCTCTCTCTCTGATCTCTCTCTCTCTCTCCGTATTTTGGTCAAACTATGCTAAAAAAAGAGACAATGATTGTGCTCTCAAAGACCATTGAATGCAGAGACTCTTAAGAATAAATTGAGTCTTACAATGTTTAATAAGGTGTATAATATGGTGAGAGGGTGTCTATGTCTTTGTGTGAGTGAGTGTGTGTGCACATGTGAGGAAATCCACTTACACAAATGTGTTTATTATGTGGGAGAGAAAGTCCAATTGCATGATGTGTTATCTAAATCTTACTTAAGCTTAACTAGAAAGTAACAATGGTTTCTTTGTATTGCATTAAAGTTTTGCAAAAAGGATTAATTAAACACACAAGTTTCATATGAGAGAGAGGTAGAGAGAGAATATAGATTTGCATAAGACTTGAAGGTATAAATGGTACATAGGGACATAATGTGTCAACCCTATAACATTTTGGCAAGAATTGTCACAATAGCAATTCTCATAGGAGCCTGTAATCAAGTACAAGCTCAGATGTATGTGCGCATTATGGAAATATTTGCCTTAGAGGAACTATTTTCTATAGCCTTTTTATTATTGTCAACATATATGTTTCTTTATCTCTTTATTAATTTGTAAATATTGTTGCAAAGGATGGATCTCAAAGTGGCACACTGTGTGATGTATATAAGGGTTATATTCCTTTGAATTGTTTGAATATTGGCTTGAGAGTAAATAGTTTTCAAGTGTACTAAGCCAACGGGCATTTCCTATATTTGCATCACAATCCTAATATATATGCAAATATCACTATAAATCATCTTCATTGACCTGATCATGATAATTGACTATACATGCCATGATAAACTGTCTGATAAAAGCATTCGAATCTTCATTGAAAGATCTAGAGAACTTTAGGAGGGATATGCTAGATTTGTGTGCCATTGGGATCAGAAGCATTGGTGGATTGATTTGAGTGAATCTAGGAAACAATTTGTTAGGTTTAATGGTGTAATGGGCACCATACAAATTGCTAGGTTTGCATCTAATTGAGGGAGTGGAATATGAACAATGCTTTTGAAATTCTGGAGAAGCTTTTTGCACTTTGGATATGTCCTCACTCATTGAGGAACAGAATAGCTTGAGAAGGTGGTATCATTTCACGCTATTTAGAGCGGAACCACCATGTATGGCCTAAGCCAAAACTACCTCAGACAGTCAATTCAAATGCATATGCATTCAGGTCAGTGAATAGAGGAATGGTGATTGCCATGTGTAGTCAATGTCCAAGCACAGCTGCCACAGAAATGACGATGGGTGTACTCAAAACCAACATAGACAAACATTGACATTACTTTCGATATACAACACCTAGGTTGCAAAGTGATACGTATTCATAACACAAAGATCAAACAACAAATATACTTAAGACTCAATCCAATATGTATATTGCTAAAGTCAAAATCAATACATAAGTCAGGGACCAAAATGGCCTCGACACAGTTCTCTGGAAACAAAAGGAAACTAGGCAACTCTAAGATATAATGACTACGATAGTACTATTGCCAAACAAAGGACTAGGGAATAATACAAAATAAGCTCTCTTGTGGGAGCACCCAGGATGGCAGTCAAAGAATGTAACGTGTCCGCCCCTCAAATCACGGGACATGTCTTACCAGTCCATCGAGAGATATATCTAGAAGATGCCTCCTGGCACTCCCAGGGAATGACCCGGGGTTTGCCAACTATGGTCTCTCGAGTTTGCCCTGCAACGGAACTAATCCGGCCATTCCCACTAGGATCGGACCTGAAGTCCGGTTCCTAGTCCACATTGTCTAAGGTCATAGACCGACTTTTTCCTAACATTTCCTGTTAACATCTCCTTTGAGGAAAGCTCTCGGCTAACCGAGACCACCCTTCCGTAGGATAGACCCATTGGTCACATCCACCATGCTTCCCTCGAGGGTTGTTTTAGTTATCTAATTGCCTACCACATTATGCTTGACACATAAAAGCAGCTTCCTTAATTAACCCGTTAGTCACAGGTTCCTTTACGTAATTTAGGCCACAGACACGAAGACAGGTTAAAACAAGATCAAAAACTTCCTTAACTTATCTTTGGATTAATGTGTGTCTCCTGCCCATATAGGAGAATTAAGTGCTCCTTTTTGCCTCTGTAGAAAAATCCTTCTGTTTTTCGGCAATAAAACTCGAAGGTTTATCCTTCCAAGATTCCGCCTTGTAAGTAGTATCAAGGCCTCAAGATCCCATCTCAAGTCACGTAGAACACTTGTGTAGGGCCCGGAGGCATTGGGATATACGGCCAGAGCCCCCATTGGCACCCAAGCGTCCTCCTACGCCAAGTGATTTCCATGGCAAGACCTCTCACGGCGGGTTCGGTCCACATTCCCGGCACGGATTCACAACCCCCTTGGTTAGGGTTTGGCGGCTCGGGGGGGGAGGGGGGTAGCTAGTGCCATCCTTTCTTAATTATTCCTTTAGGAAATCAATCACAGCTGAGGCGCCCAGCTTCAAACAATTACTAGGGAAAACATTCCTTTTGTTTCCATGGCAATCAGTCACCTCAGACCCGGCCATGCAATCAAACACACCCATTTGGGTTAACATCCAGAATCACATTAACAAACAGTTAAATACACAACCTCTTGCTTTAGGTATTGCAATCCCATTGCATGCATAGTCAGAATTTAACTTGGATGCATCAAAACACTTGCTTAAGGGATTTACAACCTTCTCAAATAACCAAGCATAACTTGAATCAACAATCCATTTAGGGTTAGGTCGCCAGCTTCAATTAGGCTAGGAGCGTATCCATTTGCGATAGTCCACAGCAAGATTGATAAAACAATTCGCAGGCAATTGTACTTATTCCTAATACACCGGATCTCTTGAAGGTCTAAGTTTCTATCCATCGGAGTCTATCATTTCATGTGTTTCTTTTAGCCATGATCGCGAAGCATGATTTCTAAATGATTGTTCATGCACTGAATTGGTTTAAAAGCTATTATTTTATGTGAAATAATGCGAAAACCTTATCATTTTATGTGTGTAAAAGGTATCATTTCGTGCCTAAAATCTTGTGCGAATTCCAAAATCTACCATTTCGCACATGCACCTTAGCTCTTAGAGTAAACAAACCCTGTGCACGACATCAATCCTTTCATCCCTTCCCTGGGAAATAATTTCTAAATTAAATTTTTAATGCTTAGAACTTGGGCTTGATTTGTGTGTGCTGCATTGGTCGTTCCGCTCACCCCTTTAGCATTAACTGTGGCTTGGGCGCCTATGCTTCCCACGACTTTCTTCTTGGGAGCCATTTGCCTTGCGGAGATTGGGCAGTCTGGTCCTTGACGGGTTTTGGGTAGATATGTTCGGTTGGGAAAGACTGTTGGAACGGGGTTCGTTGCTGAGAGAATGGTTTGGGTGACATGTGGCGGTTACTCTCTTTCTCTCTCTTCTTCTTCTTTTTCTCCTCTCCTTCTTTCTTTCTCTCTCTTTTCTTCTTCTACCCTCCTACTCTCTTCTTCTTCTTTCTTACTCTCCTACCCTCTCTCCCTCTCCTTCTCTCCTTCTCCTTTCCTCTACTCTCTCTCTCTCCTTCTCTTCTTTTCCTTCTCTCTTATTTCGCTACTCTCTCTCCTTCTCCCTCTTTTCCTTCCCTCTTATCTCTCTACTCTCTCTCTCCTTCTCTTCTTCTTCTACTCTCTCTTCTCTCCCTCTTCTCTCCCTTTTTCTTCTTCTCTTCTTCCTCTCCTTCTTTTTCTCCTCTCCTTCTTCTTCTTGTCTTCTTCTTCTCCTACTCTCTCTCTTCTCTCTCCCTCTCCTTCTTTCTTCTCCTTCTCTCCTCTTCTCTCTCTTCCTTCTTTTCTCTCTCTCCCTCCTTTCTTTCCTTCTCCTTCTTTTCTTCTCCTTCTCTTCTTCTCTCTCTCACTCTTCTCTCCTTCTTCTCTTCTTCTCCCTCTCCCTCTTCTCTTCTCCTTCCCTTCCTTCTCTTCTCCTTCCCTTTGTTCTCTTCTCCTCCTCTCTCTCCCTCTTCTTCTCCTTCTTCCCCTCTTCTCTCTCTTCCTTCTTTTCTCTCTCTCCCTACTTCTTTCTTTCCTTCTCCTTCTTTTCTTCTCCTTCTCTTCTTTTCTCTCTCACTCTTCTCTCCTTCTCTTCTTCTCCCTCTCCCTCTCCCTCTTCTCTTTGTTAAGATTGTGGGAGAGAAGGAAGGAGTCTCACTTGTAGCTTTCTTGCTTGCACAATGGGGGAATACACACAAAGGTGGAGGCTGAAAACAGTTTTCCTTTTCTTAGTTGTGTAAGCAAAAAAGAAGTCTAATACAAAGAAATAGAAGAACCCTATATATGGGTCTCAAACCAAACTCAACTAACTAAGGTGGCATACTAACTGAGCCTCGAACTAGAGTAGATAAGGATAGCTGTCATGTAGCTATTATTCATGGGCGGTGTACCAACCGCATCTGCAACTGACACGTCGGTGACATAAATGCACAACGGTCACCCTGGCATATCACGAGTGGAGCTCGATATCTCAACACTCTTCTTCTTCCCTTCCTTCTTTTCTCCTTCCTTTCGTTCTCTCCTCCTCTTCTCTCTCCCTCTTCTTCTCCTTCTTCCCCTCTTCTCTCTCTCACTTCTCTTCTTCCCTCCCTCTCCTCTTCCTCTTCTACCTTATCTTCTTCTTATTTCCTTATGTTCACGCAGGGAGGGGGGGGGGGGGGGGGTTTCCAACCGTTGGCCAATGAGGAGGGGGCGGGGGAAAGTACTTTGTCGAAAGCCTCCCAGGGGGACGCACTGACGTAATGGGGAGGGGGCGCTCTATGCCCAGGCGGAGGGGGGGGAAACTTGCCGTGCTGCTACCGCGAGTTGAAGGTGGCGCTGCTGTTCCAGGCGGAGCCGCTTGTCTTTGATGGGGGGGGGGAGGGTCCGGTGCCTTTATAGAGGGGGGGGGGGCACAGTGGTACTCCGCCACTTGGGCGACATGCACCTCCCCTTCCTAATTCACTCCCTCTCTCTCTCCCCGACATACTATCGGGGGGAAGGGAGAGGGAAACAAACATTTGAAAAAAAAGGAAAGAAAGGTGGGGTTCCTATGGGCACGGGTACATTACATCCTCTCCCCCTTAGAGGAATCGAGATGTCCTCATCTCGAATGCGCTTAGAGTTCGTTGATAACCAGTTATTATTGGGTTCTAAAACCTGTGGGTTAGGTCCCATCCCGCTTTTGCTGCGCAACTCTGATTACTCGAATTCTCATCTTAAAATAATAACTTGCCACAACTCATGGGATTTAATAGGTTTTATTCCAAGTACAAAACTTATTATCTCGAGAGGATCTTCCTAGGACATCTAGTCATCCTCAAAGGTTACAACAGGCTCCAAGCCTTCATCAACATGCGGTTCATAATATGAGCCAAAAGTATAGTTTAGATGGCTTTGTTTGATCGCACGTTCTTGATTCTTAGGGTCCAACTCAGGACAATCTATTTGGATGTGTCCTAGTTCATTGCAGTGGAAACATCAGTGGTTGGGACATCTCTTACGGATATGTCCTATCTCACCACACTTGTGGCACCTCTTGTCTTGATCCCGTGAGTCATCTTCATCATAGTTGCCTGATTTAAGTTCTTGGACGATTGGACTCGCTCGGAGTAATACGTCTTGCAAGTCGGTTGGGTGCATCGATTCCAATCGAGTGTTTATGGGTGGATTCAACCCAGCACAGAACTTTGACACCTGTTGTGTCATATCCATTGGGGGTGCATACTTTAGGAGTGAAAATAACTTTGAATAATATGCTTCAAGGGATAATCCTAGCTGCTTCAAGTCATAGAATTCATTCATCTTTTGTGTGCGATAGGCATGTGGCAAATACCTCCCTTGCACAGCTTCCTTAAGCTTATTCCAAATGACTGCCCCCTCCGAGATCTCTTGGTCTCTGCACCACTGTTTCCACCAAAGTCTCGCTTGGCCTGTAAGCTTAAGTTTGGCAAGCATGGCTTGGTTAGTAGCTGCAATTCCTACTGCCTCAAAATAGTTCTCCGTGGACTCAATCCAGATCTCGGCGTCAGCTTGAGCAGTCCTTCCCTTGCCATCAAACTCGGGTGGCTTAATTTACTTGAGAAGGAACTTCTTCTCTTGCATGTCAGCATTTGAAGGTGCAGAAGGTGCCTGGCAATCAAGCCATACCACTTAGGGTATTTAGGTTATGTCTATGATCCGATCATTAAACAATCATGCATCATTAAGAAGTTTTGCTCTGATACCAACTGTAACGTGCCCACCCCTTAAATCACGAGACACGTCTTAGAAGTCCATCGAGAGATATATCTAGAAGACACCTCCCGGCACTCCCAAGGAATGACCCGGGGTTTGCCAACTAGGGTTTGTCGAGTCTGCCCTGCAACGGAACTAATCCGGCCATTCCCACTAGGATCGACCTGAAGTCCGGTTCCTAGTCCACATTGTCTAAGGTCATAGACCGACTTTTTCTTAACATTTCATGTTAACATCTCCTTTGAGGAAAGCTCTCGGCTAACCGAGACCACTCTTCCGTAGGATAGACCCATTGGTCACATCCACCACGCTTCCCTCGAGGGTTGTTTTAGTTATCTAATTACCTACCACATTATGCTTGACACATAAATGCAACTTCCTTAATTAACCTATTAGTCACAAGTTCCTTTACGTAATTTAGGCCACAGACACGAAGACAGGTTAAAACAAGATCAAACACTTTCTTAACTTATCTTCGGATTAATGTGTGTCTCCTGCCCATACAGGAGAATTAAGTGCTCCTTTCTGCCTGCGCAGAAAAATCCTTCCATTTTTTGGCAATAAAACTCGAAGGTTTATCCTTCCAAGATTTTGCCTTGTAACTAGTATCAAGGCCTCGAGATCCCATCTCGAGTCACGTAGAACACTTGTATAGGGCCCGAAGGCATTGGGATATACGGCCAGAGCCCCCCACTGGCACCCAAGCATCCTCCTACGCCAAGTGATTTCCATGGAGAGACCTCTCGCGGTGGGTTCGGTCCACATTCCCGGTACGAATTCACAATCCCCTTGGTTAGGGTTTGGCGGTTCGCGGGGGGTAGCTAGTGCCATCCTTCCTTAATTATTCCTTTAGGAAATCAATCATAGTTGAGCGCCCAGCTTCAAACAATTATTAGGGAAAACATTCCTTTTGTTTCCATGGCAATCAGTCACCTCAGACCCGGCCATGCAATCATCAAACACATCCCATTTGGGTTAACATCCAGAACCACATTAACAAACAGTTAAATGCACAACCTCTTGCTTCAAGGTATTGCAATCCCATTGCATGCATAGTCAGAATTTAACTTGGATGTATCAAAACACTTGCTCAAGGGATTTACAATCTTTTCAAACAACCAAGCATAACTTGGGTCAACAATCCATTTAGGGTTAGGTCGCCAGCTTCAATTAGGCTAGGAGTGTATCCATTTGCGATAGTCTACAGCAAGATCGATAAAACAATTCGCTGGCAATTGTACTTATTCCTAATGCACTGGATCTCATGAAGGTCTAAGTTTCTATCCATCGAAGTCTATCATTTCATGTGTTTCTTTTAGCCATGATCGTGAAGCATGATTTCTAAATGATTGTTCATGCACTGAATTGGTTTAAAAGCTATTATTTTATGTGAAATAATGCAAAAACCTTATCATTTTATGTGTGTAAAAGGTATCATTTCGTGCCTAAAATCTTGTGCAAATTCCAAAATCTACCATTTCGCACATGCACCTTAGCTCTTAGAGTAAACAAACCCTGTGCACGACATCAATCCTTTCATCCCTTCCCTGGGAAATAATTTCTAAATTAAATTTTTAATGCTTAGAACTTGGGCTTGATTTGTGTGTGCTGCATTGGTCGTTCCGCTCACCCCTTTAGCATTAACTATGGCTTGGGCGCCTATGCTTCCCACGACTTTCTTCTTGGGAGCCATTCACCTTGCGGAGATTGGGCAGTCTAGTCCTTGACGGGTTTTGGGTAGATATGTTTGGTTGGAAAAGACCGCTGGAACGGGGTTTGTTGCCGAGAGAATGGTTTGGGTGACTTGTGGTGGTTACTCTCTTTCTCTCTCTTCTTCTTCTTTTTCTCCTCTCCTTCTTTCTTTCTCTCTCTTTTCTTCTTCTACCCTCCTACTCTCTTCTTCTTCTTTCTTACTCTCCTACTCTCTCTCCCTCTCCTTCTCTCCTTCTCCTTTTCTCTACTCTCTCTCTCTCTCCTTCTCTTCTTTTCCTTCTCTCTTATTTCGCTACTCTTTCTCTCCTCCCTCTTTTCCTTCCCTCTTATCTCTCTACTCTCTCTCTCCTCTTCTTCTTCTCTTCTTCTACTACTCTCTCTTCTCTCACTCTTCTCTCCCTTTTTCTTCTTCTCTTCTTCCTCTCCTTCTTTTTCTCCTCTCCTTCTTCTTCTTGTCTTCTTCTTCTCCTACTCTCTCTCTTCTCTCTCTTCTCTCTGCCTCTCCTTCTTCTTTCCTTCTCCTTCTCTCCTCTTCTCTCTCTTCCTTCTTTTCTCTCTCTCCCTCCTTTCTTTCCTTCTCCTTCTTTTCTTCTCCTTCTCTTCTTCTCTCTCTCTCACTCTTCTCTCCTTCTTCTCTTCTTCTCCCTCTCCCTCTTCTCTTCTCCTTCCCTTCCTTCTCTTCTCCTCCTCTCTCTCCCTCTTCTTCTCCTTCTTTCCCTCTTCTCTCTCTTCCTTCTTTTCTCTCTCTTCCTCCTTCTTTCTTTCCTTCTCCTTCTTTTCTTCTCCTTCTCTTCTTCTCTCTCTCACTCTTCTCTCCTTCTTCTCTTCTCCTTCCCTTCCTTCTCTTCTCTTTCCCTTCGTTCTCTTCTCCTCCTCTCTCTCCATCTTCTTCTCCTTCTTCCCCTCTTCTCTCTCTCACTTCACTTCTTCCCTCCCTCTCCTCTTCCTCTTCTACCTTATCTTCTTCTTCTTTCCTTATGTTCACACGCGAGGGTGGGGGGGGGGGGAGTACTCTGTCGGAAGCCTCCTAGGGGGGCGCATTGATGCAAAGGGGAGGGGGCGCTCTATGCCCAGACAGAGGGAGGGGGGAACTTGCCCTTGTGCTGTGGTGAGTTGAAGGGGGCGCTGCTGTTCCAGGTGGAGCCGCCTGTCTCTGATGAGGGGGAGGAGGGTCCCGTTGTCGTACTGCTGCGCATCCGAGGTGTGAAATCCACCCAAAAGTTGTGTGTGTGGGATTTGATACTTTGTACATACTTAATCATTATATTTGCATTTTTATTATGCGTGGGTAATATAGTGAAGAGGGGTTTTGCTAGAGGAACTTATCCGTAATGCTCTGGTTGACATGTACGCTAAATGTGACATGCTTATATAAGAACAGGGAGTTTTTGATAGATTTGTAACTCGAGATGCAGTCTCATGGGCTACACTTATTTCAGGATATGTAGAATGTGGGCTTCGTAGACAAGTGCTGAAATGTTAGGAACAGATGCAAGTGGAAGGTCTGGCTGTGAAAGTTGTCATGTTTGTCAAGGGGATTAAGGCTTCTGGTGCCAATGGAACCTTCAAAATAGGAGAAGTCTTGCATGCTGAAGCAACCAAAAGCGGTGGAGTAAAGTGATGGATAATTCGAAGTTTCATTGTCTTCTACTCTCCAAGTACTCAAGTTCATTGAAGAAAATCGCATTGGATGGCGACAAAATTGTTTGCACCAAAGTACTCGAGGTTCCAAGGTAAAGCAGTCTTGGCTTAGACTTGTGACGTGGGTTAGAGCATCAAGATGAAGGCTTGTATGCTTTTCTAGAGGCCACTTTTCTAGGGCCTATTGTGGAAGAATTGAATGTCTGGGGAAAGAAAAAAATAAAGCCATGGATGGCTATTTTCAAATCGGAGGCTTTTTGGGGGGAAAGAAAAAGCTTGCGGAGCTGAAGTTGAGAAAAGGTGCTGAAGAAATTGAGGAGGGTAACAGAAGAGAAGGACGAAAAGATGAAGAGACAAAGAGGAGGTGACTTCAGAGGATGTTTTGGAAACTGCTGATGTGATAGAGGAGGATGAAGAAAATAGGAGACGATGAGGGATGGAAGGAGGACCTGACAAGAGGGACTTAATTGACATGAGCAGAGCATTTTCAAGATGGGATGCAATGGGAAGGAAGGACAGGTAGCAATTCTGCTTTGTAATTCCTACAATAAGAAGTTGTTGAGGATGATGCGAAGAGGATGTCAAGTTGAGAAGAAGAAGCATCAGAGGATGGCAATGGAGAAGCCGATTCCAATAACGGACACAGAGTGACGTGAAGGAGGACTACTTGCATTTTGCAGACTCTATGAGCATATCCCGAAGCAATCCCTCTAGCCACAAAAAACTGCTAATCATGCTTTGAGTGTCGTCAGGGAGTTTTTTTTTCGGGATTATGTGGGGGGGAGGAATTAGCCTACTGCAATGAATGAGGGAACGATGAAGTTGAAGATGAAGCGGACGAAGGAGTTTGATGAAGCTGTTGAAGAAGACAGCAAGTGACAACGAAGGAGCCGTAGCTAAAGAAGTGTGGAAGGTGATACTGAAGCGGAAGAGCCAAAAGACATCACAGGTCGATGATGAAGCTGTGAAGACAAAGGAGCTCGATGTCAGGTGAAGAGGCAGTGTAAAGCGTGCAGAAGAGTGTCAATATGCCCATCACACACCTGCAAGTGGGGATGTGGATTATCCTGTTGTTCGTCAAGGCTATCTACGTGGAAATTACCAGAGGCCTGTATGTCATTTTTTTCCATGTTCTCGATCATCTCAAAAGTTAAGTGAAAGATCGGCCAATTGGTTCTTTCTCAGCTGGTAGTGACCATGCTCACCAAACATCAGATTTTGGGGGAGCTTATGGCTATGCAGATTATGAAGATGCTTATGGTTATAACGGAGATGCATACCAACAGGCCACCAAGCATTTGTGTATGGATGATTATTATCTAGAGCAATACTACGATTATCCTTATGGACAAGGACAAGGAGGCCCGTTAAGCTCCAGTAATCCCTGCACCAGCACTTTACCACCATCAGTTGGAGATTCTCAGAAATCACTTAAAGATGAGGACAGGTTACCTGTTTGTAAAGACTTCTAGAAGAAGCTTTTGTGTATAAGTGGAATAATGCCCTCCACAGGCCCACTCACAGGCTGAACAAAAAGTTCTGCCATAGCAGAAAGAACCAATAGGATAAAGGATGTCACTAGATATTCCAGCAGCCTGACATAGTTACATAAAGTCTCTAAAAACCATGTCTATCCACCTACTTTGAGTTCAGAGTTCTTTGCTTCCATCTTTCCAGTCTCTGTTTCCATTGGGGTACCAAAACTTGGTGCAGAAGTCCACAAAAACTGACTAGTTGATTCAAAAGTGGTATCTACACTTGATTGATATCGAAGACTTGGATGATGATGATGATGACCCAACACAACCATCATGTTGCAATTTGTTAAGTAAGAGGATTGAAAGAGAAGAGGCATTAGCTTTTGCCACTGGACTCACTGTTTGTAATCAAACGGGTGAAGTGCAGCTAGTATTGAATACATTCAGGTTTATTTGCCACATTCAAGAGACAAAAAGGCTTGAACAAGTTGATTATAGGGCTTTTATCCAAAATTAAGGTGACCTTCTTTCAAATTAAATCGTGATCTTGCTTGATTGATCTTCTATCCTGAAATTATTCAAGGTCCTTTGTGGTCATGACTTTGCTTTCGAAAACCCTTTGACATCTTTGGTGAACCCGACGTGAAAGCGTCTCATAAATTTCAGGATGGGAGATACTTCAGCATCCATTTCAGCCTCTTCTACGATTCCTGCTGTGTCCTCTACTTCAGCTCCATCATTGACTGTTGCTTCAAGTACTTCAACGGATGATCTAAAGCAGATTTTGCAGAATATGTCTATGTATATGCAGCTTCAAAATCAGCATAAACAATTGTATATGGTGCAGCAGCAGCAATTGCATCAACAATAGTTGTCTCAACAAAGGCAACTATATTCGGAGCAGGAGAATGCAATCAGCGCGACTAAGGCGATTGAAGCAGTTGAGAATGAGAAGAAGCTATTTGATGGTCGTAATGTTTCAGATTACTTGAAGATGTATGAGATCAAGATGGGATTTTTTGGAGTACCAGCACCTGGACTTATGAGTAAGTATTTCCTTCGTCTTGTCACACCCGCCTTGAGGGCAAAAGTGACTGATCTTTTTATTCAAAATTCTCATTGGCAAGATTTTAAGAAGGCCTTGAAAGAAGAGTATTTCCTTGAGGACTTTGGGATGGCTACACGCCGGTCATTCCGAGAGTGGGTCTACATGCCAAACAAAGGTCTAGCTGCTTCAGAGTTGATACGAGAATTTGAAGAGAGGTATAGTCAGCTTGATACCATTGAACAAAGAGCATCGGATGTTGAGAAAGTTGAGCTTTTCTTGCAAGCCGCAGATCCAGCTCTTCAGGAAGTTTTAGGAGAGCTTCTTGAGGATCGCACGAAGCCTATGGGTCTTAAAACGGATTGGCAAGATGCCCAGGATGCAGTCTCGACTTTGACCAAGAGGAGAATATGGAAGACCGCCTACAGAATGGATCTATGACATCGACGCCGTCTTCTGCTCCTATGCCTACTTCTATCCTTGTTATTTCTTCTCTTCCTCAGCCAGTTTCTTGGCCTATGCCAGTGCCTACTGTTTCTACTCCTCCTACTCCTCTTGCTCCAAGACCGATGCCGGCACCTTCTGCTCCAAAATCATCCACTCCGTTAGTGCCTTCCTCTCTTAATGACATAATCAAAGGCATAACGGATTTGACACTGGATTCAGTTAAAGCAGAATTGGTGGGAAAATTGAAAGAGCAGTTTGCTTCGACTGCGCCTACTATTTCTTCTAGTGCTCCTACTGCACCTAGGAGTGCTCCTAGTGCACCTAGGAGAGATCGAAGATGTATTTGGTGTGATAGTACGGACCACCAGCATTGCAGGGATTGTGAATCTTTTCAGGATGCAAGAAGGAAGAATTTGGTATTTTGGGGACAAGATGGTAAGATCTGGTTGACTGAAACAGGAGCTCTACTTGCTACCAACTTTGGGAAAGGCGGAATGATGAAATTAGTGGATGACATGGCTGCGCATACTTCTTATGTGGCAGCTAGAGGAGATGCTTCTGCATATGGAGTTCAGATTGAGAAAGGATCAGAGAATCAGTCAGCATTATGGACTTATGCTATGGAGACGACAAACAAGGGAAAAATTCAGCAAACTGTTTTGACTAGTGCAGGCTCTAGCATCAGATCTGAGACAGGTTGGGATTCGCCTGTTGTTTGACAGGTACACTATTTATGCCTACTTGGCTAAGTCTCAGGGAGCAGATGTACTTGTTGAGGAGAAGTGTAAGAGAGATGAAGAAAATCCAAGTGCATCTAAAAAGACTAGAGGGGGTGAGTTTGTTACTCCACCTACTGCAGGACTGTCTTTGAGACCAGGGCCAGAACGACAGATGGAAGATGCTCAAAAGAAAGAAAAGAGGCAAGAGCCTAGAGAGAGAAAGCAGTCAGGGTTTAGATTGATGTCCGATATTGAGACATCTACGGACATGAAGAAAATCTTTAATGACAAGATACTTGGTAGTGAGGTGACTTTTACTATTTCTGAGGTTTTGGGCATCTCGAAAAGAGAGTTTCAAGATCAGTTTCAAGAGGTCTTGAAGAGGAAAAGACATGCATTGCCTACTACTGATACATAGGGAGTTTTGATTGGGGAGTTGGATGAGGATGAGGAAGAGGTTATGGTTGAGAATGCTTCTGTTTTTCCACAAATAGAGAAGAGGGTTCAGCCTATGCATTATGCTGAAATTGATGAGCCTGTCTTGATACCGCGTAGTCACTTTTCGCAGAGTCATTGGGCTAGGGCAACTACAGAAACGATGGTAAAAATTGGAGAGAAACAGGTGCCTTATGTTGCTTTGGTGGATCATGGTTCAGAGATTAATCTCATAGTTTGTGGAGTTTATGAAAGTAACAGATGTCCTATGGATGTAGAGCATGGGTGGCGTATGAGAGCCACCAACAACACTGCAGGTGATTTGTATGCTGCCTGTCCCAGTGTCAGGGTTTCTATTGGAGATGTAGAGGAGGATTTCAATTTCTTTATGTAGGATTCATGCTCTTATCCCATAAATTCTTGGACAACCATTCATCACAGAGATGCGCATGGAAACAAAGGTAATGGATGATGGATCTACTTATGCACGGATTCGCAGTAAAGATGGCATGAGAGCAGTTCAGTTTATGACAGTGTGTGTGAACCATGTTAGAAACAGGGATACTCTTAGAGATGCACCTTTGCCCACTGTGAGGGATTTGGCTTTTCATTAGGTACCGCTGTTTCGCGAGATGACGGTGGTATAGAGCAGAGGAGATTGGAGTTCTTGCCTCCTGGGAACAATGTTTTCTCCTCCAGTTTTGTTGGGATTTCAGCAAACAGTTCGATGAGCTATCAGAAGACTTCTAAGTTGCCTAGAGCTGCCAGGCAGTACATATGCAGGAAGGAGAAAAATTTGAAAAATGCAGGTATTTTAGAGGATGATGAGCATATAGATGGGATGTATGATAGTATGATTTGTGCAAATACGATGATAGAGATAGAAAATATGCTGAAAACTGATATGCAGAGTTGTCACAGTAATGTATTAGTGCAATCCCTGGACATGTTTCATGAAATTGCAAATTTTGTGTCACAGATAGAGTCAGAGGCTGAGGTGACTCAGCAAAAAGTATTGAGTGCTGAAGAAATTCAGTAAACAGAGTTTCTGGCTGATTATTATCAGCTTACAGAGACACAGAGGGCTGAAAACTTTCAACCAACAGAGTTTACTGCTGAAACATCCAGAGTTTAGGGCTGTTCCTATGCAGTCCATAGAGCAGAGGGCTGAGGATATTCAGCCACACTAGAGTGCAGAATTGCTGATTTACAGCAAGATTTGAGTAATGCAGAGGATCATAATGAAGCCAGGGTTGACATGAAATACAAAACTGTGGATAAGAAGGTGAAGCCGGTAGCTGTACCGCTTCCACCTGACAGTGATCAACAAATAGAGAGGGCTGCCAAACAACCAATTTTGAGGAATCCAGAGCATATAGGCCATAAATTTTCAGCAGAGACTCTTGCTGAATTAAAAATTGGAAATGGTGATTTTTTGCTACCCACAGAGAAGCAATGCTTTCAGGAGATGCTTGAGCGACATGGAAGGGGGCTTGCTTTTTTCCCGCATGAGATTGGATGTGTGAATCTGGATATTGTTGCTCTTATGGTGATCTTTACTATTCCTCATATTCCATGGAACCTCCGACCTATTCCAGTGCCTAAGGCACACCTGCCAAAGCTGATTGATTTGTTGAATGAGAAAATCAGGATGGGAATCCTAGAGCCTTCATCTGCACCATACTCAAATAGGTGGTTTACGGTTCCAAAGAAGAATGGTACTCTCCGATTTATATAGGACATACAGCCAATAAACAGAGTTACTATCAGGAATGTTGGTATAGGTCCAGTTGTGGATGAGTTTGCAGAAGCATTTGCTGGACCTGCCATCTATTCTTTAGGTGATTTGTATTCAGGATATGATCAGTTTCAGCTGGCTTTGGAAAGCAAGGACATAACCACTATGAGAACTCCTATTGGGCTTGTCAGGATGTGTACCTTGCCTCAAGGTGCCACTAATTCTATTGCGCATATGATGAATGCCATGCATAAGATCCTTCGTGATTACATACCTCAGCTTACCATGCCTTTCTTAGATGATATGCCCATTAAGGGGTGTGCATAAAAAGAGAAGAATGAGAGTTTAAATGAGCAGGGATGCAGATACTTTGTGGCTGATCATATTTCAGCTTGTGAGAAGATTTTGGCCAGGTTAGAAGAAGTGAACTTGACACTATCAGGGTAAAAATCTGTTTTTGGAGTAAATGAGATTGTCATTGTTGGACATATGAGTGGGTATTATGGCAAGAAACCCTCACCTGAGAAGGTGGATGCTATAGGCAAGATTACGGAGTATTGTTCCACTACTTCAGAGGTACGGAGATTCATTGGAGCTTGTGTGTTTTATATGATTTGGATACCCCATTTTGCACACATAGCAGATTGTTTATATTAGCTGCTTCGAAAGGGGCTGAAATTTTATTGGGATGAGAGCCACACTAGAGCCATGCGGAAATTGAAGAAGTTATTGTAGATTGCTCCTACTCTCAAGAAAGCGGATTATAATTGCGGAAGGCCTATTGTATTGACAGTTGACACTAGTCCAATTGGCATAGGTTGGGCTGTGGGTCAAGATGATGCAGATGGAAACAGGTATGCTATTCGGTTTGGGGCAAATGTCCTAAATGAGAGACAGAGGAGATATCTGCAAATCAAGAGGGAGTTACTGGGGATTGTTACGGCTCTCAAATGTGACAAGGAGTACTTTATTGGAGCCTCAGTTGTGGTAGAGACAGATTGCTTGCCATTGATAGGTATGATTACGAGTTGCTCTACTCCGGATATAGCTATGCTGAGATGGATTGCATACATCAAATCATTAAACCCAGAATTTAAATATATAGCAGGAAAGGATAATCCAGTGTGGCAAATATGCTGTCTAGAGTCAGATATGATGATGAGGAGACACTACTTGCAAAAGAGGATGATGCAGAAATTTCAGCCACTATGGTTGATCATGTTTGCCATGTCTATGATATTGTGGCTTTCATAGAAGAACTCTATGTTGGAGATTGGTTGTAGATTGGCAAGTACCTTAGTACACTAAAGCAAAAGAGATGAATGGATAGATGAAGAGTTCAAGAAGATCAGAAGAAAAGCCTATGGTTATTTTCTTAAGGACGGATTTCTTTGGAAGCATCCGAAGAAAAGAGGTGGATTACCCTTGCGGGTTGTTTACGATAGAGAGACACAGTTACAGGTGATGAGGGAGTTTCATGAGAGTCCTTGGGCTGGTCATAGAGGAGTGTGGGCTACTTATGAGAAAATCAAGGAGAAATATTGGTGGAAAGGCATGTATAGAGATGTTTCTCACTTTGTAGAGACTTGCAGAGACTGCTAGATGTATTCGGTAGTGCGTCATCGAGATGAGCTTCATCCGACCTATCCGCTATGCATTCATTATAAGTGGGTAGTTGACTTGGTTATTATGCCTATGGGTCTATGTCAGATGAGGTATATTGTTTTGGCTAGAGAGGATCTTAGTAATCATGTTGAGGGCAGATCTTTGAGAACGAAGACCACTAGTGCAGTGTGTAAGTTCTTATTGGAAGAAATTTTCTACAGGTATGGCTGTGTGGGTAAGATCACTACGGTGAATTGGATGCAGATGAAGCCAGGGAGTTTTTCTCTCAACTAGGAATCAAGTTGGCTCTAACCACAGCATACAATCCAGAGGGAAATGGAAAGAGTGAAAGAGGGCATCCGCCGATAGTGAAAGCATTAGCCAAAGCATGTAGAGGACGGATTGGAGAATGGCCGAGACTTCTACCATTTGCTTTGTGGGCTGATCGTACGACTCACAGTGTTACCACAGGATATATGCCCGCAGAGTTGATGTATGGTCAGAAACCGGTTATGCTGACTGAGACTTGTGCTTTGACTTGGTCAGTTTTACCTTGGCAGGAGGATTTGACGAGAGAGGAGCTCTTAGCTCTTTGGATTCGGCAGTTGGAGAGAAGACCAGAGGATATTCAGCTAGCTATTGACAGGCTGAAGGTTGCTAGACTAAGAAATAAGGACAGGTTTGACAGTAGGCATCGCTTGCAGCCTAGAGTAATAGAAGAGGGAGACTGGGTATTAGTCTTTGATAGCAGCCTTGAAAATCAGCATACTGCACTTTGGAAGATGGTGAAAAGATGGTTCGGGCCATACATAGTCAGACATGTCTTTGACAATGCAACATATGAGTTGACAGAATTGGATGGGACAGTGCTTAGAGTGCCTATTGCAGGAAAAAGAATTAAGATTTTCAAGAAAAGAGATGATGATGATTATGCATTGGAAGAATTTGCAAGAGAAGAGCAACGAGAAGAAACTCCAATAGAAGAGATAGATGATATGACAGATAATCTTGTTAATATACTGGAAATATACAATGAAGAGATTGATCTGTTCATGGATCTTGATGATAATGATCATGGGTAGTTGGCCCATCCGAAGGATGCGCAGGATTAGAGGGGGTGGGTGTCGTACTGCTGCGCATCTGAGGTGTGAAATCCACCCAAAATTTGTGTGTGTCGGATTTGATACTTTGTACATACTTAGTCGTTATGTTTGCATTTTTATTCTGCGTGGGTAATATAGTGAAGAGGGGTTTTGCTAGAGGAACTTATCCGTAATGCTCTGGTTGACATGTACGCTAAATGTGACATGCTTGTAGAAGAACAGGGAGTTTTTGATAGATTTGTAACTCGAGATGCAGTCTCATGGGCTACACTTATTTTAGGATATGTAGAATGTGGGCTTCGTAGACAAGTGCTGAATTGTTAGGAACAGATGCAAGTGGAAGGTCTGACTGTGAAAGCTGTCATGTTTGTCAAGGGGATTAAGGCTTCTGGTGCCAATGGAACCTTCGAAATAGGAGAAGACTTGCATGATGAAGCAACCAAAAGAGGTGGAGTAAAGTGATGGATAATTCAAAGTTTCATTGACTTCTACTCTCTAAGTACTCAAGTTCATTGAAGAAAATCACATTGGATGGCGACAAAATTGTTTGCACCAAAGTACTCGAGGTTCCAAGGTAAAGCAGCCTTGGCTTAGACTTGTGATGTGGGTTAGAGCATCAAGATGAAGGCTTGTATGCTTTTCTAGAGGCACTTTTCTAGGGCCTATTGTGGAAGGATTGAATGTCTGGGGAAAGAAAAAAATAAAGCCATGGATGGCTATTTTCAAATCGGAGGCTTTTTGGGGGGAAAGAAAAAGCTTGCAGAGCTGAAGTCAAGAAAAGGTGCTGAAGAAATCGAGGAGGGTAACGGAAGAGAAGGACGAAAAGATGAAGACAAAGAGGAGGTGACTTTAGACGATGTTTGGGAAACTGCTGCTGTGATAGAGGAGGATGAAGAAAATAGGAGACGATGAGGGATGGAAGGAGGACCTGACAAGAGGGACTTATATGACATGAGTACAGCATTTTCAAGATGGGACGCAATGGGAAGGAAGGACGGGCATCAATTCTACTTTGTAATTCCTACAATAAGAAGTTGCTAAGGATGATGCGAAGAGGATGTCAAGTTGAGAAGAAGAAGCATCAGAGGATGGCAATGGAGAAGCTGATTCCAATAACGGACACAGAGTGACGTGAAGGAGGACTACCTGCATTTTGCAGACTCTATGAGCATATCCCGAAGCAATCCCTGTAGCCACAAAAATTGCTAATCATGCTTTGAGTGTCATCAGGGAGTTTTTTTTTCGGGATTATGTGGGGGGAGGAATCAGCCTACTGCAATGAATGAGGGAACGATGAAGTTGACGATGAAGCGGACGAAGGAGTTTGATGAAGCTGCTGAAGAAGACGGCAAGTGACAACGAAGGAGCCGTAGCTAAAGAAGTGTGGAAGGTGATACTGAAGCAGAAGAGGCAAAAGACATCACAGGTCAACGATGAAGCTGTGAAGACAAAGGAGCTCGATGAGATATTTAGAGGTCGATGTCAGGTGAAGAGGCAGAGTAAAGCGTACAGAAGAGTGTCAATATGCCCATCACACACCTGCAAGTGGGGATGCGGATTATGATGTTGTTCGTCAAGACTATCTACGTGGAAATTACCAGAGGCCTATATGTTGTTTTTTTCCATGTTCTCGATCATCTCAAAAGTTATCGGCCAATTGGATCTGTCTCAGCTAGTAGTGACCATGCTCACCAAACAACAGATTTTGGCGGAGCTTATGGCTATGCAGATTATGAAGATGCTTATGGTTATAACGGAGACGCATACCAACAGGCCACCAAGCATTTGTGTATGGATGATTATTATCTGGAGCAATACTACGATTATCCTTATGGACAAGGACAAGGAGGCCCGTTAAGCTCCAGTAATCCCTGCACCAGCACTTGTACCACCATCAGTTGGAGATTCTTAGAAATCACTTAAAGATGAGGACATGTTACCTGTTTGTAAAGACTTTTGGAAGAAGCTTTTGTGTATAAGTGGAATGATGCCCTCCACAGGCCCACTCACAAGCTGAACAAAAAGTTGGGCCATAGTAGAAAGAACCAATAGGATAAAGGATGTCACCAGATATTTCAGCAGCCTGACATAGTTACATAAAGTCTCTAAAAACCATGTCTATCCACCTACTTTGAGTTCAAAGTTCTCTGCCTCCGTCTTTCCAGTCTCTGTTTCCATTGGGGTACCAAAACTTGGTGCAGAAGTCCACAAAAACTGACTAGTTGATTCAAAAGTGGTATCTACACTTGACTGATATTGAAGACTTGGATGATGATGATGAAGACCCAACACAACCATCATGTTGCAATTTGTTAAGTAAGAGGATTGAAAAAGAAGAGGCATTAGCTTTTGCCACTGGACTCACTGTTTGTAATCAAACGGGTGAAGTGCAGCTAGTATTGAATACATTCAGGTTTATTTGCCACATTCAAGAGACAAAAAGGCTTGAACAAGTTGATTATAGGGCTTTTATCCAAAATTAAGGTGACTTTCTTTCAAATTAAATCGTGATCTCGCTTGATTGATCTTCTATCCTGAAATTATTCAAGGTCCTTTGTGGTCGCGACTTTGCTTTCGAAAACCCTTCGACACCGTGCCTTTATAGACGGGGGGCACAGTGGTACGCCGCCACCTGGGCGGCATGCACAAAGAAAGGGGGGGTTCCTATGGGCACGAGTACATTACAAAGAAGACTTGGCAAAAAGACTCAGGAAGGATATTGCACGGAGCAAGAGGACCCTTTGCTTAACATCTATGGTTATGCATATGCTTGAACAACAATGATTCGTTCCCTTTCTTTATATAGGCTATTTCCTGCTTGTTGACTATGAGAGTAAAGAGTATTCCTCTTAATAGTGTGCTATTGAAGGAAGGCATCTTATATCAAATTGGATTGCATCTTTCAATTAATATGTAATGATCATTGTAATTAATAAGATATATTAATTCCACCTTATGTTTGTCTAGTATATACTAAATGAACCTTATCTTTGGCTTTTTAAATTTTAATACCACTAAATTCATCCATTTATGTATCAAAGTTCTTCACATTTTACCAAAATTGCCAGATTTTTACCTTTGCTTGGTTGTATCATGCTCGATTCAAAGTTAAACTCCATTGGTGTGGCCTCCTAGCCTCATGGTGATTGGCTATAGTGTGGTCTCAAAAGCATAATCTAAGGCTTGGGTGATATCTTAGGTATCACTTTCCATTCCATGTGTAAATACCATGTAAGATTGTAGGATATATGACAAAGATATTATCATTACCTTGGTGTCTATCTAGACTTACCTGCAAGTATATTTACAAAGATGAAGGAGGAAATAGATATAGTTTTTTGTTTAGCATTAAAAACACTCAAGCCTAAAAGTTTTGTTCTTTTGGGCCTTAGAGGTTCTTCTTCACTTATTGGATGGAGTTTTCACCAAAATATATGCCTATATGCCAAACCACATGTCTTTAGTACATATATAGGTGATTTGAAGTATAACATATATGCAAGCATTGTGATGCAACGATGAGCAAGGCCCATAAGCACTACAACCATACTGTCACACCAAGTGTCGAGGAGCTATGAGGGGCAAGTTAGCACCTTGAATTTTGTGAGTGCTTCCAAAAGACTTGGAATGCAAAGGGATTCCTCCAATCAAAGAGTGAAAATATCTTATTTTTCCCTTCCACCATGATAATTTTCATATAATGTAGTCCTTTTTGCATTATCGGGGTTCATTATAAACTTTTCCCACCATATAATGCATTTTTTGTAATATAGAAATTTCTTACTACTATATTATTTTAGCTATACGTCCGAAAAGCCCCGAACCTCCAGAGGGCTTCTCGAACCTACCCCCTTTTCCAAACCTCCCTCCCCTTCCCCTCCCTTCTTTCTCACTTGTAATATCTCATTTTCTCTTCCCCCTCCCCTTTTTCATTAAAGCCTCCCCTCCCTCCCCCCTCACCTCCCTTTTTTAAATTAAAACCCCCTCCCCTCTCTTTCACTTATAATATCTATCTTTCTTTCCCCCCTACCCCCTCCCCCCTCTCTCTCTCATGTGTAGGGCCCAGGTTCTCTCTCTCTCTCTCTCTCTCTCTCTTTCCTTATTTTAATTAAACAAAAAATTTACATTTAAAAGTTTAATCTCTCTCTCTCTCTCTCTCTCTCTCTCTCTTTCTCATTCTTCTAAATTTTATATTTCCTCTCTCTATGATTCTCTCTGTGTTCAAATTCTTTCTCTTCTTCTTCTTATTTTCTCTCTCTCATTTATGTAAACTTTTTTTAAATTAAAATAAGAAGAGAGAGATTAAAATTTTAAATGTATTTTTTTAAAAAAATTAAAATAAGAAAAGAGAGAGAGAGAGAGAAATGGCAATCACAATTACCATTCCTCTATGCACTAACTTGAATGCTTATGCATTTGCAATGTCTGTCTGAGGTAGTTTTGGCTCAGGCCATACATGGTGGTCCTGCTCTAAATAACGTGAAATGATACCACCTTCTCAAGTTATTTTGTTCCTCAATGAGTGAGGATATATCTGAAGTGCAAAAAGCTTCTCCAAAATTTCAAAAGCATTGTTCACATTCCACTCCCTCGATTAGATGCAAACCTAGCAATTTGTATGGTGCCCATTACACCATTAAACCTAACAATTTGTTTCCTAGATTCACTCAAATCAATCAATATTCCATCAATAATCACAACTCCACCAATGCTTCCGATCCCAATGGCACACAAATCTAGCATATCCCTCCTAAAGTTCTCTGGATCTTTCAATGAAGATTTGAATGCTTTTATCAGATAGTTTATCATGGCATGTATAGTCAATTATCATGATTAGGTCAATGAAGCCCACAAAGTCACCGCATTCGAATCCTTGATGTGAAAGAAGGCTACAACCTAGCTAGTGGTAAAACATGGCTGGCCATCATGAAATGAAGCCCTAAATGCTTTCCATATCTAGTTCCAACCATACCAAACCAATGTGCAAAAACTTGAAAGACTTCACCATCTAAAGCAAGGTGATAGATTAGTCCAAGCATACACTGCTATGTTCACAATAATGAACAGTCGCATTGATCCAAATGTGCAGCCAAAAGGTGAAATGGTGAATACCTTGTATATTCAAGGTTTCAATAAACCTATTTGGAAAGCATTCACTTTCGATGATCTATCTAGTAATAGCATTGACCATGTTTATAAGAAAGCTCTCAAGTTAGAGCTGTTCCTGTTTTAAAAAAAGAGAGAAGAAATCCAGCAAGTTTGCTACAAAACATCAAAATGATGATAACTGTGAATTAACTTTTGGTTTTGACTTGGAAGCAAAATCCAATAGTATAGAGTCTGATTTCGAGGAAGAAATAAAGCAACATAAGAGTAAAAAGAAAGATAAAAGAAAGAAAATGCTGGAAAACACCAAGAAAAATGAGTTAAAAAAACCTCTGATGCACATAGTGCAACAATCTCGGACATGTCCATGCTGAATGCGGCCGAAACCATAAATGGTGCAACATTTGCAACATTGCCACATACAACACTAAGCATTATCGGTATAATGGCAGGTATTGGATGGCCTGTTTTGAGGGAGAGCAAGGAACCAAAACAAACAACCCTAGCCAATGGATGACTCTCTAGGCCAATCTGGTCATGGATTATACCAATCAAGACTACCCACAACCCAACAATGACCATGGTGGGTGTGATAGAGGTGAAAGAGGCCAAGGAAATTTCTGACCCTTTGCTAAACATTTATTCTTTTGCATATAGGATTAATACCGGTGAGCTAAGTGTGTAGATGTCCAACCATATGATGCTAAGAAAAGACAAGTACAAGGCTTAGCACATATACTTGGTGCCAACATAGTGGAGATAAAGGAATTGTCCAATCTAGAGGTGCATGTGATCACCTAGTCTGGTAAGACCTACAAGGATGCCATGTTGCACCCCATAGGCCCTTTGTGGGGACTGAATATAAGAAAAAAGTCTACCACCAAGTGTTAGGATGCACACTAGTGACCATGAAACATTTGGCCTTGAGGTTGAGTCTAGAGGTTAAATCTAGCAATCGGCATGGCAACTCGAAGCAGTCGTAATCTACTCAGCATATCCCACCCACTTAGGGATTGCAATAGTCTGCAAAGACTCACTCCCATCCAACATGGAAGAACCCAAGCCCCAACTTGATCATTAATGTGGAGTTTTTGAAGTTCAAACCGTAGCCTGATTTAGCACAAAGAATAACGAATGCACCATAGGTGAAAAACAAACAAGTTGCGCAAGAAGACCCGTAACCTAGTGGGGAGAAGAATTCGGGTGGTAGCCCTAGAAGTCAATAAGGGAAGTTGCCAAAAGCTAGTCTTGGTAAGTAGAGAGGTCATATTTTGGATATCCACTTTGAGTAAAATGCCAGATGCTAACCTTGGAGGTAGTGGAAGTCAAAAGAAGGAGGTTAAACTTGTAGTAGTGGAAGGGAATATGCCTAGTACTTTGACTGTTTTGGACTCATTTGAAGCACCAACCAGATGGAAACCTATCAATATCATTGTTCCAATAGGTGATTTACTAAACCTAGTCCTGACTTTCAAAGATCATCTCCAGAAGATAATTCAATCCAAACACCCAATATTGCTAAAACCAAAAGTACTAGCCACGATGACCCATGCTTTGAAGGAAACAATCTACAAGATCTAGCAAGCCCCTTGTTCAATTCGACCATTCTTCCAATGATTCTTATTCAGTGCAAGGACTAGATCATCCATAACATCTTACTCAATAGGGGATTAGGGTTAAATATCATCACATTGGCAACTTACTGACAACTAGGTTTGATGGAATGGGTCCCAGTCCCCTTCCTAGTGAGGATGGCCAATCAACAACGAGCACTACCTCTAGGCATTATTAGGTTGATACTTCTAGAAATTGCCACAATCTAATTTCTAGTTTCCTTAGTAGTCTTAAATATAGAGCATGCTGGAAAAGATTACTACCTACTATTGGGATGGCCTTGGCTATGCCAAGTAAGAGTTAGTCATAGTTGAAGTTGACTAACTGGAAAAAAATAGTACAAGGTAATGGTCTTCTTGATCAATGTTGCCCCACCCAATCACACTATCAATTAGCTGAGTTGAAACAATCAACATGGTCAAGGACCTAAGTGATGATGAAGAAGAAGAGGAGTTCTTGAAGGCTAATGCTGACCTGCAACCCTAGTGTCTTATTAATGTTCTCTAAAAATGAATAGTACATGCAACCCTAGAGTCTGCAATCTTAAGCCCTGGAAAGTAGAAACACAATAATAGTCTAAACAATTCTGAAACTCATAGTCTGAACTACATAGGAAGCAACACCAATACTGACCGGATTGCTAATGCTTACATCAATTAAATTCTAAATCAAGAGCATGAGCTTGAATCATAGATACAGAAAGGAACAAGATTTAAAGAAGATGAGTTGGACACAATCTATCTGGGTCCCCAATAAAAACCAAAACTGATCAAGAGTGCTAAATTGCAACTACCCTTTTGCAACTCATCACTTTGCTGACCAAATTTAAGGATGCGTTTGCATGGGAATATTGAAATATGAAAGGTCTAGATCCTCATTTCTATTAGCATTGAATTCCTCTAAAATTGGATGTTATTTTAGTCCAAATGCAATGCTGCATGATGAACCCTCGCATGGCTAAGCAGGTCAATGGATCGATTATTGAGAGTAGGATTCATCGATCATATAGATTGGACATCCCCAATTATCATTGTTTCGAAGAATAACAAAAGCTCTAAATATGTGTGGATTACCAGAAGCTTAATGCAGCCACCATCTTAAATCCCTCTCGTGTACCTTACATGGATACCATACTGGAGAAGGTCACTAGCCATGAGATGTACTCCTTTCTTGATGGTTTCAACGGATACAATCAAGTGTGTCTTGCTCTAGAAGACCAAGCTAAAAGTGCTTTTATCACTACATGGGGAGTATATGTATGCAAGCGTAATGATGTGGTTTAGTCTAAAGAATGCTCCAATCTCCTTTTAGAGAGACATGTAGGAGATCTTTGGACCCTACCTCATGGATTTCATGAGGGTCTTCTTGGATGATTTCAGTGTCTCTGAAAAGGCTACACTTCACGCGCCTTCGGCTTTACCTCACTAGATGTCAAGAGGTAAGTTTAAGTTTGAATCCACTCAAATGTGTATTTGTTGTTCAAGATGGTATTTTGCTAGGCCACATCAATTCACGAAATGGCATTGCTATCCACCAAAGTGGCAATAATTATGCAAGTTTTAGTACCAGATTTGGCATCCATGTTACTCTATTTTTAGGGCCAAATTTGATGGCAACCATAGGAGTCACTTCCATTCCAAATGAAAGCCATAGCCCAATTAGAAGAAGACCATATTCGCAACATGTATATTCTATCCTAGGTCCAAGCTCGGTAGAAATACCAACTCAAATCGGTTGTCCAAGAAATCAATGCTCTAGAAGGGCCAACTTGTCTTAGCCTTTAAGACCCAAATGGGGAAACTTCTTGGCAAGCCCAAATTCTAGTGGAGCGGTCCATTTAGGGTCTTTCATGATTTAAGTACTAATTCATTCTATTTAATAGATTTACAAGGCAAGCTACTATCGAAGCCTGTCAACAAATTCCAACTATGCTACTATCATGCTCACAACCTCTAGTGCCTATTTTCGATCACACTAGATTTGCATGTTTTCCCTTTACCATCGAATTTTAGCATTTTGTGCCTACTAGTTGCACGATTTCAAATTGAATGGCTCTCAAAAGTCCCCATTTTTGAGACTTCAAGCTCAATTGCTCATATGTATGTGTGTGTGATCGACATTACCTACAGCTATGTCCAGTTGTACCTATGTGTGGGACATTAAATAAGTCGGTGTTGACCTAACCACATTTAGTCATGGTTAGTGGTAACCTAGTTGTACTATCTCTTTCATGTTAATAGAGATTGAATAATGAAGATGAATGAGATGAGCTGGCTGCTCACTCTTTGGCTCCACTTTGTCTCTCTTATCTTTGAACATGTTATCAGAGCCAACATGAATGGGCTTTCTGGAGCATGGCATTGAAGGAGTCTAGATTTGGCGCTTGAAGATAAGAGTCTCTGCTATTACTGAAGAAGAAAGGTTGCCATTGTTCCTGTCAAGGTATGTGTCAAAGTTTATGCTTTGTGCTTGTGCAAGAGCTTACTGTGGCTTGTTTGGGAGCTTCATAAGGCTTCATTGAGCACTTGTGAGTGGCCATTTGACATCAAAGATATTAGATCTGAAAAAACGTCATCAAAGGAGACTGTGTTTGCAGCCCATTTTTTTGCAGAAGCCATTTCTTGCTACAAAAATAGATTTTGGAGAAAAGGCTTGACAGTCGTGATCGTTTCAATGTGGTCTACAACTTTGCAGAAGAAAGCTTTTTCAAATTCTTCACAAATTTGGAGATATTTAGCATAGACATATGCAGATTGGCTATTTATTGCAGTAAACAACATGTGGTTCTAGGACAATGGTGGCTTTCATCATAACAATGTATATGCCCTTATTCTCATGCATTTGAGCATGGTTCTAGAGTGTCAAATGCTCAGCTTCGGAAGGTTTTAACAAGTTGGAAATTGGTCCTAAACTATGGACAACAAGCATCTATTACTTCTTGAAGCAATCTATGACATTGGATAGTATCTGTGGACCCTAATTATGGGCATATGTATGTTGGATGTTGTATGAATTGAAAAGAGCATTGAATGCTGAATTTTAGAGCTGAAAATCAACTGCATTGACATGATTATTGGATGTACATGAAAAGTACATGAGTTATATGACATTGGTTCTTAAAGATAGGGCATGTATGAATGTCGATATGATCATGTCTTGGTCTCTACATGTATTGGCATATGTACGCTATGATTCGGGAAGCTTTTGAGCTTTGATTGCCCTTGTTTTGGATGTGTATTAGCTAACTGTTATTAGCCGAGAAGATATTTGGAATTTTTACTTATTGTACATGTACTATAGTGTGCCCGAAAGGTCATGTATGAACTCTCACATATAGTGGCAAATGTCTAGGATATTTTGGGGGATGTTTGACACATAAATATCTTTGTTTTGAATGAGAAAAGGCTGCTAGTCATTTATTGGTTGGCTGATTGCAGACTATATTTTCTCTACTGTCAGTAAAATTGAATGTACACAGGAAAACTCTCATAAAAGTTGAAGGTTGAAATTGGTTAGTAAGACATCTTGGTTTGTGGGCCTTCAGGCATTGATTAAAAACTGTCCACTGCAATATGGAAAATGCTCAGGGCATTGATAACATCACCCAAATTGTCGGTGAGATAAGCTTAATAACAAGAACTTCGCACTATGGAAGTTCAGGATGCAGAATTTTCTAATTGGTAGAGGATACTAGGATTTATGCGAAGAGCTCATTGACAGTGGTCGGAAAGAGCTAGCAAAGTATTACATTGGTTCTCTTTATGCATTTTTGATTCAATGGCTATGCAGATTACCAGTTGTCGTTCCTTGAAAGATGCTTGGGATACACTCATGAAAAATTATGGTAATGTCACGCATGCAAGGAAGATAAAAATTAAGTAGCAATTTAATAATATGTGCAGAAATAGCAAGCGCATTCAAGCATACACGACAGAGATAAAGACCATAGCTTGTTGAGATGGCAAGCTCAACACGTGCGGACGTTGATGATGGACTGCTTGGCTAGATGAGTCCACACGTCTACATTTAGCACGTTGGTGATCATTATGATACTCACATGGCCACTGACTTATCACTTATTATATTTAGTTTGTTACACCTACCTACAATTGGCAAAGATATAGCGCCAGTTGATTGGTGTAGTGTGTTATGCACTGTTTGACTTAGTAGGCAACTTTCCTTTATGTTGTATCTTATCTATACTTTGTGTACATTGTACAGTGTGTGGAAGACGAAGAAGAAATCAGCAAGAAAACGTTTTGGCCTCCATCTCTCTTCTTGTATTCTTGAGTGAGCTTCCTCTTGTGTATACAGTGTGTGTTTAGCGCAGCAGCTCAAGCAAGTCCCCCCAACACACGATTCTTGACATGGTATCAGAGCCACACCACTAAGAGAGGCTAATTTTGAAGGCTGAAGTGAAGGAGAAGAAGCAAGGTTCAAGCAAGCAAGCATGGGTAAGCTCTCCCATTCTTCCACTCTCTCTCTTGTATAGTGCTTGTGGAGGCACCGGAAGTAAGGTAGAGTGAAAATCTCAGATCGCTATGAGATTTGGTGTGCGAGCAGAGCATTGTATATTTTGCAAAATAGCCGTTTAGAGCTAGTTTGCAGTTCTTTTTGGCATCAGAGGCCGTTTCAAGCCCGATTTTAGAGCTGCAAAGTTGCGAACAAGCAGTTTTAGGGTACACTGTGATTGTAGCTATATTGACCGAAAGTGGGTGCATAGGTTACAAATTTTGAATCTGTAATTTTTGAGGTGTTTTCCAGGAAGCAAACATAAGGTTCATATGCAAATAGGTTGTAGATTATATGTACTATTGAGCAATCAGTGAAAAAGGTTACTTGGTGTATTGATGTGCACTTGTTGTGAAAGGCTGCATAAGACTAGCTTGCTGTGTTGTATTCTTTTTTGTGATAATGGTAGAGAACAATGGAAATTCCATTATTAAGAATCTTGACAAGAACAACTACCCTTTATGGAAGTTTTGTGTGATGAACTTCCTCATTGGAAAGGGCCTTTATAAGTTTATTTCAGGTGAAGAAAAGGAGCCAGAGTTGGGTATCCCTCCGACTGTAGATGAATTAAAAGCATGGAAAGAATGGAATGCAAAAGACAGAAAGGTGATGTACTGGCTATCTGCAATCATTGATAATATGATGTTGGGACATATCAAGAATGCAAAAACTTCACATGTAGCTTGGACAATTTTTGAGAATATGTTTTCAGTAAACACAAAGATACGGAAGATTCAACTCAAGCAAGAGTTAAATGCCTTGAAGAAAGTGAAAATGGTTGTCAATGAGTACGTTTTGAAGGTGAGAAGCATTGCAGATGCTTTAGCAGCAATTGATGCAATGCCTGATGATGAAGATTTGGTTTCATCCACTTTGAGTGGCCTCAATAATGAAAAGGCATGGAAATCATTTGTTACTTCAGTATACGTATGGAAGCCATTTCTAGATTTTGATGAGTTGATCTCTCTCATGATTACCAAAGAGATCAATATGCAAGGTGACTCATCTAAAATAATGGTAAACATGTCCAAGCATTTTAGTCAAGTTCAGGAAGGGGACGTGGTAGATCCTCTTTGAGAGGTCATGGTATGGGATGTAATGGCGATAACCAGCAAAACATGTTCAATCAGCAATTTGGTGAGATGTAGGTTTCAGGAGGTCGAGGAAACTTTAGAGGCAAGGGGAGCTCTAGAGGAAGAGGTGGATGGTATAATAGAGGTTTTGGAAATTCTACTATTGTTTGTCATTATTGTGGCAAGACATTAGGTCATATTCAATCCCATTGTTATGCTAAGAAAGATAATATTCACAATGGTAAATTGCAGCAAGGAAACTATGCATCGTCTTCATGATAGAATGAAGACAAAAATGAGTGTCTGTTTGTTATGTAGTATATGATGAATGCAGTTACAGGAAAGGCAACACATGATGATGTATGGTATGCCAATTCAGGTGCATCTAATCATACGACCAGTCATGTTGAATGGTTTGAAGAGATGCATGACTTACAAAATCCAAGTTATGTGTAGAAAAGTGATGATTTATGCCACCCAATTTCACACATTGGAAAGGTTCCCTTGTCCTTGTATGATGGCCAGACAAAGAGCCTGACAGATGTATTACATGTGCCATCAATCACAAAGAATCTAGTGTTTGCTGGCCAAATGGTAGAGCAAGGGTTGCTGTTCGATTCAATGCAAAAGGTTGTTTTGTAGAAGACTTTAATGATAAGTGTAGATTGGTCGCAAAAGGAAGTAGAGTTGGCCGCATGTTCACTTTAGACGCTGAAATTCCTACAATGGATGCTACTATGTATGCTAAAGGAAAAGGAGTGGTTATAGACATTGAAATATGGCATAAATGTATTGGACATGTAAATGTACAAAGGCTGAAATTAATGCATTCAAGAGGATTGGTTACAGGTTTGCCTTCTTTTAGAGTTGCAAAATTTCATAAAGTCTGTGAAGCATGCTAGTTTTGTAAGCAGGCGAGACAACCCTTCTCACATGATAGAGAAGTGAGCAGAAATATACTTGCTGTAGTGCATACTAATGTTTGGGCTCCTACATAGAATGTGTCTCTGGGTGGCAGCAAATACTTTGTCACATTTATTGATGAATGTTCAAGGAAGCTATGGGTATATTTTATGAAGGAAAAGAGTGATGTATTTGAGCACTTCAAATCTTTCAAGGCAGCTGTTGAAATAGAAACATGCTTGAAAGTGAAGTGCTTGAGATCAGATGGAGGGGGAGAGTACCTCTCTAATGAGTTTAGTGGCTTCTTGAGGACTCATGGGATAAAGAGGCAATTTACTTGCAGGTATATCCCACAACAAAATGGGGTTGCTGAAAGAAAAAATAGGCATATTGTAGAAGTTGCATGGGCATTAATGGTTGAAAAGAATATGCCAAAACATTTTTGGTCTGAAGCTGTCCATATTGCTATCCATATTATGAATAGAACCCCCATAGATGCAGTTCATGGGATGATTCTCGAAGAATGCTTTACTGGCAAGAAGCCCAATGTATCACACTTGAAGGTATTTGGCTGCGTTGCATATGTTCATATGGCAGATGAGCTACAGAAGAAGCTTGATCCAAAGGCTAAAAAATGTATTTTTATTGGATACTCTTTAGAGCAGAAAGGGCATCATTGTTATAACCCTATCATAGGTAAGTTCAGAGAGTGAGCAGGGACATTATTTTTGATGAGATGAGTAGTTGGTATGCACCCGCTGGTGATGTATTAGATGATGATAATGATCATGATAGTTATGTGCAAAAAGAAAAGCAAGAATCACGGAGTCTTAGTGGACCTACAGTGAGATAAGTAGTTAGTATGCACCTGTTGGTGATGTATTAGATGATGATAATGATCATGATAGCTATGTGCAAAAAGAAAAGCAAGAATCACAGAGTCTTAGTGGACCTACAGTGAGCCCTTGGTCCCACATCTTCAGGTGTATCTATAAGTGTTGTAGGAAAAGACAAAGGAAAGAAGAAAGTGCTGGATGATAATGATGCATCTACTAGTCATTTGGGATTTGATGGAGATTCTAGTGGTTCAGAGAGTTTGGATGATGAGCTTGGTATTCCTTTAGTCAGGACACTAGGTATATAGAGAGCTCATAGTAATGTAAAGGCTCCATCGAGTGATCTAGTGGTACGTACGTCTAGCAAGGTCAGATACCCTGTTAAAAGATTTGGCTTTGAAGGTTATACAGCTCACCATTATGCTTATATGGTGAAACTAGTTGAGGATGTTGAGCCCACTTGTTTTGAGGATGTTGTTGGTCATGCTCATTGGGATGCGACAATGGATAAGGAGATGCTGCATTAGAAGCCAATAAGACTTGGGATTTGGTATCCTTTGCTGCCTAAGGGTAAGAAAGCTATTGGCTGTAAGCGGGTTTACAAAGTCAAGCATAATGTAGATGGTTCAGTTAGTAGGTATAAGGCTAGGCTGGTTGCAAAAGGCTATGCTCAAACATATGGCATAGATTATGAAGAGACATTCAATCTAGTTGCTACGATGGCAATTGTTAGATGTGTGATTGTCTTGGCAGCAGCCAAAGGTTGGAGTTTGCAGCAAATGGATGTTAAGAATGTTTTCTTGCATGGTGAATTGCAAGAAGAAGTGTATATGGAGTAGCCAACAAGTTATGAGAATTTAGAGAATCCCACATATGTGTGCAAGTTAAAGAAGGCGCTCTATGGAGGCTGAAGCAAGCACTTAGAGCACGGTCTGAAAAGATTGGAGAGTATCTTGTCAATATTGGATTTTGTATTTCTGATGCTAATCACTCACTTTATGTGAGAAGAGGAGATGCATGTTTGGACATCATAGTCATTTATGTGGATGATTTGATTGTTACAAGTAACAGTGACAATGGGATTGCTAAAGTTAAGGACTTCTTGAAGAAGAAGTTTGAGATGAAGGATTTGGGTGTGCTGAGATACTTTCTTGGTATTGAGGTGATCAGATGTGATGACGGTATATGGATATCCCAAAGGTAGTATGGCTTGGATATGTTATCCAAGTATGGTATGACAGCATATAAGCCTCTTTCAGTACCATTGGAGCAAAATCTGAAGTTGAGTGCCGAGGTTGGGGATGAGATAGAAGACCCTACTATGTTCAGGAGGATAGTAGGGAGTTTGATTTACATGACTACCACAAGGCCAGACTTGAGATATGCTGTTGGCCTTGTCAGTCAGTTTATGCAGATGCCTAGAAAGCCTCATTTGGATGCAATTAGACATATTTAGAGATATGTGAAGTCCACTTTATATTATGGACTTTTTTATGAGGCAGGTAAGGATGTACAAGTCTTTGGATACATAGATGTAGATTGGGCTGGTAGCATGTTAGACAGAAGATCTACTAGTGGATTCATGTTTTCCCTTGGTAGTGCAGCAGTTACATGGAGCAGCAAAAACCAACCTACAGTTGCTTTCTCTAGTACGAAGTCTAAGTATAGAGGTGTTGCTATGGCAACATGTGAGGTGGTATGGCTACAAAAGTTATTAGGTGATTTGGATGTGCAGGGAGATGGTCCAGTTGTTATTCAATGTGACAACATGAACAACATATAGTTAGCTAGGAATCCAGTGTTCCATGCTAGGACAAAACACATTGAGGTGCACTATCACTTTGTGAGAGAAGGTACTTGCAAGAGAGATTGACTTGGTATATGTGAGAGAAGGTACTTGCAGGATCAGATAGCTGACATTTTGACAAAGGCATTGGGTGTAGAGAAGCTTCAAAAGTTTGGAAGCTTACTTGGAGTTGCAGAGATAGAGTTGAGCTTGAGGGGGAGTGTTGAGATGGCAAGCTCAACGCGTGTGGACGTTGATGACGGATCACCTGGCTAGATGAGTCTACACATCTTTATTTAGCACGTTGGTGGTCATTATGATACTCACATGGCCACTAACTTATCACTTATTATTTAGCTTGTTACACCTACCTACAACCGGCAAAGATATAGCACCAGTCAATTGGTGTAGTCTGTTATGCATTGTTTGACTTAGTAGGCCACTTTTCTTTATGTTGTATCTTATCTACACTTTGTATACATTGTATAGTGTGTGGAAGAAGAAGAATAAATAAGCAAGAAAATGTTTTGACCTCCATCTCTCTTCTTGTGTTCTTGAGTGAGCTTCCTCTTGTGTATACAGTGTGTGTTTGACGTAGCAGCTCAAGCAAGTCCCCCCACCACACGATTCTTGACATAGCCAACCAACTGGCTACTATTGGGTCTAGTGTTTTAGAGGATGATATGATTGCAATGACATTGAATGGGCTTGGCAAGGAGTACAATGCATTTGATATTTCTATTTCTATAAGAGTAGAACCCCCTGATTGGGATGAACTGCTTGCATTATTGCTACATGAAGAAGTAAAGCTTGGTCTTAACATAGGTTTCAATTTGTCTCAAAGCAGAGACATTATTCTCTACTCTAGCTAGCATGATAGAGGTGGTAGAGGCTGTGGTTCTTTTCAAGGTCGAGAAGACACTCGAAATACCTATGGACAACAGTAGCAAAATGCATGGAATAGCTCAAATATGGAGGGCCTTGGCGGCTTTAGAGGCAGGGAGAGATCACCTAGAGGCAGAGGTGGTGGATCTTAGTAGTCAAATGAGCAATCTAATAGGGACAAATATTGTCACTATTGGGCATATTGCCAAATATTGTCATAAGAAGCAAGTAGACATGAAAGAAAAAGGCAGACAACATGGAAATTATTCATATTCTAATTGTGCTTAGGATGATCAGGGAGACAAGTTGTTTGCCATGAAACATGTATAAAAGAATGTGCCTAAGCAAGGCAAATATGAGAAATGGTACATAGATTCAGGGGCCTCTAATCATATGATGCCCTACGGAGAATGGTTTGATGAGTTGGTTGTAGGTTCTCATGGATATGTCTGCATTGGGGATGATACCCAACATGATATTCAGCATACATGTGTGGTCCATTGCTTATGCCTGACAGCAAGAAAAAGAGTCTACATGATGTGCTTCATGTGCCATTGATCACTAAAAATCTTTTGTCGGTTGGACGGATGGTAGAGCAGAATTTGCAAGTCAGATTCAATAAGGATGGATGCTTTATTCAGGAATATGGTAATGGCTACAAATTGATCGCTAAAGGCAGAAGGGATGGTAGAATGTTTAAGTTGGATGCATCTATTCTAGAATTGAAGGCAGCCATGTTTGCCCATGATGATGGAGTTGTAGGGATGTTGAAATTCGGCATAAACATATTGGCCATGTAAATGTTCAGAAGCTAAAATCTATGCAGCAAAAAGAGGTTGTACTTGGGTTACCTAAGTTCAAATACAATCATCTTGGACATGTATGCTCTACTTGTCAGTTCGAGAAACAAGTGAGGTTTTCTTTAATGAGACATGTTAGGAATAGTTCTCATCCATTGCAGTTAGTACACTTGGATGTATAGGGTACATCTCATAATGCTTCTTTCGATGGTGCTCGATATCATGCTTCTTTAATTGATGATTTCAGTAGATACACATGGCTATACATTATGAAACACAAAGATGAGGTGTTTTATGCTTTTAATGACTTCAAAAAGCATGTTGAACTAGGCCATTATATCTCATGTTTAAGATTAGATGGAGGTGGAGAATATGTATCTAGAGAGTTTGATAGGTATCTTGCCAAATATGGTATAAAAAGACAGCTTATTTGCAGTTATACACCACAATAGAATGGTGTAGCAGAGAGGAAAAATCGTGTGCTTATGGAATCGACAAGGGAAATGTTTAATGAAAAGAGCTTGTCAAATGCTTATTGGGTTGAAGCAGTGGTTACTGTTGTTTATGTGTTGAATAGAACTCCTACAGCTGGGATTCATGATGTAACTCGCTATGAGAAATTGTATGGGCACAAGCTTAATGTTGCATTGCTTACGTGCATGTTCGTGATGATGAAAAGAGGAAGAAATTGGATCCAAAAGCTGTCAAGAGTGTTTTTCTGGGTTATGCATAGGAAGGCTTACAAATGTTATGTACCATCCACTCATGAGACCTTGATCAGCAGAGATGTAATTTTTAACGAGTTGATTTCATGGTATGGTAATCCTACTACAGTGGTTTCTGATGAACCAGCCAACACTACTAATGCTGAAAATTCTTCTTCAACGTGAGTACTTCTATAAGTGGTCCTATAGGTGATGCTTCATCTATAGTTAGTCCTTGGATAAAATGACTGTGTAATCATACTCCTACATCCATTGACATGGATATGTCAGTGAGGGGGAGATTGGATAAAGGAAACTGAAATATGTTTGATGATGTGGTTGGTTTGCTTACAACAAGATATGAGTCACCTGGCAGTGACAATTTGGACAGTGAGTTGGGAATACCTTTAGTTATGATGCCTGGTGTAAGGCATAGTAGGTATGTGTTGCCTCATGAGAGGCAAACTCACCGTAGTTAAGAAGGTGTCTGAAAGAGTCAAAAAACTAGTCGACAAGTTGACATATAGTGGATATTCGGCCCATCATTATGCTTATATGATTAGAGTAACAGGTTTCAAAGAACCTATGAAGTTTGATGATGCAGTTGTAGATGAGAATTAGTGTGCTACCATGGATGAAGAATATGCAGCATTGGCTAAAAATGAAACATGGGATTTGGTCAAGTTGCCTGAAGGCAAAGTACCCGTTGATTGCAAATGGGTCTACAAAGTAAAATACAAGTCAGATGGTTCACTAGAATGGTATAAAGCCAAGTTGATTGCAAAGGGATATGCGTAGTAGTATGGCTTGGACTATGAAGAGACTTTCAGTCCAATTGCCAAGATGGCAATAGTGAGAACTGTCATTGCATTATCAACATCTAAGGGGCTAGAAATTATGGTAGATGGATGTTAAAAATACTTTTTTGAATGGCCAATTGCTTGAAGAAGTGTATATGGAGCACCCGAAAGGCTATATTCATCCCGATTTCTGACATATGTGTGTTAGCTAAAAAAGGCTTCATATGGGCTAAAATAGGCATCAAGATCATGGAATGCTTGGATAAGCAGTTATTTACAACAACATGGATTTTAGATAGCTCATGCAGATCACATTCTATTCACGAAGAAGACAGATCATGGTTATGTTTTTCTGGTGGTTTATGTAGATGATCTTATCATCATTGGAGATGATGATCAAGGGATTGTTGAAATTAAATCATTGCTAATAGGCTAAATTTAAAGTTAAAGATCTTGGAGAGCTGAAGTATCTTCTTGGGATTGAAGTTATATCTACACCGTAGGGTTTATGGATGTTACAAAAACAATATGCTCATGATATGTTGCAGAAGTATGGCATGCCTGAATGTAAAGCTGTGGAGACACCCTTGGATCAAAATGTCAAGCTAGCAATTAATGTTGGGACTGAATAGAGAGTGTAGCTATGTATAGACAAATGGCGGGCAGCTTGATCTACCTTACTATCACTCGTCTTGACTTGAGTTATGTAGTGGGGCTGATCGGTCAATTCATGTAGAAGCCTCGTAAGCCACATCTAGATGCAATTAGGAGGATTATGATGTATGTGAAGAGTACTGCGAATCATGGGCTATTTTATGAGTATGGGAAATTCCTTGACTTGACAGGTTACACTGATGCTGATTGGGCTAGTTGTGCCTATGATAGGAGGTCAACCACTGGTTATGCACTTGGTTTGGGTAGCAATATGATTGGCTGGAGTAGTAAGAAACATCCTACCGTTGCTTTGTCTAGCACAGACAAAGAATATAGGGGTGCAGCATTAGTGGCATGTGAAGCAGTTTGGTTGATGAAACCGCTGAATGACAAGGGGATACAATTGGACAATAAAGTCAGATTGCATTGTGATAATCTTTGTAATGTGATGTTAGTTAGCAATCCCGTCTATCATGCTAGATCCAAACATATCGAGGTTCATTACCATTTCATCAGAGAAATGGTACTTGCAGGAGGGTAGATTGAATTATTGCATGTGAAGACCGAAGACCAGGTAGCAGATATCTTTACAAAATCACTTAGTAAAGAGAAGTTGATCTACTTTAGACAGCTACTTGGAGTTCAGTAGTTAGTTTGAGCTTAAGGGTTTGAGGGCTGAGACTTCAAGCTCAATTGCTCATCTGTATGTGTGTGTGATAGACATTACCTATAGATGTGTCCAATTGTACTCATGTGTGGGACATTAAATTAGTCGATGTTGACCTAACCATAGTTAGTCATGGTTAGTGATAACCTAGTTGTACTATCTCTTTCATGTTAGTAGAGATTGAATAATGAAGATGAATGAGATGAGCTGACTGCTCACTCTTTGGCTCCACTCTGTCTCTCTTATCTTTGAACACCCATTTGTGCTCATGTGGTGCTACTTTATGATGCCCACTTATTAACAAATCCGGTTGATGGCACCTTGATAACTTGAAATATCCATCCGAATTAAGTTTACTTATGGTATGTTTCACTAACATGGCACACATGCATTGGTGGATGTCTTTTCACCTTAACCACACCATCACGTAAGAAAGAATCTCTTCCTCGATGCTCTCATTTTGCACCCAATAGTTGTGTATATCTCTCATTTATCTCTTTTTGCCGTCTCTGTCTCTCACACACCCTTTCCTTCTCTCTACCATGGCATCCTTCTAGATTACCATTGAGGAGGTTACACCAATCAACTCTACAATGTTGGCGGATGCCCAAGCATGGATCGAGTCCTAGCATTGGCTCAGTGCTATTTACCTACTGGGAGAAGCTCGCAATAAATCTCATCTACCACAATGTTCCACAGTCACTCCTCAGGCTCTCATTGACATGTGGCTATAGTGGGACCACCTCCAATACAATCCCCTCCCACACTTCACCACCCACCTAGAGTCCTAGCGGTACCTCGACTTTGGCTCCCACTGAATCCTAACCCACCTCACTCTCTACTACCTCTCCCTTCCACCACTAGCCCTTCTAGGCCCACCTCAATTATTAGACCAGTTCCAAGCTGATGACATGCCCAACATAAAGAATGACAGTGACATCAACAAGTAACTTTGTGGATTCGGGTGTAGATGTAGTAAAGGCTACCTCGGCTACCTAGCACAACACATGGGCATAGAGAATGTCCCATTACACACAATGGCCTGTATAAAGGAAGGGAGTGAATCATTGTTGTTTGAGCATACTCATAGCCATAGAGGTTAATTGTGGAAGCTTTCACTCTACCGCTAAGACCCACGAACCACTTATTGTTTCAAGCGTTCCAAGACGAGCACTAATAGCTATCTCTCACCTAGCCGACGTGCTATCCATATCTACGGGTGTAGTGAGCTTACCTTCATGCCATTCAAGTTACCTCCTCTGCCGCACACCCCGGTAGCTCCATGATCCAAGTGTAAGCTTCTCAAGCAAGCTCCATCCTCAAGCTCCACACTCCAAGCTCCATCACTGCGAGCAAGAGAAGAGAAGAGAAGAGAAGAGAAGAGAAGAGAAGAGAAGAGAAGAGAAGAGAAGAGAAGAGAAGAAGAGAGGAGAAGATGGAGAGCTTCTCCATCCCACGGTCCCTCACCCTCACACACTCACTCCCTCACACTGTCACACTCCCTCTCTCAAGCACAAGCTCAAGCAAGCAAGAAGAAGAAGAAGAAGAAGAAGAAGAAGAAGAAGAAGAAGAAGAAGAAGAAGAAGAGAGCCGCTTTTTGCCACATATGAGAATGAGCTTCTCATTCACTTTTCAACTTTATATACAAAACCATAAATCCCTTTTGGGCGGTCATCCCCTTTTCCCCTTTTTTACATGGCCGGCCGTAGCCTAGGCCCTTTTTCCCATTGTCCTTCTTTCTTCCTAGCTTCCTTTCCACCGCCCATCTATAATTACAAATTGCATGGGTGAGAGCCCGGTGCTCCTTGAATTAAACCGTGATGCGCTTGCGCTCTTTTACACAAGTTTTGTCTTGTGCTTTTCCTTGTGCGCCTTTGCCTTCCATTTCTCTTGCCTTGGCCTTTGTCTTTGTCTTTTATTTTAGCTTTTCGGATTTTCCACCGCCTGGCACTCTTTTACAAGATTTTAGGACGCGCCTTTGTATTTTAAAATGCATCTTTCCCCTTTTGCAGTTGCCTTGGACTTTTAAGGTTGCCCTTGCGCTTTTGGCCTTTTCTCCTCTTCTTTCTTCAGTCAAGCTACCTTTTTCCGCCTTTGCCCTGCATCTTTTTTATTTTCTTTTGGTTTCTTCGTGTTGGGGTTAACATTACCCCCCTCCTAGACGAGTGCCAGTCCCATGGCACTCTATGTCGAAGGTAGTATGCGGAGCTTGCACCGAAGACGTGGGTGGAAGGGACTATAGTGGCTTGCCTTGGGGGAGTTCGGATGCCAGTGCAGATGGTCGTTGGTGGCACTACACTGTTCTGATTAATTGGTGATATGATTGTTGTAGGTGGCGATAGGGCTACTCTCTGTTAGGAATGGCCACACATAGCTGACACAGGGGTTGGTGTTCATGGGATGCTCATGGTGGATTGTGCTTGTGAGGATACTCTGGTGGTTTGCATGATGAAGGAAAGGACAAGAGGTCAGAGTGGAGTGTGGATGTAGAGTTGACAGTGCTTGCATTGGAGTCTATAAGACCTGCAATTGGAAAACCCGTTAGGTGGTCTCTCCCTAAGGGGTAGTGCTAGTCTTCTTAGCATGCACAAGACATATTTTGATTAGTTTGGGAGACAGGTCAATGAACTCTAAGCAAGCCTAGAGTATTGTCATGCACTTGAGGACCCAAACTGTGTATAGAATTTGGTGTAGATATTATGTGAGTGCTCGTGTGTACTTAAATATTACGTAGATAGAAGACTGCGGCCTAGTTTTCTCATAACGTCGTGTCGATGAAGCAAAGTGGTTTATGACAGAAGGAAGTACGCGTGAAGGTGGGTGCAACATCCTGTGCATGGTGATTGCACGACATAGCAGGATAGAACCCAGGGATAGTGTATTACCCTTAGGTGGGAGACATGGGGCCGGTGTGATGAGGACGGTGTATTGTGCATGGCCATTCATGCGGTGCGTGCATCAAGTGATTGCCATGGTGTTAAGGCAGAGTGTGAGAGGGAATTGTGTGAATGGTTCAAGGTGACAGGTCTAACCACAGGCGAGACAAGCTCCCTAGGGCTGTCCTGCCCTTGATGTGCCCTGAACTATTGTGGGTGATGCGAAGGGGCTAGGGGACTAGGGACAGAGCCAGCCGACCAAGGTCACTGGACGCACCTAATTTGAGGACCCCTATGATGGACCTAAAAACGGGCCGGCACTGGCTCATGCACTAGCCGGACCTCGTCACTATGCGCAAGACAACCCCTCGGCCTCGCGGCCAGGAGCGTCTATCAAAATCTCTGCCTTCCTAAACATTGTGTTTGTAATACGTTGTAGTCCAACTGATCCTAACCCAATATTGCTCCTCAGAGGGAGTCCCTTTCACATAGCCAAAAGGCTCGAATCACATACACATGGGGTTCCTCCTACGGCTGAATGCCGTCAACCCTCTGCGACTCTCCTACACCTTGGGGATTGGCCCCTCGATGCGCCGCTCAACACTTAGACATTTCGCACAAACGTCACTCAAGGTACCAAATAAACGTATCCAGGAATGTACCATTGTCCTTACTTACTTCCCCTTTATGATCCCACGACTAGCCTACAACATAGGAACCTCACTGCCTCTCAACGGTGGGTCACAGGCCTACTGAAAACAATTGCTATGCATGTCCAGGAGCTAACTCTGATACTTTTAATTTCCTCTAAATGATCATGCAAAGAGGTGGATGCCTAGTGCTCAAACATTTTAAAAACCAGCAGCGTGCAAGTGCAAAACATCTCTTTCATGCTTTTCTTTCTAACCGCTTTGTGCTTCGCTGCAACACCTAGCACCGAAGTGATCTTCGTGCTACTAGGTTTTAATTTTTATCATTATTATTCCATCCTAGATGCGATACATATAAAATCAGCAAATTATCCCTCATACTCAGCGGCATTTAACCATTTTTTCCACAACTCTACCCTTCCCCGTTGATAGTGCATCATTGCATTCATTTCTTTTAGGGTTTACTTGTCATTTTATGTGGAGAAAGGAAGGAAACACGCAGTAAAACATATAAACAAGGCTGAACTGAAGCATAACTTCATGCCCCAGCCTTGCTATACATCAACAAACATAAATCCTATTTTTCTATATTTTTCGTAGCCCCAAATATATTTTTCCCCTATTTTTCATGGTTTTTTATCATTTTCCCCCATTTTCTTCATTTTCTTGTATTTTTTAAATTGCTGAAAATGAAAACCAGTTTGTGGGCTGTGGCCCTTAGTTCATTTGCAACAAAATTGAAAGATTAGTTGATGTGTATCGACGGTTTTCCCCATTTATACGCCCAAAACCCTTGTTTTTCCCCATTTTTCATGGTTTTCGGGTTTCTTGACATTATTTCGAGCCATGAAATGCATGTTTTTCATAATTTCTGGTTATAAACAGTAAGAACTCAGAAGAATCAGCAGCATAATCAAATCTTAGCCCATATGAACGGCATGCCATCAATCAAAAGCATAAAACACTAAATTTTCTTTGTAATTTTTTAGTTTACCGCTTAAACGCGTGTTTCGGGTTTTGTGTCCATGGCTGTAGATTTAGAAAACAGCAACACTTCATGTCCAGCAACATCACAAATCACCATTCTCAGCCCGTGGAGCAATCCGATCCATGCCGAACAAGCCTCCATCATTCTTTCTTCATTGCTCCTTCCCACACATGAACTGCCTCTTAGAAGAGAGAGAGGGAGGAGAGAGAAAGACTAGAATCAGAAATTTCAAACCAGGCCATCATTCGACGGGCGAAGGGCGGCGATATGATCAGCATACGGAGTGTAGGCAAGGGCCAATGTCAAACAGGAGGGTTGTTTGCAGGCTGGGAGAAGCACCACCATCATCCAAGCGCATTTTTCGGCGCCATCTCTGATCACGCCCTCCTCACGATTTCTTGCATCTCTCCTCCCCAAAGTTTCATGTGACATTTAAATTTTTTGGGCTCCCAAGGGTCATGCCCACTTTGGCCAAAAATAAGTCCACCTTTTCAAATCTTGATCGGTTTGTGGCCTTTCCCCCGTCTGGACTCGGAATCGAGCTCTGAAAAATCCTGGGCGTCCGGCTTAGCATCCCGCATTGGCCAGTAGCTTGTGTCAACCCGCACGACTGTCTGAAAAATTATGAAAAATCACCAAGTGTCGCTCGGGCGCCTTTAAAGCACTTTGGCGCTTAAAATCGTCCTAGATCGAGCCGCCGCCTTTGACGGTGAATATTTTTCCCTTGATCTTCATAATTTTTAGCTATTTTTAAGCACTTCCCGTCACCTAAATTCCGCTCTCATTGGCGACCACGGGATAGGGCGACTCAGCCCGTCGAATCCACGAATATATCTGCACATAAACAACCAAAGAAGCATCAAACTGATACAAAACAATTATCATCATAAAACTCAGCACAATGCTCCCCCTACCCCTGGCAGAACCAAGGCATAACATCCACAAGGAGTAGGCCTAGCATCATTTAATAGAAGATCCGAAGCGAATCACTAACCAGCTGCGCCAACACAGCCAAACTAAAAAGAAATGTCAAAGAGGTTGCCCTAAGTAGTAGTCTGAACTACTGACCAACTAAAGACAACACCACTAGGAGCTCCTACAAGGCGAGGACTCCTATAGCCTGAGCAAAGGATATTTTCTTTCAGTATATCTCTTCTTTTAGGGTTTTTTTTGGATGAACATACTTGGGCATGTAAAAAGGAGGGAGCTGAGCGTAGTGACCCAAGGAGAACAGGGCATCGGTCTCAGGACCTGTCTCGGCACCCAAGAACCTACCAAGCCCTCGCAAGGCGACACTTAATCCTTTTCTAACGCTCACTTTTATTTTCGCTCCAACCTTCCTTGTTGTGATATTATGTTTCCAGCAAGAAGCCACCCCTAGGAAGACAAGGTATCGGCCCCGGGTCTGACTCGTTCCCAGGAACCTACCAGGCCTTCGCAAGGCAATGAGCAACGGCTTATATATTTTCATTTTTTTCCTCTTCGTTGATAGGGGTTAGAACCCCTTTTTACACACCTTCGCATTGATAGTTATCTTTTAGGACAGTCAGGATTTCTTGGCATCATCATTATGATCTTCTAGCAGGCTTCTCTAACTGCCTCACTACTAACAAGAACTCCTAGAACGGCTGCCTAGCAGGCTAGCAGAACAGAGCCACCAGGGCTTCCTTCTAAAACAGGTCTTTCAATGCCTAGCAATGTCTTTACAGGAGGCAATGACTACTCCGACCTCCCTCAAACATACTTAGCCTAAACCTGGGACTTCATGCCTTGGTTGCCGGTCCCCAACAAAAATGTGCCCCCTCGACAAGTACAAATACACATATAACAGGAAAGAAAGGTACTCGTAAAGGAGAAATATCACCTGGAGTGGCCACAAGAAGCTTCCATCGCAGCAAAGGCTCCTCCAGGCTCCACAAAATTCCACAACCCGCGAAACCTGTCCAGCACAACACTAAACAAAAACCCAATTAAACGCACCCGCACTAGACAGGGAAATGGCCCTCTTGGCCTAATGAATTCAGACATGACTTTGCTACTAAACTGTATCGGCCCTCTTGGCCTAATGAAATAAAACAATACTATGCATAACATCCTCCTGGAAACAACCATGATAGACATCAAAGCATACTATTCCCAGGGGAACAAAGGCGCATAGCCCTAAACTAGGTGCATTAAATTATGACCTATCCCTCCTGCGTATATCGCAAGAGGTGTTCGCATCACATGGCGTCGAATCAGTCTATGGGTCCCCGATAATAAAGGTAGATGAGTCTCGCTTACCCTCTGCATCACCCAAATCAACCATCGTCTACCAAAAAGGGCATGTTCAGAAAGCATACCCCACAAACGACCAGGTCCTGTCTCACCATCAATAGATATATCTGGACAAGGGCCACAATTAAAGAAGAGGTCCTCTTCATACGCAAGATTAGCCAATGAATCGGCAAACTGATTCCAATTCCGTGGAATCAGCTGAAAAGATACTCTATCGAATTCGTCTAGCAGGGCTATGGCAGTGTGATGGTACATACAAAGGATCGGGTTCCGCACCATGTACGTCCCATTGAGTTGATTTAAAACCAACTGAGAGTCCCCTTTCACCAACAACTGGCGGATACCACCCTTTTTTGCAATATTCAAACCCATGATCAGGGCTTTGTATTCGGCCACATTATTAGTAAAATTCGCCCCGAGATAAGCAGCTAACTTCATGACAATGCGTCGTCGGGGGTCGCGGATGACAACTCCTACACTTCCTTTTTTGCATGCACCCCTGGACGCCCCATCAAAGTACAAGGTGTACGTCCATAAAGGGTTTACATATCCTGCCATCCTGAACTCTACTCGTAATTATGGTAATCGAAATTCAGCATATTCAACGGGTGGACTGTAGGCTCCATCCCTCCATCATCATTGAATTCAACAGGGATGCTCGTCAAAAGTTGTAGGCAGTGATGGCAGAAGACCTTGATTTCCCAAATGAATGTCCCGCCTTCTTGCTCAATCACCTTGTATCCTTTGCTCCACCAAATGAGCTTTCCCTGATGATATCTCTGTTCCAAATATGGGTGTTCTAAATAAGGGATCAGACGACCCATCAACCTCTATCACGATCTCCTTGCAGATGTTTGATCAATCTTGCCTAGACCTGCAAGGCAGTCATAGCATTAGTGCAATCAGAAGTAATAAGGTTTAATCTTATTAAGATTAACCTTATTTTTAAGTTCTATCCCCTCAAGGTCAGCTAACAAAACTGTGGATTTATTCTTTCCTATTCTAACGATCTTATAGGGCCCATCCCATTTGGGTTCTAGCTTGCCTGGGAATAATTCACGTCGTGCGTCATAATACAGAACAAGCTGTCCTTTCTTGAAGGTGTATTTCTTGGCTTTGAGGTCGTGTAGCTTCTTCATTCGGCGCTTCGCCACTTCTTGGTGCAATAAGCTCTGCAACTTAAGCTCATCTAAATGTGCCAGTGTCGTCAAGCGCTCAAAAAGAGCGTCTTCATCGCTCAAAGAATGATTGATGGCGAACCGAATAGTCGGCAGCTCAATCTCTAAAGGCAAGACACACTCCTCCCCATATACTAACTTGAACGGGGTATGGCCAGTGGCTCGTTTGAAAGTCGTATTATAGGCCCACACTGCCACGTATAACTTTTTATCCCAATCCCATTTCTTTTCCGACACAGTTTTGGACAGGATGCCCACAAGCTGCTTGTTGCTACTCTCGACTTGCCCATTGGCTTGCGGATTATATGGGGTTGTCTTGTTATGCTTGATGTTCCACAACTCTGTCAAACCTTTGATCACCTTATTCAGGAAATGGGTTCCGCGGTCCGACACTAATTCTTTCGGTGGACCAAACCGGCATATTATCTGCTCTAAAAGGAAACTAGCAGTTTCTTGAGCATCATCTTTCCTTGTTGCACGTGCTTCTGACCACTTTGTGAAGTAGTCAGTTGCTACAATGATGTACCTCTTTTGCGTAGTCGATGACGGAGTAATAGGACCCACAAAGTCTATTCCCCACTTCTCAAATGGAAGTATCGCCATAATAGGGTTGAGTGGTCGTTTCCTATTCTCTCGACTATCATGTCGTTGGCAAATATCGCATCGCTTAACATACGCAAACGCATCCTGGAAGATGGCAGGCCACCAATAACCTGCTCTTAAAGCCTTCTGTGCTGTGAGTCGTCCAGCAAAATGGCCACCGCAAGCAGAATCATGGCACTCTTCCAAAATGAATGGCACCTCGTCAGGCGTCACACATCGGCGATAGATATCATCAACCCCTTGCCGATATAATGTACCTGCGATCAAGGCAAACTTTAACACTTGCTGCTTAATTTTCCTTTTCTCAGTCTTAGATAGTTCGGATCCCGCCTCTCCTGTTGATAAATAATGCGTTATTGCAGCATACCAGGAGGGAATAGATGCCGTATCTATTTTAAATATCATCTCCATGTCACTACCTTCAGCCACAGATTCTTTCGGCTCCCCAAAGTCCACTAGACATTCCACGATGCCTTGCAACCTTGGTGGCTTACTCCTGATTTCATAATCAAATTCCTGCAAAGTGATCAACCACTTCGCTAAACGATCAGGCGGCTGTAACTTATTCATCAATAGTCGAAGTCCCTCCGCCTTCGTATAAAGCACGACTTTCTCATAGAGAATGTAATGCCTGAACTTCTTGGTCCCAAAGACCATCGCTAGACACAGCTTCTCCATGTAGGTGTAATTGATTTCGGATACCCCCAGCTTCCGACTAGCAAAAGCAATCGGGTGGTACCACTTCTCCTCCCAAATTTGGGCTAAACAACAGCTGATACTATACATGGTGGCTGCTGAGAATATATAGAACACCTCACCTCTTCTAGGTGCTTTTAAAACGGGCGCTCTTGCTAGCTCTTGTTTCACATCCTCGAATGCTACCTTACAAGGGTCACCCCATACAAACGAACAGCTAAAGGACAATAAATTTGTAAGCGGCAACGTTCTTTCTGCTAAGGCATTGATGAATCTACGGTAGTAACCAACCGAAGACAGAAAGCTATGAACTTCTTTCGGAGTGCGTGGTGGACCCATGGCAATTATAACTTTGACCTTTTCGGGGTCTGTCGCAATTCCTACCGAACTGACCACATGGCCCAGCAATAGCCCATAAGGTACTCCAAAAGCACACTTCCGTGGGTTTAGGGCGATGCAAAATTGTCTACAGCGCTCAAAGCATTTTCTCAAAATGATCAACTGCCTTTCTCTCACGGTGGCGGCCCCTAAGTCATCAATAAACACCCTCAACTCTTCAGGGAATATGTCACCGAATGTCTTATCTGCTGTTCGTTGCCACGAACCAGGCGCATTGCATAAACCAAAGGCCATCACATGGTACGCAAAAGTACCAAATACGGTAATGAAAGTTGTTTTCAACTTGTCCTCTTCTGCAATTGCCATTTGGTTATATCCTGCAAAGCAATCCATAAATGAATATATCTCCCTACCCGCTAATTGATCCAAAATCTGGTCAATAAATGGTAATGGGTAGTAGTCCTTAACTGTCTGCTTATTCAGCTCCCTAAAGTCTACACATAAACGGATCTGATTATTCTTCTTCTTTCTAATCACAACTGGCGAACACCATTCCGTGTGTTGCACAGGAAAAATCAAACCCGCTTTTCGAAGCTTCTGTAACTCTTCAAACAGCCCGTCCCTCAATTCGAAAGGCATACGCCTTACTTTCTGCCGTACAGGACGACTGCCCTCTTTCAACGGAATTGTATGAACAGCAAGACTAGGAGGAATGCCTCTCAACTCATCATAACTCCAGGCAAAAATATCACGAAATTCCTGGATCAAGGCCACATAGTCCTCCCTTTCTGCTGTGCTGAGCATAGAGCCTAATTTGATTGGCCGCGAATCACCAAGCGTACCAAGGTCTAGCTCGATAACATCTGCATCTCTTATACGATCTTGGCCCTCTATCGGCTCATTCAAAGTGACCTGATAGATGTCCTCCGTGGTGGATCCCTCTTTGGACTCATCACTCGATGATGTCTCACTAGCAGATAAATCTTCTAATGTCTCCAATTCTGTAGAAGATAGAGGAGCTCTCTCACTCTGCGGGGACTCAGGATAAGCATCAACCACCACACGCTGGGCACCTCTGCCAAATATTAATCGACCGGCAGGTATATCAACTTGGCAGTCCGCTTGCAAGATCCAAGGTCGTCCAAGTAATACTTGGTAACTTGGCCGCCCTGCAAAACGAATCACCCTAAAGTCCAACATGCATTCTACATTTGCAACAGTGACATGGACCTTAGTAATGCAGCCTTCTGGCTGTCTCAAACTATCATCTGCCATTTTGAGAATTGTGGAGGTATCTTTCTGAATCGCAAGACCCAACCTTTCCATCAGTTCAGAACTCATAATGTTAACAGATGATCCCGTGTCGACAATGGCATAATCTACTAATATCCCATCGACATAGGCTGCAACCCTTGGGCAATGCTTCTCAGCATGCTCAAACCAGTCATCACCAACTCGAGCAATACCCAAAGGTTCTACGATGTACCCGGTACGTAGGATCTTTCTAAATTCCTTGCGTACTCCTGGGGAAAGCTTAATAAGCTGCAAAAGGTTCACATTCGGCTTGACTTTGCAAAGAGAGCCCGCCAAATCGAATTCATGATAGTTCGATAGAGCTCGCTTTTCACGCCAAACCATCCGCTCTTTAGGTCGCTGAACTGGCTTTATTGCCTCTTTCTTAACTTTCACCTTCTTCTTTGGTGCTTCCTTATCGGCTTTACTCTCTACGGGCTTCAAAGGTCCCCCTTCTAGGGCAGGATCCAAAACTTGCGTTCCTTTGTCGCCTTGTTTAGGGTTTCCGTCGACAGGCTTATCCATGTCGGCTTCTCTACCCTTTTTACCTCTTGTAAGGACAGCTCGTAGATTAGAGGTTTCAGCATCATTAACGTGTACAGCCTCAATCAAACTAACCCCACTACCACTTGGTAGCTCCTCCACTGTAGTCTTTGGTCGTTGAAGTATTTGTTTAGGCCCATTTTCTGGCTGGGAATCATTTCCTTGGGCACGATGATTAACAGGCCCTGGTTGCCGACTACCACGCTGGAGAGAACTGATCTTACTCCAGCAAGTAGCTGCTAGATGGCCAGATTTTCCACAAATGTCGCACTTAACATTTGGGCAATTTCGTGGATAGTGCTGCCCACCACACCATTTGCAACTAAACCTCGACGGTGCACCCTCCTCTGGGTATCTACTTCCTATCAAATTTTGTTGTTTTTTAAGGAAGTTGACATCAACGGCTATTTGTCGATACTGCTCCGTAATCATGTCGGTATAATGCTTCATCATGTCCTTAATCTCGCCAAGAACATTGGAAGAACTCGACTCATAGCCTTGGTCATTACCATGTCGTTCAATCGGCCTAACAATTCGATTAGGCACTGGTTGTTGAGCCACAGGCATGGTATTAGGATTGACCGCCTGGCCTCCACCATTTGGAGCCATTTGACTGCCCGTCGGCATCGACATGCTAGGGGGAGCTGGTAATAAAGGGACATTCTGTATCATGTTCCCTCTCCCATTAGGGTTAGCCATCGCTATCCCTTGGCCACTACTGCCATTGGCTATTGCCATATTGTTTCCCAATACTAAACCCATGTTCGAATTGCCTCTAGAAGCATAGGCTGCTTGTAGTCGGGATTCCACCTCTTGTGCTCGTGTGATGGCAGTATCTATATCCCCCAAGGGGACACTACTCAACTGCAATTGGATATTGAAGTCCAATCCATGTAGGAAATATTGCAATTGGGCAGCTGCAGGGATAGGAATAGAGGTGTCCAACTTACGGAAGACCTCTTTTATCTTCTTCGCATAAGCACGAATATCCTCGTGTGGATCTTGGCGGGTCACGTTGAGTACACGCAACCAATATTGCCCACCCCTTTCAGGGGCAAACTCCCTTCGAAAAGCTCCATAAAATGCATCAATGTTCAATATAGTTCCGGCTTCTAAACCATGATACCATATAGCGGCTCTTCCTTTGAGAGTCATGTTGAAGAACATCATTAAATGTCCTTCCTCTTGAATGCGACAGTTAAACATCAACTTTTGAAACTCCCTAATGTGGAGTTCCGCATCTTCCTCAACTAGCCCATTAAAAATGGGTAGCGGGTAACCTAGAGCCGGCAAATCCGTCGTTCCTGCTGGAATTGCAATAGGCTGCGCCATGACGAGGATTGGATTTGCACTAGGAATAGGGAACGGTGGGGTTACACCTCCCGCAATTGACGTGGATTGACTTATGGCAGGAAGGGGAGCACTAGAGCTTCCACCTTCTCCTAACTTACTGCTTGTGGTCCTAAGACCACTAGATCCACTCCCTCGTAAGGGTTCAGCACCGCTACGCTTAGGGGAATATCTCCTAAAAATTTCAGCACGTCGCCTAGCTCTTTCGTCTCTTTCTTGCTTTTGGATTTCTGCTAGACGATGCTTATCAATAAATAACGGATCAATCTCAGTATCCTTTGGCATAAACTACTAGTTGGTCCTTAAACAACCAGGATTCGAGAACCGCCACTTTTAAGCAGCTCCCGGCAGACGCACCACTGATGGACCTAAAAACGGGCCGGCACTGGCTGATGCACTAGCCGGACCTCGTCACTATGCGCAAGACAACCCCTCGGCCTCGCGGCCAGGAGCGTCTATCAAAATCTCTGCCTTCCTAAACATTGTGTTTGTAATACGTTGTAGTCCAACTGATCCTAACCCAATATTGCTCCTCAGAGGGAGTCCCTTTCACATAGCCAAAAGGCTCGAATCACATACACATGGGGTTCCTCCTACGGCTGAATGCCGTCAACCCTCTGCGACTCTCCTACACCTTGGGGATTGGCCCCTCGATGCGCCGCTCAACACTTAGACATTTCGCACAAACGTCACTCAAGGTACCAAATAAACGTATCCAGGAATGTACCATTGTCCTTACTTGCTTCCCCTTTATGATCCCACGACTAGCCTACAACATAGGAACCTCACTGCCTCTCAACTGTGGGTCACAAGCCTACTGAAAACAATTGCTATGCATGTCCAGGAGCTAACTCTGATACTTTTAATTTCCTCTAAATGATCATGCAAAGAGGTGGATGCCTAGTGCTCAAACATTTTAAAAACCAGCAGCGTGCAAGTGCAAAACATCTCTTTCATGCTTTTCTTTCTAACCGCTTTGTGCTTCGCTGCAACACCTAGCACCGAAGTGATCTTCGTGCTACTAGGTTTTAATTTTTATCATTATTATTCCGTTCTAGATGCGATACATATAAAATCAGCAAATTATCCCTCATACTCAGCGGCATTTAACCATTTTTTCCACAACTCTACCCTTCCCCGTTGATAGTGCATCATTGCATTCATTTCTTTTAGGGTTTACTTGTCATTTTATGTGGAGAAAGGAAGGAAACACGCAGTAAAACATATAAACAAGGCTGAACTGAAGCATAACTTCATGCCCCAGCCTTGCTATACATCAACAAACATAAATCCTATTTTTCTATATTTTTCGTAGTCCCAAATATATTTTTCCCCTATTTTTCATGGTTTTTTTATCATTTTCCCCCATTTTCTTCATTTTCTTGTATTTTTTAAATTGCTGAAAATGAAAACCAGTTTGTGGGCTGTGGCCCTTAGTTCATTTGCAACAAAATTGAAAGATTAGTTGATGTGTATCGACGGTTTTCCCCATTTATACGCCCAAAACCCTTGTTTTTCCCCATTTTTCATGGTTTTCGGGTTTCTTGACATTATTTCGAGCCATGAAATGCATGTTTTTCATAATTTCTGGTTATAAACAGTAAGAACTCAGAAGAATCAGCAGCATAATCAAATCTTAGCCCATATGAACGGCATGCCATCAATCAAAAGCATAAAACACTAAATTTTCTTTGTAATTTTTTAGTTTACCGCTTAAACGCGTGTTTCGGGTTTTGTGTCCATGGCTGTAGATTTAGAAAACAGCAACACTTCATGTCCAGCAACATCACAAATCACCATTCTCAGCCCGTGGAGCAATCCGATCCATGCCGGACAAGCCTCCATCATTCTTTCTTCATTGCTCCTTCCCACACATGAACTGCCTCTTAGAAGAGAGAGAGGGAGGAGAGAGAAAGACTAGAATCAGAAATTTCAAACCAGGCCATCATTCGACAGGCGAAGGGCGGCGATATGATCAGCATACGGAGTGTAGGCAAGGGCCAATGTCAAACAGGAGGGTTGTTTGCAGGCTGGGAGAAGCACCACCATCATCCAAGCGCATTTTTCGGCGCCATCTCTGATCACGCCCTCCTCACGATTTCTTGCATCTCTCCTCCCCAAAGTTTCATGTGACATTTAAATTTTTTGGGCTCCCAAGGGTCATGCCCACTTTGGCCAAAAATAAGTCCACCTTTTCAAATCTTGACCGGTTTGTGGCCTTTCCCCCGTCTGGACTCGGAATCGAGCTCTGAAAAATCCTGGGCGTCCGGCTTAGCATCCCGCATTGGCCAGTAGCTCGTGTCAACCCGCACGACTGTCTGAAAAATTATGAAAAATCACCAAGTGTCGCTCGGGCGCCTTTAAAGCACTTTGGCGCTTAAAATCGTCCTAGATCGAGCCGCCGCCTTTGACGGTGAATATTTTTCCCTTGATCTTCATAATTTTTAGCTATTTTTAAGCACTTCCCGTCACCTAAATTCCGCTCTCACCCTAGGTGCGGTGCTGTTATCGTGAGTGCTTCTCTTTTTTTGTTTTTTTTGTTTTGTTTTCGTTTTTGTTTTTTTTGCCACAGTACAACCATTGCAACATGCAGAGGCTATGAGCCTTTCAATGGGTCGGAACATGTCAAGCCGCGGAGGCTCAGGAAATGGATATGAACGTGATGATTTGGCCCTAGCCTTGTTGTTAGGGGAGCCGTTGTTGCGATATCGGTACGATTGTAGCGTCACCCATCGTGAGTGTAGACCTTGGTCCAAGAAGAGAGTGTAGCCCATGACTATGCGTTGGTTTGTGCGACGTGGGCATTCGCAAGGGTGGTTGTTTGCATTCAGCAGCGTGACTTTGTTGCGGTTAGTGCACGGTCATGGTTTTGCGGTAACCCGGGCGTTGAACACGTTTGTACGAGGACCTATGTCATCCTGCATCCACTTGTCACATTGTGAGAGCACATGCTTGATTTCGTTAAGTAATTCAACAGATGTATTTATGTTAAAACATGACTTTTTAAAATGCTATGATGTTAATTGCAATGCCCATGCGATCGCTTGTCAAAGATGCGGCATACATTAGCGATAGGCAGAAGAAGTTGTACAAGTGGGGAGTTGCCCTTTCACCTATCAAAAGACAAAAAGTTAGGTCCTGATAACTTGTCAAGCTACTTGTACATCATAGGGGCTTAGTCGATTTGTACTAGGTGGGGCGAGTTTGATTGGTTAGGCGACTGGGCTGGTGCTGGTGTGGGACTCTCGTGAGGTCGGGCAGGGCACATGTTGGCCGGGACATGGATGGTGTAGTCTCGGGTCGCCACCGTTTCCAAAATGCCTTTAAATAATTCATTGAACTCTTCCCTATCCTAGGCCGCCTTTCTGCCCTTGAGCATCTGGTGTGTGAGTGTACGTGGGGGGTTTGTGCAATTGGTGTTGCCACGGCTTGCACGCTTCGCTGAGCTTCGACTTTCCTGGTGCGAGGATTTTTAGGCCTTCGTTCGGGGCGGTGCCGTTTAGGTCCGCATTTCTTTGCATATCTCTTGAGAGTGGGCACATAGCGCACCGGTGGAGGGGCGCATGCTGCATGTTCCCGTTGTCTGCGAAGAGCGTCTCTACACGCCAGTTGCCCGTGGTTCTCCATGTTTTTCTTGTGGGGGCCTACAAGATGCAACCCAAGGGTTAGGCCTTGATACGGAATAAGATTGTTCACATAGGAGGGATTTTAGTGTGGGTTGTCAAATGCATATGACTAGAAGAGAAGGTGTGGAACATGTTGTACTCGTTGTAGAGGGATGGCCCCCGTAATCGTGTCCATTTAGCCTCTAGCTACTAGCAGATCTTGACTCACGCCGAGTTACATCGGTTGGTGGTCGTGCATTTGGGCGGGGCTCATCCTCGGAAGGATAGGCTGGAAAGGGAAAAGTATATAGAGAGGGATTGCGCCCTGCTTACATCATTAGAGATGTTGGTCAGGGCTTTCCATGGTGGCAATGCAGAGTGCATGCCCTTCGCCCGGAGGTGGGCATGATCATGTGAGGGGGGGACGGGACTAGCCTAGCCTGTTGGCCCCAACTCTTCTGTTTGCGCTTGACTTTTTATTGCTTGTGTGTGTTGATAGTGCCTATATAGGGTGACACTAAAATCGTTGTTTATATATATACATATTTACGAATCCCTGTCACTTCACGAGGATAGAAACCAATTGTAGAACTCGGGGTTGTACTGAAGTGTGGCACATGCATCTAGTACACGTGGCAGCTTACTCAATACTGATAGATATTTTGCTACATCGAGTAGCATGGAACCTTGCCCGAGTCTATTGGCGACATGTAACTCCTTCTCAGTGAGAACCTTATCCAAGCAGAGGGTTTTCTTGGCTCGGTTCAGCCAAGTCCGTGCCCTGAATGGTAGTCAGCACTCGAAGGGAAGTTGATGCCACATAGGTTGGGTCTCTTTGAGATCGCCATTTGGCCAATCGCTCCTCAGAGACTGTCATGATCTAAGCTCCTAGTTCGGCCATTGCAACGCGGTTTTCACACCAACGCTGTTCAAATCGACTTCAGCCTTCTGACAGTCGCTTTAGTTGCTCTATCTCTAAGAGATTTGGTTGGTAGAGTGAATCATTGAATGTGACGGTTAAGCGCAGTTCGTCGGCTTCCTCGCCCGAGATGAGTAGCATGCGTTCGTGCAGGAGCCTACTATAGTGCCTGTCAAGATGTTCTTGCTCTTCCCAAGATAAGGGAAAGGGCAAGTATTTGTTGAGCTTCTCTTTAGGGAATGCACGCATGTCTGCCAGGACATAGACACGTGTGAACACCTTGAGCTTGGCATCCAACTCAGTTAGGCATTCTGCGACACTTCTATGTTCAACGAGGGCTTGCTCGATCGCCATCTCATGCAAGGTTCTAGGAGTTTGCCTGGGCTTTAGCATAGCTGGGGGCTCAGGTCTAGACAAGCAAGATTGGTCAACGCTAGGATTGCTCATGCGCTTGGGGTTTCCATGTTTCTCTTGAGGCTTCGTTATTGCGCCATGGTTCTCCTTGGACGTGATTGGTATGAATTTGTCGCCCTGTTGTGACAGCGTTATATCCACTCTTGACCGGTCAATGCAAGTTTTATTGTCGGTGGATTGAGTGTTGCAAGCAGTTATTGATGGTGACGACTACTTTGATTCTTCAGAGCACCCGGATGTGCCTGAGGTTTCACCGCTATTAGGGGAGGCATCAATGGGTCCATTGGTGGGTGGAGTCGATGCTTTATTCATCAACTCTCCAGCGCTCTTTGTCTCGATGTTCTTAGGGTCCCCAACCACCTGCAACTATTGTTGTTTTTGCTGGTTTCTCCTTTTTTTCTTGGTCAGTGAAGGTGCATCTCTCAATGACTCAGGACCCTGGACTAGTTCAATCGTTGTTGTGCCTGGTTGGGCCTTAGCATTTCCTTTCTCTAGTGTGTCCTCATGGAACATAGCTGTGGCTCGCTGAATAGCCTTGCTAGGTTGAGTGGGTTGATGCGTCATCTCCTTGGCCACATCTTTGAGAGGTTTCTCCTCGAGCCTAGGCTTCAGGTGCTTTGGATGGATTGGAGTTGTCAAGGATACTGGTTGCGGCACCTCCTCCGCAGATGAATTGCTAGGGACATGTTCTGCAAGGGGTGTAGTCACGGTCGAGGGCTGTGACTGCTGAGATCCCTGATTGGAAGCAGTGGCGTTTAGTCCAGCGGGCTGGTTACTCTTGGTGGATTGCAGTGTCGAGTCCCTAGGGCGATCGGACGTGGTCGTGTCTTGTGTTGTCCTCTGAGCATTCACTTGTGTAGATCGATCCTGAGTTGATCTAGTCACATTGGCTTGCACGGGCATATCCTTGGGCCGAGAGCTACGGCTAGTGTCATGTTTCCCATCTTGGATATTTGGAAGCTATGATGGAGACAGAGATTGGGAGTGAGCAACCGCCATTGAGGACTGCTGTTGTGCTTCCTCAGTCCGTTTGGGAAGAGAGGACATAGGAGACCTAGGACTCTTCGGCGGACTTGGCACTGGCTGAATGGTTTGCTCGTGATTGTTGGAGGATTCCGTCATTAGCTTTGCTGAGCAATCAGCCTTATCATGAGTGCTGTTGTGCTTGTGGTGCTCATTATCCTCTTGGGAAGCCAAAGGTTCCTTGGGCACTAGTGGACCTTGTGCACGCTCGACAGATACCTCTGATATCTGCTTGCTAAGCATGCTAGGCTGAGGATCTAGTTTTTGATAGGCCATGTTCGGTTTCCTGATTTCAATAGTGAGGGGCTCAATCGCTCCAACATTTTTGGTTAAAGACTTGGATTTTTGTTTAGGTTTCCTCCCATGCCTCGTTGCTTTTGACATAATTTGGGCTTCTGACGGAGGTGGTTTAACAGGGGATTTTGGTACCCAAATCCATCGGTTGCCTGCATAATGCCCTTGAGCATGAAGCAATGCCTTGGATATCCATCGTGGCATTGTGCTAGCTCTCCACTGATGCCTTCCTCTATAAGGCTTGGGCTTCTTTCGTGGTCTTCTACGATATTTGTAAGTCCAAACCCTATCATTGGCCTTGTCTCCTAACCTTTTTGTTTCAAGTATGGCCTCACTCACTGGTTCTCTCTGTTCAACCTACGCTTGTATCAACTCTTTCAATAACTCCTTGCTCTCATCAGTAGGCTTGACTATTACGTCAGCACCTTCCTTGCCTTTCTTTCACGGTTTGATGAGGTCACCCTTGCTAAAGGTCGTGACTATCCTTACACTTGGTAGTGTCAGGGGTATCCTCTGCGCCCCATAGTCGGCTTCACACTTTGTTGCCTTTTTGAAGGGCCTTCCTAGGAGGATTTCCTTTCCACAATTCTCACCATTTGGAGGGACATAGAATAGGACTGGCAAGCTTTCTGTTTCAATAGTTACAAGGATTCTGCACTTCCCTAGAAGTGCTTGTGGGTATTTCCTGTAAGGGTTAAGAGTTGTATCGGTTGGTTTGAGCTCTGGTTGACCTAGTACAATCCATGCTTCATAAGTCAAGATATTGAAATCTGCTCCTTCATCAATGAGAGCATCAACACTATGCTCTCTTTTTGCGGTGAGTCTGACCCTAAGATAAGCAGGTGGCACTATGTCTTCATCTTCCGGGTCTTGGTTTACACCTTCAAGCCTTCTGATACATGCCTTTGAGTCCCTAACTGCACAGTCAGACGTGAATTCTCTACGGAGGTCTTAGGTCATCTGTGCAGCGCTGCTCAAGGCACATCTATCGTCAGGACTGTCATGTCTAGTCATCCTCACATTGTTAGCTTGATGATGTTGCATTCTGCTTTGACTAGACGCAGTTTGAACACAATGTACATGTGTTCTTGCGGCGCGGCCTTTTTGCCCTTGATGGCTAGATTGGTCCATTGGGGTTCTAGGGTCTCTGTTTCTCTCGGTTCGGGTATGGGCCTTTGGTTGCTCTTTTGTCCGTGAGAAACCATGTTCATGTAGAGCCATTACTATGTTAGGGTCGAATTTGGAGGACCTATCACGGCGCGTGCCTTCTCTGCAACCTACTTGGGGGAGGTGCGGAGGGGGCGAAACCCTCTCTGTGGGGGTTCGGGGGATAGTCCCCTCCCCGGCCCACAGGGCCGTTACGGTAAACACTATGTGCAGTTTGGAGGACCATTCGGCCAAATCTTAAACTACTTGCTCTAAGCTTCAGCCCAATAATGGATCTGTGATGTGCCTTTAGCTCTATGTAGCCTGTGGGGTCAATTTCAGGGTTCAGAGTTTTTCTAATTTGTTGCCTTGTTCATTTTTTGGGTCTAATCAGGCTTTACCACTCAGCGGTTTGCGTCTAAGTCCCTAGTCTCGCAACTACCTACTTCTAAGTCCCTAATCTTACAACTACCTACTTCTAGCTGCCAAGCGGTTTGCGTCTAAGTCCCTAGTCTCGCAACTACCTACTTCTAGCTGCCAAGTGGTTGCGCCCTACGATTTTGCCTTTTCCGTGTGTCAGAATCAAGTTCTGAGCGTTTTAGGCCTTTCGACAATTTGCGTTGCTGAGTTCTAACCGAGTCAGATCAAATTTCTGAGATCTGATCAAAAATTTTTTACTCGGCCCAACTGGTCCGAATTGTAGGGTCCGAGTGCTCGATTCGGCACGTCTGAGGGCCGAGTGGAAAGGGCTGTATGTAACTGTCCGAATGCCAAATTCGGCCAGTTCGAACCCGGATGTTTCGAGGGTCGAGTTGGCCGAGGCCGAGTTCCAAGGTAGTCCGAGAGTTCGATTCGGACGGTGGGATGAGCTTGGGCGTCCGAGTGGTAGTGGTCGAGTGGGCCGAGTTGAGTGGTCCGGAGGGCTGAGTGGGCCGAGGCTGAATGGCCGAGTGGTCCGAGGGCTAATTCTGGGCCTCGGCCCAGAATCGCCGTCACTTAGACACGCTGGGGCGCCACGCGTTTTTTCGCCGAACCTCACGAAATTCATCGTGCCGGGTGTTGGAGGCCTTCCCCCTGGTCAAGCAGCTCCAGATCCATCCTACTCATGTAGGGGAAGGTGTAGAATTACCTGGACTGGGCAAATATCTCTCTGATGCCAAGATCGAAGCGGATCTACTCACGAAGCTTCCCTCTTCTCTCCTGCTCTCCTGAAACCCTGCAATGCACAATGTGGCCTTTCTTGCCACTTTTGGCCCTTATACCCCTTCGCAGGTATGGTATTGATGCCCTCAATAACTCATTGCCGATCTTAGGCATCACAAGCGAGTTTTTTTAACCATTTTTGCAAGATTCTTGCCCTGTTTTGCAACAGTAAACCCTAATGATTATTTTCCTTGTTTTTCTTTGTTTTCTCCTACTCTAATGCATCCAAATCACAAAGTAAATACCTACACTACTCTATCTCACAACATAAATCTCAAAAAAAAAAAACCTACTTGCCAAGGAGGTCGAATACCATCTTCAACCCCCTTTCTTCCTACCTATCTCAAGCACTGGTCCGGGGAAAACCCTTACTTCGATGCTCGATTTGAAGTGCGCAAGCGCTCAAGGCTTGAATCCGTTGGTCCCGACAACGGAATCAAAATGTGGGAGCTTTCGTTCTACCGCCAAGACCCACGGACCACTTATTGTTTCAAGCGTTCCAAGCCGAGCACTAATGGCTATCTCTCACCTAGCCGACGCGCCATCCATATCTACGAGTGTAGTGAGCTTACCTTCATGCCATTCGAGTTACCTCCTCTCCCGTGCACCCCGGTAGCTCCACGATCCAAGTGCAAGCTTCAAGCAAGCTCCATCCTCAAGCTCCACGCTCCAAGCTCCATCACCGCGAGCAAGAGAAGAAGAGAGGAGAAGATAGAGAGCTTCTCCACCCCATAGTCCCTCACCCTCACATACTCACTCCCTCACACTCTCACACTCCCTCTCTCAAGCACAAGCTCAAGTAAGCAAGAAGAAGAAGAAGAAGAAAAAGAGGAGAGACACTTTTTGCCACACACGAGAATGAGCTTCTCATTCACTTTTCAACTTTATATACAAAACCCTAAATCCCTTTTGGGCGGTCATCCCCTTTTCCCCTTTTTTACATGGCCAGCCATAGCCTAGGTCCTTTTTCCCATTGTCCGTCTTTCTTTCTAGCTTCCTTTCCGCCGCCCATCTATATTTACAAGTTGCACGAGTGAGAGCTCGGCACTCCTTGAATTAAACCGTGATGCGCTTCCGCCCTTTTACACAAGTTTTGTCTTGCGCTTTTCCTTGTGCGCCTTTGCCTTCCATTTTTCTTGCCTTGGCCTTTGTCTTTGTCTTCTATTTTAGCTTTCCGGATTTTCCACCGCCTGGCACTCTTTTACAAGATTTTAGGGTGCGCCTTTGTATTTTAAAATGCACCTTTCCCCTTTTGCAGTTGCCTTTGACTTTTAAGGTTGCCCTTGCGCTTTTGGCCTTTTCTCCTCTTCTTTCTTCAGTTGAGCTACCTTTTTCCGCCTTTGCCCTGTGTCTTTTTTATTTCCTTTTTCTTTCTTCGTGTTGGGGTTAACATTAACCAATGTAGGATTCTCTTGCTCCATGCCATATCCTTCTTGAGTCTTTTTGCCAAGTCTTCTTTGACTAGCATCCTAGGTACTCTCACAACAGAGCTTATATTGTATTGTTTCCTACTTCTTGTGCTTGGGATTAGTACTACCTTGGTCATTATATCTTATAGTCATCTAGTTTTCTTTTGTTTCTAGAGAACTGTGTCGAGACAAATTGTTCCTTTATTGATGTAGTGATTTTGACTTCAGCAATATACATATTGGATTGAGTCTTGAGTATATTTGCTATTTGATCTTTTTGCTATGAATAGGTGTTGCTCTGCAACCCAAGCATTGTATGTCAAAAGTGATGCTAGTGTTTCTCAATGTCAGCTCTAACTATGCCCTCATCATTATTTTTGTGGTACCTGTGCTTGGACACCGATTACATGTAAATGGAAAATGGGAGCCCAAAATCTTCAATATAAATGATTGGGTTAGCGTATTGCTATCTTGGAAGGGCTCTTACAAGGTGAAGAAAATAAAATGAGAGGATACCAAATATCACTAGAAGGGACACATCATTGGTTTCAAAATCATAGCGCATGGGTAGTTTGCTTAGGGTGCAACATGTGTACGTGGCGAAGGAGATATACTTGCCTCCAAATGAATGTTTTCTCAATAAATCCATTGTACGTTTGGTTTTGCATTGAATGTTATAGGCAAATATATTTTGTTGTTAAAGCACCAAGTAAAAAATTAATTATTGGTATTTAATATCTTTTCATCAACAAATTATGAATGAAAACTTATGGAGAGCCTTACTAACACATTTTATGTAATTTTCAAAGAATTTTTAGACATTATTTATGTTGATCAAATCATAAGTTTTCTTAGTAAAGGTATATATAGACATATTGAGGATTTATCATTGCTAATCCTTGCATCCTTGAATTGGGAGACTCCTCGATGAAGTAATGGTAAAGAGCTTCAAACTTAGACTATCAGAAGATATTCAAAAGGCCATGACTATCGGAAGGATGTCAAGAAGAATATGCTTGTCATGGTTTGTACCCTTACACATCTTTGTAGCTTGTTCTAAAACAATGAATGAATAGAGGAGGAATGTTTCATAGCTATGTAGAAAGTTTTAGAGGAGGATTTTGATGACGCTCTAAGACTAATTTGAAAATTTAGAAAATGTGACCACAAGGGTGATTTTATACGGTGCAATTCATGTCCTGAGTCATTGACTATATCTTACAGTATCTCTTGATTATTTGTTGTTTTGGGTTTTGATTATAGGAGGTACAAACTTAGATATGGTACTTGGGTTCTTTTAGATTTCGATATTGATTGTATTCCATTAAAGATAGAGATATGAGTAATTGGATAAGAAGAAAAGGAGGTTAATGTAACTTCTAACTAGAGTCTACAGGATGTAAGAGACACCTTGGAGTTTCTAGATAGTAAAACCCTTGGGTATAAGTTGAAGATCAATGTCATTGTAATTGCTAAATACTCTTTCTCTTGTATGAGATGTCTCTCCTAGCATTTTGAGTTTTGAATTATGAATATATAAACAATTTCGATTTGTTCTTTCTCATAAGAATTATTACCAAATGTATTCTTCAATAGACACTCATAAGCATTGTAAAGAATTCATGTGAGCAACATTCAAACTTTTCATTATATGTTGGTTACAAAATTGAAGTACAAATCTACAAAGATAATGTAATTGTAACACAAATATAGAAAGGTTTAAATACATGGCTAGTAGTTGGTTGTCTAATCTTAAGTTTCTCCTTCCTTTGAACTTTTCTTCTTCTTTGGCACAAGTTTATCTTCATCACTTTCATTCATTATCACTAGTTTCCTTATTGCAACAACTATTCTTTTCATTATTGAAAGAATCTGAATTTCACGAGTATCCTCTTCTCTTGAGGCTTCAAAGGAGAAAGCTTTGGTATATCTTTCTTTGTAAAGGTAACAAAATTATTTTTGGTGGCTGACTTGGCTCTACCCTTACTCAAAAGAGGAAGCTTTGGTATAACTTTCTTTATAGAGGAAACACAAGTCTTTTTGGTGTTTGACTTGGTAGTGCCCTTACCCTTACATGTAGCTTTCATCTGTCTCTTGGTTTTGCCCTTGGAAGATTTAGGAGGAAGAGGGGAGTTGAGGTCCACCAGTGTTATTGCCTTCACTAAAACAAAGCACACAACTCAATTGAGAACACAATAATTTTAACTTAAAAGTAAAAGATTAAAGACTTACATTCACCCCATCCATATTCAACAACTTTGAATCTATATTCTTGCAAACGTTTGAGATAACTCTCCATCCACAATTATGAGCATCACTTTATAGTGGGACCTCTTGAAGGAGAAACTTGAAAGGTTTTTGAGAGTTAGCAATATCTTCAAAACTGTCGTCAATAGTTAAGACACTACCTCTAACAAATCTAGAAAATAAGAGAAAACCATTGATAACACATTTTTGCCATACCATGAATTCCTAAAAGAGAATTCATAAGGATGACCTCTCAAGCAAAAATATCAAAGTAGATTAGACTCCAAGACCGATTGTAAAGAAAACATTAGTTAGTAACAAATATGAAAATAAATCACCAAAAGTAACTATATGTAAGGGATTTTACATTTCAACATAGAAGAAAAAGATATGGAGAGTGTGTGGCACTATCAAAAAATTTAAAAAATATTGCAATATTTGAATCAGACTTTGAAAAAAGAACCACAGAGAGAATTGGATCAACAATAAATTTATTCTTAGTGATATCATTGTTGAGAGAAGCAATGTATGCCACGTATAGGAACAAAGCCTAAAATAAGAGAACAAAGGTGCAAGGAACTTTAAAAAAAGTTAATAAAACCAAAGACAAGTCTCACATCAAACAACAATAAATAACATAATTTGATAGTTGAATTTCTTTCTTCTTTAACATAGTTTTGTCTTCTGAAGATATGCTAAGGTGATCCTCTTCATTTGCATCCCAAGAAACATTGACAACCATTTGTCCAAATACTTTTCCCATCTTTCTATAGTTAGTTGGGACAAGAGGTCAATCAATATTTCTCTTACAAATCACATCCTCACTTTCAACCTCCTCTTTGGTCTTCTGCTCCATGGTCGTCTCTCTCTAAGTTGCAATTCTTGTAGGATATAAATGAGTAACATCTTCAATAAAAGGCTCTTTCACTTTTCTCAATTTTGGGGGAAAATTAAGGATCTCAAAGGCTTTATGATCAATAGAGGGCTTCAATACTTTTCCAAACCTATACCTAAGCTTGCTCACCATATTGAAGTTCTTGTTCATCAATGTGACCATGTGTGCATGGGCAACATCAATGCAAGCATCAATCATGAAATTAATGATGAAGTGCTCTATAGCCTCATGTAAACAAAGTATAGATGAAAGTTGCCACTTCTTATTAAGTCCATCAATTGTAATAACCTTGGAAATCTTTTTTGAAATATCCTTGACCACTCTAATAAATGTGGCCTTCATGATAAGATGATTGGCTACCTTCTAGGATTTCCTAAATTCTTTGAAGCAACTCAACATGTAAAACCACATTGACTTCCTTTTTCTCTTGGTTGGGGCTATTTTGGAAGGCTCTTCAACTAGCATGCTAAAGGTTCACCATACTCAAAAGCATTTGGACGAGGTGAATGCTCCTCTTGGCCAAGAATAGTAGGAGGAGTTGAAGGATGAGGATTAGGAGAAGTTGGAATTAACTGTCATTTAAAGATGTGGCCTCAATTGGAGTTTACTTGTCATTTGAGGATGTGGCCTCACCTAGAGTTTGAGTAGGAATATCTTGAGGTACTTTAGAAATATTTGGGACAGCTTGGCCAATATTTTCCTCTGCATGAGCATTAGAAGCTTGTGGTTGTGGCTATTGAATATAGAACTTTCTTACAACTTGCTTGGTTTTGGCCATTGAAGATCTATGCTCTCACAAGTAAGAGGAGCAAGAAAACCAACTTGGGAATAGGAAGGTGAATATGACATGAAAGGGGTTGATGGAGCTACAAGGGGTGTTGTCGCATTGTAGGGGGAACTTGCTAAGGAGCAAGTCAATATGGCACAAAATGAGGAGTTGGTGGAGCCACAAGGGGTGTTATTACACTATAGGGGAAACTCACTGTTGAGATTCAAGCTTGTAGTCATTGGTCAGTGTTCTACCTTAGTTGAATAAGGCTAAGTCATATTGACTTAACCATGATTGGAACTAGGTTACTTGTTTGTGTATGAGAGTGTTGTACTTGAGTTGACCTTACTGTGTGGAAGATGATGGGTTGAACAGGGAGCATGTCTACTACCCTTCAGGACTTGACCTTTGTCCATCTCTCTCTCATTTCTAATATGGTATCAGAGCCATAAGTCCACTGTGTCCCTGTCCAACTGTTGCACAAGGTTTTTGAAGATATGCAAAAATGCTATTCATAAGGAATTGATAACGTAGCTTTTGTGTTTGCAGATTCTAACAGCTCAAGAGGACACAAAACATGCCTTGAGAAAAAGAAGCGACCAGCAACAGTGAGACATCGAATTGTTCAAGCTTCTCTTCATCGGTCTATCTATCTGCATTTAAGGCAAATGCAAACTTGATGATGTTATAGGGCCACTCACTTATGGTTATGATTCACCTGGCACTGACAGGTTGTTTGCTATGCAACATGTGAAGAAAGGGTTGCATACACAAGGCAAAGTAGATGATGTATGGTATATAGACTCACGGGCATCTAACCACATGACTTCTCATGGAGAGTGGTTTGACACATTGGTAGAAGGTGCTCATGGATATGTTTGCACAGGGGATGATACGCACCATGACATTATGCATAGATGTATTGTTCCCTTGATGATGCATGGTGATAGGAAAAATAGTCTCTATGATGTATTACATATACCCTCCATAACCAAAAACTTGCTTTCTGTGGGACAAATGGCTGAACAGAATCTACAAGTTAGATTCAATAGAGATGGATGCTACATTGAAGAGTATGGTCAAGGATGCAAACTCATTGCTAAAGGCAAAAGAAATGGCAGGATGTTTACATTGGATACAAAAATTCTAGCATTGAATGTTGCTATGTACTTACATGACAATGCTGCAATAAGGGACATTGAGATATGGCATAAAAGGATTGGTCATGTAAATGTTCAAAAGTTGAAGAATATGCAGCATAAGCAAGTTGTAATTGGACTCCCTAAGTTCAAGCATGTGGAATTGGGATATGTATATTAGTCATGTTAATTTGGGAAGCAATCAAGGCTTCCATTTATGAGGCATGTAAGCAGTACTAGTAGACCATTATAGCTTGTACATTCTAATGTATGGGGACCCTCACAGAATGCATCTCTTGGGGGATCACATTACTATGTGTCATTCATAGATGACTATAGTAGATACACATGGTTGTATGTGCTGAAGCACAAGAGTGATGTCATGGATGCTTTTTAGGACTTCAAGAGACATGTGGAGAAAGAATTGGCTTGCTACATCTCATGCTTGAGATCTGATAGTGGTGCAGAATATGTTTCTAAAGACTTTGATCATTTCTTGGCAACCCATGGGATTCAAAGGCAATTGACATGCAAGTACACACCACAACAAAATGGTGTGGCAGAAAGGAAAAACAGGGTGATCATGGAATCGGCTAGAGCCATGTTGAATGAGAAGAGCCTACCAAATGCATATTGGGTAGAAGTTGTAATGGCTGTTGTGTATGTCATGAATCGTACACCAATAGCAGGGATACATGAGGTGACTCCTCATGAGAGGATTTATGGGATAAAGTCGGACATCAGCCATCTTAAGGTTTTTGGATGCTTGGCATATGTACATGTTCTTGATGAAAAGAGGAAGAAGCTTGATCCAAAAGCAGAAAAGGCTATCTTTATTGGGTATGCACAAGATAGGAAAGCATACAAATGTTACAACCCTTCTACTCATGAGACATTGGTCTCAAGTGATGTAGTATTTGATGAGCTGAAATCATGGCATGAGAATAAGATCACCTTGATGAATGATGATGATGTTTGTCAAGAGACTTATGTACATGCAGGTACAAATGAAAGTGCAAAAATTTCTGGGTCTTCTAAAGATGCTACTACATCAGTTAGTCCTTGGACACTAGGTAGATTGAGGACTTCAACATCTTTGTCCACTGAGATGGGTATTATGTCAGTGAGGGGGAGAAATGTGGATAAAGGCAAAGGCAAACTTGATGATTTTACAGGGATACTCACTTGTGGTTATGATTCACCTGGTCTGACAGCTTGGATAGTGAGTTTGGTATTCCATCAGTTGTGACTCCTGGTGTGAGACATAGATACGTACCACCTCATGAGAGAGGAGAGTCTCATATTGCACCTCAGTTGAGGAGATCAGAAAGAGTCAAACAGCCTATGGATAGGCTTACATATAGTGGTTATACAGTGAGGCACTATGCATATATGGAAAAAGTCACTATCTTCTTCAAGGAACCCACAAAGTTTTCTAAAGATATTTTGGATGATCATTGGTGTAAGGCAATGTATGAGGAGTGTTTAGCATTGGTTGAAAATGACACTTGGGATTTGGATATTGTTCTAGAAGGCAAAATGGCTATTGGTTGCAAATGGGTATACAAAGTGAAGTGCAAATCAAATGGCACAGTGGAAAGATACAAGGCAAGACTTGTGGCAAAATGGTATGCACAACAAAATGGTATTGATTATGAGGAGACATTCAGTCCCGTTGCTAAAATGGCAACTGTGAGGATAGTGATTGCTTTGACAGCATCTAGAGGATGGAGTATGTATCAGATGGATGTGAAGAATGCTTTTCTCAGTGGTGATTTGGTTGAGGAAGTATACATGGATCAGCTCAAGGGCTATGTACATCCAGATTTTCCTACACATATGTGTAGATTGAAGAAATCATTGTATGGGCTAAAGCAAGCACCTAGAGCTTGGAATGCTAAGATAAGTGCATGCTTACATAAACTTGGTTTCACACCTCATTTACAAAGAAGACAAGGGCTGATTATGTGATATTAGTCATCTATGTGGATGACTTGATCATTACAGGTGATGATGTCACGAGAATTGGAGAGATCAAGGAAATGTTACATGCTGAATTTCAGGTCAAAGATTTGGGTGAAGTGAAGTATTTCCTTGGGATTGAGGTTGTCTCTACACCTCATGGTACTTGGTTGTTGCAGAAGCAGTATGCACAAGACATGTTAACCAAGTATGGTATGTTGGATTGCAAGTCTTTGAGCACTCCATTGGAGGAAAATGTTAAGCTACTTGCATATGTTGGATATGAGATTGAGAATGTCACTATGTATAGACCCGTGGTGGGTAGCCTGATTTACCTTACCATTACTAGACCGGATCTTAGCTATTCAATTGGACTAATTAGCCAATTCATGTAGAAGCCTATGAAGCCTCACTTGGATGCAATGAGGAGGATCTTGAGATATGTGAAGGCTACATTAGATTATGGTCTATTCTATGAGCATGGTAAGCCCTTGGAGCTTAGAGGATATACAGATGCTGACTAGGCAAGAAGTGCCTATGATAAGAGATCTACTAGTGGGTATGCATTTTCCCTTGGTAGTAGTATGGTTAGCTGGAGCAGTAAGAAGTAACCTATAGTTGTACTCTCCAGTACTGAGGTAGAGTAAAGATGTGCTACACTAGCTGCATGTGAGGCAGCATGGCTCATGAAGCTTCTTGATGATTTAAGCATGTAGGAAGTCAGGCCTATCACACTCTATTGTGACAACATGAGTAGTGTGCTCCTAGCCAGTAATCCTGTACTCCCCATGGTAATATTCTAACTACACAAGAATGTCCAAGTGAGAAAAAGTTGCACCATCAAAAAACAATGAGCAGTCATTAGAGGCATCAACTAGCCCTCTTAGGAGTCTCAAGTCTCCTAAGGACACTTTGCCTAAGCAGAAAGAGGAAGCCCAACAATAGCAACCTTGTGTAGGTGCTCAACCTCCTGGGGGGTTCACTCTTTATAAATGAGACATGTTGATGGGACCTAAAACGGGCCGGCACTGGCTCATGCACTAACCGGACCTCTATTATGCACTCAACAACCCCATGGCCTCGCGGCCAGGAGCATTGATGACACATACATCATACATTGCCTTCCTAAACATCTTGCGTTTGTATCATGTATCGTAGTCCAACTCTAACCCAATTAACACTCCTCAGAGGGTGGTGCGCAGATCGGTCGATGTATGCTCGCGTAGTGAATGCCGAAAGGTCCCCAAGAACAATGAACTCTACTTTTTGCACAAGTTACAAGGTAAAAAGCATGAATGACAAGAGCAAGAGACCAATTGGGTGCAATCTCCCCCCATGCCTTGTGTGAGCGCTTCACAAAGCATGTATTTTATGTATATTTCCATCTTCATGCTCAATAATAGCCTAATTTACAAAATATATCAAGCTTTTAGCTTTTGAGTTTGCTTTTACAAAAATAGGAATAAAGCTAATGGACGGTGCCCAAAAAGTCTGGCATGCCCAATACAATGTCCAAATAGAAATAACATAACCGTGCGCATGGGCGCATACAAAATAATAATAAATAATCGATGCCTCAATAGACATGACAAAATATAGGCGTGGCGCCTATCAAAATATAATCCATAGATCGAATACTCGCTATCCTTCAATGCTTTCCTCCGCCACTGCTGCTATCTCTACACATCAACTGAAGCATTCACAATCGTTAGTAAAATAATACAATTAAACCGACAAAAGTGAATACCTAGCAGTCTTCAACTACATAAATAAATCAACTGGTTAGAAATAAATCCTAACCTTAATTTATTACGAGTGCGCACTCTAAACTCATAAACGTTTATTAATTTAATATGCATTTTGCGGAATCACCCGCTATGGAATCACCCATGTACACACTAAAATTAATGAAACGCCCGAAAAGGACAGGCGTCCCCATCAACTTCTCGCACAAAGAATCCACTTTGTGTATGAGCCCCGGTCATCAAAGTTTACGAAATCCACCGTAAAACCTCATGGAATCCACCGTGGAATATGCCTCCTGGCATCATACCCCCGGGGTGGGATAGCAATTGATCTCAATTGCTATTAGCTCAATGTGGAGCTAACAGAGTGGGGAAAGCATTTAAGTCTCTAGCGTGCATCCATTGTGCTTCCTCTACAGGATGGTTCTTAAATTTAACTAAATATCTAGAATACCTTCGGCCAGTTCTAGTGGTCATAAAGTTAGTGTCTATGATAGCTTCGGGTTCAAGTATTTCAGTCTCTTCCTCTAATAAAGGTGGGTTTTCATAAACAGGTAATTGGCCTCTAAATGGTCTCAATAAACTAATGTGAAATGTGTTGTGAATTTTCCAATGAGATGGTAATTCTAACTTGAATGCATTATCATTAATTTTATGAATGATCCTAAATGGTCCATAGAATCTAGGGGCTAATTTGACAACTGGATGTCTATCTACACTTTGCAGTCTACGTTTTTCTATTCTCAGCCAAACATAATCATCAACTTTAAAATTCATTGCTTGTCTTTTCTTGTTGGCTTGTTTGGTATATGATTGCTGGGCTTTAGCAATTATATCTTTAACCTCATCAAAAATAGTGTTATGCATACTAGCAATATCATCAGCACTTTGAATTCTATTAGACAAAGATACAACATGTGTAGATAATCTATATCCATAAATCACTTCAAACGGTGCTTTCTTTGTAGATGTGTGTGGTGTATTGTTATATGCAAACTGTAATAAATGCAAATGTGTGTCCCATGTCTGTGGTTTAGAGATAGTATATGCACGTAAAAGATCTAGAATTGTGCTGTTAGTGGCTTCTGTTTGTCCATTAGTTTCTAGATGAAATGCAGATGAGAAATCAATCTTTGTGCCTAGGTTAGCAAACAGAGTAATCCAAAATTTGTTACAAAATCTAGAATCACGATCTGAAATAATCACTTTTGGCAATCCATGGTTAGTAAAAACAGTTTTCAAAAATAACTGTGCTGCTTGTGATGCTGTTAAAGTTTTCTTAAATGGAATGAAATATGCTTATTTACTAAATCTATCTACAACTGTCCAAATCACATCATGGTTAGATTTAGTATTAGGTAAACCAGTAATGAAATCCATAGAAATTTGTTCCCAAGGTTTAGATGGAATAGACAAAGGCATAAGTAATCCATACTGTTTACCATGATGTCTCTTAACTCTTTGACAAATCAAACATTCAGAAACAAAGCTAGATACATCAGCATCCATATGCGGCCAATAAAAATCTTCAGTTAATGTACGTAAGGTAGATATGATACCTCTATGACCTTGATATGGGGGACAATGAATTTCATTTAAAACAAAAGATCGAAATGGAATTGTAGCACACAATCTCTTTTCATAAAACATAAATCCATCATTATATGACAATGAATCAATAGGAATGAAGTTATTTTGAACTAATTTATTCCAATCAGCATGAAAAGTAATATCCTGATGATATGTATCATTCATAGCAATCAAAGAATCAAAAGATATGACAGAAATATTATGAATGGCAGGTCTTCTACTCAATGCATCAGCCACTATATTTTCTTTTCCAGGTTGGTATTGAATAATAGGATGAAAACTCTGAATAAAGGAGGCCCATTTGATATGACGGTCAGAGATTTGGGGTTGGCTAAGTAAATGTCTAATACTTTGCTGATTGGTCTTAATCATAAATTCTGAACCCATTAAGTAGTGTTTCCACTGTCTTAATGCTTGTACAACTGCTAATAGTTCTTTGTCATATGTGGAATATTTCAGCTCAGAGGGTTTCAGCTTACAACTAGAATAGGCTATAGGATGATTGTCTTGCATAAGTACAACTCCTATTCCTGATCCACTAGCATCGGTCACTACTACAAAGAATGGTCTATTAAAATCAGGCAACTGTAGAACAGGGGCATGGGTTAATGCATGTTTTAGTAAGTCAAAGGATTTCTGTTGATTTTCGGTCCAATGATAAACAATTTCTTTCTTGAGAAGTTTGGTTAATGGTAAAGCAAGTAATGAAAAATTACGTACAAACTTCCTATAGAAATAGCAAGACCAAGGAATGAGCGTAACTCATGCACGTTTTTAGGTACAGGCCAATTCAATATTGCTTCAATTTTCTTAGGATCAACTTTAATTCCATCAGATGATACAATATGACCTAAATACTCAATTTCTGTTTTAAAGAATTCACTATTTTTAGGATTTGCATACAGTTGATTTTCTTTCAATAACTGAAAAACCAATGACAAATGCTCATAATGTTCTTTCTCATTTTGACTAAACACCAAAATATCATCAAAGAAGACAATTACACAATACTGATATTTTAGAAATATACGGTTCATCGTTCTACTAAACGTAGCAGGTGCATTAGTCAATCCAAATGGCATGACTAAAAATTCGTAATGACCAAACTGTGTTCTAAATGCAGTCTTGAATATGTCAGACTTATCTAGTCTCACCTGATGATAACCAGACTTAAGGTCAATTTTACTAAATATAGCAGATCCTTGCAGTTTGTCCATAAGGTCATCAACTCTAGGAATAGGATACCTATTCTTTACAGTGATCTTATTTAAAGCTCGATAGTCAATGCACATACGATAGGTATTATTCTTTTTCTTGACTAACAGAACAGGTGCACCGAATGGAGAACTGCTAGGTCGAATCAATCCTCTATTTAGTAATTCCTTAACTTGACTCTGGATTTCGTTTTGCTCTATCTGGTTATGCGTATATGGTGCTTTGCAAGGTGGTTGTGCGCCAAGGATCAAATCTATCTTATGGTCTTCTGGACGTGAAGGAGGTAAACCTGGTGGTAGGTCTTCTGCAAAACAGTCCTTAAAATATGCAAGAAATTCTTTATGCCTAGGATGCATATGACTTTCTTTTACTTGCAATTCATTCACCCAAATGAGATAAGATTTACTACTCTTGCGTAATGCACGTTTAGCTTGAGTATGGGAAAGCAGTGGAAAGACATTAGATTCATGCATACCATATAATATAATAGATTTTCCTTGAAAATTAATATTCATTGTGTGTGTGGAATAATCTATATCTGGGTTATGCTGGTGACGCCAAGGCATACCTAAAATAATGTCACTCGATTGTAATGGAACAACTAGAAAATTTCTTCTTTCAGTGTATTGACCAATTTGAATCTCTAAGTCTTGCACTTACTGTGTACCATTATACCTAGTGCCTAAAAATGTAGCTTTGATGCGATAATGCGTAGGTATAGTCTGTAATTTCAATTCTTTTACAAATTTTGCTGAAATAAAATCATGAGTACTACCGTCATCATGCAAAATAGTCTTTTCCTTTCCATGCACCAAACATTTCATAGTCAATAATGAATGTGGAGTAGGCATACCTGGTAAAGTATCGGAAGTAGTAGTAGTGTCGTCCTCATCTTCAGTGAAATCAGGCATATCTTCATGTTCGTCTTCGTCCATTGCTCCAAGGTAGTTGATATGAGCTGGTGGCTTCTTTGAATGACAATTTGCTGCTAGATGTCCAGGCTGGTGGCATTTATAGCATACTATTGGCTTGGCTTTGGTTACATTGTTTGCAATGGCGGGAAGTCTAGGTACATTAGGATTTGGCTGTGAAATAGGCTTAGGATTTTGATTGACATTGGATGGTAATGCAAGTGGTTTTGCCCAATTCTTGCGGAAAGATGATGAAGAGAAACGACTTGGATTAAATATTCTAAAATTGGAATTGAATTGTTTAGATCCATAGTTACCATTGGCTTGGAATTGCTGTGGTTGTCTGTCTCTACCTCGTAGCTTATCTTCAGTGTCGTGAGCTAGTGAAATAGCGTCTTCAAGGGTAGCAGGCTTGAACATGTTAACTTCAGCGTAGTAATGCCCAAGGAGTCCAGACATATAATTGCGCTTATGTGTCGCCTTTGGTACGTCTTCAAGCATGCATAGCTGGAGGAGTGCATTCCAAAAATGCTCTGTATACTGAGGAATAGGCTCACGATCCCGTTGCTGGAGAAGATCCCATTGCTTAATAGCTTTCTCATGAAATTGCGGTGGAAGGAAATTCTGCATGAACTTCTTCTTGAAATCTTCCCAAGTAGCGGGACAATCTATGCTCTTGCGTACTACAGTCCACCAAAGTGATGCTCTGTCTACTAAATGATTAGTAACACACTTGATTTTATCTTTTTCTGCATAGGTTTCCTCATGGAAATAGTCATCAAATTGACTAATGAATGCTAGAACAGTCTTTCCTTCTCATATGCCATTGAAAGTACGAAATTTGAAACTTCTTTTACTTATCTTTGATTCCTTGCGAATGGTTTGAGCTTCAAGAGTTGCGTCGATGGTACGTCGAATCAGATCTTCAGCTTGAGGTTCTTCTTTGTCGGTAGACGCTCTTTGTAATTTTGCCAGTTGCGCTTGCAATGATTGCCTAGCCCTTCGTTCTTCTTCCAATTGCATCATGATTAAGTCCAGCTTTTGCTCCATCGTAGGTTCAGGTAGGTCGTCTTCAGCCACCATAAGATCATCCATATGTGGTTCCGTCATCCTGTAAAACTCAAAAGACCTTTCTCACTCAAAATCAGGTTAGCGGGATGAGCGTAGCTCAAGTTCGGGGTCACAAGGCTTATGTGTTTGGGGTATATCTTTCTCAATCTTCAAAAATTCTGTGATTTATCCTTCTTCGTATGCTGAAAATACTTCAGCAAACCTGCGTATGGGTAGAGTACCTTCCAACGAACAACTTTGCGGTTCGGAGTTTCTGCGTAGGAACAGTCCTTCTAGGAGTTTTGATCACAAGTCAGTTCTGACTCCAGGTGACTAGTCTGACTTGCAGAGTTGCAGACTTATGTGACTTGCAGAGTTGCAGACTTACAGAACTTATTCGACTTAAGGAACTTGTAGAACTTGATCAGAAATTACTTGCTAAACTTGACTTCTGTGGTGTGACCTGGAGTAATTGTGACTTGCAGGGTTTGAGACTTAGGTGGCTAAGCTTAATGATTAAGCTTAAGCTTAATAATCAGTGAATCGGCGGATTTCGGGGGGGGGGGGGGGGGGAGGGGGGGGGTTTTTCAACGCGGCAGAAAAATTGGACAGACTCTGACAGCTCGATGACGAATTTTGAAGCTTTTTAAGCTTCCTAAAGCTTTTAAGCTTCCTAAAGCTTTTAAGCTTCAATACTAAGCTTTTTGAAAAGAATTAGATATGGAGATTATGAGCTTATCTCTGGTTGTCCACGACTTGTTGAAGGAGATGTAGGAGTGGTCCTCCGCCTATATAGCCCAGTCCTTCGCGATCTAATGACAAAAACAGGGGTTCTTGATCGCCAGAAGTCTGCCTGTATCGACAGTTCACGACGAGATTGACCGTAGAGCTCGATCGTTCCAGGAGCTTCGCCTTCGCACAAGATGGGTAGCGATTGGAAGCTCTTGTTCTTAGCACTGCTCTGATACCACTGGTGTGCATATCGGTCACTGTATGCTCGCGTAGTGAATGCCGGAAGGTCCCCAAGAACAATGAACTCTACTTTTTGCACAAGTTACAAGGTAAAAAGCATGAACGACAAGAGCAAGAGACCAATTGGGTGCAATCTCCCCCCATGCCTTGTGTGAGCGCTTCACAAAGCATGTATTTTATGTATATTTCCATCTTCATGCTCAATAATAGCCCAATTTACAAAAATATATCAAGCTTTTAGCTTTTGAGTTTGCTTTTACAAAAATAGGAATAAAGCTAATGGACGGTGCCCAAAAAGTCTGGCACGCCCAATACAATGTCCAAATAGAAATAACATAACCGTGCACATGGGCGCATACAAAATAATAATAAATAATCGATGCCTCAATAGACATGACAAAATATAGGCGTGGCGCCTATCAAAATATAATCCATAGATCGAATACTCGCTATCCTTCAATGCTTTCCTCCGCCACTGCTGCTGCTATCTCTACACATCAACCGAAGCATTCACAATCGTTAGTAAAATAATACAATTAAACCGACAAAAGTGAATACCTAGCAGTCTTCAGCTATATAAATAAATCAATTGGTTAGAAATAAATCCTAACCTTAATTTATTACGAGTGCGCACTCTAAATTCATAAACGTTTATTAATTTAATATGCATTTTGCGGAATCACCCGCTATGGAATCACCCATGTACACACTAAATTAATGAAACGCCCAAAAAGGACAGGTGTCCCCATCAACTTCTCACACTTCTTGTATTTTTTGCAATATTAAATAACTAAAAATTAAAAATGAGTTGTGGGCTGTGGCCCTTAGGTTCATTTGCAGCAAAACCACAATTTTAGTTGGTGTGTCTTATTATATTTTCCATTTATATATAAAAAACACCCAATTTCTCCATATTTCGCGTGTTTTACGGGTTTTACACCATTAGTTTCAGTCACAACACTTATGATTTTCTGATTTTCTGAGCATGAACTGATCAAACTCATAGCAAACAACAACATAATGCATAATCATCCCATGGGAACAAATATTCATGAAGCAACTTGCATAAAACATCAATTTCCTTTGTAAAAATGAAATTACCGTTCTTTGCGGGTTGCGAGTTTTTATTTGCCATGTCTTGGGACTGATTTCCAGCAGCCATTAATGTCCATGACAGTCCGGAATCAGCAATCTACCCTCCTCTTGCATCACGGAGCAATCCCATCTCAGTTGGACAAGCATCCGTCAATTCTTCTTCTTCCCACATGAATCTGCCTCTAGAAGAGAGAGAGGGAGGAGAGAGAAATACTGAAATCAGAGTTCTTCATAGAGACCACCATTGCACAAGCGAAGCACGGCGATATGACCAGCAGGCAGAGGGAATTCACTGCCAATGATCACTTGGGTAGGTTGCATTGATGCTGGAGATTGAAGATCCACCCATGGAGCGCAAATTTCGGGCGCAAACAGGTGCAATTCTTCCCATGTTTTTCTTCATCCAAAAAATGCCACACTTTGATATGGCATAAAATGCCCCCAAGGCCCCAAAGGTTACTTACATTTGGCCAAGTCTAATGTCCACCTCTTCAAATCTTGACCAGTTTCTTGGCCATTTCCCCGTCCGGACTTCGAATTGAGCTCTGAAAAATCCTCGACGTCCGGCTCGGCATTCCGCATTGGTTGGTAACTCTTGTCAATCCGCACGATAGTCTAAAAAATAATGAAAAATCAACAAGTGTCGCTCGGGTGCCTTTAAAGCACTTTGCCACTTAAAATCGTCCTAGATCGAGCCGCCGCCTTCGACGTTGAATATTTTTTCCTTGATATTCGTAATTTTTAACTATTTTTAAGCACTTCTTGGCATCAAAATTCCGCTCTCACATGTCACCTACACGCAAAGAATCTTGGAAAACCCCCTTCTACAACTTGTGCAAGAGTCATATGACCCCTATTTTACACTTATATGATGTATCGAAAAACTTGTTAAGTGCCCCCTTTTTTAGATATAAGTTCTTATATTTTGCTTAGTTTGTCATATTGATTAAGCTTAAAATACTAGAACATTTCTAACACAAAGTTCACACATTACACTTTAAAAGAAATACATTGTCACATCACTTCAAAAGCACTATCTCATGATACTACATTCTTTTAAACACAAAAATGTAGTATTTCAAAAATATAACAAATAATTTATATAAACTTGCAAAAATTTCATTATAGTTGGTATTAAGCCTTCTTTATAATATCTCAAAAATAAAATTGAACTTATGAATATATACATTATATTGAGATGTTTTTATATCGCCACACTAGAATTTGGCATAAGCAAAATGTAAAATGTGTCAAATTCTCAAAGTATTACAACATTAAAATTTGGCATAAGCAAGATATACATGATGATCTCCTTTCCATTGTTTCAAAATATGAGTCCCATATCAATGTCCTAGTTGAAATTTCTATTTTATTTGGACTTGCAAAAACTGTCAGTCCCAATTTAACTTAGAAAAAAAATAAGATTAACATAGAATAAACTTAATAATAATATGATATATTATTGAATTTTTCTATTTTAAATAGTTTATACCTATTCTATCTAGAATAGGGTGCTTTAAATCATCCTAATAAATGTACAATGTATGTATTTTAAAATTGATGATCATAACATCGAATAAAAATAAGATGTAGTAGTGAACCAAAATAGCTTTGATGCTCTTTACATAGTCATCTTATAGTCACTAGCATCAAGTGTATATTTCTTTGTTATGGGATCATATTTCAAATGTGCATTTGCAATTATTGATTCCAAGGATACCAATTGACTATCCACAAGATCATATGTGTAACTTCTTACACCCTTGGCAACTTAATACCATGATAAGTAAGCCTCCACATTTGGTGGATGATCTAGAAGATCAAAAGGACCATGTGCCTCCTTCAAACCACCTCCCAACTTTCTCCTCATGTTTATTACTCTTCCTAAGCACCATATCCCTTTGCTTACTCTGTGACTTGCATTTGCAAGTTTACTGCTTTTATGCTCATTTTTTTCGGAAAATCCTTCACAACAGAATGGGGAACCTATGCTCATAGGGTGATGCTAGATTGGGCTTCAAGGAGGAGATGCAATGCTTAGAGATGTTGGATTGGATATTTTTATGTATTCTTGGGCAGATTCAAGGATGGAGAGTAGGAGAGGTAGCAAGGATGAAGACACTATTTGGAAAAAAAATCACAGGGAATGGAGAAGTGATTGGTATAGATAGTTGGGATTGCTTTGGGAGTAGGCAGATGAAGTGAGGAGAGTGATTCATGGGCAAGATGATTTGCAAGGAGAAGGACGAGATGTAGTGTCTTGTTACTCCAAGTCTTGGGAGATGACCCTCTTCTCCTTCAATCTCTCATTCTCCTCTTTTACTCTCTCTATCTATCTATCTCCACACACACACACACACACACACACACACACACACACACACACACACACACACACACACACACACACACACACACACACACACACACACACACACACACACACACACACACACACACACACACACACACACACACACACACACACACACACACACACACACACACACACACACACACACACACACACACACACACACACACACATCGCTCTTGATCCAACACTCTACTAATTTATGAATAGTTTATAAGCCTTAAGGCTAAGGCTTATATAGCCTTTGTGGCAGTGCTCTCTCACCATTCTTTTTGGCATAGCATCCATGCTTTCCTCATTACAATTAGTCTGATTGATGTGGATAATCCTTTGTGTGATCATGATTACTCTACTCTTCTAAGAGACATTGTATATCTTTATTCACCATCTATTTGGCATCCACAATGCTAGGTAGTTTGTTGGGAAATTTTCCACACAAGTCCTTCTTTTCCTACTCCAAGCCTAGAGGGATGCTTTGAGTATATCATGATTAACTTACTACTACACAAGTATGACAAAGGCAATCCACATAAGAATAATAATAACACAAGTTTCACTTTAATTAAACATACTACCAAGATTTTAGATACACTTCTTTGCCATATGAAACCATCCATTTTCAAATAACAATTAATGTCTTGAGCATTAATTACAACAAACAATGTGAACTTGGGCTCTCATAAGTTAGTTTTGAGGTGTGAGAATTGGGTTATCGAGAATAGAACCTTATTTGCCATTTCTCACCTTGATATTATATCCACATCTTGTACTCACATCTATCATGGCAAATATGATAGAGGTATTATGGTCATTCATAGTAGCATTTAAATGGTGTTAAATGTTTAAACATGGGAACAAAACATGGTATCTCATATATAAACCCTTACTATCATAGGCATTCAAAGGCTACATTAAAAACCCCTTATCCATGGATTTATCATGAATAAAATCTACCCTTCTCCTATTCAATCTAGAAATATCTCCATTAATTGATATCCTTATGTATTTTAAAATATATAAATGAGAGAATTTAAAAATCCATTTTTTTTGAACTCATGTGCTAGACTTATATATTTATAAGTGGCCCTCTCATGCTCTTTGCTCAAGCTTGGTACACTCCTATATATTACAATTTCAATGACTTGCAAATAGATACATGCACTTATAGACAATCATGGTGGTATGAAGCAACTTGATGCTTTTCTATATTTATTACTATAAATACTCCAAGTGAGCTAGCTATTTAAGGATTAAGTGTTTCTCATATATCTACTTGGCACTACAACCACAAGGACACTATAAGAACACTATCTCTAAGATGTGGGGTAATGATGGATTATGTACCTTGTTTATTTTCCATGCACTAGGTGCTTTGCCTATCTATTATAAGGTGGAAAATATAGTCTAGTGTTCTATACCCCAAATATGTCAATACTCCCCCTCAAGTGCAAGTTGTTGACAAATAGGCATAGGCTAAGTCTATATCCTATATATGTATAAATAAAGTAGAAGTTGTGTGTGAAGTGACTAAAAGATCAAAAGGTATCTATCATTTTTTAGGATACTTTGTGTGTACCCAATTGACAATGAAAGTATGAGAATAATGAAAATAATGAAGAAAAAGATCTCTTGAGCCTCCATACCTCGTGACATTGCTCCTTCTGTTGCGCATCTGCTTCAATTCTTCTCAATTGGTATTTGAGCAAGAGTTGTAAAATATTACACGGCGCAGCGAACAGAATCTGAGAAAGAGAAAGAGAGTACACAACAGATAAGAGGAGAATCAATAAAATCTTTAACTCCAAACAACTGATACAAAGATGGCTCTGTCCACCCGTGTGCTTCCACTGTGTGAAGCTTAGATGGCGATCTAGACAGAAGATAGGTAAAGAGCTTAAGGCTAGCTGGAACAACAACTCTGACTTGGTGAAAGATGAGTGAGAGATGGCTGCGAAGGGGTTTAGCTTTTATAGCCCGCGAAGGTCGTTAGGTCGGCCTCCGACCTACCATATGAGCCTCCATTAGTCGGCCAAGGAATATTCCAAGGAATATTCCCTTTACCATCGGGTCGAGGGCGTTGCCCCCGGACCCCTACCAGGGGGGCCGCTGGCCCCCCTAGGACCCCCTAGCCAGGGGCCCCTTTTAACTCTCTTACACCGCAACTCAATGCAATGCGCCTCGAGTTGCTACCAGCTTAACCACTCCGTCTAACCCAAAGATTAGACCCACAATGGTCACCTTTTTGCCATCCGATCACATAGATCTCATCTGATATACAAGTCAGGACTCAACAAATGTCCGAGCTCACATTTGGCTTCTCCTCATAATGGGGGCCTTACAACTTTGAGCACCATGGATCATTGGTAGCACCTAATGAGGGTGGGGCATTGATCATATCTAACAAGAGTGTGGGATTGAAAGCTCAAATTGAGGAGCACAACAAATCGAGGCCTGTATTGAATTGAAAGCTTACTATCTACCATTAAATCAAGTACAAATCCTTATCTAATCTACCCAAAACAGGTACATGGGATTATAGAGCCACTGGAGCTTGGATTTTGGGCATCGATGCTCACTTGCAATATATTTTGAAAAGCCAAAGGAGACTAGAAATGATGTATCACAACAAGGTTTTGATGGTCTTTGGTTTATGTATTGATTTTTGAAAGTTGAGGGTTGCTTAAGCTCAAGGCCTACTTGAATAAGGGGCCTACTTATGAATAACAAGCTCAACACCTTCTTTTGAAAAGCACAAGGCCTGCTTATCCACAAAGTAGGGGATTTCTAATGGCCTTAGGGGATTACTATATGTATATCCTCTATATCACATGCATTCAAGGCCTATTTATAAATATCCTTATCTATGAATTTTCCTTGAATAAAACACAACCCTTTTTTATTCAATCTATAAATAATGCCTTTATATGACATCCTTCTGTATGCAAAAAAGTATTAAAATGATATTTTAAAAATATCTTACTTTGAATCTAGATGATACACACATATATTCATGACTAACTCCTCTCCTCCCCTTCCTTGTTCACATTGGCGACCTCTTGAATTGGTTATCTTGGAAGCTATGTTCACACTAGATAAAGATTTGAACTAGATTGCCTCCTTGAGTGCTCACATTGAAATTTGATGAACTAGTTATTTTGCAAGCTTGGTTTCACACTAGCAAGAGCTTGAATTGGTTATTCTGCAAATTGGTTCATAGGTTGACTTTTCACACTGCAGAGATTGGAACTAGTTTTTTTTTTTTTTTTTTTTGTGGCTTAAAGGTTGGTTTTATGCCATTTTTAGGTGCCAATTTGAAAGGGACAAAGTGTCAAAAAATTCCAAAAAAAATTTAGTTGATTGAGCTTGTCTAGGACCTCATTTTTGGCTTCTAAAATTGTAGAAAAATAGTAGGAAATTTGGTTAATTTTTTATCCATATTTTGATGCTTTTTTTATTACAATATTTGAGCCCTGTTTTCACTAGTTCTTTCTAGGAAGTTGATGTTTCACATATAGGTATGATGTATGGGTGTATGTTGTTAAGAAACACGAATCTAGAGCTAGATTGGCTATGGAAGATGCAAGTCATAAACACAATACATGATTGGAATGAGAGATTGTAACTCAAGTGAATTAGGTTCCAAGATTGATTAGCTTGGACTCATAAACATGGTCTTGAGTTGACACAAAAGAGAAGTACTATATATTGCATTGAAATGAGAGCCAAGTACATGTTTTTATAGCCTTTGGGTAGTTGCACTTTCCTCACTATGCTTATGGGATTTTGAGCCTTTCTCCTAGAGCATACATCATTTGCTCTATCTTCCAACACCCCCCTCAAATGATGAGTTTCTACACTTGCTGGCTTCCCCCCCCCCCCCCCCCCCCCCCACATGAATACATGGCCCAATAGTCTAGCTCATACGCAGCCTAGTCAAGTTAAAGCCTAAAACTTTACATCTTTGGTAGGGGCTTTTACAAAGCAACATCCACGATGGGAGATACAATGAAAAATTCTTCAAAACAATTTGTTTGAGTTATTGTCGGTAGAGGAAGCATCTTCTTCATTCATGAACTAATTTTGATGGTTGCCATTTGCACATGATGTGCTCTTTTATGGTGGAAACATTCACGTGCTATGTGGCCAATCTTACCACAATGATGACATGTCATCCGATCTTTGTTTTCTATGTTAAATCATCGATCTTTGGCTTTTGCTCCATAAGTTCCTTTAGTGTACATGAGATTGTCTCTAGGTGTTGAGACAACTCTCTTTGCATCCTTGTTTTTATGTTTGTTTTCTTCATCCAGTAGAGAGTGCTCAATGTTCTTAAGTGAGAGATTTGGAACATTACTTAAGGTAGATACAAGGTTCTCATATGGCTCTTGATTTACACTTGCTAGTAATATTGCTATGGCTTCATCTTCATCAATGTTCTTCTTTAGAGTGGAAAGTTGAGTTTTTAGGCTCTTAAACTTATTAATGTGCATGGTCATACAAGAACTATCTTTTACATCCAATTTGTAAAATTGCATGAGTAGTTTTACCATGGCCTTTTTAGCCAGTGTCCTAAAGATTTTATCAAGTTCATCCCATGCAGTTTTGGCATCCTTGATGCCAGAGATATGATGTAAAACATCATCGATCAATTCCTTGGTAATGATGCATAGAGCCTTGTTGTTCATTCTTTTAATTCTTTTGTCTTTGGTTGGACTTTGTCAAAGGTCTTGCCTCCTGCATCCTCTTTCCCACCATCTCCATCTCCTGCATCATCTTCAAATAGATCCCATTGGTCTTTGCACATGAGATGATATATGTTCTTCTCTTTCCACACATGGAAACCTTCACCATTAAATCTAGCTATTTGATCAAGATCCGTCATTTTTAGATAAGGAGGTCTTACCATGAGTTTATGGTACACTCGGGCAGTGTCTATCCTTTTACAATAAAATTGAGAGCTTATAAGGGTTTAATCAATGGAGCATTCCACACATAATAGCTTTCCATAAGAATGTGAATCACTTTTGGGATCAATATTAGTTACATCCAATTTATGAGGAGGAAGAGAATTTAACTGGCAATGTGAAACAAGGTTTTGGAGGTGTGAGGGAGAGGGTGTGAATGAGATTTAAGCTGAATTGGATTGAGAAATGAGTAAGTGTGAAAGATGCTTGAATGAAAGGCTCAATTAGATAAGGATTTACCTTAGCTTAGGTAAATAAAAGCTTTTCAATATTTTCATGAGTTGAAAGATGTGAACCTTGCAGTGCAATTTTTTGCATCTCTTGGTATGAACTCAGTGTATTTGATCCATGCTACAGGGATGTCCTCTTGGTAGCAGGCGATGGATTTTTGGATGCTACACAAGCTTCTTAAACTCTCTTTCTTTCTCCCTATCTCTATGTGATAGAAACACAAGCGCACCCCTTGTTTAGCACCTCCAATACGAGCTTCAAACCAAGCTTCTTAACTAGAAATCACCACATGTAGCTTGGTAGATTGAGATGGGGAGCAGATAGTTTGATGAGTTGAGTAGAGAAGAGGATAAGAAAGGGAATGGGTGAGAGAGTATACCCACTAGTTATAGCAATGGAACTCAATCTATGATAGCCATAGCAATGGAACTCAATTTATATGCATTTTCTTGGGCATTTTGAATGCTTTTTGGTTTCGCGTTTTGAGCAGTCGATGATTAGACTTGTTCACATGCTTGGATATTGATTTGGCATATTATGTGCTACTACTTTTATTGAATTTGTATCTATCATAGAATCAAAAACTACACACATTACCCAAATTATGGGTGAAAAATTAACTAAGGATAATTATTGTGTATGATCCTACCACATAGAAAACTTCTTCAAGGGGAGAGGTCTATGGGACCTCATTATAGGTGAAGATGCATACCTAGAACTTCCTAATAAGACCATTGAAGAACAAAAGAAGGCATACAAGGATTGGAAGGTCAAACATGAAGGTCTCACATTGGATAGCTATATGTATCTCATAGACATTGATTCCACTAATTAAAAAGGCTAATACATGCAAAGATGCTTGGGAAATCATTAAAAAGATGTATGCACTTGCACAGAGGCTAGGAAGATACCTGCAAAGTAGAGACTACATGGTGAATGGCATGGAAATAGAAGCATCAATGACTATATGACAAGAATAAAACAAGTTGTAGAAGATGTTGCTTCAATAAATGCACCAATTGATGATGATGATTTGGTATCTATCACTTTCAATGGACTTGGACATGCATACAAGTCCCTTGATATCTCCATTTCTATGAAAGGATACTCTATACCTAATTTTGAGGAGTTGATTGCCTTACTACTTATAGAAGATATTAAATTGGGCCTCAATATATCTAGCAATGGAAACAATGCAGGTTAGGATTGTGTGTTTTATCATTAGAGAGGCTATGGTAGCTCATCAAGAGCTAGAGGATCATCATATGGTCATGTAGATAGCTTTGCACATGGTCATAGTACCTTTGAACGTGATGATTTTATGCTTAAAGGCAAGGAGAGATCCTACTCTAGAGATAGAGGACACTCTAGTCCACAAAGAGATGGTGCATGTCATTATTGTGAGTAGTTTGGGCACTTTGAGAGAGTCCTTTCATAAGAAAAATGTTATGTTTAAGGGTTGAGCAAGGACCTAGTTTGGGCATTATGGAGGTGGATATAATAGTGGTGGCTATGGTTTTAGATGTGGTTCATCACTCAGAGGTCATCTGTTTGCTATGGAGTATATAGTAGGTAGTATGACTCATTATTTTAGAGAGGATGGCTAGTGATGGATTTGGATGCTACAAACCATATGACACACCATGCAAAATGGTTTGATAAAAATTAGTAAATGCAAATTGAAGAGTGTGCGACTAAAGGAGATGACACATTACATAAGATAATGCATATTAGTGGTGTTCCCTTGATGACTAGTGATGGGATAGAAAATAAGCTTGGGGATGTCTTGTATGTACCTACTATTACTAAAATTTTGGCTTCAATTGGTCAAATCAATTATCAAGGGATGTAAATAAGGTTTAACAAGTATGGTTTCTTCTTTGAGGATTTCAAGAATGGAAAATCTAGTAGGCTTATTGCTCATGGTCAAAAGAAAGACATGTTATTTACTTTGGATGTAGGAACTCCCATCATATAGTATTCTATGTATCTTGGGAGTGGGCATGGATAAGATAAAGAATTGGAATTATGATAATGTATATGAGGCTTGTCAATTTGGCAAGTAGGATAGACTCCCATTTCTAAATAGGTGGAGAGTAAGTAGTTATCCTTTAAAAATGGTACACTCAAATATTTGAGGTCCATATCAAAATGTTTCTTTGAGTAGAAAGTGCAGGTTCTATATCACTTTTATTGATAATTTTAGCAAAATGACATAGGTCTAATTTTTGCAACATAAGAGTGAAGCATTTGAAAAGTTTTTGAAGTCTAAAGCCATGGAAAAAGAGCAATTTGGGAGTTACATAAAATGCTTGAGATCATATAATGGAGGAGAATATATGTCAAATGAGTTCTCTTCTTATTTGAGGGATCATGGGATCAAAATAGAGGTTATATGCAGGTATATAAATGTTGGGACAAAAAATGGGCCCTACATTGGCTCTAAGACTCCAGCCGGGCCCCTATGCTCAACCAAAACACCCCACAGCCTCGCAACCAAAAGCGTATGGAGGCTACACACACTGATCTAACTTAGATACATGTTTGTATTGCTTATAGTCCAACGGATCCCTTCCTAAATCCTCACATGGAGTACCCAAACATAAAGGTGCCTAGCACCTCATAGCACATACACAGGGAGCACCCCTCAGCTGACTGCCGTGGCCCTACTACAACTCTCCTACATCTCGGAGATTGGCCCAAAGACGCACCGTTCAAACATATATCACATATGCCACATAGTCTTCCCTTTATAAAAATCATTCCACAAGATAAAATATAATCCTCAGTAAATCAATCCCCAAAGCAATGAACGTACTAAACCTATAGCTTAGGACTTCTCATACTCTCAATGTGGGTCAACATTTAGGAAACCAAACGCTATGGAATTTTGGAGCTAATACTCCCTTGATACCATATGCATATGGAATGCGATGCAAAGGTGACTGCCCATGAGTTCACAAACAATTTATTTAGTCAAATAAGCAACGTGGGTGTTGACAACCAATTCTTTTCATAATTTCCATTATTACTAGCGTACTTATTTTGTTGCATGGGGGACAACATCGAGTATACCCGTGCCACTAAACCCTTGAACACTTAAACCAAACGAACTCTATATGTGAAATGCAATGAATAAATTAGATTTAAAACCACGGTCATCACTCATAAATCGCCCCTCTCCCTACTGTTTAACGTTATGCTTGCAGCGGTAGGTGTAGAGAATGTTTTCATGTCATTTTCTTGTTCAAAAAGCAATATATCATGCACTATGACATGGAAATGGGGCCATCATGCTTAGACCCATCATACATGCACAAACGTATTTGTAATTTTCTGGTACATAAAATCTATTTTCTCATTTTTATCCATTTATTTATTAATAATTACTATCATTTTTTATTTTTTTATTCGACACAATTAGAATTAATGAGATTCACCGGTATATTTTATTTCATCCTATAAGAACATGATTTTTCCACCCGAAACGGAAGAAACCCTTATTTTTTCACTTAAATATCACATTTCGAGCTTTAAATTATTAATAACAACCACATTTACCTACCAGTTCTATGTAATATCACTTGAAACTCTCAAAGACATGTCAAACAAGGTTCATACAAATTTTGATACCATATGCACTTCATTTGGACCATAAAATGTTAAAAACAATCAAATTTTGTTCATAAAATGGGCATACCACTAAATTGCATGTTGTAGTCCACGAAAAGTGAATGCATGGACCTCCATCGGATCCATCATCTACTCCACACAATGCTAGGCATCACTTCTCAACGTCCTCTTAATCTTGTATCCATTCGGTGCATGTTAGATAAGCATTCTTCATCCCATTCTTCTCTTTCTATTTTTTGCATGAATGGTCTCTTGGAGGAGAGAGAAAGATTGAATTTGGAAATCCACAACCAAGGAGTCATTTCCCGTGCAAAGAAAGGTGATGGAGAGCGGAAAATTGGAGAAGTAGGCCTGCATGATTAGATCCATGGGTTGTTTGTAGCCTCCCAACCCCCCTCATTTCCAAATCACAATGGCATGATGTAAGCGGTTGTTTTTTTCACGCCGTTTTTTAAAAAATATCTCCCCCCTCCCCCCCATAATCAAATTTTTTTTGGGGCACTAAGGCTCCCAAGGCCCATGCCCTTTCAAATCTTGTCTTAATTTGACCCCTCCAATTCCTCCCACGTTTAGTACTCGATTTTGATTCAGAAAAAAATTGCACTTCAATTCGACACTCAAAAAAAATATTAAAAATTTGCAACCACTGTGAAGGTCCATATTTTAAAGTAATTTGAATTTGTCTTCTATGGCCACTTAAAATTGCCAGATCCGCATCTTCTGCTTCCGTTGGTATTTAAATTCCGCCTTAAATTTGCATCATTTGGCACTTGTTTGTCATTTTATCTCGTGTTTAAATTTTTCTCTCAATAACACAATAAACTAGTGTGGTAGAAAGGAAGAACATGATTATTGTGAGAGTAGCAAGGGCAATGATGAAATAGATGCACATGCCCTTGACTTATTAGGCTGACATAGTACATATTGTAGTCCATATCATGAATAGGGCACCTCTAGCTTTGACTCATCACATGTCTCCATATGAGAAAATGTATAGAAGGACACCTATAGTTGCATATCTTAGAGTGTTTGTTTGTGTATGTTATGTTCATATCCTTGATGATTTGAGGAAAAAGATAGAAACAAAGGTTGTTAAATGTATTTTTCTTGGGTATCCAGATGGAAAAAAGGCTTACAAATGCTATGACCCTGTCACACTAAAGAGGTCTACATAAGCAGGATGTCAGATTTAGTGAGTATGAGTCTTAGTATAGACCAAAACCTATAGTTGAGTTGAATGTTTATGAGAGTAGTGATGATGATGGTTATGGGAATAAAATTGTAGCAAATAATGGTCAAAGAAATAAGCATGTTGAGGATATGTTTGGATATCAAGATCATGAAGAAAGCAATAGTAGTTATAGTTCGTGGAGTGGCAAGTTGAGGAGTGCACAAAAGAGGGCAGAAATTGTACAACGAAAGAAGCCTATGGGTGAAATTTTTGAGGATAAGTCTATGGATGATGAGTTTGGCATACCACATGATAGAACCTTAGGGATAAAGAGTGCAGGAAAGTATGTTCCACCACATGCAAGGATTGTTGAGACATCATCTAGTGCACCTTAGTTGAGGAGATTGGATAGAGTGAGGCATCCAATGGATAGATTAACATATAATGGCATCATGAAGATTCATTATGCATACATGGTATCCTATGTTCAGCATGTAAAGCCTACTTATTTTGAAGAGGCAGTTGGAAACAAAGATTGGAAGAATGCTATCGATGAAGAAATGGATGCATTGTCAAAGAACAAGACATGGGATCTAGTTGAGTTGCCTTATGGTAAGAAGGGAATCGACTGCAAGTAGATGTATAAGGTCAAGTGAAAATTTGATGGATCATTGGAGAGATATAAAGCAAGGTTAGTTGCAAAGGGCTATGCATGCACATATGGCTTAGATTACGAGGAGACATTTAGTCCAACCACTAAGTTGGCTACAATGAAATCATTGATTGCATAAGCTTCTATTCAAGCCTAGAAATTATACCCAATGGATATGAAGAATGCCTTCTTGAATGGTACATTGGAAGAGGAAGTATACATGGATTAGTGAAAAGAGTATATACATCCAAAATATCAACATTACGTGTGCAAGTTAAGGAAAGCATTGTATGGATTGAAGAAAGTACTTAGAGCTTGGTACGGAGGTTCTTATGTAGTATGGGATTTCAACAAAGCATGGTTGATTATTGGATGTATGTCAGACATACAAAGGATTGAATGGTTGTTGTGGTCATATTTGTTGATGATCTCATCAATACAAGTACTCTTGAAAAAGAGATTGCTAAAGTAAAGTATGGGCTGCACAAGGAGTTTGACATCAAGGACCTTGGTTTATTGAGGCAATTTTTTGACATTGAGGTGATTGACACTCCACATGGACTTTGGTTAGTGCAAAGCTAATACTCATTGGAGATGCTAGAGACGTATGGAATGATAGCATGTAAGCTAATGGATACACCATTGGATCAAAACATTAAGATTGTGGATGATGGACAATCACTATGTTCAGAAAGATGGTTGGTAGCTTAATCTACATAATCACAACGAGACTAAACTTGAGTTATTCAATGGGAGTGATAAGCCACTTCATGCAAAAACCATGCAAGTCACATTTGTATGTAGTGAGGAGAGTCTTGAGATGTGTAAAGAAGACAGTTAGCTTTGGCTTGTTCTATGAGAAAGGGGTCAAGCCTACATTGTTTGGATACACAGATGTAGACTGGGCTGGAGGTATCATGGAGAGGAGATCCACCAGTGGTTATGCTTTTTCATTTGGTTTTTCCATGGTGAGTTGGAGCAACAACCAAGAAGCAACCTATAGTTGCATTATCTAGTACGAAAGTTGAGTATAGAGGTACATCATTGACAACATGTAAGGAGACATGACTAAGATGATCAATATGTGATATGGGGATAGAGATAAATGGTGGAGTTATCATATATTGTGATAACATAAGCATCATTATGTTGGCAAAGAACCCAATCTACCATGCAAGGATGAAGCATATTGAAGTGCACATTATTTTATCAAAGAGAAGGTTATGGATGGAGAGATAGACTTTGTACATGTCAAAACGAATGACTACGTTCTATATATCTTTACCAAAGAGTTAGGTAAAGATAAGTTTGAGTAGTTTAGAAGTGCATGTGAAATATTGTATATGTAAGCTCATTTTGAGCTTAAGGTAGAGTGTTAAGAAATAGACATAGGCTAAGTGTGTATCCTATATATCCATAAATAAAGTAGAGGCTATGTGTGAAGTGACATAAATGTCAAAAGGTATCCATCACTTTTGAGGATACTTTGTGTGTACTTAGTTGACAATGGAAGTATGAGAAGAATGATGATGATGAAGAGGAAGATCTCTTAAGCCTCCATATCTTGTGTGATTGCTTCTTTCATTGCATATCCACTTCAATTCTTCTCACAAGTCACAAGGAAATGAGTGCTTAAGGTTACATCACTCAAGTTATTTACTCCCATCACATATTGAAAGTACTCCAAATTCTCCCATAGCAATTATTTGGCAAAGATATATTCAAACTTTGTGCTTGATACATGTATATGGTAAGTCTATCTCTCTACCACGAACCTTCTCATGTATAAGATTGTAGCAAATTTTTGTGTGTTTCCTATGACCATGAAATGTTGGGCTATTAGCTAGCATAAGCATGCTAATCTTGCTGCAATTAAAGAGACACCAGGTCCACAAATGTCATAACCAATATGTACTAGGAAGTTACATAACCATAACATCATCACATGTTGCAATCACTACTACTTTGTACTTAGCCTTCGTAGATGGAAAATCTCCTATTGGCTAATTTTTTGGCATCCATGATACTATACCTCTTGCAAAATGAATGCAAAGCCTACAATGGATCTCTAAATATCTTCACTACTTGCCCAACTGGCATCTATATATGCATAATACTAAAAATTTACATCAACCTTGTAGTCAAATCCATATTCAGTTGTTGTATGCTTCACATCGCATATAATCCTGGGTACTATATCTAGATGTGATTTCTTAGGTGACTACATTAAATATCTTACTACTCCAACTACATAATTTAGTTCTAGGCAAGTGATGATGAAGTGCATGTGACTTTTTTACCATACATATGCAAGTTGGGATCATGAACCCGATTATCCATATACACAACTTTACATTTGAATCAAGTAGTGTAGTCATGAGCATGCACCCCATCATTTTGTGCTTGGCTAACATATCCAAAATGTACTATGCTTGTAAAGTCCAAGTATCTTATTAATCCTTCAACACTTCTATGCATGAAAACATGCGAGTCCCCTAAGATCCTTCATCCCAATCTCTTTCTAAAATTGACCTTTCACTTGAGTAATGAGCTCCTTATTGTTGCCTTTAGAGATAAGGTCATCAACATACAAAGCAATCAATACCTTGTCAACGCCTTTGACGAGGACAAACAACAAAAACTTTGATGGACATACGTGAAATGTGAGCTACCTTACATATTGTAATGTGACCACGCCATGCTCATGACACTTGCTTTAGCCCATAGATTATTGTGCACAATCAATATCCTTTTTGTGGAGATGTCAAATCCTCATACCTTGGTGGTTACTTCATGCAAACTTCCTTAGTCAAGTTTTCATTGAAGAACACCTTCTTCACATCCAATGGATCCATATTCTACCTACTAATTGTAGCCAATGCAATTGATAAACCGATCCTTTATTCAAGAAGTCTTAGCAACCAACCAAGCCTCCATAGAAACTAACACTCCCATTTGCATTATGTTTCACTTGTACACCTAGTTAAATCCAATTATATTATTTTCCTTAGGAAAGTCAACAAGTGTGTGTTGCTAAGGTTTAGCTTTTTCTGACGAGATTGAAATACATGTAACCTTTCAATTTTGAGATGTATCCCACAAATATTATAAATTGGTATACCTCATTTCTTCATTTTTTATTCAAATGCTTCAAAAAAAGCCATCAACCACTTTCAATGAATAAGAAATGCATTTGCAATAATCTATATATGTCAAAGGCTCATAAACCTTACAAAATGAAATATGTAACCATAGAAATGTGTAAAGCTTGTTGTGCTCTTCCTCATGAATTTAGAACATCTCAATCCAACATGAGATGCAAAATTCGTTACTAATATGGTGAAGAGCTATCAAGCTCTCTTTCTTTACTAGTCATTGGACACCCTTGTAAAACTTGAAAGCTGCTCATATTCTTTATGAGCATTTGTGTTTCCTTCAAAAAGCTACTCAACTCTTGATGAGCTTTGGTACCATGTTAGAGTTTGTGATAGGCATTAGATACCTACACACTTATAAACAACAATGGTGTATAAAGTGCATACTCCAAATGAGCTACTTGCTACTATTTGACACCACACACACAAGTACACTATTTGTAAGAGGCAAGGTAATGATGAGTTACATATCCTCTTGTCATAGCAGATTTCGTAAACTCTTTTAGGGCCTGGAAAAAACACTCCACACATGCATTAGTATCTTATGGCCCACAAATCTAGAAATAATGCATTCAAATGCAAACTTTACATAGGGTTGGTTTTCTTCATAGAAAAAACATACACATGTACCTATGCGCATGCCCCTCCACACACACAATATACAAATTTTCTTTACTAGTGTACATGCAAGTGGTTTGCTTATTAGCTAGGATATCTTTATCACTTGTCCATATTAGCATTCTATAGAAAAGTGTTTTGTTCCCTTAAGAAGAAGAAAGAGAAGCGAACATGTCTAAAGAGGACGACTTCGGTAGAATAAAAATTTCAACTGCTTATGGAGAGGCGTGGGGTGGGGATGGCAATTAGGTGGCTCGCGCGAGAGACGACTAAGCCAAAGCTTTCGGACATATCGACTTGTTCGTGGCCGGGAGGCAACTCCCAATGGAAGGTATGGACGAGACGGGCAAGGGCGAATTCGACTATGGTCGACCCGAAAATCAGGCCAGGGCAGATCCTGCGACCGGATCCGAAGGTAAGGAACTGGAAATGCTGGCCCCGAAAGTCCAACGCGCTATCCTCGACTGACAGGTGGAAGCGCTCTGGAAGGAACTGCTCCGGCCGGTCCCACAGCATGGGGTCCCGGGCCATCGCCCATGCGTTGACCATGACGCGCGTGCCCTTGGGGAGGCGGTAGCCCCCCCTCGTGTCTATGGTAAGGGGGGGTCTTTAAGGAGGGGAGAGTGGTGATCGACGGCCCCCTTTTTGCCCCTATCACATCAGATCATCTTGGCCGTCGATCACGTTGACTGCGAGATATCTGTCTTGTCGCTCAAGTGCCCGGCTCCGAATGTGCTCGGCCCAAAATGTGCCCGGCCCCGAGCGTGCCCAGTCTCGAAAGTGCCCGGATCCTGGGGTGCCCGGCCCCGGGCGTGCCCGGTCTCGGAAGTGCCCAGATCTTGGGGTGCCCGACCCTGCTTTTTTATTTTTAAAAAAAAGGGAACAGAGTTTAAATTCGAATGAAAAAACCGGGCTTGCACCACCTTTGAAGCAACCCAGTACATGCGCGATATGCATGGAGGAATCGTGCCAAGCTTGATCTAGCTGGATTCGTGCTTGATCTGCAGAGATGGAGAATGCAGTTAACTAAATTCGTACTTGATCCAGCTCGATGCACTGAATGAATGGATAAGGTATATTTGAAAGCTCGCACCACCTTCGAAGCACCCAACATGCATGGAGAATTCGTGCCTTGATTTAGATGCATTGAATGAATGAACAATGTACATTTGAATGCCTGCACCACCTTCGAAGCACCCAATATGCGACATGCACAGAGAATTCATGCCTTGATTTGGATTCGTGTGTGATCTGGATGGAGAATGCAACTGAAATCGTGCTTGTTCTGTATGCACTGAAGGGATAAGGTACATTTAAATGCAAAATGCAACTGAATTCGTACTTGATCTGGATGCACTAACTGGATAAGGTACTTTTGAATGTTTGCATGGCAATGGATTAGTGCAACGGAATTCGTGCTTGATCTAGATGCACAGAATGGATAAGGTCTGATCGGCGATACATAGAATCAAGTGTTCTGCAAAGAAGGCAACCCCCCTGCTAAGTAAACACATTCCTTGCAAATGGCAGGCTCCATGGCATATGCTTTTGGAGAGGATCAAATTCCAGTAGACATCATTGACAGCAGTGGAGAAGATTGCATGTCTTTAGATGTATACTCCTCAGATGCTGATTCTGTTTCTATTTCTGAAAGCAGCGAGGAATCCAATGGAGGGAACAACTCCTTCACAAATGACCATGATGCTTCAAGTGATAACCGCAAATGGCCACACACAAATGTCCCTAACGCGCAAGATTTCTTGTCATCCAAATATTTAGCCTTTACAAGGCCGCTGTATGAGACAATGACTCAGGATATTACTGGCACAAATCATGCAACCATCGAGAGCTTGAGGCATGCATGTCTGTACAAGAGCATTGATATACGAAGATGGCGAAAAATAAAAGAGAATGTATGCATTGCTGCGAACGGCTGTTTGTGCTTGAAGTCAAAAGACAAGCTTTACATTGCATGGGTCGAAGAATGGTCTGATATCGTTTGGGATGCTCACTTCGATAGAGATCACGGATGTCACAGGAGCTTGGCTAAAACTCTCAGCTTTCTGAAAAAGCATTGGTGTACAAATATCTTGCATCATGGGATTCCAACAGGCTATGTGACTGCCCTGGTGCTTGCTTGTGCTTGTCAAAAAGTGCGCCGTGTATCTGCTGAAGAGTTTAAACATACTTTGCTGGCCCAAGAGAATGCGACTGAGACATTTCAGTGTCGGATAGACGAGGTGCAAGAAGTGTTGGCAGAAATTCAGATCAAGCACAATAGTCGGCTAAGAAAGGGCAGGCCATGGAAGAGAAGCTGCCCGGATGTCAGGTATGAACGGTACGATTGCCATCGTAGCGGTAAGCCCAACAGAAGAGGCACAACTATGCGAAGACCTAAACAATCCAAGCGATGTGGCTGTCCCTTTCACGTGAATGTGGTTTACAAAACAGTGCTTGACAGGGCTACAATATTTCTATACACAGATCACAAAGGGCATCAGCCGGGTACTCGTAGTGACAGATACAATCTACCCATGCACGAGAATGTAATGCGTTGTTGTGTGGATGATTTGTTTGACGTGGGTTCAGTTAAACACGTAGCAAAAATGAGCTCAAAGAAAGAAACATGGCAGATGTCCAGAGTTCCTCTTTTGGATAGGGCAAGACATAGATTCTTTATGATACCAAAAGAGGTTGCTCAATTGGCATACAAGTTGCGGATGGAAAGTTAGGTGTCTGACAATGATTGGGTTTCAATGATGCATGAGGCATATAAGTTGAAGGAGGCTGGCAAGGTGTTATATGTGCAGCCATATGATCCAACTGCTGAAAATGTGGCAAAGCAACCATTTATTTTGATACTACAAGACGAGTGGATGTTGGAAATGTGCAAGCGTCTGTCTCCTAACAATGCATGGGCTCTAGATAGCACTTTCAAAACCAATATGCTCGGTCTTTCGTTGTACGTAGCCGTCGCACCAAACCATATTGGGCATGGGATTCCTCTATGGCTCATGCTGTGTTCGGCTGATCCAACGACTGCACAGGAGATTGCTGCACTAACAGTAACCATCAAAGCTGTATTCACAAGAATGGATCACGTGAGACCAGCGGCTATTGTTATCAACAAGTCTCCTACAGAGTACTCTGCCCTTCTTAATGTCATTGCTGAAGATCCACACTGCTGGCAGTCCCATGATGCTGAAAGACAGCTGGTAGCATGCAGAATTTTACTATGTTGGTTTCATGTCAAGAAAGCTTGGGTAGAAAACTTGTTGCCAAAGGTTGGAAGCGCTGATAGAAACTGCCTGTACCAGAGAATGAGTCAATTAATGCATTGCACAAGTGAGAAAGACTTTGACACATTGTTTGATGCAACCATGCGCGAGTACTCACAGTTTCCAGATGTCACAAGCTACATTTCTCATGGTTGGTGTGGTAGAAGCTCCCAGTGGCGATATATGTGGCCCAAATTTGGGCGATTGTTTTACCATGGAAACGTTGATACGACAAACTTGGTAGAGCGATTGTGGTAGTACATTAAGTACACCTTGCTAGATGGAAGGATCAATCGATCCATAACTGAGCTTGTGCATGCACTGGTTGGTGATAGTCAGACGGGCACAAGGATGGGTGGAACCGCTCTTGAATGGTTCAAGATGAAGCAGGGGATTGCAGAGTCGGGCAGATATGCACACAGAGGGGCATCCAAAGACCATGCAAAGCACTTGCAAGGGGGATACCGTATATGCAAGCGCTTCGAACTTGACCCATCTACTGTCCTAGTGGTTAGTGAGGAGTCCATGCTGTTCAAGGTTTTAAGCGAGTCAAACTCGGACATTTGGTACAATGTTTCTGTGCAAGCAAGTTACTGTGACTGCCCTGACTAGACCACAGAATGCAAGCACTTACTTGGGTTAAGACAAATTTTACATACCAAATTCTCACATCTTCGCGATGCTCTTCCTGTGGTTGACCATGTTATGTCCATGCGAGGAGCATTGCCAGCAGTTGGGGTGCATGAAGATGTTGATGCTGACGTGGATATCATGGAATCGCAGAAAGATGCATGTCTGCAGGCTGAAATCAGCAAGCTACGTCGGAGTTTGGAAAGACTTGAGGACGTAGCAACCTCTTTGTCTGCTTGATGTCAGGGGCTGTATTGAAAACATAAAAGCATTGCAGAGCCATATAGCTGGATTGCTTGCCCCTGGAACCATTGAGATGCCATCCGGGGGAAGTATTCGGCAGATCCAAGCAAATGTGACGGAGACAAGACTCGGGCATGGTGCAAAGAAGAGTGATGTTGATCCGAAAATTGGAATCTCACCTAAGCGCCCAAGGAATTAGACAGGCCGACTGCCAAAAAAACATCAACGAGGCCGTAAACGAATTAGGTTTTCTCAGCAAGATCGTATTCAGTGTCCACATTGTTGTAGCAAAACATTAATCATTGACTGCCGGTCCACATTTGCTTGCAAAACATGTGATGCAATGCTGCCTTTGGGTGCTAGAGATTGCAATGCAGAGATTGCTCGTAGCACATTGACTGGTCTTACAATCACTGCATTCCATGGCGATGCAATGTTGTGGGATGGAACAATTGCAGACATTGCGTATCCGACCGAAAGGGGGGAAAGGAGCTTTCTTGTTCAAATGTCAGGTGATAGCTCAGTGGAGGCAATTAGGGCCTCCAGATGCAGGTTGGTCCCCCGCTATGGCCTCTAAGTAGAGAGCACGGCTCCTTGGGCCACACACTGCTTGCTGTGTCCCAATTTTTGTTTGAGGACGAACATGTCAGTTTGTTTCTTTGTGGCAGACTATATGGACTCTGTGGACACAGATCTCTAAGGCGGCAGGGATGTCCATTGAGTCCACAGCTTTTTGTCATATCCTTTGTTGATGTTTTTACGGCATGCATTTCAGCTGGCTGCAAGTGCTAGGTCTAGTATGCCTTTCTGGCCTGTGGTTGTTGTCTGATTCTGAATACTCTGCAATCGTTTGCATTTGGTGGGGAACTTTGCTGAGAGATGATAATGATGATGATATGTGGGTCTTCTGATTGTCACACCCCCAAGCTGCTGAATAGTTGATTGCTCTTCACCAATTGTTTGGTTGTGGGTCTGATCCCAGTTCAAAATGTGAATTTGTCTATATGTGGGTGCTCACTCTTGCAAAGTTGATACTGGGGCTATCTGTGGCCAAGTCTTCTCTCAGCTGCATGGCTACCTCTGGTATATAGAAGTTGATTATTCTGATATCTAATGAAAAGCAGAAAGGCAACTATGCAGACCCCAAGGCTATTGTATGCATATTTTTGAGGGAAAACAAGACTGATAAACGAGATAATCAACTGCATATTGTATGCATATTCTGTTTGGCATTGCGTGATAATCATGTCAGCGTGACATAGTCTACAGCAGTTGATTATTCTGATATCTAATGAAAAGCAGAAAGGCAACTATGCAGACCCCAAGGCTACTGTATGCATATTTTTGAGGGAAAACAAGATTGAGAAACGAGATAAAATGTACTGAGTGTGGGAGAGGGAGACAGTTAGAGGTGGGAAGGGACTCTTTGACATAGAAACTTTGCAGATGAATCTTTGGGTGTGTGGATGGCCATTGGGCTGTTCATATATTGAACTTGCAAAGGATTGTGATGACTTTGTTTGGTTTCTATGATCGAAGACGTGGCTTTGTCTGATCAGATTGCGAGGCACCATCGTCAGATTTCTGTGAGGGTGGTGCTGACGGTTCTCAGCATAAGAGATGGCATCATAGCTCATTTGATTGTTAGTCTTGTTCTCGCAGAACTCTCTTGGATCCAGATTGATGTGGTCTTCTTCTAATGGAGCTTATTGAGAAGGTGATAAGTAGTCTTCCAATGGACATGGAATGCTACACTCACACTCTGGAATCTGTGTGCAATGCTTGCAGTACTCTCCAAGCAGGACCATGGTGCTTGGCAGACATCGCAGAAATGGAGGGAATGGCTGTCTTTGATGCTGTAAAGGAAAACATGAAACCATTCACCTCAAATGGAGGCCTTGTTGGTCTCAGAGATCTTGACTGGTCTGTGCATATTCTTGGTGACAGGATTTGGTGCTTCCAAGGTTTGTTGGAAAGTATTTACAAAAGCGTTCGACTTTCCTTAGTCCAATTTCCATCTTGTGGAGAGAGATGCCTAGGCTCTCCTGATTTCGTTACCTTGCATGGCATTGATTTCCCACACGTCCTCGTTGATTGCCCACATGTCCTTATTGGTTTCTTTGCCTTGGGTGACATTGATGTCCCACATGTCCTTACAGAGGATGCTGTTCTATCATTCAGTACCATGGTCAGAGCACATAGCTTTGTAGAAAATGATGGGTCAGCTGTGTTTTCTAGTATCGCTATAGTACATTGGCCATCTCAGTTCCAGTCTTTTGGATTGTTGTTACAAGAGTTTATGCAATGCAAGTTTCTCAATGCTCGGCAATGGAATTTGATACTGAGAATTTGCATATTTGAGGGAAATTGTACAGTGTCCAGCTTTCAGCTTACTTGGTAAAAGGTTTCCGATCTCCGTCTCTTCCTGGCACCCATGCTTAAATGAATGTAGTGCAACCCATTCTTTGTTGTTGTGGTTTCTATTTAGAGCGGCTCTCTTCATTGTGGTCTGTAATTGCTCTCTAGAAGGGTGGACGTGGCTGGGATTGGCTCTGATCCCATACTGAAAAGGTCTGTAATTGCTCTCCGGCTCCCATCCGCAAAGTTGGCACATCCTCTCGTTTACTGCAATAGCAATCACATCATCTTCTGATACACTTGAGCCAATAGTAGCAAGTTGATCAGCTATGGTCTTAATCTCCGTGGTATACACCTGGATGCTCCTGCCATTCCTACACATATTATTGAACTGTTGTTTCAACTGGATCTTCCGTGCATGTGTCATGGTTCCATAATTTCTCATCAGTATATCCCAAGCATCCTTCGGAGACTCACAGCCAATGATTTGAATAGCCATAGCATCGGATATACATAGTGAAAACCAATGCAGTACCTTACATGCTCTTTCAGTCCATAACCTATGAGCTTTCTTCTGTTCATTTGTTGCATTTGCTTCAGGCAATTCAGGAGCTGCTTCATCTCCTGTGCATAAGTCCCAGTATCCTCTGCCAACCAGAAAATTTTTCCTTTTGAATTTCCATAATGCAAAGTTTTTGTTGTCTAGCTTTTCTCCAACTATTTGCGTGATATTATCAGTCCCATATGCATTAGCCATGATGCAACAGCCTGTATGTCAAATGCCTGACTCCCTGCAAGTCAATAAGTCCGACTGACTAAGTTTAGTCCACTACAGTTGATGACAACTTTCTACAATTAAATGCAGTAAAAACCCAATAAATTTTAGCCCAGTATCAGCCCAAAATAGTCCACAATCAAGTTGTCCAGCTCGTAGAAATAACTGTCAATACATATGCCGTGTACTTGCTTCAGATTGAACTCCTGCAGATCCACTGCCAGGGTCCAAAAACATGCAGTCTAAACCTGTAAACTGTGATTAACAGCGACACTTTTGATGCCAAAAGCAACATGCACACATGTCATATATGTCCCAAGTCTTCTCAGATGATTGCAAGTACATATGTCACTCGAGACATGAGCATAGAAGCACAAAACAGTGCATAATCAGCAAGTACAAGTATCAATAGTTTTGTTTGCAAGTTGCAATCAACCAAACACCAGCATAACCAGCTTCAAACCACTTCAAAGTGTCTTCAAACCAAACCATACATGTGCTCTAGTATGACAAGGTCAATGCATGACTATGTAGTGACCATAGACTGTCTATCTCTAATGAGCAAAGTCATATGCCAAAAGACGAGATTGCATTTGCTTCAGCTTCAAAAATTTCAGCATTCAGTGGCACTTAATGCTTTTCTCAACCCATGAACATTCAGACATACATATGTCAGTACATACATCTCATAGATGTCACCAAATGTCACACTATGCTTCAGTAAAGAACAAATGCTTGCTGTCCATGTCAAATGATAGTTTTCAGCCTGTCTGAAATGCTCCACATCTGAGCATTTCAGTAACCAAAATCAGCTTGCAGTGGATCACAACAGGTACATATGACCTCCAGCATATACCTATGCTCCAAGAGTACTTATGGGCTTGTCAGAGAGCTTCCAAAGCTCTTCAATGTGTTGCATATACCATGTATGCTGTGTATACAGTAGTGCTGGCCTTTTTTTCAGATCTGCCCACTCTGATCTGTCCTCTGCTCCGGCAACTGATCTGTTCTTTTTTTCAGATATGTTGCATTTGATGAAGTGCAGCCCAACAACTCATAGCAGCAAACAGGCGCAGTTCACGCAAATCTGTCCTCTGCTCCAGCAACTCGATTTGCTGAGGTTGATGCTGATGGAGCACACACTAGTGCTTAATACCTCCTTCACAAGGCTCTAAACAAGCCACAACCTACAGCTTGACCCATAGAGTAGGCAATCACTCAATGCATATCTTCAGTTTACAATGGCATTCAGCCTGTTTGAAAAAATAACACAAGTCTTCAACTGCATATCATCTTCACCCCCTCTTGCTCCAAGAGGTCCACCAAGTAAGGCTCTGATACCATGTTCAAAGTTGAGAGAGAGAGAGGCAGGGAACCTCCATTGTCATGAGCCTTCAGGCTCTCAAAGTCATTACAAGGGATCCCCGTTCATTACAAACCATCCCGTCTCATAAAGTTTTTGTCCTAAAAAACAAGGGATGTAGTCATGGACTGTAAGAGTGTGCTGTAGGAAATCGGCCATAACTTTGTGTGGGCAACTCTGAATGGGACAATTGAGGTGTCTTTACGGAGCCCATGAGATGTACTTTCAGCCCATGTGGTTGGGGCGGGGCTGCAATCAGGTCAGGACCAAAACTGGTACAAAATAAAGGGCTGTCCAGGAATTTCTAGCGTGCAGTCCCAGATGGTATGGCTGGAGTAAAACAGCCATAACTTCCACTAGGGAACTCCGATCGTGGCAAGTAAGGTGTCGGAACGGAGCCCTCGAGGTATACTTTCTGGCCATGTATGGAGGATGGGGCTGAGAGTGGACCAGGACCAAATCTGGTACAAAACAGGTGGCTGTCCAGATGCAAACTGCAGCCCAAAACAGGGGTCATGGTGAGGTGCCAGCCAACATAGCCTCCTTGAGGTGTGGGAATTCGTCCAATATAGATACTGGGCGCCAAGAGGCTTCCTCTATTGGTAGGCCTTGCCATTTGATCAAGTGCTATGGGAAATGCCATGGGTACCACCAAGACCTTGTGAGCTACGCCCGGTCTCCAAGGGGGGAGGGCGATTAGCGTCACGGGGAGAGACATACTCCTTGGGTCGATCCGAGGGGGGGCAATGGCAGGAATGAGGGCGCCCATGCGCTCTATGAGTCAGTCCATCTTGGCCATCATCTCGGAATGACGCTGATCTTGGCGGGTTTCCATCTCCCTGTGGCGTTGCTCCATCTCTCTATGTCGATCAGCATGACGGGTCTCATGTTGGCATAGGGTTTGGTTGAACAGAGATAAGCGATCTATCTTGGGGGCACCTTCTTCAAACAAGTCTTCACGATCCTCCTGGGCTGAGCTAGGATCGTTCATTGAGGCATGGGAGTCCCTTATTTCATGCTGAAATTCCTCCTGGGCCTTTGCTTTACCCTTGTGTCCTGCCATCCCAAGTGCAGTCTACCAGACCCCCTGTTACAGAAATGATGATAACTTGAGCTAGGGAACTCCGATTGCCAAACTTTCTGATTCAAATGAAAGCCCTCAATCCCCTCTATGAGTCTATGTAAAAATATCTCCAACAGTAAATGATCAAGGCTTTGCTGTAATCACTTTTTGTGGGCTGACTGTGTAGGACCGTTGCCTGTCCCACAGTACCTCTGGGTACAAAACTGAGTGTATCTCTCAAACCGTAGGGCGGAATGTGGAGATTTTTAGCTTAGATCGAAGGGGAAAATGCCCTCTTTGAGTCAAGCTATAGAGTTTGCGCTCAATCACACAAAGAGGCTTTGCTGTAATCAATTCTTGTGGGCTGACTGTGTAGGACTGACTGTCTGTAATATCTTGCAAAGGCTCCCTCAAGAAGCATTATTTATCCCAATGGTGAGGGTCTTATCCCAGACATGTAGGGCCTCAATGGTGGCTCTCAATGCCCCATAAAGCCATACATTCTTTGCATCCATAGCTTATTGCTTAGACCAGTTCCATATTGCATTCCCTACCCTTCTTGCATTGCATCCACCATTCATTAGCAAGCGGTTTATGACATTACCAATGCATATAGGGGTTTGTAGGCTCAAGTGATCAGCGTTCGGGCCATTCCATCAAATGTACCTGCACCTGCAATAATTCTTTGGGCTCCAGATCACCGGGAGGTGGGCAAAGTTCCCCCCGGGCCGGGTTGTGCACCCCTTCAGGGTCTTTGATGGCAAGGGGGGGTCACTTCTTTGATGGATTTTTTTCACTTCTTGGCTCAACCAATTCACAAAAAGCCAAACGGGTTATGGGTAAGCAAAATATAATCACAATGAAGCTTCAGCATGAGTAAAATCCATTTCAACACTATAAGATCAAAGAGAAATGACTGGGACATGAGAATCAGCATGCATTCAAGGTCTAGGTCTCCTATTATCTACTTGGACTCATACATTCTCTCAAAAAATTGGATGGGATTCAACAAGAGGCATAAACAGAGAGAATGAGAGCCAAGAGTCAGTTACCTTGAGTCTTTGGAGAAGAAGGCAACCACTGATGCCACCTCAGTCCTCCATGAGAGCTCCATTTGATCCCGAATGCTCCATGGCTCCAAAATGGGTATGCTTCCTCAAGAAAGGGTGAAATCAAGCTTGGGGCAGGATGGTTCAGGATCTCCCCATGAGGGTTCTTGCTCTCTGGAGGTCCTACTCCATAGCCATGGCTTCCCACAAGTGCATGCCTTCAAACCTTGCTTGTGATCTTCTTCCCGTTCTTCTTAATGGCTGAAATCTCGAGCAATGTTCAAGAGGGACTCCCGAGGACCAAGGAGAGACTAAAATCTTCGGGATTTCTGAGCTCGAGGCCAAGGTTCCATGGCTGCCATCTTGGAACCTAATTCACTCAAGATTGTGTTTATGAGTCCAAGCTAATCTATCTTGGAACCTAATTCACTTGAGTTACAATCTCTCATTTTTTATAATGTATCGTATGTTTGATTTGCATCCACCATAGTTAACTAGCTCTACATCCGTGTTTATCAACAGAGCGAGGGCACTGGATGAAGCTGATGACAGAGAGAAGCACCGGCAGGAGTGCCACTGGATGTCGGAGAGTGCTGAAATTTGCAAGACAATGTATTTGCCAATAAATTGGGCCAGACATAAATAGCTGGAAATTACCAAAACTAGCCGACTGCCGCAAGGACATGTCAAAAATATGGTGGACCTGCTCTTGGTGCTGAACTCAATGCAATGATTGATAAAAAATGGCAAATCATTATGATCCCTTTGGTTATGATGTGTTATGTCTACCACTGATACCGTGTCTACCAAGTATTTTGATAGTGTTGCTTCTAAGCAGTGAAGCACATTACATCATGGTATGTCCTATTTATATTCTTAAAATGTACATCTAATGGGGGTTCGGTCACATGTGCCAATGATGTCTCTCAGTTGTCAAAGGCATTGGAAAGGTCAGACTTGCGTCTTTGGTGATGTATTTGCATGTGCTTTATGTCACACTGGTAAAGAAAAATCTAGCTTCTGTTTAGCATCGCCAAAGTTGGATGCCAAGTTACTTTTGATGGTACCTGTTGCTTGGTCTATGTCTTATGCATGATAGCGGTATAGTGTTTACTAGGACTCTTGCCAAAAGCTTATATATTCTCAATGCTTATGGCAGAGAGGCTGTTTGTGGATGCTTTTAGTGGCGCTGCTATGTTTGTGGCTTCTCTTGGATTTGTATGCATCCTTTTCAAACCTAGGCAAGGCCTACAGGAGTAAAAATATATTTTAAGATTAAAACATTAGGTTTTTTTGGGATATGTGCATGTACTGCAAAAAAGTTTAGCAGTCCAAGCTAGAGACAAGTGGTGAAGTTTGTGGGTTGACACACAACAAAGTGTACACATGATCATCAAATATGTTGGAATTCACAAATGCATGTCAATCTATCACATCTTTGGTGATTGCTTAATATAACTTGGTGGTTAACCCCTTGCAAAACTCCATTTAATCTTAGTCTAATATTATCAAAGTATGAGTGTTATGTTTATGGTCAGGTCATTTTCTGCTGACTGTTTTTGAACTTCAAGAGTACTGCACCTTTAGAGAGCTCTCAATTTTATTGTAAGCCATTTTGATCAATTTGAAGGACCTCAACTGCCTCATGAACTTCTGGGAGGGTCCTTAAGACTCCTTCGAGTCCACTCCTATGCATGGTTTTAGTGGAAGCTGAGATAAACCATTTGGCAATGCTGAGGTGGTTGCTATGAATATATTGCTGGACTTGGTATATAGTAACTCCAAAATTACTTTTAAGATTCCTTCTGTTTCTGCTGCCTTGGTTTTGTAAATCTCAAAAGTGCTCATTGCCCTTCTTAAAGCTGGCTGCTCCTGTGTGTGTGAGTCAGCTGCCTGTTTTTCTACATTCAGATTGCTTGACAGCTCTATGTAGCATAGTGTTGTATCATCCCTCACAAATTTTTCAAAGCCATGCTATTTTGTCAGCATGATACCGAGGAAGGGCTTTGGGTCTATTTCGATCTTTTAATATATTCTGTGGGTCAATCTCTATGCACTGGAGTGTTTCTACATTTAATGAAAAGCTTAAAGGCAGAAGTTCTTTCCCGATTGTCAAAATATGCTTTTAAGAACACAATGTCAGAATTCAAGAACACAAGATGATTGTCTATTGGGATTCTAGAGTTTTACTATTTTACATTTCAGTCTAAATTTTTGGTTTGACAGTGGAGTTATTTTTCATGACATGTTAGCCATAAAACTTTGGATTTCGGATATAATATGTATGTGATTCAAGCTTGAACTTTGACTGTTTGTGTACATGTGGAATGACAACATCTATATATGGCTAATTGGTTCTTATAGGTGATTTGAACTTTGACTGTCTTTGTGAACATGTCGAATGACAACATATATATGAGCAATTGATTCTTACAAGTGATTTTATATATTCTTGCATAAAATTTGGACTGGTGTTGGTGGATTTTCTGAGACAAGTCAGCATGCATGTATTTGTTTAATATATATGTGCTTATTGCTCTTTCCCTATTTTGCTGGGTAGGGGCAAAACAAATAGCAGGCAAGACAAAACACTGCATACATGAGAAAAATTGTAAGGTTTGAAACAAGATACACCTATAGGAAATGGTCCCTATGCTTCCATCATTGAGCTACTGTTCCTAGCATCTATCTGGTTGCTCCAGCTTGATATCGCCTATAACACCTGTAGTTGATCTAGAAACAAGTACTATTTCAGACTAAATTCTGAGCTAGCCATAAATTCACAGAGACACTGGCTTGGCGGTTTGTTGTCTTCCAGTTTCAGTGATGCATGCCAGACTTTATGCATCATGGGTGCTGCTACTCTGTCAATGTCCTTCCTGCCATATCCTTGTGGTGTTAGGTTGCCCCTAATTAAAACTGCTATGTCCATTAGCTTTATAGTCTCTTTGTAGGCAGGGAACAAATTGGGAAGATCCTGTGGTAATCTGTGAGCCTGTTTGACAAGGATTCTGTTGATTGACACTGTCAAAGGCTGTTGAATTGATTGCGAGACATGCATGTGTATACCATGTGCACTCCACACATGCATGTTACATGCATACATACACACCCTTAATGTGCACCATGTAAGTGTGTACTGCTTGCAATATTAGGTAGGTTGAGATGCTTGAATATTTTGCTAAATCTCGACTCATGAGACATCTACTCAGCATAGGCTTTTAAACTTTCAATTCCTAAGTACCATAAAGTTGCCTGCAAAAGTAATTGTTTGGCATGAGACGATTCCTGTTATTGAAGATCATGATTTTACAAACAAAACTTTTTCTGAAAGGTTTGCCTCTGGCCATGCGAGAGTTAGGATATCCATTTATTAAGCATGATGTCTATTTTGGTGCCCTGAACAGTTGTATATTTCCTATATGCCAAACACGTTTCATACTTGTTGACATTTTGGTAGACTCTTAGTTAAAAGATTGGATCATGTTTACAACGTGTTGTTTTAACCTATTAACATACGTATGCTAGCACCTTTTTCAAATGGAGACCACTTTTGCATAGACGTGTCACAGCCCCAAATGGCGTAGTCAAAATTTACCATGAATTGCAAAATTAACTTAGGGCAGACATCAAAGCTGCAAATAGAAATATGTAATCTTCTTAATGAGTGTCAACAGTTTACAAGCCACATGAACGTGTCAATGGAAGCTGACAGTTTACAAAGCCAAAATTGATCCACCTCAAGAGAAAGCGGATGCACAATCAACTGCTGTTGATGCAAACATGAAGTCTTTACAAGAGCCTCGCCAAAATGGCCTAACATGTACAATGCATTCTACCCATCCCCAGGTCCACAGTTCAAAAACATCCCATGAAACTATGGCTGGAGATCAACACCCACTCAGACATTGCTAGCCACGCGAGAAACCCACTGACTCAAGGTCCTCCTCATCTGCACAACATCATCATGCTCGAACCATCACTTTGTCAGCTGCATGAAGACAAGGATTCAGATTAGATTGAGCCGACCTAAATCAATCCATATTAGTGCATGTACTAAATATACTCACAAAAGATGCCGTAACCACTCCATGCAAGCAAGCCTCCACTAGCAGGCGCATGCAATGCATCACATAATACCCGCAATCAACGGCGTTCGGTTGGCACGGTATCACCGCCTGCACAGGAGGGTTGCTTAGTATGGTTTCATGGCGACGCTCCTCAGCCCATATCTGCTCCACGGCCAGCTTAACCATCTCACACATCAATGGAGTGGGTGGCTTGTTCATAGGATCCAAGAATAGCAGCTCCGGCTTCTGATGCAACTGAGTCACCCCATGCCCCGAACAGTTGAAGCACACAAATAATGTCCAATGACCGCTCATGACCAGGGGTAAAAACACAATGTCACATAGCTCATCAATCGGAGACATAAAGTTGACCAAGCTCGACTTTGTAGATGCAGTGCCTGCCAAACCAACCCACAAGGGATCAACAATCCAGAATTTGCAGCTTATTTCCTCCTACAGGCTGAACTCCATCCACAACGCAAAGAAGTTCATGTCCAAGGTGCTGGCCTGCTGTGCGGGATCTTTCAATTGTTCAAAGAAGTCCCCCTGTACTGGCAACTCCAGTTGGAGGCGTGTTGACTTGAATCGATATCTGCACAACATAATCAAAGTGTTAAATCAAAGAAGCAGACAAATAGGTATCCACAAGAAGAATCAATTGTATACGAACATGATCCTGTGTGTGTCCCTGTCACCATCAGAAAATGCATATAGCACACGACCAGGCAAAACAGTAATGTCGTAAGATGCGATCGACAATGAAGGCCCCTCTGGCGATAAGAGCTCTATCAGTGTGTTCGCAACAATGTATTCTGCAGCAGCATCCTCCTGATCTGCGGCGTCTATCGACTGTGCATGGTGCGATGACTGCGTCCGAGCTGGGCCCCCAACATCTGTGCTTGCAGTCCTCCGCTATTGGCAACGCAGAAAAGTAAGTCAACTGCAGAAAAATCAATGGAAACCAGCAAAAGCAACTGCAGAAAAACTGAAGAACAGAGATACACTTACATATCTATCGAATCCTATGGCAATGCGAGCACGGATCCTCTTTATGTGATCATCCTTCTTTGCATCGTATCTTTTCATCTGTTCTGCCACATACGCATCCACCCATTGCTCCGGACCTCCCATCCTCTGAGAATTTGGCAACTCACTGTATATCCTCCATCCTTTGACCATTGAATCAGTCTCATGCTTTTTTCTATTTTTCTACCACTTGAATTCCACATCCTCGAATCTCTGGCGGCTACGATGCTCCTCGTACTCCGTGTGGGTGCCGTATACACGTGCATCAGTAGGCCCTATTCTACCTCCAGCAGGGACTGCAATGTTCAGGCCATGCGCACCTTTTAAATGTTCCTCCATGGCTGAGCGTCGATAGTAGAAGTTTGTGCGCTTGCTGCAGAACTGGTCACAAGTGCACCGGCGAGCCAATCGACCATTCTTGTCAAAGACAATCTCGAAGGCTCGGACGTTACCATCATTCGTGGGGTGCACAGGCCCAGGGCGTGCTCTAGGACCACCTCGGTCAATGCCATGTGTGTCTGCACTTGTCGTTGTTTCGCCTTGCAAAGCATCAAATGGCACAACAACAATGTTCAGAATTCAATCTGACTTGATGACAACATTCATACACAATATTTTCTGACGCGAGTTTCTAATCTGCAGACAAGAACAACAAGAAATCCATAGTATACATTTTTAAAATGATCCCAAATGGGCATGCAATGTACTCACTTGGTGCCAACCCCGAACCGGCCAACGAGTCAGCAGCAGGGACTTGATGTTCTTCATCACGAATATCATCGGCAGACCTGGCAGCGGCTTGATCTTCCTCATCGGCAAGATCAGCCGAAGGCCTGTCAAGGACAGGATCCTCTTCCTGGGCAAGATCGTCTGCAGGCTCTTCCGTACCTGCATCGTGGTTAACTGTTGTTTAGGCAATGCAATTAAACCTCGGTGCAAAAATAAATTGAAACCACTTATATGCGAAAAAATAAAAACTTACAAGTGAACTCCCTTGAAAGCATCCGATTGATGTGAACAAATGACAGTTGTTTCTTGGTTGGAGATTGTTACGCCTTTGCTTGCTTTCTGGGAGCCGGCGGCACCACAAATTTGCGCACAGGAACAAACTTGCCAGAGCGGAGCTTCCTTGGTGAGGGCACGTGGGGTGTCTCAGGAGATGGCGATGCCACATGCATGACTGGCTGAGGGGAGAGTGGTGATGGCACGTGCATGCCTATTTCCCCTTGCGATCGGAGCTTCCTTGGCAATGGCACTTGGGGTGTCTCGGGGGATGGTGATGCTGCATGCATGGCTGGCTGAGGAGATGGTGATGCCACGTGCATGGCTTCTTGCCCTTGCGATCGGAGCTTCCTTGGCAAGGGGACTTGGGGTACGTCGAGAGATGGTGAGGCCACATGCATGGCTTGCTTGGGAGATGGTGATTGCTGCCCTTGCGATCGAAGCTTCCTTGGCGAGGGGACTTGGGGTACGTCGGGAGATGGTGAGGCCACATGCATGGCTTGCTTAGGAGATGGTGATTGCTGCCCTTCTGATCGGAGCTTCATTGGTGAGCGTGCTTGGGGTGTCTGGGGGGGTGCTGATGCCATGTGCATGGCTTGCTGCCCTTGTGATCTGGGTCTTTTGCCCAGCTTCATTCTATTGGAGCCAGCAAACACACGTTTAATTTGAAACATGCACTTGGACGAACTCCACAACACACCTGGATACAAAAGCCCTAAACCATGCTGTGCGGCTACGTTATCGACTACGGGCATGGATGACATACCCTGCAATTGCTGCAATTAAGTGGAATTCTTTATTCTATGCCAGGTGCAACACAGATCGCAAAGCTGTAGAGGAACTCACCTGAGCAAATTCTCGTCTCGCAGGCCGTCGATACTGAGGGTCGACACTCCTTGCTCCAGAGTTTGCGCGCACCACCCTTCTGCTACTGCTCCGATGTCAATGTCCATGATATAGGAGAATTCGTGCTTGCACCACCTCTAATCCCAGGACTAAAGCTTTTCCAGGCAGAGAGAGCTGACCCTTACAAGTACCATAGCCCCGTGAGCCTGCACATATTGGCCGAAAGAGTTTCAGACAGATAACTGTTTCTCTCCAAAAGAACCCACGTCAAAATTGAGCTCGCGGCACCGAATGTGCCCAGGGCCAGGCACCCCAGGATACGGGCACGCCTGGGCCGGGGCACCCCAGGATCCGGGCACTTTCGAGGCTGGGCATGCTCGGGGCCGGGCACATTTGGAGCAGGGCACGCGCGGAGCCGGGCACTTGGACGACAAGACGAATATCCGTTCGAATTTCACAGTCAACGTGATCGACGGCCCAGATGATCGGATGTGATGGGGGCAAAAAGGGGGCCGTCGATCACCACTCTCCCCTCCTTAAAGACCCCCCCTTACCATAGTCACGAGGGTAGCCCCCCACCACTCAGGCCTCGCTGGAGATGCGGGGCAGCAGGAAAGGCGATGGTACGTGCAGGCGCAACGTCTCCTTCACCGCTGCCCTCAGATACCCCAGCCTCTCCACGTCCTCTTCCTCCACCATCCTCTCCCTTCCCACCGCCTCGTCCGCCTCCCGCTGTAGCTTCTCCAGCTCCCTTGGATTCGCAATTAGCTCCGCCATTGCCCAATCCAATGTCGAGGTTGCTGTATCAATCGCTCCGACAAGAAACTCCTGGCAAAGCACAGGCCACAGAGAATTAGAAAAACCACCGTACCTACCCCCTAATTATAATCCATGGACGGCCACACAGAATTAACTAGAGGAACCACGAGTACCTGGAGTAGCTGCTTCACTCTGTCCTTGTTGTCCGGGAAGCCAGCCAAGAGCACGCCTAGGAAGCTGCCAGCCGCCTCTTTGCGGGAGGCATCGTCGACACCGCATATATCGTGGCGCTGGTCTAGCTCGTATTGTTGGATCAGCTCCTCCAGCAGCGCATCGCACACCGCGTGGTGCTTATCGAGAGATCGATTGAGCTTGAGGTCCAAGAATCCGAGGAACGGTATAAGGTCTCCAATCATGGTCGACTTGAACAAAACAGTGCTCTTATGCACGACCTCCTTCAACCGTTGGATGTGTGACATGTCATCCTGGCGCTTGCCGACGGCGATTTGGCAGACGATGTTCTCGAGCAGGGAATCGATGTGAGAGGTGAGGTCGAGGCAGGTGCCGGCAGAGGATTGGATCTTGGAGACGGCAAGGTTAATCTCCTGGTCTCGGACGGGCTGGAAGGAGAGGAGGCGCCTTGGGGTGAACAGGTGGAGGGTGGCGAAGCGGCGTAGGTCCTGCCAGGAGGGGCCGAGATCGGCCATAGCGAGGGTGTTGCCGGTGCCGAACTGCAGACGGCGGGAGGCCCCCATGGGCGGCCGGTTCGCGAACACCTTGTCCAGATCGTGAAGCACCTCCCTGGCCAGGGACGGGCTGCTGATCACCACCGTGTCAGCGTACCCCAGGCGCAGGTGCAGTATCGGCCCATACTTTCTCGCTAGCTGAGCCAGATTCCGGTGGATGAGCTTCCCGCCAGCCGCTAAATGATGGAGGTTTCCTATCAACGGCCACATTGGCCATGATCCCGGCGGTAATCCCGTCCATCGCCTACTATTCTGCAACACTACATAGCACAACACTACTAACACTGCCCCTGCCAGTATACTGATCAGTACTTCCGGTCGCGCAATCTCCATCTCGATGAATGTTATCCTCGGTCGGAGATCAGGCCCCTTCTCAAGCTTTTGTAATGCAAGATATATATTATCAAAAGGTAAAAGGAAATATAGCATCCCTAGGATGCAGCGTGGCCACTTAGGCCACAGAACTCGGTTTCCTATGAAATAGTCTGAATGTTCAATGCTTGGATTTCAGAGACCTGAGAACAGCTAATAACTCCGATTTGGAGGAAGGTCAAAGGTGGCTTAAAGGGGCCAATCTGGCATGCTCTATTTAGACCCCTGACTCTATGTTAGCTCATCTCAAGTCCGAGTTATTAGTTGTTCTCAGGCTCCTTCTCAAGCTTGAGCATGTATGAGAGTAAAGAGGAAATGCATAAGTAATCCATGAAGCCCAAGTTGCTCGGAAAAACCCTTAAATTTGTTCTAACTATGATGCATAGTTTTCCGAAGAACTATAGCAACTCTAATTGAAGTCGTGAGACACATTAATAAAAAATGATGCTTGTTGCATCCTATGCAACAAATAATGCTTATCATTCGAGTAGAGGGGAAGAGGGCCTAAATTTGACGGGTCCCTTAGATTTTTTTAATGATAGGCAAATTTTAAAAATTTCTTTCACATGACAGGTGATATAAAAAAATTTATTAGTCAAATGATAGACAAAAAATGTGATTGACAGGTGACATAGAAAAGTCTCTAATTAAGGTTTTAAAACTGCATATTTGGATACTCATAGGATCTAAAATCAATGTTCAATCCACTTTGCATATGACAAATAAGTTTTCACTATCTAGCAACACTCCATATCATAAGTAAATAAATTCAAAATGTTACAACCTATCATAGGAAAATAGATTCGAAATGTAACAACCCAACATGAGCCACAATCCATCATCCATATATAGATTCCCATGAACCATTCATCATAAAATAAATAATTTAAAACTCTTCATGAAAATTGCTAGCACAAGTAGCAAGAAGATGCATCCATCTGATCATTCTAGTGGCATTGCCCTTCTATTCTTTGCATCCATCAAAATATCCCAAATATCTTTCCAATCGATTTGGAAGCTATCATACGCGTCAATGGATAATAGGATCAATGCATCTAGTGTATCAAGACATAAGCTGGATCTCATGTTATTTTTAATAAGATTTTGTAGAGAAAACCCTCGCTCACAAGAGGCAGTACTTGCTAGAATGACTATGCATGTTTGCCATAAACGCATCATCTCTGGATATAAATCCCACCAAGTCTTTGTGCTACTACAAAACTCCCAAGCATCATACATGCCCCTATTTCTTGGGACACGATATAGCATCCCAACAAAATCCTCTCGCTCATTCATACATCTTTGAATATCAACCGTTTGACTATCAATATTAACTTTGTTGATTAGTCTTTCAAGCCATTCTTGGCTCCTTTTGTCTCGATCAATATCATCCATGGGATATGAAGAAGGATTAAATATCTTGAATGCATTGAAGACTGGTAGATCCTCAAATCTACCAGTCAAAGCACTCAAAACATTTTTCACATATGCTCGTGCAACACCAATGCATTTTGAAAGAGAACTTATCTCATTTCCATCACCTCCAGGAATTGTATTTAAGTCCAAGTCCTCATCTTCTTTTTCTGAATCACTTGTATTCTTTCCTCCTTTTTTCTTATTTTTTGACACTTTTGGAGTTGCAACATATTTCAATACATGTGTATGTGATATACCATTACCATCTACAAAAACCCAATTTCCATTTTTTGTCATATTTAAGAATGCCAAGAGATGCTTTGAACCAATACCAAATTGGTCATCATCACATGTGATATGTCTCCTATTGAGCTTCTCAAATGTTAGATCAATAAGGGCACCAATCGTTGTTACATCCATCTCTTGCCTTTGAATTTAGAGTTGAGTTTGTTTAACTCTCCAAGTACATATGCTAAAAGGTGTATGATGAATTGTACCATAAACACTCTAGCATATTTATACCATTTTTTCTCATGTCTTTTTCACTACTCCAGAATAGTAGTCATAATCTGAACAAACCTTTCCATCACCTTGCCCCTTGAGAGCCACTGAGCTGCATGCATCTGTAACATTTTCATGTCCATAATGTCATACTCATGCATTATTTTTCAGAGTTCCATATGACGATTTGTTGATCTTCCTAGCCATGAATATACTTTGCTTGCAACCTTATCCACAAAGGCAAATATATGTGGATGTGTTGCAAATCCATCTTTTGCTGCAAGTGCTTGTCGATGGGCAATACAATGAATTCCCATGACATGTGGCAATGATGATTGAAAGTGTGCCACAACTCCTATCTTATGCCCTGTCATAGCTGAAGCTCCATCAGTTGCAATAGCAACTAAGTTTTGCATGTCTAAACCGCTTTCCAAGAAAAATGCATGTATAGCATCATACATGGCCTCAAATGTTTCATTATCCACTGGCAACAACCGCACAAATCTACAAATTACATGTCCTCTACCTCCATCATTGATATATGAAACATAGATAATTAGATGCTTTTCCATAGCACGGTCAGTGCTCTCATCAATGAGCAATGAGAAGAAAGGACTAGCATGCATCTCTGCATACATTTGCTTTTGAACATGGTCCCTTATAGCCAACATCATTTCCCTTTTTGAAACTGGATTTACATAGGATCCGTACTCATCTGATGGTGGCATATTTGGAGTACAAAGATCCCTTTGCAACTTGCATAATTGTGGATATTTTTCCAATGGTATGTCCTCACACACAAAAATATACTAGTTTCATGCATGATATGATTCGCTTTCGTTCACTATGAACTATGGTATCCAATCCATGGTCCATAGGTCCTTTGCCATCATTCCCAATCTTTGCCTTGGCATTACGAGCACGTATTGCACTAATGTGATCAGAAGTCTTAGCATGATTATTCAATGTTGACAATTGGATGCCTTGAGAGCCTCATTGTGTATAGATATTTACTTTGCTAGCATCTTGACACCATTGGCATTTCACTCTTTCCTCATTACATAGATTTTTACATATATATCCCATGGAGGCAAAAGAGTCCATTGATGTCGCCACTTTCGTTTCACCTTTTTAATAGAAGCATCAACATTGGAAGAACTCTTTGTTGCATTTTCCACATTCACACTTACATTTTCTATAGCATTTGACACTACTGAAGTCATTCCCTCTTGCATTCTAGAAACTTTTGCATTTAGTGTTGACATTTGATCCATAGTTTCATTGACATCTCGTGATACCAAACCCCTTGGCCCTCCACAAGCACTTTGCCCTCTTGATAAAAAAAGAGGCTATAGAAGGATAAGCCTTTCTTTTCCTTGCCAAACCCTTTTGAGATTTGGATGGATCCATGGTCTAGCTACCTACAATACATAAAAAGGCCACATAAAGTAATGTACATAATGTTATGATTATAATATGTATGATTTTGAAAGGTTGTTATGTGAAATAACAAAAAGAGTTTGTTCATGTGTACCTGAAGGCTAAAAGCTCAAGTCGATATATGTTGGTGAATTGGATAGATATTTCCAAGTCCCAATCCTCCCACTCAATCTCCAATAGTATCTATTGCCAGACAATAACTATCAAGGATGCTCACATCCATCAAACATTGAATCATAGTGTATATTATACTTTGAGTATATCATTATGTTTCAAGTATTGCATATTAAGCACCATTGGTAGATTGAATCATAATGCATATTGTACTTTGAGTATAACATTATGTTTCAAGTCCAAAAGATAATCTCTCATGGATTACAGACTACATTTTTTCCCATAAGAGTCTCTCTTTGGAAAAGATGAAGCAAAATTTTAGATGATATGCATGCACCAATCACTCAAGTTGGCTAAGGTATATCTCCTAAGGACAAGTATGAAGTTAGGATGAGAAACCCAAAACAAATCCTCAATGAAAGGGATAGCTTCTATCTTGTCTACTACTTTTAAGTTGATTAAAGGAACCTACAAGCCTCACCCTCTCATCTTCTTAAATCTTACTTTAGTGAGTACTCCTTGCTAACCTATAGAATGCTAAAGCCCAATAGCGAATTAGTAATAGCAAATAGTTATTATGAATCATGATTCAACCTTAAACTCCTATAACAAATCAATCAATTGATTAAATATAAAAATAAATTGTATCATTAGTAATAGCTTGGGCTCTGCAGAGGTACCTGTTTGGTTGAAAAGATCTCCTCTAGTGTTGCCAGGTGGCACCTACGCAAAGGGATGAGTGCCTTAAATGGTTCTCCGTCAATGCGGGGCACGTTCCTAAGAATTGTATTAGATGGAAGGTTGTTGGGGATGCCTATCCTTTTCGGGCGTCGATGCAAGTGTGAACGTGGGTGGTACCATTTTATCCACATGAGTATTAACGTCTTCGTGAACTAATTATTGTATGGAATTCCAAATTAATTGATTTATGTGGCTAGCTGCAATTATTCAGTTGGTTATTATTCTAACATGATTGAACCCAATCTTGAGTTGTTTCATCTTACTTTACCTTCTCTTTTAGTCTATTTTTAATTTCTCATGAGTCGTATGCAATTTTATGAGTAAAAGAGAGAAAGAGGGAGCTTCTTCCATTCGCTACGCGCAAACCACGTATTCGATGCTTGTGACAGTGGTATCAGAACCAAGCCTACCTCTTGGGCTTCCAATCCCCTACTCTTTGGCATGAAGGCGAGGCATCTTCTTGCAAACGGGCTCTACGGTCCACTGACTACACGGTTAGATTCCTAGGCCTTCAAAACCCCAAACCCCTCTACCATAGTCAAGAAATTCTGTTGTTTTCCTAGACATTGAAGAATATCCACTCCTACAACATGGCGCCATATTTCCTAATGAGTTGGAGCTTACAGATGGTTAGAAAGCTTAATTAAAGATTAAGAAAAGCTTAGCTTAAGCTTAAGCATAAGCAAGAGCTTAAGCTCTTTTTCTTTGATTTCGTTGGGGGGGCATTTTTTGACGCCACGGCAGCATCACGACACATTCTTGTCTACAAACGTCAAGTTTTTTCTTAACTTGATTAACAAATCAAGCAAGTTACATTACTAACTTACTTCATCAACTTCAACCTCTCTTACTCCGTGTCATACACAGACTCTGTCAATCTTCACAAGTCACAACCGACTATCTCTCCCATAGAGGCAGTTCTCGCACAGTTCTTTCCAGCTTCATAAATCTCACAAAATTTCCATAAAAAATTCTCGCCTTTCTTGCTTATTCCCATCCATAATTTCTTGTCCAAAGATCATTTAAAATTTTGGTCTTACACGCCAAAATTCTTCAACAACAAGCAAGGTCTCTTTTCATTTGCAAGGTGTCCTAAATTTTCGGATTTCTCCATCAAGAAATCATGGCCAATTTTGACTCTGCATCATCGCTTCCTGAGCCAACCTTGGAGGAGCGTATGGATTTAATATCCATGCAACTTGAAGAAGAGCGTCAAAACCGCGTACAACTGGAGCAAGAACTGAAGTCCCTCAAGCGTCCTGCCACTGAGATTTCTACCAATGACGACAACCTAGTCCGCGCCATCAACGCTACTTTGGATGTCCACGTTAGTCGAAAGGAGTCCAAGATAAGTAAGCGTACATTCAAATTTAATTCTTTTGATGGTCTTAAAGATGGTTGCAAAATCCTGTCATGGTTAAGTCAGTTCGAAGCTTATTTTGACAATGAGAAATACTCAGAAAGTGATAAAATTAAATGTGCATCTCATTATTTTATTGAGAAAGCTGCATTATGGTGGGATGTCTCGCGTAAAAGCATTGATCGTCCTCTCACATGGAATGACTTTCGCAAGAAGGTTCTTGCAAATTTTCTCCCTGCACAATTCGAGCTCCGCATGCAACAACAATGGGATCTATTCATGCAACGGGAACGTGAGTCTATCCCTCAATACACAGAAAGATTTTGGAGCACTCTTTTGCAGCTCCAAATGGTGGAATCAGTGGCCGAATCTACCTTCAAGAGAAAGTATATGTTCGGCTTAATTCCATCCATCTAAGCCGAAGTCAACATGTTCAGGCCCAATAACCCGGACAAAGCCATATCCCTAGCTCACAACGTTGAAAAGAAGCAGACTAAAGACCGAAGACAATTTCTGACATCCAATGGTAACAACATGGGTAAATTTCGTTTTAATTCTTTCAGTAACTTCAATTCTCAATATGGAAAGAATCGTTTTAATCGACGACCATGGATGCAAAATGTTCTTAATAATCATGGTCAATCAGTTTCCAATTCTAAACCTCCCAATCTACCTTCAAATTTGCCTAAATCTGGTGAACCTAAAAATGTTAACCCAAGTGTCTCCAATGCCATTTCCAAAAATGCAATTTGTTATAATTATAAGTGTCCTAGTCATATTGCGAGTCATTGTCCCATGGGCAACACCCCTGATTGGAAAAAACCCGTGGCACATCTAAATTTTCTTGGAGCTGAAGAATCCAACGAAGACCTTGAAGCAATGCCTGACTTTGATGAGGCTACACTTATCGGCAAAAAATCTAACGAACCTGAAGACCTTGCTGGTAAAATTTCTTTGCATGCCTTATTAAAGATGCAATGTAAAATCAATAATAATGATATGACTGTCTTGCATGACGATGGTAATACTCATGATTTTATTTCAGAAAAACTAATTAGACACTTACAACTTAAAACTATTCCATCTGCCTATAAAATTAAGGCTGCATTTCTAGGACAATAATATAATGGTACTAAAGAAGTTCATAATTTAGAAATTTGTATTGGATCTTATAATAAAAAGAAAAAATTTTTAGTAGCACCTTTGCAATCTATTGACGTAATTCTAGACATGCCATGGCGTCACCAATTCAACCCCAATATAGATTACAACACATACTCAATGCACATTGAGCACAAAGGTAAATAAATTTTACTTGAAGGGTTAACAAAAATTGAATTATTTCTAATTATTATTCATACACAGGCGAAGCAAGCTTTGCGTAAACAATCAAAAGCTTTCTTAGTATGGATTAATGAAGTTGATGTCACGACAAAACTGAACTAACTCCAAAGCAACAACATTTTATTGCTAAATTTTTCAATTGCTTTTCTAATGATTTACCTTTACAACTTCCTCCATCACGACCCGAAGACCACCAAAATGATTTGCTTTCTGGTAGTCAACCACCTTGCAAAGCTTCCTATCGCCATAACCAATTAGAACGGAAAGAGATTCAGAAGCAAATTGAAGAACTTCTAAGTAGAAAATTAATTCGTCCAAGTAGTTCGCCTTTTGGAGCTCCTGTATTATTAGTTAAAAAGAAAAATCAAACTTACCGCATGTGTATAGATTATAGAGCGCTTAATAAAATAACGGTTAAAAATAGGTATCCAATAACTCGAATAGACGACCTTCTAGATAAATTACAAGGAGCAACAATGTTTAGTAAAATTGATTTAAAATCAGGAGATCACCAAGTTCATATGTCTACTTGTGACAGTTTTAAGATAGCTTTTCGTACACAATTTGGACATTATGAATTCTTGGTAATGCCCTTTGGACTTACCAACGCACCAGCAACATTTAGTAGAATGATGAATATAATATTTTTGCATTTTCAGCATTGTGTAATAGTCTTTTTCGATGACATTCTTGTTTTCCGCAAAACTGAAAAAGAACACGAAGAACATTTATCTTTAGTGTTTAGTTTATTAAAACAAAACCATCTATATGCTAACCCTGACAAAAGTTCTTTCTTTCAATCTCAAATAGAATATTTAGGTCATATCGTGTCTGCCAAAGGCATTCACGTAGATCCACGTAAAATTGAAGCAATTAAGTCTTGGCCAACACCTAAAAATGTCCATGAAGTTCGTTCATTTCTAGGACTAGCTAGCTTTTATGGAAAATTTGTTAGAAACTTTTCATTGCTTGCTTTACTATTAACTCTTTTGTTAAAGAAAGGTCTTGTTTATCGTTGGGGCAATAGACAACAACGATCGTTTGAAATACTTAAGCATGCACTCACACACACACAAGTTTTGCAGTTACCTGATTCCAATAGACCATTCTTTCTTGTGGTTACTGATGCAAGTGGTTCTGGCATCGGTGCAGTATTGATGCAAGACAATCACCCTATAGCATACTCTAGTTGTAAGCTGAAACCGTCTGAAATTAAATATAGTACATATGACAAATAATTACTAGTCGTAGTTCATGCATTGCGCATATGGAAGCATTATTTAATGGGTTCGAAATTTATGATTAAAACCGATCAACAAAGTATTAAACATTTATTGTCACAACCACAAATATCTGATAGACACATACAATTTGCATCATTTATTCAATCCTTTCATCCACTCATTCAATATCAATCAGGTAAGGAAAATGTAGTAGCTGATACACTTAGCTGTAGGCCATCACTTAACAATATCTCTGTTATTTCTACTTCTTCATTAGACACAATGAAACATACGTATCTTCAAGATCTCGATTTCCATGATGTTTGGGTAAATTTGTCTAACAATCAATGGATCCCTACTAATAACTTTTCTATTTTCGATGGTTTTTTGTTTGATGAAAAATGGTTATGTATTACTAATCATTTTCGTCATTTCATTCTGCAAGAAGTACACGAACCTCCTTATATGGGACATCGTGGTATTATCTCCACACTTAAAAATTTACATGAAGATTTTTTCTGGCCAAATATGCAACATGATGTTTCTAATTTTGTTTCTGACTATATTGTATGTCAACCCATAAAAAGACAGCATGGTAAATCATATGGTTTATTACTTCCATTACCTATCCCTAATTCACATTGGGAGCAGATTTCTATGGACTTCATTATAGGTTTACCACAAACTTTTTCACATAATGATATGATATGGACCATAGTTGATAGATTTAATAAACATGCTTACTTCATTGCTTGTAAAAAGACCTTAACTATTGCACAAGCTGCTAACTTATTTCTCAAGCATATTTTTGTGCACCATGGATTGCCGAAAATAATTGTGTCCGATCGAGATCCTCGATTTTGTAATACTTTTTGGATAACATTTTTTACAAACTTAGGAACTAAGGTTGATTTTAGTTCTGCATTTCATCCAAAAACTAACGGTGAAACAGAGGCCACAAATAGCACAATTTTGGATTTAATCCGTGCTTACACAATTTCTTCTCCAGCCACATGGGATAATCATTTGCACTTTCTAGAGCTTGCTTACAATAATACCACTCACACTGCTACACAAAAAGCACATTTTGAAATGGTTTATGGTCACAAATTGCCAAATCCCACATTTCATCTAACTCAGAAAATACCTTCTGTTGACGATTGGATTCAAAATCATTCAAGTATTTACGAGAAAGTTAAACAAATACTAGCAAAGGCCCAACAATCATATGTGAAATAAGAAAATAAAAAGAGTCAAGCTATGATTTATAAAGAAGGAGATTATGTTTGGTTACGTGTTGAAAAACGTAGACTCCATAGTGTAGAAAAGAACCCAAATGTAAAATTAGCTCCTCATTTTTATGGACCTTTTAAATTCTCCATTGTATTAATCGTAATGCTTACAAATTAGAGTTACCTCATCATTGGAACATCCACAACACTTTTCACATTAGACATTTTTACGTCCCTTCAAAGGTTCTCTTCCTGCTCACCCTGTTTATGACTCACCACCCTTGATTGTGTTTGCTGATGACCATGAAATCCTAATTCCTGAAACAATAATTGATGTTTACTATATGACTACTAGGACTTGAAATACTTATCCTCGTTATCTTGTTAAATTCCACAATCACCTTGTTGAGGAAGCTCAATGGGTGCATGCTCATGATTTGTGATAGTTTTCCAATTTATTGTTTCCACATCCAGCCAATAGCAATTGAGGACAATTGCTATCCCACCCCGGGGGTATGTTGCCAGGTGGCACCTACACAAAGGGATGAGCGCCTTAAATGGTTCTCCTTTGTGTGAAGGTTGGCGGGATGAGTGCCTTAAATGGTTCTCTGTCAATGCGGGGCACGTTCCTAAGAATTGTCTTAGGCGGAAGGTTGATGGGGATGCCTATCCTTTCCGAGCATCGTTGCAAGTGTGAACGTGGGTGGTACCATTTTATCCACATGAGTATTAATGTCTTCGTGAACTAATTATTGTATGTAATTCCAAAGTAATTGATTTATGTGGCTAGCTGCAATTATTCAGTTGGTTATTATTCTAACATGATTTTCTGAATTTTTGACAGCTGATGTGTAGAGTAACGAGAATTGGAAAAGTGCGCCATGCGCAAGCATTCTAAAGATTATTTTCCCAAAATTTTATTAGATTATTGTATTAGACGCATCGCTATTTCTTATAAAGCATGCACATAGCCTCTATGTAAATATTTATTAGCAAAATAGATTTTTAGAAGATATGTCCAATAAAATATTAATGGTTCTAGAGAGTTGTGGGATACACAATTGCTAGCATCCATTAATTCAAATTACTCTATCTCTTTTTCAGTTTACTCAAACTCTTTATGCAAAGAGTGATTGTAAAGGGGCCTAAATCTTGGGCAAAGAAGATTTCATAATGTTATTATAAATACAGCATGAAGGGAGCTACCCACTTCATGTCGGGGGGGGGGGGGGGGGATTGAACCCAATCTTGAGTTGTTTCATCTTACTTTATCTTCTCTTTTAGTCTATTTTTAATTTCTCATGAGTCGTATGCAATTTTATGAGTAAAAAAGAGAAAGAGGGAGATTCTTGCATTCGCTAGGCGCAAACCACGCATCCGATGCTCGCAACAGTGGTATTAGAACCTAGCCTATCTCTTGGGCTTCTAATCGCGTACTCTCTGGTGTGAAGGCGAGGCATCTACTGGAAACAGGCTCTACGGTCTGTCTCATCACGAACTGACTACACGGTTGGATTCCCAGGCCTTCAAAACCCCAAACCCCTCTATCACAGTCAAGAAATTCTGTTGTTTTCACAGACATTGAAGAATACCCACTCCTACAATATGGCACCATATTTCGTGATGAGTTGGAGCTTACAGATGGTTAGTAAGCTTAATTAAAGCTTAAGAAAAGCTTAGCAAGAGCTTAAGCAAGAGCTTAAGCTCTTTTTTTTAAAATTTAGTGGGGGGCATTTTTTGACGCCACGGCAGCATCACGACACATTCTTGTCTAAAAATGTCAAGTTTTTTCTTAACTTGATTAACTAATCAAGCAAGTTACATTACTAACTTACTTCATCAACTTCAACCTCTCTTACTCCATGTCATACATAGACTCTGCCAATCTTCACACGTCACAACCGACTATCTCTCCTATAGAGGCAGTTCTTGCACAATTCTTTCCAGCTTCATAAATCTCACAAAATTTCCATAAAAAAATTCTCGCCTTTCTTGCTTATTCTCATCCATAATTTCTTGTCCAAAGATCGTTTAAAATTTTGGTCTTATACGCCAAAATTCTTCAACAACAAGCAAGGTGTCTTTTCATTTGCAAGGTGTCCTAAATTTTCGGAATTCTCCATCAAGCAATCATTGCCAATTTTGACTGTGCATCACCGCTTCCTGAGCCAACCATGGAGCAGCACATGGATTTAATATCCATGAAACTTGAAGAAGAGCATCAACACCCTGTACAACTGGAGCAAGAACTGAAGTCCCTCAAGTGTCCTGCCATTGAAATTTCTACGAATGATGACAACCTAGTCCGTACCATCAATGCTACTTTGGATGTCCACGCTAGTCGAAAGGAGTCCAAGATAAGCAAGTGTACATTCAAATTTAATTCTTTTGATGGTCTTAAAGATGGTCGCAAAATCCTGTCATGGTTAAGTCAGTTCGAAGCTTATTTTGACAATGAGAAATACTCAAAAAGTGATAAAATTAAATGTGCATCTCATTATTTTATTGAGAAAGCTGCATTATGGTGGGATGTCTCGCGTAAAAGCATTGATCGTCCTCTCACATGGAATGACTTTCGCAAAAGGTTCTTGCAAATTTTCTCCTTGCACAATTCGAGCTCCGCATGCAACAACAATGGGATCTATTCATGCAACGGGAACATGATCTATCCCTCAATACACATAAAGATTTTGGAGCACTCTTTTGCAGCTCCAAATGGTGGAACCAGTGGCCGAATCTACCTTCAAGAGAAAGTATATGTCCGGCTTATTTCCATCCATCCAAGCTAAAGTCAACATGTTAAGGCCTAATAACCCGGACGAAGTCATATCCCTAGCTCATGACGTTGAAAAGAAGCAGACTAAAGACCAAAGGCAATTTCCGACATCCAATGGTAACAACATGGGTAAATTTCATTTTAATTCTTTTAGTAACTTCAATTCTCAATATGGAAAGAATCGTTTTAATCGATGACCATGGATGCAAAATGTTCTTAATAATCATGGTCAATCAGTTTTCAATTCTAAACCTCCCAATCTACCTTCAAAATGGCCTAAATCTGGTGAACCTAAATCTACAGTTAAATCTTTTGTTAAAGAAAGGTCTTGTTTATCGTTGGGGCAACAGCCAACAACGATCGTTTGAAATACTTAAGCATACACTCACACACGCACGAGTTTTTGTAGTTACCTGATTTCAATAGACCATTCTTTCTTGTGGTTACTGATGCAAGTGGTTCTGGCATCGATGCAGTATTGATGCAAGACAATCACCCTCTAGCATACTTTAGTTGTAAGCTGAAACCGTCTGAAATTAAATATAGTACATATGACAAAGAATTACTGGTCGTAGTTCATGCATTGTGCATATGGAAGCATTATTTAATGGGTTCAAAATTTATGATTAAAACCGATCAACAAAGTATTAAACATTTATTGTCATAACCACAAATATCTGATAGACACATACAATGGGCATCATTTATTCAATCATTTCATCCACTCATTCAATATCAACCAGGTAAGGAAAATGTAGTAGCCGATGCACTTAGCTGTAGGCTATCACTAAACAATATCTCTGTTATTTCTACTTCTTCATTAGACACAATGAAAAGTACGTATCTTCAAGATCTCGATTTTCATGATGTTTGGGTAAATTTGTCTAACAATCAATGGATCCCTACTAATAACTTTTCTGTTTTCGATGGTTTTTTGTTTGATAAAAAACGGTTATGTATTACTAATCCTTTCCGTCATTTATATTCTGCAAGAAGTACACAACCTCCTTGTATGGGACATCGTGGTATTATCTCCACACTTAAAAATTTACATGAATATTTTTTCTGGCCAAATATGCAACGTGATGTTTCTAATTTTGTTTTTGACTGTATTGTATGTCAACTCATAAAAAGACAGCATGGTAAATCATATGGTTTATTACTTCCATTACCTATCCCTAATTCACATTGGGAGCAGATTTCTATGGACTTCATTATAGGTTTACCACAAACTTTTTCACACAATGATATGATATGGACCATAGTTGATAGATTTAGTAAACATGCTTACTTCATTGCTTGTAAAAAGACCTTAACTGTTGCACAAGCCGCTAACTTATTTCTCAAGCATATTTTTGTGCACCATGGATTGCCGAAAATAATTGTGTCCGATCAAGATCCTCGATTTTGTAATAATTTTTGGATAACATTGTTTACAAACTTAGGAACTAAGGTTGATTTTAGTTCTGCATTTCATCCAAAAACTAACGGTGAAACAGAGGCCACAAATAGCACAATTTTGGATTTAATACGTGCTTACACAATTTCTTCTCTAGCCACATGGGATAATCATTTGCACTTTCTAGAGCTTGCTTACAATAATACCACTCACACTGCTACACAAAAAGCACCTTTTGAAACTGTTTATGGTCACAAATTGCCAACTCCCACATTTCCTCTAACTCGGAAAATACCTTCTGTTGACGATTGGATTCAAAATCATTCAAGTATTTATGAGCAAGTTAAACAAATACTAGCAAAGGCCCAACAATCATATGTGAAACAAGAAAATAAAAAGAGTCAAGCTATGATTTATAAAGAAGGAGATTATGTTTGGTTACATGTTGAAAAACGTAGACTCTATAATGTAGAAAAGAACCCAAATGTAAAATTAGCTCCTCGTTTTTATGGACCTTTTGAAAATCTCCATTGTATTAATCCTAATGCTTACAAATTAGAGTTACCTCATCATTGGAAAATCCACAACACTTTTCACATTAGACATTTTTACGTCCCTTTAAAGGTTCTCTTCCTGCTCACCCTGTTTATGACTCACCACCCTTGATTGCCGATAACCATGAAATCCTAATTCCTGAAACAATCATTGATGTTGACTTTATGACTACTAGAACTTGAAATACTTATCCTCGTTATCTTGTTAAATTCCACAATCACCCTGTTGAAGAAGCTCAATGGATGCATGCTCGTGATTTGCGATCTTTTTCCAATTTATTGTCTCCACATCTAGCAAACAGCAATTGAGGACAATTGCTATCCCACCCCGGGAGTATGTTGCTAGGTGGCACCTACGCAAAGGGATGAGCACCTTAAATGGTTCTCCTTTGTGTGAAGGTTGGCGGGATGAGTGCCTTAAATGGTTCTCCGTCAATGCGGGGCATGTTCCTAAGAATTGTCTTAGGCGGAAGGTTGATGAGGATGCCTATCCTTGCAGGGGTTCGATGCAAGTGTGAACGTGGGTGGTACCATTTTAGCCACATGAGTATTAATGTCTTCGTGAACTAATTATTGTATGGAATTCCAAATTTATTGATTTATGTGGCTAGCTGTAATTATTCAGTTGGTTATTATTCTAACATGATTTTTTGAATTTTCAGTAAAGCTGATGTGTAAAGCAGGGAGAATTGGAAAAGCGCGCCACGCGCAAGCATTCTAAAGATTGTTTTCCCAAAATTTTATTGGATTATTGTATTAGACGCATTGCTATTTCTTATAAAGCATGCGCATAGCCTCTATGTAAATATTTATTAGCAAAATAGATTTTTAGAAGATATGTCCAATAAAATATTAATGGTTCTAGAGAGTTATGGGATACACAACTAGAAGCATCAATTAATTCAAAATACTCTATCTCTTTTTCAGTTTACTCAAACTCTTTATGTAAAGAGTGATTGTAAAGGGGCCTAAATCTTGGGCAAATAAGATTTCATAATGTTATTATAAATACAACATGAAGGGAGATGCCTACTTCATGTCGGGGGGAGATTGAACCCAATCTTGAGTTGTTTCATCTTACTTTACCTTCTCTTTTAGTCTATTTTCAATTTCTTATGAGTTGTATGCAATTTTATGAGTAAAAGAGAGAAAGAGGGAGCTTCTTCCATTCGCTACGCGCAAACCACGCATCCGATGCTTGCAACAGTGGTATCAGAACCCAGCCTATCTCTTGGCCTTCTAATCGCGTACTCTCTTATGTGAAGGCGAGGCATCTGCTGGAAACGGGCTCTACGGTCTGTCTCATCGCGAACTGACTACACGGTTGGATTCCCAGGCCTTCAAAACCCCAAATCCCTCTATCACAGTCAAGAAATTCTGTTGTTTTCACAGACATTGAAGAATACCCACTCCTACAATATGGCACCATATTTCGTGATGAGTTGGAGCTTACAGATGGTTAGTAAGCTTAATTAAAGCTTAAGAAAAGCTTAGCTTAAGCTTAAGCAAGAGCTTAAGCTCTTTTTTTATAAATTTAGTGGGGGGGCATTTTTTGACGCCACGGCAGCATCACGATACATTCTTGTCTAAAAATGTCAAGTTTTTTCTTAACTTGATTAACTAATCAAGCAAGTTACATTACTAACTTACTTCATCAACTTCAACCTCTTTTACTCCGTGTCATACACAGACTCTGCCAATCTTCACACGTCACAACTGACTATCTCTCCCATAGAGGCAGTTCTCGCACAGTTCTTTCCAGCTTCATAAATCTCACAATTTTTCCATAAAAAATTCTCGCATTTCTTGCTTATTCCCATCCATAATTTCTTGTCCAAAGACTGTTTAAAATTTTGTTCTTACACGCGAAAATTCTTCAACAACAAGCAAGGTGTCTTCTCATTTGCAAGGTGTCCTAAATTTGCGGATTTCTCCATCAAGCAATCATGGCCAATTTTGACTTTGCATCATCGCTTCTTGAGCCAACCTTGGAGCACCGCACGGATTTAATATCCATGCAACTTGAAGAAGAGCGTCAACATCGCGTACAACTGGAGCAAGAACTGAAGTCCCTCAAGCGTCCTGCCACTGAAATTTCTACCAATGACGACAACCTAGTCCGCACCATCAACGCTACTTTGGATGTCCACGCTAGTCGAAAGGAGTCCAAGATAAGCAAGCGTACATTCAAATTTAATTCTTTTGATGGTCTTAAAGATGGTTGCAAAATCCTGTCATGGTTAAGTTAGCTCGAAGCTTATTTTGACAATGAGAAATACTCAGAAAGTGATAAAATTAAATGTGCATCTCATTATTTTATTGAGAAAGCTGCATTATGGTGGAATGTCTTGCATAAAAGCATTGATCGTCCTCTCACATGGAATGACTTTCGCAAGAAGGTTCTTGCAAATTTTCTCCCTGCACAATTCGAGCTCCGCATGCAACAACAATGGGATCTATTCATGCAACAGGAACGTGAGTCTATCCCTCAATACACAGAACTATTTTGGAGCACTCTTTTGCAGCTCCAAATGGTGGAACGAGTGGCAGAATCTACCTTCAAGAGAAAGTATATGTCCGGCTTAATTCCATCCATCTAAGCCGAAGTCAATATGTTCAGGCCCAATAACCCGGACAAAGCCATATCCCTAGCTCACAACGTTGAAAAGAAGTAGACTAAAGACCGAAGACAATTTCCGACATCCAATGGTAACAACATGGGTAAATTTCATTTTAATTCTTTCAGTAACTTCAATTCTCAATATGGAAAGAATCGTTTTAATCGATGACCATGGATGCAAAAAGTTCTTAATAATCATGGTCAATCAGTTTCCAATTCTAAACCTCCCAATCTACCTTCAAATTTGCCTAAATCCGGTGAACCTAAAAATGTTAACCCAAGTGTCTCCAATGCCATTTCCAAAAATGCAATTTGTTATAATTATAAGTGTCCTAGTCATATTGCGAGTCATTGTCCCATGGGCAACACCCCTGATTGGAAAAAACCCGTGGCACATCTAAATTTTCTTGGAGCTGAAGAATCCAACGAAGACCTTGAAGCAATGCCTGACTTTGATGAGGCTACACTTATCGGCGAAAATTCTAACGAACCTGAAGACCTTGCTGGTAAAATTTCTTTGCATGCCTTATTAAAGATGCAATGTAAAATCAATAATAATGATATGACTGTCTTGCATGACGATGGTAATACTCATGATTTTATTTCAGAAAAACTAATTAGACACTTACAACTTAAAACTATTCCATCTGCCTATAAAATTAAGGCTGCATTTCTAGGACAATGATATAATGGTACTAAAGAAGTTCATAATTTAGAAATTTGTATTGGATCTTATGAGGAAAAGCAAAAATTTTTAGTAGCACCTTTGCAATCTACTGACGTAATTCTAGACATGCCATGGCGTCACCAATTCAACACCAATATAGATTACAACACACACTCAATGCACATTGAGCACAAAGGTAAACAAATTTTACTTGAAGGGTTAACAAAAATTGAATTATTTCTAATTATTAGTCATACACAGGCGAAGCGAGCTTTGCGTAAACAATCAAAAGCTTTCTTAGTATGGATTAATGAAGTTGATGTCACGACAACTGAACTAACTCCAACGCAACAACATTTTATTGCTAAATTTTCCGATTTCTTTTCTAATGATTTAACTTTACAACTTACTCCATCAGGACCCGAAGACCACCAAAATGATTTACTTCCTGGTAGTCAACCACCTTGCAAAGCTCCCTATCGCCATAACCAATTAGAACAAAAAGAGATTCAGAAGCAAATTGAAGAACTTCTAAGTAGAAAATTAATTCGTCCAAGTAGTTTGCCTTTTGGAGCTCCTGTATTATTAGTTAAAAAGAAAAATCAAACGTACCACATGTGTATAGATTATAGAGCACTTAATAAAATTACGGTTAAACATAGGTATCCAATACTTAGAATAGATGACCTTCTAGATAAATTACAAGAAAGAATAATGTTTAGTAAAATTGATTTAAAATCAGGAGATCATCAAGTTCATATCTCTACTTCTGACATTTTTAAGATAGCTTTTCGTACACAATTTGGACATTATGAATTCTTGGTAATGCCCTTTGGACTTACCAATGCACCAGCAACATTTAGTAGAATGATGAATATAATATTTTTGCATTTTCAGCATTGTGTAATAGTCTTTTTCGATGACATTCTTGTTTTTCGCAAAACTGAAAAAGAACACGAAGAACATTTATCTTTAGTGTTTAGTTTATTAAAACAAAACCATCTATATGCTAACCCTGACAAAAGTTCTTTCTTTCAATCTGAAATAGAATATTTAGGTCATATCGTGTCTGCCAAAGGCATACACATAGATCCATGTAAAATTGAAGCAATTAAGTCTTGGCCAACACCTAAAAATGTCCTTGAAGTTCATTCATTTCTAGGACTAGCTATCTTTTATTGAAAATTTGTTAGAAACTTTTCATTGCTTGCTTTACTGTTAACTCTTTTGTTAAAGAAAGGTCTTGTTTATCGTTGGGGCAACAGCCAACAATGATCGTTTGAAATACTTAAGCATGCATTCACACACGCACGAGTTTTGCAGTTACCTGATTTCAATAGACCATTCTTTCTTGTGGTTATTACTGATGCAAGTGGTTCTGGCATCGGTGCAGTATTGATGCAAGACAATCACCCTATAGCATACTCTAGTTGTAAGCTGGAACCGTTTGAAATTAAATATAGTACATATGACAAATAATTACTAGTTGTAGTTCATGCATTGCGCATATGGAAGCATTATTTAATGGGTTCGGAATTTATGATTAAAACCGATCAACAAAGTATTAAACATTTATTGTCACAACCACAAATATATGATAGACACATACAATGGGCATCATTTATTCAATCCTTTCATCTACTCATTCAATATCAAAGAGGTAAGGAAAATGTAGTAGCCGATGCACTTAGTTGTAGGCCATCACTAAACAATATCTCTGTTATTTCTACTTCTTCATTAGACACAATGAAAAGTACGTATCTTCAAGATCTCGATTTTCATGATGTTTGGGTAAATTTGTCTAACAATCAATGGGTCCCTACTAATAACTTTTCTGTTTCCGATGGTTTTTTGTTTGATGAAAAACGGTTATGTATTACTAATCCTTTCCGTCATTTCATTCTGCAAGAAGTACACAACCTCCTTATATGGGACGTCGTGGTATTATCTCCACACTTAAAAATTTACATGAAGAGTTTTTCTGGCCAAATATGCAACGTGATGTTTCTAATTTTGTTTTTGACTGTATTGTATGTCAACTCATAAAAAGACAGCATGGTAAATCATATGGTTTATTACTTCAATTATCTATCCCTAATTCACATTGAGAGCAGATTTCTATGGACTTCATTATAGGTTTACCACAAACTTTTTCACACAATGATATGATATGGACCATAGTTGATAGATTTAGTAAACATGCTTACTTCATTGCTTGTAAAAAGACCTTAACTGTTGCACAAGCCGCTAACTTATTTCTCAAGCATATTTTTGTGCACCATGGATTGCCGAAAATAATTGTGTCCGATCAAGATCCTCGATTTTGTAATAATTTTTGGATAACATTGTTTACAAACTTAGGAACTAAGGTTGATTTTAGTTCTGCATTTCATCCAAAAACTAACGGTGAAACAGAGGCCACAAATAGCACAATTTTGGATTTAATACGTGCTTACACAATTTCTTCTCTAGCCACATGGGATAATCATTTGCACTTTCTACAGCTTGCTTACAATAATACCACTCACACTGCTACACAAAAAGCACCTTTTGAAACTGTTTATGGTCACAAATTGCCAACTCCCACATTTCCTCTAACTCGGAAAATACCTTCTGTTGACGATTGGATTCAAAATCATTCAAGTATTTATGAGCAAGTTAAACAAATACTAGCAAAGGACCAACAATCATATATGACACAAGAAAATAAAAAGAGTCAAGCTATGATTTATAAAGAAGGAGATTATGTTTGGTTATGTATTTAGACTCCATAGTGTAGAAGAGAACCCAAATGTAAACTTAGCTCCTCGTTTTTATGGACCTTTTAAAATTCTCCATTGTATTAATCCTAATGCTTACAAATTAGAGTTACCTCATCATTGAAAAATCCACAACACTTTTCACATTAGTGTTTTACGCCCCTTCAAAGATTCTCTTCCTGCTCACCCTGTTTATGACTCACCACCCTTGATTGCCGATAACCATGAAATCGTAATTTTTGAAACAATCATTGATGTTGACTATATGACTACTAGAACTTGAAATACTTTTCGTCGCTATCTTGTTAAATTCCACAATCACCCTGTTGAGGAAGCTCAATGGATGCATGCTCGTGATTTGCGATCTTTTTCCAATTTATTGTCTCCACATCTAGCTAACAGCAATTGAGAAAAATTGCTATCCCACCCTAGGGGTATGTTGCTAGGTGGCACCTACGCAAAGGGATGAGCGCCTTAAATGGTTCTCCTTTGTGTGAACGTTGGCGGGATGAGCATCTTAAATGGTTCTCCGTCAATGCGGGGCACGTTTCTAAGAATTGTCTTAGGCGGAAGGTTGATGGGGACGCTTATCCTTTCAAGGCGCCGATGCAAGTGTAAACGTGGGTGGTACCATTTTATCCACATGAGTATTAATGCCTTCGTGAACTAATTATTGTATGGAATTTCAAATTAATTGATATTTGCTATTACCATCTTGGACCTATGTTGTCTTTGACATTTATATAATTGAATGTAGCATTTATCCCAATGCTTCACATTTTGTCCTACTCATTTGGATTCTCCTAGAATGAAATCCAAGCACTTGTAAAGCTTTTCAAACATTAATTTCTTCTTGTTAACTACACCTCTCAAGAATCTCATCATTGCATTGAGGAACTATAAGAACACGAGAAAAGGGCTTAAGCACTACATGAAGGGAAGCTAAAAATTGTATTCGGCGACTTTCTTTCAAATTTCCCTAAATCATGTTGTCGTTTAATAAATGCTCCATGACTTGAATCTCGTTCTTTTTGGGGTATGACTTTAGGATTCCCAACATATAATTTGTGATTTGTGGTACTCAATCTTGTAATAGCTCATGTTGTCAACACCACAATTTTTCAATATTCTTTTGTGCATTTTCTCTTTATGTTTGGCTTCATACTTCCTTAACCTCTGTAGCTCTACGAGAGCTCTGCTTTAGTCACAAAGCTTCTTCCAAAAATCCTTTCAAGGATTGTCTCTTTATAACATTCAAACATGCTCTTTAGCGATAGATTATTGATCGCTACTTGTGTGCTTTGCTTCTATAGGTCCTTACTTGAAGAGGGGGGGTCGAGGTGAGGGAGGGTGAGCCTTGTATATGTCCAATGCAAGTTGCCAATGTTTGAGAGTCCTATATCTCTACAATAGAGGGACACACACACACACACACACACACACACACACACACACACACACACACACACACACACACACATATATATATATATAGAGAGAGAGAGAGAGAGAGAGAGAGATCAACTTGTCTCTCTCCTAGAGAGATGTTCACACACACAAAGTATATACATGTGGGTGCTCAATTGTAGATTAAAAGAAAAGGCCCAACTTTACATATTGTAACTCATTATGCAAAAGAAATGAATATTTAAAGGTTTTTAAAGTGAGTGAAATGTTGTCATGATGCTATGCGGATGTAGTGTGAAAAAGCATGGAATGCATCATCATCCGACTTTTTTTTATTGATCAAGAGAGTCAATGTGATCTGAGTCATTAGTACTAGTGTGAGTGGCATGAATGACCCAAAAATACTAGATTTTTGGATAATTTTAGTTTATTTTTGATATTATTTATTGTAAAAATCCAAAAAAGTTAGAAAAGCTTCTAGATTAGGATGGCATGCAAAAAACAAGTTACTTTTTCAACTAGTTATGAGATTTTTCGTAAAAAAGACAGATGGGCGAAATCGCACGCATCGCGATCGCTGTTGACAGGCTGAAAACTGCACTTTGAAAACTAGAAGAAGAAGAAGGAGTGAGATGGGAGATCCTTTAGTAGGTGTCCTACTTACCCCCCTTCCAAAGCCAAGGGAGCCATCAGATCTAGGTTTCGAGCAACAGAGAGGAAGCTGTTAATTTGATCCACGTTTTTGGTTTACGAGGAAGCTCCAGGAGATCTAATGCCTGGAGATTGCTTTTGAGTAGCGCCAAACAAAGGATTCTAGGTTCTATCAATACATATTGATTCAATTCATTGTGCTTTGTCTTTGTCGTGTTTATCTCTTGTCTATTCTTTTTCTTCTCTTCCATCTCCTATCCCTACTTCCTTCTATCTCTGATCCCCAGTGGATTTGACCTTTCAGCATAAACCCCTCCGAAATTGGTGAACTTGATGTGAAAGGTTGTCAGAAGAGAAGGAAAGACAAGATGGGAGAACCTTCGAACACAATCTTCAATGATGTTTTGCAATAGTTGATGCAAAATATGAATATGCTTATGCAGGTACAACAACAATAATAGATGATGCATGCTTTTGCTCAAATAGAAAGTGTTGTGATGAATGCTTTGCAAGCAGTTGAGCGTGAGATGAAGTTATTCAATGGCAAGAATGTATCTGCATATGTATATACCTATGCTCAGAAGATGGAATTCTTTGGAGTGGCTCAACTTGCATGGAGCCGGTATTTTATATGTGTTACTATACATGAATTGAAAGCATGAATTACTGAATTATACATGCAGGATGTTGACTGGGTAGCTTTGAAGAAGACACTTAGGGAAGAATTTTACATTGAAGATACTGGTTTGATTACGTGCAAGACTTTTTAGGAGTGGGTTTTACAACCCAATAAGGGTCTTGTGGCTATAGAATCGTTAAGAGAATTTGAAAGTCCATTTGAGCAATTGGATATTGCAGAACAGCAAGCTCTTGCAAGTCAGAAAATTGAATTGTTTTTATAGGGAGCTGATCCTGAACTTCAAGAGAAGCTTGATGATTTGCTAGAAGATCAAACTACAGAGACAGGTTTGAAAACAGAGTGCAGACATGTCAAGGAAGCTATTACTGCACTTGTGAAAAAGCATAGAAGAAGAGAAAGATTGCATGTCTCTAGCTTGCCCATTGTTACGGGCAAAACAGTTGAAGTATCTAGTAAGCCACCCACTTTTGTGGCTAATCCTATGATTGTACTTGCTATTGTTCCCTCTGTTAGGGAAGATGTCTTAGATGAACTGGTCAAAGGCATGCAAGATCTTCAACTAAAGGTTGCAAAATTGGATTAAAAAGGACAAGAGGAAAGGGGATGGGCAGCAGCCCCTAAGCCAGGAAAAAGATGTATGTGGTGTGATAGTTTGTAGCATGCGAGAAAGGATTGTGCTGCCTATCAGGAGGCCTTGGCACGACAACTCATCTTTAGGATAGATGGCAAGATCCATGCACAAGAAACGGGATTGCCTCTTGCTTTGAATTTTGGAAAGGGAGGTATGCAGAAGTTGTTAGAAGACTTGGTTGTTCGAAATGCTTATGCAGCGGTACATGCTTCTACTTTTGGTCTACAGTTGGATATAATGCACGTCCAAAGGATAAAATATGGACACATGCTTTACATACAACTGAAAAGAGAAAGGTCACTGATAGTGAAATGTCTCATGTAGGGCAAGACATTCGTGGCATAACTACTTGGGAATCACTGGTAGATCCATATTCAATGTATGCATATTTAGCAAAGGTACAAAACATGGATGTACTTTTGGAAGAGAAACGAAAGAGAGATGAAGATAATGCAAGGAAATCTAAAAGAGTGACAAGAAGAGATGTGGATCAGCCTAAAGCTACAAATCAGCCACCTCCTGAGCATGTTATGGAAGATGTCAGTCAGGAGCAAAAATAGGATAACAAACAAGAGGGCAAAAAGAAGGGCAAGCAGCCAGGATATAAGTTGCAGTCTGACATTGAGATAGCCAAAGATCTTAAGAAGGTTCTTGAAGAACGAATCCTAAAGAGTCGGGTGGAATTCACCTTGGGAGAGGTGCTTGACATTTCCAAGCGAGAATTTCATGATGAGATCATTGACATAATTAAGAGGAAGCATTAGTTTCTTGGTGATACCACTAGTGCATTGCTGCAATTTGAAGAGGAAACTAGTTTATTGGGTATTCGGGCTGAATATGAGCAAGAAGTAAGTACTGGATTATCTATGCATGATGCTACTAATCAGTGGGACAACATGTGAAAAAGAGAAGAAAGTGGCTGAAAATGCATTTTCTTGTAGCAATATGCATGGTGGAGTAAGGCAAATGCAACAATATTGGGAAGAGACTCTAGGATTTATTCCTTGAAGTCATTACACAAGGAATCATTGGGCTAGAGCTACCACTGAAACGGTAGTGAAAATAGGGGAATGTGAAACTCCTTGTGTTGCTTTACTTGACCATGAGTCTGAGATAAATGTAATTGAGCGTGGGTTGTATGAAAATGGTGCATGGCATGTGGATACTGATCATGGCTGGCATATGAGGACTGCAAATAATTCTTCACGAGAGCTCTATGTTGCATGTCTTAATGTAAAAGTGACCATTGGTGATGTACAAGAAGAGCAACACTTCTTTGTGCAAGATAATTCCTCATATGCAGTGATTTTGGGACAGCCCTATATTATAGGAGCGCGTATGGAAATAAAGGTGCTTGATGATGGTTCTGCTTATGCAAGAGTCATAAGCAAGGATGGGAGGAAAGTAGTCCAATTTCTTACTATTTGTGTTAATCATCCTAGAAATCGTGATACGCTTCAAGAGTATCCTTTGGCTCCAAATGCAAGGGAATTCAAAGACCTAGATTTTCATTAAGCACTGCTGTAATGCAGGGCTATAGTAGTGCTGTTCAAAGGACGCACGTGCCTCTTGATGGAATGAAGCATGTATTTACTATTGGTTATTCTCAGTTTACAACAAACATTTCATGTTGGTTTAAGCCTATGGAAGCTATGTGCAAGGATAAACACATATCTATGAAACGGGCTACTAAGGAACTAAATGCATTGGGACTGCTAGCTGAAAATGAAGGTCTTTCAGGCATCTTTTATGGGTTGAATCTTAATGAAACTATGGCTAAAATTTCAGAAACTATACATGTAGGAAATGAGGCTGAAAACTTAGTGTTGTCAGTATGTTCTTTGGACATGTATGATGTTATAGCATTGTTTGCTTAGCAGGAAGGATTACAATGGGTTGAAGCACTTGTGGAGACAAAGTATAAGACAGTTGACAAAAAGGTGAAACCAATTGCTTTGCCACTTTCATTAGAAATTGAGGGTTTGTATGAAAAAGTGTCAAGGCAGCCAAGCTTACGGGATCCTAAAGAGATAGGTCATCAGTTTACATCTGAAACATTACATGAATTGAAAGTTGGTGTAGAAGGGTTTCTTTTGCGTGTTGAAAGAGATTGTTTTATGCAGATGTTGGCTAGGCATGGAAAGGCATTTGCATTTCAGCCAACTAAAATAGGTTGTGTGGATCCAAATGTTGTCTCTCCTATGGTCATATTTACTGTGCCACATGTACCATGGAACTTGAGGCATATTCCAGTGCCTAAAGCTTACTTGCCAAAGTTGATGGATTTGCTAAATGAAAAGATTCGCATGAAGATCTTGGAGCCCTATTTAGTAATGTACTCAAATCGTTGGTTTACTGTGCCCAAAAAGAATGGGGCTTTGATATTTATTCAAGACATGCAACCGGTCAATAAAGTGACAATAAGGAATGCGGGTGTAGGTCCTGTGGTTGATGAATTTGTAGAGGCTTTTGCAGGCAGAGCGATCTATTCTTTGGGTGATCTTTACTCAAGGTATGATGAGTTTTAGCTTGCAATTGAAAGCAAGGATATCACAACCATGAAGACTCCCTTGGGGTTAGCATGGATGTGTACTCTCCTGCAGGGTGCAACAAACTTAATGGCACACATGACAAATGCTATGAATAGGGTACTCACGGATTTTATACTACAATTGGCAATGCCCTTCTTGGATGATGTTCTGATCAAAGGGTGTGCAGTGGATGAAAAGAATGAAAAGATGGATGTTCATGGATACACATAGTTTGTTGTAGACCATATTGTGGATTGTGAGGATTTTGACGCGTCTAGAAGAGATGCATTTAACTCTTTTTGGACAAAAGTCTGTCTTTGGAGTTGAAGAGGTTTTGATTTTTGGGCATATGTGTGGGCCCTATGGGCGAAGACCATCACCAGCAAAAATAGATGGGATTGATAGAATGCAAGATGTATGCACGAATGTATCAGAGGTGCGTAGATTTTTGGGTGCATGTGTGTTCTATTTGATATGGATTCCTCACTTTGCACATGTAGCCAATGCTCTATATCAGATTTTGAGGAAAGGTCAGAGACTTCATTGGGAAAGGAAGAATCAGAAAGCAATGAAGAATTTGAAGCAACTCTTAAAATCTGCTTTTACATTGAGAAAGGCTGACTATTCACATGAAAAGCCTATCATTATTATTGTTGATAACAAGCCTAATCAGAATCAGATGGGCAATTGGGCAAGATGACGAGGAAGGGAAAATATATGAAATATGCTTTGGTGCTAAAGTATTGACTAAGTGACAGAGAAGATATCCACAGGTAAAAAGAGAATTATGGGGAATTGTGACAGCCCTTAAATGTGATAAGGAGTATTTTATGGGTGCTCATGTGGTCATTGAGACCGATTGTTTGCTGGTATTGGGTATGATTACTAGTTGTGCTACCTCGGACATTGCTATGCTCCGGTGGATTGCATACATCAAATCTTTGAACCCTGAATTTCAGCATATTACAGGAAGAGATAACCCAGTGGCAGACATGTTATCTCGAGCACACTATGAGAATGAAGAAGGGATGATGGATGAGGAGGAAGAATATGACTTTCCTACAGTTGAAAATGATGTTGTAAGAGTGAATTTAGCAAAGCAAGGTGTTGCTACATCATTAATAGAAGATTTGACAACAAAGAGAAGACACTTTAGATGTTTTACATCTTGTATAGAAGTGTTTCTGGAAGATGAATATGCAGGAGAGTGGCTAAGAATTGGTCAATACCTCAGTACATTAACAAAGAGAGATGAATGGTCAAATGAGGAGTTTAAGAAGATCAAGAGGAAAACCTATGGGTTTTTCTTAAAAGTGGATACTTATGGAAATATGCTAAAAAGAAATAGGGTATGCCATTGCGAGTTTTGGGTGATAGAGCTTCACAAGTAAATGTTATGCAAGAATTTCATGAAAGCTTGTGGACTGGTCATAGAGGTGTTTGGGAAACTTTTGCAAATATCAAAGAAAGATATTAGTGGTAGGGTGTGTATAAGGATGCTGCTCACTTTGTGGAAACATGTATGGCATGTCAAATGTATTCATTTGTGAGACATCGGGATGGATTGCAGCCCACATATCCATTGTCTCTTCATTTTAAGTGGGTGGTGAATTTAGTCACGATGTCTACAGGTATTTGGTAAATGAGATATCTTGTGCTTGCCCGTGAAGACTTGACTAATCAAGTGGAAGGGAGAGCTCTACGTACTAAGACAACAAATTCTGTGTGTACTTTTCTCTTAGAAGAGATATTTTGTTGATATAGCTGTGTGGGAAAAACTATAGCAGATAGGGGTGAGCTGGATGCAGATGAAGCTCATGATTTCTTTGCCTGGTTGGGGATAAATCTTGCTTTGACTTTATCTTATAATGATACCAGGAGGCATATTTCACAGTGGATTCCATGCCACGGTGGATTCCGTGAGGTTTTACGGTGGATTCCGTAAACTTTTGTTTACGGGGGCTCATACACAAAGTGGATTCTTTGTGCGAGAAGTCGATGGGGACGCCTATCCTTTTCGGGCGTTTCATTAATTTAGTGTGTACATGGGTGATTCCATAGCGGGTGATTCCACAAAATATATATTAAATTAATAAATGCTTATGAGTTTAGAGTGCGCACTCGTGATAAATTAAGGTTAGGATTGATTTCGAACTAGTTGATTTATCTATGTAGCTGAAGACTGCTAAGTATTCACTTTTGTCAGTTTAATTGTATTATTTTACTAACGATTGTGAATGCTTCAGTTGATGTGTAGAGATAGCAACAGTGGCGGAGGAAAGTATTGGAGGATAGCGTGTATTCGAGTTATCACTTATATTTTGATGGGCGCATACCTTAGGCATGGCGTCTATATTTCATCGCGCCTATTTATTAAGGCGTTGGATATTTATTTATTATTTTGTATGCGTATGGATGCACGATTATGATATTTGTATTTGGACATCGTATTGGGTATGCCTGACTCTTTGGGCGCCTGCCCATTAGCTTTATTTCTATTTGGCACTAAAGCAAACTCAAAATCCAAAAGCGTGTTATTTTGTAATTTGGGCTATTATTTGAGCTTGAAGATGATTAATACATAAAATACATGCTTTGTGGAGCGCTCACACAAGGCATGGGGGGAGATTGCACCCAATTGGTCTCTTGTTCATGTCGTGCATGCTTTCTACCTTGAGTTTTGTGCAAAAAGTAGAGTTCTTTTGTTCTTGGGGACCTTCCGGTGCTCACTACGCAAGCATATAGCATCTGATATGTGAACCAGTGGTATCAGAGCGAAGCTGAGATTGAGAGCTTCCAATCGCTACCCATCCTGCACGAAGGCGGAGCTCCTGGAACGATCGAGCTCTACAGTCAGTTTCATTGCAAACGATCGATACGAGTGGATTCCTGGTGGTCAAGAACCTCTGTCTATAGCCTCTGATCGTGAAGGACCGCCTGAGGAAGCGGAGGACCACTCCTACATCTCTTCTATCAAGTCATTTTTTCTCAGACAAAACAGATAAGCTCCCATAATTACCAAAAGTTTAAGCTTAAGTTAAAAGCTTAAGTAAGCTTAAAGAGCTTACTTAAGAGCTTAAGGCCCATAAATTTTGACGTTTGCGACAGCGGCGGCTTCATCCCATAATTTTCGGCGGTTGAAAAACGGCCCCCCCTCCCCCTAAAAATCGTCGTCAGTACAAATTAAGCTATAAGCTTAATTAACTAAGCCACAAGTAAAAAATTTTCAAAGTCTGTCAAGTTTTGCAAGTTTTATCACTCTACAAGTCACGAAGGTCAATCAAGTTCCGAGAAGTCAAAACTGACTTATTCTAAAAACTCCCATAAGGACTGTTCCTACGCAGAAGCACAGAACTGCAAAGTTGTTCCCTGGAAGACTCTGTTCGCATACACAGACTTGCTGAACTAGTTTTAGCACATGCAGAAGGTCATACACAGATTTTACGAAGATTTCAAATCCCGCAACCGCAAAAGTCGAAGACCGTGAAAGCCAAACAAAAATCTATAAGCCTTGTATACCCGACTTTGAGCTATGCTCATCCCGCTAATTGGATTTTGAGAGTGTGAGGTCTCACTACAACAAAAAGGCCTCATAGACGCACATTTAGACGCGATTTTTGAATATAGAGAAATTCTTACGGGCGCGTCTATCCGCCCGTCTATTTGCGCGTCTACCATTTCGCGTCTATAATCGCATGTATCAATGAATTTACATGCACAAATAGACACGCAATAGACACATATATACACGCTCATATAGACACGCTGGTAGACATGCTTTTACAAGCACTGATATACGCGAACGGAAAACAAAAAATGTCCTTTAAAAAAGATATTTAATTTCTTTTTAAAATTTGAATTATGAAGCGCATTGTATTGGTCCTCAGTGATGAGACCCTCCTCATAAAAGTGAAGCCATGTCGCTGCGCGGTTATGGCCTTGATGGTAACCTACCTCTCTAGGAGTAGGTGTCCTACCAACGATGGTAGTTTGCAAAACATTTAGAGATATACAAACAATTATGAGTCACAATATATTATACTAAAATATATAAAGAATTGAAAGAAATATAAATTAAAAAAAACTAGAAATCAAAATATACTTACAAACTCTGCCTCCCACGACTCTCTGCCGCCCGATCCGTAATGCGACGATCCCATTGTTTCCATTTGGATCCGTCGCGCGTTGGCGACTCTTCACTTTCTCAGCTGCTTTTTTCTTGGCTTTCTTCCACTCTATGCAGTGGCACATAGGTGGTTGGCTATAGGCTCCACGCCCCTCCTCCAGCCTCCGCAGTGAGTCCCTGGCCCGTGTCATGAGTTGGGATCTTTTGTTGTGAAGCATATCCCTCACTTTTGTACGTCCCCAATCATCCGAGAATCGCTAACCCTCAGGATTTGGGTATCTCCTATGGATTTCCCTCAACACCTCCTGCCATAAGCCGCTTTTCTGATTTTTGAAGGCAATGAAACAATCTTTATACGTCGCATGCATGACGCTCCTCATGTACGCCATTACATCCCTTCCCTCATCATCATGAAAGATGCCACCAGCATCTGTAACTCTATAGTATTGGCGTACAACCTCCTCTACGTGATCTACTGGTGAGGGTGATTGCTTGCCACCTCCTAGGCAACCCCCACACAAGCCTCGTCCTCCCCCTCGACTCTCCCTCCTCCCTCTCTGTCAACTACCCTCTGCCTCACTGGACGCACGAGCTTCTGCAGATGCACGTGCTTTTGCAGATGCTTGTGCTTCATCCAATGCATGTGGAGCACGTGGAGTACTTGCATATGGAGTACTTGTATGTGGAGTACCTACATGTGGATTCTGGGAAGTAGTGCCAGGCAAAGACGCCAGAGGCATCCCAGACATGACACTGAACACCTCGTCCGCTGTGGGAGAGCGGCCAAGGTGTCTGGTCATCTCTTCCATGAAGTCTTCACTACTAGGAAAACCTCCAAAAAATGCATTGATCCCCCTGCCAAAGGAGGCCAATGTATCATTCATGCGATCCAAATCTGGGTCATTGCTAGATGAACCAGGATACGACATCTGCAAAAAAAACACAAGAAAAAGACAAATTTATTTGCATACAAAAAATCATATATTACCTACATTTTCAAAGAGCTTTCTTTAGACATTGAGCATAACACTTAAGTGCTAATGCTTCTCTTAAACAAGAAAACTGATAAACACAAACATGGGATTGGTCACATTCATCATTGCAAAAAGATATTGTTTACTATCAGAACTGGGAGACCTGGCGCGTGTATCCCCGCGTCTACATAGCAGGTTAGACGCGCCCTCAGACGTGCTCCAGAGTGAACCTTCTATCTAGCGCGTCTATCTGTGCATCTAAGATGCAGCACAGACGCGCTGTGAGACGCGCATCCCAGGTCAATGCACGTGTATAATCACATGTAGATTACAGGTCAACCTTCTATGCAGCGTGTGTATCATCGCGTGTACACTGCAGAGCACACGCGCCAGCACACGCGCTCTAATACGCGCCCTCAGACGCTCTGAGAGGAAACATTTTTCGCGTCTATGTCTGCGTCTACATTGAGATGTAGACGCGCTATTAGACGCGCTCGGTCGGCCGATTTTAGGCCGACGACCGCCATTGATGATTTACAAAATGCAATACATAATGGAATCACAAATCCTAAATACACAGATAGAGCAGAGAGAGGAAGAGAGAAACAAAGAGAGAGAGAGAGAGAGAGAGAGAGAGAGAGAGAGAGAGAGAGAGAGAGAGAGAGAGAGAGAGAGAGAGAGAGAGAGAGAGAGAGAGAGAGAAAGACTCACCTTGGGTGTTTGGTGTGGCAGGTGGTGGCGCTTCTTCCTTTTCCTTCTTCCTCTCCTTGGTAAGTTACTCTCCCTTGATGCTTGCTTGCTGCTTTTCCTTGTTCTCCTCTTTCTTGTTCTCTCTTTCTTCCTCTCCTTGGCTTTTCTTTTTCCCTTCTTGTGTGTTTGAAATGAAAGAAGAGGTGAGTCATGAGGAGGTGAGGCATGAAGAGACTAGGTGAGGCATGAAGAGATTACATGTCGGCTAAACTCAAGCTTCAGAACTGCAAAAAACGCAGGAAAGGAAAGGTGTAGTTTGAAAAGAAATGATTTAAGTATGGTTTGAATTTTGACGTGTGCATCTATTTTCGCGTGTATATGTGCGTGTATTATTCAGATAGATGCGAGTATAGACGCGAATATAGACGCGAATATAGACGTGAAAATAGATGCCAATATAGACGCGTAGTTAAACACGGATATAGACGTGCGTTTGGGCTTTATCATAATTTTTTGTTTTTAAGATAAGTTTTGATAGTGAATTCTTATCATAAGTTTTAATGTATTTATGATGATTTTTGTGTATTTAAAATTGAGAACTTATGTAAACATATGAATGACAATCATGTCGACGTCGTCATCACCTATTGCGGTGCAAGCTGGTGAGTCAATGAGCACATCCTCAAGTGAGGATGAAACATTGCGTCTTCATAATCGAGATGCATGGCTACGACGAAAAATTAAATGCATGTGTGATCGTTGTCGAGGGTGTATTTTTCAAGCACGTCGAATTGCAATGTCACACCTCCGCTTGTATGGAGAATGGGGCCGAGAAAAATCACCGGTATTCATTGTTTTTTTTTACCACTAAGATTGCATGTCTATGTTACGGGAATTATATATCAACGTACATGAAACTCCCTTTTGTGGGGTTGAGCAGGATGCGGTGTCACATCCTCAGATGCTCCCTCCCGGGCGTCAAGAGGCTACAAAACGTCGACGCGAGGAGGCAGAGTCTTCAAGAAGAGTAGAGACTGACGACCATGATAGTAGCCCTCATGAAATGCCCCATCAAGTCGTAGAGGATGAGATTTTGGACAACATGGTACACCATCTATTCTCGCAAACGGTTCAAGGAGAAGGTCACTCTACAAAGCCAGATGATCCACTATATGTAGCATCATCTACTGCGTTGTATGAAGGTTGTACGTACTCCTTCTTCATGCGTCCCTTGAGATACTTACCTTGCAAACAATTTATGGATGGAGTAATGTCAGTTTGGATGCGTTATTGAAGTAGGTATCAATTCAGTTTGGCTTATGAATCATAATATTAATTGTTCTATTTTGAAATCAGAAAGAAATATATGTTGGTGGTTTTTTAACTCACTTTTAAAAATATATGTAGGTTATTATTACAAATGCTTCCAAAAGGAAACAAATTTCCAACTAAGAGAGAGCAAGCAAGACATTACTTGACATCTCTGGGAGGCCTCGATTATGTCAAGATCCATGCATGTGTCAATGATTGTGTCTTATTTCGTGGGATTCATGAGTTCGCACGAGAGTGTCCTATTTGTGGCGAATCAAGATACGAAGTGGAGATGAAGTCAATGGATGTGCCTCGTAAGGTTTTGCGACATTTTCCGATTGTTCCACATATAAAACTTATGTTCAAGTGTAAGTCTATTGGAAAGCTCATGTCATGGCATGCTAGTCATCGTTCAAGTGATGGAAAATGGAGGATCCCTGTAGACACACCAGCATGGCAACATATAGATAATTTGTGGCCCGTTTTCAAAGAAGAGCCAAGAAATTTAAGATTTGGTTTGGATATGGATGGAATCAATCCATTTGGCATCAAAAGCATATCATACAGTGTATGGCCAGTGGTATTGGTGAACTATAATATTCCTCCATCCATGGCAATTAAAAAGGGACATGTGATATTGTTCCTTCTGATTCCTGGAAAGCACAAGGTAAAAAACATAGACATTTACTTAGAGCCTTTGATTGAAGAGTTAGAAATGTTATGGGAAGGTATTGAGGTGCAAGATACAAGTGCATCTGCATCCTCTAGAGATTTCACATTGAAGGCCATGTTGTTATGGACCATGCACGACTTTAAAGTATTTAGCATGATGAATTGTTTACATAATATATTGTTTGTTTGTTAGGTTCTCTATATTTTTTCGTCTTCCGTATTGAATTGAACTCAAGATCAATCACCTATTGAACCCCATGCACATATTCAAAAATGTTGTATCTATATTATGGGATCCCTTGTTTATATCTCTGAATATCTTGTTGAAGTGGATCCCTCTCAACCACGACTATGGAAAGATGATGAAGACTTGAGGATGACCTCTATAGTACCTCAAGGAAAATGAATGAGTAAAGTGCTAACAAAAGAAGAACTTTGTAAGTTAAATAGTTTTTGTGTGCTCAATAGTGATGTAATGAGCAAATGGGTGACACTATATAATGAAGCAAGGGCAAGAAGAAAAAGAGAAAGACAAGAATTTCGCACTAGATATGGACGTAATGTCTCATTTCCAGATCATCTAAATGCGCTCCCACGTCATATTGATATAGATTGGTGACATGAGGAAATAGAGAGAATGGAAAAAGAGGAGAAAATTAATATATCTCAAGAAGAGTGGGAATACGCACGAGGTTGCTTATCAAAGGTGAGACATACTATCAATTAATTTGTTTCTATAAGTTTTATTTTATATAAATAATTGACATGTTTGATCTTTTATCTTTTACTATTAGTGCACATTATTCAATGCACTTTGGTGTGAGGGTAAACATCTTCGAACTCAACGTATAGATGAAAAGAGAAATACCTAAGATTGTGGTGTCCTTGCTCACTTCGAGGATGCCAATGGTACCATGGAAGGTTATTGTGGCTTGATCCAAGATATTCTGAAGCTTGACTTCAGACGATTCTTTATATATGTACTGGATGTGAAGTGGTTTAAAGAAGTGGTAACAAATGGTGAGCATTGCACAATCAGACGTCATCCAAGTGGTTTTGTAATCATTGACTCTACAAAATTTCACCAGAACAAGAATGACACATTAGTACTACATGAACAATGCAAGCAGGTATATATGCAAAGGCTAATTGTTTTATATGTATACATGTGATACATATACACAATATAATAAGTACTTGAGTTTTTTGCTTTTGTTTTTCAAATACAGGTTGTGTATCATCCAATGGTAAACAATAACTGATGGTGGTATGCCATCCGTATATCTAATCATTCAAAACCAATATATGGTAATATTACCGACATGGAGATAGCAGATGACAATCCAACAATTAATGATGATGTGCATGATGACACCATAATGGATGATATGCGTGATATAGTACAAGATGAACCTCACGAGGATGTTCAAGGAAACGCAGAAGAAGACAATAATGTGATTGTCGATGATATTGATGAAGTTATTGAGCAATATAGTAACACATCTGATAGTGGGATAGACTTATTTGTTTTGTTACCTCTTGGTAACATAGACCTAGAAGTAGATAGTTTAGCAAGGGCTGATCTCATTGAAGATGAGATGGATCATTCACTGTAACATACTTAATTTGCTTATTGATTCAATGTGTATTCCTAATTCTATGCTTTTTATCATGCACACACGTGCATACTCAAGAATCAATAGTCAATTTTAAAGCTAAATTGAATTTTTCATAATAAAAAGGAAGTATCTTTTATCATCTTCAAGTACGTAGAGAAATTACGAGATACATATGCAATGCTTGCTACTAATTGTAAGGTTTCTGTCGCTTGCTGTTAATTACTTATATTAGGCCTGTCAACTAGAGAAATTGCCATTCATTAGAGAGCAATGAAAAAGTAATTATTAACTCTATTTTTTTAATTCAATGATTCAATGTGTATTCTTAATTCTATGGTTTTTATCATGCGCACATGTGTATGCTCAAGAATCAATTTCAGGTGGTTAAATAATTATTAACTTTGGTTTTTTAATTATGTGAATTGCTAATTTTAGGTGGTTAAATAATTGTGTGTTTGCTGGCGCGTCTATATTAACGTCTATTTGCGCGGGTATATAGACACAAAATTCGCGTCTATTTACATGCACGTTTACACGCACTCATAGACGCACTGATAGACGCACCCGACTTTGCGCGTCTAACATGCGCGTCTATGTCTCGTTTCTGTTGTAGTGTCTTTTGAATTTTTATAGGATGACGGAACAAAATATGGACGATTTAATGGTTGAAGGCGATCTTCCTGAACCTACGATGGAACAAAAATTGGATTTAACTATGATGCAGCTTGATGAAGAACGAAGAGCCCGACAAGCTTTGCAAGTTCAATTGGCCAATTTACAACGATCGACTACTGATAAAGATGACCACAACCCGAAGATCTTATCCAACAAACCATCGATGCGACGCTCGAAGCTCAATCCATCCGCAAAGAAACAAATATAAGTAAAAGAAATTTCAAATTCTATACTTTCAATGGAACTCGAGATGGAAAGACTGTTCTTGCATTCATCAATCAATTTGATGATTACTTTCATGAAGAGACATACGTTGAAAAAGATAAAATTAAATGTGTCACTATTCATTTAGTGGATCGAGCATCTCTTTGGTGGACCATGGTTCGTAAGAGCATAGATTGTCCCACTACCTGGGAGAGTTTTAAAAAGAAGTTTATGCAGAATTTCCTTCCTCCACAATTCCATGAAAAAGCCATAAAGCAATGGGACCTTCTTCAACAAAGAGATCGTGAGCCTATTTCCCAGTACACCGAACACTTTTGGAATGCCTTACTGCAACTACGCATGCTTGAAGACGTACCTGAAGCGACTCACAAGCGCAAGTATATGTCTGAATTACTTGGACATTACTACATTGAAGTCAATATGTTCAAGCCTGCAACCCTTGAAGATGCAATTTCTTTGGCTCATGATACTGAAGACAAGATTCGAGGAAGAGACAAACGTCCACAACAATTTCAAGCAAATGGTAACTATGGTTGGAAGCAATTCAATTCAAATTTTAGAAGATTCAATCAAAGTCGATTTCCTTCATCATCTTTCCGTAAGTCTTGGACAAAACCACATGCTTTGCCATCAAATACCAATCAAAACCCCGAGCCATCCTCACAGCCAACTCCTAATATTCCTAGACTTCCTACCATTGCCAACAATGTATCTAAAGCCAAACCTATAGTCTGTTACAAATGCCACCAACCTGGACATCTAGCAGCCAATTGCCAATCGAAGAAGCCACCTGTTCATATCAATTATCTTGGAGCAATGGAAGATAAAGAATATGAGGAAATGCCTGACTTTACGGAAGATGAGGACGACATTGCTACTCCTTCGGATACTTTACCAGGTATGCCAACTCCACATTCTTTGTTGACAATGAAATGTTTAGTGCATGGAAAAGAAAATATTATTTTGCATGACGATGGTAGTACACATGATTTGATTTCTGCAAAGTTAGTGAAAGAATTGAAATTACAAACTGTTCCTACTCATTACCGCATTAAAGCAGCATTCTTAGGTACAAGGTATAAAGGAACACAAGAGGTGCATGATTTAGAAATTCAAATTAGTGAATACACTGAAAGAAGAAATTTCCTAGTTGTACCTTTACAGTCCAGTGATATTATCCTAGGTATGCCTTGGCGTCACCAGCATAATCCTGTCATAGATTATTCCACGCATTCAATTAAAATTCATTTTCACAGAAAATAAATTACATTGTATGGTATGCACGCATCTAATAATTTTCCACTGCTTATTCATACTCAAGCTAAACGTGCATGATGTAAAAGTAGTAAATCTTATTTAATTTGGGTGAATGAACTTCAAGCTAAAGAAAAACATATGCACCCTAGGCATAAAGAAATCCTTGCACAATTTAAAGAATTTTTTACTGAAGATTTACCACCTGGACTACCTCCTTCACGTCTTGAAGACCACAAAATAGATTTAATTCCTGGTACACAACCAGCTTGTAAAGCACCATATAGGCATAACCAGATTAAACAAAAAGAAATTCAAAATCAAGTTGAGTAATTATTAAACAGAGGATTAATTAGACCTAGTAGTTCTCCATTTGGCGCACCTGTGTTATTGGTAAAGAAGAAGAATAATACTTATCGCATGTGCATTGATTATCATGCCCTAAATAAAATTACTGTAAAGAATAGATATCCGATTCCTAGGGTAGATGATCTTATGGATAGACTACAAGGTTCTGCCATATTCAATAAAATAGATCTTAAATCTGGTTATCATCAAGTGAGATTAGATAAATTTGATATATTTAAAACTGCATTTAGAACACAATTTGGACATTATGAATTTTTAGTGATACCTTTTGGATTGACTAATGCACCTGCTACATTTAGTAGAATGATGAATCACATATTTTTGAAATATAAGCATTGTGTTATAGTATTCTTTGATGATATCTTGGTATTCAGTAAAAATGAGAAAGAGCATTATGAACATCTGTCTTTGGTTTTCAAGTTGTTGAAAGATAATCAATTGTATGCTAATCCGGAAAATAGTGAGTTCTTTCAAATAGAAATTGAATATCTAGGTCATATTGTATCATTAGAAGGTATTAAGGTTGACCCTAAGAAGATAGAAGCAATATTAAACTGGCCCATACCTAAAAATGTGCATGAGTTACGTTCTTTTCTAGGTCTTGCTAGTTTTTATAGGAAGTTTGTGCGAAAATTTTCATTACTTGCTTTGCCTTTGACTAAACTTTTAAAGAAAGGTATTGTTTATCATTGGTATGATAATCAATAAAAATCTTTTGATTTATTAAAACATGCATTAACCCATGCTCCTGTTTTACAACTACCTGATTTCAATAGACCATTCTTTTTAGTAGTTACTGATGCTAGCGGATCTGGAATAGGAGCTGTACTTATGCAAGATAATCATCCCATAGCCTATTTTAGTTGTAAATTGAAACCATCCAAACTTAAATATTCTACTTATGATAAAGAATTATTAGCTGTTGTACAAGCTTTAAGACAATGGAAACATTACTTAATGGGTTCTGAGTTTATGATTAAGATTGATCAACAAAGCATTAGACATCTCCTTAGTCAATCACAAATATCTGACCGACATATCAAATGGGCAGCTTTCATTCAGAGTTTTCATCCCCTTATCCAATATCAACCAAGTAAAGAAAATGTAGTAGCCGATGCTTTAAGTAGAAGACCGCCCATTCATAATATCTCTATCATATCATTTGATTCTCTAACTCCTATGAAAGATACTTATTATCAGGACATTACTTTTCAATCTGATTGGAATAAATTAGTTGGAAATAACTGCATTCCTATTGATTCATTGTCTTACAATGATGGATTCATGTTTTATGAAAAGAAATTATGTGTTACAGTTCTATTTAGATCTTTTGTTTTGAATGAGATTCATTGTCCTCCATATCAAGGTCATAGAGGTATTATATCTACTTTGCGTACATTAACTGAAAATTTTTATTGGCCACATATGGACACTGATGTATCTGACTTTGTTTCTGAATGTTTAGTTTGTCAAAGAGTTAAGAGACATCATGGTAAACGGTATGGTTTACTAATGCCTTTATCTATTCCATCAAGACCATGGGAATAGATTTCTATGGATTATATTACTGGTTTACCTAATACTAAAGCTAACCATGATATGATTTGGACTGTTGTAGATAGGTTTAGTAAACAAGAATATTTCATTCCATGCAAGAAAACTTTAATAGTATCTCAGGCAGCACAATTGTTTTTGAAAACTATTTTCACTAATCATGGATTATCAAAAGTTATTTCTGATTGTGATTCTAGATTCTGTAATAATTTTGGATTACTTTGTTTGCTAACCTAGGAACAAAGATTGATTTTTCATCTACATTTCATCTTGAGACTAATGGACAAACAGAAGCCACTAACAGTACTATTTTAGATCTTTTACATACTTACACTATTTCTAAACCACACACATGGGATACACATCTACATTTATTGCAGCTTGCATATAACAATACACCACACATAGCTACAAAGAAAGCACCGTTTGAAGTGATTTATGGTTATAGATTGTCTACACCTGTTGCATCTTTATCAAATAGAATTCTGAGTGCTGATGATATTGCTAACATGCACGCTACTATTTTTGATGACGTTAAAGATATGGTTGCCAAAGCCCAACAATCATATACAAAGCAAGCCAATAAGAAAAGATAGGCCATGAATTTCAAAGTTGATGACTATGTTTGGTTAAGAATAGAAAAACGTAGATTACAAAGTATAGATAAACACCCAGTTGTGAAATTAGCACCTAGATTCTATGGACCATTTAAGATCATTCACAAAATCAATGACAATGCATTTAAGTTAGAACTACCACCACATTGGAAAATTCACAACATCATTCACATTAGTTTATTATGACCCTTTAGAGGCCAACTACCTGTACACCCTGTTTATGAAAACCCACCTTTGTTAGATGAAGAGACTGAAATTCTTGAGCTTGAAGCTATTATAGATACTGACTTTATGACCACTAGAATTGGTTGTAGATATTCTAGATATTTGGTTAAGTTTAAAAACCATCCTGTTGAAGCGGCCAAATGGATGCACACTAGAGACTTAAATGCTTTCCCCACTCTGTTAGCTCCACATTGAGCTAATAGGAATTGAGGACAATTGCTATCCCATCCCAGGGGTATGATGCCAGGAGGTATATTTCACGGTGGATTCAATGGCACGGTGGATTCCGTGAGGTTTTACGGTGGATTTCGTAAACTTTTGTTTACCGGGGCTCGTACACAAAGTAGATTCTTTGTGCGAGAAGTTGATGGGGACGCCTATCCTTTTCAAGTGTTTCGTTAATTTAGTGTGTACATGGGTGATTCCATAGCGGGTGATTCTGCAAAATACATATTAAATTAATAAACGTTTATGAGTTTAGAGTGCGCACTCGTGATAAATTAAGGTTAGGATTGATTTCTAACCAGTTGATTTATTTATGTAGTTGAAGACTGCTAGGTATTCACTTTTGTCGGTTTAATTGTATTATTTTACTAATGATTGTGAATGCTTCAGTTGATGTGTAGAGATAGCAGCAGTGGCAGAGGAAAGCATTGGAGGATAGCGTGTATTCGAGTTATCACTTATATTTTGATGGGCGCATACCTTAGGCATGGCGCCTATATTTTGTCACGCCTATTTATTAAGGTGTTGGATATTTATTTATGATTTTATATGTGCATGGGCGCACGATTATGATATTTGTATTTGGACATTGTATTGGGTATGCCTGACTCTTTCGGCGCCCGCCCATTAGCTTTATTTCTATTTGGCACTAAAGCAAACTCAAAAGCCAAAAGTGTACTATTTTGTAATTTGGGCTATTATTTGAGCTTGAAGATGATTAATACATAAAATACATGCTTTGTGGAGCGCTCCACAATGCATGGGGGGAGATTGCACCCAATTGGTCTCTTGTTCATATCATGCATGCTTTCTACCTTGAGTTTTACGCAAAAAATAGAGTTCTTTTGTTCTTGGGGACCTTCCGGCGCTCACTACACAAGCATACATCATCCGATTTGTGCATCATATAACCCTGAAGGAAATGGAACAAGTGAAAGAGGTCATCCACCTATGTGAAGGCATTGGAAAAAGCATGTAGAGAGAAGGTAAAAGAGAGGCCACAATTGCTTCGTTATGCCTTGTGGGCTGACATAACAACTCATAGTGTTGTTATAGGATATATGCCTGCAAAATTGATGTATGGTCAAAAATCTATCATGCCGATAGAAGAGATGACAGTCCCATGGAGTGTGCTACCTTGGAAAGAGGAGTTGAATCGAGAGGAGTTGTTGGCCTTGTGCATTAGACAGTTGGAAAGAAAGTAAGAAGACATAGAGGCAACCATTGCAAAGTTAAGGGTAGGAAGGATACAGAACAAGAAACGTTTTGACAAAATACATAGATTAAGGCCAAAAACCATATAATAGGGGGATTGGGTAAAGGTTTGTGATAGTAGTTTAGACAACCAACATAGTGCCATGTGTAAAGTTTCCAAAATATGGTTTGGACCCTATGTGGTAAGACAGGTGTTTGATGATGCTACTTATGCATTAAACAAGCTGGATGGGATAGCCATAAAACTTCTAGTAGCAGGGAAAAGAATTAAATTATTCAAGAGGTGGGAATCTAATGCCTATGAGTTGTTAGAATTGGAAGAAAACACTGGCCATGATATAGAGCCTACCAAGAAGATATGGAAGATGAAGAAGCAAATAATATGGTTGTAGAGGATTAGGAGGACTTAGAATCTAGTGACAACTAGGTTTCTTGGCATATATCGGAGGATATATAGGCTCAGAGGGGGTGGATGTCGTGATGCTATGCGGACGCAGTGTGAAAAAGCATGGAATGCATCATCATCCGAATTTTTTTATTGATCAAGAGAGTCAATGTGATCTGAGTCATTAGTACTAGTGTGAATGGCATGAATGGCCCAAAAATACTAGATTTTTGGATAATTTTAGTCTATTTTTGATATTATTTACTGTAAAAATCTAAAAAATTTAGAAAAGCTTCTAGATTAGGATGGCATGCAAAAAGCAAGTTACTTTTTCAACTAGTTATGAGATTTTTCGTAAAAAAGACAGATGGGCGAAATTGCACGCATCGCGATTGTTGTGTGACAGGCTCAAAACTACACTTTGAGAATTGGAAGAAGGAGTAAGTTGGGAGATCCTTTAGTAGGTGTCCTACAGTTTTATCCCCCTTCCAAAGCCAAGGGAGCCATCAGATCTAGGTTTCCAGCAACAGAGAGGAAGCTGTTAATTTGATCCACGTTTTTGGTTTATGAGAAAGCTCCAAGAGATCTAATGCCTGGAGATTGCTTTTGAGTAGCACCAAACAAAGGATTCTAGGTTCTATCAATACATATTGATTCAATTCATTGTGCTTTGTCTTTTTCATGTTTACCTCTTGTCTATTCTCTTTCTTCTCTTCCATCTCCTATCTCTACTTCCTTCCACCTCCGATCCTCGGTGGATTCGACCTTTTGACAAAAACCCCTCCAACAACATGAAACCCTTTCATGTGAGATCTATTGTGCTATCATAGTTTACATCCAAAACAACGATTTGAGTCAACTAACTATGTTTTTTTTTTGCAAGGGTATAAACCATTTTCTAAATACTATTGATAGATATTTGTAACCATTAATTCAAGTTTCATGGAGCATTTACTCACATGAAATTTATTCACATTTGATAACTCTTGCGATTCTTTTTTTTTCTTCCTTTCAACTTGTGAAGATAGATGAGGAAATTATGGAATGGAGACAAGAATTTAATTCAGTCTATACATTAATGATTGAGGATTTTATGCTTGGAAACACATTTGTAGATATATATATCAAATTTAGTGGATTTGCATAAAAGGTCTTTCATGAGATTGCAAATCTAGATGCAATTTCTTGGACCATGAGAAAAATGAAAATGATCTATTTTCTTGACTCTATTGTCATGCTAGGATACAAATAATGCTAATTGATGGCGATCTATTAGTAAACTTTGATCCCGTAAGTAGTTTTTGGGATTGCTTTAGAGCAACTTTTGTTGGGCATTCTCGCAAGCTTCTATAGCTTTTTGAGAGTGCAAGTGACACAAGTGCAATTTATGAGTAAGACATGAAAAATGAATACAAATATATACACTTAAGAGTCATATGGAGCAATTATATAAGGGTTACTAAGGGGGCATGGGAGGTAACTTCAAGTTGTAGAAATTAGGACTATACCCCAACTCTACAAAAGCATCTAAATTAAAATGTCAAAAGGCCTATCAAATTTTCAAGATAAGGATTATAATTCAACTCTACAAAAGCATCTAAATTAAAAGGTCAAAAGGCCTATCAATACATATATGTGGTGAGATCACTTAATAGAGAAGGTCCTACAAAAGGACACGTAAAAAGTAGTAATTATCAACGAGAATTTGGTCATATAAGGGATGATATTGTAAGTTGGATAGCACATCCAATCATGAGCTAGAATGGTGGAGTGGAGAGAAGTGGTGACATAGAAGGAAGGATTAGTCTATAGGGTATTGACCACATTTTGCTACTCAATTTTTGACGTAATGTGACTGCTATCATAAGCAATTATAAGTGGATGTCCATACCACCTCCTTAAAAAGGTACTTGTAGTGCTAAATTTCTCCCTAAGCTCTTATATTTTGGATTGGTCTTGGCATTTTCTTGTAAAAACTACATGGTGCAACATATACAATCTAACAAGGAATAGAGAGCACACAATATATGAAATCTGAGCAAGGAATAGAAAGCACAAAACAAATAAGAGAGTAATAAAATTTGTTTTAACTCCAAACAAGGTAATACAAAGATGGCTTTGTCCACCTGTGCACTTCCACTATGAAGCTTAAATGGTTATCTGACAGATGATATAGGAAGATCTTAAGGCTAGCTGAAAGAACTCGGACTAGGTAAAATATATATTGATGATGTCTTTAGAGTGATGTCCCTTTTATAGCCTAGGAATGTGGTCTCCCTAGCTAGTTTGGTTATATTATGAATCTTCCCTAGTCAGTCAGGGATATTCTAACAGATATTTGCTTTATCATCAAGTTGTTCAGGGGTGCCACATCAGCCCTTGCAGATCCGCCATCTAGACTTCTATGACGATAACTCCCACACCTGCAACTTGATGCAATGTGCCCCGAGTTGCTACTGGCTTAACTACTATATGCAACCTAAATGCTAGACCTAGAAAGGTCACCTTTTTGCCATTTGATCACATAGATCTCATCTAATATACAAGTCAAGATTCAATTGAGCTCACATCTAGATTCTTCTCATAATACAGATCTTACAACTTTGAGCATCATGGATCATTGCTGGCACCTTATGAGGATGGGGAATTAAGCATATCTAATACCCCTCACCTCCCTCCCCCCTTCAAAATTGAACTATATCCTTGACCCAATGCTAAGTCTCTAAAGATAAACTCAAAGTAGATCCTTTGTAACAGTTTCAATGAAGTTGTTACTTCTAACTAACCATACCTAATCAAAATATGCACATAGTGATAGTAGATCTCAAGGTATTTGGTGCACACATGAAACTAGATTTTTGGAAATGGTGGCTATGTAACTTTAATAGTCACATCTTAGCATTGTTGAATGTTTATCCAACACTCCTGTATGCTATGGCATCCTCCTTAACCATACTACTTCACATGCAATAAAGTCCATCCTTGTACTATACTTTGGTAGAAGAAAATGCTATTGTTGATTGCTCCTTGCTAATCTAAGAGAAGATTCATGAACCAAAAAGAGAAATAATATCTAAAAATAGACTTCCAATAATAACTATTGTCTGCCTAGTTTGAGTCATAGTTTCTGGTGCATAGATCGGATGCCGTATGCGCGTATAGTGAGTGTCACAAGGTCCCCAAGAACAAAATAACTCTACTTTTTGCACAAAAATCAATGAAGAAAGCTTGCACGACATGAACAAGAGACCAATTGGGTGCAATCTTCCCCCATGCCTTGTGTGAGCACTCCACAAAGCATGTATTTAATATATTATTCATCTTCAAGCTCAAAAAATAACCCAATTTACAATTAGCATGCTTTACCTTTTGTGTTTGGTTTTGTGCCACTAAAGAATTAAAGCTATTGGGCGCCCAAGAAGTCAGGTGGTACCCAAATACAATGTCCAATACAAATATTTAAATCATGCGCCCATGTGCATACCAAAATAATAAATAAATATCAAGCGCTTTAGTAAATAAATGCGATAAAATATGGATGCCATGCCTAAGATATGCACCCATAAAAAATTGATGATAATTTGAATACACGCTATCCTCCAATGCTTCCCACTACCACCGCTGCTTGCTCTACACATCAACTGAAGCATTCACAATTGTTAGAAAAATAATACAATTAAACCGACAAAAGTGAATACCTAGCAGTTTTCAACTATAAAAATAAATTGGTTAGAATTCAATCCTAACCTTAATTTATTACGAGTGGGCACTCTAAACTCATAATCGTTTACTAATTTAAATATGTATTTTACAGAATCACACACTATGGAATCACTCACTTACACATTAAATTAACAAAACGATCGAAAAGGATAGGCATCCCCATCAACTTTTCGCACAAAGAATCCACTTTGTGTATGAGCCCCGATAATAATATTTTACGGAATCCACCGCAAAACCTCACGGAATCCACCATGGAATATGCCTCCTAGCATCATACCCCCGGGGTGGGATAGCAATTGTCCTCAATTGCTATTAACTCAATGTGGAGCTAGTAGTGTGGGGAAAGCACTTAGGTCTCTAGCATGCATCCATTGGGCCTCTTCAACATGATGATTTTTAAACTTGACCAAATATCTAGAATATCTACGGCTAGTTCTAGTGGTCATAAAGTCAGTATCTATAATAGTTTTAGGCTCAAGGATTTCAGTTTCTTCGTCTAGCAAATGAGGGTTTTCATAGACAGGGTGTACAGGTAATTGTCCTCTAAAAGGTCGTAGTAAACTGATGTGGAAGGTGCTATGGATTTTCCAATGTTGTGGTAATTCTAGTTTAAATGCATTGTCATTGATTTTGTGTATGATCTTGAATGGTCCATAAAATCTAGGTGCTAATTTGACAATGGGGTGCTTATCTACACTTTGTAATCTTCATTTTTCAATTCGTAACCAAACATAATCATTAACTTTAAAACTCATAGCTTGTCTTTTCTTGTTTGCTTGTTTTGTGTATGATTTCTAGGCTTTGGCAATCATATATTTAACTTTATCAAAAATAGTAGTATGCATGTTAGCTATATCATCAACAGTTTGAATTTTGTTTGATAATGATACAACAGGTGTAGACAATCGATATCCATAGATAATTTCAAATGGTGCTTTCTTTGTAGCTGTATGTGGTGTGTTATTATATGCAAATTGAAGTAAATGTAGATATGTATCCCATGTATGCGGTTTTGAAATGGTGTAAGTACACAAAAGATCTAAAATAGTGCTGTTAGTAGCTTCTGTTTGACCATTTGTTTTAGGATGAAATGCAGATGAAAAATCAATCTTTGTTCCTAAGTTAGCAAACAAAATAATCCAAAAATTATTGCAGAATCTAGAATCACGATCAGAAATAATGACTTTTGGTAAACCATGGTTAGTGAAAACAATTTTCAAAAACAATTGAGCAACTTGAGATGCAGTTAAGGTTTTCTTACATGGAATAAAATATGCTTGTTTGCTAAACCTGTCTACAACAGTCCAAATCATATCATGATTAGCTTTAGTGTTAGGTAGACCAGTGATAAAATCCATTGAAATCTGTTCCCATGGTCGTAATGGAATAGATAATGGTATTAGTAAACCTTATTGTTTACCATGGTGTCTTTTAACTCGTTGAATTAGGCATTCAGATACAAAGTTAGATACATCAGTGTCCATATGTGACCAATAAAAATCTTCAATCAATGTACGCAAAGTAGATATAAGTCCTCTATGACCTTGATATGACGACAATGAATTTCATGCAAAATAAATGATCGAAATGGAACTGTCACACATAATCTTTTTTCATAAAATATAAATCCATTAGTGTAAGACAATGAATCAATAGGAATCCATTTATAATCTTTTTTCATAAATCCATTAGTGTAAGACAATGAATCAATAGGAATCCAATTATTTGCAACTAGTTTATTCCAATCAGCTTGAAAAGTAGGATCCTGATGATAAGTATCTTTCATAGGAATAAGGGAATCAAATGATATCATAGAAATATTTTGAATTGTCGGTCTTCTACTCAAAGCATCAGCAACAACATTCTCTTTTCCAGGCTGATATTGTATAAGGGGATGAAAACTTTGAATAAAAGCGGCCCATTTAATGTGTCGGTCAGATATTTGTGGTTGACTAAGGAGATGTCTAATGCTTTGTTGGTAAGTTTTGATCATGAATTCAGATCCCATTAAATAATGTTTCCATTGATGTAAGGCTTGTACTATGGCTAGCAATTCCTTGTCATAGGTAGAATATTTAAGTTCAGATGGTTTGAGTTTGCAGCTAGAGTAGGCTATGGGATGAGAATCTTGCATAAGCACTGCTCCTATTTTGGATCCACTAGCGTCAGTAACTGTCAAGAGGAATGGTCTATTGAAGTCAAGTAATTCTAATACAGGAGCATGAGTTAAAGCATGTTTAAGAAAATCAAAGGACTTTTGTTGATTTTCAGACTAATTATACACAATACCCTTCTTTAAGAGTTTTGTCAAAGGTAATGCAAATAATGAGAAATTCCTCACAAATTTTCTGTAAAAGCTAGCAAGACCTAGAAAAGAACGTAACTCATGCACATTTTTGGGTATCGGCCAATTTAAAATTGCTTCTATCTTTTTAGGGTCGACTTTAATACCTTCTGATGAAATAATATGTCCTAGATATTCAATTTCTGTTTGGAAGAATTCACTCTTTTCTGGATTAGCATATAATTGATTGTCTTTTAATAACTTAAAAACTAACTACAAATATTCATAATGCTCATTCTCATTTTTTCTGAAAACTAATATGTCATCAAAGAAAACAATGTCACAATGTTGATGTTTCAAAAATATGCGATTCATCATACGACTGAATGTGGCTGGTGCATTAGTTAAACCGAAAGGCATAACCGGAAATTCATAGTGTCCAAATTGTGTTCTAAATGCAGTTTTGAATATATCAGATTTGTCCAATCTTACTTGATGATATCCATATTTAAGATCTATCTTACTGAATATGGTAGATCCTTGTAGTTTATCCATAAGATCATCTACCATAGGTATCGGGTATCTATTTTTAACTCTAATTTTATTTAGGGCACGATAATCAATGCACATGCGATAGGTATTATTTTTCTTTTTCACTAATAAGACAGGTGCACCAAATGGAGAACTACTAGGTCTAATTACTCATCTGTTAAGCAATTCTTCTATTTGGTTTTGAATTTCTTTTTGTTCAACTTGGTTATGTCTATATGGTGCTTTACATGGTGGTTGTGTTCCAGGAATTAAATCTATCTTATGATCTTCAAGATGTGAAGATGGTAATCCAGGTGGTAAATCAACAGCAAAACAATCTTGGAATTGGGCAAGAAATTGTGCATGCCTAGGATGCATTTATTTTTATTTAGCTTGAATTTCATTCACCCATATTAAATAAGATTTGCTACTTTTACGTAATGCACGTTTAGCCTGAGTATGAGTAAGAAATGGAAAATTATTGGAAGCGTGCATACCATGCAGTGTGATTTGTTTTCCTTGAAAAGAGATTTTAATTGAAAGTGTAGAATAGTCTACATCAGGATTATATTGATGATGCCAAGGCATTCCTAAGATAATGTCACTAGACTGCAAAGGTACAACTAAGAAATTTCTTCGTTCAATATAATCACCAATTTTAATTTCTAAATTATGCACCTCTTGTGTTTCATTATATCTCGTACCTAGGAATGCAGCCTTGATGCGATAATGTGTAGAAACAATATGTAAATTCAATTTTTTGACCAATTTTGCAGAAATAAAGTCATGTGTGCTCCCATCATCATGTAAAATAGTCTTTTTTAAAACCATGCACAAAACATTCCATTGTTAATAAGGAATGGGGAGTTGGCATACCTGGCAAAGTATGAGAAGTAGTACCAATGTCATCATCGTCTTCCGTAAAGTTCGGCATTTTCTCACGCTCTTCATCTTTTATTGCTCCCAGATAATTGATATGGACGGATGGCTTTTTGGATTGACAATTGGCTGCTAGATGTCCACGTTGATGGCATTTGTAACAAACTATGGGTTTTGCTTTAGATACATTATTGGTAATGGCAGGAAGTTTAGGAATGTTGGGATTTGATTGAAGAGATGGCTTAGGGTTTGGATTTGTGTTTGATGGCAAGGCAGGTGGTCGTGTCCAAGATTTACGGAATGAAGATAGAAGAAAACGAGTTTGATTGAATCTTCAAAAATTTGAATTGAATTGTTTGGAACCAAAGCTACCATTAGTTGGGAATTGTTGTGGTCGCTTGTCTCATTCGCGAATTTTGTCTTCAGTGTCATGGGCCAAGGAAATTGCATCTTCAAGGGTTGTTGGCTTGAACATATTGACTTCCGCATAGAAATGTCCAAGTAGGCCAGACATAAACTTGCGTTTATGAGCTGCTTCAGGTACATCTTCAAGCATACGTAGTTGCAATAGAGCATTTTAGAAATGTTCGATATATTGTGAAATAGGTTCGCGATCCCTTTGTTGTAGAAGATCCCATTACTTGATTACTTTTTCGTGGAATTTGGGGAGGAAGAAAATTCTGCAAAAATTTGTTTTGGAAAGTCTCCCAAGTAGTGGGACAATCAACGCTTTTGCGGACCACAGTCCACCATAAGGATGCACGGTCAACTAAATGGTTAGTGTCACATTTAATTTTATCTTTCTCAGCATATGTTTCTTCATGGAAATAATCATCAAATTGATTGATAAAAGTAAGAACAGTCTTTCCATCGCGTGATCCATTGAAAGTATGAAATTTGAAGTTTCTTTTACTTATCTTTGTTTCTTTGCGAATGGATTGGGCTTCAAGTGTTGCATCGATGATACGTTGTATAAGATCTTCAGGTTGCGATCCATCTTGGTCGGTGGTAGATCGTGCAGATTGGCCAATTGAACTTGCAAAGCTTGTCGTGCTCTTCGTTCTTCTTGTAACTGCATCATAATCAAATCCAACTTTTGCTCCGGGTAAATCACCTTCAGCCATAAAATCTTTCATGGTTTGATCAGTCATCCTGCAAAATTCCAAAAGACCTCACACACTCGAAATCTTATTAGCGGGATGAGCGTAGCTCAAAGGCGGGCTTACAAGGCTTGCATATATATATTTTTTAATTTGGCCTTTGTAGTATTTCTCCTTTACAATTGCAAAATTCGATGTCACAATTGCCTTCTGAGAAAATAATTGTGCGTATAGTCTGCGTGTTGATGATTGATTGCTGTAATCTGCTTCTGTCAGTTCACAGGTGTGAACAGGGGCTTCTAGAGGGTAGTAGACTGATTCATGTGCTGCTGAGTATGAACCGCCTTTATGATAGTTGTTGAAGATGACTTTTATGAATTTAGTGACTTGAGGAACTTGGAGGACTTGAAGCTTTAGTCTAAAAGACTAATTGTGAATTTCTAGGACCTCAATATCTTCTTGCCTGATTTGGCATCAACGAGTTCGTGCCGTCGCCACCGTTTGATGAATTCAATTAGGGAAGCTTTTAGTTAAGCTTCTTTTGAAGCTTTATTGCTTATCCTTTAAGCTTGAAAAGTTATGGTAAATATTTTCTTATCTGAGAAGAAAAAACTAACGACTTCTTCAAGGATCTTCCCACGTGGTCCTCCGCCTACAGAGGCCGGTCCCTCACGGTCTCAGTGTACAGTAGGGGGTTCTTGACTGCCAGGAACACACTGATATCGACCGTTTGCCACGAGATTGACTGTAGAGCTCGATCATTCCAGGAGCTCCGCCTTCGCGCGAGATGGTAAGTGATTGGAAGCTCTTGATCTCAGCTTCGCTCTGATACCACTGGTGCATAGATCGGACACCGAATGCATGCGTAGTGAGCGTCAGAAGGTCTCCAAGAACAAAAGAACTCTACTTTTTGCACAAAAATCAATGAAGAAAGCTTTCACGACATGAACAAGAGACCAATTGGGTGCAATCTTCCCCCATGCCTTGTGTGAGCGCTCCACAAAGCATGTATTTTATATATTATTCATCTTCAAGCTCAAAAAATAACCCAATTTACAATTAGCATGCTTTACCTTTTGTGTTTGGTTTTGTGCCACTAAAGAATTAAAGCTATTGGGCGCCCAAGAAGTCAGGCAGTACCCAAATACAATGTCCAATACAAATATTTAAATCATGCGCCCATGTGCATACCAAAATAATAAATAAATATCAAGCACTTTAGTAAATAAACACGATAAAATATGGACGCCATGCCTAAGATACGCGCCCATAAAAAATTGATGATAATTTGAATACACGCTATCCTCCAATGCTTCCCACTACCACCGCTGCTTGCTCTACACATCAATTGAAGCATTCACAATTGTTAGAAAAATAATACAATTAAATCGACAAAAGTGAATACCTAGCAGTTTTCAGCTATAAAAATAAATTGGTTAGAAATCAATCCTAACCTTAATTTATTACGAGTGCGCACTCTAAACTCATAAACATTTATTAATTTAAATATGTATTTTATGAAATCACCCGCTATGGAATCACCCACTTACACATTAAATTAACAAAATGCCCGAAAAGGATAGGCGTCCCCATCGACTTTTTGCATAAAGAATCCACTTTGTGTATGAGCCCCAGTAATAAAATTTTACAGAATTCACCGCAAAATCTCACGGAATCCACCGTGGAATATACCTCCTCGCAATAGTTTCGCACAAGGAAACTTCCAACATTGTATATGATAGTATAGTTAAGAGTTCTCTTTAAGTATTTGAGCACTCTCGTTTCAATTTTCCAAGGAATTTAACATGGTTTGTTTGGGAACCTAATCAACACACCAACAAAACTAATATTTGCCCTAGTGTTATAGAAGTAGATGAGACTTGCCTAATAACCTTTCTCATGCATACTTCTTATAAGAGATGAATATCTTTCCTAGACTCCAATTTTCAAACAATAGTGTAATAAGCCCAAGTCTATCATTTTAAACTCAGAGCTCAAAGTAGCCTTAAAAAAATTTATCTATCCACTGGGTACCATGCTCTAGGGGCTAGCCCATATAATGAAATTTTTAGAATATAATCTTTGTTTTCAAAATGGGGAGCCTCAATCCCCAATGGCTGAGCCACATATGCCTCTCCTTGAGGTCACCATTCAAGAACCTTGATATAGCATGCATATGCTAAACTAACAACTTCTTATAAGTCGCCTCTACAAGTACTATGAGAATAGTGGACATTCTAGAAGGTGGAGATAATGATTCTTGAAAATAAAATCCTTCAACTTGTGAAAATCTATATGCAACCAATATGGATTTATATGTTTCTAGATATTCTCAACCTTGTACTTTACCATCCAAACCCACATGGTGCCAATAATCTTCCTCTTCTCTGACCAATTCACTAGCGTCCAACTGTCATTCCTTATTGTCTCACCTTGTGTATTTATCATGTTGTATATGCAAGTGCTTCAAAGTCAATTGGCTCCAATACTTCTCTCATAATCTCAACCATCAAGGCCATATGAACTATGTGAACAGAAGCCTTTCTCTACTCCTCTATTCTTTGATGCTTCCTTGGTCCATTTTCCTTTTCCTCAATAGTTGCAGACATATGATTATTTTAATCCTTGCTACATCCATCATGGTAATGAATTTTTTGGTAGTGTAAGTATATGTTGGTAAATTTTCTCCTCATCATCTGAAGATGGCACATCCTTCTTCTTAAGGATAGGCATAGCACTTGATAGCTCTTGGGTTACGTCTATAGTGGACTTCTTTGTTTCATGATAAAGTGGAAGAACTTACCTTTTTCTCCTCCACTATATGTGGTTGCTCCTCCAACACCCTATCATGTCTCACCATGATCTTCTCTATCTCTTGATCATACAATTTGCAAGCCTTATACTCATCATTATAACACAAAAATATACATTTGGTGGCTTTTGGTTTCAACATGTTCTTATTATCCTTTGGGTCATACACACTACATTCACAATCAATATTTTTAAAGTACAAAATAGATGATAGCTTCATTTCAAAAGTGGTTAGGCAATCCCTTTCCTTTAAGCAGACACCTTGTCATTTCTACAATGGTGTGATTTTCACATTCAACAATGATATTATATTGAGGTGTCTAAGACATCATTAATTGATTCCTAGTTCCTTTGGTCTTGTAAAAGTCTTCAAACTTCTTTGAGTTGAACTCGTTACTAATCTATGCTCTAAATTTCGTTATACATCTTCCTATTTTATTCTCAATAGTTTTAGCCATTCTTTAAACTTACCAAAAGCTTAAGTCTTATCATGAATGAAGTACAAGTATAACTTCCTAGTATAGTCTCTGATGATTAGTATGAAATAAGAAGAACCCCCAAGGCATGTAGACATCTTACTGCACAAGTCATCGTGTGTCAACTCTAGAGGAGCCTTTGCTATCTTCTTTCTTTCTTATGGGTGAAATCATGGTTTGGTAGAATGTAAAAATAAGTGAATGATGAAGTTCTACAGGTTCTAATATCTCCATCCCACATCGAGAATACATACTATGGAGAACAAGGGGAGAAAGTGGTTTATAACAAATACAATAATATGTTTTATACATTGGAGGCCATACAATCATACTCTATTCAATAATTTGAGGTGACTCTAGATAAATGTGTTGGTGTTTTAAAATTTGTACTCAAGCTTGAGAATGCTAGATTGTGAAGGACAAAAAGTTGGAATGGATTACCATCACTATGATGAATAAGGCACCTAATCTAACACTTTCAAGAAAAAATCCAAAATACTTTAGTGTCCAATTTGAGAACAATATAATCTCTCTAGGATCCTTTGAGGTAAGAAATATACCTATATTGAAGGTTTACTTATGTTAATGGTATGGTTGTGTCACATGCTTGTAATAATACATGTGTATTCCAAGTTATATCTAAGAATTTTAAAACCTTGCATTGGATTTTCGATAAGATAAATATATCCCAAATCATTAGTGAACAAAGGAATCAAAGAATCTTGGATGTGGAAGTGTTTGGAAGATTCAATGTAGGGTGGCATCTTAGCAGGGTGATGGAGATTTTAAGACCCTAAAGTGCATATACAATGCCTTGAAAGAAGCCAATTTGAAGAGCCCATAGCATACAATTAGTGAATTTGGGAATTTTCCATAAGTTTAGGACTCATGGTCAAAACTTTCTCTTTGCTATAACTCTCACACAATTGCTCCAAGTTTATTGTTCAATAGCTCAATAGATTCCATTTTTCATAAGGTTTCCAATTATGTGTCACAAGATGATAGCTTTGGGAAAGTTAAATATGTATTTTTGGAGTCCTAATATTCTAAATAATGAAGAATGGGACTTGAAAGATTCCCAAATTCACTAAAATTGTGTTCCATGCATATATTGCATATTATCTACAAAGGATCTTGATAAAAAGAATTGAAAAAATGCACCTGATATGCACAACAAAGATACATATTTTAGAGAAATTTTTGATATTCCATTGTCTAGAGACCATATTTATACAATATTGCATGGTCTATGCAGGATTATTGAGAAATTATTTTTCTTGTATATATGTTTTGTCTAGACAATGCAACCTAGGCCTGTGCAAGTCAAGGAAATTGCAATGCTTGAGAAGGCATTGTTAGATGTTGGTTTGCATGATGGAAATGTAAAGATTGAAAAGGACAAGAAAAGGTCTAAAGATGGTTGAGACATGCCAAATAAAATTTCCATTGGAGGTGTGAAAGCAAGATTATTTCTTTTGTACCACCTTTTGATAATCATTGTCAAGTAACATAGTTCACTCAGAGAATTCAATTCAACAGGTGGAAGTGCATCTATAATGCACTTGTTGACCATGCTGATAGTTGTGGAGCATGATCATGCAAGGCAAATTTTTGGAAGTATTTATATATAAATTCTAAGTTTTTTACATATTGATATGGATCTTGCATGACTATCAAGCCTTTGAAATAGCTTTGGAGGAGTCTAAAAAGTCAACGGTTAGTGTATGTATAGATCAACACGTTACTTGTTGGATGGTACATTGTCCTCATAATATTTAATAAATTATAATGGCTTAATTGAGAGTGCAACACTTATCTAGCATATTGTTTAATTCTTTGATAGCACATTATACATAATCACATCCCTTGGTTTACGAAGGAATATGACAATCTATTAGTGTGGTCAACTCAAGGAATAGAAAAAACTCATTATCAAGCTCATACTGGCTATTTCAATTATATAAGACATGGTGGAGGAGTGAAGAAAGTGAATAGTTTGGAAGAACTACACCAATGGAATCATAGAAAGCTTATCCATCAAGCAAATAGAAAAGAAGCACTAAGAACATATGAAATCATTAAGGCAATTCAACATTTGGAGAGTCAAAGAAGAAAGGAATCATGGAATAATTCTAATGCAATAATGAAACATACTATGTGGTGACAAACTAGACAAAGACAAGGAAAGGTTTGGATACCCATAATCAACAGTTCCTTAGTAAGCCCCTACTATAATGTTCTTCCCCCCCCCCTTCCATGTGAACATGTATTGGGGATGGGGGGGATGGAGTATAAGGCTCAAAAATCTTAACTGCGAAAGGGAAAAGAGAGAAAAGAAATCCATCGATAGACTTCCAGCTCTCGAGTCTCTTGGTTCATCATCAATCTCTCTCGTGATCACATCGATCTTGTCGCCATCATCCATCTCAAACCGATCAAAAACTAAATTGAGTGTCACACTCTGGATGCATCAATGAGAGGGAGCAAGCACTCCATGATTTAACCAAAGGCTTTAAAGTCTAGCCTCAACATTAGCCTAGAGTAAAACCTTATTACTGTCTGCTAGTTTGTTGGGGAGAGAGAGAGAGAGAGAGAGAGAGAGAGAGAGAGAGAGAGAGAGAGAGAGAGAGAGAGAGAGAGAGAGAGAGAGAGAGAGAGAGAGAGAGAGAGAGAGAGAGAGAGAGAGAGAGAGAGAGAGAGAGAGAGAGAGAGAGAGTGGAGAAGTGGATAGATGGAAAAGAAGAGAAGAGAAGGAGAAGAAGAGGAAAAGGGGAAGAAAATAGGTGGTGAAGAAGTGATGAAGAAGAGAAGAGGAGGAGGAGAAGAGAAGAGAAGAGGAGAGGAGAGGAAGAAGAGAAGAGAAGGAGGGGAAGAGAGAAGGAAGAGAAGAGAGGAGGTGGAGAAGAAGAGAAGAGAGGAGAAATATAAGAATACAAGAATAGGGGAGGAGTAGAGAATAAGAAAGAAGGAGTAGATGAAGAGAAGAGGAGGATAGAGAGTGAAGAAATAGAGGGAGTGAGATGAAGAAGAGAAATAGGAGATTATCTTTAATGGTAAAGGAGAGCACCAATCTAGCTTGCGAGGGACTCATCCACCTTTTGTGCCTTTCATACTCATGGGACAGCCCTACCCTCCTCCCTACGAAGTCTTAGTTGTCTCAGAAGGAGCTGCCAAACTGTTAGAGTTTCCGATGAAGACCTGGGACACGTGGACTTTGTGCCTCGAAGAGATGATACTTTAGAGTGAGCAGTGTGGGAGCTACGAACATGCTCGTGAATGTGGTCGACAAACCATTACATCCAATACTAGACTAGGTTCCTTCATAAATTAACGTTCATTCAATACATGGCTTAGAACATAAATAAAGAAGTTTCAATTTGGTAAAGAAGTTATAGCTTAATGGAATTTCAATCAAAAGGAAATGTAAGAACAACTAAAGACTATTATATTAGAGTTTAAGAGGTAGGATAAATTAAATAACATTAAAAATAATATATTAATTTTCTTCAACTATATATATATATCATGAGTAGTTCTTGAACTATAGGGAAAGTGAAAATTGCATTAAGAATATTTTGCTTAGCATTTATAAAGTATGCAAATGTAAAAAAATAAAAATTATATTTAAAATGTTTTTTAATATTTAAAAATTATTTAAATATTTTTAAAAATAAAAAATATATTAAGAATATTTCTTTTAGCATTTATAAATTATGTTAACATAAGAAAAGGTGAAAATTGCATCAAGGATGTTCATATATGAAGAATTATTTTCTTAGAATTTGAAAAATTATACAAATATAAAAAAATATTTTTTTGGTATTTATACTTCAATTAAAGTGAAATAGGATCATTAAAGTAGGTGATTAAAAAAATTGTTGATTAGGAGTACTTTTCTTTAAGGAAGGAAACTCCACTATTATTAATTGAGTTAAAAATTATGGTGTACATAACTCACAAAAAATTATTGAATCAAACATGTAGTTGATTTTAAACCTAGGATATTGAACCAATTTGCTTTGCCAACATGACAAAGCAAAAGACCAGTCCTAGATTACAATATAACAAAAAAGGACAACCATATTCTCTTTGAGTAGAATAAAAGTCTAAGAATTCTTAGGAAAAATATTTGCATTATTGACTCATGTAATCTCCAAGGAGAAATCATGATTCCAAGATTAGATTTCCACAAATTAGGATAAATTCTAGATTCGTAATGAGGTTAAGTGACTAACCTTTGACAAGGGTTATGAGTAAAAATTGCGAACAAAGACTAACAATAACTGAGAAAAGAGCCAATGAAGGAAATTTAATCGGAGCTTAGATCTAAAAAAGGTGGACCTAGAAAATACAAATCCAAAGAAAAACTACAAAAAATCTATGAATATAAGAAAAGAACCAAGTTGAAAAGAATTGCCTCCAAGTTAAAATCTTGTTCAATTACCCCTCTATTTGTTAGAAATATTACTTGAAGAAGAATTTCTTGTGCTTGAAGTGATGCATATAAGTTTAACTTGATGCACTTAGGAAGTTGATCTAATATACTAAATCTACAACATGATAAAATAAAAGTACACAAGACCTAACCTAAGGCTACTTGTGGGACCCCTTTTCAAGAGGGAAAAAATTGCTACCAAGGAGAGTTTTGGACCGATTTTGGTGTCAAGAGGTTACTCTGTAGGGGAATCCTTAAGTAAGAGGAGTTGAGGGTGCTAAACTATTAAACTCGTAAGAATCATCCAACGTGACTCAGGATGTGGACTTCCTAAGGCCCTAGTATTAGTTAGGGGTGGAAATCTTGGAGAAATAAAGACCTTCATGCCATTCTTTTGTATGGATGGAAGTTGAACACTTGTATAGGAATTTTCTATTAAATAAAAAGACTATCTTTCAAAAGAGTTGTTTTCATTATTTGTGTGTTATAATTTAAATGATGTGAATGACATTGTGATTAAAAGGATTAATTAAGCAAGCTGGTTTTATGTGTGTAACTCAAATGTGTTAAGAAAATAGACAACTAAAACTACCAAGCTGAGAAAAACATGAGGGTGTGATTCTTGAACGAATCTGTCTTGAGGTAGGGTGGTCTTAGAAAGCCAAGAGTTTCTCATAAAATTGATGTGTTAGAGTATAGGAAAAATTGGCTTCTAGAATTAATTAGAACCTTGACTCCGTATCATTTTAAGGGAATAGGGTGAGACTTTGCTTTATGGGCGGCAGAGGGGTCGGTGTACTCATACTCCCCCTCATTTCTCACTCTCCTTGAACCAAGTGCGATATGAGTCTTGGGAAATCTAACACAAGTAGTTGTTCCTAGAAGACTGACACTAGTTAACCCCAAATAGGAGACCTTAGCTTACCTAGAAACTAAAATTTAGGTCAATTCTCGTGAAAATAGCCAAGACCTTTTGTTGCAAAGTGGATTTAAGAGAGGCTAAGAAGCAAACCTTGTGTTATTCGAAAGAGTACCGAGCAACATTGCCTTGAAAAATCATCTTGATGGGCCATGAAATCGTGGTGCTAAAAGGATGTCTCAAGTGGATATGTCACAGATACATAATGGAATAAATGCTTGAGGCATTGTGGAGAAATATTAACACAAAGGGATACTTATCTATATTTGTAATGATCTTGTACATAATAGAATACATCTCATTCTTGTGAAAAAACACAATTTTCTAGTAATGTAATAATACAATGCTTAATTTCACTCCTCTACCCATGGACTCTTTAAATATGGTGCATAGATCGGATGGTGTATGCGTGCGTAGTGAATGTCGAAAGGTCCCCAAGAACAAAGAACTCTAGAAACCTTCATAATTGCAAGTAAAAAAAAGGGAATTTGGACGACATGAGACAAAAATATAAATTGGGTGCAATCTCCCCCCATGCCTTGTGTGAGCGTTTCACAAGGCATGTATTTATAGATTTATTTATCTTTAAGCTAAAAAATAGCCCACTTTACAAATAGCATGCTTTTGCTTTTACGTTTGCTTTTTCCCAATTATAGAGTAAGGCGTTTAGGTGTCCAATAGTTGGACTGTGCCCAAATACAAAGATCAAATAATGAAATATTTAATCGAGTGCCTTTGCACATACAAGATAATAAATATTTTGTCAAGTGCTTTAATAATAAGCACACTTGAATAAATATTGGTGCCATGTCTTTAGTGATAAGGCACGCACCCATTAAAAATAGTAAATCTTCTAGGCATTTGGACTCACGTCATCACTCAAGGCTACCCAACGCCACCGCCTACTCTACACATCAACAACTGAAGCATTCACAATTGTTAGAAAATAATTAAATAAAACTCAACAAAAGTGAATACTTAGTAGTTTTCAACTACAAAATAATAAAATCGTTTGGAACTCTATCCTGACCTTAATTTAATTCGATTGTGCACTCTAAACTCGTAAACTTCCATTAATTTAATATGTATTTTTATGAAATCACCCGCTATGGAATCAGCCACGTGCACATTAAATTAATCTGACACCCGAAAAGGACATGCGTCCTCGTCAACTTCTCACACAAGTAATTCACCTTGTATACGAGCCTCGACAAATAAATATAATTACGGAATCCATCGTGGAATATGCCTCCTGGCATCAAATCCTTGGGGTGGGATAGCAATTGTCAATGTGCAACGAGCAGTGAGGGGTAAGCACTTAGATCGTGGACATGCATTCATTGGGTCTCTTCAACAAGATGATTTTTAAACTTAACCAAATATCTAGAATATCTACAGCCAGTTCTAGTGGTCATAAAGCCATCGTCTAGAATAGTTTCATTTTCAAGGATTTCAATTTCTTCTTCTAACAAAGGAGGGTTTTCATAGATAGGGTGGACACATAGTTAGCCTCTAAAAGGTCATAATAAACTAATATGAAAAGTATTATGGATCTTCCAATGTGTGGGTAGTCTATAAACCTAGGTGCTAATTTAACATCAGGGTGTTTCTCAACACTTTTCAATCTTATCTTTTCAATGTGTAACCAAACATAATCACCAACATTGAAACTCATGGATCGTCTTTTCTTATTAACATGTTTAGTGTATGATGGCTAGGATTTTGTAATCATATTTGTAACTTGAGCAAAAATAGTAGTATGAGTATTGGCAATATCATCAGCAGCTTTAACTTTATTTGATAATGATGTGACATGTGTAGGCAATATATGGCCATAAATGATTTTAAAATGTACTTTATGAGTAGCTGTGTGTGGTGTATTATTGTATGCAAATTGAAGTAGATGCAAATGTGTGTCCCATGTTTGTGATTTTGAAATTGTGTATGCACGCAAAAGATCTAGAATTGTACTATTAGTAGCTTCTGTTTGCCCATTGGTTTCAGGATGAAATGCAAATGAGAAATCAATCTTAGTACCCAAATTAGCAAACAAAGTACACTACAAGGATTTAAGCTTATAGTGACGGCGAGTAGCGACGCGGGTAGCAGTGACGCAAATAGCGACGCTCCACAGGGAAAAAAAACAGGCCGAAATCGAGCGCGGCTTTATTTCGTGTTTTTGTGTTTTGTGTTTTGAGAGCGAGAGCGAGGGAGAGAGCGACCGTCGTGAGAGAAGGAGAGGAAGAAGACTTGCCATAGCCGCTGCCGCCGCTGCCGTTGTTCGCGAGGGAGAGGAGGAGCCTTCATCGCGAAGAGGAGCCGCCCCACAGTCGCCATATCTCATCGGTGAGTCTCCCTCTCTCCTTCTTTTGCTTGTTTAAGGTTTAAATCACTTTCTCTTTTGCTTGTTTAGGAGAGGAAATGAGAGATAAAGAGAGGGAGAGGGAAAGGGAGGGAGAGAAAGAGAGAGAAAGAGAAAGAGAAAGAGAAAGAGAAAGACAAAGAGAGGGAGAGGGAGAGGGAGGGGGAGGAAATGAGAGAGGGAGAGAAAGCAAAAGAGAGGGAGAGGGAGAGAGAGAGGGAGGGAGAGTGCATTCTCTCTCTCCCTCTCCCTTTTGCTTTTGGAGAGTGTTAGGATATATTGTGAGAAGGAGAGGAAATGAGAGAGAAAGAGAGGGAGAGGGAGAGGGAGGGAGAGAAAGAGAGAGAGAGAGGGAGAGGGAGAGGGAGGGGGAGGAAATGAGAGAGGGAGAGAAAGAGAAAGAGAAAGAGAGGGAGAGGGAGAGGGAGAGGGAGAGGGAGAGGGAGGGAGCGTGCATTCTCTCTCTCCCTTTTGCTTTTGCTTTTGGAGAGTGTTAGGATATATTGTGAGAGGGAGAGGAAATGAGACAGAAAGAGAGGGAGAGGGAGAGAAAGGTGGAGGAAATGAGAGAGGGAGAGAAAGAGAAAGAGATGTATACTCAAATGGATAGCTTTATGGAGATATATGTCTACTCAAATGGATAGCTTTTGTCTACTCAAGATGTAGTCCACCTATGTATATATATATTGGAACAATAACATATCCATGATTATGGTAATGGTATGCACTTTTCTTTTTTTAAGGGTACCATTACATCAACTCCTTAAGAGGGCTAAAAATTGGTCATACAATTTATAAAGTCTAATTAGGAGATTTAAGATGCACGATAATAGACTTATCGATAATGGTATGCAATGTGCTTTACCATGGGCCACGTACATTGGTGAATCTTTAAGATGGCTTAAAATTGGTCATATCCTTCATAATGTCCAAGTAGGGGATCTAATTGTGATATGCATAATTCCTTGTTTTTGTATTAACTTTATAGGCATAATAAATTAGTAATCATGCCAACTAGTCAACGGAAGGACTAAAAGAAAATGATCCCCTAGCTAATGGTCATTATGGTACTTCATCAAAATGAACCCAAAGGTATTGCCATAGAAGAAGAATCCCTTAAATTGAGCATAGGATATTTTCTTCAAATGTTATGACTATGAGTTATAACTATGGTACACACACACACACCACCACACATGCACAAACATTTTTACTATTTGATATTGTCTTTGATATGGTAACCTTGTATTACATTGTTGCATTTGATGTCTTCCAATCATTACAATAAAAGTTGATAAATTTCATAGATGGCATTAATTTTTATACATGGACCTAGGACAAAAAAACCACATTACTAAGATGCTTTTTGTTGAGACTGATTTATTATTAGACTAAGAGATCCTCAATGATACTCATAAATTTTGTTGACTAGGATTACTTATACTCAAAGCCCTCTAGTGCAATTGTATAAGTAATCCTAGTAGAGCCCCTCTAAGATACTCAAAGTACATAGCCTAGAGACCGTAGCTAGGTATATAAGGTATAATGGACATACAAGAAGACACCTCAATAATTGATTGATCACCACTAAATCCCAAATAAGAATCGTGTTCCATCCCCTTCAACTCTATATTCACCTCGTGAAGAACTTCATTAATCATAGCATCCTTGTCACTAATCTTTTTGTTGCAATGATGAAGTAACATATTCATCACTTTTCCTTTTAGCATCTAAGGCATTATCCAATCTTTTAGTCAAGTCCAAACATTTAGTCTTCAACTCATGAACCTTATGAACCAATGCTTTTTTTTTCTACAATAATGAATAATTATCTACTGGGACAAACAAATCCTTGAGCATGGTATATGGCCGAGATATAACATTAATAAATCTCTCAACTACTATGTCCCATGCATTTTTTACATCAATCAGTAAATCATTTCTTATATCTTGAAGTTTAGATTTCAACACCATGGATGCATTAAAATCAACCTCAATGTTTTTCAAAATTTGCTTCTCAACCTCTTGTAGAGGCTAAAACCTCTCAAGCAAGAGCTTATGGTCAACTTGCAACTTGATATACATCTCCATAAAGCTATCCATTTGAGCCTCGTTTTTCCAAATTGTATTACAAGTCATTAAATTGTTTGTTGTAACGTAGACAAGATGGAAAATGAAGAAGGTCTTGTTGTTCATGATCGTGAGGCGTATCTTAATCAGCGTGTCCCATGTCCTTGCTCTTAATGCAAGTTGGCAATTAGACGAAAATACCGATTGTCTATAGAACACGTATGACGATTTGGCGAGTTTCAATCTGAGATCATTGATGAGGCGATTGTGGATTTTCAGCAAACGGTAATTTGAAGTTAATATCAATCATGCATTGTACTCGCAACCTAATTGAATACCATATACAATAAGATTGGGTCTTGTTGGCAAATTTTCTATCCAGGGAGGTGATGTCTCGTCCCAAGGGGGAGTGCACCCTTTGCGGCCAATTAGAAGAGTTCGTGGGCGTGCGATGGATGGAGTAGTGCAGGAGCCAATCCACCACTCGCAAGGCCAATCTATATCGTCAATGCCAGAGGAGACAGACAACCTTCTAGACCTACCTACAATCTTGGAGCCTGAGATGGAGGCAATGATCGATGCATTGATTCCCATGGATGTCGAGACTTATGATCTGCTTAGAGAGGAAATATCCATACCATTATATGATTGGTGCCAAGTATCTTGGTTGAAGACACTGCTTGCACTCTTAAGTGTGCAATCAAAATACGGGTGGAGCGATACGAGTGTGACCGAGTTGTTCAGGTACCTTGCACATAGGCTTCATTGATTTTTTTTTTGACACTATTATTACAAACATTTGTGCTTTTTCAAGGTGTTTTATGATTTTTTTTCAGGTTATTGAAATATCATATATTACCACCTGCAAATACCATGCCTGAGTCTCATGATGATGCAAGACATGTTTTACGGAAGCTTGGCATGGACTACAATAACATCCATGCATGTATCAACGATTGCATACTGTTTCAAGGAGAATACGAGACTATGGAGACATGTCCAAAGTGTGGTCCTTACAGGTATCGGCAGGACTTGCAAGGGCAAACCGTCCCTCAAAAAGTTCTCAAACACTTTCCACTCATCCCCTACATAAACCACATGTTTCGTATGTTTGGCATGGCGAGCTTGACAACGTGGCATGCGCAGAATAGGTCCACGGATGGAGTTCAATGAATATCAGTGGATTCACGTGCATGGAGCCACATTGACTCTACCTTCCCAGGCTTTGCGCGAGAGCCAAGGAATCTTTGGCTCGGTCTGGAAATGGATGGCGTGAACCCATTCGGTCTGCGCTCAACTTCTTATAGTGTGTGGCCTATAGTCCTTGTCAACTACAACATCCCTCCATGGCTTTCTACGAAGAAAGGACATCTCATCCTTAGCTTGCTCGTTCCAGGCCGCTACAAAGTAAAAAATATGGACGTGTATCTTCGTCCATTAGTCGATGAGCTTAAGATTTTGTGGGAGGAGGGGATCACTGTGCAAGATATGAGCAGGCGCGATGGTCAGCGGTTAGCCAATATTCGAGCCATTCTCATGTGGACGATGCATGACTTTTCAGGATTGGGAGAGTGCTTAGGTGAGCAGGCCTCTGTTCTCACTGGTAATATCTATATTTTATCTCATTCAATCAAGTATTCACTAGGTCGTGGTGTTGGAACAGGTCTGGTTACCTCAGGTTATCATGCATGTCCATTGTGTGGGCCACAGTTAGACTCCCGAAGGTTACGAACCATGAAGAAGATGGTATATCAAGGACAAGTTGCTTTCTTGTCGGAGGATCATGAACTCAGGGAAGGTTTCCTTGGACAACCTCCAACACGTATGAACGCCTCAAGCAAGTACGAGCTGAAAATGGTCCACGCGGAATCACATCCAAATGGAATGCGACGGTTCTCAGTTTTCTACGAGTTGCCATATTGGACCCACTTACAGGTACAACCACTTGTTGGATCCCATGCATATTTTCAAGAATGTGGGCAGCTTGCTATGGGACCACATCACAAAAAAGAGAGACACTATAGGGGCACGAATGGATTTGAAGGAGGTAGGTAAGATGGAGGCGCTTTGGCCGCAGTCAAGTGGCTGATGGTTGCATGCAGCTTCCTCGTGCTCCTTGGGTTTTGTCCACTAAAGAAGAGCGCATTGTGAAGCAAGTAATCAAGTCTATCCGACGGGTATGATGCGTTCTCTCAGGTTTGCATTTTCTAAAGACGACCAATTGTTGGGGCTAAAATCCCATGATTGGCATAAGATATGTCAGGTTTGTGCTATGAATGGATTATAATTAGCGTGGGTATTTTGCTATTTGGAATGTGGTCATTATTCATCATGCTTTCTCATTTGTGGCAGTTTGTACTACCGATCGCGATCGCAGGATGCCTTACTTCAGAAATTCGTGGGGCCATTTACCAGTTGTCGACTTTGGTGCAATGGATCTCATAGAAAGAGATTAAGACGTCCTCTATTGAATCCATGAGGCGAGGAGCAGTGGAGACGGTCTGTCTCTTTGAGAAATACCTACCCACCAGCATGCTCACGATACAAATCCACCTTCTTATGCATCTTGTGGACAAAGTGGAGATTGCTGGACCTGTCTATACGTGATGGATGTTCTTCTTGGAGCGCTTCATGAAAACCCTGAAAGGCTTTGTTCAACAACGAGCTCGTCCAGAAGCTAGCATAGCCGAAGGTTCGTTGGTGTCTGAGGCACTAGTACATATTTCACAATGGCTACCAATGGTGGAACCAGACAATGAAATGCTATGGTCGCTGAAGGACGATGATAGACTGACTGGAGATGTGGTGGCTGGAAATGGGGTAGAAAAAAATGGATGCCTCAATGGAAGAGAAGGTGAATCGCTTTTGTATGTTACACCATGCCTCCATGGAGACGTGGCTCGCCAAGTACCAGATTGCAAGGCAAGATCGAGAGGAAGTGCGAGCTGAATTCTGACGTAGTACGCATCATCGACTGATTCGATATCCCGAAGGCATGGAGGAGATGCCGCGGTTTATGTCAACGCGATGGTTGCATGGAGCCTTGACCGTAGCATCTTGCGAAGGGACAGAGGTCTCAATGGAGGAGTGGGAATTCTCGAGGGGATGTAGTCCAAAGGTGATGAGGGGTTTAGAATCTGTCGTATCTAAATTTTATATGCGACATCTAATTTGAGTGTTTCAATGTACAGTACAAAATATATAGTGCAGCGTGGTCACGCGGATGGCATTTTCGCATGGAGCATATTGACAAAATGCGCTCCACAATGGACTGTGGTGTCATGGCAAGGTTCAAGCAAGAGAGCTGGCGATGAGCAATGGATCCAAACACGGTTGTGGATGAGATGGAGTATTTTGGGAACTTGCAAAGTATTATTACGGTGGATTACTGTAACGTGTCCACTAGAATCATCCAGGATACGTCTTAGCAGTTCATCGGAAAGGATGTCTAGAAAGCTCCGCCCGGCACTCCCATGGAATGTTACGGGATTTGCGATCTAGGTCTTCCCACGTCTGCCACGTAGCGGAAGTATCCTGGCCGTTCCCACTTAGGATCGACCTAAATCAAGGTTATCCTGATTGGTCATTATCTAATAGCAACTAGCGTCGGACCCAAGCATACTACTTTACGCAGAAACGCCAGATCCAAAGTGGATTTACGCTGCACTTGGTTCAAGGAGAATGGGAAACGAGGGGGATGCAAAGCTCAATCTCTCTGCCATAAGGCATAGTCCCATTCCGTTTCCCTAAAACAGCATAAATCGGTTAAGACATAACTCTAGGTTATTGCTTTCTTTATTCATTTTCTTTGACGATCATTCAGCTGTTCTTTGAGATTTTGAGAAAAGTTTCCGGCTAACCGAGACCACCCAACCGTAGGATGGACCTATGGCCTATCCTCCACACTTTCCTCGGTTTGTTTTAGTTATGTAATTATCTAATACATTAATTGACATATAACAATCAGCTTCTTTAATTAATCCGTTAAGCACTGGTTCCTTCACGTAATCTTATCACATGACATAGAAAACAATATCAAACAAGTTCTTTATTAACATTTCATCATTTTATCTTTGAAATACAAGGAGTTCCGCCCGTAGGCTTGTCCATAATCTGCGCGAAGGCTATCTAGTAATCCACAGGGATCACTATTCCAAGCTTCCGCCCGTAAACTAGTATGCGGGCCTCAAGATCCAATCCCGAGTCACGTTAACCTCTGGCACCCAAGCGTCCTCCTGCTCTAAGTAGAACTCAACGGAGAGACCTTTCCCGACGGGTTTGGTCCATGTTCTCGGCGCGGTCAACAACCCCCTTGGTTAGGGTCAGGAAGGCAGTCGGGGGTAACTGAAACTACCTCTCCCTTTAGACCTTCAACCTAAAGCATTAGATATCTTTTCATCCTTTAGTTCCTTGAGCAAACAATGCAAACACTGCTTTCTAAACTGTTACAAGCACAATCAATTCCAGTGGTCATTTATTTGGCCAATTGCTAAGGAGTGAATCTTTCTCTCCGAATGCATCCAGTACTCGATCCAGGATCAATTGCGACTTGGCAAGATCCCCAAGGGTTTGTTTGTTAACCCTATATCCTTGGGTTAGGGCCGTACCCTACTAACCCAACTTAACCAATACCTTAAGTTCTATTAGTAGTAAATATATTATTCCAATTTACTAATTGGTCTTTTGCTTCCAAGAAAATATCTAATCCTTGTATCTTGGTTACTTTACCCAAGAAAGGTACTATATCACGACGATTATTTCTCCTCTTTCAAGATAAACTTGCGTAAGAATCTACCAATCTCATTCCGAGGAATTGGCCATTCCCTTTTGATCAAATCACAAGATCATGCAACTCTGCAATCTATTGCGTGAGTGTCGCATCAAAATCATGGGACTATTTTACCCATCGAATGGCGTTGTCTAATCACGAAATTATGATTATATAGGAAACAAGGTTAGGGTATCTTCATAACAATCCGTTCCTGATTGCACTAGGTCGATATTGTCAGTCCTAAAGGTCCAAATCCAAATCGAGTTTCATTCTTTTAGCGAGCGATCCTTAGGGTAAAAACCCTAGATCATTTCTCGCAAGTGTGTCCTATTGTCCCTACATTCCGTGAATGAGGGCAAGTCTTTTAGGGTATAAGAGTTTCAGCTTTGGCAATAACAGCGATTAGGTCACGTCCTCAATGTGCTAAACCCTAGATCACTCTTTGGGATATGTTGCATTGATTTAACCCTTCTTGAACGAGTTGCTTGCGGTTTAGGTGTTTTTAGGGTAAACCAATTTACTTATCTATTCTTGAAGGTATTTACGATACCCTTCTCGTAACCACATGATTCATTTCCTACGTTTGAGTATATTTACAAACCCTACTTTTCTGGTTAAAACCAAAGTATATGCGAAGTTACGACATAACTTCTATTGATGCATTTAAGATTCATGCTACTAAGTGATAGGGTTTTATGTGAACCATGCAACCTTTTTCTAACTTCTTTTCTAAATGAGATTTTTGTATGCTGAATAAGCATTGTACAACCTTTCGTAACTATTTATGTAGTTGATTGAGATTTAAGCCAATTGACTAGATTTTAATCTACTTTACGCAGTTTTAAGAACCATTTCCGTGCCTTGTAAATTCCTACGGATTATTAGCGACCTTCTTTGAATGAATCATTTCGAAGGAATAATGCGACATATGATTTATTCTTTCCCATGCATAATCGAAAGTGTACATCAGTAATTTCAATTTTATAAAGATGGGCATTAGCTAATCTGAGTTCGTTACTTTGCAATGCATAATAACCACTTGCCAGGAATGCATAAAGATCTTATGCTCTTCTTTTTCATTCGTTTAATAGAAATGACCAATTCCTTGATCGAAGTTATTTCTTTTAATTTAGTCAAGGTATTTCAATTAAAAAGAATGCACCCTAATTCCATAAATGATCCATGCACAATTGAAATATTATGACGTTAATCAAAATTAGGAAGAAAAACCCGGACTTGTGGTGAAATGTCCACATGGATGTTAGGAGATGATCCTCCTGCGGTTGCGCCTTGTGCCTTCTTAGGAGCCATCTTGAATTCGAACTTTTCGCCTTGGATGCAGATTTATGATGTTGGCCGTCTCCTTCACACATGAAAACTCCCTTTTGGTTCGGCTTCCTTGATCAATTTCATTGTCTTTTGAAATTGAGCTTTAGAAGGCCTTAAAGGCTTCCTCCTCGAAGTGGTTTTAAAAGACTTATGTGGGAAGGGTTTTTTTTTTAATAGAAGAAAAGAGCCCAGCCTATGATGGAATTTAAAAGGGAAGGCAAGGAAAAAAAAAGTGCTTAAAACCTTGGGGGTAATAAAACCCGCTTGATAAGGCCTATGAAAAGCCCTAGGAAGGTAGTTTTAGATGGTCTTTGTGAAATGCTAAAGGGGGGAAACAAGGATTTAATTACTGGGATAAGTCAAACTTTAAGGGGACTTGGGTAGGAATTGCAAGAAGAAGGGGCTAAGGTGGAAATTTCGAAGAGAAAGGGGACTTGGGTGGAAACCTCACGGAAAGGGTTTTTAAGAAACCCAGGGTTAAAAAAAAAACTTATATGGAACCCACGAGAAGGGCTTTAAATCTTGGGGATGGGTTTAAAAAACCCACTTTGTACAGGCAATAGGAAAGGCACGGGAAGGGGGGCTTTGGATCCATGGGGAAAAGGGGTTATAAAAACCTTCTAGAGGAAGGCTTAAGAAAGCCACATGAAGGGGGGCTTAGATCCTCCCCTTAGAAGCTTCTCAAGAAGCTTCTGAGAAGCTTCTGTGGGCGCGGCCACTCCACGTGGAGTAAGAAGACGATTCTTCTGGCGGTGTGATGGCAGGCAGTCCTTCTGACGGCGTGTTGGCGGGCAGGGCCGAGATGAGGCCGAGGCAGAATTCGGCGGTAGCTTCCTTCTTCACTATGTGAAATCTCCTCCCACTCTCCTTCTTAGTCAGCGATACGCTATCTCTTCCATCTCCCTCTTAATGGCAGCGTAACACTCCTTACCCTCCTCAAACTAGCGGCACACGGCTCCTAGCTCCCTCCTTCCAGCTCCCATGGCGATGGGTTTTATAGGGAGAGGGAGAGGTACCTCCCCTCCCCCACGCAGCCTGATGCATGAGCATCAAGCCTTCCATGAGCTCCAGCACGGTGCACAGTCATCGTGCCTCCCCTCCCTCTCCTCCAGCACGACCGTCGACTGGGGAAAGGAGGGGATAATTTAAAAAATTTTCCCTTATTGCACATTATCCTTTTGGCCTCAAAAATATTACATTCTCTCCCCCTTGGAGGAATCGAGATGTCCTCATCTTGAGATAAACTAGGGATATTGATGGTTGAGAGTGCTTTCATCTACCCAAGTGGCATCCTGCTCGGGATAATCTTTCCACTGGACGAGGCATTCTCTCAAGGTTTTGGATCTCAGTTGTCTCTCCCTAACATCTAAGATCTTGTCAGGCCGTAGTTCAAGGACTCCTTGACTAGGCATTACAACTTGTTGGTCATCAAGTACATGACTAGGATTTGGTACATACTTCTTCAATAGGCTGATATGGAATACATTATGAACCTTTAGGTTCTCAGGGAGTTGCAGTCTATAAACATTAGGTCCTAGGCACTTGAGGATTTTGTATGGTCCACAATACCTTGGACTTAGCTTCTTGCAATCTCCTAAGGATAGGGAACTATTCTTTGGGCGTACGCGAATGAAGACCATGTCTCCTTCCTCGAAGATTCTATCTTGATGCTTCAAATCTACTTATGCCTTCTGTCTATCCTTGGAAGCTTGGATGTCCTGTCTTATTTGGTCATCCATCTCTTCCAACATCTGCCTTGAAGCTTCAACCCTCAAGGTTGGATCTGAGAAGTTTAGGGGACTTAAAACCATCTCTTCCAACATCTGCCTTGAAGCTTTAACCCTCAAGGTTGGATCTAAGAAGTTTAGGGAACTTCGATAGTCATGACCATACAATGCTTGGAAAGGGGTCATCTGAATGCTTTGTTGGTAAGAAGCATTGTAGGCAAATTCCACCAAAGGCAAGTATTGAATCCACCTTTTTGGTTCACAACAGTAGTGTGCCCTAAGCATATCCTCGATAACTTGATTTACTCACTCCGTTTGACCATCGGTTTGGGGATGATAAGCTGTGCTAAAATAGAGTTGAGTCCCAATGGCTTCAAAGATAGCTCTCCAGAAGTGTGATGTGATGAGAGAATCATGATCACTAATGATTCTTTTGGGTAACCCATGTAGTTTGAATATCTCCTTGATAAACAACCTTGCAATGTCTAAGGCTTTATAGTTTGTCTTTACTGGAATAAGGTGTGCAACCTTAGTCAGCATGTCAACCACAACCATGATGGAGTGGTATCCTCCCTGAACTTGGGGTAGGCCAACAACAAAGTCCATACTGATGAATTCCCATTTCATTTGGGGAATGTCGAGTGGTTGCAACTTCCCTGGCATTTTGACATGTTTGTCTTTGATACGTTGACAAGACAAACACTCAGTAACATATTTGAGAATGTCACCATTAAGCCTCTCCCAATGGTAGCTCTTCCTAACTGCATTGAGAGTCTTGACATAGCCAGGATGTCCTGAGAAAGGGGAATCATGAGCTTCCCACAATATCTTCTGCTTAAGTGACTGGCTTGCTAGTATACACACTCTCGTTCTATAGTAGACAAGTCCACTATTGATAGAGAATTCATGATACTTAGGTTGTAGCTTTTGGTCTTGATCCTTGATAGGGATCTCCCTTAGCATCTTTTGATAGGATGGATCATGGCATGCTTCCTCTCTAGCTAGCTCAAGTATTGGGTTGTTTGGCATGGACACCTTTGTGGCTAGAGATCTAGTTGTTGATGGATTTTGAAAGATTAGAGAATTAAGGAATGCCTTGCGAGTGCATCAGCAAACTACATTCTCCTTTCCCGGTTGGTATTTAATTTCAAAGTCATACTCCTCCAACACTTCAATCCACCGACGTTGCTTCATGTTGAGCTCATTCTGGGTAAAGATCCACTTGAGACTCTTATGATCAGTAACTAGAGTAAACTTGTTACCCAACAGGTAGTGTCTCCAAAGTTTTAGAGCATGGATGACAACTAACAATTCTAGATCATGGGTAGCATAATTCTTCTCATGGCTCTTCAGTTTCCTTGAAGAGCATGCTACAGGATGACCTTCCTGCATGAGCACACATCCTAAGGCAAGTATGCTAGTATCAGTTACTACTCAAACTCCTTACTGTGGTCTAGAAGTTTTAGGATCGGTGCTGATACCAAACTTTGACCTATCAAAGCTAGTTTGTTCGGCAGTTGACCATGCAATGGACGTTTGCTTCTTCAGTAAGTCTGTCAAAGGTGCTGCAATCAAAGCATAGTTTTTTTTAATGAAGACCCTATACCATCTTGTCAATCCAAGAAAGCTGCGTATTTCTTTGACAGTTGTTGGTATTTGGCCATCCTAGAACATTTCTAACTTAGGCCGGCTCCACTGAGATTCCTTCTGCTGATATGATGAATCCCAGATAACCAATCTGATGTTTGAGGAATGTACATTTCGTTATCTTAGCATATAGCTTGTGTGACCTTATTGTCTCAAGGAAAATCCAAAGTTGGGGTTCATGATCTCCTTCCTGTTTGGAATAGACTAGAGTGTCATCAAAGAAGACGAGCATGAAGTTATCAAGATATGCTCTAAAGATATCCTGCATTAACCTATTGAAGGTGGTAGGCGCATTCGTAAGCCCTAATGACATAACTAGAACTCAAAGTGTCCATATCTAGTGTTGAAGGTCGTCTTTGGGATATCTTCTTCCTTGATTCTTATCTGATAGTAACCAGACCTAAGATAATCTTGGAGAAGATCTTGGCACCCTGAAGACTATCAAGAAGCTCATCTATTCTAGGAATATGATATTTGTTCTTGACTGTTGATTGATTCAACCCTCTGTAATCAATACATAGTCGAAGTGTTCCATCTTTCTTTTTCTGGAACAGTTACTGGTGCTTCCCATGGTGAACTGCTAGGACGGATGTAGCCCTGATCTAGCAGTTGCTTGAGTTGTTCCTTCAACTCAATTGCTTCTGGTATAGACATTCTATAGGGTCTCTTCGCAATTGGCGCAGCTCCTATTACTAGCTTGATCTCATGATCTACTTCTCTTTGAAGCGGGAGTTCTGTTAACTCTTTAGGAACTACGTCCGCGTATTCCTTTAGCCAAGTGACCAAATCACTTTACTTCTTTATCAATATTCACAGTCAAGACAATCGTTGATTTAAAAAAAAGTTTTATTCCATTCATATCAGCATAGCCCTTTCGAGGTACAATTATTTCTTGGGGCAATGGAACAAGTTGATACATTAATTCGAGGAGAATAAGATGTTGTTGCATTCAGCTATAGGAATTGAGTAGTAGTACGGATTGGGGTCATCGATTTTCAGGAATCGATAGTTCATTGGAAGATTAGGGTATCTTTTCCTTTGATATCCATTCTTCTCATGACGTCCCAAAACCTTGATTGGGTCGGCAGGGATTCTTTGAATCACTTTCCCGTATACATACTTATTCTGGTTAACGCTTCGACCCCCGACCTGTAGGGTCGCGTTTGTGTGAGCCTCAACAAAGACGAACAGCTTCACGATCTTCAAATCCTCCATCCACTTGATTCTCTTCAAGTTAATTTGAAGGTACGCAGGTCAATGGGCAGCTATGTAATAAATCCCTGAAACACCCATCCATCTCCCTTCCACGTACACAGGCGATGGATTGTAAATGCGGTCTAGGATGTTCATCATCTCAACCCTTTGTCGATAATCTGTGGAATGCATCGCGGTCATAAACATGACTCGGAACACTAAGAACCTATTCCATGCTTCATAATTCTGCAAGACAGCATTGAAAGTAAGGAAATGTTTGGGACAGTAACATTTGCTTTACTTCTTCTTATTAAAATTTCTTAAAAACAAGTCCTTTGTTGGTTGGCTCTGATACCAACTGTAACGTGTCCACTAGAATCATCCAGGACACCTCTTAGCAGTCCATCAGAAAGGATGTCAAGAAAGCTCCGCCCGGCACCCCCATGGAATGTTATGGGATTTGCGATCTAGGTCTTCCCGCGTCTGCCACGTAGCGGAAGTATCCTGGCCGTTCCCACTTAGGATCGACCTGAATCAAGGTTATCTTGATTGGTCATTATCTAACAGCAACTAGCGTCGGACCCAAGCGTATTACTTTACGTAGAAACGCCAGATCCGAAGCGGATTTACGCTGCACTTGGTTCAAGGAGAATGGGAAACGAGGGGGATGCAAAGCTCAACCTCTCTACCATAAGGCATAGTCCCATTCCGTTCCCCTAAGACAGCATAAATCGGTTAAGAGATAACTCTAGGTTATTGCTTTCTTTATTCATTTTCTTTGACGATCATTCAGCTGTTCTTCGAGATTTTGAGAAAAGTTCCCAGCTAACCGAGACCACCCAATCGTAGGATGGACCTATGGCCTATCCTCCGCACTTTCCTCGGTTTGTTTTAGTTATGTAATTATCTAACACATTAATTGACATATAACAATCAGCTTCTTTAATTAATCCGTTAAGCACTGGTTCCTTCACGTAATCTTATCACATGACATAGAAAACAATATCAAACAAGTTCTTTATTAACATTTCATCATTTTATCTTTGAAATACAAGGAGTTCCGCCCGTAGGCTTGTCCATAATCTACCCAAACGCTATCTAGTAATCCACAGGGATCACTATTCCAAGCTTCCGCCCGTAAACTAGTATGCGGGCCTCAAGATCCAATCCCGAGTCACGTTAACCTCTTGTGCAGGACTCGGAAGGCGAGGGATTTACGGCCACAGCCCCCCCTGGCACCCAAGCGTCCTCCTGCTCCAAGTAGAACTCAACGGAGAGACCTCTCGCGGCGGGTTTGGTCCATGTTCCCGGCGTGGTCAACAACCCCCTTAGTTAGGGTCAGGCAAGTAGTCGGGGGTAACTGAAACTACCTCTCCCTTTAGACCTTCAACCTAAAGCTTTAGATATCTTTTCATCCTTTAGTTCCTTGAGTAAACAATGCAAATAATGCTTTCTAAACTGTTACAACCACAATCAATTCCAGTGGTCGTTTATTTGGCCAATTGCTAAGGAGTGAATCTTTCTCTCCGAATGCATCCAGTACTCGATCCAGGATCAATTGCGACTTGGCAAGATCCCCAAGGGTTTGTTTGTTAACCCTATATCCTTGGGTTAGGGCCGTACCCTACTAACCCAACTTAACCAATACCTTAAGTTCTATTAGTAGTAAATATGTTATTCCAATTTACTAATTGGTCTTTTGCTTCCAAGAAAATATCTAATCCTTGTATCTTGGTTACTTTACCCAAGAAAGGTACTATATCACGACGATTATTTCTCCTCTTTCAAGATAAACTTGCATAAGAATCTGCCAATCTCATTCCGAGGAATTGGCCATTCCCTTTTGATCAAATCACAAGATCATGCGACTCGGCAACCTATTGTGCGAGTGTCACATCAAAATCATGGGACTATTTTACCCATCGAATGGCGTTGTCTAATCACGAAATCATGATTAGATAGGAAACAGGGTTAGGGTATCTTCATAACAATCCGTTCCTGATTGCACTAGGTCGATATTGTTGGTCCTAAAGGTCCAAATCCAAATCGAGTTTCATTCTTTTAGCGAGCGATCCTTAGGGTAAAAACCCTAGATCATTTCTCGCAAGTGTGTCCTATTGTCCCTACATTCCGTGAATGAGGGCAAGTCTTTTAGGGTATAAGAGTTTCAGCTTTGGCAATAACAACGATTAGGTCATGTCCTCAATGTTCTAAACCCTAGATCACTCTTTGGGATATGTTGCATTGATTTAACCCTTCTTGAATGAGTTGCTTGTGGTTTAGGTGTTTTTAGGGTAAACCAATTTACTTATCTATTCTTGAAGGTATTTACGATACCCTTCTCGTAACCACATGATTCATTTCCTACGTTTGAGTATATTTACAAACCCTACTTTTCTGGTTAAAACCAAAGCATATGCTAAGTTACGACATAACTTCTATTGATGCATTTAAGATTCATGCTACTAAGCGATAGGGTTTTATGTGAACCATGCAAACTTTTTCTAACTTCTTTTCTAAATGAGATTTTTGTATGCTAAATAAGCATTGTACAATCTTTCGTAACTATTTACATAGTTGATTGAGATTTAAGCCAATTGACTAGATTTTAATCTACTTTACGCAGTTTTAAGAACCATTTCCATGCCTTGTAAATTCCTACGGATTATTAACGACCTTCTTTTAATGAATCATTTCGAAGGAAAGATGCCTAATAATGCAACATATGATTTATTCTTTCCCATGCATAATCGAAAGTGTACATCAGTAATTTCAATTTTATAAAGATGGGCATTAGTAAATCTGAGTTCGTTACTTTGCAATGCATAATAACCACTTGCCAGGAATGCATAAAGATCTTATGCTCTTCTTTTTCATTCGTCTAATAGAAATGACCAATTCCTTGATCGAAGTTATTTCTTTTAATTTAGTCAAGGTATTTCAATTAAAAAAATGCATTCTAATTCCATAAATGATCCATGCACAATTGAAATATTATGACATTAATCAAAATTAGGAAGAAAAACCTCGACTTGTGGTGAAATGTCCACATGGATGTTAGGAGATGATCCTCCTGCGGTTGCGCCTTGTGCCTTCTTAGGAGCCATCGCGAATTCGACCTTTTCGCCTTGGATGCATATTTATGATGTTGGACGTCTCCTTCACATGCGAAAACTCCCTTTTGGTTCGGCTTCCTTGATCAATTTCACTGTCTTTTGAAATTGAGCTTTAGAAGGCCTTAAAGGCTTCCTCCTCGAAGTGGTTTTAAAAGGCTTATGTGGGAAGGGTTTTTTTTTTAATAGAAGAAAAGAACCCAGCCTATGATGGAATTTAAAAGGGAAGACAAGGAAAAAAAAAGTGCTTAAAACCTTGGGGGTAATAAAACCCGCTTGATAAGGCCTATGAAAAGCCCAAGGAAGGTAGTTTTAGATGGGCTTTGTGAAATGCTAAAGGGGGGAAACGAGGATTTAATTACTGGGGTAAGTCAAACTTTAAGGGGACTTGGGTAGGAATTGCAAGAAGAAGGGGCTAAGGTGGAAATTTCGAAGAGAAAGGGGACTTGGGTGGAAACCTCACGGAAAGGGTTTTTAAGAAACCCGGGGATTAAAAAAAAACTTATATGGAACCCACCAGAAGGGCTTTAAATCTTGGGGATGGGTTAAAAAAGCCCACTTTGTACAGGCAATAGGAAAGGCATTGGAAGGGGGGCTTTGGATCCGGGGGGAAAAGGGGTTATAAAAAGCTTCTAGAGGAAGGCTTAAGAAAGCCACATGAAGGGGGGCTTAGATCCTCCCCTTAGAAGCTTCTCAAGAAGCTTCTGTGGGCGCGGCCACTGCACGCGGAGTAAGAAGACGATTCTTCTGGCGGTGTGATGGAAGGCAGTCCTTCTGGCGGCGTGTTGGATCCCTCTCTCCTCCCACTCTCCTTCTTAGTCAGCGATACGCTATCTCTTCCAGCTCCCTCTTAATGGCACCGTAACACTCCTTACCCTCCTCAAACTGGCGGCATCACGGCTCCTAGCTCCCTCCTTCCAGCTTCCATGGCGATGGGTTTATAGGGAGAGGGAGAGGTACCTCCCCTCCCCCATGCGGCTTGATGCATGAGCATCAAGCCTTCCATGAGCTCCAGCACAGTGCACAGTCATCGTGCCTCCCCTCCCTCTCCTCCAGCACGACCGTCGGCTGGGGAAAGGAGGGGATAATTTTAAAAATTTACCCTTATTGCACATTATCCTTTTGGCCTCGAAAATATTACAATTACCGTAGCTTCTCCATGATACTATTCGATGTGTAGTGATTCAAAGTGGTACTTGGAGGAGTTGGAGCAACAGTTCGACGAGGTCCATCTAGATTTCTCGAAATAGATTTTGAAAAAAAATGGACGGATTTTCCCGATACCTTTGTGTTGCCGGCCCATTGTGAACAGGTGCATGGAATCATTTGCTTGCTAATTGTATTATGACATTGTTTATGTCACAATGGTTTGAACTCTCTTGTACGTGTTTGTGAACAGGTAATTTTCTATCCAAACCCCCGACAACCTCGATGGTGGTATGTTATACCTTCAATTCCCCGAAGTGCGAGAGTATATGATCAAAGCGATGTTCCGAGCATAGATGAAGATAATATGCAAATAGAGGGGTCGATATTGCAAGGGGTGGAGGCCGTCGAAAGCTTGGAGCCAGCATTGGCTAACAATGATGGAAATACAAGAGTCCAAGAATTTTTTGAGAACGAGGCAGACTCATTCTTTTGTGGTGACATGTCTATCGACCTTCCAGTGTATGCGGAGTTGTGTCAGGAGATTAACATGGGACCATAGAATACTTCATACTTGGAGCATCCACTTACTCAATTCGTTGACCAATCTCTTATAAAGTACATAAGATATGTATTTTAAGTGAGATTTTTTAAAAATGATTTATATTACTGTGCTTTGTATGATTTAAATTGATTATTCTAACATCATTTTTTGTCTGTGCAGGTGACATTGTCAGGATGAGTCGAGGGATGAGCGATGAGGAGTTACAAGACATCTTCGCACGCATGTCTCTAGACCAAATCGCCAGATTCAGAGAGATGGCAGACCAGGAGCTGTCTCGTTCTTCGTCAGGGAGCTCTGCTAGATCTGCTTCAGTGCGATCGGATGCTTCTGGCTTCGTGTAGACGATCTCGACGCTCACGACTTGGGCCAGAGGGAGGGAGTGCATCGGGATCAGGGGGATGCTGCTGTGGAGACACGGATGTGGTGTCTCCATCTCGTCATTCAGTTGGAGCTGTGTCACCTCTAGGATTTGTCACACTTGTGGGGACGTCTACTCCAGTTACTCTAGCTTTTGCGCAGCCGTTAGTAGGTGGCACCCCTTTGGGTGCCACTCCGAGAGAGATTACCCCCGTCGGTACACCGGATGCAGAGGGGTCTCTTGGATATGCCTAGGAGTGTGGACGCAGATGGGAGAGGACTCATCTTAGGCAGACTCCTAGGGGTTATGGATATCTGGTCGATAGTAGGTCAGGAGCCATCATCATGAATGATGAGGGGGGGAGGGTGATGGCTCGCATGAGAGAGTTGTGCCAACAAGTTTTTCGGCACAATGTCTTGGATCATTGGAAGAACATACCGGAGGAAAGCAAGGACTACATAGTAGCATCCTTACACGAGGAGTTTCCGGTGCCAGCCACAGTAGATAGATTCTTTACGGGCTGGATGATGGATTGCATGCGTGTATACATGTCACATAGACGATCCGACGCACGCAAGGCAATCAAGAGTGGGGTTGCAAAGCCTAAGTGGTTAGATGCAAACGACTGGCGCCGACTGAGGGAGGAGGCTATAGATTCTCCAGGACGTTGGAGTCAGCAGCGCGAGGCGGCGAGGGCATGACTCGAGGCCAGAGTGGTCCATCATCTTGGGAGTGGCGAGCACAGGACATATTTGGAGGACTTTGTAAGTTTTTCTTATGTTTTACTTGTTTGTTTTTTTAAAATATTCTTTGTACTGACAATCATGTTTCTGACAGTTGGCATTTTGTTTTCTTTGCAGCACTCCATTACAAATCGCGATCCGACTTGCCTTGAGACTCGATATGCAGAGAGGCACGATCTCACTGCATTAATCGACTGATTGTATAGACCCGACGGCCTTGTAAGTCGCTCATCTTTCTTGTCCGTAGTTACCATGAGATATTTAAATGCATTATTGTATGGTGGATTGATGTGTTGTTTCTTTTTCTGCAGAGTCCGTTCGATACTTCTTTGCGGCGGGACGAGCTTTCGGGGGACGAGGATTTGTAGCTCGCCCTTGGATCCCTGGAGCTCACACACCTTTATTTTTGAGTCGCCTGATCTATGTAGACATTTTCTATGTATTAGTGATATCCTGTCATGATTGTACCAATTTCTTTTTATGCGATCATGTATTTATTTAATGTATTAGTTTTATGATTTCAGTATACATTCTTTTTGTTTGCAACCGCTTTGTATATAGTAGTGCAGAAACTATTTTGTATGGTTCTCATAAAGAACACAGTGCTACAAAATGTTTTTTATCCCTGTTACAGTCGCTATTAGCGTTGTAAATTTTACTACTCGCATCGCTATTGCCGTCGCTATGTGCGTCGCAAAACGTTGATATTAGCATCGCTATTGGCGTCACAAATGTGACGCTAATAGCGATGCCAATACTAATGCCAATACCAACGTTTCTATGGCATCATTAATAAAGACGCTTTTTGCGACGACGCGGAAAAATTTTGTTGTTTGTATTTTCGTCACTTTAAACGTCGGTATAAGGCCTATATCTTGTAGTGGTAGTCCAAAAATTATTACAAAATCTAGAATCACAATCAGAAATAATAACTTTTGGCAAACCATGATTAGTGAAAACAGTCTTCAAAAACAATTGTGCATCTTGAGATGTAGTTAATGTTTTCTTGCATGGTAGAAAATGTGCTTGTTTACTAAATCGATCGACTATAGTCCAAATCATATCATGATTAGTTTGCGTATTAGGCAAACCAATTATAAATCCACTGAAATATATTCCCATGGACGGTGGGAATTGGTAAAGGCATTAACAAACCATATTGCTTACCATGGTGTCACTTGACTCTTTGGCAAATTAAACACTCAAAGACAAAGTTAGAAACATCAGATTCGATTTGCGGCCAATAAAAATCTTCAATCAATTTTCTTAAAGTGGAAATAATATCTCTATGACCTTGATATGGAGGATTATGAATTTCGTGAAACAAAAATGATGTAAATTGAACAATGTCACACAATCTTTTCTCATAAAACATAAATCCATCAGAATAAGATAAAGAATCAATTGGAATCCAGTTATCAGCAACTAATTTGTTCCAATGAACTTGAAAACTGGGGTCATGGTCATAGGTATCCTTCATATAAGTAAGGGAATCAAAAGATATGACGAAAATATTATGGATACTTGGTCTTCTACTCAAGACATTAGCAAGAAAATTTTCTCTTCATGATTGATATTGGATAAGTGGATGAAAACTTTGAATGAATGTAGCCCATTTAATGTGGTGGTCAGAAATTTGTGGCTAACTAAGGAGATGTTTGATACTTTGCTGGTCAATTTTAATAATAAATTTGGATCCCATCAAATAGTGTTTCAATTGACGTAAGGCTTGAACTACAGCTAACACTCCTTTATCATAGGTGGAATACTTCAACTTAGAAGGTTTAAGTTTATAACTAGAATAGGCTATGGGATGTGAATCTTGCATGAGAACAGCTCCTATTCCTAATCCACTAGCCTCAGTTGACTACTAGAAAGAATGGTCGATTAAAATTAGGTAATTGCAAGACAGGTGCATGTGTTAAAGCATGTTTCAACAAATCAAAAGACTTTTGCTAGCTGTCAGACCATTGATACACAACACCTTTCTTTAGCAAATTTGTCAAAGGCAATGCAAGCAATGAAAAATTTCTCAAAAATTTTCTATGAAAGCTGGCAAGGCCTAAGAAATAATGTAACTCATGCACATTTTTAGGGTTTGGCCAATTCAAAATTTCTTTTATCTTTTTAGGATCAACGGGAATACCATCGGAAGAAACAATGTGACCTAAGTATTCAATCTGGGTTTGGAAAAACTCACTCTTATCAGGATTAGCATACAATTGATTCTCTTTCAACAGTTTGAAAACTAAGGATAGATGTTTACAATGCTCATTCTCATCCTTACTGAAAACCAAAATATCATCAAAGAAAACAATCACACAATTTTGATATTTCAAAAATATACGATTCATCATACGATTGAATGTAGCTCTGGTGCATTGGTCAAACCGAAAGGCATAACAAGAAACTCATAATGACCAAACTGAGTTCTAAATACAATCTTAAAAATGTTAGGGGTATCCAAGCGTACTTGATGATGTCAAGATTTGAGATCTATCTTACTAAAAATAGTGACCCCTTGTAGTTTATCCATGAGGTCATCTACCCTAGGGATCAGATATCTATTCTTAACATTGATTTTTTAAAGGGCATGATAATCAATGCACATCCTATAGGTATTATTTTTCTTCTTAACTAATAGGATAAGTGCAACAAAAGGAGAACTATTGGGCCTAATGAGTCCTCGGGTCAACAATTCCTCAACTTGTGTTTGGATTTCTTTTTGTTCAATTTGATTGTGTTTCTAAGGTGCTTTACATGGTGGTTGAGAACCTGGGATTAAGTCTATTATATGGTCTTTAGGACGTGTAGGTGGTAAACTAGGTGGTAAATCAGCTACAAAATAATCTTTAAATTGTGAAAGAAACTGTGCATGCCTAGGATGCATCTGAGTTTCCTTAGCTTCAATTTCATTCACCCATAGTAAATATGATTTATTACATTTTTTCAATGCACATTTAGCCTATGTGTGACTAAGCAATGGAAAATTATCAAAGATGTGCAATCCATATGATGTGATTTGGTTTCCGTTAAATTGAATTTTCATGGAATGTGTGGAATAATCTATGTCAGGATTATATTTGTGATGCCAAGGTATTCCTAAAATAATATTACTAGCTTGCAAAGGCACAACCAAGAAATTTCTACGCTCAACATAATCACCGATTTTAATCTCTAAATCATGTACTTCTTGTGTACCATTGTAGTGCCTAAGAATGCAGCCTTTATGCGATAATGAGTTGGAATAGTAGATAAATTCAATTCTTTTATAAACTTTGCAAATATAAAATCATGCCTATTTCCATCATCATGCACAACAATCTTTTCTTGACCATACATAAAACATTTCATTGTTAATAATGAATGAGAATTTGACATACCTGGTAAAGTATCTGAAGCATCATCAATAACATCATCATCTTCAGTGAAATTTGGCATATCTTCATGGCCCTCGTCATTAGTTGCTCCCAAGTGATTGATTTGAGTAGCTTGCTTCTTGGATTGACAATTCATTGCTAAATTCCCAGGCTGATGACACTTGTAGCAAACCATAGGTTTTGCTTTGGAGACATTATTGGTAAGTGTTAGAAGTTTGGGTATATTGGGATTTGGCTGGAGGGAAGGCTTAGGGCTTGAATTAGCATTTGATGGTAGAGCAAGATGTCGTATTGCTGCGCATCCGAGTTGTGAAATCCACCCAAAAGTTGTGTGTGTGGGATTTGATACTTTGTACATACTTAGTCGTTATGTTTGCATATTTATTATGCGTGGTAATATAGTAAAGAGGGGCTAGAAAAGGATACTGTTGTTGATAGTGCATTGGTTGGTATGTATGCCATGTGTGGTTTATTTGCAGAAGCACAAAAAGTGTTTGACACACATTGACTTTGTAGCATAATCTTGTGGAATGCAATGTTTTCAGCATATGTAGAACAAGGTCATGGAGAGAAGGTTCTGCAATTCTACCAGCAAATACATGTAGAAGGGGTCATGCCAAATCCACAGACATTTGTGATTGCATTTCAAGCTTGCAGTGCTCTTCCAATTGACAAGAGAGTTCAGACTGAAGCGATGCCCTTTACAGTGGGGAAAGCTTTACATGTAGATGCTATGAGGAAAGGTTACACTACCAATACTTTTGTTCGTCATAGCATTGTGAGCACGTATGGGAAATGGGAAAGTCTTGCAGAAGCAGAGGCTACTTTCAAAGAGTTGCATCACCATGATACAATGTCTTGGAACGCAATGCTTTTAGCCTGTGTAGATCATAACAAAGTAGAAAAGGCCTTGCAGTTTTACAAGCAAATGGAGGTTGAAGGTGTGTCCCCTAACCAACAGACATTTGTGATTGCTTTTCAAGCATGCGGAATGCATGCAATGAAGGAAGAAGCCATGGCTGACGAGATGACTCTGTGCAGAGCAAATTTTCTAGATATTGGTTGTATATTACATTCTGATACTGAAATAAAAGGGCTCCTTTTGGATGCTTGCATTAGGAATACATTGTTAAGTATGTATGGCAAGTGTGGAAGCCTACCAGAAGCAGAGCATGTGTTTGTAGAGTGGACTGGTTGTGATGAGGTGTCATGGACAGCATTTCTCTTAGCATATGTTGAGCAGGGTAAATGTAACAATGCTTTAAAATTGTACAGGAAAATGCAAGAGGAAGGGGTTTGGCCAGTTTAGCTGGAGTTAATGATTGTTCCTACTCTTCAAGCATGTGGCCTCCTTGTGGAGTCAGATGAAGCCCCTATTTATGGGAAACAATCAAGCCAAATTATGGCTTTAGGAATTGGTGAGGGATTGCATGATGATGCTTTAAGAAAGGGTCAAAAAAGTGGATAAGAGCAGAGAAAGTGAGAGAGAGAAAAAAAGGGAAATGGTATAGTCTGAAAAAGACTGCATAGTGTGTTCAAATTAGCAAAAGCAAACAACATATCAAGAGATGCAGAGAACAAGCACGAGATAATTATAATCTACCAGGGAATGAAAAGTAAAGTCTCCGTGATGAAATGCCATGAAAATCAGACGGAGAGAGAGAAGATGTACAATGAAGAGAATTATTGAGCCATGTTGAGCTATAAGAGAAAGCGGGGGGAATTTGCAAGCGGAGAGAGAGGATCGGAATCAAAAAGGATTTTCTGGAATAAGAGGAGGATACATATGGTAGATATGGAGCGGGAGGAGAGGCAGGAGAGCTCAGAATGAAGAAGAAGATGAGAATGTTGCTATGAAATTTAGCAAAGGGTGGAGGAATTGGCAGTTTCATTGGACTACAACGACGATCGACGGCAGGACAGTTGGAACAAGCCAGAAGGTGGTGACGTTGACGACAAAGTGGCTGATGATGAATGTCTGACCAACAGAAGACGATGATAAGGTTGCTGATGAAGCAAAGAAGAAAGTTGAAGCTGAGAATGATGAAAAGTTGAAGAGAGGTTCGCTTCTGCCTTTCTTGCCAGTAATTCCAATGTTGTGTGTTTCATTAAGATGTCTTCAACCACAGTGATAATTTCCTTCCAAATCCGATGAGTCGAGGCTGTCCTTCTGCAATTTCCTCCCGTAAAACTTTCTCCAAATGAACAGAGACTTCCTCTGCATCATCCAAAATGAGATTCATATATTCATCAAAGCCGATAATGCGCCCTTTAATTCTCAGATCTTTCTGCTCAAAAAGTCAGATTTGGATGCGGGATTTACTTTGAAGGAACCGAAATATGAGATTTATAGGCTATGTCATAATCCGCTGCACTTTGGTAGTCGCCATGGCTGTTGGATTGAAAGCCTGAGCTGAACCTTCGTTAAGGTTTACAGAAGCACTCTGAACATTGAATTCTCCTCTACAGCCATGGAGTCTCTTCCCGCAGTCCGTAGCACAGATCAGTGCAATTCAAATGTCACTAAATTCTCCTTCAATGATCTCTAGTCGCTTCTGAAATACTGTGGCTATCGTTTGATGATGATTCCTGCATTCATTTCAGTTCAAAGAACCTCAACATCACTGGAAATCCACCTTACAAGATGTGCATGCAGTCACAAAGCTAGAAGAAACATGCTGTTTTGCCCTTTTGGAATCATGAACTGATCTTTGTTGTTTGTCCGATAAGATCTGTGACACTTCTCCAACTAGTTTAAAAACAAAGTCTGCTCCTAAAAATTTATTCTTGTCTGAATGAAGAAGAAGAGTCAACCTTCTATACTGTTTATTTTGACAAGGATGTCATCAGCCCTATGCCATGCCAATCAACCTTGGTTCCATTGATCTTTTACTGAGCCGCAATGTGGACATTTACAACTGTAAACATCTGTGCAAGATTATCGAATCCTGGGAACAGCTGCTGCGCTTTCTGAAGAAACTTGAGGACAGCACTATAACCATGGGCTGTAAGGTTCCTCTCTGCAATATCCCGTGCTCCCACTACTAATAGTTGTGTTCATTCAAGAATTACAGCAGAATTTCAGCATCATATCTTTTCTGGAGCACAGTACAACAAAGAAAAGGAGGAGACCTGCTGAAGGATTGTTCAAAGGAAGGACTGTTAACACTAACAGGACTGCAATTCTTTACTAAAAGAAATTTACACAGAGATATTGTTTTTGGTTACTCTGTTTTAACAACAGTAGACAACAGTAAATAAGAACAGTTCACTCATGACTTGAGGGTACATTGAATGAAGTTTGATCTTGCTTGATTGATCTTCTATCCTGGAATTAATCAAGGACCTCTATGATCGCGACTTTGCTTTCGAAAACCCTTCGACGGTCAAGTCCAGTGTTTACGGAAAGAATAAGGAGCAAAGAGGTTTTGATTGAATCTTTGGAAGTTAGAGTTGAATTGCTTTGTACCAAAGTTACCATTAACCGAAAATTATTGCGGTTGCTTTTCTTGTCCACGAATTTTATCATTTGTATCATGTGCTAAAGAAATCGCATCCTCAAAAGTTTTTGGCTTCAATATATTCACTTCTACATAGAAGTGACCAAGCACACCGGACATGTACTTGCGCTTGTGGGTCGCCTCAAGAACATCTTCAAGCATTCGGAGTTGAAGTAAGGCACTTTAGAAATATTCAATGTATTGTGGGATGGATTCACGATCTCTTTGTTGTAAGAGATCCCATTGTTTGATAGCTTTCTCGTGGAATTGAGGTGGAAGGAAATTTTGCAAAAATTCCTTTTGAAAGGCTTTCCAAGTAGAGGGACAATCAACACTCTTGTGGAAAACAGTCCACCATAATGATGCTCTATTTGCTAGATGGTTAGTGACACATTTAAGTTTATCTTTTTCAGCATATTGCTCTTCATGAAAATAGTCGTCAAACTCACTACTAAAAGCAAGAACAATTTTGCCATCATGTTGCCTATCAAAATGTAGAATTTAAAATATCTTTTACTTATCTTGGCCTCTTTCCTAAGAGCTTATGCATCAAGTGTCGCATCAATAGTACATTGTCGTGCCGCTATACCCACATCGTGTGAAAAACTCTAGAGTGTGGCTTCCTTATAGATCTAGAGAGCCAATGCCACTTTAGGCATTAGTGTTAGTGTCCATGGTTCAAAAATATTAGATTTCTGGATAAGTTTTAGCCAATTTTTGAAATTTTAGATATTATCTCTTATAAAAATCCATAAAATTGTAGACAGCTTCTAGATTAGGATAACATATAAAAGAAAGCATGTAGCTTTTAGCTATTTTTAGAGGATTTTATGTAAAAATAAAGATTAACAAAATTGCACGACACGCGATTGCTCTTTTCGGGCAGTGAACAACACTTTGAAAGTGGGAGATGAAGAGGGAGTGATCTAGTAGAATTTTGGCCCGTGGCGTGCTACTATTTTACCCACTTTTCAAAGCCAATGGAAGCATCAGATTGGCGATTTAAGAAGCATAGAGAAAGCTATTATTGTATACATGTTTTTGTCTACAAAAATTGTATCTTCACATAATGTAGAAATAAACTGACACGCTTCATCTTTGTGTATTCTTCTACATTTTCTATTTCTTTTTGTGAGTATTCTTCTATGTCTTCTATTTCTTTGAATCCGTTCTCTTCCGTCTACTCCTCTCCTTGAATCTCCCTTCACCCTGCTGTCTCTTACCCCCGTGATAGACTTTCGACACCAAATGCACTGACACCGTGTTAGGGGAAGTTTATGCTATCATCAGAGGTGAATTTTGGAAGATATTTGGACTGATTTGGGTTGATATCTTTAGCCATATTCAGAGAATTAGCTACAACAGTGTTCTTTTAATTCATTTTTTAATTCTACAGAAGACATTTTGTCAAAATATGCAAGTATTATGTGCCCCTATGGTAGGGCACTATTTGTAGATCATTCATAGATGCTTTGAGTTGAATTAAGAGGAGCTTTTTCCCTTATTTCTTGACTGTGGTAACTTATCCTTATCAGAAACTCAATTTGAAGCTCTCTTGAAGCAAGTCTCTTTGCTCTACAAGCCTTGTAATTGACTAACCTTTAACCCTTCTCTTATCTCTACCATCTCCGAAGTCTAAGCTTTTGAGCCCCCATATATTCTTCTCTCTCAAACCCCTGTGATTGACCATGAAGTACCTCTTAAACCTTTAAACATTCAATGTAATCTACTTATCTCTTGAAGACACATCTCTATCTATCTTGTCTAGTTTTCTTGCCAAACCCTTGTGGTCACCTTCAACCCTATGCACTGCGACATTGGTGAACTCGATGTGAAGGTTGGTGTAAGAGAACTCCAAGATGGGGGATTCTTCAGGAGATACTCTACAACAATTGGTGCCCATATTGCAGCAGAAGACTCAGCAAAACAACAAATCCAAATTTTACAACAATAACAACAAAGTCAAGATGAAGAAAAGATTCATTCCACAGCTATCAAGGTCCTAGTGGATGTTGGGTGGGAATTAAAATAATTTAATGTTCAAAATGTCTATGTTTTCATTCGTTTGCATGTATGTTGAGAAAACACTCTTCTTTGGTGTACCGCAACATGCATGGAGTTGCTATTTTTCTAGACTATCCAAGCATGGTCTTCAAGAAAGAATCCATGGTCTTTTTTAGCGAGATGCAAATTGGGATGCATTAAAAAAAGCCCTACGTGAAGAATTTTTCTTAGAATATTCTCACCCTAATGACAAATAAAAGTTTCACTGGTTGGGTTGAGAAACCCAACAGCAACAACAACAACTTTATACCATGAGTTTGAAAGTAAATTTGGACAACTTGATACTAAAGACCAACAAAGTATGGAAGGTCAGAAGATTGAATTATTCCTTAAGGCTGCAGATCCCATTTGGCAAGAGAAGCTTGCTGATCACCTAGACGATGCTACCTCTGAATCAGGAGTCAAGATTCCATGGACAGATGTTACTGATGTAGTTAACATGATTGCTTGAAGAGAGCGGATGGGACTAAGATTGGGCTCTACTTCAACTTCAACAACTCCATTGATGGAGCTTGTTCCACCTTCAAAATCCCCTATTCCTTTGACTAATCAACCAACTCTTTCTTCTTCTGATATCATGGATGAACTCATTAAAAGCATGCATGACCTTCATTTGAATCTGACAGAAATTAGTTCAAAGGTGAAGAAGCTGGATGTCAAAGTTGAAGAATGAGGATGATCATAAACTCAAAGGCCCATGAGGGAAGGCTATAAGAGGCTCTCTATTTGGTGTGACAACCAATAACATGACAAGAGGGAGTGTTCTGCCTTCGGTGAGGCTGAAGCACAAAATCTCGTCTTTTGGAAAGACGGAAAAATTCACGCAGCTAAAACTGGTCTTCCACTAAAGCCAAATTTTGGTAATGGTGGAATGAAGAAAATATTAGAAGATTTAGTTGTAAAGAATGCCTACATAGCAATTGATGCATCTACCTATGTGTTGCAAATTGAGCCAAATAAATCAAATTTGAAAGCATGTAAAGCTAATGTGCAATCTAAAGTATGGATGCATGCATTAGATAAAATGGAACGCGGCAAAGTAGCCAAAGATGATTTGACTAACGCTAGTCAGTGCATTTGAGGAATAACTAGTTGGAAAGAACCGATAGATTATTTTTCTACCTTTGCAAATTTGGCTGACGTTAATCATAAAGAAGTATTGATTGAAGAAAAGAGAATAAGAGAAGATGAACCATGACCTTCCTCTTCTGGCCCTCCAAAATGGGTAACTAGAAGAACGCTTGAACAACCAAAGTTTGCTGAAAATACAACCCCAGATCAAAAGATGGAAGATGTGCCACAAACAAAGAAGACCGAAGAAAAGAAGAAAGGCAAACATCCAGGCTATAAATTGTAGGTCTGACATAGAATCTGCAACCGATCTCAAATGAGTTTTAGAAGAATAAATTTTGGGAAGTAAAATTGAAAATACCTTAGGTAAAATTATCAGAATTTCCAAATGTGAATTTTATGATGTAATTATTAATGTAATCAAAAGAAAAAGACAATATATTGGTGATGATGCTAAAGAAATAGTGCATGTTTTTTTGCAAGCTCTTCGAGTCTTTGTCCAGGATGAAGAGAAGCTAACTGCACTAGGAATTCATCTTGAAGTAGTTAAAGAGTTAATTGCAGAAATTGAAGCTGGAGATAAAGAAAGCATGGATGAAAAAATTAAAGAAGTGAAGATTGAAAATGTAACGGTCAACTGGTCCAAACTAGTTGGGCAGCCCACCTCTCTAAACGAAGGTCGTCTACAACACATGCATGATGAGGAAGAAGCCCGATTCATTCCAAGCAGTCACTACTCCCGTACACATTGGGCAAGAGCAACAACGAAGACAATCATCACTGAGATAAACATCATGTCAAGGAGTCTATGAAAGTGGCGGATGGCCCATAGATGTTGATCCAGGTTGGCGAATGAGAGATGCAAACAACTCTTTTGGAGAGCTATATGTTGCATATCCTAATAAAAGTAAGTAACTATTGGAGACATAAAAGACAAATTTCACTTTTTTGTTGAAGACTCTTGTAGTTACCCTATCATTCTTGGGCAACCTTACATTTCTGAAGCCCGCTTGGAAACAAAAGCTCTTGATGATGGATTTTCCTATGCTCAAATCCGAAGCAAGGATAATGAACAAGCTGTCCAATTTCTTACTATGTGTGTTAACCATCATCGAAATAGAGATCAATTGCGTGATTATCATGTGCCTCCTAATGCTCGATAATTCAAGGGTTTTCGGGCAGCACTGCTGTAAAAGGAGGCTATGGCAGTGCGTCATGTAAAAAGATTGAAACTCCTTATGCTACCGAAACTGTGTCTCTAGCAAATTTGTATGTATGCATAGCCAATAGTATGGGCTGTTATAAGTCTCTTCCAGTCATGACTAAAGCTAAAAGAAAAAAATTATGTCATGTAAAAAGGGTGTTGAAAACTTATGACATGATGGCTGAAAATGAAGATATTTCGGGCATTTTTTTGGACTGATTACTACTCACACATTGGCTAAAATATATGCAACTACTCATACAGAAAATCAAGCTGAAAATCAATCCATAGAAGTATGTACATTGGATTTTTATCAAACAATTCAAGAATGTGTTGAGTAGGAAGACATTGGTTTACTCAACAAGACTGAAACCAAGTGGAGACAAAATACAAGATGGTGGATAAGAAAGTCAAGCCTATGGTAGTCCCACTGCCTCTTGAAAGTGATGGGCTGATTGCTAATAGGGTAGCAAATTAGCCAAGTCTTTGTGATCCTTCCAACATTGGTCACAAGGTCACATTTGAAAGTATAAAATAGCTCAAAATAGGTGAAATTGATTTCCTTTCACCAGCTGAAAAACACTCTTTTATGAAAATGCTAATGAAACATGGAAAAGCTTTTGCATTTTAGCCAACTGAAAAAGGTTGTGTGGATCCAAATATTGTGGCTCCTATGGTCATTTTTACGATCCCACATGTGCCTTGGAACCTCAAGCCTATTCTCGTTCCAAGGGCACATTTGCCCAAATTATTGGAACTTCTAAATGAGAAGATCAGAATGAAGATTTTAGAACCTTCTTCAACACCTTACTCAAATTGATGGTTTATCCTGCCCAAGAAAAATGGATCCTTACGATTCATTCAATATTTTCATCCTTTTAATCTTGTCACAATCTGAATTGTTGGTTCGGGTCCAATTGTTAAAGAGTTTGCTTAAGCTTTTGCAGGTAGAGAAATTTTTTCTGTGGGCGATCTATATTCAAGATATGACCAATTTCAGCTTTCATTAGAAATCCGAGACATTACCACAATGAAGACACCTCTTGGATTGGTCTGCATGTGCACTCTACCACAAGGTGAAACAAACTCCGTAGCCCATATGATGAATGCCATGCACAAAGTCTTAAGGGACTTTACTCCACAATTTACTCTTCCATTTCTTGATGATGTACCTATCAAGGGATGTGAAGTCAATGAAAAGAATGAGGATCTTGACAAAGATGGCCACATGACATTTGTAGTTAACTATATTCATGATTGTGACAGAATTTTGACAAGGCTAGAAGAGGTATATCTTACCCTTTTTGGAGAAGTCAATTTTTGGAGTAGAAGAAGTCCTAGTGGTTGGACATCTGTGTGGCCTCTACGGATGCAAACCTTCACCAATCAAGATAGATGCCATTAGCAGAATGCAAGAAAAATGCAAAAATATTTCAGAGGTGAGAAGATTTCTTGGTGCATGTGTATTCTATCTCGTATGGATACCGCATTTTGCTCATGTAGCCGAAAATCTCTATCAATTATTAAGGAAAGGCCAAAGATTCTCTTTGGGGAAAGAGCATACTCTCATTGTATGCAAACTAAAGAAGTTGTTAATTTCAGCCCCCACTCTCAAAAGGGCTGATTATTCAAATGGTCAACCCATCATCCTTACTGTGGATACAAGTCCCATTGGGATAGGATGGGATGTTGGCCAAGAAGACCTTGAAGATAACAGGTATGCAATCCGTTTTGGAGCAAAGGTTCTCAATGAACATTAAAGAAGGTACGCACAAGTAAAAAGGGAATTGTGGGGAGTTGTAACAGCATTAAAGTGTGATTCCATAGTGGTAGAAACTCATTGTCTTCCACTCTTGGGCATGATTGCCAACTGCTCTACACCCAATGTTGCTACGCTAAGATGGATTGCATATATTAAATATCTCAACCCCGAATTAAGGAATATTGCAAGAAAGGGGAATCTAGTTTGCTGACATGCTGTCATGTGCAAGATATAACAATGAAGAAGAGCTGATAGAAGAAGATGAAGCTGAAGAATCTATACTTACTAAATTTCATAGTGGTAGAAACTCATTGTCTTCCACTCTTGGTGCTTCCATAGTGGTAGAAACTCATTGTCTCACTAAATTTCATAGGTGCTTCCATAGTGGTAGAAACTCATTGTCTTCCACTCTTGGGCATGATTGCCAACTGCTCTACACCCAATGTTGCTACGCTAAGATGGATTGCATATATTAAATATCTCAACCCCGAATTAAGGAATATTGCAAGAAAGGGGAATCTAGTTTGCTGACATGCTGTCACGTGCAAGATATAACAATGAAGAAGAGCTGATAGAAGAAGATGAAGCTGAAGAATCTATACTTACTAAATTTCATTCCATGGCTATTGAAAGTACATTTTCAGTTGCTGCATATACAAACCCAAAGCTGAATCTTGCAGGTGAAGATGATCTTTTTAATGGTATAGCATTAAGTACAACAAGAATAGGAAAAGGTACTATTGTAAATTAGCATACAACAACAAAGATCAAAGATTTATCTATGGAAGAAGGGTGGTTAACTAGAGCATGCTCATTGCATTGCTCAAGTTCTAGTTCATTTCCTTGAGGAAGATTATGAAGAAGATTGGCTGAAGATTAGCCAATATTTGAGCACAATGAAGAAGAAAGAGACTTGGACTAATGAAGAGTTCAAGCATATTAAGAGGAAAGCTTATGGCTTCTTTCTTAAAAATGGGAATCTATGGAAGCACGCAAAGAAGAATAAAGGAGCACTTGTTGGAGTTTTAGGTAATAAAAGGTTACAACTAGAGGTAATGAGTGAATTTCATGAAAGCTTGTGGGCTAGCCATAGAGGTATATGAGAAACCTTTACTAAAGTCAAATAAAAATATTGGTGGCAGAACATGTATCGAGATATAGAGCATTTTGTTGAAACCTATTATGTGTGTCAGATGTATTCTATGGTCAAGCATCGAGATGGGTTACAACCCCCTTATCCCTTATGTATACATTATTGATGGGTTATTGATCTTGTAACCATGCCTACGGGGATATGGAATACACAGTATTTAGAACTTGCAAGAGAAGTTCTAACCAATCAAGTTAAAGGTAAAGCTATAACAACCAAGACCACTCAAGCAATTTTTTCACTTTTTGCTTGAAGAAGTATTTTGCAAATATGGTTGTGTTGGCAAGGTAACCACAGATAAAGGAGAGTTGGATGTTGATGAGGCACACAACTTCTTTGCTCAATTGGGTATCAAGTTGGGTTTGACATTAGCCTACAATGCTGAAGGCAATGGAAAGAGTGAGAGAGGACATCAACCTATTCTCAAAGCTCTGGCAAATTCTTGTAGAGGAAATATCAAAGAATGGCCTAAAATTCTATTCATTGCATTATGGGCTAACCGAACTACTCACAGTATAGTGATTGGCTATATGCCAGCTAAAATTATGCATGGACAACAACCAATTATGCCAATTGAAGAATCTATTCTCACATGGAGTCTTCTACCTTGGAGGAAGGCATCAGTAGAGAAGACTTGGCGCATGTGGCAGCTAGAAAGAAGGCCTGAAGATGTTCAAGTAGCTATTAAGAAGTTAAAAATGGCAAGACTAAAAAACAAAAGAAGATTTGATAGGCAACATCGACTTCGACCAAGAGCTATCCAAGAACATGACTGGGTGCTTGTCTATGACAGTAGCCTAGATAATCAATACAATACTTCTAGGAAGATAGTAAAGCGTTGGTTTGGTCCATATGTGGTAAAGGTCGTTCATGACAATACCACATATTCATTGGCTGAATTGGATGGAACAAGCATGAAGACATAGAGGAAGAAGAAGAGGCAGATGATGAATACATTGACATGGCAGAAGATACTTCTTCTAACACTGCAGATCTATAAGACTTTGGCACATGCCAGAGGATGTGCAGGCTAGGAGGGGGTGGATGTTGTGCCGCTATGTGCACATCGTGTGAAAGACTCTAGAGTGCGATTTCCTTATAGATCTAGAGAGCTAATGCTACTTTAGGCATTAATGTTAGTGTCCATGGTTCAAAAATATTAGATTTTTGGACAAGTTTTAGCCAATTTTTGATATTTTAGATATTATCTATTGTAAAAATCCATAAAATTGTAGAAAACTTCTAGATTAGGATAACATGTAAAAGAAAACATATAACAGTGAGTTTGGGAATCTCCCAATTCTCATTTTTTGAATACTAAAAAGGTGGCATCCAAAAAATGACATCTATTGAGCTATAGAGTGCTCAATTTGGAGTTATAGTGTTCAAGTTATGACAAATCCAAAGATTTGACCATGTGTCCCAAACTTATGGGAAATTCCCCTATTCCCCAATATGGTGTTATATGGCTTCCACCTATTTTGAGAGGATTTTATGTAAAAAGAAAGATTAGCAAAATTGTGCGACACACAATCGCTGTTTTTAGGCAGTGAACAACACTTTGAAGTGGGAGATGAAGAGGGAGTAATATCGCAAAATTCTGGCCAGGTGTGCTGGTATTTTACTGCCCTTTCAGAGCCAATGAAAGAATCAGATTGGTTATCTAAGCAACATAGAGAAATGTATTATTTTATACACATTTTTGTCTACAAGAGTTTTATCTTCTCATGATGCAAAAATAAACTGACAGGCTTTATCTTTGTTAGTATCCTTCTACATTTTCTATTTCTTTCTGTGAGTATTCTTCTATTTCTTTGAACCCCTTCTCTTTTGTCTACCTCTCTCCTTGAATCTTCCTTCACCCTGCTGTCTCTTACCCCCGTGGTAGACTTTCGACACCAAACACACCAACACCGTATTAGGGAAAGTTTATGCTATCATCAGAGGTGAATTTTGAAAGATATTTGGGCTGATTTGGGCTGATATCTTTAGCCATATTTAGAGAATTAGCTACAATAGTATTCTTTTAATTCATTTTTTTACTCTATAGATATTTTGTCAAAATATGCAAGTGTTATGTGCCCCTATGATAGGGCAATGTTTGTAGATCATTCATAGATGCTTTGAGTTGAATTAAGAGGAGCTTTTTCTCTTATTTCTTGGATGTGGCAACTTATCCTTATTAGGAACTCCATTTGAAGCTCTCTTGAAGCAAGTCTCTTTGCCCTACAAGCCTTGTAATTGACTCATAAGCTTTTGTCCTTAATAGTCTACATTGAATGTAATCATGTAAAGTTGATTCATGCTATGGCATCATGTATGAATGATGGGATGCAGAGTTGTTTATGATACATGACAACATAGTGTACTTCATTTTATAATTTTTGATTGCTCTTACGGTCAAGAAAATAAGCTTGATTTGAGTTAGAAATTATGAGATAATACTCTTGTGATCTTTGCTAAGAACATGCAGTTGGAAGCTCTATTAACATCTTCAAGAACTTGGCTTGAAACCTTCAACCCTTCTCTTATCTCTACCATCTCGAGAGTCTAAGCTCTTGAACCCCCATACATTCTTCTCTCTCAAACCCCTATGATTGACCGTGAAGTACCTCTTGAACCTTTAAACATTCACTGTAATCTACTTATCTCCTGAAGACACATCTCTATCTATCTTGTCTAGTTTTCTTGCCAAACCTATGTGGTGACCTTCAACCCTACACATTGTGACAACGTCAAATCAGGTTGTCCTCTGTCTTGATCAATAGTGGATTTTTGAAGTGTAGCCAATTGTGCCTATAATTTTTGACGTGCCCTTTGCTATTCATGAAGCTGCATCATGATTAGATCCGATTTCTATTCCATAGTCAGCTTTGGCAAATCGCCTTCACCCATAAAATCGTCCATATTATGATCAGACATCCTGGATTGGATTGAAGATCCATTGCTCGTCTTCTAGTCATGTGTGAAGAAGCTCACCACAAACTTTCTTTGTTTATTAGTATGCCTTTACTTTTTATGATCTTGCTTTTCTCGAGTACGACAATTAAAAATAGTCTTCTTCCAAGCAAAATAGTCTTCCGCATAGACTGCATGTGACAGCCTACTTGCTGTAAATCCATTCAGCTAAGTCGCAGGTGGAAACAGAGGCTCGTTGAAGCTTCAAAACGGTTCGAGAGTACCATAGTATAAACACCCGCTAGGTAAGAGATTGATAATTGAACTTTAAGATTTAGTTAAGCTTAATAACTTAAAGCTTTAAACAAAAAGTTTAAGTATTTCGTGGGATCAGCATAGGACAGTGGCACGTTTTTTACGAAATTGATGGCGATGAGTTCATGCCAAATTAGTAATTTGAGGGATTAGAGATTAAGCTCTCTTTAAGCTTAAGAATTAACCTTAACATTGCACTAATCATGAATTTCTTTCTCTGTGATAAAAACGTCTTGAAGAGGAGACTTCCCAAGGGTCCTCTGCCTACTGTGAGAGGTCCTTCATGATTAGAGAGTATAGTAGGGGGTTCTTTATCTCCAGGAACATGCTTGTGTTGTCAACTTGTAGAGCCCGTTCGTTCTAGGAGCTTCACCTTTGCATGAGCTGGAAAGCGATTGGAAGCTCTTGATCTCAGCTTCACTCTGATACCACTGCTATGTAGATCGGATGCTGTATGCGTGCGTAGTGAATGCCGAAAGGTCCCCAAGAACAAAGAACTATACAAACCTTCTGCAAGTAAAAAGAAAAAGGAAATTTGCACGACATGAGACAAAAAGACAAATTGGATGCAATCTCTCCCCATGCCTTGTGTGAGCGCTTCACAAGGCATGTATTTATAGACTTCTTTATCTTTAAGCTAAAAAATAGCCCACTTTACAAGTAGCATGCTTTTGCTTTTGCGTTTGATTTTGCCCAATTATAGAGTAAGGCATTTAGGCATCCAAAAGTCACACTGTGCCCAAATACAAATATCAAATAATGAAATATTTAATAGAGCACCTTTGTGTATACAAGATAATAAATATTTTGTCAAGCACTTTAATAAATAAGCGCGCTTGAATACATATTGGTGCCATGCCTTTAGTGATAAGGTGCGTGCCCATCAAAAATAGTAATTCTTCTAGGCATTTGGATTCATGTCATTGCCCGTGCTGCCCAATTCCACCAGCACCTGCTCTACACATCAATTGAAGCATTCACAATTGTTAGAAAATAATTAAATAAAACTCAACAAAAGCGAATACCTAGTAGTCTTCAGTCACAAAATAATTAAACAGGTTGGAACTCTATCATGACCTTAATTTAATTCAAGTGCACACTCTAAACTCATAAACATCCATTAATTTAATATGTATTTTTACAAAATCACCCGCTATGGAATTACCCACGTGCACATTAAGTTAATCTGATGCCCGAAAAGGACATGCGTCCTCGCCAACTTCTCGCACAAGGTATCCACCTTGTGTATGAGCCCTGTCAAATAAATATAATCATGAAATACAATAGTGGAATATGCCTCTTGGCATCAAAATATGACCCAAATTCATTATGTAATTGCTGCTCTAGTTCTTTTAAAGCTTTCTCATCAATTTTTGAAACTAGTATACTTCTAAGTAGGTGCCTTTTTCCATATTCTATAAGCATATTTGGATCCTTGATACTATTCATTAGGCAAACTATTGCATACACTAAGTGGTGTTTACCATGTTTTACGTGGCAACCATGAACTTGGCCAAAAATTCACAAAGCTTCATGTATCTTTTAAAACATTATCTTCTCTACCTTCCACCTAATAGGATACCCTCCAAGTTATCTTGATAGGGTATTCAATGTAAGAATAGGAAATTCTACATCGTCCCTTGAAAACTTATGATGATGGAAAACAACAAACTTTGAAAAGGCGATGTCTTTAGTGTAGTGGCTCAACTTGGCAAATTCCTTGCCTAAACGTCCCTTCCATGTGCCAACCATAACAATGAGCCCATCCTAATATACAAAAATCTAAAAAATAGCAAACATACCTAGCGAATTATAGTGAAATTATTATGGAAATCAATATGGTATCCAAATAAATATAGCTTGTGAAACAAACCTTTTGATTTTGATATGAAACTAACAACTCCTTTCTCCATATTTAAATACTTGATTGGCCAATCTACAAGGATATGTGGGCTGAGTCCTTGCTTGATTTGCCCAAGTGAGATACATTCAAATTCTCTTACGTTCCTTCAAACTCTTCCTCTAAAGGAAGGGTTGACTCATATTGGAGCACATCCTTGTAGATGATGGTCAAATTCTCTCTTGTAGTGTAGTATTATATATCCTTGATATTTGAATCCCCAAGCAGATACTTATCCTAGTCTAAAACAATAAAGTTAGAATATATTTCAAGATTCTATGCAATGATAGCTAGGTAGTAGTCCTCCTTGATATTAAAAAACACTTGGATACAACATAGGAGAACATTCTATCTTTCACCAATAGGGAAGGTGGACAGTAAAGTCATAGAATGTTACCATCATTCTCAATCTCTTCTTACTCTATGGACAGTAAAGTTGTAGGAATGTTACCATCATTCTACCCAATCTCTTCTCGCTCATCATTAATTGAACACACCTTTGTGTTCTCCCTTGTTGAACACTTTGCGTTCTCTCACTTGCCACTTCTACTAGTTGTCAAACCTCTTGTACCTTGTCAATCCCTATTGCAACAAGATGTATTGTCTCTTTCGGATCTTGGAAATGCTCTTTTTCTTCATCCCTCAATAACACATGAAGAAAGTAAACAAACCTATGAATGTATTCCATGAAACCACACTTCTGATTGTATATTGAGCACTAAAAATTTACCTTCATGTCCTCAAAAACCCTCAAAACAAATTTTTGAACATTCTCTTGGGAGACTTTTGAAGAAAGACATCATTCATGTATAAACATATTGAAGGCCATCAATATGAACCTCTCTAGCAATAGTTTGCTCCTCAAAAGTTACCTCTTGCTCTTCCATCTATACTCTTGAGGCCTTGATTCGTTCCTCCATTATAATGGAAAACACTTGGGATACCTTTGGTAGTAGAGGTTCTTGTCCCACTCGAGAAATGAAATCTAAAATAATGTTGCTTGGGATATCTTCACTCCTTTTAGGATCTTCTAGAGGAGCTTAAAGGTGGTTTCACTCCTCGTAGGCACTTGAGCCTCCACATGTTGCAAGTTGGTAGCATCCCTATATAAGCACATAATTACATGAGGAAATTCAATGGGCATTACATCCAAAGATGGACCCATAAAATGTGGTCCTAATTGTTGAGAGAGAGAGAGAGAGATTACGAGAGAGATACACAAGACATGCTACCAAAGAATGATTCATATTGATGTAGAGTTAGTATATATAGGTGAGACCCAAGTCAAGTGAGAGATGATATATATAGTTGTAACATCCCCACTCAAACAAAGGTCTCTGGCTGCGAGTGAAAAAACCCTTGGGGAGAACAAGGGAAAAACCCGAGCCCCTACACATACCTACGATACAAAAATGATTTACTATAAAGTTTTCTTGAATACAATGATACATGCCTCAATCAGTGAGACAAGAACTTGGAACAATACCAATTTCATGTCTTAATGAGCTAAAGCGAGCTTCACTAAGAGCTTTTGTGAAGATGTCTGCAACCATTTGATCACTGGGACAATGCTCCACCATAATGGAACCTTTCTTGACTTCATGTCGAACATAATGATAATGAATAGCAATATGCTTTGATTTACTATGTTGTATATAGTCTTTTGTAAGACTAATAGCACTTTGGTTATCGCATCGAAGAGGTGTACTAGATGATGAAGGATGTCCCAAATCTGCAAGTAGTTGTCGAAGCCAAACTAGCTCGCGAGCTGCTAATGATGCAGCAACATATTCGGCTTCAGTTGTAGAAACCGCAACACATCGTTGTTTCTTGCTGGACCAAGAAACCAAACATCCATTTACAAAGAAACAATTCCCACTTGTAGATCTCATGGATAAGTGTGAACTTGCCCAATCAGCGTCTGTATATCCAATAAGGTCAAGAGAAGTTGAAGAAGATAAAGAAGAATCCTCTCGACGACGATAAATAAGACCAAATTTCCTTAGTACCCTTGAGGTACTTAAGAATACGTTTTGCAGCATAGGGATATGCACGTAAGAACGACGAAAAGTATTGAGTGACTAAAAAGAAATCCCGAAATAGAAAGGCGTAATGTGCAAGACGAGATGACGCATATAAGAAAAGCGCTATTTCGGTCGAGCAAAGAACGTGAACGATAATAAAACATCGCTAAAAATAGCAAGATGTTTGCTTGTCGTAATCAACATCATTAACGAAGAAGAGAGATTAATAAACTATAATTGGGGATTAACGAACTGTAATTAGAAATACAGTTTTAAATAAAGAATCGCAGATTCGAGCAGAATTGTTGTCTTGAATCCTGAACTGTCATAACTTTTGATCCAAAACTCCGATTGACAAGCAGTTTTGACAGGATTCGAGAGCACGACGAGAGCTACGCACCTGGACGTGGTTTTGTTTTTAAAGACAAAATTAACTAATACTTCTAATTTGAACAAGTTCATGTATCAAATCATCACTTGTGCAAAGAATTCAATCAAGTATAAACAATGAAACAACTTATCTTCCTTGTTGTTGCTATGCATCCATAGCTCTGAAACCATGTTGAGAGAGAGAGAGAGAGAGAGTACAAGAGAGATACACAAGACATGCTCCCAAAGAATGATTCATATTGATGTAGAGTTAGTATATATAGGTGAGACCCAAGTCAAGTGAGAGATGATATATATAGTTGTAACACTAATAAAGCCATATTGAATATTTTTTTATATATGTGTAGATAGTGTTTGGAAATGATTTTTTGAATATACAAGTAGGTGTGACTGTCAAACTCTGAACAACCCTCCTCAATCACAACTGTGAAAAGGTATTAAGTGTACATAGGCTATCATTAGTACAACCATGCTAAGTGTGGGTATGCCATAAACATGGTAATCATCAAGAGGTTGTCGTAGAAAAGGCTAAGTGTAGGTACCAAAAACATAGCTAACATCTATGGATGTTACAAGGCCTCAGTAAGTGTGTAGAGGCTATTATGCATAGGTTACATAAGGAGTGTTTCATGGCTTATGAAATGAGCATTAGAGGCAAGTACATACAAAAGAAAGGTCTAGGAAAAGTTTGGGTCAAGGACAGGAAGGCCCTTGTGCTTTTCTTCATCTTTAGATACGTCATTATGAGCATAACAAATCTTCTTGCCCTCTTTCATCTTGATGTAGGTCTTCTTCTTCTCCACCGCTTTGTGTAATTAGTCTTCATGTCCCCCTCAAGAAAATGTACCATCATTTTTGAGGCAACAGAAGTGTCTTCAGAGTCTTCAAATAAGATCATTGATTGCATTTTAGTATGGGAAGCTACATTTCTTCCTACAAGTAGGTCTCAAACAAATCTTCCATGTAGTTGAAGTGAGCAACAATGATTATGTCACTCTTCATGAGAAGCATCCTCATAAAATACTTGCTTTTGGTCATCCCCATGATGGAAATCAACTTCAAATAACTAAGAATTTCCAGAAAAAAGAGTTACACTTCAATGTGTCAAGAGATACAAGCAAAATAGTATCAAAAGATACTAGCTTGATTTCAAGCTTGATGTTGCCTAATTTTAGGTGGGGTCTTCTTGATCTTCAGGTGCACTGCTTGAATTAAGGTGGGTTGCTCCAAATCTTCTTCTTGAGGTTTTACTTGCTAAAAACTTTATATTTGAGTGATAGAACCTTCAGTGTGTTGGAACCAGTGAGAAAATGAAGTGGAAAAGAGCTTGAAGAGTACTTGGCTATGGAGTCTCTGTTTAGGGTTTTCTACAGATCTAGTTTTTTGCTTGCAATAGGAGCTATAGTACATCATTTGAAGAACCCTCTAGTGGGGAGAGAGCTCATACAATGGGATTCAAATGCCCTATACTCATAGGATGTATCACAATGCGCAGAGGTAGATCCGGCCGTATGATAGTAAACATGTGTGCAGATATGATAGTGAAGACAAAATCACACAATCTTGGTTGCTCTGTGCATCAATCGGCTCAATTTTTGTGATGGGATGAAATATCCTAGATTGTAGAGAAAATATTTAGAAAAAATTGAGTTGAGATATGGCCTATAGAGAGAGTTATGAAAGCTCCAAGTGATGCTGGTCCAGTTTGGCAATGGTAGACAAGAAGGTAAAGTGGCGATGGAGGTGAGAAATGAAACCATGAGCTAACAATGAATTGACCAAAGGTAAAGAGAGACTGGAGGAGCAGAGTAGAGCTAAGGCATGCTTAGTTGAGCTATGATACCATGTCAAAAAGACAAATCTAAAGAATGGTAGAAGCTTTGGAGATTGGAAGATGAATACAAGACTCATGATGAAATAGACAATGGACTGACTATTACACAAGTGAATTAGGTTCCAATATGGAAGCTTGGAATCATAAACAAAATCTTGTGTAAGAGAGTGACAACGTTAATGATGCTAACTGAAAGAAGAAAGCATCAAGATATATTGCATTTAACTACATGAAAGTGATAGTCAAGTACAATGCTTTATAGTAGAATAGTAGCATTCTCCACCACTGTGCTTATGGGATTCAGTCACCTCTTCCTAGACTACTTGCATTTCCTATTCCCACTACTCCATACAGAGAGGCATACAAGCGAGTTGTATTGCCAAACTCTCAACATATCGTCTCACAAGCTTGGTCTAATTCTTCACCATTTTAAAGATATGAGCTGTTGAGTGTTGAAATGACTTGTTTTTTGGCTGATTTTTGTTGTTTTTGAGAGCTGAATGGTTGATTTTATGAGATGATTGATTGGTTTGGAAGTGGTTTGAGAGTGTTTTGGATGATATTGATTGTGTTTTGGAAGTTCATGATGTTTATTAGTGGTTCTGTGATGTTCTGTATACCTTCTGTTTTGGTCTGTTTTATTCTGATTGTCTTCTGTAAAGAGGGATGGAGTATTGATTGATGAAGATTGAGATCCTAAGAAAGTTTATTGAATGGTTTGTGAGAGTTTGGAATGGTTTGAGTATGAGTTATGTGGTTTTGATGACCTTCTGTAACCTTCTGTAGGTCTTCTGTAGAGCTTCTGTTTCTGTTCTGTACTGTAGCTGCTCTGGTACTGTTCTGTGACTGTTCTGTATGCTTCTGTATGTGTTCTGATGGATGAGAGCGTAGCTTGGGAAAGTTTTCTAGCCTTGGGAAGAGGTGAATACAAGTGCAAAAGAACTGAAAGAAGTGCAAGAAGTAGCTGCTAAAGGCTCCAGTGAAGACTAGAGTGAAGTGACAGTAGTGAGCTATGAAAAGACACTGTAGTGGCTCTGGTGACTCTTCATATCAGACATACCTCTTGGGAGGGGTATCCACAAGAGGGATTATTGAGAGTGATTTTGAGAGATTGTAGTGAGGATATGATGTATTATTGATGGAGAGAGAGAGAGAGAGAGTTAGAGATAGTCAATTATACTGAAACAGAGTGATTGCATATGAGAGATTGAGAGAAAAGACTATGAAGATATTGAAGATGAATACTATGTGATGTATTTCCATTCAAAGATGGTGTATTCCTTTTCTTTCTTTGTTCTATTGATGGATTTTATGAAGATATTGAAGAATATGATTGATTCTATTAAATCCGTGGGAGATCTACATGATGCTGCATGAAGATTTGTTGTGCCTGGTGTTCTTTTCTTCATTGTGATTATATGAAACATGATAAACAAGCTTTTTGATGTTACAAGATAGATTTTCTTGCAAGATAATTCCATTTTTCCTTGGTGTTCCTCTTGGGGCTCCATGTTTTTGGTGCGCAGCCGGGGAACTTGCCATCAACAAGCACCAGAAGAGGCTGAAAATCAAGGAAATGGCATTGCCAAGAAGAGAAGAATTCAATGGATGTTTGTAAAGTTCCTTCTTCCACTGAAGAGTTGGAATTTCTCATAATCAAAGCCACTTTCCACAAGAAGTTCATCCCACAATGGCTGAAAAACATGACCATCATGATGCATGCTCTATGTGGTAGACAGTTTCCTCTTCCTGTTGAAGCAGCAGAAACTTACATCTTGGTGGCAAACTGTTTGGGAATAAACTGAAGAGTAGAAACAGAGAGAATGACCATCCATGGAAGATTTGGCATTCATTGAGAATTTTCCAGACATCATCAAGTGGGAGATTGTGAAGAAGCTTCAGGAGTCTTGGTCTATAGAGGTTCACAAAGACAAGAAGGAAAAGAGTTGGAATTTGTTTGTGGATGCTCAACAGCAAGATACATGGGATGCTTGGTGTACTGATAATCTTCTGTTTGTTCAATTAGCAACCCACTAGAAGTTGGTAGACAGAGTGTTTTTCACAACATACACTGTTGAAACCATCAGAAGCTGGCATTACTATGATGATGGCACCACCACAATGCTCAGACGTATGCATTTTGACACTTTCAAAACCGAATACCTTCCTCTATGCAGTGGAATGAAAGCAGAATTCAGGGACGTTGAAAAGATAGAAGTAGAAGAAATGTTGGCAAGAGAGTCCTCCAGAGACTGAAGCCTTCTGTTAACCCTCTGTGGAGCACTAACAACATAGTGGAGCCAACCCCCTGATGAATGATGCAATAAAGAGGCAAGCGTTAGAACGAGTCCAGAGGTACGTGAGAAGAGAGAAAGAAAAAATCAAGGCTGAGAACGAGCTCGCAGCAGAAGCCGCCTTTGACGCCCTTGTGGAACTCTTTACAAAAGCCCCAATGGCACATCAAGCCCTTCCTCCTCCTGCTAGAGGTCCACTTCCAAGCCAGATCCGTCCAGGAGACAGGCCAGCGAATGTAGTCCCATTGCCAGTTTTTAAGGGAGAGTACAATGAAGACCCTGATCTCCATGTAGGAGAGTTTATGGTAGCATGTGTGGCTAACAATTCCAGAACCCCTGAGCATTGGTTAGCAATATTCCCCGCCACTTTCAAGGGCGCGGCGTTTCAGTGGTATGAGAGACAAGCAGCAGGAACTTTTGGCACATGGGACGACATGAATTTGGCCTTCCTCACTAAATTCAGGCGTGAAGGTTTTGAAGAGCGGATGAGAGAGGATTTTATGAACCTAAGTCAGTCCTCTGGAGAAAGAGTAGAAGCTTATGTCTCACGAATGGAATCCATCCTGAAGAGATGGACTAACCATAATCTAGATGATGGCATTCAGAAGGGGGTGTTTCTTAGAGGATTACAACCAGAAGTCCGTAAGTTTGTGGAGCTGCAAAGGCCAGCCACCCTACAAGCTGCAACAGAAGATGCAAGACTGTACAATGAAGTGGAACCTAGATTGGCGATGAATACAGGAAGAGGAGTCCTACCTCCTCTGATGCCAGGAATGATGTATCCACCAAATGCAGTTCCAGGGACTGTTCCCTATCCCTACCAACAGATGCCCCCGGTATCACAGTACAGTGCACCAAATCCACAGTGGCCACAATCCATGCCTCAAATGGTGGTTCAACCACAACAACAATGGTCCCAACCAATTTCCTCCATGCCAAATCAGCAGCAACAGTGGAACCCTACCAATTGGAGCCAATAGCCAACAGTTCAAACAAGAGCTCTGAATCAGAACCAAAACAGAGACCCCTCTATACCAGCCCAACCAGTTTATGCAGTGATTATAGAGACTCCTCAAAACCCTCCTGCTAGTACCTCCGGAGGAGAAATCTTGAAGGATTACTTATCCAACTTAGTTGCAAACATCAAAAAGGAGTTGATGGATGTGATTACAGAACAACTACAGACGTTGAAAGTGAATACCGCTAGCATATCCAACGTTGCAGGAGCAGGAAGAGATGTGATGCGGTCAAATACTTGGTGTGGTAAGTGTCATCAAGCAGGCCATTTAGCCACTGAATGCACACAAAAACCAACCATTCTTGGAGCCTTCTATTCCTACTGTTTGCGGAAGAACCATACAGAGGATATTTGCTCTCTGAAAGAGATGCATGATAGGAGAAGGAAGGAAGAAGACGCAAGATTCAACTTGTCGGAATCCAAAATGACAACACAGGATATTGGACCCAAGCCGAGAGAGTTTGGCCCTAATTTCGGACCCAAAAGATTTCCCTCCCAAAGTTATAGAGGAAGACAGTCTGGCGGTGGTCAGAGGACAGAAGTGGAGTGTTATAGATGTGGAGAAAAGGGACACATCTCACCGAATTGTCCAAATCCTCGAAGGTCAGTGGGTTACAAGTCCTTATGCAATCGATGCAAAGGAGAAGGCCACACTGTAAAAGACTGTCCAAGCCCAGCCCCAGTGAAAAACAGTGCTACTGATAGTTCGTCCAAGGCTCAAGAGCCTACCTCCAATTTAGTGGAATTGGAAGTTGCTGCCATCACGCGTGCAAAGCAGAAGGAACCACCTGTCCAGAAAGAAAATAACCCTCCTGCCAGAACAGTGAAGTTCAATCTTCCACCAGAAGAACAGAACAGAACAGAGCCTAACAATGCCGAATAGAGCACTACAGTGCCACAAAGAGTTACAGAGACAGTTACAGAGACAGGACCAAAGGTCCAGGAGACAGAAGAGGAGGAAGTGCCACAAGTGGCAGAAGAAGTTCCCATGATGCCTCTATTGGAAGAAAAAGGGAAAATGAAAATGGGTGTTGCCCCATTCCCTAATCGGTTAGAGAAGCCAGTGGATCCTATTAAGGAATACGATCTAGTCAGAGATCTAGATACCTTTAAACCAAACCTTACATTTCGACAATTATTGATGTTGTCTCCCAGTTGTCGAAAAAGGTTCAAAAGTATACTGACAAGAAGACGTGGCTTAAGGATTGCTCCTTCAACAGCAACAAAGTCCAATGAGGCTCCAGAGCCTGCCAAAGAAGTGGATGTGGCTAACGCTTTCCTAGATCCACGTACTCCAGAGACTGGCGTGTGGTTAGAAGGATGTTTTATTGCAAATGCACTGATTGATGGTGGTTCATCAGTGAACATTATGACGGATGTTACAATGAAGGATCTAGGCCTACAAGGTGTGCAACCCACTCAATGGCTCATCAGACTGGCGGATTAGAGTAGAATCAAGCCTTTGGGCATTCTCCCATATGTGAAGACTACAGTGGCTGGAAAAGATTATTGGCTAACCTATCTGGTGGTGAAGTCAAACTCTTATGGTACATCCTATCCTCTGTTACTGGGCAGACCATGGCTTTTTGAAGCTCGAGCGGATTGGTTCAAAGGAACCTTGACCTTGGGTAGAGGACCCAATAAAGTGGTGCTGAAACTGTATGGTTCTCAAAAAGGACATGGATCCACCTCCTTGGAATTATCTTCTGACTCCCCTAATGAGGCTATAGATGGAACATCAGCAGACGAAGATGATTTCAAACAGATCCTTCCCAAGAAAACAGTGGCACGTTCCTTAACAGTGGATACTGTAAACCGACTCCCAAAAGATGCAAAGCCATTATCAATGGGTGAATAATTCCTGCCTGAACCATGAATGACTTCTGAAATCACTTCTGACAGTGAGATAGAAGCATGGATGTACTACTCTCCCTATTACATGGCCATAGCAGAGCCAGAGACAGAGGCAGAAGGGGAAACAGAGAATCTGTTCTTCTGTTACAGAGCGCCTACAGAGACAGAAGCAGAAACAGAAGCAGAAGCAGAAGCAGAAGCAGAGACAGAGGCAGAAGAGGATGAATATGATATTGACGAAGAAGGTTATGAAAGTGAGCTAGAAGAGTCTATTCCACCCGAAGAGGATACATTTGGAGAAGAGGTTTCAGAAGCATCAGAAGCAGACGAGCTCATGCTATGGGACAGAATGGTGATGGTACCATTTGGTCTGGTAAATGGATCTTCTTATATGCAAAATTCTTATAAGACGTGGGTTAAGAAGAACAAGCCATCTTTCAGTAGTGACTCATGCCGTCCTAACCCATCTTTGCCAAGAAAAGATGATGATGATGCACCGTGCCAACAAGCCCCAGTCCCACAAACCCAATAGAAATCAGAGGGTCCCTGTTATGTGATGTTCTTGGATGTGTCATCTTTAGAAGAGGAGTCTTCAAGCCAAGAGGTAACTACTCTTGAAACCAAATCCGAAACGGCCCTAATCCCATTTCAACATCTTAAGGAGCAACCTAAGTCTCCACCAAAAGAAGAAGTTGGTTCTAGTGGGACATCAGAAGAGGACACCACTCCCTTGAAGGAGTCGGATCTGTATCCAGAAGCAGTCCGTGGGACCTTCATCCGTGAAGTAGAAGGTGAAAGGCAGTTAACCTTTGTGGATGCAGATGGCACTGAACGCCACTTGAAGGTGGGTAGCAGCCTCCCAGAAGAGGAGTTGTCAATCTTGTACAACTTGTTGAAAGAAAATTTGGATATGTTTGCATGGTCCTATAAAGACCTAAAAGGGATTGATCCCACAATATGTCAGCATCATATTGACTTGGAGCCTGATGCCAAGCCAGTACGGCAACGACAGAGGCGAATGAACCCGAATTATTCCACATTGGTGAAAGCGGAGTTGCTGAAGGTTCTGGAAGCCGAGTTCATCTATCTAGTGGCAAATAGTGAATGGGTTTCACCCATCGTGGTTGTACCTAAGAAGAATGGCAAATTGCGAATATGTGTGGATTTCCGCAAGCTCAATTCCAAGACAAAGAAGGATCACTTCCTGATTCCTTTCACAGACCAACTATTGGACACAGTGGCAGGACATGAGCTTTATTCCCTTCTGGATGGATTCAGCGGATATAACCAAGTCCAAATCGCAGAAGAGGACCAATCCAAAACAACCTTCACCACAGAATGGGGGACCTACGCTTACCGAGTGATGCCATTTGGACTCTGCAATGCCCCTGCTACTTTCCAACGAGTCATGATGGCCGCATTTCAAAATCATCTGCACGATTTCATTGAGGTATATTTGGATGACTTCTGTGTATATAGTTTGATCCGTGAACATTGGGAACACCTGGAACAATGCTTTGACCGATGCCGGGAGTATGGGATTTCCCTCAACCCCGACAAATGCATCTTTGGGGTCTCTTCTGGAGTTCTGTTGGGCCACATTATCTCTGTACAAGGGATATCAACAGACCCTGCAAAGATCGAAAAGATTGCAGCTCTCATAGCACCCACCAACCTCAAACAGTTGAGGGGATTCCTAGGCCATGTGGGTTACTACAGAAGGTTCATAGCCCATTTTGCAACAAAGGCAACCTCCTTGCACAAGCTTCTGAGGAAATATGCACAATTTACTTGGACTGAAGAATGTGACAAAGCCTTCAACACTCTGAAGCAGTGTTTGATTGAGGCACCCATTCTGCAACCTCCTGATTGGACGAAAGAGTTCCATGTACACACTGATGCATCAATTGAAGGATTAGGTGCTATCCTTTGCCAGAAGGGCTCCTCGAAGCTAGATCAACCGATCTATTACGCAAGCTGAAAAGTCACTGATAGGGAACGGAACTATACAGTGACAGAGTTGGAGTGCTTGGCAATGGTATTTGCCCTAGAGAAGTTTCGCCATTATCTCCTATCCACCCACTTTAAGTTTTATGTGGATCATGAGGCCCTGTCCTTCTTGATGAACAAAGCAAATGTGAAAGGACAAATGATGAGATGGCTCCTTTTATTCCAGGAGTTCGACTTTGAGGTAATTACCAAGCCTGGTCGTTCCCATGTTTTGGCTGATCATCTGTTGCGTATCCCACAAACTGCAGACGAGGAGCAGGATGATCCAGACCTCCCTGATGCTTCCCTATTCTTGGTAGAAACTGTAACTCCCTGGTATGCAGACATTGCCAATCTGCTGGCAACCCAACAGTATCCTCCTGGTATCTCTAGTCGGGAAAGAAAGAAGCTCATGTTAGAATCAGCCCCCTACACCCTGCTAGGTGGCGCACTGTACAAGAAAGGCAAAGATGAAGTGCTCAGAAGATGTGTTGCAGGAAATGAGATTGGGATTGTTCTGAAGCCTTGCCATGACAAGCCATGTGGAGGTCACTTTGCAAGAGAAGCTACAGCCAGGAAGGCTCTACTAGCAGGATATTGGTGGCCTACAATTCACAAAGATGCCTATGATTACTGTAAAAGATGTGATGCTTGTCAAAGAATGGGGAAACCCACCAAGACAAGTGCCATGCCACTGCAACCTATTCTTCCTTTGAAGCCATTTGAGAAGTGGGGCATCGACTTCGTAGGTCAAATCGATCCTCCCACCAGAAGGAAACAAAACCGATACATCCTCGTATGTACGGATTATGTTACAAAGTGGTGTGAAGCTAAAGCCCTCAAGCGGGACGATGGTAACAGCGTGGCCCTGTTCATGTACGAGAATATCATCACCCGTTTTGGCAGCCCCTTAGAGTTGGTAAGTGACAGAGGCACTCATTTCATTAATAAAGTCATGGAAGAATTGACAGAGTTGTATAAGATCCGCCATCGCAAGTCCACTCCTTATTACCCCAGAGCCAACGGCCAAGTCGAAGTCACCAATCGCATCCTCTGTTCGATTGTAACAAGAACGATTGCCGCACATCGTCGTGATTGGGACGATCGACTTACAGAGGCCCTCTGGGCGTACAGAACCTCCCATAAAGCAACAACAGGACAGACACCCTTCTAGCTGGTGTATGGTACAGAAGCTGTTTTCCCTGTTGAATTGGAACTACCCTCTTTAAGAGTGGCTATCAAAGAGCGTTTGGGGGACGATGATTCACTGCAACGCCGTCTCCTGCACCTGGAATGTTTGGACGAAATTCGTAGGATGGCTCTATAGTGCATGGAAGCCACGCAAGCTTGACGCAAGGCTTACCATGATAGCTTCATCAAGCGCAAAGAGTTCAAAGAAGGTGATTTGGTCCTAGCCTATGATTCACGATTTGGCAAGTTTCCTGGCAAGCTCCAACAGCGGTGGATGGGCCCATATAAGGTACTTGCCATCAACCCTAATGGCTCTGTCCAAGTGCAGACCGTTGATGCCTCTGATGATCCCTTCTTGATCAATGGATATCGCCTGAAGAAGTACTTCCCTCCTTGGGGATCTTGACAATTACGGACACTTGATCTTTTCCCTCGTTAGCGTGGCACTGTACTTCTTTTGATGCTACTTTTGATAGCCGTTCTTCAGTCTCTCCTGATGAGGTGGACGCAACCCTCTGTCCCCTCAAATCCCCCTTCCAGCCTTGATCTCTTATCCTCTATTTTCCACCAGCGACAGTGGCAAGGTTGGTTCTGACAATTGGTCTTTCCACCATTCCCTTGCTCAATTCGAAGAAAAAAAAAAGAAAAAAAAAAAGGAAAATATACATATCGGTCATGGGAGAAAAGGACTAAGGTCCCTGTCATGCCGACCTATTCTAGAATTTCTTCAATCAATTACCGAGAGGTGAGATTGAGGGACGTTACGATACTTGGAGTTAGGTATGTTCCCGTTTCCCTGTGCACCCACGGGATGGGTCTTTGCCCTCATCACAAGACACATCACCCTGTTCTGTCCACTGCACTGTAAGGCTCCCTTGCCTTCCTCTTTGCACTTATGCCAGACGGGTTGGACGCACTAATGCACCATCAACTGTGCACCTTGGCATACTCCTTCTGCACCATTCCCCCCTTGTCGATTCCTCAACCGAGTATGAGATATGGGTTTCAATCATTCTTCTTCGAGTGATATTAGTCATGGGGCGAGTGACTGTTCTTTCATTCCATTTGAGTGACTGTGAGTTGAGTGCAATATCCCTCATCATCGACAAATTTCTTGCGATTCCTTCCATCGGCTACCTCCCTGGGTGCTGCCGTGTGGTCCCTTCCATGACGGACGTGTGCCGAGAAGATGCCTTGGTACCTCCAGCGCCGACAACAACATTGGACGTGCCATCGACACTCAACCTTGCTTCTTGACGAAATGGGCCAAGTTTTTCTAACCCTCCCACTTTGGTTCTTCGTGACGGTCATGTTTTAAGTGTGGGGACATTAGTGGATGGTCTGTGGCATGGTCCTAGGTCCCTGTTGCTTGGTTAACCCTATCCGTTAAGGTCTTAAGTGTGGGGACGCGTCCCTGCGCGTCTACATTGTATACCCCTCTGCATATGCCTTACCTGCTCATGCATGTATGCCATGACTTGCTTTTACCCTAATGGGATCCCTTCCCACCCACCCGTTTATGTTCCACCTTCCCTTGGGGCTGTTCCCTTGCAGTTTTCCTTCATTCCCTGTTTTTTAGGTCGTGCCATGTGAATGCACCCTACGTTCACCGAAGTCCAAATCCAACCTTATAGCCCTATTCCTCTCTTTGAACTGATCATTTTTCCTTTTTACCTACCCCTGTTCCGGTGCACGATTTTTGAGTTATTAATTTTTGAAGCATTTTGCGCAACTTAGCCTGTTTTCCATGTGAACGTGCTTTTCTTACTTCAGAACCGTGCTCTGATGTCATAGCCCTGACAACCACTTTTCCCCTGACATTTTCCCTTTTTACTCCGAGTCATTCTGCTACACGGTTTGTCCAATATTAATTTTCCGGTTTTTTACACCTTTTTCGTGTGTATTTTTGACATTTTTCCATGTGAACCTGCCCTGTTTGCATCGGAATTCCATTTTGATTTGACAGCCGTGTCCCTTGTCTTTTTCCTTTTTCCTCCACCCTTTTTGGACTTTCGGATTTTTACTTATTAATTTTTAAAGAAGTTTTCGGGAGTATTTTTGGAGTTTTTCGCATGGAACCCCTCCTACTTCCACCGGAACTGCGCTTTAACGTGATAACCCTATGCCACTCCTTCCTACGGACATTTTTCCTTCTTACTATATGTCATTCCGACGAACGGTTCATCCGATATTAATTTCCGATCCCATTTTCGGGTCTGTTTTTTGTGTTTTTTCCATGTGAACGCGTCTTATCTTAGTTGGAATTATGTTTTGATGTGATAGGATTGTCGGGCACGTCTTTCTGCACAGTTTTTCTTTTTTTCTGCACCTCGTTCCAATGCACGGATCTTCCGATATTAATTTTTAATTGCATTTTTTGGTTCCTTTTTTGTGTTTTTTGCACGTGACCGCCCTTTACCCCTCCCGGAACCTCCGTCACATATTTTCATTGTTTTCCCCCTGTCGTCCTGCCCACTTTTTGTTTTTACACTATTTCGTTTTGACGTCTGGATTGGGAGTTCTTAAATTTTCTTTATTTTTTCTGTGTATTTACGCGCTCTGTCCCGCGCGTGAACGCGCCTTTTTCAAATTTATGTGTTTTAACGCGCCCCGGTTGTGTCCGTGTGCCCCGTCGCGACGTTCTGGCGCCTTTTCAATCCCGTCACGGCAAATTTTTTTACCCCGCTCTGCGCACGCGCGCGGAACAGGGGTATGCCTCCTTCTTGACCCCCTACCCTGCCCATGCCACTGAACCCTACCCCTCTCCACCCCATGACCCCCTTCCCCCTGCCCATACCCCGGGCACCCCCCCTTGGGCCCCTGCCCATTGACCCTTACCCTCCCCACCTTCTCTCTCCCCGACCCTCCCCAATCCTAACTGCCTCCCCTCTTTCTCTCCCTCTCCTGCTCCTGCGTCCCACCCTCCCTATCCTTCTTCTCCCCCCCTCCCTCTCCTTCTCTCTACCTCCTTCTTCCTTCTTGCCATCTCCACCCTCCTCCCTACCTCTTCTTCTCCTTCTCTCCTCCTTCCTCCCCTTTCCCTCCCCTCCTTCCTCTCCCTCCCTGTCCAGCCCCCTCGTCCACCGGCGTTGGGCGCCTCCAGCCGGCCCGCCAGTCCCAGCGACTGCCTTGCGCGCGCGGGCACCGCCACCTCCTCGCCTTGCGGCCCGTGTGCCATGCCCCCTCATCGTCGCAGCCTTCGCCCCTGCCCGCAGCGCCGCCTCGTCCTCCCGTTGCCCCGGCCGTCCAACGGCATCGTCAGCCGCGTCGCCTCCTCGTCGCCCACATTGCCGTCGCCAGCTGTCCCGCATTCGCCCTCGCCGTCGTCATCGACCGCCTGCTCCACGCCCTCCTGCTGCCACGTGCTCCACGTCAGCCTCCCGCCGTCCTCCCTGTTCAAACCTAACCCATTAAGCCTAACCCCCCCACTAACCCCCCTTCCCACCCACTAACCCATTAAGCCTAACCCCCCCACTTTTCCCCCATTCCCCACCACTAACCCATTACCTCCCTTCTAAGCCCCCAATTCCCCCCACTGCAAACCCATTAACCCACTTACCCTCCACTAGACCACCCTTTCCCCCATTCCCCACCACTAATCCATTACCCCCATCTAAGCCCCCTTTTCTCCTCACCAAACACACACCCTTCCCCCACCTAAATCCCCCTTCCCACCATTACACATCACTCTACCCTCCAAGCCCCCTTTTCCCCTTCCCACCAAACACACACCCTTACCCCTCCCTAAGCCCCCATCCCACACACCCGCAACCATCTCATTCAACCCCCCTACTCCCCTATAAGCCCACTATCCTACCCTGTAGACCCGCCCCTCGAGATGCCGCCACACGCATGAGTGTGTGATTGTTCGATTGTTCGTGCTTGATCGTGTGATTGTGCGGGATCGTGTGCGGACGATCATTAGTTGGTTGCTGCCATGCAACTGCCACGCAGCCTGTTGCTGGGTATTTTTCCCAGATTTTTAACTAACATACCCGCAAATTCTTTTTCCATTTACAAAAAACACAAAACAACCCCCCAAAAACATTGAAAAATACAAACAATTCATTAAAAAACCACTTTAAATTCTGAAAACATTACAAAAAAATCTAGCAAACTTTCCTTTTATTTTTGCAACCCATGGCCATATTTTTCTAAACCTGTCACTTTCAAAAAAAATTTTTTTGCCTATTTTTGAACTTCCAAAATCTTTCAAAATACCCAACAATATGATAAAAATTCATTACAAATGCTACAAAATTCCAAATTAATTTCTGAAAAATTCCTAACACTTCCCTTCACATTTTTATTTATTTTTGGCATATTTTTCTCAGCTGTCACACTATTTAATTTCACACCTAAGTTCCTTCGAAATAAAACACAACTCAATAAAATAACAGACACCCTTTTTCATTCAACACACCAACTAACCGTCTAGAAAAATATCCAGATATTTTTGGATTGAGGAGAGCGCATTCTTTGCATTTTCATACACCCACTACCAGGTATTTTCCTTTTATTTATTTTTTTAAAATAAAAAATAAAACATACACACAAGATACCCCAAAACCCACGATTAATGTAAAACTAAAACAAAACAACCATGTCAAACAACAAAAAACACACAAACAATACCACCATGGCATGCGCATTCGCGCTACACACACACATACTTTTTAATTACAATAAACCCGCCGTTCACTTCGCACGCGCTACGTGCGCTACAGAGGCACTTTAATTTTTAATTAAAATAAACCCGCCGTCACAAGAGCATGCGATGGCAAAAAAGCGCTCCACATCACCTTAATTTTTAATCAATGACCTTGCATTTAGAGACCCAGTCTGGGTATCGCAGTCCGGGATTCGAATTAACGCACCGTTTTCACCTAATAATTGGTAATTAACTTTATAAGAAGGAACCGCCGTTTTCTTGCTAAGGTTTATCACTTAAATAAAAATTCACCCATTCTTAATAATTTATTAAAATCAACCCTTCATTGAATTAATTCCCCCTCACTGCACTTAATTCCCTTTTTAACGAACCGATTCGTGGGATGGGTATGCGTAGTCCTTAGAGTTCTATCAACGATGTAGTCTTGATATGTGTCGGATGTGGTATTGTCTTGGTTTACTGTCTTTGTTACGGTTATGGGTACGGTATGCAGTTTTTTCTTTTATTGCCTGATACGGGGTTCAGGGTGTTTGTCTGATGCATAGCATGAAGCTTTCGGTCGCATTTGTCTCGAGGTCCTGTCAAATTTTTTCTAGACTGTGGTTTGCTTGGGGTTAGTTAGTCGAGTCACGTTTCATTGTTTTAATTGTTCTCTTATCCTTGGATTTTTGTCTGTTGCTTTGCAGGCATTCTCCTTGATTGTCTGTGTTTGTGGTGTGTGTGTACCCATCTGAATGGCGCCTTCTCATGCTCCTCCCCCTATCCAGTACGTCCCACTAGTTAGTAGGGGTTACTCTTCCCTACTTACTTTTGAGCCTCTCACGAAGGCGGGCCTTGCTGCTTTTGTGGCTACTTCTTTTCCCCTGCTTCCAGAGGATCCGTCATTATGTGATAAGTTACTGGCCTCTTACAGCAAGAAGACAGGACTAGTCCAAGGAATTTCTATGACTTTGACACCTCGAGGCTTAGGGAAGGCTCTGTCTCTTCCCTCCAAAGGTGAACCTTTTGTTACCACTCGTCAGCTTTTCTCTAATGAAGAGATTCTGAAGCTGTTGCAAAAGCAGACAAGGGAAATGCTGGATGTTAAGAAGGTGATTAACTCTTCAGGAGTTTCCTTTTCTATGATCACTGATCCCGTATGGAAGACGATTTGTCAGTTTCTCCAGGACAGGTTTATGCCTGCCAAAACGCCATCCCAGTACTTGTCCAAAGAGCTTTTCACAGCTTCCAGGATGGTGTTAAAAGGAGTTGCTATTGATTGGAGCACTTACCTCCTCACTAAAATGGATCAGCATTTCGTCAAAGTCACCAGGGGTAATGTTACCAATGTCACATATGGATCATATTTGTCTGCCTTCTTGACCTATTCAGGTTTACAGAAGACTGTGCTTCCACCTCTTCCATCAGATCCCGTACCTCCTCCTCTACCTTCAGATGAGTCAGAACCCATTGACATAGAGGATGATGATTCTCCACCTCCCCTGGTCATCCCGCGCAAACGCTTGAAGTGGGTAGCGGATAAAGCTCCTTCCGTACTTCCTTCAGTGCCCATCCCTGCTACCTCTAGCATTGATCTCCCTGGGTATCTCACTTGTAATAACCTATTCAGAGCACATCGAGAAGGATCATTGAACATATCAGTTCCCTCCCTGAACAGTCTAGTTTCAGGAGATGCAATTCCTTTCCTCTGTAAAGATATTCAGAGCTCCATTGAATTGTCAGTGAGCCTGTGTTCAACAGCTGTATGCGTCTTTTTATGAAGAACTCATGTAGTCTAAGGACCAGTTGCATAAGGCAACATCAGAGTTAGCTTCTGCTAAGGATACCCTAGCAGATTTATTTAAGTAAATGGAACAGCAAACCCAACTGGTTGCCACCCAAAGCGATGAGATCTCTTCTTTGAAGATCCAGTTACTAGAGGCTCAATCCTAGGTTACTAGCCTTTCAGAGGAGAAGGAGAGGCTGTCCAGATAAGCACAGGAATTCCAAGCTATCTTAGATGACAAACTTTCAACTTTACAGATTGCTAATGACACAGTGGTATCCCAAGCCTCTCAAATCTAGCAGTTGCAAGATCAACTGGCAAAATCCCGCTCTGTTCCTCCCAGCCCTAATGTTCCCTTGATTCCTTCTCTTTCACAGCAGGACTTGGCTGCTCTTCAGAGACAGGCTTTTTTGTGCCCTCTATTCCAAGATAAAGTGGAAAGATTGCAGTCCAGAATGGACTTGTTATGGTCTACCTTTGAGCAGTTTCAGGAATATGTCTCACCAGACCATTCTTTCTTTGTCCACTACCACTTACAGAAGTTGGTCTTCTACATGAAGCTTTCCACGATGGATTTACCTCTTCCAGAGGATGGCTGGAGTGGGGCTTGGTCTGCTGAGTTGTTGACAGAGGTAGTACGAATGGTGTTTGAAGATTCTGTCACGCCAGATACCATGTTGATGTCATACATGTATCTACAAGGAGACTTGTTAATTCCAGATGAGGTGGATATGGCATGGTATGTAGGGGATGTGGTCTTACAGGCTGTTTTGTATGTCAACCATTTGGAGTTGCGCATAGCTGACATATTCCAGAGTTACTCCTCCAAAGTGGCTGATTGTCATGATAATTTGTGGCATCCAATGATTGATTCTATGGTCCTGAATCAAAGACAAAACACAGCTCCTACCTTTTCCCAGAGTACTAATCAACTGAGGATGGATCTCTTAGCCTATCTTTCAAAACATAATCCATTTGATGCTACCTTCTTTGATGCCTATCATCGACGATCTCTCTTAGGACCTTCTATTCCTACCCTCCTCTATTACCAACAAATGGCTCACCGCTATGCTCTATATCTTTCCCTTTGTCAATCTAATTCCACAATTATTTTACCCCTTCTTTTCCAACCTTCATCTTTTCCTCAAATTCCCATTTTTACATACTGTTCCTTTATTAAGGATAGGGTATTTTTCCCTTCTCCACCCTGTCTTTCTCCATCCATTCATGTACCCTCCACATTTCCTATTTATCAGTTAACACCCTTCCTTAGTGATTCCCTCCAAATTTCTACCACTCCTTCTTTAAATTTTTCTTCCTTTTATGATTTTTCCTATCCCTCACTTCATCCACTTTTCCTTATTCCACTACCTTCTCCTAACACTTCTATATCTCAACCACCTCAGTTGGTTAGTGATTGTGATGGGTTTGATACTCAGATTTCCAGAAGAAGGGGATGGAGTTCGGATGATTCCCTTATAGGACCTCAGATCAATTGGCCAGTAATTCCAAGAGAATGGACAGCTTCCAGTCAAGCTTATCAGAACTATGTTCATTTTGCTCAGCAGTATTCACAGTCTGCAGATCCCTCAGTGAGATTAATTGCTCACTTTGCTTGGTACCTGGCGTATATGCATAGGCACTCTCATAATGATTCCAAGCCTATTCCAAAGTTTTGCATGAATGTCAATGTGAGTATTGATTCCCAGCAACTGGATATATTGTATTTTCATGCCCTTTGTTTGCCTAGCAGATACTTGGTCCTGTTGGAAAGGATGTACTGTCTCCAATTTTTTCAAAATCCTCCCAAAAACTTTGTAGATGAATCCTTGTCTATGGATCGTTTCCGACAACATCAATCTTTCAAGAGGGATCATCTTCATTGATACCTTTCTAATGTATGGTGGATGCTTTTTAATGAAAAACTCTCTTTTTGGAGGAGTCATTCAGATGGTTGTGTTGTGTATTAGTGTTTGTTTTGTGAGTTCATTTATGTAAAACGAACGTGGTGGTTTCCTATTGGATTGGATTTCGTGTACGAGCTACATTTTGGAGAATTGTGGTGATGGGGTCGTGGATGCAGAATTGAAGTTGATGCTGATGAAGAAGAAGCAAACTCTTATATCCTTTACAAATTTGTTGTGATTTTCTTGTTTGCTAAGCGGTGTTAATGTATAAAGGGTTTTCCTTTCTTTGTATTTTTATATCAGAAACAGGTTATAAGTTGGGATCGTGGTGGATGGATTCTTTTTGAAGAGATATTGACGATCAAAGTTGCGCTTTTAAATGCACTTGTATTCCCTTTTTCCTGGGTCGCGAGGACGCTTCCTGATTAAGTGTGGGGATATGTTGAGTGTTGAAATGACTTGTTCTTTGGCTGATTTTTGCTGTTTTTGAGAGCTGAATGGTTGATTTTATGAGATGATTGATTGGTTTGGAAGTGGTTTGAGAGTGTTTTGGATGATATTGATTGTGTTTTGGAAGTTCATGATGTTTATTAGTGGTTCTATGATGTTCTTATAGGTTCTGATTGGTTCTGTATACCTTCTGTTTTGCTCTATTTTGGTCTGTTTTATTCTGATTGTCTTCTGTAAAGAGGGATGGAGTATTGATTGATGAAGATTGAGATCCTAAGAAAGTTTATTGAATGGTTTGTGAGAGTTTGGAATGGTTTGAGTATGAGTTATGTGGTTTTGATGACCTTCTGTAACCTTCTGTAGGTCTTCTGTAGAGCTTCTGTTTCTGTTCTGTTCTGTTCTGTACTGTAGTTGCTCTGGTACTGTTCTGTGATTGTTCTGTATGCTTCTGTATGTGTTCTGATGGATGAGAGTGTAGCTTGGGAAAGTTTTCTAGCCTTGGGAAGAGGTGAATACAAGTGCAAAAGAACTGAAAGAAGTGGAAGAAGCAGCTGCTAAAGGCTCCAGTGAAGACTAGAGTGAAGTGACAGTAGTGAGCTATGAAAAGACACTGTAGTGGCTCTAGTGACTCTTCATATCAGACATACCTCTTGGGAGGGGTATCCACGACCTAAGAGGGATTATTGAGAGTGATTTTGAGAGATTGTAGTGAGGATATGATGTATTATTGATGGAGAGAGAGAGAGAGAGTTAGAGATAGTCAATTCTACTGAAACAGAGTGATTGTATATGAGAGATTGAGAGAAAAGACTATGAAGATATTGAAGATGAATACTATGTGATGTATTTCCATTCAAAGATGGTGTATTCCTTTTCTTTCTTTGTTCTATTGATGGATTTTATGAAGATATTGAAGAATATGATTGATTCTATTAAATCCGTGGGAGATCTACATGATGCTGCATGAAGATTTGTTGTGCCTGGTGTTCTTTTCTTCATTGTGATCATATGAAACATGATAAATAAGCTTGTTGATGTTACAAGATAGATTTTCTTGCAAGAGAATTCCCTTTTTCCTTGGTGTTCCTCTTGGGGCTCCATGAGCCTTCAAAGATTTTTTTTTTCAATACTTTAAAAAATATATCATGCTATTTGTGTTTTCTTTCTATTTTTGATACATGATTGCATCAATTTTATTACATGCTTTTCTTGAAAAATGCATTCTTCTTGAAAAATCCTATTTTGGACACACATGAAGTTGTTTAGGTAGAAAGCTAAATGAAAATTCATCATCATCATCTTCTTCTTTCCAAATCCGAGATTGAGACTATGAATGTGACTACGATTGAGATCCTAAGTGAAAGCGATATTGAGAGTGAGATTGTGATCCTTTTCATGTAACATTGGAGTGTTATTTTTGATTATGGTATGCTGCTCCTTTGTTTCCTTCAAATTTTAAAATAGATTTCTCTTTCTCATTTTCTACTTGCATCTCTCTATGAAAACTTGTGTTGATTTTTATCAAATTGTGACCAGTCGTGTTGGATAAAATGTGGGGGGAGCCTATAAGATGCGAGGGGAGTTGGTGAAAAAATATTGGGGCTCCCCCTTCGTGTTGTATAGGTCATCCCCAAGACACATGCAATGTGAAGAGATGGGATGCAAAAGTATTGAGGCCCCCCCTCGCATTGTGCGCGTCCCTAGGGTATGAGCTAGCCTATGAGGACCCGCACAATCCAAGGGGGAGGGTGCAAAGACCTTGTTGATCTACCCTTTCATTGTGTGAGCTATCCTAGGACACACGCAATGCAAGGGAGGTGCAAAGATCTTGAAGTCTACCCCTTGCATTGTGCAAGTCACCCTCGAGACTCCCACAATGAAAAGGGGGTTGCAAAATACTTGAGGCCCCCCGCTGCTACCCTTGCCTTGTGTGGGCCACCCTCAAAACTTGCACAACAAAAATTGGGGATTGAAAAAATCTAAAGGATCCACTTGGCATTGTGTGGGCTACCCCCAAGACCCAAACAATGAGAAGGAGGGTTTGAAAAAATCTCAAGGCCCTCCACGTTGTGCAGGTCATATTATGGGACCCACATAGTGCGAAGAGGATAGGGTGAAAAAATATCAAGTCTTCCCCCCCCCCCTTCATGTTGTGTAGATCATTCCCCTAAGACCCACATAATGCAAAGAGGAGAAACACAAAAATCTCAAAACCCCCTCTCGCATTTGTGTAGTTCACCCCAGGGACCTAAAGTATGCAAAGGGGTGGCAAAATCTTGAGCACTTTCTCTATTATGCTACAAAAAAAATTGTAAAAGAAAGATTAGGATAAGGTTGCATTGTAGGAGAGGAAAACCTTCGATCACTTTAGGGAGAGACGATCTAGATGCACACTATGAGCTAGGGAGAGAGAAACAAAGAGAGATTGTGTGGAGAGAGAGAGAGAGAGAGAGAGAGAGATTGCAAAAATAGGAAGATATATCATCAAAATGGTAAAAAAATCTCGACCATTTATAGCCTTGGATATTAGACATGTGGCAGTATATGCATAATCATATCTATGTAGCTCAATCAATTCTCACACATGTCAATCCACATGTCTGATATCATTGCACCAAGTTATGTTAGTACATGTAATCGCTTTATATAGATCAAATTAGTAAATTAAAATTTTCATTTCGTATGTTGCATGCCTCTTGAAACTCCATAGCTTTCTCATCCCTATGATTCTAGGAGCTCTTATATAGGGAGTCATTCCCACCTCTGAAGCTCCCACAACATGACAACACCCATAGAAGCTCAAAGATCGCCTTCTGTTCACATTGTAGTGCTTAAGGCCCTACATAATGGAAAAGGGTGGGGATAAAAAATATCAATGGCCCTCCTTTCCTCTCCCTGTTGTTCTCTACCCTCTCCCATCATGTTGTATACTTCCCTTTTGAGGGGGTAACCCACACAATACAAGGTGGCAAGGGGGATGTAAAAACTCTTGGAACCCTCCTCCTCACATTGTTTGGCTCTTAGGGGGTATCGCACAATGCGAGGGGGAGAGATCCATGAAATTTGGAGGACCCTCCCTCATGTTGTTTGGGTTTTGGAGGATACCATGGACAATGCAAGGAAGATATCCAAAATCTTGAGGATCACCCCCTCACATTCTTTGGGTTTGGGGGTGTACTCCACAACATAGTGAAAGAGAGGAATGGGGGTCCAAAATATCAAGGAGCCCCCTCCCCCTTGGCCATTATTTAGATCCTCGAGGAATACTTCACAATGTGATGGTCGGGGACTCAAAAACTTGAGGACCCCCCCTTGTGTTATTTGGGTTACGGGGATAAACTGCACAACATGGGGGGGTGAAGGGGGAGGGGAGGGATAGAAAATCTTGAGGATCCTACCTCTCATTATTAAGGTCCAAGGGGTATACCACATAATCCAAAGGAAGGGGGGTCTAAAATCTTGAGGGCCACCATTTTCTTCCAATTTTGGCAACTCATAGGTAGTAGATTCCCACCTCTTGAATAATTTGATTCTTTTATTTGCTATCAAAAGTCTTATGTGTAATATTTCCAGAAGAAATATTAATGAATTTTAACCTTTACATGCCCACACAAAATCATCTTAAAATATTCTCCCCGCGACTAGAAGAACCTTGGGCTAAAAATAGCATGGAATGCTCGGATAAACAGCTATTTACAACAACATGGATTTTAGATAGCTCATGCAGATCACAGTCTATTCACGAAGAAAACAGATCATGGTTATGTTTTTCTGGTGGTTTATGTAGATGATCTTATCATCATTGGAGATGATGATCAAGGGATTGTTGAAATTAAATCATTGCTAATAGGCTGAATTTAAAGTTAAAGATCTTGGAGAGCTGAAGTATTTTCTTGGGATTGAAGTTATATCTACACTGTAGGGTATATGGCTGTTACAAAAACAATATGCTCATGATATGTTGCAGAAGTATGGCATGCCTGAGTGTAAAGCTGTGGAGACACCCTTGGATCAAAATGTCAAGCTAGCAATTAATGTTGCGATTGAATAGAGAGTGTAGCTATGTATAGACAAATGACTGGGCAACTTGATCTACCTTACTATCACTCATCTTGACTTGAGTTATGTAGTGGGGCTGATCGGTCAATTCATGTAGAAGCCTCGTAAGCCACATCTAGATGCAATTAGGAGGATTATGCTGTACGTGAAGAGTACTGTGAATCATGGGCTATTTTATGAGTATGGGAAATCCCTTGACTTGACAGGTTACACTGATGCTAATTGGGCTAGTTGTGCCTATGATAGGAGGCCAACCACTGGTTATGCATTTGGTTTGGGTAGCAGTATGATTGGCTAGAGTAGTAAGAAACAGCCTATCGTTGCTTTGTCTAGCACAGACAAAGAATATAGGGGTGCAGCATTAGTGGCATGTGAAGCAGTTTGGTTGATGAAACTGCTGAATGACTTGGGGATACAATTGGACAATAAAGTCAGATTGCATTGTGATAATCTTTGTAATGTGATGCTAGTTAGCAATCCCGTCTATCATGCTAGATCTAAACATATCGAGGTCAAGTAGCAGATATCTTTACAAAACCACTTAGTAAAGAGAAGTTGATCTACTTTAGAAAGCTACTTGGAGTTCAGTAGTTAGTTTGAGCTTAAGGGTTTGAGGGCTGAGACTTCAAGCTCAATTGCTCATATGTTTGTGTGTGTGATAGACATTACCTATAGATGTGTCCAGTTGTACTCATGTATGGAACATTAAATTAGTCGATGTTGACCTAACCATAGTTAGTCATGGTTAGTGGTAACCTAGTTGTACTATCTCTTTCATGTTAGTAGAGATTGAATAATGAAGATGAATGAGATGAGCTAACTGCTCACTCTTTGGCTCCACTCTGTCTCTCTTATCTTTGAACACCCATTTGTGCTCATGTGGTGCTACTTTATGATGCCCACTTATTAACAAATCCGGTTGATGGCACCTTGGTATCTTGAAATATCCATCCGAATTAAGTTTACTTATGGTATGTTTCACTAACATGGCACACATGCATTGGTGGATGTCCTTTCACCTTAACCACACCATCACTTAAGAAAGAATCTCTTCCTCGATGCTCTCATTTTGCACCCAATAGTTGTGTATATCTCTCATTTGTATCTTTTTGCCCTCTCTATCTCTCACACACTCTTTCCTTCTCTCTACCATGGTGTCGTTCTAGATTACCATTGAGGAGGTTACACTAATCAACTCTACAATGTTGGCAGATGCCCAAGCATGGATCGAGTCCTAGCATTGGCTCAGTGCTATTTACCTACTAGGAGAAGCTAGCAATAAATCTCATCTACCACAATGTTCCACAGTCACTCCTCAGACTCTCATTGACATGTGGCTATAGTGGGACCACCTCCAATACAATACCCTCCCACACTTCACCACCCACCTAGAGACCTAGTGGCACCTTGACTTTGGCTCCCACTGAATCCTAACCCACCTCACTCTCTACTACCTCCCCTTCCACCACTAGCCCTTCTAGGCCCACCTCAATTATTAGACCAGTTCCAAGATGATGACATGCCCAACACAAAGAATGACAGTGACATCAATAAGTAACTTTGTGGATTCGAGTCCATCGTGCATGTCAATGTTAAATGTAGTGATAGTTAGTGGCATTTAAGCTAGAGTCACCGGTGGTGCATTAAGGAGCCGATGGGTGCACATGTAGTAAAGGCTACCTAGGCTACGTAGCACAACACATGGGCATAGAGAATGTCCCATTACACACAATGGCCTGTATAAAGGAAGGGAGTGAATCATTGTTGTTTGAGCATACTCATAGCCATAGAGGTTAACTGTGGGAGCTTTTACTCTGCCACCAAGACCCACGGACCGCTTATTGTTTCAAGTGTTCCAAGCCAAGCACTAACGGCTATCTCTCACCTAGCTGACGCGCCATCCATATCTATGGGTATAGTGAGCTTACCTTCATGCCATTCGAGTTACCTCCTCTCCCGCGCACCCTGGTAGCTCCATGATCCAAGTGTAAGCTTCAAGAAAGCTCCATCCTCAAGCTCCACGCTCCAAGCTCCATCACCGTGAGCAAGAGAAGAGAAGAAGAGAGGAGAAGATGGAGAGCTTCTCCACCCCACAGTCCCTCACCCTCACACACTCACTCCCTCACACTGTCACACTCCCTCTCTCAAGCACAAGCTCAAGCAAGCAAGAAGAAGAAGAAGAAGAAGAAGAAGAAGAGAGCCGCTTTTTGCCACACATGAGAATGAGCTTCTCATTCACTTTTCAACTTTATATACAAAACCCTAAATCCCTTTTGGGCGGTCATCCCCTTTTCCCCTTTTTTACATGGCGGGCCGTAGCCTAGGCCCTTTTTCCCATTGTCCTTCTTTCTTCCTAGCTTCCTTTCCGTCACCCATCTATATTTACAAATTGCACGGGTGAGAGCCCGACGCTCCTTGAATTAAACCGTGATGCACTTGCTCTCTTTTACACAAGTTTTGTCTTGCGCTTTTCCTTGTGCGCCTTTGCCTTCCATTTCTCTTTCCTTGGCCTTTGACTTTGTCTTTTATTTTAGCTTTTCAGATTTTCCACCGCCTGGCACTCTTTTACAAGATTTTAGGGTGCGCCTTTGTATTTTAAAATGCACCTTTACCCTTTTGCAGTTGCCTTGGACTTTTAAGGTTGCCCTTGCGCTTTTGGCCTTTTCTCCTCTTCTTTCTTCAGTCAAGCTACCTTTTTCCGCCTTTGCCCTACGTCTTTTTTATTTCCTTTTGCTTTCTTCGTGTTGGGGTTAACATTACCCCCCTCCTAGACGAGTGCTAGTCCCACGGCACTCTATGTCGAAGGTAGCATGCGGAGCTTGCACTGAAGATGTGGGTGGAAGGGACTATGGTGGCTTGCCTTGGGGGAGTTCGGATGCCAGTGCAGATGGTCATTGGTGGCACTACACTGTTCCGATTAACGGGTGATATGATTGTTATAGGTGGCAATAGGGCTACTCTCTGTTAGGAATGGCCACGCATAGCTGGCACGGGGGTTGGTGTTCATGGGATGCTCATGGTGGATTGTGCTTGTGAGGATGCTCTGGTGGTTTGCATGATGAAGGAAAGGACAAGAGGTCAGAGTGGAGTGTGGATGTAGAGTTGACAGCGCTTGCATTGGAGTCTATAAGACCTGCAATTGGAAAACCTGTGAGGTGGTCTCTCCCTAAGGGGTAGTGCTAGTCTTCTTAGCATGCACAAGACATATTTTGATTAGTTTGGGAGACAGGTCAAACTCTAAGCAAGCCTAGAGCATATTGTCCTGCACTTGAGGACCCAAACTATGTATAGACTTTGGTGTAGATATTATGTGAGTGCTCGTGCGTACTTAAATATTACGTAGGTAGAAGACTGCGGCCTGGTTTTCTCATAACGTCGTGTGGATGAAGCAAAGTGGTTTATGACAGAAGGAAGTACGTGTGAAGGTGGGTGCAACATACTGTGCATGGTGATTGCACGACATAGCAGGATAGAACCCATGGATAGTGTATTACCCTTAGGTGGGAGACATGGGGCCACTGTGATGAGGACGGTGTACTATGCATGGCCATTCGTGTGGTGCGTGCATCAAGTGATTGCCATGGTGTTAAGGTAGAGTGTGAGAGGAAATTGTGTGAATGGTTTAGGGTGACAGTTCTAACCATAGGCGAGACAAGCTCCCTAGGGCTGTCCTGCCCTTGATGTGCCCTGAACTATTGTGGGTGATGCGAGGGGGCTAGGGGACTAGGGACGGAGCCAGCCGACCAAGGTCACTGGATGCACCTAATTTGAGGACCCCTAGATGCGGTGCTGTGATCATGGGTGCTTATCTTTTTGTCTTCTTTTTTTTTTTTTTTTTTTTTTTTGCCACAGTACAACCATTGCAACATGCGGAGGCTATGAGCCTTTCAATGGGTCGGAACATGTCAAGCCACGAAGGCTCAAGAAATGGATATGAACGTGATGATTTGGCCCTACCCTTGTTGTTAGGGGAGCCATTGTTGCGATATCGGTACGATTGCAGCGTCACCCGCCGTGAGTGTATACCTTGGCCCAAGAAGAGAGTGTAGCCCATGACTATGCGTTGGTTCGTGCGATGTGGGCATTCACAAGGGTGATTGTTCACGTTCAGCAGCGTGACTTTGTTGCGGTTAGTGCACGGTCATGGTTTTGCGGTAACCTAGGCATTGAACACGTTTGTACGAGGACCTGTGTCATCCTGCATCCACTTGTCACGTTGTGAGAGCACATGCTTGATTTTGTTAAGTAATTCAATAGATGTAGTTATATTAAAACATGACTTTTCGAAATGCTATGATGTTAATTGCAATGCCCATGCGATCGCTTGTCAAAGATGCGGCATACATTAGCAATAGGCAGAAGAAGTTGTACAAGTGGGGAGTTTCCCTTTCACTTATCAAAAGACAAAAAGTTAGGTCCTGATAACTTGTCAAGCTACTTGCACATCATAGTGGCTTAGTCAATTTGTACTAGGCGGGGCGGGGCCGATTGATTAGACGATTGGGCTGGTGCTGGTGCGCGACTCTCGTGAGGTCGAGCAGGGCACATGTCGGCCGAGACATGGATGGTGTAGTCCTGGGCTGCCACTGTTTCCGTGCCTTTAAATAATTCATTGAACTCTTCCCTATCTCGGGCCGCCTTTCTGCCCTTGAGCATATGGTGTCTGAGCATACATGGGGGGTTTGTGCAATTGGTGTTGCCACGGCTTGCACGCTTCGCTGAGCTTTGAATTTCCTGGTCCGAGGATTTTTAGGCCTTCGTCCGGGGCGGTGCCGTTTAGGTCCGCGTTTCTTTGCATATCTCTTGAGAGTGGGCACATAGCGCACCGGAGGAGGGGCGCATGCTACATGTTCCCGTCGTCTGCGAAGAGCATCTCTGCATGCCAGCTGCCTGTGGTTCTCCATGTTTTCCTTGTGGGGGCCTGCAAGATGCAACCCAAGGGTTAGGCCTTGATACAGAATAAGATTGTTCACATAGGAGGGATTTCAGTGTGGATTGTCAAACACATATGACTAGAAGAGAAGGTGTGGAACATGTTGTACTTGTTGTAGAGGGATGGCCCCCGTAATGGTGTCCATTGAGCCTCTAGCTACTAGTAGATCTTGACTCACGCCGAGTTACATCGGTTGGTGGTCTTGCATTTGGGCGGGGCTCATCCTCGGAAGGATAGGCTGGAAAGGGAAAAGTGTACAGAGAGGGACTCCTGCTTACATCATCAGAGATGTTGGTCAGGGCTTTCCATGGTGGCAATGTGGAGTGCATGCCCTTCGCCCAAAGGTGGGCATGATCATGTGAGAGGGGGACGAGACTAGCCTAGCCTATTGGCCCCAACTCTTCTGTCTGCGCTTGACTTTTTATTGCTTGTGTGTGTTAATAGTGCCTATACAGGGTGACACTAAAATCATTGTTTATACATATTTACGAATCCCTGTCACTTCACGAGGATAGAAACCAATTGTAGAACTCGGGGTTGTACTGAAGAGTGGCACATGCATCTAGTACACGTGGCAGCTTACTCAATACTGATAGATATTTTGCTACATCGAGTAGCATGGAACCTTGCCCGAGTCTATTGGAGACATGTAACTCCTTCTCAGTGAGAACCTTATCAAGCAGAGGGTTTTCTGGCTTGGTTCAGCCAAGTCCATGCCCTAAATGGCAGTCAGCACACTCGAAGGGAAGTTGATGCCACATAGGTTGGGTCTCTTTGTGATCGCGATTTGGCCAATCGCTCCTTAGAGACTGTCATGATCTGAGCTCCTACTTCAGCCATTGCAACGTGGTTTTCACATCAACGTTGTTCAAATCGACTTCGCCCTTCTGACAGTCGCTTTAGTTGCTCTATCTCTAAGAGATTTGGTTGGCAGAGTGAATCATTGAATGTGACAGTTAAGCACAGTTCATCGGCTTCCTCGCCCGAGATGAGTAGCATGCGTTCGTGTAGGAGCCTGCTATAGTGCCTGTCAAGATGTTCTTGCTCTTCCCAAGATAAGGGAAAGGGCAAGTATTCGAGCTTCTCTTTAGGGAATGCACACATGTTTGCCAGGACATAGACATGTGCGAACACCTTGATCTTGGCATCCAACTCAGTTAGGCATTCTGCGACACTTCTATGTTCAACGAGGGCTTGCTCGATCGCCATCTCATGCAAGGTTCTAGGAGTTTGCCTGGGCTTTAGCGTAGTTGGGGGCTCAGGTCTAGACAAGCAAGATTGGTCAACGCTAGGATTGCTCATGTGCTTGGGGTTTCCATGTTTCTCTTGAGGCTTCGTTATTGTGCCATGGTTCTCCTTGGACATGACTGGTATGAATTTGTTGCCCTATTGTGACAACGTTATATCCACTCTTGACCGGTCAATGCAAGTTCTATTGTCGATGGATTGAGTGTTGCAAGCAGTTATTGATGGTGACGACTACTCTGATTCTTCAGAGCACTGGGATGTGCCTGAGGTTTCGCCACTATTAGGGGAGGTGTCAATGGGTCCATTGGTGGTGGGTGGAGTCGATGCTTTATTCATCAACTCTCCAGTGCTCTTTGTCTCGATGTTCTTAGGGTCCCCAACAACCACCTGCAACTGTTGTTGTTTTCGCTGGTTTCTCCTTTTTTTCTTGGTCAGTGAAGGCGCATCTCTCAATGACTCAGGACCCTGGACTAGGTCAACCGTTGTTGTGCCTGGTTGGGCCTTAGCATTTTCTTTCTCTAGTGTGTCCTCACAGAACATAGTCGTGGCCTACTGAATAGCCTTGCTAGGTTGAGTGGGTTGGTGCATCATCTCCTTGGCCACATCTTTGAGAGGTTTCTCTTTGAGGCTAGGCTTCAGGTTCTTTGGACGAGTTGGAGTTGTCAAGGATACTGGTTGCAGCACCTCCTCCGCATATGAATTGCTAGGGACACGTTCTGCAAGGGGTGTAGTCACGGCCGAGGGCTGTGAGACTGCTGAGATCCCTGATTGGAAGTAGTAGCATTTAGTCCAGTGGGCTGGTTACTCTTGGTGGATCGCAGTGTTGAGTCCCTAGGGCGATCAGACGTGGTTGTGTCTTGTGTTGTCCTCTAAGCATTCACCTGTGTAGATCGATCCTGAGTTGATCTAGTCACATTGGGTTGCACAGGCATATCCTTGGGCCGAGAGCTACGGCTAGTGTCATGTTTTCCCTTTTGGATATTTGGAAGCTTTGATGGAGACAGAGATTGGGAGTGAGCAACCGCCATTGAGGACTGATGGTGTGCTTCCTGGGTCCGTTTGGGAAGAGAGGACGTAGGAGACCTAGGACTCTTAGGCGCGGTTGAATGGTTTGCTCGTGATTGTTGGAGGATTCCATCATTAGCTTTGTTGAGCAATCAGCCTTATCATGAGTGCTGTTGTGCCTATGGTGCTCATTATCCTCTTGAGAAGCCAAAGGTTCCTTGGGCACTAGTGGACCTTGTGCACGCTCGACAGATACCTCTAATATATGCTTGCTAAGCACGCTAGGCTGAGGATCTAGTTTTTGATAGGCCATGTTCAGTTTCCTGATTTCAATAGTGAGGGGCTCAATCGCTCCAACATTTTCGGTTAGAAATTTGGATTTTTGTTTAGGTTTCCTCCCATGACTCGTTGCTTTTGACATAATTTGGGCTTCTGACGGAGGTGGTTTAGTAGGGGGTTTTGGTACCCAAATCCATCGGTTGCCTGCATAATACCCTTGAGCACAAAGCAATGCCTTGGATATCCATCGTGGCATTGTGCTAGCTCTCCACCGATGCCTTCCTCTATAAGGCTTGGGCTTCTTTCGTGGTCTTCTACGATATTTGTAAGTCCAAACCCTATCCTTGGCCTTGTCTCCTAACCTTTTTGTTTCAAGTATGGCCTCACTCACTCGTTCTCTCCATTTAACCTGCGCTTGTATCAACTCTTTCAACAACTCCTTGCTCTCATTAGTAGGTTTGACTGTTACGTCAGCACCTTCCTTGCTTTTTCGAGGTTCGATGAGGTCACCCTTGCTAAAGGTCGTGACTATCCTTCCACTTGGTAGTGTCAGGTGTATCCTCTGCGCCCCATAGTCAGCTTCACACTTCGTTGCCTTTTTGAAGGGCCTTCCTAGGAGGATTTCCTTTCCACAATTCTCATCATTTGGAGGGACATAGAATAGGACTGGCAAGCTTTCTGTTTCAATAGTTACAAGGATTCTGCACTTCCCTAGAAGTGCTTGTGGGTATTCCTCGTAAGGATTAAGAGTTGCATCGGTCGGTTTGAGCTTTGGTTGACCTAGTAGAGTCCATGCTTTGTAAGTCAAGATATTGAAATCTGCTCCTTCATCAATGAGAGCATCAACACTATGCTCTTTTTTTGCGGTGAGTCTGACCTTAAGATAAGCAGGTGGCACTATGTCTTCATCTTTCGGGTCTTGGTTTATAGCTTCAAGCCTTCTGATACATGCCTTTGAGTCCCTAACTGCACAGTCAGACGTGGATTCTCTACGGAGGTCTTGGGTCATCTGTGCAGCGCTGCTCAAGGCACATCTATCGTCAGGACTATCATGTCTAGTTATCCTCCCATTGTTAGCTTGATGAAGTTGCATTCTGCTTTGACTAGACGCAGTTTGAACACAATGTACATGTGTTCTTGAGGTGTGGCCTTTTTGCCCTTGATGGCTAGATTGGCCCATTGGGGTTCTAGGGTCTCTGTTTCTCTCGGTTCGGGTGTGGGCCTTTGGTTGCTCTTTTGTCCGTGAGAATCCATGTTAATGTAGAGCCATTACTATGCTAGGGTCGACTTTGGAGGACCTATCATGGCACACTCCTTCCCTGCAACCTACTTGGGGGAGGTGCGGAGGGGGCGGAACCCCCTCTGTGGGGTTCGGGGGGTAGTCCCCTCCCCGGCCCACAGGGCCATTATGGTAAACACCATGTGCAGTTTGGAGGACCATTCAGCCAAATCTTGAACTAATTGCTCTAAGCTTCAGCCCAATGATGGATCTGTGATGCACCTTTAGCTTTATGTAGCCTGTGGGGTCAATTTCGGGGTTCAGAGTTTTTCTAATTTGTTGCCTTGTTCGTTTTTTGGGTCCAATCAGGCTTTACCACTCAGTAGTTTGCGTCTAAGTCCCTATTCTCGCAACTACCTACTTCTAGCTACGAAGCAGCTGCACCCTATAATTTTGCCTATTGCGTGTGCCAGAATCAAGTTCTGAGCGTCCTAGGCCTTTCGACAATTTGCGTTGCTGAGTTGTAACAGGGTTAGATCAAATTTCTGAGATCTGATAAAAAAAATTTTACTCGGCCTAGCTGGTCCAAATTGCAGGGTTTGAGTGCCCGATTCGGCACGTCCAAGGGCCGAGTAGAAAGGGCCGTATGTAACTGTCCGAATGCCAAATTCGGCCAGTCCAAACCTAAATGTCCGAGGGCCGAGTGGGCCGAGGCCGAGTTCCAAGGTAGTCCGAGAGTTCAATTCGGATGGGCCGAGCGTGGGCGTTCGAGTGGTAGTGGTTGAGTGGGCCGAGTCGAGTGGTCTGGAGGGCCGAGTGGGCCGAGGCCGAATGGTCGAGCGGTTCGAGGGCCAATTCTAGGCCTCGGCCCAGAATCATTGTCACTCGGACACGCTAGGCACCGCGTGCTTTTTCGCCGAACCTCACAAAATTCACCATGCCGGGTGTTGGAGGCCTTCCCCGTGGTCAAGCAGCTCCAGATCCATCCTACTCATGTAGGAAAGGTGTAGAATTACCTGGACTGGGAAAATATCTCTCTAATGCCAAGATTGAAGCGGATCCACTCATGAAGCTTCCCTCTTCTCTCCTACTCTCCTAAAACCCTGCAATGCACAATGTGGCATTTCTTGCCACTTTTGTCCCTTATACCCCTTCCTAGGTATGGTATTGATGCCCCCAATAACTCACTTGCTGATCTTAGGCATCACAAGCGAGTTTTTTTACCATTTTTGCAGGATTCATGCCCTGTTTTTGCCCTATTTTGCAACAGTAAACCCTAATGCTTATTTTCCTTATTTTCTTTGTTTTCTCCTACTCTAATGCATCCAAATCACAAAGTAAATACCTACACTACTCCATCTCACAACATAAATCTCAAAAAAGAAAAAACCTACTTGCCAAGGAGGTCGAATACCATCTTCAACCCCCTCCCTTCCTACCTATCTCAAGCACCGGTTCGAGGAAAACCCTTACTTCGATGCTCGATTTGAAGCGCGCAAGCGCTCAAGGCTTGAATCCATTGGTCCCGGCAATGGAACCAAAATGTGGGAGCTTTCGCTCTACAATCCATACTGCCTCTGCAAAAGCCATATCCCACTTGGTGATCTAATCACCTCAATGCCCAAGAAATAACGCAACTCTTCCAAATCCTTCATCTCAAACTTCTGCTTCAATAGCATTTTCACATGAAGGATATCTTCATCACTATCACCTGTGATAATCAAATCATCAACATAAATGACAAACAACATAATATCTTTCTTTGTTTTTCTCACATAAAGTGAGAAATATTCCTTGGAAATCTGAAAGTCAATAGTGACAAGATACTGTCCTATCTTGTCAGACCATGCTCTAGGTGCTTGCTTCAAGCCATACAAGGCTTTCTTCAACCTGCAAACAAACTCAGGATGAACAACATGCACATAACCTGGTGGTTGCTCCATATAGACCTCTTCTTGCAAATATCCATGCAAGAAGGCATTCTTTACATCCATCTGATGTAAAGACCATCCCTTTGATGCAGCCATAGCAATGAATGCTCTTACGGTTGCCATCCTTACAATCGGACTGAATGTTTCTTCATAATCAATGCCATATGTTTGTGCATACCCCTTGACTACTAATCTTTCCTTGTATCTATTCACAGAACCATCTGCATTGTGCTTCACCTTATAAACCCACTTACAACCAATTGCATTCTTATCTTTAGGCAAAGGTACCAATTTCCACGTAGCATTTGCTTCCAAAGCATCCATTTCTTCATCCATGGCTTTCTCCCATTTTTCTTTTCCCATGGCTTGCTCAAAAGAAGTGGGTTCTGGTTCCTGTATCACTTTGACCATATATGCATAGTGAATGGCTATAAATCCATCATATTTCAGCCTATCCACAGGATACCTTGCTCTGGTAGACCTGCGCAAAGTAGGTTCACTCCCAGGTGCTCTCAAAACATCCCTGGTCTTCCTTACTCCAGGTGTAACAATAGAAGGAATACCCAACTCATCATCAATGCTCTGTTTTGAGCCACTGGATTCACCATCCACATAAGAGTGATGTGCATTCACATCAAACATGGGCTGATCTACCTTCTCTTTTCCTTTTCGTGAAACCTGCATAAAACTATCTGCATTATTTTGAGGAGATTCTCCTGATCTGAATCTGCCTGTCCATAGCGAAGAATGTGAACCACTGCTAGAGGACACTCCAGGCCCACTAATATTTTGCGGCTGCTACTGTGAATTCTGTGCAACATTATGATTTTGTGCATCTACATCATCAATCACATTTACTGGTTTATACCAGCTACTCATCTCATAAAAAACATCTCTGCTCACTGTAAACTTACGAGTAGAAGGGTTATAGTATCTATACCCTTTCTGCTTGCAGAGAGTAACCAATAAAGATGCACTTCTCAGTTTTGGGTCCAGCTTGGATCTCAACTCATCTGGCACATGAACATAGGCAATGCAACCAAAAATCTTCAAATGAGAAATATATGGTTTCCTACCAATATACCGCTCCTCTGGAGTCATCCCATGTATTGCTACAGTGGGAGTCCTGTTCATTATGTAGACTACTGTAGCAACTGCTTCAGCCCAGTAAAAATCTGGCAAGTCTTTTTCGTTGAGCATGGCACGAGATACCTCTCCAATATGCTTGTTTTTCCTTTCTGCAATTCCATTTTGTTGTGGGGTATGACTGCATGAATATTTCTGCTTTATGCCATGCTTCTGTAGGAACCTTGCAAACTCATTTGAGAGGTACTCTCCCCCTCCATCTGACCTTAGGCATTTTATTTGCAGGCATGTTTCTTTTTCAACCATAGCTTTAAGAGTTTTGAAATGCCCAAAAACTTCACTTTTCTTTTTCATAAAATACACCCAAATATTTTTGCTATAGTCATCAATAAAAGTGACAAAATAATGACAGCCTCCAAGAGATGCAGCTTTAGTAGTCCACACATCAGAGTGGATTAATTCCAATGGCTTCTTATTCTCTTGAACATGTCTAGGAAATGGTTTCCTTACCTGTTTTCCAAACTGACAGGCTTCACATACCTTATGCATTTCTGCAACCTTGAATTTAGGCAATCCTATAACAATATTTTGGGCTTGCATTGATTTAAGTCATTGTACATTAATATGACCAATGCGTTTATGCTAGATATCAATATCTGCAACTACACCGGTCCCATGTGCAAACATTGCTGCACTCAATTCAGGCATGTCTGCATCCAACGTAAACATTCTACCCTTCTTCTTTCCTTTTGCTATCAAGCAACCTTTATTTTTCATATCCTCAACAAAGCATCCATGAGAATTAAATCTGACCTCCAAGCCCTGCTCAACCATTTGACCAATAGAAACTAGGTTCTTGGTGATATTTGGGACATGAAATACATCCGACAAGTATTTCTTTTTTCCATCCTGCATGGACAAATGAATTTTTTCAATTTGCACAATAGGATGTGTAGTATCATCACTAGTCTCCACAAATCCTGGTTTTTCCATTTTCCTTGCATCCTATATCCATTCTGCATGACCTGTCATGTGGTTTGATGCACGTGAGTCAACATACCACACATCGTTGCTTTCTTCTGCACTTGTCACAGAATTGGTCATGTGCTGCACCATAAACAAATGCTCATTTCTGTCATCACCCTATCTACTAGAAGATGCATAATTCCCTTGTTGCAATTTTCCATTCATGATGTCATTCTACTTTTTATAGCAGTCTTTAGCCATATGACCCATTTTACCACAGTAGTAGCATTCAACATTGATGTTTGCATTTTGGCCTCTTTGCCATCCACCACGACCTCTTTGGCTCCCCCTGCCTCTAGAGTTACCACGTCCTCCTCCATAGGACTGATTTTCTTGAGTTTGCTGCATATTCTGATTTCTACCACGGCCTCCAGATCGGCCTCCTCTACCTCTGCCTCTACCTCTTCTAGCATTTGAGTAGAAGACAACTTCTTTTGAAGTTCCTCCTGAAGAAGATGCACCACCATTTCTCTGCTCCTCAGAAATTAGAAGAGCAATCAACTCCTCAAAATCAGGAAATCTTTCATGGACGGAAATGGATGTTTGGAATTGTGCATAATCCTTTCCTAGACCATTCAAGGTCACATAAACTAAATCATCATCTTCCACTGGCGACCCAATGGAAGCAAGTGCATCTGCAATCTTCTTCACCTTCATGTGGTAGTCATTGATGCTCATACTTTCTCTTTGCACATTGTGCAACTCTTGCTTGAGCTGCATTTTCCTGGCTTGCGTATTTGTGCTATACATTTTTGACAAAGTATCCCATGCCTCCTTTGGCGCACTTGCATCTTTGAATATGCACAATTATAGAGTCTGAAATGCTGATAGATAGCCAGTACATAACTTTCCTAGCTCTCTCATGCCATGCTTTAAATGCCTCCATTTGCTGTTGATTGGGAACATCAGGAAGAACTGGTTCTTCTTCATTTCCTGCAACAAATTCCCAATATCCTTTTCCCATAAGGAAATTCGTCATTTTGAACTTCCATGCTTGGAAGTTGTTCTTGTCAATCTTTTCAGTGACAATTTGTGAAAGAGAATCAGACGCCATTACAAAACACTGCAAAAAATTATGTCACTGCAAAGAACACAGCTTCAGCCTCACAAGGGCAAATCTGCAAAACTGAAGAAAGTGGTATTTGATCACACAGTCACTTCCTAGTGACGATTTTGCATCAACAGGCAACAAGGATGATTCTGTAACTCCAATGTCTCTGCGCATAGGTATACGATGCAATTTCTACATTAACTTTTCACCGACCTATAGAACAGTGGTCGCACAGCATAAAACAGGGTCTTTTCCTGAGTGCGTACAGAAAAATTCCGCCTCCAAAACAGGCCCCGAAATGGCCTCAAATAAAAAAAACAGTGCAACTAAGGGCTAGAGCCTTTTCCCACAGCATATACTGCCCTCTTGCTCCACAGCGAAGGGCGTCTCAATCTGAGACAATGCACTCTTGCACTTTCCGGCTGTGCTACCTCTGCAAAGACTTGCTCCCAAACTCGAAAAATGAAAGCAACATTGGTCCTCTTACTAGAACGCCGCGAAGTTGGTTTGCTTCCTTGAGCTCCTTACCACGAACCAGTCTCTGATACCATGTCAAGATTGTGGGAGAGAAGGAAGGAGTCTCACTTGTAGCTTTCTTGCTTGCACAATGGGGGAATGCACACAAAGGTGGAGGCTAAAAACAATTTTCCTCTTCTTAGTTGTGTAAGCCAAAAGATCTCTCATACAAAGAAATAGAAGAAGCCTATATATGGGTCTCAAACCAAACTCAACTAACTAAGGTGGCATACTAACTGAACCACGAACTAGAGTAGATAAGGATAGCTGTCATCTAGCTATTATTCATGGGCGGTGTACCAACCACATCTGCAACTGACAAGTCGGTGACATAAATGCACAACGGTCACCCTGGCATATCACGAGTGGAGCTCGATATCTCAACAGTGATTTTGACTTCAGCAATATACATATTGGATTGAGTCTTGAGTATATTTGCTATTTGATCTTTTTGCTATGAATAGGTGTTGCTTTGCAACCCGAGCATTGTATGTCAAAAGTGATGCTAGTGTTTCTCAATGTCAGCTCTAACTATGCCGTCATCATTATTTTTGTGGTACCTGTGCTTGGACACTGATTACATGTAAATGGAAAATGGGAGCCCTAAATCTTCAATATAAATGATTGGGTTAGCGTATTGCTATCTTGGAAGGGCTCTTACAAGGTGAAGAAAATAAAATGAGAGGATACCAAATATCACTAGAAGGGACACATCATTGGTTTCAAAATCATAGCGCATGGGTAGTTTGCTTAGGGTGCAACATGTGTACGTGGCGAAGGAGATATACTTGCCTCCAAATGAATGGTTTTCTCAATACAGCCATTGTACGTTTGGTTTTGCATTGAATGTTATAGGCAAATATATTTTGTTGTTAAAGCACCAAGTAAAAAATTAATTATTGGTATTTAATATCTTTTCATCAACAAATTATGAATGGAAACTTATGGAGAGCCTTAGTAACACATTTTATGTAATTTACAAAGAAATTTTAGACATTATTTATGTTGATCAAATCATAAGTTTTCTTAGTAAAGGTATATATAGACATATTGAGGATTTACCATTGCCAATCCTTGCATCCTTGAATTGGGAGACTCCTTGATGAAGTAATGGTAAAGAGCTTCAAACTTAGACTATCAGAAGATATTCAAAAGGCCATGACTATCGGAAGGATGTCAAGAAGAATATGCTTGTCATGGTTTGTACCCTTACACATCTTTGTAGCTTGTTCTAAAACAATGAATGAATAGAGGAGGAATGTTTCATAGCTATGTAGAAAGTTTTAGAGGAGGATTTTGATGATGCTCTAGGACTAATTTGAAAATTTAGAAAATGTGACCACAAGGGTGATTTTATACAGTGCAATTCATGTCCTGAGTCATTGACTATATCTTACAATATCTCTCGATTATTTCTTGTTTTGGGTTTTGATTATAGGAGGTACAAACTTAGATATGGTACTTGGGTTCTTTTAGATTTTGATATTGATTGTATTCCATTAAAGATAGAGATATGAGTAATTAGATAAGAAGAAAGGGAGGTTAATGTAACTCCTAACTAGAGTCTACAGGATGTAAGAGACACCTTGGAGTTTCTAGATAGTACAACCCTTGGGTATAAGTTGAAGATCAATGGCATTGTAATCGCTAAATACTCTTTCTCTTGTATGAGATGTTTCTCTCCTAGCATTTTGAGTTTTGAATTATGAATATATAAACAATTTTGATTTGTTCTTTCTCATAAGAATTATTACCAAACGTATTCTTCAATAGACACTCATAAGCATTGTAAAGAATTCATGTGAGCAACATCCAAAATTTTCATTATATGTTGGTTACAAAATTAAAGTACAAATGTACAAAGATAATGTAATTGTAACACAAATGTACAAAGGTTTAAATACATAGCTAGTACTTGGTTGTCTAATCTTAAGTTTCTCCTTCCTTTGAACTTTTCTTCTTCTTTGGCACAAGTTTATCTTCATCACTTTCATTCATTATCACTAGTTTCCTTATTGCAACAACTATTCTTTTCATTATTGAAAGAATCTGAATTTCATGAGTATCCTCTTCTCTTGAGGCTTCAAAGGAGAAAGCTTTGGTATATCTTTCTTTGTAAAGGTAACAAAATTATTTTTGGTGGCTGACTTGGCTCTACCCTTACTCAAAAGAGAAAGCTTTGGTATAACTTTCTTTATAGAGGAAACACAAGTCTTTTTGGTGTTTGACTTGGTAGTGCCCTTACCCTTATATGTAGCTTTCATCTGTCTCTTGGTTTTGCCCTTGGAAGATTTAGGAGGAAGAGGGGAGTTGAGGTCCACCAGTGTTATTGCCTTCACTAAAACAAAGCACACAACTCAATTGAGAACATAATAATTTTAACTTAAAAGTAAAAGATTAAAGACTTACATTCACCCCATCCATATTCAACAACTTTGAATCTATATTCTTGCAAATGTTTGAGATAACTCTCCATCCACAATTATGAGCATCACTTTATAGTGGGACCTCTTGAAGGAGAAACTTGAAAGGGTTTTGAGAGTTAGCAATATCTTCAAAACTGTCGTCAATAGTTAAGACACTACCTCTAACAAATCTAGAAAATAAGAGAAAACCATTGATAACACATTTTTGCCATACCATGAATTCCTAAAAGAGAATTCATAAGGATGACCTCTCAAGCAAAAATATCAAAGTAGATTAGACTCCAAGACCGATTGTAAAGAAAACATTAGTTAGTAACAAATATGAAAATAAATCACCAAAAGTAACTATATGTAAGGGATTTTACATTTCAACATAGAAGAAAAAGAAATGGAGAGTGTGTGGAACTATCAAAAAATTTAAAAAATATTGCAATATTTGAATCAAACTTTGAAAAAAGAACCACAAAGAGAATTGGATCAACAATAAATTTATTCTTAGTGATATCATTGTTGAGAGAAGCAATGTATGCCCCGTATAGGAACAAGGCCTAAAATAAGAGAACAAAGGTGCAAGGAACTCTAAAAAACGTTAATAAAACCAAAGATAAGTCTCACATCAAACAACAATAAATAACATAATTTGATAGTTGAATATATTTCTTCTTTAACATAGTTTTGTCTTCTGAAGATATGCTAAGGTGATCCTCTTCATTTGCATTCCAAGAAACATTGACAACCATTTGTCCAAAAACTTTTCCCATCTTCCTATAGTTAGTTAGGACAAGAGGTCAATCAATATTTCTCTTGCAAATCACATCCTCACTTTCAACCTCCTCTTTGGTCATCTGCTCCATGGTCATCTCTCTCTAAGTTGCAATTCTTGTAGGATATAAATGAGTAACATCTTCAATAAAAGGCTCTTTCACTTTTCTCAATTTTGGGGGAAAATTAAGGACATCAAAGGCTTTATGATTAGTAGAGGGCTTCAATACTTTGCCAAGCCTATACCTAAGCTTGCTCACCATATTGAAGTTCTTGTTCATCAATGTGACCATGTGTGCATGGGCAACATCAATGTAAGCATCAATCATGAAATTAATGATGAAGTGCTCTATAGCCTCATGTAAACAAAGTATAGATGAAAGTTGCCACTTCTTATTAAGTCCATCAATTGTAATAACCTTGGAAATATTTTTTGAAATATCCTTGACCACTCTAATAAATGTGGCCTTCATGATAAGATGATTGGCTACCTTCTAGGATTCCCTAAATTCTTTGAAGCAACTCAATATGTAAAACCACATTGACTTCCTTTTTCTCTTGGTTGGGGCTATTTTGGAAGGCTCTTCAACTAGCATGCTAAAGGTTCACCATACTCAAGAGCATTTGGATGAGGTGAATGCTCCTCTTGGCCAAGAATAGTAGGACTTGAAGGATGAGGATTAGGAGAAGTTGGAATTAACTGTCATTTAAAGATGTGGCCTCAATTGGAGTTTACTTGTCATTTGAGGATGTGGCCTCACCTAGAGTTTGAGTACAAATATCTTGAGGTACTTTAGAAATATTTGGGACAGCTTGGCCAATATTTTCCTCTGCATGAGTATTAGAAGCTTGTGGTTGTGGCTATTGAATATAGAACTTTCTTACAACTTGCTTGGTTTTGGCCATTGAATATCTATGCTCTCATAAGTAAGAGGAGCAAGAAAACCAACTTGGGAATAGGAAGGTGAATATGACATGAAAGGGGTTGATGGAGCTACAAGGGGTGTTGTCGCATTGTAGGGGGAACTTGCTAAGGAGCAAGTCAATATGGCACAAAATGAGGAGTTGGTGGAGCCACAAGGGGTGTTATTACACTATAGGGGAAACTCACTGTTGAGATTCAAGCTTGTAGTCATTGGTCAGTCTTCTACCTTAGTTGAATAAGGTTAAGTCATATTAACTTAACCATGATTAGAACTAGGTTACTTGTTTGTGTATGAGAGTGTTGTACTTGAGTTGACCTTACTGTGTGGAAGATGATGGGTTGAACATGGAGCATGTCTACTACCCTTCAGGACTTGACCTTTGTCCATCTCTCTCTCATTTATAATATGGTATCAGAGCCATAAGTCCACTGTGTCCGTGTCCAACTGTTGCACAAGGTTTTTGAAGATATGCAAAAACGCTATTCATAAGGAAGTGATAGCGTGGCTTTTGTGTTTGTCGATTCTAACAGCTCAAGAGGACACAAAACATGCCATGAGAAAAAGAAACGACCCGTAGCAGTGAGACATCCAATTGTTCAAGCTTCTCTTCATCGATCTATCTGTCTGCATTTAAGGCAAATGCAAACTTGATCATGTTATAGGGCCACTCACTTGTGGTTATGATTCCCCTGGCACTGATAGGTTGTTTGCTATGCAACATGTGAAGAAAGGGTTGCATACACAAGGCAAAGCAAATGATGTATGGTATATAGACTCAGGGGTATCTAACCACATGACTTCTCATGGAGAGTGGTTTGACACATTGGTAGAAGGTGCTCATGGATATGTTTGCACAGGGGATGATACGCATCATGACATTATGCATACATGTATTGTTCCCTTGATGATGCATGGTGACAGGAAAAATAGTCTCTATGATGTATTACATATACCCTCCATAACCAAAAACTTGCTTTCTGTGGGACAAATGGCTAAACAGAATCTACAAGTTAGATTCAATAGAGATGGATGCTACATTGAAGAGTATGGCCAAGGATGCAAACTCATTGCTAAAGGCAAAAGAAATGGCAGGATGTTTACATTGGGTACAAAAATTCCAGCATTGAATGTTGCTATGTACTTACATGACAATGCTGCAATAAGGGACACTGAGATATGGCATAAAAGGATTGGTCATATAAATGTTCAAAAGTTGAAGAATATATAGCATAAGCAAGTTGTAATTGGACTCCCTAAGTTCAAGCATGTGGAATTGGGATATGTATATTAGTCATGTCAATTTGGGAAGCAATCAAGGCTTCCATTTATGAGGCATGTAAGCACTACTACTAGACCATTATAGCTTGTACATTCTAATGTATGGGGACCCTCACAGAATGCATCTCTTGGGGGATCACATTACTATGTGTCATTCATAGATGACTATAGTAGATACACATGGTTGTATGTGCTGAAGCACAAGAGTGATGTCATGGATGCTTTTTAGGACTTCAAGAGACATGTGGAGAAAGAATTGCCTTGCTACATCTCATGCTTGAGATCTGATAGTGGTGGAGAATATGTTTCTAAAGACTTTGATCACTTCTTGGCAACCCATGGGATTCAAAGGCAATTGACATGCAAGTACACACCACAACAAAATGGTGTGGCAAAAAGGAAAAACAGGGTGATCATGGAATCGGCTAGAGCCATGTTGAATGAGAAGAGCCTACCAAATGCATATTGGGTAGAAGCTGTAATGGCTGTTGTGTATGTCATGAATCGTACACCAATAGCAAGGATACATGAGGTGACTCCTCATGAGAGGCTTTATGGGATAAAGCCGGACATCAGCCATCTTAAGGTTTTTGGATGCTTGGCATATGTACATGTTCCTGATGAAAAGAGGAAGAAGCTTGATCCAAAAGTAGAAAAGGCCATCTTTATTGGGTATGCACAAGATAGGAAAGCGTACAAATGTTACAATCCTTCTACTCATGAGACATTGGACTCAAGTGATGTAGTATTTGATGAGCTGAAATCATGGCATGAGAATAAGATCACCTTGATGAATGATGATGATGTTTGTCAAGAGACTTATGTACATGCATGTACAAATGAAAGTGCAAAAATTTCTGGGTCTTCTAAAGATGCTACTACATCAGTTAGTCCTTGGACACCAGGTAGATTGAGGACTTCAACATCTTTGTCCACTAAGACGGGTATTATGTCAGTGAGGGGGAGAAATGTGGATAAAGGCAAAGGAAAGCTTGATGATGTTATAGGGACACTCACTAGTGGTTATGATTCACCTAGCACTGACAGCTTGGATAGTGAGTTTGGTATTCCATCAGTTGTGACTCCTTGTGTGAGACATAGATACGTACCACCTCATGAGAGAGGAGAGTCTCATACTGCACCTCAGTTGAGGAGATCAAAAAGAGTCAAAAAGCCTATGGATAGGCTTACATATAGTGGTTATACAGTGAGGCACTATGCATATATGGAAAAGTCACTAGCTTCTTCAAGGAACCCACAAAGTTTTTTGAAGCTATTTTGGATGATCATTGGTGTAAGGCAATGTATGAGGAGTGTTTAGCATTGGTTGAAAATGACACTTGGGATTTGGATATTTTTCCAGAAGGAAAAATGGCTATTGGTTGCAAATGGGTATACAAAGTGAAGTGCAAATCAAATGGCACATTGGAAAGATACAAGGCAAGACTTGTGGCAAAAGGGTATGCACAACAATATGGTCTTGATTATGAGGAGACATTCAGCCCCGTTGCTAAAATGGCAACTGTGAGGATAGTGATTGCTTTGACAGCATCTAGAGGATGGAGTATGTATCAGATGGATGTGAAGAATGCTTTTCTCAGTGGTGATTTGGTTGAGGAAGTATACATGGATCAGCTTGAGGGCTATGTACATCCAGATTTTCCTACACATATGTGTAGATTGAAGAAATCATTGTATGGGCTAAAGCAAGCACCTAGAGCTTGGAATGCTAAGATAAGTGCATGCTTACATAAACTTGGTTTCACGATGGGCAAGAGTGATCATAGCCTATTTACAAAGAAGACAAGGGCTGGTTATGTGATATTAGTCATCTATGTGGATGACTTGATCATTACAGGTGATGATGTCACAAGAATTGGAGAGATCAAGAAAATGTTACATGCTGAATTTCAGGTCAAAGAATTGGGTGAAGTGAAGTATTTCCTTGGGATTGAGGTTGTCTCTACACCTCATGGTACTTGGTTGTTGCAGAAGCAGTATGCACAAGACATGTTAACCAAGTATGGTATGTTGGATTGCAAGTCTTTGAGCACTCCATTGGAGGAAAATGTTAAGCTACTTGCATATGTTGGACATGAGATTGCGAATGTCACTATGTATAGACCCATGGTGGGTAGCCTGATTTACCTTACCATTACTAGAACGGATCTTAGCTATTCAATTGGACTGATTAGCCAATTCATGTAGAAGCCTATGAAGCCTCACTTGGATGCAATGAAGAGGATCTTGAGATATGTGAAGGCTACATTAGATTATGGTCTATTCTATGAGCATGGTAAGCCCTTGGAGCTTAGAGGATATACAGATGCTGACTAGGCAAGAAGTGCCTATGATAGGAGATCTACTAGTGGGTATGCATTTTACCTTGGTAGTAGTATGGCTAGCTGGAGCAGTAAGAAGCAACCTATAGTTGCACTCTCCAGTATTGAGGTAGAGTAAAGAGGTGCTACACTAGCTGCATGTGAGGCAGCATGGCTCATGAAGCTTCTTGATGATTTAAGCATGCAGGAAGTCAGGCCTATCACACTCTATTGTGACAAAATGAGTAGTGTGCACCTAGCCAGTAATCCTGTACTCCCCATGGTAATATTCTAACTACACAAGAATGTCCAAGTGAGAAAAAAGTTGCACCATCAAAAAACAATGAGCAGTCATTAGAGGCATCAACTAGCCCTCTTAGGAGTCTCAAGTCTCCTAAGGACACTTTGCCTAAGCAGAAAGAGGAAGCCCGACAATAGCAACCTTGTGTAGATGCTCAACCTCCTAGGGGGTTCACTCTTTATAAATGAGACATGTCACCTACAAACAAAGAATCTTGGAAAACCCCCTTTCTACAACTTGTGCAAGAGTCATATGACCCCTATTTTTACACTTATATGATGTATCGAAAAACTTGTTAAGTGCCCCCTTTTTTAGATATAAGTTCTTATATTTTTCTTAGTTTGTCATATTGATTAAGCTTAAAATACTAGAACATTTCTAACACAAAGTTCACACATTACACTTTAAAAGAAATACATTGTCGCATCACTTCAAAAGCACTATCTCATGATACTACATTCTTTTAAACACAAAAATGTAGTATTTCAAAAATATAACAAATAATTTATATAAACTTGCAAAAATTTCATTATAGTTGGTATTAAGCCTTGTTTATAATATCTCAAAAATAAAATTGAACTTATGAATATATACATTATATTGAGATGTTTTTATATTGCCACACTAAAATTTGGCATAAGCAAAATGTAAAATATGTCAAATTCTCAAAGTATTGCAACATTAAAATTTGGCATAAGCAAGATATACATGATGATCTCCTTTCCATTGTTTCAAAATATGAGTCCCATATCATTGTCCTAGTTGAATTTTCTATTTTATTTGGACTTGCAAAAACTGTCAGTCCCAATTTAACTTAGAAAAAAAATAAGATTAGCATAGAATAAAATTAATAATAATATGATATATTATTGAATTTTTCTATTTTAAATAGTTTATACCTCTTCTATCTAGAATAGGGTGCTTTAAATCATCCTAATAAATGTACAATGTATGTATTTTAAAATTGATGATCATAACATCGAATAAAAATAAGATGTAGTAGTGAACCAAAATAGCTTTGATGCTCTTTACATAGTCATTGAAGATCTTATAGTCACCAGCATCAAGTGTATATTTCTTTGTTATGGGATTATATTGCAAATGTGCATTTGCAATTATTGATTCCAAGGATACCAATTGACTATCCACAAGATCATATGTGTAACTTCTTACACCCTTGGCAACTTGATACCATGATAAGTAAGCCTCCACATTTGGTGGATGATCTAGAAGATCAAAAGGACCATGTGCCTCCTTCAAACCACCTCCCAACTTTCTCCTCATGCTTATTACTCTTCCTAAGTACCATATCCCTTTGCTTACTCTGTGACTTGCATTTGCAAGTTTACTGCTTTTATGCTCATTTTTTTCGGAAAATCCTTCACAACAGAATGGGGAACCTATGCTCATAGGGTGATGCTAGATTGGGCTTCAAGGAGGAGATGCAATGCTTAGAGATGTTGGATTGGATATTTTTATGTATTCTTGGGTAGATTCAAGGATGGAGAGTAGGAGAGGTAGGAAGGATGAAGACTCTATTTGGAAAAAAAATCACAGGGAATGGAGAAGTGATTGGTATAGATAGTTGGGATTTCTTTGGGAGTAGGCAGATGAAGTTTAAAAATGGGAACAAAACATGGTATCTCAAGGGATTAGCTATATATAAACCCTTACTATCATAGGCATTCAAAGGCTACATTAAAATACCTTTATCCATGGATTTATCATGAATAAAATCTACCCTTCTCCTATTCAATCTAGAAATATCTCCATTAATTGATATCCTTATGTATTTTAAAAATATATAAATGAGAGAATTTAAAAATCCATTATTTTTGAACTCATGTGCTAGACTTATATATTTATAAGTGGCCCTCTCATGCTCTTTGCTCGAGCTTGGTACACTCCTATATATTACAATTTCAATGACTTGCAAATAGATACATGCACTTATAGACAATCATGGTGGTATGAAGCAACTTGATGTTTTTCTATATTTATTACTATAAATACTTCAAGTGAGCTAGCTATTTAAGGATTAAGTGTTTCTCATATATCTACTTGGCACTACAACCTTAAGTACACTATAAGAACACTATCTCTAAGATGTGGGGTAATGATGGATTATGTACCTTGTTTATTTTCCATGCACTATGTGCTTTGCCTATCTATTATAAGGTGGAAAATATAGTCTAGTGTTCTATACCCCAAATATGTCAATACTCCCCCTCAAGTGCAAGTTGTTGACAAATAGGCATAGGCTAAGTCTATATCCTATATATGTATAAATAAAGTAGAAGTTGTGTGTGAAGTGACTAAAAGATCAAAAGGTATCTATCATTTTTTAGAATACTTTGTGTGTACTCGATTGACAATGAAAGTATGAGAATAATGAAAATAATGAAGAAAAAGATCTCTTGAGCCTCCATACCTTGTGACATTGCTCCTTCTGCTGCACATCCGCTTCAATTCTTCTCAATTGGTATTTGAGCAAGAGTGTGGGATTGAAAGCTCAAATTGAGGAGCACAACAAATCGAGGTCTGTATCAAATTGAAAGCTTACTATCTACCATTAAATCAAGTACAAATCCTCATCTAATCTATCCAAAACAGGTACATGGGATTATAGAGCCACTGGAGCTTGGATTTTGGGCATCGATGCTCACTTGCAATATATTTTGAAAAGCCAAAGGAGACTAGAAATGATGTATGACAACAAGGTTTTGATGGTCTTTGGTTTATGTATTGATTTTTGAAAGTTGAGGGTTGCTTAAGCTCAAGGCCTACTTGAATAAGGGGCCTACTTATGAGTAACAAGCTCAACACCTTCTTTTGAAAAGCACAAGGCCTACTTATCCACAAAGTAGGGGCTTTCCAATGGCCTCAAGGGATTACTATATGTATATCCTCTATATCACATGCATTCAAGGCCTATTTATAAATATCCTTATCTATGAATTTTCCTTGAATAAAACACAACCCTTTTTTATTCAATCTATAAATAATGCCTTTATATGACATCCTTATGTATGCAAAAAATGTATTAAAATGATATTTTAAAAATCTCTTATTTTGAATCTAGATGATACACATATATATTCATGACTAATTCCTCTCCTCCCCTTCCTTGTTCACATTGGCGACCTCTTGAATTGGTTATCTTGGAAGCTATGTTCACACTAGATAAAGATTTGAACTAGATTGCCTGCTTGAGTGCTCACACTGAAATTTGATGAACTAGTTATTTTGCAAGCTTGGTTTCACACTAGCAAGAGCTTGAATTGGTTATTCTGCAAATTGGTTCATAGGTTGACTTTTCACACTGCAGAGATTGGAACTAGTTTTTTTTTTTTGTGGCTTAAAGGTTGGTTTTATGCCATTTTCAGGTGCCAATTTGAAAGGGACAAAGTATCAAAAAATTCCAAAAAAAAAAAAGTTGATTGAGCTTGTCTAGGACCTCATTCTTGCCGTCTAAAATTGTAGAAAAATAGTAGGAAATTTGGTTAATTTTAGATCCATATTTTGATGCTTTTTTTATTACAATATTTGAGCCCTGTTTTCACTAGTTCTTTCTAGGAAGTTGATGTTTCACATATGGGTATGATGTATGGGTGTATGTTGTTAAGAAACACGAATCTAGAGCTAGATTGGCTATGGCAGATGCAAGTCATAAACACAATACATGATTGGAATGAGAGATTGTAACTCAAGTGAATTAGGTTCCAAGATTGATTAGCTTGGACTCATAAACATGGTCTTGAGTTGACACAAAAGAGAAGTACTTTATATTGCATTGAAATGAGAGCCAAGTACATGTTTTTATAGCCTTTGGGTAGTTGCACTTTCCTCACTATGCTTATGGGATTTTGAGCCTTTCTCCTAGAGCATACATCATTTGCTCTATCTTCCAACACCCCCCTCAAATGATGAGTTCCTACACTTGCTGGCTTCCCCCCCCTACATGAATACATGGCCCAACAGTCTAGCTCATACGCAGCCTAGTCAAGTTAAAGCCTAAAACTTTACATCTTTGGTAGGGGTTTTTACAAAGCAACATCCACTATGGGAGATATAATGAAAATTTCTTCAAAACAATTTGTTTGAGTTGTTGTTGGTAGCGGAAGCATCTTCTTCATTCATGAACTAATTTTGATGGTTGCCATTTGCACATGATGTGCTCTTTTATGGTGGAAACATTCACTGCTATGTGGCCAATCTTACCACAATGATGACATGTCATCCGATCTTTGTTTTCTGTGTTAAATCATCGATCTTTGGCTTTTGCTCCATAAGTTCCTTTAGTGTACATGAGATTGGCTCTAGGTGTTGAGACAACTCCCTCTGCATCCTTGTTTATATGTTTGTTTTCTTCATCCAGTAGAGAGTCCTCAATGTTCTTAAGTGAGAGATTTGGAACATTACTTAAGGTAGATACAAGGTTCTCATATGGCTCTTGATTTACACTTGCTAGTAATATTGCTATGGCTTCATCTTCATCAATGTTCTTCTTTAGAGTGGAAAGTTAAGTTTTTAGGCTCTTAAACTTATTAATGTGCATGGTCATAGAAGAACTATCTTTTACATCCAATTTGTAAAATTTCATGAGTAGTTTTATCATGACCTTTTTAGCCTGTGTCCTAAAGATTTTTTCAAGTTCATCCCATGCAGCTTTGGCATCGTTGATGCCAGAGATATGATGTAAAACATCATCGATCAATTCCTTGGAAATGATGCATAGAGCCTTGTTGTTCATTCTTTTAATTCTTTTGTCTTTGGTTAGTATCGCCTCCTGCATCCTCTTTCCCACCATCTCCATCTCTTGCACCATCTTCAAATAGATCCCCTTGGTCTTTGCACATGAGATGATATATGGTCTTCTCTTTCCACACATGGAAACCTTCACCATTAAATCTAGCTATTTGATCAAGATTTGTCATTTTTAGATAAGGAGGTCTTACCATGAGTTTATGGTACACTCGGGCAGTGTCTATCCTTTTACAATAAAATTGAGAGCTTATAAGGGTTTAATCAATGGAGCATTCCACACATAATAGCTTTCCATAAGAATGTGAATCACTTTTGGGATCAATATCAGTTACATCCAATTTGTGAGGAGGAAGAGAATTTAACTGGCAATGTGAAATGAGGTTTTGAGTGTGAGGAATGAGATTTAAGCTGAATTGGATTGAGAAATGAGTAAGTGTGAAAGATGCTTGAACGAAAGGCTCAATTAGATAAGGATTTACCTTAGCTTAGGTAAATAAAATCTTTTAAATATTTTCATGAGTTGAAAGGTGTGAACCTTGCGGTGCAATTTTTTGCATCTCTTGGTATGAACTCGGTGTATTCGATCCATGCTGTAGGGATGTCCTTTTGGCAGCAGGCGATGGATTTGTGGATGCTACACAAGCTTCTTAAACTCTCTTTCTTTCTCTCTATCTCTATGTGATAGAAATAGAAGCACACCCCTTGTTTAGCACCTCCCATACGAGCTTCAAACCAAGCTTCTTAACTAAACTAGAAATCACCACATGTAGCTTGGTGGATTGAGATGGGGAGTAGATAGTTTGATGAGTTGAGTAGAGAAGAGGATAAGAGAGGGAATGGGTGAGAGAGTATACCCACTAGTTATAGCAATGGAACTCAATCTATGATAGCCATAGCAATGAAACTCAATTTATATGCATTTTCTTGGGCATTTTGAATGCTTTTTTGTCTCGGGTTCTGAGCAGTCGATGATTAGACTTGTTCACATGCTTGGATATTGATTTGGCATATTATGTGCTACTAGTTTTATTGAATTTTTAGCTATCATAGAATAAAAAACTACACACATTACCCAAATTATGGGTGAAAAATTAACTAAGGATAATTATTGTGTATGATCCTACCACATAGAAAACTTCTTCATGGGGAGAGGTCTATGGGACCTCATTATAGGTGAAGATGCATACCTAGAACTTCCTAATAAGACCATGGAAGAACAAAAGAAGGCATACAAGGATTGGAAGGTCAAACATGAAGGTCTCACATTGGATAGCTATATGTATCTCATAGACATTGATTCCACTAATTAAAAAGGCTAATACATGCAAAGATGCTTGGGAAATCATTAAAAAGATGTATGCACTTGCACAGAGGCTAGGAAGATACTTGTAAAGTAGAGACTACATGGTGAATGGCATGGAAATAGAAGCATCAATGATTATATGACAAAAATAAAACAAGTTGCAGAAGATCTTGCTTCAATAAATGCACCAATTGATGATAATGATTTGGTATCTATCACTTTCAATGGACTTGGACATGCATACAAGTCCCCTGATATCTCCATTTCTATGAAAGGATACTCTATACCTAATTTTGAGGAGTTGATTGCCTTACTACTTATAGAAGATATTAAATTGGGACTCAATATATCTAGCAATGGAAACAATGCAAGTTAGGATTGTGTGTTTTATCATTAGAGAGGCTGTGGTAGCTCATCAAGAGCTAGAGGATCATCATATGGTCATGTAGATAGCTTTGCACATGGTCATAGTACCTTTGAACGTGATGATTTTATGCTTAAAGGTAAGGAGAGATCCTACTCTAGAGGTAGAGGACACTCTAGTCCACAAAGAGATGGTGCATGTCATTATTGTGAGTAGTTTGGGCACTTTGAGAGAGTCCTTTCATAAGAAAAATGTTATGTTTAAGGGTTGAGCAAGGACCTAGTTTGGGCATTATGGAGGTGGATATAATGGTGGTGGATATGGTTTTAGATGTGGTTCATCACTCAGAGGTCATCTGTTTGCTATGGAGTATATAGTAGGTAGTATGACTCATTATTTTAGAGAGGATGGCTAGTGATGGATTTAGATGCTACAAACCATATGACACACCATGCAAAATGGTTTGATAAAAATTAGTAAATGCAAATTGAAGAGTGCGCGACTAAAGGAGATGACACATTACATAAGATAATGCATATTAGCGGTGTTCCCTTGATGACTAGAAATGGGATAGAAAATAAGCTTGGGGATGTCTTGTATGTACCTACTATTACTAAAAATTTGGCTTCAATTGGTCAATTCAATTATCAAGGGATGTAAATAAGGTTTAACAAGTATGGTTTCTTCTTTGAGGATTTCAAGGATGGAAAATCTAGTAGGCTTATTGCTCATGGTCAAAAGAAAGACATGTTATTTACTTTGGATGTAGGAACTCCCATCATATAATATTCTATGTATCTTGGGAGTGGGCATGGATAAGATAAAGAATTGGAATTATGATAATGTATATGAGGCTTGTCAATTTGGCAAGTAGTCTAGACTCCCATTTCTAAAGAGGTGGAGAGTAAGTAGTTATCCTTTAAAATTGTACACTCAAATATTTGAGGTTCATATCAAAATGTTTCTTTGAGTAGAAAGTGCAGGTTCTATATCACTTTTATTGATAATTTTAGCAAGATGACATAGGTCTACTTTTTGCAACATAAGAGTGAAGCATTTGAAAAGTTTTTGGAGTCTAAAGCCATGGAAAAAGAGCAATTTGGGAGTTACATAAAATGCTTGAGATCATATAATGGAGGAGAATATATGTCAAATGAGTTCTCTTCTTATTTGAGGGATCATGGGATCAAAATAGAGGTTATATGCAGGTATATAAATGTTGGGACCAAAAATGGGCCCTACATTGGCTCTAAGACTCTAGCCGGGCCCCTATGCTCAACCAAAACACCCCACAGCCTCGCAACCAAAAGCGTATGGAGGCTACACACACTGATCTAACTTCGATACGTGTTTGTATTGCTTATAGTCCAATGGATCCCTTCCTAACTCCTCACATGGAGTACCCAAACATAAAGGTGCCTAGCACCTCATAGCACATACACAGGGAGCACCCCTCAACTGATTGCCGTGGCCCTACTACAACTCTCCTACATCTCGGAGTTTGGCCCCAAGATGCACCGTTCAAACATATATCACATATGCCACATAGTCTTCCCTTTATAAAAATCATTCCACAAGATAAAATATAATCCTCAGTAAATCAATCCCCAAAGCAATGAACGTACTAAACCTATAGCTTAGGACTTCTCATTCTCTAAATGTGGATCAACATTTAGGAAACCAAGTGCTATGGACTTTTGGAGCTAATACTCCCTTGATACCATATGCATATGGAATGCGATGCAAAGGTGAATGCCCATGAGTTCACAAACAATTTATTTAGTCAAATAAGCAACGTGGGTGTTGACAACCAATTCTTTTCATAATTTCCATTATTACTAGCGTACTTATTTTGTTGCATGGGGGACAACATCGAGTATATTCGTGCCACTAAACCCTTGAACACTTAAACCAAACGAACTCTATATGTGAAATGCAATGAATAAATTAGATTTAAAACCACGGTCAGCACTCATAAATCGCCCCCTCTCCCTACCGCTTAACGTTATGCTTGCAGCGATAGGTGTAGAGAATGTTTTCATGTCATTTTCTTGTTCGAAAATCAATATATCATGCACTATGACATGGAAATGGGGGCATCATGCTTAGACCCATCATACATGCACAAACGTATTTGTAAATTTTTGGTACATAAAATCTATTTTCTCATTTTTATCCATTTATTTATTAATAATTACTATCATTTTTTATTTTTTTATTCAACACAATTAGAATTAATTAGATTCACCGGTATATTTTATTTCATCCTATAAGAACATGATTTTTCCACCTGAAATAGAAGAAACCCTTATTTTTTCACTTAAATATCACATTTCGAGCTTTAAATTATTAATAACAACCACATTTACCTACCAATTCTATGTATTATCACTTGCAACTCTTAAAGACATGTCAATCAAGGTTCATACAAATTTTGATACCATATGCACTTCATTTGGACCATAAAATGTTAAAAACAATCAAATTTTGTTCATAAAATGGGCATACCACTAAATTGCATGTTGCAGTCCACGAAAAGTGAATGCATGGACAGACATTGGACCCATCATCTACTCCACACAATGCTAGACATCACTTCTCAACGTCCTCTTAATCTTGTATCCATTCGGTGCATGTTAGACAAGCATTCTTCATCTTGTTCTTCTCTTTCTATTTTTTGCATGAATGGTCTCTTGGAGGAGAGAGAAAGATTGAATTTGGAAATCCACAACCAAGCAATCATTTCTCGTGCAAAGAAAGGTGATGGAGAGCGGAAAATTGGAGAAGTAGGCCTACATGATTAGATCCATGGGTTGTTTGTAGCCTCCCAACCCCCCTCATTTCCAAATCACAATGGCATGATGCAAGCGGCTGTTTTTTTCACGCCGTTTTTAAAAAGATGTCTCCCCCCCCCCCCCCCCCATAATCAAAATTTTTTTGGGGCACTAAGGCTCCCAAGGCCCATGCCCTTTCAAATCTTGCCTTAATTTGACCCCTCCAGTTCCTCCCACGTTTAGTACCCGATTTTGATACATAAAAAAATTGCACTTCAATTCGACACTCAAAAAAATTTTTAAAAATTTTCAACTACTGTGAAGGTCCATATTTTGAAGTAATTTGAAATTGTCTTCTATGGCCACTTAAAATTGTCAGATCCGCATCTTCTGCTTCCGTTGGTCTTTAAATTCTGCCTTAAATTTGCATCATTTGGCACTTGTCTGGCATTTTATCTGGTGTTTGAATTTTTCTCTCAATAACATAATAAACTAGTGTGGTAGAAAGGAAGAACATGATTATTGTGAGAGTAGCAAGGGCAATGATGAAATAGATGCACATGCCCTTGACTTATTAGGCTGACATAGTACATATTGTAGTCCATATCATGAATAGGGCACCTCTAGCTTTGACTCATCACATGCCTCCATATGAGAAAATGTATAGAATGACACCTATAGTTGCATATCTTAGAGTGTTTGTTTGTGTATGTTATGTTCATATCCTTGATGATTTGAGGAAAAAGATAGAACCAAAGGTTGTTAAATGTATTTTTCTTGGGTATCCAAATGGAAAAAAGGCTTACAAATGCTATGACCCTGTCACACTAAAGAGGTCTACATAAGCAGGATGTCAGATTTAGTGAGTATGAGTCTTAGTATAGACCAAAACCTATAGTTGAGTTGAATGTTTATGAGACTAGTGATAATGATGGTTATGGGAATAAAATTGTAGCAAATAATGGTCAAAGAAATAAGCATGTTGAGGATATGTTTGGATTTCAAGATCATGAAAAAAGCAATAGTAGTTATAGTCCGTGGAGTGGTAAGTTGAGGAGTGCACAAAAGAGGGCAGAAATTGTACAACGAAAGAAGCCTATGGGTGAAAATTTTGAGGATAAGTCTATGGATGATGAGTTTGGCATACCACATGATAGAACGTTAGGGATAAAGAGTGCAGGAAAGTATGTTCCACCACATGCAAGGATTGTTGAGACACCATCTAGTGCACCTTAGTTGAGGAGATTGGATAGAGTGAGGCATCCAGTGGATAGATTAACATATAATGGCTTCATGAAGATTCATTATGCATACATGGTATCCTATGTTCAACATGTAAAGCCTACTTATTTTGAAGAGGCAGTTGGAAACAAAGATTGGAAGAATGCTATCGATGAAGAAATGGATGCATTGTCAAAGAACAAGACATGGGATCTAGTTGAGTTGCCTTATGGTAAGAAGGGAATTGGCTGCAAGTAGATGTATAAGGTCAAGTGAAAATTTGATGGATCATTGGAGAGATAAAAAGCAAGGTCAGTTGCTGATGCCAGGAGGCATATTCCATGGTGGATTCCGTGAGGTTTTACGGTGGATTCCGTAAACTTAGATGACCGAGGCTCATACGCAAAGAGGATTCTTTGTGCGAGAAGTTGATGGGGACGCCTGTCCTTTTCGGGCGTTTCATTAATTTAGTGTGTACATGGGTGATTCCATAGCGGGTGATTCCGCAAAATGCATATTAAATTAATAAACGTTTATGAGTTTAGAGTGCGCACTCGTAATAAATTAAGGTTAGGATTTATTTCTAACCAGTTGATTTATTTATGTAGCTGAAGACTGCTAGGTATTCACTTTTGTTGGTTTAATTGTGTTATTTTACTAACGATTGTGAATGCTTCAGTTGATGTGTAGAGATAGCAGCAGTGGCGGAGGAAAGCATTGGAGTCTAGCGGGTTTTCGACCTTTGGACTATATTTTGATAGGCGCCACGCCTATATTTTGTTATGTCTATAGAGACATTGATTATTTATTATTATTTTGTATGCGCTTATGCGCCTGGATATGTTATTTCTATTTGGACATTGAGATTGGGCGTGCCAGACTCTATGGGCACCGTCCATTAGCTTTATTTTCTTATTTTTGGTAGAAAGCAAACTCAAAAGCTAAAAGCTTGTCATATTTTTGTAATTGGGCTATTTTTGAGCATGAAGATTGGAAATATACATTAAATACATGCTTTGTGAAGCACTCACACAAGGCATGGGGGAGATTGAACCCAATTTGTCTCTTGCTTCATGTCGTGCTTGCTTTTACATGGGTTTTTGTGCTAAAAAGTAGAGTACTTTGTTCTTGGGGACCTTCCGGGATTCACCACGTGAGCTATCTGCGACCGATCTGCGCACCAGTGGTATCAGAGCGGAGCAGAGATCAAGGGCTTCCAATCGCTACCAATCTCGGGCGAAGGCGGAGCTCCAGGAACAAACGGCCTCTACAGTCAATCTCGTCACGAACCGTCGATACAGGCAGACTTCTGGCGATCAAGAACCCCTATTTCCACTGTCAGATCGCGAAGGACCAGGCTCTTCAGGCGGAGGACCACTCAAACACCTCCTTCATCAAGTCGTGGAGTTACAGAGATAAGCTTCATTATTTTTATCAATATTTCTTTCAATAAAGCTTAGAGAAAGCTTAAGAAGCTTATTAAGCTTCCAAAATTCAAATCGATTTGCAAGAGAACCCTCCGAAAATCACGCGTGGAGAAAAAAAACGGCCCCCCCCCTTCACGAAAAAACGGCGGCCTCTTCCACCATTAAGCCCTCTTAAAGCTCTCTTAATCTTAAGTCAAAGCTTAAGTCACTCAATTTTTACCAAGTCACACAGGGCAGAGAAGTCTGTAAACTCCGGGTCCTGCGCTCCAGAAGTCAAGTTCAGTAAGTCACTTGGAATCAAGTACTGCAAGTTCTGCAAGTCGGCCTAAGTCCAGCAAGTCAAAAACTCTGCAAGTCTGTTAAGTCTGCAACTCTGCAAGTCAGACTAAATCAGAACTGACTAGTGCTTAAAACTCATAGAAGATTTGTTCGTATGCAAAAACTCTGAACTGGAAAGTTGTTCGCAGCAAGCTGTTCTACCTATCTACAAGTTCGTTGAAGTACTTTCAGCAAACGGAGACAGAAATATTACAGAATTACTGAAAATTGAAGAAGAAAATACCCAAAAATACATAGCCTTGTAACCCCAAATTTGAGCTACGCTCATCCCGCTAACTGATTTTGAGTGAGAAAGGTTTGTTGAGTTTTACAGGATGACTACCCCACATATGGATGATCCTATGGCTGAAGACGACCTACCCGAGCCTACCATGGAACAAAAGCTGGATCTTATCATGCTGCAATTGGAAGAAGAGTGAAGAGCTAGGCAAGCCTTGCAAGCGCAATTGACAAAGCTACAAGGAGCGTCCACTGATAAAGAAGAACCTCAAGCTGAAGATCTGATTCGCCGTACCATCGACGCCACTCTTGAAGCACAAACCATTCGCAAGGAATCCAAGATAAGTAAACGAAGTTTCAAGTTTCGCACTTTCAATGGCATAAGAGAAGGAAATACTGTTTTATCATTCATTAGCCAGTTTGATGACTATTTCCATGAGGAAACTTATCCCGAGAAAGATAAAATCAAGTGTGTTACTAATCATCTGATAGACAGAGCATCACTTTGGTGGACTGTAGTCCGCAAGAGCATAGAATGTCCTGCTACATGGGAAGATTTCAAGAAGAAGTTCATGCAAAATTTCCTACCACCGCAATTTCATGAGAAGGCTATCAAGCAATGGGATTTACTTCAACAACGCGATCGTGAGCCTATTCCACAGTATACAGAGCGTTTTTGGAATGCACTCCTATAGCTACACATGCTTGAAGACGTACCAGAGACGACACATAAGCGGAAGTACATGTCTGGACTTCTTGGACATTACTACGCTGAGGTGAATATGTTCAAGCCTGCTACCCTTGAAGACGCCATCTCCTTAGCTCACGACATTGAAGATAAGTTACGTGGAAGAGATCGACGACCACAGCCATTCCAAGCAAACGGTAATTATGGATCTAAACAATTCAATTCCAATTTCAGAAGGTTTAATCCAGGTCGTTTCTCATCACCATCTTTCTGCAAGAATTGGCCTAAACCACCTGCATTACCATCCACTGTCAATCCAAATCCTAAGCCTATTTCACAAGCAAATCCAAATATACCCAGACTCCCAGCCATTGCAAATAATGTGACCAAAGCCAAGCCCATTGTATGCTACAAGTGTCACCAGCCAGGGCATCTCGCAGCAAATTGTCATTCAAAGAAGCCATCAGCACATATCAACTACCTTGGAGCTATGGACGAAGACGAGCATGAGGATATGCCGGATTTCACTGAAGAAGAAGATGATCCTACTACTACTTCCGACACTTTACCAGGTATGCCTACTTCACATTCATTGTTGACTATGAAATGTATGGTGCATGGAAAAGAAAGAACTATATTGCATAATGACGGTAGTACGCATGACTTTATTTCAGCAAAATTGGTAAAGGAATTGAAATTGCATACAGTACCTACGCACTATCGCATAAAAGCTGCATTTTTAGGTACTAGGTACAATGGCACACAAGAAGTTCAAGATTTAGAAATTCAAATTGGTTCATATATTGAAAGAAGAAATTTCTTAGTTGTCCCATTACAGTCTAGCGACATTATTCTAGGAATGCCATGGAGACACCAACATAATCCCAATATAGATTATTCCACACACACAATGAATATTAATTTTCAAGGAAAATCTATTACATTATTTGGTATGCATGCATCTCATATGTTTCCACTGCTTTCGCATACTCAAGCAAAACGTGCACTACGCAAGAACACTAAATCATATCTCATTTGGGTGAATGAATTGCACGCAAAAGAAACTCATATGCACCCTCAGCATAAGGAATTTCTTGCATATTTTAAGGACTGTTTTGCAGAAGACCTACCACCAGGTTTACCTCCATCACGTCCAGAAGACCATAAGATTGACCTAATACCTGGCACACAACCACCTTGCAAAGCCCCATATAGGCACAATCAAATAGAGCAAAAAGAAATCTAGAGTCAAGTAGAAGAATTACTAAATAGAGGCTTAATTCGACCTAGCAGTTCTCCATTCGGTGCACCTGTGCTCCTAGTCAAGAAAAAGAATAATACTTATCGGATGTGTATTGACTACCGAGCATTAAACAAGATCACTGTAAAGAATAGATATCCTATACCTAGAGTTGATGACCTTATGGACAAACTGCAAGGATCTTCTATATTTAGTAAAATTGACCTTAAATCTGGATATCATCAGGTGAGGTTAGATAGATCCGACATATTTAAGACTGCATTCAGGACACAGTTTGGCCATTACGAATTCTTAGTCATGCCATTTGGATTAACTAATGCACCTGCTACTTTCAGTAGAATGATGAACCGTATTTTTCTAAAATATCAATATTGTGTGATTGTTTTCTTTGATGATATTTTAGTGTTCAGTCAAAGTGAAAAAGAGCATTATGAGCATTTATCATTAGTTTTTCAATTACTGAAAGAAAATCAATTGTTTGCAAATCCTGAAAAGAGTGAATTCTTTAAGACAGAAATAGAATATCTAGGCCATATTGTATCAAAAGAAGGAATAAAAGTTGATCCTAAGAAAATTGATGCAATATTGCATTGGCCTGTTCCTAAAAATGTACATGAATTACGCTCATTCCTTGGTCTTGCTAGTTTCTATAGGAAGTTTGTACGTAATTTCTCATTACTTGCTTTACCACTGACCAAACTTCTTAAGAAAGGCATTGTTTATCAATGGACTGAAAACCAGCAGAAATCCTTTGATTTACTCAAACGTGCATTGACCAATGCCCCTGTTCTACAATTGCCTGACTTTAACAGACCATTCTTTCTAGTTGTGACTGATGCTAGCGGATCAGGAATAGGAGCTGTGCTTATGCAAGACAACCATCCAATAGCATATTCTAGTTCTAAGCTGAAACCCTCCGAGCTTAAATATTCCACTTATGACAAGGAACTCTTAGCAGTTGTACAAGCATTAAAACAATGGAAGCATTATTTAATGGGTTCAAAATTCATGATAAAGACCGACCAGCAAAGCATTAGACATCTACTTAGCCAACCCCAAATTTCTGACCGTCATATCAAATGGGCTTCATTCATTTAAAGTTTCCATCCTATCATTCAATACCAACCTGGAAAAGAAAATGTAGTTGCTGATGCATTAAGTAGAAGACCTGCAATTCATAACATTTCTATCATATCTTTTGATTCTTTAATTGCTATGAAATACACATATCACCAGGATATTACTTTTCATTCTGATTGGCAAAAATTAGTTCAAAATAATTTCATTCCTGTTGATTCATTGTCATATAATGATGGATTCATGTTCTTTGAAAAGAGACTGTGTGTTACTATTCCATTCCGATCTTTTGTTTTGAATGAAATTCATTGTCCCCCATATCAAGGTCATAGAGGTATCATCTCTACATTACGCATGTTAACTGAAGATTTTTATTGGCCGCATATGGATGCAGATGTATCTAATTTTGTCTCTGAATGTCTGATTTGTCAAAGAATAAAGAGACATCATGGTAAACAGTATGGATTATTAATGCCTTTATCTATTCCATCTAAACCTTGGGAACATATATCTATGGATTTCATTACTGGCTTACCAAATACTAAATCTAACCATGACATGATTTGGACAATTGTAGATAGATTTAGTAAGCAAGCATATTTCATTGCATGTAAGAAAACTTTAACAGCATCACAAGCAGCACAGTTATTTTTGAAAACTGTTTTTACTAACCATGGATTGCCGAAAGTGATTATTTCAGATAGAGATTCTAGATTTTGTAATAATTTTTGGATTACACTGTTTGCAAATCTAGGCACAAAGATAGATTTCTCATCTGCATTTCATCCAGAAACAAATGGACAAACAGAAGCCACAAATAGCACCATTCTAGATCTTTTACGTGCATACACTATCTCTAAACCTCAGACATGGGATACTCATTTACATTTATTACAGTTTGCATATAACAATACACCGCACACATCAACAAAGAAAGCACCTTTTGAAGTTATTTATGGATATAGATTATCTACACCTGTTGCCTCTTTGTCTAATAAAATACAAAGTGCCGATGATATTGCTGTTATGCATAACACTATTTTTGATGAAGTAAAGGATATGATTGCTAAAGCCCAACAATCATATACCAAACAAGCCAACAAGAAAAGACAAGCCATGAATTTCAAAGTTGATGATTATGTTTGGCTTAGAATAGAAAAGCGTAGACTGCAAAGTGTAGATAGACATCCAGTTGTCAAATTAGCTCCTAGATTCTACGGACCATTTAGAATCATTCATAAGATTAATGACAATGCATTCAAGTTAGAACTGCCATCACATTGGAAAATTCATAATACATTTCATATTAGTTTATTGAGACCATTTAGAGGACAATTACCTATCCACCCTGTCTATGAAAACCCACCTTTACTAGAAGAAGAGACTGAAATACTTGAACCAGAAGCCATTATAGACACTGACTACATGACCACTAGAACTGGCCGAAGGTATTCTAGATATCTAGTGAAATTTAAGAACCATCCTGTAGAGGAAGCACAATGGATGCACGCTAGAGACCTAAATGCTTTCCCCACTCTGTTAGCTCCACATTGAGCTAATAGCAATTGAGGTCAATTGCTATCCCACCCCGGGGGTATGATGCCAGGAGGCATATTCCACGATGGATTCCGTGAGGTTTTACGGTGGATTCCGTAAACTTAGATGACCGGGGCTCATACGCAAAGAGGATTCTTTGTGCGAGAAGTTGATGGGGACGCCTGTCCTTTTCGGGCGTTTCATTAATTTAGTGTGTACATGGGTGATTCCATAGCGGGTGATTCCGCAAAATGCATATTAAATTAATAAACGTTTATGAGTTTAGAGTGCGCACTCGTAATAAATTAAGGTTAGGATTTATTTCTAACCAGTTGATTTATTTATGTAGCTGAACGCTTTTACATGGGTTTTTGTGCTAAAAAGTAGAGTACTTTGTTCTTGGGGACCTTCCGGGATTCACCACGTGAGCTATCTGCGACCGATTTGCGCACCAGTTGCAAAGGGCTATGCATGCACATATGGCTTAGATTACGAGGAGATATTTAGTCCAACCACTAAGTTGGCTACAATGAAATCATTGATTGCACAAGCTTCTATTCAAGCCTAGATATTATACACAATGGATATGAAGAATGCCTTCTTGAATGGTACATTGGAAGATGAAGTATACATGGATTAGTGAAAAGAGTATGTACATCCAAGATATCAACATTACGTGTGCAAGTTAAGGAAAGCATTGTATGGATTGAAGAAAGTACTTAGAGCTTGGTACGAAGGTTCTTATGTAGTATGGGATTTCAACAAAGCATGGTTGATTATTGGCTGTATGCCAGACATACAAAGGATTGAATGGTCTTTGTGGTCATATTTGTTGATGATCTTATCAATACAAGTACTCTTGAAAAAGAGATTGCTAAAGTAAAGTATGGGCTGCACAAGGAGTTTGACATCAAGGACCTTGGTTTATTGAGGCAATTTTTTAACATTGAGGTGATTGACACTCCACATGGACTTTGGTTAGTGCAAAGCTAATACTCATTGGAGATGCTAGAGACGTATGGAATGATAGCATGTAAGCTAATGGATACACCGTTGGATCAAAACATTAAGATTGTGGATGATGGACAATCACTATGTTCAGAAAGATGGTTGGTAGCTTAATCTACATAATCACAACGAGACTAAACTTGAGTTATTCAATGGGAGTGATAAGCCACTTCATGCAAAAACCATGCAAGTCACATTTGTATGCAGTGAGGAGAGTCTTGAGATGTGTAAAGAAGACAGTTAGCTTTGGATTGTTCTATGAGAAAGGGGTCAGGCCTACATTGTTTGGATACACAGATGTAGACTGGGCTGGAGGTATCATGGAGAGGAGATCCACCAGTGGTTATGCTTTTTGATTTGGTTTTTCCATGGTGAGTTGGAGCAACAACCAAGAAGCAACCTATAGTTGCATTATCTAGTACGAAAGTTGAGTATAGAGGTATAGCATTGACAACATGTAAGGAGACATGACTAAGATTATCAATATGTGATATGGGGATAGAGATAAATGGTGGAGTTATCATATATTGTGATAACATAAGCATCATTATGTTGGCAAAGAACCCAGTCTACCATGCAAGGATGAAGCATATTGAAGTGCACATTATTTTATCAAAGAGAAGGTTATGGATGGAGAGATAGACTTTGTACATGTCAAAACGAATGACTACGTTCTATATATATTTACCAAAGAGTTAGGTAAAGATAAGTTTGAGTAGTTTAGAAGTGCACGTGAAATATTGTATATGTAAGCTCATTTTGAGCTTAAGGTAGAGTGTTGAGAAATAGACATAGGCTAAGTGTGTATCCTATATATCCATAAATAAAGTAGAGGCTATGTGTGAAGTGACATAAATGTCAAAAGGTATCCATCACTTTTGAGGATACTTTGTGTGTACTTAGTTGACAATGGAAGTATGAGAAGAATGATGATGAAGAAGAGGAAGATCTCTTGAGCCTCCATATCTTGTGTGATTGCTTCTTTCATTGCATATCCACTTCAATTCTTCTCACAAGTCACAAGGAAATGAGTGCTTAAGGTTACATCACTCAAGTTATTTACTCCCATCACATATTGAAAGCACTCCAAATTCTCCCATAGCAATTATTTGGTAAAGATATATTCAAACTTTGTGCTTGATGCATGTATATGGTAAGTCTATCTCTCTACCAAGAACCTTCTCATGTATAAGATTGTAGCAAATTTTTGTGTGTTTCCTATGAGCATGAAATGTTGGGCTATTAGCTAGCATAAGCATGCTAATCTTGCTGCAATTAAAGAGACACTAGGTCCACAATGTCATAACCAATATGTACTAGGAAGTTACATAACCATAACATCATCACATGTTGCAATCACTACTACTTTGTACTTAGCCTTCGTAGATGGAAAATCTCCTATTGGCTAATTTTTTGGTATCCATGATACTATACCTCTTGCAAAATGAATGCAAAGCCTACAATGGATCTCTAAATATCTTCACTACTTGCCCAACTGGCATCTATATATGCATAATACTAAAAATTTACGTCAACCTTGTAGTCAAATCCATATTCAGTTGTTGTATGCTTCACATCGCATATAATCCTGGGTACTATATCTAGATGTGATTTCTTAGGTGACTACATTAAATATCTTACTACTCCAACTACCTAATTTAGTTCTAGGCAAGTGATGATGAAGTGCATGTGACTTTTTACCATACATATGCAAGTTGGGATCATGAACCCGATTATCCATATACACAACTTTACATTTGAATCAAGTAGTGTAGTCATGAGCATGCACCCCATCATTTTGTGCTTGGCTAACATATCCAAAGTGTACTATGCTTGTAAAGTCCAAGTATCTTATTAATCCTTCAACACTTCTATGCATGAAAACATGCGAGTCCCCTAAGATCCTTCATCCCAATCTCTTTCTAAAATTGACCTTTCACTTGAGTAATGAGCTCCTTATTGTTGCCTTTAGAGATAAGGTCATCAACATACAAAGCAATCAATACCTTGTCAATGCCTTTGATGAGGATAAACAACAAAAACTTTGATGGACATACGTGAAATGTGAGCTACCTTACATATTGTAATGTGACCACGCCATGCTCATGACACTTGTTTTAGCCCATAGATTATTGTGCACAATCAATATCTTTTTTGTGGAGATGTCAAATCCTCATACCTTGGTGGTTACTTCATGCAAACTTCCTTAGTCAAGTTTTCATTGAAGAACACCTTCTTCACATCCAATGGATCCATATTCTACCTACTCATTGTAGCCAATGCAACTGATAAATTGATCCTTTATTCAAGAAATCTTAGCAACCAACCAAGCCTCCATAGAAACTAACGCTCCCATTTGCATTATGTTTCACTTGTACACCTAGTTAAATCCAATTATATTATTTTCCTTAGGAAAGTCAACAAGTGTGTGTTGCTAAGGTTTAGCTTTTTCTGACGAGATTGAAATACATGTAACCTTTCAATTTTGAGATGTATCCCACAAATATTATAAATTGGTATACCTCATTTCTTCATTTTTTATTCAAATGCTTCAAAAAAAGCCATCAACCACTTTCAATGAATAAGAAATGCATTTGCAATAATCGATATATGTCAAAGGCTCATAAACCTTACAAAATGAAATATGTAACCATAGAAATGTGTAAAGCTTGTTGTGCTCTTCCTCATGAATTTAGAACATCTCAATCCAACATGAGATGCAAAATTCGTTACTAATATGGTGAAGAGCTATCAAGCTCTCTTTCTTTACTAGTCATTGGACACCCTTGTAAAACTTGAAAGTTGCTCATATTCTTTATGAGCATTTGTGTTTCCTTCAAAAAGCTACTCAACTCTTGATGAGCTTTGGTACCATGTTAGAGTTTGTGATAGGCATTATATACCTACACACTTATAAACAACAATGGTGTATAAAGTGCATACTCCAAATGAGCTACTTGCTACTATTTGACACCACACACACAAGTACACTATCTCTAAGAGGCAAGGTAATGATGAGTTACATATCCTCTTGTCATAGCATATTTCATAAACCCTTTTAGGGCCTGGAAAAAACACTCCACACCTGCATTAGTATCTTATGGCCCACAAATCTAGAAATAATGCATTCAAATGCAAAACTTTATATAGGGTTGGTTTTCTTCATAGAAAAAACATACACATGTACCTATGCGCATGCCCCTCCACACACACAATATACATATTTTCTTTACTAGTGTAGGCTAAAGCCACGTAGCACATGCAAGTGGTTTGCTTATTGGCTAGGATGTCTTTATCACTTGTCCATATTAGCATTCTATAGAAAAGTGTTTTGTTCCCTTAAGAATAAGAAAGAGAAGCGAACATGTCTAAAGAGGACGACTTCGGTAGAATAAAAATTTCAACTGCTTATGGAGAGGCGTGGGGTGGGGATGGCAACTAGGTGGCTCGCGCGAGAGACGACTTGTTCGTGGCCGGGCGGCAACTCCCAATGGAAGGTATGGACGAGACGGGCGAGGGCGAATTCGACTATGGTCGACCCGAAAATCAGGCCAGGGCAGATCCTGCGGCCAGATCCGAAGGGAAGGAACTGGAAATGCTGGCCCCGAAAGTCCAACGCGCTATCCTCGACCGACAGGTGGAAGCGCTCTGGAAGGAACTGCTCCGGCCGGTCCCACAGCATGGGGTCCCGGGCCATCGCCCATGCGTTGACCATGACGCGCGTGCCCTTGGGGAGGCGGTAGCCCCCAACCACGCAGGCCTCGCTGGAGATGCGGGGCAGCAGGAAAGGCAATGGTACGTGCAGGCGCAACGTCTCCTTCACCGCTGCCCTCAGATACCCCAGCCTCTCCACGTCCTCTTCCTCCACCATCCTCTCCCTTCCCACCGCCTCGTCCGCCTCCCGCTGTAGCTTCTCCAGCTCCCTTGGATTCGCAATTAGCTCCGCCATTGCCCAATCCAATGTCGAGGTTGCTGTATCAATCGCTCCGACAAGAAACTCCTGGCAAAGCACAGGCCACAGAGAATTAGAAAAACCACCGTACCGAATCCCCTAATTATAATCCATGGACGGCCACACAGAATTAACTAGAGGAGCCACGAGTACCTGGAGTAGCTGCTTCACTCTGTCCTTGTTGTCCGGGAAGCCAGCCAAGAGCACGCCTAGGAAGCTGCCAGCCGCCTCTTTGCGGGAGGCATCGTCGACACCGCATATATCGTGGCGCTGGTCTAGCTCGTATTGTTGGATCAGCTCCTCCAGCAGCACATCGCACACCGCGTGGTGCTTATCGAGAGATCGATTGAGCTTAAGGTCCAAGAATCCGAGGAACGGTATCAGGTCTCCAATCATGGTCGACTTGAACAAAACAGTGCTCTTATGCACGACCTCCTTCAACCGTTGTATGTGTGACATATCATCCTGGCGCTTGCCGACGGCGATTTGGCAGACGATGTTCTCGAGCAGGGAATCGATGTGAGAGGTGAGGTCGAGGCAGGTGCCGGCAGAGGATTGGATCTTGGAGATGGCGAGGTTAATCTCCTGGTCTCGGACGGGCTGGAAGGAGAGGAGGCGCCTTGGGGTGAACAGGTGGAGGGTGGCGAAGCGGCGTAGGTCCTGCCAGGCGGGGCCGAGATCGGCCATAGCGACGGTGTTGCCGGTGCCGAACTGCAGACGGCGGGAGGCCTCCATGGGCGGCCGGTTCGCGAACACCTTGTCCAGGTCGTGAAGCACCTCCCTGGCCAGGGACGGGCTGCTGATCACCACCGTGTCAGCGTACCCCAGGCGGAGGTGCAGTATCGGCCCATACTTTCTCGCTAGCTGAGCCAGATTCCGGTGGATGAGCTTCCCGCCAGCCGCTAAATGATGGAGGTTTCCTATCAACGGCCACATTGGCCATGGTCCCGGCGGTAATCCCGTCCATCGCCTGCTATTCTGCAACACTACATAGCACAACACTACTAACACTGCCCCTGCCAGTATACTGATCAGTACTTCCGGTCGCGCAATCTCCATCTCGATGAATGTTATCCTCGGTCGGAGATCAGGCCCCTTCTCAAGCTTTTGTAATGCAAGATATATATTATCAAAAGGTAAAAGGAAATATAGCATCCCTAGGATGCAGCGTGGCCACTTAGGCCACAGAACTCGGTTTCCTATGAAATAGTCTGAATGTTCAATGCTTGGATTTCAGAGACCTGAGAACAGCTAATAACTCCGATTTGGAGGAAGGTCAAAGGTGGCTTAAAGGGGCCAATCTGGCATGCTCTATTTAGACCCCTGACTCTATGTTAGCTCATCTCAAGTCCGAGTTATTAGTTGTTCTCAGGCTCCTTCTCAAGCTTGAGCATGTATGAGAGTAAAGAGGAAATGCATAAGTAATCCATGAAGCCCAAGTTGCTCGGAAAAACCCTTAAATTTGTTCTAACTATGATGCATAGTTTTCCGAAGAACTATAGCAACTCTAATTGAAGTCGTGAGACACATTAATAAAAAATGATGCTTGTTGCATCCTATGCAACAAATAATGCTTCATTCGAGTAGAGGGGAAGAGGGCCTAAATTTGACAGGTCCCTTAGATTTTTCTAATGATAGGCAAATTTAAAAATTTTCTTTCACATGACAGGTGATATAAAAAAACTTATTAGTCAAATGATAGACAAAAAATGTGATTGACAGGTGACATAGAAAAGTCTCTAATTAAGGTTTTAAAATTGCATATTTGGATACTCATAGGATCTAAAATCAATGTTCAATCCACTTTGCATATGACAAATAAGTTTTCACTACCTAGCAACACTCCATATCATAAGTAAATAAATTCAAAATGCTACAACCTATCATAGGAAAATAGATTCTAAATGTAACAACCCAACATGAGCCACAATCCATCATCCATTTATAGATTCCCATGAACCATTCATCATAAAATAAATAATTTAAAACTCTTCATGAAAATCGCCAGCGCAAGTACCAAGAAGATGCATCCATCTGATCATTCTAGTGGCATTGCCCTTCTATTCTTTGCATCCATCCAAACATCCCAAATATCTTTCCAATCGATTCGGGAGCTATCATACACGTCAACGGATAATAGCATCAATGCATCTAGTGTATCAAGACATAAGCTGGATCTCAAGTTATTTTTAATAAGATTTTGTAGAGAAAACCCTCGCTCACAAGAGGCTGTACTTGCTAGAATGACTATGCATGTTTGCCATAAACGCATCATCTCTGGATATAAATCCCACCAAGTCTTTGTGCTACTACAAAACTCCTAAGCATCATACATGCCCCTATTTCTTGCGACACGATATAGCATCCCAACAAAATCCTCTCGCTCATTCATACATCTTTGAATATCAACCGTTTGACTATCAACATTAACTTTGTTGATTAGTCTTTCAAGCCATTCTTGGCTCCTTTTGTCTCGATCAATATCATCCATGGGATATGAAGAAGGATTAAATATCTTGAATGCATTGAAGACTGGTAGATCCTCAAATCTACCAGTCAAAGCATTCAAAACATTTTGCACATATGCTCGTGCAACACCAATGCATTTTGAAAGAGAACTTATCTCATTTCCATCACCTCCAGGAATTGTATTTAAGTCCAAGTCCTCATCTTCTTTTTCTGAATCACTTGTATTCTTTGCTCCTTTTTTCTTCTTTTTTGACACTTTTAGAGTTGCAACATATTTCAATACATGTGTATGTGATATACCATTACCATCTACAAAAACCAAATTTCCATTTTTTGTCATATTCAAGAATGCCAAGAGATGCTTTGAACCAATACCAAATTGGTCATCATCACACGTGATATATCTCCTATTGAGCTTCTCAAATGTTAGATCAATAAGGGCACCAATCGTTGTTACATCTATCTCTTGGCTTTGAATTTAGAGTTGAGTTTGTTTAACTCTCCAAGTACATATGCTAAAAGGTGTATGATGAATTGTACCATAAACACTGTAGCATATTTATACCATTTTTTCTCATGTCTTTTTCACTGCTCCAGAATAGTAGTCATAATTTGAACAAACCTTTCCATCACCTTGCCCCTTGAGAGCCATCGAGCTGCATGCATCTGTAACATTTTCATGTCCATAATGTCATACTCATGCATTATTTTCCAAAGTTCCATATGATGATTTGTTGATCTTCCTAGCCATGAATATACTTTGCTTGCAACCTTATCCACAAAGGCAAATATATGTGGATGTGTTGCAAATCCATCTTTTGCTGCAAGTGCTTGTTGATGGGCAATACAATGAATTCCCATGACATGTGGCAATGATGATTGAAAGCGTGCCACAACTCCTATCTTATGCCCTGTCATAGCTGAAGCTCCATCAGTTGCAATAGCACCTAAGTTTTGCATGTCTAAACCACTTTCCAAGAAAAATGCATGTATAGCATCATACATGGCCTCAAATGTTCCATTATCCACTGTCAACAACCGCACAAATCTACAAATTACATGTCCTCTACCTCCATCATTGATATATGAAACATAGATAATTAGATGCTTTTCCATAGCGCAGTCAGTGCTCTCATCAATGAGCAATGAAAAGAAAGGACTAGCATGCATCTCTGCATACATTTGCTTTCGAACATGGTCCCTTATAGCTAACATCATTTCCCTTTTTGAAACTGGATTTACATAGGATCTGTACTCATCTGATGGTGGCATATTTGGAGTACAAAGCTCCCTTTGCAACTTGCATAACTATGGATATTTTTCCAATGGTATGTCCTCACACACAAAAATATACTAGTTTCATGCATGATATGATTCGCTTTCATTCACTATGAACTATGTATCCAATCCAAGGTCCTTAGGTCCTTTGCCATCATTGCCAATCTTTGCCTTGGCATTACGAGCACGTATTGCACTAATGTGATCAGAAGTCTTAGCATGATCATTCAATGCTAACAATTGGATGCCTTGAGACCCTCCTTGTGTATAGATATTTACTTTGCTGGCATCTTGACACCATTGGCATTTCACTCTTTCCTCATTACATAGATTTTTACATATATATCCCATGGATGCAAAAGAGTCCATTGATGTTGCCACTTTCCTTTCACATTTTTAATAGAAGCATCAACATTGGAAGAACTCTTTGTTGCATTTTCCACATTCACACTTACATTTTCTATAGCATTTGACACTACTGAAGTCATTCCCTCTTGCATTCTAGAAACATTTGCATTTAGTGTTGACATTTGACCCATAGTTTCATTGACATCTCGTGATACCAAACCCCTTGGCCCTCCACAAGCACTTTGCCCTCTTGATAAAAAAAAGATGCTATAGAAGGATAAGCCTTTCTTTTCCTTGCCAAACCCTTTTGAGATTTGGATGGATCCATGGTCTAGCTACCTACAATACATATAAAGGCCACATAAAGTAATGTACATAATGTTATGATTATAATATGTATGCTTTTGAAAGGTTGTTATGTGAAATAACAAAAAGAGTTTGTTAATGTGTACATGAAGGCTAAAAGCTCAAGTCGATATATGTTGGTGAATTGGATAGAGATTTCCAAGTCCCAAGCCTCCCACTCAAGCTCGAATAGTATCTATTGTCACACAATAACTATCAACAATGCTCACATCCATCAAACATTGAATCATAGTGCATATTATACTTTGAGTATATCATTATGTTTCAAGTATTGAATATTAAGCACCATTGGTAGATTTAATCATAATGCATATTTTACTTTGAGTATAACATTATGTTTCAAGTCCAAAAGATAATCTCCAATGGATTAAAGACTACATTTTTTCCCATAAGAGTCTCTCTTTGGAAAAGATGAAGCAAAATTTTAGATGATATGCATGCACCAATCACTGAAGCTGGCTAAGGTATGGCTCCTAAGGACATGTATGAAGTTAGGATGAGAAACCCAAAACAAATCCTCATTGAAAGGGATAGTTTCTATCTTGTCTACTACTTTTAAGTTGATTAAAGGAACCTACAAGCCTCACCCTCTCATCTTCTTAAATCTTACTTTAATGAGTACTCCTTGCTAACCTATAGAATGCTAAAGCCTAATAGCGAATTAGTAATAGCAAATAGTTATTATGAATCATGATTCAATCTTAAACTCCTATAACAAATCAATCAATTTTATAAAATATAAAAATCCATTGTATCATTAGTAATAGCTTGGGCTCTGTAGGTACCTGTTTGGTTGAAAATATCTCCTCTAGTGTTGCTAGGTGGTACCTACGCAAAGGGATGAGTGCCTTAAATGGTTCTCCATCAATGCGGGGCATGTTCCTAAGAATTGTCTTAGGTGGAAGGTTGATGGGGACGCCTATCCTTTCCGTGTGTCGATGCAAGTGTGAACATGGGTGGTACCATTTTATCCACATGATTATTAACGTCTTCATGAACTAATTATTGTATGGAATTCCAAATTAATTGATTTATGTAGCTAGCTGCAATTATTTAGTTGGCTATTATTCTAACATGATTTTTTGAGATTTTGGCACCTGATGTGTAGAGCAAGGAGAATTGGAAAAGCACGCCATGCGCAAGCATTCTAAATATTATTTGCCCAAAAATTTATTGGATTATTATAGTAGACGCACCGCTATTTCTTATAAAGCATGTGCATAGTCTCTATGTAAATATTTACTAGCAAAATAGATTTTTAGAAGATATGTCCAATAAAATATTAATGGTTCTAGAGAGTTGTGGGATACACAACTGCTAGCATCCATTAATTCAAATTACTCTATCTCTTTTTCAGTTTACTCAAATTCTTTATGTAAAGAGTGATTGTAAAGGGGCCTAAATCTTGGGCAAAGAAGATTTCATAATGTCATTATAAATACGGCATGAAGGGAGCTGCCCACTTCATGTCAGGGGGAGATTGAACCCAATCTTGAGTTGTTTCATCTTACTTTACCTTCTCTTTTAGTCTATTTTTAATTTCTCATGAGTCGTATGCAATTTTATGAGTAAAAGAGAGAAAGAGGGAGCTTCTTCCATTCGCTAAGTGCAAACCACGCATTCGATGCTCGCAACAGTGGTACTAGAACCAAGCCTACCTCTTGGGCTTCCAATCGCCTACTCTCTGGTGTGAAGGCAAGGCATCTGCTGCAAACGGGCTCTACGGTCCACTCACTACACGGTTGGATTCCCAGGCCTTCAAAACCCCAAACCCCTCTATCATAGTCAAGAAATTCTGATGTTTTCCCAGACATTGAAGAATACCCACTCCTACAAAATGGCGCCATATTTCGTGATGAGTTGGAGCTTACAGATGGTTAGTAAGCTTAATTAAAGCTTAAAAAAAGCTTAACTTAAGCTTAAGCAAGAGCTTAAGCTCTTTTTTTTAAATTTTCGTGGGGGGGTATTTTTTGACGCCACGACAGCATCACGACACATTCTTGTCTAAAAACGTCAAGTTTTTTCTTAATTTGATTAACTAATCAAGCAAGTTACATTACTAACTTACTTCATCAACTTCAACCTCTCTTACTCCGTGTCATGCACAGACTCTGCCAATCTTCACAAGTCACAACCGACTATCTCTCCCATAGAGACAGTTCTCGCACAGTTCTTTCCAGCTTCATAAATCTCACAAAATTTCCATAAAAAATTCTCGCCTTTCTTGCTTATTCCCATCCATAATTTCTTGTCCAAAGACCGTTTAAAATTTTGGTCTTACACGCCAAAATTCTTCAACAACAAGCAAGGTGTCTTTTCATTTGCAAGGTGTCCTAAATTTTCGGATTTCTCCATCAAGCAATCATGGCCAATTTTGACTCTGCATCACCGCTTTCTGAGCCAACCTTGGAGCAGCGTATGGATTTAATATCCATGCAACTTGAAGAAGAGCGTCAACACCGCGTACAACTTGAGCAAAAATTGAAGTCCCTCAAGTGTCCTGCCACTATTGTCCACGCGAGTCGAAAGGAGTCCAAGATAAGCAAGCGTACATTCAAATTTAATTCTTTTGATGGTCTTAAAGATGGTCGCAAAATCCTGTCATGGTTAAGTTAGTTCGACACTTATTTTGACAATGAAAAATACTCAGAAAGTGATAAAATTAAATGTGCATCTCATTATTTTATTGAGAAAGCTGCATTATTGGTGCACAGATCAGATGCCGTAAGCACGTGTAGTGAGCGTCAGAAGGTCCCCAAGAACAAAATAACTTTACTTTTTGCACAAAACTCAATGTAGAAAGCATGCACGACATGAACAAGTGACCAATTGGGTGCAATGTCCCCCCATGCCTTGTAGAGTGCTCACAAAGCATATATTTTATGTATTAATCATCTTTAAGCTCAAATAATAGCCCAAATTACAAAATAGCATGCTTTTGGCTTTTGAGTTTGCTTTAGCGCTAAATAGAAATAAAGCTAATGGGCGGGCGCTCAAGAAGTCAGGCATACCCAATACAATGTCCAAATACAAATATCATAATCATGTATCCATGCGCATACAAGAATAATAAATAAATATCTAACGCCTTAATAAATAGGCGCGACAAAATATAGGCGCCATGCCTAAGGTATATGCCCATCAAAATATAGATGATAACTCGAATATACGCAATCCTCCAATGCTTTCCTCCGCCACTGCTGCTATCTCTACACATCAACTGAAGCATTCACAATCGTTGGTAAAATAATACAATTAAATCGACAAAAGTGAATACCTAGCAGTCTTCAGCTACATAAATAAATCAGTTGGTTAGAAATCAATCCTAACCTTAATTTATCACGAGTGCGCACTCTAAACTCATAAACGTTTATTAATTTAATATATATTTTGTGGGATCTCCCATTATGGAATCACCCACGTACACACTAAATTAACGAAACGCCTGAAAAGGATAGGCGTCCCCATCGACTTCTTGCACAAAGAATCCACTTTGTGTATGAGCCCCAATAATCAAAGTTTACGGAATCCACCATAAAACCTCACGGAATCCACTATGGCACAGAATCCACCGTGAAATATGCCTCCTGGCATCGTACCCCCGGGGTGGGATAGCAATTGTCCTCAATTGCTATTAGCTCAATGTGAAGCTAACAGAGTGGGGAAAGCATATAAGTCTCTAGCGTGCATCCATTGGGCCTCTTCAACAGGGTGGTTTTTAAACTTGACCAAATATCTAGAATATCTACGGCCAGTTCTAGTGGTCATAAAGTGAGTATCTATAATAGCTTCGGGGTCAAGGATTTCAGTCTATTCATCTAACAAAGGTGGATTTTCATAAATAGGGTGTACAGGTAATTGGCTTCTAAAGGGTCGTAAAAAACTAATATGAAAGGTGTTGTGGATTTTTCAATGTGGTGGTAGTTCTAACTTAAATGCATTGTCATTGATTTTGTGAATGATCTTAAATGGTCCATAGAATCTAGGTGCTAATTTCACAACTAGGTGTTTATCTACACTTTGTAATCTACATTTTTCTATTCTTAACCAAACGTAGTCATCAACTTTAAAATTCATGGCCTGTCTTTTTTTATTGGCTTGCTTTGTATATGATTACTGGGCTTTGGCAATGATATCTTTAACTTCATAAAAAATAGTAGCGTGCATGTTAGCAATATCATCAGCACTTTGAATCTTATTTGATAAAGATGCAACAGGTGTAGGCAATCAATAACCATAAATTACTTCAAACGGTGCTTTCTTTGTAGGTGTGTGTGGTGTATTGTTATATGCAAACTGAAGTAAATGTAGATATGTATCCCATGTATGTGGTTTTGAAATAGTGTAAGCACGTAAAAGATCTAAAATAGTACTGTTAGTAGCTTCTGTTTGACCATTAGTTTTAGGATGAAATGCAGATGAAAAATCAATCTTTGTTCCTAAGTTAGCAAACAAAGTAATCCAAAAACTATTACAAAATCTAGAATCACGATCAGAAATAATAACTTTTGGTAAACCATGATTAGTAAAAACAGTTTTAAAAAACAATTGAGCTGCTTGTGATGCTGTTAAAGTTTTCTTGCATGGAATGAAATATGCTTGTTTGCTAAACCTGTCTACAATAGTCCAAATCATATCATGGTTAGCTTTAGTGTTAGGTAAACCAGTAATAAAATCCATAGAGATATGTTCCCATGGTCATGATGGAATAGATAAAGGCATCAATAAACCATACTGTTTACCATGATGTCTCTTAACTCTTTGACAAACTAAACATTCAGAAACAAAGTTAGATACATCACTGTCCATATGTGGCCAATAAAAATCTTCAGTCAATGTACACAAAGTAGATATAATACCTCTATGACCTTGATATGGAGGACAATGAATCTCATTCCAAACAAAAGATCTAAATGGAACTGTAACACATAATCTCTTTTCATAAAACATGAATCCATCATTGTAAGACAGTGAATCAATAGGAATCTAGTTATTTCCAACTAATTTATTCCAATCAGCTTGAAAAGTAAGATCCTGATGATAAGTATCTTTCACAGGGATAAGGGAATCAAATGATATGACAGAGATATTATGAATGGTCAGTCTTCTACTTAAAGCATCGGCTACTACACTCTCTTTTCCTGGTTGTTATTGGATAAGGGGATGAAAACTTTGAATGAAAGCTGCCCATTTGATATGTCGGTCAGAGATTTGGGGTTGACTAAGGAGATGTCTAATACTTTGTTGGTCAGTATTAATCATAAATTCAGAACCCATTAAGTAATGCTTCCATTGTCGTAAGGCTTGTACTACAGCTAAAAATTCTTTATCATATGTAGAATATTTAAGTTCAAATGGTTTCAGTTTATAGCTAGAATAGGCTATTGGATGAATATTTTGCATAAGTACGGCTCCTATGCCAGATCCGCTAGCATCAGTAACTACTAAGAAGAATGGTCTATTGAAATCAGATAGTTGTAATACAGGAGCATGGGTTAATGCATGTTTCAATAAATCAAAAGATTTTTGTTGATTATCAGTCCAGTTATACACAATACCCTTCTTTAAAAGTTTAGTCAAAGGCAAAGCAAGTAATGAGAAATTTTGCACAAACTTTCTGTAGAAACTAGCAAGACCTAGAAAAGAACGTAACTCATGCACATTTTTGGGTATGGGCCAATTCAATATTACTTCTATCTTTTTAGGGTCAACCTTAATACCTTCTGATGAAACAATATGACCTAAATATTCAATTTCTGTCTGAAAGAATTCACTCTTTTCCGGATTAGCATACAATTGGTTATCTTTTAACAACTTGAAAACTAAAGACAGATGCTCATAATGTTCTTTCTCCTTTTTACTGAATACTAAGATATCATCAAAGAATACTATAACACAATACTGATATTTCAGAAATATGCGATTCGTCATTCGACTAAATGTAGCAGGTGCATTAGTCAATCCAAAAGGCATCACTAGAAATTCATAATGTCCAAATTGTGTTCTAAATGCAGTTTTGAATATATCAGATTTATCTAATCTCACTTGATGATAACCATATTTAAGATCTATCTTACTGAATATAGCATCACCTTGTAGTTTATCCATAAGATCATCTACCCTAGGAATCGGATATCTATTTTTAATAGTAATCTTATTTAGGCACGATAATCAATGCACATGCGATAAGTATTATTATTCTTCTTTACCAATAAAATAGGTGCACCAAATGGAGAACTATTAGGTCTAATTAATCCTTTGTTTAACAATTCTTCTACTTGATTTTGAATTTCTTTTTGTTCAATCTGGTTATGCCTATATGGTGCTTTACATGGTGGTTGTGTACCAGGAATTAAATCTATTTTGTGATCTTCAGGTTGTGAAGGTGGTAGTCCAGGTGGTAAATCATCAGCAAAACAATCTTGAGATTGAGAAAGGAATTGTTTATGCCTAGGATGCATATGTTTTTCTTTAGCTTGAAGTTCATTCACCCAAATTAAATAAGATTTACTACTTTTACGCAATGCACACTTAGCTTGAGTATGAGTAAGCAGTGGAAAATTATTAGATGCTCCTATTGAATTTAAATTGAATGCGTGGAATAATCTATGTCAGGATTATGTTGATGACGGCAAGGCATACCTATGATAATATCACTAGACTGTAAAGGTATAACTAGGAAATTCCTTCGTTCAGTGTATTCACCAATTTTAATTTCTAAGTTATGCACCTCTTGTGTTCCATTATATCTTGTGCCTAAGTATGCTACTTTAATGCGATAATGTGTAGAAACAGTTTGTAATTTCAATTCTTTCACTAACTTTGCAGAAATAAAATCACGTGTGCTACCATCATCATGCAAAATAATCTTTTTTTTTCATGCACTAAACATTTCATTGTCAATAAAAATGTGGAGTTGGCATACTTCGTAAAATATCCGAAGTAGTGGTAATGTCGTCTTCATCTTTCATAAAGTCAGGCATTTCCTCACGTTCTTCTTCATCCATTGCTCCATGATGGGACCTAAAACGGGCCGGCACTGGCTTATGAACTAGCCGGACCTCTATCATGCGCTCAACAACCCCACGGCCTCACGGCCAGGAGCGTTGATGACACATACATCATACATTGCCTTCCTAAACATCTTGCGTTTGTATCACGTCTCGTAGTCCAACTCTAACCCAATTAACACTACCCTCAGAGGGAGTCCCAACACATTGCCAAATAGCATGAAGTACAAACATAGGAGGTCCTCCCACGGCTGACTGCCGCTACCTCACTGCGACTCTCCTACACCTTGGGGATTGGCCCCTCGATGTGTCGCTAAACATATATAACATTTCGCACATATTTCCACTCAAGGTACCAATTAATTTGTATCCAGGAATGTACCATTTTCCTCACTTTCTTTCCCCTAGACCCAACGCCTAGCCTACAGATTGGGATAACCTTACTCACTCAACGTTGGTCACGATCTAGAGAATACATGTGCTATGTATCCAGGAGGTATTGACTGATACCTTTTATCATTTTATGCTTCATGCAAATTGTGAATGCCCACGTGCTCAAACAATTAAGAAAATCAGCATTTGTGCACATGTGGAAAACATTTCTTTCAATGATTTTGACTATCACTCGTATGCGGCGTTGCATGAATCTAGCACCGAGAAACCCTCGTGCTACTAGGTCCTTAATTTTTAATTATCGACCAACCTAAATGGTATGTATAAAAACCAGCAAGCTTTTCATCATTTCATTTAGCATTTAAACACCTTTTATACACTCTACCCCCTCACCCATTTAGGTTGTGCATTATTGATCGGTTTAGGGTTCATTTCCATGTTTTTTGTTGTATAAAAAGCAATAAAAACTCACTAAAACATAAAGGTAGGGCTGAACTGAGGCTAAACCTCATACTTCAGACCCCCATACATCCACAAACATGAATCTTATTTTTCCTTAAATTTTGGCACTCAAAATCTATTTTTTCCCCTATTTTTCTCAAATTTTTCTATTTTTATTGTATTTTTTGCAAGATTAAATAACTAAAAATACAAAATGAGTTGTGGGCTGTGGCCCTTAGGTTCATTTGCAGAAAAAACACAAATTTAGTTGGTTTGTGTTATTACATTTTCCGTTTATATATCAAAACCACCCAATTTCCCCCTATTTCGCGTGTTTTACGAGTTTTGCACCATTAATTTCAATCACAACACTTATGATGTTCTAATTTCCTGAGCATAAAGTGATCAAACTCATAGCAAGCAACATCATGATGCATGATCATCCCATGGGAACAAGTATTCATGAAGCAAATTGCATAAAATATCAATTTCCTTTGTAAAAATGAGATTGACGTTCTTTGCGGGTTGCAGCTTTTTATTTGCCATGTCTCGGGACTGATTTCTAGTAGCCATTAATGCTCATGATAGTCCACAATCAGCAATCTTCATTCCTCTTGAACCACGGAGCAATCCGGTCTTCATTGGACAAGCATCCGTCATCCATTCTTCTTCTTCTTCTTCACCACATGAATCTGCCCTTAGGGGAGAGAGAGGGAGGAGAGAGAAAGATTGAAATCAGAGATCTTCATAGAGACCACCATCGAAGGAGCAAAGCACGGCGATATGACTAGCACGCAGAGGGGAGTGAAGGGCAATGATCACTTGGTATGGTTGTTTGCAGGCAGCATGATGATCATCAAGAGAGGGAGCGAAAAAATCGGGCGTAGACAGGCGCCATGTTCTCCACGTTTTTCTCCTCTCCAAGATGCCACAATTTCATGCGAAGTCACAAATTTGGCATAAAGTGTCCCCTAGGCCCCAAAGGTCACCACTCCTTTGGCCAAACTCATGTCCACCTCTTCAAATCTTGCCCACTTTGTGGCCATTTCCCCGTCCGAACTCCGAATTGAGCTCTGAAAAATCTTGGACATCCGAATCAGCATCTCGCATTGGCCGGTAACTCGTGTCAACCCGCACGACAATATGAAAAATTATGAAAAATCAACAAGTGTCGCTCGGGCGCCTTTAAAGCACTTTGACGCTTAAAATCGTCCTAGATCGAGCCGCCGCCTTCGACGTTGAATATTTTTCCCTTGATATTCGTAATTTTTAGCTATTTTTAAGCACTTCTTGGCATCAAAATTCCACTCTCATTGGCGACCATGGGATAGAGCGACTCAGCCCGTCGAATCCCACAATAGATCTGCACAAAACAACCAAAGGAAGCATCAAGCTGATAGAAAGTAGATACATATTAAACACAGCACAATGCTCTCTCTACCCCCTAATAAAACCAAGGCATGACATCCACAAGGAGTAGGACTAGCATAATCTGATAAAAGGGCCGAAGCTAGTCACTAACCAACCGCTCCAACACGGCCAAACTAAAAAGAACTATCAAAGAGATTGCCCTAAGTGGTGGTCTGAACTACCTACCTAACTAAGGACAACACAACCAGGAACTCCTACTAGGCGAGGACTCCTATAGCCTGATCAAGAAGTATTTTCTTTTAATACATTTCTTCTTTTAGGATTTTTATTTTATTGACATACTTGGGCATGTAAAAAGGAGGGAGTTGAGCGTAGTGACCCAAGGAGAACAGGGCATCGGCCTCAGGACCTGTCTCGGTACCCAAGAACCTACCAAGTCCTCGTAAGGCGACACTTAATCCTTTTCTGACGCTCACTTTTATTTTCACTCCAACCTTCCTTAATTTCTTCTTTTCCAGCAAGATGCCACCCCTAGGAAGACAAGGCATCTGACTCGTCCCTAGGAACCTACCAGGCCTCCACTAGGTGATGATCAATTGCTCATAAATTTTTCTTTATTTTCTTTTCTTTGATAGGGGTTAGAACCCCTTTTTACACACCTTTGTATTTATTTATTGTCTTTAAGATATTCAGGGTTTCTTTTCCCTTATCATTATGTTCTTCTAGCAAGCTTCTCTAACTGCCTCACAACTAGCAAGAACTCCTAGAACAACCGCCTAGCAGGCTAGCAGAACAGGGTCACTAGGACTCCCTTCTAAAACACGTCTTTTGATGCTTGACAATGTCTTTATAGGAGGCACTAACTACTCAGACCTCCCTCAAACATACTGAACCTAAACCTCGGACTTCATGCCTTGGTTGCTAGTCCCCAATGAAAAGGAACCCTCACAAGTACACAGACACATATAGCAACAAAACATAGTACTTGTAAAGGGTAGATGTCACCTGGACTGGCTATAAGAAGAGTCGATGCCGTGACAAAGGCTCCCTCCAGCTCCATGGAGTTTATCAAGCACAGGATTTAAAAAAAGCACAGTTAAAAGCACCCATACTAGACAGACACACGGCCCTCTTGGCCTAAGGAAATAAAGCTTTACGCTACAAAACAGACTGGCCCTCTTGGCCTAATGAAATAAAACGCTTCACCACAAAAAAGCATCGGCCCTCTTGGCCTAACGAGATCAAACAAAATAACACCTACACATCCTTCCTTGGAAGAATCCAGATATACAATAATAGGTTCCCTCCCAAGGAGGAAAAACAAGCTCGTAGCCCTAAACTAAATGCATAAGGTTATGACCCATCCCTCCTGCATATATAGCAAGAGGCGTACACATAATATGTTGTCTAATTAACCTATGGGTCTAGGATAATAATGGTAGATTGGTCTCGGCTACTCTTTGCATCACCCATATCAACCATCGTCTGCTATATATTGCATGCTCTGATAACATTCCCCACAAGCAACCGGGTCTTGTTTCATCATTGATAACAATATCCAGACTAGGACCATAATTGAAGAAGAGGTCTTCTTCATAAGCAAGATTTGCTAGTGAATCCGCAAACTGGTTCTAGTAACGTGGAATCAGCTGAAAAGACACTCTCTCAAACTCTTCAAGTAGGGTCATCACATGAATACCACCTTGTTTGGCAATATGCAGTCCCATAATCAAGGCTTTATACTCTGCTGTATTGTTAGTGAATCCTACCCCGAGATAAGTAGCTAACTTCATCGTAACTCTACATCGGGGATCTCGGATTACTACTCCAACACTTCCTTTTTTATTAGGGCCCCTGGATGCTCCGTCAAAATATAATGTATACGTCCACAATGGATTTACACAGCCTGCCATCACGAACTCCTCTATTCATAATTATGGTAATCAAAGTTTAGCATGTTGAGAGGATGAACTAACGGCTCCATCCCACCTTCTTCATTGAACTCAACAGGGATACTCGTCAACAGTCGTAAGCAATGATGGCAAAAGACTTTAATCTTCCACACAAAGGTTCAGTCTTCTTGCTCAATCACTTTATATCCTTTGCTCCACCAGATGAGTTTCCCCTAATGGTATCTTTGCTCCAGATATGGGTGCTCCAAATAAGGGATTAACCGACCCATCAACCACCTTTTAAGCTCTTCCGCAGGTCTCAAATCATTCCTAGCATGGACCTGCAATGCATTTTCTTTGTATTAGCAGACTTAGAAATAATAAGGTTTAATATTATTAAGATTAACCTTATTTTTAAACTCTACTCCCTGTAGATCAGCTAATAGGGCCGCAGACCTATTTTTCCCTAACCTAATGATCTTGTAGGGGCCATCACATTTAGGTTCCAACTTCCCTCGAAACAACTCCCTATGCGCATCATAATAGAGGACTAACTATCCTTTTTTAATGGTATATTTCTTCACTCTAAGGTCATGCAGCTGCTTCATTCGACGTTTAGCTACCTCTTAGTGTAATAAGCTCTGCAACTTCAGCTCATCCAGGTGGGCTATAGTCATGAAACGTTCAAAAAGAGAATCCTCATCCCCCAAAGAATGGTTAATTGCAAACCGTATGGTCGGCAATTCAATCTCGAGGGGTAACACACACTCTTCCCCATAAACCAATTTGAATGGAGTGTGGCCGGTAGCGCGCTTGAACGTGGTATTATACGCCCATACTGCCACATACAATTTCCTGTCCTAGTCTCGTTTCTTCTGAGAGACTATCTTAGACAAGATACCCACAAGCTGCTTATTAGTACTTTTAACTTGCCCATTCGCTTGTGGATTATAAGGAGTCATTTTATTATGCTTGATTTGCTAAGCCTCAGTCAAGCTTTTGATCACCTTATTCAAAAAATGGGTTCCACGGTTCGACACTAATTCTTTTGGTGGACCAAAGCGGTAGATAATCTGCTCTAATAAGAAACTTGCAGTCTCTTTTGCATTGTCATGCCTCGTCACCCGCGCTTCTAACCATTTTGTAAAATAATCAGTGGCTACTATGATGTATCTCTTCTGGGTAGTAGATGATGGGGTAATAGGACCCACAAAGTCAATGCCCCACTTCTCAAATGGAAGGATAGCCATGATAGGCTCAAGTAGGCGTTTCCTATTTTCGCGGCTGTCATGTCTTTGACAGGTATCACATTTCTTTATATATTCAAAAGAATCTTGGAAGATGGACGGCCACCAATATCCAGCTCGTAAAGCTTTCTGCACTGTCAACCATCCCGCGAAGTGCCCTCCACATGCAGAGTCATGACACTCCTCCAAGATAAAAGGAACCTTGTTAGGCATCACACATCAACGATAGATATCATCAACACCTTGCCGATATAGCGTTCCTGCGATCAAGGAAAACTTCAATGCCTGTTGTTTGATTTTCCGCTTTTCAGACTTTGACAAACCAGCTCCCGTCTCTCCTCTTGATAGATAATGTGTAATGGCAGCATACCAAGATGGGATAGAAGCTGTATCAATTTTAAACATTTCCTCAATATCACTTCCTTCTGCTAAAGTCTCTTTCGGCTCCCTGAAATCCACAAGGCATTCCATAATACCCTGCAACCTCAGTGGCTTACTCTTAATCTCATAATCGAACTCCTGCAAAGTGATTAACCACTTTGCCAAACGATCAGGCGGCTGCAGCTTGTTCATAAGCAATCTAAGTCCTTTTGCCTTCGTATAAAATACTACCTTTTCATAGAGGATGTAGTGCCTGAATTTCTTAGTCCCAAAGACTACCGCAAGACACAACTTCTCCATGTAGGTATAATTGATCTCCGAAGTGCCCAATTTCTGACTAGTAAAAGCTATCGAATGATACCACTTGTTCTCCCAGATTTGGGCTAAACAGCAGATGATACTATGCATGGTAGCTGCTGAAAATATATAGAACACCTCGCCTCTTTTAGGTGCTTTTAAAACAGGTGCTTTTACTAGCTCCTATTTCACATCCTCGAAAGCTACCTTACAAGGGTTGCTCCATTCAAATGAATAGCTAAAGGATAATAAATTCGTTAATGTCAACGTTCTTTCTGCCAAGGCATTTATAAATCTTCGATAATACCCTATCGACGAAAGAAAGCTATGAACCTCTTTCAGAGTGTGTGGTGGACTCATGGCAACTATAACCTTGATCTTTTCAGGGTCAGTTGCTATTCCCACTGAACTGACCACATGGCCTAACAATAGCCCATAAGGTACTCCAAAGACACACTTCCGTGGGTTAAGAGCGATACAAAATTGTCTGCAACGCTCAAAGCACTTTCTCAAAATAATCAACATCCTTTCCCTTACAGTGGCTGCCCCCAGGTCATCAATAAATACTTTCAACTCATTTGGGGAGATGTCACCAAAGGTCTTGTCTGCTGTTCGTTGCCACGATCTAGGTGCATTGCATAAACCAAAGGCCATCACATGGTATGCAAAAGTACCAAAGACCGTAATAAAAGTTGTTTTTAACTTGTATTCTTATGCACTTGCCATCTGGTTATATCCTGCAAAGCAATCCATGAACGAATATATTTCCCTACCCACTAATTGATCCAAAATCTGGTCAATGAATGGCAATGGGTAGTAATATTTAACCGTCTGCTTATTGAGCTCTCTAAAATCCACACATAGTCGGATCTGGTTGTTCTTCTTCTTCCTGATAACAACTGGTGAATACCATTCTGTGTGTTGTACAGGGAAGATTAACCCAGCTTTCCTTAACTTCTGTAACTCTTCAAACAGCCCCTCCCTCAGTTCAAAAGGCATACGCCTTACTTTCTGATGCACAGGACGACTGCCTTCTTTTACGGGAATAGTATGAACATCCAGGCTGGGAGGCATGTCTCTCAGCTCATCATAACTCCAAGCAAAGATATCACGGAATTCTTGAATCAAGGACACATAGTCCTCCCTTTTTGCTGAACTAAGCATAGAACCTAATTTAATTGGCCGCGAATCAGTCGACGTGCCAAGGTCCCCAACTCAATCATGTCCGTGTCTCTTATCCTATCTTGTGGCTCTATCGGCTCATTTAGGGCTATCTGATAGATATCCTCTGTAGTGGACCCCTCTTTAGATTCATCACTGGATGATGTCTCACTACCGGATGGATCGTCTACTGTTTCTAATTCAGTAGAAGATAAAGGAGCTCTCTCACTTTGAGGAGACTCAGGATAAGCATCAACTATTACTCGATTAGCACCTCTACCTAGAACCACTCAACCGGCGGGTATATCGACTTGACCGTTTGTTCGTAAGATCCAAGGCCTACCCAGCAAAACTCGATAGCTAGGGCGTCCTACAAATCTTATCACCCTAAAGTCCAAGAAATATTCTACACTCGCAACTGTAACATGGACTCTAGTAACGCAACCTTCTGGTTGTCTTAGACTATCATCAGCCATTCTCAGAAGGGTGGAGCTATCTTTTTGGATGCCTAGACCCAACCTCTCCATCAATTCTGAACTCATGATATTGACAGAGGATCCAATGTCTACAATGGCATGTTCCACTAATATCCCATCTACATAAGCTAGAACCCTAGGGCAGTTCTTTTTAGCATGGTCGAACCAATCTTCCCCTACTCGTGCTATGCCCAGAGGTTCCACAATATACCCGATACGCAGGATCTTCTTAAATTCCTTGCGTACTCCTGGAGATAATTTGATCAATTGCAAGAGATTCACATCTGGTTTGACTTCACAAAGAGAACTCGCTAAATCAAAGTCATGATAAGTAGCCAAAGCTCTCTTTTCTCGCCAAACCATCCTCTCTTTTGGTCTTTGGACCGGTTTTGGTGCTTCTTTCTTAGCTCTTGCCTTCTTTCTTGGCACTTCATCCTCCTTCTTAGGGTCGCCTTTCCTATCAACCGGATTTAGCAGTCCCCCTTCTATGCTAGGACTCTGGACTTGCGTCCCCTTATCCCCTTGTTTAGGGTTTGCCTCAATCGGTTTTTCCTTATCTTTGTCAACCTCTTTAGACTTTTGGCCTCTTGTCACTGCCCTTAAGTTGGAGGTTTCAGCATCATGGACTCGTACAGCCTCAATAAGGCCGACTCCATTGCCTTGTGGCAACTCTTCTATATTCGTTTTTCCCCTCTGCAATATTTGCCTAGGTGCATCATTCTGCTGCAAGTTATTTCCTTGCGCTCTATGATTCACTGGGCTTGGTTGTTTACTCCCTTGTTGGAGAGAACTAATCTTACTCCAATAGGTAGCAGCTAGATGGCCCGACTTCCCACAAATGTCACATTTCACATTTGGACAATTCTTGGGGAAGGGCTGTCCACCACACCATTTACAACTGAATCTGGAGGGTCCACCCTCTTCAGGGCGTCGAATCCCTATCAAATTTTGTTGCTTCTTTAAGAAATTAACGTCGATGGCTATTTGTCGATATTGCTCGGAGATCATATCGGTATAATGCTTCATCATGTCCTTAACTTCGCCAAGGACATTAGATGCACTCGACTCGTAGCCTCGATCATTGACCCATCGTTCCATTGGCCTAACAATCTGATTTGGCATTGGTTGTTGACCCATAGGAACAACATTCGGATTTGAAACTTGGCCTCCAACATTTGGTGGAGACAACTGACTTGCCATAGACATAGTCACACTGGGAGGAGCCGGTAGTAAAGGTACATTTGAAACCACACTCCCTCTCCCAATAGGGTTAGTCATAGGCATCCCTTGACTTCCATTCGTCAATGTTGGATTTCCACTAGGTACTAAACCCCCATTAACATTCATTCGAGAGGAGTAGGCCATTTGTAATCGTGCTTCTACTCCCTCTGCCCGCGTAATAGCGGTGTCTATATCTGCTAAGGCCACACTGCTCAATTGTACTTGGATATTAAAATCCAACCCATGCAAAAAGTATTGCAACTGGGTAGCCGGCGGAATGGGAATGTAAGTCTGTAACTTACAGAATAATTCCTTCAACTTCTTAGCATATGCTTTTACATTCTCATGATGATCTTGACGTGTCACATTCAAGACCCACAACCAATATTGGCCACCTCTTTTAGGGGTATATTTCGCTCAGAAAACTGCATAGAATTGATCAATGGTGGTTATGGTTCCAGACTCAATGCTATGATACCAAACCGCAGCCCTTCCTTTTAACATCATATTGAAGAACATCATGAGATGTCCCTCGTCTTGGATGCGATAATTGAATATCAATCTCTGAAATTCACAAATGTGAAATTCTGCATCCTCTTCTGCTAACCCATTAAAAATGGGCAAGGGAACTCCTAAGGTTGGTAAATCCGACGTCCCTGTAGGAATCGCAATAGGCTGTGCCATGGTAACAATCGGATTAGCAATAGGAGCTTGAAATGACGGATTCACACCCCCACTTGAAGTGGGTAAACTTGATGGAGAAGAGGAAGAACTTATGCTTCCTCCTGCACCTAATGGAATAGGTGGAGTAGTCAAATGACTTAGACCACCGCTTCGTATACGTACTGGACTACTCCTTTGAGGAGAATAACGGCTTACGATCTCTAACCGCCCTCTAGCCCTCTCAGCACGTTTGGCTTTTTGGATTTCGGCTTGACGGTCCTTGTCAGAGGACATAAACAGACTACCTTTTGGTCCCTAGAAACCCTAGATCCGAAAACCACCACTTATAAGTGGCTCCCAGCAGACGCACCACTGATGGAACCTAAAAGTGGCCGGCATTGGCTCATGCACTAGCCGGATCTCTATCATGCACTCAACAACCCCACGGCCTCACGGCCAGGAGCATTGATGACACATACATCATACATTGCCTTCCTAAACATCTTGCATTTGTATCACGTCTTGTAGTCCAACTCTAACCCAATTAACACTCCTCAGAGGGAGTCCCAACACATTGCCAAATAGCACGAAGTACAAACATAGGAGGTCCTCCCATGGCTGACTACCGCTACCTCACTTTGACTCTCCTACACCTTGGGGATTGGCCCCTCGATGCGTCGCTAAACATATATAACATTTCACACATATTTTCACTCAAGGTACCAATTAATTCGTATCCAGTAATGTACCATTTTCCTCACTTTCTTTCCCCTAGACCCAATGCCTAGCCTACAGCTTGGAATAACCTTACTCACTCAACATTGGCCACGATCTAGAGAATACAGGTGCTATGCATCCAGGAGGTATTGTCTGATACCTTTTATCATTTTATGCTTCATGAAAATTGTGAATGCCCACGTGCTCAAACAATTAAGAAAATCAGCATTTGTGCACATGTGGAAAATATTTCTTTCCATGATTTTGACTATCGCTCGTATGCGGCGTTGCATGAACCTATCACCGAGAAACCCTCGTGCTACTAGGTCCTTAATTTTTAATCATCAACCAACCTAAATGGTATGCATAAAAATCAGCAAGCTTTTCATCATTTCATTCAGCATTTAAACACCTTTTATACACTCTACCCCCTCACCCGTTTAGGTTGTGCATTATTGATCGGTTTAGGGTTCATTTCCATGTTTTTTGTTGTATGAAAAGCAATAAAAACTCACTAAAACATAAATGTAGGGCTGAATTGAGGGTAAACCTCATACTTCAGACCCCCATACATCCACAAACATGAATCTTATTTTTCTTTAATTTTCAGCACACTCAAAATCTATTTTTTTTTCTATTTTTTCCCAATTTTTCTTGTGTTTTTTTACAATATTAAATAATTGAAAATACAAATGAGTTGTGGCCTATGGCCCTTAGGTTCATTTGTAGAAAAAACACAAATTTAGTTGGTGTGTCTTATTACATTTTCCGTTTTTATATCAAAACCACCCAATTTTCCCCTATTTCGCATGTTTTACGGGTTTTACACCATTAATTTCAATCACAACACTTATGATTTTCTGATTTCCTGAGCATAAACTAATCAAAATCATAGCAAGCAATATCATAATGCATAATCATCCCATGGGAACAAGTATTCATGAAGCAAATTGCATAAAACATCAATTTCCTTTGTAAAAATGCGATTACCGTTCTTTGCGGGTTGCGGCATTTTATTTGCCATGTCTCGGGACTGATTTCCAGTAGCCATTAATGCTCATGATAGTCCACAATTAGCAATCTTCATTCCTCTTGAACCACGGAGCAATCCGGTCTTCATTGGACAAGCATCTGTCATCCATTCTTCTTCTTCTTCTTCACCACATGAATCTGCGCTTAGGGGAGAGAGATGGAGGAGAGAGAAAGACTGAAATCAGGGATCTTCATAGAGACCACTATCGAAGGAGTGAAGCACGGCGATATGACTAGCACGCAGAGGGGAGTGAAGGGCAATGATCACTTGGTATGGTTGTTTGCAGGCAGCATGATGATCATCAAGAGAGGGAGCGAAAAAATCGGGCGCAGACAGGCACCATGTTCTCCACGTTTTTCTCCTCTCCAAGATGCTACCATTTCATGCTAAGTCACAAATTTGGCATAAAATGTCCCCTAGGCCCCAAAGGTCACCACTCCTTTGGCCAACTCATGTCCACCTCTTCAAATCTTACCCACTTTGTGGCCATTTCCCTGTCTAGACTCCGAATTAAGCTCTTAAAAATCTTGGGCATCCAGCTCGGCATCTTGCATTGGCCGTTAACTTGTGTCAACCCGCACGACTGTCTGAAAAATTATGAAAAATCAACAAGTGTCGCTCAGGCGCCTTTAAAGCACTTTGACGCTTAAAATAGTCCTAGATCGAGCCGCCGCCTTCGATGTTGAATTTTATTCCCTTGATATTCGTAATTTTTAGCTATTTTTAAGCACTTATGGGCATCAAAATTCCACTCTCACTCCAAGATAGTGTGATATGGACAGGTGGTTTCTTTGATTGGCAATTGGCTGCTAGATGTCCAGATTGATGGCATTTGTAACACACTATAGGTTTGGCTTTAGATACATTGTTGGAAATGGCAGGAAGTCTAGGAATATTAGGATTTGGCTGTGAGAATGGCTTAAGGTTTGGATTGGTATTTGATGGCAAAGCAAGTGGTTTTGTCCAAGGCTTACGGAATGTAGATGGAAGAAAACCACTTTGATTGAATCTTCTAAAATTTGAATTGAATTGCTTGGAACCATAGTTACCATTTGCTTGAAATTGTTGTGGACGCTTGTCTCTTCCTCGGATCTTGTCTTCAGTGTCATGAGCCAAAGAAATTGCATCTTCAAGGGTTGTAGGCTTGAACATATTGACTTCAACGTAGTAATGTCCAAGTAAGCCAGACATAAATTTGCGTTTGTGAGTGGCTTCAGGTACGTCTTCAAGCTTTCAAAGTTGCAGTAGGGCATTCCAAAAACGTTCAGTGTATTGGAAAATAGGCTCATGATCTCTTTGCTGTAGAAGATCCCATTGCTTTATGGCTTTTCCATGGAATTGGGAAGGAAGGAAATTTTGCAAGAACTTCTTTTTGAAACTCTCCCAGGTAGTGGGACAATCAATGCTCTTACGAACCACAGTCCACCAAAGAGATACTCGATCGACTAAATGATTAGTGACACATTTAATTTTTTCTTTTTCAGCCTATGTCTCTTCATGAAAGTAGTCATCAAACTGACTGATAAATGCAAGGACAGTTTTTCCATCTTGAGTTCCATTGAAAGTACGGAATTTGAAATTTCTTTTACTTATCTTTGTTTCTTTGCGGATGGATTGAGCTTCGAGTGTCGCATCGATGGTACGTCAGATAAGATCTTCAGGTTGTGGTCCATCTTTGTCAGTGGTAGATCGTTGCAAATTGGCCAGTTGAACTTGCAAAGCTTGTTGGGCTCTCCGTTCTTCATCAAGCTGCATCATAATTAAATCCAATTTTTGTTCCATCGTAGGTTCGGGAAGATCACCTTCAGCCATTAAATCGTCCATATTTTGTTCTGTCATCTTGTAAAAATTCAAAAGACCTCACACTCTCAAAATCCGATTAGCGGGATGAGCATAGCTCAAAGTCGGGTATACAAGACTTATATACTTTTGTTTGGCTTTCACGATCTTCGTCCTTTGCAGTTGCGGGATTTGTAGTCTTCGTAGAAACAGCGTATGACCTTTTGTGTGTGCTGAAACTGGTTCAACAAGTTTGCGTCCATGGAGCAATTTTGTAGTTTTGTGCTTTTGCGCAGGAACAGTCCTTATGGGAGTTGTTGAAGTTAGTCTGTTTTGATCTCTGTGGACTTGATTGACCTTTGTGACTTGCAGTAATCACAAGACTTGGGGAACTTAGGAGTCACTTAGTAGTTTAAGGCTTTATGAAGCCTACGTGATTTTCAAGTAATGGAGTATGTTGACGATGGAATTGACCGTGACGAAAATATACTGACGCCACCTGATGACGAATTTGTGGATGAAGCTTCTTAAAGCTTAATACTAAGCTTTCTAACCTTTAAATTTAAGCTTTTAAGATTTTTTGAAGATATGGAGCTTATCTGTATTCTCTGTTACAAAACGACTTGGGGAGAAAGATGTAGGAGTGGTCCTCCGCCTCCTCAGGCCAGTCCTTCGCAATCAAAGGCTCTAGATAGAGGTTCTTGACCGCTAGGAATCCACCCGTATCGACCCTTCACAATGAAACTCACTGTAGAGCTCGATCGTTCCAGGAGCTCTGCCTTCATGCAAGATGGGCAGCGATTGGAAGATCTCGATCTTAGCTTCGCTCTGATACCACTGGTGCACAGATCGGATGCCGTAAGCGCGCATAGTGAGCGTTAGAAGGTCCCCAAGAACAAAAGAACTCTACTTTTTGCACAAAACTCAATGTAGAAAGCATGCACGACATGAACAAGAGACCAATTGGGTGCAATCTCCCCCCATGCCTTGTGTGAGCGCTCCACAAAGCATGTATTAATGATCTTCAAGCTCAAATAATAGCCCAAATTACAAAATAGAACGCTTTTGGCTTTTGAGTTTGCTTTAGTGCCAAATAGAAATAAAGCTAATAGGTGGGTGCCCAAGAAGTCACGCATACCCAATACAATGTCCAAATACAAATATCATAATCGTGCACCCATGCACATACAAGAATAATAAATAAATATCCAACGCCTTAATAAATAGGTGCGATAAAATATAGGCGCCATGCCTAAGGTATGCACCCATCAAAATATAGATGATAACTCGAATACACGCAATCCTCCAATGCTTTCATCCACCACTGCTGCTATCTCTATACATCAACTGAAGCATTCACAATCGTTAGTAAAATAATACAATTAAACCGACAAAAGTGAATACCTACCAGTCTTCAGCTACATAAATAAATCAATTGGTTAGAAATCAATCCTAACCTTAATTTATCACGAGAGCCCACTCTAAACTCATAAACGTTTATTAATTTAATATGTATTTTGCGAAATCACCCGCTATGGAATCACCCATGTACACATTAAATTAACAAAATGCCCGAAAAGGATAGGCGTCCCCATCGACTTCTCGCACAAAGAATCCACTTTGTGTATGAGCCCCGGTAATCAAAGTTTATGAAGTCCACCGTAAAACCTCATGGAATTCACCGTGGCACGGAATCCATAGTGGCACGGAATCCACCGTGAAATATGCCTCTTGGCATCAATTATGGTGGGATGTCTTGCGTAAAAGCATTGATCGTCCTCTCACATGGAATGAATTTCACAAGTAGGTTCTTGCAAATTTTCTCCTTACACAATTCGAGCTCCGCATGCAACAACAATGGGATCTATTCATGCAACACGAACGTGAGTCTATCCCTCAATACACAGAAATATTTTGGAGCACTCTTTTGCAGATCCAAATGGTGGAACCAATGGCCGAATCCACCTTCAAAAGAAAGTATATGTCCGGCTTAATTCCATCCATCCAAGACGAAGTCAACATGTTCAAGCCCAATGACCTGGACGAAGCCATATCCCTAGCTCACGACGCTGAAAAGAAGCAGACTAAAGACCGAAGGCAATTTTCGACATCCAACGGTAATAACATGGGTAAATTTTGTTTTAATTCTTTCAGTAACTTCAATTCTCAATATGGAAAGAATCATTTTAATCGACGACCATGGATGCGAAATGTTCTTAATAATCATGGTCAATCAGTTTCCAATTCTAAACCTCCCAATCTACCTTCAAACTTGCCTAAATCTGGTGAACCTAAAAATGTTAACCCAAGTGTCTCCAATGCCATTTCCAAAAATGCAATTTGTTATAATTGTAAGTGTCCTAGTCATATTGCAAGTCATTGTCCCATAGGCAACACCCGTGATTGGAAGAAACCCATGGCACATCTAAATTTTCTTGGAGCTGAAGAATCCAACGAAGACCTTGAAGCAATGCCTGACTTTGATGAGGCCACACTTATCGGCGAAAATTCTAACGAACCTGAAGACCTTGCTGGTAAAATATCTTTGCATGCCTTATTAAAGATGCAATGTAAAATCAATAATAATGATATGACTATCTTGCATGACGATGATAATACTCATGATTTTATTTCAGAAAAAGTAATTAGACACTTACAACTTAAAATTATTCCATCTGCCTATAAAATTAAGGCTGCATTTCTAGGACAAAGATAAAATGGTACTAAAGAAGTTCATAATTTAGAAATTTGTATTGGATCTTATAAGGAAAAGTGAAAATTTTTAGTAGCACCTTTGCAATCTACTAACGTAATTCTAGGCATGCCATGGCGTCACCAATTCAACCCCAATATAGATTACAACACACACTCAATGCACATTGAGCACAAAGGTAAACAAATTTTACTTGAAGGGTTGACAAAAATTAAATTATTTCTAATTATTAGTCATACACAGGCGAAGCGAGCTTTACGTAAACAATCAAAAGCTTTCTTAGTATGTATTAATGAAGTTGATGTCACTACAACTGAACTAACTCCAAAGCAACAACATTTTATTGCTAAATTTTCCGATTGCTTTTCTAATGATTTACCTTTACAACTTCCTCCATCACGACCTGAAGACCACCAAAATGATTTACTTCCTGGTAGTCAACCACCTTGCAAAGCTCCCTATCGCCATAACCAATTAGAACAGAAAGAGATTCAGAAGCAAATTGAAGAACTTCTAAGTAGAAAATTAAATCGTCCAAGTAGCTCGCCTTTTGGAGCTCCTGTATTATTAGTTAAAAAGAAAAATCAAACTTACTGCATGTGTATAGATTATAGAGCACTTAATAAAATAATGGTTAAAAATAGGTATCCAATACCTAGAATAGACAACCTTCTAGATAAATTACAAGGAGCAATAATGTTTAGTAAAATTGAATCAAGATATCATCAAGTTCATATGTCTACTTCTGACATTTTTAAGATAGTGTTTCGTACACAATTTGGACATTATGAATTCTTGGTAATGCCCTTTGGACTTACCAATGCACCAGCAACATTTAGTAGAATGATGAATAGAATATTTTTGCATTTTCAGCATTGTGTAATAGTCTTTTTCGATGACATTCTTGTTTTCAACAAAACTGAAAAAGAACAGGAAGAGCATTTATCTTTAGTGTTTAGTTTATTAAAACAAAACCATCTATATGCTAACCCTGACAAAAGTTCCTTCTTTCAATCTGAAATAGAATATTTAGGTCATATCGTGTCTGCCAAAGACATACACGTAGATCCATGTAAAATTGAAGCAATTAAGTCTTGGCCAACACCTAAAAATGTCCATGAAGTTCGTTCATTTCTAAGAATAGCTAGCTTTTATCAAAAATTTGTTAGAAACTTTTCATTGCTGGCTTTACCGTTAACTCTTTTGTTAAAGAAAGGTCTTGTTTATCGTTGGGGCAACATCCAACAACAATCGTTTGAAATACGCACCAGTTTTGCAGTTACCTGATTTCAATAGACCATTCTTTTCTATGGTTACTGATACAAGTGGTTCTGGCATCGGTGCAATATTGATGCAGGATAATCACCCTATAGCATACTCTAGTTGTAAGCTGAAACTGTCTGAAATTAAATATAGTACATATGACAAAGAATTACTAGCCGTAGTTCATGCATTGCGCATATGGAAGCATTATTTAATGGGTTCGGAATTTACAATTAAAACCGATCAACAAAGTATTAAACATTTATTGTCACAACCACAAATATCTGATAGACACATACAATGGGCATAATTTATTCAATCCTTTCATCCACTCATTCAATATCAACCAGGTAAGGAAAATATAGTAGCCGATGCACTTAGTTGTAGGCCATCACTAAACAATATCTCTATTATTTCTACTTCTTTATTAGACACAATGAAAAATACGTATCTTCAAGATCTCGATTTTCATGATGTTTGGGTAAATTTGTCTAACAATCAATGGATCCCTACTAATAACTTTTTTGTTTCCGATGGTTTTTTGTTTTATGAAAAACGGTTATGTATTACTAATCCTTTCTGTCATTTCATTCTGCAAGAAGTACACGAACCTCCTTATATGGGACATCGTGGTATTATCTCCACACTTAAAAATTTACATGAAGATTTTTTCTGGCCAAATATGCAACGTGATGTTTCTAATTTTGTTTCTGACTGTATTGTATGTCAATGCATAAAAAGATAGCATGGTAAATCATATGGTTTATTACTTTCATTACCTATCCCTAATTCACCTTGAGAGTAGATTTCTATGGACTTCATTATAGGTTTACCACAAACTTTTTCACAGAATGATATGATATGGACCATAGTTGATAGCTTTAGTAAATATGCTTACTTCATTGCTTGTAAAAAGACCTTAACTATTGCACAAGCTACTAACTTATTTCTCAAGCATATTTTTGTGCACCATGGATTGCCGAAAATAATTGTGTCCGATCGAGATCCTTGATTTTGTAATAATTTTTGGATAACATTTTTTACAAACTTAGGAACTAAGGTTGATTTTAGTTCTGCATTTCATCTAGAAACTAACGGTGAAACAGAGGCCACAAGTAGCACAATTTTGGATTTAATCCGTGCTTACACAATTTCTTCTTTAGCCACATGGGATAATCATTTGCACTTTCTACAGCTTGCTTACAATAATACCACTCACACTGCTATACAAAAAGCACATTTTGAAATTGTTTATGGTCACAAATTGCCAACTCCCACATTTCGTCTAACTCAGAAAATACCTTCTGTTGACGATTGGATTCAAAATCATTCAAGTATTTATGAGCAAGTTAAACAAATGCTAGCAAAGGCTCAACAATCATATGTGAAACAAGAAAATAAAAAGAGTCAAGCTATGATTTATAAAGAAGGAGATTATGTTTGGTTACATGTTTAGACTCCATAGTGTAGAAAAGAACCCAAATGTAAAATTAGCTCCTCGTTTTTATGGACCTTTTAAAATTCTCAATTGTATTAATCCTAATGCTTAAAAATTAGAGTTACCTCATCATTGGAAAATCCACAACACTTTTCACATTAGTCTTTTACGTCCCTTTAAAGATTCTCTTCTTGCTCACCCTGTTTATGACTCACCACCCTTGATTGCCGATAACCATGAAATCCTAATTCCTGAAACAATAATTGATGTTGACTATATGACTACTAGAACTTGAAATACTTATCCTCGTTATCTTGTTAAATTCCACAATCACCTTGTTGAGGAAGCTCAATGGATGCATGCTCTTGATTTGCGATCTTTTTCCAATTTATTGTCTCCACATCTAGCCAACAGCAATTGAGGACAACTACTATCCCACCCTGGGGGTATGTTGCCAAGTGGCACCTACGTAAAGGGATGAGCGCCTTAAATGGTTCTCCTTTGTGTGAATGTTGGCGGGATGAGCACCTTAAATGGTTCTCCATCAATGCGGGGCACATTCCTAAGAATTGTCTTAGGCGGAAGGTTGATGGGGACGCTTAGCCTTTCCGAGCGTCGATGCAAGTGTGAACGTGGGTGGTACCATTTTATCCACATGAGTATTAATGTCTTTGTGAACTAATTATTTTATCGAATTCCAAATTAATTGATTTATGTGGCTAGCTGCAATTATTCAATTAGTTATTATTCTAACATGATTTTCTAAATTTTTGGTAGCTGATGTGTAGAGCAAGGAGAATTGAAAAAGCACGCCACGCGCAAGCATTCTAAAGATTATTTTCCCAAAATTTTATTGGATTATTGTATTAGACGCACCGCTATTTCTTATAAAGCATGCGCATAGCCTCTATGTAAATATTTATTAGCAAAATAGATTTTCAGATTATATGTCCAATAAAATATTAATGGTTCTAGAGAGTTGTGGGATACACAACTTCTAGCATCCATTAATTCAAATTACTCTATCTCTTTTTCAGTTTACTCAAACTCTTTATGTAAGAGTGATTGTAAAGGGTCCTAAATCTTGGGCAAAGAAGATTTCATAATGTTCTTATAAATACGGCATGAAGGGAGCTGCCCACTTCATGTGGGGGGGAGATTGAAGCCAATCTTGAGTTGATTCATCTTACTTTACCTTCTCTTTTAGTATATTTTTAATTTCTCATGAGTCGTATGCAAATTTATGAGTAAAAGAGAGAAAGAGGGAGCTTCTTCCATTCGCTACGCGCAAACCACGCATCTAATGCTCGCAACATCTAGACTCTTGAGTCTTCTTGGCAGCTAATGGAATCTTGATCCTTTGCCTATTGCAATCACCTCATATTGGTGCTGAGTAGGCTTGCTCCTTCACCTCCCTCACCCTCCACTGAGTTGTGAGAGACCCATAGCTATAGTTTGCTATTGGTGAAGTGGGCTGCGGGCGATGGGTCACTTTCCTCGATGCTCGTCTTGCTGTAGCCTGTGATGAGTCACTATTAACTAAGCAACTGCAGTCTACACATCACTCACTCAGACTCTTAAGTCCTGACCTACAGCTCGTAGTTGTAGGCTATACCCTTAAGCCTTAGCCTACCACCTAATAGCCTATTAGCTAGGTGGATCAAGCCTGTAGGCCATTGATTGCGTGGCTTAGTCCTGCCTGCACTGCATTTGCTGCCATATGTTAGCCTTTCACCTTGCTTGATAACCAACTTGCAACCCACATGGCACCTACTGTTCAAGGTTTTACACCCACTCGCTATTTGAGGAGCCGTGCACGGTGGCGCTGTGGCAGGCTTGTAGCCGCCTACAGTTAAGTGACTGCTGCTGGTGCTCGCAGCCCTAGCTATCGACTCCGGACTCGCTGGTGTCCCCCGCAGCCCTTATCATTGACTCTCGACTCTCAAGCCTGGCACGAGACTGCACAATGTCGCCTAAACCCTGGTGCCTTGTGAGTTGAAGTGACTAGTACTCGGCCCTCAAGCATCAATGATTCGAACTTCCACCTATTTTAAAGCTAAGGCTTTAAGCCTTACGGTGGCGTGCTGCCTAGTGCCTACTTCAAGTTTCAAGTACACTAGTGAATTGTGACTATACCATAAGTCTGTTGGATGATGGAGACTAGAGTTGCGAGTAGTGTGCACGACATTGGATAGAGTTTGAGCTTGAAGTGTGAAGGTTAGTAATGGTTGATTGCAGAGAATGCGATGTGGACTCGAGGCGAGAGTATCAATTGACGAGTCACGATTATAGTGTATCTTCTTTGAAGTTTGTGAATCACATAGTACACTGTTTCTCGAATCTCAACCACATTACAAGCTTAGCTTGATTCAGGACCATTGATTCTAAAATCCTACATTTTAGTTTTAGATAAGGTAAGTGAAATATAGTAAATTGTAATAGTAAGATTCTTCCAACTTACCAATCCACTAAGTTCTAACCTAGTCAATAGTTGAAAACTTGCAAGTTGCATGGGACTTGCTAGGTACTTGAGTCACCAATTCTTGACTTGTAAGCTGCTATATAATACATCATATTATCAATATAAAACTAGTAAAAATGAAAGGCAACTTGTAAATGTTGACATGCCAAATGACAGGGGCATTTTGATTGGGCATGTTGTGACGACAGGCAAAATTTGATCTTCAACTTGTATTTTGACAGGGCATTTTTGAAAAGCCTTGTTTTGACATGCAAAATAGCCCTTGATGGGACAAATAGCCGTCAAATTTAGGCCCTAGAGGGTAAACAAGGGAATAACGATCGCTGAGTGCATGAACTTCTCCTTCTTCCCCTCCTTGAGGCTTTTTCCATTAGTAGTAAGACCCAAAAGCTAGCCTTCATCAGTCAACTCATGTTTCATTTTTTTGTATGTTTCTTTTTTGTTCAGTTAAATTTCATTTTGGTTTCTGCCTTGATATCTGCATTTCAAGTTTGAGTGTGTATGAGCATAAAGAGGAAATGCATAAATAATCCATGAGTCCATGTTGCTAGGAAAAGCCCCTAAATTTGTTGTAACCATGATGCATAGTTTTCTGAAGAACTAGAGTGATTGTAATTAAAGTTTTTAGAGGCATTGTTAAAATATGTTCCTTGTTGCATCATATGCAACAAATAATGTTGATCATCTGAACAGAGAATGAAGAAGTTGTTGAGATATCGAGCTCCACTCGTGATATGCCAGGGTGACCGTTGTGCATTTATGTCACCGACTTGTTAGTTGCAGATGCGGTTGGTACACCACCCATGAATAATAGCTAGATGACAACTATCCTTATCTACTCTAGTTCGTGGCTCAATTAGTATGCCATCTTAGTTAGTTGAGTTTGGTTTGAGACCCATATATAGGGTTCTTCTATTTCTCTGTACTAGAGTTCTTTTGGCTTACACAACTAAGAAGAGGAAAACTGTTTTCAGCCTCCACCTTTGTGTGTATTCCCCCATTGTGTAAGTGAGAAAGATACAAGTGAGACTCCTTCGTTCTCTCCCACAATCTTGACATGGTATCAGAGCCTGGTTCATGGTAAGGAGCTCAAGAAAGCAAACCAAGTTCGCGGCGTTCTGGTAAGAGGACCAGTGTTGCTTTCATTTTTCAAGTTTTGGGAGCAAGTCTCTACAGGTAGCACAGCCGGAAAGTGCAAGAGTGCATTGTCTCAGATTGAGACGCCCTTTGCGGTGTAGCATGAGGGCAGTATATGCTGCGGGACAAGGGCTTTAGCCCTTGGTTGCCCTATTTTTTTTTTCGAGGCCATTTCGGGGCCTGTTTTGGAGGTGGAAGTTTTCCACACACACTCAGGAAAAGGCCCTGCTTTTTGCTATGCGACCACTGTTCTACAGGTCAGTGAAAAGTTATCGTAGAAATTGCATCGTATGCTTGTGCGTAGAGACATTGGGAGTTAGAGAATCATCCTTCTTGCCTGTTGATGCAAAATCGTCACTAGGAAGTGATTGTGTGGTCAAATACCACTTTTGTCAGTTTTGCAGATTTGCCCTTGTGAGGTTGAAGCTGTGTTTTTTGCAGTGACAGAATTTTTTGCAGTGTTCTGTAATGGCATCTGATTCTCTTTCACAGATTGTCACTGAAAAGCTTGACAAGAACAACTTCCAAGCATGGAAGTTTAGAATGACGATTTCCTTATGGGAAAAGGATATTGGGAATTCATTGCAGGAAATGAAGAAGAACCAGTTCTTCCTAATGTTCCCAATCAACAACAAATGCAGGCATTTAAAGGATGGCATGAGAGAGCCAAAAAAGTTATGTACTGGTTGTCTATCAGTATTTCAAACTCTATGATTGTGCATATTCAGGATGCAAGTACGCCAAATGAGGCATGGGATACTTTGTCAAAAATGTATAGCACAAATACGCAAGCCAGGAAAATGTAGCTCAAGCAAGAGTTGCACAATGTGCAAAGAGAAAGTATGAGCATCAATGACTACCACATGAAGGTGAAGAAGATTGCAGATGCACTTGCTTCCATTGGGTTGCCAGTGGAAGATGATGATTTAGTTTCTGTGACCTTGAATGGTCTAGGAAAGGATTATGCACAGTTTCAAACATCGATTTCCGTCCGTGAAAGATTTCATGATTTTAACAAGTTGATTGCTCTTCTAATTTCTAAGGAGTAGAGAAATGGTGGTGCATCTTCTTCAGGAGGAACTTCAAAAGAAGCTGTTTTCTACTCAAATACTGGAAGAGGTAGAGGCAGAGGTAGAGGAGGCTGATCTGGAGGCTGTGGTAGAAATCAGAATATGCAGTTGCAAACTCAAGAAAACTAGTTCTATTGAGGAGGATGTGATAACTCTAGAGGCAGGGGGAGCTAAAGAGGTCGTGGTGGATGGCAAAGAGGCCATAATGCAAACATCAGTGTTGAATGCTACTACTGTGGTAAAATGGGTCATATGGCTAAAGAATGCTATAAAAAGCAGAATGACATCATGAATGGAAAATTACAACAAGGGAATTATGCATCTTCTAGTAGACAGGGTGATGACAGAAATGAGCATTTGTTTATGGTGCAGCACATGATCAATTCTGTGACAAGTGCAAAAGAAAGCAACGATTAGTGGTATGTTGACTTAGGTGCATCAAACCACATGACAGGTCATGCAGAATGGATGCAAGATGCAAGGAAAATGGAAAAACCAGGATTTGTGGAGACTGGTGATGATACTGCATATCCTACTGTGCAGATTGGAAAAATCCCTTTGTCTATGCAGGATGGGAAAAAGAAATATCTGTCGGATGTATTTCATGTCTCAAATATCACCAAGAACCTGGTTTCTGTTGGTCAAATGGTTGAGCAGGGCTTGCAGGTCAGATTTAATCCTCATGGATGCTTTGTTGAGGATATGAAAAATAAAGATCGCTTGATAGCAAAAGGAAAGAAGAATGGCAGAATGTTTACGTTGGATGCAGACATGCCTCAATTGAGTGCAGCAATGTTTGCACATGGGACTGGTGTAGTTGCAGATATTTATATCTGGCATAAACGCATTGGTCATGTTAATGTACAGCAACTTAAATCAATGCAAGCCCAAAATATTGTTGCAGGATTGCCTAAATTCAAGGTTGTAGAAATGCATAAGGTATGTGAAGCTTGTCAATTTGGAAAACAGGCAAGGAAACCATTTCCTAGACATGTTCAAGAGAGTAAGAAGCCATTGGAATTAATCCACTCTGATGTGTGGACTACTAAAGCTACATCTATTGGAGGCTGTCATTATTTTGTCACTTTTATTGATGACTATAGCAGAAAAGTTTGGGTATATTTTATGAAAAAGAAAAGTGAAGTGTTTGTGCATTTCAAAACTCTTAAAGCTATGGTTGAAAAAGAAACATGCCTGCAAATAAAATGCCTAAGGTCAGATGGAGGGGGAGAGTACCTCTCAAATGAGTTTGCAAGGTTCCTGCAGCAGGAGCATGGCATAAAGCAACAATATTCATGCAGTCATACCCTATAAAAAAATGGAATTGCAAAAAGGAAAAACATGCATATTGGAGAGGTATCTCGTGCCATACTCAACGAAAAAGACTTGCCAGATTTTTACTGGGCTGAAGCAGTTGCTACAGCAATCTACATAATGAACAGGACTCCCACTGCAGCAATACATGGGATGACTCCAGAGGAGAGGTATACTGGTAGGAAATCAGATATTTCTCATTTGAAGATTTTTTGTTACATTGCCTATGTTCATGTGCCAGATGAGTTGAGATCCAAGTTGGATCCAAAAGCTGAGAAGTGCATCTTTATTGGTTACTCTCTGCCAACAGAAAGGGTATATATGCTATAACCCTTCTACTCGTAAGTTTACAGAGCAGAGATGTTTTTGATGAGATGAGTAGCTGGTATAAACCAGTAAATGTGATTGATGATGTAGATGCACAAAATGGTAATGCTGCACAGAATTCACAGCAGCAGTCACAAAATATTAGTGGACTTGGAGTGTCCTCTAGCAGTGGTTCACATTCTTCGCCATGGACAGGCGGATTGAGATCAAGAGAATCTCCTCAAAACAATGCAGATAGTGGTATGCTGGTTTCACAAAAAGAAAAAGGGAAGGTAGATTAGCCCATGTTTGCAGCCCATGTTTGATGTGATGCAGGTCACTCTTATGTGGATGGTGAATCCAGTGGCTCAGAACAGAGCATTGATGATGAGTTGGGTATTCCTTCTATTGTTACACTTGGAGTAAGGAAGACCATGGATGTTTTGAGAGCACCTGGAAGTGAGCCTACTTTGCGCAGATCTACCAGAGCTAGGTATCCTGTGGATAGGCTGAAATATGATGGATTTACAGCCATTCACTATGCCTATATAGTCAAAGTGATACAGGAACCAGAACCCACTTCTTTTGAGCAAGCCATAGGAAAAGAAAAATGGGAGAAAGCCATGGATGAAGAAATGGATGCCTTGGAAGCAAATGCTACATGGGAATTGGTACCTTTGCCTAAAGATAAGAATGCAATTGGTTGTAAGTGGGTTTATAAGGTGAAGCACAATGCAAATGGTTCTGTGAATAGATACAAGGCAAGATTAGTAGTCAAGGGGTATGCACAAACATATGGCATTGATTATGAAGAAACATTCAGTCTGGTTGCAAGGATGGCAACCGTAAGAGCAGTCATTGCTATGGCTGCATCAAAGGGATGGTCTTTACATCAGATGGATGTAAAGAATGCCTTCTTGCATGGTGATTTGCAAGAAGAGGTCTATATGGAGCAGCCACCAGGTTATGTGCATGCTGTTCATCCTAAGTTTGTTTGCAGGTTGAAGAAAGCCTTGTATGGCTTGAAGCAAGCACCAAGAGCATGGTCTGACAAGATAGGACAGTATCTTGTCACTATTGGCTTTCAGATTTCCAAGGCAGATTTCTCACTTTATGTGAGAAAAACAGAGAAAGGTATTATGGTGCTTGTCATTTATGTTGATGATTTGATTATCACAGGTGATAGTGATGAAGATATCTTTCATGTGAAAATGCTATTGAAGCAGAAGTTTGAGATGAAGGATTTGGGAGAGCTGCGTTATTCCTTGGGCATTGAGGTGATTAGATCACCAAGTGGGATATGGCTCTTACAGAGGCAGTATGGATTGGACATGCTGACCAAATATGGGATGATAGGCTATAAGCCTATTTCAGTTCCTTTGGAGCAGAATGTGAAGCTGAGCGCAAATGCAGGTGAGCTTCTCGAAGACCCTACTATGTACAGACGCATAGTAGGAAGTTTGATTTATATGACTATTACTAGGCCATATTTGAGCTATGTTGTTGGATTGGTAAGTCAGTTTATGCAGGCTCCAAGGAAACCGCATTTGGATGCGGCTAGACGCATACTCAAGTATGTGAAGTCCACATTGCAGTATGGACTATTTTATGAGACTGGGGTTCACATAGAGTTGCATGGATACACTGATGCTGATTGGGCTGGTAGTATTTCCGATAGACGATCTACCAGTGGATATGTGTTCTCTTTTGGGAGTGCTGCAGTCACTTGGAGCAGCAAGAAACAGCCTACAGTTTCCTTCTCGAGCACAAAGGCTGAGTACAGGGGTGCAGCAATGGCTGCATGTGAGGTAGCTTGGTTGCATAAGCTACTTTACGATATGCATCAACCTACAGATGGGCCAGTTGTCATTTATTGTGACAACATGAGTAGTATACACTTGGCAAATAACCCAGTTTATCATACTAGAACAAAGCACATTGAAGTGCATTATCACTATGTGCGGGAGAGGGTTTTATTAGGTCTTATTGATCTAGTTTAAGTCAGCACAGAGGATCAAGTAACTGACATATTCACGAAGGCATTGGGCACAGAGAAGTTGCGTAAGTTTAGAGACCTGCTTGGTGTGCAGGAATTGGGATTGAGCTCGAGGGGGAGTGTTGAGATATCGAGCTCCACTTGTGATATGCCAGGGTGACCGTTGTGCATTTATGTCACTGACTTGTTAGCTGCAGATGCGATTGGTACACCGCCCATGAATAATAGCTACATGATAGCTATCCTTATCTACTCTAGTTCGTGGCTCAGTTAGTATGCCACCTTAGTTAGTTGAGTTTGGTTTGAGACCCATATATAGGGTTCTTCTATTTCTCTGTACTAGAGTTCTTTTGGCTTACACAACTAAGAAGAGGAAAACTGTTTTCAACCTCCACCTTTGTGTGTATTCCCCCATTGTGTAAGTGAGAAAGCTACAAGTGAGACTCCTTCGTTCTCTCCCACAATCTTGACAGAAGTAGGAAAATTTCTCCATCTTGCTACATTTTCATAATATGCAATAGACATCCCTTAAGTTGTAATTGTAAGGGAGGTTAAGGGTTTATATAAACATGTGGTCACTCACCAATGGATAGCCTTCATCACATCCGCGCAATAAGAAAATGTAAACCATTGGCCAATCACCCACTTGGGAGTGGATTCAACCTACCTAGGTCATAAAAGGTGAGCCTTAACAATACTTGAAGAAATGAACACGGTCACTCAAATTTGGAGAGTGTCTGCCAACCTACCTTTATTTCTAAAAATGACATTGATAGGGAAGTGAGAACTCATTGCTTATCAATGTAATCTATTTTTTAAGCTAGTATAAAGGGTTAAATGAGGGGGCCATTGAAGAATGTTGTTACTAAAAGAATCCCCATCCAAATATTGGACCTCTTATGGCTTTTGTTACCAGTGCTCTTCTCGAATGATCATTATTGCTATCATTGTCCTATTTAACAAATGTTTTGGTTGAAGTTATGTCTATGTGAAAACTCTCTATCACCTATCCTTAATTTGCTATACTTAAGAGTAACACTTTCCTCATGAAAACTAATGTGTCAAACATACTTTTCTTCATTCTTGATATCAAAATCAATGATGTTTCATGATGTGCATGTTTTCATCAATATCATTTGAAGTTTAGGTTGCTATTTGAAGAAAGTAATGCAAACCCTCAAACAAGATAGAGACACTCACCTTCAAGTCATTGGAGGCTTTGACTTGAGAGAATCACTTTGCTCCCTTAGTTAAAGCCATGGATGGTTTGGCCATGTAACTAAGAGATAGAAGTGTGTTTGCACACAATGATTGACATTTTTATTCCAAGAAAGAAAGAGCTATGAATGCATCAAGAAAATTTGAAAGAGATTTTTGAGCTAGACTATTCAAGAATATTAGAAGATGATCTAAAGCTATAAGGAGTGTTAATCCTTCTTGACAAGATTAGTTGCGAGAGCAGAAAACAAGAAGTGATGGGAAGCCAAAAATGAAAAAAATTGATGGGCATAAAAAGACTAAAGTAAAAAACAATAGACAAAAAATTAAAAGTGATTGCAAAAAGTACACTAACCACATCAAGATGGAAAAAATTAAAGCCAAGTGTCAAAGCACTTCTAAAAAAGCAACAAGCCAAAATGGTAGGAAGACATAAGGTACCCCTGGACAAATTGCGAGATTTAAATTCAATACGTAGGAAGCTCAAATATTTATTACATTCTTGGGCGGGCTCACTCCCATACAAATTATAATTTAGAATTGTATATGCATTGTCAAGGGAGGGTAAAGTGTCAGGCCTAAAACCACAGGGGTCCTTAGAATATGAATTTATGAAGAAGAAATATGCGAGAGAAATCAAACTATATCATACATTGCTTGTAAAGAACCTTTGCTTCAATCTTTGCACAACTTCACTATCACTTTCAAACTTACAATCTTGTGACCAAGACAATAGCTCAGTCAAATAACACTTTTGAGATGATAGCACAAACCTAAATACTAGTTTAGTCTAAGAGCTTTATTAATAGTAATACATCAATCTCATCACCAACAAAAACATATGTGGAATCTTAAAATAGGCTTGGTATAACCCTATGACACACTTGAATCAAACCATCCCAAATAACTATGAAGTCTCTTAAAAAAAGATTCAAAACCCTTGTATTTTAAGCATAAAATTCTTGCACTCTTTTACCTACGATAGCAAGAAAAGAGAGATTTAAATCTATCCATAGAATCCCTCTTTTTGTGTACTAAACATGCAAGAGATAGCACATGAATCAAGGAAAAATGATATGCAAACTCCAATCATAGCACTTCAGCCCCGTAAATCTCTGTGCGATAGCAATATAAAAATCCCAAATCTCACCTAGATCTATAGCATGCATACATTCACACATATATTGCAGTTGGTTCCTCTTTTTGGCCTTTGCTTCCCTTGCTTTTCATGTGTTTGAGTTCCCACAAAAAGCACAACACTAGCTAGAGATTTTCTTGTCACAAATCACATGGTTGGAGATTCATTTGAGCTATTGTGATGAACATACACAATACATGCAAGAAGAAACTCACTCAAGAACACGAGAAAATAGATGGAGGCCAAAATGTTTTTTTGCTAGTTTTTATTCCTTCTTCCTCTCACAATACAATGTATACAAAGTATAGATACAAAATAACATAAAGGAAAGTGACCTACTAAGTTAAAGAGTACATCAGTGAGTATACTAATTGACTGCCACTATAACTATGCTAGATGTAGGTACATGTAACTAATGAAATATAATAAGTAGTAAGTTAGTGGCCATATGAGGATCATAATGACCATTAACGTGCTATGTGTAGACATGCAGACCCATCTAACCATGCAATCCATCATCAACGTCTACACATGTTAAGCTTGCTATCTCAACACTCCCCCTTAAGCTCAACTTTATCTCTGCAACTCCAAGTAAGCTTTGAAATTCTTGAAGTTTCTCTACACCAAATACCTTTGTGAAAATCTTAGCTATGATCTTTGTGTTGATATATACCAAGTCAATCTCACCTGCAAGTACATTCTCTCTTATAAAACACCTCAATGTGTTTTATCCTAATATGGAACAATGGATTTCTAGCTAATTGTATACTACTCATATTGCTACAATGAATGACAATCATTAGGGGAGTTTTGAGGTCTCAAAAATGCCTTGTAAGCGATCCTAGAGAGTGAAAATATTTTAGGAAATAAAATAATTTTTATATTTTTAATTTTTTAATATATTGGTAAGTAAATATATAAAAAATTGTTAATAAGTCATTGTCGCGATGTTCTCATAGTCACATCAAACCTAGAAACTAGGCTGCCATCATAAAGGTGACAAAGATTGTCATAATGAAGATCTTACTCATCCTCATTAAAGTGAAAACTAATATTCAATTTGAATTTTGTTCGACATTTGATTACTAATTCCCTCTATTCTCACTCTCTTCTTTCTTTCCCATGCACTTGTAAATGGTAGACATAGCTGAAATTATAGTATATCCAAAAACTAATGTCGGGACCACTTGCAGGTCCAAAATAGAGGCCAAAATGACCACAGATGCCAAAAATTATAGTGGGAAGTCCGAAAGGGCTAATTTTTAGTACGTACACTATTCTTCTTGCTTACCAAGTTTCATTGCAATTGAAGACTACAGTCCTGCTAGCCTTGCAAGTCTCCTATGGCTAGAACCTAAGGCAAATCAAACAAGGTGGAAGAGCTTATTACCTATTGCTTGCTTGACCCAAATGCTACACCCAAAAAGGTTACCTTTTTGCAATTTGATCACATAAATCTCACCTAACCTATATGTCAAGATCTAATTAAGCTCACATCCAGCTTCTTCTCATAATGTGGGACCTTACAACTTTGAACGTCATGAATCATCGGTGGCACCTTATGAAGGAAGAATATTAAACATATCTAATACCTCACCTCAATGTTCAAGATAAACTATATCCTTGGCCCAATGTTGAGTCTTTGAAGATCAAATCAAAGTAGATCCTTTGTAAGAGCTTTGATGAAGATATTTACTCTATTCTTCTCTGTTGGATACTAGCTCATCAAAATACACATATAAGGATACTAGATCTCAAGATGTTTGGTGCGCACATGAAGCACTATAATTTTGGCAATGGCCATGCAACTCTGATAGTCACATCCTAAACAATAATCTTCAATGTGTTGTAACATCCCCTTAACCATGCTACTTCACATGCAACAAAATAACTTGCCTTGTATTTTGCTTGGATAGAAGACAATGCTATTAATGCTTGCTTCTTCCTAGTTCAAGAGAAGATTCTTGATCCAAAGGAGAAATAATATGTAGAGATAGAATTTCTATAATTAATGTTGTCAGCCTAGTTGAGAACTTCCAATATTGTACATGATAGCATAGTCGGGAGTTCTCTTTTAGTATTCAAGCACTCACATTCTAGTTTTCTAGACTTGACTTTAACATGGTTTGTTTGAGAACTTGATCAAAATACATCAATAACAAAATCAATCTCTGCCCTATTTTCATATAAGTAGATGTGACTACCTACTGATCTCCTATGACTCCTAATGTCTGCTAGTGTTGATGTACACTCAATGGATAACTTTGCATTAACCTCCATTAGGGTAGCTATCTCCTGGCACTTAATCATGCCAAATGCTTGCAAGATCTCGAGTGTATACTTCTTTGAGTGATGAATATTTTTCCTAGACTTTAATTCCCAAACAATATTGTAGCAAGTGCATGCCAATTATTTTAAAATTAAAGCTCAAAGCCTTTCGATTTTGATAGATAATATTTTTAGAGTCACCTAATAAGAATGTCATCCACATATAGAACAATCACTATAGACTTTTCACTATCCTTGTAAACATAGACTCTTTAGGAACCCTAGGGCTAGAGAGTAAGGTGGAAGGGAGAGTATGAGAGCCATGTAGGTCTCCACTGATTTTGTAAGAGGGTATCATGTATTGAAATCTATCCTTGTGAGGACATGTGATAGTGGGAGGCAAAGAATAATTTCTTTTGTTCAAAAGAGTGGTGGGGTCCCGGGGGGAGGTCAGTCTCATAAATATATGTATGTATCATGTGGGTTCAACATAAGGGATTTTTGAATCACCTTAATCAAGAAACCTATATGTATGCATGTGCATTGAGCCCATCCACTAGAGGGCCACTATATAAGCTAGACATATACTCTTCTTTGCATCCATACTTGCTCTATGAACATTGAATGTGCGATGTGCATGGTATAATCTCCAAGTTACATTAACTTTCATAGCATGATATCTTTGCGCATCAGTTTTTGAATGGCACAAAGCAATTCTATTGTGTTAGGACTAGGAGGGTTGTGAGATAGCATGTCTAGTGGTGGGGGCACTAGTGCAAGGTAAAGGGTATTATTTCCCAATCATGGGGCATTGTAAGGTGTTTTGGGTCCAGATTAGTTTCTTCATCCTTTGAAGAGGTGAGAATGAGCAGAGTGATAGTTTTTCTTCTTGAGATATTTAAATAAATATGGCCTTAGTGTATGTGTTCCATTAACTATATATGTGTTCCATTTGACTGCTTTGTTTAGGGGTCTACAACATGGGGATGGCATGTGCATGTTAAGGATGGTTGTTCCTATATATGAATTATAAACGTATGTTAAGTACTATGTGCTGGTGTGGTTGCCGGAACATGTGTGCTTGTGCTTATGGTATGTGAACGAGACTAAAACCCGACCTTATCCAAAGGCTCAAAATAGCATCTCAAATGGTTGCACGTGGAAGGAGGAGGGTGCTAGAAATAAGAGGATGGGTTGATGGAAACGAACGCTGGTTCGGTGCAGGGAAAGCTCTAGGGAAGGAAGCCTGTCGAGATGAGTTTCAGTGGTGCTCTTTTGGTGAATGAGTAGAAGAAGGCGCATATGTGCTGCATGGGAGGCCTGTTATGACAAAGCCAGGGGTACAGTGAAGGGCCAGGTTGGCCAAGGTATAAAAAACCTGAGAACAAGGCAAGTCTTCAATTACGTCGTTGGATCCAAATCTGGCCCGTATCAGATGGACTTCAGGGCAAGCTCAGCAGGATTAAATGAACGTGGAAAGGAGCTGGCGGGCGGGTCCACAGGAGGAGAAGTGTTTCATAGATGAGGGCTGCTGCTGAAACGATTATGGGGCTTCACAGGCTTGTTTTCGAGAAGAGCTGTGGTTGCGTCAAAGAACAAGAGAACATCTCCGTCTTTCAAGCGGTGGCCTGCTGCCCATGACAAGAAGCCATGGCCTAAGAAGAATGGTAATACATTATATTGCACAAATCGACATATAGTATGCTATACTATATACGTCTCGTATATAGCATAGACTATTATATGCCTATTATATATAGCACAAATTTATCTATAGGTATGGTATATGGCTCTTGCTATATAGTAGAGACTACTATATAACAAAGACCATTGCATATCACAATTTCTCCTATATAACACAAACAACTATGTGCTATATAGCACAACCTCCTATGTAATTGTGCCAATAGCACAAACTACTATATAGAACACACAAATACGTGCAATATAGCACCGTATGCTATGTATTATGGTCTGTGCTATATAGCACAATTTTATAACACAAACTGTGTTATATAGCACCCGATGATATATAGAACTAATTGTTATAAAGTACATTTATATAGCTATATGGGATAATAACATTACACTATATAGCAAAGTTATATTCAAAACTATGTGTTTGATGTAGATATGAGAGAGTAGTAGTCATGTTGAAAATAAGTAAGCTAGCTCAAAACTGAGGAATCATAAAGAAAATGTTTAGGGTGTTTATAATAATCGTTTTGATCAAATTTTTTGTGACAAAAATCCTTTTTGTTAGGTGAGACTTGGTCTCCTTTGTCCTCCTTGATATTTGCTATTACCATCTTGGACCTATGTTGCCTTTGACATTTATATAATTGAATGTAGCATTTATCCCAATGCTTCACATTTTGTCCTACTCATTTGGATTCTCCTAGAATGAAATCCAAGCACTTGTAAAGCTTTTCAAACATTAATTTCTTCTTGCATTTGTTAACTACACTTCTCAAAAATCTCATCATTGCATTGAGGAACTATAAGAACACGAGGAAAGGGCTTAAGCACTACATCAAGGGAAGCTAAAAATTGTATTCGGCGGCTTTCTTTCAATTTTCCCTAAATCATGTTGTTGTTTAATAAATGCTCCATGACTTGAATCTCATTCTTTTTGGGGTATGACTTTAGGATTCCCAACATATAATTTGTGATTTGTGGTACTCAATCTTGTAATAGCTCATGTTGTCAACACCACAATTTGTCAATATTCTTTTGTGCATTTGGTCTTTATGTTTGGCTTCATACTTCCTTAATCTCTGTAGCTTTGTGAGAGCTCTGCTTTAGTCACAAAGCTTCTTCCAAAAATCCTTTCAAGGATTGTCTCTTTATAACATTCAAACATGCTCTTTAGCGATAGATTATTGATCTCGCTACTTGTGTGCTTTGCTTCTATAGGTCCTTACTTAAAGAGGGGGGGTCAGGGGGAGGGAGGATGAGCCTTGTTGTGACATTAATGTGACATCAAAGTGATATTTAATGTGACATTAAGGTCTCAAACATTGAATGTGACATTAAAGTGATATTTAATGTGACATTAAGGTAAATCTAGGGGAACACGCACGAGGATGACCGTCCGGGCTCTTGGGCGCCCGAACGGGGTTAAGGGGAGCCTAGAACTAAAGAGAGTCCAAGAATAGTAGGACTCACCAAGGTTTGACGGCTGGAAATCGGATCACGATGGTCTGGCCAGCAATATACTAGGCAAGGCTGGGAGGTGAAAGGAATCACTCGTGCTCACCCATCCTGACTGTTTTCTTCTGGCTTCATAGTCTTCTTTGAGTCATCTATCATTGGTATCAGAGCCTATGGATCAACGGACATGACCCCATCTGTCACTCGACAGGACATCCCATCCGTTAGGTCACCCGTCACCCGCCAGGTTACCAGTCGACTGAGGGTCACCCGCCATTCGTTAGTCGTCGAAGTTTCTTTCGAAGTAGTCACTTGTTGTGTGCCACGTCACGTAAGTGACACTTTGCAAAACGACTGACGTGAGGCGGAAAATGACCAGGTGTGAGGAAAAAACAACCCGACGTAGGCGTGAGGCAAAACAACCCGGCGTGAGGCGAAAAGGGATTCGTTTTTGGTCAATGAAAGGCGAAATGTGCAAAGGCGTCAGCTGTGAGGCAAAATATGAAGAAGCTGTGAGGCGAAACATAAAGATGACTGCTGTAGTCGTGATGATAAGTACCAGCATTTGAATCACCACCGATGGACTGAAATCAGCCAGATTTGTCACACATATAAAAGACATATTTGTGGTCCAAGTGATCATCCCGTTTTCTGTTGAAGAATTTCATTTTCAGCGTGACTGGTCTAGTCCGGGAAGATAAGGATTGTTCCTCACTCTTCGGGCTTACTAATAAATCCAGCAGCAGCTGCCCTGCCATTAAAACCAGGGAAGTACTTTACTTTGTATGCAAATTTCTTATCTTTGCTTTCCAATTCCAGTGTATTAATGGCAGAAAAAGGGAAAGAGAGAGTAATTGAAGGTTCTAGTTCTGGGGACCACCCTATGGTAGATCCCCATGAACCAGAGATGCAAGAAGAACAGTGGGAAGAATTTTTTGCTACACGAGAGCAATTTGATGATCTTACTGCTCATGTGCAAGCTCAGGGGGTTCAAATGGAATTTTTAACCCAAACACTCACTGAAATAAAATCTCAATTAACTTTATTGTTAGAAAGAGATAAAAATAAGGTAGAAACCTCGGATGTCCCATCTTCATCGAAAGATTTAGATGTGACTATGCAAGATCCTAAGGAAACCCACCATAAATTGAGGGATAATCCAGTTCTAAAAGATATGAAACCCCCTCAATTTCACAGGGAGGAAAAAGATAGAAATAAAGATACAATCTTTAATTTCCTCCAAAAATGGGAAGATTTACATAAACTTAAAAATACCCCACCACATCTCCAAGCACTGGAGGCTAGTTTAACTTTGGGGCCCAAAGCATATAAGTGGTGGCGAACTTTAAAGGAGGCAAATAAAATACTTGAAACTCGGGCTCAATTTGAATCCATCTTTTTGAAAGAATTCCGTCCTGAAAATGAAATGGAAAGAAATTGAGAAGATTGGGATTATGTTAGACAAAAGGGAAGACCCCTGTTGACATATCTGGAGGAATATCGTGAGATAATCCTCAAATTGGAAGGAATAGATGAATTTCAAAAAACAAGAGGATTCATTAGGGGACTAGATAAAGCCTGTAAAAAGGGAGTAAAAAGGAGTTCACCTAAGACGTTGGAAGAGGCAATTAAATTTGCATTAATCAATGAAGATAATGTTCCAGGTACACTCACTAGTCTCACTGATATGGAGCCCAAGTCCAAGGAATTGGAAACCTCAAAATTTGTGGGCAAATTTAAAAGGAAAATTCCATTCATTAAGGATAAAAAACAATCTTTTGAAAAGAAACCATATGTGAGGCCAAAGTTAAGTCCTGATGACTTTGATAAGGCCAAAAAAGAAAAGTTGTGTTTCAAAATTGCCTATCCCCTAACCATGCTGCTTGGAATTGCCCTCAAAAGAAAAAGGGGGAAGACAAAGGAAAGGATAAGGACAAGGGCAAGGGAAAAGAAAAAAAAATCCATGTAGTGTAGACCTTAGAATTAAAGGGGCATGAAAAGTACAAATCTTTAGAGGTCTTGCACATGGATGTACAACATAAGTGTTATATGTCAACTTCTATGTTGCAACCTACTTTTGGGCCACATGATTTACTTAGAATACATGGATTGATAGCCGGAAAGAGGGTTAGAGTCATGATTGATGACTCTGCTACACATAATTTTATTAATTATGCACTTGTCAAAAAATTGAAACTTCCCCAACAAAAGAGTGGGCATCAATATGTTGTTCGTATGATGCAAGGCCAAGACAATAAAATATGGGATACAATGGTATCCAATTTGGAAATTGAGATTCAAGGATATAAAGATAAACTTGATTTTCAAATTATGAACATGGAAAGAGCTGATATTACTCTAGGGAGGGAGTGGCTATGGGGATTGGAACCATCCTTAAAACATAGTTACTATCATAATACACTGGAATTTGAAAGGGATGGTAAGACTTTTGTCATTCAAGGTGAATATGAAGTATCTGATAATCCTTTGCTGTGTTTTACTGAAGTTTAGAAGCTGATAAAGAAGGAAGTTTGTGAGGTATATATGTTATGGTCTCTTCCTGTACAGAACACTTTTACTTTCTGTAATATAAAGCAACAATTTTCTTATGATTGTGAGTTGAATGTTAATAATGAATTAAGTCGTTTGTTAGATGATTTTAAAGATGTGTTTCCTTCTGATTTACCAAGTGGCCTTCCACCATATAGGGGTGATATAAATCACCCAATTGACATAAATAAGGATACATACCCTATTTCTAAACCACCATATAGGTAAAGTGAAACACAGCACCAAGAAGTTGAAAGACAAATTAAGGATTACCTTGATAAAGGGTTTATTCAACCCAGTAATTCACCTTGGGCTTCACCAATTTTATTGGTAAAGAAAAAAGATGGTTCTATGCGACTTTGTGTTGACTATAGAGTAGTTAATAAAATAACGGTGAAGAATAAATTTCCTATGCCTAGAATGGAAGATCTTTTTGATCAATTGCAAGGGGCAAAATTCTTCACAAAGATAGATTTAAGATCAGGTTATCACCAAGTAAGAATCAAGGCACAAGATGTTCCCAAGACAGCATTTCGTACTAGATACGGGCATTATGATTTTTTGGTGATGCCTTTTGGCCTCACTAATGCACCAGCTACCTTTATGAAGCTTATGAATAGTGTTTTACGGCCCTATCTAGGACATTTTGTAGTCGTCTTCTTGGATGATATCTTGATCTTTAGTAAATCAAGAGAAGAACATTTGGAACACTTACAATTAGTATTCCAACTGTTAAGAACACATTCCCTTTATGCGAAGAAAACTAAATGTGAATTCTTTGCACAAGAGGTTAAATATTTGGGGCATATTATCTCGAAAAAGGGAATCAACATGGATCCAAAAAACGTAAGGGCAATTATTGAATGGCCACCTCCAAGGAACCTGGAAAAGCTGCAGATCTTCCTAGGTTTATCTGGATTTTATCGTAGATTCATTCGAGATTATGCCAAAATAGCTGTTCTAAGACCAACTTAAAGGGAAAGGAAAAAGTTTTAATTGGGGAACAGACCAAAATAAAAGTTTTCAAGAACTTAAGGTAGCTATTGCTACAGCTCCAGTACTATTAATTGTGGATCCCAATAAACCTTTTGTGGTTGAAGCTGATGCCAGTGATAAGGCGATAGGCGCGGTCTTATTACAAGAAGGTCGACCAGTTGCTTTTGAAAGCAAGAAATTAGACCGTGCAAAGCAGAATTATTATGTTTATGAGAGGGAGCTATATGCAATAGTACATGCAATGAAGAAATGGAGGCACTATCTGTACGGTGCCAAACTTTTGATTTTATCGGATTATGAAAGCATTAAGTGGCTTAATGATCAACCGGATTTACATGGGCGTAAAGCCAGATGGGCCGAGCTCCTCCAAGAGTTCAATCTATGAGATAAGATATAGAAAAGGAAAGTATAATATAGTAGCTGATGCACTCAACAGAATGCCCATCATTAATGAATTGAGTTTTACTCAGTTCACTTCCAACTTGCTTGAATCTTTAAAAGGGAAATGCCAGGTTGATCCGGCATATTCCAACATATGGGAAGCAATAAAAAATGGGGATCCAAATGAAAGTGCTTCTACTGAGGAAGGAATATCTGAGGATGTTCAACAAGGAAATGGAGCATCAGGGGTTGCTCAAACTCAATTCAAGTGGAATAATTTTACCATTGATAATGGTTATTTACTCTATAAGGGTAGGGTATGTGTCCCGAAAGATATAGAAATAAGGCGCCAGATACTCTTTGACTGTCATGATGCCCCTAGCACGGGACATCCAGGAGTTAATAAGACTTATAGTCTTATTAAAAGGCAGTTCTATTGGCCTAGAATGAATAAGGACGTCCTTGACTATGTGGTCAAATGTAATAAATGCCAGGTTAATAAAGCTGAAAGATTGAAAATGGGAGGACTTCTCCATCCACTAGAGATTCCTTCGGGAAAATGGGAGAGTATCTCCATGGACATTATTGTTGCTTTACCCAGAACACAGAGGGGGCACGACTCTGTGTGGGTGATTGTGGATAGGTTAACCAAAATGGCTAGGTTCATTCCAACTTCAACTGATGTTAAAACACCAGAATTGGCTAGATTGTTCGTAGAGAACATATACCGATTGTATGGCCTTCCGGCAAATATAATTTCTGATCGGGATAGAAAATTTAATAGCCAATTTTGGCGTGCGGTATTTAGGAAATTGGATACTAAATTTAGCATGAGTACGACGGATCATCCGCAAACAGATGGGCAAACTGAAAGGGTTAACCAAATTCTTGAAGATATGCTTAGGGCATATGTAAGTAAAAGGCAAACTAATTGGGAAGAGTATCTACCGATAGCAGAGTTTGCATATAACAGTGCCAAGCACTCTTCCACTGGATATAGTCCATTTATGTTAATGTATGGGTTTCAGCCTAGAGCTCCTTTTGCAGTAGGACTACATAAGGAAAAGATTCAGGCAGCTAAAGACTTTTTGGAGGATATGAATAGTATGTTAAAATTTGCTCAAGAAAATATTAAAAAGGCTCAAAATCAAGCTAGAGCATATGCAGATCCTCACCGAAGAGACATCTCCTTTGAAGAAGGAGAATTGGTCTATCTTAAGGTGCCTGAACAAACTAAAACTATGAAAAAGGGACAATGTCCAAAGCTTTCACCAAGGTATTGTGGTCCTTTCATAATACTTTAAAAGGTGGGAGAATTGGCTTACAAGCTCCAACTACCTGCTGGTAGTAAAATACATCCAGTTTTTCATGTAAGTAAATTAAGGAAAAAGCTGGGTGATTTGGATAATCTAATCTTAAATGATGACATTGAGGAGCTGTTCAATGACCAATCTAATCCACATGAACCAGAAAGAATATTAAATGTTCGTAATAGATGAACAAGGAATACTATTTATCAAGAATGTTTGGTTAAGTGGAAAGATTGTTCAAAAGAAAGCTCAACATGGGAACGAGTAAGTACTTTAAAGAAAAGGTTTCCCGATTTACAGTTAGACCTTCCAAGTATCGTTTTTGAGGACAAAACCGATTCTTAAGGGGAAGGAAATGTGACATTAATGTGATATTTAATGTGACATTAAGGTCACAAACATTGAATGTGACATTAAAGTGATATTTAATGTGACATTAAGGTAAATCTAGGGGAACATGCACGAGGATGACCGTCCGGGCTCTTGGGCGCCCGAACGGGGTTAAGGGGAGCCTAGAACTAAAGAGAGTCCAAGAATAGTAGGACTCACCAAGGTTTGACGGGGCTGGCAATTGGATCACGATGGTTTGGCCAGCAATATACTAGGCAAGGCTGGGAGGTGAAAGGAATCACTCATGCTCACCCATCCCGACTATTTTCTTCTAGCTTCATAGTCTTCTTCTGAGTCATCTGTCACTTGTATATGTCCAATGCACGTTGCCAGTGTTTGAGAGTCCTATATCTCTACAATAGAGGGACACACACACACACACACACGGATATATATATATATATATATATATATATATAGAGAGAGAGAGAGGTCAACTTGTCTCTCTCCTAGAGAGATGTTCACACACACAAAGTATATGCATGTGGGTGCTCAATTGTAGATTAAAAGAAAAGGCCCAACTTTACATATTGTAACTCATTATGCAAAAGAAATGAATATTTAAAGGTTTTTAAAGCGAATGAAATGTTGTCATGATGCTATGCGGATGCAGTGTGAAAAAGCATGGAATGCATCATCATCCGACTTTTTTTTATTGATCAAGAGAGTCAATGTGATCTGAGTCATTAGTACTAGTGTGAGTGGCATGAATGGCCCAAAAATACTAGATTTTTGGATAATTTTAGTCTATTTTTTATATTATTTATTGTAAAAATCCAAAAAAGTTATAAAAGCTTCTAGATTAGGATGGCATGCAAAAAACAAGTTACTTTTTCAACCAGTTATGAGATTTTTCGTAAAAAAGACAGATGGGTGAAATCGCACGCATCACGATCGCTATTGACAGGCTGAAAACTGCACTTTGAAAATTGGAAGAAGAAGAAGAAGTGAGATGGGAGATCCTTTAGTAGGTGTCCTACAGTTTTACCCCCCTTCCAAATCCAAGGGAGCCATCACATCTAGGTTTTGAGCAATAGAGAGGAAGCTGTTAATTTGATCCACGTTTTTGGTTTACGAGGAAGCTCCAGGAGATCTAATGCCTGGAGATTGCTTTTGAGTAGCGCCAAACAAAGGATTCCAGGTTCTATCAATACATATTAATTCAATTCATTGTGCTTTATCTTTGTCATGTTTATCTCTTGTCTATTAATTTTCTTCTCTTCCATCTCCTATCTCTACTTCCTTCTATCTCTGATCCCCGGTGGATTCGACCTTTCAACATAAACCCCTCCAAAATTGGTGAACTTGACGTGAAAGGTTGTCAGAAGAGAAGGAAAGACAAGATGGGAGAACCTTCGAACACAATCTCCAATGATGTTTTGCAACAGTTGATGCAAAATATGAATATGCTTATGCAGGTACAACAACAACAATAGATGATGCATGCTTTTGCTCAAATAGAAAGTGTTGTGATGAATGCTCTGCAAGCAGTTGAGCGTGAGATGAAGTTATTCAATGGCAAGAATGTATCTGAATATGTATATACCTATGCTCAGAAGATGGAATTCTTTGGAGTGGCTCAACTTACATGGAGCCGGTATTTTATATGTGTTACTATACATGAACTGAAAGCACGAATTACTGAATTATACATGCAGGATGCTAACTAGGTAGCTTTTAAGAAGACACTCAGGGAAGAATTTTACATTGAAGATACCAGCTTGATTACGTGCAAGACTTTTTAGGTGTGGGTTTTACAACCCAATAAGGGTCTTGTGGCTACAGAATCGTTAAGAGAATTTGAAAGTCCATTTGAGCAATTGGATCTTGCAGAACAACAAGCTCTTGCAAGTTAGAAAATTGAATTGTTTCTACAGGGAGATGATCCTGAACTTCAAGAGAAGCTTGATGATTTGCTAGAAGATCAAACTACAGACACAGGTTTGAAAATAGAGTGCAGACATGTCAAGGAAGCTATTATTGCACTTGTGAAAAAGCGTAGAAGAAGAGAAAGATTGCATGTCTCTAGCTTGCCCATTGTTACGGGCAAAACGATTGAAGTATTTAGTAAGCCACCCACTTTTGTGGCTAACCCTATGATTGTACTTGCTATTGTTCCCTCTGTTAGGGAAGATGTCTTAGATGAACTGGTCAAAGGCATGCGGGATCTTCAACTGAAGGCTGCAAAATTGGATAAAAAAGGACAAGAGGAAAGGGGACAGGCAGCAGAACCCTAAGCCATGAAAAAGATGTATGTGGTGTGATAGTTTGTAGCATGAGAGAAAGGATTGTGCTACCTATCAGGAGGCCTTGGCACGACAACTCATCTTTTGGAAAGATGGCAAGATCCATGCACAAGAAACGGGATTGCTTCTTGCTTTGAATTTTGGAAAGGGAGGTATGTAGAAGTTGTTGGAAGACTTGGCTGTTCGAAATGCTTATGCAGCGGTACATGCTTCTACTTTTGGTCTACAGTTGGATATAATGCACGGCCAAGTGGTCCAAAGGTTAAAATATGGACACATGCTTTACATACAACTGAAAAGAGAAAGGTCACTGATAGTGAAATGTCTCATGCAGGGCAAGACATTCGTGGCATAATTGGTTGGGAATCACTGGTAGATGCATATTCAATGTATGCATATTTAGCAAAGGTACAAAACATGGATGTACTTGTGGAAGAGAAACGAAAGAGAGATGAAGATAATGCAAGGACATCTAAAAGAGTGACAAGAAGAGATGTGGATCATCCTAAAGCTACAAATCAGCCACCTCCTGAGCATGCTATGGAAGATGTCAGTCAGGAGCAAAAATAGGATAACAAACAAGAGGGCAAAAAGAAGGGCAAGTAGCGAGGATATAAGTTGCAGTTTGACATTGAGATAGCCAAAAATCTTAAGAAGGTTCTTGAAGAAGGAATCCTAAAGAGTCAGGTGGAATTCACCTTGGGAGAGGTGCTTGACATTTCCAAGCGAGAATTTCATGATGAGATCATTGACATAATTAAGAGGAAGCGTTAGTTTCTTGGTGATATCACTAGTGCATTGCTGCAATTTGAAGAGGAAACTGGTTTGTTGGGTATTCGGGCTAAATATGAGCAAGAAGTAAGTACTGGATTATCTATGCATGATGCTACTAATCAGTGGACAACATGTGAAAAAGAGAAGAAAGTGGCTGAAAATGCATTGTCTTGTAGCAATATGCATGGTGGAGTAAGGCAAATGCAACAATATTGGGAAGAGACTCTAGGATTTATTATTCGAAGTCATTACACAAGGAATCATTGGGCTAGAGCTACCACTGAAATGGTAGTGAAAATAGGGGAATGTGAAACTCCTTGTGTTGCTTTACTTGACCGTGGGTCTGAGATAAATGTCATTGAGCGTGGGTTGTATGAAAATGGTGCATGGCATGTGGATATTGATCATGGTTGGCATATGAGGACTGCAAATAATTCTTTGCGAGAGCCCTATGTTGCATGTCTTAATGTAAAAGTGACCATTGGTGATGTACAAGAAGAGCAACACTTCTTTGTGCAAGATAATTCCTCATATGCAATGATTTTGGGACAACCCTATATTACAAGAGTGCGTATGGAAATAAAGGTGCTTGATGATGGTTCTGCTTATGCAAGAGTCATAAGCAAGGATGGGAGGAAAGTAGTCTAATTTCTTACTATTTGTGTTAATCATCCTAGAAATCGTGATACGCTTCAAGAGTCTCATTTGGCTCCAAATGCAAGGGAATTCAAAGACCTAGATTTTCATCAAGCACTACTGTAATGCAGGGCTATAGTAGTGCTGTTCAGAGGATGCACTTGCCTCTTGATGGAATGAAGCATGTATTTACTATTGGTTATTCTCAGTTTACAACAAACATTTCATGTTGGTTTAAGCCTATGGAAGCTATGTGCAAGGTTGAACACATATCTATGAAACAGGCTACTAAGGAACTAAAAGCATTGGGACTACTAGCTGAAAATGAAGGTCTTTTAGGAATCTTTTATGGGTTGAATCTTAATGACACTATGACTGAAGTTTCAGAAACTATACATGTAGGAAATGAGGCTGAAAACTTAGTGTTGTCAGTATGTTCTTTGGACATGTATGATGTTATAGCATTGTTTGCTTAGCAGGAAGGATTAGAATGGGTTGAAGCACTTATGGAGACAAAGTATAAGACATTTGACAAAAAGGTGAAACCAATTGCTTTGCCACTTTCATTATAAATTGAGGGTTTGTATGAAAAAGTGCCAATGCAGCCAAGCTTACGGGATCCTAAAGAGATAGGTCATCAGTTTACATTTGAAACATTACATGAATTGAAAGTTGGTGTAGAAGGGTTTCTTTTGCATGTTGAAAGAGATTGTTTTATGCATATGTTGGCTAGGCATGGAAAGGAATTTGCATTTCAGCCAACTAAAATAGGTTGTGTGGATCCAAATGTTGTCTCTCCTATGGTCATATTTGCTATGCCACATGTACCATGGAACTTGAGGCCTATTCCAGTGCCTAAAGCTTACTTGCCAAAGTTGATGGATTTGCTAAATGAAAAGATTCCCATGAAGATCTTGGAGCCCTCTTCAGTACTGTACTTAAATCGTTGGTTTATTGTGCCCAAAAAGAATGGGGCTTTGATATTTATTCAAGACATGCAACTGGTCAATAAAGTGACAATAAGGAATGCGGGTGTAGGCCCTGTGGTTGATGAATTTGTAGAGGCTTTTGCAGGCAGAGAGATATATTCTTTGGGTGATCTTTACTCAAGGTATGATGAGTTTTAGCTTGCAATTGAAAGCAAGGATATCACAACCATGAAGACTCCCTTGGGGTTAGCATGGATGTGTACTCTCCCGCAAGGTGCAACAAACTTAATGGCACACATGAAAAATGCTATGAATAGGGTACTCACGGATTTTATACTATAATTGGCAATGCCCTTCTTGGATGATATTCCAATAAAAGGGTGTGCAGTGGATGAAAAGAATGAAAAGATGGATGTTCACGGATACAGACAGTTTCTTGCAGACCATATTGTGGATTGTGAGGATTTTATTGCATCTAGAAGAGGTGCATTCAACTCTTTCTGGACAAAAGTTTGTCTTTGGAGTTGAAGAGGTTTTGATTTTTGGGCATATGTGTGGGCCCTATGGGCGAAGATTATCACCAGCAAAAATAGATGGGATTGATAGAATGCAAGATGTATGCACGAATGTATCAGAGGTACGTAGATTGTTGGGTGCATGTGTGTTCTATTTGATATGGATTCCTCACTTTGCACATGTAGCCAATGCTCTATATCAGATTTTAAGGAAAGGTCAGAGACTTCATTGGGAAAAGAAGAATCAGAAAGCAATGAAGAATTTGAAGCAACTCTTAAAATCTACTCCTACATTGAGAAAGGCTGACTATTCACATGAAAAGCCTATCATTATTATTGTTGATAACAAGCCCAATTAGAATAAGATGGGCAATTGGGCAAGATGATGAGGAAGGGAAAAGATATGAAATATGATTTGGTGCTAAAGTATTGACTAAGTGACAGAGAAGATATCCACAGGTAAAAAGAGAATTATGGGAAATTGTGGCAGTCCTTAAATGTGATAAGGAGTATTTTATGGGTGCTCATGTAGTCATTGAGATCGATTGTTTGCTAGTATTGGGTATGATTACTAGTTGTGCTACCCCGGACATTGCTATAATCTGGTGGATAGCATACATCAAATCTTTGAACCCTGAATTTCAGCATATTACAGGAAGAGATAACCTAGTGACAGACATGTTATCTCGAGCACACTATGAGAATGAAGAAGGGATGATCGATGAGGAGGAAGAATATGACTTTCTTACGGTTGAAAATGATGTTGTAAGAATGAATTTAGCAAAGCAAGGTGTTGCTACATCATTAATAGAAGATTTGACAACAAAGAGAAGACACTTTAGATGTTTTACATCTTGTGTAGAAGTGTTTCTGGAAGATGAATATGCAGGAGAGTGGCTGAGAATTGGTCAATACCTCAGTACATTAACAAAGAGAGATGAATGGTCAAATGAGGAGTTTAAGAAGATCAAGAGGAAAGCCTATGGGTTTTTCTTAAAAGTGGATACTTATGGAAACATGCTAAAAAGAAATAGGGTATGCCATTGTGAGTTTTGGGTGATAAAGCTTCACAAGTAAATGTTATGCAAGAATTTCATGAAAGCTTGTGGACTGGTCATAGAGGTATTTGGGGAACTTTTGCAAAGATCAAATAAAGATATTAGTGGTAGGGTATGTATAAGGATGCTGCTCACTTTGTGGAAACATGTATGGCATGTCAATTGTATTCATTTGTGAGACATCGGGATGGATTGTAGCCCACATATCCATTGTCTCTTCATTTTAAGTGGGTGGTGGATTTAGTCACGATGTCTACAAGTATTTGGTAAATGAGATATCTTGTGCTTTCCCATGAAGACTTGACTAATCAAGTGGAAGGGAGAGCTCTACATACTAAGACAACAAATGTTGTGTGTACTTTTCTCTTAGAAGAGATCTTTTGTCGATATAGTTGTGTGGGAAAAACTATAGCAGATAGGGGTGAGATGGATGCAGATGAAGCTCATGATTGCTTTGCATGGTTGGGGATAAATCTTGCTTTAACTTCAGCTTATAACCCTAAAGGAAATGGAACAAGTGAAAGAGGTCATCCACCTATTGTGAAGGCATTGGCAAAAGCATGTAGAGAGAAGGTAAAAGAGTGGCCCCCATGATTGCTTCGTTATGTCTTGTGGGCTGACAGAACAACTCATAGTGCTGTTACATGATATATGCTTGCAGAATTGATGTATTGTCAAAAACCTATCATATCGATAGAAGAGATGACAGTCCCATGGAGTGTGCTACCTTGGAAAGAGGAGTTGAATTGAGAGGAGTTTTTGGCCTTGTGCATTAGACAGTTGGACAGAAAGTAAGAAGACATAGAGGCAACAATTGCAAAGTTAAGGGTAGGAAGGATACAGAACAAGAAAAATTTGACAAAATACATAGATTAAGGCCAAAAACCATATAACATGGAGATTGGGTATTGGTTTATGATAGTAGTTTAGACAATCAACATAGTGCCATGCGTAAAGTTTCCAAAATATGGTTTGGACCCTACGTGGTAAGACAAGTGTTTGATGATGCTACTTATGCATTAAACGAGCTAGATGGGATAGCCATAAAACTTCTAGTAGAAGGGAAAAGAATCAAATTATTCAAGAGGTGGGAATCTAATGCCTATGAGTTGTTAGAATTGGAAGAAAACAGTGGCCATGATATAGGGCCTACCAAGAAGATATGGAAGATGAAGAAGCAAATAATATGGTTGTAGAGGATGAGGAGGACTCAGAATCTAGTGACAACTAGGTTTTTTGGCACATATCGGAGGATGTATAGGTTCAGAGGGGGTGGATGTCGTGATGCTATGCGGACGCAGTGTGAAAAAGCATGGAATGCATCATCATCCGACTTTTTTTTATTGATCAAGAGAGTCAATGTGATCTAAGTCATTAGTACTAGTGTGAGTGGCATGAATGGCCCAAAAATACTAGATTTTTATATAATTTTACTCATTTTTATATTATTTATTGTAAAAATCCAAAAAAGTTAGAAAAGCTTCTAGATTAGGATGATATTTTTCGTAAAAAAGATAGATGGGCGAAATCACACGCATTGCGATTGCTGTCGCCAGGCTGAAAACTACACTTTGAGAACTGGAAGAAGAAGAAGGAGTGAGCTAGGAGATCCTATAGTAGATTTCCTATAGTTTTACCTCCCTTCCAAAGCCAAGGGAGCCATCAGATCTAGGTTTCGAGCAACAGAGAGGAAGCTGTTAATTTGATCCACATTTTTGGTTTACGAGGAAGCTCCAAGAGATCTAATGCCCGGAGATTGATTTTGAGTAGCACCAAACAAAGGATTCCAGGTTCTATCAACACATATTGATTCAATTCATTGTGCTTTGTCTTTTTCATGTTTACCTCTTGTCTATTCTCTTTCTTCTATTCCATCTTCTATCTCTACTTCCTTCTACCTTTGATCCTCGGTCAACCTTTCGACAAAAACCTCTCCAACAACATGAAACCCTTTCACGTGAGATCTATTGTGCTATCATAGTTTACATCCAAAACAACGATTTGAGTCAACTTACTATGTTTTCTTTTTGCAAGGGTATAAACCATTATCTAAATACTATTGATAGATATTTGTAACCATTAATTCAAGTTTCATGGAGCATTTAATCACATGCAATTTATTCACATTTGATAACTCTTGCGATTCTTTTTTTTTCTTCCTTTCAACTTATGAAGATAGATGAGGAAATTATGGAATGGAGACAAGAATTTAATTCAGTCTATACATTAATGATTGAGGATTTTATGCTTGGAAACACATTAGTAGATATATATGTCAAATTTAGTGGATTTGCATAAAAGGTCTTTCATGAGATTGCAAATCTAGATGCAGTTTCTTGGACCATGAGAAAAATGAAAACAATCTATTTTCTTGACTCTATTGTCATGCTAGGATACAAATAATGCTAATTGATGGCGACCTATTAGTAAACTTTAATCCCGTAAGGAGTTTTTGAGATTGCTTTAGAGCAACTTTTGTTGGGCATTCTCACAAGCTTCTATAGATTTTTGAGAGTGCAAGTGACACAAGTGCAATTTATGAGTTAGACATGAAAAATGAATACAAATATATACACTTAAGAGTCATATGGAGCAATTATATAAGGGTTACTAAGGGGGCATGGGAGGTAACTTCAAGTTGTAGAAATTAGGACTATACCCCAACTCTACAAAAGCATCTAAATTAAAATGTCAAAAGGCCTATCAAATTTTCAAGATAAGGATTATAATTCAACTCTACAAAAGCATCTAAATTAAAAGGTCAAAAGGCCTATCAATACATATATGTGGTGAGATCACTTAATAGAGAAGGTCCTACAAAAGGACACGTAAAAATTAGTAATTATCAACGAGAATTTGGTAATACAAGGGATGATATTGTAAGTTGGATAGCACATCCAATCATGAGCTAGAATGGTGGAATGGAGAGAAGTGGTGACATAGAAGGTAGGATTAGTCTATAGGGTATTGACCACATTTTGCTACTCAATTTTTGACATAATGTGACTGCTATCATAAGCAATTATAAGTGGATGTCCATACCACCTCCTTAAAAAGGTACTTGTAGTGCTAAATTTCTCCCTAAGCTCTTATATTTTGGATTGGTCTTGGCATTTTCTTGTAAAAACTACATGGTGCAACATATACAATCTAAACAAGGAATAGGGAGCACACAATATATGAAATCTGAGCAAGGAATAGAAAGCACAAAACAAATAAGAGAGTAATAAAAATTAACTCCAAACAAGGTAATACAAAGATGGCTTTGTCCACCTGTGCACTTCCACTATGAAGCTTAAATGGTCATCTGATAGATGATATAGGAAGATCTTAAGGCTAGCTGAAAGAACTCAGACTAGGTAAAAGATATATTGATGATGCCTTTAGAGTGATGTCCCTTTTATAGCCTAGGAATGTGGTCTCCCTGGCTAGTTTGGTTATATTATGAATCTTTCCTGGTGAGTCAGGGAATATTCTAAGAGATATTTGCTTTATCATCAAGTTGGTCAGGGGCGCCACATCAGCCCTTGCAAATCCGCCATCTAGTCTTCTACGACGATAACTCCCACACCTGCAACTTGATGCAATGTGCCCCGAGTTGCTACTTGCTTAACTACTATATGCAACCTAAATGCTAGACCCAGAAAGGTCACCTTTTTGCCATTTGATCACATAGATCTCATCTAATATACAAGTCAAGATTCAATCGAGCTCACATCTAGATTCTTCTCATAATATAGATCTTACAACTTTGAGCATCATGGATCATTGCTAGCACCTTATGAGGATGGGGAATTAAGCATATCTAATATCCCTCACCTCCCTCACCCCTTCAAAATTGAACTATATCCTCGACCCCAGAATATCTACGGCTAGTTCTAGTGGTCATAAAGTCAGTATCTATAATAGTTTCAGGCTCAAGGATTTCAGTTTCTTCATCTAGCAAAGGAGGGTTTTCATAGACAGTGTGTACAGGTAATTGTCCTCTAAAAGGTCGTAATAAACTGATATGGAAGGTGTTATGAATTTTCCAATGTTGTGGTAATTCTAGTTTAAATGCATTGTCATTGATTTTGTGTATGATCTTGAATGGTCCATAAAATCTAGGTCTTAATTTGACAACGGGGTGCTTATCTACACTTTGTAATCTTCGTTTTTCAATTTGTAACCAAACATAATCATTAACTTTAAAACTCATAGCCTGTCTTTTCTTGTTTGCTTGTTTTGTGTATGATTGCTGGGCTTTGGCAATCATATCTTTAACTTCATCAAAAATAGTAGTATGCATGTTAGCTATATCATCAGCAGTTTGAATTTTGTTTGATAATGATGCAACAGGTGTAGGCAATCGATATCCATAGATAATTTCAAATGGTGCTTTCTTTGTAGCTGTATGTGGTGTGTTATCATATGCAAATTGAAGTAAATGTAGATATGTATCCCATGTATATGGTTGTGAAATGGTGTAAGCATGCAAAAGATCTAAAATAGTACTGTTAGTAGCTTCTGTTTGACCATTTGTTTCAGGATGAAATGCAAATGAAAAATCAATCTTTGTTCCTACGTTAGCAAACAAAGTAATCCAAAAATTATTGCAGAATCTAGAATCACGATCAGAAATAATGACTTTTGGTAAACCATGGTTAGTGAAAACAGTTTTCAAAAACAATTGAGCAACTTGAGATGCAGTTAAGGTTTTCTTGCATGGAATAAAATATGCTTGTTTGCAAAACATGTCTACAACAGTCCAAATCATATCATGATTAGCTTTAGTGTTAGGTAGACCAGTGATAAAATCCATTGAAATCTATTCCCATGGTCGTGATGGAATAGATAATGGCATTAGTAAACCATATTGTTTACCATGGTGTCTTTTAACTCGTTGACAAATCAGGCATTCAGATACAAAGTTAGATACATCAATGTCCATATGTGGCCAATAAAAATCTTCAATCAATGTATGCCAAGTAGATATAATTTCTCTATGACCTTGATATGGAGGACAATGAATTTCATGCAAAACAAATGATCGAAATGGAACTGTCACACATAATCTTTTTTCATAAAACATAAATCCATTAGTGTAAGACAATGAATCAATAGAAATCCAATTATTTGCAACTATTTTATTCCAATCAGCTTGAAAAGTAGGATCCTGATGATAAGTATCTTTCATAGGAATAAGGGAATCAGATGATATCACAGAAATATTTTGAATTGTTGGTCTTCTACTCAAAGCATCAGCAATAGCATTCTCTTTTCTAGGTTGATCTTGTATAAGGGGATGAAAACTTTGAATAAAAGCATCCCATTTAATGTGTCGGTCAAATATTTGTGGTTGACTAAGGAGATGTCTAATGCTTTGTTGGTTAATTTTGATCATGAATTCAGATCCCATTAAATAATGTTTCCATTGACATAAAGCTTGTACTAGGGCTAGCAATTCCTTGTCATAGGTAGAATATTTAAGTTCAGATGGTTTGAGTTTGCAACTAGAGTAGGCTATGGGATGAGAATCTTGCATAAGCACTGCTTCTATTCCGGATCCACTAGTGTCAGTAACTGCCAATAAGAATGGTCTATTGAAGTCAGGTAATTCTAATACAGGAGCATGAGTTAAAGCATGTTTCAATAAATCAAAGGACTTTTGTTGATTGCTAGACCAGTTATTTTCAATACCCTTCTTTAAGAGTTTTGTCAAAGGTAATGCAAATAATGAGAAATTCCTCACAAAATTTCTGTAAAAGCTAACAAGACCTAGAAAAGAATGTAATTCATGCACATTTTTGGGTATCGACCAATTTAAAATTGCTTCTATCTTTTTAGGGTCGACTTTAATACCTTCTGATGAAATAATATGTCCTAGATATTCAATTTCTGTTTGGAAGAATTCACTCTTTTTTGGATTAGCATATAATTGATTGTCTTTTAATAACTTAAAAACTAACTACAAATGTTCATAATGCTCATTCTCATTTTTACTGAAAAATAATATGTCATTAAAGAAAACAATGACATAATGTTGATGTTTCAAAAATATGCGATTCATCATACGACTGAATGTGGCTGGTGCATTAGTTAAACCAAAAGGCATAACCAGAAATTCATAGTGTCCAAATTGTGTTCTAAATGCAGTTTTGAATATATTAGATTTTTCCAATCTTACTTAATGATATCCAGATTTAAGATCTATCTTACTGAATATGGCAAATCCTTGTAGTTTATCCATAATATCATCTACCCTAGGTATCGGGTATCTTTTCTTAACATTAATTTTATTTAGGGAATGATAATCAATGCACATGTAATATGTATTATTTTTCTTTTTTACTAATAAGACAGGTGCACCAAATGGAAAACTACTAGGTCTAATTAATCCTCTGTTAAGCAACTCTTCTATTTGGTTTTGAATTTCTTTCTGTTCAATTTGGTTATGTCTATATGGTGCTTTACATGGTGGTTGTATTCTAGGAATTAAATCTATCTTATGATCTTCAAGACGTGAAGGTGGTAATCCAAGTGGTAAATCAGCAGAAAAACAATCTTGGAATTGGGCAAGAAATTGAGCATGCCTAGGATGCATCTGTTTTTCTTTAGCTTGAATTTCATTCACTCGTATTAAATAAGATTTGCTACTTTTACGTAATGCACGTTTAGCCTGAGTATGAGTAAGCAATGGAAAATTATTGGAAGCGTGCATACCATGCAGTGTGATTTGTTTTCCTTGAAAAGAGATTTTAATTGAATGCGAAGAATAGTCTATATCACGATTGTATTGATGACGCCAAGGCATTCCTAAGATAATGTCACTAGATTGCAAAGGTACAACTAAGAAATTTCTTCGTTCAATATAATCACCAATTTTAATTTCTAAATTATGCACCTCTTGTGTTCCATTATATCTCGTACCTAGGAATGCAGCCTTGATGCGATAATGTGTAGAAACAATATGTAAATTCAATTCTTTGACCAATTTTGCAGAAATAAAGTCATGTGTGCTCCCATTATCATGTAAAATAGTCTTTTCTTTACCATGCACAAAACATTTCATTGTTAATAAGGAATGAGGAGTTGGCATACTTGGCAAAGTATCAGAAGTAGTACCAATGTCGTCATCGTCTTCCGTAAAGTCCGGCATTTCCTCACGTTCTTCATCTTCTATTGCTCCTAGATAATTGATATGGACGGATGGCTTTTTGGATTGACAATTGGCGGCTAGATGTCCAGGTTGATGGCATTTGTAACAAACTATGGGTTTTGCTTTAGATACATTATTGGTAATGGCAGGAAGTTTAGGAATGTTGGGATTTGACTGAAGAGATGGCTTAGGGTTTGGATTTGTGTTTGATGGCAAGGCAGGTGGTCGTGTACAAGATTTACGGAATGAAGATGGAAGAAAACGAGTTTGATTGAATCTTCAAAAATTTGAATTGAATTGTTTGGAACCAAAGTTACCATTAGTTGGGAATTGTTGTGGTCGCTTGTCTCGTCCACAAATTTTTTCTTCAGTGTCATGGGCCAAGGAAATTGCATCTTCAAGGGTTGTTGGCTTGAACATATTGACTTCTGCATAGAAATGTCCAAGTAGGCCAGACATAAACTTGCGTTTATGAGTTGCTTCAGGTACATCTTCGAGCATACGTAGTTGCAATAGAGCATTCCAGAAACATTCAGTATATTGTGAAATAGGTTTGCGATCCCTTTGTTGTAGAAGATCCTATAGCTTGATTGCTTTTTCATGGAATTGGGGAGGAAGAAAATTCTGCAAAAATTTCTTTTGGAAAGTCTCCTAAGTAGTGGGACAATCAACGCTTTTGCGGATCACAGTCCACCATAAGGATGCTCGATCAACTAAATGGTTAGTGACACATTTAATTTTATATTTCTCAGCATATGTTCTTCATGGAAATAATCATCAAACTGATTGATAAAAGCAAGAACAGTCTTTCCATTGCGTGATACATTGAAAGTATGAAATTTGAAGTTTCTTTTACTTATCTTTGTTTCTTTGCGAATGGATTGGACTTCGAGTGTTTCATCGATGGTACATCGTATAAGATCTTCAGGTTGTGATCTATCATGGTCGGTGGTAGATCGTTGCAGATTGGCCAATTGAACTTGCAAAGCTTGTCGTGCTCTTCGTTCTTCTTGTAACTGCATCATAATGAAATCCAACTTTTGCTCCATTGTTGGTTCGGGTAAATCACCTTCACCCATAAAATCTTCCATGGTTTGATTAGTCATCCTACAAAATTTCAAAAGATCTCACACACTCGAAACCTTGTTAGCGGAATGAGAGTAGCTCAAAGGCGGGCTTACAAGGCTTGTATATATATATTTTTTAGTTTGGCTTTTGTAGTACTTCTCCTTTACGATTGCGAAATTCGATGTCACAATCGCCTTCCAAGAAAATAATTGTGCGTATAGACTGCGTATAGTCTACGTGTTGATTATTGATTGCTATAATCTGCTTTTGTCAGTTCACAGGTGTGAACAGGGGCTTCTAGAGGGTAGTAGACTGATTCGTGTGCTGCTGCCACGAGATTGACTGTAGAGCTCGATCATTCCAGGAGCTCCGCCTTCACACGAGACGGTAAGCGATTGGAAGCTCTCGATCTCAGCTTCACTCTGATACCATTGGTGCACGGATCAGACGCCGTATGTGCGCGTAGTGAGCGTTAGAAGGTCTCCAAGTACAAAAGAACTCTACTTTTTGCACAAAAATCAATGAAGAAAGCTTGCACGACATGAACAAGAGACCAATTGGGTGCAATCTTCCCCCATGCCTTGTGTGAGCGCTCAACAAAGCATGTATTTTATATATTATTCATCTTCAAGCTCAAAAAATAACCCAATTTACAATTAGCACGCTTTAGCTTTTGTGTTTGCTTTTGTGCCACTAAAAAATTAAATCTATTGGGCGCCCAAGAAGTCAGGCGATACACAAATACAATATCCAATACAAATATTTAAATCGTGCATCCATGTGCATACAAAAATAATAAATAAATATCAAGTGCTTTAGTAAATAAGCGCAACAAAATATGGACGCCATGCCTAAGATACATGCCCATAAAAAAATTATGATAATTTGAATACAGGCTATCCTCCAATGCTTCCCACTGCCACCGCTGCTTACTCTACACATCAATCGAAGCATTTACAATTGTTAGAAAATAATACAATTAAACCGACAAAAGTGAATACCTAGCAGTTTTCAGCTATAAAAATAAATTGGTTAGAAATCAATCCTAACCTTAATTTATTACACGAGTGCGCACTCTAAACTCATAAATGTTTATTAATTTAAATATGTATTTTACGGAATCACCCGTTGTGGAATCACGCACTTACACATTAAATTAACAAAACGCCCGAAAAGGATAGGCGTCCCCATTGACTTTTCGCACAAAGAATCCACTTTGTGTATGAGGCCCGGTAATAAAATTTTACGGAATCCACCTCAAAACCTCACGGAATCCACCGTGGAATATGCCTCCTCGCATCAATTTCCCACAAGGAAACTTCCAAAATTGTATATGATAGTATATTTAAGAGTTATCTTTAAGTATTTGAGCACTCTCGTTTCAATTTTCCAAGGAATTTAACATGGTTTGTTTGGGAACCTAATGAATACACCAACAAAACTAATATTTGCCCTAGTGTTATAGAAGTAGATGAGACTTGCCTAATAACCTTTCTCATGCATACTTCTTATGAGAGATGAATATCTTTCCTAGACTCAAATTTTCAAACAATAGTGTAATAAGCCCAAGTCTATCATTTTAAACTCAGAGCTCAAAGTAGCCTTTAAAAAATTTATCTATCCACTGGGTACCATGCTCTAGGGGCTAGCCCATATAATGAAATTTTTAGAATATAATCTTTGTTTTCAAAATGGGGAGCCTCAAACCCCAATGGCTGAGCCACATACGCCTCTCCTTGAGGTCACCATTCAAGAACCTTGATATAGCATGCATATGCTAAACTAACAACTTCTTATAAGTGGCCTCTACAAGTACTATGAGAATAGTGGACATTCTAGAAGGTGGAGATAATGATTCTTGAAAATAAAATCCTTCAACTTTGAAAATCTATATGCAACCAATATGGATTTATATGTTTCTAGATATTCTCAACCTTGTACTTTACCATCCAAACCCACATGGTGCCAATAATCTTCCTCTTCTCTGACCAATTCACTAGCATCCAACTGTCATTCCTTATTGTCTCAACTTGTGTATTTATCATGTTGTATATGCAAGTGCTTCAAAGTCAATTGGCTCCAATACTTCTCTCATAATCTCAACCATCAAGGCCATATAAACTATGTGAACAAAAGTCTTTCTCTACTCCTCTATTCTTTGATGCTTCCTTGGTCCATTTTCCTTTTCCTCAATAGTTGCAGACATATGATTATTTTAATCCTTGCTACATCCATCATGGTAATGAATATTTTGGTAGTGTAAGTACATGTTGGTAAATTTTCTCCTCATCATCTGAAGATGGCACATCCTTCTTCTTAAGGATAGGCATAGCACTTGATAGCTCTTGGGTTAGGTCTATAGTGGACTTCTTTATTTCATGATAAAGTGGAAGAACTTGCCTTTTTCTCCTCCACTATATGTGGTTGCTCCTCCAACACCCTATCATGTCTCACCATGATCTTCTCTATCTCTTGATCATACAATTTGCAAGCCTTATACTCATCATTATAACACAAAAATATACATTTGGTGCCTTTTGGTTTCAACATGTTCTTATTATCCTTTGGACATGCACACTACATTCACAATCAATATTTTTAAAGTACAAAATAGATGATAGCTTTATTTCAAAAGTGGTTAGGCAATCCCTTTCCTTTAAGCAGACACCTTGTCATTTCTACAATGGTGTGATTTTCACATTCAACAATGATATTATATTGAGGTGCCTAAGGCATCATTAATTGATTCCTAGTTCCTTTGGTCTTGTAAAAGTCTTCAAACTTCTTTGAGTTGAACTCATTACCAATGTATGCTCTAAATTTCTTTATACATCTTCCTATTTTATTCTCAATAGTTTTAGCCATTCTTTAACCTTACCAAAAGCTTAAGTCTTATCATGAATGAAGTACAAGTATAACTTCCTAGTATAGTCTCTAATGATTAGTATGAAATAAGAAGAACCCCCAAGGCATGTATAGACATCTTACTGCACAAGTCACTGTGTGTCAACTCTAGAGGAGCCTTTGCTCTCTTCTTTCTTTCTTATGGGTGAAATCATGGTTTGGTAGAATGCAAAAATAAGTGAATGATGAATTTCTACAGGTCCTAAGATCTCCATCCCACATCGAGAATATATACTATGGAGAAAAAGGGGAGAAAGTGGTTTATAACAAATACAATAATATGTTTTATACATTGGAGGCCATACAATCATACTCTATTCAATAATTTGAGGTGACTCTAGATAAATGTGTTGGTGTTTTAAAATTTGTACTCAAGCTCGAGAATGCTAGATTGTGAAGGACAAAAAGTTGGAATGGATTACCATCACTATGATGAATAAGGCACCTAATCTAACACTTTCAAGAAAAATCCAAAATAGTTTAGTGTCCAATTTGAGAACAATATAATCTCTCTAGGTTCCTTTGAGGTAAGAAATATACCTATATTGAAGGTTTACTTATGTTAATGGTATGGTTGTGTCACATGCTTGTAATAATACATGTGTATTCCAAGTTATATCTGAGAATTTAAAAACCTTGCATTGGATTTTTGATAAGGTAAATATATCCCAAATCATTAGTGAACAAAGGAATCAAAGAATCTTGGATGTGGAAGTGTTTGGAAGATTTAATGTAGGGTGGCATCTTAGTAGGATGATGGTGATTTTAAGACCCTAAAGTGCATATACAATGCCTTGAAAGAAGCCAATGCGAAGAGCCCATAGCATACAATTAGTCAATTTGGGAATTTTCCATAAGTTTAGGACTCATGGTCAAAACTTTCTCTTTGCTATAACTCTCACACAATTGCTCCAAATTTATTGTTCAATAGCTCAATAGATTCCATTTTTCATAAGGTTTCCAATTATGTGCCACATGATGATAGCTTTGGGAAAGTTAAATATGTATTTTTGGAGTCCTAATATTCTAAATAATGAAGAATGGGACTTGAAAGATTCCCAAATTCACTAAAATTGTGTTCCATGCATATATTGCATATTATCTACAAAGGATCTTGATAAAAAGAATTGAAAAAATGCACCTGATATGCACAACAAAGATACATATTTTAGAGAAAATTTGGATATTCCATTGTCTAGAGACCATATTTATACAATGCATGGTCTATGCAGGATTATTGAGAAATTATTTTTCTTGTATATATGTTTTGTCTAGACAATGCAACCTAGGCCTGTGCAAGTCAAGGAAATTGCAATGCTTGAGAAGGCATTATTAGATGTTGGTTTGCATGATGGAAATGTAAAGATTGAAAAGGACAAGAAAAGGTCTAAAGATGGTTGAGACATGCCAAATAAAATTTCCATTGGAGGTGTGAAAGCAAGATGATTTATTTTGTACCTTTTTTTGATAATCATTGTCAAGTAACATAGTTCACTCAAAGAATTCAATTCAACAGGTGGAAGTGCATCTATAATGCACTTGTTGACCATGCTGATAGTTGTGGAGCATGATCATGCAAGGCAAATTTTTGGAAGTATTTATATATAAATTCTAAGTTTTTTACATATTGATATGGATCTGGCATGACTATCAAGCCTTTGAAATAGCTTTGGAGGAGTCTAAAAAGTCAACGGTTAGTGTATGTATAGATCAACACGTTACCTGTTGGATGGTACATTGTCCTCATAATATTTGATAAATTATAATGGCTTAATTGAGAGTGCAACGCTTATCTAGCATATTGTTTTATTCTTTGATAGCACATTATACATAATCACATCCCTTGGTTTACCAAGGAATATGACAATCTATCAGTGTGGTCAACTCAAGGAATAGAAAAAACTCATTATCAAGCTCATATTAGCTATTTCAATTATATAAGACATGGTGGAGGAGTGAAGAAAGTGAATAGTTTGGAAGAATTACACCAATGGAATCATAGAAAGCTTATCCATCAAGCAAATAGAAAAGAAGCACTAAGAACATATGAAATCATTAAGGCAATTCAACATTTGGAGAATCAAAGAAGAAAGGAATCATGGAATAATTCTAATGCAAAAATGAAACATACTATGTGGTGACAAATTAGAAAAAGACAAGGAAAGGTTTGGATACCCATAATCAACAGTTCCTCAATAAGCCCCTATTATAATGTTCTTCCCCCCCCTTCCATGTGAACATGTATTGGGGGTGGGGGGGATGGAGTATAAGGTTCAAAAATCTTAACTGCGAAAGGGAAAAGAGAGAAAAGAAATCCATTGATAGACTTCCGGCTCTCGAGTCTCTTGGTTCATCTCTCGTGATCACATCGATCTTGTCACCGTCATCCATCTCAAACCGATCAAAAACTAAATTGAGTGTCACACTTTGGATGCATCAATGAGAGGGAGCAAGCACTCCATGATTTAACCAAAGGCTTTAAAGTCTAGCCTCAACATTAGCCTAGAGTAAAGCCTTATTACTATCTGTTATTTGTTGGAGAGAGAGAGAGAGAGAGAGAGAGAGAGAGAGAGAGAGAGAGAGAGAGAGAGAGAGAGAGAGAGAGAGAGAGAGTGTGTGTGTGTGTGTGTGTGTGTGTGTGTGTGGAGAAGTGGATAGGTGGAAAAGAAGAGAAGAGAAGGAGAAGAAGAGGAAAAGGGGAAAAAAAAAGGTGGTGAAGAAGTGATGAAGAAGAGAAGAGGAGGAGAAGAAGAGAAGAGAAGAGGAGAGGAGAGGAGAGGAAGAAGAGAAGAGAAGGAGGGGAAGAGAGAAGGAAGAGAAGAGAGGAGGTGGAGAAGAAGAGAAGAGAGGAGGAGAGGAGAAATATAAGAATACAAGAATAGGGAGGATTACAGAATAAGAAAGAAGGAGTAGATGAAGAGAAGAGGAGGATAGAGAGTGAAGAAAAAGAGGGAGTGAGACGAAGAAGAGAAAGAGGAGATTATCTTTAATGGTAAAGGAGAGCACCAATCTAGCTTGTGAGGGACTCATCCACCCTTTGTGCCTTTCATACTCATGGGACAGCCCCGCCCTCCTCCCTACGAAGTCTTAGTTGTCTCAGAAGGAGCTGCCAAACTGTTAGAGTTTCCGATGAAGACCTGGGACACGTGGACTTTCTGCCTCGAAGAGACGATACTCTAGAGTGAGCAGTGCGGGAGCTATGAACATGCTCGTGAATGTGGTCGACACACCATTACATCCAATACTAGACTAGGTTCCTTCATAAATTAACGTTCATTCAATACATGGCTTAGAACGTAAATAAAGAAGTTTCAATTTGGTAAAGAAGTTATAGCTTAATGGAATTTCAATCAAAAGGAATTGTAAGAACAACTAAAGACTATTATATTAGAATTTAAAAGGTAAGATAAATTAAATAACATTAAAAATCATAGATTAATTTTCTTCAACTGTATATATATCATGAGTAGTTCTTGAACTATAGGGAAAGTGAAAATTGCATTAAGAATATTTTGCTTAGCATTTATAAAGTATGCAAATGTAAAAAAATAAAAATTATATTTAAAATGTTTTTTAATATTTAAAAATTATGTAAATATTAAAAATAAAAATTATATTAAGAATATTTCTTTTAGCATTTATAAATTATGTTAACATAAGAAAATGTGAAAATTGCATCAAGGATATTCAGATATGAAGAATTATTTTCTTAGAATTTGAAAAATTATACAAATATAATTTTTTTTTGGTATTTATACTTCAAATAAAGTGAAATAGGATCATTAAAGTAGGTGATTAAAAAAATTCTTGATTAGGAGTACTTTTCTTTAAGGAAGGAAACTCCACTACTATTAATTGAGTTAAAAATTATGGTGTACATAACTCACAAAAAATTATTGAATCAAACATGTAGTTGATTGTAAACCTAGGATATTGAACCAATTTGCTTTGCCAACATGACAAAGTGAAATACGAGTCCTAGATTACAATATAACAAAAAAGGATAACCATGTTCTCTTTGAGTAGAATAAAAGTCTAAGAATTCTTAAGAAAAATATTTGCATTATTGACTCATGTAATCTCCAAGGAGAAATCATGATTCCAAGATTAGATTTCCACAAATTAGGATAAATTCTAGATTTGTAATGAGGTTAAGTGACTAACCTTTGACAAGAGTTATGAGTAAAAATTGCAAACAAAGACTAACAATAACTAAGAAAAGAGACAATGAAGGAAATTTAATCAGAGCTTAGATCTAAAAAAGGTGGACCTAGAAAATACAAATCCAAAGAAAAACTAGAAAAAATCTATGAATATAAGAAAAGAACCAAGTTGAAAAGAATTGCCTCTAAGATAAAATCTTGTTCAATTACCCCTCTATTTGTTAGAAATATTACTTGAAGAAGAATTTCTTGTGTTTGAAGTGATGCATATATGTTTAACTTGATGCACTTAGGAAGTTGATCTAATATACTAAATCTGCAACATGATAAAATAAAAGTACACAAGACCTTACCTAAGGCTACTTGTGGGTCCCCTTTTCAAGAGGGAAAAAATTGCTACCAAGGAGAGTTTTGGACCGATTTTGATGTCAAGAGGTCACTCTGTAGGGGAAACCTTAAGTAAGAGGAGTTGAGGGTGCTAAACTATTAAACTCGTAAGAATCATGCAACGTGACTCAGGATGTGGGCTTCCTAAGGCCCTAGTATTAGTTAGGGGTGGAAATCTTGGAGAAATAAAGACCTTCATGCCATTCTTTTATATGGATGGAAGTTGAACACTTGTATAGGAATTTTCTATTAAATAAAAAGACTATCTTTCAAAAGAGTTGTTTTCATTATTTGTGTGTTATAATTTAAATGATGTGGATGAAAATTGTGATTAAAAGGATTAATTAAGCAAGCTGGTTTTATGTGTGTAACTCAAATGTGTTAAGAAAATAGACAACTAAAACTACCAAACTGAGAAAAACATGAGGGTGTGATTCTTGAATGAATCTGCCTTGAGGTAGGGAGGTCTCAGAAAGCCAAGAGTTTCTCATAAAATTGATGCGTTAGAGTATAGGAAAATTGACTTCTAGAATTAATTAGAACCTTGACTCCGTATCATTTTAAGGGAATAGGGTGAGACTTTGCTTTATGGGCGGCAGAGGGGTCGGTGTACTCATATTCCCCCTCATTTCTCACTCTCCTTGAACCAAGTGTGATATGAGTCTTGGGAAATCTAACACAAGTAGTTGTTCCTAGAAGTCTGACACTAGTTAACCCCAAATAGGAGACCTTAGCTTACCTAGAAACTAAAATTTAGGTCAATTCTCGTGAAAATAGCAAAGACCTTTGTTGCAAAGTGGATTTAAGAGAGGCTAAGAAGCAAGATTCGATTTGCGGCCAATAAAAATCTTCAATCAATGTTCTTAAAGTGGAAATAATATCTCTATAACCTTGATATGGAGGATTATGAATTTTGTGAAACACAAATGATGTAAATTGAACAATGTCACAAAATCTTTTCTCATAAAACATAAATCCATCAGAATAAGATAAAGAATCAATTGGAATCCAGTTATCAGCAACAACTAATTTGTTCCAATGAACTTGAAAACTAGGGTCATGGTCATAGGTATCCTTCATAGAAGTAAGGGAATCAAAAGATAGGACGAAAATATTATGGATACTTGGTCTTCTGCTCAAGACATCAGCAACAAAATTTTCTCTTCATGATTGATGTTGGATAAGTGGATGAAAACTTTGAATGAAAGTAGCCCATTTAATGTGGTGGTTAGAAATTTGTTGCTGACTAAGGAGATGTTTGATACTTTGCTGGGTCAATTTTAATCATAAATTCGGATCCCATCAGATAGTATTTCCATTGACGTAAGGCTTGAACTACAGCTAACAATTCTTTATCATAGGTGGAATACTTCAACTTAGAAGGTTTATGTTTATAACTAGAATAGGCTATGGGATGTGAATCTTGCATGAGGATAGCTCCTATTCCTAATCCACTAGCCTCAGTGAGAATGGTCGATTAAAATTAGGTAATTGCAAGACATGTGCATGTGTTAAAGCATGTTTCAACAAATCCAAAGACTTTTGCTAGATGTCAGACCATTGATACACAACACCTTTCTTTAACAATTTTGTCAAAGGCAATGCAAGCAATGAAAAATTTCTCAAAATTTTTCTATAAAAGTTGGAAAGGCCTAAGAAAGAATATAACTCATGCACATTTTTAGGGATTGGCCAATTCAAAATTTCTTTTATCTTTTTAGGATCAACGTGAATACCATCGGAAGAAACAATGTGACGTATTCAATCTGGGTTTGGAAAAACTCACACTTGTCAGGATTAGCATACAATTGATTCTCTTTCAACAGTTTGAAAAATAAGGATAGATATTTACAATGCTCATTCTCATTCTTACTGGAAACCAAAATATCATCAAAGAAAACAATCACACAATTTTGATATTTCAAAAATATACGATTCATCATACGATTGAATGTAGCTCTCGTGCATCGGTCAAACCAAAAGGCATAACAAGAAACTCATAATGACCAAACTGAGTTCTAAATATAGTCTTAAAAATGTTAGGGGTATCTAAGCATACTTGATGATGTCAAGATCTGAGATCTATCTTGTAAAAAATAGTGACCCCTTGTAGTTTATCCATGAGATCATCTACCCTAGGATCAGATATCTATTCTTAACATTGATTTTTTAAAGGGCATGATAATCAATGCACATCCTATATGTATTATTTTTCTTCTTAACTAATAGGATAAGTGCAACAAAAGGTGAACTATTGGGCCTAATGAGTCCCCGGGTCAACAATTCCTCAACTTGTGTTTGGATTTCTTTTTGTTCAATCTGATTGTGTCTGTAAGGTGCTTTACATGGTGGTTGAGAACCTAGGATTAAGTCTATTTTATAGTCTTTAGGATGTGTAGGTGGTAAACTAGGTGGTAAATCAGCTACAAAAAATCTTTAAATTGTGAAAGAAATTGTGCATGCCTAGGATGCATTTGAGTTTCCTTAGCTTCAATTTCATTCACCCATAGTAAATATGATTTATTACCTTTTTTCAATGCACATTTAGCCTGTGTGTAACTAAGCAATGGAAAATTATCAAAGATGTGTAATCCATATGATGCGATTTGGTTTCCGCTAAATTGAATTTTCATGGAATGTGTGGAATAATCTATGTCAGGATTATATTTGTGATGCCAAGGCATTCCTAAAATAATATTACTAGCTTGCAAATGCACAACCAAGAAATTTCTACACTCAACATAATCACCGATTTTAATCTCTAAATCATGTACTTCTTGTGTACCATTGTAGTGCCTAAGAATGCAACCTTTATGCGATAATGAGTTGGAATAGTAGATAAATTCAATTCTTTTACAGACTTTGCAAAAATAAAATCATGCCTATTTCCATCATCATGCACAACAATCTTTTCTTGATCATTCATAAAACATTTCATTGTTAATAATGAATGAGGATTTGACATACCTGGTAAAGTATCTGAAGCATCATTGATAACATCATCATCTTCAATATATTTTGGCATATCTTCATGGCCCTCGTCATTAGTTACTCCCAAGTGATTGATTTGAATAGCTTGCTTCTTGGATTGACAATTCATTGCTAAATGCCCAGGCTGATGACACTTGTAGCAAACCATAGGCTTTGCTTTGGAGACATTATTGGTAAGTGTTAGAAGTTTGGGTATATTGGGATTTGACTGGAGGGAAGGCTTAGGATTTGAATTAGCATTTGATGGTAGAGCACGAGGTCGAGTCCAATGTTTACGGAAAGAATAAGGAGCAAAGAGGTTTTGATTGAATCTTTGGAAGCTAGAGTTGAATTGCTTTGTACCAAAGTTACCATTAACTGAAAATTGTTGCACTTGCTTTTCTTGTCCATGAATTTTATCATTCGCATCATGCGCTAAAGAAATCGCATCCTTCAAAGTTTTTGTCTTCAATATATTCACTTCTACATAGAAGTGACCAAGCACACCGGACATATACTTGCGCTTGTGGGTTGTGTCAAGAACATCTTCAAGCATTCGGAGTTGAAGTAAGGCACTCCAGAAATATTCAGTGTATTGTGGGATGGATTCACGATCTCTTTATTGTAGGAGATCCCATTGTTTGATAGCTTTCTCGTGGAATTGAGGTGGAAGGAAATTTTGCAAAAATTCCTTTTGAAAGGCTTCCCAAGTAGAGGGACAATCAACACTCTTGCGGAAAACAATCCACCATAATGATGCTCTATCTGCTAGATGGTTAGTGACACATTTAAGTTTATCTTTTTCAGCATATTGCTCTTCATGAAAATAGTCGTCAATCTGACTAATAAAAGCAAGAACAATTTTGCCATCATGTTGCCCATCAAAAGTGCAAAATTTAAAACATCTTTTACTTATCTTGGCCTCTTTCCTAAGAGCTTATGCATCAAGTGTCGCATCAATAGTACATTGTCGTGATGCTATACGCACATCGTGTGAAAAACTCTAGAGTGCGGCTTCCTTATAGATCTAGAGAGCCAATGCCACTTTAGGCATTAGCGTTAGTGTCCATGGTTCAAAAATATTAGATTTCTGGATAAGTTTTAGCCAATTTTTGAAAATTTAGATATAATCTCTTATAAAAATCCATAAAATTGTAGACAACTTCTAGATTAGGATAACATATAAAAGAAAGCATGTAGCTTTCAGCTATTTTGAGAGGATTTTATGTAAAAATAAAGATTAATGAAATTGCATGACACGTGATTGCTGTTTTCGGGCAGTGAACATGAGAGTGGAATTTAGGTGACAGGAAGTGCTTAAAAATAGCTAAAAATTATGAATATCAAGGGAAAAATATTCACCGTCAAAGGCCGCGGCTCGATCTAGGACGATTTTAAGCGTCAAAGTGCTTTAAAGGTGCCCGAGCGACACTTGTTGATTTTTCATAATTTTACAGATAGTCGTGCGGGTTGACACAAGCTACTGGCCAATGCGGGATGCTAAGCCGGACGCCCAGGATTTTTCAGAGCTCAATTCGGAGTCCGGACGGGGAAATGGCCAAGAAACCGGTCAAGATACGAAGAGGTGGACAAAATTTGGCCAAAATGAGTAAGTGACCTTTGGGAGCCCAATTTGAAAATGCCACATGAAATGTTGTTGCAAAATCGTGGAGAGAGAAGGAAGGAGAAGCCACGCCATACAACGCCGATTTTTGTGCCATGAGGATGATGATGCTCCCTCCTGCCTATGAACAACCATGCCAACTGATCATGGGGCCTCATTCCCCCCTGGATGCCAATCATTTCGCTGCCCTTCGCTCGCGCAATGATGCTCTCTTTGAAGATCTCTGATTTCAGTCTTTCTCTCTCCTCCCTCTCTCTCCTCTAAAGGCAAGTTCATGTGGGAAGAAGAAGGAAGAAGAAAAAATGATGGAGGCTTGTCCGGCATGGATCGGATTCCTCCACGGGCTGGAAATTGTGATTTGTGATTGTGCTGGACATGAAGTGCTGCTGATTTTCAGATTTGCAGCCATGGACATGAAACCCGAAACACGCAAATAAGCGGTAATTCAATTTTTTCAAAGGAAATTTGAGATTTCATGGCTTTTGATTGATACAATGTTGTTCATGTGGACTAAAAATTGTTTATGTTGCTGTTTTCCATGAGTACTTGCTGGTTGTAATCAGAAAATCAGAAAAATATGCATCTTGTGGTTCAAAATAATACACTAAAACACGTAAAATATGAAAAATCAAGGGAAAATGATGTTTTTTGGGCATAAAAATGGGAAAGTGAATAGAAACATCAACTAAACTTTCATTTTTGCTGCAAAAAGGAACTAAGGGCCACAGCCCATAATCTATTTTGAATTTTCAGTAATAAAGTAATGCAGAAAATAAGGGAAAATACAAGGAAAATAGAGAAAAATCACTAAAAATAGGGGAAAAATGTATTTTGGGTGCAGAAAATTAATGAAAATTAAGAGCAATGTTTGTGAATGGTTGTGGGGACTGAAGCATGAGGATTTTCCTTAGTTCAGCCCCACCTTCTTGTTCTAGTGTGTTTTTTTTCGCTTTCTACACATAAAATGATGGCAAAATGCCCTATAAATCTATACAACAATGCAACATTTGATCGATGGGAGGGTAGAGTGGTTAAAGTGTGTCTAAATGTGGAGTAAGATGATGAAAATATTGTTGTTTTTTGTTTTAATGCCATATAGGTCGGTGAATAATTATAAAATAAGGGCCTAGTAGTACGAGGGTTCCCTTGGTGCTAGGTCTGTGCAACGCCGCATAAGAACGGTAGTTGGAAGTCATTAAAAGGATGTTTTCCACATGTGCACAATATTGATTTCATAACTATTTGAGCACTTCGCATCCACACTATGCATAAATCATGGAAACATTTAAAGGTATCAGAAATCCTGGATGCACAGCAATTGTTTTCATTAGGACATTGACCCACGTTGAGTGAGAGACAGGGCACCCTAAGCCATAGGCTAGTCGTGGGGTCTAGGGAAAAGAGAAGTAAGGACAATGGTACATTCCTCTATACGATTAAATGGTACCTTGAGTGGACTTTTGTGTGAAATGTTTATATGTTGAGCGACGCATCGAGGGGGCCAATCCCTAAGGTGTAGGAGAGTCGCAGAGGGTGGACGGCATTAAGCCGTAGGAGGAACCCCATGTGTATGTGATTTGAGCCTTTTGGGCTATGTGAAAGGGACTCCCTCTAAGGAGTAATATTGGGTTAGGATTAGTTGAACTACAACATATTACAAACGCAATGTTTAGGAAGGCAGAGATTCTGATAGATGCTCCTGGCCGCGAGGCCGAGGGGTTGTCTTGTGCGTAGTGACGAGGCCCGACTAGTGCATGAGCCAGTGCCGGCCCGTTTTTAGGTCCATCAGTGGTGCGTCTGCCGGGAGCCGCTTAAAAGTGGCGGTCCTCGAATCCTGGTTGTTTAGGGACCAACTAGCAATTTATGCCAAAGGATACTAGGATTGATCCGTTATTTATTGATAAGCATCGTCTAGCAGAAATCCAAAAGCAAGAAAGAGACGAAAGAGCTAGGCGACGTGCTGAAATTTTTAGGAGATATTCCCCTAAGCGTAGCGGTGCTGAACCCTTACGAGGGAGTGGATCTAGTGGTCTTGGGGCCACAAGCAGTAAGTTAGGAGAAGGTGGAAGCTCTAGTGCTCCCCTTCCTTCTATAAGCCAGTCCACGTCAAGTGCGGGAGGTTTAACCCCACCGTCCCTTATTCCTAGTGCAAATCCAATCCTCGTCATGGCACAGCCTATTGCAATTCCAACAGGAATGACCGATTTACCGGCTCTAGGTTACCCGCTACCCATTTTTAATGGGCTAGTTGAGGAAGATGCGGAACTCCACATTAGGGAGTTTCAAAAGCTGATGTTTAACTGTCGCATTCAAGAAGAAGGACATTTAATGATGTTCTTCAATATGACTCTCAAAGGAAGAGCCGCTATATGGTATCATGGTTTAGAAGCCGGAACCATATTGAACATTGATGCATTTTATGGAGCTTTTCGAAGGGAGTTTGCCCCCGAAAGGGGTGGGCAATATTGGTTGCGTGTACTCAACGTGACCCGCCAAGAACCACACGAGGATATTCATGCTTATGTGAAGAAAATAAAAGAGGTTTTCCGTAAGTTGGACACCTCTATTCCTATCCCTGCAGCTGCCCAATTGCAATATTTCCTACATGGTTTGGACTTTAATATCCAATTGCAGTTGAGTAGTGTCCCCTTGGGGGATATAGATACTGCCATTACACGAGCACAAGAGGTGGAATCCCGACTACAAGCAGCCTATGCTTCTCGAGGCAATTCGAATATGGGTTTAGTATTGGGAAACAATATGACAATGGCCAATGGCAGTAGTGGCCAAGGGATAGCAATGGCTAACCCTAATGGGAGAGGGAACATGATGCAGAATGTCCCTTTATTACCAGCTCCCCCTAGCATGTCTATGCCTACGGGCAGTCAAATGGCTCCAAATGGTGGAGGCCAAGCGGTCAATTCTAACACCATGCCTGTGGCTCAACAACCAGTGCCTAATCGAATTGTTAGGCCGATGGAACGACATGGTAATGACCAAGGCTATGAGTCGAGTGCTTCCAATGTTCTTGGCGAGGTTAAGGACATGATGAAGCATTATACCGACATGATTACGGAGCAGTATCGACAAATAGCCGTTGATGTCAACTTCCTTAAAAAACAACAAAATTTGATAGGAAGTAGATACCCAGAGGAGGGTGCACCGTCGAGGTTTAGTTGCAAATGGTGTGGTGGGCAGCACTATCCAAGAAATTGCCCAACTGTTAAGTGTGACATTTGTGGAAAATCCGGCCATTTAGCAGCTACTTGCTGGAGTAAGATCAGTTCCCTCTAGCGAAGAAGTCGACAACCAGGGCCTGTTAATCATCGTGCCCAAGGAAATGATTCCCAGTGAGAGGACGGGCCTAAACAAATACTTTAACGACCAAAGACTACAGTGGAGGAGCTACCAAGTGGTAGTGGGGTTATTTTGATTGAGGCTGTACGTGTTAACGATGCTGAAACCTCTAATCTGCGAGCTATTCTTACAAGAGGTCAAAAGGGTAGAGAAGCCGACAAGGATAAGCCTGTCGATGGAAACCCTAAACAAGGCGACAAAGGAACACAAGTTTTGGATCCTGCCATGGAAGGGGGACCTTTGAAGCCTGTAGAAAGTAAAGCCGATAAGGAACCACCAAAGAAGAAGGTGAAAGTTAAGAAAGAGGCAATAAAGTCGGTTCAACGACCTAAAGAGCGGATGGTTTGGCGTGAAAAGCGAGCTCTATCGAACTATCATGAATTTGATTTGGCGAGCTCTCTTTGTGAAGTCAAGCCGGATGTGAATCTCTTACAGCTTATTAAGCTTTCCCCAGGAGTACGTAAGGAATTTAGAAAGATTCTACGTACCGGGTATATCGTAGAACCTTTGGGTATTGCGCGAGTTGGTGATGACTGGTTCGAGCATGCTGAGAAGCATTGCCCAAGGGTTGCAGCCTATGTCGATGGGATATTAGTAGATTATGCAATTGTCAACATGGGATCATCTGTTAACATTATGAGTTCTGAACTGATGGAAAGGTTGGGTCTTGCGATCTAGAAAGATACCTCCACAATTCTCAGAATGGCAGATGATAGTTTGAGACAGCCGAAAGGCTGCATTACTAAGGTCCATGTCACTGTTGCAAATGTAGAATGCCTGTTGGATTTTAGGGTGATTCGTTTTGCAGGCCGTCCAAGTTACCAAGTATTACTCGGACGACCTTGGATCTTGCAAGCGGACTGCCAAGTGGATATACCCGCCGATCGGCTAATATTCGGCAGAGGTGCCCAGCGTGTGGTGGTTGATGCTTATCTTGAGTCCCCGCAGAGTGAGAGAGCTCCTCTATCTTCTACAGAATTGGAGACATTAGAAGATTTATCTACCAGTGAGATATCATCGAGTGATGAGTCCAAAGAGGGATCCACCACAGAAGACATCTATCAGATCACTTTGAATGAGCCGATAGAGGGCCAAGATCATATAAGAGATGCAGATGTTATGGAGCTAGACCTTGGTACGCCTGATAATTCGCGGCCAATCAAATTAGGTTCTATGCTTAGCTCAGCAGAAAGGGAGGACTATGTGGCCTTGATCTAGGAATTCCGTGATATCTTTGCCTGGAGTTATGATGAGTTGAGAGGCATTCCTCCTAGTCTTGCTGTTCATACAATTCCGTTGAAAGAGAGCAGTCGTCCTGTACGGCAGAAAGTAAGGCGTATGCCTTTCGAACTAAGGGACGGGCTGTTTGAAGAGTTACAGAAGCTTCGAAAAGCGGGTTTGATTTTTCCTGTGCAACACACGGAATGGTGTTCGCCAGTTGTGATTAGAAAGAAGAATAATAATCAAATCCGTTTATGTGTCGACTTTAGGGAGCTGAATAAGGAGACAGTTAAGAACTACTACCCGTTGCCATTTATTGACCAGAAGAATAATCAAATTCATTTATGGATTGCTTTGTAGGATACAACCAAATGGCAATTGCAGAAGGGGATAAGTTGAAAACAACTTTTATCACTGTATTTGGTACTTTTGCGTACCATGTGATGGCCTTTGGTTTATGCAATGCGCCTGGTTCGTGGCAACGAACAACAGATAAGACATTCGGTGACATATCTCCCGAAGAGTTGAAGGTGTTTATTGATGACTTAGGGGCCGCCACCATGAGAGGAAGGCAGTTGATCATTTTAAGAAAATGCTTTGAGCACTGTAGACAATTTTGCATTGCCCTAAACCCACAGAAGTGTGTTTTTGGAGTGCCTTATGGGCTGTTGCTGGGTCATGTGGTCAGTTCGGTAGGAATTGTGATAGACCCTGAGAAGGTTAAAGTTATAGTTGCCATGGGTCCACCACGCACTCCGAAAGAAGTTCATAGTTTTCTGTCTTTGGTTGGTTACTACCGTAGATTCATCAACGCCTTAGCAGAAAGAATGTTACCGCTTACAAATTTATTGTCCTTTAGCTGTTCATTTGTATGGGGTGACCCTTGTAAGGTAGCATTCGAGGATGTGAAACAAGAGCTAGCAAGAGCACCCGTTTTAAAAGCACCTAAAAGAGGTGAGGTGTTCTATATATTTTCAGCAGCCACCATGTATAGTATCAGCTGTTGTTTAGCCCAAATTTGGGAAGAGAAGTGGTACCACCCGATTGCTTTTGCTAGTCGGAAGCTGGGGGTATCCGAAATCAATTATACCTACATGGAGAAATTGTGTCTAGCGATGGTCTTTGGGACCAAGAAATTCAGGCATTATATTCTCTATGAGAAAGTCATGCTTTATACGAAGGCAGAGGGGCTTCGATTATTGATGAATAAGCTACAGCCGCTTGATCGTCTAGCAAAGTGGTTGATCACTTTGCAGGAATTTGATTATGAAATTAGGAGTAAGCCACAAAGATTGCAAGGCATCGTGGAATGTCTTGTGGACTTTGGGGAGCCGAAAGAATCTGTGGCTAAAGGTAGTGACATGGAGTTGTTATTTAAAATAGATACGGCATCTATTCCCTCCTGGTATGCTGCAATAACGCATTATTTATCAACAGGAGAGGCGGGATTCGAATTATCTAAAGCTGAGAGAAGGAAAATTAAGCAGCAAGCGTTAAAGTTTGCTTTGATCACAGGTACATTATATCGGCAAGGGGTTGATGATATCTATCGCCGGTGTGTGATGCCTGACGAGGTGCCATTCATTTTGGAAGAGTGCCATGATTCTGCATGCGGTGGCCATTTTGCTGGACGGCTTACAGCACAAAAGGCTTTAAGAGCAGGTTATTGGTGGCCTGCTATCTTCCAGGATGCGTTTGCGTATGTTAAGAGATGCGATATTTTTCAACGACATGATAGTCGAGAGAATAGGAAACGACCACTCACCCCTATTATGGCGATACTTCCATTTGAGAAGTGGGGAATAGACTTTGTGGGTCCTATTACTCCGTCATCGACTACACAAAAGAGGTACATCATTGTAGCAACTGACTACTTCACAAAGTGGTCAGAAGCACATGCAACAAGGAAAGATGATGCTAAAGAAACTGCTAGTTTCCTTTTAGAGCAGATAATATGCCGGTTTGGTCTGCCGAAAGAATTAGTGTCGGACTGCGGAACCCATTTCCTGAATAAGGTGATTAAAGGTTTGACAGAGATGTGGCAAATCAAGCATAACAAGACAACCCCATATAATCTACAAGCCAATGGGCAAGTTGAAAGCACCAACAAGCAGCTTGTGGGCATCCTGTCCAAAATTGTGTCGGAAAAGAAACGAGATTGGGATAAAAAGTTATACGTGGCAGTGTGGGCTTATAATACGACCTTCAAACGAGCCACTGGCCATACCCCGTTCAAGTTAGTATATGGGGAGGAGTGTGTCTTGCCTATAGAAATTGAGCTGCCGACTATTCTGTTTGCCATCAATCATTCTTTGAGCAATGAAGACGCACTTTTTGAGCGCTTGACGACACTGGCACATTTAGATGAGCTTAAGCTGCAGAGCTTATTGCACCAAGAAGTGGCGAAGTGCCGAATGAAGCAGCTACACGACCTCAAAGCCAAGAAATACACCTTCAAGAAAGGACAGCTTGTTCTGTATTATGATGCACGACGTGAATTATTTCCAGGCAAGCTAGAGCCCAAATGGGATGGGCCCTATAGGATCGTTAGAATAGGAAAGAATAAATCCACAGTCTTGTTAGCTGACCTTGAGGGGATAGAATTTAAAAATAAGGTTAATCTTAATAAGATTAAACCTTATTATTTCTGATTGCACTAATGCTATGACTGCCTTGCAGGTCTAGGCGAGATCGATCAAACATCTGCAAGGAAATCGTGATAGAGGTTGATGGGTCGTCTGATCCCTTATTTAGAACACCCATATTTAGAACAGAGGTATCATCAGGGAAAGCTCATTTGGTGGAGCAAAGGATACAAGGTAATTGAGTAAGAAGGCATGACATTTATTTGGGAAATCAAGGTCTTCTGCCATCACTGCCTACAAATTTTGACGAGCATCCCTGTTGAATTCAATGATGATGGAGGGATGGAGCCTACAGTCCACCCGTTGAATATGCTGAACTTCGATTACCATAATTATGAGTAGAGTTCCGGATGGCGGGATATGTAAACCCTTTATGGACGTACACCTTGTACTTTGATGGGGCGTCCAGGGGTGCATGCAAAAAAGGAAGTGTAGGAGTTGCCATCCGAGACCCCCGACGACGCATTGTCATGAAGTTAGCTACTTATCTCGGGGTGAATTTTACCAATAATATGGCAGAATACAAAGCCCTGATTATGGGTTTGAATATTGCAAAGAAGGGTGGTATCCGCCAGTTGTTGGTGAAAGGGGACTCTCAGTTGGTTTTAAATCAACTCAATGGGACATACATGGTACAAAACCCCATCCTTTGTATGTACCATCATACTGCCATAGCCCTACTAGACGAATTCGATAGAGTGTCTTTTCAGCTAATTCCACGGAATTGGAATCAGTTTGTCGATTCTTTGGCTAATTTTGCATATGAGGAAGACATCTTCTTTAATTGTGGCCCTTGTTCCGATATATCTATTGATGCTGAGATAGGACCTGGTCATTTGTGGGGTATGCTTTCTGAACATGCCCTCTTTGGCAGACGATGGTTGATCTGGGTGATGCAGAGGGTAAGCGAGACTCATCTGCCTTTATTATCTTGGACCCATAGACTGATTAGACGACATGTGATGCGAACACCTCTTGCAATATACGCAGGAGGGATAGGTCATAATCTAATGCACCTAGTTTAGGGCTACGAGCCTTTGTTCCCCTGGGAATGGTATGCTTTGATGTCTATCATAGTTGTTTCCAGGAGGATGTTATGCGTAGTATTGTTTGATTTCATTAGGCTAAGAGGGCCGATTCAGTTTTGTAGTGAAGTGTTTGATTTCATTAGGCCAAGAGGGCCATTTCCCTGTCTAGTGCGGGTGCGTTTAATCGGGTTTTTGTTTTACGTGTTGTGCTGGACAGGTTTCGTGTTCGTGGAATTTGGTGGAGCTTCTTGTGGAAGCTTCTTGTGGCCAATTCAGGTGATACCTCTCCTTTACGAGTACCTTTCTTTCCTATTATATGTGTATTTGTACTTGTCGAGGGGATACATTTTTTGTTGGGGACCAGCAACCAAGGCATGAAGTCCCAGGTTTAGGTTAAGTATGTTTGAGGGAGGTCGGAGTAGTCATTGCCTCCTGTAAAGACATTGTCAGGCATCGACAGACCTGTTTTAGAAGGACGTCCTAGTGGCCCTGTTCTGCTAGCCTGCTAGGCAGCCGTTCTAGGAGTTCTTGTTAGTAGTGAGGCAGTTAGAGAAGCCTGCCAGAAGATAATAATGATGATGCCCAGAAACTCTTTACATCCTAAAAGATGAATATAAATACGAAGGTGTGTAAAAAGGGGTTCTAACCCCTATCCCAAGAAAAGAAAAGAAATGACAATATATAAGCAGTTGATCATTGCCTTGCGAAGGCCTGGTAGGTTCCTGGGGATGAATCAGACCTGGGGCCGATACCTTGTCTTCCTAGGGGTGGCTTCTTGCTGGAATAAAAAATGACAAAACAAGGAAGGTTGGAGCGAAAATAAAAGTGAGTGTTAGAAAAGGATTAAGTGTCGCCTTGCGAGGGCATGGTAGGTTCTCGGGGGCCGAGATAGGTCCTGAGATCGATGACATGTTCTCCTTGGGTCACTACGCTCAGCTCCCTCCTTTTTACATGCCCAAGTTTGTTCATTCAATATAAACCCTAAAAGAAGAGATGTACTGAAAGAAAATACTCTTTGATCAGGCTATAGGAGTGCTCGCCTTGTAGGAGCTCCTAGTTGTGTTGTCTTTAGTTGGTAAGTAGTGCAGAATACAACTTAGGGAAACCTCTTTGGTAGGTTTTTTAGTTTGGCTATGTTGGAGCAGTTGGTTAGCGACTCACTTCGGATCTTCTATTAGATGATGCTAGGCCTACTCCTTGTGGATGTCATGCCTTGGTTCTGTCCAAGGGTAGGGGGAGCATTGTGCTGAGTTTTGTCGTATATTTGTTTTGTATCAGCTTGATGCTTCTTTGGTTGTTTATGTGCAGATATGTTCGTGGATTGGACGGGCTGTGTCGCCCTATCCCGTGGTCACCAATGAGAGCGGAATTTAGGTGACGGGAAGTGCTTAAAAATAGCTAAAAATTATGAATATCAAGGGAAAAATATTCACCATCAAAGGCGGCGGCTCGATCTAGGACGATTTTAAGCGTCAAAGTGCTTTAAAGGTGCCCGAGCGACACTTGTTAATTTTTCATAAATTTTCAGATAGTTGTGCGGGTTGACACGAGCTACTGGCCAATGCGGGATGCTAAGCCGGCGGACACCCATGATTTTTCAGAGCTCAATTCGGAGTCCGGACGGGGAAATGGCCAAGAAACTGGTCAAGATATGAAGAGGTGGACAAAATTTGGCCAAAATGAGTAAGTGACCTTTGGGAGCCCAATTTGAAAATGCCACATGAAATGTTGTTGCAAAATCATGGAGAGAGGAGGAAGGAGAAGCCACGCCATACAACGCCGATTTTTGCGCCATGAGGATGATGATGGTCCCTCCTGCCTGTGAACAACCATGCCAACTGATCATGGGGCCTCATTCCCCCCTGGATGCCAATCATTTCACCGCCCTTCGCTCGCGCAATGATGCTCTCTTTGAAGATCTCTGATTTCAGTCTTTCTCTCTCCTCCCTCTCTCTCCTCTAAAGGCAAGTTCATGTGGGAAGAAGAAGGAAGAAGAAAGAATGATGGAGGCTTGTCCGGCATGGATCGGATTGCTCCACGGGCTGGAAATGGTGATTTGTGATTGTGCTGGACATCAAGTGCTACTGATTTTCAGATTTGCAGCCATGGACATGAAACCCGAAACACGCAAATAAGTGGTAATTCAATTTTTTCAAAGGAAATTTGAGATTTCATGGCTTTTGATTGATACAATGTTCTTCATGTGGACTAAAAATTATTTATGTTGCTGTTTACCATGAGTACTTGCTGGTTATAATCAGAAAATCAGAAAAATATGCATCTTGTGGTTCAAAATAATACACTAAAACATGTAAAATATGAAAAATCAAGGAAAAATGATGTTTTTTGGGCATAAAAATGGGAAAGTGAATAGGAACACCAACTAAACTTTCATTTTTGCTGTAAGAAGGAACTAAGGGCCACAGCCCATAATCTATTTTGAATTTTCAGTAATAAAGTAATGCAGAAAATAAGGGAAAATACAAGGAAAATAGAGAAAAATCACTAAAAATATGGGAAAAATGCATTTTGGGTGCGGAAAATTAATGAAAATTAAGAGCAATGTTGGTGAATGGTTGTGGGGACTGAAGCATGAGGATTTTCCTCAGTTCAACCCCACCTTCTTGTTCTAGTGTGTTTTTTCCGCTTTCTACACATAAAATGATGGCAAAATGCCCTATAAATCTATACAACAATGCAACATTTGATCGATGGGAGGGTAGAGTGGTTAAAGTGTGTCTAAATGTGGAGTAAAATGATGAAAATATTATTGTCTTTTGTTTGCATGCCATATAGGTCGGTGAATAATTATAAAATAAGGGCCTAGTAGTACGAGGGTTCCCTCGGTGCTAGGTCTGTGCAACGCCGCATAAGAACGGTAGTTGGAAGTCATTAAAAGGATGTTTTCCACATGTTCAAGAAGTAAGGACAATGGTACATTCCTCTATACGATTAAATGGTACCTTGAGTGGACTTTTGTGCGAAATGTTTATATGTTGAGCGACGCATCGAGGGGGCCAATCCCCAAGGTGTAGGAGAGTTGCAGAGGGTGGACGGCATTAAGCCATAGGAGGAACCCCATGTGTATGTGATTCGAGCCTTTTGGGCTATGTGAAAGGGAATCCCTCTAAGGATTAATATTGGGTTAGGATTAGTTGAACTACAACGTATTACAAACGCAATGTTTAGGAAGGCAGAGATTTTGATAGACGCTCTTGGCGGCGAGGCCGAGGGGTTGTCTTGTGCGTAGTGACGAGGCCCGGCTAGTGCATGAGCTAGTGCCGGCCCGTTTTTAGGTCCATCAGAACAACACTTTGAAAGTGGGAGACGAAGAGGGAGTGATCTAGTATAATTTTGGCCTGTAGCGTGCTACTATTTTACCTGCTTTTCGGAGCCAATAGAAGCATCATATTGGCGATTTAAGCAGCATAGAGAAAGGTATTATTCCATACATGTTTTTGTCTACAAAAATTTTATCTTCGCATAATGTAGAAATAAACTAACACGCTTCATCTTTGTTAGTATTCTTCTACATTTTCTATTTCTTTTTGTGAGTATTCTTCTATGTCTTCTATTTCTTTAAATCCCTTCTCTTCCGTCTACTCCTCTCCTTGAATCTCCCTTCACCCTGCTGTCTCTTACCCCCATGGTAGACTTTCGACAACAAATGCACCGACACCATGTTAGGAAAAGTTTATGCTATCATCAGAGGTGAGTTTCGGAAGATATTTGGACTAATTTGGTTTGATATCTTTAGCCATATTCAGAGAATCAGCTACAATAGTGTTCTTTTAATTCATTTTTTAATTCTATAGAAGACATTTTGTCAAAATATGCAAGTATTATGTGACCCTATGGTAGGGCATTGTTTGTAGATCATTCATAGATGCTTTGAGTTGAATTAAGAGGAGCTTTTTTCCTTATTTCTTGGCTGTGGTAACTTATCCTTATCAGGAACTCAATTTGAAGCTCTCTTGAAGCAAGTCTCTTTGCTCTACAAGCCTTGTAATTGACTCATAAGCTTTTGTCCCTAACAATCTACATTGAATGTAATCATGCAAAGTTGATTCATGCTATGGCATCATGTATGAATGATGGGATGCAAAGTTGTTTATGATACATGACAACATAGTGTACTTGATTTTATAATTTGTGATTGCTCTTATGGTCAAGAAAACAAGCTTGATTTGAGTTAAAACTTATGAGATAATACTCTTGTGATCTTTACTAAGAACATGAAGTTGGAAGCTCTATTAACATCTTTAAGAACTTGGCTTGAAACCTTTAACCCTTCTCTTATCTCTACCATCTCTGAAGTCTAAGCTCTTGAGCCCCCATACATTCTTCTCTCTCAAACCCCTGTGATTGACCGTGAAGTACCTCTTAAACCTTTAAACATTCAATGTAATCTACTTATCTCTTGAAGACACATCTCTATCTATCTTGTCTAGTTTTCTTGCCAAACCCTTGTGGTGACCTTCAACCCTATGCATTGTGACATTGGTGAACTCGACGTGAAGGTTGGTGTAAGAGAACTCCAAGATGGGGGATTCTTCAGGAGATACTCTACAACAATTGGTGCCCATACTGCAGCAGAAGACTCAGCAACAACAAATCCAAATTTTACAACAATAACAACAAAGGCAAGATGAAGAAAATATTCATTCCACAGCTATCAAGGTCCTAGTGGAAGGTGGGTGGGAATTAAAATAATTTAATGGTCAAAATGTCTATGTTTTCATTCGTTTGCATGTATGTTGAGAAAACACTCTTCTTTGGTATACCGCAACATGCATGGAGTTGCTATTTTTCTAGACTAGCCAAGCATGGTCTTCAAGAAAGAATCCATGGTCTTTTTTTGCAAGATGTAGATTGGGCTGCATTAAAAAAAGCCCTATGTGAAGAATTCTTCTTAGAAGATTCTAACCTAATGACAAATAAAAGTTTCACTGGTTGGGTTGAGAAACCCAACAGCAACAACTTTATACCATGAGTTTGAAAGTAAATTTGGACAACTTGATGCTGAAGACCAACAAAGTATGGAAGGTCAAAAGATTGAATTATTCCTTAAGGCTGCAGATCCCATTCGGTAAGAGAAGCTTGATGATCGCCTAGATGATGCTACCTCTGAATTAGGAGTCAAGATTCCATGGACAGATGTTACTGATGCAGTTAACATGATTGCTCGAAGAGAACGGATGCGACTAAGATTGGGCTCTACTTCAACTTCAAAAACTCCATTGATGGAGCTTGTTCCACCTTCAAAATCCCCTATTCCTTTTACTAATCAACCAACTCTTTCTTCTTCTGATATCATGGATGAACTCATTAAAAGCATGCATGACCTTCAATTGAATCTGACACAAATTAGTTCCAAGGTGAAGAAGCTGGATGTCAAAGTTGAAGAATGAGGATGATCATAAACTCAAAGACCCATGAGGGAAGGCTATAAGAGGCTCTATATTTGTTGTGACAGCCAACAACATGACAAGAGGGAGTGTTCTGCCTTCCGTGAGGCTGAAGCACAAAAGCTCGTCTTTTGGAAAGACGAAAAAATTCATGCAGCTGAAACTGGTCTTCCATTGAAGCCAAATTTTGGAAATGGTGGAATGAAGAAAATATTAGAAGATTTAGTTGTAAAGAATGCCTACATAGCAATTGATGCAGCTACCTATGGGTTGCAAATTGAGCCAAATAAATCAAATTTGAAAGCTAATGTGCAATCTAAAGCATGGATGCATGCATTAGATAAAATGGAATGTGGCAAAGTAGCCAAAGATGATTTGACTAATGCTAGTCAGTGCATTTGAGGAATAACTGGTTGGAAATAACCGATAGCTTATTTTTTTTCCTTTGCAAATTTGGCTGACGTTAATCATAAAGAAGTATTGATTGAACCAGGTCCTTCCTCTTCTGGCCCTCCGAAATGGGTAACTAGAAGAACGCTTGAACAACCAAAGCTTGCTGAAAATACAACCCTAGATCAAAAGATGGAAGATGTGCCACAAACAAAGAAGACCGAAGAAAAGAAGAAAGGCAAACATCCAGGCTATAAATTACAGGTCTGACATAGAATCTGCAACCGATCTCAAATGAGTTTGAGAAGAACGAATTTTAGAAAGTAAAATTGAAAATACCTTAGGTGAAATTATCAGAATTTGCAACCGTGAATTTCTTGATGTAATTATTAATGTAATCAAAATAAAAAGGCAATATATTGGTGATGATGCTAAAGAAATAGTGCATGCTTTTTTGCAAGCTCTTCGAGTCTTTGTGTAAGATGAAGAGAAGCTAACTGCACTAGGAATTCATCTTGAAGTAGTTAAAGAGTTAATTGCAGAAATTGAAGCTGGAGATGAAGAAAGCATAGATGAAAAAATTAAAGAAGTGAAGATTGAAAATGTAACGGTCGGCTGGTCCAAACTAGTTGAGCAGCCCACCTCTCTAAAAAAAGGTCGTCTACAACACATGCATGATGAGGAAGAAGCCCAATTCATTCCAAGCAGTCACTACTCCTGTACACATTGGGCAAAAGCAACAATGAAGACAATCGTCAAAATTGGAGAAAAAGAAACACCATGTATTGCACTCTTAGACCATGGTTCTGAGATAAACATCATGTCAAGGAGTCTCTATGAAAGTGGCAGATGGCCCATAGATGTTGATCTAGGTTGGTGAATGAGAGATGGAAACAACTCTTTTGGAGAGCTATATGTTGCATGTCCTAATAAAAATAGGTAACTATTGGAGACATAAAAGACAATTTTCACTTTTTTGTTGAAGACTCTTGTAGTTACCCTATCATTCTTAGGCAACCTTACATTTTTGAAGCCCGCTTGGAAACAAAAACTCTTGATGATGGATCTTCCTATGCTCAAATCCAAAGCAAGGATAATGAACAAGCTGTCCAATTTCTTACTATGTGTGTTAACCATCATCGATAATAGAGATCAACTGCGTGATTATCCTGTGCCTCCTAATGCCCGATAATTCAAGGGTTTTCGGGCTGCATTGTTGTGAAAGGAGGCTATGGCAGTGCGTCATGTAAAAAGATTGAACCTCCTTATGCTACCAAAATTGTGTCTCTAGCAAATCTGTATGTATGCATAGCCAATAGTATGGGCTGTTATAAGTCTCTTCCAGCCATGACTAAAGATGAAAGAAAATATTTATGTCATGTAAAAAGGGTGTTGAAAACTTATGACATGATGGTTGAAAAAGAAGATATTTTGGGCATTTTTTTTGACTGATTACTACTCACACATTGGCTAAAATATATGCAACTGCTCATACAAAAAATCATGCTGAAAATCAATCCATAGAAGTATGTACATTGGATTTTTATCAAACAATTCAAGAATGTGTTGAGTAGGAAGACATTGGTTTACTCAACAAGACTGAAACCAAGTGGAGACAAAATACAAGATGGTGGATAAGAAAGTCAAGCTTGTGGCAGTCCCACTGCCTCTTGAAAGTGATGGGCTGATTACTAATAGGGTAGCAAATTAGCCAAGTCTTTGTGATCCTTCCAACATTGGTCACAAGGTCACATTTGAAAGTATAAAATAGTTCAAAATAGGTGAAAATTATTTCCTTTCACTGGCTGAAAAACTCTTTTATGCAAATGCTAATGAAATATGGAAAAGCTTTTACATTTTAGCCAAGTGAAAAAGGTTGTGTGGATCCAAATATTATGGCTCCTATGGTCATTTTTACGATCCCACATGTGCCTTGGAACCTCAAGCCCATTCTTGTTCCAAGGGCACATTTGCCCAAATTTTTGGAACCTTTAAATGAGAAGATCAGAATGACGATTTTAGAACCTTCTTCAACACGTTACTCAAATTGATGGTTTACCCTGCCCAAGAAAAGTGGATCCTTACGATTCATTCAAGATCTTCATCCTATTAATCATGTCACAATCCGAAATGTTGGTTCGGGTCCAATTGTTAAAGAGTTTGCTCAAGCTTTTTCAGGTAGATAAATTTGTTTTGTGGGCGATCCATATTCAAGATATGACCAATTTCAGCTTTCATTAGAAAGCCGAGACATTACCACAATGAAGACACCTCTTGGATTGGTCTGCATGTGCACTCTACCACAAGGTGAAACAAACTCTGTAGCCCATATGATGAATGCCATGCACAAAGTCTTAAGGGACTTTATTCCACAATTTACTCTTCCATTTCTTGATGATGTACCTATCAAGGGATGTGAAGTCAATGAAAAGAATGAGGAGCTTGACAAAGATGGCCGCATGACATTTGTAGTTAACTATATTCATGATTGTGACAGAATTTTGACAAGGCTAGAAGAGGTATATCTTACTCTTTTTGGAGCTATTAAGTCAATTTTTGGAGTAGAAGAAGTCCTATGGTGACATCTGTGTGGCCCCTACGGATGTAAACCTTCACCAATCAAGATAGATGCCATTAGTAGAATGCAAGAAAAATGCAAAAATATTTCAGAGGTGAGAAGATTTCTTGGTGCATGTGTATTCTATCTCGTATGGATACCACATTTTGCTCATGTAGCCGAAAGTCTCTATCAATTATTAAGAAAAGGCCAAAGATTCTCTTGGGGGAAAGAGCATACTCTCATTGTACGAAAACTAAAGAAGTTATTAATTTCAACCCCCACTCTCAAAAGGGCTGATTATTCAAATGGTCAACCCATCATCCTTACTGTGGATACAAGTCCCATTGGGATAGGAGAAGGTAACATGTATGCAATCCTTTTTGGAGCACAGGTTCTCAATGAACGTCAAAGAAGGTATGCACAAGTAAAAAGGGAATTGTGGGGAGTTGTAACAGTATTAAAGTGTGATCGTGAATACTTTATAGGTGCTTCCATAGTGGTAGAAATTGATTGTCTTCCACTCTTGGGCATGATTGCCAACTGCTCTACACCCAATGTTGCTATGCTAAGATGGATTGCATATATTAAATATCTCAACCCTGAATTAAGGAATATTGTAGGAAAGGAAAATCTAGTTTGCTGACATGCTGTCACGTGCAAGATATAACAATGAAGAAGAGCTAATGGAAGAAGATGAAGCTGAAGAATCTATACTTACTGAATTTCATTCCATGGCTGTTGAAAGTACATTTTCAGTTGGCTGCATATACAAACCCAAAGCTGAATCTTGCAGGTGAAGATGATATTTTTAATGGTATAGCATTAAGTACAGTAAGAATAGGAAAAGGTACTATTGTAAATTAGCATACAACAACAAATATCAAAGATTTATCTATGGAAGAAGGGTGGTCAACTAGAGCATGCTCATTGCATTGCTCAAGTTCTAGTTCATTTCCTTGAGGAAGATTATGAAGAAGATTGGCTGAAGATTAGCCAATATTTGAGCACAATGAAGAAGAAAGAGACATGGACTGATGAAGAGTTCAAGCATATTAAGAGGAAAGCTTATGGCTTCTTTCTTAAAAATGGGCATCTATGGAAGCACGCAAAGAAGAAGAAATGAGCACTTGTCCGAGTTTTAGGTAATAAAAGGTCACAACTACAGGTAATGAATGAATTTCATGAAAGCTTGTGAGCTAGCCATAGAGGTATATGAGAAATCTTTATTAAAGTCAAATAAAAATATTGGTGGCAGAACATGTATCGAGACATAGAGCATTTTGTTGAAACCTATTATGTGTGTCAGATGTATTCTATGGTCAAGCATCTAGATGGGTTACAACCGACTTATCCCTTATCTATACATTATAGATGGGTTATTGATCTTGTAACCATGCCTACGGGGATACGGAATACACAGTGGTTAGAACTTGCAAGAGAAGTTCTAACCAATCAAGTTGAAGGTAAAGCTTTAACGACCAAGACCACTCAAGCAAATTTTTCACTTTTTTCTTGAAGAAGTATTTTGCAGATATGGTTGTGTTGGCAAGGTAACCACAAATAGAGGAGAGTTGGATGCTGATGAGGCACACAACTTCTTTGCTCAATTGGGTATCAAGTTGGATTTGACATTAGCCTACAATGCTAAAGGCAATGGAAAGAGTGAGAGATGACATCAACCTATTCTCAAAGTTCTGGCAAAGTCTTGTAGAGGAAATATCAAAGAATGGCCTAAAATGCTATCTTTTGCATTATGGGCTAACCGAACTACTCACAGTATAGTTATTGGCTATATGCCAGCTAAAATTATGCATGGAGAACAACCAATTATGCCAATTGAAGAATCTATTCTCACATGGAGTCTTATACCTTGGAGGAAGGCATCAGTAGAGAAGAGTTGCCGACTTTGCGCATGTGACAGCTAGAAAGAAGGCCTGAAGATATTCAAGCAGCTATTAAGAAGTTAAAAATGGCAAGGCTAAAAAACAAAAGAAGATTTGATACGCAACATCGACTTCGACCAAGAGCTATCCAAGAACATGACTGGGTGCTTGTCTATGACAGTAGCCTAGATAATCAATACAATACTTCTAGGAAGATAGTAAAGCGTTGGTTTGTTCCATATGTGGTAAAGGTCATTCATGACAATACCACATATTCATTGGCTGAATTGGATGGGACAAGCATGAAGATGCCTGTAGCTAGAAAAAGAATCAAGCTCTTCAAACGAAGAGAAAGTTCAACATATGAGTTAGAAGACTTGGATATAATTCAAGAGCATGAAGACATAGAGGAAGAAGAAGAGGCAGATGATGAATACATTGACATGGCAGAAGATACTTCTTCTAACACTGTAGATCTGTAAGACTTTGGCACATGCCAAAGGATGTGCAGGCTAGGAGGGGGTGGATGTCGTGCCGCTATATGCACATCGTGTGAAAGACTCTAGAGTGCGGTTTCCTTATAGATCTAGAGAGCCAACGCCACTTTAGGCATTAGTGTTAGTGTCCATGGTTCAAAAATATTAGATTTTTGGACAAGTTTTAGCCAATTTTTGATATTTTAGATATTATCTCTTGTAAAAATCCATAAAACTGTAGAAAACTTCTAGATTAGGATAACATGTAAAAGAAAGCATATAATACAATATTAGTGAGTTTGGGAATCTCCCAATTCCCATTTTTTGAATACTAAAAAGGTGGCACCCGAAAAATGACATCTATTGAGCTATAGAGCGCTCGATTTGGAGTTATAGTGTTCAAGTTATGACAAATCCAAAGATTTGACTATGTGTCCCAAACTTATGGGAAATTCCCATATTCCTCAATATGATGTTATATAGCTTCCAGCTATTTTGAGAGAATTTTATGTAAAAAGAAAGATGAGCAAAATTGCGCGACATGCGATCGCTGTTTTCAGGCAGTGAACAACACTTTAAAGTGGGAGATGAAGAGGGAGTGATCTTGCAAAATACTGGCCAGGTGTGCTGGTATTTCACCACTCTTTCAGAGCCAATAAAAGAATCAGATTGGTTATCTGAGCAACATAGAGAAATGTATTATTTTATACACATTTTTGTCTACAAGAGTTTTATCTTCTCATGATGCAAAAATAAATTGATAGGCTTAGTATTCTTCTACATTTCCTATTTCTTTCTGTGAGGATTCTTCTATATCTTCTATTTCTTTGAACCCCTTTGACACCAAACACACCAACACCGTGTTAGGGAATATATTTGGGCTGATTTGGGCTGATATCTTCAGCCATATTTAGAGAATTAGCTACAACAGTATTCTTTTAATTCATTTTTTTACTCTACAGATATTTTGTCAAAATATGCAAGTATTATGTGCCCCTATGATAGGGCAATGTTTGTAGATCATTCATAGATGCTTTGAGTTGAATTAAGAGGAGCTTTTTCTCTTATTCCTTGGATGTGGTAACTTATCCTAATTAGGAACTCAATTTAAAGCTCTCTTGAAGCAAATCTCTTTGCCCTACAAGCCTTGTAATTGACTCATAAGCTTTCGTCCCTAATAGTCTACATTGAATGTAATCATGCAAAGTTGATTCATGCTATGGCATCATGTATGAATGATGGGATGCAGGGTTGTTTATGATACATGACAACATAGTGTACTTGATTTTATAAGTTGTGATTGCTCTTACGGTCAAGAAAATAAGCTTGATTTGAGTTAGAAATTATGAGATAATACTCTTGTGATCTTTGCTAAGAACATGCAGTTGAAAGCTCTATTAACATCTTCAAGAACTTGACTTGAAACCTTCAACCCTTCTCTTATCTCTACCATCTCTAGAGTCTAAGCTCTTGAACCCCCATACATTCCTCTCTCTCAAACCCCTGTGATTGACCGTGAAGTACCTCTTGAACCTTTCAGAATTCACTGTAATCTACTTATCTCTTGAAGACACATCTCTATCTATCTTGTCTAGTTTTCTTGCCAAACCTCTGTGGTGACCTTCAACCCTACACATTGTGACAACGTCAAATAACATCTTTAGGTTGTCCTCTGTCTTGATCAGTAGTGGATTGTTGAAGTGTAGCCAATTGTGCCTATAATTTTTTACGTGCCCTTTGTTATTCTTGAAGCTGCATCATGATTAGATCCGATTTCTATTCCATAGTCAGCTTTGGCAAATTGCCTTCACCCATAAAATCGTCCATATAATGATCAGACATCCTGGATTGGATTGAAGATCCATTGCTCGTCTTCTAGTCATGTGTGAAGAAGCTCACCACAAACTTGCTTTGTTTATTAGTATGCCTTTACTTTTTATGATCTTGCTTTTCTCGAGTACAACAATTAAAAACAGTCTTCTTCCAAGCAAAATAGTCTTTCGCATAGATTGCATGTGACAGCCTACTTGTTGTAAATCCGTTCAGTCAAGTTGCAGGTGGAAACAGGGGCTTGTTGAAGCTTCAAAACGAGTTCGAGAGTACCATAGTATAAGCACCCGCTAGGTAAGAGATTGATAATTGAACTTTAAGATTTAGTTAAGCTTAATAACTTAAAGCTTTAAACAAAAAGTTTAAGTAATTAGTGGGATCAGCATAGGACAGTGGCATGTTTTTTATGGAATTGATGGCGATGAGTTCATGCCAAATTACTGATTTGAGGGATTAGAGATTAAGCTCTCTTTAAGCTTAAGAATTAAGCTTAACGTTGCACTAATCATGAATTTCTTTCTCTGTGATAAAAATGTCTTGAAGAGGAGACTTCCCAAGGGTCCTCCGCCTACTATGAGAGGTCCTTCATGATTAGAGAGTATAGTAGGGGGTTCTTCATCTCCAGGAACATGCTTGTGTTGTTAGCTTGTAGAGCCCATTCGTTCTAGGAGCTTCACCTTCACACGAGCTGGAAAGCGATTGGAAGCTCTTGATCTCAGCTTCACTCTGATACCACTGCTACACAGATTGGATGTTGTATGCGTGCGTAGTGAATGCCGAAAGGTCCCCAAGAACAAAGAACTATACAAACCTTCATAATTTCAAGTAAAAAGAAAAAGGAATTTGCACGACATGAGACAAAAAGACAAATTGGATGCAATCTCTCCCCATGCCTTGTGTGAGCACTTCACAAGGCATGTATTTATAGACTTCTTTATCTTTAAGCTCAAAAATAGCCCACTTTACAAATAGTATGCTTTTGCTTTTGCGTTTGATATTGCCCAATTATAGAGTAAGGCATTTAGGCTAAGTTATGTTAGTACATGTAATTGCTTTATATAGATCAAATTAGTAAATTAAAATTTTCATTTCGTATGTTGCATGCCTCTTGAAACTCCATAGCTTTCTCATCCCTATGATTCTATGAGTTCTTATATAGTGAGTCATTCCCACCTCTGAAGCTCCCACAACATGACAACACCCACAGAAGCTCAAAGATCACCTTCTCTTCACGTTGTAGTGCTCAAGGCCCTACATAATGGAAAAGGGCGGGGATAAAAAATATCAATGACCCTCCTTTTCTCTCCCTGTTGTTCTCTACCCTCTCCCATCATGTTGTATACTTCCCTTTTGAGGGGGTAACCCACACAATACAAGGTGGCAAGGGGGATGTAAAAACTCTTGGAACCCTCCTCCTCACATTGTTTGGCTCTTAGGGGGTATCGCACAATGCGAGGGGGAGAGATCCATGAAATTTGGAGGACCCTCCCTCATGTTGTTTGGGTTTTGGAGGATACCATGTACAATGCAAGGAAGAGATCCAAAATCTTGAGGATCACCCCCTCACATTCTTTGGGTTTGGGGGTGTACTCCACAACATAGTGAAAGAGAGGTATGGGGGTCCAAAATATCAAGGAACCCCCTCCCCCTTGGCCATTATTTAGATCCCCGAGGAATACTTCACAATGTGATGGTCGGGGACTCAAAATCTTGAGGATCCCCCCTTGTGTTATTTGGGTTAGGGGGATAAACTGCACAACATGGGGGGGTGAAGGGGGAGGGGAGGGATAGAAAATCTTGGGGTTCCTACCTGTCATTATTCAGATCCAAGGGGTATACCACATAATCCAAAGGAAGGGTGGTCTAAAATCTTGAGGGCCACTATTTTCTTCCAGTTTTGGCAACTCATAGGTAGTAGATTCCCACCTCTTGAATAATTAGATTCTTTTATTTGCTATCAAAAGTCTTATGTGTAATATTTCCAGAAGAAATATTAATGAATTTTAACCTTTACACGCCTGCACAAAAGCATCTTAAAATATTCTCCCCAGGACTAGAAGAACCCTGGGCTAAAACCCCCACCTTCACGTGTTAATAAACTCCAACCGCACGGTGCATAAGGAGCCGCGGCTTGAAGACCGCAAAGCCGCGTGAGAACACCCTTCTTGAAAAAAGGGGAAAGTGGATAATGGGTAAGATTAAGGTAGATTTTTTCTTAATTACCCCTCCCCTCAGCTGATGCACGGCAAGGGGAGAGGGAGTGTGTGGAGGAGTGAGTTAAGTGGAGAGAGGGAGGAGTGTGGTGTGTGGAAGCATGAGGGGGGAGGCATGCACAAGCCATGTGTGTAGCTACCTCTCCCCCCCCTTAGCCTATATAACCTCCCCCTTAGAGCTTGGGGGGAGGCACGAAGGGAAAGAAAGAAGAGGCTCTGCTGTGTCGTGCTGCAGCCCGCCAGATCACCCCCACGCCAGGACCTGTCGCCGCTGCACTGATCCACTACCACCATCACACCCTCCTCATTGACATCGCCTTGGCAGTCATCAATCTCCTCCCCTTCAATTATCCCCCCCCCCCCCCCCCCCAATGTCATTTTTTCCAGAAGCAGAAGCTTCTTGGAAGCTGCTTAGGATAAGGCTTCCATAAGCCTCCTGCACACGGCCTATTCCCCGATTTCTTAAAACCATATTTTGTGAAGGAATTTCCTGCGCAAGAGGGAGTAGGCAGATTTTGAGGCTGATTTGCCAAGCTTGGAGGGAGTTTGGAGATCGCATAAAGGCGAGGACAAATCGCCGAGTTCAAGCCCATTGCATCAACGATGGCTCCAAAGCCAAAGACACAAGGTGCACCCGCAGAAGCCTTGAACCCAAGTTTACACATGGACATCGCCGCAAGTCCTCAAACCCAGGTTCTTAGAAGTTTAATTTCGCATTGGGCACACTTAAATTTCATGCAAAAGTTATGAATACAAAATTAGCATTCATCTTACAAGTTTTAAATTGCATGTTGTTCTTGCTTGCATTTCCAAGTTGGAATTCCTAAGCGCATATTGCTTAGGGTTAAAAGATGAAATTGTTTAAATGCATATTTGATTGGCCGCGGAAAGAACAAGCGTATATTGCATTTAGGCAATAACTTCTTTGTTATGATTTGTATGAGAAAGTCATTAACATCCGTTAGATGTTGTCCAAAGAACTGCATGGCATGAAAATGAAATCATGGACTTGCATGTTGTATGCGAATATGCTTGTAGAATGGATTAAGTCAACATTAGTCTTATAATATTCGTCATACATGAACTTCATCCATCGAAGATTGTATCTAGAAAAGGTTGCATGTTACATATTCGTCATGCATGAACTTCATTCATCGAGGTTGTATCTAGAAAATATTGCATATCATATTAAAGCCTGAAATTCAATTGCATGTAAATCTTTGTAGGTTTTATGCAAGTTATTCTCCAAATTGTCATTCGTTATGACTTTAGCAAGAAAAGAAAGGGTTATTGCAAACCTTATAGTACACAGAGGTAATGAATCGCATATTTACACATAATGTGATGTCTTGCAACTATTTACACCCTTAGAACAAATTTAGCATCTCTAAGAAGAGATCATTTCTTGTCACGAGACAAGTAGACTGATTTGGCTAGATCACATGTAAGGGTATAACCCTCAAGGGATTCGTATAAGCATAACTAATTAGTACAACGAACACCTCAAGTGCAAGCTAGGGTTTAGCACATTAGAAATTCTGCCTAGTATCGCACTTGGTCCCCAAGTCGAGACTCTCAAACCCAAAGGACGTACCCATGTTCACAGAACATTAGGGTTAGCTAAACACCCATGCAACAATGATCTAGGGATTTACCCTAAGGATCGATCGACCTATTACTAAAACTCGGATTGAGTTTAGAATCCCTAGGGACAAACGTTATTGGCCTAGTAAGGTCAGGGATTGGGTTGGGTAAGAAGACACCCCAAACCCTACATCATGACTAAACATATTTCTTGACCAAGGAACGTCATTGATGGTGGAGATTGATTCCACAAGTTAGATGCGACTCCTATGCAACAAGTTGCAATGTTGCATGGCTTTGTGTTTAAGTTACAAGATGGATTTACCACTCTTTAGAACAAGGGTTGGTAGGATTTGAGTACAAAATAATTTGCAAGAGGATGAGTAATCCTGCTATTGAGTTGCCAAGTTAAGGTAACGAGCATTTGAGAAACCAAGTTAGGGCGACGAGAATTGCCCAGGATTTACTATCTTAATTTAAGGAACCTAAGGTGTTTGGGTTAACAGGATATAACCCTAACCCAAGGATACAAGGGTACACAAACAACAAAACCCTTGGGGATCTTGCCAAGTCGTAGTTGATCCCGGATCGAATGATGGATGCATTCGGAGAGAAGGATTCACTCCTTAGCAATTGGCCAAGTAAAAGACCACTGGTTTGATTGTGTTTGTACAGTTTAGGAGCACTGTTTATATTGCTTTGCTCAAGGAACTAAAGATGGAAAGATAATTAATGCTTCAGGTTGAAGGCCTGAAGGGAGAGGCAGCATCAGTTACCCTTGACTATCTGCCTAACCCTAACCAAAGGGGTTGTTAGCCACGCCGGGAACGTGGAATGAACCCACCATGAGAGGTCTCTCCGTTGGGCACTACTTGGAGCAAGAGGACGCTTGGGTGCGAGGGGGGCTCTGGCCGTAAATCCCTTGCCTTTCTGGCCCTGCACAAGAGGCCCTCGGGATTGGATCTCAGGCCCACATACTAGTCTACGAGGCGGAATCTTGGATTGGTAATCCCTGTGGATTGCTGGATTGCCTTCAGGCAGATTATGGATTAGCCTACAGAAGGTTGGATTATAAGATGTATTCCAAAGATAAATAAGATCAATTCTTGCAAAGGAACTTGTTTTACATTTTTTTTCTATGTTAGTGCTAAGATTACGTGAAGGAACCAGTGACTAAAACGTTAATTAAGGAAGCTATTTTTTTGCGTGTCAAACTAAATGTGATAGGTAATTAGATAACTAAAGCAACCCTGAGGAAAGTGCAGTGGATGTGGCCATGGGTCCGTCCTACAGATGGGTGATTCTGGTTGGCCGGGAACTTTTCTCAAACGAAATTGATAGCATGGAACTTTTCTCGAAGGAAATGAACAACAAGGAACGTTGACCTAGAGTCTAGGTTACTAGAATCCCGAGTTATGGGCAGAGAGGTCGAGCTTTGCATCCCTCTAGTTTCCCATTCTCCTTGAACCAAGTGCAACATGAATCCGCTTCGACCCTAACGTTTCTACATAAAGTAGTTCTCGACGCTAGTTACTCTCTAGGAACTTGACCATTAGGAAAACTTTGATTCAGGTCGGTCCTAAGTGGGAACGACTGAAATGCTTCGGCTACGTGGCAGATTCGGAAAGACCTAGATTGCAAACCCCGTAACATTCCATGGGAGTGCCGGGCGACGCTTTCTAGACTCTCTTCACGATGGGCTACTAAGACATGTCCTGCAAGTGAACAGGTGGACACGTTACATTATGGCTATCCCATCTAGCTCATTTAATGGATAAGTAGCATCATCAAAGAGTTGCCTTATCACATAGGGTCCGAACCATCATTTGGAGACTTTATGCATGGCATTGTGCTGGTTGTCCAAAGTTCCGTTAACCAACAACCAATCCCCATCTTTTATGGTTCTTGGCCTCAATCTATGTCTTTTGTCAAACCATTTCTTGTTTTGTATCCTTGCTACCCTTAACTTTGCAATTGCTACCTCCATGTCCTTTGAGTTTCTTTCCAATTGTCTAATATGTAAGGCCAACAACTCCTCTTGATTCAAGTCCTCTTCCCAAGGTAGCACACTCCATGCGATTGCCATCTCTTCTATCGTCATGATAAATTTTTGATCGTACATCAATTCAGTAGACATATATCCTATAATAGCACTATGAGTTGTACTGTCAGCCCACAAAGCATGAGGGAGCAATCATGGTCATTCTTTTGCCTTCTCTCCACACACTTTTGCCAATGCCTTCACAATAGGTGGGTGACTACTTTCACTTTTGCCATTTCCTTCAGGGTTATAAGTTGAAGTTAAAGCAATCTTTATCCCCAGCTGTGGAAACAAATAATGGGATTCATCTACACCTACTTCACCCCTATTTGTTGTAAAATTTCCCACATATCCATACCAATAAAAGATCTCTTCTAAGAGAAAAGTACACATTGCATTTATTTCTTGGTATGTAGAGCTCTCCCTTCCACTTGATTAGTCAAGTCTTCATGAGCAAGTACAAGATATCTCATTTGCTAAGAAAGACATGTAGACATTGTGACTAAATTCACCACCCACTTAAAATGAAGAGATAAGGGATATCTGGGTTGCAATCCATCCCAACTTCTCATAGATGAATACATTTGACATGTCATACATGTTTCTACAAAATGAGCAACATCCTTATACATGCCCTGCCACCAATATCTTTCTTTGATCCTTGCCAAAGTACCCCAAACACCTCTATGGTCAACCCATAAGTTTTCATGAAATTCTTACATAATGTTTATGTCACGTGCCTACCTAAAAATTCCCTGGTAGCACGTTTTAGTGGTCCATGAGGGAACTATCCTAGACGGCTTCGCTTAGCACTCATGAGAATGCACGGGGTCTATTGTCTAGGTTTCCCAGAGTCCACTCCATAATGGAAGGTACTGGCCATCCCCACGAGGATGAACTTGCAAGATTGGGGTCCTAATTTAACAAATGAGGTCTCGATGCATCAGCTAGCTCCATCAGAAGTGTCTCCCAAGGGCTTCTCATCCAACTGGAGCAATTGTAGTTACCCTTGGCTCATGGAGTGCAACGTTTTTTTCCAGCACAACTGTTTAGGATTCAGGGAACCTTACAAACATATTTCTGGCATAGCCGCCGCACTTTTCCCCTAAGATAATTACTGATCAAGGTTTTAAGATCTGAACCTAGGTAAGTCAATGCTTGGATCTACCTAATTTTTTCTAATTAACTTTTTGTTTAATCTCTTGAGAGAAGCTTTCAGCTTACTGGGATCATCCATTCGTAGGACAGATTTGTCAGGGATCTCGCCCGTCCGCTTCCCACAAACTCTTTTTTCTAGTTTTCTAATTACCGATCACATTAAGTTATGACATATGAAAGCAGCTTCGTTAATTAACCCGTTATCATAGGTTTCTTCGCGTAATTTTACGACACAACACAAAGACAGAGAAAATAGAGCAAAATATATTTATTTATTATTTCAAAAAGTTATTTACAATGATTTTTTTCCTTTTGCCTACGCAAAAGATAAACCTCCATTCACCAAAAAATCCATTTTGTCTACTTAGAAGAAAAAAACCCTCCAAGATTTTCATCCCTTCACTAGTACTGAGGGCTCCAGGATCCCATCCTGATTCATGTGAGGGTTAGTCAATTCCTAGGAGTGATTGAGAGAGTTACAGCTAGAGCCCCCTTGGCACTCCCGCCTTCTCCTGCCTAATGTATTTGTCTCACCAAGCGACCTCTTGCTGGTTGGGGCCAGTCCAAAGCTCCTTGCACAATGTGCAAAATAATCCCCCTTGGAGTACGGTTCCGCGTTTAGCCGTGGGGGAGGCATAGCGCAATCTTTGCTCTTATTATCCTGATTATATATTTACAATTAGATCTAACTATTGCAAAAGCACAATCAATCTTTCATCTACAACCATCAATGCATGCACAAATAAAAAAGAAATAGCAGCAAGTGTTTTTAGCATAGGAAGCAGCCCCACCCAAATCTAGGGTTTCTCTTTTAATGCCCCACCTTATTCTTAGGGTTTCACTTTCTACTTGCAACTCTTTTTTGGGATCTGTAAGTTATTTTGCGATGCTGAAGTCTATTTTATCCTTATGGTATTTCTACCCTAAAAGATAATACAGGCATTTATATCTATAACAGGCAATTCATGCGCTACCCTGGCCTCCAACTCGCACTTAGCAAGATTTCAAATGCTTTTCCAAGTCTGTTTAGACTTTGAAATTTGTATCATCCAACAAGTCTTACAGACTTTCGATATTTATTTAATTTCATGATACTGATAGTTTCAGGGTTGTCGAGTATTTCATAGATGTTTTCACTTCAACACTCTTGATATTTTAGGCTAGGTTTTCTCGCTGACTCATATGTGGGTCAACTCATGATATTGACGCTCTCGCTAATATAATCATTAATATTAACATTGCGTGTGTTTTCTATGGTTTAATTGATGATGTCCAATCATTTGCCAAACTTTCAAGGTTATCTAGAAAGATCAATTCCCATTTAGCTATGTCCTAAGTACAATGCTGATTGGTTTTTTGAAAACTTTATTCTAGGCAATGAAAAAATCATAAGTGTAAATTTTATTTCATCTTTCATACATCGAATTATATTACTACGCACCTAAGTTATGCGCATCTAGTATATATTTTTCTATACAATTTTTTTGATTTAATATATTGATTATCTCATGATATTATCTAAATGATTTTTTATAAATTATTATAAAACCCATATACATTTTTTAATCATTAGCAAAATGAAATAGAGATAGTCAATTTGAGGGAAAATTTATAAAATATTCCCTTCCCTAATATCGTTTATCTTTTTTCTGTTATTATGATCACATGCATCATCAATGAAATAATAATAAATATCACAAAATAAACCATAATTACAATATTTTCTTAATGAAAAAAATATAACCATTTTTTAATTGAAAGAGTCTTTTCATTGAATAGTTAATTATTATATTACTTAGGCTATTTTCCTAAGAAACAGTTCATATGCATTTTCTTTATAATGCGTTTGTAATTGTTTAAAGCCAAATATAGCAATAAGCTTATAAAACATAATTTTTTCCAAACTGGCGAAATGTTACCTCTCTTAGGTTTGCTATAGCGGGGGTTTTGCCAATTCCTACCGTGTCATTTTCTTCGTCGGCCATGTTCCTTGTTTCCTTTGCTTCAAATGGGCTTTTTGAATTTTTGTGACCTCGTGGAGCCATGGATGTCAAGAAAAATTGATGTAGTAGTTCAGGGAGAGTTGGTGGCTGTCCAAAAAAATTTCACCAACGTTTTGCTTAGTGATATGGTTGTATGGGGCAAAGGCGTAACAAGGGGGAGAGAAAATGAAAATGAAGTAGAAGAGGGGTATTTTCCTCCTTCAAGGCTCAAGCTACAATGGAAAAGAGAAATAGAGAAAATTTTCCATCATCAGGAGGTCTTCCTTCTTGCTTTATTTGTGAAGGAGAGGGGGTGTATTTATAGGCATGAGGGAAAGCATGCAATCGACTCATTCTTTTGGCTACTTGTCAAGAGCCAAGTGAGCTTTATTAAAAATACATTTTGATTGTTTACATGTTGGATGGTGGCATAAGGATGATTATTTTATGTTTCTTCTCCCTCCAAGCATAAAAACATCATGAATTTTGACCTATTTTTTCAAAAACGTATTTTTTTCTTCAGAACAATTTCATTTGGTGGTTTTTGGCCAAGTTACCTAATGACTTATCTAGTTTATAAATTCAAGCCATACTCTTTGATACTTAACTTACTGAATATCATTCTTGTTCTTGCTCGTTCTTCATCTATTGATTAAGGCTTTTGTAATTTGTCTTGTGGTTATGAAATCAATGTGATCTTTGACGTATTAAATGGAATTAGGAATGCTAAATCAAATATAATGTTGGAAAAATTATATGATCATGTAACGTGTCCCCTTGTCCACTTGTCGGACACGTCTTAGTAGCCCATCGGGAAGGGAGTCTAGAAAGCACTGCCCGGCACTCACAAAGAATGCCACGGGGTCTGCGATCTAGGTCTTCCCAAGTCCGCCACGAAGCGGAAGCACCTGGCAGTTCTCACTTAGGCCCGACCTGAATCAGGGTTTTCTTAATAGTCAAGTTCCTAGGAGGTAGCTAGTGTCGAACTACTTTACGCAGAAACATCAGGGTCAAAGCGGATTTATACTGCACTTGGTTCAAGCAGAATGGAAAATGAGAGGGATGCAAAGCTCAACCTCTCTTCCCAAAAGGCATAGTCCCATTCGGTTCCCCTAAAAAAACATAAACCATGACTCTAGCTCTATAGATTCTAGGTCAATGTTACCTCACTATCAATTCCTTTGAGAAAAGTTCTCGGCCAACCAGGACCACCCTTCCGTAGGACGGACCCAGAGTCACATCCATCACACTTTCCTCAGGTTGCTTAGTTATCTAATTACCTACCATATTTAGTTTGACAAGCAAAAACATCTTCCTTAATTAATCAATTTAATCACTGGTTCCTTCACGTAACTTAATCACTGACACAAAAAAACAAAGTCAAGCAAGTTCCTTTTTCAATATTTGATCTTTATTTATCTGTCTTTGGAATACATCAAATAAACCTGCCCGAAGGCTATTCCAGTAATTCTCAGCAATCACTATTCCAAGTTCTACCCATTGACTAGTATGCGGGCCTTGAGATCCCATCTTGAGTCACGTCAGCCTCTTGTGCAGGATCCGGAGACAAGGGATTTATGGCCAGAGCCTCCCCTGGCACCCAAGCATCCTCCTACTCCAAGTAGCACTTACGGAGAGACCTCTTGCGGCGGGTTCGGTCCACATACCCAGTGCGGCTAACAACCCCCTTGGATAGGGTCATGCAGAGAGTCGGAGATAACTGGTACTGCCTCTCCCTCTAGGCTTTTAACCTGAAGCATTAATTGTTTTTCCTGAATTAGTTCCTTGAGTAAATAAGTACAAAAAAATTCACCTAAGTGTACAATCAGGAATATTCCAATGGTCGTTTGTATGGCCAACTGCTAAGGTGTGATTCCTTCTCCCCGAATGCTTCCCAAGGGTTTCTAAGGTGAGTTGCTTGCTTACCCTCTTTCCTTGGGTTAGGGTTTATACCATGTTGACCCAAATTGTCTCTACCTTAGGTTTTCTTAAGTTATAGTCAATAAATCCTGGGCGACCTTGTCGCCCTAACTTGGTTGGTCAATTGCTTTCTTGGCAAATTTGGCTTGACAAATCAGTCTTCAAGGAAGAGTGTCGAAGCAGGACGACTACTCAATTCCTAGGTAATTTAACTTGCAATTAGAACTTGTCAAACTTGGTCTAAGGTGTAGTAGTGCTATTTTGTGATTTAGACACAAGAGCATATGACGTTGCAGCTTGTTGCACGAGATAGGTGTCAATACCTAACTTGTGGGAATTATATCTTTCTTCGTACGGTATTTCTTGATCAAGAATACCTTTGATCAAGATAATGGATTTGGGAGTCCTATTGACCTAATCCAAATCCCTAACCCTACTAGGCTTGATAAACATTTTGGCCTTAGGGGTCCCTAAATTCCTTGCAGATGTCTAGTATTTGGTCACTGATTCTTAGGGTGAGAACCCTAGAATGTTCTTGCACAGGTGATTAGATAGTCCTAACATTTCAAGAATGTGGGTAGGATCCTTGAGATTGGAAATATTAGATCGGCATCCTAAGTGCGATACTAGGCAGAATTTTAACATAACCTAACCTACCCCAGCATATTGAGGTGTTTATCGTACACTAACTATTCACGCCTTTATGAATCGCATCTGAGTCACACAATTACATGCCATCTACCTAATTGATCTAATTGTCTTACGATTAAAGGCAATCTTTCCCTTAGAGATGCAAATACTTTCCCTAAAAGATGTAAGTAACTCCAAGATGTATGAGATGTATCATTCCATGCGAATATGCAAATTCAAGACCATAGACCTTTTGCCTTTATGCAACTGTAGGATCTATAGTGATCTTTCTTTTCCTTGTCTTATGTGATGTTGATTGACATTCAGAGCTATTCTTATAAACCCTATGTTTTATGCATTGAATTCAAGCTTTAATATGAAGATGCATCCTTTCCCAAATTCAAACTTTGATAAAAAAACTCCATGCATGGGTGTATCATTCTTTCATGATCAGATGCCATGAATCCATCATTGATTTAATCCTTCCTTTAGCACATAACCCAACCTAGAATGTTACTATCATCGCATGTGATTTGCAAAGTACATAAATCCTTTCCATGCATTGCAACTATTTGGACATCATTTAATGGCCGTCTATGATTATCTTATACACGAGTCACAACCAGGAATTTATTACATAAGTGCATTATGTATTATATGCCTTGTCCCTTGCGTGATGCAACAAGGACGCCTTTGCACAAATCCGTCTTTTAACTTATGCAACTACCCTTGACCATGGAAATGCAAGCAAATGCAAGTACTCGTCATGCAACTAAACTTTGTAAATCGAACGAGTACATAAATTTTACGATGCATTTAAGTTTCCCTACGTGAATTAAAACATGATTTATGTATCTTTTCCATGTGGGACTATTTTCGGAACCTCGGCATTCATTATTCGGGCATTGCCCACTCTCGTACTTTGGGTGGAAGGTCTCGCATGCGCTCCTCTCGACTTTTGCTTAGGAGCCATTGACGGAGTAGATTTTGACTCGGCGAACTCTCCCTTGGCTCTCTTACGCATTTGGAAGTCACTTTGCCTGAGATCCTCTCTTCTGCATAGGAATCAGGCCTTGCAAGACACAGTTTTAAGAATAACCAGGAGGCACGGTGTCGAAGGGTTTACGAAAGCATAGTCGCGTCTTCAGAAGACCTTGATATATATCAAGATGGAAGATCAAGCAAATAAATAATCAAGACGAAAATGATGCGTGTATTACAATTTTTGGTTCAAGTACAAGTATCAAGACGGATCAACCAAAAGAATCAATCCTCGCAAGAAACCACTTTATGTTATAAATCAGAATACAAGAGCTTCAGATATGTCATCCAGTCGTCAAGAGAATATCTTCAAAATAAACTCTTCTTCAACCGGAAATAGAAAGCATCGCTTGCTGCACAACCTACTTCTCACAGAACATCACCTTCATAGAGCACAATTTCTTGTCATGGACCAGAGAAATTTTGCTATTATGACCACGCCAATTTGCATGGGTCAAAATCTGTTTTTCCAAAAACTAAAAGGTTACAAGAAAGGAGCTTGCACAAGCAGATGGCCAGGCTTTGCCCACCCCTTGTTTAAGCTTTGTATGTTATATAGAAACAGTCTTTGCATATGATTGCAACCTGAACCACTTCTGACATCAGTAATTTGCATGGTTTAAAAAAAAACATGACTTTAGGGGTGTCACGGCTTGTACAGATGCTTCAGATATTGAAAAGAACCACTTCACAACTCCGGTCTGTTGTCCAAATCAACTCCTTTGATTATGACGTGTCCGTTAGCTCCATCACGAAACCAGTCCTAAACCATCCGCATTGATGACACCTGTTATTTCCATGGGTGCGAATGGCTTTGCATTGGGCTCTTGCTCAATTGGTAAAGGTTGATACTTCACTTGTTCAACTCTGAAACGGACCTCTTCCTCCAGATCCATAAACATGTCTGTCCCCTGATAATTCCATACCCACAGATTTTCCTCTTCATCAAATTTTGATTGCCGTTGGAGAAGATGCTCTGGCACGTGAATATCATAAAAAAAAATCATGTGACAAGAAGAGCCCAGATTTGTCGCATTTCTTTAACTTTCCGATAAGCACTTCTCAAATGAAAGGCCGAAACATGACTAGCCGGAATTCAACTGTGTAAGTTGGAGCACCATCACCCGCAAATACGAAGCCTCCTTCAACTGATTGTATGTCATATACTGTGACACACAGACCCAAATCCTTGATGACCTTGTCAAAATAAAGGGTCTCGATTTGGCTTCGGATTGAGTCCAGCAATGGCAAGCTGAGGTTGTGAGGAGGTATGCGGATGGTATCCTGAAGCGAGGAGAGGAAAAACATGTCTCACCCCTCTCCCATCAACTCCCTGCGACCTTCCTCTTTCAGATTTCCCTCCTTCACCTCTGCGCAGTAGTGTCTTCAGTTCCTCAAGAGGAGCCGTAGCGTCGTGCTGGCCATGGATTCTTCCTCGTCATCGTTCTCCGCCTCTTCTCGCTAAGCCATGGATTTGTTTCTCATCATCGCTGTTCGGTCGGAGTGATCTTGAGACCAGGGGCATCGTTCATGTAAAAACGCAGCATGTTGCTCCCTACTCTTCCTCCTCCCATGGAAGATACACCGCTTGCAGGAGTTCAGCAAAAGACGTGCAGGCTGATGACATTCAGCTCTTTGAAAAAGGAGTTTTGCCTGCGTTCCTTTGTCTCCTCTTCGTCTTCGTCATCTACATCTTCTCTCCCTTCGTCACCCTATTCACAGCATCATCCGCGACCAAATTCTTCTCCACCGGGTTCACCCAGGCCTCCCTCCTCTGTTCACAAGTACAAATGGCACAAGAAGATGGGTAACTGATCAGATGACTTGATTGCAGGCTGGCCATCGGCAGCAATATCTAGAATCTCCACAGCTGTAATCTCTTTTCCTGGAGGGAAAATTCTCTCTACATCTAGAAGACCAACAGGATAAACTCCGCAGAATATTGCTTGCAGAAAAGTGTATGGAGATGCTTGAACAGGATGTAGGTGTTGATAAACAGTAACAAGTCGTAAAGAGTGTTTTGAAGAATCATCCCCTTGTATGTGAGCAAAATCCCCATTATGAGGCCCTCCCTATTCATCTTCAAGTCCTCCCTTTCTTCTCTGAAAGCGTGTGTCCCTCTCCGTCTGCCCTGTTCTGCTTTTTCCCCCCAATTAGCCTCGCTCCTTTTCTTCCCCTTGTCTATTTTCTTTCCTCCTTCATCTATTTTCCCTCTCTCTCCCGATTCAAAAAGCTCCTCTTTTCAAAAATAGATCAAAAGCTTTTCCTTTTCCAGCCTGATCCACATCTTCTTTAACCATTCAAAATCCCCTCTTTAGCCTTTGTAACTCCCATATTATTATTCTTGGTTCAATTTTAAACCATCTATTCTAGAACTTGTAGGAGTTTTAGCTTCTTCCTTCTCCTCCGATGCGTGTGTAGTCACATATGCATGCACCTGTGTGTGCTCATGGCCATGGCCATCGTGCTCCCATGGATACCACAAACCCAGAAGGACAGGGCCATCCTCTTTCGCTCTGTAGGAAACCCAAAACCGCATGATGAAGCAGCCTCAGTCATTAAGCTCAAACCGTGAATCCGTCCAACAGTCAATGGCTCCTCTTTTTGCTGAGTCTACGAGCAATAGTGCTAATGGATTTTGGCAAGCAATGATTCCAAACCTTTTTGCAGCAACATGTATCAACATAGGCTGAAAGCATCTCATCATGCTCACTCATGCGCAGAAAATAAATGTAAACACAATAACTGAGTATATACAAAGTATCAAGTCACACGCAATTTTTGGGTGGTTTTCACACCTCGAATGCGCAGCAATACGACAACGGGTGAACTTGGCCTAGAGAAGCTTCAATAGAACTTCTCAAGCTTTTGGAAAACAAGGAGATGACGTGGAGAAGATGATTGGAGATGATGATGATGGTGAAGATGACGATGAGGGAGATGACGATGATGACGACGACGATGATGATGATGATGATGATGATTATGAATACGATAGGGGTGGCAGCAGCGGCCTGGTTGTGCGGCAGTATGGCGGTTGTAGGGAGAAGGCAACGGGCAGCTCCATGGTTTTGGCCAATAGCACGATCAATCCCCCCCCTTCAAGCTTGGGAGGGGGGGTTTATATGAAGTTAAGGTTGGGGGGGTGGCCACACAAGTGGCAGGGTGCATGCCCTCCTCCCCATGCCCCTCCACAACTCAAGCTCCATACATACTCCCTCTCCCCGCCATGCAATGGGTGAAGGAGAGGGAGTTATAAAAAAAAATTTGCAAACAATTCATTATGTTTTTTTCCCGTGAAGGGGCGTTCCCCTGGTGGGCTATGGTTATTAGCCACGGTCTCCTATGCACAATGCGGGCTGGTGTTTGTTAGTGCACGAAGATGGAGCACTTAGCCCCAAGTTTTTCTCTGTTGTGGAAGAATTACTTCAGATTTCTTTTGCGCATGATCTAGAGTCGTTAATATTTCGTTACGGAAATATTACACTCTCTTCCCCTTAGAGGAATCGAGATGTCCTCATCTTGAGAAGATCTGGGGGTATTGTTGGTTGAGAGTAATTTCATCCATCCAAGTGCAATCCTCTTTGGGGTAATCTTTCCACTGCATGAGGTATTCTCTTAGGGTCCTAGATCTCAAATGTCTCTCCCTAACATCTAGGATCCTGTCCAGCCGTATCAAGGACTCCTTGGCTAGGCATTACAATTTCTTGATCATCAAGCATATGACGAGGGTTAGGCACATACTTTTTCAATAGACTGATATGGAATACATTATGAACTTTTAGGTTTTCAGGGAGTTGCAGTCTGTAAGCATTAGACCTTTGACACTTGAGAATCTTGTAGGGTCCACAATACCTTGGACTTAGCTTTTTGCATTCACCCAAGGATAGGGAACTCTTCTTTGGACGTATGCAAATGAAGACCATATTACCTTCAATGAAGGATCTGTCTTGACGTCTCAAGTCTGCGTAGGCCTTCTGTTTGTCCTTGGCGGCTTGGATGTCCTGTCTTATTGATTTGATTTGGTCATCCATGTCTTCCAGCATCTGCTTTGAAGCTTCAACCCTCAAGGTTGAATCTGAAAAGCTCAAAGGATTACAACAATTGTGCCCATACAATACTTGGAAAGGGGTCATCTGAATGCTTTGTTGGTAAGAAGTATTGTAGGCAAACTCAACCAGTGGCAAATATTGAATCCAATTTTTGGGTTCGCGACAGCAGTGTGCCCTAAGCATGTCTTCAATGACTTGGTTGACTCGTTCTATTTGATCATTATTTTGGGGATGGTAAGCTGTACTGAAACAGAGTTGAGTCCCAATGGCCTCAAAGATAGCCCTCTAGAAGTGTGATGTGAAGAGGGAGTCACAATCACTAGTGATTCTTCTAGGCAACCCATGCAGTTTGAATATTTCCTTGATGAATAACCTTGCGATGTCTGAGGCTTTATAGTTTTTCTTAACAAGGATAAGATGTGCAACCTTGGTGAGAGCATGGATGACAGCCAACAGCTCCAGATCGTGGGTAGCATAGTTCCTTTCATGGCTCTTCAGTTTCCTTGAAGAGTATGCTATCGCATGACCTTCTTGTAAGAGCACACATCCTAAGGCGAGTGTGCTAGCATCAGTTATCACTTCAAACTCCTTACTAAGATACGAAAGTTTCAGGATGGGTGCTGATACCAAGCTTTGCTTTAGTTTGTCAAAGTTTCTCTATTCAGCAGACAGGTGACCATACAATTGATACTTGCTTCTTTAGTAGATCAGTCAGAGGTGCTGCAATCAAAGCATAGTTTTTGATAAAGACCCTGTACCATCCTGTCAATCCAAGAAAACTACGTATTTCTTTGACAGAAGTTGGTGTTGGCCACTCCACAATGTCTTTGACCTTGGCCGGATCCACTGAAATTCCTTCCGCTGATATAATGAATCCCAGATATTCAATATGTTGCTTGAAAAATGCACACTTCTTCTTGTTGGCATAAAGCTTGTGTGCTCTCATTGTTTCGAGGACAATGTGAAGTTGGGGTTCATGATCTTTTTCTTGCTTATAGTAAACTAGGGTATCGTCAAAGAAGACGAGTACGAAGTCATCAAGATAGGGTCTAAAGATATCCTACATTAACCTGTTGAAGGTAGCAGGAGCATTTGTCAACCCAAATGACATGACTAGGAATTCAAAGTGTCCATATCTTGTACTGAATGCACTCTTCGGGATATATTCTTCCTTGATCCTTATCTGATAATATCCAGACTTGAGATCTATTTTAGAGAAGATCTTCACACCTTGAAGACAGTCAAGAAGTTTATCTATTCTTGGAATGGGGTATTTGTTTTTAATGGTTGATTGATTCAACCCTCTGTTGTCAATGCATAGCCGAAGCGTTCCATCTTTCTTCTTCTGGAACAGCACTGGAGCTCCCCATGGAAAACTACTAGGACAGATGTAGCCTTGGTCTAACAGTTGCTTGAGTTTCTCCTTCAGCTCAATCGCTTCTGGGATGGACATCCTATATGGTCTCTTTGCGATTGGTGCAGCTTCTGGTGCTAGCTTGATTTCGTGATCGACTTCCCTTTGAGGACAAATTTCTGTCAGCTCTTCAGGAAATATGTCTGAGTATTCCTTTAACTATGAAGGTTCTTCCCTAGATTCCTGATTCTGAACTAGCTTATTTAGTTTAATCAAATAGACAGGTAGCCCCTTTCTAACTCCTTTTATGATCCGTGTTGCTTTTGCCAGTTGAATTTTGGCTTCCCAACCTCTCCTTGAGTTATGACTAGTTCCCCTTAAGAATTTTGAAAGGAGACTTGGCCCTTTCTATAGTAAATGTGGATGTCATTGGGTATTATCCAATCCATTCCGAGCAAACATTCGTGGAAACCTAGGTTCATTACCCTCCACCCAGTAGGAATTTTACCTTAGCAGTTTGCCTGGTACAAGAGACCTCACGACCATTTGCTAATTCCACAAGTAAGGTAGGTATATATTTTCTGGCTATTCCTAATCTTTTTGCATAGAAGGAATGTGTACTGCCACAATCAATCAAGGTTTTGAAGCTTTTACCTTGATAATCCGATGGAGTTTGTATCACCGAGAATTGGCAATTTGGGCCTTTCTTGTGAAGAGCAGTATGAACTGTTGCCCTCTCAATGTCAGCTTCCATGGATGGATCTTCTTTATCACCCAGCTCCTTGTTGGCAACACGGGAGGTTCTCCCTTTGGCCATGATGGTGGCTCCTTGGCCATGGATGGCTCCTTGAAATGGCCCTTGACATTGCCCTCTCCTAACCTTGGGACACTGCCTTTTAAAGTGACCACGCTCGTTGCAATGGAAGCAACAGAGATTGCGTTCAACACCTTGTGTAGGAATGAAATTGTTGATAGTGTTCACCCAAGCTTTCTTCCTTTGTCCCTGGTTTTGGCCCTGGGCTCTTTTGGCCTGAGATCTAAGCATTTTTCTTGTTCTGATCCCTGTAAGACCAAGTCCTGTTATTCCTTGGCTTGTTCTGCACTTCTTGTATTATCAATGTAGCTTGAATGAGCGTGTCCAAGCAGGTGTTTATGGGTGGATTTATCCCAGCACAAAACTTTGACACCTTTTGCGTCATATCCATTTGTGGCATGTATTTTAAGAGAGAGATGAACTTTGAATAATATGCATCCAAGGATAGTCCAAGCTGCTTTAATTCATAGAATTCGTTCATCTTTTGTGTGCGATAGGTAGGTGGCAGATACCTCCCTCGCACATCTTTTTTAAGCTTCTCCCAGGTAACTGACCCTTGCGAGATCCCTTGGTCTCTGCACCATTGTCTCCACCAAATTCTTGCTTCGCCGGTAAGCTTCAGTTTGGCGAGCATTTCTTGGTTTGTGGGTGCAATTCCTGCTGGCTCGAAATAATCTTCCATGGATTCGATCCAGACCTTGGCGTCTGTTTGGACGGTTTTTCCCTTACCATCGAATTCAGGTGCTTGATTTGTTTGAGAAGGAACTTCTTCTCTTGAATTACAGCCGTACTTAATGTAGGGGTCGGACTAGGAATCTGCACTTGAGGTTGCGCCTGGGCAATAAGATTCTTTACATTAAAGCTTACTAAACGTTTCGATTCTCACATTACATTAGTATGCCCAGTTCAACTTTTAGCCAAGTGACCTAATCACTTAACTCCTTTACCAACACTTACAGCCATGACAAACAGTGATAAAAAAATCTTATTCATTCGTGTGGGCATAGCCCTTTCAAGTACATTTATTTTGGGAAGGTAGAACAAGTTGATACATCAATTTGGGAAAAGTAGGATTTTGTTACATTCGGCTACGAGAACTGAGTAATAATATGGAGAGGGGTCATGGATTTTCAGGAACCGATAGGTCATAGGAAGCTTGGGGTATCCCTTCCTTTGATATCTGTTCTTCTCATAACGTCCCAGCACCTTGATTCTATCGGCATGGATTATTCAAGTCACTTCCTCGTACACATACTTGTTCTGCTTGACCTTCCGACTGCCGACATGTAGGGTTGCGTTTACGTGAGCATAAACAAAGATGAATAACTTCATGATCTTTAAATCCTTCATCCACTTGATTCTCTTCAATTTGTTCTGAAGGTATGCAAGTCGGTGGGCTGCTATGCAATCTATTCCTGATTCACCCGTCCATCTCCGTTCCATGTAAAGGGATGAACGATTGTAGATACGGTCTAGAATATTCATCATGCCTAGCGTCCGTCAATAATCCGAAGTACGCACTGCAGTCATAAACATAACCTGGAACACCAAGAATTTGTTCCATGCTTCGTGACTCTGTAGGCCAGCATCCATAAGTAAGTAAGGAAATGTTCTTAACGACAACATTGCTCTATTTTCCCTCATTAAGTTTCCTTGTAAATATTAGATCCTGTTGGTTCGCTCTGATACGAACTGTAACGTGTCCCCCTGTCCACCTGTAGGACATGTCTTAGCAGCCCATCAGGAAGGGAGTCTAGAAAGCGCCGCTCGGCACTCACAAGGAATGTCATGGGGTTTGTGATCTAGGTCTTCTCGAGTCTACCATGAAGCAGAAGCACCTGGCCGTTCCCACTTAGGACCGACATGAGTCAGGGTTTTCCTAATAGTCAAGTTCCTAGGAGGTAGCTAGCGTCGAGCCCCAGATGAACTAATTTGTGCAGAAATATCAGGGTCGAAGCGGATTTATACTGCACTTGCTTCAAGGAGAATGGGAAATGAGAGAGATGTGAAGCTTGACCTCCCTGCCCGTAAGGCATAGTCCCATTCCGTTCCCCTAAAAGAGCATAAACCGTGACTCCAGCTCTATAGATTCTAGGTCAATGTTACCTCACTGTCAATTCCTTCGAGAAATTTTCTCCGCCAATCAGGACCACCCTTTCGTAGGACGGACCCAGAGTCACATCCATCGCACTTTTCTTGGGTTGCTTAGTTATCTAATTACCTACCACATTTAGTTTGACAAGCAAAAACAGCTTTCTTAATTAACCAATTTAATCATTGATTCCTTCATGTACTTAATCACTGACACAGAAAAACAATGTCAAGCAAGTTTCTTTTTCAACATTTGATCTTTATTTATCAAAGTCTTTGGAATACATCAAATATACCTGCCTGAAGGCTATTCTAGCAATCCTCAAGGATCGCTATTCCAAGTTTCGCCCACTGACTAGTATGCGGGCCTTGAGATCCCATCTCGAGTCACGTCGGCCTCTTGTGCAGGATCCGGAGGCAAGGGATTTACGGCCAAAGCCTCCCCTGGCACCCAAGTGTCCTCCTACTCCAAGTAGAACCCATGGAGAGACCTCTCGCAGGGGGTTCGGTCCACGTACCCGGTGCGGCTAACAACCCCCTTGGATAGGATTAGGCAGACAATAGGAGGTAACTAGTACTACCTCTCCCGCTATGATTTTAACTTGAAGCATTAGTTGTTTTTCCTGAATTAGTTCCTTGAGCAATGAAGTACAAACAGTGCACTAAGTGTACAATCACGAACATTCCAGTGGTCGTTTGTATGGCCAACTGCTTAGGTGTGATTCCTTCTCCCCGAATGCTTCCAGCATTCAATCCTGGATCAATTGCGACTTGGCAAGATCCCAATGGTTTCGTAAGCTGAGTTGCTTGCTTACCCTCTTTCCTTGGATTAGGGTTTATACCCTATTGACCCAAATTGTCTCTACCTTAGGTTTCCTTAAGTTATAGTCAATAAATCCTGGGCAACCTTGTCGCCCTAACTTGGTTGGTCAATTGCTTTCTTGGTAATTTTGGATTGACAAAATCAGTCTTCAAGGAAGAGTGTCGAAGCATGACGACTACTCAATTCCTAGGTAATTTAACTTGCAATTAGAACTCGTCAAACTTGGTCTAAGGTGTAGCAATGCTATTTTGTGATTTAGACACAAGAGCATATGACGTTGCAGCTTGTTGCACAAGATAGGTGTCAATACCTAACTTGTGGGGATTATATCTTTCTTCGTATGGTATTTCTTGATCAAGAATACCTTTGATCAACATATGGGATTTGGGAGTCCTATTGACCCAAACCAAATCCCTAACCCTACTAGGCTTGATAAAGGTTTTGGCGCTAGGGTCCCTAAATTCCTTGGGGAAGTCTAGTATTTGGCACTGATTCTTAGGGTGAGAACCCTAGAACGTTCTTGCACAGGTGATTAGATAGTCCTAACATTTCGAGAATGTGGGTAGGATCTTTGAGATCGGAAATATTAGATCGGCATCCTAAGTGCGATACTAGGAAGAATTGTAACATAACTTAACCTAACCCAGCATATTGAGGTGTTTATCATACGCTAACTATTCATGCCTTTATGAATCTCATGTGAGTCACACAATTACATGCCATCTACCTAATTGATCTAATTCTCTTATGATTAAAGGTAATCTTTCCCTTAGAGATGCAAATACTTTCCCTAAAAGATGTAAGTAACTGCAAGATGTATGAGATGTATCATTCCATGAGAATATGCAAATTCAAGACTATAGAACTTTTGCCTTTATGCAACTATAGGATCTATAGTGATCTTTCTTTTCCTTTCCTTCTGCGACGTTGGTTGACATTTAGATCTATTCTTATAAACCCTATGTTTTATGCATTGAATTCAAGCTTTAATATGAAGATGCATACTTTCCCAAATTCAAACTTTGATAAAAGAACTCCATGCATGGGTGTATCATTCTTTCATGATTAGATGCCATGAATCCATCATTCATTTAATCCTTCCTTTAGCACATAACCCAACCTAGAATGTTACTATCATCGCATGTGATTTGCAAAGTACATAAATCCTTTCCACGCATTGCAACTATTTGGACATCATTTAATGACCATCTATGATTATCTTATACACGAGTCACAACCAGGAATTTATTACATAAGTGCATTATGTATTATATGCCATGTCCCTTGCATCATGCAACAAGGACGCCTTTGCACAAATCCGTCTTTTAACTTATGCAACTACCCTTGACCATGGAAATGCAAGCAAATGCAAGTACTCATCATGCAACTAAACTTTGTAAATCGAACAAGTACATAAATTTTACGATGCATTTAAGTCTCCCTACCTAAATTAAAACATGCTTTATGCATCTTTTCCATGCGGGACTATTTTTGAAACCTAGGCATTCATTATCAGGACGTTGTCCACTCTCGTACTTTGCATGGAAGCTCCCCCATGTGCTTCTCTCGACTTTTGCTTAGGAGCCATTGACGCAGTAGATTTCGACTCGGCAAACTCTCCCTTGGCTCTCTTACGTGTTTCAAAGTCACTCTGCTCGAGATCTCCTCTTCCGCTCAGGAATCAGGCCTTGCAAGACACAGTTTTCAGAATAACCGGGAGGCATGGGTGAACTTGACCTAGAGAAGCTTCAATAAAAGCTTCTCAAGCTTTTGGAAAACAGGGAGATGACATGGAGAAGATGATTGGAATGATGATGATGGTGAAGATGACGATAAGGGAGATGACGACGACGATGACGACGACGATGATGATGATGATGATGATGGGGGTGTTAGAAATCAAGCTCACCGTTAGTGTGTCTTCATCTATGACCGACATCTATGACAGCCAGTGTGTACAGCTGTCTACATTTGACTATATTAAATAAGATGGGTTCGTAGTCAGTCAGAGACCTGACTAGAGTTAGTCAGTCTAGTCTACATTTACACTAGGTCACTTTATCTTGTAGAGTGTGTGTTTTTCAGTTTAGTGTGTGGAAATGAAGGAATGAGCTTGAGAGTCTGAAGGCTCATGGATATGGAGTTTATCCCTTTCTTTCTCTCTCTCTCCTCTTTGAACATGGTATCAGAGCATTGCCAGGTTGAGCTCTCTGGAGCAGGAGGAAGTCAAGAAGACTTGAAGAAGCTGAAGAACAAGGTCTTTTGAAAACAAGAACAGGCTGCCATTACTCTGTCAAGGTATGCATTTGCTCATCTTGGACTCCATGCTTTATCACAGTGGTTGAGGCGTTCCTGGGAGCCTTGGTGAGCATCTGCAAGTGGTCATTGAGCCTCATGATGAGGAGGACCAGTTGGAAACAAGGGCAGGAATTCTGCGTGATCTACGCCTGCTGATCTGAGTGGACAGCAATCTGTCAATCTTCAGTGGGGCACCTGGACAAGGTTCATAGAGCATGTATGCTCACTATTGAAGGTATTTGAAGTGTGCAAGAAGTAAATGCTTGTGTGGGAGCTCTGTTATGAGCTGGAATGACAGACACAGACCTGTAATCAGTTTTGAACTGTTGTAAACATGAATGGACAGCATGCATTCAGTCATTATTGACACACAGGAACCTTGTACTACACTCAGAAGGCATCTTTGGAGCACAAGAATGTGTCAAAGCATGTATACATTGGATCAAATGTCTTGGAGCTGAGATCTTTTGCTCAGAATACTCAGATTTGAAAATCATTGACAGGCTGAAAACTGTCATACACAGTCAATGACAAGTACTGTACATTACTGAAGTAATACAGGTCATCTTGGAGGTTCCATCATCTATATGAACTGGCCTATACATATTGAATGTATGGAGGATTGAAGCAAGCAATGATCATCATTGAAAAATGAATTCTGAAGCTAAAGTAAATGCAGTTACACTGTCCTGGTTAATTACAAACAGCTCATGAAGGTTATGTCATTGGTCAATGAAGACAGGTTATCTATGCCTACTTAAATGCTCATGTATTGAACTTGCCACTACAAAGTAAGTGTATGACATAGTCAAAAGACATTTTGGAGCTGCTTGGAGCTTGGTATGCTGAATTCTGGTTGACTGCAACCTGCAACTGAACTTGTTGACACTTGTATGTGTTGGTTATGCATTGTTCTGTGCCTTTATGCTCATGTCTTGACTGCCAAATGTACTAGCAGCTACCTGGGAGATTTTGGAACATGTATGACATGATTACCACTCAGTTTTGGACTTGAAATTGCTGCTGGTTACTCATAGTTTATAGTTTTCAGACTGCATGTATGTGCCCTGGCAGTGAAGTTACAGAAGCTTAAGTTGAAGCAAACACATAGCTTATGTATTGACAGTTATATCTACAGTTGAGACCACTTGTTTGTGGGTTGTTTTGGGGTGTTAGTGGGCTGAAATACCCTAGTTTTTTTCTGCAATTTAATGCAAAAAATTATCATAAACTGTTACGGACTGAACTTAGTCAGTCATACTTATTGGATTGCAGGGAGTCAGGCATTTGATAGACAGTCTATTGCATCATGGCTAATGCACATGGGACTGACAATATCACTCAGATAGTTGGAGAGAAGTTGGATAATAAGAACTTTACATTATGGAAATTCAGAATGATAAACTTTCTGGTTGGCAGAGGTTATTGGGATTTATGTACAGGAGATGAAGTTGCTCCTGAGTTGCCTGCGCACAATCCAACAAATGAACAGAAAAGAGCCTACAGGCTATGGAATGAAAGAGCATGCAAGGTGCTGCATTGGTTTTCCTTATGTATATCTGATGCTATGGTAATTTAAATCACTAGATGTGAGACTCCAAAGGATGCTTGGAACATACTGATGAGAAATTATGGAACCATGACACATGCAAGAAAGATCCAGTTGAAACAGCAGTTCAACAACATTTCAAGGAATGGCAAGAGCATCCAGACGTATACCACGGAGATTAAGACCATAGCTGATCAACTTGCTACTATTGGCTCAAGTGTATCAGAAGATGATATGATTGCTGTTGCTTTGAATGGCTTAGGCAAAGAGTACAAAGCTTTTGACACTTCCATTTCTGTCAGAGAAGAGCCCCCTAGCTGGGAAGAGCTAGTTGCTTTGTTGCTGCATGAGGAAGTCAAAATTGGTTTGAATACAGGTTCTAGTGCATCTCAGTGTAGAGACAGTGTGTTGTACTCTAGCCAGCGTGGTAGAGGTTCTAGAGGTCGTGGTTCGTTTCGAGGTCGTGGTGACACTCGTAATACTTATGGACAACAGCAGCAGCAACAGAGTAATTGGCATGGTGCAAATACACAAGGCCAGCGTGGATCTGGTGGGTTTAGAGGCAGGGGGAGATCACTCCAAGGCAGAGGTGGTGGATCTGGTTCATGACAGTCGTCTGATCAGTCCAACAGGGACAAGGACTGCCATTATTGTGGCCGGTATGGGCATATTGCAAAGGATTGTTACAAGAAGCAAGGAGATATGAAGGCAAAGGGCAGACAGCATGGGCACTATGCATCTTCCAGTGGTGCTCATGATGAGTCAGTTGATAGACTCTTTGCCATGCAACATGTATCTAAAAATGCATCGAGACATGATAGAGATGACAGATGGTACATTGACTTTGGAGCGTCAACCCACATGACCCCGCATGGAGAATGGTTTGATGAGATGGTTGCAGGTACACATGGTCATGTATGTACTGGGGTTGACACCCAACATGACATAAAGCATAAAGGGATTGTTTCTCTTATGATGCCTGATGGCAAGAAGAAAGGCCTGCATGATGTATTACATGTACCAACCATAACAAAGAATCTGTTGTCTGTGGGTCAAATGGTAGAACAGAATTTGCAAGTGAGGTTCAACAAAGATGGGTGTTTCATTGAGGAGTATGGAAATGGCTGCAAGTTAATTGCCAAGGGCAGAAGGGATGGCATGATGTTTACATAAGATGCAACCATTCCAAGACTCAAGGCAGTCATGTTTGCACATGATGAGAGTGCCATTCGGGATGTAGAGATTTGGCACAAGTGGATTGGACATGTCAATGTACAAAAGCTGAAATCTATGCAGCAGAAAGAAGTAGTACTTGGATTACCCAAATTCAAGTATAATGATTTTGGTCATGTATGCCCTGCATGTCAATTTGGAAAGCAAGCACGGTTTCCTTTCATGAGACATGTAAAAAAACAACACTAGGCCTTTACAGTTGGTGCACTCTGATGTCTGGGGTCCTTCACATAATGCTTCTTTTGGCGGTGCACGGTATTATGTCTCATTTATTGATGATTTCAGCAGGTACACTTGGCTTTATATCTTGAAGCATAAAGATGATGTGTTTGATGCATTCAAAGACTTCAAGAAACATGTTGAAAATGAATTGGGCTGTTACATATCATGTTTGAGATCAGATGGAGGAGGTGAATATGTCTCAAACTACTTTGACAGGTATCTTGCTAAACATGGGATCAGAAGACAGCTCACATGCAGTTATACACCGCAGCAAAACGGTGTTGCAGAGAGGAAAAACAGGGTTTTGATGGAGTCAGCTAGAGCTATGCTGAATGAAAAATGTCTGCCAAATGGTTATTGGGCTGAAGTAGTGGTGACTGCTGTATATGTGTTGAATCGAACCCCTACAGCAAGGATTCATGATGTCACTCCGTATGAACGGCTGTATGGTCATAAACCTAATATTTCACACTTGAAAGTATTTGGCAGCATTGCATATGTGCATATACCGGATGAGAAGAGGAAGAAATTGGATCCTAAGGCAGTGAAAAGTGTGTTTATTAGATATGCACAGGAATGGAAAGCATATAAGTGTTATGTACCTTCTATACATGAGACACTCATAAGCAGAGATGTAGTATTTGATGAGTTAGCATCTTGGTATGGGAATCCTGTTGCAGTGCCTACTAATGGCTCACCCAGTATGAGTCATGCTGAAAATACTCCTGCAGAGAGTACTTCCATGACTGGTCAGACAGGTGATGTATCATCTACAGTGAGTCCTTGGACAGGACGATTACGGAGTCGCACTACTGCATCCACTGACACGGATATGTCAGTGAGGGGGAGAACAGATAAGGGAAAAGAAAAGGTTTTTGAAGATGTAACAGGTCCACTGACTGCAGCTTATGATTCATCTAGCAGTGACAGCTTAGATAGTGTTTGGGGATTCCGTCTCTTATGACACCAGGTGCTAGGCAGAGCCGTTATGTGCCACCTCATGAGAGGCAAGCTCACAGTGAGCCACAGCTCAGGAGATCAGAGAGGGTCAGACGACCTGTTGACATGTATACTTACACTGGATATTCAGCCCGTCATTATGCTTATATGACGAAAGTAACAAGTTTTAGAGAACCAAGTAAGTTTGATGAGGCAGTTGCAGATGAGAATTGGCGTGCTGCTATGGATGAGGAATATTCAGCTTTGGCTGAAAATGGTACATGGGATTTGGTACAGTTGCCTGAGGGCAAAACACCTATTGGATGCAAGTGGGTGTATAAGGTAAAATGTAAATCAGATGGATCATTGGAAAGATATAAGGCCAGGCTGGTTGCAAAAGGGTATGTGCAGCAGTATGGTCTTGATTATGAGGAGACTTTTAGCCCTGTAGCAAAGATGGCTACAGTTAGAACTGTGATTGCTTTGGCAGTAGCTAGAGGCTGGAAACTATGGCAGATGGATGCAAAGAATGCATTTCTTAATGGAGAATTACAGGAAGAGGTTTACATGGAACAGCCTGAAGACTATGTACATCCAGAATTTCCAGCACATGTATGTCGGCTGAAAAATGCATTATATGGACTAAAACAGGCACCCAGAGCATGGAATGCTCGCATTAGCAGTTATTTACAGCAACATGGTTTCCGATTGGGAGATGCTGATCATAGTCTGTTTGTGAAAAAGACAGATAATGGCTATGTTTTCCTAGTTGTCTATGTTGATGACTTAATCATTACAGGAGATGATGAAAAAGGGATTGCTGAAATAAAGACATGTTTACAGATTGAATTTAAGGTCAAGGACCTTGGAGAGTTGAAATACTTTTTGGGGATTCAGGTTGTCTCCACACCTCAAGGCATATGGCTGCTACAGAAGCAGTATGCTCATGACATGTTACAGAAATATGGTATGGCTGATTGCAAGCCTATGGATACGCCTTTGGAGCAGAATGTCAAGCTGCAGATTGATGTTGGGACATAGATTGAGAATGTTACTATGTATAGACAGATGGTAGGCAGCTTGATCTATCTCATGATCACTAGACCTAACTTGAGTTATGCTGTGGGGCTGATTAGTCAGTTCATGCAGAAGCCTCGCAAACCACACTTGGATGCAGTTAGAAGAATTCTGAGATATGTAAAGAGTACCACAGATCATGGGTTGTTTTATGCATATGGGAAACCCCTTGACTTGATGGGGTACACTGATGCTGATTGGGCTGGTTGCACGTATGATAGGAGGTCAACCAGCGACTATGCATTTGGATTGGGAAGTAGCATGATCAGTTGTTTGGCAGAGTAAGAAACAGGCTACAATTGCATTGTCTAGTACGGAAGCAAAGTATCATGGTGCGGCCTTAGCGGCCTGTGAAGCTAAGTGGTTACAGAAGTTGCTGAATGACTTGGGAGTATTGGACAGCAAAGTCAAGCTGTATTGTGACAATTTGAGCAGTGTTATGTTAGCAAGCAATCCTGTTTATCATGCAAGATCAAAACACATTGAGGTTCACTATCATTTCATCAGGGAAATGGTTTTAGCAGATCAGATTGACTTGGAGCATGTGAAGACTGAAGACCAAGTAGCAGACATCTTTACCAAATCACTTGTTAAAGATAAGTTCATTCACTTTAGACAGCTACTTGGAGTGATGTAGATGATTTGAGTTTTGTTTTTGAGCTTGAGGGGGAGCGTTAGAAATCAAGCTCACCGTCAGTGTGTCTTCATCTATGACTGACATCTATGACAGCTAGTGTGTACAACTGTCTACATGTGACTACATTAAATAAGTCAGGTTAGTAGTCAGTCAGAGACCTGACTAGAGTTAGTCAGTCTAGTCTACATTTACTCTAGGTCACTTTATCTTGTAGAGTGTGTGTTTTTCAGTTTAGTGTGTGGAACTGAAGGAATGATCTTGAGAGCCTGAAGGCTCATGGATATGGAGTTTATCCCTTTCTTTCTCTCTCTCTCCTCTTTGAACAGGGGGTGGCGGCAGCGACCTGGTGGCACGGCAGTATGGCGACAGCGGGCAGCTCCACGGTCCTGAGAAGTAGCACGATCAATCCCCCCCTTCAAGCTTGGGAGGGGGGGTTTATATGAAGTTAAGGTGGGGGGGGTGGCCACACAAGTGGCAGGGTGCATGCCTCCTCCCCATGCCCCTCCATAACTCAAGCTCCACACATACTTTCTCTCCCTGCCATGCAACGAGTGAAGGAGAGGGAGTTATTAAAAAGAAAATTGCAAACAATTCATTATCTTTTTTTCCCATGAAGGGGTGTTCCCACGGTGGGCTACGATTATTAGCCAGAGTGTCCTATGCACAACGCGAACTGGTGTTTGTTAGCGCACAAAGATGGAGCACTTAGCCCCAAGTTTTTTTGAGCCAACTGTAACGTGTCCCCTTGTCCACTTGTAGGACACGTCTTAACAGCCCATCGGGAAGGGAGTCTAGAAAGCGCCGCCCGGCACTCACAAGGAATGTCACGCGGTTTGCGATCTAGGTCTTCTCGAGTCTGCCACGAAGCGGAAGCACCTGGCTGTTCCCACTTATGACTGACTTGAATCAGGGTTTTCCTAATAGTCAAGTTCCTAGGAGAAAGCGAACTACTTTGCGCAGAAACATCACGATTGAAGCGGATTTATACTACACTTGGTTCAAGGAGAATGGAAAACGAGAGGGATATGAAGCTCAACCTCTTTGCCCATAAGGCATAGTCCCATTCTGTTCCCCTAAAACAACATAAACTAGGACTCTAGCTTTATAGATTCTAAGTCAATGTTACCTCGCTGTCAATTCCTTTGAGAAAAGTTCCCGTCCAACCGGGACCACCCTTCCATAGGACGGACCTAGAGTCTCGTCCACCGCACTTTCCTCGGGTTACTTAGTTATCTAATTACCTACCACATTTAGTTTGACAAGCAAAAACAACTTTCTTAATTAACCAATTTAATCACTGGTTCCTTCACGTAACTTAATCATTGACACAGAAAAACAATGTCAAACAAGTTCCTTTTTCAACATTTGATCTTTATTTATCAAATTCTTGGGAATACATCAAATAATGTGCCCGAAGGCTATTCCAGCAATCCTCAGGGATCATTATTCCAAGTTCCACCCGTTGACTAGTATGCGGCCTTGAGATCCCATCTCGAGTCACGTCGGCCTCTTGTGCAAGATTCGGAGGCAACGGATTTATGGCCAGAGCCTCCCCTAGCACTCGAGCATCCTCCTGCTCCAAGTAGCACCCACGGAGAGATCTCTTGTGGCGGGTTCGATCGACGTACCCCACACAGCTAACAACCCCCTTGGATAGGGTTAGGCAGACAGTCGGAGGTAATTGGTACTGCCTCTCCCTCCAAAATTTTAACCTGAAGCATTAGTTGTTTTTCTTGAATTAGTTCCTTGAGCAAAGAAGTACAAACAATGCACCTAAGTGTACAATCAGGAACATTCCAGTGGTCATTTGTACAGCCAACTGCTAAGATGTGATTCCTTCTCCCCGAATGCTTCCAGCATTCAATCCTGGATCAATTGCGACTTGGCAAGATCAACTGAGTTGCTTGCTTACCCTCTTTCCTTGGGTTAGGGTTCATACCCTGTTGACCCAAATGGTCTCTACCTTAGGTTTTCTTAAGTTATAGTCAATAAATCCTGGTCGACCTTGTCGCCCTTACTTGGTTGATCAATGGCTTTCTTGGCAATTCATTACTACCTTGGCTTGACCAATCAGTCTTCAAGGAAGAGTGTCAAAGTAGGACGACTACTCAATTCCTAGGTAATTTAACTTGCAATTCACTACAAGATATAGGCCTTATACTGACGTTTAAAGTGACAAAAATACAAATGACAAAATTTTTGCCCGTCATCACAAAAAGCGTCGTTATTAATGACGCCATAGAAACGTCGATATTGGCATCGCTATTGGCGTCGCTATTGGCGTTGCTATCAGCGTCGCATTTGCAACCCCAATAACGATACCAATAGTGATGCTAATACCGACGTTTTGCGATGCGCATAGCGACGACAATAGCGATGCGAGCAGTAAAATTTGCAATGCTAATAGTGATGGTAACAGGGATTAAAAAATTTTTGTGGCAGGGCAGCTACAAATCCTTGTCCCCCGAAAGCTCGTCCCGCCGCAAAGGAGCATCGAACGGACTCTGCAAAAAAAGAAACAACACATCAATCCACCAAACAATAATGCATTCAAATATCTCATGGTAACTACGGACAAGAAAGATGAGTGACTTACAGGGCCGCCGCATCTATACAATCAGTCGATCAATGCATTGAGACCATGGCTCTCTGCATATCAAGTCTCAAGGCCGATCGGATCGCGATTTGTAATGGAGTGCTGCAAAGAAAACAAAATGCTAACTATTAGAAACATGATTGTCAGTACGAAGAATATTTCAAAAAAACAAACAAGAAAAAAAAGAAGAAAAACTTACAAAGTCCTCCAAATATGTCCTGTGGCCGCCACTCCCAAGATGATAGACTACTCCGACCTTGAGTCGTGCCCTCGCCGCCTCACGCTATTGACTCCAACGTCCTGGAGAATCTGTAGCCTCCTCCCTCAATCGGCGCCATTCATCTGCATCTAACCACTCGGGCTTTGCAACCCCACTCTTGATTGCCTTGCATGTGTCGGATCATCTATGTGACATGTATGCATGCATGCAATCCATCATCCAGCCCGTAGAGAATCTATCTACTGCAGCTGGCACCGGAAACTCCTCGTGCAAGGATGCTACTATGTAGTCCTTGCTTCCCTCTGGTGTGTTCTTCCAATGATCCAAGAGGTTGTGCCGAAAAACTTGTTGGCACAACTCTCTCATGTGAGCCATCACCCTCCTCCCCTCATCATTCATGATGATGGCTCCTGACCTACTATCGACCAGATATCCATAACCCCTAGGAGTCTGCCTAAGATGGGTCCTCTCCCATCTGCGTCCACACTCCTGGGCATATCCAGGAGACCCCTCTACATCCGGTGTACCGATGGGGGTAATCTCTCTCAGAGTGGCACCCAAAGGGGTGCCACCTGCTGACGACTGCGCAAAAGCTGGAGTAACTGGAGTAGACGTCCCCACACGTGTGACAAATCTTGGAGGTGACGCAACTCCAGCTGAATGATGAGACGGAGATACCACATCCGTGTCTCCACAACAGCATCCCCCTGATCCCGATGCACTCCTTCCCTCTGGCCCAAGTCGTGAGCGTCGAGATCGTCCGCTCGAAGCCGAAAGCATCCAATTGCACTGAAGCAGATCTAGTAGAGCACCCTGACGAAGAACGAGATAGCTCCTGGTCTACCATCTCTCTGAATCTCGCGAGCTGGTCTGGAGACAAGCGTGTGAAGATGACCTGCAACTCCTCATTGCTCATCCCTCGACTCATCCTGAAAATGTCACCTGCACAGATAAAAAATGGTGTTAGAATAATCAATTTAAATCATAAAAAGCACATTAATATAAATCATTTTAAAAAAATCTCACTTAAAATGCATATCTTATGTATCTTTATAAGAGATTGATCATCAACGAATTGAGTAAGTGGATGCTCCAAGTATGAAGTATCCTATGGTTCCATGTTAATCTCTTGACACAACTCCTCATACACTGGAAGGTTGATAGACATGCCACCACAAAAGAATGAGTCCGCCTTGTTCTCAAAAAATTCTTGGACTCCTGTATTTCCTTCATTGTTAGCCGATGCTGGCTCCAAGCTTTTGACGGCCTCCACCCCTTGCAATATCGATCCCTCTATTTGCATATTATCTTCATCTATGCTCGGAATATCGCTTCGATCATATACTCTCACACTTCGGGGAGTTGAAGGTATAACATACCACCATCGAGGTTGTCGGGGGTTTGGATAAAATGTCACTTGTTCACAAACACATACAAGAGAGTTCAAACCATTGTGATATAAACCATATCGTAATACAATTAGCAAGAAAATGACTCCATACACCTGTTCACAATGGGTTGGAAACACAAAGGTGTCACGCAAATCAGTTCATTTTTTTTCGGAATCTATTTCGAGAAATCCAGATAGACCTCGTCGAACTGTTGCTCCGGCTCCTCCAAGTACCACTTTGAACCACTGCACATCGAATAGTATCATGGAGAAGCTACAGTAATCCACCGTAATAATACTTTGCAAGTTCCCAAAATACTCCATCTCATCCACAACCGTGTTTGGATCCGTTGCTCGTCGTTGGCTCTCTTGCTCGAACCTTGCCTTGACACCACAGTCCATTGTGGAGCACATTTTGTCAATACGCTCCACGTGAAAATGTCGTCCGTGCGACCATATTGCACTATATATTTTGTACTGTACATTGAAATACTCAAATTAGATGTCGCATATAAAATTTAGATACGATAGATACTAAACCCCTTGTCACCTTTGGACTACATCCCCTCGAGAATTCCCACTCCTCCATTGAGACCTCTGTCCCTTCGCGAGATGCTGTGCTCAAGGCTCCATGCAACCATCGCGTTGACATAAACCACGGCATCTCCTCCATGCCTTTGGAAAATCGAATTGGTCGATGACGCGTACTACATTGGAATTCAGCTCACGCTTCCTCTCGATCTTGCCTTGCAATCTGGTACTTGGCGAGCCACGTCTCCACGGAAGCATGGTGCAGCATACAAAAGCGATTCACCTTCTCTTCCATTGAGGCATCCATTATTTTTTCTACCCCATTTCCAACCACCACATCTCCAGTCAGTCTATCATCGTCCTTTAGTGACCATAGCATTTCATTGTCTGGTTCCACCATTAGTAGCCATTGTGAAATATGCACTAACGCCTCTGACACCAACCAACCTTTGGCCATGCTACCTTCAGGACGAGCTCATTGTTGGACAAAGCCTTTCAGGGTTTTCATGAAGCGCTCCAGGAAGAACATCCATCGTGTATGGACAGGTCCAGAAATCTCCACTTCGTCCACAAGATGCACAAGAAGGTGGATTTGTATCGTGAGCATGCTAGTGGGCAGGTATTTCTCAAAGAGACAGACCGTCTCCATTGCTCCCCGCCTCGCGGATTCAATAGAGGATATCTTAATCTCTTTCTGTGAGATCCATTGCACCAAAGTCGACAACTTGTAAATGGCCCCGCGAATTTCTGGAGTAAGGTATCCTGTGATCGCGATCGGTAGTACAAACTGTCACAAATGAGAAAGCATTATGAATAATGGCCACATTCCAAATAGCAAAATTCTCACGCTAATTACAATCCATTCATAGCACAAACTTGATATACCTTATGCCAATCATGGGATTTTAGCCTTAAAAATTGGTCGTCTTTAGAAAATGCGGACCTGAGAGAACGCATCATACCCGTCGGAGTGCGGATAGACTTGATTACTTGCTTCACAATGCGCTCTTCTTTAGTGGACAAAACCCAAGGAGCGCGAGGAAGTTGCACGCGACCATCAACACTCGACTGCGGCCAAAGCGCCTCCATCTTACCTACCTCCTTCAAATCCATTCGTGCCCCTATAGTATCTCTCTTTCCTGTGATGTGGTCCCATAGCAAGCTGCCCACATTCTTGAAAATATGCATGGGATCCAACAAGTGGTTGACCTGTAAGTGGGTCCAATATGGCAACTCATAGAAAACTGAGAACTGTCGCATTCCATTTGGATGTGATTCCGCGTGGACCATTTTCAGCTCATACTAGCTTGCGGCGTTCGTACATGTTGGAGGTCATCCAAGGAAACCTTCTCTGAGTTCATGATCCTCCGGCAAGAAAGCAGCGTGTCCTTGATATACCATCTTCTTCATGGTTCATGACCTTCGGGAGTCTAACTGTGGCCCGCACAATGGACATGCATGATAATCTGAGGTAACCAGACCTGTTCCAACACCACCACCTAGTGAATACTTGATTGAATGAGATAAAATATGGATATTACCAGCTAGAATGGAGACCTACTTACCTGAGCACTCTCCCAATCCTGGAAAGTCATGAATCGTCCACATAAGAATGGCTTGAATATTGGCTGACTGTCGACCATCGCGCCTGCTCATATCTTGCACAGTGACCCCCTCCTCCCACAAAATCTTAAGCTCATCGACTAATGGATGAAGATACACGTCCATATTTTTTACTTTGTAGCGGCCTGGGACGAGCAAGCTAAGGATGAGATGTCCTTTCTTTGTAGAAATCCATGGAGGGATGTTGTAGTTGACAAGGACTATAGGCCACACACTGTAAGAAGTTGAGCGCAGACTGAATGGGTTCATGCCATCCATTGCGAGACCGAGCCGAAGATTCCTTAGCTCTCGCGCAAAGTCTGGGAAGGTAGAGTCAATGTGGCTCCATGCGGGCGAATCCGCTGATATTCGTTGAACTCCATCCGTGGACCTATTCTGCGCATGCCACGTTGTCAAGCTCGCCATGCCAAGCGTATGAAACATGTGGTTTATGTGGGGGATGAGCGGAAAGTGTCTGAGAACTTTTTTAGGGATGGTTTGCCCTTGCAAGTCCTGTCGATACCTGTGAGGACCACACTTTGGACATGTCTCCATAGTCTTGTATTCTCCTCGAAACAGTATGCAATCGTTGATACATTCATGGATGTTATTGTAGTCCATGCCAAGCTTCCGTAAAACATGTCATGCATCATCACGAGACTCAGGCATGGTATTTGCAGGTGGTAATATATGATATTTCAATAACCTAAAAAAAATCATAAAACACCTTGAAAAAACATAAATGTTTGTAATAATAGTGTCAAAAATAAAAATCAATGAAGCCTATGTGCAAGGTACCTGAATAACTCTGTCACACTCGTATCGCTCCACCCGTATTTTGCTTGCACACTTAAGAGTGCAAGCATTGTCTTCAACCGAGATACTCGGCACCCATCATATAATGGTATGGATGCTTCCTCTCTAAGCGGATCAGAAGTCTCGACATCCATGGGAATCAATGCATCAATGATTGCCTCCATCTCAGGCTCCAAGATTGTAGGTAGGTCTGGAAGGTTATCTGTCTCCTCTGGCATTGACGGTATAGATTGGCCTTGCGAGTGGTGGATTGGCTCCTGCACTCCATCCATCACACACCCATGAACTCTTCTAATTGGCCGCGAAGGGTGCACTCCCCCTTGGGACGAGACATCACCTCTCTGGATAGAAAATTTGCTAGCAAGACCCAATCTTATTATATATGGTATTCAATTAGCTTGCGAGTACAATGCATGATTGATATTAACTTCAAATTACCATTTGCCGAAAATCTGCAATCATCTAATCAATGATCTCAGATTGAAACTCACCAAATCATCGTACATGAATGAGTTCTAGAAGCTAAAACAACTGGGACTCACTCTTAACGCATACTACTCTAAATTCGTCTCACTTTTAAAGTATGCGCCATAGATGGACATGACACAGTAGGTGTCCAAATTTTGTGCAGGTTTAAATCCACCAGTAAATACCTGTCTCAAATCTATGCATCCATCAGATCTTCAAGATGCACTCATTCAAGCGGCACCTATAATTCAAGAGATGCAAGCTAGACCAAGGGGTAACAAAACTTGGTCTTATAATGACCCGAATAGAGGAGCATTCAGACCCCAAATGAAGAGAGTTCAAGGTCATAATCAGGGACAAAGAAAGAAGGCAAGGACGAATAATGTCAAAAACCTTGTTCCTACTCAAAGTAATGGCTGAAACCTCCGTTGTTTCCACTGCAACGAACTAGGTCACTTCAAGAGGCAATGTCCCAAGCTTGGTGGAGGACATCGCCAAGCGCCTTTCCAAGGAACATGCTGTGGTCAAGGAGCTGCTACCCGAGGAAGAGGAAGAACGTCTGCATTGCCAATAGGCAAATGTGTGAAGAAGAAGAAGAGGAAGATCCGACCATGGAAGCAGAATTCGAAAGGACGACAGTCCATGCCGCTTTACACAAGAAAGGGCCGAATCGCCAGTTCTCGGTGATTCAGACACCGTCAAACTATCAAGGTAAAGGTTTCAAGACCTTGATTGATTGTGGCAGTACACATTCCTTTATCTCACCAGCATGTGCAAAAAGATTAGGAATAACCACAGTAGAAGCACCTACCCTGCTTGTGGAATTGGCAAATGGTCGTGAGGTTATTTGTACTAGGCAAACTGCTAAGGTGGAATTCTTTCTGGGAGGAAAGAAGACTTCGGTCAAATTCAGAGTCATGAATTTAGGTATCCATGAGTGTCTACTCGGAATGGATTGGCTTAAGCCTAACGATGCCCACATTCACTGTGGAAAGGGTCAAGTTTCCTTTCAAAACTCTGAAAGGGAATTAGTCACAACTCAAGGTGAGGCAGGAGTGCCAAGAATCCAATTAGCCAAAGTATCTCGGATCATAAAAGGAGTCAAAAAAGGATTACCTGTTTACTTGATCAAACTCAACAAATTAGATCAAAAGCAAGATTCTCATGAAGGATCTTCTTGGCTAAAGGAATATGCAGACGTATTCCCTAAAGAGTTTACTGAACTTCTGCCTCAAAGAGAAGTGGATCATGAAATTAGGTTAGTACCAGGAGCTGCGCCAATTGCAAAGAGACCTTATAGAATGTCCATACCAGAAGCAATTGAACTGAAGGAACAACTCAAGCAACTGCTAGATCAGGGATACATCCAGCCGAGCAATTCACTGTGGGGAGCTTCAGTACTATTCTAGAAAAATAAAGATGGGACACTTCGATTATGTATTGATTACTTGGGTTGAATCAATCAACAGTCAAGAACAAGTATCCTATTCCTAGAATAGATGAGCTTCTTGATCGTCTTCAGGGTGCAAAGATCCTCTCCAAGATTGATCTCAGGTCAGGTTACTATCAGATAAGGATCAAGGAAGAAGATATCCCAAAAACAGCCTTCAATACAAGATATGGGCACTTTGAATTCCTAGTTGTGTCATTCGGGCTTACGAATGCACCTGCCACCTTCAATAGGTTAATGCAAGATATTTTTTGGCCCATATCTTGATGTTTTCGTGCTTGTCTTCTTTGATGGCACTTTAGTCTATTCTAAACAGGAAGAAAATCATGAACCTCAACTTCAGATTGTCCTTGAGACAATGAGGTCACATAAGCTGTATGCTAAAATGAAGAAGTGTGCATTCTTCAAGCGTCAGATTGAATATTTGGGATTTATGGTATCAGCAGAAGGAATATCAGTGGACCCAGCCAGGTTCAAAGATATACTTGAGTGGCCAATACTAGTATTCGTCAAAGAGATACGTAGCTTTCTTGGATTGATAGGATGGTATAGGGTCTTCATAAAAAACTATGCTTTAATTGTAGCACCTCTGACGGACTTACTGAAGAAGAAAACTTCCATTGGATGGTCAACTCCCGAACAAAATAGCTTCGACAGATTGAAGCAAAGTTTGGTATCAGCACCTATTCTAAAACTTCCAGACCTCAACAAAGAGTTCGAGGTAGTAACTGATGCTAGAATTCTTGCCTTGGGGTGTGTACTTATGCAGGAAGGCCATCCATTAGCATACTCTTCAAGGAAATGGAAGAGTCATGAAAGGAATTATGCTACGCATGATATGGAATTGCTAGCTGTTATCCATGCTCTAAAGCTTTGGAGACACTACCTGTTGGGTAACAAGTTTACACTAGTAACTGACCATAAAAGTCTCAAATGGATATTTACCCAGAACGAGCTCAACATGAGGCAACGTCGGTGGATTGAAGTGTTGGAGGAATATGACTTTGAAATCAAGTATCGACCAGGGAAAGAGAATGTAGTTGCCGATGCACTTAGTCATAAGGCATTCCTAAATTCCCTAATCTTGCAGAATCCATCAACGGCCAGATCTCTAGCTACAAAAGTATCTATGCCAAACAACCCTATACTTGAGTTAGCTAGAGAGGAAGCATGCCATGATTTGGCCTACCAAACAATGCTAAAGGAGATCTCTACCAAGGAGCAAAAACCAAAATTTGCAGGCTAAGTATCAGGAATTTTCCATTAATAGTCGACTTGTCTACTACAAAACAAGACTATGTATACCAGCAAGCAAGTCACTTAAGCAGAAGATATTGTGGGAAGCTCATGATTCTCCTTTCACAGGACATCCTGGCTATGCTAAGACTCTTAATGCAGTTAAGAAGAGCTACCATTGGGAGAGGCTCAAAGGTGACGTTATCAAATATGTCACTGAGTGTTTGTCTTGCCAACGTATCAAAGCCAAACATGTCATGATGCCAGGGAAACTGCAACCGCTTGACATTCCCCAAATGAAATGGGAATTCATCAGTATGGATTTTGTTGTAGGCCTACCCCAAGTCCATAGAGGATACAACTCCATCATGGTTGTGTTTGACATGCTTACTAAGGTTGCACACCTTATTCCAATAAAGACTAACTATAAAGCCTCAGACATTGCAAGATTGTTTATCAAAAGGAGATATTCAAGCTACATGGTTTACCCAAAAGAATCATTAGTGATCGTGATTCTCTTTTCACATTACACTTATGGAGAGCTATCTTTGAAGCTATTGGGACTCAACTCTGTTTTAGTACCACTTACCATCCCCAAACGGATGGCCAAACAGAGCGAGTAAGTCAAGTCATCGAGGATATACTTAGGGCATACTGCTGTCCTGAGCCGAAGAGGTAGATTCAATACTTGCCTTTGGTAGAATTTGCATACAATGCTTCTTACCAGCAAAGCATTCAGATGACCCCTTTCCAAGCATTGTATGGACATGACTATCGAAGTCCCCTAAACTTTTCCGATCCAACCCTAAGGATTGAAGCTTCAAGGCTAATGTTGGAAGAGATGGATGACCAAATAAAGTCAATAAGACAGGACATACAAGCGGCCAAGGATAGATAGAAGGCATATGTGGATTTGAAGCGTCAAGAAAGGGTCTTCGAAGAAGGAGACATGGTCTTCATTCGTGTACGCCCTAAAAAGAGTTCCCTATCCTTAGGAGATTGCAATAAGCTAAGTCTAAGGTATTTTGGGCCATACAAGATCCTCAAATGCCTAGGACATAATGCTTATAAACTGCAGCTCCCTGAGAACCTAAAAGTTCATAATGTATTCCACATTAGCCTATTGAAAAAGTATGTACCTAATCCTAACCATGTACTTGACGATCAACAAATTGTAATGCCTAGTCAAGGAGTCCTTGAACTAAGGCCTGATAGGATCTTGGATGTTAGGGAGAGACAACTAAGATCCAGAACCCTGAGAGAATGCCTCATCCAATGGAAAGATTATCGCGAAGAGGATGCCACTTGGATAAATGAAGGCACTCTCAACCATCAATATCCCCAGTTTTACCTCGAAATGAGGACATCTCAATTTCTCTAAGGGGGAGAGAATGTAACGTTCACATAAAACATAATTCTTTTTTTTAAAAAAAGGGATAATATAAATTTTTTTAATTCCCCTTCCTAGCCGACTGATGTGCTGGAAGGGGAGGGGAATAGCAAGAAGTGCAAGCTCCTCGCTAGGAGCTTGCTGGAGTAGGAGGCCATGCCTCTCGCCGCGTCGAGAGGGAGGATCCCCCTCCCTTCCCCTATTTAAATAGAGGGGGCTACCTCCATGAACAGGGGGAACAGTCGATGTTGAACGCTGTCTGAATGCCAAAAGGAGGGAGTGAGCCTTCTCCTTTGTGAGGGTGTGATACCCTATGCAGGACCGTCCAACACCCCGCCTTCAGTCACAAGCCCTCATCGTCTCCCTAGAGTACCGCCTGTCCGCGTCGCCAGGACGGCGCTAAAAATCCACCCCTTGCCACGTTGAAGCTATGGAAGCTTCTAATGAGAAGCTTCTAAGGGGGGTCTAGTTAAGCCCCCCTTTCACCCCCCCCCCCCCCCCCCCCCCGTGTTCCCTTTTAAGCCCCCTTTTATTCCCCCGGGTTTTTAAAACCCCTTAAGCCCTTTCACCCGCCCCCCCTTCTTGTGCCTCACCAAATTCTCCCTATTCCCCCCAAAGATCTAAGGCCTTAAAGGCCTTATTAACCCGCCCCCAGTTTTATCCTCTTAAGGGCCTTTCACCCCCCTTATTGTATCTTTCAAAAGCCTTATTATTACCCCCGTGTCCTAAAAATCCCCAAGGCCCCCTTCTTATGTTTTTGGAACCTCACCCCCCCTCGTGTTTAAAGGATCATAAGCCTCTTTTTCCCCCTATAAAGAGTGGGCTTAGAAGTCCTATTATTACTTTTCCCCCCCGTGCTTTTAAAATTCACTTAGCCCTTTCCTTGAGCCCCCTTTTCGTATTTTATAAAACCTCAAGCCCCCTTTTCCTTGGAACCACACCCCTCGTGCTAATCCTTTAAAACCCCTTTTCCTTGGAACCACCCCTCTTTCCTTCGTGTTAAAACCTTTCCTAGCCCTTCCCTTGTGGCATATTGAAACCCTTCCCTCCAAGTTGACCCAAGCACCTTCAACCTTACTTATAACCTTTACAGTTACTACATTTCCTTGGAGTTCTCTTCCACACCTTGTGCTTTTTCCCTCCCTTTTTCATGCCTCGTTGAACGAGTCATTATAAGGCCATTAAGCCTTCCCCATGGCTTCAATAGGTCTTAGTCGTAAAAGATTCTGAAACACCCTTCCGAATTTCCCGATTTCAAGGAGGGAGCCTTCCGAAAAAATTACTTTTGACGAACGGTGCAAGCGAGCGATAGTGGAATTCCAAAGAAGAGTTGTAAAAGCTGCTTCCACGTCCGAACGACTACAATTGCGATGCCTCCTAAGAAAGTCCAAGGCGTAGCTGCGGGAGGGTCATCTCCCGGAATCCATGTGGATATCTCACCCCAAACCCAGGTTTTTCCTTCTTAATTTTTATTTTATATCGTTGTAATTTAATCATGCAAGGTTAGTTGTTAGAAATAGGATATATCTTGTCCTAGTCATTCACGACGAAATACATCTAATGGAACATGCAAAATAAATAAAGTATAAACGCATTTTTTAAAAATAGCTTTATGCATTGAAATGAATTATGAGCAAGATTATTTACCCATTAAAGTAGTATACTTCGGTTAAGCCTAAAGATATAAAACTGCATCTTGCACTATTAACCCCTATTCTTTTTACAACGAATCATCATGGAAAGTGCAAATCATGAAAGGATTCTTACAATGCTTAAACTCTAGGAAGTTATCATTGCTAACTACATAACTTAGCAAGGGAAAGATTGCTTATTTAGCATGAGTTTTGTTCGCAAGGACAAGGGAAGATTAGTTGAATTAACCTAACCTCAAATCGATAAAGTTTAGGATTGAAAAATCAACTGACACATAGATAACAAATCATGCGGAGGTAATCTCGATATTACCTTCTAAAGTTAACCAAATTAATATAGACTTAGAAATACCTATGCTACGAAATATTCATTGGGAATGAATTAAAATCCAAGAAATGTTTATACCTTAAATGCTTGCCCACATTCCCTGATTATAGGGTCAATAAATTGTAAACGTAAAAGGAACTAGGGTTTGTCCCTGAGTTTCTTACAAAAAAAATAAAGCTAGGAAGCCCTAGGTCTAACAACGTCAGCTTAAAGAAACTGAAACGGAATGTTTCGTAACTCCATTATCACATAGTATGATATGGGATTTGCGCAGCAAGTACGAAGTCATATGGTTTTGTGATTGAATCACAAGAAGAAAGGCCAAATTCTCGCAACAAGGATGGAGGATCCTTACGCAAGTTATCTTGCAAGGGGATGTATACTTCGATATCCTTTTAAGTAAGGAAGGTTAAAAACCAGAAACTGAAATATCCAATGAACTTTAAGGTTTGACCAAGTTGGGTTAATAGGGTACGCCCTAACCCATAATATAAGGGATCTTTCCAAGTTGCAAGACACCCCGAATCCAGTGCTGGATGCATTCGAAAGGAAGGATTCCTTCCTTAGCAGTTTGCCAACAACAAAATCGATTAATGAAAATGTTTGTGCTTGCTAGAGATTTTAGAGCACTGTTTGACTTGTTTGACCAATGAATTAAAAAATAAATAAATAGCTATACTTCAGGTTGAAGGCCTAAAGGGAGAGGCAGCTTCAGTTACCCCCGACTGCCTGCCTGACCCTAACCAAGGGGGTTGTTGACCACGCCAGGAACGTGGACCGAACCCACTGTGAGAGGTCTCTTCGTTGAGCGCTACTTGGAGCAGGAGGACGCTTGGGTGCCAAGGGGGCTCTGTCAGTAAATCCCTCACCTTCCGAGTCCTGTACAAGAGGCTAACGTGACTCGGGATTGGATCTCGAGGCGCGCATACTAGTCTACTCGCTGAAACTTGGAATAGTGATCCCTGTGGATTGCTGGATAGCCTTCGGCCGGATTGTGGATAAGCTTATTTCAAAGGTAAATATGATGACCTGTTAATAAAGAACTTGTCTCATATTGTTTTTCTATGTCAAGTGATAAGATTACGTGAAGGAACCAGTGCTTAATGGATTAATTAAAGAAACTTGTTGTTACATGTCCAACTAATGTGTTAGATAATTACATAACTAAAACAACCCGAGGAAAGTGCGGAGGATGGGCTATGGGTCTGTCCTACGGTTGGGTGGTCCTGGTTGGCCGGGAATTTTTCTCAAATCACGAGGAACAGCAGGATGATCGTCAAAGGACACGAACAACAAAAGCGTTGACCTAGAGATATGTCTTATCCCGATTTACGTTGTTTTAGGGGGACAGAATGGGACTATGCCTTATGGCAAAGAGGTTGAGCTTTGCATCCCTCTCGTTTCCCATTCTCCTTGAACCAAGTGCAGCGTGAATCCGCTTCGGACCTGGCGTTTCTGCGTAAAGTAGTTCGCTTGGGTCGAATGCTAGTTGCTGTTAGGAAATGACCAATCAGAAAAACCCTAATCCAGGTCGATCCTAAATGGGAACGACCAGAATACTTCCACTACGTGGAAGACGTAGAAAGCCCTAGATTGCAAATCCCATAACAATCCGTGGGAGTATCGAGTAGAGCTTTCTAGACATCCTTTCCAATGGATTGCTAAGACGTGTCCTGGATGATATTAGTGGACATGTTACATTTACTGACTGATGTAAAAAATGCATGGGACATAGTAGTTGAGAGATTTATTGATGTTATATCTCGGCCATATACCATGCTCAAGGATTTGTTTGTCCCGGTAGATAATTATTCATTATTGTAGAAAAAAAAGCATTGGTTCATAAGGTTCATGAGTTGAAGACTAAATATTTGGACTTGACTAAAAGATTGGATAATGCCTTAGATGCTAAAAGGAAAAGTGATGAATATGTTACTTCATCATTGCAATAAAAAGATTGGTGACAAGGATGCTATGATTAATGAAGTTCTTCATAAGGTGAATATAGAGTTGAAGGGGATGGAACACGATTCTTCTTTGGGATTTAGTGGTGATCAGTCAATTATTGAGGTGTCTTCTTGTATGGCCATTATACCTTATATACCGAGCTATGGTCTCTAGGTAATGTACTTTGAGTATCTTAGAGGGGCTCTACTAGGATTACTTATACAACTGCACTAGAGGGCTTTGAGTATAAGTAATCCTAGTCAACAAAATTTATGAGCATCATTGAGGATCTCTTAGTCTAATAATAAATCAGTCTCAACAAAAAGCATCTTAGTAATGTGGTTTTTTTGTCCTAGGTCCATGTATAAAAATTAATGCCATCTATGAAATTTATCAACTTTTATTGTAATGATTGGAAGACATTAAATGCAACAATGTAATACAAGGTTACCATATCAAAGACAATATCAAATAGTAAAAATGTTTGTGCCTGTGTGGGGGTATGTGTATGCACCATAGTTATAAAATTTGTTCAAATCAATTATACTCATAGTCATAACATTTGAAGAAAATATCCTATGCTCAATTTAAGGGATTCTTCTTCTATGGCAATACTTTTGGGTTCATTTTGATGAGGTACCATAATGACCATTAGCTAGGGGATCGTTTTCTTTTAGTCCTTTCGTTGACTAGTTGGCATGATTACTAATTTGTTGTGCCTATAAAGTTAATACAAAAACAAGGAACTATGCATATCACAATTAGATCCCCTACTTGGACATTATGAAGGATATTACCAATTTTAAGCCATCTTAAAGAGTCACCAATGTACGTGGCCCATGGTAAAGCACATTGCATACCATTATCGATAAGTCTATTATCGTGCATCTTAAATCTCCTAATTAGACTTTAGAAAGTGTACGACCAATTTTTAGCCCTCTAAAGGAGTCGATGTAATGGTACCCATAAAAAAAGCAAAGTGCATACCATTACCATAATCATGGATATGTTATCGTTTCAATATATACACACACAGGTGGACTACATCTTGAGTAGACAAAAGCTATCCATTTGAGTAGACATACATTTCCATAAAGCTATCCATTTGAGTATACATCTCTTTCTCTTTCTCTCTCTCTCTCATTTCCTCCCCCTCTCTCTCCCTCTCCCTCTCTTTCTCTCTCATTTCCTCTCCCTCTCACAATATATCCTAACACTCTCCAAAAGCAAAAGGGAGAGGGAGAGAAAGAATGCACTCTCCCTCCCTCTCCCTCTCCCTCTCCCTCTCTTTCTCTTTCTCTCCCTCTCTCATTTCCTCCCCCTCCCTCTCCCTCTCCCTCTCTTTCTCTTTCTCTTTCTCTTTCTCTTTCTCCCTCTCTCTCTCTTTCTCTCCCTCTCTCTCCCTCTCCCTCTCTTTCTCTCTCATTTTCTCTCCCTCTCACAATATATCCTAACACTCTCCAAAAGCAAAAGGGAGAGGGAGAGAGAGAATGCACTCTCCCTCCCTCTCCCTCTCCCTCTTCCTCTCCCTCTCTTTCTCTTTCTCTCCCTCTCTCATTTCCTCCCCCTCCCTCTCCCTCTCCCTCTCTTTCTCTTTCTCTTTCTCTTTCTCTTTCTCCCTCTCCCTCTCTTTCTCTCTCATTTCGTCTCCCTCTCACAATATATCCTAACACTCTCCAAAAGCAAAAGGGAGAGGGAGAGAGAGAATGCACTCTCCCTCCCTCTCCCTCTTCCTCTCCCTCTCTTTCTCTTTCTCTCCCTCTCTCATTTCCTCCCCCTCCCTCTCCCTCTCTTTCTCTTTCTCTCCCTCTCTCATTTCCTCCCCCTCCCTCTCCCTCTCCCTCTCCCTCTCTTTCTCTTTCTCTTTCTCTTTCTCTTTCTCTATCTCTCCCTCTCCCTCTCCCTCTCTTTCTCTCTCATTTCCTCTTTTAAACAAGCAAAAGAAAAAGTGATTTAAACCTAAAACAAGCAAAAGAAGGAGAGAGGGAGACTCACCGATGAGATATGGCGACTGTGGGGCGGCTCCTCTTCGCGATGAAGCCTCCTCCTCTCCTTCACAAACAATGGCGGCGGCGGCGGCAGTAGCAAGTCTTCTTCCTCTCCTTCTCTCATGACAGTCGCTCTCTCCCTCGCTCTCGCTCTCAAAACACAAAATACAAAAATGCAAAATAAATCCGCGCTCGGTTTTGGCATGTTTTTTTCCCTGTGGAGCGTCGTTATTTGCGACGCAAAAGCGACGCTTATAGCGACGCAAATAGCGACGCTGCTACTCGCCGTCACTACTTGTCGTTGCTATGAGCTTAAATCCTTGTAGTGATTAGAACTCGTCAAACTTGGTCTAAGGTGTAGCAGTGCTATTTTGTGATTTAGACACAAGAGCATATGAGGTTGCAACTTTTTGCACGAGATAGGTGTCAACACCTAACTTGTGGGGATTATATCTTTCTTCGTATGGTATTTCTTGATTAAGAATACCTTTGATCAAGATATGGGATTTGGGAGTCCTATTGACCCAATTCAAATCCCTAACCCTACTAGGCTTGATAAACGTTTTGGCCCTAGGATCCCTAAATTCCTTGCGGGAGTCTAGCATTTGGTCAACCGATCCTTAGGGTGAGAACCCTAGATCGTTCTTGCACGGGTGATTAGATAGTCCTAACATTTCGAGAATGTGGGTAGTACCTTTGAGATCCAAAATATTGAATCGGCATCCTAAGTGCAATACTAGGCAGAATTTTAACATAACTTAACCTAACCCAGCACATTGAGGTGTTCGTCATATGCTAACTATTCATTTATGAATCTCATGTGAGTTATAGGATTACATGTGATCTACCTAATTGATCTAATTGTCTTACAATTAAAGGTGATATTTCACTTAGAGATGCAAATACTTTCTTCTAAACTTGTAAGCACTTTCCCTAGAAGATGTAGGTAACTGCAAGATGCATGAGACGTATCATTCCATTCGAATATGCAACTTCAAAACCATAGACCTTTTGCCTTTATGCAACTATAGGATCTACAGTGATCCTTCTTTTCCTTGCCCTATATTATAATGATTGACATTTAGAGCTAATTCTTATAAACCCTAGGTTTAATGCATCAAATTCAAGCTTTAGTATTTTAATGAAGATGAATCTTTTCCCAAATTCAAACTTTGATAAAAGAACTCCATGAATGGGGGTATCATTCTTTCATGCTCAGATGCCATGAATCCATCATTGATTTAATCCTTCCTTTAGCTCTTAACCCAACCTAGAATGTAACTATCATCTCATGCGATTTGCAAAGTTCATAAATCCTTTCCATGCATTGCAACTATTCGGACATCCTTTAATGGCCGTCTACGATTACCTTAATCACGAGACACAACCAGGAATTTATTACACAAGTGTGTTATGTGTTATATGCCCTCTCCTTTGCATGATGTAACAAGGATGCCTTTGCACAAATCCATCTTTTAACTTATGCATCATACGTTCAAAAAAATGCGACTACCCTTGACCATGGAAATGCAAGTAAATGCAAGTACTCGTCATGCAATTGAACTTTGTAAATCGAATGAGTACATAAATTTTATGATGCATTTAAGTTTCCCTACATGAATTAAAACATGCTTTATGCATCTTTTCCATGCGCGACTATTTTCAGAGCTTGGGCATTCATTATTGGGGCGTTGTCCACTCTCATACTTTGGGTGGAAGCTCCCGCATACGCTCCTCTCAACTTTTGCTTAGGAGCCATTGATGCACTAGATTTCAACTGGGCGAACTCTCCCTTGGCTCTCTTACGCGTTTTGAAGTCACTCTGCCCGAGATCTCCTCTTCCACGTAGGAATCGGGCCTTGCAAGGCATGGTTTTATGAATAACCGGGAGGCACGGGTGAACTTGGCCTAGAGAAGCTTCAATAGAAGCTTCTCAAGCTTCTGGAAAACATGGAGATGACGTGGAGAAGATGATTGGAGATGCTGATGATGGTGAAGATGACGATGAGGGAGATGTTGACGACGACAACGATGATGATGATGATGATGATGATGATGATGACAACGATGGGGGTGGCGGCAATGGCCTGGTGGCATAGCACTATGGCGGCGGCAAGAAGAAGGCGATGAGCAGCTCCATGGTTTTGGGCAACATCCACGATCAATCCCCCTCCCAAGCTCATGGAGGGGGTTTATATGGGGTGAAGGGGGGGTGGTCCATAAAAGTGGTAGGGTGCATGCCCTCCTCCTCATGCCCCTCCACGAGTTCCAACACATACTCCCTCTCCTTGCCATGAAACGGGTGAAGGGGAGGGAGTTTTTAAAAAAATTGCAATTAATTCATTATCTTTTTTGGTCCCTTGAAGGGAGGGTTCCTGCGGTGGGTTACAGGTTTGGAGCCATGGTTTCCTAGGCACAACACGGGGCTGGTGTTTGTTAGTGCACGAGGATGGAGCACTTAGCCCAAGGTTTTTTTTGTTGTGGGAGATTACTTTGAACCGCTTTTGCACGAGATCTAGAGTCGTTAATATTTTGTTGCGGAAATATTACATTCTCTCAACCAACAATACCCCTAGATCTGCTCGAGATGAGGACATCTCGATTCCTCTACGGGGGAGAGAATGTAATATTTTCGCAACGAAATATTAACGACTCTAGATCTCGTGCAAAAGCAATCCGAAGTAATTCTCCCGCAACAGAAAAACTTGGGGCCAAGTACTCCATCTTCATGCACTAACAATCACCATCCCGCGTTGTGCCTAGGAAACCATGGCTCCAAACCCGTAACCCACCGTGGGAACCCTCCCTTCAAGGGATGAAAAAAGATAATGAATTAATTGCAAATTTTTTTAAAACTCCCTCCCCTTCACCCATTGCATGGCAGGGAGAGGGAGTATGTGTTGGAACTTGTGGAGGGGTATGAGGAGGAGGGCATGCACCTTGCCACTTGTGTGGCCAACCCCCCCCCCCCCCCCTTCACCCCATATAAACCCCCTCCATGAGCTTGGGAGGGGAATTGATCGTGGCTGCTACCCAGGACCGTGGAGCTGCCTGCCGCCTTCTGCCTGCTGCCACCATACTGTTGCATTACCAGGCCGCTGCTGCCACCCCCATCATCATCATCATCATCATCGTCGTCATCGTCGTCGTCGTCCTCTTCTTCATCATCGTCATCATCATCTCCCTCATTGTCATCTTCACCATCATCATCATCTCCAATCATCTTCTCCATGTCATCTCCCTGTTTTCCAAAGGCTTGAGAAGCTTCTATTGAAGCTTCTCTAGGCCAAGTTCACCCATGCCTCTCGGTTATTCTTAAAACCGTGTCTTGCAAGGCCCGATTCCTGCGCGGAAGAGGAGATCTCGGGTAGAGTGACTTTGAAACGCATAAGAGAGCCAAGGGATAGTTCACCGAGTCGAAATCTACTGCATCAATGGCTCCTAAGCAAAAGTCGAGAGGAGCACACACCGGAGCTTCCACCCAAAGTACAAGAGTGGACAATGCCCTGATAATGAATGCCCAGGTTCCGAAAATAGTCCCGCATGGAAAAGATGCATAAAGCATGTTTTAATTCACGTAGGGAAACTTGAATGCATCATAAAATTTATGTACTTGTTCAATTTAAAAAGTTTAGTTGCATGACGAGTACTTGCATTTGCTTACATTTCCATGGTCAAGGGTAGTTGCATAAGGTAAAAGACGGATTTGTGTAAAGGCGTCCTTGTTGCATCACACAAGGGACATGGCATATAATACATAATGCACTTATGTAATAAATTCCTGGTTGTGACTCATGTATAAGATAATCATAGACGGCCATTAAATGATGCCAAAATAGTTGCAATGCATGGAAAGGATTTATGTACTTTGCAAATCTCATGCGATGATAGTTACATTCTAGGTTGGGTTCAGTGCTAAAGAAAGGATTAAATCAATGATGGATTCATGGCATCTGATCATGAAAGAATGATACACCCATGCATGGAGTTCTTTTATCAAAGTTTGAATTTGGGAAAGGTTGCATCTTCATATTAAATCTTGAATTCAATGCATAAAACGTAGGGTTTATAAGAATAGCTCTGATACCAACTGTAACGTGTCCCCTTGTCCACTTGCAGGACACGTCTTAGCAGCCATCGGGAAGGGAGTCTAGAAAGTGCCACCAAGCACTCACAATGAGTGTCACGGAGCCGTTAATATTTCGTTGTGGAAATATTACAGATCAAGACATCATAGTATTATTTACGAGGTACCTTTGCTTTTTTTTGGTTGGAAACATTGATACGTCTTCTTGTGTGTCAGATTGCAGAATTGATTTAATGCAAGAATGGATATCAAGAAAATTACATGTGGTCACCAATGTGATAGCTCAACGAGTAAATTTTAAAATGCCTCAAGCTCGAATTCATTTTTTTGATATGAAGCATTGTGGTGGGAATATTATAGCTTACTTATGATGCTCTCTTATCCAAAACTCACAATGGCATACCCTGTTTCTTCTTAGCATGTTTCCAAAAGTACCCATCCTTTAAGAAAAACCCATAGGCTTTCCTCTTAATCTTCTTAAATTCCTCATCTAACCACTCATCTCTCTTTGTTAATGTACAGAGGTATTGACTCTCAGCCACTCTCTTGCATATTTGCCTTCCAGAAACACTTCTACACAAGATACATAGTATCTAAAGTGTTTTAACTTTGCTGTCCAAGATTTTGTTAGTGTTGTAGCAACTCTTTGCATTGCTAAATTCACTCTTATTGAACTTGTACTTGATAAACTAGCTGTTGTATTTACTGCATTTAATGTTGTCCTTGCATTCATGGGAGCTATACCTATAGTTACAATAGCTACCGATTCAGTTTCACCAATCAAAACATCATTTTCAATTGCAAGAAAGTCATCTTCTTTCTCCTCATCCATCATCCCATCTTCATTCTCATAGCATGCTCAAGATAACATGTTTGCCCACTGCGTTATCTCATCCTATAATATGTTGAAATTCATAGTTCAAAGAATTGATGTATGCAATCCATCGGAGCATAGCAATGTCCAGGGTAGCACAACTAGTAATCATACTCAATACCAGAAAACAATCAGTGTCAATGACTACATGAGAACCCATAAAATACTCCTTATCACATTTAAGGGCTATCAAAATTCCCCATAATTCTCTTTTTACTTGTGGATACCTTCTCTGCTGTTCGGTTAATACTTTAGCACCAAATTGAATTGCATATCTTTGCCCTTCCTCATCATCTTGCCTAGTTGTGGATTGGTTTACCTACAATGGATATTTGGTGAAACATTATGCATACATGACAGAGGTGGAAAAATACAAAGAGCCTTCATCTTTTGCAGAAGCAGTTAAGGATGAGAATTGGTGCAAGGCTATGGATGATGAATATGAGGCTTTGCTAAAAAATAGAACATGGGATTTGGTTGAGTTGTTTGAGGGAAAAATGCTTATTGGATGCAAGTGGGTCTATAAAGTAAAATGTAAATCTAATGGCTCACTAGAGATACAAAGCCAGATTGGTGGTGAAAGGATATGCCCAACAGTATGGATCGGATTACCATGAGGCCTTTAGTCTAGTTGCTAAGATGGAAACTGTATGGATTGTTATTGCATTGGTTGTATCCAAAGGCTCGAATCTTTGTTAGATGGATGTGAAAAATGCTTTCTTAATCCCGATTGGGCAATAGTAACAATGATATGCTTCCCATATAAATAATCGGCCTTTCTCAATGTAGGAGTAGATTTTAAGAGCTTCTCCAATTTCTTGATTGCTTTCTAACGCTTCCTTTCCTAGTGAAACCTCCGAACTTTCCTCAAGAGTTTATATAGAGCATCAACTACATGTGCAAAGTGAGGCATCCATTTCAAATAAAACACACATGCACCCAAGAATCTATGCATCTCAGATACATTCGTTTATACATCTTGCACTCTATCAATCCCGTCTATTTTCACTACTGATGGCCTTCGCCCATAGGGCCCACACATATGCCCAACAATCAAAACCTCTTCAACTCCAAAGATCGACTTTTGTCCAAAAAGAGTTAAATGCACCGCTTCTTGATGCGTCAAAATCCTTTCACAACATCAATAATATGGTCTACAACAAATTGTCTGCACCCATGAGCATTTATATCTTCATTCTTTTTATCCACTACACAACCTTTGATTGGAACATCATCCAAGGGCATTGTCAATTGTGCTATAAAATCCATGAGTACCCTATTCATAGCATTTGTCATGTGTGCCACCGAGTTCGTTGCACCTTGCAGAAGAGTACACATTGGTACTAACCCTAAGGGAGTCTTCATGGTTGTGATATCCCTACTATCAACTGTAAAAAGTTGCAACTGATCATACACCGAGTAAAGATCATCCAAAGAATATATCACTCCACCTACAAAATCTTGTGCAAATTTTATTGACTAGTTGGATGTCTTGATTAAATCTCAAAGTCCCATTCTTTTTTGGCATAATAAATCAAATATTTGAGTACGAGTCTGAAGAGGACTCCAAGTTCTTCATGGAATCTTTTCATTTAGTAAAGCCATTAGCTTTGGCAAGTAAGATTTAGGCACTAGAATAGGCCTCAAGTTCCATGGTACATGTGGCACAATAAATATTACCATAGGAGAGACAACATTAAAATCCACATAACCTATTTCAGCTAGTTGAAATGCAAATGCTTTCCCATGCTTAGCCAACATATGCATAAAATAGTCTCTTTCTGCAAGATAAAGAAACCCTTATGCACCAACATTCAATTCCTATAATGTTTCAATTGTAAATTGATGACCTATATCTTTAAGATTCCATAAACTTGGCTGCCTTAACACTTTATCATATAGACACTCACTATCTGATGGAATTGGCAAACCAAATAGTTTCACCTTTTTGTCAATCCTCTTATGCTTTGTCTCCACAACTAATTCAACCCATTGTAATTGTTCCTGCCAAGCAAACAATGTTATAACATCATACATGTCCGAAGAACATACATACAATACTCTATTTTCACCCTCATTTTTTTGCATATAGTGTTGCTGAAATTTCATCCATAGTGTTAGTAATATTTAGCCTTATAAAGAGACCCAAAATGCCTTCATTTTTAGCTAACAACCCCAATGCTCCCAGTTCCTTAGTAACCCGTTCCATAGATATTCGTTCAACCTTGCACATAGCTTCCATAGGCTTAAACCAACATGATCTGCTTGTTGTAAATTGAGAATAATCACCACTAAATACATGCTTCATTCCATCAAGAGGCAAGTACATCCTTTGAACAGTACTATTGTAGCCCCACATTACATCAATGCTCAATGAAAATTTGGGTCTTTGAATTCCCTTACATTTGGAGGCAAAGGAGACTCTTAAATCGTATCCCAATGTCTAGGATGATTAACACAAATAATAAGAAATTGGACAAATTTTCTCTCATCCTTGCTTCTTACTCTTGCATAAGCAGAAGCATCATCAAGGACCTTTTTTTTCATACGTACTCTTGTAATATAGGGCTATCCCGAAATCATTGCATACGATAAACTATCTTGCATAAAGAAGTGCTGCTCTTCTTGTACATTGCCAATTGTCATTTTTACAATAGGACATGTAGCATAGAGCTCCCTTGAAGAATTATTTGTAGCCTTCATATGCCAACCATGATGAGTGTCTACACGCCATGCACCATTCTCATACGATCCACACTCAACGATATTAATCTCAAACTCATGATGGTCAAGCAAAGCAACACAAGAAGTTTCACGCTCCCCTATTTTCACTACCATTTTAGTGGTAGCCCTTGCCTAGTGATTTATTATGTAATGACTTCAAGGAATAAATCCTGGAGTCTTTTCCCCATATTGTTGTATCTACCTTACTCCACCATGCATATTGCTACAAGACAATACATTTTCAACAACTTTCTTCTATTTTCTATATGCTATCCCCACTGATTAGCAACATCCTCTATAGATAACCCAGCACTTAACATCATGCTCATATTCAGCTTCAATGCCCAACAAACTAGTTTCCTCTTAAAATTGTAGCAATGCACTAGTGATATCACCAAGAAACTGATGCTTCCTCTTAATTATGTTAATGATTTCATAATGAAATTCCTGCTTGGCAATGCTAAGCACCTCTTCTAAGGTGAATTTTACTTGACTATTTAAAATCCATTCTTCAAGAACCTTCTTAAGATTTGGTTGTCGCAATATCAGACTACAACTTATATCGTAGTGGTGGATGCTTGCTCTTCTTTTTGCCCTCTTGTTCGCTATCCTATTTTTGCTCTTGCCCAACCTCTTCCATAACATGCTCAGGAGGGGTGGCTGATTTGCAGCTTTAGGTTGATCCACACTTCTTCTTGTCACTCTCTTAAATATCCCTGCATTATCTTCATCTCTCTTTTGTTTCTATTCCACAAGTACATCCATATTTTGTACCTTTGCTAAATATGCATACACTGAATATGCATCTACCAGTGATTCCCAGCCAGTAATGTCATAAATGTCTTGCTCTACATGAGATATTTCATTATCATTAGCTTTCCTCTTTTCAGCTGCATGCAAAGCATGTGTTTATATTGCAACCTTCAGAACAAACATCATTTGGCCAAGCATTCTATCCATCTATAGACCAAAAGTAGAAGCATAAACAACCACATAAGCATTTCGGATAGCCAAGTCTTCCAACAACTTTTGCATATCTCCCTTTCCAAAATTCGAAACAAGAGGAAATCCCATTTCTTGTGTATGGATCTTGCCATCTTTCCAAAAGATGAGTTGTCATGCCAAGGCCTCCTAATAAGCAGGATAATCCTTCCTTTCATGATGCCAAGAGGCATATTCCACGGTGGATTCCGTGAGGTTTTGCGGTGGATTCCATAAAATTTTATTTATTGCTGGGGCTCATACACAAGGTGGATTCTTTGTGCGAAAAGTTGATGGGGACGCTTGTACTTTTCGAGCGTCTTGTTAATTTAATGTGCAAGTGGGTGATTCCATAGCGGGTGACAAGACTAACGTTTTTAATAATAACATAATATATTATTACATGTTAGTATTGATACATAGTACATTAATATATTTTCATTAACGTAATATGCACAATCATAGAGTTTGAAATACTGATAGACAGCCAGTACATAACTTTTCTGGCTCTCTCATGCCATCCTTTAAATGCCTGCATTTGTTGTTGATTGGGAACATTAGGAAGAACTGGTTCTTCTTCGTTTCCTGCAATGAATTCCCAATATCCTTTTCCCATAAGGAAATTCGTCATTCTTTTATTTTGTAGCTGAAGATTGCTAGGTATTCACTTTTGTCGGTTTAATTTTATTATTTTCTAACAATTGTGAATGCTTCAGTTGAGGTGTAGAGCAGGCAGCGGTGGCGTTGGGAAGCATTGGAGGATAACATGTATTCAAATTATTATCATTTTTTATGGGCACACATCTTAGGCATGGCACCAATATTTTGACGCGCTTATTTATTGAAGCACTCAATATTTATTTATTATTTTTATATGCGCATGGGCGCACGATTTAAATATATGTATTGGAAATTGTATTTGGGTACCGCCTAACTCCTTGGGCACCCAATAGCTTTAATTCTTTAGTGGGACAAAAGAAAACACAAAAGCTAAAGCGTGCCAATTGTAAATTGGGCTATTTCTTGAGCTTGGAGATGAATAATATATCAAATACATGCTTTGTGGAGCGCTCACACCAGGCATGGGGGAAAATTGTACCCAATTAGTCTCTTGCTTCATGTCGTGCAAGCTTTCTTCCTTGTTCTTTGTGCAAAAGTAGAGTTCTTTTGTTCTTGGGGACCTTTCGGCACTCACTACATGCGCATACAGCGTCCGAGCTGTGCATCAGTGGTATCAAAGCAAAGCTGAGATCGAGAGCTTCCCATCGCTTACCATCTCGCGTGAAGGTTGAGCTCCTAGAATGATCGAGCTCTACAGTCAGTCTGGTGGCAAACGGCCGATACCAATGTGTTCCTAGCAGTCAAGAACCCCATGCTACACACTCAGATCGCGAAGGACCGGCTTCTGCAGGCGCAAGACCACGCGGTAAGCTTCTTCAACAAGACGTTTTTTATCTGCTCTTAGATAAGAAATTTTCATTAAGATTTGATTAGAAGCTTAATAAGCTTTAGAAAAAAGCTTTTAAACAGCTTAAAGCCCCCCAATTTTTTCGTTAATGGCAGCAGTATGTACTGCACGTCGTCGAAACAATCAACGGCGTCCTCTTGTTCCACGAAATCACAAAATTTCAAAAAAAGCTTATAATTCTAAAGCTTTAGAATTCAAAGATTTCTAAAGCTTCAAGTTTCAATTCCAACTATTTACCATAGCGGCAGTTCCTACCCAACTAAACACGAACCTGTCTTCAACTCTCTGGAAGCCCCGTTCACACCTATGGATTGAGAGAACCAGATTCCAACAAACAGATTACAATACGCAGTCTACACGCAAGATTATCTTCTTGGAAGATGACCGTGATATCAAATTCCGCATCCACAAATGAGAAATACTACAAAAAGCCATTTAAAAAAAAAAAGCCTTGTAAACCTGACTTTCATCTACGCTCACCCCCCTAACGAGATTTCGAGTGTATGAGGTCTTTTGGAATTTTGTAGGATGTCTGATCAAACCATGGAAGATTTTATGGCTGAGGGTAACCTACCCGAGCCAACGATGGAGCAAAAACTGGATTTAATTATGATGCAGCTTCAAGAGAGGAACGAAGAGCACGTTGTCGAACTACTGCGCATCCGAGATGTGGAATCCACCAAAAAGGTTATGCTGAACATGGACCATTTGTCCAAGCACTTGCTTCTTATCATCACATGTAATTAGAGGGTGTCTGTCCAGATGTTGTCAGCCATTGGACATGGGTTTTAACTATATTGCAGTCAGCAAATAAGACTTTTACATATGGAATAAGTGGATCTTTTTGGTATTAAGCGAAGGGTACTAAAGGTTCACACTGTTTTGGAACTTGTTTGACATGCTGAGATCCGGAGGCTGGGGCTAATGGAAACTCTTGATATTGTGCTAGGCAATGGATTGGTGATCATGTATGCTAAGTGTGGTGCATTCGCAAAAGCATAAGAAGTGTTTGATAAGCTAGCAATACCAAATGTTGTCTCTTGGAATGCCCTAATCTCTGGGTATGCTGACCTTGGCAATGCTGAAAGGGTTGTCAACTCATTCTGGAAAATGTTGGTAGAACATGTGGAGCTAGACAGTGTCACATTTGTTGTTATGCTTACTGCTTGCAGTCTTGCAGGGCGAGTGGAGGAGGGCTTATGTACTTTGATACTATGAGTGCTGTGTATGGCATCATCCCGACAAAAGAGCACCACATTTGCATGGTTGATCTTCTCAGCCATGCAGGGCAGTTTGACAAGGCAATAATCTTGAAGGAACCGATTTTGGAAATGTGGATGGCTCTGTTCGGTGCAGAGCCAGCCGCTTTATTAAGTGGAAGGGGATTGTGAATAGTAAACGGTAAGAAAAACAAAAAGCTAATTTGGGGGGCGTAGAAAAATTCGGCAAGAAGGGGCTTTTCTATCCAGTTACCACTGATTTTTGATGATTGGTGTTTGTGATGGCTCTGGGGGGGGAAGATTCCATAGGGCAGCGCTGTCAAGTCTCATAGGTTATGGAATGCTCTGATGTATATTTGTGGAAGTCTCCCTTGGAGTTTCTTTGTGCAGCGTTTCCACAGATTGATACCCGTCTTGTGAAAGCCACAATACTCGAGCACGAACAACGATTTGAAATCTGCAACTAATTCACTGATTTGCGCCTGAAAAATTACGAATCTACTCTCTCACTTCATCCTAAAGTTATTGATGAAAAGGAAGATACTGGTGCAACAAAAAAGGGAAGCTAGGGGAGTTGATACAGGCGACAGAATCAGTGGCGTAGGAGTGCCAGTGCATTACGACGAGTCCTACTGCCAGTGTCTTCGAAAAGCTGAGTCGACGCTTCAACTTGCTCCACAGAGAAGACCTGTAAATTCGGTGACCTCTGCAAGGTCACCTGTTGCCGAGACATCAACACCAGCGCAGAGCCTGTAAGACATATTACAAGCACATCATAATTGAGGGTTGCAGAAACTTTCGCTCCATTGACAGTGATTGCAGTAAGGGCAAAATCTTTCGCTTCATCGACAATGGTTGACAAGGATGAAAGCTTTCTCAGAGGCGCAGGGTAATGTGGCAATTCAGGAACTCAATTAACTTTTAAAAGTTTTTGAAGAGACCAGCATACCAGAGAATATGATTAGAGGGAATCAAGCAGAGAGGAGGAGAATATGATTGGTGCTTCGTGCCTATTATGTGTAAACACACAGACCATGAACAAGGCATTACTACTCTCCAATGTATTGGTGTATTGTCTTATCCATACTCATAATTGCACTTGCTAGATTCATGGAATTGAAGCATATACAAAATGCCAAGGAGCACAGAGATATTCATGCAATTCGGGCAATTGAATGTCATTCTGCTCACAATATCCTGAAATCGTGAAGCTAAAAAGGAAAATTTTTAGCATAAAGGGTAAAAACAAGAGAAGGATCATGAAGCACTTACTAGCATGGGAGTTCTTGATGATGAAACGAATGAGCATAAATCTGTTATGAAGAGCTAACAGTATGATTGTTGTTTTGCTACCTTGTAGACATTTCTGTTTATACAAACCATGTGCTGCAACATATAAAGAATGTCCACTTTGTTGGAGTGTAATCACTGATCGGATAATAGCTTTGACAGCTTGATAAAAACTAGAGAATCCTCTAGTGTCATGTTTTGGTCCTTAAGAACTGGCTGAAGTATTTCATGGTTACTTGATACAAAATTTCTGCATAGAAATCTGAGTGAAAAGATAGTAAATTTACAGCAAACACATGTATATACCAAGCAGAACTCTTCCTTGTTTTTGAAGGATTATTGGTTCATTCAATACAAAGAATTGTGTATGATCATGAACAGTATTGATCTTTTCAACTGATCAACATCACAGGAAACAATTGCAGTCATAACAGATTTGACTTCATTCTCTTGCTTGATCTTCTATCTTGAAATTCGTCAAGGTCTTCTGTAGACACGACTTTGCTTTGCTTTGGCAAACCCTTCGAGAACGTCAAACCTTGCAAGCTCAATTGGCCAATCTGCAATGATCTACCACCGACCAAGATGGATCACAATTTGAAGATCTTATACGATGTATGATCGATGCAACACTTGAAGTGTAATCTATTAGGAAAGAAACAAAGATAAGTAAAAGAAATTTCAAATTTTGTACTTTCAATGGGTCACATGATGGAAAGCCTATACTTGCTTTTATCAGTCAATTTGATGATTATTCCCATGAAGAATAATATGTTGAGAAAGACAAAATTAAGTGTGTCACTAATCATCTAGTTGACCAAGCATCCCTATGGTGGACTGTTGTCCGCAAGAGCATTGATTGTCCTACTACTTGGGAGACTTTCCAAAAGAAATTTTTGTAGAATTTCCTTCCATACCAATTCCACAAAAAAGCAATCAAACAATGGGATCTTCTACAACAAAGGGATCATGAGCCTATTTCACAATATACCGAGCATTTTTGGAATGCTTTATTGCAACTAAAAATGCTTGAAGATGTATATGAGGCAATCCATAAATGCAAGTTTATGTCTGGCTTACTTGGACATTTTTATGCAAAGGTCAACATGTTCAAGCCAACGACTCTCGAAGATGCAATTTCCTTGGCCCATGACACTGAAGACAAAATTTGAGGATGAGAAAAGAGACCACAACAATTTCAAACTAATGGTAACTTTGGTTCAAAACAATTCAATTCAAATTTTTGAAGATTCAATCAAAGTCGTTTCCTTCCATTTTCATTCCGTAAATCTTGGACACGACCACCTATTTTTCCATCAAACACAAATCCAAACCCTAAGCCATCTCTCCATCCCAACATTTCTAAACTTGTTGATATTACCAATAATGTATTTAAAACCAAACCCATAGTTTGTAACAAATGTCATCAACCTGGACATCTAGCGGCCAATTATCAATTCAAAAAGTCAACTGTTCATATCAATTATTTGGGAGCGATAGAAGATGAAGAACATAAAGAGATGCCGGATTTCACGGAAGACGATGACAACATTGGTACTACTTCAAATACTTTACCAGGAATGCCAAATTCCCATTCTTTATTAACGATGAAATGTCTTATGCATGGTAAAGAAAAGACTGTTTTACATGATGATGGGAGCACACACGACTTTTTTTCTGCAAAATTGATCAAAGAATTGTATTTACATACTGTTTCTACACATTATCACATCAAGGCTGCATTCTTAGGCACTAGATACAATGGAACACAAGAGGTGCATGACTTAGAAATTAAAATTGGTGATTATATTGAGCACAGAAATTTCTTAGTTGTGCCTTTGTAGTCTAGTGACATTATCTTAGGAATGCCTTGGCGACATCAGTACAATCCTAATATAGATTATTACACGCCATTCAATGAAAATTCATTCTAACGGGAAACAAATCACATTGCATGGTATGCGCAATTTCAATAATTTTCCATTGCTTAGTCATACTCAAGCTAAACGTGAATTATGGAAAAGTAGCAAATCCTATTTAATATGGGTGAATGAAATTGAAGCTAAAGAAAATCAGATGCATCCTAGGCACGCACAACTTCTTTCCCAATTTCAAGATTGTTTTGCTGCTAATTTACCACCTGGATTACCACATGTACATCTTGAAGATCAGAAGATAGACCTAATTCTTGGATCACAACCACCATATAAAGCACCATATAGACATAACCAAATTGAATAGAAAGAAATTCAAGCCCAAATTAAAGAATTGTTAACCCGAGGACTTATTAGACCTAGTAGTTCTCCATTTGGTGCACCTGTCTTATTAGTGAAGAAGAAAAACAATACCTTTCACATGTGCATTGATTATCCTGCCCTAAATAAAATCACTGTTAAGAATAGATATCCGATTACTAGGATAGATGATCTTATGGACAAGCTACAAGGATTTGCAATATTCAGCAAGATAGATCTTAAATCTGGATACCATCAAGTAAGATTGGACACATCTGATATATTCAAAACTGCATTAAGAACACAATTTGGACACTATGAATTTCTGGTTATGCCTTTTGGTTTAACTAATGCACCAGCCACATTCAGTCATATGATAAATCACATATTTTTGAAGCATCAGCATTGTGTCATTGTTTTCTTTGATGACATATTGGTTTTCAATAAGAATGAGAACGAGCATTCTATTTATCTTTGGTTTTTAAATTATTAAAAGAGAATCAATTATATGCCAATCCAGAAAAGAGTGAATTTTTCCAAACCGAAATTGAATATCTAGGACATATTGTTTCATCTAAAGGTATTAAAGTTGACCCTAAAAAGATAGAAGCAATTTTGAATTGGCCGATACCCAAAAATGTGCATGAATTACGTTCTTTCTTAGGTCTTGCTAGCTTTTACAAAAAATTTGTGAGAAATTTTTCATTGCTTGGATTATCTTTGACAAAACTATTAAAAAAAGGCATTGTGTATCATTGGTGTGACAATCAACAAAAGTCCTTTGATTTACTGAAACATGCTTTAACTCATGCTCCTGTATTGCGATTACCTGACTTCAATAGACCATTTTTCCTAGTAGTTGTTGATGCTAGTGGATCTGGAATAGGAGCAGTCCTCATGCAAGATTCTCATCCCATAGCCTACTCTAGCTGCAAACTTAAACCCTCTGAACTAAGTATTCTACCTATGATAAGGAATTGCTAGCTGTAGTATAAGTTTTACGTCAATGCAAACATTATTTAATGGGATCTGAATTCATAATCAAAACTGACAAACAAAGCATTAGACATCTCCTTAGTCAACCACAAATATCTGACCGACACATTAAATGGGCTGCTTTTATTCAAAGTTGTCATCCACTCATACAATATCAAACCGGAAAAGAAAATGTTGTTGCCGATGCTTTAAGTAGAAGACCAACTATTCATAATATTTCTGTGATATCTTTTGACTCTCTTCTTCCTATGAAAGACACTTATGATCAAGACCCTACTTTTCAAGCTGATTGGAATAAACTCGTTGCAAATAATTGGATTCCTATTAATTCATTTTCTTACACTGATGGATGTATGTTTTATGAAAAAATATTATGTGTGACTGTTCCATTTCGATCATTTGTTTTGCATGAAATTCATTGTCCCCCATACCAAGGTCATAGAGGAATTATTTCTACTTTGCGTACACTGATTGAAGATTTTTATTGGCCATACATGGAAATTGATGTATCTAACTTTGTATCTGAATGCTTAATTTGTCAAAGAGTTAAAAGACACCATGGTAAACAATATGGTTTATTAATGCCTTTACCAATTCCAGAACAACCATGGGAACAGATTTCAATGGATTTTATCACTAGTTTACCTAATACTAAAACTAATCATGACATGATTTGGACTATTGTTGATAGGTTTAGCAAACAAGCATATTTCATTCCATGCAAGAAAACATTAACTGTATCTCAAGCTGCTCATTTGTTCTTGAAAACTGTTTTCACTAGTCATGGTTTGCCAAAGTTATTATTTCTGATCATGATTCTAGATTTTGCAATAACTTTTGGATTACTTTGTTTGCTAACTTAGGAACAAATATTTTTCATATGCATTTCATCCTGAAACAAATGGCCAAACAGAAGCTACTAACAGTACCATTTTAGATCTTTTGCGTACATACACAATTTCAAAACCACAAACATGGGATACACATTTACATTTACTTCACTTTGCATACAATAACACACCAGATACACCTACAAAAAAAGCACCATTTGAAATTATTTATGGATATAGATTACCTACACATGTTACATTATTGTCAAACAAAGTTCAAGTTGCTGATGATATTGCTAACATGAATGCTACTATTTTTTATGAAGTTAAATATATGATTGCCAAAGCCCAGCAATCATACACAAAACAAGCCAACAAGAAAAGAAAAGCTATGAGTTTCAAAGTTGATGATTATGTTTGGTTACAAATTGAAATCCTTGAGCCTGAAACTATTCTAGATACTGACTTTATGACCACTAGAACTGGCCGTAGATATTCTAGATATTTGGTTAAGTTTAAAAATCATCCTATTGAAGAGGCCCAATGGATGCACGCTCGAGACCTAAGTGCTTATCCCACACTGTTGGCTCCACATTGAGCTAATAGCAATTGAGGACAATTGTTATCCCACCCCATGGTTATGATGCCAGGAGGCATATTCCACGGTGGATTTCGTGAGGTTTTGCGGTGGATTCCGTAAAATTTTATTTATTGCCGGGGCTCATACACAAGGTGGATTCCTTGTGCGAAAAGTTGATGGGAATGCCTGTCCTTTTTGGGTGTCTTGTTAATTTAATGTGTAAGTGGGTAATTCCATAGCGGGTGATTCTGCAAAATATATATTTAAATTAATAGACGTTTATGAGTTTAGAGTGCGCACTCGTAATAAATTAAGGTTAGGATTGAGTTCTAACCAATTTATTTATTTTGTAGCTGAAGATTGCTAGGTATTCACTTTTGTCGGTTTAATTTTATTATTTTCTAACAATTTTGAATGCTTCAGTTGATGTGTAGAGCAGGCAATGGTGGCGTTGGGAAGCACTGGAGGATAGTGTGTATTCAAATTATTATCATTTTTTATGGGTGCGCATCTTAGACATCACGCCAATATTTTGACACGCTTATTTATTGAAGCACTTGACATTTATTTATTATTTTTGTATGTGCATAGACGCACGATTTAAATATTTGTATTGGACATTGTATTTGGGTACCGCTCGACTCCTTGGGCGCCCAATAGCTTTAATTCTTTAGTGGGACAAAAGAAAACACAAAAGCTAAAGCGTGCTAATTGTAAATTGGGCTATTTTTTTAGCTTGGAGATGAATAATATATCAAGTACATGCTTTGTGGAGCGCTCACACAAGGCATGGGGGGAAATTGTACCCAATTAGTCTCTTGCTTCATGTTGTGCAAGTTTTCTTCCTTGTTCTTTGTGCAAAAGTAGAGTTCTTTTGTTCTTGGGGACCTTCCGACGCTCACCACGCGCACATATATCATCTCTGTGCACCATTTCATGATGCAAACTATCACCCCACATACTTCTTTTCCCTGGTTTAGGGGATGCTGCTTGTCCCCTTTTCTCTTGACCTTTCTCATCCAATTTTGTGACCTTCAATTGAAGATCATGCATGCCTTTAACCAATTAATCTAATACATCTTTCCTAATAGTGGGAGCAACAAGTGTAACCATAGGGTTAGCCAAAGAAGTGGGTGGCTTACTGGATACATAAGTTATTTTTCCTGTAATAGTGGGCAAGCTAGATACATGCAATCTTTCTCTTCTTCTATGCTTTTTCACCACTGCAGTAACAGCTTCCTTAACATGCCTCCACTCTATTTTAAGCCCTGTCTCTGTAGTCTGATCCTCTGACAAATCATTAAGCTACTATTGAAGCTCAGTATTTGTTGCTTGTAGAAATAATTCAAATTTTTAACTTGCAATAGCTTGCTTTTTTGCAAGATCTAACTGATCAAACCAACTTTCAAATTCTCTTATAATAACTATGTAGCCACAAGACCCTTATTATTGGGTTTTAGAACCCACTCTTGGAAAGTCTTGCAGGTAATCAAACTGGTGTCTTCAATGTAAAATTCTTCTCGGAGTGTCTTCTTGAAAGCTATCCAGTTAGCATCTTGCATATATAATTCAGTAACTCGAGCTTTTAATTCATGTATAGTGACATGTACAAAATACTGGCTCCATGCAAGTTGAGCTACCTCAAAGAAATCCATATTTTGAGCATAGATATGTCAATATGCAGATACATTCTTTCCATTAAACAACTTCATCTCACGCTCTACTACTTGGAGAGCATTCATCATAACAATTTTTTGTTATAGAAAAAGCTTGCATCACCTGTTGTTGTTGTTGTTGTTGTACCTATATAAGCATATTCATATTCTGCATTGATTGCTACAAAACATCACTAGAAATTGTGCTTGAAGGTTCTCCCATCTTGTTTATCCTTCTAATGACCTTTCACGTCAGGTTCACCAATGTTGGAGGGGTTTTAGTCGAAAGTTTGTATCCATCGGGGATCAGAGAGAGAAGGAAGTAGACAGTAGGATACAAAAGATAAGAAAAAGAATAGAAAAGAGGTACATAAGATAAATACAAATATCAATAAATCAAAGCACTATGTATTGATAGAACTGGAGAAGATAAAAAAAATCCTCATCTAGGGCTACTCAGAAGCAATCTCCAAGCAGCATTAGATCACCTCGAGCTCCCTAGTAGACAAAAAATGTGCACCAAACATTAGCTTCTTCTTTGCTGCTTAGACTTCAAATCTGATGGTTCCATTGGCTCCAAAAGAGGGAGAGATAAAACTCTCGGATGCCTAGTTTGAATTCTTCTAGATCACTCCTTTTACCCATTCAGAGTGCTCTTTGCTGCCTAAAAACTATGATCGCGAACCATGCAAATTTGAAAGTTCTTTTTGCATGAGCTCTCCCAAAATTGGTTGAAAAGCCATTTACATTTTGCACATGTCACCCTATTCTAGAAATTTTCTACACCTTTTTAGGATATTTACAAGAAATAATATCCAAAATATAAAAAATAGGCTAAACTTGTCTAAAGATCTCATAATTTTGACCTATCCATACTATGGACACTAACACTAATGACTAAGATGATATTGAATCTCTAGTTTAATAAGAAAGCCCAATGATGATGTACTCCAGGGTTTTTCACATTGTGGCCATGTAGTAACACGACACCATGAGATACTCAATATGCTTAGTCCATCCTTTAACATCATGCTACCTCTACAAAGGCTACACTAGCAGCAAGACTTGAGTGCCATCTAATTTAAAGAGGAGCAGATTTCAGTGCTTTTTGAAAATCTCCATAAGGAGTTCAACAATCATGTGATGAATGCTATCCTAAGCTATATTTGTGAAGTCATAATATGTGGAAAATTTTTCATGCTTTTATTGGCATCAAATGTCTTGAAACTTATTGTTTGTTTAATTTTACATCTTAATTCTTTTAAATCTACCATTTAATCAATGACAAGGTTTTGTCCTAAATTCCTTGCTATCCATGGTCTTGATCTAAGAGAGGGCATCCCTTTTGGTTGTAATTTTACTATCCTTTTAACTTGTAGATCTCATTGGAGCTTAGTTGTATTCAATATCGAGACAAAGAGATGCTTTCTTGCCAACTCAACATATGAATATCATGATAATGTGAAGAACCAAGTTCCTTAAGCCCATGAGAGGGAGGGGAAGAAGACTACTACCCAAGATAATGAAATGCTAGATAATATACATATAGTTAGTTTGCAAAGTACCAGAACAAGGTAACAACCATAGCTCGAGATCCAAACCAGAGATGTAAATTTAATTTTCTTAAACTAACTCAAATAGTGCTAATGACTTTAAAGTTAGTCTCATATTTTAGAGTTTTATGCAGGGTGATCATTTTGCAAATTATGTGGATGATGATCTTTTTCTATTTAGAGCAGAGATGGTTGAAAATTTGATCAACTATGGAACACATAGAAATGTCTTGATCCCACCTACCTATTCACCTCTACCACCTCCCCCACTTCCCATAGAAATCAAAAGTACTAAATCCCATCCAAATATCATAACATTTGGAAGATGTGAAGCCAAATGAGGAGGTAGAGGTTAGAAACAATGGTTTTGAGAGTTCAGATATAGAAAGAATGCAAACATTGTAAATATGCCACAAATTTGTATACGAATCAAAAGTTTCCTTGTTTTGTATAAAATATAGAATTGTAATTAGATGTAATAATTGATAATGGAATTCACATTATTTTTGTATTACATTTGTCCTTGCTATTACAACTGTTGCATATTCCTATCATATATGTTGTGGTGAGAGGAAAACTTGTTTTGTAATAGTATCCCCACATAAAGTATTTCTTTCTTCTCTTTTGGACACGTGCACATAAGATTCACCATAATTGGCATTATTAGCAAATAAAAGGATGTGTACCTTAGGCAATACCACACATATTTGGATTATATATTCTATCTACCTTATATCCATTGCACTTGAATAAATAAGAAGTAGGGATACTTATGTCCTCATTTGCTAGGTCCATTTGAACTTAACATAAGGAGATTCTTGCCCTTACACTTGGGATTCTTAAGATCTCATCCTCTAACCAAACCTCTAATATCATCATAGGATTATCAATATCATTTTGTACAACTTGATCAAATGCTACAAGCTTTCCATCCACATAATGCCATCTCATGTAATAGAAAATCAAATAAAATTTTGGGATGCAATCATATATTTACAAAAAATTGATTTCTATTGCACTTTACCTATAATCCCACATACTACTTTTGTATCCCAACTTTGGCCTAAAAGTCTATGCATTTATTCACAAATTGCATATGAACATTCATGATATTTTTTTAACTTCCTCATCATAAAATAAGTCTACAAAAATTTTCAATTATATGAAGATTGTGATCTTTACCTATCGACTTCCTACATTAGATAGCATATACCTTTGAATATCTAAATAAATCTTCAACCTAAAAGATTCATATGATTATGGGTCTAGAATGTTGGAGCTATATATAGCTCACCCTATCTAGACTAGGTCTTACATATATATGTGTAGATTGTGATCAATATGAAATAGTATTTGGGAGTGTACATGGTGCGTCTCTTCTCTTCTCTCTCTCTCTCTCTCTCTTTCTCTCTACATCTCAACATTATATTAGAGCTATCATGATTGACCTTGAAGAAGACAATTGGTTGTAAGCATATTATATTATGAATTTTAAGCATTAAAAAAGTTTACTCAATCATCATTTAGATTGCATATATATTGAATTGTCGATATTCCTTGCTTGGATATCCTAAAAGTTTTTATTTGGGAGACTCTTAAGGAAACACATTGCTAAAGAAAACTAGTTTCTATAATATGCTAGGACTCACAAGCCTTCTTTCTAGCAAATCCTTGCTCAATTTGGAGTTTTGTGTGAAGAGTTATGTTAGTTCAGATAAATTGGACTTGAAATCGGAAAACAAATAGGACAACATCTTTCCGTGCAAGCTTCCATTACACAAGTTTTGTCACGATTACTCACTTTTGAGTTTCCACTAAAATTAGCCAGATCATAATCTATTCTTGGCCAAAAATTAAAGTGATAATGTTTTGATCATTATTCATATTTATCGTCTATTTTGGGCATATTTATTCTTGTAGATGCTTTGTCTATTTTGGGCCGCTTTATTCTTGCCCAGATTTTGTCTATCTTGGGCCACTTTATTCTTGCCTAAATGCTTTGTCTATTTTGGGCCGCTTTATTCTTGCCCAGATTTTGTCTATCTTGGGCAACTTTATTTTGGTGTATGCTTTTTGAACTAAATGTCTTTCTTTACAGCATGCCTTTTGTGTATGAATTGTTATGCTATACTTTCGTTGTCATCTAGTATATGGTGTGCAGATGTAATGTTTCTACCTCGAAATATTGAAGACCCATAATCTACACAAAGAGCAAATTAAAATAATCCCCCCCCGCATCGGTAAATGTGGTGGTAAGGTGCTTACCCCACGCACGCGCCAATAAACTCTAGCCACATAGAGCACAAGAGCCGAGGCTTGAAACCCGTAGTTCCATGCAGGAACACCCTTCACGGGAAAAGGCAAAAGGATAAGGGTTAAATTTTGTGTAAATGTTTTTAATGATAGCCCCCTCCCCTCAGCCAATGCATGGCAGGGAGAGGGAATGTGAGAAAAGCATTCGTTGTGGAGGGCATGGGGAGGTGGCATGCAGCTGATTCATGAGTGGCTATCCCTCCCCCCCCTTAGCCCTATAAAACCACCCCCTCCCCAAGCTTGAGGGAGGGGAGAGAAGAGTGAGAGAGCTGCCGCCCTGCATCGTGTTGCCGCCATCAGACACCATGCCACGCCACGCTGTTGCTGCGCCAAGCCACCTCACCTCCACCTTCACCATCATCATCACAATCATTATCATCATCATCCTCCTGCTCATCATCATGTTCACCCTTCTCCCAATCATCCTCATCTTCTCTCTCCACATAATCATCTGCCACAGAAGCTTGGAAGCTTCTTTGGAAGCTTCCATTGAAAGGCCTCCTTAAGACTTGTTCCCACGTGATTCCCTCGGTCTTTTCAAAACCAAGTCTGCAAAGGGCCGTGTCCTGCGCAAAGGAGAAATACTCGGTCAGAGAGGGATTCGTAACGCATAAAGGGCTCAAGAGGAAGTTGCTGAACCGGGATTTGATTCGTAAATGGCTCCCAAGAAAATGGTGAGAGGCACACACGCGGGAGCTTCTACTCCAAGCTCGCATGTGGATAACACCCCGAACCTCAATGCCTAGGTTCTTAGAAATTGATTTCGCATGGAAAGAATGCTTTTAAGCTTGTCTTTAATACACGTAGTTGAGTTAAATACATTTGGAAATTTTAAACGCAATTACCCATTCGTTTACGAAGTTAGTGCATGTCATCCCTTTGAAATTTGCTTGCACTACCAAGTTGCAATCCCAAATGCATATTGCATAGGTTATAAGGTGGATTTGTCTAAATGCATCCTTGATTTCCTTGCAAAAAAGAAACTGCGCATAATGCATTTAGATAGTAATCTCCTAGTTGTGATTCGTAGGAGATAATCATTGACGTCCATTAGATGTTGTCCAAGTAGTTGCATGCATGAAAGGGATTTAAGTACCTTGCAAATGGCATGGAGTGATAATTACATCCTAGGTTGGGTTGAGTGTCGAAGAACGAATTGAATTGATAATGGTCTCATGGCATTCGTTCATACATGGAGTCTTTCCATCAAAGATTGTATTTTAGGAAAGAATGCAATTTCATATTAAAGCTTGAATTCAATGCATTAAGCAAAGGGTTATGAGCATAGTTCTTGTTGAAATTCAACATAGGGTTTACACAAGTTAGCTCTAGATATCAATCATTATAGTTTAGGCAAGGAAAAGAAATGGTCATTGTACATCCTAAAGTTGCATAGTTGAAAAAGTCTATGAACTGCATATTTGCATGGAATGTTGTATTTTGAAATTATTTACATCTTTTTAGGAAAAAGTAATTGCATTTCTAAGAATAGATCGCCTCTTCTCACAAGACCATTAGGTAATCGCTTGAAATGGCATAACCCACATGGGATTCATAAAAGCATAAATAGTTAGTATGAAAAAACCTCAGAGTGCTAGTTAGGATTTAGTTACGTTAAAATTCAGCCTAATATCACACTCGGAAAACCGACTGAATATTTCCAACCTCAAAGGTCCTACCCACATTCACATAATTGTTAGGGTTGGCTAAACACCTATACAAGAATGATCTAGGGTTTTACCCTAAGGATCAATTAGCCATATACTAGACCTCCATATGGATTTAGAAACCTTAGGGCCAAATGTTGTCGGCCTAGTATGGTTAGGGTTGGGTTGGGTCAAGAAGACATCCCAAACCCTACATCTTGACCAAACGTATTTCTTGACCAAGGAACGCTGTTTGATGCGAGAAATGATCCCACAAGTTAGGTGCGACACTTGTCTCGTGTGACAAGTTGCAACGTCACATGGGTTTTTTATTAAATCACAAAATAGAATTGCCTCTCCTTAGAACAAGGTTGGCGAGTTCTAGTGCAAGTCTAACTTGCAAGGGGATGAGTAGTCATCCTGCTACATCACCCTTCCTTGGGCAGAGTTGCCAAGTTAGGGAAGTTATGTATTGCCTAGCAAGAAATTGACCAATCAAGTTGGGGCGATGAGGTTGCCCAGGATTTATTGTCTTAATTTAAGGAACCTAAGGTGTTGGTTAATTTGGGCTAATAAGGTATAAACCCTAACCCAAGGATAAAGGGTAAACAAACAACAAAACCCTTGGGGATCTTGCCAAGTCGCAATCGAACCCAGACCGAATGTTGGATGGGTTCGGGGAGATGGATTCACACCTTAGCAGTTGGCCAAAGAAATGACCACTGGATTGATTGTGTTTGTACAGTTAGGAGCACTGTTTGTACTTCTTTGCTCAAGGAATATAATGCTAGAAAATAATTAATACTTCAGGTTGAAGGCCTGGAGGGAGAGGCAGCATGAGTTACCCCCGACTGTCTGCTTGACCCTATCCAAGGGGGTTGTTAGCTGCGCCGAGTACGTGGACCAAACCCACCGCGAGAGGTCTCTCCGTGGATGCTACTTGGAGCAGGAGGATGCTTGGGTGCCAGGGGGCTCTGGCCCTAAATCCCTTGCCTATGGGTCTTGCATAAGAGGCCGACATGACTCGAGATTGGATCTCGAGGTCCGCATACTAGTCTACAGGAAAAAACTTGGAATAACGATCCTTGAGGATTGCTGGATTAGCCTTCGGGCTAGATTATGGAATTGCCTTCCGGTGGATTTATGGATTAGCCTTCGAGCTGGATTATATGATGTATTCAAAGACTGATAAATAAGATCAATTGTTGAAAAGGAACTTGCTTCACATTGTTTTTCTATGTCAGTGTATAAGTTACGTGAAGGAACCAGTGAATAATTGGCTAATTAAGGAAGCTATTTTTGCATGTCAAACTAAATGTGGTAGGTAATTAGATAGCTAAAGCTAGCCTCAGGAAAGTGCGGTGGATGTGACCATGGGTCTGTCCTACGGAAGGGTGGTCACGGTTGGTCGAGAACTTTTCTCGAAGGAAATTGACAGCAAGGAACAATGACCTAGAATCTAGAGTACTAGAGTCCCAATTTATGCTGTTTTAGAGGAACGGAACGGGACTATGCCTTACGGGCAGAGAGGTCGAGCTTTGCATCCCTCTTGTTTTCCTTTCTCCTTGAACCAAGTGCAGCATGAATTCGCTTCCACCCTGACGTTTCTGCGTAAAGTAGTTCACCTGGGGTTCGACGCTAGCTACCATTCTAGGAATTTGACCACTAGAAAAACCCTGATTCAGGTCACAGTCCTAAGTGGGAACAGCCGTAATGCTTCCACTTCGTGGTAGACTTAGGAAGACCTAGATTGCAAACCCCGTGACATTCCGTGAGAGTGTCGGGCGGTGCTTTCTGGACTCTCTTCCCGATGGGTTGCTAAGACGTGTCCTACAAGTGAACAATTGGACACATTACAGTTGGTAGCAGAGCGAACCAACGAGGACCTAATAATTTCATGGAAACTTAATAAGGAGAAGTGGAGCAAATGTTGTTGTTAAGAACATTTTCTTACTTACTTACCGATGGTGACCTGTAGAGTCATGAAACATGGAACATATTCTTGGTGTTCCAGGTTATGTTTATGATTGCGATGCGTGCCTCGGCTTATCGACGGAGGCTAGATATGATGAATATCCTAGGCCGCATCTACAATCCTTCATCACTGTATGTGAAACGGAGATGGACGGCTGATTCAGAAATTTATTAGTAGCTGCCCACCGACTTGCGTACCTTCGAACCAACTTGAAGAGAATCAAGTGGATGGAGGACCTAAAGATCGTGAAGCTGTTCATTTTTATTGAAGCTCACGCAAACGCAACCCTACATGTCAGTGGTCGAAAGGTCAAGCACAACACATGTGTACGAGGAAGTGAGTCGAATAATCCTTGCAGACAGAATCAAGGTGTTGGGACGTTATGAGAAGAACGGGTATCAAAGAAAAGGATACCCTAATCTTCATATGACCTATCAATTCCTGAAAATTCATGACCCCAATCCATACTATAACTCAGTTCCCGTAGCTGAATGTAGCAAATCTTATTCTCCCCAAATTAATTTATCAACTCGTTCCATCTTCCCAAAAATAATTGTACTCGATAGGGCTATGCCCATATGAATGAAATAGATTTTTTTATCAATGATTGTCTTGGCTGTGAGTATTGGTAAAGAAGTTAAGCGATTAGGTCACATGGCTAAAAGCTCAACTAGACATGAAATGTAATGAGAGAAACCTTAGCAAGTTTTTAACGTAAAGAAATTCAATGCCCAGGCACAACCTCAAGTGCAAATTCCTAGTCCCGACCCCTACACCAAGTAAGGTCATGATTCAAGAAAGGAAGTTTCTTCTCAAGCAAATCAAGCCACCAGAATTTGACGGCAAGGGAAGGACCGTCCAAACTGATGTCAAGATCTGGATTGAATCCATGGAGGATTACTTCAAAGCAGCAAGTACTGCACCCACTAACCAAACGATGCTCGCCAAATTGAAGCTTACTGGCAAAGCAAGGCTTTGGTGGAAGCAATGGTGCAAAGACCAAGGGATCTCGGAAGGGTTAGTTACTTAGGAGAAACTTAACAGAGTTGTGTGAGGAAGATATCTACCACCTGCCTACCGCATGCAAAAGATGAATGAGTTCTACGAACTGAAGCAGCTTGGTCTATCCCTTGATGCATACTATTCAAAGTTTGTCTCTCTTTTGAAGTATGGAAGTATGCGCCACAAATGGATATGACACAACAGGTGTCAAAGTTTTGTGCTGGATTAAACCCACCTGTAAACACCCGCCTCGAATCAATGCGCCCAATAGATCTACAGGATGCGCTCATTTGATCTACGCCCATAATACAGGAGGTGCAGACTAGGCCAAGAAATAACAAGACTTGGTCTTATAAGGTTCAGAACAAAGAAGTGTATAGGTCCCAGGCTAAGAGAACGTAGGGAAAATTCTGGGACAAAGAAAGAAAGCTAGGATCAACACTATCAATAATTTTGTTCCTACCTAAGGTAATGGCCGCAATCTCCATTGCTTCCATTGCAACGAGCCCGGTCACTTTAAAAGGTAGTGTCCCAAACTTAGCAGAGGACAACGTTAAGGATCATCTCAAGGAACCATCCATGGCCAAGGATTCGCCGTCAAGGCCAGAGGAAGAATTGACAGTGTTGCCAACAGGGAGATGTGCGATAAAGAAGACCTAACCATGGAAGTAGACTTTGAGAGGGCAACAGTCCATGCCGCTCTTCACAAGAAAGGCCCGAATCACCAATTTCTGGTGATTCAAACTCCATCGGATTATCAAGGTAAAAGCTTCAAAACCTTGATTAATTGTGGCAATACACATTCCTTTATTTCACCAGTTTGTGCAAGAAGATTAGGAATAGCTACAAAAGATGCACCTACCTTACTTGTGGAATTAGCAAATGGTCGTGAGGTCACTTGTACCAGGCAAACTACTAAGATGGAATTCTTGCTGGGTGGAAAGTCGACTTCGATCAGATTCAAGGTTATGAACCTAGGTATCCATGAGTGTTTTCTTGGAATGGATTGGCTTAAACCTAATGATGCCCACATTCACTGTGGAAAGGGCCAAGTTTCCTTTCAAAATTCTGAAGGGGAATTGGTCACAACTCAAGAAGAGGCTGGGAAGACAAAAATTCAACTAGTGAAAGCATCTCGGATAATAAAAGGAGTTAGAAAGGGGCTACCTGTCTATTTGATTAAGCTAAATAAGCTAGATCAGAATCAGGAGTCTAGGGAAGAACCGTCATGGCTAAAGGAGTACACTGATGTATTTCCTAAAGAGCTAATAGAACTTCCTCCTCAAAGGGAAGTTGATCACGAAATCAAGCTAGCACTAGGAGCTAGACCAATTGCAAAGCGACCATACAGGATGTCCATCCCAAAATGATTGAGCTAAAGGAGCAACTCAAGCAACTGTTAGACCAGGGCTACATCCATCCTAACAGTTCCCCATGGGGAGCTCCAGTGCTGTTCCAAAAAAAGAAAGATGGAATGCTTCGGCTATGCATTGACTACAGAGGGTTGAATCAATCAACCAAACAAGTATCCTGTTTCAAGAATAGACAAACTTCTTGACCGTCTTCAAGGTGCGAAGATATTCTTCAAGATTGATCTCAGGTTTGGATATTATCAGATAAGGATCAAGGAGGAGGATATCCCAAAGACAGCATTCAGCACAAGATATGGTCATTTTGAGTTCCTAGTCATGTCATTCGGGCTGAGAAATGCACCTTCTACCTTCAATAGGTTAATGCAGGATATCTTTAGGCCATATCTTGATGACTTTGTACTCGTCTTCTTCGACGATAACCTAGTCTACTTCAAACGGGAAGAAGGTCATGAACCCCAGCTTCCCATTGTCCTTGAAACAATGAGGGCACACAAGCTTTATGCCAAGAAGAAGAAATGTGCATTTTTCAAGCGATACATTGAATATCTGGGATTCATTGTATCAACAGAAGGAATTTCAGTAGATCCGGCTAAGGTCAGAGACGTTCTGGAATGGCCAATACCAACAATTGTCAAAGAAATATGTAGTTTTCTTGGATTGACAGGATGGTACTGGGTCTTTATAAAAAACTATGCCTTGATTGCAGTGCCCCTTACTGATCTACTAAAGAAGTAAATATCAATTTTATGGTCAGCCTGCTGAATATTCCAGCTTTGACAAACTAAATCAAAGCTTGGTATCAGCACCCATCTTGAAACTTCCAGACCTTGGTAAGGAGTTTGAAGTGATAATTGATGCTAGCACACTTGCCTTAGGATGTGTGCTTATGCAAGAAGGTCATCATGTAGCATACTCTTCAAGGAAACTAAAGAACCATGAAAGGAACTATGCTACCCATGATCTGAAGCTATTGGCTATCATCCATGCTCTCAAGCTTTGGAGACACTATTTGGTGGGTAACAAGTTTACCCTAGTAACGGATCATAAAAGTCTTAAATGGTTCTTTACCCAAAATGAGCTCAACATGAGGCAACATCAATGGATTGAAGTGCTGGAGGAATATGATTTTGAAATCAAATACCGGCCTGGAAAGGAGAATGTAGTTGCCGACACACTCAATCGCAAGACATTTTTGAATTCTCTGATTTTACAAGATCAATCAATAGCTAGATCTTTAGCCAGAAAGGTATCCATGCCAAACAACCCAATTCTTGAGCTAGGTAGAGAAGAGACACGCCATGATCCAACCTATCAGAAGATGCTAAGGGAGATCCCAATCAAGGATCAAGACCCGAAGCTACAGGAAAAGTATCTAGAATTCTCTATCAATAGTGGACTTGTCTGCTATAAAATGAGATTATGTATATTGGCAAGCCAGTCACTCAAGCAGAAGATACTTTGGGAAGCTCATGACTCCCCTTTTTCAGGGCATCCTGGCTATGCCAAGACCCTCAATGCAGTCAGAAAGAGCTATTATTAGGAGAGGCTCAAAGGTGACGTTCTCAAATATGTCACTGAATGTTTGTCTTCCTTGTCAACGTATTAAGGCCGAACATGTCAAAATGACAGGAAAATTGCAACCACTTGACATTCCTCAAATGAAATGGGAATTCATTAGTATGGACTTTGTTGTTGGCCTGCCCTAAGTTCAGGGAGGATACAACTCCATTATGGTTGTGGTTGATATGCTTACCAAGGTTGCACATCTTATCCTTGTTAAGACAAACGATAAAGCCTCCGACATCGCAAGGTTATTTATCAAGGAGATATTCAAACTGCATGGGTTACCCAGAAGAATAATTAGTGATCGTGACTCTCTCTTCACATCACATTTCTGGAAGGCTATCTTCAAGGCCATTGGGACTCAACTTTGTTTCAGTACAGCTTACCATCCCCAAACCGATGGTCAAATGGAGCGAGTCAACCAAGTCATTGAGGATATGCTAAGGGTACACTGCTGTCGCGAACCCAAAAAGTGGATTCAATATTTGCCACTGGTTGAGTTTGTCTACAATGCTTCTCACCAACAAAGCATTCAGATGACCCCTTTTCAAGCACTGTATGGGCACAATTATCGTGGTCCTTTAAACTTTTCAGATCCAACCTTAAGGGTTGAAGCTTCAAAGCAGATGCTGGAAGATATGGATGACCAAATCAAGTCAATAAGTCAAGACATCCAAGCTGCCAAGGACAGACAGAAGGCTTACGCGGATTTGAAACGTCAAGATAGATCCTTCGTTGAAGGTGACATGGTCTTCATTCGCATACATCCAAAGAAGAGTTCCCTATCCTTGGGTGAATGCAAAAAGCTAAGTCCAAGGTATTGTGGACCCTACAAGATCCTCAAGTGCCTAGGGCCTAATGCTTATAGACTGCAACTCCCTAAGAACCTAAAAGTTCATAATGTATTTCATATCAGTCTATTGAAAAAGTATGTACCTAACCCTAGTCAAGTGCTTGATGATCAACAAGTTGTAATGCCTAGCCAAGGAGTCATTGAGCTATGGCCTGACAGGATCTTAGATGTTAGAGAGAGGCATTTGAGATCCAAAACCTTGAGAGAATACCTCGTCTAGTGGAAAGATTATCCTGAAGAGGATGCCACTTGGATGGATGAAAGTACTCTCAACCAACAACACCCCCATTCTTCTTTGAGATGAGGACATCTCGATTCCTCTAATAAGGGGGAGAGAATGTAATATTTTTGCCTCGAAATATTGAAGACCCGTAATCCACGCAAGGAGCAAACTAAAATAATCCCCCCTCCGCATCGGTAAATGTGGTGGTTAAGTGCTTACCCCGTGCACACGCCAATAAACTCTAGCCTCATGGAGCACAAGAGCCGACGCTTGAAACCCATAGTTCCACGCGAGAACACCCTTCACAAAAAAAAGAAAAAGGATAAGAGTTAAATTTTGTGCAAATTTTTTTAATGATAATCCCCTCCTCTCAGATGATGCATGGCAGGGAGAGGGAGTGTGAGAAAAGCATTCGTTGTGGAGGGCATGGGGAGGTGGCATGCAGCCGATTCATGAGTGGCTATCCCTCCCCTCCCCTTAGCCCTATAAAACAACCCCCTACCCAAGCTTGAGGGAGGGGAGAGAAGAGTGAGAGAGCTGCCGCCCTGCGTCATGCTGTCGCCATCAACCGCCATGGTGATGTAGCGCCAGGCCGCCTCACCTCCACCTGCATCATCATCATGACAATCATTATCATCATCATCCTCCTGGTCATCGTCATCTTCACCCTTCTCCCAATCATCCTCATCTTCTCTCTCCACGTAATCATCTACCACAGAAGCTTGGAAGCTTCCATTAAAAGGCCTCCTTAAGACTTGTTCTCACGTGCTTCCCCCGGTCTTTTCACAATATAAGTCTACAAAGGGCCGTGTCCTGCACAAAGGAGAAATATTCGGTTGGAGAGGGATTCATAACGCGTAAAGGGCCCAAGAGGAAGTTGCTGAACTGGGATTTGATTCGTCAATGGCTCCCAAGAAAATGGCAAGAGGCGCACACGTGGGAGCTTCTACTTCGAGTTCGCATGTGGATAACACCTCGAACCTCAATGCCCAAGTTTTTAGAAATTGATTTCGCATGGAAAGAATGCTTTTAAGTTTGTCTTTAATACACGTAGTCGAGTTAAATACATTTGGAAATTTTAAACGCAGTTACCCATTTGTTTACAAAGTTAATGCATGTCATGCATTTGAAAAATGCTTGCACTTCCAAGTTGCAATCCCGAATGCATATTGCATAGGTTATAAGGTGGATTTGTCTAAATGCATCCTTGATTTCCTCGCAAAAAAGAAACAGCGCATAATGCATTCAGATAGTAATCTCCTAGTTGTGATTCGTAGGAGATAATCATTGACGTCCATTAGATGTTGTCCAAGTAGTTGCATGCATGAAAGGGATTTAAGTACCTTGCAAATGGCATGCGGTGATAATTACATCCTAGGTTGGGTTGAGTGTCGAAGAACGAATTGAATTGACAATGGTCTCATGGTATTCGTTCATGCATGGAGTCTTTCCATCAAAGATTGTATTTTAGGAAAGAATGTAATTTCATATTAAATCTTGAATTCAATGCATTAAGCGAAGGGTTATGAGCATAGTTCTTGTTGAAATTCAACATAGGGTTTACACAAGTTAGCCCTAGATTATCAGTCATTATAGTTTAGGCAAGGAAGAGAAATGGTCATTGTACATCCTAAAGTTGCATAGTTGAAAAAGTCTATGAACTGCATATTTGCATGGAATGTTGTATTTTGAAATTATTTACATCTTTTTAGGAAAAAGTAATTGCATTTCTAAGAAGAGATCGCCTCTTCTCACAAGACCATTAGATCGATTAGGTAAATCGCTTGCAATTGCATAACCCACATGGGATTCATAAAAGCATAAATAGTTAGTACGATAAAAACCTCAAATTGCTAGTTAGGATTTAGTTATGTTAAAATTCTGCCTAGTATTGCACTCGGCAAACCGACTGAATATTTCCAACCTCAAAGGTCCTACCCACATTCACAGAATTGTTAGGGTTGGTTGAACGCCTATACAAGAACAATCTAGGGTTTTACCCTAAGGATCAATTAGCCAAATATTAGACCTTCGTATGGATTTAGAAACCTTAGGGCCAAACGGCCTAGTATGGTTAGGGTTGGGTTGTGGGTCAAGAAGGCATCCCAAACCCTACATCTTGACCAAACGTATTTCTTGACCAAGGAACGCCGTTTAATGGGAGAAATGATCCCACAAGTAAGGTGCGACACTTGTCTCGTGTGAAAGTTGCAATGTCGCATGGCTTTTTGATTAAATCACAAAGTAGAATTGCTTCTCCTTAGAACAAGGTTGGCGAGTTCTAGTGCAAGTCTAACTTGCAAGGGGATGAGTAGTCATCCTGCTACATCACCCTTCCTTGGGATGAGTTGCCAAGTTAGGGAAATTATGTATTGCCTAGCAAGAAATTGACCAATCAAGTTGGGGCGACGAGGTTGCCCAGGATTTACTGTCTTAATTTAAGGAACCTAAGGTGTTGGTTAATTTGGGTTAATAGAGTATAAACCCTAGCCCAAGGATAAAGGGTAAACAAACAACAAAACCCTTGGGGATCTTGCCAAGTTGCAATCGATCCTGAATCGAATGCTGGATGCATTCGGGGAGATGGATTCACACCGTAGTAGTTGGCCAAACAAACAACCACTGGATTGATTGTGTTTGTACAGTTAGGAGCACTATTTATACTTCTTTCCTCAAGGAATCTAATGCTGGAAAATAATTAATGCTTCAGGTTGAAGGCCTGGAGGGAGAGGCAGCATCAGCTACCCCCGACTGTCTGCCTAATCCTATCCAAGGGAGTTGTGATGAGTGTTGAAATGACTTGTTTTTTGGCTGATTTTTGTTGTTTTGGAGAGCTGAATGGTTGATTTTATGAGATGATTGATTGATTTAGAAGTGGTTTGAGAATGTTTTGGATGATAATGATTGAGTTTTGGAAGATCATGATGTTTGTTGGTGGTTCTGTGATGTTCTGATAGGTTCTGTATACCTTCTGGTTTGCTCTGTTTTGGTCTGTTTTGTTCTGATTGTCTTCTGTAAAGAGGGATGGAGTATTGATTGATGAAGAATGAGATATTGTGAAAGTTTATTGAATGGTTTATGAGATTTTGGAATGGTTTGAGAGTGAGTTATGTGGTTTTGATGACCTTCTGTAACCTTCTATAGGTCTTCTATAGAGCTTCTGCTTCTGTTCTGTCTCTGTTCTGTTCTGTACTGTAGCTGTTCTGGTACTGTTCTGTAGACTGTTCTGTATGCTTCTGTATGTGTTCTGATGGATGAGAGTGTAGTTTGGGAAAGTTTTCTAACCTTGGAAAGAGGTGAATACAAGTGTAAAAGAGCTGAAAGAAGTGGAAGAAGTAGCTGCTGAAGACTCAAGTAAAGACTAGAGTGAAGTGACTGTAGTGAGCTATGAAAGGACACTGTAGTGGCTCTGGTGACTCTTCATATTAGACATACCTCTTGGGAGGGGTATCCACGACCTAAGAGTGATTATGGAGAGTGATTTTGAGAGATTGTAGTGAGGATATGATGTATTATTGATGGAGAGAGAGAGAGAGAGTCAGAGATAGCCAATTCTACTCAAACAGAGTGATTGTATATGAGAGATTGAGAGAGAAGACTATGAAGATATTGAAGATGAATACTATGTGATGTATTTCCATTCAAAGATGGTGTATTCCTTTGCTTTCTTTGTTCTATTGATGGATTTTGTGAAGATATTGAAGAATATGGTTGATTCTATCAAAACCGTGGGAGATCTACATGATGTTGCATGAAGATTTGTTGTGCCTGGTGTTCTTTTATTCATTGTGATCATATAAAACATGATAAACAAGCTTGTTGATGTTACAAGATAGATTTTCTTGCAAGAGAATTCCCTTTTCCTTGGTGTTCCTCTTGGGGCTCCATGTTTTTGGTGCGCAGCCGGGGAAACTTGCCATCAACAAGCACCAGAAGAGGCTGAAAATGAAGGAATTGGCATTGCCAAGAAGAGAAGAATTCAATGGATGTTTGTAAAGTTCCTTCTTCCACTGAGGAGTTGGAATTTCTCATAAGCAAAGCCACTTTTCATAAGAAGTTCATCCCACAATGGCGGAAACACATCACCATCATGATGCATGCTCTATGTGGTGGACAGTTTTCTCTTCCTGTTGAAGCAGCAGAAACTTGCATCTTGGTGGCAAACTGTTTGGGAACAAACTGAAGAGCAGAAATAGAGAGAATGAACATCCATGGAAGATTTGGCATTCATTGAGAAGTTTCCAGACAACATCAAGTGGGAGATTGTGAAGAAGCTTCAGGAGTCTTGGTCTGTAGAGGTTCACAAAGACAAGAAGGAAAAAAGTTGGAATTTGTTCGTGGACGCTCAACAGCAAGATACATGGGATGCTTGGTGTACTGATAATCTTCTGTTTGTTCAATTAGCAACCCACTGGAAGTTGGGTAGACAGAGTGTTTTTCACAACATATACTATTGAAGCCATCAGAAGCTGGCATTATTATGATGATGGCACCACCACAATGCTCAGACGCATGCATTTTGACACCTTCAGAACCGAATACCTTTCTCTGTGTAGTGGCACGAAAGCAGAATTCAGGGACGTTGAAAGGAAAGAAGTAGAAGAAATGTTGGCAAGAGAGTCCTCCAGAGACTGAAGCCTTCTGTTAACCCTCTGTGGAGCACTAACAACCTAGTGGAGCCAACCCCCTGATGAATGACGCAATAAAAAGGCAAGCGTTAGAACGAGTCGAGAGGTACGTGAGAAGAGAGAAAGCAAAAATCAAGGCTGAGAACGAGCTAGCAGTAGAAGCCGCCTTTGACGCCCTTGCGGAACTCTTTACAGAAGTCCCAATGGCACATCAAGCCCTTCCTCCTCCTGCTGGAGGTCCACTTCCAAGCCAGATCCGTCCTGGAAATATTGATGACAGGCCAGCGAATGTAGTCCCATTGCCAGTTTTTAAGGGAGAGTACAATGAAGACCCCGATCTTCATGTAGCAGAGTTTATGGTAGCGTGTGTGGCTAACAATGCCAGAACCCCTGAGCATTGGTTAGCAATATTCCCCGCCACTTTCAAGGGCGCGGCGTTTCAGTGGTATGAGAGACAAGCAGCAGGAACTTTTGGCACATGGGACGACCTGAAGTTGGCCTTCCTCACTAAATTCAGGCGTGAAGGTTTTGAAGAGCGGATGAGAGAGGAATTTATGAACCTAAGTCAGTCCTCTGGAGAAAGAGTAGAAGCTTATGTCTCACGAATGGAATCCATCCTGAAGAGATGGACTAACCATAATCTAGATGATGGCATTCAGAAGGGGGTGTTTCTCAAAGGATTACAACCAGAAGTCCGTAAGTTTGTGGAGCTGCAAAGACCAGCCACACTACAAGCTGCAACAGAAGGTGCAAGACTATACGATGAAGTGGAAGCTAGATTAGCGATGAATATAGGAAGAGAAGTCCTACCTCCTCTGATGCCAGGAATGATGTACCCACCAAATGCAGTTCCAGGGACTGTTCCCTATCCCTACCAATAGATGCCCCCAGTATCACAGTACAGTGCACCAAATCCACAGTGGCCACAATCCATGCCTCAAATGATGGTTCAACCACAACAACAATGGTCCCAACCAATTTCCTCACTGCCAAATCAGCAGCAACAGTGGAATCCTACCAATTGGAGTCAATAGCCAACAGTTCAAATAGGAGCCCTGAATCAGAACCAGAACAGAGACCCTCTGTACCAGCCCAACCCGTTTATGCAGTGATTACAGAGACTCCTCAAAACCCTCCTGCCAGTGCCTCAGGAGGAGAAAGCTTGAAGGATTACTTATCCAACTCAGTTGCAAACATAAAAAAAGAGTTGATGGATGTGATTACAGAACAACTATAGACGTTGAAAGTGAATACCGCAAGCATATCCAACGTTGCAGGAGCAGGAAGAGATGTGATGCGGTCAAATACTTGGTGTGGTAAGTGTCATCAAGCAGGCCATTTAGCCACTGAATGTACACGAAAACCAACTATTCCTGGGGCCTTCTATTCCTACTGTTTGCGGAAGAACCATACAGAGGACATTTGCTCTCTGAAGGAGATGCATGATAGGAGAAGGAAGGAAGAAGAGGCAAGATTTAACTTGCTGGAATCCAAAATGACAACACAAGATATTGGACCCAAGCCTAGAGAGTTTGGTCCTAATTTCGGACCCAGAAGATTTCCTTCCCACAGTTACAGAGGAAGACAGTCTGGTGGTGGTCAGAGATCAGAAGTGGAATGTTACAGATGCGGAGAAAAGTGACACATCTCACCAAATTGTCCAAATCCTCGAAGGTCAGTGGATTACAAGCCCTTATGCAGTCGATGCAAAGGAGAAGGCCACACTGCAAAAGACTGTCCAAGCCCAGCCCCAGTGAAAAACAGTGCTACTGATAGTTCGGCCAAGGCCCAAGAGCCTACCTCCAATTTAGTGGAATTGGAAGTTGCTGCCATCACGCATGCAAAGCAGAAGGAACCACTTGTCCAGAAAGAAAATAACCCTCCAGCCAGAACAGTGAAGTTCAATCTTCCACCAGAAGAACATAACATAACAGAGCCTAGCAGTGCCGTACAGAGCACTACAGTGCCACAGAGAGTTACAGAGACAGTTACAGAGACAGGACCAGAGGTCCAGGAGACAGAAGAGGAGGAAGTGCCACAAGTGGCAGAAGAAGTTCCTGTAATTCCTCTGTTGGAAGAAAGAGGAAAGATGAAAATGGGTGTTGCCCCATTCCCTAACCGGTTAGAGAAGCCAGTGGATCCTATTAAGGAATACGATCTGGTCAGAGATCTAGATACCTTTAAACCAAACCTCACATTCCGACAATTATTGATGTTGTCCCCCAGTTGCCGGAAAAGGTTCAAAAGTATACTAACAAGAAGACGTGGTTTAAGGATTGCTCCCTCAACAGCAACAAAGTCCAACAAGGCTCCAGAGCCTGTAAAAGAAGTGGATGTAGCTAATGCTTTCCTAGATCCAGGTACTCCAGAGACTGGTGTGTGGATAGAAGGCTGCTTCATTGCAAATGCACTGATTGATGGTGGTTCATCAGTAAACATTATGACGGATGTGACAATGAAGGATCTAGGCCTACAAGGTGTGCAACCCACCCAATGGCTCATCAGACTGGCGGATCAGAGTAGAATCAAGCCTTTGGGCATTCTTCCATATGTGAAGACTAAAGTGGCTGGAAAAGATTATTGGCTAACCTATTTGGTGGTGAAGCCAAATTCTTATGGTACATCCTATCCTCTGTTACTCGGCAGACCATGGCTTTTTGAAGCCCGAGCAAGGACGGATTGGTTCAAAGGAACCTTGACCTTGGGTAGAGGACCCAACAAAGTGGTGCTGAAACTGTATGGTTCTCAAAAAGGACATGGATCCACCTCCTTGGAATTATCTTCTGATTCTCCTAATGAGGCTACAGATGGAACATCAGCAGACGAAGATGCTGTCAAACAGATCCTTCCCAAGAAAACAGTGGCACATTCCTTAACAGTGGATACTGTAAGCCGACTTCCAAAAGATGCAAAGCCATTATCAATGGGTGAATACTTTCTGCCTGAACCGGGAATGACTTCTGAAATCACTTTTGATAGTGAGATAGAAGCATGGATGTACTGCTCTCCCTGTTACATGGCCAGAGCAGAGACAGAGGCAGAAGAGGAAACAGAGAATCTGTTCTTCTGTTACAGAGCTCCTACAGAGACAGAAGCAGAAGCAGAGACAGAAACAGAAGCAGAGACAGAAGCAGAGACAGAAGCAGAAGCAGAGACAGAGACAGAAGAGGATGGATATGATATGGACGAAGAGAATTATGAAAGTGAAACGGAAGAGTCTATCCCACCTGAAGAGGATACATTTGAGGAAGAAGTTCCAGAAGCATCAGAAGCCGACGAGCTCATGCTATGGGACAGTATGGTGATGGTACCATTTGGTCTGGTAAATGGATCTTCTCATATGCAAAACCTTTATAAGAGATGGATTAAGAAGAGCAAGCCGTCTTTTAGCAGTGGCTCATGCCGTCCTAACCCATCCTTGCCAAAGAAAGATGATGATGATGCACCGTGCCAACAAGCACCAATCCAACTAACCCAACAGGCATCAGAGGGTCCCTGTTATGTGACGTTCCTTGATGTGTCATCATCAGAAGATGATTCTTCAAACCAAGAGGTAATTAATTTTGAAACCAAACCCGAAATGGCTCTTATCCCATTTCAACATCTCAAGGAGCAACCTAAGTCTCCACCAAAAGAAGAAGTTAGTTCTAGTGGGACATCAGACGAGGACACCACTCCCTTGAAGGAGTCGGATCTGTATCCAGAAGCGGTCCGCGGGACCTTCATCCGTGAAGTAGAAGGTGAAAGGCAGTTAACCTTTGTGGATGCAGAAGGCACTGAACGCCACTTGAAGGTGGGTAGAAGTCTCCCAGAAGAGGAGTTGTCAACCTTGTACAACTTGTTGAAAGAAAATTTGGACGTGTTTGCGTGGTCCTACAAAGACCTAAAGGGGATTGATCCCACAATATGTCAACATCATATTGACTTGGAGCCTGATGCCAAGCCAGTACGGCAACGACAGAGGCGAATGAATCCGAATTATTCCACATTGGTGAAAGCGGAGCTGCTCAAGCTTCTAGAAGCCGAGTTCATTTATCCAGTGGCAAATAGTGAATGGGTTTCACCCATCGTGGTTGTACCCAAGAAGAATGGCAAGCTTCGTATATGTGTGGATTTCCGAAAGCTCAATTCCAAGACGAAGAAGGATCACTTTCCTATCCCTTTCACAGATCAACTGTTGGACACAGTGGCAGGACATGAACTTTATTCTCTTCTGGATGGATTCAGCGGATATAACCAAGTCCAAATCACGGAAGAAGACCAATCCAAGACAACCTTCACCACAGAATGGGGAACCTATGCTTACCGAGTGATGCCATTTGGGCTTTGCAATGCCCCTGCTACTTTCCAGCGAGTCATGATGGCTGCATTTCAAAATCATCTACACGACTTTATTGAGGTATATTTGGATGACTTCTGTGTCTATAGTTTGATCAGTGAACACTGGGGACATTTGGAGCAATGCTTTGATCGATGCCGGGAGTATGGGATTTCCCTTAACCCCGACAAATGCATCTTTGGGGTCTTTTTCGGAGTTCTGTTGGGCCACATTGTCTCTGCACAAGGGATATCAACAGACCCTGCAAAGATCGAAAAGATCGCAGCTCTGACAGCACCCACCAACCTCAAACAGTTGAGGGGATTCCTAGGCCATGTGGGTTACTACAGAAGGTTCATAGCCCATTTTGCGACAAAGGCAACTTCTTTGCACAAGCTTCTGAGGAAAGATGCAGAGTTTACTTGGACGGAAGAATGTGACAGAGCCTTCCACACTCTGAAGCAGTGTCTGATTGAGGCACCCATTCTGCAACCTCCTGATTGGACGAAAGAGTTCCATGTACACACTGATGCATCAATTGAAGGCTTAGGTGCTGTCCTCTGCCAAAAGGGCTCCTCGAAGTTAGATCAACCGATCTATTACGCAAGCCGAAAAGTCACTGATAGGGAACGGAACTATACAGTGACAGAGTTGGAGTGCTTGGCAATGGTATTTGCCCTAGAGAAGTTTCGCCATTACCTCCTATCCACCCACTTTAAATTTTATGTGGATCATGAGGCCCTGTCCTTCTTGATGAACAAAGCAGATGTGAAAGGACGAATGATGAGATGGCTCCTTTTATTCCAAGAGTTCGACTTTGAGGTGATTACTAAGCCTGGCCGTTCCCATGTTCTGGCTGATCATCTGTCGCGTATCCCACAAACTGCAGACGAGGAGCAGGATGATCCAGACCTCCCTGATGCTTCCTTATTCGTGGTAGAAACTGTAACTCCCTGGTATGCAGACATTGCCAATCTGCTAGCAACCCAACAGTATCCTCCTGGCATTTCTAGTCGGGAAAGGAAGAAGCTTATGCTAGAATCAGCCCCCTACACCCTGCTAGGTGGTGCACTGTACAAGAAAGGAAAATATGAAGTGCTCCGAAGATGTGTTGCAGGAGAGGAGATTGGGATTGTTCTGAAGGCTTGCCATGACGAGCCATGCGGAGGTCACTTTGCAGGAGAAGCTACAGCCACGAAGGCTCTGCTAGCAGGTTATTGGTGGCCTACCATTCATAAGGATGCCTATGATTACTGTAAAAGATGTGATGCTTATCAAAGAATGGGGAAACCCACGAAGACAAGTGCCATGCCACTGCAACCTATCCTTCCTTTGAAGCCGTTTGAGAAGTGGGGCATCGACTTCGTCGGTCCGATCGACCCTCCCACTAGAAGGAAACAGAACAGATACATCCTCGTATGTACAGATTATGTTACAAAGTGGTGTGAAGCTAAAGCCCTAAAGCGGGACGATGGTAACAGCGTGGCCCTGTTCATGTACGAGAATATCATCACCCGTTTTGGCAGTCCCTTGGAGCTGGTAAGTGACAGAGGCACTCATTTCATTAACAAAGTCATGGAAGAGTTGACAGAGTTGTATAAGATCCGCCATCGCAAGTCCACTCCTTATTACCCCAGAGCCAACGGCCAAGTCGAAGTCACCAATCGCATCCTCTGCTCGATTCTGACAAAAACAATTGCCGCACATCGTCGTGATTGGGACGATCGACTTACAGAGGCCCTCTGGGCATACAGAACCTCCTATAAAGCAGCAACAGAACAGACACCCTTCCAGCCGGTGTATGGCACAGAAGCTGTTTTTCCTGTTGAACTGGAATTACCCTCTCTGAGAGTGGCCATCAAAGAGCGTTTGGGGGATGATGATTCACTGCAACGCCGTCTCTTGCACCTGGAATGTTTGGACGAAATCCGTAGGATGGCTCTACAGTGCATGGAAGCCACGCAAGCTCGACGTAAGGCTTACCATGACAGCTTCATCAAGCACAAGGATTTCAAAGAAGGTGATTTGGTCCTAGCCTATGATTCACGATTTGGCAAGTTTCCTGGCAAGCTCTAGCAGCGGTGGATGGGCCCCTATAAGGTACTTGCCGTCAACCCTAATGGCTCTGTCCAAGTACAGACCGTTGATGCCTCCGATGATCCCTTTCTGATCAATGGGTATCGCCTGAAGAAGTACTTCCCTCCTTGGGGATCTTGACAATTACGGACACTTGATCCTTTCCCTCATTGGCGCGGCATTGTACTTCTTATGATGCTACTTCTGATAGCCGTTCTTCAGTCACTCCTGATGAAGTGGACGCAACCCTCTCTCCCCTCAAACCCCCCTTCCAGCCTTGATCTCTTTTCCTCTATTTTCCACCAGCGACAGTGGCGAGGTTGGTTCTAACAAATGGTAGTTCTACCATTCCCTTGCTCAATTTGAAAAAAAAAAAGAAAAAGAAAAAGAAAAAACAAATCTGTTATGAGAGAAAAGGAAGCAATTCCCTGTCATAGCAGGCCTCGTTCCAGGAAAAGGTGGTAAACACCCTTGGGCGAGAAGCTGGCTGTGGAAAAGGTGGCAACACCCAGCAGTCCAGAAAGCGGATTCATTGATTGATATCCTTCGGATCCAATTCCGAAGCTGCCTCCCTTGGTACGCTGTGTCCTAGGTCTCTCTGCAAAGTGACTACCTGTCCTCTAGCAGACAACATGTTCCTATCCAATACAATAATCGATTTGATGGCTACCTCCCTAGGTACGCCTCTTCAACAACTGATGACGCGATCTTCATCGACAAACAGTTGAGTTATGTGAGCTTTCATCCTAACCGGATGGGGAAGTGAGTAAGGATGCCCTCTGTATCTATCAACAGAGAGTGAGATAGAGGGTGGGTCAAGAGACCAGTCTTTTCCCTTCAAATCAAATGAGAGGTGAGTAGTGTGAATGGAGTGTTGCACGCACGGGATGGGCCTCTCAATGCACAAAGCACAATTTGTTTCTGTGCACTGCACCATAAGGCTCCCTTGCCTTCCTTCTTGCACCGTATGCCGGCACAAGGCGGGATGCACAGTTGCACCATCAAATGCGCACAAGGCATACAACCTTTGCACAAGCGACCGTGAGGATTACATCAATGGGTTTCAGGAAAAGGCTGCCCTCCTGTATCTATCAACAGCGAGTGAGACAGAGGGTGGGATGAGTGTGACTGGAGTTTCTTCAATCAATTACCGAGAGGTGAGATTGAGCAACATTACGATACTTGGAGTCAGGTATGTTCCACTTTCCCTGTGCACCCACGGGATGGGTCTTTACCGTCAACACCAGACACGTCACCCTGTTCTGTACACTACACTGTAAGGCTCCCTTGCCTTCCTTCTTGCACCTATGCCAAACGGGTTGGATGCACTACTGCAACATCAACTGTGCACCCTGGCATACTCCTTCTGCACCATTCCCCCCTTGTCGATTCCTCAACCGGGTATGAGATATGGGTTTCAATCCTTATTCCTCAAGAGATATTAGTCATGGGGCGAGTGACTGTTCTTTCATTCCAATTGAGTGACTGTGAGTTGAGTGCAATATCCCTCATCATCGACGAATTTCCTACGATTCCTTCCATCAGCTACCTCCCTGGGTGCTGCCGCGTGGTCCCTTCCATGACGGACGTGTGCCGAGAAGATTTTTTGGTCCCTCCAGCGCCGACACCCACACTAGACGTGCCATCGACACTCAACCTTGATTCTTGACGAAACGGACCAAGTTTTTCTAACCCTACACTTTGGTTTCTTCGTGACCGTCATGTTTTAAGTGTGGGGATGTTATTGGATGGTCTGTGGAGTGGTCCTAGGTCCCTGTTGCTCGGTTAACCCTATCCGTTAAGGTCTTAAGTGTGGGGACGCGTCCCTGCGCGTCTACCGTGCATACCTTTCTGCATCTGCCTTAACCTGTTCATGCATGAATGCCTTGACTTGCTTTTACCCTGACAGGGATCCCTTTCCACCCACCCGTTTATGTTCCACCCACCCTTGGGGCTGTTCCCCTGCAGTTTTCCTTCATTCCCTGATTTTGAGGTCCCTCCATGTGAATGCACCCTACGTTCACCGAAGTCCAAATCCAACCTTATAGCCCTCTTCTTCCCTTTGAATTGACCATTTTTCCTTTTTACCTATCCCTATTCCGGTCCACGGTTTTTGAGTTATTAATTTTTGAAGCATTTTGCACAATTTAGCCGGTTTTCCATGTGAACGCACTTTTCTTGCTTCGGAACCGTGATTTGATGTCATCGCCCTGCCAACCACTTTTCCCCTGATATTTTTCCTTCTTACTGCACATCATTCCGATCCACGGTTTGTCTGTTATTCATTTTTTGGGTTTTTAACGACCTTTTTCGTGTGTATTTTTGACGTTTTTCCATGTGAACCTGCCCTATTTGCATGGGAATTCCAATTTGATTTGACAGCCGTGTCCCCTGTGCCTTCCTCCACCTTTTTCCTTTTTCCTCCACCCTTTTTCGACTTTCGGATTTTTACTTATTAATTTTTAACTGAGTTTTCGGGCGTATTTTTGGAGTTTTTCGCATATGAACCCCTCCTATTTCAACCAAAACTGCGGTTTAATGTGATAACCCTGTGCCGCTCCTTCCTGCGGACATTGTTTCCTCTTATTGTATGTCATTTCGGTGAACGGTTTGTCCAATATTAATTTCCGATCCCATTTTTAGGGTTGTTTTTTGGGTTTTTCCCATGTGAACGCGTCTTATCTCCGTCGGAATTATGTTTTGAGGTGATAGGATTATCGGGCACATCTTTCTGCACAGTTTTCCTTTTTTCTGCACCTCATTCCGCTGCATGGATTTTTCGATATTAATTTTTAATTGCATTTTTGGTTCGTTTTTTGTGTTTTTTGCACGTGACCGCCCTTTCCTCCCCAGAACCCCCGTCCCGTATTTTCCTTGTTTTTTGCCTGCCGTCCTGCCCACTTTTTGTTTTTTACGCTATTTCGTTTTGACGTCCGGATTGGGAGTTATTAATTTTTCTTTATTTTTACGTGTATTCGCGCGCCCGTTTTGCGCGTGAACGCGCCCTTTTTCGATTTTACGAGTCTCCACGCGCCCCGGTCATGTCCATATGACCCACCCCGTCCTCCTAGCGCCATTTCAATCCCGTCACGGCAAATTTTTTTACCCCGCCCCGCGCATGTGCGCGGGACGGGGGTACGTACCCTTGTCCCTACCCTACCCTGCCCACCCCCTACCCTACCCTTGTCCCTACCCAACCACCCAGCCCGCCCATTGCCCCTGCCCGCCCCTTCCCCCCAACTGCCCACCCCTTCCCCCCAACCGCCCGACCCCTTCCCTCCAACCCCCTCCCTCTCCCTCTTCTCCCTGCGTTCTGTTCCTACCCTCCTCCTCCATCTCCCTCCTCCATTCCTTCCCTCCCTTTCTTCCTCCTTTCCTCCTCCTCCCTCTCCAACCTGCTTCTCCTTCCTCCCCCCTCCTTCCTCTCCTTCCTCTCCCTCCAGCAAGCCGCTGTCCTCCCCCGGCCGCCTTGGTCCTGCAGGTCGCCGCCCTCCACCCGCAGGTCGCCGCCCTCCTGCCCCGTTGCCACCGCTTGGCGCCCGCCCTCCACCCGCAGGCGCTGCCCCAGGAGCCGCCGCGCCACGCTTGAACTCCCGCCCCAGGAGCCGTCGTCGTGCTCCTGACCGCCGCCGTCGTGCTCCTGACCGCCGCCAGACGCTCGTCGCGCCACCTCCCCCGTCCCCTACCCTACTCGCATGGGGACTCCGCCACGTTGCCTGTGGACACCGATTGCCCCGCGCCCGGAGCCAGCCGCCGTCGACACCGCCCCGCCAGCAGACGCCGCGCCGCCGCTCCTCACCAGCGTGCCGCCGCCCTCCTCCCTCTTCCTCCTCCCCTTCCTCCTTCACCTCCACCTCCTCCACCACTCAGTCACCAGGTTTGCCCTTCACTAACTGTGGTTAATACTAACCCTAGTTAGTTCACTAACCTAACTAGGTTAAACTAACCCTAACTAGGATTAACTAGGACCCCACTAACCCTAACCTAACCCCACCCACTAACCACCTAACCCTAGTTAGCTACCCCTACCCTAACCCTAGCTAGGTTAGTTCTAACTAACCATAGTCAGGTTAGCTGACTAACCTAGTTAACTTAACCTAGCTGACTAACCTAGTTAACTTAACCTAGTTAACTTAACCTAGTTGACTAACCTAGTTAACTTAACCTAGCTGACTAACCTAACCTGACTAACCTAACCTGACTTGATTTAGTTAGACTACCATGATTTACCAACACTAACCACACTTAACTGACTTATTTCTACTTGACTTATTTGATTAACATGATTTATGTGATTTAATTAATTTCTACCTTAATTTTTCCATTAAAAAAATTCAGAAAAATTTCTCAAAATTCCTTTTGCTTTTTGCCAATTTTTGGGAGTTTGTCCGCTGGCCATTACCTACCCTACAATTTCTGAAAATTAAATATTTCCTACTTAATCCCCCAAATTGCCACTAAATGTAGAAAATTCATTTAAAAATAGTAAAAAATTCTAAAAAAATTCTAAAAATTTCTAAAAAAATTCCCCTCACCTCCCTTGATCATTTTCCATCTATTCCACCATAAATAATCACAACTTAACACAAAAAAAAAACAAAATAAAACAAAATAAAATAAAATACAATACAATTAACAAATCAACACAAACCAAATCCACACATCCGCTAAGGTGTTGTCGTTGTTGTTTTATCAGTGATCTTTACTTTTCCTTTACTGGATTCACTTCTTTTGGGAGACTCTTCCGTGCGCATTTCTGCATTACATACACACCCCTTCCAAGTATTTATTTTATGTGCTTTATTTATTTTCATTTCCCCCTTAATCACAAATTAATTGTTAAAATGAACCCTTTAATTCACCCACAGTTTCCACGCGCATTCGCGCTATCCACCCATACTTTTTTAAATTAAAATAAACCCGCCGTTCACTTAGCACGCGCTACGTGCGCTAAAGAGGCACTTTAATTTTTTATTAAAAAGAACCAGCCGTCACATGAGCACGCGCTGGTAAAAAAGCGCTCCACATCACCTTAATTTGTAATCAATGAATTGCATTTAGAGACCCAGTCGGGAATCGAAGTCCGAGAATCGAATAACTGCACCGCTTCACCTAATACTTGGTAATTTAATTTATAATAAGGAACCGCCGTTTTCTTGCTAAGGTTTATCACCTAATAAAAATTCACATATTTTTAATAATTTATTAAAATGAACCCTTCATTAAATTAATTCCCCCCTCACTGCACTTACTTTCCCTTTTTAATGAACCGTTTCGTGGGATGGGTATGCGCAGTCATTAGAGTTATTTTCCATGGTCCAGTCTTGGTTTATCACAGATATAGTCTTGATATGTGTCGGATGTGATCTTATTTTGGTTTATTGTCTTAGTTACGGTTAAGGGTACGGTATGCAGTTTTTTTTTTCTTTTATTGCCTGATACGGGGTTCTGGGTGTTTGTCTGATGCATCACATGAAGCTTTCGGTCGCATTTGTCTCAAGGTCATGTCGAATTTTTTTTCTAGGATGTGGTTTGCTTGGGGTTAGTTGGTCGAGTCACGTTTTATTGGTTATTCTCTTATCCTTGGTTTTTTTTGTCTGTTGCTTTGCAGGCATTCTCCTTGATTGTCTGTGTTTGTGGTGTGTGTGTAACCATCTGAATGGCGCCTTCTCATGCTCCTCCCCCTATCCAGTACGTCCCATTAGTTAGTAGGGATTACTCTTCCCTACTTACTTTTGAGCCTCTCACGAAGGCAGGACTTGCTGCTTTTGTGGCTACTCCTTTTCCATTGCTTCCAAAGGATCCGTCGTTATGTGATGAGTTCCTGGCCTCTTACAGCAAGAAGACAAGATTAGTCCAAGGAATGTCTATGACTTTGACATCTCGAGGCTTAGGGAAGGCTCTGTCTTTACCCTTCAAAGGCGAATCTTTTGTGACCACTCGTCAGCTCTTCTCTAATGAAGAGATTCTGAAGCTGTTGCAGAAGCAGACAAGGGAAATCCTTGATGTTAAGAAGGTGATAAACTCTTCAGGAGTTTCCTTTTCTATGATCACTGATCCCGTATGGAAGACGCTCTGTCAGTTCCTTCAGGACAGGTTTATGCCTGCCAAAACGCCATCCCATTATTTGTCCAAAGAGCTTTTCACAGCTTCCAGATGGTGTTGAAAGGAGTTGCTATTGATTGGAGCACTTACCTCCTTACTAAAATGGATCAGCATTTTGTTAAAGTCACCAGAGGTAATGTTACCAATGTTACATATGGATCATATTTGTCTGCCTTCTTGACCTATTCAGGTTTACAGAAGACTGTGCCTCCACCTCTTCCATCAGATCCAGTACCTCCTCCTCCACCTTCAGAAGAGTCAGAACCCATTGACATAGAGGATGATGATTCTCCGCCTCCCCTGGTCATCCAGCGTAAACGCTTGAAGAGGGTAGCGGATAAAGCCCCTTCTGTACTTCCCTCAGTGCCTATCCCTGCTACCTCTGGCAGTGAACTCCCTGGGTATCTCACTTGTAATAACCTGTTCAGAGCACATCGAGAAGGATCCTTGGAGATCTTAGTTCCTTCTCTGAACAGTCTCGTCTCAGGAGATGCCATTCCTTTCCTCTGCAAGGATATTCAAAGTTCCATTGAGTTGTCAGTGATAGCCTGTGTTCAACAGCTGTACGCATCTTTCTATGAAGAGCTCATGCAGTCCAAAGACCAGTTGCATAAGGCAACATCTGAGTTAGCTTCTGCTAAGGATACCCTAGCAGATTTATTTTAGCAAATGGAACAACAAACCCAACTGGTTGCCACCCAAAGTGATGAGATTTCTTCTTTGAAGACCCAGTTATTCGAGGCTCAATCCCAGGTTACTAGCCTTTCAAAGGAGAAGGAGAGGATGTCCAGAGAAGCACAGGAATTCCACGCTATCTTAGATGACAAACTGTTAGCTTTACAGACTGCTAATGACACAGTGGCCAACCAAGCCTCCCAAATCCAGCAGTTGCAAGATCAGCTTGCAAAGTCCCGCTCTGTTCCTCCAAGCCCTCTTGTTCCATTAATTCCTTCTCTTTCACAGCAGGACTTGGCTGCTCTTCAGAGACATGCTACTTTGTGCCCTCTATTCCAAGATAAAGTGGAAATATTCCAGTCCAGAATGGACTTGTTATGGTCTACCTTTGAGCAGTTTCAGGAATATGTCTTACCAGACCATTCTTTCTTTGTCCACTACCACTTACAGAAGTTGGTCTTCTACATGAAGCTTTCCACGATGGATTTACCTTTTCCAGAGGATGGTTGGAGTGGGGCTTGGTCTGCTGAGTTGTTAACAGAGGTAGTCATAATGGTCTTTGAAGATTCTGTCATGCCAGATACCATGTTGATGTCATACATGTATCTCCGAGGAGATTTGTTAATTCCAGATGAGGTAGATATGGCATGGTATGTGGGGGATGTGGTCTTACAGGGTGTTTTATATGTCAATCATTTGGAGTTGCGCATAGCTGACATGTTTCAAAGTTATTCCTCCAAAGTGGGTGATTGTCATGATAATTCGTGGCATCCCATGGTTGATTCGGTGGTCCTCAATCAAAGACAAAACACAGCTCCTACCTTTGCCCAGAGTACTAATCAACTGAGGATGGATCTTTTAACCTATCTTTCCAAACATAATCCATTTGATGCTCCCTTCTTTGATGCCTATCATAGATGATCTCTCTTAGGACCTTCTGTTCCTACCCTCCTCTATTACCAACAAATGGCTCACCGCTATGCTATATATCTTTCCCTTTGTCAGTCTAATTCCACCATTATTTTACCTCTTCTTTTCCAACCTTCATCTTTCCCTCAAATTCCTATTTTCACTTATTGTTACTTTATTGAGGATAGGGTATTTTCCCCTTCTCCACCCTGTCCTTCTCCCTCCATTAATGTACCCTCTACATTTCCTATTTATCAGTTAACACCATTCCTTAGTGATTCCTTACAAATTTCTGCCACTCCTTCTTTAACCTTTTCTTCCTTTTATGATTTTTCCTATCCCTCCCTACATCCACTTTCCCTTATTCCACTACCCTCTCCTAACACTTCCATATCTCAACCACCTCAGTTGGTTAGTGACTGTGACGGGTTTGATACTCAGATTTCCAGAAGAAGGAGATGGAGTTCGGATGATTGCCTTACAGGACCACAGATCAATTGGCTAGTAATTCCAGGAGAATTGACAGCTTCCAGTCAAGCTTATCAGAATTATGTTCATTTTGCCCAGCAATATTCACAGTCTGCAGATCCTTCAGTGAGATTAACTGCTCACTTTGCTTGGTACCTGGCATATATGCATAGGCACTCTCATACTGATTCTAAGCCTATTCCAAAGTTGTGCATGAATGTCAATGTTAGCATTGATTCCCAACAGTTGGAGATACTGTATTTTCATGCCCTCTGTTTGCCTAGCAGATACTTGGTCCTGTTGGAAAGGATGTGCTGTCTCCAATTTTTTCAAAATCCTCCTAAAAACTTTGTAGATGAATCCTTATCTATGGATCGTTTCCGACAACATCAATCTTTTAAGAGGGATCATCTTCATTGATACCTTTCCAATGTATGGTGGCAGCTTTCTAATGAAAAACTCTCTTTTTCAGGAGTCATTCAGATGGTTGTGTTGTGTATTAGTGTTTGTGTTGTGAGTTCATTTATGTCAAATGAACGTGGTGGTTTCCTATTGGATTCCGTGTACGAGCTATGTTTTGGAGAATTGTGGTGCTGGGTTCGTGGTTGGACAGTTGAAGCTGATGCTGATGAAGAAGAAGCAAACTCTTATATCCTTTACAAATTTGTTGTGATTTTTAGTTTGATAAGAGGTGTTAATGTATAAAGGGTTTTCCTTTCTTTGTATTTTTATATCAGAAACAGGTTATAAGTTGGGGTCGTGGTGGATGGATTTTTTGTGAAAAGCTATTGAAGATCAAAGTTGAGCTTTTCCCTGAACTTGTATTCCCTTTTTCCTGGGTTGCGAGGACGCTTCCTTATTAAGTGTGGGGATATGATGAGTGTTGAAATGACTTGTTTTTTGGCTGATTTTTGTTGTTTTGGAGAGCTGAATGGTTGATTTTATGAGATGATTGATTGATTTAGAAGTGGTTTGAGAATGTTTTGGATGATAATGATTGAGTTTTGGAAGATCATGATGTTTGTTGGTGGTTCTGTGATGTTCTGATAGGTTCTGTATACCTTCTGTTTTGCTCTGTTTTGGTCTGTTTTGTTCTGATTGTCTTCTGTAAAGAGGGATGGAGTATTGATTGATGAAGAATGAGATATTGTGAAAGTTTATTGAATGGTTTGTGAGAGTTTGGAATGGTTTGAGAGTGAGTTATGTGGTTTTGATGACCTTTTGTAACCTTCTGTAGGTCTTCTGTAGAGCTTCTGCTTCTGTTCTGTCTCTGTTCTGTTCTGTACTGTAGCTGTTCTGGTACTGTTCTGTAGACTGTTCTGTATGCTTCTGTATGTGTTCTGATGGATGAGAGTGTAGTTTGGGAAAGTTTTCTAACCTTGGAAAGAGGTGAATACAAGTGTAAAAGAACTGAAAGAAGTGGAAGAAGTAGCTGCTGAAGACTCAAGTAAAGACTAGAGTGAAGTGACTGTAGTGAGCTATGAAAGGACACTGTAGTGGCTCTGGTGACTCTTCATATCAGACATACCTCTTGGGAGGGGTATCCACGACCTAAGAGTGATTATGGAGAGTGATTTTGAGAGATTGTAGTGAGGATATGATGTATTATTGATGGAGAGAGAGAGAGAGAGTCAGAGATAGCCAATTCTACTCAAACAGAGTGATTGTATATGAGAGATTGAGAGAGAAGACTATGAAGATATTGAAGATGAATACTATGTGATGTATTTCCATTCAAAGATGGTGTATTCCTTTGCTTTCTTTGTTCTATTGATGGATTTTGTGAAGATATTGAAGAATATGGTTGATTCTATCAAAACCGTGGGAGATCTACATGATGCTACATGAAGATTTGTTGTGCCTGGTGTTCTTTTATTCATTGTGATCATATAAAACATGATAAACAAGCTTGTTGATGTTACAAGATAGATTTTCTTGCAAGAGAATTCCCTTTTCCTTGGTGTTCCTCTTGGGGCTCCAAGTTGTTAGCCGTGCCAGGTACGTGGACCGAATCCCCCGCGAGAGGTCTCTCCGTGGGTACTACTTGGAGCAGGAGGATGCTTGGGTCCTAGGGGGCATTGGCCGTAAATCCCTTGCCTCTGGTTCCTGCACAAGAGACCGACGTGACTCGAGATTGGATCTTGAGGCCCGCATACTAGTCTACGGGTGGAAACTTGGAATAGGGATCCCTAAGGATTGCTGGATTAGCCTTCGGGCTAGATTATGGAATTGCCTTTGGGAGGATTTATGGATTAGCCTTCGCACTAGATTATATGATGTATTCAAAGACTGATAAATAAGATCAATTGTTGAAAAGGAACTTGCTTGACATTGTTTTTCTATGTCAGTGCTTAAGTTACGTGAAGGAACCATGATTGTCTAATTAAGGAAGTTGTTTTTGCATATCAAACTAAATGTGGTAGGTAATTAGATAACTAGAGAAACCTTGAGGAAAGTGCAGTGGATGTGACCATGGGTCCGTCCTACAGAAGGGTGGTCCTAGTTGGCCGGGAACTTTTCTCAAAGGAAATTGACAGCAAGGAACGATGACCTAGAATCTAGAGTACTAGAGTCCCAATTTATGCTGTTTTAAGGGAATGGAATGGGACTATGCCTTACAGGTATAGAGGTCGAGCTTTGCATCCCTCTCATTTCCCATTCTCCTTGAACCAAGTGCAGTATGAATTCGCTTCAACCCTGATGTTTCTGCGTAAAGTAGTTTGCCTGGGATATGCTAGCTACCGTTCTAGAAATTTGACCACTAGGAAAACCTTGATTCAGGTCAGTCCTAAGTGGGAACGACTGGAATGCTTTTGCTTCGTGGTAGACTTGGGAAGACCTAGATCGCAAACCCCGTGATATTTCGTGGGAGTGTTGGGCGGCGCTTTCTGGACTCTCTTCCCGATGGGCTGCTAAGACGTGTTCTACAAGTGAATAGGTGGATACGTTATAGTAGATTCTGTGATCTCATATTGTACATATTCTCTCAACCAGATATGTCAAATTTTATCATAATCAATGGATTTCCTTCTGGACAACATTCTGTCCCTTACTTTGGATAAGGATTCATTGGATGTAAAGTAAAGATGCTTCTAATTTTTGAAGGCGATGACTTGCATGATACTATTCTTAGTAATTATGAATGTCCATCTGAGCCAATTGATTAGGCTCATGATAATACCCTTGTAACTAAAGGACCTATCTTTGAATAATGAAAAACTACTTATACTAACGAGTGGGCCAGAGGCAACAAAAAAACTCGTCGATATATTCTTTCTACTCTTTAAGAATCTCTTATGCTTGATGTATTTAATCTTTTAGCCTCACAAGATATATGGGAGTATTTGATAGCAAATTTTGAGAAGAAATCTATTACAGAAATACTTTATCTTCGTAGTTAGCTCATTGAGTTACAATACAACATCAAAACTTCTATGACAACACATATCATGAATCATTCAAGAACATTATAAATCAGCTTGCTTCTTTACTGGTGATACCATTCCACAAAAGAAATTGGTAATATAGCTTCTTGAAACTGTAAAGGATCCTGCTTATGATAATATTGTTACCATATTATCTAACAAAGATGGGATCAATTTTGATTAAGCTTGTATATCTTTGATTGAATATTCACAACAACATGAACGACAACACATCAAGAAGCAACTAAGATATTATAAGAGGACACATGGTCAGAACAAATTGACCAATCTTTAATTTCTTGAAGGCATCCCTTTCCATGCTTTATACGTAGGAGTCATAATGGTGGTAGCTTCTCTCGTCTCAAGTTTCCTAACAAACATTGTTCTTATTGCAATAGAAAGGGTGACACTACAGATGATTGATGGATAAAACAATATCATGAAGAACATGGCATTAGAAATAAAGAATCATGTTTATCCATAGATTATTCTCCTTGTGATTGCTACAAAAAGAGTGATCATCCAACCCATCTATGTTTCAAGGGGCATTTTGATTCAGATAGTAATAGAGCATATGCTACTACACATGAAAACACTATTGAAAAAGCAAATTGTGTGAGTTGTTCTATCTCTCTGGAAAAGATACTTCATATTGATGATGGATCTCTTTTTATTATTGATTCTGGTGCTATGGGAAACATGACATATCAATCCCAATGGTTACATAATGATAATTCTATTCTTGTCAAGAAATTCACTTATCTTATTGATGACACTACCTGTCAAGTCAAGGGTATAGGTGATTTATATCTCAAAACCTTCCTTCAACAAGAAAATTGTGTGGAGTTTTACATGTAAAAGTGATCTCAAATAGGTCATTGGCTAACAAATTTATTTTCTTCTATAATAAATTTTACAATGCACCATCAAGCATGACATGATATGGATCTCTCAGGCCTCTTTCACTCCCAGCTCTAGATAGCATAGAGTGGCTAATTTTATGTTGAGAGAGAGAGAGAGAGAGAGAGAGAGAGAGAGAGAGAGAGAGAGAGAGAGAGAGAGAGAGAGAGAGAGAGAGAGAGAGAGAGAGAGAGAGAGAGAGAGAGAGAGAGAGAGAGAGAGAGAAGAGACACACCATCATGTACTCTCCCAAAGACTATTTCATATTGATCACAATCTACATATGTATAGGTGAGACCTAGTCTAGATATGGTGAGCTATAGATAACTATAACACCCCCACTTAAACGAAGGTCTCTCATTCTAGATGAAAAAAACCCTTGGGGAGTACAAGGGAACAATGTGAGCTCCTATATACAAATGTATGAACATGATCAAGAAGAATTATTGTGTGCATGTAAAGTAAATCCATGCATGTGAAGTGAAACTGAATATGTATGTACAAATATGACCAAGAGGTCTGAGGCGTATGTGTATGTGTGAAGTGTATGATGCCTACAAGAAGTATGTACAATGAGACTACAATATGACACTACAATGTCATAGTACATTAATTCCCAATGATTGAAGTTGTGTGACAACTCCAAGTTCAGAGCATAGCAGAGTGAAGTGTGCTTCATTGATTCCTTTGGTGAATATATAAGTAGTCATTAGATCACTTGGACAATGTTCAATCATGATCATGCCTTTCTTTACTTCATATCAAACATAATAATAATGCACTATATTATATTTAGACTTGTTATGTTGAACTTTCTAAGGAATATATAATACCAAGCTCGTGAAGATTGTTTGAGACCATAGAGTGTCTAATGAAGTTTGCAAGAAAGATTTTCCTCATGTTTGACTACAAATCCCTTTCGTTTCTCCATGTATATCTCTTCCTTTAAATCACCATTAAGAAAAGCAGTTCTCACATCCATTTGGTGAACCTCCAAATCAAACTCAGTAGCCAAAACTAAAAAGACCCAAATACTGGTAATATAAACAACATGTGAGAAAGTTTCTTAATAATCAACTCTTGAAATTTGTGAGAAACCTTGGGCAACTAGCCTTGCTTTGAATTTGTTAAATGTTCCATTTGGTTTTGTTTGTCTTATAAATCCACTTGCATTTAATAGTAGTATATCTAGGTGGTAACTTTGTTATAACCCATGTATCTTTAGAGAGAAGAGATTCATACTCAACTTCCATAGCCTCCTGCCATTATTCCTTTTGTGGGGATGACATGGTATCACTATAAGAGATAGGGTCCTCACAAATATTGAGAGCATTCTCAAGAATATTAGCATCATAAACTTGATAGATACCATGCCCATTATCAATTGGAAGATCATCATAAAGATTAGTGCTAAGGTCATCATTAGCAATAATAGGTGCAAGTTGTGAATCTTGATTTGAAGAGTCAATATTATCCCATGAAGGAGGTTCATCATCATATAGAAAAGGAAAAGCAATGAGTAATGATTTTGTATCATCAACCTCCTCTAGTGACTACGTCCTCCCAACATCCTCCTGAGACCATGTGCTTTCCATAAGTTGCTCATTGAAAATAGCATCACAACTTATGATTACCTTCTTGAAGGATGGATCACAAAACTTGTATCCCTTAGAAAAAATTGAATATCCAATGAAAATAACTTTCAAATCAGGAGGATCAAGTTTTCTGCGAGTCTCTTTGGGCACATGAATATAAGCAATGCAGCTCTACTGAAAGAAGTTGAGAGGAGAGAGAAGAGGAGATAAAGAGAGAGAAAGAGAGCAAGAAGAAGAAGGGAGAAGACTAGAAGAGGAGAGAGAAAGAGAGAAAAGAGGAGAGAAGGGAGGAGGAAGCCATGGAAGTTGGAGATGAAGGCAAAGAGTATGATGTTGATAATAACGATTGTCCTAATCTGGGGCTCTTACACGTTATATACCCCGGTCAATGTGATTGGATGTCTATACCCTAGTCGGTTTGTATCCCGCTTGTTACAATCCATCCCCACTCTGAAGGTTTTTGCCCTGCAAAACAAGGAGAAATAGAGGGGAGTGATGAGTGGGATAAGGGAGGGTTGTAGAGTACTACTCTGAGCCATTTGACAATGAAAATTGGGTGGGTAGAGACTAGGGACATCATACCCACCTGTTGAAGTAAACAAGTCATAACTTTTGATAGGCTGCCCAAATAGGGCATACCACATGTCAAACAGAGCTTATGACAAGTACTTTCAACCTATGTAGAATGCACATGCTAGAGATTTGAATAAGTACAAATTTTTTCTAAAACAATGTGCAGTCTGCAAGCAGAGGGTGGTCAATTGGGGCATGACTGGCAAGTATTCCAACTATTGGGCCTCATGGAGGTAGGAAAACTCATTAAGGATGGCTGCTGGGTGCCAAGAGGCTTTTTCCAAGGGTAGGAATTGCCATTTGATGAGGTATTCTTTAATGGATCGGGATCGTAAGTGCTTATCTCACTATCCAATAATTTCTTTGGGGATATATTGAGTGATGCCTTCTTCATCTATGGGGGGAAGTTCTTCCACATAGTCCATTGAGAAGCCTACAGATGGTTTTAGCTAGTTGACATGAAACACATTGTGGATTTTGGTGTTAGGGGGGAGTTCTAAGCAGTAATCCAAGTCACCAACTCTCTTCAGGATCTGGTATGGGCCATAGAAGCGGTGGGCCAGCTTGTTACTACTGCCCTCTTTGAGAGTCGAGTAGTGGGACTTAGGCACTTTCAAAAGGACCAATTCCCCTTCTTGGAATTCCAAATGCCTTCATTTCTCATCAGGATAGATTTTCATATGTGTTTGGGCCTTTTGAAGTTCATTTTACATTGCTAAAGTAAAGCTTGCATGTGATCCAATTCAGCCTAACTATGAGGATTAATCTTATCATTAAATAAGATTGTGGGGAGGGAAACCTTATACCCATATAAGGCCTCAAAAGGGGAAACTCCAATGCTAGAGTGCGTGGAGTTATTATATGCAAACTCAGCCAAGTGAAGCTACATATCCCAACCGTGTTGTACATCATGGCAAAAGAGCCTCAAATATGTCTCAAGCCATTTGTTCACTATTTTAGTCTGGCCATCAGTTTGAGGGTGGTATGAAGTGGACGGAGCAAGCTTGGTCCCCATGGAGGTGAAAACTGTCTGCCAGAATTTACTCATAAACTTTGCATCCCGATCATGTACTATGACTTGTGGCAAGCCATGCAACTTGAAGACATTTTCCATAAACTGAGTGGCCACCTGAGAGGCAGTGTATTAGATCTTAGTGGGGATAAAGCGGGCAACTTTGATGAGGTGATCAAGGGCCACATAGATACTGTTCCACCCTTTCTTAGTCGTAAGAAGGCCAGTGATAAAGTCCATTGTGATGTGAGTCTATTTCCCTTCAGGGATAGGGAGAGGCTACAAGAGGCCAGCGGGCCTGAGTGTACTATCCTTGTTCTGTTGGCATGGAACACATTTGGTTACAAAGTCCTTGGCATCCCTCCATAAGCCTTTCCAATGAAACCTCTTGGTAATCATGTCATATGTTTTGAAAACACCCAAGTGACCAGCAGTGGGGCAAGAATGCATCTCTTCCGTGATCTTCTACATGAAGGGGGAAGTGTGGGGGATGACAATCTTGCCATGGGACCAAATAAGGCCATGCTTGAGCTGATATTGGGAGTTTTCAGCCATGATCCCATGCTGTAATTTTTGAAATGTGTGGCTGAAGTGATTATCTAACAAGTAAGCCTCTTAAAGCTCTTCAACCCAATCATTGTGCAATTCTGAGATAGAGGATACTCTGCATGCCCACATTCGAGAGAGTGAATCAACCACAATATTATCCTTGCCTCGAGTGTGTGAAATATCAAAGTCATAGTTCTGTAAGGTTGCCATCCATCGCCTTTGCTGAGGAGTCAAAGCAGACTGAGTCAAGAAGTACTGGAGGACTCGGTGATCGCTTTTTACTTGGAAGTGGCTGCCATACAAATAGTGGTGCCATTTCTTGATGGCTTGGAGGATGGACAACATCTCCTGGTCATATACATTCATTTGCGTCTCCTTCTCATCGCGCTTGTGACTCTCAAATGTAATCACAACACACTCTTGCAACAATATTGCACCCCATCCACTGGCATCACAATGAATGGTAAACAACTTAGAGAAGTCAGGGAAAACAAGGATGGGGGCTGAAGTAAGCACGTCCTTTAACTATTTGAAGCTATGATCCATAGTGGCATCCCAAAGGAATGACTCCTTTTTCAAGTGATCAGTCAAAGGTGCTGCAGTGGTGGCATAGTGCTTAATGAAGCATTTGTAGAATGAAGAGAGACCAAGGAAGCCAAGCAAAGAAGTGGTGGTGGAGGGAGTGGGCTAGTCTCTAATGCATTGCACCTTCTTCGAGTCAGCCTATATACCATTTTTTCTCACAATGTGTCCCAAGTACTCCATAGATGTTTGCATGAATATGAATTTTCTCTCCTTAGCAAAGAGTTGATGCTCTCTCAATATGTCAAACACCCTTTGAACATGTGTCAAGTGCTCCATAGTTGACTTTTTGTAAATGAGGATGTCATCAAAGAAAACAAGCACAAACTTAAAATAGAAAGGGCTGCAGGATTTTGTTCATGAGGCTTTAAAAGGTAGCGGGGGCATTAGTCAACCTTAAAGGCATCATGAGAAAATGATAAAGTCCACGATCAGTCCTGAAGGCCGTTTTAACCTCATCTCCTACCTGCATACAAATCTGATGGTAGCCAGAGCACAAGTCAATCTTAGTGAAAAAGCATGCCCCTTTCAACTCATCTAGCAAATCATCAATTGATGGGGTGGGGTAGTGGTTCTTTACTCTAATTTTGTTCAAGTCTTTGTAGTAAATGCACATGCGAAAGGAGCCATCTTTCTTTTTGACTAAGAGGACGGGGGATGCATAGGGGGAAGAACTCGGTTCAATGAAACCCATCTCTATCAACTCCTTGATTTTCTTTGCAACCTCTTCATGCTCACACTTGGAGAGTCTGTAAGGGGGTTTATTCACTGGCTTGGAATGGGGCTCTATGTCAAGTGGGTGGTCCACTTGTCTCTTGGGGGGAAGGGATGCAGGCATTTGAAATAGGTCATTGTATTCCTCAAGTAAGGCCTGCAAGGCTAAATCATTAGATACTACAAAGGGATGATCAAAATTGTCCTTATTTAATTGTAAAACAAAGATTTGTGAGCATTTCTTAAACTCTCGTTTGAGTTGCTTCACTGTAATGAGCTAAAAATCAGCATGATCTTGAACTCCCTCCAGGTGGATAGGCTATCCATGAATCATAAACTCCATGTAAAGCTCAGAGAATTCCATAGCAATCTTTCCCAATTGTTTAAGCCAATCATAGCCCAAATCAACGTATATGCGGCCCATATCTAGGGCAATTAGATCAACCAGTGCCACATAATTTTCAACCAAGCATAAGGGAACCGCAGGATATACATGTGTGCTGATTTCTTATTCTCCCTTTGCTACTTGGACATTCAAGGGGTGGTGTAATGCCATAGGGGTGCATTTCAACTGATCAATGGCTAATTTATTGACAAAACTGTGAGTGCTTCCACTATCCACAAGGATAAAAACATGCTTTCCATTGATACTGCCTTGAATGCGAAGGGTGCTAGGGTTGCGGGAACCCGTCCAAGCATCCAAGGAGATCAAGCAAAGGGAAGTGAGAGGTGGGTGGGATGTTAAATCAAGTATCTATGATGGAGCACCACCCGACTCAAAGGGAAACCCATCCTCGGGGTCGTAGAACTGCTTGTGATCAACATCCTCCATAGGCTTAGCCTGGTCAATGGGAAGGTCATCCTCCTTAGTGTGCCAATCTTCCATGACATACATGCTATGAACATGGGCATTTGGAGGCATGATGAGCAATGTACTTATCTCCACACTTAAAGCATACCCCCTTTTCCTTTCGTTTCTTCACAACATCTGGAGAGATGAACTGTTGGCTATTGGATCCATGAGAAGGTGATGCAGTGGACTGTTTATTTTTAGCATACTTATTCTTAGCATTAGAGCCCAATGTTGTCCCAAAAGTGCTCATTTTTCTTTCAACATGGAAAGCGGGGTAAGTGGGTATCTTGGGGTTGTTATTGGGTATAGAAGTGCCTTTTAAACCACCTCTGTATGGGGCTAATCGTGAAGAAGTGTGGGGTTGTCCAACATCTTGCTGAAAATGTTCATTCATATGGTTCTTTCTTGTATATCTCTCAGCTAGTTCAATTGCATCAAACAATGTGGTAGGTTTTTGGGCCATGACATCTGTTGATAGGCTCAGTTCCAACCCATAGATATACTTGTGCAATTTAGCATCATCAGTATGCTCTCCACATACATGGTCAAGTTCATGAGCCGATTTGTGTATTCACGTACAGTGAGGTTATGTTGGTCAAGAGTGTACCATCGTCTTGCCAACCGCTCTTTTTCCATAGGGGACACAAAAACTTGGATCATATGCATTTTAAAATCTTCCCAGTCAATGAACTGTTGATTCTCTCGATTAATATAGTGCCACCATGTGTGGGAAAATCCTTCCAGCAAAAAGTATTTTCTGATTGTGAGTATGGGGGTAGATATTGAAGTAGGACTACAACTTGGACATCCATTCCTCCAAGTCAGATGGTGAGGGGGATTGCCCACTGTACTTTGTTAGGATGACCTTGTCATGCACATCATTGGGGCCATGTTGCCCATGAAATCCTTGCTGTCCATACATCCCATGGTGGCCATACATGCCTTGCTATCCATACATCCCATGTGGTGCATTAAGCCCATATTGTCCATTATAACCATGATGTCCATGATTGCCAGGCTGGCCATTTGTACCTTATTGTCTTTGATGGGGCTGATTCATATGGGGTGCATGGGGGCTCCTAGGGAGAGTGGAAGAAATTCGACCAAGGGTGGGAGAAGGCCTCAAATGGATGTTGGCTGCATGGTGGACGGGGGAATTCAATAGGGGACTCATCATGCACATGAGAGGGTTCACCAATCTCGTAGGTAGAAGGTAAAATTCCCTTAGTGCCAAGTATACCCTATGGACCATGCAATGATTCTTGATGTGGAGGACATCTAGACTCATGCCTAGAGTCATTAGTCTTCTCTTCGGATGAAGTGGTCGCTAATTGAGCAACAAGAGTAGTGAGCTGCTCCAAGTTCTGTTGAGTCTTTGAGTTTGAGAGAGCCATGTGCTCGATCGCTTCATCAAACTTGGACATCATTTGGTGGTGGTTGGTGACCATATCATTATGTCATTCCATATGACGAAGATCATGCTGACAGAGGGTGTAGTTGAGAAGGGTGTACGGGTCCGTTTCAAGCATTTCCTCCTATATGACACCATGGTAATCTCCTATGCTAAGCTTGGTTCCTCATTCATGGAGGTCTAGGAGTCTCTAATCTCCCTCTGGAGTTCCTCTTGGGCCTTGCTTTTGCCTTTCTGGCCAGCCATCTAGATGCAATCCATAGGATCTGCTATCAATAAAAGGGGTGTAACTCTTTGTAGAAAACTCTGATTGATGAGATTTTTGGCTCAAGTCAAAGGGGAATAAGTCCTCTTTGAGATGAGATATTAACCTTTGTAAAAAAAATGATCTTAATTTTTTTGTACGGAATTAACTGTGCATGTCTGCACCGTGTCCACGGTGCACAAAAATAGGCATAACTTTCAAATTGTAGCTTTGATTGGGGAGGTTTTTGATTCAAATTGGAGGGAAAAGGCCCTCTTTTGGGTGAGCTATAGGGTTCAATCCCAAATTCAAAACAGAAATTTCTGCAATAGGATCTTCTTGACTATTCTGCAGGACTGTGACCAAAACCACTGCATGTCCCTTATTGCCAAGGTCTTACATGGATAGAGCATAGTTCAAGGAGCCTGATCAGAAATATCAATAGCATATTGGGTATACTCAGCATGATCCCAAGCATCATTGCATACCTATTGGCTTTTCCATTAATGCATAAGTAGATTTGTTGCCATACATCTCTCTTGACTGCATGCACTTCAAGTGTCATACATTAGTATCATTAGCATTGTGTGGTGTCCAAGAGGGATCATTGGGTCAAGGGGAGTGGAGCTCATGGAAGTACCTACACCTACATACAAGTATTCGGCTCCGGATCACCAAGAGGTGGGTAAAGTTTCCCCTGGACTGGGTTGTGCACCCCTTTAGGGTCTTAAGTGGTAAGGGAGGGTCACCTCTCTTTTGTCTTACCACCTCACCTGACATCGGCCTTTTTCCTTAGCCGGAGTATACATGGCAGACATTTTTATTAATCAATCAGCATGAAATGCATTGGAAAGAAGGGATTTGGCATTTTCATGAGATGTAAGGAATGACAAAGGTTGGGGGTAGGGGTTACCTTGGTAGTCCAGTGACTCATTGGCTACTACTTACCCAATTTATAATGGCTATTATTCATTTTGGGCTCATCCAAGATCACAAGACCAAATGGGGGTTAATGTCAACCATTACAATAAATTTCAAGAAGAGGTATGATGCATGCACATGAAGAGGATTGAACTATTAGACCTGTGCAATCTTGAATCTATCCAACAATGGATTAAGCTTAGCAAGTGGCTAAATTGAGAGATTAAGATCAGATTGGCATGCCTATTTAATACTTGGGAGGACCATTGAAGTATGAATCATTGATCAAGTCCGGTTGGTTGGGGCATCTATGGAAGAATACTTCAGCATTCGAATGCTCCTATTGATTAGGAAGTCTCCCGTGCTTGTTCCCGAGCTTGAGCTCCAAAGATGGGAAGCTTCAAGTGAAGCTTTCATGGCTGCCCACAAAGCTCCCATGCATGTTGAACTCCATGTCTTCGTCCGGGCAAGAGAGATCATTCACAGGCTAAAGGAATTGTGGGGTTTGAGCTCTCCGGGTTAGAGATGGCCTCAGCTTGAAGAATCCATGGCTACCCCCAAACTATCCAAACTGTCCAGCTGTTGTCCACCTTGTAGGTTGAATCCGGCAAGATTAAAAGGAGGAAGATGTCAATGTGGTGATCAGGAGCTTGGAGTGGTAGAGGCAATAGGGAAGGGAGGCTAGAGTAGGGGGGCAGGAAGAGCAAGGAATAGTAGCAAAAAATGCACCGTAAATTGCGGGCTGTTCCCTGGGCTCTCTCTTGGCATGTGACCCTTCTCAAGGGTATGGCCCGTGGTTAGGGGGAAGTGGGGAAGGCTCCTAGGGCTTCAATTTTTCACTCTCATGGCTAATCTGGGGAAAGAAAAGGGAGTTATCTCTACTGTGTGGCTATGGTAGCTCATCTGGGCGAAGAGAGAAAGGGGCTGAAGCAAAAAGTGGTTGAGTTTTTGTCCTCCTCTAACCCTTGACACTCCAAACTTGTCATGGGGCCCTTAAATTTTGCATGAAAAGAAGTGATGACCTACTATTTTAAGTGTTTTACCTCTAGATATGTCTGAGACTCTAGCCATAGCTCTTGCTTGCTCCAAAAATCTGAAGTTAACTGCACTCCTTCTTGCCGTACATGTACATGTAAGTTGAGTAACTGGGGTTTTTGGGATTTGAAAAGGAAGAAAGGGGAAAGGAAAAAAGGACCAAAAATTGAAGCTATGATACCACTTGTAATGAAAGAGGTTGAGAGGAGAGAGAAGAAGAGCTAAAGAGAGAAAGAGAGCAAGAAGATGAATGGAGAAGACTAGAAGAGGCGAGAGAAAGAGAGAAAAGAGGAGAGAAGGGAGGAGGAATCCATGGAAGATGGAGATGAAGGTGAAGAGTATGATCTTGATAATAACCGGTTGCCCTAATCTGGGGCTCTTACACCTTATATACCTTGGTCAGTGTCATTGGGTGTCTAAACCCTAGTCGATGTGTATCCCGCTTGTTACAACATCTAAAGATTTGAAAATATGAAACAAAAGGAATTTTACTTGTCTAAGCAGTAGTCAATATTTTACCAAAAGGAATAGTTGTAGGAAGATGATTTTGCACAAATACTATTGTTAAGATTGCTTTAGCCCAAATACATTGAAATAAGCCAAAATGAATAAGCATACATCGCATGGCATTGAAGATAGTCTTGTTTTAACATTTAGCAATACCATTCTAGTGAGGAGAGTAGGAAACAATATATTCATTATGAATATCCTGGTTATGACAATAATCATCAAAATAATTTGAAATATATTTTCACCATTATCACTACAAAGTTTATTGATGTGATGACTAGTATGAAGTCATACAAATTTTTGATATTTCTTAAAAGATAATAAAGATTTTAATTTGTGTCGTAAGAGAAAAATAGTAGTGTACCTTGAGAATTCATCAATATAAATCATGAAATATTGATATTGAGATTTCAATGGAGTAAAAAATCTACAAATATCACTGTGAATAAGATCAAGAAAATCTCTTGAATGAGTTGTGGTGAAAATGGAAAAGGATGTTTGAAAATGCTTTCCAAGTGCACAATATTCACAAATACCCATGTGAGGACAAGGTTTGAACTCCATATCTTGAGCAATGTCACATCGATAAAGATCGATAAGCTTAGAAAAATCAAAGTGAACAAAGCAATGATGCTATATTTTGTTGTTAAGATTGCCAAGAGCTATAACAATATTTGCAACAACTTCATTTAAAGATAACTCAAAAAGATTATCATTTCAAGTAGTGAAAGCTATGGTTTGGCCATTTTCTCAATGCAACACATGGTATGGTCAAAATTGACAAAGAGACCAAGATCTAGAAGTCTTGCAACTAAACGAAGATTCCTTTGTAGATCTGGTGCAAATGCATGCATGTATAGTTTTTGTATAAGGGTTACTTAGCCAAGCAGTTTCTACACAGACTTTGATCAAATCTAATGATCCTTGAAAGACAACTTGGTGCTCAATTAAGAATGAAACTATGGCTGATTATTTCCTATTCATTCTAGCTAAGAAGAAGAGGTATAATGGTCAAAGAGTTGTTGCCAAAGCATGAGAGTAAGCAAGAACTAAAAGTGTGGTTAGACTGAAGAAGATTTACTATTGTTCAACCCCATGGCCATGGTTGCACAACATCTTTCAACTTGATTCTCTTAGAGGTCCTAGAGAAGCAATAAAGCAAGCTTTAATATATATGAAGAGAATTAGGTTAAGAAGAGAAGATCAGACCATGAAATCAAACCTACTTAAAGACCAAGATACACACATAGAGTATTGAGACAGAGAAGAAGGCAGAATGTAAATTGCAAACTGCATTTGTCATATCAAAACTCTGCCATAGCCTTCATAGCTTCTACCTCTTGCATCCGCCTCACATAATTGTATATGGTTGTGCAACTGAAAAGCCAAACATCCATTTTTACTTCTAAGATCTTAAAATTCACCATACATAAGCTAAGGTTCATACATAGCTCAGTGGCTTGAGCCTCGGGTGACCTCGGGCCCACAATCCCTTGATCCGCTCAGGCACTAGTTTTGTCTTTAGAACCTCCTACCTTTTTCATTGCATCCTCCATTCCAACTTCCACCTGATGACTCCCCGCTGCATTTTCCTTTTGCATTCTGCTACAACTCTAACATCTTGACATATCTTCCAAAGGTTGACTTCTCCACAACTCCATTGGGTCTTCCTCAATGACCTCAAGAACAACAACAACCCACTAAACTATGATATCATTAGCCCTATTCACCATCCAATGAGGAATGTCAAGGATCTTCCCATTAAACTTTCTTAGTTGGAATCCATTCACCGGATTCAATACTGGAGTTCCAAATACATCCTTCAGCTTGAAAGTGTCTTGTTCCAATTCTTCTACAATTTGATATGGCCCAAAGTATCTCAATTTCAATTTACCTGGATATGGCCCCAACTTTGAGTTGTATAACATTACCCAATCATATTTTTGGAATATTCTAAACTTCACTTACCTCGCCATCAAGGCTTGCCTTCTATTTTGACTTATCTCCGCTGCATAAGCACTTCGACTCCGGTCCTCCTCCAATTTCAAAAACTCTCTTTGATGGTGTACAATTAAATCCTCTAGACTTAACCAATTGCTAGCCTTAAGCTTGGAACCACATATTCCATGGGAACAACAGCTTCAATTCCATAAACTAGTTTGAAAGGTGTCATGCCTGTTGCAACTTCAAATGTTCTCTAAAATGGCCATAATGTTGAATCCAAATTGTCATCCTAATCTGACCTATTCTCTAAAACAATATTTTTCAAGATCCTTACCAACACCTTGTTGGTACTCTCTGCTTGCCCATTCACTTGCAAATGATAGGAGTTGATTTCTTATGTATAATCATGTGCTTAGTTGTCAACTCTTCAATGACTAAATTCAAAAAATGCACACCTTGATTCAACACTAGCTCAATTGGACATCCAAATCTTGTCATAATATGCTTGTACAAAAATCTGGCTGCACTTGCTGCTTTGTTGTCCCTCAAAGGTGCTACTTCCACCCACTTTGTGGCATAATTTGTTGCAACCAAAATATACCTTACTCCTATTCTACTAGCTTTTGGCTTAATTGGACCAACAAAATCCAAACAAAATCCAATCCCCACTTGTGAAATGGCCCAAGTGGCAACACAAGGTGATCTTTCATCCTATCCATCTGAGTGGGTTGTCCAATCTTTTAGCATTGCAAACATTCCCTAGCAAACTAATGTGCATCCTTGAGTAACAATGGCCACCACAAACCTGCTTGCGTAATCTTTCTACTGGTAATCTCTCTAGAGAAATGTCCTCTAACTGTCCCATAACGAGCTTCTTGCAAAACAACCTTCTACTCCTTGTCTGGAGCACATCTCCAAATAATCTGATCTTATCCCTTTCTATACAATGTTCTAGCAATTATCAAGAATGGCCTACTTCGCAAGGCAAACTTCTTCTTTTGATTTGTTGTCATATTAGAGGGCAACACTCCATCTGTCAAGAATTGCAACATTTGATCATACTAGTTGCACAAGCTTGTCCTTGCACTTGAAACAGTTCTACCTCTGGCAATTGATCTGACACCCCAGGTGACTCCTGCACATGCTCCAACTTGCTAAAAAAATTCTCCACAACATGTTTATTTCCAATGCACATGCTCCACAACCTGATTTCCCAACAAATAATGTTTGAAATTTTCCAATGCAAAAATCATCCCTAAAGCTTCTTGCTCTGTAACTGTATAATTCCTCTCAGCCGGTTTCAACATCCTACTAGCATAATACATCGATCTGAACCAACCTCAGATATTCTCTTGCATCAAATATGCTCCAACTACCATATCCGGTGCATCTACAAACATATGAAAGGGTAACTACCAATTTGGTGGTTGGATAATAGGGGAAACTACTAACATCTTCTTCAAAATCTGAAATGCCTTCTCCTGAGCATCCCCCCAAACAAACTCAACATCTTTCTTGTTAAATGAGTCAAAGGAGCACTAACATCCACCAAATACTGCAAAAATTGATTATGCCATTTAATCTATCCCATGAACCTTGAAACAACCGTCAAATTGTTACGTGCTGGTGCCTTCTAAATTGCATAAATTTTGTCTAAACCAATTGACATTCCTTCCTTAGAAATAATGTGCCCTAATAACTTTCCTCTTTTCATTGCAACTGCACACTTGTAAAGGTTCAAGGACATTCTGAATAATCTGCATCTCTCTAGAAATTTTCTAAGATACTCCAAATGTTTAGCCTTCTCACCAAATATTGAGAAGTCATCCATAAAAATATGCATGAATTCCATCAAGTATGGCTCAAATGTCTTAAAAGGTCCATTCTTCAAGCCAAAGCTCATTACTATGTATGCAAATGCTCCCCAATCTGTAATGAATGCAGTCTTTGCAACATCCTCCTTAGCCATTTGTATCAGATTATACCCTGAAAATCCATCAAGAAAGCTATACATCTTCTGCCCTGCTACATCATCCAAAATTGAATCCACAAAGGGAAATGGGAATGGGTCTACAATTGTTGTTGCATTTAGCTTCCTATAATCCACACACACACACACGAATTTAGCCTTTGACTTCTTTGGCACCACAACTATTGGTGATAATCATTCCACCTGATCAATTGGCTTAATGAACCCTACTTACAAAAGCTTATCCAACTCCTCCTTTACCTGCCTCACATAGTTTGGATTCATTCTATATCTCTGTTGAATTACTAGAACTGCATCCTCTTTCAAATTTATTTTATGTTTATACACCTTTGGATCCATGCCTTTCAGGTTGGAATAATATCAGAAAATACATAAATAAAATCCTATATTAACTTCTTAATATTTGCCTTGAATCTGTCATCCAAATTGACATTGACCTTGACAACTTTTGGACTAACTTTTGATCCCAAATTCAAATCATGCAAGTCATCTTCCTTCACTTGTGAAACTTTTTCCATCAACTTATCATACAAAAATTCTGCCCTAGTAATTGCCTCCTTTGGTGCAACCTCCCCATCAGAGTATTCAACATCTCCCTCCATGATAGTCATGTGACTATTGACCTCTGACTATCAACATCTCCCTCCATGATAGTCATGTGACTATTGACCTCTGACTCCTTAATCGGATTATGACCTTCACTTGCTTCTTCTGACTTATCAGATGACTTCTTAGAGTCCTCCTGAAAAACATACTTTTCAACAATTCTTTTCACATCAACTTCAAACACTGGTACAACAATGGGATTTTCTTCCAAGAAACATGCCTCTTCATCATCTTCAACCTCTTTAGCTAAATTGATGGTCTGAGCCATCATGGGATTCAATGACATTGACAACTTCTTCTTTGAGCTCATTGGAATTCTTACCAAATTCTTTCCTTTCTTCAGAATCACTTTATTATTCTCTGAGTCCTGCTTGATCCTTACTGTCTTAAACCACGACGTTCCTAATAGCATTGAATATGCATTACTTGCATCTTGCATCCTCAAAACAACAATTTTTTCTTGAAATAGCAACACATACACTTTGAGAGTTTTTCTTCTCAGCATCCCAATTGGTTGCACTCTTTGTTGATCTACCATCCTTACCTTAAATGGTGTAGGCTCCAACTTCCCATCTGTCATATTCAAAAATTCATCTTCTGAAAAAATGTTTACTCCAGATCCACCAGATCCACCGTCTAACAAAACATCTGAGAATGCACACCCATCAAACTCAAGCTTAATAGTTGCTATAATAAAATCAACATTTTCAAGACTGATTTGATAACTTCCAACATTCTCCTTTAATGCATTTTGAATATTTGGAATTTTTGTCATCCTTGTGGTAGAATAAAATTTGTCTCTGAAAATCAGGACCAATGAAAGTAAATGATCCAATGTAAAGTGCATAGGAGTATTCAACAACTCTTCAAACAATGCTCCAGATGTCAGATCGGAACTATCCACTTTCGTCAATTCCTTTTGCTTCCTCTTGGAAGTTATCCCTCCAAATGTCAGATCCACTTTCATCAATTCCTTTTGCTTCCTCTTGGAAGTTATCCCCTCCTATCCTAACTTCTCAACTTCTTTAGCCACCTCATCTCTTACTTCTTTCTATTCCTCCCATTCCAAAGGTGGTTTAAGCTTTGCTTTGGAATGCGTAAGTGCCCATACATCTGGTTCACCTAGCTTACATTGCAAACAATCACACTCTAGAGAACAATCTGCTGACACTTGATTTGTCTCAAGATCCTGAGAAACTTCCTCAAATTTCTTTAAGATGCTTTCTCTGCTTTCCCTTGCTGCACATGTGGTGTAGGTAATTGTGGAAACTACTCATTTGGTACTTTTGCTGATTCCACCCTTGTGGATACCAATTTTGCTGATTCCAATTAGGTGATTGTTGCCAACTCTGGTGTTGTGGCCAAACTTGCTTCCAATTTCTTCCCCAAGGTCTAAAATTTTGAACTTCGGTCAGTATCCTTGGTTGAAATTTCCTCTAAATAGCCTTTTTTTATTAAAAGGTTGTCGCCATCCAGAAAATTGTTGCTGTTGTTTCTGCCATCCCTAATTATTAAACATCTTTTGCTGTCCTAGAACCTCTAAAAATACTATGCTTGCATGTGCCCTATTTTGTTGAATCTTTTGTTGAATCCTCTTTCGAATTGATCCTCTAAGATTTGGATTGTACCAACAGTTAGTTGTCATGTGACCATCCTTGTCACAAATATCACAATGAACCTTCTTACTTCCTACACCCATTTCTTTCAGCTTCTTCTCCACCATCTTTTCAACTTCTTCTCCCTTTGTCTTGGCTTTGGACTTCTTTTTAAACTTCTTCTTACACTTCCTCCTCCTATCCTCTTTTTCTATATGTGATTCTAAAATCTGAATCGGAATTTGAATTTGAATTGCTACTAACCTCTGAATCGGAATTGGTATCTGAATCTGCATCGGAATCTGAATTGGAATTATCATCACTGATGTCATATGCAAACTTTTTCTTCTTCCCCTTTGTCTTTATCTTCTTTCTCTCCTAATAACTCTTCTTGGAAGTTCTCAGATTTGACACTCCAAACCTTTGTTCTAATCTTGTAGCACTTTCCACCAATGCATCCAATCTTGCTCCTACATCTACACTTGCAACAATTGCATTCCACAATTCTTTCCGCAATCCCTTCATATAATATTCGGCCAACATTGCATATGTAGGCCTCTGAGAACTGTAAGCCTCTTCAAATACAGATTGAATTTCTGTGTGTAATCTTCCACAAACATCTTCTTCTGCTTGATCTTATTAATTTTAGATAAAAAGAGAACTCACTATATGAGTAATCCTACCCAAAATGGTATTGCTAAGCATATGAATAGGATGGTAAGGGTTGCCTTGTGAGTGATTTCTTCATCTTCAAGATGCAACTAGCTACCATGGCGGATAGTCAAGAACCATAGATGAGGGACATATCATTGTCACATTCTCTCTTTCTTCATCTTCAACTAAAAAATGATAACAGTTTTCCTCTTCTACTTGCACTTGTCCATCATCTCACTAAGGAAATTTCTGCTCCCAATGATGCCTACAATCCCAAGACTATTGTGGATGTGAGGGCTAGTTAATATTACCTCCAGACCTCCATTTGCTTTCCCTATTTTATGATGCTCTTCTTCTTCTTCTTTTTCTTCTTCTTCTTATCCAATTTGATTTATTCATCTTCATATTCTTCTTGTGGTACTAATTTTGAATTGCATATGGAGAGCAAGAAATGCAATAGATTACTGCATTAAGGTACCCCTCTAATATGCCTCCTTCCCTCTCTTGAATATCATCCTCCCTTCATCAATGCCACCTCATCTCAATGTGGAAACATACAACAATACAAAGGATAGATAAGTGTTTATTTAAGAAAAGAAAAAACAAACATTTCGATAATATTTGGCAAATATAAAAATCTTAAAAAATTTATAAACAATAATGACATACTCTGAAAAAGAAAGTTTCTATGCTCTATCTTTTTGATTACCCTCATCTCCTTAATATGGTCTTCTATCCAACTTCTTCTTAACACCACCATTTTCCCACATGGCCCTAATTCCTTTTCTCCTACCTAATCCTTATGTCCACATGGCCTACCCTCAACAGCCTTTAGGAAAAACATTTAGGGCTAATAACTATAAACCCATCCACTTGAAGAAAAAAATGCAATTTAAAAAAAAACAAACAAGAACAATAGAAAACAACAACTAAAGCTTCATAAATGCCACATCCTTGACATTTATAATAAAAACCCTTTGATAAGACATACCTTTGTCAATATTTCATCCTCATATTTTAGATACTAGCTAGCCTCATTCTAGATAAAGAGATATATGAAGTCAAATCTACAACCAAACCCCATTCCCTTAAGTATTTTTGAGCTAAATGGTAGATTCATCTTTCTTTCTCAATTGGAGTGGATGACTTGTGCTCATGATCCATGTGGAAGATTGAACCCTATTCTTTGAAGAGTATGCAAGTTTTTCAGTGTGTAGAGCATGATTGAGGCAGGAGTTCCCTTACTCATGGCTTTGGAGTCCATATAGCCTACCATGGCTAGGTCTCATGATCAAAAATATATTATTAACAAATTTTAAAGTGCTTTGTGTTAGACAGTGGTTCTTCTTCAACAAGGTTCATGATGACACTTCACAATTCAGTGTGGGAGAAAATGATGACACCCAAAGAAGCATAAAAACAGGGCACAAAAATATCCATGCATACATCATAAATCCTTTTATTTGTAAAGAAAATAATAATCGCCCTATTTCAAAATCACTAAAATACACCCTTACACATGAGGGGACACATCCACATCCACATCCATGATTAATAAATGGTATACACAAAACTATATAAGTGCAAGCACCTTAGGTGGATTATTTTTGGCATATGTATGAACCTTGGCTTATGTATGGTGACTTTTCAGATCTTAGGAAGTAAAAATGGACATTTGGCTTTTCACTCACACAACCATATATAATTATGTAAGGTGGATGCAAGGGGCGGAAGTTATGAAGGCTATGGCGGGATTTTAATATGACAAATGCAGTATGCAATTTACATTATGCCTTCTTCTTTGTCTCAATATTCAGTGTGCGTATCTTGGTCTTTAAGTAGGAGTTCAATGTAGAAATGTTCCAGTTAAAGATGTGTGTGCAGTTTAAGTGATGTTTTGTGTAGTAGGTGAAATGCTTGTGTTTGTCAAAGTAGAAGTCACATAGAATTGTCAAAGTCTATGCAGAAACTGCTTGATTGAGTAACCATTATACACTGATGATCACAGTGTTGTGATGTGATGTCATGGCCATGTTTACTCTCTTTTGTAAGGGAGATGAGTGCCAAGAGGAAGCCAAGCAATAGTTATGATGGTGGTTATAGTGGCAATTATGGTTTCTTGGAAGTCAGATATTGAATGGTAATTCGCTCTAGAGACTTCACAAAATAGCATGTTCATTTGTATTTCACAAGGTTGGTAGCACAGTAGTGAAGGGTGTAGGAGCAAGAGAATGACCAGCTTGCAGAAGTGCATGCAAGAGGTGAATGTAGTGGAATTCAAAGCGGAAGTTCTGAATATGATTCGAATCCAGATATAGAAGAGTTACAGGATGTACAAGATTATGGGGGAATATTTAATGAACCTGAGGATGACAGGGGATCAAATCCGCAACGTTGTTGGAGAATTTATTCTGCAACAAGTAATTCTAGCTAGGAGAAGATTGGAATTTGACCTTTGGGCATAAGAAGAGCTACACCAACACAACCAGTATCATTAACAGTAGTAACAGGAAATTATCTCCAAGTACGCTTAGGAATATGGTAGCATCTAGAGTGGATTTATGCATCAAGTTTGGGACCTATTCAGGGAAGTCTAAACAAGACCCCAATTTCCATGTAGCTCAATTTGAGACAAGGTGGTAGGCCAGAGGATTTGATAGAGTGTATGACCCACAAGCCAAGATGTGACAATTCCAAGCAACACTTGAGGGAAAAGCCATGTAGTGGTTGAGTAATTTCATTGTGGGACATTTTGCAGATTATATGCATTGAGGAATGCATTTCTGAATAGGTTTCAGAAGGAGAAGACTCCCAATGATGTGCTTGCTATTTGGAGGTGGATGGTGAGGTTGGGAAGGTGAAAGAGCAAGGTAGGGATGTGGAGAAGGTGATAGGAAGTGCCCACTATAGAAGAAGAAGAAGAAGAGAGGTGATAAGGGCTTCAAGAGGATTGTAGGCCATCCCAATGGTGGAGATGCTGCCTAGCAACTATTGCTTCCATCTTCTCAGGCTATCATCATCCATGTCTTTCTCCAGTTGTGCTATTTCAAAGGAACAAGGGGGCCCAAATTGAAACCTTGCAGATTGTGCTCATTATCATCACAGAGAAGCTATACTAAATTGGATGTAAAGTTTCTCATGTTTCCTAGTATTGTCATAAGAGGAGGGCCCTACTTCCCCTATTCCCTCAACCCTATTGTTTGTAGTTTTTTTGTATGAAATGGTACAAACTAACATTATAATGCGTAGACTATGCTCTCTCTCTCTCTCTCTCTCTCTCTCTCTCAAAATAAGTTTCTTGCTTTTTGTATGCTTGGTGTCTTCCAAAGCTGCCTTCCTAACATGGAGCATTGTCTTAGTCCACACATTTGGAGGTACAAGTGAGGGCTCATAGAGTCATGCGATGATAGAGCTATCATTGCCATGCTTGTGTTGTTGCTTGGCCTTGTCCCAACTACCATGCTTTTGGTTCTCTACACAACCATGTTTTTGCTTGTCTGCGATAGTGTGGGAGGATTCGGTTTGGGTAGGCACGGTGGGTGGGTCCTTTTTACTATTTTGAAGCTATTTCTTCTCTTGTGCTGTGATTCACTCTCAGAAGAGAGAGCACAAGGTGTCAACTGCCTCCTCCACTTCTTCTATCTTCTATCTCTCTCTCTCTCTTGCTATGCCTTCATTATTTCTCTTCTCAAACTATCTATCCCATCATCAACAATGGCTGGAAGGAGGAGAAGATGTAATAGTAGAAGAGAAGATTGAGGGGGAGTCAGAAGGAAACATGGGGTACATGGATGCGACATGTACAAGATGTTGCACGTCTTCATTAAGAGCCAAGTTGCCATGGCCAATAAGTTGCCAAAAGTAGTGGATTCTAATATTTCTTGCCTTATTTCTAGTTCTTTAATCCTTCCGCTTCACATCATGTACACCATAAGACTATATCCTCCTCTTCTATTTCTTTTCCCTCCTAAAATGGACACTGTAATTGTCTACTTCTATTCTTGTAGTTTGGGACACACAATTTCTTCAATGCTTTGCATAAGATTTTCAAGCCTCCTTTTTTTCTCTTCCTTTGATATTTTGAGATCTTCTTCTTCCTCGGTTGCACACCAAAATGAAAGCAACCCTCCCACAAACAGAAACAAACATAAAAATAGGGTAGAATCATGCAAAATCTATGCACATGGGTGAGTCATTAATCTCAAAAAAAGAAAGAATCACAAATCTCACACTTAACAATGAAGAGAATCATCATCATCATCTTCATCCTCCATAACTTTAGTTGTACAAGAGAAAAGAGGAAAGGGAAAAGAGAAAGAGAGGAATTTTGCCCAGAAGAGAGAGGATGAGAGAAATTTTGGCAGCACACAAAAGGAGAATGTGGGAATCTTGGAAGAAAGGAGAGAAAGAGGCACATAATCAACTGTGCACTCCACCCCACCTTTTTTCCAAAAGACACACAATCCTTCATATTTTTACAATTTCTTTGATTTTTTGATACGTTTGTATTTGTAAGGCTTTAGCCTTTACATTTCAATTCTTTCTAATCTTGTTGTTGCAAATGCATGCATGTACACTTTTGTGTATACTATTTATTAATCATGGATGTGGATGTGGCCCCCTCATGTGTAAGGGTGTATTTTTGTGAATTTGAAACAGGGTGAGTATAAATTTCTTTACAAAAAAATGACATTTGATTTGTGGATGGATATTTTTTTTCTTAGTTTTTTTGCTTCTTTAGGTGTCATCATTCAAACTATCACATGTGTATTCTAGCCAATAATTGAGTGCAAACCACCCAAGATCAATGCCAAGTCTTGATGCCAATGTTAGCATATAGTGTTCTAAATAATGCCAATGGGTTTCCAAGGTCAGCAAAGGAGTAGCTATAGCTAGTATGAATGTCAAAGAATCCAAGAAGGGTGGCCTAAAAATTGGTGCAAACAATGTGATGTTGTCCTAAAGGCCTGTAGATTGCTCTTGCTTGAAATGAGAGCTTGTGAGCTTTGATCAATCACTAATAGCTTCTAGACGAAGCCTTGAAGCAAGACATTGAGTGTAGAGATCACAATCAGTCTCAACACATACCTCATTGAACTGCAGGATTTATCCATTGACTGCTTCTTAAGAAAAAATTTTGAAGCCCCTTCTCCAAAGTTCTTGTCTCTAGTATCGGTTTGATGTAGACCAATTTGGGTACTTCAACATGTACCACTTATTCCATTAGATAGGTATATATTACAATGTCTCGTAAAGGGACATTCACACGTAGCATGGGTGTGGGAATGGTGGCCCTTTATTCCCAACATATCATGTATTACTCACATAGTACATAACTAGTACTATATACGACTAACAAGGTCTTCACATAGTCTATCAAGATTGAGTATTAAATAATACAAACAACTAGCAAGGATAAACACAATACTAACACAAGGCTACAAAAGCACTAAAAAAACACTAACATAAGGGTTGGCAGGAACTGCATAACCCCACCTTGCAAATGTACTAAAATGGTCATGCTACCTTAAATTTAGATGTTGCTCTGTTTGACCAAACCTAGTGCATTGAAAACTTTTATCCTTGAGACACAAGGTGCTAAAAATGAATCATAAAGTTATATTAAATGAATATTAATGTGTTTGATTGTTTACTATATGAAATATAAAATATATATTTCTTATTTGACTTGGTACTCTCCTTACAATAGAAAATTTGCACCAATATTGTACACTAGTCACAATACCAATGTATAAAGTAGATTTTATTCTCCACCTTGAAGGTATAATTCTTTTCAAAATCAACAACAAATGTCGCCACATCATCCGATAGACTCTTTAGGGATGCACCATATAGTCTTAAGCACATAAGAGTGCTTTCACATTTACACACCTGCAAAAAGCACTGAAGTTTACATTCTCAATACCCCCTCTTAAGTGATGTGTTGCCTTCTATCTCTTCACCCATCTAATGTAGCATTGCACCACCACAATTTCTACCTCTTAATATCACAATACTCCCCCTCAATGCAATATTGGAGTGTTTACATGACTGGATACATCTAGCCTACCATATTCATGGTTCATGTGCATGTACCAATGGTTATTCAAGTACCACTTGATTGAGTGAACCTATCCCATCCTTTTTGAACAATTGGATGTTCAAAAAAGGGTATCACAAACCCACATGTGCAACAACATGTGAAGTCTCTACACAACAGTGGGATTAGACAGAGAACCCTTATATGATGGGTGAAACACAAAATTTTAAAGCACTTAATCTAGGTTATGATTACATGGATGAACAATGCTTTACATAACAAAGAATAAACCATAAGATTTAAGAATAATAGTTGGATAAGTTTCAAGCCACATGGATACCTTGAACCTTCTATTTATTCTTATCTCGTATCTTTTTCATCGTCATCTCCTATTTATACTTGTGATGAACAAGGCCCCTACAACACCGACACATGTGTGGTATCATCATCATCTTCTTGTTTTCCATAATTGAGATCTTGGACAAACTTTGCCTTGCTCACAAGTTTTTTCACTCAGCCTTGTTCGATCACACTATGCTATTTGTTTGGAACTTTGCATAGTCTATTTGTGGACAACACTAGAGACAATATTCCCACATGGTGACTTTCACATGTTGTAACAAATAAGAGACCCCATATATAGATGGATAGAGAACCGTCAAAAGAACTATTTTCTAGAAGTAAACCAAGCATGGCTACTGCAAGGATCACTACTTCCTCTTGCTCTTCAATGATAGTCGTCAATTTCAGTGAGTTTCTTCTTATCCTCACTTGAATCCCAAAATTCTCTTTATTGAAGCTCATAGAGCCCATTGAAAATAATTGGGGCTGATAATGATGATGGCGGTGATAGTGCTATTGCCATGAATCTTTGGCAGGTCTACATATCCATTAGTGGCCACCTTTAGAGTGCAAGAGCCTTATGCAATCATGGCAACACTAAGAAAAAGCCCTGCAATTCAACTCGTAACCTAATAGCCCAAATCCTTATTGTTTCCCAATAGTTGAGGGTATGAAATCTATACTACAATTGTGTGAGCAAGCATTGCATGTATAGCCACCATAGTAGGGGAACACCAAATCTTCATGCCTAGTGAAGATTGCAATATCTTAGTAACGAACAAAAAAAACTCCACTCACTACACAAAAAGCAGTAACCTTTCCCTAAAAATGTAATGCCATTTTTCAGCTCTCCTTCACAATTCTTGTGCATTTGTTTTGCATTGGTATGATCAGATAGCATACACATGGATTGCAAATATAGCATCCTAACATACTTCTATGATATTCAACTGGTTGCCTTTCTTCTTTAGTGTCTATACTCATTCTATGAATCTTCAATTATAGACATCACTCACTCAACCAACATGAGCATCTACAAACCATTCATGACTTTCATAAACTTATATGTAGGAGCTTCAAATCTACATTCTCTTTTCAGTATGCATCTTCAAGGGTGCCTTTCACATTCTTCTCTTTTTAGAGAAGCCTTCAAGTTGCCAACATGTGAAGGCCTTGCTTGATTCCACTCCATATACTCATCTTTGAGCATACACATGTGATATGCCTCAACTGACATGTTCCAAACTAAATTGTAATTAACCCAACATGGTTTTCCATTCTAATGATATCAAACATGTGCCCCTTTACATGCTCCTTACTCCATAGCAAGGGCCAATCAGCCACTAATATCCACCATTAGCAACCCTTTTCTTACTTGACCATTCTTTCATACTTAGAAACAACATATGAAGAGGAAATTTTACAAAGAAAATTGCATGGCCTCTATTGGTACCTTCTTTGATGATGATGCTATGCTTGTTGAAGACTCCACTTCTAGCTTTCATGAATCCATAACTAGCAACAATCTTGAACAGTGGTAGCTTTGTAAAAATTCATCTCCTTTAAAATCGTGAACCACTAGTAATAATGAGTGTGCAAGAGTTTTAAAGGAAAGGATGACTTTAAAATAATGTGGTTGAATTCCATAAAACCACATAGAATCATGTGAAGAATCACATGGTAGGGGGACTTGCTTGAGCTGCTACGCCAAGCACACACATTGTATACACAAGAGGAAGCTCACTCAAGAACATAAGAAGAGAGATAGAGGCCAAAAAATTTACTTGCTAGTTTCTTCTTCTTCTTTCTCACATACAATACAATATAAAAAAAGAATAGATAAGATACAACATAAAGGAAAGTGGCCTACTAAGTCAAATAGTGTATAACTGATTACACTAATCGATTGACGCTATATCTATGCTAGCTATAGGTAGGTGTTACAAATAAGTGTTAAGTCGTGACCATGTGAGTATTGCTAAATGTGGATGTGCGGACCCATCTAGCCAGGCGGTCCATCATCAATGTCCACATGTGTTGATCTTGCCATCTCAATACTCCCGCTCAAGCTCAACTCTATCTCTGTAGCTCCAAGTAAGCTTCAAAAATTTTGAAGCTTCTCTACACCCAACACCTTTGTGAAAATTTCAGCTATCTAATCCTGTGTGCTGACACATACCAAGTCAATCTCTCTTACAAGCCCTTCTCTCTCACAAAGTGGTAGTACACCTCTGTGTTTTGTCCTAGCATGGAACATTGGGTTCCTAGCTAGTTGTATGCTGCTCATGTTGTCACAATGATTGACAACTAGACCATCTCCCTACACATCCAAATCACCTAGTAAATTTTCATCCATACCACCTCACATGTTGCTATATAGCAGCACCTCTATACTCGGCCTCTGTACTCGATAAATCAATTGTAGGTTGCTTTTTGCTGCTCCATGTAACTGTTGCACTACCAAGGGACAACATGAATCAATTGGTAGATATTGTGTCTGACATGCTACTAGCCCAATCTGCATATGTGTATCCAAACACCTGTACATCCTTACCTTTCGCCACATAAAAAAGTCCATAATGTAAAGTGGACTTCACATACCTCAATATACATCTAACTACATCCAAATGAGGCTTTCTAGGCATCTACATAAACTAGCTGAGAAGGACAACAATATAGCTCAAGTTTGACCTTATGATAGTCATGTAAATTAGACTCCTTACTATCCTCCTGAATATAGTAGGGTCTTCTATCTCATCCCCAATGTTAGCACTTAACTTCACATTTTGCTCCAATGGTACTGAAAGAGACTTACATGCTGTCATACCATACTTGGATAACATATCCAAGACATACTACCTTTGGGATGGCCATATACCATCATCACATCTAATCACCTCAATACCAAGAAAGTATCTCGGCTCACCCAAATCCTCCATCTTAAACTTCTTCTTCAAGAAGTCCTGAACTTCAACAATCACATTGTCATTAACACTTGTAATAATTAAGTCATCCACATAGGTGACTATGATGACCAAACCTGCATCTCCCCTTCTCACATAAAGTGAGTGATAAATATTTTAAATATAAAAGCCAATATTGATAAGTTACTCTCCAATGTTGTTAAATAACCATGCTCTAGGTGCTTGTTTTAGCCCATAGAGCACCTTCTCTTTAACTTGCACACATATGTGGGATACTCTAAATCCTCATAACCTGTTGGATGCTCCATATACACCTCTTCTTGCAATTCACCATGCAAGAAGGCATTCTTAACATCCATTTGCTGCAAACTCCTACCTTTGGCTGCTGCCAATGCAATCACACATCTAACAGTTGACATTCTAGCAACTGGAATGAATGTCTCTTCATAATCTATGCCATATTTTTGAGCATAGCCTTTTGCAACGAGCCTAGCCTTATACTTGCTAACCAAACCATCTGCATTATGCTTGACTTTGTAAACCCACTTGCAGCCAATACCTTTCTTGCCCTTAGGTAGGGGTACCAAATCCCAAGTCTTATTGGCTTCTAATGTAGCCATCTCCTCATCCATTGTTGCATCCCAATGAGCATGACCAATAGAATTCTCCAAACAAGTGGACTCAACATCCTCAACTACCTTCACCATAAAAGCATAATGGTGAGCTACATAACCTTCAAAACTAGATCTTTTTATAGGTTATCTAACCCTGCTAGACTTGCATACCATTGGATCACTCAGGGGGGCCTTTACATTACTATGTGCTCTCTATACACCTGGTGTCCCTGACTGAAGGAATACCAAGCTCATCATCCAAAATCTCTGAACCACTAGAATCTCCATCAAATCACAAATGACTAGTAGATGCATCATTACCATCTGACACTTTCTTCTTTCTTTTGTCTTCACTTGAAATACTTGTAGATTTACCAGAAGATGTGGGGCTACTCCTTAGTCTCCCAGACCAAGGGCTCAGTGTAGCTGTAGTACCAGATGATGTTTCTATTCCAATATGACTTTGCAATTCTTACTTTTCTTTCTACACAGAGCTATCATGATCATTATCATCATCTAATACATCACTAGTAGGTGCATAACAACTGCTTATCTCATAAAAAATAGCATCCTTACTCACTCTGATTTCACTTGTCATAGGGTTATAATAACGATACCCTTTCTGCTCTAAAGAGTAACCAATAAAAATACATTTTTCAGCCTTTAAATCAAACTTATTTCATAGCTCATATGGCACATAAACATATGCAATATAGCCAAATACTTTCAAGTGTGATACATTGGGCTTCTTGCCTATAAAACATTCTTCAGGCGTCATCCCATGAACTACAACTATGGGAGTTCTGTTCATAATATAGATAGCAGTATGAACAGCTTCAGACCAAAAAATGTTTTGGCATATTTTTTTCAGCCATCAATGCCCATGCAACTTCTGTAATATGCCTGTTTTTTCTTTATGAAATCCTATTTTTCTATAGGGTATACAAGTAAATTGCCTCTTTATTCCATGAGACCTCAAGAAGCCACTAAAATCATTAGAGAGGTACTCTCCCCTTCCATTTGATCTCAATCACTTAACTTTCAAGCATGTTTCTATTGCAATAGTTACCTTGAAATATTTGAAGTGCTCAAATACATCACTCTTTTCCTTCAAGAAATATACCTATAGCTTCCTTAAACACCCATCAATAAATGTGACAAAGTATTTGCTGCCACCAAGAGATACATTCTATGTATGCCCCCAAACATCTGTATGCACAACACCAAGTATATTTATTCTCACTTCTCTATCATGTGAAAAGGCTTGTCTTGTCTGTTTACCAAACTAACATGCTTCATATACTTTATGAAATTCTGCAACTCTAAAAGAAGGCAACCCTATAATCAATCCTTTGGACTACATTAGTTTCAGCTTTTGCACATTTCCATGTCCAATACGTTTATGCCATATCTCAATGTCTACAACCACTCCTTTTCCTTTAGCATACATAGTAGCAGTCATTATAGGAATTCCAGCATCTAAAGTGAGCATACAACCAAGTATACTTCCTTTTGCAACCAACCTACACTTATAATTAAAGTCTTTTACAAAATAACAATTTGCATTGAATCAAACCTATAATCCTTGCTCTACCATTTGGCCAACATACACTAAATTCTTTGTGATTGATGGCACATGTAATACATTTGTCAGACTCTTTGTCTGGCCATCATGCAAGGACAAAGGAACCTTTCCAATGTGTAAAATTGGGTGGCACAAATCATAATCGTTATGCACATAACCTAGATTTTTCAAGTCTTGCATCTCTCCAAACTATTCAACATGACTAGTCATATGATTAGATGCACTTGAATCAACATATCATACATCATCATGTGTCCCCTTTTCTATAACTGCATTCATCATATGTTGCATAACAAATATAGACTCATTTTTGTCTTCATTTTGTCGTGAAGACAATGCATAGTTTTCTTGCTGCAATTTACCACTGTGAATATCATCATTCTTAGCATAATAATGGGCTGCAATATGATCTATTTTGCTACAATAATGGTAAAAAATAGCAAAATTTTCAAAACCTCTGTTCTATCATCCACCTCTTCCTCTAGAGCTCCCCCTAGCTCTAAAGTTTCCTTGGCCTCTTGAAACCTACATTTCACCAAATTGCACATTTAATCTATTTTATTGGTTATCACCAACACGTCCCATACCATAGCCTCTCATAGAGACTACCACGTCCTCTTCTTAAACTTGAGTAAAATACTTGGACATGTTCATAATTTATTTTAGATGAGTCACCCTACATATTAATCTCTTCAATAATCATGAAAGAGACTAGCTCATCAAAATCTGGAAATGGCTTTTGTACATATATAGAAGTGATAAATTATTTTCAAGCTTTCTCATTATTAAGACCATCTAAAGTAGATGAAACTAAATCATTTTCAATCAGGCATTGTATCAATTTTGCTGTGCTAAAGCATCTACAATGCTCCTCACCTTCAAAACATACTCATTGACAAAAATTTCCCTTACTTCAAGGTATTCAACTCTTGCTTGAGTTGAATCTTTCGTGCCTTTGTATTTACTGAAAACATGCTCTCAAAAATTTTCCAAGATGCATGTGAAGTTTTTTGCATTTCTCATATGTCCCAGCATAGTATTATCAATCACTACATATAGCAAATACATCGCCTTTTTGTCTTTTGCATTCCATTCTTTCCATGACTTTAATTCATTTGTAGAGTTGTTTGGCTCTGACTCCTTTTCTTCACCTGAAACAAGCTCATAAAGGCCCTTTCCAATGAGAAAGTTCGTCACACGAAACTTTCATGAAGGGTAGTTGCCCTTGTCAAGCTTCTCAATGATGGGATTTCCACTATTCTTTGGCATTATCACAGAAATGATATAAAACAAGAAGCAAGTCTTTTGCAACCTTTCCAACAAGTGCATAACAATACAACAAGCAACCTTTTTTATAGATTGCTCAACAATACATGTAATCTGCAACTTGTTTGCAAATAAATCTTATGTTTTCTTCTTGGAAAACACCTCAAAATTGTAGATTCAAAATCTACAACCTATGCACCCACTTTTGGTTGGCGACACACCCAAAATTGCAATATACCCTGAAACTACTTGTCCACAATCTTGCAGCTCCAAAACGGGGCTTGAAATGACTTCAGATTCCCAAAAAATTTGTGGATGGTAAGCCGTAAATGGTTTATCTACAGAATATATAGTGCTCTCCTCACACACCAAATCTCACAACAATCTTAGATTTTCACTCTACCTTGCTTCTGGTGCCTCCACATGCACTATCCAAGAGAAAGAGTGGAAGAATGGGAGAGCTTCTTACCCCTTGCTTGCTTGCTCAAACCTTGCTTCTTCTCCTTCACTTTAGCCTTTAAAACCAACATCTCTCAGTGGCATCGCTTTGATACCATGTCAAGAATCATGTGGTGGGGGGACTTGCTTGAGCTACTGCAACAAGCACACATTGTATACACAAGAGGAAGCACACTCTTGAACATAAGAAGAGAGATGGAGGCCAAAATGTTTTCTTGCTAGTTTCTTATTCATCTCTTTCACACACAATACAATGTATATAAAGTATAGATAATATACAACATAAAGGAAAGTGGCCTACTAAGTCAAATAGTGCCTAATAGAGTACACTAGTCAACTGTCACTATATCTATGCTAGCTGTAGGTAGGTGTAACAAACTAAATGACAAATGACATTTTATACCGAGAAGTGCTTAAAAATAGCCAAAAATTCCAAATTTCAGGGTAAAATTAGACTTCGTTGAAGAAGGCAGCGATTGTAGTTAGTACGATTTTAAGTGGTAATGCCTAAAAGTGCTTAAAAGAGCCACTGAACGATAGTTGGTGAATTTTCATAATTTTTTGGTATGTTAGACGAGACCCCAGGAGATGCTCAACAATGGAGGATTTCAAGATGGACACCCAAGATTTTTCAAACTTCAATTTGGGTACCGGATGATGAAATGGGGATGCCAAGCCAAAAAGGCCAAGTGTGAATAGGACTTAAGAGAGTCCAAAAGGCATGCCTGTTGGGGGCTCCCTTTGGGATCCCCAAAAAATCAAAAAATGTGGGGGGGGGGGGTTCAGCGTGTAGACTGAGAAGAAGGGGCCATTATCATTTTTGATGGAGAGGAAAAATGTTGAGTTTCAATTCCAATGATTAGTCATCAGAAGAAAACAAAAAAATACATATTTTTTATTAAAATAAATAGAAAAAATAGAGAAAAATGGAAAAAAATGGGTCTCTTGTGTGGAAAAAAAAAGAAAAAATAAGATCTATATATGTGAATGTCTGATGGGGCTGAAGCATGAGGTTAAGCCTCGATTTGGCCCTTGTCTTTTGTGTTAAAGTGCGTATGTATTACTTTTATATACAAAAAATGTCATAAAAAATCCTTTACACATATGCACCACATCAAAAATTTAAACGATGAGGGGAGGATGATGTTATATCAAAGTTTAAGTGCTGAAATAATACAAAGTCTAATTGTTCTCTTTATGTATAACATTTAGGAGCATGAGGTTTGCCTTGGTGCTAGGTTCCTACAATGAAGCATTGCATATTAGCGAAAATTCATTGAAAGAGCTATTTTTGCACAACACATAGGCTGATTTTAAACCATAATTATTTGTGCACAATCATCCACCATTGCATGAATCATATACACATGTTATCTATTCTTGGCATGCATAGCAATTGGTTGAAGTATAAATGACCCACACTGGAGAGAGTAAGGCACCCAAGCTGTAGGTCTAGACGGTGGGTCCAAGGGGACAAGTGAGGACTGGTATATTCCTGGAACGATATAACATTGGTACCAAGAGCAAAGTCTGTTTCGTATGTGTTATATGTGTTAGCGACGCATCGAGGGGCCAATCCCCAAGGTGTAGGAGGGTCGCCTCCTATGTTGTTCTACGTGGTGAATTACACTAAAATGTATAGGGTCTCCCCCTCTGAGGAGTCTGAGAAGGGTAAGGGTTGGACTATAAACACAATACAAACACAAAATGTACGTACGATGCCAGGGCCATGTGTCCTGTAGATGCTCTTGATTATGAGGCCATGGGGTTGTCTTGTGCATGTTAAAGATCTAGCTAGTGCTATACAGTGCCAGCCCATTTTAGGTCCCATCAATGGTGCATTTTCCAAGAGTAGCCAACAAGCGGTGGTTCTTGAATCTAGGGTTTCTAGGGACCAAATATTTGGTTTATGTCCTCTGACAAATACCTTCAAGTCGAAATACAAAGAGCAGAATGTGCTGAGAGGGCTAGACGGCGGTTGGAGATTGTAAGATGCTATTCTCCTCAAAGGAGCAGCCCATTATGCATAAGTGGTAGTGGTTCTAGTAACCTAAGTGCTAAAGTAGCTCTTCGAGTGCAAGTGGAAGTCTTAGTACTTCCCTACTTCTAGTTAATCAACTCACAGCAAGTGGGGGTGTAGTTGCACCTACACACACTCCTATTGTCAATCTGATTATATCCATGGCATAATCTATCGCAGTTCCAGAAGGTACATCGGATTTACTGGCATTAGGAGCACCATTGCCCATTTTCCATAGGTTAGCAGAAGAAGATGGAGAACTCCATTTTAAGGAGTTCCAAAAGCTCATGTTCAACTATCGGATCCAAGACGAAGGACATCTAATGATCTTCAACATGACATTAAAAGGAAGAGCGGCACTGTGGTATCACGGTCTAGAAGCCGGAATCATAATTAGCAGTGCCCAATTCTTTACGGCTTTCCGTAGAGAGTTTGCTCTTGAGAAGGGTGGGCAATATTGGTTGTGTGTCTTGAATGTAACACGCCAAGAGCCAAATGAGAATGTCCAGGCATATGCCAAGAAACTAAAGCAAGTTCTTTGCAAACTAAATACTTATATTACCATTCCAGCGGCTGCACAATTGTAAAATTTCCTACATGGATTGGATTTTAATATCCAAGTGCAGCTTAGTAGTGTCGTTTTGGCGGACATCGACACTGCTATTACCCAAGAAGGAGTAGAGTCACACTTGCAAGTGGCTTATGCAGCAAGGATAAATTGGAATTGTAATAATTTGGCCTTAACCAACGGGAGCCAAGGTGACCCCATGTCAAATGCGAATGGGAGAGGAAGTATCATGCCAAATTTACCTATGTTACCAGCTCTTCCTAGCATGACTATGCCTATGGCTAGTCAGGTGGTCTCACTAAATAGTGGTGGAAGCCAAACAATGAATCCTAATGTTGTCCTAATAGGTCGGGGCCAATTCCTAATCAAGTAGTTAGGCCGAGGGGACGAATGATAGATGATCGCAGCTATGAGTCGAGTGCCTCTAATGTTCTTAGCAAAGTTAAGGACATGATGAAACACTATACCGATATGATTTCTGAACAATACAAAAAAATAGTTATGGATGTCAATTTTCTTAAGAAGCAGCAAAATTTGATAGGAAGTCGACGCCCTGAGGAGGTTGCCCCCTCAAGATTCAACTGTAAGTGGTGTGGTGGCCAACATTTCCCTAGGAATTGCCCGAATATCAAATGCGATATTTGCGGAAAGTGTGGCCATTTAGCTGCTACTTGTTGGAGTAAGATCAGTTCTCTCCAACAAGGGAGTAAACAACCAGGTCCAATTAACCATCACGCACAAGGAAATAATCTCCAGCAAGATGAGGGACCAAGAAAAATACTGTAACGAGGAAAGGCTACTGTAGAAGAGTTGCCTCATGGTAGTGGAGTCAGCCTTATTGAGGTCGTATGTGTCAATGATGCTGAAACTTCAAATCTACAAGCCGTAACAACAGGTTCAAAAAGATCAAAGGGGGTGACAAAGGAATTGTAAAACCTGTCGAGGGAAGCCTTAAGCAAGATGCTAGGTATACGGAGGTGTGTAAAAAGGGGTTCTAACACCTATAAAAATAGAAAAGGAAAGCAATAAAAAATCATTGAGTTGTTTTTTATCACCTTACGAAGGCCTGGTAGGTTCCTGGGGATGAGACAAGACCCAAGGCCGATGCCTTGTCTTCCTAGGGGTGGCTTCTAGCTGGAAAATAGGAAATGAATAGGAAGGTTGGAGCAAAAATAAAAGTGAGCATTAGAAAATGATTCAGTGTTGCCTTGCGAGGGCTTGGTAGGTTCTTGGGTACCGAGACAGGACCTGAGGCCGACGCCCTGTTCTCCTTGGGTCACTATGCTCAGTTCCCTCCTTTTTAAACACCCGAGTATGGAAAATAAGAGGCTAAAAGACCCAATGTGCTAAAAAATAATACTTCTTGATCAAGCTATAGGAGTTCTTGCCTAGTAGAAGCTCCTAGTTGAGTTGTCCTTAGTTAGGTAGGTAGTTCAGACCACCACTTAGGATGACCTCTTTGATCGTTATTTTTAGCTTAGATGTGTTGGAGCAGTTGGTTAGTGATTATCTTGGGTTTTCTATCAGATTATGCTAGGCCTACTCCTCGTGGATTTCATGCCTTGGTTCTGATAGGGGGTATGGTGAGAGCTGTGATGTGTTTTGTTGTGTATCTATTTTGTATCAGCTTGATGCTCATTGTGGTTGTGTTCATGTGCAGATTTGTTCATGGGATTCGACAGGCTGAGTCGCCCTATCCCGTGGTTGCCAATGACACATGATTTTTGATACTGAGAAGTACTTAAAAATAGCCAAAAATTCCAAATTTCAGGGGGAAAATAGACTTCGTCGAAGGCAGTGGTTGTAGTCAATACAATTTTAAGCGGCAATGCTCGAAAGTGCTTAAAAGAGTCACTGGACAACAGTTGGTGAATTTTCACAATTTTTTGGCGTGTTAGACGAGACCCTCGGAGATGCCCAGTAATGGAGGACTTCAAGATGGACACCTAGGATTTCACAAACTTCAATTTGGGTACCAGAGGATGAAATGGGGATGCTCAAGAGGCCAAGCCACAAAGGCCAAGTGTGAATAGGACTTAAGAGAGTCCAAAAGGCATGCCTCTTGGGGGCTCCCTTCGGGAGCCCCAAAAAATAAAAAAATGTGGGGGGGGAGGTGGCATTTTTTTCGGCATGCAGACTAAGAAGAAGACACCATTATCATTTTTTATGGAGAGGGGGGTCGGAGAGCCTAAAAAACCCCCCCAACTGATCTCATACCCGGTCTACACTCAATCTTCACTCCCTATCGCTTGTTTCCGTTCATCAAATGGCTCCCTCGTTGTGGAGCTCAGAATTTAGTATTTCTCTCTCCTCCCTCTCTCTCCCCTTAAGAGGCACTTCATGTGGCAAGAATCAAGAAGAGAATCGGGTGATGGATGCTTGTCTAGGAGGCATCAGATTGTTCCAAGGGTTGAGGAGGCTAAAGGTTGAAGATCCATGCTAAAGTTCATGGCTGGTTGGTCGATACACAGTCCCAATTAAATATTTAAGAAACCTGAAACACGCAAAAAGGCAGTATGCTCTATTTTATGAAAGAAATTTACTTGTTTTTTATCATTCATGGTCTAAATGGTGTGCATATATGCTGAAATTTTATTTGAATGTTCCTTGCATTATGTTTGAGGGTTGTAATAACTATGATACAAAACCCGTGGAGCCCCAAGAGGAGCACCAAGGAAAAAGGGATTCTACTACAAGAAAATCTATCTTGTAACATCAACAAGCTTTTATTTCATTCTTTTGATAACCATAACAAAGAAAACAACAAATCTTCATGCAGCATCATAGTAGATATCTCCCACGAATTTGATAGAATCAACCATAATCTTCAACATCTTCATAGAATCCATCAATAGAACAAGGAACATAAAAGAATACACCATGTTTGAATGGAAATCAATCACATAGTATTCATCTTCAATGTCTTCATAGTTTTTTCTCTCAATGTCTCATATACAGCTACATTGTTTTGATAGAATTGACTATCTCTGGCTCTCTCTCTCTCTCTCTCTCAATAGTACATCATCTCCTCACTACAATGTTCAATAATGACTCTCAATAATCCTTCTTAGGTCATGGATACACCTCTCAAGAGGTATGTCTCTGTCGAAGAGGCACCAGAGCCACTACATTGTCTCTTCATAGCTCACTACTACCACTGTCACTCCAGTCTTCTCTTCAGTCTTCAGCAGCAGCTGCTTCTTCCATTTGTTTTAGCTCTTTTGAACTTAGATTCATCCTTTCCAAAAGTTAGAAAACTTTTCCGAAGTCACACATACTTTCTACAAAACACTTACAAAAGATCTACAGAATAGCACAGAACAGGAACAGAGCAGAGACAGAGCAATGACAGAGGCTCTACAGAAGGTCTACAGAGGGTTACAAAAGGTCATCAAAGAACATCAAATCCTCATAACTCATACTAAAACCACTTGAAACTATCAAAAACTATTCAATAAGCTTAGAACATATTTCAACCTTTATCAATCATTAATCCAGGCTTCATACAGAAGAAAATTAGAACAAAACAGAAGCTATATAGAAGGTATCAAAACCAATCAGAACCTATCAGAACATCACAGAGCTTCATAAACATAATCAATATCTTCCAAAAAACTCTCAAACACTTCCATTAACAACCATACATCACTCTAAATCCATCAAAAATCAGTCATTCAGACCTCAGAAACAACAAAAATCAGTCAAATATTCAGTCTTTTTCACTCTCAACATATCCCCACACTTAGAAAGGAAAAGTCCTCATGACCTAAGGAAAAGAAGAATATAAGTTCACTAAAGAGCTCAATTTGATCTTTTGTAGTGTCTTCAATAATCACTCCACCATGACCCCAACTTATCACCTGTATCTTTAAAAAAGAATACTACTAAAGGAAAACTCCGTTATTCATTAACACATCTGATAAACAATAAAAAGTCATGATAAATTTGTAAAGGATATAAGAGGTTCTTTAGCTTCCCATCGTAGGCTTGCCATCCACCATCACCATTAATAGTTGAAAAGAGAGCTCTTGAACAAATTATTCAACCACCACGAACTCATCATATACAAATTATTACAACACACAAACATAAACATCTGAATGACACCTCCAAAAAGAGAGATATATATCATTAAGAATCATCCAAAATACATTGCAAAGGCATCAATGAAGGTGATCCATTTTCAAGGCTTATTGATTACGAAACGATCCATGGATAAGGACTCATCCACAAATGTCTTGGGAGGATTTTGAAAGAAGTGAAGGCAGCACATTCGTTCTAGAGCAAAACAAGGTATCTGCTAGGTAGACAAAGGGCATGAAAGTATAGGACATCCAATTGTTGGGAATTAACATACACATTAACATTCATACAAAGATTTGGAATGGCCTTTTGATTGTTATGGGAATGCCTATGTATATATGCTAGATACCAAGCAAAATGGGCTGTCAATCTCACTAAAGGATCTAGAGATTGTGAATACTATTGAGAAAAATGAAGGTAATTTTAGTATGCTTGACTAGGAGTTATCCAGTCCCCTGGAATTAATGGCCAATTAATCTATGGTCCCGTGAGAGAATAAGTTGAGCTCCATCCTCTTCTTCTCGTAATCTGCTGATCAAATCCTTCGTACCCACTAACCAACTGAAGGGGTTAAGAAATAGAAGTTGCAAGAGATGGAAGTGGAATAAGTAAAAGAGGATGAAGAGATGGGTAGGAAAAATCATAAAATGAGGAATAAGTTAAAGAATGAGTGGCTGAAAATTTAAGTGAGTCAGTTAGGAAGGTGTCAATTGATAAGCATAAAAAGTAGAAGGTATATGGATAGATGGAGGACATGGTGGAGAAGGGGAAAATACTCCATCTTCAACGAAAGAACAATAGGTAAAGATTGGAATTTGAGGAAAACCCTGAGGTTGGAAAAGGAGAGGTAAGATAGTTACTGAGTTGGATTTATAAAGGGAAAAATAAGCATCATAGCGATGGGCCATTTGTTGATAATACAATAAGCTAGGAACAGAGAGACCTAAAACATATCATCATCGTTGGTAGGCATCAAATAAGGATTAATCAAATGGATGGTTCTTGGAAAGATATGCTACGAGATCCACCCTCAGTTGGTTAGTGCTCTGCACATAAGTAGAAGCTGTATTCTGGCGTTGGTTCAAGACTACAGAATCAATCATTGAATGCCATGAAGTGTCAGGGCAAGTAGCCACTTTAGAAGAATAGCACTGGAACATGTAATCTATCCTCAACTCCAAATAGTTGACATATAAGGCAGCTTGTAAGACCACATCCCCCACATACCAAGCCAAATCTACATCATCTAAAATTAACAGATCACCTCGTAGATACATATAAGACAGGAACATGGTATCCGTCGTCACAAAATCTTCAAAGACCATATGGACAACTTCTGTCACCAAATCAGAAGACCAAGTTCCACTCCAACCATCTTTCGAAAGAGGGAGATCCATCATTGAGAGCTTCATATAGAACGCCAACTTTTGCAACTGATAGTGGAAAAAAAGGAATGGTTCGAAGGAACATACTCCTGAAATTGCCCAAATGTAGACCATAATAAATCCATCCTGAACTGCAATATTTCTACTTTATCTTGAAACAACGGACATAATGTGGCTTGTCTCTGGAGAACTGCCAAGTCCTATTGAGATATAGAAGGAATCATAGGGACACTAGGGCTTGGAGGAATGGATCGTGATTGCACCAGTTGGTTAATCTGGGAAGCTTGGGATTCCTATGTATTATGAACAATCTGCAAAGCTGATAGTTTCGTATCTAAAAGAGTCTTAAACTCTTGAGCTTATTTGGACATTTTCTCTTTCTCTTCCAAAACTCTAGTGACCTTTGACTGAGCTTCTGCTAACTGAATTTTCAAAGAAGATGTTTCTTCTCTCTAGGTCTCAATCATTTGTGTCTGCTGCTCCATCTGCTTAAATAGATCGGCAAGAATGTCTTTAGCAGAGGCTAACTCTGTGGTTGCCTTATGCAACTGGTCTTTGGATTGCATCAATTCTTTATAGAAAGAAGCATATAACTATTGAACACAAGTTGTCATTGAGAGTTCAATAGAACTCTAGATGTTGTTACAAAGGAAAAGAATAGCATCCCCTAACACTAAACTGTTCAGTGAAGGAACTGATATTTCCAAAGAACCTTCTCGATGTGCCGTGAATAAATTGTTGCATGTGAGGTAGGCATGGAGGTCACTTCCAGAGGTAGCAGGAACTGTTACTGAAGGAATGACTGGTGAAATTTTCTCTACCACACGCTTCAAGTGCTTCCACTGAATGACCAATGGAGCAGGGGAATCAAGATCCTCTATGTCAATGGATTCTGAATCCTCTGAAGATGGAGGGGGACAAACTGGATCAGATGGAGGAGGAGGAAGTACACCCTTCTTAAGGCCTAAGTATGTCAAGAAAAGCAGATAAATAGGAACCACAAGTTACATTGGTAACATTCCCTCGGGTTACTTTGAGAAAATGTTGGTCCATCTTCGTAAGCAGGTAAGTACTCCAATCAATGGCAACCCCTTTTAACACCATCCTGGAAGCTGTGAAGAGCTCCTTGGACAAATAGTGGGATGGTGTCTTGGCAGCAGGTATGAACTTGTCTTGGAGAAATTGGCAGACTAGCTTCTAGAGAGGATCATTGATCATTGCAAAAGACACTCCTGAAGTGTTAATCACCTTCTTGACATCAAGGACCTCTTTGGTCTGCTTTTGTAACAGCCTGAGAATCTCGTCATTTGAGAATAATTGTCTGGCTGTAACAAAGTGTTCTCCTTTGTAGGGAAGAGACAAAGCCTTTCCTAACGCTCTAGGTGTCAAAACCATGGAAGTACCACGAACCAAGCCCGATTTCTTACTGCATGATGCAAGAAACTCATCACATAGGGCTGGATAATCTGGAATCAAAGGGAGTGAGGCAGCCACAAAAGTTGCAAGGCTTGCTTTCGTGATAGGCTCAAAAGCCAGTAGGGAAGAATAATCCCTACTGATCAATGGGACATACTGAACATGAGGAGGAGCTTAAGGCGCCATTCATATGGAATATACACACACACCACAAATATAGACAATCACAGAGAATGCTTGCAAAACAACAAAATAGCTATAAAAAAGAAACCGATCAAAAGAAGTATACACAGACATAACTAACCATTTGACCACCCCAAACAACACACATCCTAGAAAAAAATTCGGCATGACCCCTACACATATGTGATCGAAAGCTTCATGCTATGCAACAAGCAGGCACCCAAGATCCTGTATCACTCAAAAAAGAAAAAAACTACAAACCACATCCGTAATTGTGTCACACAAGCAAACCATTATATCTCAAAAACCTGATCAGGACCTAACCAGAACTTTGATAAACAATATCCAAGTTAAAGGACTATACGTGCCCATCCCACGAAGCGTATTTATTAAAAAGGGAAAAAAGTGCAATGAGGGGAATGATTTTAGTGAAGGGTTCATTTTAAGAAATTATTAACAATGGTTGAATTTTATTAGGTTGTAAACCTTAATAAAAAAACGACTGTTTATTTTTAAATTATTATTACAATTTATTAAGGTAAAATGGTGCTTTTAACGAAACTCGGATTGTGACTCCCAGACTCGAGTCTCTAAATGCATATTCATTGATTAAAAATTTAATGTATTTGAAGCGTTCTTCTTTTTCAGCGCGTGTATTTTTGTGACGGCTGGTTCGTTTTTATTTAAAATTAAAGTGCCTCTGAAAGCGCATGTAGTGCATATAAAGTGAACGGCAGATTGATTTTAAGTTATTAGAAAAATGTGTGTTTAGCACGAGCGCGCGTGGAAAAGTGGGTGAATAGAGTTCATTTTAACAATTAACTATGGTTAAGGGATGAACAAAAATAAATAAATCATGAAAAATAGAAAACTGGTAGGGGTGTGTATGCACGAGATTGAGGGCACACTGAGTAGTCCCAAATGCAAGGAATCCAATCAAAAAAGCAAAAACCACTAACTAGAAAAAATAGAGCACCTTAATTTTTTTAGTTTTTTTTAAATTAAATAAATATCAAAGCAATATTAGGGGATCACATTTGGTTTAGGCAATATTGATTAGTATTTAGGTGAGATTGTTATTATTATTTTTTAATTATTATAATTTAGATGTGTGTTGATTTTGTATTTTATTTTTTGATTTTTTGGATATAATTTTTATTTTAAAATATTCCAAAATCAATAAAATACATTAAGGAAATTTTTTGTGGTTTTTTGGAATTTAATTCTGATTTTTAGGGATTTTAAAGGATTTTTTCTCAAATTTTAATGACTTTTAAAAGGATTTTAAATATTATTAATTTTTTTACAGTTAACTCTTTATATTATAATGAGCAAGATCAACTAGAAAATTACCCAATTTAGCAATAATGTTTTCAGTAATTTTTTTGTTTTCTAAATAAAATTTATGAAATTTTAAATGTTTTAAAGTGTTTTTAAGGTATTTTAAAGGTATTTTTCTCGGGTTTGTAGAAAATCAAAAGAGATACACAGGCTGCATGTGAAGAGGTGTGTGTGCTCAGGAACGACACGCACCACTGCACGGAGAAGACCAAACGCGCATCCTCGCGCGTGAACACATGCTGACCACTCCCATACGTGCAGGCACACTTGGAGAGGCCCACATAGCGTGTGGAGGATGGGGGTAGAGTGGAGAGGCAAGAAAGGGGGACTAAAATGGGGGGAAACGGGGGTTAGTGGAGGGTAGTGAATTAAGTGATCTAAATTAGGTTAGGTGAGGGTAACTGAATTAAGTTAAGTAAATTAGGTGAATTAAGTTAATTACGTGAGGTAAGTTGATTAAGTTAGTTAGATTGATTAGGTTGATTAGGGTAGGTAGGGTGATTAAGTTGATTAAGTTAGGTTAAGTTGATGAAGTTGATTAAGTTAGGTAAAGTGAGGTTAGTTAATGAAGTTAATTATGTTAATTTAATTAGGGAATTTTTTTTTTTTGAAAAACTAACCAGGAGGAGGAGGGGTGGTGGGTGACGGCCTGCGGCGGCATGGTGGGAGAAGGGGAGGTAGGCGGCGGCCCATGGTGGCAAAGGAAGGGAGGAGGTGTGGGGGAGAGCGCTGTGTGTGGAGGAAGGGACGAGGGGGGAAGTTCGAGACAGCAAGGGAGGAGGGAGACGGTGCCGCATGGAGGAGGAAGTGGAGAAGGGGCGGAGCGTGGTAGGCGAGAGGAAGAAGGGAAAGAGGGGAGGTCGTCGTTGGGCTGCGTGTCGGGGAGGAAGGAGGGAGAGGGAAGATCGTGATGGCGTGGAGAGAAGCCGCGGGACAACGAACATGTACATTTTTGGTTTTTTTTCTCTCTCTTTTTCTTTTTCTTTTTTCGTTTTCGTTTTCTTTGTTTTTTTCTTTTTCTTTGGCTTGGTGCAGTGTTATGATTTTTTTTATTTTTTGTTCTTTTTTAAAATTAAAATTTGGGTGTTATTATGTGTTTTTATTTTTTTTTGGTGTTTTATTGGTTTTTTTTATTTTTGTATTTTTTTGTTGGTTTTTGTTTTTAAAATGTATTTAGGTGTGGTTATTTGTTAAGGGGTTGGAGGGTTTGTTTTTTTGTTTCTTTTTGTGGTTTGTATTTTATTCTTTTTTTGTTTTTTAGTTTTTGGTTTTTGTTTGTTTTTAATGTTAGTGTTTTTGTTTTGTTTTTTTAAATTTGTGTGTTGTGTGTGTTTTTTTAGAAAGTGAGCACACCCTCGTCCCGCGTGCAGGCATGGGGCGGGAGTAAAAAACTTTGCATCGGCGGGATCAGACAAGGCAGGGACAGCAACACATGAGGCACAAAGGCCACGGGGGCGTCCCAAGGCACGTAAAACCAAAGTAGGCATGTTCACACGCGACGAGAGATGCGGTCACACATCAAAAGAACGAAAAACTAATAAAACCCAAACTATCTATCGGATCGAAAAACCATAGAAAGGAAAAATGTGATGGGAGATGAGGAAAAAATGATTAAAAAATGCAACACGGCGTCCGGGACAAAATCAGAGTGTTCACATGGAAAAAATGCAAAAAATAAACCTAAAAACACATACGTGTATTAATATCGAAAAATCCGCTCGTTGAAACGAAGTACGAAAAGAAGGAAAAAGGAGCAAAATAACGTGCCCAACAAACCTATCACGTCAACACATGGTTTCGACCGAGAGAGGTCACGTTCACATGGGAAAAACCCAAAAATCGTACCCGAAAAGGGATTCGAAATTAATACGAGAATAACCAATGGCCAAAACAAAGTACGATAAATAGGAAAAATGTCCAAGGGAAGGGGATTCACAGGGCTGGCATATCAAAACTCTGTTTGGGAGGAATGAGGAGGGGTTCACATGGGAAAAATAGAAAAAATATGCACGAAAAGGTCCCGAAAACCTGCAAAAATTAATAGCAGACCAACCGTGCATCGAAAGGACAAGGTGTAAAAAGAAAAAATGTCAAGGGGAATGGGTAGGGCAGGGCTGGCACATCAAATCAGTGTTCTGAAGCAATAGAAGCACATTCACATGGGAAATCGTCCAATTTATGGGAATTGTTTTAAAAATTAATAACTTTAGAACCGTCTATCGAACAGGGGTTGATAAAATGGAAAAATGGTCAGTTCAAAGGGATGAACAGGCCTGTAACGTTGGATGTGAGTCTCAGTGAACGTAGGGTGCGTTCACATGGAAAAATCACAAAACAAAGGATAAAGGCAAACGAACAAGGAACAGCCCTGAGGACAGGGTGAAATAGAACGGAGGAGTCAGGAAGGGACCCCATCAGAGCATAAAAAAGGAATTTCCACATTTGGAGGTGTATAGATGTATTTTCATGATAAGATGCAGAACTGACGCGTAGGGACGTGTCCCCACACTTAAGACCTTAACAAGAAGGGTAAACGGAACAACAAGGACCTAGTACCACACATCACACGTCCTTTGTGGCAAGGACCACGCAGCAGTACCCAAGGAGGTAGCTGGTTGAAGGAATCACAGGAAATTCATCGATGATGAGGGATATTGCACTCAACTCACGATCACTCAAATGGAATGAAAGAACAGTCACTCGCCCCATTACTAACATCACTCGAGTGAATAATGATGAAACCCAGAGCTCACACCCGATTTAGGAATCGACAAGAGAATGGTGCAGGGAGAGTATGCCAGGGTGCACAATTGATAGTGCATCAGTGCATCCAACCCGTCTGGCATAGGTGGGAGCAGGAAGGCCAAGGAGCCTTGCAGTGGAGTGTACAGAATAGAGTGACATGTCGTGTGCTAATGGCAAAGACCCATCTCGTGTGTGCAAAGGGAAACGAGAATGTACCTGACTCCAGGGATCGTAACATCCCTCAATCCTCATGTCTCAATAATTGATTGAAGAAACACCAATCACACTCAACCCACCCTCTGTCTCATGCTCTGTTGAAAGATACAGAGGGAAGCCCATTCCTAAAACCCATTAATGTAATCCTCACTGTCACTTGTGCAGCGGTTGTATGCCTTGTACGCATTAGATGGTGCAATAGTGCATCCCGCCCTGTGTCGGCATATAGTGTAAGAAGGAAGGCCAGGGAACCTTATGGTGCAGTGCACAGGAACAAATCGTGCGTTGTGCATTGAGAGGCCCATCCCATGCGTGCAACACTCCATTCACACATCTCACCTCTCATTTGATTTGAAGGGAAAAACTGGTCACTCACCCCACCCTCTGTCTCATGCTCTGTTGATAGATACAGAGGGCAGCCCATACTCACATCCCCATCCTATTAGGATAAAAGCTTACATCACTCAAGGGGTTAGTGATGAAGATCGTGTCGGTTGTTTTTGTCATCAGGATATTGAAGACGAGGCGTACCCAGGGAGGCAGCCAACAAGTCTCGTACTTCAATGATTTGTAAGAAAGGTCGTCTCTTAAGAAGGAGAGACGGACTGATATTGCAGAGACAGCGCACCAAGGGAGCTGGCTTCAAATTACTTGCTGGAAAGGTTCTGCTGGTGAGTCAGCTATCCTGAACTGCGGGGCGTTACCACCTTTTCCACACTCAGCTTCCCGCCCAAGGGCGTTTTCACATTTTCTTGGAATGAGACCTGTTATGACAAGGAATTTCTTCCTTTTCTCCCATAACAATTTTGTTTATTTTTTTCTTTTTCTTTTCCCCTTTTTTTTCATTAAGAAAGAGAATGGTAGAAATACCATGTGTCAGGACCAACCTCGCCACCGTTGGTGGATCAGACAAGAAGAGAACAAGGTCGGATTGAGAGGTATCTATGAGGGGCTAACAAAATGAGACCGCCTCATGAGAAGAATCATAAGGGCTATTAGAAGCACAAAGAGAAGGACAGTGCGACACCCAAAAGGGAGAGGGTAGGTCGATTGTGATTGTCAAAATCCCCAGGGAGGGAAGTACTTCTTTAGACGATAGCCATTGATCAGGAAAGGATCATCAGAGGCATCAACGGTCTGCACCTGAACAGAGCCATTAGGATTGACATCAAGTACCTTGTATGGGCCCATTCACCATTGTTGAAGCTTGACAGGAAACTTGCCAAATCTCGAATCATAGGCTAGGACAAGATCACCTTCTTTGAACTCCTTATGCTTGATGAAACTATCATGATAGGCCTTGCGTCTTGCTTGAGTGGTTTCCATACACTATAAGGTCATCCCCCGTATCTCATCCAATCATTCCAAGTGCAGGAGGTGGCATTGCAGTGACTCATCATCTCCCAAGCATTCTTTAACTGCCACTTGCAAAGAAGGCAATTCCAGTTCAACAGGGAAGACAACTTCTGTACCATACACTAGCTGGAAAGGGGTCTGTCCTGTAGCTGCCTTATGGGAGGTTTTGTATGTCCAGAGAGCCTTTGTAAGTCGATCATCCTGGTTGTGATGATGTGCAGCAATCGTTCTTATCAGGATCGAGTAGAGGATGCGATTGGTGACTTCAACTTGGTTATTGGCTTTGGGGTAATAGGGAGTGGACTTGAGATGGCAGATCTTATACAGCTCTCTCAGCTCCTCCATGATTTTGTTAAGGAAATGAGTACCTCTGTCACTTACCAGCTCGAGGGGACTGCCAAAATAGGTGATAATATTCTCGTACATGAACAGGGTTGCGCTGTTACCATCATCCTACTTCAAAGCTTTAGCTTCACACCACTTTGTGACATAATCCATACATACTAAGATGTATTTGTTCTGTTTCCATTTGGTGGGTGGATTAATGGGAGCCACAAAATCAATCCCCCACTTCTCGAATGACTTTAGGGGAAGAATGGGTTGCAGTGGCATTGCACTTGATTTGGTGGGTTTCCCCATTCACACTGACAAGTATCTCATCTCTTGTAGTGGTCATGTGCATCCTTGTGGAGAGTCGGCCAACCACTATCCTGCTAACAGAGCCTTCCTCGCTATCACTTCTCTTGCGAAGTTTTCGCATGCTTTCAATACTATGTCGATTTCATCCCCTGCAACACATCTTCGCAATATTTCATCTTTGCCTCTCTTGTAGAGTGCACCACTTAGCAAGGTGTAGGGGGCTGATTCTAACAGAAGCTTCTTCTTCTCACGGCTTGAGATGCTAGGAGGATACTGTTTTGATGATGCGGCCTGTAAGTATACTTGAGAGCTTAACTATGTAGGGGCATTCGTATAATTACCTTCACTTTTTTGAAGCTAGGTAAGAGGGATGGGTTTATTCTTGTAAATAACAAACTCTTAGTACCTACTCAACTCGAAGTGGGCTTCGAGTTTTTTGTAGGGGGGGTGTGTATAGGGGAGGTACCCTACTCGAGGCTTGGCTCTCCTTGGGCGCGTCGCGGTATGGGGCCGTCGTGCGTGTCGCTTGGGCATGGTTAAGTGGCTCGGGGCTTCCCCCAGGAATAGGTGAGTGGGGATGGTGAGTGCAAACAGTGAGAGTGAGGGGGAAAGGGTAGTCTTTTTATGGGGCGAGAGGTGAGTGGGGTGTTGTGCTACCACAAAGGGTTTCGGAGGTGCGTCCTTGCGTGAGCACCAAAAACTTTCAAGTGCCTTGAGGAAAATGCTCCTTGCCCGTTGGGGGGAGACATCATGGTGGACAGTGAAACCGTGTCGCGTTATGGTGATATGTCGTGGTGGGGTGCCATGTTGAGGCCCAAGGGGCGTGATATGCCATGTTTTGATGAGTTATGGTGCTAAGGCATGTTGTGGTGGTTTTTGGAGTTTTGTTACAGGCATCACTCTATAGGCATAGGTCCCCCATTTTAGTGGTGAAGGTTGTTTTGGATTGGTCCTCTTCTACAATTTGGACTTGGTTATATCCGCTAAATCCATCCAAGAGGGAATAGAGCTCATGGCTTGCCATTGTGTCCAATAATTGGTCTGTAAAAGGAATAGGGAAATGATCCTTCTTCGTCTTCGAATTGAGCTTTCGAAAGTCTACACATATTCAAAGTTTCACGTTCTTCTTAGGTACAACCACAATGGGCGAAACCCATTCATTGTTAACCACGGGATAAATGAAATCGGCTTCAAGAAGCTTCAATAATTCAACCTTCACTAGAACAAAATAATTAGGATTCATACGTCTTTGTCTTTGCCTTACATGTTTGGCATTGGGCTCTAGGTCAATGTGATGTTGGCATATTGTGGGATCAATCCCCTTTAGGTCTTTATATGACCAAGCAAACACGTCTAAGTTTTCTTTGAGTGGATCTCGTAGAACCACTAGTTCCTCTTCTAGAAGATTGAGACCCACTTTCAAGTGACATTTAGTACCGTCACTATCCAAGAACGTTACTTGTCTCTCACCTTCCACTTCGCAAATAAATGTCCCATGGATTACTTTTGGATAGAGGTCTGACTCTTTCAAGGGAGTAGTGTCCTCGTTTGATGTTCCACTAGAACCAGTGTCCTCCTTCTAATCAAATAATTCACTTGTTTGTTTTGATTGTTGGAAGGGTAGTAGAGCTTTGTTTGCTTCTGTGTGAGTGGTGATTTCTTCTGGAGTTCGGGATTCATCTTCAAAGGATGCATCCAGGAATGTCACATAGCATGGACCTTCTAGAAGCCGAGGCTTTGATAGCCCTAGCTTCTATTGGCAGGGGCATCATCATCTTTTCTTTGGATTGAATAGTTAGGGTGACAGGAGCCACCGGTGAACTTAATTTTTATGCCTTTAATCCATTGCTTATGCAGATTCTGGATACTTTGTGGTCCATTGGTCAACCCAAATGGAACCGTGATCATTCCATCCAATACCCTGAGATATTTGGCCTCTAAGGTCTCCATAGGGCCTTCAAAAAGATCATCCACTATCAGAAGATCTTCTTCAACTCACTTTCATATCCTACTTCATTTTCTTCCTCATCATTTTTATCCTCTTCCCCTAGAGACTCTGTCTCTGGTTCTGTAGAAGCGTTGTAGAAGAATAGATCTTCTGCCTCTTCGTCTACTTCTGCTTCCATTTTTATCTCTGGCTCTGTCTCTGTCTCTGGCTCTGTCTCAATTACTGTCTCTGCAACTGCCATGTAACACGGAAAACAGTACATCCATGCTTCTATTTCATTGTCAGAGGTAATTTTAGAAGTTAATTCTAGTTGAGGCAGGAGGTATTCTCCCATGGACAAAGACTTTTCTTCCTTTGGTAGTTGGCTTACAGTGCCCACTATTAGGGACTGTGCCTTTGTTTTCTTGGGAAAGATCTGCTTAACAGCCTCTTCGTCTCCTAATGTACCATCTGTTACTTTGTTGGAGGAGTTAGTCATGACTTCGATGGATGTGGATTCATTGCCTTTTTGCGATTCATACAACTTCAACACCACTTTATTGGGTCCTCTGCCTAGGGTTAGGGTTCCTTTGAACCAATTCGTCCTAGCTCTCCCTTCAAAAAGCCAAGGTCTTCCCAATAGCAAAGGGTATGAGGTCCCATAAAAATTTGGTTTGACCACCAAATATGTCAGCCAATAGTCTCTTCCTACAAGGGTTGTTTTTACGTATGGGAGGATGCCCAATAGTTTAATTCTGCTTTGGTCTGCTAATCTCATAAGCCACTGTGTAGGTTGAATTCCTTGCAACCCTAAGTCCTTCATTGTCACATTCTTCATTATGTTTACTGATGAACCTCCATCAATCAATGCATCTGAAATAAAGCATCCTTCTATCCATACACTAATCTCTGGGAACTACTTCCTTTATAGGCTCCAGGGCCTTATTGGTTTTGGTCACTATTGAAGGACCGATCCTTAGTCCACATCTTCTTATCAAGATGCTTTTGAATTTCTTTCGGCAGCTGAGAAACAACATTAGTAATTTTTGAAATGTTAAGTTAGGTTTAAAAGTGTGTAGGTCTTTTACCAAGTCATAATCTTTGATAGGATCCACATGCTTCTCCAGCCTGCTGGGGAATGGGGCTACACCCATTTTCATCTTTTCTTTTTCTTCTAGTAATAGCAGCATCGGCACATCTTCTATTTCTAGAGATGCTTCTACATCGTCTATCTCTTGGACCTCTGGTCCTGTTTCTGGGACTGTCTCTGTGACTCTCTGTGGCACTGCAGTGCTCTATACTGCATTGTTCTGTCCTGTACTGCTCTGTCCCTCTGTTGGCAGGTTGAACTTCACAGTCTTGGTAGAAGAATTGTTCTCTTTATGGACAATTGGTCCCTTCTTCTTGGCGCACGTGACAACGGCAACTTCCAACTCTACCAAATTGGAGGCAGACTCTTGTACCTTCTGTTGGAGGCTATCACTGCCATTGGCTTTTACAGGGATGGGACTTGGATAGTCCTTTGCAGTGTGGCCTTCTCCTTTGCATCGGCTGCATAAGGGCTTGTAATCCACAAATCGTCTAGGGTTTGGATAATTCAGGAAGATATGACCCTTTTCTTCACACCTGTAACATTCCACTTCTGATCTATGACCACCGCTAGACTGTTGTCCTCTATAAGTTTGAGAGGGAAATCTCCTTGGACCGAAATTAGGACCAAAATCCCGAGGCTTTGGTCCAATATCTTGTGTTGTCATTTTGGATTCTAGCAAGTTGAATCTTGCATTTTCATCATTTTGTCTTCTTTCATGCATCTCTTTCAGAGAGCAAATATCCTCTGTATGGTTCTTTCGCAAACCATAGGAACAGAAGGCTCCAAGAATGGTTGGTTTTTGGGTACATTCAGTGGCTAAATGTCCTGCTTGATGACACTTTCCGCACCATGTATTAGAGCGCATCACATCTCTCCTAGCTCCCGTAGGGGTGGATATATTGGCGGTATTCACCTTTAGCGTCTGTAGCTGCTTTGTAATCACATCCATAAGCTCTTTCTTGATACTTGCAACTAAGTTGGATAAGTAGTCCTTCAGATTTTCACCTCTTGAAGTACTTATAGTAGGGTTTTGGGAAGCTTCTGTAATTACTGCATACACTGGTTGGGTCGATGCAGAGGGTCCTCTGTTCTGGTTTTGATTCAGAGCTCCTGTTGAGACTTGGGTTTGTTGATTCCAATTGGTAGGGTTCCACTGTTGTTGAGTTGCCATTGGAGGAACTGTTTGAGGCCATTGTTGTTGTGGTTGAACCATCATTTGAGGCATTGTCGTCTGTGGTGACCACAGTGGATTAGGTACACTATACTGCGGCATTGTTTGCATCTGGGGATAGGAATAGGGAACTATCCGTGGGATTGCATTTGGTGGTTATACCATTCCTGGCATGGGAGGAGGTAAGACTCCTTTTCCTGGAGTCATTGACAGCCTTGCTTCAACTTCGTCATACAATCTTGCAACTTCCACTGTAGCTTGCAAATTGACTGGTCTTCTCAATTCCACAAACTTGCAAACTTCTGGTTGTAGGCCTCTAAGGAACACTCCTTTCTGAATGCCTTCATCCAAATGATGGTTAGTCCATCTCTTCAGGATGGATTCCATTCGTGAGACATAAACTTCTACTCTTTCTCCAGAGGACTGACTTAGGTTCATAAACTCCTCTCACATCCGCTCTTCAAAACCTTCACGCATGAATTTAGTGAGGAATGTCAACTTTAGGTCATCCCATGTGCCAAAAATTCATGCTACTTGTCTCTCATACCACTGAAACTCCACGCCCTTGAAAGTGGTGGGGAATATTGTTAACCAATGCTCAGGGGTTTTGGCATTGTTAGCCACACATGCTACCATAAATTCCGCTACATGAAGATCAGGGTCTTCATTGTACTCTCCCTTAAAAATTGGCAATGGGACTACATTTGCTAGCCTTGTCATCAATATTTCCAGGACAAATCTGACTAGGAATGGGACCTTGAGTCGCCATGGGGACTTCTCTAACGAGCGCTTTTAGGGCATCAAAGGAGGCTTCTGCTACGAGCTCAACTTTGATTTTTTCCTTCTCTCTTCTCACTTACCTCTAGACTCATTCTAACGCTTGCCTCTTGATTGCATCATTCATCAGGGGCTTGGCTCCAACCAATTGTTCAGTACTCAACAGAATAGAATCAGAGAGGTCTTCAACTCTAGGGGATTCTCTAGCCAACATCTCTTCTACTTCCTTCTTTTCAACATCTCTGAATTCGGCTTTCAAACCACTAGAGAGGGGGAGATATTCCATTCTAAAAGTATCAAAATTCATTCTTGTTAGGATCGTTGTTGTGCCATTATAATAATGCCAACTTTTGAGGGTTTCAACAATGTATATTGTGAAAAACACTCTGTCTACCGACTTCCAGTGGGTTGCTAATTGGACAAACAGAATATTGTTAGTATACCCAGCAAGCTTCTTTACAATATCCCACTTGATGATGTTTGGAAACTTCTCAATGAATACCAAATCTTCCATGGATAGTCATTCTCTCGTCTTCTACCCTTCAGTTTGTTCCCAAACAATTTGCCACCAAGATGCACGTCTCTGTTCCTTCAACATGAAGAGGAAACAATCCACCGTATAGAGCATGCATCATGATGGTAATATGTTTCTGCCATTGTGGGATGAACTTCTTGTAGAAAGTGGCTTTGGCAATAAGAATCTCCAACTCTTCAATAGAAGAAGGAACTTTGCAAACATCCATTGAATTCTCTTCTTGGCAATGCCATTTCCTTCATTTTCAGCCTCTTCTAATGCTTGTTGATGGCAAGTTTCCCCGGCTACGCACCAAAAACATGGAGCCCCAAGAGGAACACCAAGGAAAAAGGGATTTTATTGCAAGAAAATCTATTTTGTAACACCAACAAGCTTTTATTTCATTCTTTTGATAACCATAACAAAGAAAACAACAAATCTTCATGTAGCATCATAGTAGATATCTCCCATGGATTTGATAGAATCAACCATAATCTTCAACATCTTCATAGAATCCATCAATAGAACAAGGAACATAAAAGAATACACCATTTTTGAATGGAAATCAATCACATAGTATTCATCTTCAATGTCTTCATACTTTTCTCTCTCAATCTCTCATATACAGTTACACTGTTTTGATAGAATTGACTATCTCTGGCTCTCTCTCTCTCACACACAATAGTAAATCATCTTCTCACTACAATGCTCAATAATGACTCTTAATAATCCTTCTTAGGTCATGGATACACCTCCCAAGAGGTATGTCTCAGTCGAAGAGGCACTAGAGCCACTACAGTGTCTCTTCATACCTCACTACTGTCACTGTCACTCCAGTCTCCTCTTCAGTCTTCAACAGCAGCTGCTTCTTCCATTTGTTTTAGCTCTTTTAAACTTAGATTCATCCTTTCCAAAAGTTAGAAAAATTTTCCAAAGTCACACATACTTTCTACAGAACACTTACAAAATATCTACAGAACAGGAATAGAGCAGAGACAGAGGCTCTACAGAAGGTCTACAGAGGGTTATAGAAGGTCATCACAGAACATTAAATTTTCATAACTCATACTAAAACCATTCCAAACTATAAAAAACTATTCAATAAGCTTCCAAAATATTTCAACCTTCATCAATCATTAATCCACGCTTCATATAGAAGAAAATCAGAACAAAAAAGAAGCTATATATAAGGTATCAGAACTAATGAGAACCTCAACAGAGCGTATCAGAACATCACAGAGCTTCATATTTCTACTAAAAATCATCATGAGCTTCCAAAACATAATCAATATCATCCAAAACACTCTCAAACACTTTCATTAACAACCATACATCACTCTAAATCCATCAAAAATCAGTCATTCAGACCTCAAAAACAACAAAAATCAGTCAAATATTTAGTCTTTTTCCACTCTCAACAACCTGTATTGATTTCCAGCAATTATAAAATTTCAAACCCGAAAAAACACTAAATTTGATGGAAATTTGTAGTTTCTTTGATTTTAAATGGGAAAAAATGAGTGGACATGGGATAAAATAAGAGAAAATGCTGAGCTTTAGTTCCAATGATGAGTCATTAAAAAAACAAAACAAAACCTATTATTATTATAAATAAATAGAAAAATAGAGAAAAATGAAAAAAATGGATTTATTGTGTGGAAAAAATGGAAAAATAAGATCTATATATGTGAACGTTTGACAGGGTTGAAGCATGAGGTTAAGCCTCAGTTTGGCCCTTATATTTTGTGTTAAAGTGTGTATTTATTGCTTTTACAAACAAAAATGACAGAAAGAACCCTTTACACCTATGCACCATAGCAAAATTTAAACGATGAGCAGGAGAATGATGTTATATAAAAGTTTAAGCGCTGAAATAGTACAAAGTTTGATTTTTCTCTTTATGCATAACATTTGGGATGCGGTTTATTTAAAAATAATAGATCTAGTAGCACCAAGTTTGCCTTGGTGTTAGGTTCCTACAACGAAGCACTGCGTATTAGCAAAAATTCATTGAAAGAGCTGTTTCTCACGACACATAGGCTGATTTTAAGCCATAATTGTTTGTGCAAAATCATCCATCATTGCATGAATCATATACACATGGTATCTATTCTTGGCATGCATAGCAATTGGTTGAAGTATAAATGATTCACGCTGGAGAGAGTAAGGCACCCAAACTCTAGGTCTAGACAGTCGGTCCGAGGGGATAAGTAAGTGAGGACTGGTACATTCCTAGAACGATATAATATTGGTGCCAAGAGCGGATTCTGTTTTGTATTTGTTATATGTGTTAGCGATGCATCGAGGAGCCAATCCCCAAGGTCTAGGAGGGTCGCAGTAGGGCCACGACAATCACCCGAGGGATGCCTCCTATGTTGTTCTATGTGGTGAATTACACTAAAATGTGTAGGGTCTCCCCCTCTAAGGAGTCTGAGAAGTCTAAGGGTTGGACTATAAACACGATACAAACGCAAAATGTACATACGATGGCAGGGCAATGTGTCCTGTAGACACTCTTGACCGCGAGGCCATGGGGTTGTCTTGTGCATGTTAGAGGTTCGGCTAGTGCTATAGCTAGTGTCGGCCCATTTTAGGTCCCATCACTAAATCTAATACATGATAAGTCAGTGGCCATATGAGTATCATAATGATCACTGATGTGCTAAGTGTAGAGGTGTGGACCCATCTAGCGAGGTGGTCCATCACCAATGTCCTCACGTGTTGAGCTTTCCATCTCAAAAAATCATACATATACATATAAATACACACCAATTAAGAGCCCTAACCATGGGTTTGATACCATGTTAACAATCTAAATGTGAGGTTAATTATGGTGTGTATAAACTAAATACACACCAATTAAGAGCCCTAACCATGGGTTTGATACCATGTTAACAATCTAAATGTGGGGTTAATTATGGTGTGTATAAACTAATTTCATACATAATTATGGAGGATTATAGTAGAAAAAGAGCTCAGTTTGATAAATGTGGGGTTAATCATGGTGTGTATAATCTTCTACCTACATTCTATTTCCTAAAGCCTCTATATGTCTCATTGAGAGAGGGACAGAGTGAGGGCTACAAGAGGAGTGTGAGGGACAAGTCATAAAGCACTTGGTGATCCTCTACCTTCATTTACCTTAGCTGCTTTAGGTTGGACATTGGCAAGAGGTGAGTGGTGGATTACATGTTCCATTTGAGAGGTTGTAGATGGAGATTGTGCCATTCAGATCATGAGACTAGCTTGGTTTGCTGAGACTACAATGATGGGTGAGGTGTGTCTACTATAAAATTAGTCCCATTGGTTTCTTTTGCTATATATGAGAGTAGCCATTGGATGAGAGAGGTGAGAGACTAAGTGGGAGCTAGTCTCTACCTCGGATGGTGAAACTCTTGAAACAATAGGAGCTCTGCTGTACATATCCCAACTATCAAGCACAATTGAAGCTTGGCATTTTGGTTCTATTCCTAGGTCATGAAATCAACCATCCAGAGCATTCACCTCTCTATCATGCACAGGAATAGAAAATGGGCTATGAAGGATGAGCTACAGATTGAGGGAGGTTCGATTTTTGCTTGCATGATAGCTGTTTTGCAAACATGCATGGTTAGATTAGGAAAGGAGATAGAGTGATGTTGATATTTTCCTTTGTTACAGTAGGTTGTAGTAGGCTAGTGTGGAACCAAGTAGGCTTAGGTAGGAATAGAGGTGGTAGTAGGTTAGTGTGGAATCTGAAAGTAGCCATCCAAGTATAAGCGAGCAATGAAGGACAATCCACTCAAGTGATCCGAGTGTGGGAGGTGAAAAATTCCACTCAAGTGATCTGAGTGTAGGTGAGCTGTCTGAGTGCAAGGGAAAGCTATCAGAGTGTGAGTGATCTATCTAAGTGACCTCTCTTAAGTCATTCCTCACTATACTTTCCCCTTAGGACCCAACGACTAACCTACAGCTTAGGACATCCCCTCACGCTCATTGTTGGTCACAACCTAAGGAAAACAGGTGCCATGCATCCAGGAGGTTTTTCTGATACCTTTTAATTATTATGTTTAATGCGAATCGTGTATGACTATGTGCTCAAACAAAAGAAAGATCAGCATCGTGAATGGTGCATAAAGCATTCTTTCCATGAATTTTACTATCGCATGCTGCGTTGAAAGGAGGCACGGAGCCATATGCTCGCGTTACCATCCTCTTTATTCAAACCGTTTGAGTTATCCAAGTGTTGCTAAGCTATCAGAGTGCAAGATGAAGCAATCCAAGTGTGAGGGAGAGCAATTTGAGTGTGAGTAAAAGAAATCCAAGCATGAAGGGAAAAGCACTCGAGCATGAGACATTAGACTCAAATAGGATTTAGGCAACATGAACCCATGAGAAGGAGATTTATCAACTCAATCCACTTGGAGGCACAAGGAGATGGCAAGTATCCACTCTATCCCTATAGATCCAGGTCCTAGATATCCGAGTTTGAGTTTGAGCAATACATTCAAGCCCTGTACATCTAAGTCTAAGTGGGAGCATCATCTCCATTCTAGTATTGAACAAACACTAATTGTTCATGCCTATTCTCCCTCAAGTGATCTATTCAAGTCACCACCTAAGCAATCGAGTTGAGCCTCCACACCCACTTGGATAGAGTATTGAGAAACTATTTAAGTGATGTCATGCCATCCAAATGGATCCATATGAGTGAGAACTACTAGAGTACTATAGAGTCCACAACAATCAAGCAAAGAGGAGCCATATTGTGGATTCACTAGAAGGCCACTACACCTAAACAACATAGTTGAGCCACAAGATTGCACAGGGGCACATGCTTGAGCTTCAACCAAGGTAGAACTCGGGCATCCTATCCAGTACTCTTGTTTTATGATTCCATCCAATCTTAATTCTAGACTTTCCATCAAATCCCATATATATCTTGATTTCTTAACATATTTTGACTAACCAACCGCTGATTTGAGTCTATACAATCCCACCAATTGCTCATTGAATCTATCTTCTTGATCAACTACATGAATTGACCACCCTTCCATCATTTGCGAGACTCGACTGGTCAATTTGGACATTATGTATGAACCTTATCCATTAGCTAGAACCCTCATTGCTCATAAATATAGTGTCAATGGTAAAGCACTTGTGCCATGAGTTGCCTTAGTAGAGCCTATGCATTCTACTCATAGATACATATTTGGGTTCTCGATGCATTCTACAAGCCATCCACATAGTCCCTAAAATCATACCAAGCTCACTAGTGGATAGACCTCTTCTACATTTCTCTTTTTGCATATCCTAATCCTCTTTCTTGCCTTATGAAACTCTTTCAAAGCATTTGTTGCATAAAATAGAATACATTCATCAAACTCAATCTCTTCCTAATTGAAAAACTATCTTATAGGCCCTCATTGTGGAAAACTGCTTGTATCTTCCAAACCATAACTTGGATCATCAAGATTTCTTCTATAAAATTATGTTCCCACTTCTAATCTACAAATTTCTTCTAGACACGACAACCAAATTCTAAAAGATTCCATCCCAAAAAAATTCTATATAGCCTACAGCTCTCTTTTCCTACGTATAGTCCTACTAAGACATCAACTTTTCAAGGCCTATAACCCTTGTATATTGACTCGATTGACAACCAAACTTGGTGGGTCTCTTCCTTAGGTATAAGATCCCATCATGGAAGTGTTGGCCACCATTAGAACCTCTCCAATTGGCACCAAATTTTAAAATACTAAATCTTCCCTAAGTAATAAACTGTAGCAAAACAATTTGGGGAGGAAGCACACTCAGAAGAATAGACCCACCATAAAAAAATACCTTAAGAAGTCGACCTAGCCATCATTGTGCCTTACTAGTTGTTGATGAAGGTCACAAAGGGGAAAGTAAGTCTAATCCCAAGTGATAAATACATGGATCATTCGATCAACTCTAATAGTAGAAAGTATCTTCCTTAGGAACCATTGCCTCCTTATTTGACTTGATTAGCCTTATTGAGAATCTAGTCCTACACGAAGAGTCAAAGGCCATGTCTACCTCAAGATCCAACATGGATAACTTTGGTTTTGACCCTAGTAGTAGATTCTTAGAAAAACTAGCTTCTTTTAGAGCAATATGATCAAAAGGTGAGGGTAGTACACAGGGGGAGGTCACAAAATGAAATATTGATTGAATTGAAAGAGAAGAGAAGGCTAGGAAAGAACTTCTTACATCAAGTTTCTAGATTCTCACAAGCACGACTTGAGAAGCAAAGGAGAGAGACAGAACTAAACTAGGTCTAGTGCATACTAGCATTCAAGTGGACAAAGAGAAAATGGCAATAGAGAAAGAGCACTTGAGGGAGATCTCACACCAGCCAAACTTTTAAGTAAGAGATTGATAGATAATATAGCCAACAAACAAAGGAGAGCAACATTAGCCACTTCAATCTTGGTAGGGTTAGGAATTGTGCCCACACGAGGAGCCAATCAAAAATTCTGATAGTCATGAAACAAGTTGAGAAGTACAAAGCAAGAGATGACCCTTATAGCTTCATCGAGTATCTTGAGAACATTTGTGAGGCCAACAACCATGATACTTGTCAATACACACACGATTTTGGGTAACACTTGGGGAAAAAGGGTTGAACTTGGTTTACCAATCTAGTGAAAGGATTTCGACACACTAAAAGATCTTTTCATCAAGAGGTTCTTTAAAGCAAGGTATGCTCATAACTTGATTGTGAAATTGTTGAATATCAATCAAAAGGACAAAGAAGAGATTGGTGATTATGTCAATCATTTCAAGGCACAATCAGCCATATCAAGAGACTCTAGAAGAGAATTTGGACAATTGTGCATTTGAATGAGAAGGTAGTCTTCCTTGTGTCCATCAATGGAATACAAAAAGAGGAGCTTTATAAAGCCCTAGTGAGTAACTCAAGTTTGCAAAACAATATGCTAGAAAGGGTCTTTGAAGAAGAAATACATCTAGATGAATTGTTGAAGGTATGAAGTTTAAAAGCTATTCAACTAGTAAGTGTCACTTTGATGGGACCTAAAATGGGCTGGCACTGGCTCTGGCACTAGCCCGACCTCTACTACAAGAGAGAACCCAACACCCACGACCTCACAGCCAGGAGCGTCTATCAAAGGTACACTAAATGCGTTCGTAGTTTATAGTCCGACGGTTTCCTACCCTTCTCCTCAGAGGGAGATCCCAAAGTACATAGGCATAATGCCTCGTCACACATACATAGGAGGCACTCCACCGACTAATAGTCGGAGCCCCACTACAGCTCTCCTACATCACAGGGATTGGCCCCTTGATGCGCTGCTAGACATATAGAACATCTCCGCACATATTCCTCTCAAGGTACCAATATTTTACATTCTAGGATGTACCATTCCTCACTACACTTTCTCCTTAGGACCCAACGACTAACCTACAGCTTAGGACATCCCCTCATGCTCATCGTTGGTCACAACCTAAGGAAAACAAGTGCCATGCATCCAGGAGGTTTTTCTGATACCTTTTAATTATGATGCTTAATGCGAATCATGTATGACTATGTGCTCAGACAAAAGAAAGATCAGCATTGTGAATGGTACATAAAGCATACTTTCCATGGATTTTACTAGCGCATGCTGTGTTGAAACCGTTACACCGAGCCATATTGTCATGCTACCATCCTCTTTATTCAAACCGTTTCCTATATGCCAAGTGCAATGCATAAATCAAATCTTTTCTTTATCTTTCAGTGTTTCAGTCCCTCTTCATCCAACTCTTAGCATTTTGCATCGTTGACCGATTAGATAGGGTTTTTATGCATTTCTCCCTTTTAAAAGAACGATAAATACACACAAAAAATAGAAACGGGGACAAACCGAGGCCAACCTCATGCTTTGCCATCATTATACATTTCGCAAACATAGATATAATTTTCCATAATTTTCCTTAGCCCGTTTTCTAATTTTCCCTAATTTTAAACCTATTTTTTTCATTTTTAGGCATTTCCCCTATTTTTCTTTAATAAATAATGACTGAAAATGAAAGTTGATTGTGGGATGTGGCCCTTTGGGTTCATTAACAGCAAAAACTCAAATTTAGTTGGTGTGACATATCATATTTCTCTTTTATATAGCAAAACCCCAATTTTACCCTTAAAACACGTGTTTTTCATGTATTTTAACACTAATTCCGGCCATGTAGCCTTATATTTTTTGATTTTCAGGTTGCAAACAGTTGAAACTCATGAAAAAAAATATCATAATGAACTTTCATCCCATATGAACAAGGTTTCATAAAACAAAAGATCATTTTTCTTTGTAAAAATAGCATTATCGCTTATTTTCGGGTTTCAGTTTTTTGTTCTTGGTTATGGGACTGATTTCCAGCATGCATTTAATGCTCAGCATGACTTCCCATTTCCGTCTTCAGCCCCTCTTCATCCACGAAGCAATCCGATCTTCGCCGGACGAGCATCCGCCATTCCTTCTTCTTCTTTCTTCTTCCCATATGCACCGCCCCTTAGAGGAGAGAGAGGGAGGAGAGAGAAAGACTGATTTTTGTTCTCTCTCTACAGTCCATCATTCCATGCATGAGAGGCGGCAATTTGAAGTGAAGAATTAATGTGTTTGCCTACTGCCTTCATTGCTATGGCTTCTTCATAGCCATCAACATTGATTTTTTTTTGGGGAGGGGGGGAGAGGGCGCGTTTTGCTGCGCGACGTCAACGGGCAGTTCATGTTGCTGCATGAGACATTGAAATTGGGGGGGTGCTACCAAAGGGCACCCCCCTTTGGTCACTCCTAATTGTCCACCGTTTCGGTTATTGACCAATTTTTGGCATCTCCTTCGTTCGGTGTCCGATTCGCAATCCGAAAAATCCTGGGTGTCTATTTCGACATCCCACATTGACTTGCAGCTCCCGCAACTCGATCTGGCAGATGGAAAAATTACTAAAAATTTGCAAGTGTCGCCTGGGCACCTTTAAAGCACTTGACGCTTAAAATCATCCTAGGTCGAGGCGCCGCCTTCGTGATTGAATATTTTTTTGCTAAATTCCACATTTTTCCGCAATTTTTAGGCCCATTTGCTGCCCTAAAATCCAACTTTCATTGGCAATCACGGGGTAGGGTGACGCAGCCCGTCGAACCCACGAACAGATCTGCACAGAAACAAACAATGGAAGCATCAAGCTGATACAAAATAGATACACAATAAAACACAGCACAATGCTCACCCTACCCCTGACAAAACCAAGGCATGAAATCCACGAGGAGTAGGCCCAGCATAATCTGATAGAAAGCTTGAAGCTAGTCACTAACCGATTACATGGCCAAGCTAAAAAACCTATCAAAGAGGTTGCCCTAGGTGGTGGTCTGAACTACCTACCTAACTAAGGACAACACAACCAGGAGCTCGTACTAGGCGAGGACTCCTATATCCTGATCAAGAAATATTTTCTTTTAGTACCTTTCTTATTTTAGTCTTTTATTTTTCCATACTCGGGCATGTAAAAAGGAGGGAGCTGAGCGTAGAGACCCAAGGAGAACAGGGCATCGGCCTCGGGTCCAGTCTCAGTACCCAAGAACCTACCAAGCCCTCGCAAGGCGGCACTTCATCCTTTTCTGACGCTCACTTTTATTTTCGCTCCAACCTTCCTTACTTTCTTCTTTTCTGGCAAGATGTCACCCCAAGGAAGGATAAGGCATCGGCCTTGGGTCTGACTCGTCCCCAGGAACCTACTAGGCCTTCGCAAGGAGATGATCAACTACTTTTAAGTTTTTTTTCTTTTCTTTTCTATTTATAGGGGTTAGAACCCCTTTTCACACACCTCTGTATATATATATTTTTCTTTAAGATATTCAGGGTTTTTCCTTCTTCTTATTATCATTATCATTTTTCGTGGCAGGCTTCTCTAACTGCGTCACAACTAACAAGAATGCCTAGAACGGCTGCCCAGCAGGCTTGTAGAACAAGGTCACTAGGACCACCTTCTAAAACAGGTCTTTAATGTCTAACAATGCCTTTACAGGAGGCAACGACTACTCAGACCTCCCTCAGACATACCTAACCTAAACTTGGGACTTCATGCCTTGGTCGCTAGTCCCAATAAAGAAATGAAATCCCCTACAAGTACACAGACACATAAAGCATAAAACACGGTACTCATAAAGGAGAAATATCACCTGGATAGGGCCACGAGAAGCTTTCGTGCGAAAAAGGCTCCTTCCAAGCTCTTCTTTGAACCTGTCTAGCACAGGACTAAAACAAGAAACCATTAATTGCACCCGTACTAAACAGACAACTGGCCCTCTTGGCCTGATGAAATAAAGCATTTCACTACAAAAACTGATCGACCCTCTTAGCCTAATGAAATAAAACACTAAAACCTTGCAAAACTGGCCCTTTTGGCCTAACGAGATCAAACAAAATAGCACCTACACATCCCTCCCTGAAATAGTACAGATATACAATGATATGCTCCCTTCCAAGGAGGAAAAATAGGGCTCACAGCCCTAAGCTAAATGCATAAGATCGTGGCCCATCCCTCCTGCATACATAGCAAGAGGCGTACGCATAACATGTTGTCTAATGAGCCTATGGATCCAGGATAACGACGGTAGATTGGTCTCGGCTACTCTTTGCATCACCCATATCAACCATCACCTGCCATATATTGCATGCTCTGATAACATTCCCCACAAGCGACCGGGTCCTGTTTCATTATTGATAGCAATGTCCAAACTAGGACCACAGTTGAAGAATAGTTCTTCTTCATAAGCAAGATTTGCCAGTGAATCCGCAAATTGATTCAAGTAACGTGGAATCAGCTGAAAAGACACTCTCTCAAACTCCTCAAGTAGGGTCATGGCAGTATGATGATACATACAAAGAATGGGATTTCGCACTCTATATGTCCCATCTAGTTGATTCAGGATCAACTGGGAATCCCCTTTTACTAACAACCACTGAATACCACCTTGTTTGGCAATATGTAGTCCCATAATCAAGGCTTTATACTCCGCCATATTGTTAGTGAATCCTACCCAGAGATAAGTAGCTAACTTCATCGTAACTCTACGTTAGGGATCTCGGATTACTACTCCAACACTCCCTTTTTTATTAGGGCCCCTGGACACTCTGTCAAAATATAATGTACACGTCCACAATGGGTTTACACAACCTGCCATCACGATCTCCTCTGTTCATAATTATGATAGTCAAAGTTTAGCATGTTGAGAGGATGAACAGACGGCTCCATCCCACCTTCTTCATTGAACTCAACAGGGATACTTGTCATCAGTTGTAAGCAGTGATGGCAGAAGACTTTGATCTCCCACACAAAGGTTCCGTCCTCTTGCTCAATCACTTTGTATCCTTTGCTCCACTAGATAAGTTTCCCCTGATGGTATCTTTGCTCCAGATATGGGTGCTCCAAATAAGGAATTAACTGCCCCACCAACCAGATTTAAGCTCTTTTGCAGGTCTCAAATCATCCCCAGCATGGACCTGCAATGCATTTTCCCCGTGTTAGCATACTTAGAAATAATAAGGTTTAATCTTATTAAGATTAACCTTATTTTTAAACTCTACTCCCTGCAGATCAGCTAATAGAGCCGTAGACCTATTTTTCCCTATCCTAACAATCTTGTAGGGGCCATCCCATTTAGGTTTCAGCTTCCCTGGAAACAGCTCTCTACGCGCATCGTAGTACAGAACTAATTGCCCTTTTTTAAAGGTATACTTCTTTGTTTTAAGGTCATGCAATTGCTTCATCCAACGTTTTGCTACCTCCCGGTGTAATAAGCTGTGTAATTTTAGTTCATCCAGGTGGGCTATGGTCGTGAAACATTCAAAAAGAGAATCCTCATCTCCCAAAGAGTGGTTAATTGCAAACCGTATGGTTGGAAACTCGATTTCAAGGGGTAACACACACTCTTCCCCATAAACTAATTTAAATGGAGTATGGTCGGTAGCTTGCTTGAACGTTGTATTATACGCCCATACTGCCACATACAACTTCATGTCCCAATCTCGTTTCTTCTCAGAGACTATTTTAGACAAGACACCCACAAGCTGCTTATTAGTACTTTCGATTGTCCGTTTGCTTGCGGATTATAAGGGGTCCTTTTATTATGCTTGATTTGCCAAGCTTCAGTCAAGCTTTTGATCACTTTGTTAAAAAAATGGGTTCCACGGTCTGACACTAATTCTTTCGGTGGACCAAAATGGTAGATAATCTGCTCTAAAAGGAAACTTGTAGTCTCTTTTGCATTGTCCTGCCTCGTCGCCCGCACTTCTGACCATTTTGTAAAATAATCAGTTGCTACTATAATGTACCTCTTCTGGGTAGTAGACGACGAGGTGATGGGACCCACAAAGTCAATGCCCCACTTCTCAAATGGAAGGATAGCCAGGATAGGCGTAAGTGGGCATTTTCTATTCTCTCTGTTGTCATGTTTTTGACAGGTATCACATCTCTTAACATACTCAAAAGAATATTGGAAGATGGATAGCCACCAATATCCAGCTCTTAAAGCTTTCTGCACCATCAACTATCCCGCAAAGTGCCCTCCACATGTAGAGTCATGGCACTCTTCCAAGATAAAAGGAACCTCGTCAGGCATCACACATCGACGATAGATATCATCAACACCCTGCCGATATAGTGTCCCTGCGATCAAGGAAAAATTCAAAGCTTGCTATTTGATTTTCCTCTTTTCTAACTTTGATAGACTAGCTCCCGTCTCTCCCGTTGATAGATAATGCGTAATAGCATCATACCAAGATGGAATAGAAGTTGTATCAATTTTAAACATTTCCTCAACATCACTTCCCTCAACCAAAGTCTCTTTCGGCTCCCCAAAATCCACAAGGCATTCCACAATACCCTGCAACCTCGGTGGCTTACTCTTAATCTCATAATCGAACTCCTGCAAAGTGATTAACCACTTTACCAAACAATCAGGCGGCTGCAGCTTGTTCATAAGCAATCTAAGCCCTTCCACCTTCGTATAGAAAACTACCTTCTCATAGAGGATGTAGTGCTTGAATTTCTTAGTCCCAAAGACCATCACAAGACACAACTTCTCCATGTAGGTATAATTGATCTTTGAAATGCCCAATTTTCGACTAGCAAAAGCTATCGGATGATACCACTTGTCCTCCCAAATTTGGGCTAAACAGCAAAGCTGATACTATGCATGGTGGGCTGATAAAAATATATAGAACACCTCGCCTCTTTTAGGTGCTTTTAAAATGGGTGCTTTTACTAACTCCTGTTTCACATCCTCGAAAGCTACCTTACAAGGGTCGCTCCATTCAAATAGACAGCTAAAGGATAATAAATTCGTTAATGGCAACGTCCTTTCTGCCAAGGAATTTATAAACCTCCGATAGTACCGTATCGATGGACAGAAAGCTATGAACCTCTTTCAGAGTGCGTGGTGGACTCATAGCGACTATAACCTTAATCTTTTTAGGGTCAGTTGCGATTCCTACTGAGCTGACCACATGGCCTAGAAATAGCCCATAAGGCACTCCAAAGACACACTTCCGTGGGTTAAGAGCAATACAAAATTGTCTACAACGCTCAAAGCACATTCTTAAAATAATCAACATCCTTTCCCTTTTACAGTGGCTGCCCCCAGGTCATTAATAAATATTTTCAACTCGTCTGGGGAGATGTCACTAAAGGTCTTGTCTGATGTTCGTTGCCATGATCCAGGTGCATTGCACAAACCAAAGGCCATCACATGGTATGCAAAAGTACCAAAGACAATAATAAAAGTTGTTTTCAACTTGTCCTCTTCTGCAATTGCCATCTGGTTATATCCCGCAAAGCAATCCATGAAAGAGTATATTTCCCTACCTGCTAATTGATCCAAAATCTAGTCAATAAATGGCAGCGGGTAGTAATCCTTGACCATTTGCTTATTTAGCTCTCTAAAATCTACACATAGTTGGATCTGGTTGTTTTTCTTCTTCCTGATGACAACTAGTGAACACCATTCTGTGTGATGTACAGGAAAGATTAACCCAGCTTTTTGTAACTTCTCTAACTCCTCAAACAACCCATCCCTTAATTCAAAAGCCTTAATTCAAAAGGCATACACCTTACCTTTTGATGCATAGGATGACTGTCTTCTTTTACAGGAATAGTATGAACAGCCAGGCTGGGAGGAATGCCTCTCAGCTCATTATAACTCCACGCAAAGATATCACGGAATTCCTGAATCAAGGACACATAGTCCTCCCTTTCTACTCAACTGATCATGAAACCTAATTTAATTGGCCGCGAATCATTCAGCGTGCCAAGGTCCAACTCAATCACATCCGCGTCTCTTATCCTATCTTGAGGCTCTATCGGCTCATTTAGAGTTATCTGATAAATATCCTCTGTAGTGGACCCCTCTTTAGATTCGTCACTGGAGGATCTCTCACTACCACATGGATCATCTGCTGTCTCTAATTCAGTAGAAGATAAAGAAGCTCTCTCACTTTGAGGAGACTCAGGGTAAGCATCGACTATTACTCGATTAGCACCTCTACCTAGAACCACTTGACCGGTGGGTATATCGACTTGATAGTCTGTTCATAAGTTCCAAGGCCTACCTAGCAAAACTCGATAGCTAGGACGTCTTGCAAATCTGATCACCCTAAAGTCCAAGAAGCATTTTACACTTGCCATTGTAGCATGGACCTTAGTAACGCAACCTTCTGGTTGTCTCAGACTATCATCAGCCATTCTAAGAAGGGTGGAGCTGTCCTTTTGGATGCCTAGACCCAACCTCTCCATCAATTCTGAACTCATGATATTGACGGAGGATCCAGTGTCTACAATAGCATGCTCCACCAATATTCCATCCACATAAGCTGGAACCCTAGGGCAATTCTTTTCAGCATGGTCAAACCAATCTTTCCCTACTCGTGATATGCCCAAAGGTTCTACAATATACCCAATACGCAGGATCTTGTTAAATTCCTTGCGTACTCCTGGAGATAATTTGATCAATTGTAGAAGGTTTACGTCTGGTTTGACTTCACAAAGAGAACTTGCTAAATCAAAGTCATGATAGGTAGCCAAAGCTCTCTTTTCTCACCAAACCATTCTTTCTTTTGGTCTTTGAACCGGTTTTGGTGCTTCTTTCTTAGCTCTTGCCTTCTTTCTTGGCACTTCCTCATCCTTCTTAGGATCAACTTTCTTGTCAATGGGCCTTAGAGATCCACCTTCCATGCTAGGACTCAGGACTTGTGTCCCCTTATCCCCTTGCTTAGGGTTTCCCTCAACCGATTTTTCCTTATCTTTGTCAACCTCTTTAGCCTTTTGTCCTCTTGTCACGGCTCTTAGGTTAGAGGTTTCAGCATCATTAACTCACACAGCCTCAATAAGGCTGACTCTGTTGCCTTGTCGCAACTCTTCTATAGTGGTCTTTCCCCTTTGTAATATTTGTCTTGGTACATCATTTTGCTGCAGGTTATTTCCTTGCGCTCTATGATTCACAGGACCTGGTTGTTTACTTCCTTGTTGGAGGGAACTAATCTTACTCCAACAAGTAGCAGCTAAGTGGCCTAACTTCCCACAAATATCACATTTAACATTTGGACAGTTTCTAGGGAAATGTTGTCCACCATCCACTTACAGCTGAATCTTGAGGGTCCACCCTCTTTAGGGTGTCAATTCCCTATCAGATTCTGTTACTTCTTCAAGAAATTAATGTCGACAGCTATTTGTCGATATTGTTTGGAAATCATGTCGGTATAATGCTTCATCATATCCTTAACTTCGCCAAGGACATTAGATGCACTCGACTCATAGCCTCGATCGTCTACCTGTTGTTTCGTTGGCCTAACAATTTGATTGGGCATGGGTTGTTAACTCACAGGAATAACATTAGAATTCGAAACTTGGCCTCCAACATTTGGTGGAGCCAACTGACTTGCCATAGGCATAGTCACACTGGGAGGAGGTGGAAGCAAAGGTATATTCTGGACCATGATTCCTCTCCCATTAGGGTTAGTCATAGGCATCCCTTGACTTCCATTCGTCAATGGTAGATTGCCTCCAGGTACTTTACCTGCATTAACATTTGTTCGAGAGGAGTAGGTCATTTGTAATCATGCTTCTACTCCCTTTGCCCGCGTAATAGCGGTGTCTATATCAGCCAAAGCCACACTGCTCAATTGCACTTGAATATTGAAGTCCAATCCATGCAAGAAGTATTGCAATTGGGCAGCCCACGGAATAGGAATATAAGTTTGTAACTTACGAAACACTTCCTTAAGCTTCTTGGCATATGCTTTCACATTCTCATGGGGATCTTGGTGTGTTACATTCAAGACACACAACTAGTATTGGCCACTTCTTTTAGGGGCATATTCTCCTCGGAAAGCTCCATAAAATTGATCAATTGTGGTTATAGTTCCAGACTCTATGATGTGATACCATACCGCAACCCTTCCTTTTAGCGTCATATTAAAGAACATCATGAGATGTCCCTCATCTTGGATGAGATAATTGAACATTAACCTTTGGAATTCACAAATGTGAAATTCCGCATCCTCTTTAGCTAACCCATTAAAAATGGGCAAGGGAACTCCTAAAGCTGAAAAATCCGGTGTCCCTGCAGGAATTGCAATGGGTTGTGCCATGGCGACAATCGGATTAACATTAGGAGCTTGAACTGATGGATTCACACCCCCACTTGAAGTGGGTTGAATTGGTGGAAGAGAGGAAAAACTTGGGCTTCCTCCTGCACCTAATGGACTATGTGGAGTAGTTGGGTTACTAAGACCACTGCCTCTTATGCGTATCAGGCTACTCCTTTGAGGAGAATAACGACTTACGATCTCTAACCACCATCTAGCCCTCTCAGCACGTTCTACTTTTTGTATTTCGGCTTGACGGTCCTTGTCAGAGGACATAAACCACCTTTCTTTTGGTCCCTAGAAACCCTAGATTCGAGAACCACCACTTATTGGCGGCTCCCGGTAGACGCACCACTGATGGGACCTAAAATGGGCCGGCACTGGCTATGGCACTAGCCGGACCTCTACTACAAGAGAGAACCCAACACCGACGGTCTCGCGGCCAGGAGCATCTATCAAAGGTACACTAAATGCGTTTGTAGTTTATAGTCCAATGATTTCCTACCCTTCTCCTCAGAGGGAGATCCCAAAGTACATAGGCATAATGCCTCGTCACACGTACATAGGAGGCACTCCACCGACTAAGCCCCACTGCAACTCTCCTACATTGCAGGGATTGGCCCCTTGATGCGCTGCTAGACATATAGAACATTTCCGTACATTTAGTTGGTGTGACATATCATATTTCTCATTTATATAGCAAAACCCCAATTTTACCCTTAAAACATATATTTTTCATGTATTTTGACACTAATTCTGGCCATGTAGCCTTATATTTTCTGATTTTCAGGTTGCAAACAATTGAAAATCATGGAAAACAATATCATAATGAACTTTCATCCCATATAAACAAGGTTTCATAAAACAAAAGATCATTTTTCTTTGTAAAAATAGCATTACCACTTAATTTTGGGTTTCGATTTTTTGTTCTTGGTTACGAGACTGATTTCCAGCATGCATTTAATGCTCAGCATGACTCCACATTGATGTCTTCAGCCCCTCTTCATCCACGAAGCAATTAGATCTTCGTCGGACAAACATCTGCCATTCCTTCTTCTTCTTTCTTCTTCCCACGTGCACCGCCCCTTAGAGGAGAGAGAGGGAGGAGAGAGAAAGACTGATTTTTGTTCTCTCTCTACAGTCCATCATTCCATGTGCGAGAGACGGCGATTTGAAGCGAAGAATTAATGTGTTTGCCTGCTGCCTTCATTGCTATGGCTTCTTCATAGCCATCAACATCGATTTTTTTGGGGGGGGACACGTTTTGCTGCGTGAGTCGATGGGCAATTCATGCTGCCGCATGAGACGTTGAAATTGGGGGGGTGCTACCAAAGGGCACCCCCCTTTGGTCACTCCTAATTGTCCACCTTTTTGGTTTTTGACCAATTTTTGGTATCTCCTTCGTCCGGCGTCCAATTCGCAATCCGAAAAATCCTAGGCGTCGGTCTCAACATCTCGCATTGACTGGCAGCTCCTGCAACTCGATTCGGTGGACGGAAAAATTACTAAAAATCTGCAAGTGTCACTCGAGCGCCTTTAAAGCACTTGATGCTTAAAATCGTCCTAGTTCGAGGCGCCGCCTTCGTGATTGAACATTTTTTTGCTAAATTTCACATTTTTTTGCAATTTTTAGGCCCATTTGCCGCCCTAAAATCCAACTTTCACACTTCTAGCTATAGTGAGAGAACCATTGTTCACAATGAGTGATTGACCAATCATAAGAAATAGTAGACTTGAAATCGAAAGTGGCCAAGCTCCAAAAGGCAATCCAAAGACCTACACAGTCTCATGTACAATGCATCCATTACGAGGAAAACCAATGCACTTATACAAATTTGTGGCAAGTATAGGCATGAAACTACTACAACTTGCCAAGGAGGTTGCCTTAACAACAACCCCAACTACTATCATTCTATCCTAGGAACAAGCAATTGAAAGGAATACAAAAGAGAGGGGCTCCATTGGCCTTGCCAACACATAATAAGTAGAGACAGATAGCCTCTAGGGTTGATATTAATATGAAAGGTATACCTAGACCACCGAGGCCTATCATAACCCATCCACCAAGTGTGAACAATCTTTGAATTGATCATATGGTGGAATTACTTACATGGCCAAAAACAATGATGCATAAACCCCTAAGAACTCTGCTAGAGTAATATGCATATCATTAGGTGCATCTATAGGTGGCAAGATTCTTTACGGTTGGGTTGGTGGTAAGCACAAATAGTGGCCCTTTTGAAGCAATCCTACCCATCACCACAACAATAATCACCACCATGCAAAGGAAGGAACCAATGCAAGGAGGAGATCAGGGCACAGGAGGCACATCAAAACAAGAAGAATCAAAACAGAGTAAAAGAGGAACAAAATGTAAGGATGAGGTAGAAATTACAATGAAAGACACAACAAAGGAAGTTGGAGAGCAAAGAGAACTAAGGCACATTGGGCAAAACAAGGAAGAACTGACCTATCCCAACCTTAACATAGACCTTAAAATAAAAAATCTACAATACAAGTAGGCAATGTGGCTAAAAGAATATGAGGATTTTCTCACAATCACGTATCTGTCGCACGAAGAAGACCTGTGTAAAAGGTAATTGACGAAGGAAATTTGGTATAGTAGCCTCTATTCTATGCCAAACTCCCTTCTGCCACAAAGTGAATGAGGTAAGGGCACCACCTAGTCATGGAAGAGTAGACTAGGATGCTATGCAAGAAGGAGAGGAGCTTGTGAGGGAGAAGAGAGGAAAACTAAGAGAGAGAGAGAGAGAGAGAGAGAGAGAGAGAGAGAGAGAGAGAACTACAAAAACTAGATGAATCAATAAAACTTAAGAGGGCACAAGAGATGGAGAACCCTCAAGACATAACCAATATACACAATATGGACACCAATAGCATGGGCTTTTTACACCGTAGAGCATGCATAAGCTATAGTAAGGGAATGAAGTGCATAAGCTCATGAGAGAGAATGGGAAAGGCTCAATAGGGCTGAAGAATGCTTCTTGGCTCTCTCTTGAAAATTTAAAAGGAGAAGGCCTCTTTATATAGGCCTTGAGGGTGTTTAGGGAGGAGGTTAAGATAGAATAGGAATTAACACCACCAAAGCTGCATTAAGGCGGTTCCACCAATGTGGAAGCTCCATCTAGATGTTTTGTTGACCAATTTTGTACTTAATCAAATTCCATCATAGCTGAGTTGTCTCCATTCTCCCCCCCATAGCTTGAGTCCAAGATCTCTCCTATAAAAAAATATAGAGAATCTTCATAAAATAAGATAATATCTAGCAATAATGGAGAGAGAGTAGTGAGAATTCATACATTACTGCTATAATTAAGGATGATTTAAGGGTGATTTAGGAGGGAAATTCTAATAGTTTATTATCTTGAGAAAGAGGAGAAGAGAGAGGAAAGGGTTGGGAGTCTAATGAATGATGTTTTATGGAAGTGTTAACTATGGGGAAGAAAGTGTGGGTGTGTATAAAATTGGGAGGTGGTCTCCACCACAGTTGGAAAAAGTTGGCCTCCACCATTTTGGCCATATCTCCCAACCTGTAGCTTCAAAAAATTATAAACAAATACCAGCCAAAAATTCAGCTCACGTGCTACAACTTTCATACTGAAAAGTTTTTTTGGATCAGAGTGGAAGTATTTTTAAAAAATCTTACAAAATCATGTGCCTGATTTTTCTTCCATTAATGCTTCCAAGAAGGGTCCCATTTGTTTGAATTATCATAAGGCTTCAAAGCCATGACATTATGAGCCTCACATGCCCTTTGGATGGCTTCAAATCCATTTCATGTCTTTTCTTTTCACATTACACATTTTCCCTTTACTTTCCTCCATTGATCTTTACTCTTCACCCCCCTTGGTAAACCGGTCCATAAAATATTTTCATCTAGTGATTTCTTGGATTTCCCAAGTGGTTGTTCCCACCCTCTTCTTTATTTCAAACCTCCAAATGTACAAAAAATCAACAAAGTGTTAGAAAAATATTTTTTTTGTGATTTTCTCGGATCAGTAAGAAGAACTACACAAGAAGGAAGAAGACCTATATATGAGGGAGCAAGAGCGCATTAGCAAAACTAACACACTCTAGGCTTGGAAAGGAGAAACATGTAATAAAGGAAAGAGCAAGGTAGAAAATGACTACTTGAATTAGAATTGGTACTGAATATGCTCAAGCCATACAAGTCAAGTTGTTTGAGCTGAAAAATGGGAGACTAGTAGAAGAAGTAGCCTCCAAGAAAGATAGACAACTAGCACTTAGGAGCAAGGAGGTCAAGCAACCATCATAGGAGAGAACTTGCATGCCTTAGAAAATTTGTGTAAATAACTCAAGAGAGAAAAATCTAGGATCTTGAGAGACAATGTAGAGCTACATGCTAGGTTGGATAAGGTGATGGACACTTACCATGAGCACTTATAGTAGAGCACCCTATAACAATAGGACCTTTGAGCTTGGTTAGCAAACAAGGACAAGGAACTTGACAAGCTAAAGATCCAAATCTAAGGGATGGGGAGATAAGGAGGCAATTAGAAGAGATGAGAATAAATTCAGGTGAAACTATATTCTAGCTTGAGCAAGAGAGAAATGAGGTGAAAGGGTTGACCCAAGAGCTAGAAAATGTGAGGCAAGGCCATGCTCAGCTACAAAGTAGTTTCACAAACCTACAAACCATGGTAGAGACCAAGCTTACTCAAGAAGTAGAAAAGATTATGGAGAAGTGGAACAAGTGTGATTGGCCATGCTAGAAATCATGGCAACTAATTTAGATAGTACCCTCCTATGGGAGAGCTAGTACAAGGAGTAGGTGGTTATGTACAAATATGTTATTATTGCTCAACAAAGAATGTACCATGAGGCAATGAAGGTGCCATCGATGATACCAATAGATCAAGTGGAAGAGGTAAAGGCCCAATTGGGAGTTGCCAAATCAAATCTAAAAGAGATTGACTTTGGGGCCAACTATAAGGGAGAAATTAGTGGCCCAACTTCAACATGTAGGCTATAGTGATAAAAAAGTAAAGGACATGGGATTTTGGGCACTTGCCTCTTCCTCCTTTGGTGAAGACCAGCTGTCACCTAAGAGGCAACATGGGATCCATCCTCAATGATAACACTTGTGAAGGATTGGCATGAGCTCTCGGACTTCGCTACTTCACTAGAAGGGATTAATGATGAAACCTCCAATTAGCAACAAGACATGGAAACCACCCCTAAATAACATGCAACCTACAAGAGGATGAAGAGAGTATGAAATGTACAACCACAAAGGGTGCAATATGTCTCCCTAAACTTCAAAGTTACTGAAGTGAAAAGCAAGAGCCCACAAGAACTTGTACATAAGTATGAAGAGAGGCAGAAACACAGTAAGACATTCACATTTGATTTCAAGGTATATGAAGATGCTAGGTGTAGAGATCCCTTCTACTTGAGGAAAGTGCACATACTCATTAAAATAGGAGAGAGAATAGATCAACTATTGCTAGATCAACAAGATTTAGGAGCCCTTCATAGAAGTTGTAGGCTCACATGTACATGGAGTAGTCATTTTATTAATCCACTACCCTAAGAGGCATTCCCATGGAAGCCAAAACGGTGCTAATCCATTCTTAAAAATGATGAAATTTCTTGGGATTCCTATTGTGTAGGTATAGCTGACCGAGTTCACCCCATATATTGCTCCTATCCTCATATGAATATCCAATACTACAATGAAAAGCATGGCTAGTATAATTTCCCCAAGATTCCCAATGCCCAAGTCCCAATGTTTGATAAGACATATCACTTCTAGCCAAGGGACTTGGTACCCTTTTTTAGATTGTTTGTAAGGACATTTAGCAACTCTCCTAATGCAACTTTCATCACCACTTGCAATTACTTGAAGGCGCTCATTATACTACTACAACAACTATCCACCCTATACAAATACATGCTTCCATCCCTCTTCTGTGATGTGAATACATGGATAGACACAATTGCCATGGTGTGGTTGCATCTTCATGCCTTGCTCTTGCCCACATATTTCATGAGTACACTAGAACGTATGGTGAACAACTGGTTTACCTTATACACCCACCCATTTTATCCACAATCCCACCTTTTCTTAAAACTAAACATAAAGGAGTACCTTTTGTGTAGAGGCTACCTAACTATAATGCTCCAACCACTATCTAAGGAGGGAAGCATTTTTAAATTTATTTATTTTATTTTTTAAATAACAAAAAGAAAAAGAAAAAGGAAAAGAAAAAATAGATAGAGTTCTCACAAGCACATTATAGCTAGGGATCTTCGGGCCTCAAAGCAAAGCCCAAAACCCTAGTATTTCCCTCCCACATCACAGATTTAGGGAAAATCAAGGGTAGGACATCTTGGATCACCTAGCACACCTATCTCCTTGAGCATCACACTGTACCCCCCACCAAACACCAAGTGGGTCCTCAAGTGTTTCACGACATTCTGAGCTTACTTGGAATTTGATCCAACTCATAGTTGCATGAGCACATACACCATCCACATCACCAATGAGGGTAGCACACCCCTTAGGAAGAGCATTGACAAATCTATAGGCATGGTGAATATGGTGCGAGACCCATAAACATTGGCTACCTAGTATCATCCACACCTAGCACCATGTGCCATGCGCCCTCTATGTCACCCCAGTTGCAAGTTATCTCACCCTTCCAACATCAATCACTATTCTCCCACTTCCTAAAGAGTGGAGAAAACATTCCCACATGCCCTCTCTCAATGCTCTACATCCTACCAACCTTCCTCTTAGTAGAACCATGGGACTAGCACTCGTTTAGAAGCGGTAATGTTAACTCCATCAAGTGATAGACAACAAAAAAGAAAGCAATACACTAAATTTTTTCATTAGGATAAATATGGACTCTCTTTTTTGCCCCTTAAGGGATTTTTCTCTCACCTCTCTCTCTCTCTAAAAAGAGATTCCAAAATAATATTAGAATAAGAGTTTTTTTACAGTCAAGAAAATCTTGTATTTTTATTTTCAATTGATTTCACCTATTATTTTATTCTCAAACTGTAGGGTAAGGTCAATTTTTCTCAAAATACTCATAACTAAAAAAATAGAATTCTATTTTTCCTAAAAACGAAGTCAATCATTAATATATGACTATTTAATGTTTCATGGCTTTTAAACATGAAAATATATTAGAATCATTCTCATTCTTGCTTCTTAAAAGGGTGGAAGTTAAAAAATGATATAAAATGACGTACACATTATATTTTTAGATTATTTTTTACCCAAAGACACCTTTTTTACTCGAGAGTTTCATTATAAAATTTTATCATTTTTGGACAAGTATATGTCTATTTTTGGGCATTTCTTCATTCCCTCTCAAAGCTCTATTTTTGTCCGAAATTTTGTGTACTCTTCCCCTTCCCTCTAGAATATGGTTTCTTGCATACGAATTCTTTGGAAGCAACACTCAGTACTATCTACAACACTCTCTACCCTACTACAAGCAATCTTAGAAGTGGTTTTGATAGCATTTGCTGAAATCAAATAATCTCTATCTACAACACTCTCTACCCTACTACAAGCAATCTCCCTCTTTAGTATTGTGCTATAAGATATCTCCCTCTTCAACACTCTATACTACAACCAATCAAGTGATAATTGAGGTATCTTTATTTTTAAAATCTCTGTGATGTTATTATTCTTCATAGTTGTTTAATCCATAAGTGTCAATTCATAGAGAGAGAGGGGGGGAGAGAGTGAAAGAGAGAGGGAAAGACGGAGAAGGGGGGAAGAGAGAGGACTGTGTGAGATGAACTAAGAAAATAAGTGATGGAGTAACAGAGAGTAAATTAGGGTAGAAGATAAGATTATGTTATTGTTGTTGAGAGAGAGAGAGAGAGTACAAGAGAGATACACAAGACATACTCCCAAAGAATGATTCATATTGATGTAGAGTTAGTATATATAGGTGAGAGCCAAGTCAAGTGAGTGATGATATATATAGTTGTAACATCCCCACTCAAACAAAGGTCTCTAGCTGCGAGTGAAAAAACCCTTGGGGAAAACAAGGGAAAAACCCGAGCCCCTACACATACCTACGATACAAAAATGATTTACTATAAAGTTTTATTGAATACAATGATACATGCCTCAATCAGTGAGACAAGAACTTGGAACAATACCAAGTGCATGTCTTAATGAACTAAAGCGAGCTTCACTAAGAGCTTTTGTGAAGATGTCTGCAACCATTTGATCACTGGGACAATGCTCCACCATAATGGAACCTTTCTTGACTTCATGTCGAACATAATGACAATGAATAGCAATATGCTTTGATTTACTATGTTGTTTATAGTCTTTGGTAAGACTAATAGCACTTTGGTTATCGTATCGAAGAGGTGTACTAGATGATGAAGGATGTCCCAAATCTGCAAGTAGTTGTTGAAGCCAAACTAGCTCGCGAGCTGCTAATGATGCAGCAACATATTCGGTCTCAATTGTAGAAACCGCAATACATCGTTGTTTCTTGCTGGACCAAGAAACCAAACATCCATTTACAAAGAAACAATTCCCACTTGTAGATCGCATGGATAAGTGTGAACTTGCCCAATCAGCATCTGTATATCCAATAAGGTCAAGAGAAGTTGAAGAAGATAAAGAAGAATCCTCTCGACGACGATAAATAAGACCAAATTCCTTAGTACCCTTGAGGTACTTAAGAATACGTTTTGCAGCACTCCAATGAATAGTGGAAGGGGAAGAAAGATACTATCCCAAAAAGTTAGCTGCAAATAAAATATATGGTCTTGTGTTTAAACCAATAAATTGAAGACAACCAACAAGATTAGCAAAAGGTTGATGAATGGCTGATTCTTCATTGCGTGTTGTAGATGTACCCTTGGTAGAGCTTGAAAGAATGGGAGTGTTGGAAGAGTGCGCATTTGTCAACCCAAACTTCTTAACAATATCATTAATAAACTTTGCTTGGCGAAGAAGAAGAATGCCTTGTTGTTGGTGTCGTTGAACTTACCCAAACAAGAATGTATCTCACCAAGATCCACCATTTCAAATGCAGTCGATAAAAGCTTCTTCATAGCATCCAAGAAAGCAATATTATTTGACACAAGAATAGTATCATCAACATATAGAGCAAGAATAATAAAATATTTGTCCTCCCTTTTGATGTAAAGATTTGGGTTAGCAAAACATGCAATAAAACCTTTAGATGTGAGGAACTGATCAATCTTAATATACCAAGCACGAGAGACTTGCTTCAATCCATATAATGCACGATGAAGATGGCATACAAGATGCTCCTTTCCTGCAATCATAAAACCTTCAGGTTGCTCCATATAGATTTCTTCTTCAAGATCTCCATTGAGAAAAGCCGTTTTAACATCCATTTGGTGAATTTCTAGATCAAATAATGTTGCAAAAGCCAAAATCATACAAACAGTTGTGGAGCACACAACGGGAGAAAATGTTTCTTGATAATCTACTCCTGCAATCTGTGAGTAACCTTTTGCAACAAGTCGTGCTTTGAACTGATCAAACGAGCCATCAGCTTTGGTCTTGGTTTTATAAACCCATCTACATTTGATAGGAACATGATTTGGGGGGAGTTCAGTAAGAATCCATGTACGTTTGGAGATTAAAGAATCGTACTTAGCTTGCATAGCTTCTTGCCATTGATCCCTTTGAGACGAATTGATAGCTTCCATATACGATATTGGATCCTCTTGGACAGCATCAAAGACATCATATTCAATAGAATAGAATCCATGCTCTATCTCAATAGGAAGATCGACATAGATCTCCAAATTTTCATCAATCTTCTTTGGAGGTGAAGGAGGTTTATGATCATCAGAATTAGTAGAATCACAAAGCAAGTAAGGAAATGCACTAAGCAAAGACTATGCATCATCTGAAACATCTGACGACCATGTGCCACCCATAGTCTTCTCATCAAATATAGCATCACGACTAATGATAACCTTTTGAGTAGAAGGATCATAAAATTTGTAACCTTTGGAATGATCTGAATAACAAAAAAAAAACCTTCAAACCTGGAGGATCCAACTTATGTCGAGTGTCCTTGGGCACATGAATATAAGCAATGCAGCCAAATGTGCGAAAGTGAGAGACGGAAGGTGTCTTCCCTGTCCATATTGTTATAGGAATTTTACCAGCAAGTGCAGTAGTTGGAAGATGATTTTGAATAAAAACAGCTGTTAGAAGTGCTTCAGTCCAAAACTTTCGAGACAAACCAGAGTGTATAAGCATGCAACGTATAGCATTAAGAATAGTGCAATTTTTTGCACTCAGCAACACCATTTTGCTAAGGAGAATAAGGAACTGTAAACTCATGATGAATACCTTGATCCTTACAGAAGTCATCAAATAGATTGGATACATATTCACCGCCATTGTCACTGCGAAGTGTCTTTATAGAGAATCCAGTATGAAGCTCCACACTTATCTTGTATTGTTTAAATATAGATAAAGCCTCAGACTTATGTCGAAGAAGATAGACATGTGTGTACCGTGAGAAATCATCAATGAAAGTTATAAAATATCGATATTGAGACTTTGAGGCAGGAAAAGGACCGCAAATATCGGTATGAACCAAATCCAAGAGAGCACAGGAATGTGATGAAGTAGAAGTGTGGAAAGGCAAACGATGGTGTTTTCCAAGTGCACAGTACTCACATATTCCCATACATGGATGAGATTTAAGATCCATACCTTGCACAAGACCATGACGATGAAGATCAAGAATTTTGGCAAAATCGGAGTGTGCAAATCGTTGATGCCATAATTTGCAATCTGCATCTCCAGGGGCAGTAACAACATTTGCAACTGTATCGTTCAATGATAGCTCAAATAGATTACCATCTCGAGGAGCCACTGCTATAGTATGCCCGTCTTTCTCTATACGACATTGATTATGATCAAAACCAACAAACAAACCAAGATCAACTAGACGAGCAACAGAAAGAAGATTTCTTTGCAAATGTGGAACATGATGAACTCCTCTTAATATTCTAGTGGATGAAATAGTCCCCATATATAAATCACCCACTCCTTTGACTTGACAAGTCATATCATCCGCAAGGTAAACAAACTTCTTCACAGGAAGAGAATGATAATTGTGAAGCCACTGTGATTGGTGTGTCATGTTTCTAGTGGCACCTGAATCAACGATGAATAGAGAACCATCATGAACATGAAGTACCTTTTCTGGAGAGATATCATGATGGATGAAATTGAGCTCTTGATGAGTATGATCATCATCAGTTGTAGTTTGTTGAACAATATAAGCTCGAGAACGTTCTTCATCATATCTGCGTTTATAACAACGACGAGATGGATGATCTGTATGTGCACAATAATCACAAGGAAGAAAACTTTTGGACGAGCGAGGTTGCTTTATAGTAACTCCATGCTTCTCATCATATTGACGTGCCCAGCAATCAGAAGCCACATGGCCTTTCTTATCACAATAAGAACAATGTTTGTTAGGATAAGCAAGACGAGAAGATTTACTACCTTGATTAGGGCGTCCATCCTGCTGAAAACGTGAAGCGAGACGCTTGCGAGCAACAAAAGCAGCATCAAAATCCCTTTGTTCGCGAGTGACCAAAACAGCATCAGATTTTTCCAAATGATGCTCATGACGTTGAGAATATTCAATAAGAGATATACATGCTTTGTCAAAGTGGATATCATCCTTGTTAGACAAAATAGTGATGATATTGTCATATAAAGGATCTTTGATGGTATGAAGAAGTTGAGTAACAATCTGATTTTTAGCAACAGGAGCGCCGACAGCACCAAGCTGATTGATAATGTCTTTAAAAGCCTCGATATGAGAGTGCATAGAAGTACCAACCTTATATTGAAAATTCTTCAAACAAGTTTGGAGATATAAAATTTCGGTGACTGATTTCTTCTCAAACGTTGAGATAAGATACTCCCAAATAGCATGAGAGGTTTCCAGATGAAAGACATCCAACATAAGTGAGTCAAGAAGTGCAGACAATATATAACGACGAGCCGCTTTGTCACGACAAATCCAACATAAGTGAGTCAGAAAGTGCAGACAATATATAACGACGAGCTGCTTTGTCATGACGAATCCAATCAGTATGATCAATTTTCCATTGTTCAAATAATGGACCATCAGTAATCACAGAATTGCTATTCATCACATCAATAGGTTGAACTGGGTAAGACAGGTCGCCCAAAACAATATCAAATAATTCGTCACCTTCAAGAATTATCATCATCTTTGCTTTCCACCCAGGAAAGCCTTGTCCTTGAAAGAAGGGAACCAAACGTTGGCTAGACAGATATCCGTTAACAATTATGCAATTGGCCATACCTGTATGTCGAGAGAAAACAAATAAGATGAGATTGCAGAATCTGCAAACCATGATCAAGACGAGCGTAGTTGAGACGCATGACAATCAAAATAGGGAGATGCATGTAAGAACGACGAAAAGTATTGAGTAACTAAAAAGAAAGCCCAAAATAGAGAGGGGTAATGTGCAAGACGAGATGACGCATATAAGAAAAGTGCTATTTCGGTCGAGCAAAGAACGTGAACGATAATAAAACATCGCTAAAAATAGCAAGATGTTTGCTTGTCATAATCAACATCATTAATGAAGACGAGCGATTAACAAACTATAATTAGGGATTATCGAACTATAATTAGAATTACAGTTTTAAATAAAAAATCGCAGATTTGAGTAGAATTGCTATCTTGAATCCTGAACTGTCATAACCTTTGATCTAGAACTCCGATTGACAAGCATCCAATTACTTGTGCAAAGAATCCAATCAAGTATAAACAATGAAACAACTTATCTTCCTTGTTGTTGCTACGCATCCATAGCTCTGATACCATGTTGAGAGAGAGAGAGAGAGTACAAGAGAGATACACAAGACATGCTCCCAAAGAATGACTCATATTGATGTAGAGTTAGTATATATAGGTGAGACCCAAGTCAAGTGAGAGATGATATATATAGTTGTAACAATTGTTCTCCACTAGCCAAGCTTTTGTATAAATGTGTTTAAATATCTTTGATCAATTCTTCTTGAGGGGGGAGAGAGAGAGAGTATTTTGTATAGAACAGAAGATAAGATTGGATGCTGATTAGAGGTAGATTAAAAGCTAAGATTATCAGAAAATTAAGGGTTGATTAGGGTCTATCATGACTAAAATCAAGAGAAAGAGACAAGATCCAACTGGGTAAAAAAGAACATAGATATAGTGAATTAAAGGGGTGTAATTGTGTCATTTGAGCCAGAGTCCAGAATTAGCTGCATGTTGCTAGATTGATGTTGACCTACACCTCCCAGATATTTAGACATTCTTGCTATTGATAAAAAAATTGGCATTGACTCCTTAGCTTACTATTAATCAAAGGGGTGTAATTGTGTAATGTTAAAACTGGCATATATTTTTCTTTACAGGATGCAGGTGTAAGACATACCAAGAGAAAGAGAGATATTTGCTTTCAATTGGAGGATGAATATGCACCAATGTTCAAATAATTGTAGAAAGGGATGATGTAATAAGATACAGGATGCAACAAGAAAGAAATGTAGGAAAAGAACATGGACCTTTGGGTTGATGGGTGCATTTATCCACCCTATCCAAACACTCAAAGGCCACCACAATTTGAAGGTCTTACATCATTTGTAAAGTTTGTTTGTGAAGGAAATGAAGGATTGCATGGATACACATGCAAACTTGTCACACAAGGATTAGCAAGGGTTTATCAAGCCTTGATAAATATGCATACAAGATTACAAGGGAATATGGAATCTTTGATGGAAAAGGATAGATTATTGGCTAAGAAGGATAGGGAGAACCAAATCCTACAACAGCAATGTCTGTCATAGAAGATGCTATGCAAGTTACACACATGCAAATATATGGAGTTACAATCTAAAGTTATGGACTTGGAGAAGGAGAGTCAAAACATAAAGAGGAAGCTCACAAAAACTTTGGAGATTAGGCCCACTTAAAAGACCAAAGAAGCATGTCGACACATTCGATTATTTAAACCAATTCACCAATTAACCAAAGGAAGTGAACAATATCATAAACAAATATATTCTTAATCTTCTACAATGAGAAATATGTTCCCTCATGCAAAGAATGATACTATTGCCAAAGTCCTAAGCAAGGATATGGTAAAAAATGCATTCAAAAAACCTAAATTCAAAGACATTGTAGATGGTGTTGCAAGTGAATATCTTAGGGATGTGAGCAACTTGTTTACTGCTATAGATGCTCAAGGATTATGTGACAAGGTGGGAATGAGTTCTAAGTCATATTGTATGCTCTATCAACAATTGGATATAGGATTTAAGCAAGTCTTCAAAACTAAGTGAGTAATGCCTCTGCTAAAACCATTTCACTTGAAGAAGGCTCGAAAACAACTAAATGAGAAAGTTTTAGAACTAATTGGTGAGCCAACGCATCTTGAAAATACACACATATTGAAGTATGGTTCTAAAGAAGTTGCACTTGTATAGAATGCATCCAACAACTTTGTATTGGATATATGTAGGATTCAGATTGCTATAGTCAAGTTCTACAATATGTTTATGAAAGAATGTAGAGGTCCTTAAACTTGATGAGACTGAGATTATTAAGGGGAAATAACTTGAAAGTGTGAGTATAACACTTATGAATTGAGTATTGGATCCCAACATCGATGAAAACCATCCGTTATACTCTCGGGGAAGTTACTATATGTATATCCTCTACATCACGTGTGTTCAAGGCCTATTTATAAATATCATTATCTGTGAATTTTTCCTAAATAAAGCATAACCCTTTTCTATTCAATCTATAAATAACCCCTTTATATTACACCCTTTTGTATGTAAAAAATATATATAAATGGTATTTTTAAAATACATTCTTTTGAACCCACATGCTGCACACATATATTCATGAGTAGCTTACCCGAGAGAATGAAATATGGTGGCTTGCTACATTTGAAGTACCAAAGGAGAACCATGAAGTACTGACACCCTATTTTGGAAATACCACTAACAAGGGTTCACTTTTGAACATTGCATTGTTTGGTTAGAATAATTGAGAAGCTAGTATATGAATATATATGCTTTGTATACAAGATGCACCCTATGTCAGAAGCTGATGCTACATGGAAGAAGGTAGAAAAAGTCCTCTCTGAAGTTGGATTGAACGGGGGCCAAGTAGAAATAAAAAAGGATGAGAAAAAATTGGGAAAGAGTGTAAATATCCCTTGTAAACCATGCTTTGGTGGACCCAATTCTAGGAGGTTTATATATCCACCTCGAGATGAGGAAGACAATATACTTGTAAAACAACCAGAGAAGTATGAAGCATGGAAAAAGTTGCACCTTGCTGTTCCAAATTGGAGCAATGGGGGATGGAAGGAGGATTGCAAAGGCAGAAGTGTGGATACACCTAGATAGATTAGCAGCTCTCTTACAAAAGTTGATGTTTAGGGATGGTGATGCCAATACATTTAAAGAGATAGTTGCTAAATGTCATAAGTCCATGGTGGAGGCATGGACTACAAATAGTATAACACACCACATGGTCAGTATTTTCACCATTACAGAAAAAATCATCATTTCAAATTATTTTGTGTTTCTAATCTCTCTTCTTGTGCAGTATATACTTGAAGCACATGGTCCATACTTTGTAGATCAAGGAAGTTTGGCAGTATTGTCAACTCAAGGCATGGAATGATCTCATTGGCAAGCTCATTGTGCTTTTTAAAAGGCAACTAATCATGGAGGTGGCATCAATGATTCCATCTCTATGAAGAAATTACTATAATGGTGGTATAGGAGATTAGAGATACGATACAAGAAAAAAGAAAAGAAGTCCAAAACCTCTCAAGCAGAATTTGTAAGTAGGAAAATATATGAAGTGAGAAAAGCAAGATATGAAAACATCAGAGCTAGACAACGTCATGTAGAATGGTTGGCAACCCAAGAGAGAGATGACAAGAAATGGAGACCTAGATAAAGATAATACTTTTGGTGCATTTAGAGTCCATGAGAGAGCATAGGTATCCAGGATATGACACATCAATACTCCTATCTTTAACATGAGATGTCTTTCAAATTTTGTTTAAAATTTCGAAGGTTTGTCACTATGTTTTTCAAAGTCGATTTTCAACTATGTTTTTAAATTTTAAAGTTCATTTACACCATAGTAAGTTTAAAAGTTTTGTACTTAAGTCAAGTCTCTCCTTTCATTTTCTCCCATTACTATTCACTCTACCCTCCACCTTCCTATCCTTCATCATCACAACCATAGCATGTTCCAAGCTTCCTATCAAGAAGGCACCTACAAGAGCAAGAACTTAACACTCTTTCAAATCTAGTGAGTGTACTGTGAGTGACAAAGGTCCCTTGGTGGCCACAACGGTGGCCCTATTGCACAACTAATAATGGTGGTGCTACTGTGTCCAACAATGGTGACCCTAGTGTGGTCAATAATGATGGTTCGCCATTTTCTAGAAATGGAGGTCCACATGCTCATGTTGCTTCACCTCCCACTACTGCTCCAACTGGTAATTCACATCCTCCAACACATAAGACACAAAGATGGAGACCAAGCACAGCTGCGCTACGTGAGATAGAAAATTCAAGAAGAGTACCAACTTGATTATTCCTAAGGCACCATTCTCTAGGTTGGTGCAAGAAATACTACAAGATCTGCAGTTAGGGCATCAACAAAAGTTCTTTTCAAGGAACCAGGAAAGGAATGTGGGGTGATGGCCAAGCCAAGCCTTGCTTGCTCTCCATGAAACAACTGAAAGTTACTTGATTGATCTAATGGGCGATTCTCAACTTTTAGCAAATCATGCCTGATGTATCACTATTAATCCCATAGATATGGTTCTTGTTCGTAGGATCCGCAACAACAAGGATGCATTTAATCTTAATGTCAACAATATGATTTGAGAAGCTACCTTGTAATTGGATCTATGTTTGTAGCTCACATTTGGTTGTAGATTGTAAGGAGTTTAGTTTTGTTTATCTTTCTAGTAGAACTTCAAGTATTTAATAGCAGTGGTCTACAAAATGGAGCTAAATTTTTCCTAGGTCTAGTTGTACTTGGTGCAATGCACTATCTACCGTGTATTTCATGGCTTTGTAATGCCAAATCTGATATTTGATATTCTATTTTGCCATGATTTGCATTGTGCATATTTTCAAGTTCCTAATTTTGAAAGTAGTTTTGTTGAGGATAAATTCAATGTGTAATCACGCACACATCAGTAATCAATTGTACATGGACTAATGCACTATATATTTACTGTATTTAGTGGTTTGGTAACACTATATTCGATATGTGATATTCCATTTGACCCATGACTTATTTTTTGTGAATTTTTAAGTTTTTAATATTTCACATAGTTTGGTTGACAACACATTTATATGTAGTTGTGCACACTCAGTGTGGTGGTGAGATTGTTTTTTCAACGAAGTATAATCCAATTAATGCATTTTCAAAAAATGATTGAACCGTGAATTTTATAAGTCAAAATCTGGTGAAAATTCATCCACATGTTGGGTATCATAAAAACTCATGGATATTAGAAAATTGGCCCCATCAGAAGTCTCTAGGACACGTGTCCAGGCTTGCATCTAGGGCCCTGAATCCCCATATGCGAGCCCCCGGATGATAGAGCCTCCAAATAGGTGTCCCAAAGACTTCTGATGAGGCTAATTTTTTTTTGGGTAGTTGATGTACCCTAGAGGAGTCCACACGCAAAATTTCACATCAATCAGATCACTAGTCATATTTTTCCAAATCCTGGATACATTAATTCAGATTTAAGGGTTTTTTGAAAGTTTTGCTATAAATTTAAAGATTCACCTTATTTTCCAAATTTCACTTTTGAGTTTTGATTTTTCTCCCCTAAAAGACATGGCACCCACCAAGCAAGTGGTCCGGAGACACCGCCCTAGAAATCCTATGTAGAGGCTATCTCCCTTAGCTCCACCACCACCGCCACGCCAACATTGCAAGCCTCAATGGAAGCCAGGCACAATGGTTCTTTGTGAGATCCACTATTAGCAGAAGACCACACACCTCCTCATACCAAAGGCTCCATTCCAGAAGTAGTGCATGAGATTATGGACGGCATACTCATTAAGAACAGTAGAAGACACTTCCCAGATGGAACACAGTTGTAACAACCCGATTGTTGGACTATCCAAGCCCTCCTTGCACTATAGGAAACTGCCAAAGCTTACATCATCGACTTGTTCGAAGACTCGGTCTATGCAGCAATACATGCAAGGAGAGTCATTGTCACTGATAGGGATTTGTGGATAGTGAGGTTCTTTCAGCAATGGAAGGATAGTCCTCGCAGAGATCAACAATGATAGGGGTGTACTACCAAAACATATATATACGGAATGTAGCTTCCAAAGAGATTTTGTAAAGCCTTGGTTGTAATGGATCCCATGTTAAATGTTATGAATATGAATACAAAATTTTTGGCACATCTTATTTTTGTTTATTTGCTTGTTATTTGTTTTATTTATGTATTCAAGTTATCGTTACATGCGTTCAAACGAATACATATTGCGCACGAACTCGATAAAGCAATACATATTAAATTTAGGATACGAATCGTATTGTGTATAAATCTGATAAATAAATGTAACATTCAAGTAAATAATAATAATAAATGACATGCATGACAAACTACATTGCATGCAAATCCAATAAATATTGGTTTTCATTACTTCAAGTGAAGATTACAAATTACATTACATTGGTGATGAGATATCATTTGGCACTAAGTACAACTACTTTCTCCTAAGCTTCTTTGAGCTAGACTCCCCATGGTCAAAGCAACAACACATTTTGCCTTAGTTCCTACCAGCAACCATGCCACGGGCCACCATGGAAAAAAGTGGCCTAGACCTAGTACTAGAGAATAAGTAGAGGAGCTTTGAACATCAAAGCAACACTACTTTCTCCAAGCTAGTGTTCGTTGGGATGGTCTTGAAGGGTCCAGCCTTCATTAGTGCCCTTAACTTTAAGAAGTTCTCAGCAAAATCCAGAGAGTATGTCTTATGGAATACAATAATGTCGCTCACAAGAGCTGGCTGGTTTCTTCTTCAATGCCAAGTCTTGCACCCTTCCTTGGGTACCAGATCGGCCACCTTGTCTAGATGAAAATTCATGTATATAGACAATGTCCTACATCACACAAGTTTAGTGTTAGACTCACTATGCATGGAGTGTGCTAAAGATATTTACATTGGATTCACGTAAAAATTTACTAGTACGCCTCTAGGGTATCAAGAGTGTGCACATAAAATTTTATCGGGATCAGGCCCCTGGAGCTGCCTTGGCCGCAAGCTCGCGTTTGGGGTTGTCCTAGACATAAGCTTATGGCGAGGACAGCTTTGGGGGCTCGATCCTGGCAAAATTTTATGTACACACTCCCAATGCCCTACTGGCCCTACTGGTAAATTTTTATGCGAATCCAATAGCATTAACTTCTCTACATCATCTATCTGCTGATGTAATGGAGCATCCAAGTCTGCTCCTACAATTAGGCCACCCTCGTCTCTCTCTTGGGAAGGCATTGCGTAGTCGGGTCGAGGTCCAAAAATGCTTTCTTGTAACCACTCGAACTCCTCATCTGAGATTTCATATTGTGGTGCCCCATTCTCAATCTACTCTTGGATGCTCACAATGGTAGAGATGTCATCTACACTCATGCCATCATATCGAGCCACCTCATCAACATGTGCTGACGCATCTTGTATATCAAAATCTATAAAATCATCAAGTGCATGATGCACCATGATACAATATAGTTCTTCTTCCCTTAGCTTCAAAATTTCTAGTACGTCTTGCAGAAGTAAATATTCCACCCCCTCGATGATGATAGAATGGAGAGAAGTGAGGGGTGGCACATCACTTGCCAGCGTCTCAACAGGGCACGGAGGTGGGTGCACAATGGCTAAGCTTTGTGCTGCCTCTACTCTCGGATCAAGTGTGATCTCCTCAGGTTCCCTCTCGAAATACTCTAGTTGTGGTCGAGAGGGTGTGCTGATGTCTTCCTCACTGTCCTCTTGTACCTCAGTGCACAAAATATATATGGAAAATGCTACATTGCACTTGATGAGATCCATTGTGGGGTGGTCCTGGGGATGAGGTGGGCACTGCTCTGGCACAGAGATGCTGCCCCACATGCACAAGGGCTCAATTTATTACCTTTGCATGGCTTGATACATCACATGAACTATATAAGAAATCTATGGGAACCCATATGAGAGTAGAGTCCAGAATAGAGCAGGTGAGAGGGTTTGCCATATCACAAAACGATACCAATTATACTAGAGCTAGGGTCTATGGCAAAAAGCGAGCTCTCTAGACTCAACGTCATGCAAAACCTAGGGTGTATCTAGTCTCTTATGTGTGCATAGTGTGTGGAGCTAATCCATGCGGTGAGGGTGGGAGTGGTAGCCATGGCACACAAAGAGAGAAGGAAGGAGAGAATAAGTGTAGGAAAGTAGAGAATGAAAGTGAAAATGAGTTTGGAGTTATAGCTTTTATATATCTAGGGTTCTAAATAAATGTTCTTTTTTAATCCTAAAGTTTCAAATTAAAACTCTTATCTTAGTTTTTTATTTCAATACTTTAAAGTAACTGTTAAAATTACTCATACAGACAAATGCTTCATTATACATTATTATATCCTTGAATATACTTGGATTGTTGAGTATAATCAAGTCCAACTATAGAAAATATAGAAAATTTTTAAGAAAAGAAATCTAAAAGACCTTCAAAATCCCTTGGATCCAATTTAATATTTAATTTTAAGAAATAAGTAGAAGAGATGAGCTACAATATATCATTATGCAAAGACAATATTGTATAGATTATAGAACTCCAACCTGTAATTTAATTATGATTTTAACTAGCATGATTGACTAATTATAGTATGTATTATCACACACTTGGATCATAGTAAACTAAGATTATCTAAATTGAAAGTGCTCAAACATTTTAAAAAAGTTTATATTGTTTCTTTATTAAATTTTTTTTACAAGGATTTCACTATCTCAAGGATATGTGGAGAAGCACATTGTGTACATGTCATGCATTGCACACTACGGATCCTGACTTTTCTATTATCTAACTTGAAATAGAAGTTGCAGAAGGGCTCATTGGACATTAATTGAATTGCTTGTCTCAGAAAAGAAATGGGCCATGATTTTAACTAGCATGATTGACTAATTATAGTATGTATTATCACACACTTGGATCATAGTAAACTAAGATTATCTAAATTGAAAGTAGTCAAACGTTTAAAAAAAGTTTATATTGTTTCTTTATTAAATTTTTTTTACAAGGATTCCACTATCTCAAGGATATGTGGAGAAGCACATTGTTTACATGTCATGCATTGCACACTGCAGATCCTGACTTTTCTATTATCTAACTTGAAATAGAAGTTGCAGAAGGGCTCATTGGAGATTAATTGAATTTCTTGTCTCAGAAAAGAAATGGGCCAATGGCTCTCTACACTAACCACAAAAGGATTATGACCATTCCATAAGATAACCACATCTATAAGAGCTGTATGTGTCTCATCTTGGGTATCTTGATCGAAGCTAATCCACTCCCCTCTCAAAAGTCACCATCTTCAATATTGAAAGAGAATGCACAGATTTTGTCTAGCGATGAAATACCTTTAATAAAAACAAAAGTAATGGTAAGTAAATGCGAATAACACAACAATTCATCTAAGGACCTATGTCAATTAAATCAAGGCATTCAAAGTAGTAAACAAGATTTACCTGAATGTAAGATCAGATTAATTGACCTTGCACTCAATCGTCTCATCAAAATGTGTTCTTTTGACTTTCCAAGACACACCCAATAGCTGACTCATCCATTCCTCAAATGGACACTTGCATTGATAAGTAATCTTTGTTTTCTTCAAAACATCACATGAACTAAACAAATGTGCAAACAATGAGAATGGAATAAACCAACTAAGATGTACATATTTGGAGCATGTGGTGGGTTTCATAGTACTATTGATGTCAGATTTTATCTTCGACTTACATGCTCCTGACAACTCCAAGCTACCAATCAACCATTCACCACTAGATAGTGGCGGCAATGGGATATGGTACAATCTCTGGATTTCTACTACATACAATGAATTATAAAAAAAGATATTTTGAGTTGCAAGTTTACTTTTAGAGGTATTTATCATAGATCAAAGAACCTATGTCTTCATGCCAAACATGTATCTTGCTGCTCAAACATTCCACATTCTGCCATTCATGCAAAGCTGATGGATATAGAGTTGTTAGTAAAACAAGATTGAATTAGAATACTGCAAAGATTTTTAAAAACAAATCTAATGAAAAATAATTAAAATGATAAAATTTAAAAATTTACTATTTTTTTTATAATTTGTAATGTAGTTCTTTTCATGTAGAGAGATTTGTTTGTGCATATAAACATGTTGGATCAACACTTCTATTACTGTACTTATTCCATTAAACACTTTTTTGAACTCTGAAATTCTACCTTTCCAATGTTTGCTAGGGTTTGCAACATCCTTATGCCCGACCTTGAAACTCCCTCGAGTACTTGGGTGCATCAAAATCCAATCCAACTTATAATACTTATTATAAATCCAATTACCCCCACTATCTTTCCTATTGAAGACCTCCACTGCAAGTATGTTATTGATGTTTTTCCTCCCTGAAGACATCTACCATAACCAAATAGAAAAGTTACCTATCAACATGTGTATAATTTACAAATTTTCTCTCCAAATGAAATGAAATTTAAATGGAGTAATTTTAAAAAAAATTGTACCTATGATTCTTTTCACAAAGAAGCCCAAAGATGTTGAACAAGAAGTTGACTTATAACAAGACCATTGTTCCTTCATTGACAAAGTCATAGAGTACAAAAACAAAAGAAATATCGAGCCAAAGCATACATATAACTTACATAGGCTTTGTCCAAATGAGTTGAAACTTAACCATGGAGAAAAATAGAAGAGTTGAAATATACCTATGGCTCCCTTTGAAAAGAAGCCCAAAGATGTTTAAGAAGTTGAGTTTTAAAAAAATCATTGTTCTCCACCCTCGAAGACTTTTGGAGTAAAAAAATAAAGGAAAACTCAGTATGCGTATAGCTTGCATACATTTTGTCCAAATGAGATAAAATTTAACTATGGAGCAGCAAAAAAACAAAACAACATACATGTAACTTTGTTTACAAAGAAACCATAAGAATTTGAAGAAGAAGTTGAGTGTTCAAAAGATCAATGTTCTTGATTGTAAGAGACTCCTAGAGTACCAAAACAAAAGAAATTACATGTCAGAGAATGCACATAAATTGCACAGGTTTTGTCCAAACAAGATAAAACTTTACCATAGAACATCCATGGAAGAGAACAATATACTTATAAAGTTTTGTGAAGAAAATCTTAAGGCTTTGGTAGAACAAGCTTTGCTCTCATAAAACATGTGAAACTCACTCTGTGTTTGTGTAGAGGAAATGAAATTTCACAAGGTTACAGATAGGGCAAGCAACAATGAGGCTATAAAATTTCATCAGAAAAGAAGAAGTGGGGAAAGAGATATGATAAATTTGAGTTCCGCCTAAGAAAGAGGGGGACACTCCAAAGGGGAGGAATGAAAAGTCAAACATTAAATAATAAGAGAATGAAAATTCAAGTCACAAACTTGCAAGAAGTGCCAACATTGTATTACCCACATTTCCCCTTATTTTATTGCTAAGGGAAGATTTGGGCTAAGATATGGGTAGAATATTAATGTTACATGAATGTGGAATCTTACCTCTCTCATTGGTTAGGCCTATATTTGTTTATTCACTCCTTAAGGGGCAAAAAGAAGAGTCTGTATTTCTCCTAATATAATAATAGTATGAGTTTTGGTAATACTAAGAAGTAACTAATGTAAATTGAGTGCTAAGCTCATTTCCATGCAAGTTGTAATAATCTTTCGAGAGTCAAATCCCACTTAGCTTTAACATCCACTTGTAAATGTGAGGTCAAGTTTGATTGACAATAGAATGATCTAGGCCCCCAAGGAATGCAAGGGGCTTGAGCCCTATAAACCTGTGCATAAAATCCAAAAGGGTAATGAAAGAGATCATTTTAGTATGTATCAACTTTTGTGTGGGTTCTCTTCTACCTACATTCTATTGGCAAAATCTTCTATGTGTGCCACATTGAGAGAGGGAGTGAGAGGGGGCATCAAAGGGAAACACCATCATGAGACCACCTTGGTTTTTTGAGGCTAAATGATGGGTGAACTCGAGCTGTGTCTACTACAACTTAGTCCCATTGGTCTATTTTTGTGCTTGTGAGAGTATCCATTAGATGAGAGAGGTGAGAGACTAGGTGAGAGTTGGTTTGCCTCACATGGTTAAAATCTCAAAACAATAGGAGCTCCACACATGTCCTTGCTATTGAGTGTGGTTGAAGCCCAATAATTTACTTGGCTACTTATTTTTACTTGGGCCACTTAGATTTAGTCTCTTTCATCTTCTAGATATCCCGATGACCAACCACTTATCCACTTGATCTTCCACTTAGATATGAAGATTGGCTCTATCTCTTATCGCATACTCTTAGCAGACTAGTCACAATTTTGATAAACACAATCAATCACACTTTGCCTAAGAGACACATGAGATCCTAACATGAATGAGAATCATGCAAAATTTTAATATATAGATATATAGTGTCAAAACATCCATTCCCTCTAAACCTACACATCCTTTAGCATGTGCCACTCTTACTCTTCTACAACTTGGGTGTCTTCTTCATTCTCCATAAGCCATGTATCTTCTTCTTCTCCTTCTTCTTCTTCAATATCATGCTCTACCTCTTCATCTTCAAGATATAGCTCTTTATACTCATCCAATTCTCTTCTCTTAAATATATTTTTAATTGCAATTGTAATCCTTAACTTAGTAGAATCTCACTTACATATGTGTTAAACTTGGCAAAGATAGTAGTGGCATTTAAAGAAAGGCCCCCCATCAACACATTAATGAGCCAACAGGCATAGGAGAAGTTATAACCATCTGCATGGCACATTGATGGAGAGAATATCATAGCTAGTAGCAAGCTATATAAGGGAGAGACTTGCCCAAGTAGAAGGAGGAGGGATTAATGACTCAAAGGCTTGACTCTTAGATTTTTTCTATGTGTCCCTTTGGTAGTTTAAGTTTGATCAACACCAAATGGTACCATCTCCTGAGGCTACTTCTATCCTTAGTGATGATGCATCATGAGCACAAAAACCCTCTCCATAGTTGTGAAAGTATTGTTCATGTTCCACTCCATGAACTAATAGTGTATCCACACTTCCATCAATTTCTCCTACTACTCCACTAAACTTAGTAGGTCATTTCTTGGCTTCTATTCAATTGGTTGCTATCCCACCAATATCCCCTCCATCTTTGATTCCTATTCCAATGGCCCATCCACCTAGTATTTTACTTCCAAAGATCTTTGGATCTTCTAATGAGGATCCTGATGCCTTCATTTGACAGTTTAATGTTTCTTATACGATCAACTTCCCTAATCAATTCAATGATCCTCACAAAGTTATCATATTCAAATATTTGATGCCAAAAAAGGTTGCGACTAAGCATGGATGGCCAACTTGGACTGATTTCCTCACCACTTTCCTTATTAGATTTCGACCCAAACAAACACATGCGTAGAAGCTAGAAAGGCTCTGCAATCTTAAGTAAAGAGATAGATTTGTCCAAGCATATACAACCAAGTTCACCATCCTCAATGCTAGAATTGACCCACATGTCCAACCCAACGGAAAAATGTTGAATACCTTGCATGTGTAAGCTTCAATAAGTCAATTTGAAAAGCTTTCACTTTGAATGACTTATCAAGTTGAAAGCAATCCTCCCATGAATAGAAGCAAAAACAAAACCAAGGAAAAAGCACACAAAGTCTATGTGTATGGCTCTACCATTGATCTCAAAACTATAAAGAACTTAAGAACTCTTATATGAATGAACAAGATCTTCATTTTCATCATCCTCTATGACTTCCATTGTACAAAATAAAAAGGGAAGAGGGAACAAGGGAAATAACAAATATTAGACAAAAAAGAGAGAAATTTTTGCACCATACAAAAGGAGAATGTGTGAATCTTGGAAGAAAGGAGAGAAAGAGGCACATAATAAGCTATGCATTCCACCCTACCTTTTTCCCAAAAGACACACAATCATTCATTTTTTATTATTTCTTTGGATTTTTGATACATTTGCATTCGTAAGGTGTTAGCCTTCATATTTCAATTCTTTCTAACTTTTTAGAAATGCATGCATCTACACTTGTATGTATACCATTTGTTTATGATGGATGTGGATCTAGCCCCCCTCATGTGGTATCTCTTTTTAGTGATTTTGTAATAAAGTAATTATTGTTTTCTTTGAAAAAATGCATATGTGATGTATGCATGTATATTTCTATGCCTTGTTTTTATGCTTCTTTAGGTGTCATCATTTCCTCCCACACTAGAACATGAAGTGTCCTTGTGAACCAGGTTGAAGAAGAACTATTGTCTAACACAAAACACTTCCAAAGTTGTTAGTAAAATAACTTCAATCACAAGGCCTAGCCATGGTAGGGTATGGGACTCCAAAGCCATGACGACCAAAGTAAGGGAACCCCTGCCTCAATCACTCCCACAGTGAAAAGTTTAACTACTCTTCAAAGGATAGGCTCCAATCTTCCACAAGGAATCACAAGGGAAACTTCTCCCATCCAATGGAGAAAGAAGAATGACTTCCTCCATCGCATAACTTAAAGGGCATGCCATCAATATGAAGCTCTTAGTTAGGTAAAGGGAAAGAGGAGGGCATTGGGATATGCCCTTGCCCTAAGAAATAGGGTTTTTCCTTATTGGATATGTATTTAAAATCTAAGGGTTATCTCTATTTTTTTTTCCTTTTTTTCTTTTTAAAGTGTTGTTGAGCTAGGAGGACTATATAGATACAAAATTTGAAGAGGAGAAAAGAGATTAGAGGACCTAGATAAATAGTGGTGTTAAGATCCCAATGTCAAAGGGAGAGGTAATTGAAGAGGAGGTGTTAAGATTCCATTGTGTTGTACTTTTCTTTAGTTTTATAAGTGATGGCAATTGAATATGGAAACAACCCTTACTTAAATGGTATATCTTTATTTCTTTATTTCTTATTTTTTGAAATTTTTTCTATTTTATTGTAGTTTATCAAATTGTATGTTTATGTTTTCATTTTTTAAAGGGAAAAAGTAAAAGAGGTTAAGGGTTAGAGTGCCTTATGGAGAGGATAACAAGAAGATGAGGATGGGTGCATTACACATGCTGGTTATTATCATGGCTACACAAAGGGCCCATGGGTGAATTGCAAAAGTTCTCTTTGTTTTTCCTCTTCTTCTTTTCTTCAATTTCAATGGGCTAGACAACAACAAAGTGAGGAGAGATTATTCATGGGTCTACTCCTTTATACACAACACATGATTTTCTCCTTTGATTCTTCTTTGATTCTTCATCTTCATCTTGTTTCATCCTATAGTGTTATGGTGCTCTGTTTGAGCATCTGTGCTCCACAAGGAGAGACCTCATCTTTTTTCTCCCAAAGTCCTTTATGCTATGAAATGACAAAGTGGGATTTGGGCTACTCTATTTGACTTATTATCCATCATCTTTCCTTCCTTATTCTTATTTCTTCTCCAAAATTTTGTGTTGTTATCCATCATAGCATTTCTCCTATCCTTCTTGTTTGCTACCAAGTCTCAACTTAATAACATCTTTAGAAGGTAAAATCTGGACCTCATTACAATAACTGAATGTCTTGAAGGGAGCTTCAAGCTTGATGAATCATTCCCTACTATGGGGACAAAGTTGAAGGACAATTGATCCATTTTGAGGTGCATTATATTCTTGAGAGATGCAAAAATCTAGTATCTATAGGCCCCACCAAGGATGGTGAGTGTCAATAGAAAGGATGATGTCAATAGGACCTTATTTGCCTGAATAAGGGTAGAGGAAGCAATGAAAGAGGAGGCTCTGTGATGCCACCAAAGAGTGCCTTCGAAGGCAGTATATATTGAAGGAAGAGGGGAAGCTTGAGGGATTTCTTATGTGTTCAGGGGATGAGATGCATAGGTCCTGACGATGGTGCACTGAGGGTACTAAAGCAGGCATGTGGGAGTTTGGATAGGATGTTGAGAAGCAGGGTTTGATCTGTGTCTAGTCTTGATTGCCTCTCCTTCTCATTTTTCTTCATTTTGAATAGGATGTTGAGAAGGAGGGTTTGATCTATGTTTTGGTCTTGATTGCCTCTCCTGATTTTTCTTCATCTTCCTTCCAACTAGATTCATCTACCCCTAAGCTCATGGTCTTCCTACTATGATGCATGTTGGATGCCACTTGATGTGTGCTTTGTCTTTTGTAACACTTGCACCTCTACAGGTTGTAATCACTATTGGATCCCTATTGCCACCTTTGCATTTGTCGAAATGCATCATCCTCATCAAGATCCTTGTCACTTCTCACCTTTGGCCTTAGCCTTATTCTTCACCTTTTTAATTCCTTTCTTCTTTTCTATATGATCCTTGGTCTCTCCTTTTGTCGAAAAACCTCCTTGCATCATGGTTGCTAATTTGGAAGTAAAAGATGCTTTCCTTATCACACATAGGGAACATGGGGAAGTAGAAGCATTGTCTGTCAAGAATCGCGTGGTGGAGGGGGTTGCTCAAGATGCTGCGCCGAACACACACAGAATGCATAAGGAGATGCTCACTCAAGAGACAAGAAGAGAGATGGAGGCCAAAACGTTTTCTTGCTAATTTCTTCTTCTTCTTCCACACACTTTACAATGTACACAAAGTATAGATAAGATACAACATAAAAGGAAAGTGACCTACTAAGTCAAACAATGCATAACCGACTACACTAGTCGACTGGCGCTATAACTATGCCAGCTGGTAAATAGGTGTAACAACCTGAATATAATAAGTAATGAGTCAGTGGCCATGTGAGAGTCATAATGACCACCGACGTGCTAAGTGTAGACGTGTGGACCCATATAACCAGGCGGTCCATCATCAATGTCCACATGTGTTGAGCTTGTCATCTCAACACTCCCCCTCAAGCTCAACTGCATCTCTGCAACTCCAAGTAAGCTTCGAAACTTTTGAAGCTTCTCTGTACCCAATGCCTTCGTGAAGATGTCAGCTATCTGATCCTCTGTGCTGACATACACCAAGTCAATCTCACCTGCTAGTACCTTTTCTCTCACAAAGTGGTAGTGTACCTCAATATGTTTTGTCCTGGCATGGAACACAGGGTTCCTAGCCAACTGTATACTGCTTATGTTGTCACAATAAATGACAACTGGACCTTCCACCTGCACATCCAAATCAGCCAATAGCTTTTGCAGCCATACTACCTCACATGCTGCAACAGCATCACCTCTATACTTAGCCTCTGTACTGGACAAAGCAACTGTAGGTTGCTTTTTGCTGCTCCATGCAACTGCTGCACTACCAAGAGAGAACATGTATCCGCTGGTAGATCTTCTATCAGACATACTACCAACCCAATCTGCATCTGTGTATCCAAACACCTGTACATCTGTACCTGCCTCATAGAAAAGTCCATAATGTAATGTGGACTTCACATATCTCAATATGCGTCTGACTGCATCCAAATGTGGCTTTCTAGGTACTTGCATAAACTGACTCACAAGACCAACAGCGTAGCTCAAGTCTGGCCTTGTAATGGTCATGTAGATCAAACTCCCCACTATCCTCCTGAACATAGTAGGGTCTTCTATCTCATCCCCAACATCAGCACTCAGCTTTACATTCTGCTCCAACGGGACTGAAAGTGGTTTGCATGCAGTCATACCATACTTAGATAGCATATCCAAGCCATACTGTCTTTGGGACAGCCATATACCATCATCACATCTGATCACCTCAATGCCAAGGAAGTACCTTAGCTCACCTAAATCCTTCATCTCAAACTTCATCTTCAAATAGCCCTTGACTTCAGCAATCCCACTATCACTATCATCTGTAATAATCAAGTCATCCACATAGATGACTATGATGACCAAACCTGCATCTTCCTTTCTCACATAAAGTGAGTGATCAACATCAGAAACATAGAAGCCAATATTGACAAGATACTCTCTGATCTTGTCAGACCATGCTCTAGGTGCTTGCTTGAGCCCATAGAGCGCCTTCTTCAACCTGCACACATACGTGGGATGCTCTAAATCTTCATAACCTGCTCGCTGATCCATATACACTTCTTCTTGCAAATCACCATACAAGAAGGCATTCTTCACATCCATTTGATGCAACCTCCAACCTTTGGCTGCTGCTAAAGCAATCACACATCTGACAATTGCCATCCTAGCAACTGGACTAAAGGTTTCATCACAATCTATGCCATATGTTTGGGCATAGCCTTTTGCAACCAGCCTAGCTTTGTACCTACTAATAGAACCATCTGCATTGTGCTTAATCTTATAAACCCATTTACATCCAATGGTTTTCTTGCCCTTCGGCAATGATACTAGATCCCAAGTCTTATTGGCCTCTAATGCAGCCATCTCCTCATCCATTGCTGCATCCCAATGTGCATGACCAATAGCCTCCTCAAAACATGTCGACTCAACATCCTCAACTAGTTTCACCATATAAGCATAATGGTGAGCTGCATAACCTTCAAAACCAAATCTTTTAACAGGGTATCTCACCCTGCTAGACCTGCGTACCATTGGATCACTCAATGGAGTCTTTGCATTAACACGTGCTCTCTGCACACCTGGAGTCCTCACTGAAGGAATGCCAAGCTCATCATCCAAGCTCTTTGAGCCACTAGAGTCTCCATCAATAACTGCATCAATGCCTTCTGACACTTGATTCTTTCCTTTGTCTTTACTTGTGGTGCTACTATATGCGCTCGAAGATGTAGAGGTACTCCTTAGTCTCCCAGACCAAGGACTACGAGATGATGTCTCTGGTCCACTAAGAGTCCGTGATTCTTGCCTTTCAGCCTGGACATGAGTGTCATGATCATCATCAACATCCAATGCATCACCACTAGATGCATACCAACTGCTCATTTCATCAAAGATGACATCCCTGCTCACTCTAAACTTACATGTGATAGGGTTGTAACAGCGATACCCTTTCTGCTCTAAAGAGTATCCAATAAAGACACACTTTTCAGCCTTTGGATCTAGTTTCTTCCGCAACTCATCTGGCACATGAACATACGCAATGCAGCCAAATACTTTCAAGTGTGAAACATCAGGCTTCTTACCTGTAAAACATTCTTCGGGGGTCATACCATGAACTGCAGCTGTGGGAGTTATGTTCATAATATAAACAGCAGTATGAATAGCCTCAGACCAAAAATGCTTAGGCATATTCTTTTCAGCCATCAAGGCGCGTGCAACTTCTGCAATATGCATGTTTTTCCTTTCTGCAACCCCATTTTGCTGTGGGGTATACCTGCATGTGAACTGTCTCTTTATCCCATGAGACTTCAGAAAATCACTGAACTCATTTGAGAGGTACTCTCCCCCTCCATCTGACCTCAAGCACTTTACTTTCAAGCCTGTTTCTCTTTCAACTGCAGTCTTGAAAGTTCTAAAGTGCTCAAAAGCTTTACTCTTTTCCTTCATAAAATATACCCACAGCTTTCTAGAACAATCATCAATGAATGTTACAAAGTATGAACTGCCTCCAAGAGATACATTTTGTGTAGGCCCCCAAATGTGTGTATGCACAACATCAAGGATATTTCTGCTTACATTTCTGCCATGTGAAAAGGGTTGTCTTGCCTGCTTACCAAACTGACATGCTTCGCATACCTTATGAAATTCTGCAACTTTAAATGTAGGCAAACCTGTAACCAACCCTTTGGACTACATTAATTTCAGCCTTTGTACATTTGCATGTCCAATGCGTTTGTGCCAAATTTCAATGTCTGCAACAACACCTTTTCCTTTGGCATACATAGTAGGATTCATAGTAGGAATTCCAGTATCTAGAGTGAACATATGTCCAACTCTACTTCCCTTTGCTACCAACCTGCACTTGTCATTGAAGTCTTCTACAAAGCAGCCCTTTGCATTAAATCTGACTTACAGCCCTTGCTCGACTGACACCAAGTTCTTTGTAATAGATGGCACATGTAATACATCTGAAAGACTCTTTGTCTTACCATCATGCAAGGACAAGGGAACTTTTCCAATGTGTGAAATTGGGTGGCATGAGTCATCACCCGTCTACACATAACCTGCATTCTGCAAATCCTGCATCTCTCCAAACCATTCTGTATGGCTGGTCATATGATTGGATGCACCTGAATCAACATACCAAACATCTTTATGTGTTCCCTTTCCTATGACAGCATTCAACATATGCTGCATAACGAACAAACGTTCATTTTTGTCTTCATTCTGTCGTGAAGACGATGCATAGTTTCCTTGCTGCAACTTACCACTGCGGATATCATCTCTCTTAGCATAACATTGGGCTGCAATATGACCTGTTTTGCCATAGTAGTGGCACACAATACCAGAGTTGTTAGAACCTCTGTTCTGCCATCCACCTCTTCCTCTAAAGCTCCCCCTGCCTCTAAAGTTACCACGACCTCCTGAAACCTGCATATCGCCAAATTGCTGATTCAATCTATTTTGCCGGTTATCACTACCACGTCCTGTACCACGGCCTCTTGAAGAGAACCTACCACGTCCCCTTCCTGAACTGGAGTAGAAAGCCTGGACCTGTTCACCACTTCTTTTAGATGTCTCACTCTGCATGTTGATTTCTTCAGTGATCATTAGAGAGACCAACTCATCGAAATCAGGAAATGGCTTTCTGACATATACGAAAGTTACAAAAGACTTCCAAGCCTTTTCATTGTTAAGTCCACCCAAGGTAGACGACACCAAATCATCATCATCGGGCATTGCATCAATCGCTGCCAATGCATCTGCAATGCTCCTTACCTTCAATGCATACTCATTGATAGATATCTTCCCTTTCTTCAATGTACTCAACTCTTGCTTGAGTTGAATCTTTCGTGCCTTTGTATTTACAGAAAACATACTTTCAAGTATGGTCCAAGTTGCATATGCATTCTCTGCATTTCTAATGTGTCCCAGCATATTATTGTCAATTACTACAGACAACCAATACATGACCTTCTTATCCTTTGCATTCCATTCTTTCCGTGCCTTTGTCTCTTCTGCAGTTGGAGGATCACTCATCTCCGGCTCCTTTTCTTCATCTGAAAGGAACTCGTAGAGGCCTTTTCCAATAAGGAAGTTCGTGACACGAAACTTCCATGATGGGTAGTTGTTCTTGTCGAGCTTCTCAATGATGGGGCTTCCACTGTTCTCTGCCATTATCACAAAATTAATACCAACAGCAAGCAAATCTTCTGCAACGCTAGACCTGTAGTGCACAGCAATACACCAGACAACCTTTTTCACTGGCTGCTCAACAATACATACAATCTGCAAAACCAGTTTGCAGATAAACCTTGTGTTTACTCACTGGTAAACACCTTTGAACTTACAGATCTGACATCTGTAACCTACACACCCACGTCCGATCAATACAGTCGAAGTCACAGTGTACCCTGAAACTGCTGTCCGTAACCTTGCGACTCTAAAATGGGCCCTAAAACAGCCTCAAATGCCCAAAATAACTGCGGGTAAAAGCCCTCAAGGGCTTATTTGCAGAATATACAGCGCTCTTCGCGCACACCAAATCTCACTGCAATCTGAGATTTTTGCTCTGCCTTGCTTCCGGTGCCTCCACAGGCACTATCCAAGAGAAAGAGTTGAAGGATGGGAGAGCTTCTTACCCGTGGCTTGCTTGCTCAAACCTTGCTTCTTCTCCTTTGCTTCAACCTTCAAAATCAGCCTCTCTCAATGGCGCGGCTCCGATACCATGTCAAGAATCGCGTGGTGGAGGGGGTTGCTCAAGATGCTGCGCCGAACACGCACAGAATGCACAAGGAGATGCTCACTCAAGAGACAAGAAGAGAGATGGAGGCCAAAACGTTTTCTTGCTAATTTCTTCTTCTTCTTCCACACACTTTACAATGTCTTCATTCTGTCGTGAAGACGATGCATAGTTTCCTTGCTGCAACTTACCACTGCGGATATCATCTCTCTTAGCATAACATTGGGCTGCAATATGACCTGTTTTGCCATAGTAGTGGCACACAATACCAGAGTTGTTAGAACCTCTGTTCTGCCATCCACCTCTTCCTCTAAAGCTCCCCCTGCCTCTAAAGTTACCACGACCTCCTGAAACCTGCATATCGCCAAATTGCTGATTCAATCTATTTTGCCGGTTATCACTACCACGTCCTGTACCACGGCCTCTTGAAGAGAACCTACCACGTCCCCTTCCTGAACTGGAGTAGAAAGCCTGGACCTGTTCACCACTTCTTTTAGATGTCTCACTCTGCATGTTGATTTCTTCAGTGATCATTAGAGAGACCAACTCATCGAAATCAGGAAATGGCTTTCTGACATATACGAAAGTTACAAAAGACTTCCAAGCCTTTTCATTGTTAAGTCCACCCAAGGTAGACGACACCAAATCATCATCATCGGGCATTGCATCAATCGCTGCCAATGCATCTGCAATGCTCCTTACCTTCAATGCATACTCATTGATAGATATCTTCCCTTTCTTCAATGTACTCAACTCTTGCTTGAGTTGAATCTTTCGTGCCTTTGTATTTACAGAAAACATACTTTCAAGTATGGTCCAAGTTGCATATGCATTCTCTGCATTTCTAATGTGTCCCAGCATATTATTGTCAATTACTACAGACAACCAATACATGACCTTCTTATCCTTTGCATTCCATTCTTTCCGTGCCTTTGTCTCTTCTGCAGTTGGAGGATCACTCATCTCCGGCTCCTTTTCTTCATCTGAAAGGAACTCGTAGAGGCCTTTTCCAATAAGGAAGTTCGTGACACGAAACTTCCATGATGGGTAGTTGTTCTTGTCGAGCTTCTCAATGATGGGGCTTCCACTGTTCTCTGCCATTATCACAAAATTAATACCAACAGCAAGCAAATCTTCTGCAACGCTAGACCTGTAGTGCACAGCAATACACCAGACAACCTTTTTCACTGGATGCTCAACAATACATACAATCTGCAAAACCAGTTTGCAGATAAACCTTGTGTTTACTCACTGGTAAACACCTTTGAACTTACAGATCTGACATCTGTAACCTACACACCCACGTCCGATCAATACAGTCGAAGTCACAGTGTACCCTGAAACTGCTGTCCGTAACCTTGCGACTCTAAAATGGGCCCTAAAACAGCCTCAAATGCCCAAAATAACTGCGGGTAAAAGCCCTCAAGGGCTTATTTGCAGAATATACAGCGCTCTTCGCGCACACCAAATCTCACTGCAATCTGAGATTTTTGCTCTGCCTTGCTTCCGGTGCCTCCACAGGCACTATCCAAGAGAAAGAGTTGAAGGATGGGAGAGCTTCTTACCCGTGGCTTGCTTGCTCAAACCTTGCTTCTTCTCCTTTGCTTCAACCTTCAAAATCAGCCTCTCTCAATGGCGCGGCTCCGATACCATGTCAAGAATCGCGTGGTGGAGGGGGTTGCTCAAGATGCTGCGCCGAACACGCACAGAATGCACAAGGAGATGCTCACTCAAGAGACAAGAAGAGAGATGGAGGCCAAAACGTTTTCTTGCTAATTTCTTCTTCTTCTTCCACACACTTTACAATGTACACAAAGTATAGATAAGATACAACATAAAAGGAAAGTGACCTACTAAGTCAAACAATGCATAACCGACTACACTAGTCGACTGGCGCTATAACTATGCCAGCTGGTAAATAGGTGTAACAACCTGAATATAATAAGTAATGAGTCAGTGGCCATGTGAGAGTCATAATGACCACCGACGTGCTAAGTGTAGACGTGTGGACCCATCTAACCAGGCGGTCCATCATCAATGTCCACATGTGTTGAGCTTGTCATCTCAACATTGTCTTCATTTTGGAAGGACATTGGGTCAAATTTTTCTTTGCAAGTACTTATTTTCTACTTCTTTTGCTACATCATCATTGAGGTATGGAAACTGATACATGCTGCAGTTAACGACAAATATATAGGATCCAAACCTATTTGCGATGGGTGCATCTCTAGGCCGAGGGGATCTTGTGCCAACCCAACTTGTTTTTCTACTAGATTGTCTCCTCAAATACTCTTAATGCTCATCTTGTTCCTCACCATTTGAGTGAATGTCATTCTCCCTCCAAGTAGAGCTAGTCTACATGATGGGAAACCAAGAGATTCTTATTGTCTTCTCTTTTTTTTTCTCATAACATAGCCTTCCATAACTGAGAGGACGATTGTCGAAACCAAATTTTCATCCTCTTCTTCTCCCATGAGTAACAAATCACTATTGCTACAAACTCTGGTCATTCCTTTTTTAATGTGGCAATATTAGATCAACATCTATCCGATGCTGCTCCATGGCTGCTTGGAAAAAGAAGTAGGGTACCAAGAGTTACCCAATGAAATTTCCTTTGCAAAATTCAAGATTTTTTTGAATTGAAGCCATCAATAGAAGCTACTACAAGCATTTATGTTTGTCCTATTCTTCTACTTCTTTGTTTGTCGGTGCAATCTCATCTTCTTCTAAGTTCATAGAGATGACTACTTCCTCTTCACAAGTAACCCTTGAGAAGGGTCAGAATTGCTCCACAATTACACTTCTTGAGATCAGCCTTTTCCCCATCTACACTCCAAAATGAACGCAACCCTCCCATGAACAAAAAGAAACACAAAACTAGGGACAAAGCATACAAAATCTATGTGTATGGCTCTATCATTCATTTCAAAACTACAAAGAACTTAAAACCTCTATCATGAATGAACAAGATCTTCATCTTCATCATCCTCCATACCTTCCATTGCACAAAAAAAGAGGAAAGAGGGAACAAGGAAAAGAAGAAATTTTGCACAAAAGAGAGAGAATAGAGAGATAAGCTTTTGCAACATACAAAAGGAGAATGTGTGAATCTTGGAAGAAAGGAGAGAAAGAGGCACATAATCAGCTGCGCGCTCCACCTCACCTATTCCCCAAATGACACACAACCCTTCATATTTTTCTTATTTCTTTAGATTTTGAATACATCTGTATTCGTAAGGATTTAGCCTACACATTTCAATTCTTTTTAACTTTTTAGAAATGAATGCACCTACACTTTTTTATTTATGATGGATGCAGATGTGCCCCCCCTGATGTGGTATCTCTTTTTAGTCATTTTGTAACAAAGTGATCATTGTTTTCTTTGCAAAAAATGGATATGTGATGTATGGACATATATTTTTGTACCTTTTTTTAATGCTTCTTTAGGTGTCATCATAAGTAATAGTATAGACTTAGTTTATAAGAGAGCCCTTAGATTAGAATAGTATTTATCAAAGGAAAAGTCAAGAAAACAAAAGAAATCCACCAATTAAACCCAAAAGAACCAAAGTGATGACACTAGTGATTTCGATTCAAATTCCAATCTAGAGGAAAAATCTAGTAGTGTGAAAAATAACTATGAGGAATAATAGAAAAAGCTAGCAAGAGTAAGATTTAGGACAAGGGTAAGAAAACCTCAGAGAATACTAGAAATAATGAGGTCAAAAATCTATGTTACACAATACAATAACCCCGACCACATTTAGGTTGAATGCAACCTAAATTAGAGATGTTGTAGTATTTGTAGCATGGCCACTCAAAACAATGAGTATTGCCAGTACAATGACAAGTACTAGATGGCCCACTCAAGAGGATGGCAAGGTATCAAAGCATCCTAGTTCATCCAATGGATCACCATTCTAGCCAACCAAGCTCAAACACCCATAGTCGCTTACACAAATCAAGAGTATCAACAACCCATCGATGGCTACGATATGCATGGTAGAGAGGAAGTTTTGTATGCAAGAAGGACATTGGAGATTTGAGCATCTAGAAGCTCAAGTGTATGATACCTAGAAAAGACAAGGACAAGGCCCACCACCCATTCTCACATCCAACACAGTTGAAATCAAGGAATTTGCAAAACCAGATATTTATGTGGTAACCTAGTCTAAGAAAGCATACAAGAAAGTTGCATTGAAACCCATAGACACTTTGTGGGAAAAGCAAGAGATGGTCTACAATCAAGTGGAAATATGGTCAGTAAGAGAGTGAGTTGCATGATGAAGTATATGCTCTCGAAGCTCTAGTTTGGAAGTTTAATCCAAAAGTTGGTCTAGCCACTCATGCGCAAAGGAAGAATCCTCCACAAGAAAAGGATAATTGAGATGATAAAACCTTTAAAAAAATGAAAGGAAGCCATACTGCAATGAATTATCTACTAAAGGCTAGCTAGCAGCAAGATGCACATATCCCATCAACACATGGAGTACAATAAGGTGTGAAGATAAACCCACACCTCAGATGGAGTCACCCAATGCTACAAATGGCCATAGGCCTGGAGTCTGCAAAGTCAAAACCATAGTGGGAATATGGATGGGAAGTACCAACCCCAAAGCAAGAGAAAAGTAAGCAAGTTATGAGAGAAGATCCACAACCTAGTGGAGTTAAGAATCCAAATGGTCACCCTAGAATTCACAAAGGGAAGTAGCTAGAGGTTTCTACTAGCAAATAAAAGATTCATATATTGGATGATCATCCCCATAGAGAGCACAAAAGGAATATGGAAGATCACCTCGAATAGAGACATGGTAAAACTCTGCACACTAATCTAGGAGGCAATGGATCACCTATTGAAGATGATCTAGTCAAAGCAACCAATGTTATTAGAACCTAAAGTAGTGGCTATGATTGCTAGCTTTAAACGTAACAATTTGGAGAATCCAACAAGAAGCAATACTACTAGGCTCATTATTTGATCCCACCATTCTAGTAATTCATGTTTGGTACAAGAACCAAATCATCCAAAAAGTCCTACTCGATAGGAGATCTAATGCGAACATCATCACATTCGCAACGTGCCAAGAATTAGGGTTGATGGATTGGGAACCATCCACAATCCTAGTAAGAATGGAAAACTAGCAAAGCATGAGACCACTTGGTATCATATGCTCTTTACTACTAGGCTCATTATTTGATCCCACCATTCTAGTAATTCATGTTTGGTACAAGAACCAAATCATCCAAAAAGTCCTACTCGACAGGATATCTAATGCCAACATCATCACATTCGCAATGTGTTAAGAATTAGGGTTGATGGATTGGGAACCATCCATAATCCTAGTAAGAATGGAAAACTAGCAAAGTGTGAGACCACTTGGTATCATATGCTCTATACATTGGAAATTGCTACAATTCTATTCTTGGTTTTTTTGGTTGTGTTAAATATGGAGTATGTAGGAGAAGATTACTGCCTATTCTTAGGAAGGCCTTGGCTCCATCAAGTAAGAGTAACCCATAATTGGTATAAATTAAAACTCACAATCCTTAGAAATCAACATAAGTGATTGCATTCTTGAAAAATGTGCACCACAATACAAATTGCTTGTTGTGGAAACAGTTAACAAGGTAGAAGTCTTGAGTGATGATGAGGAGGAGGAAATCCTAAAGACTAATGTAGATTTATAGTTGTGGTTTCTAATTAATATATTACAAATTAGTGAGAAGTATATGTAGCCATAGAGTATACTAAACACAACACCAAAGAAGGAGGAGGAGCTGATATTGATGAGATTGCTAAAGCTAAGATAAAAGAAGTATTGAAAAGTTGAACTAGACATAGTGTTTCTTAGTCCCGAAAAATCCCAAACCACATTAGGAGAAATATGGACTCTCTTTTTTACCCCTTAAGGAGTGAATAAAGAAATATTGGCCTAACCAATGAGAGAGATGGGATTCCAGATTCATGTAGCATGAATCTTCTAGCCATATCTTGGCCCAAATCTTCCCTTAGCAATAAAATAAGGGAAAATTTGGGGAATACAATGCTAAAACTTCTTGGAATTTTGTGACTCGAATTTTCATTTTCATAATTTTTTATGTTTGAATTTTCATGTCTCCCCTTTTCAGTTTCCCCCTCTTTCTTAGGCAGATCTCAAATTTATCATATCTCTTTCCCCGCTTCTTATTTCCTGACGAAATCTTATAGCCTCATTGTTGCTTGCCCTATCTATAACCTTGTGAAATTTCATTTCCTCTACACAAACACAGAGTGAGTTTCACACGTTTTATGAGAGCAGATCTTGTTCTACCAAAGCCCTAATATTTTCTTCACAAAACTTTACATGTATATTGTTATCTTCCATGGATGTTCTATACTAAAGTTTTATCTTGTTTTGACAAAACTTGTGCAAGTTATGTAATTTCTTTAACATGTAATTTCTTTTGTTTGGGTACTCTAGGAGTCTCTTACAATCAAGAACAATGATCTTTTGAACACTCAACTTCTTCTTCAACATCTTATGGTTTCTTTGTAAACAAAGTTACAGGTATGTTGTCTTGTTTTTTTGCTGCTCCATGGTTAAATTTTATATTGTTTGGACAAAATGTATGCAAGCTATATGCATACTGAGTTTTCCTTTGTTTTTTTACTCCCAAAGTCTTTGAGGGTGGAGAAAAATGATTTTTTAAAAACTAAACTTCTTCAACATCTTTGGGCTTCTTTGCAAAGAGAGCCATAGGTATATTGCCACTTTTTTCTATTGCTCCATGGTTAAGTTTCAACTCATTTGAACAAATCCTATGTAAGTTGTATGTATTCTTTGACTCGATATTTCTTTTGTTTTTGTACTCTAGGAATTTGTTAGTGAAGAAATAATGGTTTTGTTATAAGTCAACTTGTTATTCAACATCTCTAGGCTTCTTTGTGAAAAGTATTGCAGGTACAATGTTTTTTAAAAGTATTGCAGGTACAATTTCATTTCATTTGGAGAGAAAATTTACAAATTATACACATGTTGATAGCAAACTTTTGTATTTGGTTACTCTAGATGTCTTCATGGAGGAAAAACATCAGTAACATACTTGCAATGGAGGTCTTCAATAGGAAAGATAATGTCGATAATTGGATTTGTGATGAGTACTATAAGTTGGATTGAATTTTGATGCACCCAAGTACTCGAGGGAGTTTCAAGGTCAGGCGTAAGGATGTTACAAACCCTAGCAAACATTGGAAATGTAGAATTTTAGAGTTTAGAAAAGTGTTCAATGCAACAAGTACAGCAACAGAAGTGTTGATCCAACATGTTTATACACACAAACAAATCTCTATACACGACAAGAACTACATGGCAAATTATTTAAAAAAAGTAAGTTTTTAAATTTTATCATTGTTCATTCTTTTGCATCAAAGTTTTTTTAAAAAATCTTTGCAATGTTCCAATTCAATCTTGTTTTACTGACAGCTCTATATCCATCAAGTTTGCATGAATGGCAAAATGTGGAATGCTTGAGCGGCAATATACATGTTTGGCATGAAGACATAGGTTCTTTGATCTATGATAATAACTATGCAAGTCAACTTGCAACTCAAAATATATATTTTTATAATTCATTCTATGTAGTAGAAAGCCAGAGATTGCAGCATGTCCCATTACCGCCACTATCTAGTGGTGAATGGTTGATTGGTAGCTTGGAGTTGTCAGGAGTATGTAAGTCCAAGATAAAATTTGACATCAATAGTGCTGTGAAACCCACCACAAGCTTCAAAGATGTGCATCTTAGTTGGTTTATTCCATTCTCATTGTTTGCACATTTGTTTGCTTCATGTGATGTTTTGAAGAAAACAAAGATTACTTATAAATGCAAGTGTCCATCCGAGGAATGGATGAGTCAACTATTGGGTGAGTCTTGGAAAGTCAAAAGAATGCATTTTGATGAGATGATTGAATGCAGGGTCAACCAATCTAATCTCACATTCAAGTAAATCTTTTTTACTACTTTGAATGCCTTGATTTGATTGACATAGGTCTTGCTTAGATGAATTGTTGTGTTATTCGCATTCACTTATCATTATTTTTGTTTTTATTACAGGTATTTCATCGCTAGAAAAACTTTGTGCATTCACTTTCGATATTAAAGATGGCGACTTTTGCGAGGGGTGTGGATCAGCTTGGATCAAGATACCCGAGATGAGACACATACAACTCTCAAAGATGAGACACATACAGCTCTCGTAGATGTGGTTATCTTGTGGAATGGTCCTAATCCTGTTGTGGTTAGTGTAGAGAGCCATTGGCCCATTTCTTTTCTGAGACAAGAAATCCAATTAATATCCAATGAGCCCCTCTGCAACTTCTATTTCAAGTTAGATAATAGAAAGGTCAGGATTTGTAGTGAGAAATCCATGACACGTAAACAATGTGTTTCTCCACATATCCTTGAGATAGTGGAATCCTTGTAATTTTTTATATATAAAGAACGAATATAAACTTTTTTTAAACATCTGAGTACTTTCAATTTAGATAATCTTAGTTTACTATGATCCAAGCGTGCGATAATATATACTGTAATTAGTCAATCATGCTAGTTAAAATCATAATTAAATTGCAGGCTAGAGTTCTATAATCTATGAAATATTGTCTTTGCATAATGATATATTATAGCTCATCTCTTATACTTATTTCTTAAAATTAAATATTAAATTGGATCCAAGGGATTTTGAAGGTCTTTCATATTTCTTTTCTTAAAATTTTTCTATATTTTCTGTAGTTGGACTAGCATATACTCAGCGATCCAAGTATATTCGAGGACATAATAATGTAGAACGAAGCATTTGTCTGTATGAGTAATTTTAATGGTTACTTTAAAGTATTGAAATAAAGAAACTAAGGTAAGAGTTTTAATTTAAAACTTTAGTGTTAAAAAAATAACCTTTATTTAAAACCCTGGATACATAAAAGCTATAACTCCAAACTCATTTCACTTTCATGCTCTACTTCCCTACACATGCTCTCCTCCCTTCTCTCTTTGTGTGCCATGGCTACCAGTCCCTCCTTCACTGCATGGATTAGCTCCACATGCTATGCACACATAGGAGACCAGATATACCCTAGGTTTTGCGTGACCTTGAGTCTAGAGAGCTCGTTTTCTGCCATAGACCCTAGCTCTAGTATACTGGCATCGTTTTGTGATGCGAAAAACCCTCTCACCTGCTCTATTCCAAACTCTGCTCTCACATGGGTTCCCATAGATTTCCTATACAATTTATGTGCTGGATCAAGCCATGCAAGGGTAATAAATCGAGCCCTCGTGCATGTGGGGCACTATCTCGGTGCCAGACCAGTGCCCACCTCATCGCAGGACCACACCACAATGGATCTCATCGAGTGTGATGCATCATTTGCCATATATGTTTTGTGCACTGGTGCAAGAGGACAATGAGGAAGACATCGACACACCCTCTTGGCCGAAACTAGAGTATTTCAAGAGGGAGCCTGAAGAGATCACACTCGATCTGAGAGTAAAGGCAGCACAAAGCTTAGCCATTGTGCATCCACCTCGCCATGTTGAGATGCCGACAAGCGATGAGCCACACCTCGATTCTCTCCATGCTATCATCATCGAGGGGGTGGAATATTTACTTATGCAATTTGTACTAGAAATTTTGGAGCTAAGGGAAGAAGAGCTATATTGTATCATGGTGCATGATGCACGTGATGATTTTATAGATTTTGATATACAAGATTCGCCAGCACATGTTGATGAGGTGGCTCGATATGATGGCATGAGTGTTGATGACATCTCTGCCATTGTGAGCATCTAAGAGTAGATTGAGAAAGTGGTGCCATAGTATGAGATCTCACATGAGGAGTTCGAGCAATTGCAAGAAAGCATTTTTGGACCTCGACGCGACTACGTAGTACCTTCCCAAGAGAGAGACGAGGGTGGCTCAGCTATAGGAGCAAACCTAGATGCTCCATTACAACAACAGATAGATGATGAAGAGAAGGTAATGTTATCGAATTTGCGTCAAAATTTACTAGTAGGGCCTCAAGGGCATCGGGGGTATGCACATAATTTTTTTTTGGGATCGAGCCTTAGAGTTGCCCTGGCTGGAGGCTCACATCTGGGGAACCTGAATTTGCAGATTGAGGCCCCCAGACGCGAGCATATTCAGGCCCCCAAACGTGAGCCTTTTGCCAAGACAGCTTTAGGGGCCTAATCCAGGCAAAATTTGATGTGCACTAGGGGCCCTACTAGTAAAATTTGATGCAAATCGGATGTATATATCTTTACCACACTCCATGCATAGTGAGCTTGACACAGTGAGTCTGACCACTAAACTTGTGTGATGCACAACATTATCTATACAGATGAAATTTCATCTAGACAAGGTGGCCGATCTAGTAGCCAAGGAAGGGTGCAGGACTTGGCATTGAAGGAGTATATCGGCCAGCTTGTGAGTGACATTTTTGTATTCCATAAGACATGATCTCCGGCTTTTTCTGAGAACTCCTTGAAGTTGAGGGCACTAACAAAGGCTGGGCCCTTTAAGACCATCCCAAGGAACTCTAGCTTGGAGAAAGTAGTGTTGCTTCGATGTTCGAAGCTCCTCTACTTATTCTCTAGTACTAGGTCTGGGCCACTTTTTTCCATGGTGGCCCATGTCATGGTTGTTGGTGTTGAAGACCCCAATGTCATTAGGGAGGAACTACTAGGGAAAAATGTGTTGCTGTCTATGATCAAGAATAGCTCTGACCATGGGGAGTCTAGCTCAATGAAGCCTAGGAGAGAGTAGATATACTTAGTGCCAAATGATATCTCATCACCAATGTAATGTAATTTGTAATATTCTCTTAAAGTAATGAAAACCAATATTTGTTGGATTTTCGTGCAATGTAGTTTGTCATACGCTTCATTTATTATTGTTTTTTACTTGAATACTATGTTTATTTATCAAATTTATATGTAGCACAATTCGTACCCTAAAGTTAATATATAGTGCTTTATCGAGTTCATGCGCAATATGTATTCGTTCAAACGCATGTAACGATAACTCAAAGAAATAAATAAAACAAATAACAAATGAATAAATAAAAATAAGGTGCACCAAAAAGATTGTATTCATATTCATAACATTTTACATGGGATCGATTACAACCAAGGTTTTACAAAATCTATTTGAAAGCTACATTTCGTATATGTTTTGGTAGTACACCTCTATTATTGTTGATCTTCGAGAGGACTATCCTTCCATTGCCAAAAGAACCTCACTATCCGCAAATCCCTATTGGTGATGGTGACTCTCCTTGCATGTACTGCTGTATAGGCCGAGTCTCCAAACAAGTCGATGATGTAAGCTTCGGCAACTTCTTGTAGTGCAAGGAGGGCTTGGGCAGTCTAGCGATCAGGTTGTTGCAAGCATGTTGCATTTGGGAAGTGCCTCTTGCTGTTCTTAATGGGTATGCCATCCATAATCTCGAGCACTAGCTTCTGGAATGGAGCCTTTTGTATTAGGAAGGTGCGTGGTCTTCTGGTAATGGCGGATCTCACAAAGAGCCACTATGCTTGGCTTCCATCAACGCTTGCGATGTTGGTGTGGTGGTGGTGGTGGTGGAGCTAGGGGAGGTGGCCTTTGGATAGGATTTCTAGGGGGTGTCTTCGGGCCACTTGCTTGGTGCGTGCCATGTCTTCTAGGAGAGAAAACCCAAAACTCAAAAATGAAATGTGTAAAATGAGGAAACACTTTAAACTTATAGCAAAACTTTAAAAAAACTCTTAAATCTGAATTAATGTATCCAGGCTTTGGAAAAATATGACTAGTGATCCAATTGACATGAAATTTTACCTGCCGACTTCTCTAGGGTATATCAACTACAAAAAAAAAGGCCTCATCAGAAGTCTCTAGGACACATGTATGAAGGTTGGCGTCTGGGGCCCTAAATCCAGGGATTTAGGGCCCCAGACACCAGCCTCTGGACAGGTGTCATAGAGACTTTTGATGGGGCCAATTTTTAATATCCATGAGTTTTTATGATGCCTGGCATGTGGGTGAAGTTTCACCAGATTTCAATTTATAAAATTAACGGTTCAATCATTTTTTGAAAATGCATTAACTAGATTATACTTCACTGATAACAGAAAATCTCACCACCGCACCGAGTGTATGCAACTGCATACTAAATGTCTTGTCAACCAAACTACGTGAAATATTAGAAACTTAAAAATTCATAAAAAATAAGTCATGGGTCAAATGGAATATCGCATATCAGATATAGTGTTGCCAAATCGCTAAATACAGTAAAGATATAGTGCATCGGCCCATGGTACAACTGAGCACTGATCACTAATGTGTGCATGATTGTGCATTGAATTTATCCTTAACAAAACTACTTTCAAAATTAGAAACTTGGAAATATGCACAATGCAAATCATGGCAAAATAGAATAACAAATATCAGATTTGGCATTACGAAACCATGAAATACACGGCAGATAGTGCATTGCATGAAGTACAACTAGAGCTAGGAAAAATCTAGCTCCATTTTGCAGACCACCACTATCAAGTACTTGAAGGTCTACTGGAAAGATAAACCAATACTAAGCTCCTTACAATCTACAACCAAACCTGAGCTAAAAACATAGATCCAATTACAAGGTAGCTTCTCAAAGCATATTGTTGACATTAAGGTTAAATGCATCCTTGTTGTTGTGGATCCTACGAAAAAGAACCATATCTATGGGCTTAATAGTGATTTGTCGGGCATGAATGGCTAAAACTTGAGAATCACCCATTGGATCAATCAAGTAACTTTCAGCTGCTTCTTGGAGAGCAAGCAAGGCTTGGCTTGACCATCGCCCCACATTCCTTTCCTGGTTCTTTGAAAAGAACTTGTGATGATGCCCTAACTGCAGATCTTGCAATATTTCTCGCACCAACCTAGAGAATGGTGCCTTAGAAATAATCAAGTTGGCACTCTTCTGGAATTTTCTTATCTCACACAGCGCAATTGTGCCTAGTCTCTATCTTTGCTTCTTATGTGCTGGAGGACGTGTATTACTAGCTGGAGCAGTAGTGGGAGGTGGAGCAATCAGAGCACATGGACCACCATTTTTGGACAATGGCGAACCATCATTATTGACCACACTAGGGCCACCATTGTTGGACATTGTAGCACCACCATTATTAGCTGCAGTAGGGCCACCGTTGTTGGCCACCAAGGGACATTTTTCACTCACAATACACTCACTAGATTTAGAAGAGTGTTGAGCTCTTGCTCTTGTAGGCGCCTTCTTGATAGGAAGCTTAGAACCTTCCATGGTTGTGATAATGAAGGTTACAAAGGTGGAGGGTAGAGTGAAGAGTAATGGGAAAAAGTGAAAGGAGAGACCTGACTTAAGTATGAAACTTTTAAACTTACTGTAGTGTAAATGAACTTTAAATTTAAAAAACATGGTTCGAAACAGACTTTGAAAAGCATAGTGACAAACCTTTGAAATTTTAAACAAAATTTGCAAGACATCTCATGTTAAAGATAGGAGTATTGATGTGTCATATCCTGGGTATCTATGCTCTCTCGTGAACTCTAAATGCATCAAAAGTATTATCTTTATCTAGGTCTCCATTTCTTGCCATCTCTCTCTTGGGTTGCCAACCATTCTGCGTGGCATTGTCTAGCTGTGCTATTTTCATATCTTGCTTTTCTCACTTCATATATTGCCCTACTTATAAATTCTACTTGAAAGGTTTTGGACTTCTTTTTTTTTTCTCATATCGTATCTCTAGTCTCCTATACCACCATTGTAATAATTGCCTCATAGAGATGGAATCATTGATGCCACCTCCATGATCAATTGCCTTTTGAAAAGCACAACGAGCTTGCCAATGAGATCATTCCATGCCTTGAGTTGACCATACTGCTAAACTTCCTTGATCTGCAAAGTATGGACCATGTGCTTAAAGTATATGCTACACAAGAAGAGATATTAGAAACACAAAATAATTTTGAATGGTGATCTTTTTTTGTAATGGTGACAATACTGACCATGTAGTGTGTCATACTATTTGTAGTCCATGCCTCCACTATGGACTTATGAAATTTAGCAACTGTCTCTTTAAATGTATTGGCATCACCATCCCTAAAACTCAAATTTTGTAAGAGAGCTGCTAATCTATCTAGGTGTATCCACACTTCTGCCTTAGCAATCCTCATTCCTCCCCCATTGCTCCAATCTAGAACAGCAAGGTGCAACTTTTTCCATGCTTCATACTTCTCTGGTTGTTTTACAAGTATATTGCCTTCCTCATCTCGAGGTGGAGATATAAACTTCCTAGCCTTGGGTCCACCAAAGCATGGTTTACGAGGGATATTTCCACTCTTTACCGATTTTTTCTCGTCCTTTTTTATTTCTACTTGGCCCCAATGCAATCCAACTTCAGAGAGGACTTGTTCTACCTTCTTGCATGTAGTATGAGCTTCTGACACAGGCTGCATCTTGTATGCAAAGCATATATATTCATATACTAGCTTCTCAATTATTCTAATCAAACAATGCAATGTGCAAAAGTGAACCCTTGTTAGTGGTATTTCCAAAATAGGGCACTAGTTTGGATCCACTGGAACTAGCATTCCATTTCTCATGACTTTTTGATCACATGTTGGAGCACCTTGTTGTCGTTCCTTGGTAAGATATGCTTTCTTTCCATCTTTCCCTTTCTTCCTAGTTAGCATGCAGTATATGCACGGAAATTTTGCATTCGCTGCATTTGATAAACTAAACATACACTTCAATGTTTTTAAATCACCTGCAAGATACCATTCGACTTGATAGTCCCCAAACCCCTTAATGTGTAAAATTGCTCCATTATTTTTCTGTTGAATAACACTGGGTATATTAGTGAGGTTAAAAAAAACTTTAAGTACTTCATGGTCCTCCTTTAGTACTTTAAATGCTACAAGCCACCATATTTCATTCTATGACTGTACACTGAAGTATAAAGGATGTTTTTCATCAATTTTGGGATCCAATGCTCAATTCATAAGTGTTATACTCACACGTTCAAGTTTTTGCCCCTTAATAATCTCACTCTCATCAAGTTTGAGGAAAAACTTAAGCTTGCCTTTATATTCTTTCATAGACATATTGTAGAACTTTACCATAGCAACCTAAACCCTACATATATCCAATACAAAGTTGTTGGATGCATTCAATACAAATGCAACATCTTTGGAACCATACTTCAATATGTGTGTATTTTCTAGATGCGTTGACTCACCAATTAGTTCTAAAACTTTCTCATTTAGTTGTTTTCGAGTCTTCTTCATGTGAAATGGTTTTTGCAGAGGCATTACTCACTTAGTTTTGAATACTTGCTTATATCTTGTATCCAATTGTTGATAGAGCATACTATATGACTTAGAGCTCATTCCTATCTTGTCACATAACCCCTGAGCATCTGTAGCAATAAACAAGTTGCTCACATTCCTAAGATGTTCACTTGCAACACCATCTACAATGTCCCTAAATTTACATTTCTCCAATGCATTTTTGACCATATCCTTGCTTGGGACTTTGGCAATCCTATCATTCTCTGCATGAGGGAACATATTTCTCATTGTAGCAAATTGAGCATATATACGTCTATGATATTGTCCACTTTCTTTGGCTAATTGGTGAATTGGTTTAACTAATCGGATGCGTCGACGTGCTTCTTTGGTTTTTAAAGTGGGCCCAGTCTCCAAAGTTTTTGTGAGCTTTCTCTTTATGTTTCAATTCTCCTTCTCCAAGTCTATAACTTTAGATTGTAACTTCATATTTTGCACATGTGTAGCCTGCATAGCATCTTCAATGACATACGTTGCTTATTGTAGGCTCTAGTTCTCCCTATCCTTCTCAGCCAATAATCTATCCTTTTCCATCAAAGACTACATATTCCCGTGTAATCTTGTCTGCATATTTGTCAAGACTTGATGAACCCGTGCTAATCCTTATGTGACAAGTCTGCATGTTTATCCATACAATCCTTCATTGCCTTCACAAATGAACTTTACAAATGATGTAAGCGCTTCAAATTGTGGTGGCCTTTGAGTGACTGGATCGGGTGGATAAATGCACCCATCAATCCAAAGGTCCACATTTTTTTTCCGTGCATTTCTTTCTTGTTGCATCCTGTATCTTATTGCATCATCCCTTTCTGCAGTTCTTTTGGACATTGGTGCATATTCATCCTCCAATCAAAAGTGAATATCTCTCTTTCTCTTGGTACGTCCTACACCTGCATCCTGTAAAGAAATTAATATGCCAATTTTAACATTACACAATTACATCGCTTTGATTAATACTAAGCTAAGGATTCAATGCCAATTTTCTAATCAATAGCAAGAACGTCTAAATATCTAGGAGCAGCAGGTCAGCATCAATCCAATAGCAAGCAACTAATTCTGGATTGGCTCAAATCACACAATTACACCTCTTTGACTCACTATATCTATGTTCTTTTTTACCCAGTTGGATCTTGTCTCCTTCTCTTGATTTCATTCATGATAGACCCTAATCTACTTGTAATCTTAGCTTTTAATCTACCTCTAATCAGCATCCAATCTTATCTTCTGTTCTCTCCAAAATATTCTCTCTCTCTCTCTCTCTCTCTCTCTCTCTCTCTCTCTCTCTGTCTCTCTCTCTCTCTCAAGAAGAATTGATTAACGATATTTAAACACATTTATAAAGAAGCTTGGCTAGTGGAGAACAATGTCATCTTATCTTCTATCCTAATTTTGTAATATATATCAAATATTCTTTTCTTCTCTCGGCACCGGTTGTGCTTGAGGGGAGCGAGGATTTAGTAAGGACAGCAAGCTCTCATTGGAGCTTGCATATCCGCAATATTCATGCAGGGCGACACGCCATGAGGGAGAAATTCCTTCCCTCCCCCTATAAAACCTTCGCCATGAGAGCTAAGGGAGGAAAAAGAAAGGAGCCGTGACGCCGCTAGGATAGAACGAAAGAGGAAATTTTGAAGGCTACGCCTGAACTGCCATAAAGGAGATGGGGAGGAGGGTGTGAGATTCGGATGGCCGTGGAGAGGTCATGTTGGAGAAGTCTGGAGAAGGGAGCCGACACCCTATTCTGTTGGCCGAGAGTGGGGAGGGAGAGCCTGAACGCTGCTGCTGGGAGAGGAGGAGGCATTGCGTTGCTACCAAAGAACCATGGAAGAAGCCGTTGACGCCACTGCTTCTATGCCTCCATTCCTTCCACGTGGGGCTTCCACGACTTTGCTAGAAGCATCAGAATCTTCTTAGGAAGCTTCTATAGCCTCCTAAGAAGCCCCCCTTCATATGGCATCTTTAAAGCCTTTTTCCCCCTCCCCCCCAAAATCCCCTATTAAGAGTCTTTCACACCTCTTGTTCCCCCCTTTTTCCCCGTGGGGTCCCAACCAATATTGAAAAAACACCATTAAGCCCCTCCATGGTTTTAATAAGCCTTCCTCTTGAAGGGTTTTATAACCTATTTTCCACCCTCCCCGGGATTTAAAAATCCTCCCCGTGGTCTTTTCCCTATAAAATGCCTTAGGGTCCTATAAGCCCTTTCATATTGCAAGGCCCTTAATCCTTTCTTGTGGGCTTCCACAAGCCTTCTCCAAGTGGGTTTATAACCCCCCCCCCCCCCCCCCCCCCCCCCCCCCCCCCCGAGATTTAAGCACCCATTCCCTCGCAAGTTCCACGTAAGTCCCCTTCTTCTTGCAACTTCCATCCAAGTTTCTTTTTTTTCTTGAAATTTTCACCTTAATCCCTTCTTCTTGAAATTCCCACCTAAAACCCCCGTGCTATAAGCCCTTCACCCTTCACCTTTCCCCTTTTACCCTTTCACCCCGGTTTTAAATCCCTAAGCCTTTTCCACCCCGTGTCCTAAAAACCTCTCCAAGAATCCCCCTTCCCATACCCTTTCACTCTAGTGCCCAAAGATCTCCCAAGGCCCTTTCATATGTTTTTGAAACCACACTCACAAAAACCCTTTTCACCGTGTAAAAATCCCTATAGGGCCTTTTCTTTAGGCTTTGTAAACCTTGCCCTCCCGAAGAAACTAAGACCTTAAAGGTCTTATTACCCCCTTCTCGTGGTTAATCCCTTAACAATTCCTTGCCTCGAAAAAGAGAAGAAGAGTATTGAAGCGATGGTGGAATTTCGAAAAGGAGGGTAAAGCTGCTTCCACGTTCGAAGAACTACAACTGCAATGCCGCCTAAGAAAGTCCAAGGAGTAGCTGCAGGAAGGTCATCTCCCAGTATCCATGTGGATATCTCACCCCAAACCCAGGTTTTTCCTTCTTAATTTTATATCGGTTTTAATTTAATCGTACAAGATGAATTGTTAGGGATAAGATATATTTTGTCCTAGTTATTTAAGACGAAGGAATTTAGTTTAATTAAACATGCAAAATAAATAAAGTATCAACATAGTTTTCCTTCAAAAAGCATTATGCATTGAAACGAATTATGAGCAAGATTATTTGCCCACTAAAGTAGTATACTTTGGTTAAGTCTAGAAGGTATAATTCTGCATCTTGCACCATTAACCCCTATTCTTTTTACAACGAATCATCATAGAAGGTGCAATTCATGAAAGGTTTCTCACGATGCTTAAACTCTAGGACGTTATCATTGCTAACTGCATAACTTAACAAGGGAAAGATTGCTTATTTGGTATGAGTTTTGTTCGCAAGGAAAAAGGAAGATTAATTGACTTTACCTAACCTCAAATCAATAAAGTTTAGGATTGAAAAATCAATTGACACATAGATAACAAATCATGCGGAAGTGATCTCGATATTACCTTCTAAAAGTTAACCAAATTAATATAAACTTAGAAATACCTATGCTGCAACATATTCATTGGGAATGATTTAAAATCCAAGATATATTTATACCTGAAATACTTGCCCACATTCCCTGATTGTAGGGTCAATAAATCATAAACGTAAAAGAACTAGGGTTTGTCCCTGAGTTCTTAAAGGAAATAATAAAAGTTAGGAGACCCTAGGTATGACAAACGTCAGCTTAAAGAAACTGAAACATATTGTTTTATCGCATATTACGATGCAGGACTTGCGCAGCAAGTACGAAGTCATATGGTCTTGTGATTGATTCACAAGAAGAAATGTTAAATACCCTCAACAAGGATGGCGGATCCTTACACAAGTTATCTTGCAAAAGGATGTATTCTTTGATATCCTTCTATGTAAGGAAGGTTAAAATCCAAAAACTAAAGTATCCAATGAACTTTAGGGTTGACCAAGTTGGGTTAATAGGGTACGCCCTAACCTAGAATATAAAGGATCTTTCCAAGTTGCAAGGCACCCCGGATCGAGTGCTAGATGCATTCAAAAGGAAAGATTCCTTCCTTAGCAGTTTCCCAACAACAAGATCGACTAATGAAAATGTTTGTGCTTGCTAGAGATTTTAGAGCACTATTTGATTTATGAATTACAAATTAAATGAATATCTATACTTCAGGTTGAAGGCCTGAAGGGAGAGGTAGTTTCAGTTACCCCCGACTGCCTGCCTGACCCTAACCAAGGGGGTTGTTAACCGCGCCGGGAATGTGGACCGAACCCACCGTGAGAGGTCTCTCCGTTGAGCACTACTTGGAGCAGGAGGATGCTTGGATGCTAAGGGGGGCTCTGGCCGTAAATCCCTCGCCTTCCGGGTCCTGCACAAGAGGCTAACATGACTCCGGATTGGATCTCGAGGCCCGCATACTAGTCTACGAGCGGAAACTTGGAATGTGGATTACTGGATAGCCTTCGGGCAGATTATGGACAAGCATACAGGCAAAAATCCTTTTATTTCAAAGATAAATATGATGATATGTTAATAAAGAACTTGTTTGATATTGTTTTTCTATGTCACGTGATAAGATTACGTGAAGGAACCAGTGCTTAATGGTTTAATTAAAGAAGCTAATTGTTACATGTCCAACTAACGTGTAAGATAATTACCTAACTAAAACAAATCAAGAAAAGTGCAGAGGATGGGCCATGGATCCGTCCTATGGTTGGGTGGTCTCAGTTGGCCAGGAACTTTTCTCAAATCTCGAAGAATAGCGGGATGATCGTCAAAGGACTCGAACAATGAAAGCGTTGACCTAGAGTTATGTCTTACCCAATTTACGCTGTTTTAGGGGAACGGAATGGGACTATGGCTTATGGGAGAGAGGTTGAGCTTTGCATCCCTCTCGTTTCCCATTCTCCTTGAACCAAGTGTAGCGTGAATCCGCTTCAGACCTAGTGTTTCTAGGTAAAGTAGTTCTCTTGGATCTGAAGCTAGTTGCTGTTAGGTAATGACAAATCAGGAAAACCCTAATTTCGGTCGATCCTAAGTGGGAACGGCCAGAATACTTTCGTTACGTGGCAGACACGGAAAGCCCTAGATCACAAATCCCGTAACATTCCATGGGAGTGCCGGGCGGAGCTTTCTAGACATCCTTTCCAATTGACTGCTAAGACGTGTCCTAGATGATACTAGTGGACACGTTACAGTTGGTATCAGAGCCGACCAACAACGAAATTGTTTTTATGAAATCTCAAAGAAATGAAGTAAAGAAATTGTTGCTATCCAAACATTTCCTTACCTTCAATGTTGTCTTGCCGAATTACGAAGCGTGGAACAAGTTTTTGGTATTTTGGGTCATGTTTATAACTACAATGCATTCTCCGCTTTATAGACAAAGAATTGGGATGATAAACATCCTGGAGCAGATCTATAATCCATCACCTTTGTACATGGAACGAATATGGACGGGTGCTTCAGGAATCTACTATATAGCCGCCCACCGGTTTGCTTATCTACAGACCAACCTAAAAAGGATCAAGTGGTTGGAAGACCTGAAAGTCGTGAAGCTATTCGTTTTTGTGGAAGCTCACATAAATTTGACTTTACATATTCAAGGTTGGAGGGTTGAGATGAACTCATATGTATATGAGGAAGTAACCCGTGTAATCCTCGCCGACAGGATTAAAGTGTTGGGCCGCCATGAGAAGTATGGATTCCAACGGAAAGGATATCCTGAACTTCCAATGACTTATCGATTCCTGAAGATCCATGACCCAAAACCCCACTATTACACAGTTCCTGTAGATAAATGCAATACAATGTTGTTCTCCCCAAACTAAATGTAAAAATTGGCTTATCATCACATGAAACGTTGTATTCAAAAGGGCTATGCCCATATAATTACAAATAAAGACTTCTTTTTATCAATGTCTGGCTGTGCATAAGAATTGATAAAAAGTTAAGTAGCTACATTGTTTACGAGATAGCTGAATTAAAGATGTAATATAAGCTAACATCGATTATCGTATAACCTTAAGAAAACCTTTACCCATGCACAACCCCAAGTACAGGTACCTAATTCGCCTCCTACATCAAGTACTGTTGTAATCTAGGAGAAGAAGTTCCTTCTCAAGCAGATTAAGCCACCCGAGTTTTACGGGAGAGGTAGATTCGTTCAGGCTAATGCTGAAATTTGGATTGAATCCATGGAGGATTACTTCGAAGCAGCCAGTACTGCACCCGCCAATCAGGCTATGCTCGCCAAGTTAAAGGTCATCGTCGAAGCTAGACTTTGGTGGAAGCAATGGTGCAGGGATCAAGGGATCGCAAAGGGATCCGTTACTTGGGAGAAGTTGAAGAAAGCCGTGCAGGGAAGATACTTACAACCTGCATATGGCACGCAGAAAATGAATGAGTTCTACGAGCTAAAATAGCTAGGACTCACTCTTGGCGCATACTACTCTAAATTTGTCTCACTTTTAAAGTATGCGCCACAGATGGACATGACACAGCAGGTGTCCAAATTTTGTGTGCGTTTAAATCCACTAGTAAATACTCGTCTCGAATTTATGCATCCATCAGACCTTCAGGATGCACTCATTCGAGCGGTGCCTATAATTCAGGAGGTGCAAGCTAGACCAAGGGGTAACAAAACTTGGTCTTCTAATGACCCAAACAGAGGAGCATTCAGACCTTAAATTAAGAGAGTTCAAGATCATAATCAGGGACAAAGAAAGAAAGCAAGGACAAATAACGTCAACAACTTCGTTCCTACTCAAAGTAATGGCCGAAACCTCCATTTTTTCCACTGCAACAAACTCGGTCACTTCAAGAGGCAATGCCCCAAGCTTGGTGGAGGACATCGCCAAGCGCCTTTCCAAGGAATAGGTCGTGGTCAAGGAGTCGCTACCCGAGGAAGAGGAAGAACCGCCTGCATTGCCAACAGGAAAAGAGGTCAGAAAAGGAGTCAAAAAATGATTACCTGTTTACTTGATCAAACTCAACAAATTAGATCAAAATCAAGAGTCTCATGAAGGACCTTCTTGGCTAAAGGAATACGCGGACGTATTCCCTGAAGAGTTGACTGAACTTCCGTCTCAAAGAGAAGTAGATCATGAGATTAGGTTAGTACCTGAAGCTGCGCCAATTGCAAAGAGACCTTATAGAATGTCCATACCAAAAGCAATTGAGTTGAAGGAACAACTCAAGCAACTGCTAGATCAGGGCTACATTCGGCCTAGCAATTCACCGTGGGGAGCTCCAGTACTATTCCAGAAAAAGAAAGATGGGACACTTCGACTATGTATTGATTACTGAGGGTTGAATCAATCAAGAGTCAAGAACAAGTATCCTATTCCTAGAATAGATGAGCTTCTTGATCATCTTCAAGGTGCGAAGATCTTCTCCAAGATTGATCTTAGGTCAGGTTACTATTAGATAAGGATCAAGGAAGAAGATATCCCAAAGATGGCCTTTAATACAAGATATGGGCACTTTGAGTTCCTGGTTATGTCATTCGGGCTTACGAATGCACCTGCCACCTTCAATAGGCTAATGCAAGACATCTTTAGGCCATATTTTGATGATTTCATGCTTGTCTTGTTCGATGACACTTTAGTCTATTCTAAACGTGAAGAAGATCATGAACCTCAACTTTGGATTGTCCTTGAGACAATGAGGTCACATAAGTTGTATGCTAAAATGAAAAAGTGTGCATTCTTCAAGCGTCAGATTGAATATCTGGGATTCATGGTATCATCAGAAGGAATATCAGTGGACCTAGCCAAGGTCAGAGATGTGCTTCAGTGGCCAATACCAGTATCCGTCAAAGAGATACGTAGCTTTCTTGGATTGACAGGATGGTATAGGGTCTTCATAAAAAACTATGCTTTGATTGCAGCACCTCTGACGGATTTACTGAAGAAGTAGACTTCCATTTCATGGTCAACTCCCGAACAGAATAGCTTCGACAGATTGAAGCAAATTTTGGTATCAGCACCTATTCTAAAACTTCCAGACCTCAATAAGGAGTTCGAGGTAGTAACTGATGCTAGCATTCTTGTCTTGGGGTGTGTACTTATGCAGGAAGGTCATCCAGCAGCGTACTCTTCAAGGAAATTGAAGAGTCATGAAAGGAATTATGCTACGCATAATTTAGAATTGCTAGCTGTCATCCATGCTCTAAAGCTCTGGAGATACTACCTGTTGGATAACAAGTTTATTCTAGTAATCGACCATAAGAGTCTCAAATGGATCTTTACCCAGAACAAGCTCAACATGAGGCAACGTCAATGGATTGAAGTGTTGGAGAAATATGACTTTGAAATCAAGTACCGACCAGGGAAAGAGAATGTAGTTACTGATGCACTTAGTCGCAAGGCATTCCTAAATTCCCTAATCTTGTAGAATCCATCAACGGCTAGATCTCTAGCTATAAAAGTATCTATGCCAAACAACCCTATACTTGAGTTAGCTAGAGAGGAAGCATGCCATGATTTGGCCTACCAATCAATGCTAAAGGAGATCTCTATCAAGGATCAAAATCAAAAGTTGCAAGCTAAGTATCACGAATTTTCCATTGATAATGGACTTGTCTACTACAGAACAAGGCTGTGTATACCAGCAAGCCAGTCACTTAAGCAGAAGATAATGTGGGAAGCTCATGATTCCCCTTTCGCAAGACATCCTGGCTATGCTAAGACTCTTAATGCAGTTAGGAAGAGCTACCATTGGGAGAGGCTCAAAGGTGACATTCTCAAATATGTCACTAAGTGTTTGTCTTGCCAACGTGTCAAAGCCGAACATGTCATGATGCCAGGGAAACTGTAACCCCTTGACATCCCCCAAATGAAATGGGAATTCATTAGTATGGATTTTGTTGTAGGCCTACCCCAAGTCCAGGGAGGATACAACTCCATCATGGCTGTGGTTGACATGCTTACTAAGGTTGCACACCTTATTCCAATAAAGACAAACTATAAATCCTCTGACATTGCAAGATTGTTTATCAAGGAGATATTCAAGCTACATGGTTTACCCAGAAGAATCATTAGTGATTGAGATTCTCTCTTCACATCACACTTCTGGAGAGCTATCTTTGAAGCTATTGGGACTCAACTGTGTTTGAGTACCGCTTACCATCCCCAAACGGATGGCCAAATAGAGCGAGTAAATCAAGTCATCGAGGATATGCTTAGGGCATACTGCTGTCGAGAACCAAAGAGGTGGATTCAATACTTACCTTTGGTAGAATTTGCATACAATGCTTCTTATCAGCAGAGCATTCAGATGACTCCCTTCCAAGCATTGTATGATCATGACTATCGAAGTCCCCTAAACTTTTCTGATCCAACCTTAAGGGTTGAAGCTTCAAGACAGATGTTGGAAGAGATGGATGACCAAATAAAGTCAATAAGACAGGACATACAAGTGGCCAAGGATAGACAGAAGGCATACGCAGATTTGAAGCGTCAAGAAAGGGTCTTCGAAGAAGGAGAAATGGTCTTCATTCGCGTACGCCCTAAAAAGAGTTCTCTAGTCTTAGGAAATTGCAAGAAGCTAAGTCCAAGGTATTGTGGGCCATACAAGATCCTCAAATGCCTAATGCTTATAGATTGCAACTCCCTGAGAACCTAAAGGTTCACAATGTATTCCATATCAGCCTATTGAAAAAATATGTACCCAACCCTAACCATGTACTTGATGACCAACAAATTGTAATGCCTAGTCAAGGAGTCCTTGAACTAAGGCCTGATAGGATCTTAGATGTTAGGGAGAGATAGTTAAGATTCAGAACCTTGAGAGAATGCCTCGTCCAGTGGAAAGATTATCCCGAAGAGGATGCCACTTGGGTAGATGAAGGCACTCTCAACCATCAAAACCCCCAGTTTATCTCGAGATGAGGACATCTCGATTCCTGTAAAAGGGAGAGAATGTAATATATATCAAATATTCTTTTCTTCTCTCGGCGGCGGGTTGTGCTGGAGGGGAGTGAGGATTTAGTAAGGACAGCAAGCTCCTCGTTGGAGGTTGCATATCCGCAATATTCATCCAGGGCGACACGCCATGAGGGAGGAATTCCTTCCCTCCCCCTATAAAACCTTCGCCATGAGAGCTAGGGGAGGAAAAAGAAAGGAGCCGTGACGCCGCTAGGATAGAACGAAAGAGGGAATTTTGAAGGCTACATCTGAACTGCCATAAAGGAGATAGGGAGGAGGGTGTGAGATTCGGACGACCGTGGAGAGGTCGTGTTGGAGAAGTCTGGAGAAGGGAGCCGACACCCTACTCTGCTGGCCGAGAGTGGGGAGGGAGAGACTCAACGCTACTGCTGGGAGAGGAGGAGGCATCGCATCGCTGCCGAAGAGCCATGGAAGAAGCCGTCGACGCCACTACTTCTGTGCCTCCGTTCCTTCCACGTGGGGCTTCCACGACTTTGCCAGAAGCATCAGAAGCTTCTTAGGAAGCTTCTATAGCCTCCTAAGAAGCCCCCCTTCATATGGCATCTTTAAAGCCTTTTTTCCCCCCCCCAAAATCCCCTCTTAAGGGTCTTTCACACCCCTTGTTCCCCCTTTTTCCCCGTGGGGTTCCAACCAATATTGAAAAAACACCATTAAGCCCCTCCGTGGTTTTAATAAGCCTTCCTCTTGAAGGGTTTTATAACCTATTTTCCACCCTCCCCGGGATTTAAAAATCCTCCCCGTGGTCTTTTTCCCATAAAATGCCTTAGGGTCCTATAAGCCCTTTCATATTGCAAGGCCCTTAATCCTTTCTTATGGGCTTCCACAAGCCTTCTCCAAGTGGGTTTATACCCCCCCCCCCCCCCCCCGAGATTTAAGCACCCATTCCCTCGCAAGTTCCACGTAAGTCCCCTTCTTCTTGCAACTTCCATCCAAGTTTCTTTTTTTTCTTGAAATTTCCACCTTAATCCCTTCTTCTTGAAATTCCCACCTAAAACCCCTGTGCTATAAGCCCTTCACCTTTCCCCTTTTACCCTTTAACCCCGATTTTAAACCCCTAAGCCTTTTCCACCCCGTGTCCTAAAAACCTCTCCAAGAATCCCCCTTCCCATACCCTTTCACTCTAGTGCCCAAAGATCTCCCAAGGCCCTTTCATATGTTTTTGAAACCACACTCACAAAAACCCTTTTCACCGTGTAAAAATCCCTATAGGGCCTTTTCTTTAGGCTTTGTAAACCTTGCCCTCCCGAAGAAACTAAGACCTTAAAGGTCTTATTACCCCCTTCTCGTGGTTAATCCCTTAACAATTCCTTGCCTCGAAAAAGAGAAGAAGAGTATTGAAGCGATGGTGGAATTTCGAAAAGGAGGGTAAAGCTGCTTCCACGTTCGAAGAACTACAACTGCAATGCCGCCTAAGAAAGTCCAAGGAGTAGCTGCAGGAGGGTCATCTCCCGGTATCCATGTGGATATCTCACCCGAAACCCAGGTTTTTCCTTCTTAATTTTATATCGGTTTTAATTTAATCGTACAAGATGAATTGTTAGGGATAAGATATATTTTGTCCTAGTTATTTACGACGAAGGAATTTAGTTTAATTAAACATGCAAAATAAATAAAGTATCAACATAGTTTTCCTTCAAAAAGCATTATGCATTGAAACGAATTATGAGCAAGATTATTTGCCCACTAAAGTAGTATACTTTGGTTAAGTCTAGAAGGTATAATTCTGCATCTTGCACCATTAACCCCTATTCTTTTTACAACGAATCATCATAGAAGGTGCAATTCATGAAAGGTTTCTCACGATGCTTAAACTCTAGGACGTTATCATTGCTAACTGCATAACTTAACAAGGGAAAGATTGCTTATTTGGTATGAGTTTTGTTCGCAAGGAAAAAGGAAGATTAATTGACTTTACCTAACCTCAAATCAATAAAGTTTAGGATTGAAAAATCAATTGACACATAGATAACAAATCATGCGGAAGTGATCTCGATATTACCTTCTAAAAGTTAACCAAATTAATATAAACTTAGAAATACCTATGCTGCAACATATTAATTGGGAATGATTTAAAATCCAAGATATATTTATACCTGAAATACTTGCCCACATTCCCTGATTGTAGGGTCAATAAATCATAAACGTAAAAGAACTAGGGTTTGTCCCTGAGTTCTTAAAGGAAATAATAAAAGTTAGGAGACCCTAGGTATGACAAATGTCAGCTTAAAGAAACTGAAACGGATTGTTTCATCGCATATTACGATGCAGGACTTGCGCAGCAAGTACGAAGTCATATGGTCTTGTGATTGATTCACAAGAAGAAATGTTAAATACCCTCAACAAGGATGGCGGATCCTTACACAAGTTATCTTGCAAAAGGATGTATTCTTTGATATCCTTCTAAGTAAGGAATGTGAAAATCCGGAAACTAAAGTATCCAATGAACTTTAGGGTTGACCAAGTTGGGTGAATAGGGTACACCCTAACCCAAAATATAAAGGATCTTTCCAAGTTGCAAGGCACCCCGGATCAAGTGCTAGATGCGTTCAAAAGGAAAGATTCCTTCCTTAGCAGTTTCCCAACAACAAGATCGATTAATGGAAATGTTTGTGCTTGCTAGAGATTTTAGAGCACTGTTTGATTTATGAATTACAAATTAAATGAATATCTATACTTCAGGTTGAAGGCTTGAAGGGAGAGGCAGTTTCAGTTACCCTCGACTGCTTGCCTGACCCTAACCAAGGTGGTTGTTGACCGTGCCGGGAACATGGACCGAACTCGCCACGAGAGGTCTCTCCGTTGAGCACTACTTGGAGCAGGAGGATTCTTGCGTGCCAGGGGGGATTGGAATCCTGCACAAGAGGCTAACGTGACTCGGGATTGGATCTCGAGGCCCGCATACTAGTCTACGGGTGAAAACTTGGAATAGTGATCCCTGTGGATTATTGGATAGCCTTCGGGTGGATTATGAACAAGCCTACGGGTGGAACTCCTTGTATTTCAAAGATAAATATGATGATATGTTAATATAGAACTTGTTTGATATTGTTTTTCTATGTCACGTGATAAGATTACCTGAAGGAACCAATGCTTAACGGTTTAATTAAAGAAGCTGATTGTTACATGTCCAACTAACGTGTTAGATAATTACCTAACTAAAACAAACCGAGGACAGTGCGGAGGATGGGCCATGGATCCGTCCTACGGTTGGGTGGTCTCGGTTGGCCGGGAACTTTTCTCAAATCTCGAAGAACAGCAGAATGATCGTCAAAGGACTCGAACAACGAAAGCGTTGACCTAGAGTTATGTCTTACGCGATTTAGGTTGTTTTAGGGGAACGGAATGGGACTATGCCTTATGGCAGAGAGGTTGAGCTTTGCATCCCTCTCGTTTCCCATTCTCCTTGAACCAAGTGCAGCGTGAATCCGCTTCGGACCTGGCGTTTCTACGTAAAATAGTTCGCTTGGATCCGACGCTAGTTGCTGTTAGGTAATGACAAATCAAGAAAACCCTAATTCCAGTTGATCCTAAGTGGGAACGGCCAAAATACTTCCGCTACGTGGCAGACGCGGAAAGCCCTAGATCGCAAATCTCGTAACATTCCATGGGAGTGCCAGGCGGAGCTTTCTAGACATCCTTTCCGATGGATTGCTAAGACGTGTCCTGGATGATACTAGTGGACATGTTACAAATTTACTCTCTGTCACTTATTTTCCTAGTTCATCTCACATAGTCCTCTCTCTTCCCCCTCCCTTCTCTCTCTCTCTCTCTCTCTCTCTCTCTCTCTCTCTCTCTCTCTCTCTCTCTCTCTCTCTCTCCCCATCACTCTCTCTCTCTCTCTCTCTCTATGAATTGATACTTAAGGATTAAACAACAACTATGAAGAACAATAACATCATAGAGATTAAAAAAATAAAGATACCTCCATTATCACTTGATTGCTTGCAATATAGAGTGTTAAAGAGGAAGATATCTTATAGCACAGTACTGAGGAGAGAGATTGCTTGTAGCAGGTTAGAGAGTGTTGTAGATAGACATTATTTGATTTCAACAAATGCTATCAAAACTAGTCTTGAGATTGCTTGTAGTAGGGTAAAGAGTGTTGTAGATAGTACTGAGTATTGCTTTAGAAGAAATCATATGCAAGAAACCATATTCTGGAGGGAAGTAGAAGAGTACAAAAAATTTCGGACAAAACTAGAGCTTTGAGAGGGAATGAAGAAATGCCCAGAAATGGGCATATATTTGTCCAAAAACAATAAAAATCTACAAGGAAACTCTCGAGTTAAAAAGGTGTCTTTGGATAAAAAATAATCTTAAAATATGATGTGTACGTCATTTTATATCTTTTTTTAACTTCTGCCCTTTTAAGAAGTAAGAATGAGAATGATTCTAATATATTTTCATGTTGAAAAGTCATGAGGGCATTAAAGAGTCGTATATTAATGATTGGCTCTGTTTTTACAAAAAATTGTATTTTTTAAGTTATGAGGATTTTGAGAAAAAGTGACCTTATAATAGAGTTTGAGAATAAAATGATAGGTGAAATCTATTGAAAATACAAATCTATTGAGAATACAAATACGAGATTTTCTTGATTGTAGAAGATCTCTTATTCTAATATTATTTTGGAATTTCTTTTTCGAGAGAGAGAGGTGAGAGAAACCCCTTAAGGGGCAAAAAAGAGAGTCCATATTTCTCCTAATGATAAAGATCAGTGCCCAACTGAAGCCATATTTTTGCGAGAAACTCATAAATTTACTAAGACTGAGTTTAAGGATGTGTTCGCTTGGGAGTACTCAAAGATGAAAGAACTAGACCAAAGATTCTATTGGCACCAAATTACCTTGAAGTTGGATGTTGTTTCACTCTAGATGCACCAATGTCAAGTAAATCCTCCCATGGCCAAACAAGTAAAAGAGGAGTTAGACCAACTAATACAAGTTGGCTTTGTAGCCCTAGTAGATTGAATTAATTTGATTTCTCTGATTGTCGTAGTCCCCAAGAAGAATCCCCAAGAAGAATAAGAAGGTGTGGATCTATGTTCACTAGAGAAGTGAAATGCAGGCACCATTCTAGATCCATTTTCCATACTCTACTTGGATATTGTTATGGATAAAGTGGCTAGCTATGAGATGTACTTCTTTCTCGATGGCTTCAGTGGGTATAACCAAGTCCAACTTGCCCCAAAAGATTATTCTAAAATAGCTTTTATCATAGCATTGGGTATGTAGGTTTGTATAGTGATGTGGTTTGGCTCAAGAATGCTCCGGCCTCTTTTCACAGAGACATGCAAGAGATCTTTGGGTCTTATTTGATTGATTTTATGAGATTATTTTTGGATGAATTTAGTAGATTTAGGAAATCAATGTTGCATTTGATGCACCTTCGACTATGTCTAATACACTACCAAAGGTAATGTTAAGTTTCAATCTTATAAAATGTGTGTTTACTATTAAAGAAAGTATTTTACTAAGCCACGTTATTTCTTAAGATGGAATTGTTATCAACCCTACCAAGATGGTAGAAATCATGTGTGCTATAATGCCAGATTCGCCATCTGCACTATTTAGATTCTTGGGGCAAATCGAGTGGCATGGTCACCACGTGCAACTTTTTGCACACTTGGTCATCCCATTGAACAAATTGGCACATGTGGTGAAACCTATCTTTCAATGGAATAAAGACGTGGACTTAGCATTTCATCACATCAGCTTGTTACTCTCTAGAGCCCCAATCATGACCCCTCCCCCCCCCCCAATTAGGAGTAACCATTTCATGTATTTGTTGATGCCTTTGATATGGCTATTGGTAGTGTGCTTGTGCACACGAAGATGCCACTAGATGGTTTTGCCTAGTATTTTATGCAAGAAGGAGATGATTCAATGCAAAAAAGAACTACTCAGTCATGAAAAGATAGTGACTTTGCATGGTCTATTCCATCAAGACGTTTTAGCATTATTTGCTTGGGTATGATTTTGTGTTTCATGTGGATTGTTCAACTTTAGTTTATTTGGTCTAGCAACAAAATGTCACTGGGTGTCTAGCTAGATAGATTCTGATGTTAAAAGGATTTGAATACATAGTGATCCATTGCCTTGGAGCCCCATTGCAAACTTTCTATCATGCATTGATTCTAAAGAGCCCCCCACTGGTATCAAAGATGAGTTTCCATGTGCCCATCTATTTACAACCACAATGGATGTACCAAAGCTCCCTAACCCTCCATGGACATGAAATGAAGAAATGACGACCTTCCTAGAGATTGGAGTGTCTCCACCCAACTTCGAAAGGAGTAGCAAAAATGACTAGCTTTGTAAAGTTGACGTTTTGAGGCCATTATGGGCAAGTTATATTGAGTACTACAAAGAGTAGTCCTTCCAATGGAACTACATGCAGTTCTAGAGGAGGCTCACAGAGGGATTTTTAGCAGCCACTTTGCTACTGAGGTGATGATCCAAAAAATCTAGCAAGCTAGCTTTCAGTGATGACTGACCATGCATGGTGATGCACGCAAGTGGATCCGACAATGCGACTCCTACCAAAGGCTAGGTCAACTTGGTGCTAGAGACCCCTTGCTGCTCCAATCAATCCTACCTTTAAAGCCCTTTTAGAAATGGGTTCTAGACTTTACTGGTCCAATCTCACCAGCAATTTCTTATAAAAGAAATAAGTACATCATGACACAATCTAATTATTATATAAAATGGGTAGAAGCATGGGCTCTACCAAACAACACTGCCAAATGAGTTACTAAATGCTAATTCAGAGATATCTTCATTATTATGGTTTCCCTATTGAATTGGACAATGCATAGAGATATGCATTTTTTCAATAAGGTTATCAAAGAAATCACATAATTTTTCCTCGTTATACATAAAAATCCCTCCCTTTATTATCCACAGCCTAATGGCTTAGCATAATCAACTAACAAGGTGTTGTGTAAAATTTTAACCAAGTTGATAGATCAAAATAGAAAAGACTAGGATACCAAGCTTTTGATAATACTATAGGTCTTCCATACCTCCTTCAAGGATGCTACTAGAATGACCCCTTACAAATTAGCATTTGGTTTGAAAGCATTATACATTTAGAGTATATAGTATCTACTTTATAGATTATGATACAAGGTTGGCTCATCTTGGAGGGATCTCTTCTGTTCCAGATGGAATCCAATGGCAAAAGATCAAATCCACAATGCTTAAATTTTATTGGAAGTTTAAGCTCGAAAAAAACATCAAGCAAGAAACCACTTTTCCACAAGGACTAACTCATCCTAGTCTTTAAGACCCCAATGGGCAAGCTCCGGGTAGGCCCAAATTCAAATGGAGCAGTCCTTTTTGGGTCTTTCATGAATTTAGAACTAACTCTTTTTATTTAAGTGATTTACATGGTAATCTACTATAAAAGCCTATCAATGGATTCAACTACATCATTATCACGCTGAAGGCTTCTAGTGACCATTCCCCATTGAACCAAATTCCTTTACCACTCCTTCAAGATCCAATTCTAGATATTTCTCCCCATTGGTTGCTTTCCTCTACAGACCAAAAGTCAACAATCATGGTGGTGTGACATTCACTTATGAAACCCACTCATTTGATGATAAACCAAATAGTGGCATGGTATCTCAAAAAATACATTTTCATCATGCCTTGTTATGGCTTGTTTTGCTAAGGTGGCATACATGCATTGGTCACAATCGCTTTGCACTAACTCAATGGTCTTTTGAGAAAGATTTATCCTTTCAACATTCTTATTTTTCACCTAATACTTGTGCTTATTGCCTTATTTCTGAAATCTTCTTTTACTTCTTTTGCATTCTCTATGTATCACTCTTCTTGGTTTTTGCTTCTATGGCTACTTTCCAACTTACAAATAAGGAAGTTTGCTCTCCTAGCCCTTGGGTAAGTTACTCATGAATACATGTGTGCATCACGTGGGTTCAAAATAAGGTATTTTAAAAATACCATTTTTATACATTTTTTACATACAAAAGGGTGTAGTGTAAAGGGGTTATTTACAGATTGAATTGAAAAGGGTTATGTTTTATTAAGGAAAAATTCACAGATAAGGATAATTATAAATAGGCCTTGAATGCACATGATGTAGAGGATACACATATAGTAACTTCCCCGAGTCCTAGCCCTAAGGCCCTCGCTAAAACACATCCTTGGATCAACTCCTTGTAGCTTACCAACTTCTTGAACCTACCATGAAGCACTATCCTAGTTCATCTTAATTCCCAATCCATCTTGCAGTAACTTCTCTTAGGCTCCACATGTCACAAATATACCCTACCCACTAGGCAAGTGTAGGAGAAGTTGTGCCTACATGGCCATGGCAACCCCAACCCACAAACACTCCACCTCAGCCATCAAAGAAGCCTTGGCTCAATTCTAAAAAAGGAGTACCAATTGAGTAGTCTTCTCAACTTCCACAAACTCAAGCATGACATCCTAAAGTTCCTTGTCAAAGCCTCATACCTACAACCCAATATGCTTAGCATCTCCAAAAATCTAGCATCTCTTTTCTTCTCTCCTTCTACTCTTCCCATTGCATGGGCCCATGTCTTCCATGAATTCCTCTTTGTTATGGAAAAATGCCTAGCCTATAGGCCATCCAGCATCAAAACCATGAAGATTATATGTGGATAATACTTTACTCTATTATTTTCCCTACCTACTCTTTTTACCCCACCCCATCAGTTTATAACTAATGTCACTCAGTCTCAACTTGAGACTAGAACCTTAGATGAGCTTAGCCTCAACCCTCACCAGGACGTGGTGGAGGAGTACCCTAAATACCAAGGCCTCAAAAAGGAGGACCAAATAGAGAAAGACACTAAGAAGCAGACCCGAGAGCAACACCAATCATCCTAAGAACATCAACCCCCTGATTGCCCAAAAATACCACCATTGCCACCAACCTCTCTACCAAATTCACCCTCCTCAAGTCTAAGGGCAAAACTTTCCCATGAGAAGAGGATCCTCAAGAAGATCACAAGTCCTATGGTTCCACTTTGATGATCCTCACAAGTTAGGATGGCATCTTCTTGGCTACCATACCCCTCCCCGCGAGTTTGTCCCAACAACTTGTTCTTATCCCATATTGTTCAACTGGAAATGGATCACGAACCACTAAACTTTATCAATGGGTTCTTGATCCAGCAACAATACCAATAGTTGGAACTTATCGCCCAAGCGAACCACCTCAAGTAGGCCAATCTTGTCCTCTTTGAGTAGCTCTAGTAGAAGGATGCCACACTTTGCAAACACTAACAAAGGTTGGAGACAAGCCAACAAGTGCACTTGGCCTTTGTAGATGATATCTAAGGAGAAAAGCTCAATATTTGGAGAGGGAGAATGTCTTTCTACAAGTACATACAACTAGAGGAAAGCACTCAGATTGAACGACACCAATGTACTTAGAGATCACTGAATAACTACAATGTGACTATGAGAAGGAGTGGCTTGATTAATGGAAAAAGCTTAAACAAGAACTCTTGGTGGCCATGACAAACTCCTATTCCAAGCTCCCAGCCCTATCTGAAAAGCTAGATGAGCGAGACTCTAATGCCAAGTTTTCCCCACCTACCCACCACCATCACAACCAAGCCCATTCCCCACTAGTAAGGTGAGAGTACCCCTACTACACTGGCTCCGCCTCATCTCACTCTCACTTTGCATCTGCCTCTTCTATCAAGTTCAAAATGATTATCCTACCCTAAAAAAAAATTTCCACACTCTAGATCCTCATAGATCAATTTCCTAGGGAGCAAGGAACAACAACAAAGCATTTTGTGCCTACAAGAAAAGAAAAGAAAATTTCCATGGAGGAGTCCCTCAGCTCCATGGGCAAGAAGGATACTTCACCAAAACCACTAGCTCTTGACTTCCTTAACTTCTCAACTAGCACTAGCTCTACAAATCTTAAGTGATAGAGAATGGTAGAGCACTGCAAGCACTAGAACAGTGAAATGACAAGGCCAATGTGTGGATTCAAGTATTATAGCAGGCACTACTAGACCTGAATTGAGACTGAAATGTAGAATCTAACCTTGTTTGTACCACATTCTAGAGGAATAGTAGACCAAAGTAGCCCATGAAATGAATAGGCTTTGTATTCCCCATCCTATTTTGGATTCAAACCCACATCCTCCAATGAGATGCTAGTGGAGTGCTCACCTTGAGTCCAAAGCCAAAGTTAAGAAGAACCATACCTAGATTAGGGAGACGGATCCCCAAATCCTGATAACCCAAGCAAAGGTTAGGGAGGCAAAGATCCTAGTCCCAATGATCCACTCTCTCAAGGCCCCTGTACTCCCATCCCGAACATCATGAAGTTGGCTAATAGTAACCAACTCTAGGCCCACCTGACCAAATTTGAAGTCCTCTCCCTCAAGCGATGGCACTGGATCCATGCCCTCTTCAGTTCCAAATCCGTGTATAAACTCAAACTTGATGGATTGCAAGCCTATGTTTCCAAGGTTACATTCGAGCATGACTAGCTTCAGAAGCAAATCTGTCTCGAAGCCATCTAATTGGGAAAGCTTGCAATCAAGCTCATCTTCCACAATGTCATGTAGCCTCCCCTCTAGACCTGAATAAATCTCCATGTAGTAGCATCACTTCTAATATAACCGAGTCCTCCCCACTACAACCCCAACCTCTTGGCCTAGCAACACCTAGCCTTTGGCCTCCACCAAAGCCCACCCCACCCAACCCCTTATTGCCTCCCATTTCTCCTCTGACCCGCATCACCTCACCTTTGCACCATGACTAAAACTAGCAAGATGATATGCCTAATAGAGAGGATAAAGGTAACATTAGCAACTTGTAATTCTATGGGTTTGAGTCCACCATGCATGCTAGTGTTAATAGTGGTGGTAGCAGTGGCATTTAAAGAAACAACCACTAGTGGTGCTTTAATGAGCTGACAGGTGTAGGAGAAATTATGATCATTGGATCAACACATGGACAGAGAGAATATTATAGCTATAGTAGACTATATAAAGGAGAGACCTACCCCTAATAAGAAGGGGGAGGAATCAAGGATTTGAAGGCTTGGACTGTTAGATTCTTTCTCTATCTTCCTTTGACTAGTCCTTTGATTGGCATCCAAAGTGCTACAAAAATATAAGATTTGTCTCTTTTGGATGTCTTGAGTCATGACTCTTGGCAGTAGTACTACCCTCGTCTTTGTATCAATGGTTGTCTTTGAGTCTATATCATTTTTTTGTCTCTGTTAAGAATGATATATTGGTTTCATATAGCAATATACATTTGCGGATCTCTTTGGTTGAGTATTTTGGCCATTTCTTCTCATTGTTTGACTATCTTGAGCTTTGTACACTAGATACTAACTGTAGAGTAGGATGTCGATGTCCACCTGTGTTGACTTTGAGTATGATCATACTCTACTTTGTGGTAGTGGTTCTTGGACCTGATTACAATGTGGTATTATCATTTGACTTTCAATGATAGTATTATGTATGTGTCATGGTTTGCACACTCTTGCTCTATAACTCTAATTGCCACCCTACACAAAACTATTCATAACTTTTGATCCATAACTCTAATTGCAAAGATTTTTGAAGAAAATCTGTCTAGTTCTAATTTGCAACCTCAAGGAAGACAGTAGGATCAAATTCTCAAAGATTCAGCCCCAAAAAATGTATATATATCCTACAATCCACTTTTCTTGTGTGCAATCCATTGTAGAGGCTAACCTTCTAGAGCATGTATGTCCTACATACAAACTTGGTTAGCAAAGATACTAGAACTTCACAAAATTTCTAATCGTACTAACATACCACCATATACACCACTACTCATTATCATCTCTAATATTAGCTGTTGACAAAGGAAATTCGATATGGAAGCCTCTATACTATGCCAAACTCCCTTCTGCCACAAAGTGAATGAGGTAGGGGCACCACCTAGTCATGGAAGAGCGGACTAGGACGCTATGCAAGAGGGAGAGGAGCTTGTGAGGGAGAAGAGAGGAAAACAGAGAGAGAGAGAGAGAGAGAGAGAGAGAGAGAGAGAGAGAGAGAGAGAGAGAACTACAAAAAATAGATGAATCAATAAAACTTAAGAGGGCACAAGAGATGGAGAACCCTCAAGACATAACCAAGACACAATATGGATACCAATAGCATGGGCTTATTACACTATAGAGCATGCATAAGCTATAGTAAGGGAATGAACTGCATAAGATCATGAGAGAGAATGGGGAAGGCTCAATAGGGCTGAAGAATGCCTCTTGGCTCTCTCTTGAAAATTACAAAGGAGAATGCCTCTTTATATAGGCCTTGAGGTGATAGAATAGGAATTAACACCACCAAAGCTGCATTAAGGTGGTTCCACCAATGTGAAAGCTCCATCTAGATGTTTTGTTGACCAAATTTGTCCTTAATCAAGTTCCATCATAGGTGATTTTTCTCCATTATCCCCCCCATAGCTTGAGTCCAAGAGCTCTCCTATAAAAAAATATAGAGAATCTTCATAAAATAAGATCATATCTAGTAATAATGGAGAGAGAGTAGTGAGAATTCATACATTACTACTACAATTAAGATTATTTGAGGGTGATTTAGGAGGGGAATTCTAATGGTTTATTAGCTTGAGAAAGAGGAGAAGAGAGGGGAAAGGGTTGGGAGTCTAATGAATGATGTTTTATGGAAGTGTTAAGTGTGGGGAAGAAAGTGTGGGTGTGTATAAAATTGGGAGGTGGTCTCCACCGCAGTTGGGAAAAGTTGGCGTTCACCATTTTGGCCATATCTCTCGACTTATAGCTCCAAAAATTGTAAAACAATACCAGCCAAAAATTCAGCTCATGCGCTACAACTTTCATGTTTAAAAGTTTTTTTGGATTGAAGTGGAAGTATTTTTTAAAAATATTACAAAATCATATGCTTGATTTTTCTTCCACTAATGCTTCCAAGAAGGGTCCCATTGGTTTGAATTATCATAAGGCTCCAAAGCCATGACATTATGAGCCTCACATTCCCTTTGGATGGCTCCAAATCCATTTCATGTCTTTTCTTTTCACATTACACATTTTCCCTTCACCTTCCTCCGTTGATCTTTACTCTTCACCCCCTTTTGGTAAACCAATCCATGAAATATTTCCATCCAGTGATATATTGGATTTCCCAAGAGGTTGTTTCCACCCTCTTCTTTATTTCAAACCTCCAAATGTACAAAGAATCAACAAAGTGTTAGACAAATATTTTTTCATGATTTTCTCGGATCAGTTGGTCAACTCAAAGTCTTCCTCTTTCGTTCCAAGTTCCTTATCTTCTATAAGATATTATCCTTCTTCTTCTATAATCTCAAATTGTCTCATGTCTTCTTCCTTCTTAATCTCATTCTCTTCAAAGTCCTTTTCTTCTCTCTTCTTGAATATTTAATCCTCTCCCCTCTTATAAGTATCCTCAAGGCAATCCCATCCAACTCCATCAAAGCACATGCTGCATTGTCAAAGGCATCATTTATAGGATAAGATCCAAGCCATCTCTTTGCCATTTCCTTGATAGTGTTATGGTGGTTTAGGCTACTATCATAGACCAAAACACAAGACCCTTCTTCTATTGCTTTAGGACTCACTATGTCTGCTAGCAAAACTCACCTTATTTTGCAATCTTGACTTTTTGAGTATTTGCATTGCTCTTTGAATATCTTTAGGTCTTCTCCCAATCTATTAAATTATTAGAGCTAAAAGATCTTGTCTAGTCATATCATCCTACCACGGTGGTATACTCCAAGTAATAGCAGTAGACTCTATGGGCATAATTATCTAATGTCTATATATAATTTTTGGAGGTATACACCCATTAGTAACACTATACGTAGTTTGGTCTTCCCATAGAGCATAAGGCCACAATCACTAACACTCTCTTATCTTTTCTCCACAAGACTTCTAACTATAGGAGGATGTCCTTTTCCCTACTTCCATTTCTCTCTAGGTTATATGTTGATATCAAGGCTAACTTGATGCCATGCTTAGATAAAAACTCCCTTGCTTCATTAGCACCCTAGCTTAGCTCAGTCAACAAAGCCAATCACTTTGCTTGCACACTATACTTGTAGAACACATCTTCAAGAGATTAGTAATGGTCTTTGTTTTAATAAAACAAATTGCGTACTTTAGTTTAGGAATTGGATTACTTTAGGCTAGAGTATAAAAGGTAGGAGGGTGCCATTGATAGGGATCTTTTAGCACACTTGTAAAACTTCTCATTTCTTAGAGCTTGAGGCTTCTTACCTTCCCTACTAACATTAAGGGTGAATAATCAATTCCCACCATAGCAAGAAGTGGATTTCTTGGAGCAACCTCTCATCCATTATGATTGTCATTATACCTTTGATATCATTTACCTATGGCATCATTGTGTTGTAGATTTAATACTTCCATCTATGGCATGGCTATGGCCATTTGATTCAATTATTTTTTCTTGAATTTCTTGTTATTTTAATTCAATCTAGGCTAATTTCATTTCAATGGTATTAGAGCCTTGAATTTGATTCTTGGAAAGGTCACTTTCAAGCCGAGACCTAGTTACTAGCACCATCCAAGGTAACTGGAGTTCAAGATTTGGTTACGGACTTGGTACAGTTTCTAATTGTGACTAGTCAAGGTTCCTTGCAATTATTTTTTACTATTTTCAAAGTTCTTGGAGAAGATCTAAAGAAGAAATGGTATGTTCTTGGACATTTTAGTAGTTCATGGTCAAGAAGAGGCCCATTTTGGAGGTTAGTCTTGGTCTAACTAGGATTAATGGAGTTTAGGAAAAGTCTAAGTAGGGTCACTTTTTGTTAAATGATGGTTTCTTTTCTTCTCTAAGATTGATTCATGCCATGGATTAAGCACCATTTTATGTGGCTCAAAGCATTCTTGAAGGCTTTCTTCACAAATATGTGAGGGATCTACTCTCACAGCAGCAAGCTATCTACAATGCAGGACAACAAACAAATCTTGGATATTTTCAATCAACTCAAGCTTCTCATTTCTTAGAGACATCGGATATTATAGAAGTATTATTGAGTTTTATAGTAGTTATTTGGAAACTGGGGCTATCTAGAAGGTTGCAAGTGTTGGAGCATGATTGATGGGTAGGATCTGGTCATATATGGAAAACAAGATGTCTTTCTTCTTATCTAAATCTCCAGTCTTCTTTGGAAGTTCAATACTCACAAGTGTTCCATACTCATAAGTGGTATTCCCAACTATAGCTCCATATTTGATCAGCTTTGCAAATTCTAGTCCAAATGGAAAATGCAACAAAACAACTAAAGCTATGAAACCTTCAATGCGTGAATTATCTTGCCTAACAATGTGGATCAAGTTTCCATATGAGAAGACCTTTGAAACACTATGCAAATCTAGGAGTTCAATGAATGTAAAGAGCTTGTCTCTACTTTGATTTTTGCAAGCTTCAACAATTGTTTTGTCTTTAAAAACCATCATGATTCTAGCCATTACTACGGAAAAATCAATGAGTAGACAATGAATAGATAACAACACATTGGATAATGCAAATTCTAGTTGGCATATTTGAGAATTGAAGTTTATTTCACCTACAAAAGGAAGAAAGTTATTGGAAATGTACAGTAGAGTCAATGTGATCTCTTGGACTAGTTCAATATTTTTGTGCTCTCTTAGATAGATTCAATTTCTTAGCCATGATCATTAACATCTAGTGGACTTGGCATGTTCTCTTGAAGGGCTATTAAAGATTCAAAAAATAAAAGTGATATGTTGTCATGATTGAATTGATTATTACAGGGCTTCACTTAATTCAACCTTCTGATGCTTCAATAGAAGGAGGGAACCTCCAATTGGTGATTGCTTCAACTTTTTAGTTGAAATCTGTGAATGACAAGATGAAGTCCTTGGAGATACACTTTCTCATCTTCCTCATGGCTCTAAAATAGACCTCAAATGTTGAAAATTTTCCCATGAATTTAAGCTATCAAAGGTGCCAAGGCCTAGAGTTGTCAAATTAGGCTACGAGAGGAGGCTCATGAACATACAAAAAAAAATCATATGGTCATCAGTAAATTGCAAAAGATCATGGATGCTGGTATCATCCAACTACAATAACCTGATGGTGTGTTGGTACCTCCTTGAGTTGGTTATGCTTCTTACAATGACCTTCTTCTATGAATTATTATCAAGTCTGAGAGCTGCAAACTATACATGAGGAATTGCATTAGCATTAGCATCTGGGTCGAGCTACAAGTTACAAAACCATTATGGGCTTAGAGAATATCATTGCTATTGGTGTTGATCTTGTTCGAGGTGAGAAGAACTTTGAATTTATAAGAGATTACTAATGCAGAGGATGGCCATTGAAATCCATTGAAGTTGCTTGGTAGAAGACCCTAGGATTTATCAGAGATTACTAATGTAGAGGATGGCCACTAAAATCCATTGAATTTTCTTGAGGTGCTAAACCTGAGTTTGCAAAAGCAAAGAATGGAGCTGCAAGAAAAGTCAAATTCACTTACTATTGGTGGAGGAGGAGGTTCTGGTGGTTATGTAAACAGTCAACTTTCTATCAATAGGGAGAAGTCAAATTTAAAGAGTCTATAGAGCACTTATAGTTGGAGCGGTTCAACTAATTGCAATTGCAATTTGAGTTCCCAATGATAAAAATGCCTAGCTATAGATGGTTTTGTGATTCTGTGTGAATATCAAGAGCTTTAAATTGTTAGTAGCTTGTGTCATGAATTGAGTGTTGAATATTTTAGTCTATCATCAAGATCTATCCCTTTCATTGAAGTTGTCCAAATTACTACTTAGTACTTGGATTTAGGGCTATGAAAGGTATATGAATTGGAATTCCCTACATCAACATCCCTTGCAGCATTGATCACGTTGCTTTTACATTGTGTTCATGGATGGAAATTGCAATTGCATCAATGAGAAAGATACCTTGACTATTGGTGGGAATTATCTGATCATTCATCAAAAGATTCCAATTGTAGATGCACTCAATGGAACAACATTCATAGTAAATACTCCACATGATTGAGCACTCATTATACCCTACAATAAGGTTATCTACATGAGCTCTTCCTTCTAAAAACTTATCTACTTTCAAGGAAATCCATGGAGCTACAAGAACAATTAGAGAGGCATTTAGGAAGTTTTCTTCTCAAGTAAACCATTCTTCATTACCAAATGTAGATTTGACCATTATAGATTCCACAAGAAAACCAAATTTTGAAAAATAGGCAAATTTGAGAGGTGGATTATTCAAAAAATTCTATGATAGAGTATACAAGGGCTTGCTATCCAATTGAATACACTATTTGCTAAATGTCTACTTCAATCATAATTGGATGATGAATCTAGATGATAGTACTTCCCTTGCTTTGGAAAATTGCATGTTTCTTCTTATAGTTGGTTCTTTCTCATGATCAAATAATAGTATCATTCAGGCTAGATTCCTTTAGTATTCTAGCAAACATTGGCTTAGAAGCATGCAAATCTAAAGGTAGAAGTGTGGTTTAGAACAATTGAAGATTAATTTGTTATTATACAAGCTATCAATAGTTTTAGTAGGAACAAAGCATAGTGGTAATCAATAGCAAGAGAAAAGTTTTGTATTTTAGCAATATTGGACAAGTTCCCACACGAAACTATTGCATAGATTTATAGCAGCAATAGCTTAATCTTCATGAATGAGAACAAGCAAATTATTCTAGTATTACTATAATAAGTTGTGTTCAAGTTTGGTCTGGATTTGAGAAAGGTTTCATTACATTTCTTCCTGTGGTTGCCTATATTATGGGGGTGAATAACTAGGAATGGTTCTAGCAAATAGATCCTCTTTAATGCTCCTTCCCTGGCTGATAATGCAACTTTGTAAAATTCAACTTAAAATTAGTGGCAGTGAGCCACCATCCTTCTACACATTTGGAGCAACTATGTAGGAAGAACAAGTAAACTATGCAAAAAGCCAACATGATTATCATGAAGATTATGAAGAATATGCATGGCATGAACATCATGAAGCATATACAAGGAATGGACATTAATCTCATGATCAACGGTATTATGAACATCATGAAGCATATGCATGGCATGAACATCATGAAGCATATGCAAGTCATGGACATTAATCTAGTGATCAATAGTATTATAAGCCACAATCTTCTTGCCATGGATATTATGGACATCAGTATGACTATGATCCATAGTTGTATTATGATCGTGATGATTGGGAAATCAATGCAAATAAAGGAACCAAAATGTGCTCACATGGAAACAATTTTTTCTAAAATGACTCATTGAAAATGTATCTCTTAGCAAAAAAATTCAAATATGAAGCAATGTAAAGTGTTTAGTCCAAAAGACTCACATGATAAAATATTGTGCCAGGAAACGGAAAGGTCAAACACCTTTTGTCTCATGCTAAAATGAAAGGGTCTTTTAGACCTTAGCCAGAATGTATGCAACCCAATTTTTATCATATCGAGAAAGGAAAATGAGGAGGCTTGACGGGTGATTTGAGGAGGTTGAGGTGGTTACACCCTCTCTCTTCCTTTATCTTCTCCTCTCACACTTCATTTTTCCCTTGCCCTCATTTTGGCACAACTCTCATCATCTAATGGAGAGTGAGGAAGAGGAAGAGAGTGAGGATGGAAGCATTATTCAATTTCTTATGTGCCTTCCTCTTATGTGTTCTTGGAGCAATGGATTCTTGGTGGGAAGGAGGGATTTCTTGTAGGTTTTTGTGACCAGCAAGCTATTTGCAGCCTCTACCTAGCCTGGTTTGTGGTTCGATTTGTGTCGTGGCAGGGTGCTCTTCATTTGGTGCACTGGCCAGGAAAGAGGTGGCTATGGAGCTTGCAAGGAAGAAACCTCATCAATGGCTAGTCAAGAATTGCAAGGGAAAGATCTCACAAATGAATGGACAAGGTTCAATAGATATTTCGATGCTCTCAAAGGAGTTGTCCAAGTGATGCAGGCTACCTGTGCCCATTCTTCTTGTTCCTCTCTCTACTTCTCTTTGCACATGCTAGGCTTGCTCTAATTTACACCTTCCTTCCCTCGTCCAGTTGTGCTTCTTTTCTATCCCTATTATGACTTTCCTCCTTTCACCCCAATCATGCCACTCCCTTAAGCCTCCCTAGCTCTAAATCTGCCTTTACCAAACTATCCATTCTTCCTTTCAATAATCCTTTTGTCTCCCATCTGCACCATAGGACCGCACGTGGTTGTTTGCTCTCGTTAAGAAACAGAAACTACTTCCTCTCTACACGAGCCTTCCATTTCTCCATGACTTCCTTTCATGCCATTATTTTTGTGCCCACCAGTGAACTTGTTCTCCCTCTCCGTCCTATTGTACTTCGAGTACTTCCAGACCCATCGTCGTCCATCATGTGGTATTTATCCAATCATTCACCTCTCCCTAAATACTAAACTAGAGCTTTAATGTACCCACCTAAAGTGAAGTGGCAAGTTGGTAGAATGAGTTTTGGGCTTCCAATCGCCTAGCTTCACGGTGCATGATTTTGCAGATAGATTGAGAAGATAATCAATTAGTCTCCTTTCCTTCACAAGTCATCATCCCCAACTCTATGGAAGCCATAGTTTGAAGCTTAACATTAATCCAAGATTAATCTAAAAGAGTTCTAAGGGGCCATTCCTAAGGCAACCATGCAATTGACAAATCTATCTCGAGAGAGAGACAAGAAATGATGAGCTCGTGGTGCACAATGATTGGATAGACTTCTTCTTGGTCAAACTGCAAAGGACATAGCCTTCAAAGCGTAATTGCGACTCTCATACTTTACGTAAGTGTCTTACCTCGTTTAACAAAAATAAACGATTCATCATAAATATTTAAAAGCTCTAAAGGCTCTTTGGAAGAATTTGATGGTAGCAACATATTCAAAGATAAGTATTCATAAAAATCTCACTGAGTGAATGCTCAGCTAAGGTATCACATATTTGAAGTTCTCTTTCATTATTTTTTCTCTTTATCCATTCCTTGTGGTGAATAGTATATTTGAGGTAGTATGTGGGGATAGAGTGAGAAAGAGTGAGGAATTAGTATCTGAAATTTCCTCTTTACTCTTTTTCTCCTCTTCTTCTCTATCGACTCCTCTCTATGTGGCTATGCATGTGGTGGTTGCAAGGGGGAGCTAGTTCCAGAATGAATGAAGAGATTGTGATGATGAACCGTGGTCTAAAAAATGTAAAGATGATGGTGGTTTAGGCTCAGTTGTGGAAGAGGGTTGATTGGTACATTTCTGTTTGATTGTTTTAATGTCTATTGTAAGGTTTAGAGGGGGCGGGGGGAAATGAATTGAAGAAGAAAAAAATAAAAATTAGAAAAGAAAGACATTGTTACAAGACGTCGTTGAAGGAGGGGTTGTGATTGAGTAAGAGAAAGAGGCACCGATTGATCGATAATATTGAGGAAGGCTATCAATGCAGACAGAGTGAGAGAGAGGGTAGAGCCATGGGCCACCCCTCGACCTGTTGCCATGCCACCACCAGCACTCCCCAAGCTACTACCACCCCCACCACCACTTCTGAGGCTGCCATAGGAGTAGCCATAGCCTCCTCTACCAGCTTTGGGGCCCCCTTTGAAAGATCCATGGCTTGGGGCTGTGAAGCAAAACATGGGGCAAGTAAGCAATTGGCCATTGCAAGGGCCCGAGGTGGTGTGCACATCAGATACTGGACGCATGCATAGTGAATGTCGAAAGGTCCGCAAGAACAAAGAACTCTACAAACCTTCATAATTTCAACTACAAAGCCAAAGCAAATTTGACCAACATGAGACAAATTGGGTGCAATCTCCCCTCATGCCTTACGTGAGCACTTCACAAGGCATGTATTTATAGATTTATTTATCTTCAAGCTCAAAAATAGCCCACTTTACAAATAGCATGCTTTTTCTTTTGCGTTTGTGTTTGTCCAAATATAAAGTAAGGCATTTGGGCATCCAAAACTTCGGGCTGTGCCTAAATACAAATATCAAATAATGAAATATTTAATCGAGTGCCTATGCACATACAAGTTAATAAATGTTTTATCAAGCATTTTAATAAATAAGCGTGCTTAAATAAATATTGGTGCCATGCCTTTTGCGATAAGGCGTGCACCCAAAAAAATAGAAATTCTTCTAGGCATTGGATTCACGCCATCACTTGGTGCTATCCAATGCCACAGTCGCTTGCTCTACACATCAATTGAATCATTCACAATTGTTAGAAAATAATTAAATAAAACCCAACAAAAGTGAATACCTAGCAATCTTTAGCTAGAAAATAATTAAATAGGTTGGAACTCCATCCTAACCTTAATTTAATTCGAGTGTGCACTCTAAACTCGTAAATGCCCAATAACTTAATATGTATTTTATGAAATCACCCGTTGTGGAATCACCCACATGCACATTAAAATTAATCTGACACATGAAAAGGATAGGCGTCCCCATCAACTTCTCACACAAGGAATCCTCCTTGTGTACGAGCCCGAAAAATAAATAGTTTTACAAAATCCACCAAAAAACCTCACTGAAACCACCGTGAAATATGCCTCCTGCCATCATACCCCCTGCACATGACAGTGCTCTTGCTAAATCTAGCTCAATGACACTGGGATTTTGAACAGAATTTGAAGAAGCTTCAAAACCAATTCGGTGTAAAAGATAATGTGAACACCCACTTGAGGAAGTAGATTTGTTACTTGGATGATTAAGCCTTATTGGATAGCTTAATTGACTTAAGCTTTAAAGCTTAAGTTATCGTTTTTGATCCGCTTGCTGTCAAACCATGTCGTCGTTGAAGTCATCGTTGAAAACACACTCCCGTCCACAAATCGTAAATTTTGAGAAGCTTGTGCCTCTTTTAAGCTTCTCAATCTTATATAAAAATTAAACTTTATAAACTATTTTCTAATTCTCTTTGTAAACTCATGCTTTGTGTGGGAGTATGTCCGCCGATCCTGCGCCTCCTACGTGTGGAATCACCCATGTGCACATTAAATTAAGCTGACGCTCGAAAAGGATAGGCGTCCCCGTCAACTTCTCGCATAAGGAATCCCCCTTGTGTATGAGCCCCGACAAATAAATAGTTTTATGGAATCCATCGAAAAACCTCACAGAATCCACCATGAAATATGCATCTTGGCATCACAAGGTCTTACACTTGACTGACTTGTTGAGGCGGGGAGCGGCCGCTGATGCAACACAAGGAACAGATAATGATGATGATGAAGGAGAAGGAAAAGATGATAATGATGATACAAGCACAAACACAAGAAATAGATGGATCAGAATTCCTGAAGGTGCTATGGTGTTGATACCATCCTCGACAACATCCATAGCCTTTGCAAAACTGCCACCCTCGAGGACCTCACCTACATCTGGGAATGAGATTGAGTCTTGTACAACATAATACAAGGAGAGGTGTCATTGGTGCTATTATGATAAGATAATCTTTCAACAAACTACAATATATGGAAAAATATTGCCCCTTATTTGTGTTTCCTATACAGCAAAGGAATGGATACATTTCTTATTTCCTTCAAGCGAACTTGTTGAAACTAATGGTCTGGTGCTTGTTCGTGGGGATATTGTCTTCACCAGCAAGCTCAATGATCAAGAACCCACACAACTCATGGAGAGCAAGAGGGGAGAATTGAAGTCAATGCTTTGTCATTGAAGATCATCGCCATGTCTTCTCCCTAATCACTAAACTAGAGCTTTAATGTACCCACCTAAAGTGAAGTGGCAAGCTGGTAGAATGATTTTTGGGCTTCTAATCGCCTGGCCTCACACATGATTTCGTAGATAGATTGAGAAGATAATCGATTAGTCTCCTTTCCTTCACAAGTCCTTGTCCCCAATTCTATGGAAGCCATAGTTTCAAGCTTAAGATTAATGCAAGATTAATCTAAAAGAGTTCTAAGGGGCCATTCCTAAGGCAACCATGCAATTAGCAAATGGATCTCTTGGGGGATGACAAATGATGAGCTTGTAGTGCACAATGACTGGATCTTGGCCAGACTACAAACGACATAGCCTTCAAAAGCGTAATTGCGACTCTTGTACTTTATGTAAGTGCCTTACCTCTTTTAACAAAAATAAACAATTCATCATAAATATTTATTTGTTTTATAATTTTAATAAAATGTCTTAAGACCTTTTTTCCAACTTTAAATAGCTTTTTGTATTTATGTATGTCTAATTTTATATTTTAAAAATAAAAAACAACTAAAAATGCTTTAAAGATGGCTTTAAAATGGTATAGATAAATTTTTATAAAAAATTTTACTACATAATTATGAGTTATAATATTTTTTACATAAATTTAATAATGCTGAAAGTTTATTGAAATTTATTTGATAAGATTTGAAGATCCTTTAACATGTTGAAATTTTCAAAAATGTTTATTTTTTAGTAAAATTTTCAGTTTTCATTTTAAAAATTATGTTTTGCATCAATAAAAATTATGATCTTTCCATGGAAAAGTTGGAAGTCAAATTTTTGATGCTTTAGTAAATTTATTAGGAATTAATTTTAAAAAATCAATTTAATATTATTCTTGTTAAAGAAAATATCCATATAAGCATGGTGTTTTTGATTTGACATAATTAAGAGTATACACAGTGTGTTAATCCTTAACCGAATTATAAAAAACATAAAATTAGAAATTTATTTATATGATGGCTTGAGGGAATGTCTCAGCCTCTATATTAAACTTTTACAAGTTATTCATTTAAAAAAATGCTTAGATGATCATTAGGATAAAGAGTGGAGCGCCACTAGGATAATTGATAATTAAGGGGAGATATGGGGGTTTAAAATAAACAATGTATATGTACACATAAGAGTGTAAAAAGAGAAATTGTTTAATTCTTGATCGATGTTTAGTAATGAAGAGGAAAGAAGAATGTTTGATGATTAATAAATCATAAAAGGAATTTATTATGTAAAGGCAGCGAAGAGAGAATTTAAAAGGAATTTAAATGGAGATGTGTAGATAGATCCATTGGATCTATGTTGCCTTGAGACTAATTCCCCAAGGGATAAACACCCTAGGTTTAGTATCCTAGTGTCCAGTGTAGAGACATAACCGTGAAGGTTAAAAAACAAAAGCAAAGTGTAAGATTAAGTAAGCTTATTGAGTTCTCAATATTAGATTAGTTGGACTACTACAAACAAGTGTCGTAACTACTAAGGAAGTCTAGATAAATAATAAGAATTAGTTACCAATGTCACCTAAGCTACTTTTGACACAAAAGACGTTAGAGAGGTCGCTGAAATTGTAGGCCTAAGCCTTGAGTAAGAAGAAAAGTTGCCTTATGGAGAAATAGACCCAGAGTTACCAACCATTCTAAACCTTCTAAGTGCACATGCAAGCAAAATTTTAATTTTATAGCTTCAAACAAAACGTGCAAAATTTTGGAGTATGATAGTAATAGCTAGTTCATGAATAGTGGATGCATTCAGAGGAGAGACAGAGACAGCAAAATGAAGCACGAGATCAACGAGCTAGAAAATATGTAGCATGACAGGAGGCTTGGCTATTAGAAAGGCTTGAAAGGTTGAATGCATTATTGAATCTAGGGATAGATGTTGTGTCTAACTCAAATGTCTATAGAACCTTTTAGAAGTAGTTTATCATTCGATAGAACCCCGTCAAAGGAAAGTGAAGTAGACTCATGCCAATGGGATCAAGTCGCCTCAAGCACTAGTAGTGCCACTGGGGAAAGGAGTAGACAAAATAGTGGAAGTAGGGGGAGTGAAGCTAATGCTACAACAGGGAGTACTTAACCACCCTTTCATTGGGATTTAGAGTCAAATTTTGGATTGTGCCAACTATTTAAGGAGCCTAAGGAACCTGTGTGGTTGGATATTACCCAAGATTTATGGTTAGAGATATTATTCAAAGAAACAATGGCTCGCAACCCAGTTAGATTAGTTGACTGCATGCAATTTGGGGGACTGTTGGATGAGGATCCTGATGGGCATTTGCAAAGATTTGAGGTGACCTATGTCGCTAATAATGAGATAGTAGACAATGACCAAAAGCTTCATATTTTTCCTACAACATTAAAAGATGAGGCAGTAAGGTGGTACGGGAACTTAGATGCCCAACATAGAGTGACTTATGCTGCCTTATCAAGAGCATTCCTAGAAAAAATTCAACAGCAAGGTTTCCAAGATAGACTAGCCCTTCAATTGGATTGCTTGTCCCAAGGAACAACCAGAATTGTTGAACATTACATTGAACGTATGGAGATAATTATTTGAAATATGAATCCAGCTCCTAATGAACCTACGCAAAATCATAAGTTTATTAATGGGCTTAATCCTAAAGTTCATCAGCGTGTTAGCCTACAACGGCCAGCTATACTGGAAGATGCTAAAACACATGCTAGATGGTGAGAAGAAGTGCAACTTAGCCAACAACGACAAAGGGACTTATTTAAAGAACCTGGAATGGAATATACAGGCACTTCAAGCGGAATATCTAAGAATGTGTCTTATGTGACCATTCCTTTAAATCAGTCGGTAATTGCAAGTCCAAATGTATCAAGCCTACCTTTAAATCCATATACCTCAATTCCAGCCTATATGATGTAAACAAGAATGCCTTCTATGCCTCAATCTCAGTCCCCTCTTGATGAAGTGAAAGTAGATGATATTATTGCAAAATCCCTAGGAAAGTTGAAGGAGAAAATTATGAGTGCAGTGCGAGCACCTTTGAAAGAAATTTATTCGATAATAAAAACATAGTCTTCTAGTGCACAACAATCCTCAAGCATCTCAACTCCAAATCCACCTAGATCCAATATCTGGCGTGGTAAGTGTCATGGGTATGGCCATGTGGCTACACAGTGTCTGATGCCTTCAAGACTAATGCATGACCATCCACCATTTTGCACTTTGTGCCTTAAGATAGGGCATCTAGATACAAATTATTGGCATAAGATAGGTCAAGAGCAACAACAAGCTCCTTCAATGCGAATGAACTATAATTACATGGATTGTAATAATACAACTTAATATGAGATTGGACCACCTAATCAACCTTTTAGGCCGAGAGGATTGCCAACCCAAGGTAGACCACTAGTGCCCCAAAATAATTACAATAGTGATGGAAACAGAGGAAGAAATTCTCCTTTTAGGAGAAATAATGGTACTTTTTGTAATCCAATGTGGCAAAATGAACAACAAAGGCCCAGGGACTGGTAATTTGTTATCGAGGCCAACAGGAAGGTCATATAGCTACATATTTTCCAAATGCATGTAAAAATCAAGACTTTGCTCCTCTGTGTAGGTGGTATAGTGGCGAAGGGCATCACAAAGAGAATTTCCCTAAGCAAGAAGATAACAAAACTAATGACAGGGGTAAGCAAGTTTCTAATGAACCCTCCACCTCATGCGCAAATTTAGTTGAAGTAGAAACAACAAGGAGAGCAAATGGAGTTAGGTCTAAATTCATAACCCATAGAGTGACCTTTAAGGCTGACCCCATGATTGATGTGGTTACTAGAGTGCAAAAGAAGCAACGAGAGGAGCAAGGTCTAGAGGAAGAAAGTCCACAATTAAAAGGAGCAATGAAGGATAAATCTAAGAATATAGATCTTAATGTAGAGCTACATGACTCAAATTCTCCACAACATTCCTCTGATCATCCATTATTACCTGTGCCTTTGGCAAATCCTAAGATTCAAGTGGGAGTAGCTCCTTTTCCCGAAAGACTAATACCTCCTAAGGAAGAAAGTAAGGAGGTAGACGGAAGTAGTAAACAAGACCTATGATCTTTGGGCTGCATTAGAATAAGTATCTTTGGCCATTAACCTTCGACAATTGCTAGAAATAGTGCCTACATCTTGAAAGTAGCTTTATCATAAATAAGTTCGGCATTGAAGGAAGAGGATTGAAATTAACACTCCTAGAGTAACCGCAAATTCTTCCAAAAGGAAAACAGCTAAGGACGTAAAAATAGTAGATTTGTTTGTGGATCCAAGAGTTCTAGTTATAGATACTACTATTGATGGCCACTTTCTGAATGAAGTGTAGTTAGATGGTGGCTCAATAGTCAATTTGATGACAGAACAAATGATGCAAGAATTAGGGTTGAAGAATCTAGAACCTACCCATATCGTTTTACATCTAGCTGATCAAAGGAAAGTGATTCCTTTGGGGTTACTTTGAAATGTGAAATCTATAATTGTTGGCCTAGAATTTCATGTGAATTACTTAGTAGTTTGCTCATTGTCAAATATCTCTTCATATTCTGTGTTGGTAGGTCGACCTTGGTTATACCAAGCAAGGTGCACTCAAGAATGGTATAAAGGTTCAATTGTGATTGGTCCTAGAAATGATAGGGTTAAAATACAAGCTATTTCAAAAGAATTTTTGAAAGAGTCAGTAGATGAGATGGTTAGTGAAATGGATGAGAGATCCAAGAGTGAGTTTTATGATTTGAAAATGGAGAGGACCAATAACGAAGGGCCTTATGCCTAGTTATTTAAAACACAATGCCTAGCAAGAGCAGAAAAAGTAGAGGTAAATATGATACATCAGCCTTGCAAGGTAGAACAAATGGGTATTGGTGAATATGTTGTAACATTTTCATCAGACAATGATTCGAATAGTGATATTACTCACTGGTTGTCTATGTCTAAAGATACAACCCTAGACTTCTTAATGCTCTCTGCAGGGGAAGCGGAGTACTTTGATGATTTGATTGAAACATATTCATGATTATCCATGGATTAGGAAGATAGTAATCAAGATGATGCATTTTTTATGTATAGCAGGGTGGTAGAAGCAATTTCTATGGATGAATTAGAAGAGGAAGAGATGCCTGAGTTAGTGAAATTTACTGTAGATGACATCTCAATTACCTCTTTGGAAAATATGGACAAATTTAATGTTACTGAGAATAATAATGGCCTACTTGAGAGTAGGGTCTTTGCTGCTTTCCCTTATGAGGAAAATGCTCTACCCTTTGGATTTGAACAATTGCCAGATATAGCTAAAATAACTTATTGTCACTAGTTAGAAAGAAAGAAAGGAAAGAGAAAGGAGGAGTAGGAATGGGTGCAAATCGTTACAAAGACCAATATCGCATGATGATGAGGATGACTCTGCTTTGGCCTTACATAGATTTGTGAACATCATGGTAAATATGTTAGGATTATTAGAGAATTAAACAAGGCATTGGAAGTAGAATGTGACGCAATGTTGATAGTTGTAAATGAAGCAATGAAAAAAAATATTGAGTTACAAAAAGAAAATGCATAATTTCAATTTAGAGAAAGGCGATATCTAGATGAAATTTCACTTCTAGAGTTTTATTTAGAAGAACAAAGGTTGAAATTTAGTAATGGGGAGTTACAGATGGAACAAGCCTTACCTATAGATAAGAACTATTGGGATGAATATGAAAAGACTAATAGATTTTGGGAAAAAGATAAATCTACGTGTACTTTTGAACCAAAAACTCGAGTGAAAAACCCTACTAGTGTTCCTTGGTTGTATCATCCCTTTAAGTGTTTCAATGAAATTACTCAGAAGATGTATCATTATTCTAAGGGACCACTAGTTGGTTATGAAAAAGTCCAATCTAAACCCACTAAGATCAATATGCAAAATATGCTAGAGGTTTTATTACCTCATCCAAAAGAAAGGGTGATTGATTTTACTATCTATGGGGGTGGAAAGGAACCACAACTTCGATGCTTTGAACCTGCGACACCTAGGGATTTTGTAGAACTTAAACAAGTCATACATTATCTAGATTGTCAAATTCAAGGTGAGAAAAATGAGGATCTACATTCATTAATTATTAAGCTTAATGGTAACCAATGGTCTTGGAGCTTATATGATCAAGGATGTTTAGAAAAGAACAATAAAATCTGATGTCAATATCGTCGTAAGTTACACGCTCAATATCCATGTGATTTAGAGCAGATACCAAGCGTAATTGATTCTATCCAATCCTCATGATGCCAAGAGGCATATTCCACGGTGGATTCCGTGCCACGGTGGATTCCGTGAGGTTTTACGGTGGATTCCGTAAACTTAGATGACCGGGGCTCATACACAAAGAGGATTCTTTGTGCGAGAAGTTGATGGGGACGCCTGTCCTTTTCGGGCGTTTCATTAATTTAGTGTGTACATGGGTGATTCCATAGCGGGTGATTCCGCAAAATGCATATTAAATTAATAAACGTTTATGAGTTTAGAGTGCGCACTCGTAATAAATTAAGGTTAGGATTTATTTCTAACCAGTTGATTTATTTATGTAGCTGAAGACTACTAGGTATTCACTTTTGTCGGTTTAATTGTATTATTTTACTAACGATTGTGAATACTTCAGTTGATGTGTAGAGATAGCAGCAGTGGCGGAGGAAAGCATTGGAGTCTAGCGAGTATTCGACCTTTGGACTATATTTTGATAGGTGCCACGCCTATATTTTGTTATGTCTATAGAGACATTGATTATTGATTATTATTTTGTATGCACCTATGCGCCCGGATATGTTATTTCTATTTGGACATTGAGATTGGGCGTGCCAAACTCTATGGGCACCGTCCATTAGCTTTATTTTCCTATTTTTGTAGAAAGCAAACTCAAAAGATAAAAGCTTGTCATATTTTTGTAAATTGGGCTATTATTGAGCATGAAGATTGGAAATATACATAAAATACATGCTTTGTGAACCGCTCACACAAGGCATGGGGGAGATTGAACCCAATTTGTCTCTTGTCTCTTGTCTCTTGTCGTGCATGCTTTTACATTGTTTTTTGTGCAAAAAGGTAGAGTTCATTGTTCTTGGGGACCTTTAGGGATTCACTACGTGAGCTATCTACGACCGATCTGCGCACCAGTGGTATCAGAGCGGAGCTGAGATCAAGAGCTTCCAATCGCTACCAATCTCGGGCGAAGGCGGAGCTCCAGGAACAAACGGGCTCTACAGTCAATCTCGTCGCGAACCGTCGATACAGGCAGACTTCTGGCGATCAAGAACCCCTGTTTCTACTGTCAGATCGCGAAGGACCAGGCTCTGCAGGCGGAGGACCACTCCTACATCCTCACATAGAAGTCGTGGAGTTACAGAGATAAGTTTCAAATCTTCATATCTACCAAGCTTAAAATTAAAGCTTAATAAGCTTAAAGGAAGCTTAAGGCTTCTCAAATTCACCTCGGCGTATCAGAGTGTGGCTCCGAATTTTTCGCGCGGGAAAAATCGGCCCCCTCCCCATGAAAATTTGACGCCGTCTGCTAGTCCTCCATTAAGCTTATTAAAGCTTAAGCTTAATCACTTAAGCTTAAGTTATTAAGCTCTCTGCAAGTCTGACAAGACACACAAGTTGATATACTCCAGGTCTCGCACTTCTGAAGTCAAGTTCAGCAAGTCAATTGAAATCAAGTTCTGCAAGTTCTGCAAGTCAGCCAAGTTCAGCAAGTCAACAACTCTGCAAGTCTGCTAAGTCTGCAACTCTGCAAGTTAGACTAAATCAGAACTGACTAGTGCTTAAAACTCCTAGAATACTTGTTCATATGCAAAAACTCTGAACTGGAAAGTTGTTCGCAGCTGTTCTACCTACCTACAAGTTCGTTGAAGTACTTTCAGCAAACGGATACAGAAATATTGCAGATTTTCTAAAAATTGAAGAATAAATACCCAAAAAATACATAGCCTTGTAACCTCGAATTTGAGCTACGCTCATCCCGCTAACCTGATTTTGAGTAAGAAAGGTTTATTGAGTTTTACAGGATGACTACCCCACATATGGATGATCCTATGACTGAAGACGACTTACCTGAGCCTACCATGGAACAAAAGCTGGATCTTATCATGCTACAACTGGAAGAAAAGCGAAGGGCTAGGCAAGCATTGCAAGCGCAATTGACAAAACTACAAAGAGCATCCACCGATAAAGAAGAACCTCAAGCTGAAGATTTGATTCGCCGTACCATCGACGCCACTCTTGAAGCACAAACCATTCGCAAGGAATCCAAGATAAGTAAACGAAGTTTCAAGTTTTGCACTTTCAATGGCATACGAGAAGGAAAGACTGTATTATCATTTATTAGCCAGTTTGATGACTATTTCCATGAGGAAACTTATCCCAAAAAAGATAAAATCAAGTGTGTTACTAATCATTTGATAGACAGAGCATCACTTTGGTGGACTGTAGTCCGCAAGAGCATAGAATGTCCTGCTACTTGGGAAGATTTCAAGAAGAAGTTCATGTAGAATTTCCTTCCACCGCAATTTCATGAGAAGGCTATCAAGCAATGGGATTTACTTCAACAACGAGATCGTGAGCCTATTCCACAGTATACAGAGCGTTTTTGGAATGCACTCCTACAGCTACGCATGCTTGAAGACGTACTAGAGACGACGCATAAGCGGAAGTATATGTCTGGACTTCTTGGACATTACTACGCTGAAGTGAACATGTTCAAGCCTGCTACCCTTGATGACGCCATCTCCTTAGCTCACGACACTGAAGATAAGTTACGCGGAAGAGACAGACGACCACAGCAATTCCAAGCCAACGGTAATTATGGATCTAAACAATTCAATTCCAATTTTAGAAGGTTTAATCTAGGTCGTTTCTCATCACCATCTTTCCGCAAGAATTGGCCTAAACCACCTGCATTACCATCCACTGTCAATCCAAATCCAAAGCCTATTCCACAAGCAAATCCAAATGTACCCAGACTTCCAGCCATTGCAAATAATGTAACCAAAGCCAAGCCAATAGTATGCTACAAGTGTCACTAGCCAGGGCATCTCGCAGCAAATTGTCATTCAAAGAAGCCACCAACATATATCAACTACCTTGGAGCCATGGACGAAGACGAGCATGAGGATATGCCGGATTTCACTGAAGATGAGGATGATCCTACTACTACTTCCGACACTTTACCAGGTATGCCTACTCCACATTCATTGTTGACTATGAAATGTATGGTGCATGGAAAGGAAAGAACTATCTTACATGATGACGGCAGTACCCATGACTTTATTTCAGCAAAATTGGTAAAGGAATTGAAATTGCATACAATACCTACGCATTATCGCATAAAAGCTGCATTTTTAGGCACTAGGTACAATGGCACACAAGAAGTACAAAATTTAGAGATTCAAATTGGTGCATACATTGAAAGAAGAAATTTCTTAGTTGTCCCATTACAGTCAAGCAACATTATTTTAGGAATGCCATGGAGACACCAGCATAATCCAAATATAGATTATTCCACGCACACAATGAATATTAATTTTCAAGGAAAATCTATTACATTATATGGTATGCATGCATCTCATATTTTTCCACTGCTTTCGCATACTCAAGCAAAACGTGCACTACGCAAGAATACTAAATCATATCTCATTTGGGTGAATGAATTGCACGCAAAGGAAAATCATATGCACCCTAGGCATAAGGAATTTCTTGCATATTTTAAGGACTGTTTTGCAGAAGACCTACCACCAAGTTTACCTCCTTCACGTCCAGAAGATCATAAGATTGATTTAATACCTGGCACACAACCACCTTGCAAAGCACCATATAGGCACAATCAAATAGAGCAAAAAGAAATCCAGAGTCAAGTTGAAGAATTACTAAATAGAGGCTTAATTCGACCTAGTAGTTCTCCATTCGGTGCACCTGTACTCTTAGTCAAGAAAAAGAATAATACCTATCGTATGTGTATTGACTACCGAGCATTAAATAAGATCACTGTAAAGAGTAGGTATCCTATACCTAGAGTTGATGACCTTATGGACAAACTGCAAGGATCTTCTATATTTACTAAAATTGACCTTAAGTCTGGATATCATCTGGTGAGGCTAGATAGATCCGACATATTTAAGACCGCATTCAGAACACAGTTTGGCCATTACGAATTCTTAGTCATGCCATTCGGATTAACTAATGCACCTGCTACTTTCAGCAGAATGATAAACCGTATCTTTCTGAAATATCAATATTGTGTGATTGTTTTCTTTGATGATATTTTGGTGTTTAGTCAAAGTGAAAAAGAGCATTATGAGCATTTATCATTAGTTTTTCAATTACTGAAAGAAAATCAATTGTTTGCAAATCCTGAAAAGAGTGAATTCTTTCAGACGGAGATTGAATATTTAGGACATATTGTATCAAAAGAAGGAATTAAAGTTGATCCTAAGAAAATTGATGCAATATTGCATTGGCCTATTCCTAAAAATGTACATGAATTACGCTCATTCCTTGGTCTTGCTAGTTTCTATAGAAAGTTTGTACGTAATTTTTCATTACTTGCTTTACCATTAACCAAACTTCTTAAGAAAGGAATTGTTTATCAATGGACTGAAACTCAGCAGAAATCCTTTGATTTACTGAAACATGCATTAACCAATGCCCCTGTTCTACAATTGCCTGACTTTAATAGACCATTCTTTCTAGTTGTGACCGATGCTAGCGGATCAGGAATAGGAGCCGTATTAATGCAAGACAACCATCCAATAGCATATTCTAGTTCTAAGCTGAAACCCTCTGAGCTCAAATATTCCACTTATGACAAGGAACTATTAGCAGTTGTACAAGCATTAAAACAATGGAAGCATTATTTAATGGGTTCAGAATTCATGATAAAGACCGACCAGCAAAGCATTAGACATCTACTTAGCCAACCACAAATTTCTGACCGTCATATCAAATGGGCTTCCTTCATTCAAAGTTTTCATCCTATCATTCAATACCAACCTGGAAAAGAAAATGTAGTTGCTGATGCATTGAGTAGAAGACCTGCAATTCATAATATTTCTATCATATCTTTTGATTCCTTGATTGCTATGAAAGACACATATCACCAGGATATTACTTTTCATTCTGATTGGAAAAAATTAGTTCAAAATAATTTCATTCCTGTTGATTCATTCTCATATAATGATGGATTTATGTTTTTTGAAAAGAGACTGTGTGTTACTATTCCATTCCGATCTTTTGTTTTGAATGAAATTCATTGTCCCCCATATCAAGGTCATAGAGGTATCATTTCTACATTACGCATGTTAACTGAAGATTTTTATTGGTCGCATATGGATGCAGATGTATCTAATTTCGTTTCTGAATGTTTGATTTGTCAAAGAATAAAGAGACATCATGGTAAACAGTATGGATTATTAATGCCTTTATCTATTCCATCTAAACCTTGGGAACATATTTCTATGGATTTCATTACTGGTTTACCAAATACTAAATCTAACCATGACATGATTTGGACAATTGTAGATAGATTTAGTAAGCAAGCATATTTCATTGCATGTAAGAAAACTTTAACAGCATCACAAGCAGCACAGTTATTTTTGAAAACTGTTTTTACTAACCATGGATTGCCAAAAGTGATTATTTCAGATCGTGATTCTAGATTTTGTAATAATTTTTGGATCACACTGTTTGCAAATCTAGGCACAAAGATTGATTTCTCATCTGCATTTCATCCAGAAACAAATGGACAAACAGAAGCCACAAATAGCACCATTTTAGATCTTTTACGTGCATACACTATCTCTAAACATCAGACATGGGACACTCATTTACATTTATTACAGTTTGCATATAACAATACACCGCACACATCTACAAAGAAAGCACCTTTTGAAGTTATTTATGGATATAGATTATCTACACCTGTTGCATCTTTGTCTAATAGAATTCAGAGTGCTGATGATATTGCTACTATGCACAACAGTATTTTTGATGAGGTTAAGGATATGATTGCTAAAGCCCAACAATCATATACCAAACAAGCCAACAAGAAAAGACAAGCCATGAATTTCAAAGTTGATGATTATGTTTGGCTTAGAATAGAAAAGCGTAGACTGCAAAGTGTAGATAGACATCCAGTTGTCAAATTAGCTCCTAGATTCTATGGACCATTTAGAATTATTCATAAGATTAATGACAATGCATTCAAATTAGAATTGCCATCTCATTGGAAAATTCATAATACATTTCACATTAGTTTATTAAGACCATTTAGAGGCCAATTACCTATCCACCCTGTTTATGAAAACCCACCTTTATTAGAAGAAGAGACTGAAATACTTGAACCAGAAGCCATCATAGACACTGACTACATGACCACTAGAACTGGCCGAAGGTATTCTAGATATCTAGTAAAATTTAAGAACCATCCTGTAGAGGAAGCACAATGGATGCACGCTAGAGACTTAAATGCTTTTCCCACTCTGTTAGCTCCACATTGAGCTAATAGCAATTGAGGTCAATTGCTATCCCACCCCGGGGGTATGATGCCAGGAGGCATATTCCACGGTGGATTCCGTGAGGTTTTACGGTGGATTCCGTAAACTTAGATGACCGGGGCTCATACACAAAGAGGATTCTTTGTGCGAGAAGTTGATGGGGACGCCTGTCCTTTTCGGGCGTTTCATTAATTTAGTGTGTACATGGGTGATTCCATAGCGGGTGATTCCGCAAAATGCATATTAAATTAATAAACGTTTATGAGTTTAGAGTGCGCACTCGTAATAAATTAAGGTTAGGATTTATTTCTAACCAGTTGATTTATTTATGTAGCTGAAGACTACTAGGTATTCACTTTTGTCGGTTTAATTGTATTATTTTACTAACGATTGTGAATGCTTCAATTGATGTGTAGAGATAGCAGCAGTGGCGGAGGAAAGCATTGGAGTCTAGCGAGTATTCGACCTTTGGACTATATTTTGATAGGCGCCACGCCTATATTTTGTTATGTCTATAGAGACATTGATTATTGATTATTATTTTGTATGCGCCTATGCGCCCGGATATGTTATTTCTATTTGGACATTGAGATTGGGCGTGCCAGACTCTATGGGCACCGTCCATTAGCTTTATTTTCCTATTTTTGTAGAAAGCAAACTCAAAAGCTAAAAGCTTGTCATATTTTTGTAAATTGGGCTATTATTGAGCATGAAGATTGGAAATATACATAAAATACATGCTTTGTGAACCGCTCACACAAGGCATGGGGGAGATTGAACCCAATTTGTCTCTTGTCTCTTGTCTCTTGTCGTGCATGCTTTTACATTGTTTTTTGTGCAAAAAGGTAGAGTTCATTGTTCTTGGGGACCTTTAGGGATTCACTACGTGAGCTATCTGCGACCGATCTGCGCACCACCTCATTTATAATTAAGTCTAATAAGGATTTAAACGCCACTAATGGCTACTTGGGTAAAAATTGGGAAACATATATTGCAAAATCCTTTTCTGAGATAGAAAATGTCTATAGAATAGAGGTTGATGGTGGTACTCAAGATAATCTTGCTATTATTCCTTATAGGGATTTACCCTTGGTATATTCTGTGAATGCGAGGGAAGAAGAACCAAAATCAAGTGCCAGGAATAGTTTGCTTGAAAATGTATCAATGGGGATATCTGAGGAGGTACCTACGATCAAGCCTCAAAAAATAGCTTCTTTGTTTCTTGAAGAGCCCGAAGTGGAAGTAGTTAAGATGGAGATGGAAGAAGAGAAATATTTAAATCTAGGAGCTCAATTAGAATCCCAAGATCAAGAAAGGTTTGAAGAGGTATTACAAGCACATGTTAGGGAATTTTCTTGGTCTTATACTGACCTTAAAGGTAGTAAAGCTGAACTTTGTTAGCATTATATTGATTTAGAACCAGGTACAAAACCTATATGTCAACACCAACGATGAAAAAATCATGTGTATGCAGAATTGGTCAAAGTTGAGATTACTAAGCTTTTAGATGTGGGATTTATTTATCATGTTGCATATAGTGAATGGGTTTCCTCTATTGTGGTAGTATCCAAGAAGAACAATAAGAAGATTTGCATTTGTGTTCATTATAGAAAGCTCAATAGCAAAACACGTAAAGACCATTTGCCTTAGCCATTTATAGATCAAGTACTTCATAAAGTTGCATGCCATGGGCTATATGCTTTCATGGATGGGTTTAGTGGCTACAATCAAGTGTTAATTCATCTTGAAGATCAATCTAAAAGTACATTTACTACTGAATGGGGTACATTCGCTTGTAAAGTAATGCCTTTTGGTTTGTGCAATGCACCTGCAACATTTCAAAGAGTTATGATTGCCACTTATCAAGATTTTATTCAACAATGGATGGAAGGTTTTCTAGATGATTTTTGTGTCTATGGGATGGCAAAAGAAATGCCTGATCAATTGGCGCAAGTGTTTGAACGTAGTGACAAAGTAGGTATCTCCTTGAACCCTGATAAATGTGTTTTTGGAGTGCCAAAAGAAACGTTGTTGGGGCATATCATTTCTAAAGAAGGTATTTCTATGGATCCGGCTAAATTTTCTAAGTTTTTTGCACTTTCACCTCCAACAAATCTTAAGCAATTGCGTGGATTTTTGGGGCATCTAAATTATCATTGACAATTCATTTCAGATTTTGCAAAAGTGGCCTCACCTTTGATAAGAATTTGAATTTCTTAAGCAAAAGTTAATTGAAGGACCAATATTGGCAACCTCGGATTGGATAAAAGAGTTCCATATTCATGCCAATGCATCAATGTATGCTGTAGGAGTAGTTTTATGCCAAGCGAATGATAATAAGGTGGATCATCCAATTTATTGTGCAAGTCATAATTTAAGTGATGTAGAAAGGAACTATACCACCACTAAGAAAGAATGCTTATCAATGGTATTTGCGGTGGTAAATTTTTGTCATTATTTATTAGGGAATAAATTTACAATTTATGTGGATCATGAAGCATTAAAGTATTTGCGTAATAAAGTAGAACTATTGGGACATGTGATTCATTGGATGTTGCTACTTCAAGAGTTTGATTTTCAAATAGTTACTCATCCTGGTAGAGCTCATGTTCTAGCAGATCATCTTTCATGATTATTAACATTTGATAAGGAAGAAGATGTGGAGGATGTTTGACCAGATGCATCACTTTTTATTGTGGAGATGCAAGTTCCATGGTACGTTGATATTGCAAATTTTCTTTTTAGCATAGCTTGATATCCATCTAGTGTTGATAAATGATAAAAGTGACAAATTTAAATGCAAGCACACTCCTACAGATTATTAGGGGGTTACCTTTATAAATTCCTTCCACGCGAGGGTATTTATCGAAGATGTGTAAGGGAAGATGAAGTCCGTGTGGTTCTTAAGGCATTTCATGATAAGCCATGTGGTGGCCATTTTGTCGGTGAATTAACTACAAGGAAAGTTCTATTAGCTGGTTATTGGTGGCCTACTCTATTTAAATATACTTATTATTATTGCCAAAAATGTAATGTTTGTCAAAGGATAGGTCATCCTTCCAAGAGTTTTGTTATACCTTTGACACCTATATTGGCATTAATGCCCTTCGAGAAGTGGAGAATGGACTTTGTGGGCCCAATTGATCAGCCTACTAGATATCGATCTAATCGTTATATTCTGGTCTATTACTGACTATATTACCAAGTGGGTTGAAGCGAAAGCGCTTAAGACAAATAAAGCCATTGATGTGGCTAAGTTTATGTATGAGAATATCATTACACATTTTGGCTTCCCATTGGAATTAGTAAATGATAGAGGTTCCCATTTCTTGAATGGTCTTATTAGCAAGCTAATGGAAATATACAAAATTAAGCACCGTAAATCAATGCCTTATTATCTCGGAGCTAACAGTCGGGTTGAAGTAACCAATCACATTATCTGCTGGATTTTAACTAAAACAGTTGCTTCTCACAGGCGAGATTGTGATGAACATCTGTATGAAGCATTATGGGCCTATAGAACCACTTACGAGGTGACAGTGCAAAATACATAGTTCAATTTAGTTTATGGAACTAATGCTATTTTCCCAATTGAGCAAGAGTTTCCCACTTTACGAATTTCCCTCTCATTACAATTAGGTGAGGCTTAATTGTTGAACCAAATGATTTTACAATTGGTGAGGTTAGATAAGGAAAGACTATTAGCTTTACAAAGCTCAGAAGCAATGCAGAAATGTCGTAAGGTGTGGCATGATCAGAACATTACAATACGAGAGTTTAAAGAAGAGGATTTAGTTTTATTATATGATAGTCAATATTACAAATTTCTTGGGAAGCTCAAAATTCGTTTTGATTCTCTTGATGTATAGGATATTAATGCTAAAAATGAGATATTTAGAGTTAATGGCCTCCGCCTTAAACATTTTGTGACTTTGTTTAGTTAGGTATAGTTAGGTAAGTGGTTAGAATGACCCTTAACTAATCTATATTTGGATTTCTTTTCTCTTTTGGGGGTTCTAAATGGGATGCATGTATGGCTTTTCTGTGGATGGATGTGCTTTACCCTCATCTTGATGCTGATAGTTCTGATCCTATTCATGTCGGGCCTTATAGTATTCCACATTTTTAGATGCACGACAGGTTCTTATATGCACCAAGAGGAGAGGCCTCTTGCGGTTCTTCTTTTGTGATCTTTTTTTTTTGCAATACCATCCACCCTTTGGTTGTAGGCAGTGTCAGTGGCATCTTTATATGCATGTGCAACTCTTGTGTTGGTAGTGTCGTACGTACTTTCGACGCTATGGAACCACTATCACATGCAGGATGCTATAGGCTACACTTATCAGCACCACGATTATGATAGTGTATTCTCACCCGAGTGTGGTGTTGCTTAGTCTAGGGTGGGTAGAGAGCAGCAAGAATTTTTCCGATATCAAGCTGATGTTTACCGTTTTACTCCATCATATCCCAATGGTCAAGTAAATGTGAGCTGTCCCTATTGGGATTATATATGTTGGTATATGGATATGATTGAGGGTTACTCTTTAGGATGTTTACAAGTGCCACCTATGCCCTATTATGATGATGCAGTTGTGGCTCCGCTCCATGATGTGATTGAGGTTTTTAGCAATGCACCTGATAGTCGGTCTATGACACCTGATGTGTCTACGCTAGAGGCTATTCATGAGCATCCTATATCTGATGGTTTAGTTGATAGGCTTGACTTAGATAGTGTGGATGATTTTGGATTAGGGTTATTATTTGCAGTAGAAGATCTTAGGGAGTTTGAGGATTTTAGTTTGGATCTTTTGTTTTCTTGGATTCTTTTGGGTTTTTTATTTTATTCTACATATTTTTGTAAAAAAATACCAAAAAAATAATCATTTTTAAAAAAACTTTTGGTTTGTTGATACTTTTACATTTTAGGTTTTAGCACATTTTAGTTTAGTTAGTCTTCACATAGTTATGTTTGCATGTACGATTAGGATACTCCTTCAGTGCTCTAGGAGCTCATTATAAGGAATTTTAACTAGATGGCCGATTTTGAAAGGAGTTTCACTCTTTATTGATCTAACATATTAATGGTTTAGCGGTTATTGGTTGAGTTCTATGTAGGTTTGATGATTGTTGCAATTTGTGAACCACTACGTGCTTATCTTCACATTATCTTGGAGTTGCAATATCCATGTATATAACAGGTGGTTTCATATCTAATCTATCTATTTATATTTGTTTTTTGAAATAAGGGAAAGTTAAAAATATAACTTGATTAAAATCATTTAGATTTTGCAAACCTAAATACCTACAACACAAACACAAAATTCAATTTTAATACACCGAAAAATATATAACCAATGTAGTCTACATGAGAGTCCACCCAATTGGGAGGGGACTTAGCACCAGGGAGTGATTGAAAGGAGGTGATGTGTGTTCCTGACATAGTGAATTTCATTGTATGGAAGTCTGATTAGGAATCCAATAGAGTTTCTTTCCCTATCGTTTTTTCCTTTTTTTAATCAATGTAGGGGTAGCTAAATAACAAGGTTCTCTCCATGAAATTTTGACTAGGAGTAGCGTGGACAAGAGATGCTAAGCTGATGTGAGTATCTTTTCTTATCATTTTCCTAGTCAGGGTGACCAGTATTATGTGCTAGATTAGATTCCTCGAGTGAAGTTGTTGAGCTGAAATGTTTGACCATTCAATTAAGTGATGCATTCTTAGCCTTCTAGTTGATCCTTTAAAAAAAAAACTTAAAATCCAATCCAAATAATAAAAGTTTGGAAGAGTCTATATATTTATTCTTCAAAGGGCAAGAAAGAAAGAAAGAAAGAAAAAACACCCTGAGACTGTAGGATTAAAGAACGAAAAAGAAAAACACCAAAAGAAGATAATCATCGCCTTTGAGGTCCTAGTAGGTTGTAGGGATTTCCTTAATGGGTGCCCTACATCCAATGCCTTGTACCTCTTAGTTAGGTGGGAGAACTCCAATGCTTTATCCTTCGTAAGGGTATGCTTAATATTTATATCTTTCTCAGGTTTATTATTGTGCTTCAGGTGTGGTTGTCTTTCAACCTATCTTGGATGTGATGTCATCCTTGTAAGCAAAATTGTTGACGAGCCCTATCTTTCGAGTTTTGTTTGTGGTTTTATTTGGTGTAATTTTCAACCTAGGCTCCCCGTCCCAGTTGTGTATATTTTTATGTGATTATTTTCCTTCCTTATCCAATGAAAATTTAAAGACGATGAAGAAAAGAAATGAAGATTGAAGACAGAGATGAAAATGAAGGTTTTTCAAGAGCTGAAAGTAGTTCTTTTTCAAATTTGTAAAAAATTCAAATATGAACCAATGTAAAATGTGTAGTCCAAAAGACTCACATGATAAAATATTGTGCTAGGAAAAGGAAAGGTCAAACACCTTTTGTCTCATGCTAAAATGAAAGGGTCTTTTAGACCTTAGCCAAAATGTATGCAACCCAATTTTTCTAATATCAAGAAAGGAAAAGGAGGAGGCTTGTTGGGTGATTTGGGGAGGTTGAGGTGGTTACACCCTCTCTCTTCCTTTATCTTCTCCTCTCATGCTTCATTTTTCCCTCTCCCTCATTTTGGCACAACTCTCATATTTCTTGTTCTTGTTTCTCTCTCCTGTGCTTCATTGCCTAATCTAATGGAGAGTGAGGAAGAGGAAGAGAGTGAGGATGGAAGCACTGTTCAATTTCTTGCATGCCTTCCTCTTGTGTGTTCTTGGAGCAATGGATTCTTGGTGAGAAGGAGAGATTTCTTGCAGGTTTTTGTGACCAGTAAGCTATTTGCAGCCTCTACCTAGCTGTGGTCGATTTGTGTTGTGGTAGGGTGCTCTTCAGATCATGAGTATAACAAGCATTGGTATGACCAACAACATGCATATGGCACTGATGAAAACTCTGTTGAGCTACAACATTCAAGTAATGGTCATAATAATTTGGGCAATTGCAACATGTCAATCATTATGCTTATGGTCAACCTCAAAACCAAGGACACGCTTGCAATCATTTTGGACACTCTTTCATGTATGAGAATCTTGTGGGATAGCCACAGTGACTTGGGAATGGTTCCAACTATTTTTATATGCATGCAAATGGATAGTGATACATGAATGGGAAAAAACGTACATATAATCATGGTTGTGGATATGAGAAGCATTATGCTAGTGAGCATGGCCAACATGCTGATTAGTACTTCTATGATGAACAACCATCCCATAATCAATATTATGATGACGATCAACCATTTCAAGGACAACAACATTATGCTAGTGGGTATGAACATGGTCATGACCATGGACAACCATTCTATTATGAGCGTCATAGTGGCTAGCATGATATGTTTTTATTTGATGACCTTATGTTTCCATTTGATCTGAGGGATCACGAGGATGTTTCTTTGTTTCCATTTGATCGAGGAGGCAATGATGGGATATATTGCTTATGAGGTATCATGAGGATAAACATAGGTGTTATGATCCCTATATCAATACATCTGATCTCATGTGGGTGGAAAGTAAACTCCCTAACATGCCTCGCAATCATCTCCTCAAAACATTCAAATCTTTAACTCTTTCAATGACTCTACCAAAAACTTGTATCCAATATTCATTGTGTTCCTCATGTTTGGATGCCTTGCAACCTTCTTCATTTGCTCATCACTGTCTAGAGACAATGGACTCGCAATAGGTTGTGCCTTCTTATCCCAGTGTTTTATACTTCTGGCTTCAATGCTCTCTTCATAATACAACTCTTTTTGTTGCATAAAGTGAGCAATGACATGATACATATCCAAGGAATGCACTTGAACAAGACTAGAATAATCCTTATTCTCTCATAGTGTAGCTGAAATTTTTACAATAGTATCTAAACATGAAAATCCATCAAACAGTTATGCAATGCTCTCATCATCCTACAATAAACCATGACTTCTCAACTCTTTTCCTTTCCTACAAATATATTGTCTATCAGATCTATTCATCTCTACCACTCCACAATAGCTCCTAGAACCATTTAGACAAACCAATAAGTCCACAAGAAAAAGCATTGATGCCTAAATGGGAGAGCTTTTTCCTTGCCCTAACAATGTCATCCCGCCCAACAATGGTAGTTAATGAAAATTTGGCTCTTTCTTAGGTAAAGGGAAATCCCGTAGTGTATCTCTGTTTTGTACATAGTTAATGCAAATTTTCAAGAATTGTATAGCCCTATTCCCATCTTTACTCTTGACCCACATGTAGGGGGATCCATCATCCATGAATTTGGTTCTCATCCATGCAAAAGTAATGTAGGGATGTCCCAAAATAATAGAAGATGAATCAGAAACCTACACAAAAAAGTGGTGTTCGTCATGGACATCTCCTATAGAAAGGTTTGCATTAGGGTAAGCTGCATACAACTCCCTAGTAGTCTTATTAGCTACATTCATCCATCATCTTTGCTCCACATCAATGTCATTTTTTGCTCTTACATAATCTCCACACCATGATATTTATTTTAGAACCATGATTGATTAAAGAAATTCATGGAGTCTCTAATTCACTAATCTTGATCACCCTCTTAGTAGTTGCTTGGGCCCAACAGTTTCTAGAGTAATGACTATGGGATATCATATTGGATACTTCATCCTTTGTGTACTATATAGGCTATACATCCCTCCCTATCTTCTTACATCCTACAATACTATCAATAATCACATATTTAGAGTCACTCTTTGTATCTAACTCCTCAATCAGAATATCTTGATTAATAGATTCCTCTTCACTCTAAATCATAGCCTAGGTCAGTTCACCCACAAAATTCCTCTTCCTCTTTATGATGTTGATGATTTCTTCATGAAACTCAAACTTTGCAATCTCAAGGATCTCACCTAGAGTGAACTCAACCTTTCTATTCAAAATCCTTTCTTCTCCAATACTTTCTTCAAATATGTTGCTAACTCTATAACTAAGAGTACTTTATATATTGATTGTTTCTTTGGCTTCAAATACTTCCTTTTACCTTTATTTTGAGCATCTTGAATAGTTTGCTCTGGCTTGGGCCTACTAGGAGGTGCAAACTATTCACCCTCTTTAGTTACTGTAATATCCCCCCCCGGTGTTTCCCCCCCTGCCTTCCCCCGTAAGAACCCCCCCTTCAAGGTTTTTTAAATTAAATTTAAAACATTTTTTTAAAAACTCTCCCTCTCTCTCCCCTTGCCATGTGCATGGTAGGGAGAGAGAGAGAGTAGAAATAAGGGGGGGCATGCAACCCCCTAGGTGGGGGGGGGGGGGGGGGGGGGGGTGGGGCCGTTAGACGGCCGTCTCCCCCCCCCCCCCCCCCCCATACCACCTCCTCCCTCTATAAAGCCCCCTGGCTATGACAATAGCAAGTAGCGGCCCCTCCATCAACGGACAGCGGTAGTCCCCCCTTGTCTTAGGAACACAAGGCGCCCCCTGGTTGTGACAGCAACACCCCCTGCGTGATCAAAGAAAGAGAGAGTGAGAGAGAGGATAAGGAGGAGAAGAAGAAGAGGAAGATGGAGAGAGAGGAGAAGAAAAATAAGGAGAAGAAGAAGGAGAAGAAGAGGGAGAGAGAGAAGGAGAAGAAGAAGGAGAAGAGGAGGGAGAGAGAGGAGAAGAAGAATAAGAAGAAGAGGGAGAGAGAGAAGGAGAAGAAGAAGGAGAAGAGGAGAGAGAGAGAGGAGGAAGAGGAAGAGGGATGAAAGAAGAAGAAGAAGAAGGAGAAGAAGAGGGAGAGAAGAAGAGAAGAAGAAGAAGAAGAAGAGGAAGAAGAGAGAGAGAGAACGAGAAGAAGAGAAGGAGAAGAAGAAGAAGAAGAGGGAGAGAGAGAGAGGAGGAGGAGAAGAAGAAGAGGAAGAGGAAGGAGAGAGAGAGAGAGAGAGAGAGTCTCTCAAAGAAGGGATTCACCCTCATGGATATAGTCAGCGCCACCATCTCATGCTTCCCTAGGCAGAGAGAGAACAAGAGAGAAAGAGAAGGTCCTAGAACCTTCTAAGGTCTCCCCCCCCTTAAGCCTTATTCCTACTCATCCTTCCCCCTCACTTAAACTGTGGCACCATTGCCACTATTCCCTTCAAATTGAGGGCTGTCGATTTCCTAGCAAGGCTATGGAGTCCTTTGCAAGGTTCGCATCTTGAGGAAGGAGGACGAGAGATCATCCAACGCGATTGAAGTACGAGTGTGGGAGCTGCGAAAGGGAAAAAGAAGCAAACATAATCAAGTGGAACTGTTAATGTCTCAACACCTACGGATCAAAATCAAGCTTTCCTAAGACCCCAAATTTATGGTAAATTATAAGTTCGTAAATATAGTTTAAATGCATTAAAACATGGGAGGAAAATAGTGAATCTGCATGATGGGGAATACAATAAGAAAGGATATGATCGTACATAAGAAAATAAGTTTCATTGCTTAAGACATTAGAGTTCTTAATCATAATGATGCCCCTTTTACAATCTTAGAAATTGCGCATGTTAGGTAGGATTTTCCTAGAAAATGTTCATGATAGACAATACTTCCTAGAGAATGTTCATGAATATAAAGCATTGAGTGCATGCGTTAAGCTAAGCTAGAAAAACTCATGAAGCTTATTTCATGAATGGAAGTAATCACTGAAGTATTGTGGATTTCTTGCATTCAAAGGAGATATGTTGGAATCATAACATTTAGATAAAACTAAAATGAAGGGAAGGTTTCATTACCTCACATTGCATATAGTTTAATCTTAAATTGTGTTAAGTTAAACACCAAAAATCTTGTAGACAAAGGTATTGGGACCTAATGTCCTCATTGATTCTCAAAAGTAGAGTGATGTCTCTTGTTGCAACAAAAGAATAAACGTTGATGGGAACTGTTGCAATTCATAACAAGAAGCTTAGAGAAACTGCCATGCATAATTGAAAACCGTACCTAGGGAGCCAAGTTATGAAATAAATTTACCTCCTAGCTATCGTAAGTTAAAGGTTGCTAAGTATGGAATACCAAGGTACTGGATCTAACTAGGCTTCACCTTGGAGGTTCATAGGTAAATAAACTTGTTAAGACCCTAGACCATGAGAGGAGGCACTACTTCCAATCCAAAACAAGGACAATTGAATTATCATATGGGTAGCTACAATGTATTTTGGGAAAAATACAAACTTGTCTTGCATTGACAAGTTGAGCAAAGACAAAGCCTCTAAGTCCTAGAGAAATCTAACTCGAATACCTACCAAGGGGGAGAGTAAACAAGAGTGTTCACTCATCATAGACTCTTATGGTGCATCTCAAAGAGGAGTAAGATGTATTCTCAAAAGGAATACAATGACTGTTGGTTCCAATACTTGGATGATAGCCTTTGGATGCTTGAAGTAATGTTCTAAATGTAAGTAAAGAGAATAAATTGTATCCTGGGAAGAGGACAATGGTTGTTACCTCAAGTGCTTGGTTTCTTCCTTTGGGATGCCTGCTTTATTTTGGAAGCCATGTTATAAGTTTACGTAAGGGAGTAAGTTGTGGAAAAAGGATGGATTGAGCAAGTTATTGCCGATATGGAAAATGACATTTTTTCTAAGTAAATGATGTTAGGCTGGTTGTTTCAGCTTTGGTTGATTGTGGTTTTGGATGAATATCCAAGTGATTATATTTTCATGGCGGGAACTGTAATGATAAATTGCCATGGGAACAAAAGGGATGTTTTCCCTAGTGAATGTTATTAGGCTCGTTGCTTCAGTTGTGGATGATTTCCTAAAGGGATAATTAAGGAAGGATGGCATTAGCTACCCCCCACGAACTGCCAAACCCTAACCAAGGGGGTTATGAATCTGCACCGGGAATGTGGACCGAACCCGCTGTGACAGGTCTCTCCGTGGAAATTACTTGGCGTAGGAGGATGCTTGGGTGCCATGGGGCTCTGGCCGTAAATCCCAATGCCTCTAGATCTGACACAAGTGTTCTATATGACTCAAGATGAGATCTCGAGGCCTTGATACTAGTTACAAGGCGGAATCTTGGTAGGATAAACCTTCAGGTTTTTATTGCTAGGAGATGGAAGGATTTTTCTATGGAGGCAGAAAGGGACACTTGATTCTCCTGTACGGGCGAGAGACAAACATTAATATGAAGATAAGTTAAGGAAGTGTTTGATCTTGTTATCTTGTCTTCATGTCTATGCCCTAAATTACGTAAAGGAACCTGTGATTAACGGGTTGATTAAGGAAGTTGCTTTTATGTGTTAAACATAATGTGGTAGGTAATTAGATAACTAGAACAACCCCCGAGGGAAGCATGGTGGATGTGACCATTGGGTCCATCCTACGGCAGGGTGGTCTTGGCTAGCCAAAAGTTTTCCTCAATGGAATTTATTTGATGCGAACATCAGTTAGACAAGGACCTTAGAACTTGTAAGTTGAAACCCTGATTCATACCGTTTTAGGGGATCAGAATGGGACTATGCCCTAAGGCAGAGAGGTCGAGGGATGCCTCCCTCTCATTTCCCATTCTCTTTGAACCAAGTGTGGTATGAGTCTGCTTGGGTCCACTTGTATCTATGCATAGTGGAGCGGCTATCGACCAATGCTAGAAGGCTGTTAGGAAGACTCGACTGCTAGGCACTCGAACTTCAGGTCGATCCTAGTGGGAATGACCGGATAAGATCCGTTGTGAGGCAGACTCGAGAGACCCTAGTTGGCAAGCCCCGTGTCATTCCTTGGGAGTGTCGGGTGGCATCTTCTAGATTGATCTCTCAGTGGGCTACTAAGACGTGTCCCACAATTTGAGGGGTGGACACGTTACAGTTGGTATCAGAGAAAAACTTCATAATGATACATGATTGCGGTTCATAGACATATCCTAAAAGAAATAACCTAAGTGGTATGGCTTGATTGTCAGGCACCTTTTGCACCCATGAATGCTGACATGCAAGAGAAGAAATTTCTTCTCGAGCAAATTAAGGCACCCGAGTTTGATGGCAAGGGAAGGACTGCTCAAGCTAGCACCGAGATCTGGATTGAGTCCTTGGAGGACTATTTTGAGGCAGCAAGAACTACACCTACTAACCAACTCATGGTCGCCAAACTTAAGCTTACAGGCGAAGTGAGACTTTGGTGGAAACAATGGTGCAGAGACCAAGCGATCTCGGAGGGGACAGTCACTTGGGATAAGCTTAAGGAAGCTGTGCAAGGGAGGTATCTGCCACGTGCCTACTGCACACAAAAGATAAATAAATTCTATGGCTTGAAGCAGCTCGGATTATCCCTTGAAGCATATTATTCAAAGTTTTTTTCACTCCTAAAGTATGCACCCCCAATGGATATGGCAAAATATGTGTCAAAATTCTATGTTGGGTTGAATCCACCCATAAACACTCGATTGGAATCGATGCACCCAACGGACTTGCAAGATGCATTATTCCGAGTGAATCCAATCATCCAAGAACTTAAATTGGGCAATTGTAGCAAAGATGACTATGGAAATTAGGATAAGAGATGCCATACGTGTGGAGAGATAGGGCACATCCATAGGAGATGTCCCTACCATCAATGCTTCCATTGTAAGGAGCTAGGACACATCCAAGTAGACTGCCCTGATCTAAGTCTAGAAGAATTTGAGCCTCCAAGAAAAAGAAGCTACACAAGTGCAGTCTATGGATATATAGACGGATCAGATGAAGACGAAGATCTAGAACCCACTAAACCTTATTAGGAGGACTAAATTTCCTAGAAGCTTAATTGACATGTAACACAATTGAGAATAGATCCTACTCTTGTACCTAAGGTTAATTCGAATAATATAAGTGCACTACTTGAAACATCAAGAGTAGCGCAGCGGATGCATGGTGGGTCTTAACTCACAGGTTGTAAAGCTCCATTAGTGCTTGTCTTCCCCAGGTCTTCTCGAGATGAGGACATCTCGATTCCTCTAAGGGGGAGAGGACATAATATCCCCCCCCCCAGTGTTTCCCCCCCGTGCCTTCCCCCATAAGAACCCTCCCTTAAAGGTTTTTTAAAATTAAATTTAAGGAATTTTAAAAAAAAACTCTCCCTCTCTCTCCCCTTGTTGTGTGCATGGTGGGGGGAGAGAGAGAGAGAGAGAGTAGAAATAAGGGGGGGCATGCAGCCCCCAGGTGGGGGTGGGGCTGTTAGACGACCGTCTCTCCCTCCCATACCACCTCCTCCCTCTATGAAGCCCCCCCGACTATGACTGCAGCAGGCACTGGCCCCTCCATCAACGAACAACGGCAGCCCCCCCTCATCCTGGGAACACAGCACACCCCCCCTCTGGCCATGACATCAGCACCCCCCCTACGTGATCAAAGAAAGAGAGAGTGAGAGAGAGAAGAATGAGGAGAAGAATAAGAGGAAGAGGGAGAGAGAGGAGAAGAAGAAGAAGGAGAAGAAGAAGGAGAAGAAGAGGGAGATCATCAATGTGATTTCAATTTTTAGTTTGAGACGGATTAAAATCAAATCAAGGGGAATAATCCATAAAAGACACTAGCATGATAGTTCATGCAAATCGATTTTTCCAGATGAAACAAAAGACTCTTTCTTCCATCCATGCTGATTCTTTTTTCCCTCTTGCTATGTTAAACCACTTGTGTGATTTTGCTACGGCCATGGCTATTAGTATCAAAAGCAACAAACACAAATTGCAATCGGTGTAGTAGGTAGCAATGCAAAGAAGCCTTTACTAGTCTAAGAGATCAATTTGGAAGAAGAGATATATGCGTAGTTGATGTAGTTGACTACTAAAGAAGAAGATTCACAGAGCCAAGGCACACCGATTATTCCATTCCCCTCTAAGCATGGTGGCTTCCAAGACTCTCAGGTGAGCCTAGGCCTATCAAATGTGAAAATGCAAAATTGGCAGTTAATGGAAATAGCGAGACTTGTCTCACTAGCACAAAATTTTCCATCCTTTTAGAAAATTAGATATTTTCTCATAGCATCTTTGTATTCTTCATTGTCCCTAAAGTCATGGTCAATGCTATCACACCACATAAATTTGTAAACAAATTCACTCCTAGTGGAGTCTGCGAAGGAGGCTATGCAAGATCTCTCGTATTTTTTACAAGCTTATCCATGAATTCATTCTATCTTGGTGTTGAAGCAATGCAAGAGGCTATGGTCTAGGTAAAGGCTTAGGGTGTGCAATGATAGCCAAACCTCATGGTGCAATCAACTATTCTCTCCTCCTTTTTCTCTTAGCTATCTTGGACTTAGCTATTTGTACCTTAGCTAGATCAATCTTGAATCTTTGATTTTCATCATCATGTTAAAGAAGTTTCTTCAATTCTATTTAAAATGGTGGATCCACAGCTTATTTGTGCAAGGAGGAAAGAAGAACGTTCTCTGTCCCTAAAGTCAATTGCTCTATGTAGCACTTAACTTCCCATATAATGTTTCAAATCTCTTTGTAATTGTGTATCTTTGAGCCCCTTTATAGGATTGAAATTCCACACATAAAAGTTTTTTTAGTCACCCAATCGAAATCTTTAAGATAGTAATCTTCTTTCAAAACACTTTTGAACCCTAGCTATTATTTGCATACATTGCATTCACTTAGATCCTCGGCTCTTGGATCACAACCTTGTAAAAATATCTCGGCATTTCATGTGCCAAAAATCTGGCTATCTCATTCTTTTTTGGTATAAACACAATGAATTTGGTAATAGTTCTACCATCAAAGTGTTAGGCTGTTGAGCTCACCTTTTGTAAATCACTAATCATGGCGACTTCTTGTTTGAATATCTCATAAAAGCATTAGTCACAGTCTCCTCATATTTGAGCATCTCATAGGTCCTCTTGAAGTTTATGAAGTCTCTCTATTTGACAACATGATGATCGACATATATATGATCTCCCATCTTATCAAATATATACATGTATTTTCACATCGGGCTCACCAAATATTGGGTGGGAGGTTTGTGTCAAGCCATTAACCACTTAGGTTCAAAGGGAAAGACAAGGTTTTTGTAAATGAATTGCACTCAAGGCTTTGATACCATGTTGAATTATGCAAGCAAGAGGAGAGAGAGCGAGAGAGATGACATATAGAATTCTAGAAGTGTGTCAATTGAGCACATGAGATAGAATTCCATAGAGGGGACCAAGGTACTATATATAGATACACTATATATAGTGCAACACTTTGGCAAATCCCAAGAGTATTTATCTCCTAAAGTATATTAAGAAAGACAATGCCTTTGAAAAGCAGCTGTCTAAGTTTGTGAAAAACTTAACTCTTTCCTTGTATAGAAAACTTACCCGCTAAGAGGCCCAGTAAACTTAACCCATTTGCTTGCCAATCTCTCTCATGGGTAGCCACCTTTGTCCTCCTCCTCAATGATCAAGAATATCCCCTTGCATCAATGAGGAGGGTCAAGTTGGTAGCTTGCGACTGCTATCCAAGTCCTCAAGCTAGAGTTTGTTGAGAAACACGGATCTAGAGCATGGCTATGGTTGCTCAAAGACGGGAAGAAAACTCATGTAGACATAGACTTAGACACTGACTGTCACACAAGTGAATTAGGTTCCAAGATTGAGACTTGGACTCATAAACACAATCTTTTGTATGTGGACAATGACATTGACACTTCACTGAAAAGAAAAGAGTACTATCATTGCATTAAGAAAGGAAGCAAGTACAATGCTTTATAGGAAAGTAGGAAACTGCAGTAGGCACCACTGTGCATATGGGATAGGTAAGCCTGCATGTCCTTGGCCCTGAAGTTCCATACAAAGAGGCTATCAATGAGTGTGATTGCTGAATCTCAACACCCCTCCTCAATCACAACTAAAAAGGCACAAAGTGTGTAGAGGCTGTAATGAGAACCACCTGCAAAGTGTGGGCACACCACAAACACGGTAGACACCAGAGGCTGTTGCAGAAAAGGCTAAGTGTGGGCACCAAAACATGATGGACATCCAGAGGCTGTAACAGGGGCCTCACAAAGTGTACAGGGACTGTAATGCCAAGTTACATGAGGAGTTTACAAAACTTATGGTAGGAAGCATTAGGGCAAGGAAATACAAGGCTTTTAAAATAGTCTATCAGAGTTATGAGAGTAGAAGGACTGATGAGTCTTGTCCTTCCGATCCTGGTGGTCTTCATCTTCATCTTCATCTTCATCTTTTGGTCCATGGTCTTATTCTTCTTTAACAACTACAAGATAGGCCTTTTGGGACCTCTTTCTAGCATGACAGAACTTCTCACTGTGTCCGGTTCTTTTGCAGAAGTCGCAGAAGAGCGGTTCTTTTTTACCTTTGTATCTGTTGTTTACATATAACATTTGTTCATCCTTTGAAGTGCTAGGCTCTTCTTTGCTTTTAAGTTTATTTTCTTCCTCTAGCAGAGAGGCTTTAATATCAACAAGTTGAGGATCAGGCATATTGGTTAGAGTGGTTGATACATTATCATAGGCAGGAGGTAGACTTTTTAACAAGACACCAATGCAAACATCTTCATCCATTTTTAGCTTTATCCCTGCAAGTTGAGTAAGCAAGCTTTCCATGTAGTTCAGATGGGATGCTAGGGATGTATGAGGCTTCATATCAAGTCGAAAAATTTCAATTAATAGACCATACTTAGACGACTTTGACTGTGCACCAAATAAGGTATCCAATTTGTCCCAAGTGTCATGGGACGTGTCACAAGCATCCACATGATGGATGTAGTTGTCATCCAATTCCAGTTTAATGATGGCTTGTGCCTTGTCATCATTATTTTGCCAAGTAATTGCAAGGTCTGCATCTCGAGGTTTCTTCTCTTTGCCATTTGTGATGGCCCAAAGACCCTTCTTCATCAGGATGAGCTTGATGCGGGTTTGCCAAGTGTGAAACCCGACTCCCTTGAACCGAGCATTTGGAGAGTCTTTTCCCATGTTGGATGGCTGAAGCAACAAATCAACTCCAGAATTCTAAAATTTTATCAGTGGAAGAGCAGATTACAATGTGTCAAGAGACACAAGTAATGACAGTGTGAAAACACACTATGTCTGTGTTGATGTTGAGCTTGAATCTTCTTGTTCGGGATCGTTCGGTCGTCCTTCAATCTTTCCACATCCTTCCCCTCCTTGATTTGGTGCTGGAACAGTAGATCAGAGTGGCAGTGGGTTGCTCAGGTGGCAGGAGAGAGGAAATGATGAGATTTTTGAGCTTTGATGAAACTAGCTATGGCTGACAGTTTAGGGTTTCATACAGGGGCCTGGTTTTTTGCAGATTGCAGGAGCTGTAGTTGATCATTTTGAAAACTTTTTTTATAGAAATGAAGCTTACTTCAAGTCTTCAAAAGCCCTATCCTGCTCGTCAAGATCGCAGCATGTACGGCGTGCGTAGAGTGGACGAACAGATCACGCGCAGATTTCGTCAGCAGCCACGAATTTTGACAATGCCGTGCTGGTTGATCCTCAATGTGGTCGATTTTTGTGCTAGGAGGGAGTGCCCTAAGTAGAGGAAGATATGTCTAGAAGAGAGTTCATGAAGATATGCTCTACAGAGAGAGATATGAAGGCTCCATGGAGGGTATGTCCTGCAGGTCACAGTTGAAGACTATGGCAGTGACAAGGAATTTTCACAATGCTGAGCTTGAGATAGCCAAATGTCATGGATTGATGTGATACAGGGAAGCTTTGTGAGTTGGGGAACACTTTTCCAGAAGGAAGCTTCAAGAGATTTGACCTGTGGAGTGAGATATAAGCAGCTCAATCTGAGAGGGTGCTGCTGGCTATGGTTGCCATGGAAGCTTAAGTGAAAGTAGAGTTGGGAGATGAAGTCATGGGATGAAACTAAGCTGACCAGAGATTAACATGAGCTGAGAGAGGGTAGAGGAGAGCTAAGCCGAGACTGGGCTCTGATACCATGTTGAGAAACACGGATGTAGAGCATGGCTATGGTGGTTCAAAGACGAGAAGAAAACTCATGTAGACATAGACTTAGACACTGACTGTCACACAAGTGAATTAGGTTCCAAGATTGAGACTTGGACTCATAAACACAATCTTGTGTATGTGGACAATGACATTGACACTTCACTGAAAAGAAAAGAGTACTATCATTGCATTAAGAAAGGAAGCAAGTACAATGCTTTATAGGAAAGTAGGAAACTGCAGTAGGCACCACTGCGCATATGGGATAGGTAAGCCTGCATGTCCTTGGCCCTGAAGTTCCATACAAGGAGGCTATCAATGAGTGTGATTGCTAAATCTCAACAGAGTTGCTAAACCCATCATAGGAAGGAAAGGCTATAAAAAAGATCTTGCTATAGTCCCTACCCCCCTTGAGACATTGGTAATGGACCTAGAATAGAGCGAGGATTATAAGCTTCAAAGAAGGAGGTATCAAAAGGAGATTGTTTACAAATATGGGCTAAAAGATCCTCCCTCAATTGGTTAGTATTTTGTAAATGCACGAGGCTTTTAATTGTCTTTGATTCAATAACATAGACTCTATCATGGAATGCCAAGAAAACTTTGATCATAAGATCACCTCTAAGATACATGTAACACATCAACATGGTGTTATGTATAATTGAATCCACAAAAACCAACCAAGAAACCTTTATTACGAGATCTGAGGACTAAGCACCACTCCATCCATCCTTTGGAGGATGCAAATCCATAGTGGATAGCTTCGTATAAAAGGCTAGCTTTTGTTATTGATAGTGCACAAAGAAAGAATGGTCTAGTAGGATGTATTCCATAAATTGCTCAAAACAAGACCATAAAAGGTCCATTCTAGATTGAAGCCTTTTCATCTTAGCTTGGAATAAAGAACACAAGGTTGCATTACATTGGAGAGAAACCTAGTCCGTAGTTAGCAGATAAAGAAGGTATTGATAGTGCATTAGGACTTGGAGGAATGGAATATGACTGGAGCCAATAGTTGTTTTATCTCCTTAATCTTGGTATTTTGATGCTCAACTATACAATTTATTTATTGTAAGTCCACTATTTGGGAAACAATTGAATCTTTAAGTTCTTAGGTTTCCTTAAAAAGACAATCCTTATCCTAATTAATAGTAGCTACTTGAGCCTTTGCTTCAATCAATTGAGCTTGCAAAGAGGATATTTCCACCTTTTGGGCTTCTAGAAATTTAGTCTATGACTCCATTTTTTTGAAAATATTGAAAAGAGTTTCCTTAGCAGAGGCAAGCTCAATATTAGCATTATGTAACTCCTCCTTGGATTGTTGCATCTCCTCATAAAAAGAAAAGTACAATTATTGAACATAGATCCTTGCAATATTTGAAGCCTTGTAGTTGGTTTTCACTAGCATAAGGTGAGTAACATTCGCTAGCATATCCACAATCACTACTACTGCCACTAGGTGATGCAAAGAAGGAACTAGTATGTCCAAACTACCATCTATGTGTGCCCTAAATAAATTTGGAGATGTTAGGCATGTAGGGAGGGTATTACTTGATATAGTAGGGATCAACCACACTAGAGGAACTGAGGCATGAACTATTTTAGCTACACGCTTTTAAGTGCTTCCTCTAAATGACCATAGAATAAGGGGAGTCATGATATTCAAAGATAGGTTCAAAATCTTCAATAGAAAAAGGGGAACCACTAGAGGATTTTCAAAAGGTGGTGGAATTTCCTTTTTAGGGATAGAGTATGTCAAGAAAACATACAAGTAAGAACCATATGAGACACTAGTCACATTACCTCTAATCATCTTGATAAAGTGTTGATCCATTTTGGCAAGGAGATAAGAACTCCAATCAATGGTCATGCCCTTGAGAACCATTCCAGAAGAAATGAATAGTTACTTGGACATGTAATTAGATGGAGTCTTGGCAGGCATAAACTTGTCCTGAAGGAACTAGAACAACTATTTCCAAAAGAGATCAGAGATCATGGAAACACAAACTCCAGATATAGTGATGACCCATTTAGCATCCAATAAGTCCTTGGTCTATCTCTACAAGAGCTTCATAATGTCCGCATTGGAAAAAAGTTGGTGAGATGCTAGAAAAGTCTCCCCACTGTAGGGAAGAGATAAATCTTGACCCAAACCTCGAGGTGTCATTAGGACAATGGTATCATGAATAGAGCCAAATTGCTTGCTATAAGAGGTTAAAAATTCATCACACAAGGTAGGATCATCAGGAGTGAGTGGCAATGAGAGAGCCACAAAATGGGATAGGCCGACCTTAGTAATAAAGTTTGATTCTAACAAATAAGAATAGTCCTAAGACTAACCAAATGAACATATTAGACTAGAGGAGAAGTTCGAGGTTCCATTTAGATAAGAACAAAATACACACACCACACAGACAGACAGAAAGGAGGTCTATAAAATAGCACAACAAAAAACAAATAAGATCCCATCAAAGTATCATTTCGTACACAACATGAAAGACCACCCTAAGCAAACCCCATCTTGGAAAAAATTTAGCATGACCTACCCATACATGTGACAAATAGCTTTATGAGATGCAAACATACATGAAACTTGATCCCCATATGAAGCAAGAAAATAAAAAGAAATATAAACACACCATAGCCTAGACTACATTAACATGACCATCAAAATAGAAAAAATACCACAAACTACATCAGACTAACACAAATGAACCAAGACTAGAGTGAAATCTCATAAGAGGGAGTGAGTAAGAGACTGTGTCACCTTCATACCCACCCACATATCGCATTTATTGATTAGATGAGATATGTGCACTGAAGTTAGATTTAGATTTAATGGTAAGAGAATTTTATCAATCATAAAAAATGGGTGGATTTTTTATTAGGTGATCAACCTTTAAAAAGAACTGCAGCTCATTTTATCCTTTCAGGAAAATTATTACATGTTCATAGTGCATTAAACGAACCCCGAACTTTGAACTTGACTTTGAAGGTCTCTAAATGTATATTCATTTTTACAAATTATTGTGTGTGGCACTTTTTTTAACTAGCATGTGCAAGAGCGATGGTTGGTTTATTTTATTACAAATTAAAAATATGCATGTTTAGCACATGAAGCACATGCAATGTGAACAATGAGTTTATTTTATTTCATTTAAAATGATGTGTGTTGAGTATGGATGCACATGAAAAAGTTATTAGTTTGTTCATTTTAGCAATTAAATGTGTTTTGTGGTGCACCAAAAAGAAAAGAAAATTTCAATATTTGTAGGGTACGAGAATGCACCTTAATCTAAAGGAGCACATGAAAATCGACTAATGAAGAGGAAATCGAAGCCATGAAGAAATCCAAAAATACAATCCCACCAAGATCAAATTTTAGAGAATGAGAAAAAAATACCAAAAATACCTCATGAAACTTTTTTGATATATTTAGAATTTCTTTAAAAGATTTATTTTTTCTTTTGTAGAACTAGTAATAATAAGGTTGAAAATGGATCATCAAAATCTTTTTATTTTTTAAAAAATAGGTAAAATTTAATCTTTTTTATATTTAAGAATTGTAATTAAAGTTTTAGATTTTTATTAAGATTTCTAGTTTTTATATTTTTATTTGCAATTTTTAGATGATATTTGTGAAAAAAAATCAATGAATTTTTGGCTTGTTTTTAATATTCTTTGAAAGTTTTTCAAATCTTATTTGTATTTTTATAATTTATTTGGGGAGGGAATTATAGTGAAGGAGAGAGAACAGACGGTGGCTAGGTGAGGTGATCGTGATGTTGTGAAGGGGGGGAGGATCGGTTGGGTCACAGGAGGCTACCCATGAGGAGGTAGATGAGAACGAGTGTGACGAAGATGGAGTCGACACGGGAGGAGGTGGTGGGTGGGTGACCAATGGCATGGAGAAGGTCGTGGCCAGAGTGAACTAGGCTAGAAGGGGGATGGGGTAGGCGGTGTGTAGAGAGGGGGGGAAGAGAAAGGGTGTCAGGACTAGGGGTCAAGGTGGGCGGGAGGGGAATGACGGGGGTAGGCAAAGGTAGGGAGGAAAGGAAGGGAGGGAGGTAGGGAAGAGGGAGATTCATGGAGGTGGGGGGAGGGAGATAGAGACAAGGATAGAGAAAGTAGAAAAAGGAGAGAGAAGGAGGAGGAGAAGAAGAAGAAGAAGAGGGAGCTAATAGGTGGAAGTTTGGTTTTTTATTTTTAATTTTTAATTTTTAATAAATAAAAAAGTACAATTTTCGTGTCCCCCCATCCCACGCACGGCCAGGGTTAAAAAATTTATGATGTTAGAGTGGTTTTAGTCGAAAGGTCGTATCCATCAAGGATCAGAGAGAGAAGGAAGTAGAGAATAGGAGATAGAAGAGAATAAAAAGAATAGACAAGAGGTACACAAGATAAAGATAAATCTCAATGAATCAAAGCACTACATATTGATAGAACTTGAGAAGATAAACAAAATCCTTGTCTGGGACTACTTGAAAGCAATCTCCAAGTATTCAATCTCCTGAACAAAATATTAATGAGTTTGGGAATCTCCCTATTCCCATTTTTTAAGTACTAAAAAGGTAGCACTTGGATAACATGGCCATAAGTTTCTCAAAACCATATGATGTGACCTATCATTGGAAAGCTCTTGAAAAATGGAATTTATTAAGCTATAGAGCACTCAATTTGGAGTTATACAAAGATTTGACCATGTGTCCCAAACTTATGGGAAATTCCCATATTCCCCAATATTGTGCTCCTTGAGCTCCCTACTAGTAGACCAAAAACATATTATCGTGTCATTACATGGACACATTGTGAAAAAACATGGAATGCATCATCATCCAGCTTTCTTATTGATCTAGAGAGTCAATATCATCTTAGTCATTAGTGCTAGTGTCTGTAGTATGGATAGTTCAAAAATACTAGATTTTTAGATAAAACTAGCATATTTTTTATATTTTGGATATTTTTTTTATAAATATCCTAAAAAGCTGTAGAAAACTTCTAGAATAGGGTGACATACAAAAAGAAAGTGGCTTTTTCACTCAATTTGGGAGATTTTATGAAAAAAGAACGATTGGCGAAATCACACGTGTCGCAATTGAAGTTTATAGGGCAACAAATAGTGCTCTAAAATGGAAGAAGAAAAATGGAGTGATCTAGAAGAATTCTAACTAGGTGTTACATCATCCAGCTTGAGCACTATCATCTAGCTTTCTTATTGATCCTAGGGTTTTACCCCACTTTTGGACCCTACAAAACCATAAGATTTGCGGTTTGAGCAGCATAGAGGAAGCTACTATTTGATGCATGTTTTTGGTCTACAAGGGAGCTTTATGAGATCTAATGCTTGGAGATTGCTTTCGAGTAGTCCCACATAAGGACTTTATTCTTCCCAGGTTCTATCAATACATAGTGCTTTGATTCATTGAGATTTGTCTTTATTGTGCCTCTTGTCTATTCTTTTTCTTCTCTTCTATCTCATATTCACTACTTCCTTCTATCTTTGATCCCCCTAGTGGATATCACCATTTGACTAAAACCCCTCCACCATTGGTGAACCGGATGTGAAAGGTTGTTTCAGAAGGAAAGACAAGATGGGAGAACCATTGAGTATAATTCTAGTAATGTTCTACAATAGTTAGTATAGAATATGAACATGCTTATGCAAGAACAACAACAACAACAAGTGATGCAAGTTTTTTCTCAAATAGAAACTGTTGTGATGAATGCTTTGCAATAAGAAATAGAGCATGAGATGAAATTGTTCAATGACGGGAATGTGTCTACATATGTGCATACCTATGCTCAAAAGATGGAATTCTTTGGGGTGGCTCAACTTGCATATTGGAGCCGGTATTTTGTACAGGTTATTGTACATGAATTAAAAGCACGGATCAATGAACTGTACATGCAGGATGTGGACTGGGTAGCTTTCAAGAAGACACTCAAGGAAGAATTTTACATTGAAGACACCAGTTTGATTACTTGTAGGACTTTCCAAGAGTGGGTTCTACAACCCAATAAGGCTATTGTGGCTATAGAGTTATTAAGAGAATTTGAAAGTCGATTTGAGCAGCTAGATCTTGCAGAACAGCAAGCTCTTGAAAGTCAAAAAATTGAATTGTTTCTACAAGTAGCAAATCCTGAGCTTCAAGAGAAGCTTGATGATTTGTTAGAGGATCAGACTACAGAGATAGGGCTTAAAACAGATTGGAGGTATGTTAAGGAGGCTATTATTGCACCGATGAAAAAGCATAGAAGAAGATAAAGATTACATGTATCTAGCTTACCCACTATTACGGGCAAAACAATTGATGTATCAAGTAAGTCATCCACTTCTTGTAACAAGCGTGATACACACCGACTAGAGTTTAGACACCCCGTCACACTGACCAGGGTATTTAAGGTGTAAGAGCCCCAGATTAGGATGACCAGTTATTATCAAGATCATACTATTCACCTTCATCTCCAGCTTCCATGGCTTCCTTCTTCCTTCTCTCCTTCCTTCTCTCTTTCTCTATCTTCTTCTAGTCTTTTTCCTACTTCTTCTTGCTCTTTTTCTCTCTCCTCAGCTCTTCTTCTCTCTCCTCTCAGCTTCTTTCATTACAAGTGGTATGAGAGCTTCAATCTTTCGTCCTTTTTCTCTTTCCCCTTTCTCTCTTTTTAAATCCCAAAAACCCTAGTTACTCAGCTTATAGGTACATGTACAACAAGAAGGACTGTAGTTAACCTCAGCTTTTTGGAGCAAGCAGAAGCTATGGTTGGAGACTTAGACATACCTGGAGGTAAAATGGTTAAAATAGCAGGTCGTCACTTCTTTTCATGAAAATTTTAAGGGTTCCATGCCAAGTTTAGGATCCTAGGAGTTGGAAGAGGGAAAAACCTGAGTTACTTTTTGCTCCAGCACCTCCCTTGTGGAGGGGCACAGCCAGGTAGAGAGGCCAGGGAATAGCTCGCAAATTGCAGCCCATTTTGGGCTGTTGTTCCCTGCTCTGCGTGCCCTCCCCCAGCCCTCCTAACCTTATCCTCTTGCTTCCCTCCCCTCCCTACCACTCCAAGGCACTGACTCAACACATTGGTCTACCTCGTTTGGCACTCTTTCTCCTAGGATTCAGCCGCAAGGTGGACAATAGTTGGACTGTTTGAAATAGTTTGGGGCAGCGATGGATTCTTCAAGCTGAAGCCATCCCTGACCTTGAGAGCTCATACCCCACAAGCCCTTCAGCTCGTGAATGATTTTTGGTGCACAGATCGGATGTTGTAAGTGCGCGTAGTGAGCGTCGGAAGGTCCCCAAGAACAAAAGAACTCTATTTTTTGCACAAAACTCAACGTAGAAAGCATGCACGACATGTACAAGAGACCAATTGGGTGTAATCTCCCCCCATACCTTGTGTGAGCGCTCCACAAAGCATGTATTTTATGTATTAATCATCTTCAAGCTCAAATAATAGCCCAAATTACAAAATAGCATGCTTTTGGCTTTTGAGTTTGCTTTAGTGCCAAATAGAAATAAAGCTAATGGACGGGCGCCCAAAGAGTCAGGCATACCCAATACAATGTCCAAATACAAATATCATAATCGTGCGTCCATGCGCATACAAAAATAATAAATAAATATCCAACACCTTGATAAATAGGCACGACAAAATATGGGCGCCATGCCTAAGGTATGTGCCCATCAAAATATAGATGATAACTCGAATACATGCTATCCTCCAATGCTTTCCACCGCCACTACTGCTATCTCTACACATCAACTGAAGCATTCACAATCCTTAGTAAAATAATACAATTAAACCGGCAAAAGTGAATACCTAGCAGTCTTCAGCTACATAAATCAATTGGTTAGATATCAATCCTAACCTTAATTTATCACGAGTGCACACTCTAAACTCATAAATGTTTATCAATTTAATATGTATTTTATGGAATCACCCGCTATGGAATCACCCATGTACACACTAAATTAATGAAACGCCTGAAAAGGATAGGCGTCCCCCATCCACTTTTTTCACAAAGAATCCACTTTGTGTATGAGCCCTGATAATCAAAGTTTACGGAATCCATCGTAAAACCCTTACGGAATCCACCGTGGCACAAAATCCACCGTGAAATATGCCTCCTAGCATCATACCCTTGGGGTGGGATAGCAATTGTCCTCAATTGCTATTAGCTCAATGTGGAGCCAACAGAGTGGGGAAAGCATTTAAGTCTCTAGGGTGCATCCATTGGGCCTCTTCAACAGGATGGTTCTTAAACTTGACCAAATATCTAGAATATCTACGGCCAATTCTAGTGGTCATAAAGGCAGTATCTATGATAGCTTCAGGCTCAAGGATTTCAGTCTCTTCATCTAACAAAGGTAGGTTTTCATAGATAGGGTGTATAGGTAATTGGCCTCTAAATGGTCGTAATAAACTAATGTGAAAGGTGTTGTGAATTTTCCAATGTGGTGGTAGTTCTAACTTAAATGCATTGTCATTGATTTTGTGAATGATCTTAAATGGTCCATAGAATCTAGGTGCTAATTTCACAATTGGGTGTTTATCTATACTTTGTAATCTACGTTTCTCTATTCTTAACCAAACATAGTCATCAACTTTCAAATTCATGGCCTGTCTTTTCTTATTGGCTTGCTTTGTATATGATTGCTGGGCTTTGGCAATCATATCTTTAACTTCATAAAAAATAGTAGCGTGCATGTTAGCAATATCATCAGCACTCTGAATTTTATTTGATAAAGATGCAATATGTGTAGTCAATCTATAACCATAAATCACTTCAAATGGTGCTTTCTTTGTAGTTGTGTGTGGAGTATTGTTATATGCAAACTAAAGTAAATGTAGATGTGTATCCCATGTGTGTGGTTTTGAAATAGTGTAAGCACGTAAAAGATCTAAAATAGTACTATTAGTAACTTCTGTTTGACCATTTGTTTTAGGATGAAATGCAGATGAAAAATCAATCTTTGTTCCTAAGTTAGCAAACAAAGCAATCCAAAAATTATTACAAAATCTAGAATCACGATCAGAAATAATAACTTTTGGTAAACCATGATTAGTAAACATAGTTTTCAAAAATAATTGAGTTGCTTGAGATGCAGTTAAAGTTTTCTTGCATGGAATGAAATATTCTTGTTTACTAAACCTATCTACAACAGTCCAAATCATATCACGGTTAGCTTTAGTGTTAGGTAAACCAGTAATAAAATCCATAGAAATCTGTTTCCATGGTCTCGATGGAATAGATAAAGGCATAAGTAAACCATATTGTTTACCATGATGTCTCTTAACTCTTTGACAAACTAAACATTCAGAAACAAAGTTAGATATATCAGTGTCCATATGTGGCCAATAAAAATCTTCAGTCAATGTACACAAAGTAGAGATAATACCTTTATGACCTTGATATGGAGGACAATGAATCTCATTCAAAACAAAAGATCTAAATGGAACTGTAACACATAATTTGTTTTTATAAAACATGAATCCATCATTGTAAGATAGTGAATCAATAGGAATCCAATTATTTGCAACTAATTTATTCCAATCAGATTGAAAAGTAATATCCTGATGATAAGTATCTTTCATAGGGATAAGGGAATCAAATGATATTACATAAATATTATGAATGGTCGGTCTTCTACTTAAAGCATCAGCTACTATATTTTCTTTTCCTGGTTGATATTGGATAAGGGGATGAAAACTTTGAATGAAAGCTGCCCATTTGATATGTCGGTCAGAGATTTGGGGTTGACTAAGGAGATGTCTAATACTTTGTTGGTCAGTCTTAATCATAAACTTAGAACCCATTAAGTAATGTTTCCATTGTCGTAAGGCTTGTACAACAACTAACAATTCCTTATCATAAGTAGAATATTTAAGTTCGGATGGTTTCAGTTTACAGCTACTGTAGGCTATGGGATGATTATCTTGCATAAGTACCGCTCATATTCTAGATCCGCTAGCATCAGTAACTACTAAAGAGAATGGTCTATTGAAATCAGGTAGTTGTAATACAGGAGCATGGGTTAATGCATGTTTCAATAAATCAATAGATTTTTGTTGATTATCAAACCAATGATAAATGATACCTTTCTTTAAAAGTTTAGTCAAAGGCAAAGCAAGTAATGAAAAATTTCGCACAAACTTTCTGTAAAAACTAGCAAGACCTAGAAAAGAACGTAACTCATGCACATTTTTGGGTATGGGCCAATTCAAGATTGCTTCTATCTTTTTAGGGTCAACCTTAATACCTTCTGATGACACAATATGACCTAGGTATTCAATTTCTATTTGAAAGAACTCACTCTTTTCTGGATTAGCATACAATTCATTATCTTTCAACAACTTGAAAACTAAAGACAGATGTTCATAATGCTCTTTCTCATTTTTATTGAATACCAATATATCATCAAAGAATGCTATAACACAATGTTGATATTTCAAAAATATGTGATTGATCATTCGACTAAATGTAGCAAGTGCATTAGTCAATCCAAAAGGCATCACTAGAAATTCATAATGTCCAAATTGTGTTTCAAATGCAGTTTTGAATATATCAGATTTATCTAATCTCACTTGATGATAACCATATTTAAGATCTACATTACTGAATATGGCAGAACCTTGTAGTTTATCCATAAGATCATCTACCCTAGGAATCGTATATCTATTCTTTACAGTAATTTTATTCAAGGCACGATAATCAATGCACATGCGATAAGTATTATTATTCTTCTTTACCAATAAAATAGGTGCACCAAATGGAGAACTACTAGGTCTAATTAATCCTCTGTTTAATAATTCCTCTACATGATTTTGGGTTTCTTTCTGTTCAATCTGATTATGCCTATATGGTGCTTTACATGGTGGTTGTGTACCAGGAATTAAATCTATTTTATGATCTTCAGGACGTGAAGGTGGAAGTCTAGGTGGTAAATCATCAGCAAAACTATCTTTAAATTGAGCAAAGAATTGTTTATGCCTAGGATGCATATGTTTTTCTTTTGCTTGAAGTTCATTCACCCAAATTAGATAAGATTTACTACTTTTACATAATGCACGTTTAGCTTGAGTATGGGTAAGCAGTGGAAAATTATTAGATGCGTGCATACCATGCAATGTAATTTATTTTCCTTGAAAATGAATTTTAATTGAATGCGTGGAATAATCTATGTCAGGATTATGCTGATGACACCAAGGCATACCTAGGATAATATCACTAGAATGTAAAGGTACAATTAGGAAATTCCTTCGTTCAGTGTATTCACCAATTTTAATTTCTAAGATATGCACCTCTTGTGTTCCATTATATCTTGTGCCTAAGAATGCTGCTTTAATGCGATAATGTGTAGAAACAGTTTGTAATCTCAATTCTTTCACTAACTTTGCAGAAATAAAATCATGGTACCACCATCATCATGTAAAATAATATTTTCTTTTCCATGCACTAAACATTTCATTGTCAACAAAGAATGTGGAGTTGGCATACCTGGTAAAGTATCTGAAGGAGTAGCAATGGCGTCTTCATCTTCCGTAAAGTCAGGCATTTCCTCATGTTCTTCATCTTCCATTGCTCCAAGATAATTGATATGGATAGGTGGCTTCTTCGATTGGCAATTGGCTGCTAGATGTCTAGGTTGATGGCATTTGTAACACACTATAGGTTTAGCTTTAGATACATTGTTGGCAATGGCAGGAAGTCTAGGAATATTAGGATTTGGCTGTGAGGATGGCTTAGGGTTTTGATTGGTATTTGATGGCAAAGCAAGTGGTTTTGTCCAAGACTTACGGAAAGATGATGAAGGAAAACGACTTTGATTGAATCTTCTAAAATTTGAATTGAATTGCTTGGAACCATAGTTACCATTTGCTTGAAATTGTTGTGGACGCTTGTCTCTTCCTCGAATCTTGTCTTCCGTGTCATGAGCCAAAGAAATTGCATCTTCAAGGGTTGCAAGCTTGAACATATTGACTTCAGCGTAGTAATGTCCAAGTAAGCCAGACATAAACTTGCGTTTGTGAGTCGCTTCAGGTACGTCTTCAAGCATTCTGAGTTGCAGTAAGGCATTCCAAAAACGTTCGGTGTATCGGGAAATAGGCTCACGATCTCTTTGCTATAGAAGATCCCATTGCTTTATGACTTTTTCATGGAATTGAGGAGGAAGGAAATTCTGCAAAAACTTCTTTTTGAAACTCTCCTAGGTAGTGGGATAATCAATGCTCTTGCGAACCACGGTCCACCAAAGAGATGCTTGATTGAATAAATGATTAGTGACACATTTAATTTTGTCTTTTTCAGCGTATGTCTCTTCATGAAAGTAGTCATCAAACTGACTGATAAATGCAATTATAGTCTTTCCATCTCGAGTTCCATTGAAAGTACAGAATTTGAAATTTCTTTTACTTATCTTTGTTTTTTTGTAGATGGATTGAGCTTCGAGCGTCGCATCAATGGTATGTCAAATAAGATCTTCGGGTTGTGGTCCATCTTTGTCGGTGGTAGATCGTTGCAAATTGGCCAATTGAACTTGCAAAGCTTGTCGGGCTCTTCATTCTTCATCAAGCTGTATCATAATTAAATCCAATTTTTGTTCCATCGTAGGTTTGGGAAGATTGCCTTCAGCCATTAAATCATCCATATTTTGTTCTGTCATCCTGTAAAAATCCAAAAGACTTCACACTCTCAAAATCCAATTAGCAGGATGAGCATAGCTCAAAGTCGGGTATACAAGGCTTATAGATTTTTGTTTGGCTTTTACGGTCTTCGACTTTTGCAGTTGCGGGATTTGTAGTCTTCTTAGAAACTGCGAATGACCTTCTGTATGTGCTGAAACTGGTTCAGCAAGTCTGCGTATGTGAACAGAGTCTTTCAGGGAACCATTTTGTAGTTCTGTGCTTCTGTGCAGGAACAGTCCTTATGGGAGTAATTGAGGTAAGTCGATTTTGATCTCTGTAGACTTAGTGAACTTGCAGAAGTTGTAGACTTGCAAAACTTGTGTGATTGAGCCTTGATAGAACTTGAATGACTTAAGCTTATTAAGTCTGCAACTGACGACGATTTTTTTTGGGGGGGGAAGGGGGCGTTTTTGGCCACTGAAAATCACGCGAAGGGCCGCTGCTACCGCCGATTTTACAATTGAGGAAACTAAGCTTTTTAAAAGCTTAGTTCTAAGCTTTAACTTAAGCTTATGAAGTTTTAGATATGGAAGCTTATCCGTTGTTGATTGTGGAAAAACGACTTGATGAAGGAGATATTGACGTGGTCCTCCGCTTCCTCAGGCCGGTTCTTCGCGATCAAAGGCTGTAGATAGAGATTCTTGATCGTCATGAATCCACCCGTATCGACCATCCACGATGAAACTGACTGTAGAGCTCGATCGTTCTAGGAGCTCCGCCTTCACGCAAGATGGTTAGCGATTGGAAGCTCTTGATCTCAGCTTCGCGTTGATACCATTGGTGCACAAATCGAATGTTGTAAGCGCGCGTAGTGAGCGTCGGAAGGTCCCCAAGAACAAAAGAACTCTAATTTTTGCACAAAACTCAATGTAGAAAGCATGCATTACATGCACAAGAGACCAATTGGGTGCAATCTCCCCCCATGCCTTGTGTGAGCGCTCCACAAAGCATGTATTTTATGTATTAATCATCTTCAAGCTCAAATAATAGCCCAAATTACAAAATAGCATACTTTTGGCTTTTGAGTTTGCTTTAGTGCCAAATAGAAATAAAGCTAATGGGTGGGCGCCCAAAGAGTCAGCATACCCAATACAATGTCCAAATACATATATCATAATCGTGTGCCCATGCGCATACAAAAATAATAAATAAATATCCAATGCCTTGATAAATAGGCGCAACAAAATATAGGCGCCATGCCTAAGGTATGTGCCCATCAAAATATAGATGATAACTCGAATACACGCTATCCTCCAATGCTTTCCACTGACACTGCTGCTATCTCTACACATCAACTGAAGCATTCACAATCGTTAGTAAAATAATACAATTAAACTGAAAAAAGTTAATACCTAGCAGTCTTCAGCTACATAAATCAATTGGTTAGAAATCAATCCTAACCTTAATTTATCACGAGCGCGCACTCTAAACTCATAAACGTTTATTAATTTAATATGTATTTTGCGGAATCACCCGCTATGGAATGTCAGAGAGAGAACTAGGGAGAGAGAAAGAGGAGAGAGAAAGATTGCAGAGGAGAGAGAAAGACTGCAGGAAGAGAGAGAAATAGAGTGACGAGGAGAGAGAAAGACTAGAATTGGAGAGAGAAAGACAGGAAAGATGAAGAAGCCATGGAAGCTTGGAGCAAGAAGGGAGAGAAAGATTGTAATTGTATTGATATGTCAAAAAGATGTGAAAAATTACAACTTCTCTCCTTATATACCAGTGTCAGTGTGACATGGCATATTATTAACATTCTAAGTATTCCCAGCTTCTTACAATCCATCCCTTCCCAAAAGTTTTTGTCCCCAAAAACAAAACTAGAAAGAGCTAAAGAAAAGATGGATAGAACAGAGTACTACTCTGTTTTACAGCTTAACAAATAGAGAATGAGTGAAGAATTTATCATTACAAGGGCTGAATTTGAAGTACGAAAAGTGGACCCTGCTATATACATGATTTGAAGAACCTTAGAAGCCATTGGAGCCATAGAATCTTCAACAAATAGTTCCAGAAGAAAGTAGACAGCTTGCTGGAATAACAGTCCCTGCTGGACCAAATCAGCCATAACTTTTGATAGAAGTGTCCAAATGAAGTGTACCACATATCAAAACGAAGCTCTTGAAGAGTACTTTAAGCTCATGTAGATAGCTCAATTCTGAAAATGAAGTACGACAAAAACTGTTCTAAAACAGCGTGCTGTCCTGAACCAGTCTGCACCAATACTAGCTCCATAAGCAATAGGCTTCAGCCACTAATGTATCCTTCAAGTATGGATACTCATCCAATATTGAATCAGGTCTCCAAGAAGCCTCTTCAGAGGGTAAACCTCTCCATTTAATCAAATATTCCACAATAGAACGTGATCGAAGCTTCTTTTCACGCTGACCTATAACAGCCTCTGGGATGTACTGAACAATACCATCTTCATCAATAGGTGGCAGCTCATCAACTAAATCCACTGGATCACCATAATAGGGCTTGAGCTGACTAACATGGAAGACGTTATGAATCTTTGTAGAAGAGGGAAGCTCTAGTCTGTAAGCCAAATCTCCAATCCGCTTAAGGATCCTGTAAGGGCCATAGAATCTGTGGGCAAGCTTATTACTGGATCCATCTTTCAATGTAGAATACTTGGATTTGGGCACCTTCAACAAAACCAGCTCTCCTTCCTGGAACTCTAAAGGCCTCCTCTTCTCATCAGCATACATCTTCATCTGATCTTGAGTCTTCCTTAGATTCACCTTGCATTGCTGAAGAAGGGTCTGCATTCTATCCAACTCTTCCTTCCCATGAGGGTTGATCTTTTCGTTAAAAATGACTGTGGGTAGGGGCACCTTGTAACCATACAAAGCCTCAAAGGGTGAAACTCCTATGCTCGCATGAGTGGAATTATTATAAGCAAACTCAGCCAGGTGTAACCAAGAATCCCATGAGGTTTGGACATCATAGCAAAAATGGCGAAGATAAGTCTCCAACCATTTATTAACTCTCTCTGTCTGTCCATCAGTTTGGGGATGATAAGCCGTAGATGGAGCCAACTTGGTACCCATAGATGTAAATACCGCTTGCCAAAAGTTACTCATAAACTTTGAGTCCCTATCATGGACAATCACCTGCGGTAATCCATGCAATCTGAAAATATGCTCCATAAACTGGTTGGCCACCTGAGAAGCAGTAAACTGAATTTTTGTTGGGATAGCACTTGTCAGAGAGAGAGAATCAGCCACTATGTTATCTTTGCCCCTTGTATGAGTGATGTCAAAGTCATAATTTTGTAATGTTGCTACCCATCGTCGTTGCTTTGGAGTAAGATTTGACTGAGTAAGGAAATACTTGAGTACGCGATGATCACTATGCACTCTGAATCGGCTGCCATATAAGTAATGGTGCCATTTCTTGATTGCATGCAGAATAGCCAACATTTCCTGATCATAAACATTCATGGCCATCTCCTTATCAGTAAGCTTGCGGCTTTCAAATGCAATTACTCCATGCTCCTGAAGCAAAACAGCCCCAATGCCACGGCCACTAGCATCACATTGTATAGTAAACTCTTTAGAGAAATCCGGGCATACAAGAATAGGAGCGGAGGTAAGTAATTCCTTTAACTGGTTGAAGCTGCTATCTGCAAGAGAATCCCAAAAGAAAGCTTCTTTCTTCAACCTGTCAGTTAAAGGGGCTGCAATTGCCGCATAATGCTTTATAAATCTGCGATAGAATGAAGATAGACCAAGAAATCCTCTAAGAGAGGTAGTAGTAGTAGGCGTTGGCCAATCTTTTATGCATTGCACCTTCTTGGGATCAGCCTGTATTCCTTTTTCACTGACTATATGCCCCAAGTATTCCACTTCAGTCAAGACAAACTGAAAGAGGAAAGGTTGTAGAATCTTATTCATCAGGCTTTGAAAGGTAGCTGGAGCGTTTGTAAGGCCGAATGGCATCACCAAGAAATGGTAAAGCCCACGATCAGTCCTAAAAGCAGTCTTGACCTCATCACCCTCTCTCATGCGAATCTGATGATACCCTGATCTCAAATCAATCTTCGTGAAGAATCGAGCCCCCTTAAGCTCATCAAGCAAATCATCTATCCTGGGTATAGGATACCTGTTCTTCACTGTTATCTTGTTAAGATCCCTGTAGTCAATACACATTCTGAAAGATCCATCTTTCTTTTTGACTAACAGGACTGGGGATGCATACGGTGAAGAACTTGGTTCAATGAATCCCATTTCAAGAAGCTCTTTGATTTGCTTGGCTACTTCCTCTCGTTCGCATTTTGATAGTCTGTAAGGTGGCTTATTGATCGTCTTTGAGTTGGGTTCCAAATCAATGGGGTGATCCACCGCTCTCTTAGGAGGCAATGAAGTAGGTACTTCAAATAGATCTCTGTACTCCTCAAGAAGAGCTGTCAAGGCTGGATGGTTTGCTGAATTTTTGGGCTGATCCTGTGTTTCTTTGTTCAAATGCAATACAAATATCTGTGAGCGCTTCTTGTACTCTTTCTTGAGTTGTTGAATGGTGATAAGCTGAAAATCAGATTTACTAGGGATCCCCCGTAAACGGATGAGCTGTCCATTGGAGAAAAACTCCATATATAACTGTGAGAAATCCATAGTAATCCTGCCTAAGGTCATCAACCAGTCACAACCAAGTACAATATCTATGGGCCCCATTTCCAAAGTGATCAGGTTTACTTTGACTTCAAAATTTTCAGCCATCTGCAAAGAAACCTGTGGACAAATCTGTGTGCTGATTTCCTCTTCACCATTAGCCACTTGTACTCTAATGGGCTGCTGTAAGTCGGTGGGAACACAATTCAACTTGTACAAAATGGATTTATTGACAAAACTGTGGGTACTGCCACTATCTATCAGGATGAACACTGGCTTTCCACATATGCTTCCCTTCATACGAAGTGTATTAGGGTTCTTAGATCCCGTCCAAGCATCCATAGAGATAGAACAATTAGTGGCAGCAGGCAACTCATTACAAAATCCACCAGGATCAAATGGGATATCACCGCCTGGATCAAAAGGAAAAGAGTCAGATGGATCATAGAAGTACTCATGTCCACCATCATCCTCGAAATCTTCATTTTCAGCATTGATTGGGACTGTATTAACTTCATCTATGTCATTTTCAAGGTCCTCAAGAACTAGCATACTCTGAATTTTTGGCTTGGCATTTTTGTATACACACTTTGAAGCATGGTCAGGAGTATACTTTTCTCCACACTTGAAGCATAAGCCTTTGTCATTTCTTTCCTTGTAAAGATCCATGGGAATATTTCTAGAATTTGTATTGGCTGAAGTAGACTTAGGCTTATTGTCACCTTGCTTAAATTCAACCTTTGGACTGTTTGCTGTCCTGAAATTGCCTTGAAGCCTAGAAGCATTAAATGGGGGATAAGTTGGTATCCGTAAGCTCCCACTAGGCATATGATTGCTGCCATAATTGTTACCAACTTGCCCTTGCTTTAAAACAGTCCTTGGCTGTCCATAACTTGGCTGAAATGAAGATTCTTTCCTATACTTCCTTCCAAAGCGCTCTGCAAGCTCAATAGCCTTGAAAAGTGAAGTAGGATTTTGCGCCATAACATCAGCTGACAAGGATGGTTCCAAACCATACATGAACTTGTGTAACTTGGCCTCATCACTGATGTTTTCCACATACATGGTCAAGTTAAGGAATTGGTTTGTATAATCTCTTACACTTAGGCTCCTTTGTTCCAAGTTGTACCATCTTCGTTCTAACTTCTCTTTCTCAAGAGGTGAAACAAAGACTTCAGCCATAAGTGCCTTGAAAGCTTCCCAATTCTCAATAAGTACATTCTCTTTCTTGATATACCTCCACCAAGTGTGAGCAAATCCTTCTAAGTGGAGGGAGGCAAAATGTATCTTCATATCATCAGTTTTAGGAAATATGTCGAAATAAGACTCCATCTTAGAAGTCCATTCCTCTAATTCTGATGGTGAAGATGACTGGCCATTGAATTTGGATAAAACAATTTTATCCTTGAATTCTCTATCATGGAAAGGTTGCTGTCCCAAAACTGGCTGATCGGAATTTCTAAGTACAGAACCCCCAAAATAAGATTGAAATCTTCCAACAGGTGGCTGAGAATTACCCTGTAATCTTCCTGTTGGTAAAGCACCCCTAGAATGCTGAGTATGCAGTCCAAAAGCTTGAGTATTGGCGCCGTTCAAACTGCCCAAATAGTCATCATGCCTTTGTGAAGCTTCTCCCACTTCATATTGACTATTGGGTATGCCTCTTCTTCCTATTATCCCATCCCCATAACCATTTTGGTTGGATGGCTGAAGTGGAACTGAGGGGTCACTATTTGAACAAGCCTTCTCATTTGCTTCTTTTGATCCCTTTTGTGACTGCATGAGTTGAGAAAATTGTGCCATAAGTTGGGCATTAGATTCTACCAACTTATCAATGGAAGCATTGGTTCGGTTAGTTGATTCCATCATCTTCTCAACAGTAGACTTCGTTTGATCAAATGATAAAATCATATGCTCCATTGTTGACAAAATAGTCTCATGACGTTCCTTATGTCTTAGTTCATGGGCACACAAAGCGTCATTGAGAATACTAATCTCTCCTTGTTGAGGCTCTTCAGGGTTCTCTTGAAGTGTGCTTTCCATCATAGAATCCCTGATTTGCTGTGCATAGTCCTCCTGGACCTTATTTTTGCCTTTATGCCCTGCCATACTAGTGCAGTCCTGCAGTACCCCCTGTCAGTAAAACGGCTATAACTTTGGCTAGAAAACTCCGATTGCAAAACTTTTTTGTGCGAATCGAAGCTTACAATGCCCTCTTCGAGATGAGCTATAGCACGCTATAACAGGTTTAGGACAGAAAATTCTGTAACTGACTTTCAGAGTCTGAACTGTCCAGTCCTGCACCCTGTTTAGACCTGTAAGTGCCCTGTTTTGACCCTGTAATGCAAGAAAGTAACCTCCAAAGGCTACCAAACCCTGCAAAGGGGTATATAGGACCTGTGGGTACCCTGTAGTACCTGCACCTGTACTTCAGTATCAAAGGGTGTACCTGTATCCACCTGTAAATACCCTGTGGGTAACCTGAAAATGCCCTGTTTTACCCTGTTTTACTCCAATAGGTACTTGAGTCGTTGGAAAGTCTTCAATCTTCAATTCTCCACTCGCTGTACCTGTGTGAGGGATAAAACGGCAGGACGGGCTCCCTACACGGGCTCCGAATCACCGGGAGGTGGGCAAAGTTTCCCCCGGGTCGGTTGGTTGCACCCCTTCGGGATCTTCGATAGTGAGGGAGGGTCACCTCTCTTTTGTCCCACTATCTCCCCCGGCATCCACCTTTTTCCTCGGTGGGAATATCAACATGGCAGAGGCTAGTGTACTAAGCAATCAGCATGATATGCATTTGGAAAATATTCATTCAGCGTTTCATGAGATGCAATTGATTGAGATAAAAGAACTTGAGATGGAAGAAGGGTTTTACCTATGCAATTCAGTGACTCACTGATTGCTAGTACTTACCCTTTACAATTTTCCAATTTAGGCAAAAGAGAATCAACCAATCAATTGGATTAGAGTAAGCAAAGGAATCAATGAATGTATTCAGTCCATAGGATTCAAATGTTATGCTGAAATCTCAGATTAAGGCCCTTCATTCACTGATTGAAGCTAATATGCATTAGACAAGCATTGCATTCATGAATAGATGAATTCAAGCAAAGGTTGGCTGAGAATTTGATGAAAATGTTCAATTCTTTAATCTCTCAGTCAAATGGCTTAAGCTCAGCAATTGGATTAATGAGAGAGATTAAAAATTGAAGAGAAATACCTTGACATGGCTGAAAATAACTTGCCAAATGCTTGATAGGGCTCCCGGTTGTCCAATGTTAGCAAAATAATCCAAGAAGCTTGCTTATCTGATGGTAGAGACCAATCTTGAGGCTTCAAATGCTTGAAATTGAAGCATTAAACCCGTTTCCCCCAAATTTTTGCTCCATTGAAGCTCTTGATCTTCAATCTTAAGCCATCCTGTGCTTAATCCTTGCAATTTGTTGAAGAATCCTTGCTGAGATGATTCCACGGGCCAAAAGGATGAAGAATCTTCAAGAAATTGTCAAGAAATAGAAGCTTGGGCTGAAGCTTTCATGGCTGCCCATGGACTGTTCATGTAAGGTTCAAGAGATGCTGAAGAATCATGAATGGAGCTGAATCCTTTCCTTTTTACTGATGATTCAACTTGCCAAGGGATCAGGAAGAGTGCCAAGGGCTGATGAGGAAGCAACCTGAGCAGGATGCAGGCTGGAATCAGCCCGAAAATTGCGCCGCAATTTTCGGGGCTGTTTCCTGCTCCATGGCTGAGAAAAGATTGAGCAATCCTATGCTCTTTCTGAAGGTCTTGAACTGAGGAATCATTTCCATGTGGTACTTGACCAAGAAACTCAGGGATAAGAGAGATATGAACTGATCTTCAGGGCTGATCTTCCATGAAACCTGCAGGAAACTCTAGGAAAGGGGAAAGAGGAACCCCTCTTTTGAAAGTAACCACAGTTTGTTCTCAAACTAAGCCCGGTTAACCATTCTTTACCCTAGTTACCTCCATTTTTGCATAATATTTGATGACGTCCAGCCATTTAAGCCTTTACCCGCCATATCTGACCTTGAATATCTCCAGATGTAGTCATTGCTAACTGTAGTTGTCCTGCAGCACTCCACTAGTCACTGTCTTGTACCATTTTTGTCTGAAATTGGTTTTGAAATAGGAAAATGAGAGTGAAAATGGAAGAAAATAATGGATCAAAGACTGAAGCTCTGATACCACTTGTCAGAGAGAGAACTAGGGAGAGAGAAAGAGGAGAGAGAAAGACTGCAGAGGAGAGAGAAAGACTGCAGGAAGAGAGAGAAATAGAGTGACGAGGAGAGAGAAAGACTAGAATTGGAGAGAGAAAGACAGGAAAGATGAAGAAGCCATGGAAGCTTGGAGCAAGAAGGGAGAGAAAGATTGTAATTGTATTGATATGTCAAAAAGATGTGAAAAATTACAACTTCTCTCCTTATATACCAGTGTCAGTGTGACATGGCATATTATTAACATTCTAAGTATTCCCAGCTTCTTACATGGAATCACCCATGTACACACTAAATTAACAAAAGACCCAAAAACGATAGGCATCCCCATCGACTTTTTGCACAAAGAATCCACTTTGTGTATGAGCCTCGGTAATCAAAGTTTACAGAATCCACCGTAAAACTTCGCGGAATCCACTGTGTCATGGAATCCACCATGAAATATACATCGTGGCATCAAATTCTCTTGCCCTGATGAAGACATTGAGTTCAGCATGCATGGGAGCTTTGCGGGCAGCCATGAAAGCTTCACTTGCAACTACTCTTCCACGGATGCCCAACTGAAACCCGAAGAGGAACACCAAGGAAAAAGGGATTCTACTACAAAAAAATATATCTTGTAACATCAACAAGCTTTTATTTCATTCTTTTGATCATCAAAACAAAGAAAACAGCAAATATTCTCGCAACATCACAGTAGATATCTCCCAGGATTTGATAGAATCAATCATAATCTTCAACATCTTCATAGAATCCATCAATAGAAAAATGAACACAAAAGAATATGCCATCTTTTTAATGAAAATCAATCACATAATATTCATCTTCAATGTCTTCATAGTTTTCTCTCTCAATCTCTCATATACAGTTACACTGTTTTGATAGAATTGGCTATTTCTGGCTCTGTCTCTCTCTCTCCATCAATAGTACATCATCTCCTCACTAAAATAATCTCATAATGACTCTCAATAATCCTTCTTAGGTCGTGGATGCACCTCCCAAGAGGTATGTCTGATGTGAAGAGGCACCAGAGCCACTACAGTGTCCCTTCACAGCTCACTACTGTCACTGTCACTCCAGTCTTCTCTTCAGTCTCTTCAGCAGCTGCTTCTTCCATTTTTTTTGGCTCTTTTAAACTTAGATTCATCCTTTCCAAAAGTTAGAAAAATTTTCCAAAGTCACACATACTTTCTATAGAACACTTACAGAAGATCTATAGAACAGTACAGTACAGTACTAGAGCAGATACAGAAGAATTACAGAGTAGAGAAAGAGCAGAGACAAAGGCTCTCCAAAAGGTTTACAGAGGGTTACACAAGGCCATCAAAACCTCATAACTCATACTAAAACCATTCCAAACTATCAAAAAATCTTGAATAGCCTTTCAAAAGATTTCAATCTTCATCAACCATCAATCCATGCTTCATACAGAAGACAATTAGAACAAAATAGAAGCTATATAGAAGATATACAAGACCAATCAGAACCTCAACAGAAGCTATCAGAACATCACAGAGCTTCATATTTCCACTCAGAATCATCATGAACTTCCAAAACATAATCAATATCATCCAAAACACTCTCAAACACTTCTATTAACAACCATTTATCACTCTAAATCCATCAAAAATCAATCATTCAGGCCTCAAAAACAACAGAAATCAGTAAAAAATTTAGACTTTTTCCACTCTCAACATATCCCCACACTTAGAAAGGAACCGTCCTCGTGACCTAAGGAAAAGAAGAATATAAGTTCACTAAAGAGCTCAATTTAATCTTCTGTAAGATCTTCAATAATCTTGCGAAACCACGACCCCAACTTATCACCTGTATTTCTAGGAAAAACTACTAAAGGAAAACTTCATTATTTACTAACTCATCTGATAATCAATTGGAAGTCATAACAAATTTGTAAAGGATATAAGAGGTTCTTCTTCATCTTTCCACCATAGGCATTCCATCCATCATCAGTAGTTTGAAAAGAGCTGTCGAACAAATTATGCTCAATCAGCACGAACTTATCACATACAATTAACCCACAACACACACACAAAACACTAACACAACCATTTGAATGACACCTCCAAAAAAGAGAGATATATATCATAATAATCATCCAAAATACATTGCAAAGGAATCAATGAAGGTGATCCCTTTTGAAGGCTTGGTAGTTTCGAAAACGATCCATGGAGAAGGACTCATCCACAAATGTATTTGGAGGATTTTGAAAGAACTGCAGGCAGCACATCCTTTCTAGCAAAACAAGATATATGCTAGGGAGACATAGGGCATGAAAATAGAGGACATCCAACTATTGGGAATCAATGTTCACATTGACATTCATACAAAGCTTTAGAATGGCCTTTTTATTGTTATGGGAATGCCTATGCATGTATGCTAGATATCAAGCAAAATGAGCTGTCAATCTCACTGAAGGATCTAGGGATTGTGAATATTGGTGAGCAAAATGGATTTAATTTTGATATGCTTAGTCCCCTGGAACTATTGGCCAGTTAATCTGGGGTCCCATGAGAGAATCAGTCGGGCTCCATCCTCTTCTTCTCGAAATTTGCTGATCAAATCCATCGTACTCACTAATCAACTGAGGGGGTTAAGAAATAGAAGTGGTAGGAGATGGAAGTGGAATAAGTAAAAGAGGATGAAGAGATGGATAGGAAAAATCATAAAAGGAGGAATAAGATAAATAAGGAGTGGCTGAAAGTTTAAGTGAATCAATTAGGAAAGGTGTCAATTGATAAATAGGAAACGTAGATGGTATATGGATAGATGGAGAAGGGCATGGTGGAGAAGGGAAAAATACTCGATCTTCGATGAAAGAACAATAGGTAAATATAGGAATTTGAGGAAAACCTTGAGGTTGGAAAAGAAGAGATAAGATTGCTATTGAATTAGTTTGATAAAGGGAAAGATAACTATCATAGCGATGAGCCATTTGTTGGTAGTACAATAGGCTAGGAACAAAGGGACCTAAGACAGATCTTCTCTGATAGGCATAAAAAAAGGATGAATCAAATGGATGGTTCTTGGAAAGATAAGCTAGGAGATCCACCCTCAGTTGGTTACTTACTGCTCTGCACATAAGTAGAAGTTGTATTCTGACGTTGATTCAAGACCATAGAATCAATCATTGAATGCTATGAATTATCAGGGCAAGTAGCCACTTTTGAGGAATAACACTGGAACATGTCATCTATCCGCAACTCCAAATAATTGGCATACAAAACAGCTTGCAAAACCACATCCCCACATACCAGGCCAAATCTATATCATTTAAAATCAATAGATCACCTCGTTGATACATGTAAGACAACAACATAGTATCCATTGTCACATAATCTTCAAAAACCATACGGACCACTTCTGTCAGCAAATCAGGAGACCAAGCCCCACTCCAACCATCCTTTAGAAGAGGGAGATCCATCGTTGAAAGCTTCATATAGAAGGCCAACTTCTACAAACTGATAGTGGACAAAGAAAGAATGGTCCGGAGGAACATACTCCTGAAAGTGCTCAAATGTCGACCATAACAAATCCATCCTGAACTGCAATCTTTCCACTTTATCTTGAAACAATGGACACAATGTGGCCTATCTCTAGAGAATTGCCAAGTCCTACTTAGAGATAGAAGGAATAATAGGAACATTGGGGCTTGGAGGAATGGACCGTGATTGTGCCAATTGGTCCTGCAACTGCTTAATCTGGGAAGCTTGTGATTCCAATGTATTATGAGCACTCTGTAAAGCTGACAGTTTTGCATCTAAAAGAGTCTGAAACTCTTGAGCTTTCTTGGACATTCTCTCTTTCTCTTTCGAAACTCTAGTGACCTCTGACTGAGCTTCTGCTAATTGAGTTTTCAAAGAAGATATTTCTTCTCTCTAGGTCTCAATCATTTGGGTCTGCTGCTCCATCTACTTAAACAAATCAGCAAGTGTGTTTTTAGCAGAGGCTAAATCTGAGGTTGCCTTATGCAATTGGTCTTTGGACTGCATCAGTTCTTCATAGAAAGAAGCATACAACTGTTGAACACAAGCTATCACTGAAAGTTCAATCGAACTCTTGATGTCATTACAAAGGAATGGAATAGCATCTCCTGATACTAAATTGTTAAGTGAAGGGATTGATATGTCCAAAGAACCCTCTCTATGTGCCCTGAATAAATTGTTACATGTGAGGTAGGCAAGAAGGTCACTGCCAGATGTAGCAGGAATTGTGACTGAAAGAAGGACTGAGGGAGTTTTATCTGCCACACGCTTCAAGCGCTTCCGCTGAATGACCAATGGAGGAGGGGAATCAAGATCCTCTATGTCAATAGGTTCTAACTCTTCTGAAGGTGGAGGGGGAGGTACTAGATCAAATGGAGGAGGTGGAAGCACACCCTTCTTAAGACCTGAGTATGTCAAGAAAGCATATAGGTAGGAACCATGAGTGACATTTGTGACATTCCCTCTTGTCACTTTGAAAAAATGTTGGTCCATCTTTGTAAGCAGGTAAATACTCCAATCAATGGCAATCTCTTTTAACACCATCCTAGAAGCTGTGAAGAGTTCTTTGGACAAATAATGGGATGGTGTTTTGATAGGCATAAACCTGTCTTGGAGGAACTGGCAGAATAACTTCCAAAGAGGATCAGTGATCATGGAAAAACATACTCCTTAAGTGTTTATCACTTTCTTGATATCCAGAATCTATTTGGTCTACTTCCGCAAACAGCTTGAAAATCTAATCATTTGAGAATAATTGTCTAGCTGTAACAAAGGGCTCTCCTTTGTAGGAAAGAGACAAAGCCTTCTCTAACTCTCGAGGTGTCAACACCATGGAAGCACCATAAACGAGGCCCGACTTCTTATTGTATGATACAAGAAACTCATCACACATGGATGGATCATGTGGAATCAATGGGAATGAAGCAGCCACGAAAGTCGCAAGTCCTGCTTTCGCTATAGGCTCAAAAGCTAGTAGGGAAGAATAATCCCCACTAATCAACGGGACATACTGGATAGGAGGAGGAGTGTGAGGCGCCATTCAGATGGAAAACACACACACAAAAAACATAGACAATCACAAAGAATGCCTGAAAAACAACCAAAATAGCTATAAACAAGAAATCGATCAAAAGAAGTACATACACACATAGACGTAACTAACCAATTTACCACCCCAAACAACCCACATCCTAGAAAAAATTCAGCATGACCTCGACACATATGCGACCGAAAACTTCATGCGATGCAAGAAGCAGGCACCCAAAACCCCGTCTTAGGCAAGAAAGAAAAAAAAACATCAAACTGTACCCGTAATCGTAGCACATAAGCAATCCATAATACCAGAAAAAATCTAATTAAGACCGGACCACAACTTTGACCAACAAATATAGCTAAGAGGACTTTAAGTGCCCATCCCATGAAGCGTGTTTATTAAAAGGAAAAAAAAGTGCAGTACGGGGAAATGGTTTTAATGAAGGGTTGATTTTAAGAATTTATTAAAAATGGGTGACATTTTATTAGGTTATAAACCTTAATAAGAAAATGATGGTTTTTTCTTAAAATTTTAATTACAATTTATTAGGTTGAAATGGTGCTTTATCGAAACTTGGACTTTGCTTCCCAGACTGGGGTCTCTAAATGCAAATTCATTAATTAAAAATTAATGGTGATATTGAGCGCTTTTTTGCTAGCCCGTGCTTTTTTGCGACGGCTAGTTCATTCTTAATGAAAATTAAGGTGCCTCTTAAGCGCACATAGCGCGTGCAAAGTGAACGACTGGTTGATTTTTAATTATTAGGAACGTTGTGTGTTTAGCGCGATTGCGCGTGGAAAAGTGTTTGAATATAGTTCATTTTAGCAATTAATTATGATTAAGGGATAATAAAAATGAATAAAGCTCAAAAAATGAATACTTGGTAGGGGTGTGTATGCAATAGACTAAAGGCGCATGGAGTAGTCCCAAATGCAAAGAATCCAGTAAAAAAAATAAACACCACTGACTAGAAACAATAAAATACCTTAGTGTTTTTTTTTCAATTGTATTTTAGGTGTGTTTGTATTTTCTTTATAGTTTGGTTTTGTTTGTTTTTTTTTCTCTTTCTGTTTATTTTTTTAAATAATTAAATCGAGATATATGACACATGAATATGTTGTGAAGTGTAAGGGTAGAATTTCAGCAATCCAACAAGTGTCAACAATGTGTTTGAATTTAACCATGATTTTTCAAAGGATTTTTGAAATTTAAAATAAATTTTCATGAGAGAAAGTATTAAATTTAGGGTTTTGACTTCAAATAATACTTTAGCCATTTATGGAAGCATTTTCTATTGAGAAACTATTGGCAAAAGGGGCAAGGGGATTTGTGCAATTTTTAAGTTTTTTTTTTGAAATATTTTTGAACTTTTACCTATTTTTAATGAATTTTACTCATTTTACATATATTTGTGAATGAATTTTTAAATTTTGAATTTTTCCATTTATTTTCTTGAATTCCCACTTTAAAAAATATTCCAAATGATTTCAACAATGTTGGAAAATTTTTAGAAATTTTTTTGCGATTTTTTTGGATTTTAAATGAATTTTAATGATTTTTTGAAGTTTTTAGGTGTTTTATGTTTATTTTTATGTATTTTTATATTATTTTCGGGTTTGAAAATAAAAGGCACCTGTGCTACGTGTGAACATCTAACTGCAACACTCCACCACACAAACAAATCGGAAGCGCGTCCGTGCGTGTGACTGCCCGCTAGCACACTCGTACACCGAGAGCGACCGAGCGTGGGAACAAGGGAGGGAGAAGGGGCAAAAACGAGGGCTGTAAGTGAGTAACCTAAGTGAATTAGGTAAACTGAGTATGGTAAGTCAATTAGATGAGCTTAGTTAGTTAAAGCAATCAGGTTAGTTTAGTTGGTTAAATCAATTAGGTTAGTTTAGTTTATTAAGTCAAGTAGGTTAGTTTAGTTTATTAAGTCAATTATGTTAATTGAGTTTAAGTAAGATAATGAGGTAGTTAAAACTAACTAGGAAAGGAGGAGAAGAGGAGTGGGGCTGGCAGCGATCGGCGGAGGAGAGGAAAGGAGGAAGAGGAGCGGGCGTCAACGGCGGGGAGGAGAGGAGGAGGAGGGTGGTCACAACAAAGATGGAAGAGAGGAGGGGAAGATGAGGGCGCGGCGGCGACGCTGAAGGAGGAGGGCGAGAGGTGGGCTACGGCGTGGGGGAAGAGAGGGAGGCGGTGGCGACGCTGAAGGAGAAGGGGACAATGGTGGCCCGCGGCGGCGATGCGGAAGGAGGGGCGTCTACGGCGGGGAGGAGAGGAGGAGGAGGGCGGTCACGTCAGAGATGGAAGAGAGGAGGGGAAGACGAGGGCGCGGCGGCTGGCGGCGGCAACGCTGAAGGAGGAGGGCGAGAGGTGGGCTACAACGTGGGGGAAGAGAGGGAGGCGGTGGCGTTGAAGGAGGAGGGGACGACGGTGGCCTGTGGTGGCATCGCTGAAGGAGGAGGGCGAGAGGTGGGCTACGGCGGGGGGGAAGAGAGGGAGGCAGTGGCGATGCTGAAGGAGGAGGGGACGACAGTGGCCCGCGGTGGCATCGCTGAAGGAGGAGGGCAAGAGGTGGGCTACGGCATGGGGGAAGAGAGGGAGGCGCAGAGAGAGAAGGTGGGAAGGAAGCGCAGAAGGTCGCGATGGACGGGGGCGTGCAGAAGTCACGCGACAAGCGGGGGAAGATAACCTTTTTTTTTGTTCTCTTCGTTTTTGTTTTCTCTTTTTTTTTTGCCTTTTTTGTTTTTGTCTCTTTTCTTTGTCTTTTTCTTTTTTTTGTTTTGTAAAATGTAGGGTTGGGTGGAGATGGGTGTTTGTGGGTTTTTTAAATATTATTTTTTGATTTTTTTGGTTAAGAAAATTAGTGTAGTTTAGTTATAAAGTAGTTGATGTGTTTGTTTTTGTTTTTATGTTTCGTTTTTTAAAATAAATAAAATTTAATGTGGGTTGTGTTGTTGTTATGTGTGTTTGGTTTTTGTTCATTTTGTTTGTTTGTGTGTTTATATTTTGTTTTTTTTGTTTTTAAATAAAAATAAATTGGGTATGGGTGTGCAAAAGGAATGCACCCATGCGCGGGACGGGGGTAAAAAAATTTGCAATGGCGGAATCAGACGGGGCAGGGATGGCAATGCGTGAACCACAAATGCCATGGGGGCGTCCCAAGGCACGTAAAACCAAAAACAGGTGCGTTCACGTGTGATACAAGAAACACGGCCACACGGCAAAAAGAAAGAAAAATTAATAAAACCTAAACCGTACGTCGGATCGAAAAATCGTAAAAAGAAAAAATGTGCCCAAAGACGAGCAAAAGATGATAGAAAAATGCGACACGGGTTCCAGGGCAAAATCAGGGTGTTCACATGGGAAGAACACCAAAAACAGGCTCGAAAACACTTATGGGTATTATTATCAGAAAATCTGCAAATCGGAATGAAGTGCAAAAAGAAGGAAATTTGTGCAAAAAAATGTGTCCAACAACCCTATCATGGCAAAACACATTTCCGATCAAGATAGGACGTGTTCACATGGGAAAAACCCAAAAAATTGACCCAAAAATGGACTTGGAAATTAATATGAAAAGAACCGTGCACCGAAATAGAGGAAAATAAAAAGAAAAAATGTCTGGAAGAAAGGGATTCACAGGGCTCATGTATCAAAACTCAGTTGGAAGGGAATTAGGAGGGGTTCATATGGAAAAAACACAAAAAACACATCCGAAAATACTCAAAAAAATTAATAATTAAAAATCCGATAGTCGAAAGATGGGGGACGAAAAAGGAAAAAGTGGGATAAAGGCCGGCAGGATACGATTGTCAAATTAAACTGAAATTTTGGTGAAAATAGGACATGTACACATGAAAAAATGTAAAATATAGATACGAAAAGGGCCCCAAAACCCGCAAAAATTAATAGCGGATCAAAGGTGCATCGGAATGACACGGAGTAAAATGAAAAAATGTCAGAGGGAATAGGTAGGACAGGGTTGGAAAATCAGATCAGGGTTCGGAAGCAATAAAGACACGTTCACATAGAAAACCATCCATTTTACCGAAAGTGCTTCAAAAATTAATAATTCAAGAACCGTCTGTCAGAACAGGGGTTGGGAAAAAGGAAAAATGGGTAATTCAAAGGGAGGAACACGGCTATAAGGTTGGATGTAAGTCCTAGTGGACGTAGGATTCGTTCGCATAGAAAAAGCACAAAACAAAGAATAAGGGTAAACGGTCAAGGAACAGCTCTGAGGACAAAGTGAAATAGAACGGAGGAGTGAGGAAGGGACCCCATCAGGGTAACATGAATTCATGGCATAGATGCATGATCATAGCAAGGTATATGCATGGGATATGCAACATAGACACGTAAGGACGCATCCCCACACTTAAAACCTTAATAGGAAGGGTAAACCGAACATCAAGGATGTAGTACCACACATCAGACCAACCACGAATGTCCCCACACTTAAGACATGACCATCATTGAGAAACAAAAGGTGTAGGGTTAGAAAAACTTGGCCCAAATTGCCGAGGAGAAATTTTGACTATCGAGGTTGCGTCTTGTATCGTTGTCGGTGCAGGAGGTACCCAGATGTCTTCACAGTACACGTCCAATGTCCTTCGTGGCAGGGACCATGCAACAACACCCAAGGAGGCAGCCGATGGAAGGAATCGCTGGAAATTCGTCGATGAAGAGGGATATTGCACTCAACTCACGATCACTCAAATGGAATGAAAGAACAATCACTCGCCCCATTACTAACATCACTCGAGGAAATAATGATGAAACCTAGAGTCATACTCGGTTTAGGAATCGACAAAGGGATAGTGCAGAGAGAGTATGCCAGGGTGCACAATTAACGGTGCATTAGTGCATCCAACCCTGTCTAGCATAAGTGCAAGGAGAAAGGCGAGGGAGCCTTATAGTGCAGTGTACAGAATAGAGTGACGTGTCTGGTGCTGATGGCAGAGACCCATTCCGTGGGTGTATAGGGAAACAGAAACGTACCTGACTCCAATGGTCGTAACATCCCTCAATCCTCAACTCTTGATAATTGATTGAAGAAATACCAGTCACACTCAGCCCGCCCTCTGTCTCATGCTCTGTTGATAGATACAAAGGGCAGCCCATTCCTGAATCCCATTGATGTAATCCTCACTGTTACTTGTGTAGAGCGTGTATGCCTTGTGCGCAATTGATGGTGCAACTGTGCATCCTGCCCTATGCCGGCATAGAGTGCAAGAAGGAAGGCCAGGGAGCCTTATGATGCAATGCACAGAAACAGATCGTGCATTGTGCATTCAGAGGCCCATCCCATGCATGCAACACTTCATTCACACATCACACCTCTCATTTGATTTAAAGGGAAAGACTAGTTACTCACCCCACCCTCTGTCTCACACTCTGATAGATATAAAGGGCAGCCCATATGCACATCCCCATCCTATTAGGATGAAAGATCGCATCACTCAAGGGGTTGGTGATGAAGATCATGTCGGCTGTTGTTGTCATTAGGATCTTGAAGACGAGGCGTACCCAGGGAGGCAGCCAACAAATCTCATACTTCAATGATTTGTAAAAAAGAGTCGTCTGTTAAGAAGGACAGACAAACTAATATTGCAAAGAAAGCGCACCAACGGAGGTGGCTTCAAATTACTTGCTGAAAAGGTTCTGTTGGTGATGAGTCAGCTATCCTGAATTGCGGGGTGTTGCCACCTTTTCCACAGTCAGCTTCACGCCGAAGGGTGTTCCCACCTTTTCTTGGAACGAGGCCTGTTATGACACGGAATTTCTTCATTTTCTCCCATAATAGTTTTGTTTGTTTGTTTTTTTTTTGTGAAGAAAGAGAATGGTAGAAATACCATGTGTCAGGACCAACCTCGCCACCGTTGTTGGATTAGATGAGAAGAAAACAAGGTCGGGTGGAGAGGTATTTGTGAGGGGCTAGCAGAACGAGACTGCCTCATGAGGAGAATCATAAGGGCTATCAGAAGCACGACAAGAAGGACAGTGCGACACCCAAAAGGGAAAGGGTAGGTCGACTGTGATTGTTAAGATCCCCAGGAAGGGAAATATTTTTTCAGAAGATAGCCATTGATCAGGAAAGGATCATCAGAGGCATCAACGGTCTGCACTTGGACAGAACCGTTAGGATTGACAACAAGTAACTTGTACGGGTCCATCCACCATTGTTGAAGATTGCCACGAAACTTGCCAAATCTCAAATCATAGGCTAGGACAAAATCACCTTCTTTGAACTCCTTGTGCTTGATGAAACTGTCATAATAGGCCTTGCGTCGCGCTTGAGTGGTTTCCATGCACTATAGGGCCATCCACTGTATCTCATCCAAGCATTCCAAGTGCAGGAGATGGCATTGCAGTGACTCAGCATCTCCCAAGCATTCTTTAACTGTCACTTGCAAAGAGGACAATTCCAATTCAACAGGGAAGACGGCTTCTGTACCATACACTAACTGGGAAGGGGTCTATCCTATAGTTGCCTTATGAGAGGTTTTGTATGTCCAGAGGGCCTTTGTAAGTTGATCATCCCAGTCGTAACGATATGCAGTGATCGTTCTTGTCAGAATCGAGCAAAGGATACGATTGGTGACTTCAACTTGGCCGTTGCCTCTGGGGTAATAAGGAGTGAACTTGCGATGGTGGATCTTATATAGTTCTGTCAGCTCCTCCATGATTTTGTTAAGGAAATGAGTACCTCTGTCACTTATCAGCTCGAGGGGGCTGCCAAAACAAGTGATAATATTCTCATACATGAACAGGGCTACGATGTTACCATCGTCTCGCTTCAGAGCTTTAGCTTCATACAACTTTGTGGCATAATCCGTACATACTAGGATGTATCTGTTCTGCTTCCATTTGGTGGGTGGATCAATGGGACCCACAAAATAAATCCCCCACTTTTCGAACGGCTTTAGGGAAATAATGGGTTGCAGTGGCATGGCACTTGTTTTGGTGGGTTTCCCCATTCGTTGACAAGCATCACATCTCTTGCAGTAGTCGTATGTATCCTTGTGGAGGGTCAGCCCCACCAGTATCCTTCTAATAGAGCCTTCCTGATTGTCGCTTCCCCTGCGAAGTGTCCACCACATGGTTTGTCATGGCATGTTTTCAATACTGTGCCGATTTCATCTCCTACAACACATCTTTGTAGCACTTCATCTTTGCCTTTTTTGTACAGTGCACCGCCTAGCAAAGTGTAGAGGTTGATTCTAACAAAAGCTTCTTCTTCTCACGACTTGAGATGCCAAGAGGATAGTGTTGAGTTGCTACGAGATTGGCTATGTCTGCATACTAGGGAGTAATTGTTTCAACTAGAAACAAGGAAGCATTAGGAAGGTTAGGATCATCCTGTTCCTCTTCTTTTGTTTGAGGGATTTGTGATAGATGATTAGCTAGGACATGGGAATGGCCAGGCTTAGTGACTACTTCAAAATCAAACTCCTGGAATAGGAGCAACCATTTCATCAGTCATCCTTTAACATCTTCTTTATTCATCAGGAAGGATAGAGCTTCATGATCCACGTAGAACTTGAAATGTGTTGACAATAGATAGTGTCGAAACTTCTCTATTGCAAACACCATTGCCAAGCACTCAAGCTCTGTCATTGTGTAGTTATGTTCCCTATCAGTGACCTTTCGACTTGCATAATATATTGGCTGATCTAATTTAGAGGGGCCCTTTTGACATAGTACAACACCTAGCCCTTCAACTGATGCATCTGTGAGCACATGGAACTCCTTCGTCCAGTCAGGAGGCTGCAAGATAGGTGCTTGGATAAGGCACTATTTTAGGGTATTAAAGGCCTCTTCACAGTCATCAGTCCAAAGGAAATCTGCATCTTTCCTTAGGAGCTTGTGCAGAGGAGCTACCTTGGTTGCAAAATGTGCAATAAATCTTCTATAGTAGCCCACATGGCCAAGAAATCCTCTCAATTGCTTGAGGTTTGTTGGTGCTATCAAGGCGGCAATCTTTTCAATCTATGCCGGGTCAGTTGCAATCCCTTGTGCAGAGACAATATGGCCGAAAAGAACTCCCGAGGAGATGCCAAAGACACATTTGTTGGGGTTGAGAGAAATCCCATACTCTCGGTATCTGTCAAAACATTGCTCTAGGTGTCCCCAATGCTCACAGATCAAACTATAGAAACAAAAGTCATCAAGATACACCTCAATGAAATCATGCAAACGATTCTGGAAGGCAGCCATCATTACTCATTGGAAGGTGGCAGGAGAATTACAGAGCCCAAATGGCATCACTCTATAGGCATAGGTCCCCCATTCTGTGGTGAAGGTTGTTTTGGATTGGTCCTCTTCTACGATTTGGACTTGGTTATATCCACTGAATCCATCCAAGAGGGAATAGCACTCATGGCCTGCCAGTGTGTCCAACAGTTGGTCTGTAAAAGGGATAGGAAAATGATCCTTCTTCATCTTTGAATGGAGCTTCTGAAACTCCACACATATTCGAAGTTTCCTGTTCTTCTCGGATACAACCACAATGGGCAAAACCCATTCACTGTTAGCCATGGGATAAATGAACTCAGCTTCAAAAAGTTTCAATAATTCAGACCTCACCAAAGCAAAATAATTAAGATTCATACGTCTTTGTCTTTGCCTTACAGGTTTGGCATCAGGATCTATGTCAATGTGATGTTGACATACTATGGGATCAATCCCCTTTAGATCATTATATGACCTAGCAAACACGTCTAAGTTCTCCTTTAATAAGTCTCGCAGGACCACTAGTTCTTCTTCTAGAAAATTGCGACCCACTTTCAGGTGACATTCGGTACCGTCAGTATCCAGGAACATCACTTGTCTTTCACCTTCCACTTCACGGATAAATGTCCCACAGATTGCTTCTGGATAGAGGTCTGACTCTTTCAAGGAAGTAGTGTCCTCATCTGATGTTCCACTAAAACTAGTGTCCTCCTTATGAACATATGACTCATTTGTTCTTGAGGTTGCTGGAAGGGTATCAGAGCTTTGTTTGCTTTTGTGTGAGTGGTAAATTCTTCTAGAATTAGGGATTCATCTTCAGAGGATGCGTCCAAGAATGTCACATAACACAAACCTTCTAGAGGCCGAGGCTTTGATAGCTCTCGCTTCTGTTGGCAGGGGCATCATCATAATCTTTTCTTTGGACTGAATGGTCAGGGCGAGAGGAGCCACTGGTGAACTTAATTTTTATGCTTTTAATCCATTCCTTATACAGATTCTTTATACTTTGTGGTCCATTGGCCAACCCAAATGAAACCATAGTCATTCCATAGAGCACCTTGAGATCTTCGGCCTCTGAGGTCTCTATAGGGACATCAGCAAGATCATCCGCTATCAGAGGAAATTCTTCATCTGCACTTTCATAACCTACTTCGTTTTCTTCCTCATCATTTTCATCCTCTTCCTCTAGAGGCTCTATCTCTACTTCTATAGAGACTCTATAAGAGAAGAACAGATCTTCTACCTCTGCATCTGCTTCTGCTTCTGTCAAAGCTTCTGACTTTGCTTCTGCCTCTGTCTCTAGCTCTGTGTCTGTTACTGTCTCTGTGACTGTCTCTATATCCACTTTGTCTCTGTTTTGCATCTGCTTTGTCTCTGTATCTGTTACTGCTTTGTATCTGTTCTGCCTCTATTCTATCTTTACGACTGTCATGTAACAAGGAGAACAATACATCCATGGTTCTATTTCACTGTCACAGGTGATTTCAGAAGTTGATTCTAGTTGAGGTAGGAGGTATTCTCCCGTTGAGAAGAATTTTACTTCCCTTGGTAGTTGGCTTACAATGCCCACTGTTAAGGACTGTGCCTTTGTTTTCTTAGAAAAGATCTGTTTAACACCCTCTTCATCTCCTGATGTACCATCTGTTACCTAGTTGGAGGAGTGAGTTATGACATCAATGGATGTGGATCCATTGCCTTTTTGCGATCCATACAACTTCAACACCAGTTTGTTGGGTTCTTTGCCTAGGGTTAGGGTTCCTTTGAACCAGTTCGTCCTGGCTCTTGCTTCAAAAAGCCAAGGTCTTCCCAACAGTAGAGGGTATGAAGTCCCATAAGAATTTGGTTTGATCACCAGATATGTCAACCAATAATCTCTTCCTACAAGGGTTGTTTTGACGTATGGGAGGATGCCCAACTGTTTAATTCTACTTTGGTCTGCCAATCTAATAAGCCACTATGTAGGTTGAACTCCTTGCAACTCTAAGTCCTTCATTGTCACATCCGTCATTATGTTTACTGATGAGCCTCCATCAATCAATGCATCTGAAATAAAGCATCCTTCAATCCATACACTAATCTCTTGAGTTCCAGGATCTAAGAAGGCATTAGCCACATCGACTTCCTTTAGAGGCTTCGGGACCTTATTGGTCTTGGTCGCTGTTGAAGGAGTGATCCTTAGTCCACGTCTTCTTGTCAAGATGTTTTTGAATTTCTTTTGGCAGCTGGGAGACAGCATTAGCCTAGGTCTTTGACCAAATCATAATCTTTGATAGAATCCATAGGCTTCTCCGGCTAGGGAATGGGGCTACACCCATTTTCATCTTTCCTTTTTCTTCTAATAATTGCAGCATTGGCACTTCCTTTGTTTCTGGAAGTGCTTCTGTATCATCTATCTCCTAGACATCTGGTCCTGTCTTTGGTACTGTCTCTGTGACTCTTTGTAGCACTACAGTGCTCTCTAGTGTACTATTCTGTCATGTACTGCTCTGTCCCTTTGTTTGGTAGGTTGAACTTCACAGTCTTGGCAGGAGAGTTATTTTCATTCTGAAAAACTAGTTCCTTCTTCTTGGTGCATGTAAAAACGGCAACTTTCAACTCTACCAAATTGGAGGCAGGCTCTTGTACCTTCTGTTGGCTATCAGTGGAATTGGCCTTTACAGGGGCTGGACTTGGACAGTCCTTTGCAGTGTGGCCTTCTCCTTTGCATCGATTGCATAAGGGCTTGTAATCCACAGATTGTCTAGGGTTTGAACAATTCGGGGAGATATGTCCCTTTTCTCCACACGTATAGCATTCCACTTCTAATCTCTAACCACCGCCAGACTGTCATCCTCTGTAACTTTGAGAGGGAAACCTCCTTGGACCAAAATTAGGACCAATTTCCCTAGGCTTTGGTCCAATATCCTTTGTTGTCATTTTGGATTCCAGCAAGTTAAATCTTGCATTTTCATCCTTTTATCTTCGTTCATGCATCTCTTTCAGAGAGCAAATATCCTCTGTATGGTTCTTCCGCAAATAGTAGGAACAGAAGGCTCCAGGAATGGTTGGTTTTCAGGTACATTCAGTGGCTAAATGTCCCACTTGATGACGCTTTCTGCACCATGTATAAGAGCATATCACATCTCTTCCAGCTCCCACAGGAGTGGATATATTGGCGGTATTCACCTTCAACGTCTGTAGCTGCTCTGTAATCACATCGAGAAGCTCTTTCTTGATACTTGCAACAATTGAGTTGGATAAGTAGTCCTTCAGATTTTCACCTCCTAAAGTGCTTGTAGTAGGGTTTTAGGAAGCTTCTATAATTACTGCATACATTGGTTGGGTTGATCTAGAAGGTCCTCTGTTCTGGCTCTGATTCAAAGCTCCTACTGAGACTTGGGGTTGTTGATTCCAGTTGGTAGGGTTCCACTGTTGTTGAGGTGCCATTGGAGGAACTATTTGAGGCCACTATTGTTGTAGTTGAACCATCATTTGAGGTACTGTCATCTGTGGTTGGCCACAATGGATTAGGTGCATTATACTGCGGCACTGTTTGCATCTGGGGATAGGGGTAGGGAGCTATGCCTGGGACTGCATTTGGTGGGTATACCATTCTTGGCATGGGAGGAGGCAAGACTCCTCTTCCTGGAGTCATTAACAGCCTTGCTTCAACTTCGTCATACAATCTTGCACCTTCCACTGCAGCTTGCAGATTGACTGGTCTTCTCAATTCCACGAACTTGCAAACTTCTGGTTGTAGGCTTCTGAGAAACACTCCTTTCTGAATACCTTCGTCCAAATGATGGTTAGTCCATCTCTTCAGGATGGATTTCATTCGCGAGATATAAGCTTCTACTCTTTCTCCAGAGGACTGACTTAGGTTCATAAACTCCTCTCGCATCCTCTCTTCAAAACCTTCATGCTTGAATTTAGTGAGGAAGGCCAACTTCAAGTCATCCCAAGTGCCAAAAGTTCCTGCTGCTTGTCTCTCATACCACTGAAATGCTGCGCCCTTGAAAGTGGCAGGGAATATTGGTAACTAATGCTTAGGGGTTCTGGCATTGTTAGCCACACATGCTACCATGAATTCTGCTACATAAAGATCAGGGTCTTCATTGTACTCTCCCTTAAAAACTGGCAATGGGACTACATTTGTTGGCATGTCATCAATATTTCTAGGAGGAATCTGACTAGGAAGGGGACCTTGAGTTGCCATGGGGACTTTTGTAAAGAGTGCCTTCTCTCTTCTTACGTACCTCTAGACTCGTTCTAACGCTTGCCTCTTGATTGCATCATTCATCAGGGTGTTGGCTCCAACCAGCTAGTTTGTACTCAACAGGATAATATGAGAGAGGGCTTCAATCTCTGAGAGATTCTATGGCCAACATCTCTTCTACTTCCTTCTTCTCAACATCTTTGAATTCGACTTTCAAACCACTACAGAGGGGGAGATATTCCATTCTGAAAGTATCAAAACTCATTCTTCTTAGGATCGTTGTTGTGCCATTATAATAATGCCAGCTTCTGAGGGTTTCAACAGTGTATGTTGTGAAAAACACTCTATCTAACAACTTCTAGTGGGTTGCTAATTGGACAAACAAAAGATTATCAGTGCACCAAGCATACCACTTATCTTGCTGTTGAGCATCCATGAACAAATTCCAACTCTTTTCCTTCTTGTTTTCGTGAACCTCCACTGACCACAACTCCTGAAGCTTCTTCACAATCTCCCACTTGATGATGTCTGGAAGCTTCTCAATGAATGTCAAATCTTCCATGGGTGGTCATTCTCTCTATTTTTGCTCTTCAGTTTGTTCCCAAACAATTTCCCACCAAGATGCAAGTTCACGTTGCTTCAACAGGAAGAGGAAACAATCCACCACATAGAGCATGTATCATGATGCTGGTATGTTTCCGCCATTGTGTGATGAACTTCTTGTGGTGGTGAGAATCTCCAACTCTTCAGTGGAAGAAGGAACTTTGCAAACATCCATCAAATTCTCCTCTTCTTTTGGCAATGCCATTTCCTTCATTTTCAGCCTCTTCTAATGATTGTTGATGGCAAGTTTCCCCGACTATGCACCAAAAACATGGAGCCCCAAGAGGAACACCAAGGAAAAAGGGATTCTACTACAAGAAAATCTATCTTGTAACATCAACAAGCTTTTATTTCATTCTTTTGATCATCAAAATAAAGAAAACAACAAATCTTCTCGCAGCATCATAGTAGATATCTCCCACAGCTTTGATAGAATCAATCATAATCTTCAACATCTTCATAGAATCCATCAATAGAAAAATGAACAAAAAATAATACACCATCTTTTGAATGGAAATCAATCACATAATATTCATCTTCAATGTCTTCATAGTTTTCTCTCTCAATCTCTCATATACAGTTACACTGTTTTGATAGAATTGGCTATCTTTGGCTCCGTCTCTCTCTCTCCATCAATAGTACATCATCTCCTCACTACAATACTCTCATAATGACTCTCAATAATCCTTCTTAGGTCGTGGATGCACCTCCCAAGAGGTATGCCTGATGTGAAGAGGCACCAGAGCCACTATAGTGTCCCTTCACAGCTCACTACTATCACTCTAACTCCAGTCTTCTCTTCAATCTTCAGAAACTGCTTCTTCCATTTGTTTTAGCTCTTTTGAACTTAGATTCATGCTTTCCAAAAGTTAGAAAACTTTCCCAAAGTCACACATACTTTCTATAGAACACTTACAGAAGATCTACAGAACAGTACAGTACAATACCAAAGCAGATAGAGAACAACTACAGAGCAGAGACACAGCAGAGACAGAGGCTCTACAGAAGGTTTACATAGGGTTACAGAAGGTCATAAAAAACTCATAACTCATACTAAAACCATTCCAAACTATAAAAAACTATTCAATAGGCTTTCAAAATATTTCAATCTTCATCAATCTCATCAATCCATGCTTCATACAGAAGACAATCAGAACAAAACAAAAGCTATAAAGAAGGTATACAGAACCAATCAGAACATCAACATAACCTATCAGAACATCACAGAGCTTCATATTTCCACAGAGAATCATCATGAACTTCCAAAACATAATCAATATCATCCAAAACACGCTCAAAAACTTCCATTAACAACCATATATCACTCTAAATCCATCAAAAATCAATCATTCAGACCTCAAAAACAAGAAAAATCAGTCAAAAATTCAGTCTTTTTCCACTCTCAACACCAACCAACAACCGAACTTGATCAACGGAGCAAGCGGCATCATGATGATTCATGCTTCAACGGTCTTCCCAAGCATTAAAGAGGTATGCCATTCTAATCTTAATCTCTCAATTTAGCCACTTGCTGAGCTTAATCCATTGTTTGAGAGATTCAAGATTGCATACAAGCATCATACCTCTTCCTAAAATTCACTGTAATGGCTGACATTAACCCCCTATCTTGTCTTGTGATCTTGGATGAATAATAGCCATTGTAAATTGGCAGCCAGTGAGTCACTTGACTGCCAAGGTAAACCCTACCCCAATCTCTATCATTCCTTGCATCTTATAAAAAGGCCCAATGTCTTCTTTCCAATTCATCTCGTGCTAATTGCTTATTAAAAATTTTTGCCATGTGTACTCCGGTTGAGAAAAAAGGCCGATGCCAGGTGAGGTGGTAAGACAAAAGAGAGGTGACCCTCCCTTACCACTTAAGATCATGAAGGAGTGCACAACCTAGCCCGAGGGAAACTTTGCCCATCTCCTGGTGATCCAGAGCCCAATACTTGTATGTGGGTGCAGGTACTTCCATGAGCTCCACTTCCCTGCCCCAATGATCCTTCTTGGATACCCCACAATGCTAATGGCACCCATGTATGACACTTGAAGTACATGCAGTCAAAGGAAATGTATGGCAGTGAATGTAGTTATGCAATGATGCTCGGGATTATGTTTAGTATGCTCAAGATGCTATTGATGTGGTAGATCAGGCCCATTGAACTATGCTCTATCCATGTAAGACCTTGGTACTAAGGGACTTGCAGTGTTTCTGGTCATAGTCCTGCAAGGCTATAACAAAGATCCCATTGCACAAAATTGTGTCCTGAATCTAGGGGTGAATGCTATAGCTCACCTCGAAGAGGGCTTTGTCCCTTCTGGTTTGAATCAAAAAGATCCCCAATAGGAGCTACGGTGTGAAAGCTATGCCCATTTTTGTGCACTAGGGTCACCATGGACAGGATGCAGACCACTCTAGGACACGCACTGTAAACTCCTTATAGAAAATTCTGGCCATTTTCTATCATAAAGGTTAATATCTCATATCAAAGAGCTCATTGTCCCTTTGATTTTAGCCCAAAACCTCATCAATCGGAGTTTTCTACAAAGAGTTATGCCCCTTTTACTAACAGTAGGTCCTGTGGACTGCATCTAGACGGTTGGCCAAAAAGGCAAAAGTAAGGCCCAAGAGGAACTCCAAATGGAGATTAGAGACTCCCGGACCTCCATGAATGAGAAACCAAGATTAGTGCAAGATTACCATGCTGACATACTGGAGGAAATGCTTGAAACGGACCCGTATACCCTTCTCAATCACACCCTCTGCCAACATGAGCTCCGTCATATGCAACGCCACAATGATATGATCACCAACCACCACCAAATGATGTCCAAGTTTGATGAAGCAATCGAGCACATGGCTGTCTCAAACTCAAAGACTCAACAAACCTTGGAGCAGCTCACTGCTTTTGTCGCTCAATTAGTGAATCGCTTCATCCCAAGAGAAGATCAATGACTCTAGACATGAGTCTAGACATCCTCCACAACAGGAATTGTCGCATGGCCCACAAGGTATGCTTGGCACTAAGGGAATTTCCCCTTCTACCTATGAGATCGGAGAACCCTCTCATATGCATGATGAGCCCCTATTGAATTCCCATGTTCACATGCCGGCAACATCCACTTGAGGCCTTTTTCCACCTTGGGTGGAATTTCACCTGCTCTACCTAGGAGCCCCCATGCACGCCATATGAATCAGCCCCATCAAGGACAATATGGTACAACTGGCCAGCCTAGAAATCATGGACAGCATGGTTATAGTGGACAACATGGGCTTAATGCACCACAAGGGATGTATGGACAGCAGGGCATGTATGGCCACCATGGGCTGCATGGACAATAAGGATTTCATGGGCAGTATGGCCCCTATGATTTGCGTGACAAGGTCATCCTAACAAAGTGCAATGGGCAATCCCTCTCACCATCTGACCTGGAAGAATGGACGTCCAAGTTGGAGTCCTACTTCAACATCTACCCCCACACTGATGATCAGAAATACTTTTTTCTTCTCTCCACTTGGAAGGTTTTGCCCACACTTGGTGGCACTATATCAATCGAGAGAATCAATAGTTCATTGATTGGAAAGATTTCAAAATGCATATGGTCCAAGTTTTTGTGTCCCCTGTGAAAAAAGAACGGTTGGCAAGACGATGGTACACTCTTGACCACGTAACCTCATTGTACATGACTACACAAATTAGTTCATGAACTTGACCATGTATGTGGAGAGCATTAGTGATGATGCTAAATTGCACAAGTACATCTATGGGTTGGAACCGAGTCTATCAGCCGATGTCATGGCCCAAAAACGTACCAGACTGTTTGATGCAATTGAATTGGCTGAGAGATATGCAAGAAAGTACCATAAGAATGAGCATTTTCAGCAAGGTGTTGGACCTCCTTGCATTCCTTCACCATCAGCCCCATACAGAGGTGGTTTTCGAGGCACTTCTATGCCTAATAACAGCCCCAAAGTACCCACTTACCCCACCTTCCATGCTGAAAGAAAAATGGGCACTTTTGAGACAGCATCAGACTCTACTGCTGAAAATAAGCAGTCCATTACATCACCTTCCCATGGATCCAATAGTCAATGATTCATCTCCATAGATGTTGTGAAGGAACAGAAAGAAAAGGGCCTATGCTTTAAGTGTGGAGATAAGTACACTGCTGATCATGCCTCCAAATGTCCGTACAAGACAGCTAAGGTCAAAGTTCATAGCATGTATGTCATGGAAGATTGGCACAATGAGGAGGATGACCTACCCATTGACCAGTGCTCAGCCCATGGAGGATGTTGATCATGAGCAATTCTATGACCTGGATGATGGGTTTCCCTTTGACCTGGGTGGTGCTCCCTCACAGATTCTTGATTTAACATCCCACCCACCTCCCACTTCCCTTTGCTCGATCTCCTTGGATGCTTGGACGGGTTCGTAAAGCCCTAGTACTACCCTACGCATTCAAGGAAGTATCAATGGAAAGCATGTTTTTATCCTTGTGGATAGTGGAAGCAATCACAGTTTTGTCAATAAATTAGCCATTGATCGGTTGAAGTGTACCCTATGGCATTACACCACCCCTTGAAGTTCCAACTAGCAAATGGAGAAGAAGAAATCAGCACACAAATGTCCCATAGTTCCCTTATGCCTAACTGAAAATTATGTGGCACTGGTTGATCTGATTGCCCTAGATATGGGCCCCATTGATGCTGTCTTGGGCTGTGATTGGCTGAAACAATTGGGAAAATTTGCTATGGACATCTCTCAGCTTTACATGGAGTTTATGATGCATGGATAGCATATCCACCATCATGCTGATTTTCAGCTCATTACAGCAAAGCAACTCAAACGGGAGTTTAAGAAATGCTCACAAATCTTTGTTTTGCAAATAAATAAGGACAATTTTGATCAGCCCTCTGCAATATCTCATGATTCTACCTTGCAGGCCTTACTTGAGGAATACAATGACTTATTTCAGATGCCGACATCCCTCCCTCCCAAGAGACAAGTGGACCACCCACTTGACCTAGAGCCCCATTCCAAGCTAGTGAACAAACCCCCCTATAGACTCTCCAAGTGTGAGTGTGAAGAGGTTGCAAAGGAAATCAAGGAGTTGTTGGAGATGGGTTTCATTGAATTGAGTTCTTCCCCCCATGCATCCCCTGTCCTCTTAGTCAAAAAGAAAGATGGCTCCTTTCGCATGTGCATTGACTACAGAGATTTGAACAAAATTACAGTGAAGAACCACTACCCCATACCATGGATTGATGATTTGTTGGATGAGTTAAAAGGGCATGATTTTTCATTAAGATTGACTTGCGCTCTAGCTACCATCAGATTCGTATGCGGGCAAGAGATGAGGTCAAAACGGCCTTCAAGTCTGATCATGGACTATACCATTTTCTTATGGTGCCTTTTGGGTTGACTAACGCCCCTGCCACCTTTCAAAGCTTGATGAAGAAAATCCTATAGCCCTTTCTGTTCAAGTTCATGCTTGTTTTCTTTGATGACATCCTCATTCACAGCAAGTCATCTATGGAGCACTTGACACACCTTCAGAGGGTGTTTGACATATTGAGAGAGCATTGACTCTTTGCTCAGGAGAGCAAATGCATATTCATGTAAACATCTGTGGAGTACTTGGGACACATTGTGAGCAAAAATGGTATACAAGCTGACCCGAAAAAGGTGCAATGTGTTGAAGATTGGCCCACTCCTTCCACCACCACTTCTTTGCGTGGCTTCCTTGGTCTCTCTTCATTCTATAGACACTTCATTAAAGCACTATGCCACCATTGCAGCACCTTTGACTGATCGCTTGAAAAAAGAGTCATTCTTTTAGGATGCCACTACGGATCATAGCTTCAAACAGTTAAAGGACACTCTTACTTCAGCCCCCATCCTTGTTTTCCCTGACTTATCTAAGCTATTTACCATTCATTGTGATGCTAGTGGCTAGGGTATTGGTGCAGTATTGTTGCAAGAGCATGGTGTGATTGCATTTGAAAGCCGCAAGCTTGATGAGAAGGAGATGCAAATGAATGTATATGACCAAGAGATGTTGGCCATCCTCCATGCCATCAAGAAATGGCACCACTATTTATATGCCATCTGCTTCTAAGTAAAAAGCGATCATCGAGTCCTCCAATACTTCTTGACTCAGTCTACTTTGACTCCTAAGCAAAGGCAATGGGTGGCAACCTTACAAAACTATGACTTTGACATTTCACACACACGGGGCAAGGATAATGTTGTGGCTGATTCTCTCTCTCTAATGTGGGTATGCAGAGTATTCTCTATCTCAGAATTGCACAGTGATTGGGTTGAAGAGATCCAAGAGGATTACTTGTTAGATGATCATTTTAGCCACACATTTTAGAAATTACAGTATGGGGTTATGGCTGAAAACTCCCAATATGAGCTCAAACATGGCCTTATTTGGTCCCATGGCATGATTGTCATCCTGCACACTTCCCCCTTCACAGAGAAGATCATGGAAGAAATGCATTCTTGCCCCACTATTGATCACTTGGGTGTTTTCAAAACGTATGACAGGATTTCCAAGAGCTTTCAATGGAAAGGCTTATGGAGGGATGTCAAGGACTTTGTGACCAAATGTGTTCCATGCCAATAGAACAAGGATAGTACACTCACACCCGCTGGCCTCTTGTAGCCTCTCCCTATCCCTGAAGGGAAATGGACTCACATCATAATGGACTTTATCACTGGCCTTTTTGTGACTAAAAAAGGGTGGAATAGTATCTATGTGGTAGTTGATCACCTCATCAAAGCTGCCCACTTTATCCCCACTAAGATCCACTATACTGCCTCTTAGGTGGCCACTCAGTTTATGGAAAATGTCTTCAAGCTGCATGGCTTACCACAAGTCATAGTACATGATTGGGATGCAAAGTTTATGAGCAACTTCTAGCAGACAGTTTTCACCTCCATGGGGACCAAGCTTGTTCCATCCACTGCGTACCACAAATGGCTTGAGACATATTTGAGGCACTTTTGCCATGATGTACAGCACAGTTGGAATAGGTGGGTTCACTTGGCTAAGTTTGCATATAATAACTCCACACACTCTAGCATTGGAGATTCCCCTTTTGAGGCCTTATACAGGTATAAGGTTCCCCTTGCCACAGTCTTGTTTACTGATAAGATCAACCCTCAGAGTCAAGCTGAATTGGATTGCATGCAAGCTTTACTTCAGCAATGCAAAATGAATCTTCAGAAGGCCCAAACACACATGAAACTCTATGCTGATGAAAAACGAAGGCATTTGGAATTCCAAGAGGGGGAATTGGTTCTTTTGAAGTGCCTAAGTCCTGCTGCTCAACTCTCAAAGAGGGCAGCAGTAACAAGCTAGCCCATCGCTTCTATGGCCCATACCGAATCCTAAAGAGAGTTGGCGACTTGGCCTACCGCTTAGAACTCCCTCCTACCACCAAAATCCACAATGTACTTCATGTCAGTCAGTTGAAACCCTTTATAGGCTCCTTAGTGGACTATGTGGAAGAACTTCCCCCCAGATGAACAGGGCATCACTCAATATGTCCCTGAAGCAATCATTGGGCAATGAGATAAGCACTTACGATCCCGATCCATCAAATAATACCTCATCAAATGGCAAGGCCTACCGTTGGAAGAAGCCTCTTGGTGCCCAGCAATCATCCTCAATGAATTTCCCTACCTCAGTGAACCCCAACGGCTGGAAGACTAGCTGGTCATGCCCCGAGTTGCCCACCCTCTACTTGTAGACTGCACACTGTTTTAGAATAGTTTTGTACTTACTCAAATCACATGCATGTGCATTCTACATAGATTGAAAGTACTCATCATAAGCTCCGTTTCGACATAGGTGCACCCTATTTGGAGCAACCTATCAAAAGTTATGACCAATTTACTTCAGCAGACCGGTTTTGGATTGCATGCTGTCCCTAGTCTCTCCACACCTTATCTTCATGCTAAACTGAGTGTATTCTAACAAAAGACCATTTATTCTTAGCAGTGCAAGGATTGCAAATCTCAAATTAAAAACTTTTTCTTGTCTTTTTTTCTCTCCAATCGTGAATTTCGAGGCATTGAAGATGGTCAAATGATTCACAGACGTATGAAATATGATTTTACCATTTGCAAATTTTTTTGAAAGTATATTGTCGTGTTTCATGAGTCTTCAATATCAAATAAAAAATGAATAATGAAACGCGAAACTTAGAAATTGGTTTTACTTAGTTTTACATAGTTTTGAAAGTTTGTTGTCACATTTCACGATACATTAGGAACTATGAATTATGAAACTAGTTTTACATAGTTTTAAAAGTTTTATGAATTATGACAATATCATAAGCATGAGCTTTTGTGAGAAGAGAGGGACCGAACACCTAGATAGGTTAGCAGGTTGCTAGTGCAATTGCCCCTAGCTATGTTTGTGGTCTTTCGCTTAGAGAAGTTCATGATTTTGAATAGTGTGGGAAAAAACAAGGATATTCCCACATAAGAAAATGTCAAAAACTTCATTGAAATTATCAAGAGCTCACCTTGAGGGACAACATAATAGGCATTGGAAGGATGGAGTTGAGTGGGCAACATAATGTTTAAGGGAGTGACTTCCATTAAACGATGGGGTTTTCATGTTCTATATGCATTATTTTGAACAAAATTTTCAGATGTTTTCAATGCAAATTTGTCAAATTTTTGGTTAAAGTAACATGTGAAACGTGATTTTATGAACTATGAAGCACTTTGGATCATTGTTTTTGCATTTCATAAGTCATGAATGTATAACAAAATTTCATCGATGAGACACGAAACTTTTTTCTTTCTCTGTTGCATAAAGGTGAATTCACTTCATTCATCTTGCACTCCTAAATCTCTAGCATAATAAACATGTTAAATTTGTCAAAATTCAAAAGCAGTGCCTTGTAGGTTTTGAATTAATTTTTTCAAAAATCTTGTTTTAGTCTTCTAGATATGAGAAAATGTGGATTGGTATATTGTGCCCCTAATTTTAATTTTTTGTTTTCTAGATTTGGTTTTGTGAGTGATCAGGATGACTAAAATGAAGTTTTGTTTAGAGGGAATGGAGGAGGAGGATCTAGAGAATACTTGTGATGAAAAGTTATTTGATTTTCTTCATGCAACTGGAAATTCATCTAGATTTATTTACATGAGATATATACTCAATGTTCCCTTTGATTTGCAAGAAGCCTTGAAGGATCTTGAAGATAAACTGAAGGATTTTAGGGAGTTTTATGATAGACATGTGGATGGCTTAGAGATTGAGGGACTTGTCCATTATAGCGATGTAATGGAAGCTACCAATGCTACTAGAAAAACTTTGCAAACGAGGTTTAGACTTATTGATGAGGAATGCAAGAAGTCGAAAGAAAATTTCCCTTTTCATCAAAATCAGCATCAATGTCTTCTTGTACAGAAGGATATTGAATTTCTTGTATATCTTCAATATATGGATAGTTGTTCTTCAGATACAATACAAGAGAAGAAGATAGAGGATATTGCATGCAAAGACAAAGAAGTTGAAGAGTGGGAGAAATGTTGCAGGAGGATATTGAGAACCAATTAGTGCAAGGATTTGATGTTTTGCTTTGTTTAAAAGTGAGAACATTACAAAAGTGGAAGAAAAGGAGATAGATTTGAGTGCAGAGATTGAAATAGGTCCTCTTGAATGTGTCCCAACATTTCCCGATTATCTCGTCAACAAAAAGAGATATGTATTGCTAAATGATATTAAACACCTTTTTTATCTTAGAGAAGATTAGTGCTTGGCAATCCTTACAGCAACTATAGCCTTTCAGTATTGTATTAATCAGATCGTGAAATATGAAAGGGGGGGGATACCTACAGAGGAAGAGTTCTTACAAATTCAAGAGAGACTTGGTACTAATAACATGGGGTAGGAAGAGAAACTAAAGTCTCCATTAGAGAAGAAACCAAAAAGTTCAATAAATCTAGATGATGATAGTCTTCTTGAAGAATATGAAAACCCTAAGGTATGAAAGATAATTCTAAGATATCCATTGTGATTTATATTAGAGTATGTTATGCATTATACAAAAATATTATTGGATATTTATCTACTGATATCTTATACTCTTGTGGTTTATTGTGCAGATAGAAATTAAAGATGCAGACAATTGTAATGAAAGAAGTTGAGAGGAGAGAGGAGAAGAGAGAGAAAGAGAGCAAGAAGAAATAAGACTGAAAGAGGAAAGAGAAAGATAGAAAAGAGGAGAGAAGGAAGGAGGAAGCCATGGAAGTAGGAGATGAAGGTGAAGAGTATGATCTTGATAATAACTGGTTGCCCTAATCTAGGGCTCTTACAACTTATATACCCTGGTTAGTGTGAGTGGGTGTCTAAATCCTAGTCGATGTGTATCATGCTTGTTAAAATCCATCCCCACCCTTAAGGTTTTTGCCCTAAAAAACAAGGAGAAGTAGAGGGGAGTGATGGGTGGGCTAAGGGAGGGTTGCAAAGTACTCTGTGAGCCCTTTGACAATGAAAAGTGGGTGGGTAAAAACTAGGGACAGCATGCTATTCAGGATTGGTCTACTGAAGTAAATGGGTCATAATTTTTGATAGGCTTCTCCAAATAGGGAGTACCACATGTCAAAACGGAGCTTATGACAAGTACTTTCAGCCTATGTAGGATGCACATGTCTAAGATTTGAATAATTACAAAATTGTTCTAAAATAGTGTGTAGTCTGTAGATAGAGGGTGGTCAAATGGGGCATGACTAGCTAGTGTTCCAACCGTGGGGCCTTTTGGAGATAGGGGAATTCATTGACAAAGGTTGTTGGGCACCAAGAGGCTTCTTCCATGTAACGTGTCCTCTTAGTATCATCCAGGACACGTCTTAGCAGTCCATCGGAAAGGATGTCTAGAAAGCTCGGCCCGGCACTCCCATGGAATGTTACGGGATTCGCGATCTAGGTCTTCCCGCATCTGCCACGTAGCGAAAGTATCCTGACTGTTCCCACTTAGGATCGATCGGAATTAGGGTTTTCTTGATTGGTCATTAACTAACAGCAACTAGTGTCAGACCCGAGCAAACTACTTTACGTAGAAACGCCACGTGTGAAACGGATTCACGCTGCACTTGGTTCAAGGAGAATGGGAAACGAGAGGGATGCAAAGCTCAACCTCTTTGCCATAAGGCATAGTCCCATTCCGTTTCCCTAAAATAGCGTAAATCGAGTAAGACATAACTCTAGGTCATCGCTTTCGTTATTCGTTTTGATGATCATCCAACTGTTCTTCGAGATTTTTTTGAGAAAAGTTCCCGGCTAACCGGGACCACCCAACCGTAGGACGGACCCATGGCCCATCCTCTGCACTTTCCTCGGTTTGTTTTTAGTTATGTAATTATCTAACACATTAATTTGACATATAACAATCAGCTTCTTTAATTAATCCGTTAAGCACTGGTTCCTTCACGTAATCTTATCAGGTGACATAGAAAAACAATATCAAGCAAGTTCTTTATTAACATTTCATTAATTTATCTTTGAAATACAATGAGTTCCGCCCGTAGGCTTGTCCATAATCCGCCCGAAGGCTATCCAGTAATCCGCAGGGATAACTATTCCAAGCTTCCGCTGGTAAACTAGTATGCGGGCCTCGAGATCCAATCCCGAGTCACATTAGCCTCTTGTACAGGACCCGAAAGGTGAGGGATTTACAGCCAGAGCCCCCCCTGGCACCCAAGCATCCTCTTGCTCCAAGTAGAGCTTAACGGAGAGACCTCTCGCGGCCGGCTTGGTCCATGTTCCCGGCGCGGTCAACAACCCCCTTGGTTAGGGTCAGGCAGGTAGTCGAGGGTAACTAAAACTGCCTCTCCCTTCAGGCCTTTAACCTGAAGTATAGGTATTCATTTAATTTGTAATTCATAATTCAAACAGTGCTCTAAAATCTCTAGCAAGCACAAACATTTCCATTAATCGACCGTGTTGTTTGGCAAACTGGTAACGAATTATTCTTTCCTTTTGAGTGTATTAGCACTCGTTTCCAAGGTGTCTTGTAACTTGGCGAGATCCTTTATATTCCGGGTTAGGGCGTACCTTATTAACCCAACTTGGTCAACCCTGAAGTTCATTAGATACTTTAGTTTCCGGTTTATAACTTTCCTTATTTAGAAGGATATCCAAAAATATGTCCTTTTGCAAGATAACTTGCGTAAGGATCTCCCATCCTTGTTGAGGGTATTTACCCTTTCTCCTTGTGAATCAATCACAAGACTAAATGACTTCATACTTGCTGCGCAAGTCTTGCAATGAAATAATCCGTTTTAGATTCTTTAAGCTGACGTATGTCGGACCTAGGGTCTCTTTTTAAGAACCTCAGGGACATACCCTAGTTCTTTATCTTTACGAATTTATTGACCCTACAATCTTTATCTTTACGAATTTATTGACCCTACAATAAGGAAAGTAGTCAAGTGCTTAAGATATAAACGTTTCTTTGGTGTTTAAATCATTTCCAAGGCATATTTTTGCAGCATGGTATTTCTAAGTCTAGATTGGTTTGGTTATCTTTTGGAAGGTAATATTGATCACCTTGTCACGGTTTTGTTATCCTTGTGACAATTGATTTTTTAGTCGGTACAATTCAATTTAATCTTCCTTTTTCCTTGCAGATGAAACTCATGCCAAATAACAATCATTTCCTTGCTAAGATATGCAATTAGCAATGATAACTTCCTAGTAATTTGAGCAACGAAAGAAACCCTTCATGAATGTAATCATCTACAATGATTCGTTGCAAAAAGGAATAGGACTAATGGTGGAAGATACAATTTTTATACCTTCAGGATTTAACTGAAATATACTACTATAGTAAGTAGATAATATTGCTCGTAATTCGTTATTATGCATGATGCTATTCGAAGGAAACTATGTTCTATACATTCTCGTTTGTTCAATTAAACTAAACTCCTTCATTGTAAATAACTTGGAAAAATATATCCTATCCCTAACAATTTCTCTTTGCATGATTGACTTAAAATCGATTTAAAGCCAAGAAGTAAAAACCTGGTTTTGGGGTGAGATATCCACATGGATACCAGGAGATGACCCTCCCGCAGCTACTCCTTGGACTTTCCTAGGTGGCATCGCAGTTCGAACGTGAAGGTAGCTTTTACTCTTCCTTCCGGATTTCCATCGTCTCTCTTTCGAGGCAAGGTGCCATTTAAATGGTTGATCATGAGAAGGAATAATAGGACCTTTAGGTTCTTAGCTTCTTTGGAGAGGAAAAGATTTATAAAGTCTAAGAAGGCTCTATAGGGTATATACTTGGCAAAAAGTTTATGGGTGAGTGTGGTTTTGCAACCACATGAACCTTTGGAGAACTTTGGGCTTGGGGTAAAAGGTATAGAAGGAAATTATTCTCTTTCCTTGCACTTCCTCTACCTTTTTCCTTCTCCTTCCCTACTCCTCCTCCTTCACTCCTCTTTTTTCTTCCTCCTTTTTACTCTTCTACCTCCCTCTATTCCTTTTCTACTCTTCCTCTTTTACTCCTCTCTTACTCTTCTTTATCTTTTCCCACCCTCTACTTCTTTCACACTACTCTTTTCTCCTTCACTCCTCTCTACTTCCCTTCTTTATCTTTTTCCACCCTCTACTTCCTTCACACTACTCTTTTCTCCTTCACTCCTCTCTACTTCCCTTCTTTATCTTTTCCTCACAGGGCCCCACGCAGTTGGTGAGGGGGTTGTGTGGTTACGATCATAGTAGTCCAAGGCCCGTTTCAGTGCATGGCAGGTAGTCAGAGGGGGGTGGTTAAGATCGTGGCCTAGGGCCCGTTCAGTAGGACGGGGGGGAGGTAGGCTGAGACGTCCGCCTAGGTGGCGGTGTAGTACGTCAGCCCACGGCTATCCTTGCAGCAGAACGCAGGGGGACAGCGCCGTTCAGAGGGCCCAAGCAGCATCTAGCAACTATGGCCAATGGCCTAGGGGAGGGGTGTGTAGCATTATCGAGCGAGAAGGGGGGGGGGAGCTTCCAGTCAGTGGCCTCAAGGTCCCTGCAGCAGCTAACGGGGGGCGATGACGTGCATAGAAGGGGGCGTAGCCTCTTATCTCCTCGCCCTTCCCTCCACGGTACAGCAATTCGTCCTCCACACAGCGGGGCAGTTGTCGGAGTCGTCTCCCTCATAGACTATGAGTATCACCCTCTTCCTTTCCTCCTCATTGTCATTAGAAGATGAGTATTTATGGGAAGAGGGGGGGGTAGGGCCTCCCTCTCCATGTGGATCCTGCATGTGATCCCTCCCCTTCACCTCTACATTATCCCCATTTAGCACAATCCCCTTCCCTCAGCCACGCTTCGGCTGGGGGAAGGCAATAAGAAATTTGCATTAAATCCCATATTTATCCCTTATCCTCCTCCCAAGAGGAGGTTCTTATGAGAAATACGCGGTTTCGTAAAGCTGTGTCTCATTTGGCCTCAGTGGAGAATGTATTAGTTTAGACTATCCCGTCCCAAACCTCAATGCAACCTTGTTATTTTCCCGAGACTTCACATGGCCTGAAATATTACATTCTCTCCCCCTTAGAGGAATCGAGATGTCCTCATCTCGAGATAAACTAGGGGTATTGATGGTTGAGAGTGCCTTCATCTACCCAAGTGGCATCCTCCTCGGGATAATCTTTCCACTGGACGAGATATTCTCTCAAGGTTCTAGATCTTAATTGTCTCTCCCTAACATCTAAGATCCTATCCGGCCTTAGTTCAAGGACTCCTTGACTAGGCATTACAATTTGTTGGTTATCAAGTACATGGTTAGGGTTGGGTACATATTTTTTCAATAGGCTGATATGGAATACATTGTGAACTTTTAGGTTCTCAGGGAGTTGCAATCTATAAGCATTGGGTCCTAGGAATTTGAGGACTTTGTATGGCCCACAATACCTTGGACTTAGCTTCTTGCAATCTCCTAGGGATAGAGAACTCTTTTTAGGGCGTACGCGAATGAAGACTATGTCTCCTTCTTCGAAGACTCTTTCTTGACGTTTTAGATCCGCGTATGCCTTCTGTCTGTCCTTGGCCGCTTGTATGTCTTGTCTTATTGACTTTATTTGATCATCCATCTCTTCCAACATCTGCCTTGATGCTTCACCCCTTAGGGTTGGATCAAAAAAGTTTAGAGGACTTCGACAATCATGACCATATAATGCCTGGAAAGGGGTCATCTGAATGCTTTGCTGGTAAGAAGCATTGTAGGCAAATTCTACCAAAGGCAAGTATTGAATCCATTTTTTGGGTTCTCAAGAGTAGTATGCCCTAAGCATATCCTCAATGACTTGATTTATTCGCTCTCTTTGGCAATCTGTTTGGGGATGGTAGGTGGTACTAATGTCATGAAGGAAAATACAACATTAATATTTGCACCTTGGATTAATTCCAGCCTTTGTAAATTCAGCCCTAGCCTATGTGTACATGTGTGAACAGCCCTTAAGTTTGGAAAGAGGGTTAGAATAAAAGGGGACTAGAGGCCAAGGGCAAGACATCTTTTGATCATTCAATAATCTTAGCTTTACCATTTTCTTGGAGTTAGCTTCTTCTTAGCCTTTGAAGCACTCAGCCATGGCCGTCATGTATTCTTGAATTCCCAACCATTAATACATGATGAGGATGTCTTGGTGCAATAGATTTGTTAACTCTTTGTTGTAGCTTAGTTAATTTTCAATTTTATTTAGATTTCATTCCATGGTTGATTGCTTTCATTACATTGGTATCAGAGCAGTAGCTTAGATCCTTGCAGAAGTCATTTTCAAGTACTAGATTCAGTTTCCTAAGCTAGAGAGAGCAAACCATAGTTAGGAATTTGAGTGACAGGACTTGACAGGACATGAAGGCTTCAAACCGGAGTTACATGTGAAGGTCTGCTACAAACAGGGATGAAGATGGTGATTCTTGGCATTACCAATGGAAGAAATGGAGGGCTCTAGCCAAAATAGCAGGATGTGATCAAGATTTGAGCCAAAAATTGGGGTAAGTGGACAAACTAATGGTTACAGGACTTAGAGGAAGGAAAAGTTAGAGTTACTTTTCATGAAACAAGGGTTTCTTCTCTTTTCCTTCAAGTTGTCCACAAGAATCCATGGCCAAGACAAGATCAGATCTTCTCTTTCTCACTCCTATCATGAGAATGGACTACATGACCTTCTTCCTTACTTCAAGAGCTTCAATTGAAGTAGCTAATATAGCTACTTAGCATCATCGTGGACTTCTTGTACATGAGTATGTACTCACGCTGTTTGCGCTGCCTGCACACACTCCTCTACTGTGTGGAAAAATTTCAGAAATAGGATGTCCTTTAAGCATTGCTATTAATCCTTCTAACCCTGGGCAAGAGGTCTCTCACAAGCTTCTTCAAGATTCTTACTATTTTGGAGCTTTCCCTCTTCTTCAAAACCCTAGCTATGGCAGTTTGGGACAGCATCAAAGATTCCAGAAATTTTTGAAGCAAATCATGGGGCTTTTGTGGGCAAAGCATCTCTGAAGCTTCCTCAACCATTTCCCCTCAAGAATCCATCAACATTGGACCGACATTGAAGGAGATTGAAGCCAATGGAGGTCTAGGTATTCAATGGACAGCATGAAGCTTTTATGCCATTAAATTTTGGCATTCCCTCTCAAATTTCGGGATCTCTTGGACACATTGAAGCCCTCTCTATTACCTATTGCAACCTACTTCAAGTAGAGAAGGTAATCGGTCTTCATCAACCCTCATTTGGAGCATTCATGGAGTCATGGAGCTTTCATGGGATTAATGAAGCTGAAGCTTATCAAGGAAGGGATTATTCTTGAAGATTGAAGATCTCTTGGACTGATTTTAGAAGGATTATCAAGCTCAACTCACCTATGTCAAGCATTATGAATTGAAGGTCATTCCATCAACAATACTCTTCTTCAATCAATCAAATGAGGTACTCTAATCACTCTTAATTTCTCTTTACATCCAATTGCTGATCTCACTTCCAATTGTTGAAGAGAAATAAGAGGATTAATGAGGCTTTCATTCATAGCTTAATGCATTACATGAAGCCTATAGGTTATGTCAGTCATTGTCTTTGCTAAACCTTTTCAATTTACTGAAATGGCCATCTCTAAATGTCTCAAACTCTTCCATAATGAATGAGCATTACCCATCTACTTTCATTCACTGAAATCAGTAATTTCTTGAGCTTCACTACTCAATCTTTATTGCCTAACCCTGACATGAAATTGATTGCCTATTTTGCCTCTTGATCATAAGAAAATCATTACCCAATTGGTAAGTGAGAAAAGCTTTGTAAGCAGTGAGTCACTGCTGAGGTAAATACCTCTCCATTTCTCATTTACATTTCAGCCTTTTCAATTCCAAACTTGCATACCATGAAAGGGCAAATGAAAGGCAATTGTATTTCCTTCCTATTCAATGCATATCATACTGATTTTTAGAGCTAGAATTCACTTGCCATGTACATGCCCACGAGGAAAAGTGGATGCCGGGCGAGTCAGTAGGACAAAAGAGAGGTGACCCTCCCCTACCGACGAGGACCCTGAAGGGGAGTGCAACCCGGCTTGAGAGGGAACTTTCCAAACCCCTCAGGTCTCGGATCCCATGCATTTTCAAGTTTAGGTGCAGGTACAAATCTCAAAGGCACTTGAAATCAGCCTACAGTATGAGTTTATGGGCAGTGAGTTCTTGAGATATTGGCAAATGTATGGTACTCATGAATGTATGGCAAATTTATGAAGACATATGGCTACAGTAAAATGTATGCATCCTATGGTAAAGACACTATGGTTCAGCATTAAAGTTTGGGACAGAGTATGTATGCATACCCTCATTAAAGATTGCGGTCTACATTGAGTTAGACAGCCATTTTACTGGTTACAGAGGTCATTTTCAATATGGGCAGATGTATGAGACTCTCCTACAGGGTTATGAAGTTGGTACATGCTTGGTATTGATGGTACATGCCATTAATTGACTAGAACAGGGTATTTACTGCCTGCAGGAACTTTCAGACAGCAATAGAAAATCCCTTACAGAAATTTTGTACTCATCCATTTTCTGCACTTGATAGATTGTTGGATAGAGGGCTCTTCAAGCTTCGAACAGAGCCAAAGATCTCATAATTTGGAGCTCTAGAAGTGAAGATAATCAAGTTTTTCTACTCCAAGAAATTCAGGACAAAAATCAACCCATGGCTAGGAATAAGAAGAGAGACCCTGTTTTGGATACTATCAATGAAGAATTGAAGGAATATCAACAGGAAAGGGGTGAACATCAATAGGAAAGGGGTGAACATGACACTTCTCAAGATGCCATTTACCGAATGCATTATGAGAACGAAGAGGTCGATGCAAGTTCCACCCACTCCCCTACCAATCAACCCATAGAGATGTCTCATATCTCAATGAATTCAAACAGTTTTCAACAATTGTCAAATGACATAAAGGATATGAAATCAGGCTTCCAGGGTATGAGGTTGGGTATTGACAAGCTTGTTGCACTTCTTGGTGAGAAAATGTTGCCTATAGCTGGTCTTAATGTCCCACATCCTCATATGGCTGAAGAACCACCTAAACCACCTACTCCTAAGGTGGTAGGTCAATTTGAAGTTGGAGAGCCATCTAAAGCTAAGGATTTTGTTCAACCCACTTCACTTCAGCCACAATTCCATCAACAAAAGGGTCACTTTAAGCCACATGGGCAAGATCCTCAAGAGAGAGTGCAAACAAACTCAAAGCATGATGAAGATATCCATGGGTGCAACTCTTTCTACAAGCAATTTTACCCTCAAGAAAATGTTGGTGGCTATGAGAAAGGGCAAGTTAATTCAGCCCCAAACTCTTATGGGCAGCCACATGGACATGTGAATTCAGCCCCAAATGCTTTTAAACCTTTCGATGTATGTTCATGGGGTCTCCGATAGTGCCAAGTTGAATAAATACATATTTGGTTTGGAACCTATTCTTTCTTCCGAAGTTGGAGCCATGAATCCTACATCCCTACAAGCTGCCATTCAATTGGCTGAACGTTATGGGCACAAATACAAGGGTTTTCAGCCAAAAACAGGGCATTCTTTTCAGCCTACGCAGTTCCCAAGGACATCAGGCCATTATGGGCATGCTAAAACTGATTTTCAGCATATTGGGAAGCCATCAAATACTTTCAGCAATACCTACAGCAAGATACCCACTTTTCCTACTGTTTTTGGGTCAAAACAAAGCAGTAATTTCAGACCTAATGCTGAAAATAGATTTGATGGAAAGAGAATTGATATAAGTGCCAAAACTTCAGCCCCTACTCAAGGCAAACATGTATCGAATGACAAGCTCAAAGATATGTATGCTAAAGGACTATGCTACAAATGTGGAGAGAAATGGTCACCTGATCATAAGTCCAAATGCAAGGCAAAAAATATGAAGATTAGCATGATCATCGAGGATGATTCCGATGTTGAATCTATTGAAGGAAGCTTGGCTTAGCTTGATGTCACAACAACTCAAGAAGAGGCGCATGAAAATGAAGAGAATGTCCATGATGAGTTCTATGATCTGATGGATGGGTTTCCTTTCGACCCGGGCGGTCATTATTTGGATGATTCATGGACTGATTTACATCCATCGCTATGTGCCATATCAAGTGATGCATGGAGTGGTTCAAGAGGGGATAATACCCTACGCCTTAAAGGTCAAATCAAGGGAAGGACCGCTCATATACTCATTGATACGGGAAGTACACATAGCTTCATTAATGCTAAGTCACTCAATGGGCTGAAATTGAATATGCATGAAATGCCTACATCACTCAAAATCCAAGTGGCAAATGGAAATTTTGAGAAGAGCAATCAATGCTGTCCAAATGTACCTATCACCCTTTCCCCATTGTGCATTACATCGGTGAGCCTAATTGCATTAGAAATGGGTCCCATTGATATAATACTTGGCTACAACTGGCTGAAATCTTTGGGTAGATTTACCATGGATCTCAACAACATGGAAATGGAGTTTAAATGGTGTGGACAACAAGTAACACTACATGGAGTTGAAAAGAAAAGAATGGAGATGATCAGCCCCAAGAAGGTTAAGAAAGAGATAAATGCAAAGGCATGTATGTTCACCATTCTTCTTTCCAAGATTGAAGAGGATCAGCCCTCTTCTCCTACCAACAATATGGACCCATGTCTTTGTAAATTGCTGAAAGAATATGATGATATTTTTCAGCCACCTACCTCTCTTCCTCCCAAAAGAGAAGTGGATCATCCCATTGACTTGCTGCCCAATACAAAGCCCATCAACAGACCACCATATCGCCTCTCCAAAGTGGAAAGAGAAGAGGTAGAACGCCAAGTCAAAGAGCTTTTGGAAATGGGTCTCATTAAGGCAAGCCAATCACCTTTTGCTTCTCCAGTCCTTCTTGTGAAGAAGAAAGATGGCTCCTTTCGAATGTGCATTGATTACCGCGATCTCAACAAGGTCACTATCAAGAATAGGTATCCAATACCTAGAATAGATGATCTCTTAGATGAATTGAAGGATGCCAAGGTGTTCTCCAAAATTGACTTGAGATTGGGATATCATCAAATATGCATGAAGGAAGGGGATGAATTTAAAACAGCCTTCAGGACGGAGAGGGGTCTTTACCAGTTTATGGTTATGCCTTTTGGGTTATCAAATGCTCCAGCCACATTCCAGTCTCTCATGAATAAGATACTTCAGCCATTGCTCTTTAAAACAATTTTGGTATTCTTTGGTGACATTTTGATCTATAGCAAGAATAAAGAAGACCATTTGCATCATGTAAAAGAGGTCTTTGACATATTGAGGATACACAAATTGTTTGCCAAGGCCACTAAATGCTCTTTTATGACAAAGGAAGTTGAGTACTTGGGTCATATAGTGGGAGAAGATGGAATCAAAGTGGATCCTAAGAAGGTTCAGTGTGTCAAAGAATGGCCTACACCAACCAATGCCACTTCATTAAGAGGTTTCCTTGGTTTGTCATCCTTTTACCGACGGTTTATGAAGAACTATGCTCATGTTACAGCTCCTCTTACCGATCGGCTGAAAAAGGAGGCCTTCTTCTGGGATGAGATCGCTGACAAGAGCTTTAATGAGCTGAAGCAATTGCTTGTTTTAGCACCCACACTAGTTTGCCCTGACTTCTCCAAGACTTTTACCATTTATGCAGATGCCAGTGGTAGAGGTTTGGGAGCAGTTTTAGTACAGGAGCATGGTGTCATTGCATTTGAGAGTAGAAAATTTGATGACAAAGAGAGGGAGATGCATGTTTATGAGCAGGAGATGCTTGCTATCTTACATGCAATCAAGAAATGGCACCACTACCTCTATGGGACACACTTCAAAGTCAAAAGCGATCATAGGGTCTTGAGATATTTTCTCTCGCAGCCCAATCTTTATCCCAAGCAAAAGAGATGGTTGGCCACTTTGCAATCATATGATTTTGAAATATCATACATGGCTGGCAAGGATAATGTGGTGGCTGATGCGTTATCAAGAATGTGGGCATGCAGTCTATCTACTGTGTCTACCATCTATAAGGATTAGATTGAAGACATTCAAGAGGAATATGTGCTTGATGAGCATGCTGCCCATATTTTACAGAAATTACAGCAAGGGTGTGATGCTGAATTTCCTAATTTTAAAGTTCATAATGGCCTCTTATGGTTTAAGGGCAAAGTGTACTTGATTCCTAGCAGTAAATTCAAGCTGAAGGTGCTTCAAGAGATGCATTCATCGCCAATGGTTGGTCACTTGGGCCTTTTCAAGACGTTTGATAGAGTTTATCAAAGCTTCTATTGGAAAGGTCTATGGAAAGATGTTAAAGAGTATGTATCTTAGTGCTTGGAGTGTCAGCAAAATAAGGATTCCACTCTATTACTAGCCGGATTACTTCAGCCTTTACCCATACCTACGGGCAAATGGACAGATATTTCCATGGATTTCATAACGGGATTGCCTACTACCAGTCATGGATGGAACAGTATCTATGTGATAGTTGATAGATTGACCAAATCAGCCCACTTTATCCCAACTAAAGTCCAATATTCAGCAAGGCAAGTCACCGAGCAATTTATGGAAGGTGTGTTTAAACTACATGGTATGCCTATGAGAATAGTATCAGACCGTGATTCAAAGTTTATGGGCAACTTCTGGAAAAGTCTATTCTCATCTATGGGTACTTTCCTCACTCCTAGCACGGCCTATCACCCTCAGACTGATGGGCAAACGGAGAGAGTCAATCATTGGGTGGAAGTGTACCTTAGGCATTATTGTCATGACACACAAGCTTCATGGGATCGTTGGATCCACCTTGCTGAGTTTTGCTGTAATAACACGCACCACATGAGCATTGGGATGTCTCCGTTTGAAGCTCTTTATGGGTATAAAGTCCAACTTCCATCAGTTTTATTCCATGAAGACATCAACCCACAAGCAAAGGAAGAGTTGGAAAGAATGGAGTTGCTCATGAGGCAATGCAAGGACAGCATAAGGAAAGCACAAGAGGTAATTAAGGTCTATGCAGATGAGCAAAAGAAGACATTTAGACTTCAAGGTTGGAGATTGGGTATTTCTCAAAGTGCCCAAGACGCATTATGCTTCATTAAAGGGTGGGAACAATAAGCTTGCTCATAGGTTTTTATGGGCCATACTTGATCTTGCACAAAATTGGAGAGCTTGCTTATAAACTTCAGCTACCATCTTCTACTAGAATTTAACCTGAAAGCATTATTGGAAAGAGAGAGAAAGTTCTCAGAAATCGTACTCTCATTGAGTATCTCATTAAGTGGAAGAATTTTCCCATTGAAGAGTCTTCTTGGCAACCATCCACTTATGTCAGTAACTTTCCTTGGTTATTACAGGATGATATATGATGCAGTATGCAGTGACTGTGCAGAGACAGCTTGCTGTATGAAATTTCTGCAGACAATAAAACTGTCCTGACTTCATCAAAATTTGATTTTAATGTTATGGGGTGATTCTTGGGAGTGTATACTTCGTTTCTACACCTCATACGCCTCATTTGGACCAATATATCAAAAGTTATGGCAATTTTAGTGAATCAGCCCTGATTGGACAGCAGCCAGTTTTCTCACAGTTTGGCATGCAAAAAGGTCTTCTTTACATGGACAGTGCTTTCTTATCACTTGGAAGATGAATGGGCATGATTACTATCATCCTTGACTTGGATTTAGTCCATTACTTTTTGGTTTTGAGGACAAAACCATCTTCAGGACGGGATGGTTTGTCATGAAGGAAAATACAACATTAATATTTGCACCTTGGATTAATTCCAGCCTTTGTAAATTCAGCCCTAGCCTATGTGTACATGTGTGAACAGCCCTTAAGTTTGGAAAGAGGGTTAGAATAAAAGGGGACTATAGGCCAAGGGCAAGACATCTTTTGATCATTCAATAATCTTAGCTTTACCATTTTCTTGGAGTTAGCTTCTTCTTAGCCTTTGAAGCACTCAGCCATGGCCGTCATGTATTCTTGAATTCCCAACCATTAATACATGATGAGGATGTCTTGGTGCAATAGATTTGTTAATTCTTTGTTGTAGCTTAGTTAATTTTCAATTTTAGTTAGATTTCATTCCGTGGTTGATTGCTTTCATTACAACTAAAACAGAGTTGAGTCCCAATAGCTTCAAAGATAGCTCTCCAGAAGTGTGATGTGAAGAGAGAATCTCGATCACTAATGATTCTTTTGGGTAAACCATGTGGCTTGAATATCTCCTTGATAAACAATCTTGCAATGTCGGAGGCTTTATAGTTTGTCTTTACTGGGATAAGGTGTGCAACCTTAGTAAGCATGTCAACCATAACCATGATGAAGTTGTATCCTCCCTGTACTTGGGGTAAGCCTATAACAAAATCCATACTGATGAATTCCCATTTCATTTGAGGGATGTCAAGCGGTTGCAGTTTCCCTGGCATCAAGACATGTTCGGCTTTGATACATTGGCAAGACAAACACTCAGTGACATATTTGAGAACGTCACCTTTAAGCCTCTCCCAATGATAGCTCTTCCTAACTGCATTAAGAGTCTTAGCATAGCCAGGATGTCCTGCGAAAGGGGAATCATGAGCTTCCCACATTATCTTCTGCTTAAGTGATTGACTTGTTGCTATACACAGCCTTGTTCTGTAGTAGACAAGTCCATTATCAATGGAAAATTCGTGATACTTAGCTAGCAACTTTTGATTCTGCTCCTTGGTAGATATTTCCTTTAGCATTGTTTGGTAGGCCAAATCATGGCATGCTTCCTCTCTAGCTAATTCAAGTATTGGATTGTTTGGCATAGATACTTTTGTAGCCAAAGATCTAGCCGTTGATGGATTCTACAAGATTAGGGAATTTAGGAATGCCTTGCGACTAAGTGCATCGGAAACTACATTCTCTTTTCCTGATCGGTACTTGATTTCAAAGTCATATTCCTCCAACACTTCAATCCAACGACGTTGCCTCATGTTGAGCTCGTTCTGGGTAAAGAACCATTTGAGGCTCCTATGGTCGGTTACTAGAGTAAACTTGTTACCCAGGAGGTAGTGTCTTCAAAGCTTTAGAGCATGGATGACAGCTAGTAATTCCAGATCATGCGTGGCATAATTCTTTTCATGAATCTTCAATTTCCTTGAAGAGTACGCTACTGGATGACCTTCCTGCATAAGTACACACCCCAAGCAAGAATGCTATCATCAGTTACTACCTCGAACTCCTTATTGAGGTCAGGAAGTTTTAGAATAGGTGCTGATACCAAGCTTTGCTTTAATCTGTCGAAGCTATTTTGTTCGGAAGTTGACCATATAATGGAAGTCTGCTTCTTTAGTAAGTCTGTAAGAGGTGCTGCAATCAAAGCATAGTTTTTGATAAATACCCTATACCATCCTGTCAATCCAAGAAAGCTACGTATCTCTTTGACGGATACTGGTATTGGCCATTCAAGCACATCTCTGACCTTGGCTGGGTCTACTGATATTCCTTCTGATGATACTATGAATCCTAGATATTCAATCTGTCGCTTGAAGAATGCACACTTCTTCATTTTTGCATACAGCTTATGTGACCTCATTGTCTCAAGGACAATCCGTAGTTGAGGTTCATGATCTTCTTCCTATTTAGAATAGACTAAAGTGTCATTGAAGAAGAAAAGCACGAAATCATCAAGATATGGTCTAAAAATATCTTGCATTAATCTATTGAAGGTGGCAGGTGCATTGTAATCGCGAATGACATAACCAGGAACTCAAAGTGCCCATATTTTGTATTGAAAGCCGTCTTTGGGATATCTTCTTCCTTGATCCTTATCTGATAGTAACCTGACCTGAGATCAATCTTGGAGAATATCTTTGCACCCTGGAGACGATCAAGAAGCTCATCTATTCTAGGAATAGGATACTTGTTCTTGACTGTTGATTGATTCAACCCTTGGTAATCAATACATAGTCGAAGTGTCCCATCTTTCTTTTTCTGGAATAGTACTGGATCTCCCCACGGTGAATTGCTAGGCCGGATGTAGCCCTGATCTAAGAGCTGCTTGAGTTGTTCCTTCAGCTCAATTGCTTCTGGTATGGACATTCTATAAGGTCTCTTTGCAATTGGCGCAGCTCCAAGTACTAACCTAATCTCATGATCTACTTCTCTTTGAGGCGGAAGTTCGGTCAATTCTTCAGGGAATACATCAGTGTATTCCTTTAGCCAAGAAGGTCCTTCATGAGACTCTTGCTTTTGATCTAACTTGTTGAGTTTGATCAAGTAAACGGGTAATCCTTTTCTGACTCCTTTTATGATCCGCGATATTTTGGACAACTGGATTCTTGGCACTCCTGCCTCACCTTGAGTTGAGACAAATTCCCTTTCAGAAATTCGAAAGGAAACTTGACCCTTCCCACAGTGAATGTGGGCATCATTGGGCTTAAGCCAATTCATTTCGAGTAGACACTCATGGATACCTAAATTCATAACTCTGAATTTGACTGAAGTCTTCTTTCCTCCCAGAAAGAATTCCACCTTAGCAGTTTTCCTGGTACAAGTTACCTCACGATCATTTGCCAATTCCACAAGCAGGGCAGGTGCTTCCACTGTGGCTATTCCTAATCTTTTTGCACATGCTGGTGAGATAAAGGAATGTGTACTACCATAATCAATCAAGGTTTTGAAACCTTCACCTTGATAGAGCGACAGTGTTTGAATCACCGAGAAGAACTGGCGATTCGGCCTTTTCTTGTGTAAAGCGGCATGGACTGTCGCTCTTTTTAATTCTGCTTCCATGGTCGGATCTTCTTCTTCTTCTTCTTCGCATCTTTGCCTATTAGCTATACAGGCGGTTCTCCCTCTTCCTCGGGTAGTGGCTCCTTGACCACGGCCTACTCCTTGGAAAGGCACTTGGCGATGTCCTCCGCTGAGCTTGGCACATTGCCTCTTGAAGTGACCAAGTTCATTGCACTGGAAACAACGGAGGTTTCAGCCATTACTTTGAGTAGGAACAATGTTGTTGACATTATTTGTCCTTGCTTTCTTTCTTTGTCCCTGATTATGACCTTGAACTCTCTTCATTTGAGGTCTGAATGCACCTCTGTTCGGGTCATTATAAGACCAAGTTTTATTACCCCTTGGTTTAGCTTGCACCTCCTGAATTATAGGCGCCGCTCGAATGATGCATCCTGAAGATCTGATGGACGCATAGATTCGAGATGTGTATTTACTGGTGGATTTGCCCGCACAAAATTTGGACATCTGCTGCGTCATGTCCATCTGTGGCACATACTTTAAAAGTGAAACGAATTTAGAGTAGTATGTGTCAAGAGTGAGTCCTAGCTGTTTTAGCTCGTAGAGCTCATTCATTTTCTGCGTGCGATATGCAGGTGGTAAGTATCTTCCCTGCACGGCTTTCTTCAGCGTCTCCCAGGTAAAGGATCCCTCTGTAATTCCTTGATCCATGCACCATTGCTTCCACCAAAGTCTGGATTCGTCGGTGAGCTTTAACTTGGCGAGCATAGCCTGATTGGTGGTTGCAGTACTGGCTGCTTCGAACTAATCCTCCATGGATTCAATCCAAATTTTAGCATCAGCTTGGACGAATCTGCCTCTCCCGTCAAACTCGGGTGGCTTAATCTGCTTGAGAAGGAACTTCTTCTCCTGGATCACAGTAGTACTTGATGAAGGAGGCGAATTTGGAACCTGTACCTGGGGTTGTGCCTGAATAAAGGTTTTCTTAACATTATTACATGATAATCGACGTTAGCTTATCTTTCATTTTTAGTTCAGCTATCTCGTAAACAATGTAGCTACTTAACTTTTTATCAATTCTTATACACAGCCAGACATTGATAGAAAGAAGTCTTTATTTGTATTTACATGGGCATAGCCCTTTCAAATACAACGTTCCATGTGATGATAAGCCAATCGTTACATTCAGTTTGGGGAGAACAACATTGTATTGCATTTATCTACAGGAACTGAGTAATAGTAGGGTTTTGGGTCATGGATCTTCAGGAATCAATAAATCATTGGAAGTTCAGGATATCCTTTCCGTTGGAATCCATACTTCTCATGGCGGCCCAACACTTTAATCTTGTTGGCTGGGATTACACGGGTTACTTCCTCATATACATATGACTTCATCTCAACCCTCCGACCCTGGATATATAAAGTCGAATTTATGTGAGCTTCCACAAAGACGAACAACTTCACGACTTTCAAGTCTTCCAACCACTTGATCCTTTTTAGGTTGGCCTGTAGATAAGCAAACCGGTGGGCGGCTATATAGTAGATTCCAGAAGACCCCGTCCATCTTTGTTCTATGTAAAGAGGTGATGGATTATAAATCTGCTCCAGGATATTCATCATCCCAATTCTTTGTCTATAAAGCGGAGAATGCGTTGCAGTCATAAACATGACCCGAAATACCAAAAACTTGTTCCACACTTCATAATTCTGCAAGACAGCATTGAAGGTAAGGAAATTTTTGGACAGCAATAATTTCTTTACTTCATTTAATTGAGATTTTATAAAAGCAATTCCGTTATTGGTCACCTCTGATACCAACTGTAACGTGTCCTCTTAGTATCATCCAGGACACCTCTTAGCAGTCCATCGGAAAGGATGTCTAGAAAGCTCCGCCCGGCACTCCCATGGAATGTTACGGGATTTGCGATCTAGGTCTTCCCGCATTTGCCACGTAGCGGAAGTATCCTGGCCGTTCCCACTTAGGATCGATCGGAATTAGGGTTTTCCTGATTGGTCATTAACTAACAGCAATTAGCATCGGACCCGAGCGAACTACTTTACGCAGAAACGCCAGGTCCGAAGTGGATTCACGCTGCACTTGGTTCAAGGAGAATGGGAAATGAGAGGGATGCAAAGCTCAACCTCTCTGCCATAAGGCATAGTCCCATTCCGTTCCCCTAAAACAATGTAAATCGGGTAAGACATAACTCTAGGTCATCGCTTTCGTTATTCGTTTTGATGATCATCCCGCTGTTCTTCGAGATTTTTTTGAGAAAAGTTCCCGGCTAATCGGGACCACCCAACCATAGGACGGCGGACCCATGGCCCGTCCTCCGCACTTTCCTCGGTTTGTTTTTAGTTATGTAATTATCTAACACATTAATTTGACATATAACAATAAGCTTCTTTCATTAATACGTTAAGCACTGGTTCCTTCACGTAATCTTATCACGTGACATAGAAAAACAATATCAAGCAAGTTCTTTATTAACATTTCATCATTTTATCTTTGAAATACAATGAGTTCCGCCCGTAGGCTTGTCCATAATCTGCGCGAAGGCTATCCGGTAATCCGTTGTCGTATTGCTGCACATTCAAGGTGTGAAATCCACCCAAATGTTGTGTGTGTGACATTTGTTACTTTGTACATACTTAGTCGTTGTGTTTACATTTATTTTCTACGTGTAAGTATAGTGGAGAGAAGTTTGGAGGCATAGTGATGGGCATGTATGGGAAGTTTGGAAATATTATGGATGCGGAGATCGTGTTTTGTGAACATGCTGAGCACAATGTTGTATTACGAACTTTATAAAAAGTCTGAGTCTTTATGGCGAGAATGCTACAGTTGAACAAGTTTAGGAACTTTTGGGGATTGTAGAAGGTCAGCTATTGATACCTCCATTTATGGGGACACTGTGAAATATGTCCTTAAGGCCAGCATGTATAATATCAAGTTGGATTACTATGTGACTGGGACTTATAATCATGACAATCACACGTTTACTTTGGATGATTCAATTCAAGACCTTGGACTGCGCTATGACTATAGCAAATTTAGCCTGGGAAAAGGAAAAGCTAGGGATGGTTATTTTGACATGGATGCTATTTTTGAAAAGGGGGCTTTTTTTTTTGGAAGGAAGACGTATGATTGTCATGAAATTTTTGGCTGTTATGATGTATGGATCTTACACAGGATGCGCGGTTAGTAGAGGAGGGGGAATAGAAAAACCAGTAAATGGGATCATCGAACAGGCATGGCCAGTAAAAGGGATTGAAGAAGAGAGCCGAAGTCGATGATGGTGCTGAAGATGAAGTGGACAAGGACATCAGAAGAGAAGACGAAGCGTCAAAGCAAGCTAGAAGCAAGGGCTAACTCTGGATGGTTATACTAAAGCTTTTGACTTATTTGAGCTACATTAGGAACTCTGCAAAGTGGTGAAAGAGAAGTCGACGATAGTGGGTGACGATGAAATCCGAAGGTGACAAACTTGAAGCCTACAACTTGTGATGATAGCTGTCATGCGGCTTCCGTGGGGCTGTGGTCTACATATTCAGCAAAGAAAGCAAATTCTATGATCGCTGCGGTGCACAGGACCTACGAAAGTAGAAGAAGGTGATGACATAGACGGGTGAGGAAGACGAAGATGAAGAGAACGATGAAAAAGCGGCAAAGGATGACAAAGAAGAATTTGTAGACGAGCCTCTGAAGATGACATCAAGGCATTCAACGCAGATTTCATCAAGGTTGAAGCAGACCCTCTTCGATCTCATCTTGGCTGCCAATTATCTCAACATAAAGGATCTTTTAGACCTTACATGTTAGACAGTTGCAGACATGATAAAAAACAAGACTTTAGAAGAAATCAGAAAGATATTCTGCATTGTCAATGATTTTACTCCAGAAGATGAGGAGGAAGACACCTGAAGCTCCTATGAACGTGCTGAAAAATAAATAAATCATTCTACCCTTCATCGATGTTGCTCTTCTGAAATACTGTGGTTGTCGTTTGATGATGATTCCTGCATTCATTTCAGTTCAAAGAACTTCAACATCACTGGAAATCCACCTTGACATGATGTGTATGCAGTCACAAAGCTAGAAGAAACATGCTGTTTTGCCCTTTTGGAATCATGAACTGATCTTTGTTGTTTGTCCGATAAAATCTGTGACACTTTTCCAATCAATTTAAAAACAAACTCTGCTCCTGAAAATTTTTTCTTGTCTGAATGAGGAAGAAGAGTCAACCTTCTATATTGTTTATTTTGACAAGGAAGTCAATAGTCCTATGCCATACCAATCAATCTTGGTTCCATTGATCTTTTTCTGAGCTGCAATGTGGACATTTACAACAGTAAACATCTGTGCAAGATTATTGAATCCTGGAAACAACTGCTATGCTTTCTGAAGAAACTTGAGGACAACACTATAACCATGGGCTGCAAGCTTCCTCTCTGTAATATTCTGTGCTTCCACTACTAACAATAGTGTTCATTCAAGAATTACAACAAAATTTCAGCATCATATCTTTTCTGAAGCACAGTACAATAATGAAAAGGAGGAGACCTATCTGCTGAAGGATTGTTCAAAGGAAGGACTGTTAACACTAATAGGACTGCAATTCATTACTAAAAGAAAATTACACAGAGATACTGTTTTTCGTTACTCTATTTTAACAACAGTAGACCGCAGTAAATAAGAACAGTTCACTCATGGCTTGAGGGTACATTGAATGAAGTTTGATCTTACTTCGATTGATCTTCTGTCTTGGAACTTCTCAAGAACCTCTGTGGTTGCGACTTTGCTTTCGAAAACCCTTCGACATCGCAGGGATCACTATTCCAAGCTTCCGCTCGTAAACTAGTATGCAGGCCTCAAGATCCAATCCCGAGTCACGTTAGCCTCTTGTGTAGGACCTGGAAGGCGAGGGATTTACGGCCAGAGCCCCCCCTGGCACCCAAGCATCCTCCTGCTCCAAGTAGAGCTTAACGGAGAGACCTCTCACGGCAGGTTCGGTCCATGTTCCTGGCGCGGTCAACAACCCCCTTGGTTAGGGTCAGGCAGGCAGTCGGGGGTAACTGAAACTGCCTCTTCCTTTAGGCCTTTAACCTGAAGTATAGGTATTCATTTAATTTGTAATTCATAATTCAAACAGTGCTCTAAAATCTCTAGCAAGCACAAACATTTCCATTAATAGACTGTGTTGTTTGGCAAACTGCTAAGGAATTATTCTTTCCTTTTGAGTGTATCAGCACTCATTTCCAAGGTGTCTTGTAACTTGGAGAGATCCTTTATATTCCGCGTTAGGGCGTACCTTATTAACCCAACTTGGTCAACCCTAAAGTTCATTAGATACTTTAGTTTTCGGTTTATAACTTTCCTTATTTAGAAGGATATCCAAAAATATGTCCTTTTGCAAGATAACTTGCGTAAGGATCTGCCATCCTTGTTGAGGGTATTTACCCTTTCTCCTTGTGAATCAATCACAAGACTAAAAGACTTCGTACTTGCTGCGCAAGTCTTGCGATGGAATAATCCATTTTAGATTCTTTAAGCGGACCTAGGATCTCTTTTTAAGAACCTCAGGGACATACTCTAGTTCTTTATCTTTATGAATTTATTGACCCTACAATCTTTATCTTTACAAATTTATTGACCCTACAATGAGGAAAGTAGTCAAGTGCTTAAGGTATAAATGTTTCTTTGGTGTTTAAATCATTTCCAAGGCATATTTTTGCAGCATGGTATTTCTAAGTTTAGATTGGTTTGGTTATCTTTTGGAAGGTAATATTGATCACCTCGTCACGGTTTTGTTATCCTTGAGACAATTGATTTTTTAGTCGGTACAATTCAATTTAATCTTCCTTTTTCCTTGCAGACGAAACTCATGCCAAATAACAATCATTTCCTTGCTAAGATATGCAATTAGCAATGATAACTTCCTAGTAATTTGAGCAACGAAAGAAACCCTTCATGAATGTAATCATCTACAATGATTCGTTGCAAAAAGGAATAGGACTAATGGTGCAAGATACAATTTTTATACCTTCAGGATTTAACTGAAATATAGTACTATAGTAAGTAGATAATCTTGCTCGTAATTCGTTATAATGCATGATGCTATTTGAAGGAAACTATGTTCTATACATTCTCATTTGTTCAATTAAACTAAACTCCTTCATTGTAAATAACTCGAAAAAATATATCCTATCCCTTACAATTTCTCTTTGCATGATTGACTTAAAATGGATTTAAAGCCAAGAAGGAAAAACCTAGTTTTGGGGTGAGATATCCACATGGATACTGGGAGATGACCCTCCCGCAGCTACTCCTTGGACTTTCTTAGGCGGCATCGCAGTTCGAACGTGAAGGTAGCTTTTACTCTTCCTTCCAGATTTCCACCGTCTCTCTTTCGAGGAAAGGTGCCATTTAAATGGTTGATCACGAGAAGGAATAATAGGACCTTTAGGTTCTTAGCTTCTTCGGAGAGGAAAAGATTTATAAAGTCTAAGAAGGCCCTTTGGAGAACTTTGGGCTTGGGGTAAAAGGTATAGAAGGAAATTATTCTCTTTCCTTGCACTTCCTCTACCTTTTTCCTTCTCCTTCCCTACTCCTCCTCCTTCACTCCTCTTTTTTTTTCCTCCTTTTTACTCTTCTACCTCCCTCTATTCCTTCTCTACTCTTCCTCTTTTACTCCTCTCTTACTCTTCTTTATCTTTTCCCACCCTCCACTTCTTTCACACTACTCTTTTCTCCTTCACTCCTCTCTACTTCCCTTCTTTATCTTTTCCCACCCTCTACTTCTTTCACATTACTCTTTTCTCCTTCACTCCTCTCTACTTCCCTTCTTTATCTTTTCCCACCCTCTACTTCTTTCACGCTACTCTTTTCTCCTTCACTCCTCTCTACTTCCCTTCTTTATCTTTTCGCCATGGGGCCCCACGCAGCTGGTGATCAGAGGGGGTTGTGTGGTTACGATCATAGTAGTCCAAGGCCTGTTTCAGTGCATGGCAGGTAGTCATAGGGGGGTGGTTAAGATCATGGCCCAGGGCCTGTTCAGCGCAACGCGGGGGGGGGGGAGGAGGTAGGCTGAGACGTCCGCCTGGGTGGCGACGCAGTACGTCAGCCCATGACTATCCTTGCAGCAGAACGCAGGGGGACAGTGCCGTTCGGAAGGCCCAGGCACCATCTGGCAACTATGGACAAAGGCCCAGGGGAGGGGTGTGCATCGTTATCCAGTGAGGAGGGGGGGAGCTTCCAGTCAGCGGCCTCAAGGACCCTACAGCCAGCTAACGGGGGGCGGTGATGTGCTTAGAAGGGGGCGTAGCCTCTTTTCTCCTTGCCCTTCCCTCCACGGCACAACAATTCATCCTCCACATGGCAGCAGTTGTCGCAGTCGTCTCCCTCATGGACTATGAGTATCACCCTCTTCCTTTCCTCCCTGTTGTCATTAGAAGATGAGTATTTATGGGAAGAGGGGGGGTAGGGCCTCCCTCTCCACGTGGATCCTGCATGTGATCCCTCCCCTCCACCTCTACATTATCCCATTTTAGCACCATCCCCTTCCCTCAGCCACGCTTCGGCTGGGGGAAGGCAATAAAAAAATTTGCATTAAATCTCATATTTATCCCTTATCCTCCTCCCAAGAGGAGGTTCTTATGAGAAATACGCGGTTTCGTAAAGCTGTGTCTCGTTTGGCCTCAGTGGAGAATGTATTAGTTTAGACTGTCCCGTCCCAAACCTCAATGCAACCTTGTTATTTTCCTGAGACTTCACATGGCCTGAAATATTACATTATCTCCCCCTTAGAGGAATCGAGATATCCTCATCTCGAGATAAACTAGGGGTATTGATGGTTGAGAGTGCCATCATCTACCCAAGTGGCATCCTCCTCGGGATAATCTTTCCACTGGACGAGATATTCTCTCAAGGTTCTGGATCTTAATTGTCTCTCCCTAACATCTAATATCCTACCTTCTGTCTATCCTTGGCCGCCTGTATGTCTTGTCTTATTGACTTTATTTGATTATTCATCTCTTGCAACATCTGCCTTGATGCTTCAACCCTTAGGGTTGGATCAAAAAAGTTTAGAGGACTTCGACAATCATGACCATATAATGCCTGGAAAGGGGTCATCTAAATGCTTTGCTGGTAATAAGCATTGTAGTCAAATTCCACCAAAGGTAAGTATTGAATCCATTTTTTGGGTTCTCGAGAGTAGTATGCCCTAAGCATATCCTCAGTGACTTGATTTATTCGCTCTGTTTGGCCATCCGTTTGGGGAGTTGAGTCCCAATAGCTTCAAAGATAGCTCTCCAGAAGTGTGATGTGAAGAGAGAATCTCGGTCACTAATGATTATTTTGGGTAAACCATGTGGCTTGAATATCTCCTTGATAAAGAATCTTGCAATGTCGGAGGCTTTATAGTTTGTCTTTACTGGGATAAGGTGTGCAACCTTAGTAAGCATGTCAACCACAACCATGATGAAGTTGTATCCTCCCTGTACTTGGGGTAAGCCTATAACAAAATCCATATTGATGAATTCCCATTTCATTTGAGGGATGTCAAGCGGTTGCAGTTTCCCTGGCATCAAGACATGTTCGGCTTTGATACGTTGGCAAGACAAACACTCAGTGACATATTTGAGAATGTCACCTTTAAGCCTCTCCCAATGGTAGCTCTTCCTAACTACATTAAGAGTCTTAGCATAGCCAGGATGTCCTGCGAAAGGGGAATCATGAGCTTCCCACATTATCTTCTACTTAAGTGACTGGCTTGCTAGTATACAGAGCCTTGTTCTGTAGTAGAAAAGTCCATTATCAATGGAAAATTCCTAATACTTAGCTAGCAACTTTTGATTTTGCTCCTTGGTAGATATTTCCTTTAGCATTGTTTGGTATGCCAAATCATGGCATGCTTCCTCTCTAGCTAATTCAAGTATTGGATTGTTTGGCATAGATAATTTTGTATCCAGAGATTTGGCCATTGATGGATTCTGCAAGATTAGAGAATTTAGGAATGCCTTGCAACTAAGTGCATCGGCAACTACATTCTCTTTCCCTAGTCGGTACTTGATTTCAAAGTCATATTCCTCCAACACTTCAATCCACCGACGTTGCCTCATGTTGAGCTCGTTCTGGGTAAAGATCCATTTGAGGCTCCTATGGTCGGTTACTAGAGTAAACTTGTTACCCAGCAGGTAGTGTCTCCAAAGCTTTAGAGCATGGATGACAGCTAGTAATTCCAGATCATGCGTGGCATAATTCTTTTCATGACTCTTCAATTTCCTTGAAGAGTATGCTACTGGATGACCTTTCTGCATAAGTACACACCCCAAGGCAAGAATGCTAGCATCAGTTACTACCTCGAACTCCCTATCCTCCTCCCAAAAGTAGGTTCTTATGAGAAATATGCGGTTTTGTAAAGCTGTGTCTCGTTTGGCCTCAATGGAGAATGTATTAGTTTAGACTATCCCGTCTAAAACCTCAATGCAACCTTGTTATTTTCCCGAGACTTCACGTGGCCTGAAATATTACATTCCAAGTGTAGGCCTTGCCATTTTATGAGGTATTCTTTCATGGATTGAGATCGTAAGTTCTTATCTTGATGCCCAATGATTGCGTTAGGGATGTACTGAGTGATGCCTTCTTCATCTATGGGAGGAGGTTCTTCCACATAGTCCACTAAGGAGCCCACGAAGGGTTTCAGCTAGCTGACATGAAACACATTGTGGATAAGTGGTAGGCTAAGTCACTAACTCTCTTTAGAATATGGTATGGGCCATAGAAGTGGTGGGCCAGCTTGTTACTCCTGCCCTCTTTGAGAGTTAAGTAGCGAGACTTAGGCACTTTCAAAAGGACCAATTCCCCTTCTTGGAATTCCAAATGCCTTCTTTTCTCATTAGCATAGAGTTTCATGTGTGTTTGGGCCTTTTGAAGGTTCATTTTACATTGTTGAAGTAAGGCTTGCGTGCGATCCAACTCAGCCTGACTCTGAGGATTGATCTTATCATTAAATAAGATTGTGGGGAGGGGAACCTCATACCCATATAAGGCTTCAAAAGGGAAAACTCCAATGCTAGAGTGTGTGGAGTTATAATATGCAAACTTAGCCAAGTGGAGCCACGTATCCCAACTATGTTGTACATCATGGCAAAAGTGCCTCAAATATGTCTCAAGCCATTTGCTCACTCTTTCAATCTGGCCACTAGTCTGAGGGTGATATGCAATGGATGGAGCAAGCTTGGTCCCCATGGAGGTGAAAACTGCCAGCTAGAAGTTGCTCATAAACTTTGTATCCCAATCATGTACTATGACAAGCCATGCAACTTGAAGACATTTTCCATAAACTGAGTTGCCACGTGAGAGGCAGTGTATTGGATCTTAGTGGGGATAAAGTGGGCAGCTTTGGTGAGGTGATCAACTACCACATAGATATTGTTCTACCCTTTCTTGGTCACGGGAAGTCCATTGATAAAATCCATTGTGATGTGAGTCCATTTCCCTTTAGGGATAGGGAGAGGTTGTAAGAGGCCAATGGGCCTAAGTGTACTATCGTCCTTGTTCTGTTGGCATGGAACACATTTACTCACAAAGTCTTTGACAACCCTCCATAAGCCTTTCCAATGGAAGCTCTTGGCAATCATGTCATATGTTTTGAAAACACCCAAGTGACCAGAAGTGGGGCAAGAATGCATCTCTTCCATGAACTTCTACGTGAAGGGGGAAGTGTGGGGGATGACAATCTTGCCATGGGACCAAATAAGGCCATGCTTGAGCTATATTGGGAGTTTTCAGCCATGACCCCATGCTGTAATTTTTGGAATATGTGGGGCTGAAGTGGTCATCTAACAAGTAAGACTCTTGAAGCTTTTCAACCCAATCACTATGCAATTCAGAGATAGAGAATACTCTACATGCCCACATTCCAGAGAGTGAATCAGCCATAATATTATCCTTGCCCTGAGTGTGTGAAATGTCAAAGTCATAGTTTTGTAAGGTTGCCACCCATCGCCTTTGCTTAGGAGTAGTGGACTGAGTCAAGAAGTACTAGAGGACTCGGTGGTCCCTTTTCACTTGGAAGTGGTGCCATTTCTTGATGGCATGGAGGACGGCCAATATCTCATGGTCAGATACATTCATTTGCATCTCCTTCTCATCAAGTTTTTGTCTCTCAAATATGCAGTCACGCCATGCTCTTGCAACAATACTGCACCAATACCCTGGCCACTGGTATCATAATGAATGATAAACAGCTTAGAGAAGCCAGGGCGCAGACAAGGATGGGGGCTGAAGTAAGCACATCCTTTAATTGTGTGAAGCTATGATCAGCCAAGCAATGGCATCCCAAAAGAATGACTCCTTTATTAAGAGATCAGTCAAAGGTGCTACAATGGTGGCATAATGCTTAATGAAGTGTCTATAGAATGAAGAGAGACCAAGAAGCCACACAAAGAAGTGGTGGTGCAAGGACTGGGTCAGTCTCTAACACATTGCACCTTCTTCGGGTCAGCCTGTAGTAGTGGCATCCCAAAAGAATGACTCCTTTATTAGGAGATCAGTTAAAGGTACTGCAATGGTGGCATAATTCTTAATGAAGTGTCTAAAGAATGAAGAGAGACCAAGGAAGCCACACAAAGAAGTGGTGGCGGAAGGAGTGGGTCAGTCTCTAACACATTGCACCTTCTGTGGGTCAGCCTGTAGCATTGGCATCCCAAAAGAATGACTCCTTTATTAAGAGATCAGTGAAAGGTGCTGCAATGGTGGAATAATGCTTAATGAAGTGTCTATAGAATGAAGAGAGACCAAGGAAGCCACACAAAGAAGTGGTGGTGGAAGGAGTGGGTCAGTCTCTAACACATTGCATCTTCTTCCAGTCAGCTTGTAGCAGTGGCATCCCAAAAGAATGACTCCTTTATTAAGAGATCAGTCAAAGGTGTTGCAATGGTGGCATAATGCTTAATGAAGTGTCTATAGTTTTAAGAGAGACTAAGGAAGCCATGCAAAGAAGTGGTGGTGGAAGGAGTGGGTCAGTATCTAACACATTGCACCTTCTTTGAGTCAACCTGTATGCCATTTGTTCTCATAATGTGTCCCAAGTACTCCACAGATATCTGCACAAAGGTGCATTTTCTCTCCTTAGCAAAGATTCAATTGCTCTCTCAATATGTCATACACCCTTCTGACATGTGTCAAGTTCTCCTTGGACGACTTGCTGTAAATGAGGATGACATCAAAGAAAATAAGCACAAACTTGAACAAAAAGGGTTATAGGATTTTGTTCATGAGGCTTTGAAATGTGGCATGGGCGTTAGTCAACCCAAAAGGCATCACTAGAAAATGATTAAGTCCATGATCAGTCCTAAAGGCCATTTTGGCCTCATCTCCCTCCCTCATACGAATCTGATGGTAACCATAATGCAAGTCAATCTTAGTGAAAAAGCATACCCCTTTCAACTCATCCATCAAGTCGTCAATCTATGGGATGGAGTAGCGATTTTTCATCGTGATTTTATTCAAGTCTCTATAGTCAATGCACATGCGAAAGGAGCCATCTTTCTTCTTGACTAACAAGACAGGGGATACATAGGGAAAGAACTCGGTTCAATGAAGCCCATCTTTAACAACTCCTTGACTTTCTTTGCAACCTCTTCACACTCACACTTGGAGAGTCTATAAGGGGGCTTGTTTAGTGGCTTGGAATGCGGCTCTAAGTCAAGTGGTTGGTCCACTTGTCTCTTAGGAGAAAGGGCTATAGGCATCTGAAATAGGTCATTGTATTCCTCAAGTAAGGCCTGCAAGGATGAATCATTAGATATTGCAGAGGGTTGATTGAAATTTTCCTTATTCAATTGCAAAAAAAACATTTGTGAGTATTTCTTAAACTCCCTTTTGAGTTACTTTCCTATAATGAGCTGAAAATCAGCATGATCTTGAAATCCCTCTAGGTGGATAGGCGGACACTGTGTAAAAAAAACTAGAGTGTGGCTTTATTATTGATTTAGAGAGCCAATGCCATTTTATACATTAGTGTTAGTGTCCATGGTTCAAAAACATTAGAGTGTGGCTTTATTATTGATTTAGAGAGCCAATGCCATTTTATACATTAGTGTTAGTGTCCATGGTTCAAAAATATTAGATTTTTGGATAAGTTTTAGCCAAGATTGATGAAATCACGCGACGCGCGGTCACTATTTTTAGGCAGTGAACAACACTCCAAAGTGGGAGATAAAGAAGGAGTGATCTAGCTTAATTCTGGCCAGGTGTCTTGGTATTTTACCCCCCTTTTGGAGTCAATGGAGGCATCAGATTAGATATTTGAGCAGCATAGAGGAAGGTATTATTTTATACATGTTTTTGTCTACAAGAGTTTTATCTTCTCATAATGCAAGAATAAACTGACAAGCTTCATCTATGTTAGTATTCTTATACATTTTCTATTTCTTTCTATGAGTATTATTCTACATTTTCTATTTCTTCGAACCCCTTCTCTTCCGTGGGCTGATTTGGGGCTGATATCTTCAGTCATATTTAGAGAATTAGCTACATCAATGTTCTTTTAATTTATTTATTACTCTAAAGAAGACATCTTGTCAAAATATGCAAGTATTATGCAGCCCAATGGCAAGGCAATGTTTGTAGATCATTCATAGATGCTTTGAATTGAATTAAGAGGAGCTTTTTCTCTTATTTCTTTGTTGTGATAACGTATCCTTATCATGATTTCAATTTGAAGATCTCTTGAAGCAAGTCTCTTTGCCCTACAAGCCTTGTAATTGACTCATAAGCTTTTATCCCTAATAGTCTATATTGAATGTAATCATGCAAAGTTGATTCATGCTATGGCATCATGTATGAATGATGGGATGCAGAGTTGTTTATGATACATGACAACATATTGTACTTGATTTTATAATTTGTGATTACTCTTACAATCAAGAAAACAAGCTTGATTTGAGTTAGAACTTATGAGATAATACTCTTTTATCTTTGCTAAGAACATGCAATTGGAAACTATATCAACATCTTCAAGAACTTGGCTTGAAACCTTCAACCCTTCTCGTATCTCTACCATCTCCAGAGTCTAAGCTCTTGAACCTCCATACATTCTTCTTTTGCAAACCCCTATGATTGACCATGAAGTATGTCTTGAACCTTTAAACATTCACTGTAATCTACTTATCTCTTGAAGACATATCTCCATCTATCTTGTCTAGTTTTCTTACCAAACCCCTGTGGTGACCTTCAACCCTATGCGCTGTGACAACGTGGGCTGAATCTAGTCAGTTGGGTGTTTTTTAGGCAAGGAATCACCTTGGGAAGCTTGAATTTTGAGGCTGAGGGTTGGTTGTAGTAGGAAGAAGGGATTTGGGGACAGTCCACCATGGGAGCTTGACGGAAAAGCTTGGTGGGGAAGAGAGAGAAGTCTAGAATAAAAAGTAACTGTTGTTTTCACTTCCTCTAAACTGATGATCCTCTAGCTTGCCTTGGGACCCCTAAAATTTGCATGAAAAAAGTGATGACCTACTATTTTAACCATTTTACCTCCAAATGTGTCTGAATCTCCAGCCATAGCTCCTACTTGCTCTAAAAAGGTGAAGTTAACTATAGTCCTTGCTGTACCTGTACCTACAAGCTGAGTAACTAGGGTTTTTGGGATTTGAAAAGGAAGAAAGGGGAAAGGAGAAAAGGACCAAAGCTTGAAGCTTTGATACTACTTTAATGAAAGAAGCTCAGGGGAGAGAGAGAGAGAGAAAAGAGGAGAGAAGGAAGGAGGAAGCCATGGAAGTAGAAGATGAAGGTGAAGAGTATGATCTTGAAAATAGTTGGTTGCCCTAATCTGGGGCTCTTACACCTTATATACCTCGGTCATGTGAGTGGGTGTCTAAACTCTAGTCGGTGTGTATCCCCCTTGTTACAATAACTTTCTTGGAAGAGCCAAGCGCTCAAGGCCATTCAAGCATGGCAAAAGTCAAGGCCTTGGTCATTATATTGGAAGCTTAAATAATCAAAGAGTTGCAATTTATCATAGCAGGTTATCAAGCTCTCCAATCTTACCAATAATGGCTTTGAAAGATATCTCCAAGGTGATTGGATCCCAAGCTTTCAATAGAGGTTTAGACAAGATAATTTTGGTAGAGAAGGAAGAAGCTATAAGAGTTTGTGGCTTCATGCTTGGATACATGGATCTAGGGCAGGATACTTTGGAGTTCTTGGCTTTTATTTTCTCTTCCATGTAGGAGATGCCATGAACTTGAAGCTCCTTCTCGGCTGTAGGAAACAAGAGTTCCTGAAATGTAGAGGTCTCATTGAGTGGGATGAAACAAAAGATTCCTTTAGAGGTCTTAGTGAATTCCCTAAAACTAAAAAATCTTCTGCAATAGAGTGAGACTAAAAGATATTAAGGGTTTCTTGAAACTCATCTTTTTCCATCTCTTTACTTTTCACAAGAGTATAAATATCCCTCCTTTCTTCTTTGGGTAACACTGGATATAGTCCTTGCCAAAGATGATGTATTACATGATGTGGTTGTGTCTTTGAGCTTGAATTTGTGCCAAATTTTTCTGTAGAACCATTGAAAGACCTCTAATAAACTATTTACTTTGTATCTTCCACCTCCATGTCTTGTGCATCTAAAGTATTTTGTTCCTACTTGATAATATGATTTTTCCATACCTTGGGTTGACCAGATAGATAGAGATCCATATTTCTTGATAAAATATGGAGCGTGGTTGAATAAAATAAATTGCATAGTTAACAAAGAAAGAAATTAAATAAAAAAATCCTATATGAGTCAAACAATAAAGAGACATATATATACAAACTTTCCACCATATAGTGAGTGAAATGTTGATTGCCCCAAGCTTCTGTCATTACAATTTTAAAAAGGTTCAATTGGTTTTTGAAGTCTTTGAGATCATCATCATTCCACTCACTTTTATCACAATAAAAGAATACTTTGTCCAGTGTTTCCCAATCATTGACTTTTCTATTCCAAGCTTATCCATTATCAATATGATCCTTGACTACATTATATAGGTACTTCCACAGATTGTATCTAATAGCTGAGCCACCATTCCTAGAGTTTATCTTACTTACCAAGTCTCCCATGAAAGTCTAGGAATCTTCTAGCCTTCACTCCACCAATATATAGCTTTTTGGGGACACAATTTCCATCCTTAGAATTTTGAAGATTTGGTTCAATAACAACATTACCACCATGGAAACCAATTGCAGATAAGACTTTTTCAAACTTTGTTATAGTATCTATTCTAGCTGATAATGGCTTTAGCTTCCATGGAAATCCTATATAAAGATGAACAAGCTTTTCAATTATCCTACAAAGCACATGAAGTGTATAGATATGGGCATTCACTAAAGGAATATCTACGAGTGGTTTAAACTATGTATCCTTGTTGTGCCTAGATGGAGCTCTATTCCAATTGCTTGAGTTCAACTCTATGGATGGGGACATGAAATATAGGCAAGGAGATCTAGAGTTGGCTCCCTTTGATACATTGTACATACATTTAAGTGTCTTTAAGTCACCAGCTATGTGTCTCTCAATCTTATAGTTTCCAAATCCTTCAACAAATAGCTATTCTCTTGTTGTCTTAATAACATCAGGTATTGGTGTTCGATAAGAAACCCAATATAATATATCAAAATCCTCTATATCTACTTCGAATGCTCCTAGTTGCTAGATGTTGTGTTCTGATTGAACACTAAATTACATTGAGTGATTGCAATGATCTGATGAAAGTGCTCTATTCATCAAGGTTATAGAGACCCTCTCTAGTTTTGTACGTTTTAGAATCTCACTTTCATCAAGTTTAACCACAAATCTAGCCACTCCTTGTGCATCTTCTAGTGACAAGTCATAGAATCTAATCATTAAACATTTTAGGGTGGAAAAGTCAAGGAAAATATTGTTAAAATCATTGAATACAACTTACTTTTTCTTGCCCTTGAAGCTAGCCTTGATATGGAAAGGCTCACCCAAAATCTCCATCACTTTGTTATTCACTCTCTATCTAATAGTTCTAACCACAGATGGCCTTGGAAGTATGCAATTATGTACTTGTCATTGCTTCATATTTGATTGTAAAATCTAAAAAAGTTGTATATAAGCATCTCAATTGATACCAATATTATCTAGTGTCTTCTGCACTAACTCAATATCCAAAGAATGATCTTTTATAAATGACCCCAAGCATTATTTCTTTTCCTTTTTAAAGTTCTTCCTCTCCAAAATATATTTTAAAACTACTGAAGGAAAAAGATGATAATAAAACTAAGATGCTTTCAAAGAATCTCTTTCACTTGCATTCTATTGAAGAAGGGACCTAAACAAAATCAACATCACAAATCAATACAATTAATTATAAACAAAGTCATATTTTATATTTTTAAAGCGGAAAAATATGTACCTTGCTACTTGGATTCTTTTACTACATCCATCTCCTCCTCGTCTAAGACTCTCAATATTTCTAAGAGCCTTTTATTAATTTTGAAGGCCTAAAATAGTTTGTTTTCGTTGATAAGATTTGATGTGTTTCTCCAATGAATGAATCCTCTCTTGATAGCCCTCTAGCTTTTATATTAACTCATTGTTATGTTTTGATAAAAGATGGTTCTCCAATTTGAGAAGATCCTTTTCTACAACCAAGTTAAGTATATAACCTAGAAACCGATTATAACCATCACCAATGAAGAGCTATTATAGAAAGATAGAGTGTTATTTTTGCTAGGATCTTTGGGATATAGCATGCCATCTAACCAAAGATCAAGATTCTTCTTTCCTTCAAACCTGAGTATGTGTTTCATAGACTTTCACTACAAGAAAACACAAGAATAGAGATGGCGGATAGTGACGCAGAAATAGTGGCGTTGCTATCTGCGTCACATTTGCAACGCAAAGAGCGATGCCACATAGAGAGAAAAAAGTGGGCTGAAACCCAAGCGTGTTTCATTTCGAGCATTTGTGAAACATTTCGAGAGGGAGGGCGAGAGAGAGAGCGATCGTTAACATAGAGGGTGAGAGGGTGAGAGAAAGAGGGGGAAATTAAAGAGAGGGAGAGGGAGGAAAATGGGAGAGAGAGGGGGAGGAAATGAGAGAGGGAGAGGGAGGGAGGGAGAGAGAAAGAGAGGGGGAGGGAGAGGGAGGGAGAGAGGGAGAGGGGGAGGGGGAGGGGGAGGAAATGGGAAAGGAAGAGGGAGGGAGAGGGAGGGAGAGGAAATGAGAGAGAGGGGGAGGGAGAGGGAGAGGGAGGGAGAGGAAATGAGAGAGGGAGAGGGAGAGAGAGAGGGAGGGAGACATTAAACATAATAGAAAAATGAGAGAGGGAGAAAAAATGAGAGAAGGAGAGGAAGAGAGCAAAAGGAAATGAGAGAGGGAGAGGAAAGAGAAAAAATGAGAGAATGAGAGGAGAGAGAAAAAGAGAGAAGATGTTAAACATAATAGGAAAAGAGAGATGGTTTGTCTCTTTGAGAAATACCTGTCCACTAGCATGCTCACGATACAAATCCACCTTCTTGTGCATCTTGTAGATGAAGTGGAGATTGCTGGACCTGTCCATATGCGATGGATGTTCTTCTTGGAGAGCTTCATGAAAACCTTGAAAGGCTTTGTGCGACAAGGAGCTCGGCCAGAAGGTAGCATGGCTGAAGGTTGGTTGGTGTCTGAGGCGCTAGTGCATATTTCACAATGGCTACCAACAGTGGATCTAGACAACGAAATGCTATGGTCGCTCGCTGAAGGATGATGATAAACTGACTGGAGATGTGGTGGTTGGAAATGGGGTAGAAAAAAGAATGGATGCCTCAATGGAGGAGAAGGTGAATCACTTTTGTATGTTGCACCATGCCTCTATGGATATGTGGCTCGCCAAGTACCAAATCGCTAGGCAAGATTGAGAGGAAGCGCGAGCTGAATTCCAATGTAGTATGCGTCATCGACCGATTCGATATCCCGAGGGCATGGAGGAGATGCCGCAGTTCATGTCAACGCGATGGTTGCATGGAGCTTTGATGACAGTGTCTCGCAAAGGGACAGAGATCTCAATGGAGGAGTGGGAATTATCGAGGGGATGTAGTCCAAAGGTGATGAGGTGTTTAGGATTTGTCGTATCTAAATTTTATATGCGACATCTAATTTGAGTGTTTCAATGTACAGTACAAAATATATAGTGCAGTCTGGTCGCACGGACGACATTTTCACGTGGAGCGTATTGACAAAATGCCCTCCATAATGGACTGTGGTATCATGGCAAGGTTCGAGCAAGAGAGTCGGCGATGAGCAATGGATCCAAACACACTTGTGGATGAGATGGAGTATTTTGGGAACTTGCAAAGTATTGTTACAGTGGATTATCGTAGCTTCTCCATGATACTATTGGATGTGCAGTGGTTCAAAGTGGTACTTGGAGGAGCTAGAGCAACAATTCGACGAGGTCCATCTGGATTTCTCAAAATAGATTCTGAAAAAAAATGGACAGATTTGTGCGACACCTTTGTGTTGTCGGTCTATTGTGAACAGGTGCATGGACTCATTTGTTTGTTAATTGTATTACGACATGGTACATGTCACAATGGTTTAAACTCTCTTGTATATGTTTGTGAACAGGTAATCTTCTGTCCAAACCCCCGACAATCTCGATGGTGGTATGTTATACCTTCAACTCCCCGAAGTTGGGTAAAATTGATCTACTTGACTTGCGACAAGAACGAGCCTTTCCTAGAGGTGCTAAGCTTGTTCTAAAGATGTGAATAATTTCAAGACGTCACAATACATGTAAACTTGCGATTCATTACTTCCACTCACCACAAGGTTTGCAATAACCCTACCTTTTCTTGCTAAAGTCAAAACACATGATAATTTGAAGAAATACTTTCATAGGACCTACTAGGACTTACATGAACGAAAGTTAACAATTTCCTCATGCGAGTCATAATGAAGGAAGTTGTTGACTAAATGCAAGATACTCTTTTCCTTCACGGCGAATGCACTTAACAATTTCCTCTTTAACCCTAGGCAATATGCCTTTTAGACTTCCACTTTGAAAATGCACGAGAAGGCAATTTGCGCGACTAAGTTCATAGGGCGAGTAAGTGATAACTTTGGAGATGCAAACAATCCAATTGCATGATATGCACCAATCCCTATCCATCATTTACAGAGATACTTTCGCAAATCTACTTTTATCACTCCTACATGAATTAACGATAAGCGTAAAAATGCATTCCCCCTATGGAATTAAATAATAAAGCATTTTTTATGCATGGGATTAAATTCATAAAACGTGGGCTTGTGGATCCGCAGTGATGTCCACGTGTAAGTTCGGGGAGAAACCTCCCATGGGTGCGCCGTGCATCTTCTTAGGAGCCATCGTTGAAGACTTGACTCCGTGAATTGCTCTCGCTTCTACGCGTTCTCTGAATAGCCTCAAGATTTGCCTTCTCCCTTGTACGTAGGAAATTCCTTCACCGCAACGGGGTTTTGGAAGCAACCCGAGAAGGCTTGTGGGAATGGGGCTTATGGAAAGGCTTGTGGGAATGGGGCTTATGGAAGCCCCCTTAGAATCCTCTTAAAGAAGATTCTAAGAAGCTTCTGATTTAACCAGAAAAAAAATGTGGAGGCCAATGATTTGTGGAAGTCGACGATGAAGGGGGGTTTGCTAGCATCTTGGCGGCGGGAGTACGAGTAGCAACCGACGTAGTAGGGCGGCCTGTAGTGCAGCAGGGCGACAGTCACAACAGCCTCTCCCTCTCTCTGTTCATCTCTGATCCTCCCTTCGTTCCTCTAGCAAGCAACCCCTTCCCTTTGTCCACATGGGGGTTCATATAGCCTTAGGGGGGGAAGGGAATCTGCACCATGTGGATTATGCATGGCTCCCCCCTCATGCAACCCACACCACCCTACCTAGCCCATTCCTCCCCACACTCCCTCTCCTCCAGCCATGCATCGGCATCGGCTGGGGGAAGGGAAGTCAATTTTAAAAAAATTGACTTAAATTTATCCAATTGCCCCTTCAAAATGGGTGTTTCCCCGTGGTTTTTAGAGTCTTCAACCCCGTTCTCGTTTCACAATGCGGAGGCCTCATTTTTGTGCGTGTGGGGTATGGATTAAGTTGCCGATAATTACGATGTGGGAGATAACCTTGCACAGGTTTTATGTGGCGTGCGGTGAGTCAATTCAACAATATTTTTTAGGGAAAATATTACAATCTTGTAGTGTTTGTAATAGTAATGGGTTTTATTCTCTTCCTTATTGGTTCATACTCACTATCTAACTCAATATGAAGATGATAGAGAGATCTTTTATAAGAGCTACAAATACCATTAGATGACTGATCCATAGAGATAAGGATGTGATTAGAGATTGGATTGAAAAACTATGTGAATTAGAAACAAGAAGGAAAAAGAAGAAGAAACTAGGAAGGATGGGAAAGAAAGAGAGTGAGAATGGAGGGAAGTAATCAAATGTCAAACAAAATTCAAATTGAATATTAGTTTTCACTTTAATGAGGATGAGTAACATCTTCATTATGACAATCTTTGTCACCTTTATGGCGGCCTAGATTTATAGGTTTAATGTGACCATGAGAATATTGCAACAATGACTTATTAACAATTTTTTATATATTTACTTACCAAAATATATATATTTTTACAAATCTAAAAATGATTAATATTTTCTCTCTCTAGGATTGCTTACAGGGATTTTTTGAGACCTCAAAACTCCCCTAATGAACAAATGATGTGATTGGTAACTTCAACTTGGCCTTTGGCATTGGGATGGTAGTAGGGTGTGGACTTGCAATGGCAAATCTTGTAAAGTTCTGTCATCTCTTCTATAATCTTGTTTAGAAAGTGAGTGCCTCTATCATTGGCTAGCTCTAAGGGACTACCAAAGTGGGTGATGATATTCTCATATAAAACAAGGCTAGGTCTTTGCCATCAACTTGTTTGAGAGCTTTGGCTTCACACCACTTTGTTCTATAGTCTGTACATTCCAAGATGTATATGTTTTGCTTCCTTTTGGTTGGAGGGTCGATTGGGCCCATGAAGTTGATACTCCACTTCTTGAACACTTTTAGGAAAAGGATAGACTATAGAGGCATAGCACTGGATTTGCTAGACTTCTCCATCCACTGACAAGCATCACAACATTTGCAATAGTCATAGGCGTATGTGTATAGTATAGTCCACCAATAACCTATGAGCATGGCCTTTCTAGTTGTCACTTATTCTACAAGGTATCCACCATGTAGCTCATCATGGCATGCTTTTATCATAATCTTGATCTCATCTCCCGTGATACATCTCCACAACACTTCATCTTTGCCTTTCTTGTACAAAGTGCCACCTAGCAAGATGTGGGGGTTTGATTCAGATAGAAGCTTCTTCTTCTCTCTATTAGATATGCCTGATGGGTACTATTGTGTGGCCAAGAGGTTGGCAATGTCTACATACCATGGGATTGCTATTTCAACCAAAAACAAGGAGGCATCAAGGAGGTCAGGATCATCCTACTCCTCTTTTTCAGTGTGAGGGATCCATGATAAATGATGGGCTAAAGCATCGGAGCAATCGGGCTTGGTAACCACTTCAAAATCAAACTTCTAAAAAAAAAAGATCCATCTCATCATTTGGCCTTTAATATTTACCAATTCATCAATAAGGACAATGCCTCATGATCCACATAAAACTTGAACTGCATCCATAGCAAGTAGTGTCCAAACTTCTCTAAGATGAGCACCATTGCAAACACTCTAGCTGAGTCATTGTTTAGTTCCTCTCTCAATTAGTGACATTACAATTTGTATAGTAGATAGACTGACCAAGCTTGGAGGAGCCTTTCTAGTAAAGAATTACACCTAATACTTTGATAGATGCATTAGTATACACATGGAATTCCTTCATCCAATCAGGAGGTTCCAAGATGGGTGTTTCAATTAGACATTGCTTTAGAATGTTGAAGGTGTCTTCACAATCAACTGTCCAATTAAATGATGCATCTTTTCTCAAGAGCTTATATAGGGGGCTACTTTTATTGCAAAATGGATGATGAATCATCTATAATAACCCACATGACCAAGAAATCCCCTCAACTATTTGAGGTTGGTTAGTGTTGTTAGAGCTACAACACTAACCAACCTCAATCTCGATAGGGTTTATTGCTATCCCTTATGCATAGACAATGTGGCCTGAAAAAAATGCTAAAGACACTCCAAGGATGCATTTGTTGAGTTTGAGGGAGATGCCATACTCTGGCATCGATCAAAGCACTGCTCCAAGTGTCTCCAATTCTCACAAATTAGGTTATAGACACAGAAGTTATCCAAGTATATCTCAATGAAATCATATAGGTGATTTTGAAATGTGGCCATCATCACTCTTTGAAAGGTGATAAGGCAGTACTACTACAGAGCCCAAAGGCATTACTCTATAATCATAGATTCTCCACTCTGTTGTAAATGTTATCTTAGATTGGTCCCTTTTTTGCTATATGGACTTGGTTATACCCAATAAATCCATCCAATAGGAAATAGAGCTCATATCCAACCACTATATCCAATAGTTGGTCTATGAAATGGATAGGAAAACGATCCTTATTTGTCTTGGAGTTCAACTTGTGAAACTACCATGATGGGTAAAACCCATTCACTATTGGCTACCCATTCACTACTAGGGATAGATAAACTCGGCTTGTAAGAGCTTGAACAACTCTCCTTCACAAAGGCTAAGTAATTTGCATTCATGCACATGTGTCTTTGCCTTATAAGATTGGTATCCAGCTCTAGGTCAATGTAATATTGACACACTGTGGGATCAATCCCCTTCAGGTCTTTATACAACCATGTAAACACGTCCAAGTTTTCCTTCAGTAAGTCACGCAAGATCAATAGCTCCTCTTCTGAGAGATTGCTACCCACCTTCACGTGACATTCAATGTGCCATTTGCATCCTCAAAATTTAACTTCTTTTTCCCTTCCACTTCGCGGTTGAAGGTCCTGTGGATTGCCTCTGGGTATAGATCTGACTCCTTCAAAGGAGTGGCCTCCTTGTCTAATGCTCCATTGGAAATAGCTTCTTTCTTCAATGGTGGCTTACCTAGGTCTTTGGGATGCTAAAATGATTTCATAGCTATTTTGGATTTTTTGGGAGAGTTGATTACTTCTTAACTCGAGGACTAATCTTTTGAGGATGCCTCCAAGAATGTCACATAACAAAAACTATCATCATCATTGGCAAGGTGTATCATCTAAGAATGCCTCCAAGAATGTTACATAATAAGAACCACATCTGAGTTTGGTTTGGGACGTAGAACTAGTGTTTATTGGCAAGGTTCATCATCATCGTCCTTCCTTGAAAATGATAAATTAGAGTGACAATAGCCATTGCTAAAGAAGGGATTAGTTTGGTTCATCCATTTCTTATAAATCCTTTGTATATGATGCGATTTATTTACTAGTCCGAAAGGTACCAAAGTCATTCCATCCATAAATATGGGATATTTAGCTTTTGAAGCCTCTATGACTTCATGCTCATTTCTATCCTCTTTCGATTGAATAGGTTCCTCCACCTCGCTTTCATAATCTTCATCCTCTTCAAACTCTAGCTATGCCTTTATAGACACTTTGTAGGAGAAAAACATGCTCTCTTTTGCATCCTTTTGTTTCTACTTCTATCTCTAGCTCTCCTTCTGCTTCTTTTTGTGGCTCTACTATGGCCATATAACAAGAAGAGCCGTGCATATATGCCTCCATCTCATTGTTAGAGTAATTTCTTAAGTCATTTTTGGAACTAGCAAATGATATTCACCCATTGACAAGGAATTTGTTTCTTTTGGGAGTTGGCTTACAATGCCCACTATTTAGGAATTGTGCCTCTATTTTCTTGGGAAAGATCTCTTTGATAGCTTCTTTGCTACTAATGTACCATCTGTAATTTCATTGAAGGAGTCTATTCAGACTTTGAGAGAGGTGGATCCATTATCTTTTTGTAAGCCATACAACTTCACTACCACCTTGTTGGGTCCTCTTCCTAGGGTCAAGGTTCCCTTGAACCAATCTGTGCATGCTCTTGCTTAAAAAAGCCATGGTTTTCCTAGTAGTAGAGGATATGAGATTCTATAGGAATTTGGTTTCACTACCAAATAGGTTACCCAATAGTCTCTCCCTTCTAGGGTTGTCTTCACATATCAAGAAGGCATTACCCACATCAACTTCCTTTACTAGCTATGGGACCTTATTGGACTTGGTGGCAGTTATAGGGACAATCCTTAGGCCACATCTTCTTGTCTGTATGCTTTTAAATTTATTTTGATAGCTGGGGGATAGCATCAATAATTGTCAAAATGTTAGGTTTGATTTGAATGTATCTAGGTCTTTGACCAAGTCATACTCTTTGATATGATCCATGGGCTTCTCCAACTGGCTAGGAAATGGAGCAACACCCACTTTTATCTTTTCTCTTTCTTCTAAAAGCTACAACATCTGAACTTCTTCTATTACTAGACGTACTTCTACATCATCTATCTCTTGGACATCTTGTCTTGCTTCTATAATTTTCTTTGTATCCTTCTATGGCACTGGACTACTATGTATTGTACTGTTTTGTTTTATATTTTTCTCTTTCTCCTTTGGAAGATTGAACTTCATAGTTTTGGCAAAGGGAACGTTCTCTTTTGGAACTGTTGGTTCTCTTTTCTTAGCACACATTATTGCATCAACTTCCAAGTCCACCAAGTTGGAGGCGGGTTCTTGGGCCTTGGTCTTTTAGCATCACTAGTCTTCACAGGGGTTGGATTGGGACAGTCTTTTGCAACACGGCCTTCTCCTTTGCATTGATTACATAAGGGCTTGTAGTCCATGGGCCTTCTAAGATTTGAATAATATGGAGAGATATGTCCCTTTTCTTTGCATTTGTAACACTCCACTTCTGATCTCTAGTCACCACCAGATTGTCTTCCACTGTAACTTTGAGAGGAAAACCTCATGGTGCCAAAATTAATATCCAGGCTTTGATCTAATATCTTGGGTTGTCATCTTGGATTCCAACAAATTGAATCTTGCTTCTTCAACTTGCTTTCTTTTGTCATGCATCTCCTTTAGAGAGCATATGTCTTCTGTATGGTTCTTTCTTAAACAATACGAATAGACGGCTCCAAGGATAGTTGGTTTTCGAGTACATTCAATAGCTAAATGTCCCACCTAATGGCACTTTATGCACCATGTATTAGATAGCATCACATTACTTCCACCTCCTACAATAATGAATATGTTAGCAGTATTCACTTTTAGTATCTACAAATATTCTATAATCACATTCAACTCTTTCTTGATGCTTGCAACTAAATAGGATAAATAATCATTCAAATTTTCTCCTCCTAGAGTACTTCCAATAGGGTTTTGGAATGTCTCTCTAATCATTGCATAGAATAGTTGAGTTTATCCAAAGGGTACTTTGTTCTAATTTTGATTTAGAGTGCCTATTGAGACTATTGGTTCTTGGTTCCAGTTGGTAGGATTCCACAATTGTTATTGAGTTGCCATTGGGGAAACTATTTGAGGCTATTGTTGTTGTGGTTGAACCATTATTTGAAGCACTCCTATCTGCATGGCCACTATGGATTCAATGCACTGTACTCCATGACACTATTTGCATTTGAGGGTAGGGATAGGGAACAATCCGCGGGACTATATTTTGTGGATATACCATTCGTGGCATGGAAGGATTTAAAAATGATTTTCTTAAAGTCATCAAAAGCCTTGCTTCAACTTCATCATACAATCTTGCACCTTCTGTTACAGCTTGCAAGTTGACTGGTCTTCTCAGCTCCACAAACTTACAAACTTTTGATTGTAAGCCTCTTAGAAAAACTCCCTTCTAGATGCCTTCATCCAAGTGATGGTTGGTCCATCTCTTCAGTACGGATTCCATTCTAGAGACATGCTTTCACCCATTCACCAGACTTAAGTTCACGAACTCTTCTCACATCCATTCTTCAAAGCCTTCACACTTGAATTTGGTAAGAAAGGCCACCTTCAAGTTGTACCATGTGCCAAAAGTTCTTGTTGCTTGTCTCTCATACCACTGAAGTATTGCACCTTTGAAAGCAATGGGGAATATCACTAACCAATACTCAGGGGGTTCTAGAAATTTTTATTACATATGCTACCATAAACTCGACTATATGAAGATTAGAATCTTCATTGTACTCTCACTTAAAAATTGGCAAATGGGACTACATTCACTGCCTATCATCAACATTTCTAGGACAATATCTAGCTAGGAAGGAGACCTTGATTCTCCATTGGGACTTCAATAAAGAGTACCCCAAGGGTATCAAAGGGGGCTTATGTTACTAGCTTATTCTTGGCTTTGATTTTTGCATTCTCTCTTCTCACATACCTTCAAATTCGTTCTACTGCTTGCCTCTTGAATTGTGTCATTCATCATGGACTTAGCTTCACCCAGTTTTTATGTACTCAATAGAAGGGAATTAGAAGGGCTTCAATGTTTGAAGGACTCTCTTGCCAACATTTTATCTATTTCTTTATTTTCATAGTCTCTTAATTCGGCTTTTATTCCACTACAAAGAGGAAGATATGCAGTTTTGAAGGTATCAAAATTCATTATTCTAAGGATCACCATAGTGCCATCATCTTGATAGTATCAATTCCAAAAGTTTTCAATAGCATAGGTTGTGAAGAACACTCTATCTATTAGCTTCTAGTGGGTTTCCAACAGGACAATTGTTATTGTATCAAGCATCCCATGTATCTTGTTGTTGGGCATCCACGAACAAGTCCCAACTCTTTTCCTTCTTATTCTTATGAACCTCAATAGACCACAACTCCTGAAGCTTCTTCACAATCTCCCACTTGATGATGTGTGAAAATTATTCAACAAAGGCCAAATCTCCCATGGATGGTCATTCTCTTTGCTTCGACTTTGCTCTTGAGTTTTGTGGAAAACAATTGGCTATAGTGAGACAACTTTCTATAGTGTCAAAACACAATGGGATCAGTCTGTCATATAGAACCCATATCAAGATAGTGATATGTTTTCATCATTGAGGAATGCACTTCTTGTAGAAAGTGGATTTGGAAATGAAGATCTCTAGTTAATCAATACTAGTGGAAATTCTATAATCTTCCATTGCCTTTTTTCCTCCTCAATAGGGCCACTTCTTCCATTTTTAGTCTCTGTTGGTGCTTTAGCAACTTTCTCCAACTGCGCACCAAAAACATGGAGTCCCAAGAGGAACACCAAGAAAACAAGGAAACTATTGAAATAAAATATATCTTGTCATGCCAACAAGCATATTCTTCATACTTGAATCAACCACGAAGAAAAAGAACACCAATCTTTACAAATCCTCACGCAACGTCATATAGCAGATCTTCCACAGATTTATCACAACAAATATTCAACATATTCTTTATATTATTTATAGAAATCATAAAAGAACCACAATAACACAAAATAAATATTAATTTTGAATGGAATTCATCACATAGTATTCATATTTTATCATCTTCATAGTCTTTCTCTCAAGTAGATACAATGTTTTTCATAGAAAATTGGCTATCTCTCATATACACTCTTTCTCACACAGATATTCTCTCTCTAAATAATACATTAAAATAATAAATAATAACTCTAAAAAATCCTCTCTTAGTCATGGATACCCTTTCCAAGTGGTATGCTTGATATGAAGAGCCATCATAGCTACTACATTGTCCCTTGGAAGCTCACTATTGTCACTACAATCTTCACTTCAAGTCTTCTTCAACTACTACTTCTACTTCTTTGAGCTATGTTGAGCTTGTATTCTTCCTCTTCCAATTTTGCAAAACATTTCCCAAGCTAAACATCCATCCATCAAAATAGATACAAAAGCAAATAGAGGCTTACTGGACTAGATACAAAAAATCTACAAAACACTACACAAGGTCGACAGAATGCATAAAAACCATAGAGCTCAAACCAACACCACTTCAAACCATCTAACACACTCTCAATAATTCCTCAAAAGACTCATTCATAATCCCAACCTCAAAAATAGAAAGAAAACATACCAATATAGAGGCAAAATAGAACAAACACATTATATAACCAAATAAACACATTACAAAACTTATCAAAACATCATATCTAAATAAAAAACCATCATGAGATTCTCAAACCTTCTCAACCCTTCCCAAAACACTTCCAATACATCCAAAATCAATCAATAAACCTTGAAAATCAACCATTCAATGCACAAAAATAATTAAAAATCAGCATAAAAAATAAGTCAATTGAGGCCTCACTAATAGGAACTATCACTACCCAGGGATGGATGCTAAGGGATACATGCAAGATGGGATGTTAGCTCTTGATGTCTTATGATTCAAGTGGGAGTAGTTGGACTCGCAATATAAATATGATACATGTTTGGATTTTTTATTCCAATGGGCTACCTCTATTGCACCTCCAAATGACTGTGGGTTCAGAGGGTGTGGGTGCCATAAACCTAGATACAATTAAGAAATAGTGGTTGACAACCTTGGCACCTTAAGAAAAGATAATATTCTCACATGTAATATTCTACGCAGAATGACCAAAAGATACATAATATCGTGCATCATCCAATTGTTTAGTAGAGAGTGGACTTTTGGTCAACAAAGCTGGAACATGGCATACATCATGCAAACCCTACTTCCCACAATAATGGCATCTAAGAGAGACCTTACGACCATGGAGACTTGTGAGATTACCTATGAAACTAAAACCTTTGTGAATCTCTACCATGGCAATCATTTATCGCTCTCACCATCATGTCTACCCCTACTATTTAATGCACAAGAAGTACAGGCTACATCCAATTTTTTTCTATTTATCTCCTCTGTGAGTAAGGCACCCTATTGATATTCAAACTATTCTCAATCATATTAGTATGCATGGTAGTACAAAAAGTGTCCCATGACTTGGGAAGTGTGATAAGCAAGAACAAGGGAGAAGGATTATCGTTAAACTCAATGCCCTACAAAGTCAATTGGCTGAAAATAAAATAAAATTTATTCAAATGTGTAGGCACACTAGTCCTTTACATTATGTGAAGTTTCGTGAGTTGTTTCAACCAATACATCTAAAGATTGCATATCTTTCCCCACAACTACCAAGTGTTATCCTCAGGTGCCACACCATTGAAATAAACTTGTTTTGACAATGAAAATACAAGAGTGAATTTATTTAGCTCCTCCAACTCATCCCAAATATCCTACTCAATGCCTTTGGGCTTTACACTCTTGGTTTTCAAAGGTCTAATCTACTTCTTTTGAACCAGTGCCTACCATATTTGTGTCTTCTAATAGATAAAAGTTGTGCACTATCATTTAAAGAACCACCTATAATGACAATATACCAAAGTAAACTCCAAGAGAATGGGTTACTATAAATCACTGCAAATCAACTGCAAAACGTATCCAAAATAATGAAAAAATACGAGAGAATACCAAAGTATATAGCTTTCTATCAACTGTAAGCAAAAGACTACTAAAGTACAATGTCTACTCTCTAAAAGAATGTTGAAAACTGTACCAAAGAATGTCACGAACTCAAATTTTCAGTAATCCATATACCCCATAAGCATATACATCACTAAGAAATTGCTAATAGAGATAAGTGTCAGTGTCGAAAGCGTATGTAATCAAATCAGCCCACAAGTGGAGGTAACAACGTCCCCAATAGCTTACAAGAGAGCACATACACAAACCAAGAGTCCCACTATCCCAAAAATTAAGCTCTACCAAGCAAGTAAAAGTGTCTCCCACTAGATGGTAATTGAAAATGCAAAGTGAGCAAGGAAAGCTCAAAACATATACATCAAAGCATTCAGGAAGCTTAAGCACATCATAAATACATTCGAGAGCATAAGTGTCGCGATGAATGAAGCTTTCATACCTATAAGTGAGTAAGCATAAAAGCTCAAAGAAACTAACCAAAGCCCAAGTATATCAAATTTTGCTCAAATCTAAGTACCAAAGTATGTCATAACCATATTTGGGCACATACATAATACTAGACATCATTGTAGACATGTAGCATAGCTAAATTACTATGTAGACACAATAGGCATTCAAAGCATGAAGTTCACTATTGTATGCTTGTTGTTCAAACTATTATGACAGTAATAAAACTCTATAAAATTGAGCTAATCAATCTCTAAAAAATCCAAATAAAATCCCAAAGCATAACCATATCATAGGGGCACGAAAATAGCATCCCAAAGCATCAAATATTCATAATGAAGCTCATTGTTTTACTGTCCAAACTAGAACTATTCTATTATATGTGAAATAGAGACCTAAAAAGTGCATAGAATTAACTCTATGATTTCTTACATTTGTATATCTTGTTGTGCTCTTTTTTAAAGCTATAGAACACATGAATCTAATGTTGTATGCAAAAGTTATGGCCGAAATATGAAAGTGCTATCAAGTTGCCATATCCATGACTTATAAAGATGCTCTTTATCCACTCAAAATGGATAGAATGACTACTCCTTAGCTCAATTAGCACTCAACAAGGCTTAGCTAAGCCGCGCTAGGAAGCTTTTCGATAAGCCAAGAGCAAATTGGAACAAGTTGGGGAAAGAAAAGACTCAATACATACCTTGGGAGGAAGAACCAATTGTTGCAATGAAACTTGGAGCTAAATCTTTAAAATACAAGTTGAAGAAAATGATGGAGAAGCTCCTTGAATGCCCACTTTGATACTAGTTGAAAGGTAGAGCCGATGTGATGGGAACCCGTCACCTATAGTGTACAAGTGTGCGGTCATGGTGCATGAAGTAAATACAAGATGGCATAGGCACAAGTGCCTTTACCCCCAACATAAGGGGGGGCGGGATTAAAGGAGAGGGAGAGAGAGTAAGAAAGAGAGTAAAATTGTATGTGTGTGTGTGAAAGAGAGAGAGTAAGTAGGAGGGAAAGAGGAGAAGGTTAACAGAGAGGAAGAGGGAGGGAGATTAAGAGAGAGGGAGAGAAAGAATAAGAGTAAGAGAGAGTAAGAGAGAGAGAGAGGAATTAAGAAAAAGAGGGAGATTAAGGGAGGCAGAGAGGGAAAGAGATTGAAAGGGAGAGAGTAAGAGGGGAAGATTAAGAGAGGGAGATTAAGAGGGAGAGAAATAGATTTATAGATATATTAATAGGGAGGATAAGAGATTAAGGGAGGGAGAGAGATTAAGAGAAAGAGAGGGATGTTAAAAGAGAAGGAAAGTAAGATGGATAGAGTAAAAGAGGACAATTTATAGGGAGAATAAGAGGGAGGGAGAGAGATTAAGGGAGAGAGACATCATTTCTCTATAGTAGAGATGATGGAGTATATATGTGCTTACATATCCCAAAGACAATCATATGCATAGAAGGCAATAAAGAATGACACAAGGAAGCTTGAGTAGCTAGATTAGGACTAGAGAAAACCTAGAGAGGAGGCCACTTCCTCTCCACAATGATGGTAGCAACAATGGGAGGTGACAAGCACACAAGTAGAGGTGAAATTCTTGCATCACCTTGGGAGTGGTAGTCATAGGACCTACTTGGAGGATTTTGTAATTTCTCTATTTGTTAGAATATATTTCTTATTGTTTGTGTTGCTCCTAGTACTAACATAATTTAGCAATACTAATTTACCTTTTTTTCCATAAGATTCCATCATACATCATAATCTTACAGGCCTCAAAACATGATATGTAAAAAGACATGGTTGATTGCACTTATTAACAAGCTCTATGTACATGTTGGTATGGTATGTTGTGTATCTTTTGATAATGTAGTAAATTTTTAGTTATTGTGATGCATTATCTAATTTAGAGTACATTTAATTGTTGTAAATGCAATGTGGATGAATATTGGGCCCATTGTGGCTAGAAGGGTCAGAGGGTTACTTGCAACCTTGCCATCCCTTTTTTTGTATGAAACCATCACTATTAGTGTCACAAAAATGTATATAACCATTGCCATTAGCATTACTATTTTACTATAATTATCACTATTAGCGTCACTATTCTATTAGTGACAATTCTATATTCTATTAGCGATATAAATATCAATGGTTTTAACAACAAAGGGGGAGATTTTTCCAATAACTAAAAACATTACTTTAAACATTGGTATGAGCCCTATATGTTGTAGTATGTGTGCATGCATGTATTTGTGTAGAATATGTATGTATGTATGTATGTATGTATGTATGTATGTATGTATGTATGTATGTATGTATGTATGTATGTATGTATGTATGTATGTATGTATCCACTTGGCCTTTGTTAGAGTGCACATAGTTGTAGGAAAGTTGTAACAACAACTCCCCTTGCATTCGAGTTATGACATTTTGCCTATAGATGCATAGTTTCTATGACATTATTTAATATAGACAAAGGTGTAATGTTCAAAATTGTCAAAAGGCTATTTTTCTCTCATCCAATTGGCTATAAAGTAAAGGTATGCAAATGTGGATATTGGTTTTTTCATAGTTTCATGAATGCAAATAAGACTTCTTACAACTTATGTGATATATTTTGTAAAAATTTATATATCAATTTTGGCATATATATTCTAAAACTATTGCATAGCTCAAAGATGATCCCTCACTCATTGATAAAGATGGAGATTACTTCTAATGGAAGTGATCTTATTTAAAAATGGAAGCATAAAAACTTAGCCATGGTATTGAGGCCCTCCTCACATGCACATGGCATTACATTCAACATGCTTAGAAGCTCCTCTCCAATCTTCTTGGGATCGTGCACTTTAGATGATAATATTGTGCTCCCTTTTAATGAGAGTCCTTTATGGACTATGGTTTGCACAAATTTGTAATTTTATGTGTTTTCCTACAACACATTTTATTAGTTGATATATTTTTTAAGTGTATGAGACAAGTCTCTATTTCTTTATCAAAGTCGTAAGTTGTTTTTGGCAAATACTATTGATAGGATCACATGTTTTTTCACTAGAACTATAAAGTTGCCTAGTTGTGGGTTTCTAACTTAAAACCTTCCAGAACTCTCACACTTTCCCAAAAACTAGGATACCACTCATTGGTGTGCATTGTTCTTTTTCCAAAGAGAACCTTGGTGTAGAAGTGTCCACATATCCAAGAATTATGGTATTTCAAAGAGAATTTATGAGCATTATATTAGTATCCAAGTATGAAACTATCCTCTCTCCCAATACCTTAAGAGAATGCTATTATCCGAAATTCCAAATTTGGAACTATCTATGTGTTGATAATATCAATGTATTATCAATTGCAAGTAACCAACTAAACATGTGTAAGTATCTATTGATGCAATTGCTAACAAAGAGAGAGAGAGAGAGAGAGAGAGAGAGAGAGAGAGAGAGAGAGAGAGAGAGAGAGAGAGAGAGAGAGAGAGAGAGAGAGAGAGAGAGAGAGAGAGAGAGAGAGAGAGAGAGAGGTATATCTAAGTCAAGAAAGAAGGGATAGAGATTATTCAAATCCTAAAAATTGGAAAGGGAGAGAGAATATTTAAGCCTTAAAATGTAAATCAAGGAAAATAGATTTGTGGAGCCTAAGGGGCTAGTTTAGAGGTTCCAAGATTAGCAAAGACACATGTACAATGATATACACATGCACACGTGCATGATGTCATGACACCGTGCACAAACCTCCATTGTCAATAGACACACATACACTCACTCATTCACTCAGATAGAAATATACATGTGTAAGCACATAAGTATGTATATATGCATGCATGCATACATGCATGTATGTATGTATGTATGTATGTATGTATGTATGTATGTATGTATGTATGTAGGTGCATGCATATGATGCGCACATATGTAGGTTTGTCTTTATGTGCACTCTTTAAACTTAAAGTGTTGTAGTATCACATGTTCTATTGCCTTTGTATGACAATTGTACTCTCAGCCCTCAAAAGGCATGCCCGAGTAGGACTTCAAGTCGAGTTAACTTTAACTTTGAAAAAGAAATCCTTTGGACATACTTTCCAAAGGCATGTCATTTTAACATACTAAAATATATATGATGGTCCAACTTCAACATAACTCTTCAATACAATTGTGCACTTGAGTGTACTTCAAGGTGTATCCAAGCTAGTGATTCTTAAAATGGATGAAAGTTAATTAACCCAATAGTCCACTTTATTTTTTCAAGATCAACACACCTTTCTAATTTGTAGAATGTATTATTGTTGGCTTCAAAAATGATTGAAAGTCTTGGCTAAGGTTGGAAATATATTCCACAAATGTGTCTACTAAGATGACTCATTATTTTAGTTTACTTCAATGGCATTCATTTTCATGTTGTTTAATTATTCACTGATACCATATACACCCATATACACATAATATAAACAACAACTTCTTGGCCCTTGTTCTTATTTTATCTTTATCACCAATATTTAAGAGAGAGAGAGAGAGAGAGAGAGAGAGAGAGAGAGAGAGAGAGAGAGAGAGAGAGAGAGAGAGAGAGAGAGAGAGAGAGAGAGAGAGAGAGAGAGTTGATTGTTAATGGTGTATTTTCATGTGAACACTTCTTTCTTGGCAAAGTTCCTTGGACTTTGGACTATATCTTTGCAAGTTATGTCATATAACTTAAACAAGTCAAATGGCACCCATCCATTCTCCTTTTTGAGTTAGAACATGCAAGTCAAATTGACATGCATACGCGTAACGCCAGCTCATTAACGACCTTAGATGCATGTTCAATTATGTCTGACTTGAAATTTGAAGTAGATGCTACATAATCGATTATATAGGTATCTTGAAAAATGAGGATATGATTGCTCACAAAAAACTTTATTCTCGACTAGTAAAAATAAAGAAAATCCCAAAACAACTTGTTTTGAAATTTCAATTCTACATGAAATGTGTGTTTTCTAACCAACATATTTGAAATTTTTTACTAGTATTTTTAAGGGCATAACAAAATTCAAACTAGTACTTTAGAATTTCAACCTGTAGAAATACACTAAAATGCCATTTTTTTCATAGGTTAAGGAGCCAGCATTTGTAAGGACATAACAAAATTCCAAGTAGTACTAAAATGCCATTTTTTTCTTAGGTTAAAGGGGCTAGCATTTGTAACTTGTAAGGACATAACAAAATTCCAAGTAGTAATTTAAAATTTCAGCTAGTAGAAATACACTAACATGCCATGTTTTATTGGGTTAGATTGGTATTTAGTAGTTCTTCCTAATAATATTTTTTTTCAAGAGAGTTAATATTTTTTAAATAGTTGAAATGTATACATCATATGGTACTCCAATACATGAGGATGCATTGTTTCAAGGTTCTACAATATCCTAAATATAAAAAAATTTAACATGATTTAGTCGTTTGGCTCATATTAACCTTATGCATAATACATAAGCATTTGTATCATAACTTTAAATGCTTAAAATAGACACATCTTTTGTGCAAAATATGTCACTTAATTGGGTGGGGTGCATTTTTTTTTGGGGGGCATCATCTTATTGGCCTCTTTACCTTAGCATTGGAAGATACTCCTTTTACCCAGTTTAAGTTTTAATTGTGTGTCATACGTTTATCCCTTGAGTAGTCATTGGATGCTCTACTAGAAGCTCTCTCCCTCTCTCTCTCTCTCTCTCTCTCTCTCTCTCTCTCTCTCTCTCTCTCTCTCTCTCTCTCTCTCTCTCTCTCTCTCTCTCTCTCTCTCTCTCTCTCTCTCTCTCTCTCTCTCTCTCTCTCTCTCTCAATGGTGTAGGTCTATTGATGGATGATGTGTGTGGACACCATAATCAACTATCAAGCATCCAAGACATGCATGTTCATAAATTTGTATGTGTCTAGGTAGCTACACTTGATCACATCGATTCACATAAGTAAAATTGATGCATGTCATGGCTCTTAGGGCCATGCAACACATAGGTAGATGGACTTGTGTGCATGTGTTGTCTGGACTTCAAGTTGTAGCATCCTCATGTAGTGTAACAAGCCGGATACACACTAACTAGGGTTTAGACACCTCGTCACACTGACCGGGGTATATAAGGTGTAAGAGCCCTAGATTAGGGTAGCCAGTTATTATCAAGATCATACTCTTCACCTTCATCTCCGGCTTCCATGGCTTGCTCCTTCCTTCTCCCCTCTTTTCTCTCTTTCTCTCTCTTCTTCGAGTGTTCTTCCTTCTTCTTCTTCTTGCTCTCTTTCTCTCTCCTTAGCTTTTCTTCTCTCTCCTCTCAGCTTCTTTCATTACAAGTGGTATCGAAGCTTTAGTCTTTGGTCCTTTTTTTATTTCCCCTTTCTTCCTTTTCAAATCCCAAAAACCCTAGTCACTCAACTTACAAGTACAAGTACAGTAAGAAGGACTGTAGTTAACTTCAGCTTTTTGGAGCAAGCAGGAGCTATGGCTAGAGACTCAAATATATCTGGAGGTAAAATGGTTAAAATAGCAGGTCTTTACTTCTTTTCATGCAAATTTTAAGGGTTCCAAGCCAAGTTTAGAGTCCCAGGAGTTGGAAGAGGGACCTTCAAGGTGGACAGCAATTGGACAGTTTGGACAGTTTCGGGCAGCCATGGATTCCTCAAAATAAAGCCATCTCTGACCTTGAGAGCTCAACCCCCACGTCTTGTGATCTTAGATGAACCTAATACGACTATTAGCCATTGTAAATTGGGTAAGTAGTAGCTAGTGAGTCACTGAACTGCCAAGGTAACCCCTACCCCAACCTTTGTCATTCCTTGCATCTCATGAAAAGGCCAAATGTCTTCTTTCCAATGCATTTCATGATGTTTGTTTAGTAAAAATGACTGCCATGTATAATCCGGCTGAGGAAAAAGGTCGATGCTAGCTGAGGTGGTAAGACAAAAGAGAGATGACCCTCCCTTACCACTTAAGACCTTGAAGGGGTGCACATCCCATCCTGGGGGAAATTTTGCCCACCTCCCGATGATCCAGAGCCCGATACTTGTATGTAGGTGCAGGTACTTCCATGAGCTCCGCTCCCCTATCCCAATGATCCCTCTTGGATACCCCACAATGCTAATAGCACCCATGTATGACACTTGAAGTGCATGCAGTCAAAGGAGATGTATGGCAGTGAATGTACTTATGCATTAATGGCAGAGCCGATGGATATACAATGATGCTTGGGATTATGCTCAGTATGCTTAGTATTCTATTGATGTCACTAATCAAGTCCCTTGAACTATGCTCTATCCATGTAAGACCTTGGTACTAAGGGACATGCAGTGTTTTTGGTCATAGTTCTATAGGATAGTCAAGAAGATCCCATTGTAGAAAATTCTGTTTTGAATCTGGGAGTGAACCCTATAGCTCACCTCGAAGAGGGCTTCATCCCCTCCAATTTGAATCAAAGCCTCCCCCATCGGAGCTACGGTTTGAAAGTTATGCCCATTTTTGTGCAGTAGGGTCACTATGGACAGGGTACAGACTGCTCCAGGAGAGGCACAGTAAACCCATTACAGAAAATTCTGATAATTTTCTATCACAAAGATTGATAGCTCATCTCGAAGAGGAATTTTTCCCCTCCGACTTGAGCCCAAAACCTCATCAATCAGAGTTTCCTACAAAGAATTACTCCCCTTTTACTGACATCAGGTCCTATGGACTGCATCCAGATGGCTGGCCAGAAAGGCAAAAGCAAGGCCCAAGAGGAACTCTAGAGGGAGATTAGAGACTCTTGGACCTCCATGAATGAGGAACCTCGGTGCAAGATTACCATGGTGACATACAGGAGGAAATGCTTGAAACGGACCCGTACATCCTTCTCAATCACACCCTCTGCCAATATGAGCTCCGTCATATGGAACAACATAATGATATGGTCACCAACCACCACCAAATGATGTCCAAGTTTGATGAAGTGATCAAGCACATGGCTATCTCAAACTCGAAGATTCAACAGACCTTGGAGCAGCTTACTACTCTTGTTGCTCAATTAGTGACCGCTTCATCCCAAGAGAAGACCAATGACTCTAGGCATGAGTCTAGACGTCCTCCACATCAGGAACCATTGCCTGGTCCGCAATGTATACTTAGCGCTAAGGGAATTTTCCCTTCTACCTATGAGATCGGGGAACCCTCTCATACACATGATGAGCCCCTATTGAATTCTCCCATCCACCATGTAGCCAACATCCATTTGAGGCCTTCTCCCACCCTGGGTCAGATTTCCCCTGCTCTCCCTAGGAGCCCCCATGCACCCCATATGAATCAACCCCATTAAGGACAATATAGTACAAATGGCCAGCCTGGCAATCATGAACACCATGGTTATAATGGATAATATAGGCTTAATGCACCACATGGGATGTATGGACAGCAAGGCATATATGGCCACCATGGGATGTATGGACAGCAAGGATTTCATGGGCAGCATGGCCCCAATGATCTGTGTGACAAGGTCATCCTAACAAAGTACGATGGGAAATCCCCCTCACCATCTAACTTGGAGGAATGGACGTCCAAGTTGGAGTGCTACTTCAATATCAACCCCCGCACTGATGATCAAAAAATACTTTTTTCTTCTCTCCACTTGGAAGGGTTTGCCCACACATGGTGGCGCTATATCAATTGAGAGAATGGGTAGCTCATTGACTGGAAAGATTTTAACATGCATATGGTCCAAATTTTTGTGTCCCTTGTGGAAAAAGAACGGTTGGCAAGACGATGGTACACTCTTGACCAACCAACGTAACCTCAATGTATGTGAATACACAAATCAGTTCATGAACTTGACCATGTATGTGGAGAGCATTAGCGATGATGCTAAATTGCACAAGTACATCTATGGGTTGGAACTGAGCCTATCGACAGATGTCATGGGCCAAAAACCTACCACACTATTTGATGCAATCGAATTGGCTGAGAGATATGCAAGAAATTACCGTAAGAATGAGCATTTTCAGCAAGGTGTTGGACAGCCCCGTATTCCTTCACAATCATCCCCATACAGAGGTGGTTTTTGAGGCACTTCTATGCCTAATAATAGCCCCAAAGTACCCACTTACCATGCCTTCCATGCTGAAAGAAAAATGGGCACTTTTGGGACAGCATCGGGATATAATGTTGAGAATAAGTATGCTGAAAATAAACAATCCACTGCATCACTATACCATGGATCCAGTAACCAATAGTTCATCTCCCCAGATGTTGTGAAGGAACGAAAGGAAAAGGGCCTATGCTTTAAGTGTGGAGATAAGTACACTACTGATCATGCCTCCAAATGTCCCTACAAGACAGCTAAGGTCAAAGTTCATAGCATGTATACCTTGGAAGATTGGCACACTGAGGTGGATGACCTCCCCATTGACCAGGTTGAGCCTATAGAGGATGTTGATCACGAGCAATTCTATGACCTCGAGCATGGGTTTCCCTTTGACCCGAGCAGTGCTTCATCATAGATACTTTATTTGACATCCCATCCACCTCCCACTTCCCTTTTCTCGATCTCCTTGGTCACTTGGACAGGTTCCCATAGCCCCACTACCCTTCGCATTCAAGGCAGTATCAATGGAAAGCATGTTTTTATCCTTGTGGATAGTGGAAGCACTCATAGTTTTTTCAATAAATCAGCCATTGATTAGCTGAAATGCACCCCTATGGCATTAAGCTACCCCTTGAAGATCCAAGTAGCAAATGGAGAAGAAGAAATCAGCACATATGTGTATCCCGCAGTTCCCTTATGCTTGGCTGAAAATTATGTGGCACTAGTTGACATGATTGCCCTAGATATGGGCCCCGTTGACATTGCCTTGGGCTGTGAATTGACTGAAACAATTGGAGAAGATTGCTATGGACTTCTCATAGCTTTACATGGAGTTTATGATGCATGGAGTTTAAGAAATGCTCATAAATCTTTGTTTTGCAATTAAATAAGGAAAATTCTAATTAGCCCTCTGCAATATGTCGGATAGCCAGTGGCTGGGGTATTGGTGTAGCATTGTTGCAAGAGCATGGTGTGATTGCATTTGAGAGCCCCAAGCTTGATGAGAAGGAGATGCAAATGAATGTATATTACTAGGAGATGTTCACCATTCTCCATCCCATCAAGAAATGGCACCACTATTTGTATGGTAGCCGCTTCCAAGTAAAAAGCCACCACCGAGTCCTCCAGTACTTCTTGGCTCAGTCTACTTTGACTCTTAAGCAAAGGCGATGGGTGGCAACCTTACAGAACTATGACTTTGATATTTCACACACTCGGGGCAAGGATAATATTGTAGTTGATTCACTCTCTCGTATGTGGGCATGCAGAGTGTCCTCTATCTCAGAATTGCATAGTGATTGGGTTGAAGAGCTTCAAGAGGCTTACTTGTTAGATGATCACATCAGCCACACATTTAAGAAATTACAACATGGGGTCATGGCTGAAAACTCCCAATATTAGCTTAAGCATGGCCTTATTTGGCCCATGGCAAGATTGTCATCCGCCACACTTCCCTCTTCACACAAAAGATTATGGAAGAGATGCATTCTTGCCCCACTACTAGTCACTTAGGTGTTTTCTAAACATATGACATGATTGGCAAAAGCTTTCATTGGAAAGGCTTATGGAGGGATGTTAAGGACTTTGTAACCAAATGTGTTCCATACCAACAAAATAAGGATAGTACACTCACGCCTGCTGGCCTCTTGCAGCCTCTCTCTATCCCTGAATGGAAATGGACTCACATCATAATGGACTTTATCACTGGCCTTCCTGTGACTAACAAAGGGTGGAATAGTATTTATATGGTCATTGATTGCCTCACCAAAACTACTCACTTTATCCCCACTAAGATGCAATACACTGCCTCCCAAGTGGCCACTCGGTTTATGGAAAATATCTTCAAGTTACATGGCTTGCCACAGGTCATATCACATGATCGGGATGTGAAGTTTATGAGTAACTTCTAGCAAACAGTTTTTACCTCCATGGGGACCAATCTTGCTCCGTCCACTGCATACCACCCTCAGACTGATGGCAAGGCTAAAAGAGTGAACAAATGGCTTGAGACATATTTGAGACACTTTTGCCATGATATACCACATAGTTGGAATACGTGGCTTCAGCTTGGTTGAGTTTGCATATAATAATTGTCAAGATTGTGGGAGAGAAGGAAAGAGTCTCACTTGTAGCTTTCTTGCTTGCACAATGGGGGAATACACACACAGGTGGAGGCTGAAAACAGTTTTCCTCTTCTTAGTTGTGTAAGCCAAAAGAACTCTAGTACATAGAAATAGAAGAACCCTATATATGGGTCTCAAAACCAAACTCAACTAACTAAGGTGGCATATTAACTGAGCCACAAACTAGAGTAGATAAGGATAGCTTTCATCTAGCTATTATTCATGGGCGCTGTAAACTGACAAGTCGGTGATATAAATGCACAAAGGTCACCCTGGCATATCACGAGTGGAGCTCGATATCTCAACACTCCCCCTCGAGCTCAATCCCAAATCTTGCACACCAAGTAGGTCTCTGAACTTGTGCAGCTTCTCTACGCCCAATGCCTTCGTAAATATGTCAGCTACTTGATCCTCTGTGCTGACATAAACTAGATCAATAAGACCTAGTAAAACCCTCTCCCCGCAAATAGTGATAATGCACCTCAATGTGCTTTGTTCTACAATGATAGACTGGGTTATTTGCCAAGTGTATACTACTCATGTTGTCATAATAAATGACAACTGGTCCATCTGTAGACTGATGCATATCATAAAGTAGCTTATGCAACCAAGCTACCTCACATGCAACCATTTCTGCGCCCCTGTACTCAGCCTCTGTGCTCGATAAGGCAACTGTAGGCTGTTTCTTGCTACTCCAAGTGACTGCAGCACTCCCAAAAGAGAACACATATCCACTGGTAGATCGTCTATCAGAAATACTACCAGCCCAATCAGCATCAGTGTATCCATGTAACTGTATCTGAATCCCAGTCTCATAAAATAGTCCATACTGCAATGTGGACTTCACATACCTGAGTATGCGTCTAGCCGCATCCAAATGCGGTTTCCTTGGAGCCTGCATAAACTGACTTACCAATCCAACAGCATAGCTCAAATCTGGCCTGGTAATAGTCATATAAATCAAACTTCCTACTATGCATTTGTACATAGTAGGGTCTTCCAGAAGCTCACCTGCATCTGCGCTTAGCTTCACATTCTGCTCCAAAGGAACTGAAATAGGCTTACAGCATGTCATCCCATATTTGGACAGCATGTCCAATCCATACTGCCTCTGCAAGAGCCATATCCCACTTGGTGATCTAATCATCTCAATGCCCAAGAAATAATGCAGCTCTCCCAAATCCTTCATCTCAAACTTCTGCTTCAATAGCATTTTCACATGAAGGATATCTTCATCACTGTCACCTGTCATAATCAAATCATCAACATAAATGACAAGTAGCATAATATCTTTCTCTATTTTTCTCACATAAAGTGAGAAATCTGCCTTGGAAATCTGAAAGCCAATAGTGACAAGATACTGTCCTATCTTGTCAGACCATGCTCTAGGTGCTTGCTTCAAGCCATACAAGGCTTTCTTCAACCTGCAAACAAACTCATGATGAACAGCATGCACATAACCTGGTGGTTGGTCCATATATACCTCTTCTTACAAATCACCATGCAAGAAGGCATTCTTTACATCCATCTGATGTAAAGACCATTCCTTTGATGCAACCATAGCAATGACTGCTCTTACGGTTGCCATCCTTGCAACCGGACTGAATGTTTCTTCATAATCAATGCCATATGTTTGTGCATATCCCTTGACTACTAATCTTTCCTTGTATCTGTTCACAGAACCATTTGCATTGTGCTTCACCTTATAAACCCACTTATAACCAATTGCATTTTTACCTTTAGGCAAAGGTACCAATTCCCATGTAGCATTTGCTTCCAAAGCATCCATTTCTTCATCCATGGCTTTCTCCCATTTTTCTTTTTCCATGGCTTGCTCAAAAGAAGTGGGTTCTGGTTCTTGTATCACTTTGACCATATAGGCATAGTGAATGGCTGTAAATCCATCATATTTCAGCCTATCCACAAGATACCTAGCTCTGGTAGACCTGCGCAAAGTAGGTTCACTCCAGGTGCTCTCAAAACATCCCTGGTCTTCCTTACTCCAGGTGTAACAATAGAAGGAATACCCAACTCATCATCAATGCTCTGTTCTGATCCACTGGATTCACCATCCACATAAGAGTGACTTGCATTCACATCAAACATGGGCTGATCTACCTTCTCTTTTCCTTTTCGTGATACCTGCATACCACTATCTGCATTGCTTTGAGAAGATTCTCATGATCTCAATCTACCTATCCATGGCGAAGAATGTGAACCACTGCTAGAGGACGCTCCAAGTCCACTAATATCTTGTGACTGCTGCTGTGAATTCTGTGCAGCATTACCATTTTGTGCATCTACATTATCAATCACATTTACTGGTTTATACCAGCTACTCATCTCATAAAAAACAACATCTCTGCTCACTATAAACTTACGAGTAGAAGGGTTATAGCATCTATACCCTTTTTGTTATAGAGAGTAACCAATAAAGATGCACTTCTCAGCTTTTGGATCCAACTTGGATCTCAACTCATCTGGCACATGAACATAGGCAATGCAACCAAAAATTTTCAAATGAGAAATATCTGGTTTCCTACCAGTATACCTCTCCTCTGGAGTCATGCCATGTATTGTTGCAGTGGGAGTCCGGTTCATTATGTAGACTGCTGTAGCAACTGCCTCAGCCCAGTAAAAATTTGGCAGGTCTTTTTCATTGAGCATGACACGAGATACCTCTCCAATATGCTTGTTTTTTCTTTCTGCAATTCCATTTTGTTGTGGGGTATGACTACATGAATATTGCTGCTTTATGCCATGCTCCTGCAAGAACCTTGCAAACTCATTTGAGAGGTACTCTCCCCCTCCATCTGACCTCAGGCATTTTATTTACAGACCTGTTTCTTTTTCAACCATAGCTTTAAGAGTTTTGAAATGCCCAAAAACTCCACTTTTCTTTTTCATAAAATACACCCAAACTTTTCTGCTATAGTCATCAATAAAAGTGACAAAATAATGACAGCCTCCAAGAGATCCAGCTTTAGTAGTCCACACATCAGAGTGGATTAATTCCAATGGCTTCTTACTCTCTTGAACATGTCTAAGAAATGGTTTCCTTGCCTGTTTTCCAAACTGACAGGCTTCACATACCTTATGCATTTCTGCAACCTTGAATTTAGCCAATCCTGCAGCAATATTTTGGGCTTGCATAGATTTAAGTCACTGTACATTAACATGACCAATGTGTTTATGCCAGATATCAATATCTACAATTACACCGATCCCATGTGCAAACATTGCTACACTCAATTCAGGCATGTCTGCATCCAACGTAAACATTCTACCCTTCTTCTTTCCTTTTTCTATCAAGCGACCTTTATTTTTCATATCCTCAACAAAGCATCCATTAGAATTAAATCTGACCTGCAAGCCCTGCTCAACCATTTGACCAATAGAAACTAGGTTCTTGGTGATATTCAATACATGAAATATATCCGACAGGTATTTCTTTTTCCCATCCTGCATAGACAAAGGAAATTTTCCAATCTGCACAATAGGATGTGCAGTATCATCACCAGTCTCCACAAATCCTAGTTTTTCCATTTTCCTTGCATTCTGCATCCATTCTGCATGACCTGTCATGTGGTTTGATGCACCTGAGTCAACATACCACACATCGTTGCTTTCTTCTGCACTTGTCACAGAATTGGTCATGTGCTGCACCATAAACAAATGCTCATTTCTGTCATCACCCTGCCTATTAGAAGATGCATAATTCCCTTATTGCAATTTTCCATTCATGATGTCATTCTGCTTTTTATAGCAGTCTTTAGCCATATGACCCATTTTACCACAGTAGTAGCATTCAATATTGCTATTTGCATTCTGGCCTCTTTGCCATCCACCACGACCTCTTTGGCTCCCCCTGCCTCTAGAGTTACCACGTCCTCCTCTATAGGATTGGTTTTCTTGAGTTTGCTGCATATTCTGTTTTCTACCACGGCCTCCAGATCAACCTCCTCTACCTCTGCCTCTACCTCTTTCAGTATTTAAGTAGAAGACAGCTTCTTTTGAAGTTCCTCCTGAAGAAGATGCACCACCATTTCTTTGCTCCTTAGAAATTAGAAGAGCAATCAACTCCTCAAAATCAGGAAATCTTTCACGGACAGAAATGGATGTTCGGAACTGTGCATAATCCTTTCCTAGACTATTCAAGGTCACAGAAACTAAATCATCATCTTCCACTGGCGACCCAATGGAAGCAAGTGCATCTACAATCTTCTTCACCTTCATGTGGTAGTCATTGATGCTCATACTTTCTCTTTGCACATTGTGCAACTCTTTCTTGAGCTGCATTTTCCTGGCTTGCGTATTTGTGCTATACATTTTTGACAAAGTATCCCATGCCTCCTTTGGCGTACTTGCATCTTGAATATGCACAATCATAGAGTCTGAAATGCTGATAGACAGCCAGTACATAACTTTCCTAGCTCTCTCATGCCATGCTTTAAATGCCTGCATTTGCTGTTGATTGGGAACATCAGGAAGAACTGGTTCTTTTTCATTTCCTGCAACGAATTCCCAATATCCTTTTCCCATAAGGAAATTCGTCATTCTAAACTTCCATGCTTGGAAGTTGTTCTTGTCAAGCTTTTTAGTGACAATCTGTGAAAGAGAATCAAACGCCATTACAGAACACTGTAAAGAATTCTGTCACTGCAAAAAACACAGCTTCAGCCTCACAAACAAGGGCAAATCTGCAAAACTGACGAAAGTGGTATTTGACCACACAGTCACTGACGATTTTGCATCAATAGGCAATAAGGATGATTCTGTAACTCCCGATGTCTCTGCGCATAGGCATACGATGCAATTTCTATAGTAACTTTTCATCGACCTGTAGAATAGTGGTCGCACAGCATAAAACAGGGCCTTTTCCTTAGTGCGTGTAGAAAACTTTCGCCTCCAAAACAGGCCCCGAAATGGCCTCAAATAAAAAAAACAGGGTAACCGAGGGCTAAAGCCCCATCCCGCAGCATATACTACCCTCTTCTTACACCGCGAAGGGCGTCTCAATCTGAGACAATGCACTCTTACACTTTCCGGCTGTGCTACCTGCAGAGACTTGCTCCCAAAACAGAAAAATGAAAGCAACACTGGTCCTCTTACCAGAACACCGTGAACTTGGCTTGCTTTCTTGAGCTCCTTACCACGAACAAGGCTCTGATACCATGTCAAGATTGTGGGAGAGAAGGAAAGAGTCTCACTTGTAGCTTTCTTGCTTGCACAATGGGGGAATACACACACAGGTGGAGGCTGAAAACAATTTTCCTCTTCTTAGTTTTGTAAGCCAAAAGAACTCTAGTACATAGAAATAGAAGAACCCTATATATGGGTCTCAAAACCAAACTCAACTAACTAAGGTGGCATACTAACTGAGCCACGAACTAGAGTAGATAATGATAGCTGTTATCTAGCTATTATTCATGGGCAGTGTACCAACCGCATCTGCAAACAACTGACAAGTTGGTGACATAAATGCACAATGGTCACCCTGGCATATCACGAGTGGAGCTCGATATCTCAACAATAACTCCACACACTCTAGCATTAGAGTTTCCCCTTTTGAGGCCTTATCTGGGTATAAGGTTCCCCTCCCCACAGTCTTATTTAATGATAAGATCAATCCTCAGAGTTAGACTGAGCTGGATCGCATGCAAACTTTACTTTAGCAATGCAAAATAAACCTTCAAAATGCCCAAACACACATGAAACTCTATGCTGATGAGAAATGAAGGCATTTGGAATTCCAAGAAGGGGAATTGGTATTTTTGAAAGTGCCTAAGTCCCGCTACTCAACTCTCAAAGAGGGTAGCAGTAACAAGCTGACTCACCGCTTCTATGGCCCATACCGGATCCTAAAGAGAGTTGGTGACTTAGCCTACTGCTTAGAACTCCCCCCTACCACCAAAATCCACAATGTGTTTCATGTTAGCTAGCTGAAACCCTTTGTAGGCTCCTCAGTGGACTATGTGGAAGAACTTCCCCCCATAGATGAAGAAGGCATCACTCAATATATCCCTGAAGCAATCATTGGGCAGCGAGATAAGCACTTACAGTCCCAATCCATTAAAGAATACCTCATCAGATGGCAAGGCCTACCCTTGGAAGAAGCCTCTTGATGCCCAGCAACCATCATCAATGAATTTTCCTACCTCCATGAGGCCCAACGTCTGGAAGACTAGCTAGTCATGCCTCAATTGACCACCCTCTGCCCCTAGACTGCACACTATTTTAGAAAAAATTTATACTTACTCAAATGTCAGGCATGTGCATTCTACATAAGTTGAAAGTACTTGTCATAAGCTCCGTTTCGACATGTGGTATGCCCTATTTGGAGCAGCCTATCAAAAGTTATGACATGTTTACTTCAACAGACTGGTCCCAGATTGCATGCTGTCCCTAGTCTCTACCCACCCAAATTTCATTCTCAAAGGGCTCCGAGTAGTACTCTGCAACCCTCCCTCAGCCCACCCATCACTCCCCTCTATTTCTCCTTATTTTTTAGGGCAAAAACCTTCTGAGTGGGGATTGATTGTAACGAACGGGATACACACCGACTAGGGTTTAGACACCCCGTCACACTGACCGGGGTATATAAGGTGTAAGAACCCGAGATTAGGGCAACCATTTATTATCAAGATCATACTCTTCACCTTCATCTCCAGCTTCCATGGCTTCCTCCTTCCTTCTTTCCTCTTTTCTCTCTTTCTCTCTCTTTTTCTAGTCTTCTTCCTTCTTCTTCTCGGTCTCTTTCTCTCTCCTCTCAGCTTCTTTCATTACATGTAGGTTAAGTTTGCCATCATTTGCAAATCGTGCCATGGAACCTCTATAGAGAGAGGAAGCACACTTAAAGGAGAGAGACTACAATTTCTATGCATCCAAGGCCTTCGAACTATATCAAATTGAAGAAGTACATCTGTTTTTGGAGGTACCCCTACTACCTCATCAACTTTCTCAAGTTCTAACTCACAAGTGAGGTAGTCAAATCAACTATCCACCTCCTATCCACATGTCTTTGGACTTGAAGCTTACATAGATTCATATATGTCAAATGGACCTCTATGTTGCCAAGGCTATTAGAGCCGCATCACACCAAGTATCTAGACTTGCAAATGTGCTGTGAGAAGGTCTGCACAGCCACATGCAAGTCCAAGTTGTAGAGAGATAACAACAACTCCACAAAATTTTTAAAATACCCTTATTTTTAGTTGGTACTCCAATTCTATAAGACCTAGGACACATGCAGGTCAATTGACCTATGCAAGGCAAACTAGTCAACATGAGCACTCGTGAGGCTAACAAATTTAACTAGATTTGACCTAGCTTCCTTGAAAAATGGAATATAATCTACTGAATGGAGTAACCTAAAAAATGGTGAAGACTCCCCGTGACTCGCCAAGATAATGAGGATGCGGCATGCATTATTTCACTGCCATACATCTTCTCACTCATTTTCACTATCTCTCTCCTTCGCTCAACTTTCTATCTCGTCAAATTTAGGCCTAGTTTCTCTCTTTCGCATGATGCCTTTATCAATAGTATGATAGTGCGTAGTCAATTACTTTGAAGTGTGTGGGTATGATTTGCTTATACTTATCAAGTTAAATGGGCAAATTGAGGGACTTACGCATGTATGACTCTAAGTGCTGATAGCCAAGTTGCACACGTTAAAGTCCTAAAAACTGAAGTATATCCAATGAATTTTGTGGACTGGGCGAAGTTGACTTTCCAAGGAATGGCATGGGTCTTGACTCTTGACCATTAATTAAGTGCGTGGGTTACAACTTACCACTCGGGCAACATTGAGATCAAGAGACACAGAGAGAGAGAGAGAGAGAGAGAGAGAGAGATGAGCAACCATCGCCCCGCATCGTTGATCTTCTTATTAGCTGTTGCATCCGCCATCGCCATCAGTAATTTCTCCTCCTCCTGTTGCTTCTTCTTTCAGCGAGTGGCAGCAGCACCGGCTTCGTCCCCTGTGCCTCATCAGCCCATCGATACGACTAGTACAAGTAATGCGATCACTTCTAATACTTCTTTGCGGATTTTGGTGCCCCGCAAGAATGGCTTTGAACAGTTCGCGACCTGGGACGCATCTGGGTTCCCAGATGGCTTCGCTGTCGAGGTCTTTCTGCTAGCCATGTATCGCCTGCCCTCTACCCCAAACTTCACCTTTATACCTTTCGGAAATGGCACAGCTACTCCTACCTATGACGATATGGTGGAGACAGTCTACTCAGGAGTATGGAACAATCTTCTTCACAATACATTTTAGACAAAGTGCAACGATTAATTCTCACATTGTGAATTACAACGACAGCATGAACTGCTGGGAAGGAGGGACCCCATATCTAGCTAGGTGCAGTTGGGAGCGGGGGGTACTCATCGGCTTGCAGTGGAGGCCGGCAGGTGCGCCCCTGCCCCCAATCGCACATAGCTAGATATGGGGTGCCTCCTGAGCAGAGCCTCAAGATGTTGAACACTATAGAGAAAACTGCAACCCCCTTAGTCCAGATCTCACCAAGCTAGGTATGCGAATCCTCCCAAGCAAAAACTCATGATGTTGAACACTATAGAGTAAACGAATGCTTCCTGAGCAAAACCTCATGATATTGAACACTACAGGAAGAACAGGGAAAAAGAACCCCTTTTCTCATATGGCACAATGTCAAAAACTTCTCGTGCATGTATGTCCGCATGCGCATGCGCATGCTTGCATCCATGCTGCACTGCCTCCACTCTGCAGCACCTATACCATGTCTGCATTTATATTTTCTGTCTTTGCATCGCAATTCTGGATAGTCATCCATGCAGCATAACTGCATGTGTATTGGAACAACACAGGGCGCAGATGCCATTGTTGCAGACCTCACCATCACCAAGGAGCGGATGCAAAAAGTTGATTTCACCATGCCTTACATCGAATCTGCATTGGTAATGGTGGCACCTTTAAGATATGGCAGCACGGGAGCTATGTGGGACTTTTTGTATCCTTTTTCATTGCAACTCTGGGTGGCGATTGGGGCTGCATTCGTTACGACCGGGGCCGTTTTATACATCCTCGAGGACAAGAATCCTGATTTCAGAAAGCCTTCTGGCACACATAGCAACGACCTTACACCACATCCAATCCTGTGCCATGGCAATGATGATGGTAGTCAAAGTGTTCATGACAATGATAGCAACATGCTTGGAACTGCTGATGGTGGCAATCATATGCATCAAGCTCAGGGTGCAAGTGTGAACCCCAAATCGGAAGAGAACAAAGAAAGGCCTGCAGAATCACCCACACCTGCTGTCTCATGCAAGCGCCGACTGCTCAATGCTTACTGGTGTGTTTGTTATTCATTTCTTCACATCTAAGATAAGATAACCACTTATCACAGCTCAATTTATTCCTTTCAGGAAATCATATGGTGAATACTAAAAGTAATGAACAAGTCAAAACAGGTATTTCTGAGTCAAAGAAACTGCCTTCTGACAAAGATTTATGTAAATTCCAGGTTCACCTCATTGTGTGTCTTCTTTGCTCAGCGTAAGTTGCTAATGCATTCCATGTCCTTTGCAGCAAAGAAAGGTTTTGCAAATTCTAAGCAGGATTCTGATGTGGCATTTCTGGTTGTACAGAAGAAACAGTCCTAACGCATGCGGGCCGCATCATCACAGCTTCATGGCTTTTTGCTATGCTCATATTCAATTCAAGCTACACTGCCAGTTTGGCTTCACTTCTTTCAGCTCAACAGGCGTATCCTGTCATAGAAAGCTTTGATGCTCTGCTAAAGAGTAGTGTCTATGTTGGCTACCAAGAAGGCTCCTTTCTATCTAAGAACCTGCAGAGGCTTCATGTCCCAGAAAGCAGACTCCGAACATATGCCTCAGAAGAGGAGTATGCGACTGCACTGCGGAATGGCAGTGTGGGGGCAATTTTGGATGAGCTTCCTTACATGCAGGTAATGCTGCAAACAGAATGTGACTTCGACATTGTTGGCGAACAAATTGCCTACTATGGAGGATTCGGATTTGTGAGTAGTTAACTTTCCGAGACACCCTTAATGTGACCAGTATATATATGAACTGGATTGTTCCCTTGTCAAGTGAAGGTTGAGAAGGAGAAGGGTGCAAAATTCAATTTGAGATTATTGTGAAAAATCTGTACTGATTACAATTGTGACACTCTTGTGGAGTAATCCAGTGAACTAGACTTGATTCAGATAACCTCCGATATCAGTCAGTCTGAGACTGACATCTTTGTGTTTCTGATGCTTGCTTTTGAAGGCCTTTGCAAAGAATTCAAGCTGGACAGCTGAAGTTTCAAAGGCGGTGCTGGCATTGGCTCAGGACGGAGTGCTACAGAGGCTCCGGGACGGGTGGATTGGTGCAGGAAGCAGCAGCCAGTGCAGCTTGAGCGATGGTGTCCCCCCTCATCTGCGCCTGAGGAGCTTCGGTGGCCTCTTCTCCATCCTGGTGGGAGTGTATTCAATGTGTGTCATGTGGCGCTTGAGAACAAAGGCCATCCAAGCCCTCATCATTATCGGCAAGTATACATCCGATCCCATCACAGGCTACCTGCTTGAACTCAACCAGAACAGATTCTCCATCCATATCATATTGTGAAGCTCAACACCCCACCCCAGCTCACATCATTATCATCAGCAGCTCACATGCATGATCATCATCATCAGAGGGAGCTAATCTTTCACAAGAAGAAGGCACCCCCTGAGGGCCCTTACAATTACATATTCAACATTCCTTAATTCCGGATCTCACTGAACCCGGCTCAGGCCTTGACTCAGTTGTTGTACATAGTAATATAGTGTCAGAATCCCAAGTCAAGTAAGGCTCATGCATTGAACCCCATGATAGAGGCATGGTGACCAGCCCTAGCCATTGAACTAAAGTTATTTACTCTTATTTACATCTCGTGTTTCTACCCTTACCTTGTTTACTCTAAAGAAAAGGAAAGATCCTATCCCACAAAGCATTGACTCCAATGAGTATGATTGTCTGACTTTGGCCATACTTTGATGTTTTTGAGCTAGTTTCCACCTTACAATTCCTTATTTAAGTTGAAGGTGCTAACACCTAGGACGCCTCGTCTCATCTATAGCTTGATAAAGTATTGTGGCAATAGGAGAATGGTAAAGAAATAGTTGATTTATTAAACATGTTTCAATGGCCAAATCTATGTGAACAACGTTTCATAGTTAATACTTCTTCACTTTATGCCAATTGCTACTACATTTTGATGAAGGGTCAATTGATACTATGCCAATTGTTATTACATTGTGATGCATGCATTGTGTATCATTACCATGTCATATGAAGAGCCTTTGAAGAAATACAAGTGGTCAAAATGATGAAATAACAAACAAGTATTATAATTGTAGTGTATCATCCTTGTGCCAAAATGCATAGTGTGATATAATATTAAATATAATGGAGAGTTCATTTTTCCTAATTCATCGTTGTGTAGTAAGGCGAGGGTAGAGAGAAAGAAAGAAAGAAGAGAGGACAAAGAGAGAATGGATAGAAAGAGGAGAGAGAGGGGGGAGTAAAGAGAAAGTAGAGTAGAGAGGAGAGAGAGAGTAAGGAGAGGAGAGGAGAAAGAAAAGAGAGTAGAGAAAGAGTGGAGAGAAAGTGGAGAGGAGAGGAGCGACTTGGGGAGTAGAAAGAAAGTAGAGGATAGAGAAAAGAGAAAAAAGGGAGTACGGAGAGGAGAGTAGGGAGAGAAAATAGAGGGAGAGAGCATATAGGAAGAGGAGAGAGAATAGGGAGAGAGAGTAGAGTAGAGAGATTAGAGAGAGGGAGTAGAGAGACAGTATAGAGAAAGTAGATTAGAGGAGAGAGAAGAGAGTGAGTAGAGTGGAGAGGAGAGAGAAGAGAGGGAAAAGATATAAGAGAATGAAAGAGTAGGGTAGAGAGGTGGGAGAGAAAGTAGAGAGAGGAAAGAGGATTGATGCACTTCATGAAGTTTATATGGACACTATCTAAGTTCGTATGCAATTTGATCAATGCATTAAGTTTTCGTGAAATGTATAAAAGTTATTATACAACTTGATGCATCAAATCAAGTTTTAAGAAAAAATCAAGAAACTTGTACATAACTTGATCCAATGTATCAGCTTGGAGCAAATGCTTGCATAAAAAATAGGAATTACACCTCATCAAGTTGATGCGTATTTTATATATTTTGTCACAGCCTTGATGCATTATATCAAGTTGCACAACTTGCATAGATCTTCACACTAAATTGTGCATATAATAAGACCCAAGTACATCAAGTCAATGCCCTTGGAATGTTCCTTGATTTTTAAATTTGTGTGACAACTAATATTTGTTAATACATATTTTAGTGTTGGTGGAAATAATTTACTTATTGATTCTCACACACTACTTATATTGATTATTAGACTCAATTGATGTGTAGAGACAATGATAACGATGTTTGTAGTGATAGGTTGTTAAGCAATCAACCTATTTTGGATTATATTATATTTATCCCTACTTTCTAACACCGTTGGGATTGTTTATTTTAGAGGTATGTTGGTGGATTTTGTTTTCACAAAGTTGACAATGATTTTTTTCATGAGGTATGTGGTAGTAGATTAATATTGTTATCTCATTGAAAGGCCTTTAGCCGTGAAATTATATTATTCATTTGATATATGAATGCCTTTAAACCTTACCTCAATTAATAAGAAAACTTAGAAAAAGCTTGTCACTATTTTTGTAAAGGGCTCTTTTGGGCAAATGCTATTGTAATTTAACTAAATATGTGCATTGAGCAAAGCTCTCTCAATGCATATGGAATTCATTATTACAAAAAGAATCATAATGATGCATTTTAGTTTTCTAGTAGATTCTAACTTTGAATATCCCTCTCTCTCTTTAATATCTTGACACTCCATGCATAGATTCTCTTAATGCTTCACACCGAATTTGAGACAATGATTCACATCAATGTTAGTAACAACACACACTTGTTTGAAATTATGACATTCACACCCTTTTATGGAAGTTTCCAACCCTCTTCCTTACTTGTACACTAGGGGAAGTTACCGTATGTATATCATCTACGTCACGTGCATTCAAGGCTTATTTGAAAATATCCTTATCTGTGAATTTTTTTAAAATTAAACATAAGCCTTTTCTATTCAATCTATAAATAATCACTCTATATTACATCTTTCTATATGTAAATATATATATAAAAATGATATTTTAAAAATAGATTATTTTGAACTCATGTGATGCACATATATATTCATGAGTAACTTACCCGAGGTTACACACAAACTTCCTAGATCAACCGGCCTAAAAACCATTCCATCAACACAGAAACCACCCCTCCAGTCCATCATGGATGGAAATTATGGTGCCATGTGATTTGGACTAGGTACTTCTATTGGACAAAAGGGAATACATAATTTCTCTTGTATGGGCAAGAGAAAAAGATTAACATGAAGGTAAGTTAAGAAATTTGTTTGAACTTGTTTGTCAAAGGTTTTCTTGCTCTGTATTTGTGTCTATGCCCCGTAAATTACATGAATGAACCTCGTTCCCTAAAAGTCCTAATTAAGGAAGGTGATTTTGAATGTCACAGATAAATGTGATAGGACCTAATTAGAAAACTAAAGCTATCAAGGGAAGCGGATGGTCGGAACCCGTGATAGGTCGGTGGTCCCAAAGAAGTGGGAGGTTTCTCACAAGGTTTTATTGTCATTCGACCTTTAGGTATTGTTAAGTTAGAACCCAATTCATGCTATTTTAGGGGACCAGAATGGGACTATGCTCTATGGGAAGAGAGTTTGAGCGGCACATCCCTCTCGTTTTTCATTCCCTTTGAACCAAGTGCGGCATGGTTCTGCTTTGGCTTGGGTATCTCTGCATAAAGTAGGATGTCTAGGACTCGTGATGCTAGAATGTTGTCAGGAGACCCCAATTTCTAAGAACTCGAATTTTAGGTTGATCCTAGTGGGCTGCAAACATTCTGTTGCAAGGCGGACTCGAGAAACCCTAGGTAACAAACCCCGTGTCATTGCATGGGAGTGCTGGGCAGCGTCGCTTAGACTCGTCTCTCGATGGATTGCTTAAAATGTGCCTGGACAGCTGATAGGCAGGCACGTAACACTTTGAATCCCATTTGGTAAGAAAAGAAGATGGCATCTCTACAGGTTTTGCATAGACTTTTGACCATTGAATAAATTCACCATACATAACTGTTATCCCCTACCTAGGACAGATGATCTCTTAGATTAGTTAGGAAAATCAAAATACTTCACCTCTCTAGAACTAGCTTCCGGGTAATGGCCGATTTTCCTCAACCCTTAGGATGCTCACAAGACCACAATTAGAACTAGAAAGGGATTGTCTGAATTCACATGGATGCCTTTGAGCCTCTCCAATGTTGTAGTACATTCTAGCATACTACAAACACCACTTTTCAAGATCTCATAGACCAAGGCATAGTGATAATTTAGCTTGATGATATCTTAATTCACACATCCACTTGGGAAAAATGTTTGCAGGTTTCAAAGTAGGTCCTCAATCAAGTCAAAACATACAACTTGCCATTATAATGGAAGTGTAGATGGGGCACTACTTAGCTCAAGTTCTTGGGATGTCTAGTCTCATCTTGAGGAATCAAGATGGATCCCACCAAAGTTGTAGCTACTCAGGACTAGCCTCCCCCACATCTATAAAGACCCTACAAAGTTTCCTTGGGATGGCCAACTTCTCCCTCTGTGGTTGCCTAACGTCACCTCAATCACCTATCCCCTCCGCTAGCTCCTCAAGAAAGAAAACCAATACAAATGGAAACCCCACTATCAACATAGTTTCTTCAAACTCAAATAGGTCATTATAGAGGTAGCTATACTTGCACACCTAGATTTCACCAAACCTTTCAAGCTACAGATTGATGCCTCCAATCAGGGTCTTGGAGCAGTGTTGCTATAGTAGGATGATTTATGGCGCTGGTAGCCAATCTCTTTCATTAGATGCACTCTCACCAAGTCGGAGGCCAATTACTCCACCATCAAGAAGGAATTGTTTGGGTAGTTCAAAAATTTCACTCGTATTTACATGGCACTTAGGTTCAAGTCAAATTTGATCATCAATCTCTCACCTCCCTTTCGTATAAAGGACACCCTCTAGGCCTTTTATTGCATTGGGAATTGGCTTTACAAGCATACTAATTGACACTCACCTAGCACAAAGGAGACACAAACTTCATAGTCGATGGGCTCTCTTGAGCCAAACACCAGGCTACTTAGTTCATCCTATCCATGTCTTATCTCCCACTTCCAATGGACCAAATGGTAACTCTACAACAATAACATCTTGAAATCAGATCACTCATACTGCAACTCTAGTCCTGAAAACCCATTGATTAGTAGCAAAGGTTTACTCTCATAAATCATGTACTCCACTATGTCTCGCCTACTAGCCAGCCTTGAATCTATGTGCCCCAAGTGTTGCGCAAGCCTTACCTCAACTTTTACCATGGTCGTCCCTTATCCAGGCATTTAGGATTCCACAAGGTCCTCTAAAAATTGTGACTCAATTACTACTAGCCCAAGATGACAATCAATGTCCCAACATTTATAAGCATGCACAATCTCCCAAAGCATTAAATCTCCTCCACAAAACATCAGGCCTTTATCCCCCATTCTAGTCAATGAACCCTTTGAATTGGTGGTGGGCTAGGACTTGATGGGCCCTTTTCCAAAGCCGGTTGTCGATAATAGATATATTATAGTCATAACTGAATATCTACCTAGGTGCTGTGAAGCAACAACTATTCTTGAAACCTCTACATCATCAATTAGCAACTTCCCTCCTTGACAAGCTCATTTTCCCCCATAGCTACCTCTAGCAGTTACTCTCAGATAAAGGACCCCGATTTCAAAGTGAAGTCTTATAGATGCTTACCAAAAGTTTAGGTGTGCACCAACTCTTTATCTCCCCTCATCATCCCCAAACCAATGGTTTGATATAGAGCCCCTAAATCGCACCTTGAAGTAGGTCATTGTCTCCTTTGTCAACCCCTTGCATCAAGATTGGGACTAGGTCCTCCTTTTGTGGTTCATGTCTACAATACCTTAGTCCAAGCACCACCAAAGTCATCCCTTTTTGCTTGCTTAATGGACATGATCCTAATCTTCCCTACATCTCACTTTAGTGAAGCTACAATCTTCTCGGATTGACGCAATGGATTGGTGGTTATACCTATAGCAACATTAGCCACTCCTCTATCATGCACTGCTCCACAAGCTCTAGATTGTTGAAGATAGCCAACAATGCGCACACGATGAGGGTCAACACACCTTGGAGTATGAAAACAATTCCATGGTCTACTAGTATTACCAAGTGAGTCACCCATGTCTCAATGAATCCCTTCTTCATCGATGGATGAATCGTTATAAAGTCATGCAATGACTTCATATAAATGTCTATCTCCTCTAATACATTGCAAATGGTGCCACCACTACTACCCACATCACATGCATGAAACCTTGGAAAGCCCCCCCCACCCCCCAAGATGATTATAAAACTCCAAGTCAAACCTCCCCCTAATGTGGTGTCATTACTCCATGTAGGTTAGGATAGGGTAATGAGGCTCCACCTAGGATAGGATAGTGAGACAAGAGCCTAAGAGACCAAGAAGGAGTCCTTAGCTTCTTGCTATATACAGATTTTGATTGTAACCTCGCTTCCCTTCATAAATGGAAGCACCCAACCTCTAAAAGGGAAGAGGTTTCATAATTAATTTGAGCGGACTCTACTCTCTCTCTCTCTCTCTCTCTATACATACATACATACATACATACATACATACATACATACATACATACATACATACATACATACATACATATATATATATATATATATATATATATATATATATATATATATAAAATCTTACTACTATATTATTTTGGGTGTAGGTTTGGAAAGCTAAACCTCTACAAGGCTTTTGAAACCCACCCCCTCTCTCTCAGGTTTAATCACTCCCTCTCTCTTCCCCCTCCTCTTTTTAATTAAATCCCCCCTCTCGCATGTAGGTTCTCCTTCTCTCTCTTTACTCTTCCTTTTTCAATTAAATCAAACTTTTCACAAATGTCTCTTTCTTCTCATTTTTAAATGAAATCTCTCTCTCTCTCTCTCTCTCAGTTAGATTAAAATTTTTAATTCAAACTTTTCTCTCTTTTAATTAATTATTTTTTAAAAAACTTTTAAATTTTAACTTTTAAATTTTTTAAAATGTTAAAAAATTAACTAATTTTTTTTAAAACAGTTTTTCACATACTGAGATAGAGAAAGAGGAGAGAGAAAGAGGAAAAATGGATTGTGAAGCGAAGTTTGCATGGAAACTTCACTTGCTGCTTTGTGGTAGTAGTGAAGCTACTGCGAAGGAACCTAGCAGGCATGGAACACTAGTCTATAATTATATAAACATTTACATGTGTAAGTATATAACATATACACATACACGTGCATATTTATATATAATATATATATATTAATATATTAATATATTAATATATTAATATTATATATTTATTATATTTATAAGAATATCAAAATATTTACTAGATATATATTAATATTCATTTTAAATTAATAATATTAACAATAGATTAAAGAAAATATGCTCTATGTCTTTCTCTCTCTCTCTCTCTCTACATTCATGCAACTCTCTTTCTCTTAGGTTCTACCTTGCTTAAGTTTCCATCTTCATTTTACCTTTAGCTATAGGATTAAATGAAGAAAGTGTTTTACAAAATGCATTAAGATTTGTATCAATCTCTTAGATGAACAAAAATGAGAAATCTAGTTATTAGAAAACACTTCAATCGAGCTCTAACAACATTTGTACCCTAAGATGATGTTTGAATCTATTTCCTTCAACTCTGTATGACTATTATTTGTTTCAATAGGTTATCATTTACCAAAAATGTAATTTGTCCCTTTTCGTAATTCCTTTAGGCATGAAAGTTAAGATATTGATCTCTTCTTTTTAGAATCAATATTTAAGGAATTATGGAGAAATGTTTAAAATGAAAGAAAATGGGGACAACTCAATCAAAGGAAGTCAAGTGTTAGACTTAATCTTGATGTACTTGGATGGAACATTTTTGTACTATCTCAAGATGTAGTAAAGCAAATCACTTGATTCAAATAATCTATAAAGCAGGCAATCTTTATAATATAGAACATTTGAAAAATCAAGATATTCAATCTATATCACATCTTGTGAAAAAACCAATTCAAATTACATTTGAATTGTTTGGAGAGTTCTACTCAATTTGATGTTCATAAAGCCATTGGGCATAAACATTTAGTACCTTCCATAAAACTAGTAATGCCTCCCATTAATAATAACCTTCATAGAATTCTTTGGTTTATACCCACTCTTGAGAGATTCACTACAAGGGAATGGGGCGATAGCGACACGGGCTAGTTGAGATGCAAAATAGCGGCATCACTATTTGCATCATTATCTGCATCACTATTAGTGTCGTTATTTGTATAAATAGTGATGTCTCTTTGAGAAAAACGAAAAGGGTTGAAAACTTGAGCACACCATTTTCCGAAAACATTTGCGAGAGAGAACAAAAGAGAGTGAGAGAGCTCAAAACTGAGAGAGAGAGAGAGAGAGAGAGAGAGAGAGAGAGAGAGAGAGAGAGAGAGAGAGAGAGAGAGAGAGAGAGAGAGAGAGAGAGAGAGAGAGAGAGAGAGAGAGAGAGAGAGAGAGGGGGGGGAGGGGGGGAGGGAGGGAGAAGGATGAGGTAGAAAAGAAGGGCAAGGTAAAGAGGAGAGTGAAAAGAAGAGAGAGAGAGGGAGAAAGAGAGAGAAAAAGAGAAATAGAAGGAAAAATTAGAGAGCGAGAGAGAGGGAGAGAGAAATAGAGAAACAATGAGAGAGAGAGAGAGAGAGAGAGAGAAAAGAGAGAAAAGTAAAGGGAGAGGGGAGGAAGAGAGAGAATGAGAGATAAAAAAGGGGAGAGAGAGGGGCTTCATAAAAAATAAAAAGATGGAGAGAGAAAGAGATAGGGATGTGAATAGAGAAATAAAGAGATGGAGGGAGGGAGAGAAACAGTGAGAGAGAGAGAGAGAGAAGGGAAGAGAGAGAAACAAAGAGAGATGAAGAGAGAGAAAGGAGAGAAAAGAAATGGAGATAAATAGAGAGATGGAGGAAGGGAGTAGAGAGAGAGGAGAGATAAAAATAGAGTGGGGAGAAAAATAAAGATGGAGGGAAAAAAATAGAGCGAGAGAGAAATAGGGAAACAACGAGAGAATGAGAGAGAGGTGAAAGAGAGAAAAAGTAGAGGGAGGGGGGAAGAGAAATAAAGAGAGGGTGAAAGACATTACTTTCCATTTCTTTGTTTTTTAAGTTACTTATTTTCTCTCTTTAATTTTTTTAAATAAAGAGATGTGTCAAGTGAGAGTGGGGAGGGAAGGAGAAAGACAAGTAGAGAGAAGAAGGGAGGTGGAGGAAGAGAGAAATAAAAAAGGGGGAGAGAGGGGATTCGTAAAAAAATAGAAAAATAGAGAGACAAAGAGAGAAATGGATGGGAAGAGAGAAATAGAGAGATGGAGGGAGGGAGAGAAACAATGAGAGAGAAGGGGGAGAGAGAAATAATGAGAGATGAAGAGAGGCAAACAAAGAAAGGGAAGAAGAGAAAGAAAGAGGGGTGGGGAGAGAAATAGAGAGGGGGAGAGAAAAGGAATGGAGGGAAATAAAAGAATAGAGAGTGCGAAAGATAAGTAGAGACTAAAATTGGAGAAGAGAAACAATGAGGGGAACAAAAGCATATTGTCTATCATAACATAGACGAAATGGACAACGATGATACTTGTGACATCCAAGATTGTGAGACGTATCTCAATCAGCATGTCCCATATCCTTGCACTTAGTACAAGCTAGCAATTCGACGAAAGCATTGCTTGTCCATAGACCACATGCAATGCTTCGATGATGTTCAATCGGAGTTCATTGACCAAGCAATCTCAGACTAAAGTGTGTACCAATCATGCTTTACATTCCCACTGTAATTGAATATCACATACAATAATATTAGATGTGCCTTGGAAATGTCTATAGAGAGGTGGCATTTCGTCCCAAGGAATGCACCTATTGCAACACATAAGAAGAGTTTGTGGGCATACAATGGATGGAGTGCCTAAGCTGATAAACCCATTAGGGAGGGCACACTGCTAACTACACCCTTGATACCAGAAGAGGCGATGGACCTTTCAGACCTTCCTCCAATCTTGGAGCCTGAGATAGAGGCAATGATCGATGCATTACTGCTCATGGATGTTGAGTCATCTAATCCACTAAGAGAGGAGGCGTTTGTACCATTGTATGATGGGTGCCAAGTATCTTGCTTAAAGATGCTACTTGTGCTCATAAGTGTACAAGTAAAGTACGGATGGAGTGATGCGAGTGTGACTGAGTTATTTATGTACATACTATGCTCATTTGTTTTTGACTCCTTTATAAATACACTTTTTATGCTCTTCAAAGGTGCTTGGTTTTTTTTTCAAGGTGTTAAATATCATATATTGCTATTTGAAAACACCATACTTGAGTTCCATGATGATGCACGATTGGTGTTACGAAAGTTGGCATGGACTACAACAATATCCATGCATGTGTCAATGATTGTGTGTTGTTTCAAGGAGACTACCAGACTATGAAGACATGTTTGAAGTGTGGTGCTCATAGGTATTGATAGAACTTGTAAGGGAAAACCATCCCTCAGAAGATTCTCAGATACTTTTCACTTATACTGTGTATACATCATATGTTTCTTATGTAAGGCATGGGGAGTTTGATAACATGGCATGTGCAAAATAGATTCGACGAATAGAGTTCAATGAATATCAATAGATTTGCGCTCATGGAGCCATATTGGATCCACCTTTCTAAGCTTTGCATGAGAGCCAATGAATCTTCAGCTTGGTTTTTCTATGGATGGCGTAAATCCATTCGGTCTTCGCTCAACTTCTTGCACTCTGTGGCCTATAGTCCTTGTGAACTACAACATTCTGCCATGGCTTTCTACGAAGAAAGGAGACCTAATCCTCAGCTTGCTCGTTCCTGGGAGCTACAAAGTCAAGAACATGGATGTCTACATCCATCCATTAGTTGATGAGCTCAAGATTTTGTGGGAGGAGGGGGTCTCTATTTGTGGAAGACATGAGCAAGCATGATAGTCGATGGTTTGCTAATATATGAGCCATTCTTATGTAGATCATGCATGACTTTCCAAGATTTGGGCAGTGCTCAGGTAATTGGGCTTCTGTTCTCATTGTTGATATCTAACATGGCTCGTTCAAGTTTGTGTTGACTAGATAGGGATATTATGATAGGTTTGGTTACCTTAGATTATCCAAGTTTCAATCGGGGATCATTGATCAAGCGATCTCAGTCTTTGTGCAAACAGTAAGAAAAGTGTGTATCATGTTAGATATGATCAATGTCCCACCCTCATTAGGTGCCACCAATGATCCATGGTGCTCAAAGTTGTAAGGCCCCCATTATGAGGAGAAGCCAAATGTGAGCCCGAACATTGGTTGAGTCCTGACTTGTATATCAGATGAGGTCTATGTGACCGGATGGCAAAAAGGTGACCGTTGTGGATCTAATCTTTGGGTTAGACGGAGTGGTTAAGCTGGTAGCAACTCGAGGCGCATTCCTTGGAATATTCCTTGGCCGATGTGGAGGCTTATATGGTAGGCCGGTCAGGCCGACCTAATGGCCTTCGCAGGCTATAAAAGCTAAACCCCTTCATAGCCATCTATCATTCATCTTTCACCCAGTCAGAGTTGTTGTTCTAGCTAGCCTTAAGCTCTTCACCTATCTTCTATCTAGATAGCCATCTAAGCTTCACACAGTGGAACCGCACGGGTGGACAGAGCCATCTTTGTATCACTTGTTTGGAGCTAAAGAATTTACTGATTCTCCTCTTATCTATTGTATACTCTCTATCTCTTTCTCGGATTTTGTTCCCTGCGCTGTGTAATTTTTTATATATCAATCATGCATTATATTTGCAAACTAATTGAATATCATATACAACAACATTGGATGTGACTGTAAAATTTATACAGGGAGGTGATATCTCATCCCAACGAGGAGTGCACCTATTGCGGCCAGTTAAAAGAGTTCGTGGATGTGCGATGGATGGAGTGTCTAAGTCAATCCACCACTTGGAAGGCACTACCCAGTCTATACCGTCAATACGAGAGAAGACAAGCAGCCTTTCAGACTTTCCTACAATCCTGGAGCATGAGATGGAGGCATTGATTGATGCATTGATGCCCATGGATACCGAGACATCTAATCTACTTAGAGATGAAGCATCCATACCATTATATGATGGGTGCCGAGTATCTCACCTAAAGATGCTACTTGCACTCCTAAGTGTGCAAGAAAAATACGGGTGGAGCGATGCGAGTGTGACTAAGTTGTTCAGATACCTTCTACGTACACTTTGTTGATTTATTTTCCACACCATTATTAAAAACAATTGTACTTTTTCTAGGTGTTTTATGATTCCTTTTTAGGTTGCTAAAGTATCATATATTACAACTTGAAAATACCATGTCTGAGTCATGTGATGATGCACGACATGTTTTACGAAAGCTTGGCATGGACTACAACAGCATCCATACATGTGTCAATGACTACATGCTATTTCAAGGAGAGTATGAGACTATGGAGACATGTCTAAAGTGTGGTGCTCACAAGGATCGACAGAACTTGTAAGGGCAAACCATCGCTCAGAAAGTTCTTAAACACTTTTCACTTATCCCCCATATACTTCACATGCTTTGTACATCAGGCATGGCGAGCTTGACAATGTGGCATGCGCATAATAGATCCATAGATGGAGTCCAACAAATTCCAGCGGATTCATGAGCATGGAGCCACATTGACTCTACTGCATGAACCCATTAAGTCTCCACTGAACATCTTATAGTGTGTGACCTATAGTCCTTGTTAACTAAAACATCCCACCATGGCTTTCTATGAAGAAAGGACACCTGATCCTTAGCTTGCTTGTTCCTGGCCCCTACAAAGTCAAGAATATGGATGTGTATCTCCATCCACTAGTCAATGAGCTTAAGATTTTGTGGCAGGAAGAGGTCGTTGTGGAAGATATGAGCAAGCGAGATGGTCAACGGTCCGCCAATATACAAGCCATTCTCATGTGGACAATGCATGACTTTTCGGGATTCGGAGAGCGCTCAGGTAAGTAGTTTTCCATTCTCTTTGGTCATATTTATCATAGCTCATTCAAGTTTTTGTTCACTAAATAGAGGTGTTGGGACATTTCTGATTACCTCAGGTTATCATGCATGTCCATTGTGTGGGCCATAGTTAGATTCCCGAAGGTCACGAACCATGAAGTGGTGGTATATCAAGGACAAACCGCTTTCTTGCCAAAGGGTCATCAACTGAGGGAAGGTTTTCTTGGATGACCTCCAACACAAATGAACGCCCAAGTTGGTATGAGTTGAAAATGGTCCACATGGAGTCGCATCCAGACGGAATGCGATGCTTCTTGGTTTTCTACGAGTTGCCATATTGGAACCACTTACAAATCAATCATTGTTGGATCCAATGCATATTTTCAAGAATGTGGGTAGCTTACTATGGGACCACATCATAGGAAAGAGAGACACTGCAGGGGCACAAATGGATTTGAAGGAGGTAGGTAGAATGGAGGTGCTTTGGCCACAGTCGAGTGCTAATGATCGCTTGCAACTACCTTGCACTCTTTGGATTTTGTTCACTAAAGAAGAGTGCATTGTGAAGCAAATTATCAGGCCTATCCGCACTCTAATGAGTATGATGTGTTCTCTTGGATCCGCATTTTCTAAAGACGACCAACTAATAGGGCTAAAATCCCATGATTTGCATAAGATATGTCAGGTTTGTACTACAAATGGATTGTAAGTGACTTGTGTATTTTGCTATTTGGAGTTTAGTCTTTGTTCTTAATGCTTCTTCATTTGTGGAAGTTTGTACTACCGATCGCAATCGTAGGATGCCTTATTCCAGAAATACGCAGGGCGATTTACAAGTTACCAAATTTAGTGCAATGGATTTAGTATAAGGAGATCAAGACATCGTCTATTGAATCCACAAGGCTGGGAGTAGTGGGGACGGTCTGTCTCTTTGAGAAGTACCTGCCCACCAACATGCTCATGATACAAACCCACCTCCTAGTGCATCTTGTAGACAAAGTGGAGATTGTTGGACCTGTCCATACGCAATGGATGTTCTTCTTGGAGCGCTTCATGAAAACCCTAAAAGAATTTATGTGACAACAAGCTCAACCGAAAGGTAGCATGGCTAAAGGTTGGTTGGTGTCTGAGGCATTAGTGCATATTTCATAGTGGCTACCAACGGTGGATTTAGACAATAGTATGCTATGGTTGCTGAAGGAGGATGATAGACTCACCGAAGATGTGGCGGTTGGAAATGGGGTAGAAAAAAGGATGGATGTTGTAATGGAGGAGAAAGTGAATTGTTTTTGTATGTTGCACAATTCCTCCATGGAGACGTAGCTCACTAGGTACGAGCAAGCTAGGAAAGATCAAGAAGAAATGTGATTTGAATTTTGACATAGTATACGCCATGGATCGATTTGATATCCTGAGGGCATGGAGGAGATGCCATGGTTTATATCTATGTGATGGTTGCATGGAGCTTTGATTGCAACCTCTCGCGAAGGGATGGAGGTCTCTACTGAGGAGTGGGAATTCTCAAGGGGATGTAGTCAAAAGGTGACGACATGTTTTATAAGGTATCGTATCTAGATTTTATACGTCACAACTAATTAACCATTTCAATTTATAGTACAAAATATACAGTGCGACGTGGTTGCATGGACGAAGTTTTTGCATGGAGCGTATCGAAAAAATGTGCTCCACAACGGATTGTGGTGTCATGGTAAAGTTTGAGCAAGAGAGTCGATGGCGAGCCATGGATCCAAACACCATTATAAAAGAGATGGAGTATTTTGGAAACTTTCAAAGTATTATCACGGTGGATTACCGTAGCTTCTCCATGATCCTATTTGATGTGGAGTGGTTCAAAGTGGTACTGGAAGGAGCCGGGAAAACTATTCAACGAGGTCCATCAGGATTTCTTGAAATAGATTCCGAAAAAAGATGGACGGATTTGCATGACAAGTTTGTATTGCTGGCCCATTGTGAAGAGGTGCTTGAAATCATGCTTTTTAAACTTTTATTATGACATGATATATATCACAAATGTTAAATCTCTCTTGTATGTGATTTTGAATAGGTAATTTTCTATCCAAACCCTCGAAAACCTTGATGGTAATACGCTATATCTTTAGCTCCCTGAAGTGCAAGGGTATATGATGAAAGCAATGTTCCTAGTGTAGATGAGGACAATATGTAGATGGAGGGGTAGATATTGCAAGAGGTGGAGGATACCCAAAGCTTGGAGCATGTAGAAGAGGTAGAATCAGGTAACAATGATGGAAAGACATGAGGTCAAGAAATCTTTGAGAATGAGGTGGACTCATCCTTTTTTGATGACCTTTCTATTGACCTTCCTGTGTATGCAAAGTTGTGTCAGGAGATTGACATGGGACCATAGGCTACATCATACTTGGAGCATCCACCTACTCAATTCGTTGATGAATCGCTTATAAGGATACTCTAGAATATGGATTTAAAGTAAGATCATTTTTTAAGAGCTATATTGCTGTGCTTTGCTTGAATATTTATATTGATGATGCTAATATCAAATTTCGTTTGTGCAGGTGACCTTTGTGGATATTTGGATAGCACGATGAGTCGAGGGATGAGTGATGAGTGATGAGGAGCTATAGGAGATCTTTACATATATGTCTCTAGATTAGATGGCTCGATTCAGAGATATAGCATACTAGGAGCTCTCTATGACACCATCAGGCTATTTTGTTTAATCTACTTTGGCACGCTCTGATGCTTTGGTTTCTAGTAGATGAGGTCGACACTCCAGAGTTGGGCAGACGGAGGGATTGGTTCTGGGGGATGCTGCGGAGATGTGGATACAATGAGCTTGCAGTTGGCTCGAGATACATGTGCTGCTTCTTGCTCTTGTGCCAGCTCGAGAGAGGGTGGCTCAGGTGGTTGTTGTGGAGATACTGATGTAGTGTCTCGTCGTTCTATTGGATTTGCATCACCTATGGGATTTGTCATACTTGTGGAGTCTTCTACTTTAGTCACTCCAACTTTTTCTCAGTCATCTGCAGGTGGTATCCCTATGGGTGCTACTCCGAGAGATACTATCCCAGTGCGTACACTAGATGTACAGGAGTCTCATGGATATGCCAAGAAGTGCGGTTGCACATGGGAGAGGACACATCTTAGACATGCCCGAGAGGGGTATACCTTGTAGATGATAGGATAGGAGCCGTAATCATGAATAATGAGGGGAGAAAGGTGATGGGTCCTATGAGAGAGTTGTGCCAATAAGTTTTTCGTCATAACATCTTGGATCATTGGAAGAACATACCAGAGGAGAGCAAGGACTACATAGTAGCATCCTTGCATGAGCAGTTTCCAGTACCCACCACAAGAGATAGGCTCTCCACATACTAGATGATGGAGTGTATACATGCGTACATGTCACACAAACGATGACACACGTAAAGCACTTAAGAGTGGGGCCTCAAAGCCCGAGTGGCTAGACCTAGATGATTTGCGTCGACTCAGGGAGAATGCTACAGATTATCGAGGACGTTGGAGACAGCAGCGCGAGGTAGTGAGGGTACAACTGGAGGCAGAAGTTGTCCATCATCTTGAGAGTGGTGGCCACATGATTTATCTAGAGGACTCTGTAAGTTTTTCTTTTTTTCTTCTCGCTTTTTTTTTTGCAAGATCGCTTGTACTGACAATCGTGTTTCTAACAGTTGTATTTTGTTTTCTTTGTAGCACTCCATTACAAATGCGATCCCACCGGCCTAGAGACTCGATATGTAGAGAGGCACAGTCTCACTGCATTGATCGATAGATTGTATGCACGCGATGGACTAGTAAGTCACTCATCTTTCTTGTCCATAGTTACTAATTTTCATTAAAATGCATTATTGTATGGTGGAGTGATGTTTAGTTATTTCTTTTTTTGCAGAGTCCGTTCAATTCTCCTTTATGACAGGACGAACTTTTGGATGGCGAGGATCTATAGCTCACACTTGGATCCATGGAGTGTACATCCTCTTCTTTATTGATCTTGAGATATTTTCTATGCACTATGTTATTATTATCCTTTGTATCTTGCCATGATTCCATAAGCGCTTTCATTAAGAAATCTTGTATTTATTTTATGTATCATTCTAGTTGTGGATTTAAGTACACTTTTCTTTCATTTTGACGAACATTGTACACCTTACTGTAACCCTTTTGTATGGCCTAAATACAGCACATAGTGCTATATGTAGCAAGCTACCCTATCACAATTTTTTTTCTTTATAACCGTCGCTATTAGCATCATAAATTTACTACATGCGTTGCTATTAGCGTCACAGTTTGTGTCGCAAATAGTTACTATTTGCATTGCTATTTGTGTCGCCAAATAGTGACACCGATAGCGAGGATTCTATGGCGTCGCTAATATCTACCTATTTATCTATGATGACGGTAATTTTTTTTGTGAACATTTTCGTCGCTTTAAACGTCGGTATGAGGTCTATATCTTGCAGTGTAGAGTCTCCATTTCCATTGGTACCACTTTACTGCTTGCTCCATAGCTGAATGTCTCATTTGCCTTGAGAGGAAGTCTGATCGGGATAAAATTATACTAAGTCCATATGCTTGTGACTTCTTCTACATTGAACATCAAACATACTTCCTCAATTGCCATTGGCAAAGGATGTTGCAATCATTTTAACTTTTCAAAACAATACTTAATAAAATAATCACCATGTCATCATAACAACTCCATTAGACTCGTATATTGCCCTCGAATGTTTTATTTAGCCAAATTTGCCTTGCACAAACTCTACGGAAGCAATGATTCAATCTCAATCCAATTGCTTGAAATCCTCGCAAGGAAATTATCATGGTGAAATTCATCACTTCATAATATGCATTCTCCCCATGTAGTATCTCCCACAAAATCACAAAAACTCCTCCATATATACCTATTTATGCAATGTTTCCTAACAAGCATATGCTTTGGAAGACAATTTCATGCCCAATCATTCATGTGGTTTGCAAATTTAAAACCATATAATGCAATCATTAAAATGATGCTTCCATACAAAAATTTATGAATGCATTGAAGAAATTGTGCCTAGCCTAACTACTTGTGCTCGTGCGTCATGAAAAATGCAAACAAAAAGACACACACAATGGAAAATAGATTCCTAATGACACTAACTAATGTATAAATTCTTGGCAAAAAACTCCACCCTCACATTCGCAATGGTGGATGCGCAGCATCACAACAATGAGGAGTCATATCTAAGCAGAATGTGACGGTTCTAAGTTTTCTATGAGTTGTCATATTGGACCCACTTATAGATCAACCATTTGTTAGATCCCGTGCATATTTTCAAGAATGTAGGTAGCTTATTGTGGGACCACATCACATGAAAGAGAGACATTGTAGGGTTATAAATGGATGTGAAGGAGGTAGGCAAGATGGAGGTGCTTTAGCTCTAATGGTCCCTTGCAGCTACATTGTGCTCCTTGGGTCCTATCCACTAAAGAAGAGCGCATGGTGAAGCAAATTATTAGTTCTATCCGCACCACGACACATATGATGTGTTCCCTTAAGTCTGCTTTTTCTAAAGATGACCAACCAATAGGACTTAAATCCCATGATTAGCACAAGGTATGTTAGGTTTGTCCCGTCCTTGATAGCAAGTAGCCTCAGTATTTTACTATTTCTTGTCGATTCAATGTTTGTAATGCTTTAAATTTCTGGCAATTCATACTATCGATCGCGATTGCAGGATGTCACACTCCAAAAATATGCTCGGTGAACTATAAGTTATCAAATTTAGAACAATGGATCTCACATAAGAAGATCAAGACATCCTTTATTGAATCCGCAAGGTGGGGAGTAGTAGAGATGGTCTATCTCTTTGATAAGTACCTACTCAGAGCATGCTCATGATACAAACTCACCTCCTAGTATATCTTCTGGATGAAGTGGAGATTGCGGGACTTGTCTATACGTGATGGATGTTATTCTTAGAGAACTTTATGAAAACCCCGAAAGGCTTTACGCAACAACAATCTTGGCCAAAAGGCAGCATCGCTAAAGGTTGGCTAGTGTCACAGGCAATAATAGTATGCTATGGACACTAAAGGACAATGATAGACTAACCGAAGATGTGGTGGTTGAAAATCGGGTAGATGATGGATGGTGCTAGAGAGGAAAAAGTGAATCATTTTTGTATGCTGCATCATACATCCATGGAGAAGTGGCTTGGTAGGTGTGAGTAGGCCAGAAGAGGGTGGGAGGGAGTGCAATAAAAATATTGACGTAATACATACCATCTATCAGTTCGATATCCCAAGGGCATGGAGGAGATACCGTAGTTGATGCCAGGAGGCATATTCCACGATGGATTCCGTAAGGTTTTGCGGTGGATTCCGTAAAATTTTATTATTACCGGGACTCATACACAAAGTGGATTCTTTGTGCGATAAGTTGATGGGGACGTCTATCCTTTTCGGGGGTTTTGTTAATTTAATGTGTAAGTGGGCGATTCCATAGTGGGTGATTCCATAAAATACATATTTAAATCAATAAATTTTTATGAGTTTAGAGTGCGCACTTGTAATAAATTAAGGTTAGGATTTATTTCTAACCAATTTATTTATGTAGCTGAAGACTGCTAGGTATTCACTTTTATCGGTTTAATTGTATTATTTTTCTAATAATTGTGAATGCTTCAGTTGATGTGTAGAGCGAGCAGCGGTGGCATTGGGAAGCATTGGAGGATAGTGTGTATTCAAATTATCATCAATTTTTTATGGGCGCGTATCTTAGGCATGGTGCCTATATTTTTTCGCGCTTATTTATCAAAGCATTTGGTATTTATTTATTATTTTTGTATGCATATGGGCGCACGATTTAAATACTTGTATTGGACATTGTATTTGGGTATCGCATGACTTCTTGGGTGCCCATTAGCTTTAATTCTTTAGTGGCACAAAAGCAAACTCAAAAGCTAAAGCGTGTTATTTTGTAAATTGGGCTATTATTTGAGCATGAAGATGAATAGTATATTAAATACATGCTTAGTGGAGTGCTCACACAAGGCATGGGGAGAGATTGCACCCAATTGGTTTCTTGTTCATGTCGTGCAAGCTTTCTTCATTGGTTTTTGTGTAAAAAGTAGAGTTCTTTTGTTCTTGGGGACCTTTTGACACTCACTACGCGCACATACGACATCCGATCTGTTCACTAGTGGTATCAGATGAGATCGAGAGCTTCCAATCTCTTACCATCTCGCGCAAAGACGGAGCTCCTAGAACGATCTATCTCTACAGTCAGTTTCATCACGAACGGTTGATACCAGCATGTTCCTGGCAGTCAAGAACCCCCTTCTGCACCCTCTGATCACGAGAGACCAGCCTCTGGAGGACCACACGGATACTTCCTTCATCAAGTCGTGATACATATAAGAAAACTTCCCTCCATAGCTCAAAGCTTTTAAAGCTTTAACAATAAGCTTATCAAGCTTAACACAAACCTTATTAAAAAAAGCTTCATAAAACAAAAATTTTGTGCCTACAATGGCAGTATGTACTACCTGCCCCGTCAAAGCTGGCGAGAGGATATACTCGTGTCCTTTAAATCCACGCCTAATCAAAAAAGCTTTAAGCTTTAATTCCTCCAAGTTATCCAAGCTACTAAAGTCCTACAAATCAACTTTAGCAAACTATTATAAAGGCAGTTCGTATCCAACAATACACGATTCACTATACTACTTCCAAGAAGCCCTTGTTCACATTTGTAGTCTTGTTGAACCAGTTTCAGCAAGAACAGAAGTTCACACGCAGACTATACGCAGTTTCTACGCAACACTATTCTCTTGGAAGACGGTTGTGACAATGAATACTGCAATCGTAAAGGAGAGATTCTACAAAAGCCAAAAAAAATATACAAGCCTTGTAAACCCACCTTTGAGTTATGCTCATCCCGCTAATAAGTTTTCGAGAGTGTGAGGTCTTTTGGAATTTTGTAGGATAACCGATCAAAACATGGACGATCTTATGGTTGAAGGTGATTTACACGAACCAACAATGGAGCAAAAGTTGGATTTGATTATGATGCAGCTTGAAGAAGAACCAAGAGCTCGACAAGCTTTGCAAGTTCAATTGGCCAATTTGCAACGATCTACCACCAACCAAGACAGATCGCAACCTGAAGATCTTATACGACGTACCATTGATGCAACGCTTGAAGCCCAATCCATCAAAGAAATAAAGATAAGTAAAAGAGACTTCAAATTTCGTACTTTCGATGGATCACGCAATGGAAAGACTGTACTTGCTTTTATCAGTCAATTTGATGATTACTTCCATGAAGAAATATATGTTGAGAAAGACAAAATTAGATGTGTCACTAACCATTTAGTTGACTGAGCATGCTTATGGTGGGCTATGGTCCGCAAGATCTTTGATTGTCCCACTACATGGGAGACTTTTCAAAAGAAATTTTTGCAGAATTTTCTTCCTCCTCAATTCCATGAAAAAGCTATCAAGCAATGGGATCTTCTACAACAAAGAGATCGCAAACCTATTTCCCAATACATTGAACGTTTTTGGAATGCCCTACTGCAACTATGTATGCTCGAAGATGTACCGAAAGCAACTCATAAACGCAAGTTTATGTCTGGCCTACTTGGACATTTCTATGCGGAAGTCAATATGTTCAAGCCAACAACTCTTGAAGATGCAATTTCCTTGGCCCATGACACTAAAGACAAAATTCGTGGACGAGACAAGCGACCACAACAATTTCCAACTAATGGTAACTTTGGTTCTAAATAATTCAATTCAAATTTTCAAAGATTCAATCAAAGTCGTTTTCTTCCATCTTCATCATAAATCTTGGACACGACCACCTGCCTTTCCATCAAACACCAATACAAACCCTAAGCCATCTCCATAGTCAAATCCCAATATTCCTAAATTTCTTGCCGTTACCAATAGTGTATCTAAAGCAAAACCCATAGTTTGTTACAAATGCTATCAACCTGGACATCTAGCAGCATATTATCAATCCAAAAAGCCATGTGTCCATACCAATTATCTGGGAGCAATAGAAGAAGAAGAACATGAGGAAATGCTGGACTTTACGGAAGATGATGACGACACTGGTACTACTTCGGATACTTTGCCAGGTACGCCAACTCCCCATTCTTTGTTAACAATGAAATGTTTTGTGCATGGTAAAGAAAAGATTATTTTACATGATGTTGGGAGCACACATGACTTTATTTCTGCAAAATTAGTCAAAAAATTGAATTTACAAACTGTTTCTACACATTATCGCATCAAATCTGCATTCCTAGGTACAAGATATAATGGAACACAAGAGATGTATAATTTAGAAATTAAAATTGGTAAATATACTGAACGAAGAAATTTCTTAGTTGTACCTTTGCAATCTAGTGACATTATCTTAGGAATGCCTTGGCATCATCAATATAATCCTGATATAGATTATTCTACGCATTCAATTAAAATTTATTTTCAAGAAAAAAAAATTACATTGTATGGTATGTACACTTTCAATAATTTTCCACTACTTACTCATACTCAGGCTAAACGTGCATTACGTAAAGTAGCAAATCCTATTTAATATGGGTGAATGAAATTCAAGCTAAAGAAAAACAGATGCATCCTAGACATACACAAATTTTTACCCAATTTCAAGATTGTTTTGCTGTTGATTTATCACTTATATTACCACCTTCACGTCCTGAAGATCATAAGATAGATTTAATTCTTGGAACACAACCACCATGTAAAGCACCATATAGACATAACCAAATTGAACAGAAAGAAATTCAAAACCAAATAGAAGAATTGCTTAACAGAGGATTAATTAGACCTAGTAGTTCTCCATTTGGTGCACCTATCTTATTAGTGAAGAAGAAAAATAATACTTATCGCATGTGCATTGATTATCATGCCTTAAATAAAATTACTATTAAGAATAGATATTCGATTCCTAGGGTAGATGATCTGATGGATAATCTACAAGGATCTACCATATTCTGTAAGATAGATCTCAAATCTGGATATCATCAAGTAAGATTAGACAAATCTGATATATTCAAAACTGCATTTAGAACACAATTTGGACACTATGAATTTCTAGTCATGCCTTTCGGTTTAACTAATGCACCAGCCACATTCAGTTGTATGATGAATTGCCTATTTTTGAAACATCAGTATTGTGTCATTGTTTTCTTTGATGACATATTAGTATTCAGTAAAAATAAGAATGAGCATTATGAACATTTATCTTTAGTTTTTAAGTTGTTAAAAGATAATCATTTATATACTAACCCCAAAAAGAGTGATTTATTCCAAACAGAAATTGAATATCTAGGACATATTATTTCATCAGAAGGTATTAAAGTCGACCCTAAAAAGATAGAAGCAATTTTAAATTTGCCCATACCCAAAATTGTGCATGAATTACGTTCTTTTCTAGGTCTTGCTAGCTTTTACAGAAAGTTTGCGAGGAATTTCTTATTACTTGCATTACCTTTGACAAAACTTTTAAAGAAGGGTATTGTGTATAACTCGTCTGATAATCAACAAAAATCCTTTGATTTATTGAAATATGCATTAACTCATGCTCATGTATTGTTGAGTGTTGAAATGACTTGTTTTTTGGCTGATTTTTGTTGTTTTTGAGAGCTGAATGGTTGATTTTATGAGATGATTGATTGATTTAGAAGTGGTTTGAGAGTGTTTTGGATGATAATGATGGTATTTTGGAAGATCATGATGTTTATTGGTGGTTCTGTGATGTTCTGATAGGTTCTGATAGGTTCTGTATACCTTCTGTTTTGCTCTGTTTTGGTCTGTTTTGTTCTGATTATCTTCTGTGAAGAGGGATAGAGTATTGATTGATGAAGAATGAGATATTGTGAAAGTTTATTGAATGGTTTGTGAGAGTTTGGAATGATTTGAGAATGAGTTATGTGGTTTTGATGACCTTCTGTAACCTTCTATAGGTCTTCTGTAGAGCTTCTGCTTCTGTTCTGTACTGTAGCTGTTCTGGTACTGTTCTGTAGACTGTTCTGCATGCTTCTGTATGTGTTCTGTGGAATGTATGTGTGACTTTGGGAAAGTTTTCTAGCCTTGGAAAGAGGTGAATACAAGTGCAAAAGAGCTGAAAGAAGTGGAAGAAGTAGCTGCCAAAGACTCAAGTGAAGACTAGAGTGAAGTGACAGTAGTGAGCTATGAAAGGACACTGTAGTGGCTCTGGTGACTCTTCATATCAGACATACCTCTTGGGAGGGGTATCCATGACCTAAGAGTGATTATTGAGAGTGAATTTTGAGAGATTGTAGTGAGGAGATGATGTATTATTGATGGAAAGAGAGAGAGAGAGTCAGAGATAGCCAATTCTACTGAAACAGAGTGATTGTATATGAGAGATTGAGAGAGAAGACTATGAAGATATTGAAGATGAATACTATGAGATGTATTTCCATTCAAAGATGGTGTATTCCTTTGCTTTCTTTGTTCTATTGATGGATTTTGTGAAGATATTGAAGAATATGGTTGATTCTATTAAAAACCGTGGGAGATCTACATGATGCTGCATGAAGATTTGTTGTGTCTGGTGTTCTTTTCTTCATTGTGATAATATGAAACATGATAAACAAGCTTGTTGATGTTACAAGATAGATTTTCTTGCAAGAGATTTCCCTTTTTCCTTGGTGTTCCTCTCGGGCTCCATGTTTTTTGTGCGCAGCCGGGGAATCTTGCCATCAACAAGCACCAGAAGAGGCTAAAAATGAAGGAAATGGCATTGCCAAGAAGAGGAGAATTCAATGGATGTTTGTAAAATTCCTTCTTCCACTGAAGAGTTGGAATTTCTCATAATCAAAGCCACTTTCCACAAGAAGTTCATCCCACAATGGCGGAAACACATCACCATCATGATGCATGCTCTATGTGGTGGACAGTTTCCTCTTCCTATTGAAGCAGCAGAAACTTGCATCTTGGTGGCAAACTGTTTGGGAACAAGCTGAAAAGCAGAAACAGAGAGAATGAACATCCATGGAAGATTTGGCATTCATTAAGAAGTTTCCAGACAACATCAAGTGGGAGATTGTGAAGAAGCTTCAGAAGTCTTGGTCTGTAGAGGTTCACAAAGACAAGAAGGAAAAAAGTTGGAATTTGTTTGTGGACGCTCAACAACAAGATACATGGGATGCTTGGTGTACTGATAATCTTCTGTTTGTTCAATTAGCAACCCACTGGAAGCTGGTAGATAGAGTGTTTTTCACAACATACACTGTTGAAACCATCAGAAGCTAGCATTACTATGATGATGGCACCACCACAATGCTCAGACGTATGCATTTTGACACCTTCAGAACCGAATACCTTCCTCTGTGCAGTGGCATGAAAGCAGAATTCAGGGACGTTGAAAAGAAAGAAGTAGAAGAAATGTTGGCAAGAGAGTCCTCCAGAGACTGAAGCCTTCTGTTAACCCTTTGTGGAGCACTAACAACATAGTGGAGCCAACCCCCTGATGAATGACGCAATAAAAAGGCAAGCGTTAGAACGAGTCCAGAGCTACGTGAGAAGAGAGAAAGCAAGAATCAGAGCGGAGAGCGAGCTCGCAGCAGAAGCCGCCTTTGACGCCCTTGCGGAACTCTTTACAGAAGTCCCAATGGCACATCAAGCCCTTCCTCCTCCTGCTGGAGGTCCACTTCCAAGCCAGATCCGTCCTGGAAATATTGATGACAGGCCAGCGAATGTAGTCCCATTGCCAGTTTTTAAGGGAGAGTACAATGAAGACCCCGATCTTCATGTAGCAGAGTTTATGGTAGCATGTGTGGCTAACAATGCTAGAACCCCTGAGCATTGGTTAGCAATATTCCCCGCCACTTTCAAGGGCGCGGCGTTTCAGTGGTATGAGAGACAAGCAGCAGGAACTTTTGGCACATGGGACGACCTGAAGTTGGCCTTCCTCACTAAATTCAGGCGTGAAGGTTTTGAAGAGCGGATGAGAGAGGAATTCATGAACCTAAGTCAGTCCTCTAGAGAAAGAGTAGAAGCCTATGTCTCACGAATGGAATCCATCCTGAAGAGATGGACTAACCATAATCTAGATGATGGCATTCAGAAGGGGGTGTTTCTTAGAGGATTACAACCAGAAGTCCATAAGTTTGTGGAGCTACAAAGACCAGCCACCCTGCAAGCTGCAACAGAAGGTGCAAGACTGTATGATGAAGTGGAAGCTAGACTAGCAATGAATACAGGAAGAGGAGTCCTACCTCCTCTGATGCCAGGAATGATGTATCCACCAAATGTAGTCCCAGGGACTGTTCCCTACCCTTACCAACAGATGCCCCCAGTATCACAGTACAATGCACCAAATCCACAGTGGCCACAATCCATGCCTCAAATGGTGGTTCAACCACAACAACAATGGTCCCAATCAATTTCCTCAATGCCAAATCAGCAGCAACAGTGGAACCCTACCAACTGGAGTCAACTGCCAACAGTTCAAACAGGAGCTCTGAATCAGAACCAGAACAGAGACCCCTCTGTACCAGCCCAACCAGTTTATGTAGTGATTACAGAGACTCCTCAAAACCCTCCTGCCAGTGCCTCAGGAGGTAAAAGCTTGAAGGATTATTTATCCAACTCAGTTGCAAACATCAAAAAGGAGTTGATGGATGTGATTACAGAGCAACTATAGACGTTGAAAGTGAACACAGCGAGCATATCCAACGTTGCAGGAGCAGGAAGAGATGTGATGTGGTCAAACACTTGGTGTGGTAAGTGTCATCAAGCAGGCCATTTAGCCACTGAATGTACACGAAAACCAACCATCCCTGGAGCCTTCTGTTCCTACTGTTTGCGGAAGAACCATACAGAGGACATTTGCTCTCTGAAGGAGATGCATGATAGGAGAAGAAAGGAAGAAGACGCAAGATTTAACTTGCTAGAATCCAAAATGACAACACAGGATATTGGACCCAAGCCTAGAGAGTTTGGTCCTAATTTCGGACCCAGAAGATTTCCTTCTCAAAGTTACAGAGGAAGACAGTCTGGCGGTGGTCAGAGATCAGAAGTGGAATGTTACAGATGCGGAGAAAAGGGACACATTTCACCAAATTGTCCAAATCCTCGAAGGTCATTAGATTACAAGCCCTTATGCAATCGATGCAAAGGAGAAGGCCACACTGCAAAAGACTGTCCAAGCCCAGCCCCAATGAAAAACAGTGCTACTGATAGTCCGGCCAAGGCCCAAGAGCCTACCTCCAATTTAGTGGAATTGGAAGTTGCTGCCATCACTCGTGCAAAGCAGAAGGAACCACCTATCCAGAAAGAAAATAACCATCCTGCCAGAACAGTGAAGTTCAGTCTTCCACCAGAAGAACAGAACATAACAGAGCCTAACAGTGCCGTACAGAGCCCTACAGTGCCACAGACAGTTACAGAAACAGTTACAGAGACAGGACCAGAGGTCCAGGATACAGAAGAGGAGGAAGTGCCACAGGTGGCAGAAGAAGCTCCCATGATTCCTCTGATGGAAGAAAGAGGGAAAATGAAAATGGGTGTTGCCCCATTCCCTAACCGGTTAGAGAAGCTAGTGGATCCTATTAAGGAATACGATCTAGTCAGAGATCTAGATACCTTTAAACCAAACCTCACATTTCGACAATTATTGATGTTGTCTCCCAGTTGCCGGAAAAGATTCAAAAGTATACTGACAAGACGACGTGGTTTAAGGATTGCTCCCTCAATAGCAACAAAGTCCAACAAGGCTCCAGAGCCTGTAAAAGAAGTGGATGTGGCTAATGCTTTCCTAGATCCGGGTACTCCAGAGATTGGCGTGTGGATTGAAGGCTGCTTCATTGCAAACGCACTGATTGATGGTGGTTCATCAGTAAACATTATGACGGATGTGACAATGAAGGATCTAGGCCTACAAGGTGTGCAACCAACCCAATGGCTCATCAGACTGGCGGATCAGAGTAGAATCAAGCCTTTCGGCATTCTTCCCTATGTGAAGACTACAGTGGCTGGAAAAGATTATTGGCTAACCTATTTGGTGGTGAAGCCAAACTCTTATGGTGCATCCTATCCTCTGTTACTGGGCAGACCATGGCTTTTTGAAGCCCGAGCAAGGACGGATTGGTTCAAAGGAACCTTGACTTTGGGTAGAGGACCCAACAAAGTGGTGCCGAAACTGTATGGTTCTCAAAAAGGACATGGATCCACCTCTTTGGAATTATCTTCTGACTCCCCTAATGAGGCTACAGATGGAACATCAGCAGACGAAGATGCTGTCAAACAGATCCTTCCTAAGAAAACAGTGGCACATTCCTTAACAGTGGATACTGTAAGCCGACTTCCAAAAGAGGCAAAGCCGTTATCAATGGGTGAATACTTCCTGCCTAAATCAGGCATGACTTCTGAAATCACTTCTGATAGTGAGATAGAAGCATGGATGTACTGCTCTCCCTGTTACATGGCTACAGCAGAGACAGAGGCAGGAGAGAAAACAGAGAATCTGTTCTTCTGTTACAGAGCTCCTACAGAGACAGAAGCAGAAACAGAGACAGAAGCAGAAGCAGAAGCAGAAACAGAAACAGAAGCAGAAGCAGAAGCAGAAACAGAGACAGAAGAGGTTGGGTTTGATATGGACAAAGAAGCTGATGAAAGTGATCCGGAAGAGTCCATCCCACCTGAAGAGGATACATTTGAGGAAGAAGTTCCAGAAGCATCAGAAGCCGATGAGCTCATGCTATGGGAGAGAATGGTGATGGTACCATTTGGTCTGGTAAATGGATCTTCTCATATGCAAAACCTTTATAAGGAATGTATTAAGAAGAATAAGCCGTCTTTTAAGAGTGGCTCCTGCCGTCCTAACCCATCCTTGCCAAAGAAAGATGATGATGATGCACCGTGCCAACAAGCGCCAATCCAACTAACCCAACAGGCATCATAAGGTCCCTGTTATGTGACGTTCCTGGATGTGTCATCTTCAGAAGAGGAGTCCTCAAGCCAAGAGGTAATTAATTTTGAAAGCAAACCCGAAACAGCTCTTATCCCATTCCAACGTCTTAACGAGCAACCTAAGTCTCTACCAAAAGAAGAAGTTGGTTCTAGTGGGACATCAGAAGAGGACACCACTCCCTTGAAGGAGTCGGATCTCTACCCAAAAGCAGTCCGCGGGACCTTTATCCGTGAAGTAGAAGGTGAAAGGCAGTTAACCTTTGTGGATGCTGAAGGCACTGAACGCCACTTGAAGGTGGGTAGCAGTCTCCCAGAAGAGGAGTTGTCAACCTTGTACAACTTGTTGAAAGAAAATTTGGACGTGTTTGCATGGTCTTACAAAAACCTAAAGGGGATTGATCCCACAATATGTCAACATCATATTGACTTGGAGCCTGATGCCAAGCCAGTACAGCAACGACAGAGGCGAATGAACCCGAATTATTCCACATTGGTGAAAGCGGAGCTGCTGAAGCTTCTAGAAGCCGAGTTCATCTATCTAGTGGCAAATAGTGAATGGGTTTCACCCATCGTGGTTGTACCCAAGAAGAATGGCAAATTGCGAATATGTGTGGATTTCCGAAAGCTTAATTCCAAGATGAAAAAGGATCATTTTCCTATCCCTTTCACAGACCAACTGTTGGACACAGTGGCAGGACATGAACTTTATTCTCTTCTGGATGGATTCAGTGGATACAACCAAGTCCAAATCGCGGAAGAAGACCAATCCAAAACAACCTTCACCACAGAATGGGGAACCTATGCTTACCGGGTGATGCCGTTTGGGCTCTGCAATGCCCCTGCTACTTTCCAATGAGTCATGATGGCTGCATTTCAAAATCATCTGCACGACTTTATTGAAGTATATTTGGATGACTTCTGTGTCTATAGTTTGATCAGTGAACACTGGAGACATTTGGAGCAATGCTTTGATCGATGCCGAGAGTATGGGATTTCCCTCAACCTCGACAAATGCATCTTTGGGGTTTCTTCTGGAGTCCTGTTGGGCCACATTGTCTCTGCACAAGGGATATCAACAGACCCTGCAAAGATCGAAAAGATTGCAGCTCTGGCAGCACCCACCAACCTCAAACAGTTGAGGCCATGTGGGTTACTACAGAAGGTTTATAGCCCATTTTGCGACAAAGGCAACTTCCTTGCACAAGCTCCTGAGGAAAGATACAGAGTTTACTTAGACAGAAGAATGTGACAAAGCCTTTCACACTCTGAAGCAGTGTCTGATTGAGGCACCCATTCTGCAACCTCCTGATTGGACGAAAGAGTTCCATGTACACACTGATGCATCAATTGAAGGCTTAAGTGCTGTCCTCTGCCAAAAGGGCTCCTCGAAGTTGGATCAACTGATCTATTATGCAAGACGAAAAGTCACTGATAGGGAATGGAACTATACAGTGACCGAGCTGGAGTGCTTGGCAATGGTGTTTGCCCTGGAGAAGTTCCGCCACTACCTCCTATCCACCCACTTTAAATTTTATGTGGATCATGAGGCCCTGTCCTTCTTAATGAACAAAGCAGATGTGAAAGGACGTATGATGAGATGGCTCCTTTTGTTCCAGGAGTTCGACTTTGAGGTGATTACTAAGCCTGGCCGTTCCCATGTTCTGGCTGATCATCTGTCGCGTATCCCACAAACTGCAGACGAGGAGCAGGATGATCCAGACCTCCCTGATGCTTCCCTATTCCTGGTAGAAACTGTAACTCCCTGGTATGCAGACATTGCCAATCTGCTGGCAACCCAACAGTATCCTCCTGGCATTTCTAGTCGGGAAAGGAAGAAGCTCATGTTAGAATCAGCCCCCTATACCCTGCTAGGCGGTGCACTGTACAAGAAAGGCAAAGATGAAGTGCTCAGAAGATGTGTTGCAGGAGAAGAGATTGGGATTGTTCTGAAGGCTTGCCATGACGAGCCATGTGGAGGTCACTTTGCAGGAGAAGCTACAGCCAGGAAGGCTCTGCTAGCAGGATATTGGTGGCCTACCATTCACAAGGATGCCTATGATTACTGTAAAAGATGTGATGCTTGTCAAAGAATGGGGAAACCCACGAAGACAAGTGCCATGCCACTGCAACCTATCCTTCCTTTGAAGCCATTTGAGAAGTGGGGCATTGACTTCGTAGGTCCGATCGATCCTCCTACCAGAAGGAAACAGAACCGATACATCCTCGTATGTACGGATTATGTTACAAAGTGGTGTGAAGCTAAAGCCCTAAATCGAGACGATGGTAACAGCGTGGCCCTGTTCATGTACGAGAATATCATCACCCATTTTGGTAGTCCCTTAGAGCTGGTAAGTGATAGAGGCACGCATTTTCTCAACAAAGTCATGGAAGAGTTGACGGAGTTGTATAAGATCCGCCATCGCAAGTCTACTCCTTATTACCCCAGAGCCAACGGCCAAGTCGAAGTCACCAATCGCATCCTCTGCTCGATCCTGACAAGAACAATCGCCGCACATCGTCGTGATTGGGACGATCGACTTACAGAGGCCCTCTGGGCGTATAGAACCTCCCATAAAGCAGCAACAGGACAGACACCCTTCCAGCTGGTGTATGGAACAGAAGCTGTTTTTCCAGTTGAACTGGAATTACCCTCTTTGAGAGTGGCTATCAAAGAACGTTTGGGGGATGATGATTCACTGCAACGCCGTCTCCTGCACCTGGAATGTTTGGACGAAATTCGTAGGATGGCTCTACAGTGCATGGAAGCCACACAAGCCCGACGTAAGGCTTACCATGACAGTTTCATCAAGCACAAGGAGTTCAAAGAAGGTGATTTGGTCCTAGCCTATGATTCACGCTTTGGCAAGTTTCCTGGCAAGCTTCAACAGCGGTGGATGGGCCCCTATAAAGTACTTGCCGTCAACCCTAATGGTTCTGTCCAAATGCAGACCGTTGATGCCTCTGATGATCCCTTTCTGATCAATGGATATCGCTTGAAGAAGTACTTCCCTCCTTGGGGATCTTGACAATTACGGACACTTGATCCTTTCCCTCGTTGGCGCGGCACTGTCCTTCTTATGATGCTACTTTTGATAGCCGTTCTTCAGCCACTTCTGATGAGGTGGACGCAACCCTCTGTCCCCTCAAAACCCCCTTCCAGCCTTGATCTCTTATCCTCTATTTTCCACCAGCGACAATGGCGAGGTTGGTCTTGATACATGGTCTTTCTACCATTCCCTTGCTCAATTTGAAAAAAAAAAAGGAAAAAAAAAAACAAAACATATCGGTTATGGGAGAAAAGGACTTAGGTCCCTGCCATGCCGACCTATTCTTCGAGAAAAGGTGGAAACACCCTCGGGAATAGGGAAAAATAAGAAAAAGAAAAAGAAAAACAAAGAAGAAACAAAAAAACAAACAAATCTGTTATGAGAGAAAAGGAATCAATTCCCTGTCATAGCAGGTCTCGTTCCAAGAAAAGGTGATAAACACCCTTGGGCGAGAAGCTGGCTGCGGAAAAGGTGGTAACACCCAACAGTCCAGAAAGTGGATTGATTGATTGATATCCCTAGGATCCAATTCCAAAGCTGCCTCCCTTGGTACGCTGTGTCCTGGGACTCTTTGCAAAGCGTCTACCTGTCCTCTAGCAGATGACATGTTCCTGTCCAATACAACGTTCGATTTGGTGGCTACCTCCCCGGGGTACGCCTCTTCAACAACTGATGATGCGATCTTCATCGACAAACGATCGAGTGATGTGAGCTTTCATCCTAACCGGATGGGGAAGTGAGTATGGTTGCCCTCTGTATCTATCAACAACGAGTGAGACAGAGGGTGGGGTGAGAGACCAGTCTTTTCCCTTCAAATCAAATGGAAGGTGAGAAGTGTGAATGAAGTGTTGCACGCACAAGATGGGCCTCTCAATGCACAAAGCACAATTTGTTTCTGTGCACTGCACCATAAGGCTCCCTGGCCTTCCTTCTCGCACCGTATGCCGGCACAGGGCGGGATACACAGTTGCACCATCAAATGCGCACAAGGCATACAATCTTTGCACAAGTGGCTGTGAGGATTATATCAATGGGTTTCAGGAAAAGGCTGCCCTCCTGTATCTATCAACAGAGAGTGAGACAGAGGGTGGGATGAGTGTGACTGGAGTTTCTTCAATCAATTACCGAGAGGTGAGATTGAGGGACGTTACGACACTTGGAGTCAGGTATGTTCCACTTTCCCTGTGCACCCACAGGATGGGTCTTTACCGTCAACACCAGACACATCACCCTGTTCTGTGCACTGCACTGTGAGGCTCCCTTGCCTTCCTCCTTGCACCTATGCCAGACGGGTTGGACGCACTACTGCACCATCAACTGTGCACCCTGGTATACTCCTTCTGCACCATTTTCCCCTTGTCGATTCCTCAACCGAGTATGAGATATGGGTTTTAATCATTCTTCCTCGAGTGATATTAGTCATGGGGCGAGTGACTGTTCTTTCATTTCGTTTGAGTGACTGTGAGTTGAGTGTAGTATCCCTCATCATCGACGAATTTCCTGTGATTCCTTCCATCAGCTACCTCCCTGGGTGCTGCCACATGGTCCCTGCCATGACGGACGTGTGCCGAGAAGATGCCTTGGTCCCTCCAGCACCGACAACCACACTGGACGTGCCGTCGACACTCAACCTTGATTCTTGATGAAACGGGCCAAGTTTTTCTAACCCTACACTTTGGTTTCTTCGTGACGGTCATGTTTTAAGTGTGGGGAAGTTAGTGGATGGTCTGTGGCGTGGTCCTAGGTCCCTGTTGCTCGGTTAACCCTGTCCGTTAAGGTCTTAAGTGTGGGGACGCATCCCTGCGCGTCTACATTGCATATCCTCTGCATATGCCTTATCCTGCTCATGCATGTATGCCTTGCATTGCTTTTACCCTAATGGGATCCCTTCCCACCCACCCGGTTATGTTCCACCCACCTTTGGGGTTGTTCCTTTGCCGTTTCTCGTTATTCCCTGATTTTGAGGTCCTACCATGTGAATGCATACTACGTTCACTGAAGTCCAAATCCAACTTTATAGCCCTGTTCCTCCCTTTGAATTGATCATTTTTCCTTTTTACCTACCTTTGTTCCGGTGCACAGTTTTTGAGTTATTAATTTTTGAAACATTTTGCGCAATTTAGCCGGTTTTCCATGTGAACGCACTTTTCTTGCTTCGGAACCATGCTCTGACGTCATAGCCCTGACCACCACTTTTCCCCTGACATTTTTCCTTTTTATTCCGCATCATTCTGATACACGGTTTGTCCATTATTAATTTTCCGGTTTTTTAAGACTTTTTCATGCGTATTTTTGACATTTTTCCATGTGAACCTGCCCTATTTGCATCGGAATTCCAATTTGATTTGACAGCCGTGTCCCCTGTGCCTTCCCCTACCTTTTTCCTTTTTCCTCCACCCTTTTTCGACTTTCGTATTTTTACGTATTAATTTTTAAATCAGTTTTCGAGCGTATTTTTGGTGTTTTTCGCATGTGAACCTCTCCTACTTCCACCGGAACTGTGCTTTAACGTGATAACGCTGTGCCACCCCTTCCTGCGGACATTTTTCCTTCTTACTGCCTGTCTTTCCGGTGAACGGTTCGTCCGATATTAATTTCCGATCCTATTTTTAGGGTTATTTTTTTGGGTTTTTTCCCATGTGAACGCGTCTTATCTCCGTCAGAATTATGTTTTGATGTGATCCGATTGTCGGGCACATCTTTCTGCACAGTTTTCCTTTTTTTTGCACCTCATTATGATGCACGGATTTTTCGATATTAATTTTTAATTGCGTTTTTGGCTCGTTTTTTGTGTTTTTTGCACGTGACCGCCCTTTCCCCCTCCCGGAATCTCCGTCCCATATTTTCCTTGTTTTTCGCCTGCCATCCTGCCCACTTTTTGTTTTTACACTATTTCGTTTTGACGTCCGGATTGGGAGTTATTAAATTTTCTTTATTTTTACGTGTATTTACGCACCCGTTTTGTGCGTGAACGCGCCCTTTTTCGATTTTACGAGTCTCTACGCGCCTCGGTCGTGCCCGTATGACCCGCCCCGTCATCTCAGCGCCATTTCAATCCCGTCACGGCAAATTTTTTTACCCCGCCCCGCGCACGTGCGCGGGACGGGGATACGCCCCCCATTTGACCCCCTGTCCATCCCCTACCCACCCCCTTTTGACCCTACCCTTCACCCCCTCCTGCCCGCCCACCCATTTCATTATTATTATTATTTTTTATTTATTTGTATTTTTATTTTTTTAAAAAAAACCTCCTCCCGCCTTAACCGTTTCTCTCTCTTCCTCTCTCTCTTTCCCTTCTCCCTCTCTCTCTTTCCCTCCTGCCTCCCTCCCGCTGCTGTTCCTCCTACCCTCCTTCTCCCTCCTGCTGCCGTTCCTCCTACCCTCCTTCTCCCTCCCTCCTCCATTGCTTCTCCCTCCTCCCTCTTCCCTGCCCGTCCACCGCCCCTCCTTCCCTCTCTTCCTCCTCTTCTTCCTCCCTCGCCGTCGCCTCCTTTCCTCCCCCCCTCCTTCCCTCTCTCCCTCCTCTACGCCTCTGCCCGCCGTGCCTCCAGCCCTCGTGGGTGTGCCGCCGTCGAGCGTCGCTGCCGTGGCCCTGGCCCCGCCCTGTACGCCTGACGTTTCCCTCCTGCGCCGCCTGCGCCATCACGCCGCCCTCTCCCGCCCTGCTCTCTGCCGCCATCTAGCCCCGTGACGCCACCTGACGCCCTCCTCCAGCCCTCGTGGCCCTCCCTTTGCCGCTGGTGCCTATGACACCCGCCCCTCTGGCCGTGGGCTGCCTGCCACGTCACGCCCTCCTGTGCCCTCGCCCGTGGGCCGCCTACCACGCTGTCGCCCTCCCTGTGGCCTCGTTGACCTACCATGCACACCACGTGTTCAAACCCACCCCCCACTAACCCCCCTTCCCACCCACCTCTAACCACTCCCCACTACCCCCCCACTAACCCCCCTTCCCACCCATCAGAAATCCCACCTATTAACCCCTACCTAAGCCCCCCTTCCTGCCCCATTCCCACCCCACTGAACCCCTACCCAATCCCCACCCCAGCACATCATACACACTACACACCCCTCCTATCTAAGCCCCCCTTTCCCACCATCACTACCCATCTTCACCCAAGCCCCCGGTCCTACGCACAAAAACCCTCTACCCCCCTGTACGCCCCTTGTCCTACCCTGCTGCACCACTGCACCGCAGCACCACGACACCTTCGAGACGCAGCTACACGCGCGGGTGTGTTTGTGCGTGTGGGTGAATGTTCGTGATTGATTGTACGTGGTTGCCGGATTTTGATCGTTGGTTGCTGCCACGTAGCTACCACGCAGCCTGTTGCTGGGTATTTTTCTCAGATTTTTAATTAACATACCCGTAAATCCTTTTTTCCATTTAAATAACAACTAAAACACACCAAAAACATTGCAAAATATAAATAAATAATTAAAAAACCACTTTATATTCTGAAAATTACAGAAAATCTAGAAACCTTTCCTTTTATTTTTGCAATCCATGGCCCTCTTTTTTTCTCAACCTTTAAATTTCAGCAAAAAATATTTTTGCCTATTTTAAAATTCCAAAATCTTTCCAAATACCCAAAAATATGTTAAAAATTCATTTACAATGATAAAAAATTTCAAATTAATTTCTGAAAAATTCCTAACACTTCCCTTCACATTTTTATTTATTTTTGATATCTTTTTCTTAGCTATCATAATATTTAAATTTCCCCCTAAATTCCTTAAAAATACAATACAATAATCAGTCAAACCTTTTTCCTTCAACACACCAACTAACCGTCTCGAGAAAAAACATCCATATATTTTTGGATAGCGGAGAAGCGCATTCTTTGCATTTTCATGCACCCACTACCAGGTATTGCCCTTTTTATTCGTTTAAAAATAAAAAATAACATAAAAGTTAAAAATAAATAACAAAAAAAAAACCACACAAACCAAACAAACCAATATTTAACCTCAATCAAACCTAACTACCACTATGGCACGTGCATTCGCGCTAAAAACACATACTTTTTAATTAAAATAAACCCGCCATTCACTTAGCACGTGCTACGTGCGCTACAGAGGCACTTTAATTTTTAATTACAATGAACCAACCGTCACATGAGCACGCGCTGGCAAAAAAGCGCTCCACATCACCTTAATTTGTAATCAATGAATTGCATTTAGAGACCCAGTCGGGAATCGAAGTCCGAGAATCGAATAACTGCACCGCTTCACCTAATAATTGGTGATTTAAATTACTAATAAGGAACCGCGGTTTTCTTGTTAAGGTTTATCACCTAATAAAAAATCACCCATTTTTAATAATTCATTAAAATCAACCCTTCATTAAATTAATTCCCCCTCACTGCACTTACTTTCCCTTTTTAATGAACCGTTTCGTGGGATGGGTATGCGCAGTCATTAGAGTTATTTTCCATGGTCCAGTCTTGGTTTCTCACAGATATAGTTTTGATATGTGTCGGATGTGGTCTTATTTTGGTTTCTTGTCTTAGTTACGGTTACGGGTACGGTATGCAGTTTTTTTTTCTTTTGTTGCCTGATACGGGGTTCTGGGTGTTTGTCTGATGCATCGCATGAAGCTTTCGGTCGCATTTGTCTCAAGGTCATGTCAAATTTTTTCTAGGATGTGGTTTGCTTGGGGTTAGTTGGTCGTGTCACGTTTTATTGGTTATTCTCTTATCCTTGGTTTTTGTTTGTTGCTTTGCAGGCATTCTCCTTGATTGTCTGTGTTTGTGGTGTGTGTGTAACCATCTGAATGGTGCCTTCTCATGCTCCTCCCCCTATCCAGTATGTCCCATTCGTTAGTAGGGATTACTCTTCCCTACTTACTTTTGAGCCTCTTACGAAGGCGGGACTTGCTGCTTTTGTGGCCACTCCTTTTCCCCTGCTTCCAGAGGATCCGTCGTTATGTGATGAGTTCCTGGCCTCTTACAGCAAGAAGACAGGCGTAGTCCAAGGAATGTCTATGACTTTAACATCTCGAGGCTTAGGGACGGCTCTGTCTCTTCCCTTCAAAGGAGAACCTTTTGTGACCACTCGTCAGCTCTTCTCTAATGAAGAGATTCTCAAGCTGTTGCAGAAGCAGACAAGGGAAATCCTTGATGTTAAGAAGGTGATAAACTCTTCAGGAGTTTCCTTTTCTATGATTACTGATCCCGTATGGAAGACGATGTGTCAGTTCCTTCAGGACCGGTTTATGCCTGCCAAAACGCCATCCCACTATTTGTCCAAAGAGCTTTTCACAGCTTCCAGGATGGTGCTGAAAGGAGTTGCTATTGATTGGAGCACTTACCTCCTCACTAAAATGGATCAGCATTTTGTTAAAGTCACCAGAGGTAATGTTACCAATGTTACCTATGGATCATTTTTGTCTGCCTTCTTGACCTATTCAGGTTTACAGAAGACTGTGCCTCCGCCTTCTCCATCCGATCCAGTACCTCCTCCTCCACCTTTAGAGGAGTCAGCACCCATTGACATTGAGGATGATGATTCTCCACCTCCCCTGGTCATACAGCGCAAACGCTTGAAACGGGTAGCGGATAAAGCCCCTTCTGTACTTCCTTCAGTACCTATCCCTGCTACTTCTGGCAGTGAACTCCCTGGGTATCTCACTTGTAATAACCTGTTCCGAGCACATCGAGAAGGATCCTTGGAGATCTCAGTTTCTTCCCTGAACAGTCTCGTCTCAGGAGATGCCATTCCTTTCCTCTGCAAGGATATTCAAAGTTCCATTGAGTTGTCAGTGACAGCCTGTGTTCAACAGCTGTACGCATCTTTTTATGAAGAGCTCATGCAGTCCAAGGACCAGTTGCATAAGGCAACATCTGAGTTAGCTTCTGCTAAGGATACCCTAGCAGATTTATTTAAGCAAATGGAACAGCAAACCCAACTGGTTGCCACCCAAAGCGATGAGATTTCTTCTTTGAAGACCCAGTTACTAGAGGCTCAAACCCAGGTTACTAGCCTTTCAGAGGAGAAGGAGAGGATGTCCAGAGAAGCGAAGGAATTCCAAGCTCTCTTAGATGACAAGCTTTCAGCTTTACAGATGGCTAATGACACAGTGGTATCCCAAGCCTCTCAAATCCAGCAGTTGCAAGATCAACTTGCAAAGTCCCGCTCTGTTCCTCCAAGCCCTAATGTTCCCTTGATTCCTTCTCTTTCACAGCAGGACTTGGCTGCTCTTCAGAGACAGGCTACTTTGTGCCCTCTATTCCAAGATAAAGTGGAAAGATTGCAGTCCAGAATGGACTTGTTATGGTCTACCTTTGAACAGTTTCAGGAATATGTCTTACCAGACCATTCTTTCTTTGTCCACTACCACTTACAGAAGTTGGCCTTCTATATGAAGCTTTCCACGATGGATTTACCTTTTCCAGAGGATGGCTGGAGTGGGGCTTGGTCTGCTGAGTTGTTGACAGAGGTAGTCAGAATGGTCTTTGAAGATTCTGTCACACCAGATACCATGTTGATGTCGTACATGTATCTCCGAGGAGATTTGTTAATTCCAAATGAGGTAGATATGGCATGGTATGTGGGGGATGTGGTCTTACAGGCTGTTTTATATATCAATCATTTGGAGTTGCGCATAGCTGACATGTTCCAAAGTTATTCCTCCAAAGTAGCTGATTGCCAGGATACTTCGTGGCATCCCATGATTGATTCGGTGGTTCTGAATCAAAGACAAAACACAGCTCCTACCTTTGCCCAGAGTACTAACCAACTGAGGATGGATCTCTTAACCTATCTTTCCAAACATAATCCATTTGATGCTACCTTCTTTGATGCCTATCATAGACGATTTCTCTTAGGACCTTCTGTTCCTACCCTCCTCTATTACCAACAAATGGCTCACCTCTATGCTATATATCTTTCCCTTTGTCAGTCTACTTCCACCATTATTTTACCTCTTCTTTTCCAACCTTCATCTTTCCCTCAAATTCCTATTTTCACATACTGTTCCTTTATTGAGGATAGGGTATTTTCCCCTTCTCCACCCTGTTCTTCACCCCTCATTAATGTACCCTCCACATTTCCTATTTATCAGCTAACACCGTTCCTTAGTGATTCCTTACAAATTTCTGCCACTCCTTCTTTAACCTTTTCTTCCTTTTATGATATTCCCTATCCTTCCCTACATCCACTTTCCCTTATTCCACTACCCTCTCCTAACACTTCTATATCTCAACCACCTCAGTTGGTTAGTGAATGTGACGGGTTTGATAATCAGATTTCCAGAAGAAGGGGATGGAGTTCGGATGATTGCCTTACAGGACTGCAGATTAATTGGCCCGTAATTCCAGGAGAATGGACAGCTTCCAGTCAAGCTTATCAGAACTATGTTCATTTTGCCCAACAGTATTCACAGTCTGCAGATCCCTCAGTGAGATTAACTGCTCACTTTGCTTGGTATCTGGCGTATATGCATAGGCACTCTCATAATGATTCAAAGCCTATTCCAAAGTTGTGCATGAATGTCAATGTTAGCATTGATTCCCAGTAGCTGGAGATATTGTATTTTCATGCCCTCTGTTTGCCTAGCAGATACCTGGTCCTGTTGGAAAGGATGTGCTATCTTCAATTTTTTCAAAATCCTCCCAAAAACTTTGTAGATGAATCCTTATCTATGGATCATTTCCGACAACATCAATCTTTTAAGAGGGATCATCTTCATTGATACCTTTCCAATGTATGGTGGAAGCTTTTAATGAAAATCTTTCTTTTTGAAGGAGTCATTCAGATGGTTGTGTTGTGTATTAGTGTTTGTGTTGTGAGTTCATTTATGTCAAACGAACGTGGTGGTTTCCTATTGGATTTCGTGTACGAGCTATGTTTTGGAGATTTGTGGTGATGGGGTCGTGGTTGGAGAATTGAAGTTGATGCTGATGAAGAAGAAGCAAACTCTTATATCCTTTACAACTTTGTTGTGATTTTCTTGTTTGATAAGTGGTGTTAATGTATAAAGGGTTTTCCTTTCTTTGTATTTTTATATCAGAAACAGGTTATAAGTTGGGGTTGTGGTGGATGGATTATTTTTGAGAAGATATTGAAGATCAAAGTTGAGCTTTTCCATGAACTTGTATTCCCTTTTTCCTGGGTCGTGAGGACGCTTCCTTATTAAGTGTGGGGATATGTTGAGTGTTGAAATGACTTGTTTTTTGGCTGATTTTTGTTGTTTTTGAGAGCTGAATGGTTGATTTTATGAGATGATTGATTGATTTAGAAGTGGTTTGAGAGTGTTTTGGATGATAATGATGGTGTTTTGGAAGATCATGATGTTTATTGGTGGTTCTGTGACGTTCTGATAGGTTCTGATAGGTTCTGTATACCTTCTGTTTTGCTCTGTTTTGGTATGTTTTGTTCTGATTATCTTCTGTGAAGAGGGATAGAGTATTGATTGATGAAGAATGAGATATTGTGAAAGTTTATTGAATGGTTTGTGAGAGTTTGGAATGATTTGAGAATGAGTTATGTGGTTTTGATGACCTTCTGTAACCTTCTGTAGGTCTTCTGTAGAGCTTCTGCTTCTGTTCTGTTTCTGTTCTGTTCTGTACTGTAGCTGTTCTGGTATTGTTCTGTAGAATGTTCTGCATGCTTCTGTATGTGTTCTGTGGAATGTATGTGTGACTTTGGGAAAGTTTTCTAGCCTTGGAAAGAGGTGAATACAAGTGCAAAAGAGCTGAAAGAAGTGGAAGAAGTAGCTGCCAAAAACTCAAGTGAAGACTAGAGTGAAGTGACAGTAGTGAGCTATGAAAGGACACTGTAGTGGCTCTGGTGACTCTTCATATCAGACATACCTCTTGGGAGGGGTATCCACGACCTAAGAGTGATTATTGAGAGTGAATTTTGAGAGATTGTAGTGAGGAGATGATGTATTATTGATGGAAAGAGAGAGAGAGAGTCAGAGATAGCCAATTCTACTGAAACAGAGTGATTGTATATGAGAGATTGAGAGAGAAGACTATGAAGATATTGAAGATGAATACTATGAGATGTATTTCCATTCAAAGATGGTGTATTCCTTTGCTTTCTTTGTTCTATTGATGGATTTTGTGAAGATATTGAAGAATATGGTTGATTCTATTAAAAACCGTGGGAGATCTACATGATGCTGCATGAAGATTTGTTGTGTCTGGTGTTCTTTTCTTCATTGTGATCATATGAAACATGATAAACAAGCTTGTTGATGTTACAAGATAGATTTTCTTGCAAGAGATTTCCCTTTTTCCTTGGTGTTCCTCTCGGGCTCCATGTATTACAACTACTTGACTTCAATAGACCATTCTTTTTAGTAGTTACTGATGCTAGTGGATCTGGAATAGGAGCAGTCCTTATGCAAGATAATCATCTCATAGCCTACTCTAGTTGCAAACTCAAACCATCTGAACTTAAATATTCTACCTATGACAAAGAATTGCTAGTTGTAGTACAAGCCTTACGTCAATGGAAACATTATTTAATGGGATCTGAATTTATGATCAAAACTGACCAACAAAGCATTACACATCTCCTTAGTCAACCACAAATATCTGACCGACACATTAAATGGGCTGCTTTTATTCAAAGTTTTCATTCTCTTATACAATATCAACCAGGAAAAGAAAATGTTGTAGCTAATGCTTTGAGTAGAAGATCGACAATTCACAATATTTCTGTGATATCATTTGATTCTCTTATCCCTATGAAAGATACTTATCATCAAGATCCTACTTTTCAAGCTGATTGGAATAAACTAGTTGCAAATAATTGGATTCCTATTGATTCATTGTCTTACAATAATGGATTCATGTTTTATGAAAAAAGATTATGTGTTACTGTTCCATTTCAATCATTTGTTTTGCATGAAACTCAGTGTCCTCCATATCAAGGTCATAGAGGAATTATATCTACTTTGCGTACATTGACTGAAGATTTTTATTGGCCACATATGGACACTAATGTATCTAACTTTGTATCTGAATGCTTAGTTTGTCAACGAGTTAAAAAACACCATGGTAAACAATATGGTTTACTAATGCCATTATCTATTTCATCACGACCATGGGAATAGATTTCAATGGATTTTATCACTGGTCCACTAAAGCTAATCATGATATGATTTGGACTGTTGTAGACAAGTTTAGCAAACAAGCATATTTTATTCCATGCAAGAAAACTTTAACTGCACCTCAAGTTGCTCAATTGTTTTTGAAAGCTGTTTTCACTAACCATGGTTTATCAAAAGTTATTATTTCTCATCGTGATTCTAGATTTTATAATAATTTTTGGATTACTTTGTTTGCTAACTTGGGAACAAAGATTGATTTTTCATCTGCATTTCATCCTGAAACAAACGGTCAAACAAAAGCTACTAACAGTACTATTTTAGATCTTTTGCGTTCTTACACCATTTCAAAACCACATACATGGGATACACATCTATATTTACTTCAATTTGCATATAATAATATACCACACACATCCTACAAAGAAAGCACCATTTGAAGTTATTTATGGATATCGATTGCCTACACATGTGGCATCATTATCAAACAAAATTCAAACTACTAATGATATTGCTAACATGCATGCCACTATTTTTTATGAAGTTAAAGATATGATTGCCAAAGCCCAGCAATCATACACAAAATAAGTAAACAAGAAAAGACAAGCTATGAATTTTAAAGTTGATGATTATGTTGTGTTACGAATTGAAAAACGAAGATTACAAAGTGTAGATAAGTATCCTGTTGTCAAATTAGCACCTAGATTTTATGGACCATTCAAGATCATACACAAAATCAATGATAATGCATTTAAACTAGAACTACCACAGTATTGGAAAATCCACAACACCTTCCATATCAATTTATTACGACCTTTTAGAGGCCAATTACTTGTACACCCTGTCTATGAAAACCTTCCTTTGCTAGATGATGAAACTGAAATACTTGAGCCTGAAACTATTATATATATTGACTTTATGACCACTAGAACTGGCCGTAGATATTCTAGATATTTGGTCAAGTTTAAAAACCATCCTGTTGAAGAGGCCCAATGGATGCATGCTAGAGACCTAAATGATTTTCCCACATTGCTAGCTCCACATTGAGCTAATAGCAATTGAGGTCAATTGCTATCTCACCCCGGGGATATGATGCCAGGAGGCATATTCCACTGTGGATTTTGTGAGGTTTTGTGGTGGATTCCGTAAAATTTTATTATTACCGGGGCTCATACACAAAGTGGATTCTTTGTGTGAGAAGTCGATGGGGACGCCTATCCTTTTCGGGCATTTTGTTAATTTAATGTCGAAGTGGGTGATTCCATAGCGGGTGATTCCATAAAATACATATTTAAATTAATAAACGTTTATGAGTTTAGAGTGCGCACTCGTAATAAATTAAGATTAGAATTGATTTCTAACCAATTTATTTATGTAGTTGAAGACTACTAGGTATTCACTTTTGTCGGTTTAATTGTATTATTTTTCTAACAATTGTGAATGCTTCAGTTGATGTGTAGACCGAGCAGCGGTGGCATTGGGAAGCATTGGAGGATAGCGTGTATTCAAATTATCATCAATTTTTGATGGGCGCGTATCTTAGGCATGGCACCTATATTGGCGCCTATATTTTTTCGTGCTTATTTATCAAAGTGTTTGATATTTATTTATTATTTTTGTATGCACATGGACGCATGATTTAAATACTTGTATTGGACATTATATTTGGGTACCACCTGACTTCTTGGGCACCCATTAGCTTTAATTCTTTAATGGCACAAAAGCAAACTCAAAAGCTAAAGCGTGCTATTTTGTAAATTGGGCTATTATTTGAGCATGAATATGAATAATATATTAAATACATGCTTTGTGGAGCGCTCACACAAGGCATGGGGGGAGATTGCACCCAATTGGTCTCTTGTTCATGTCGTGCAAGCTTTCTTCATTGGTTTTTGTGTAAAAAGTAGAGTTCTTTTGTTCTTAGGGACCTTCTAACGCTCACTACGTGCGCATACAGCATCCGATCTATGCACCAATAGTAGTTTATGGCAATGTAGTGATTGCATGAAGCTTTAATCGCCGCAGCTTTGCACAAAGGGCTAGGTCTCTAGGAGGAGTGGGAATTCTTGAGGGGTTGTAGTCTGAAGGTGACCATATGCTTTCTTTGTTGTCATATCTAGATTTTATGCACAACAACTAACCTAACCATTTCAGTGTACAATACAAAATCTACAATGTGACATGGTCACAGGGTGATATTTTTGAGTTGAGTGCATCGATAAAATGCACTCCACACAATAGATTGTGATGTCATGGCAAATTTTGAGCAAGGGAGTCGATGGCAGGCCATGGATCCAAATATTTTTGTAGATGAGATTGAGTATTTTAGCAACTTGCAAAGTGTTATCTCAGTGGATTACCATAGCTTCTCCATGATTATACTTGATGTATAGTGGTTTAAAGTGGTATTAGAAGGAGCTTGAGCAACCGCTCCTCGACGAGGTCAATTTGGATTTGTGGAGGTAGATTCTGAGAAAAGATGGAATGATTTGGATGACACATTTTTCTTACCGCGTCATTGTGAACAAGTGCATGACCTTTTTTGTTATTTTTTTCATGACATGAAACAATCACAAATGTTGATTCACTCTTTGCAACACACTTATATATGATATTGAACATGTAATTTTCTATCCAAATTCCCGGCAACCTCAATGGTGGTATGTTGTTCCATCAATACCTTGAAGCATGCAAATGTATGATGCAAGTAATATCCCCAGCATGAATGAGGAGAATATGCAAGTTGAGGGGTTGATGTTGTGGGGAGTGAAGGGCGAAGAGGGCTTGGAGCATGTGGAGGAGATAGGCATGAGTAATGTAGACAAAGAGACAGGATGCCAAGAATTTTTTGAGAATAAAGTGGACTCCTCTTTTTGTGGAGAACTATGTATAGACCTTCTAGTGTACACCAACGTATGCCAAGAGCTTGACATGGAGCCATAGACCTGATTATATTTTCATATGCTTGTTCAATTTGTTGATAATTTTCTTTGAAGGGTGCTTTAGTCTATGCATTTTAATTAACATCCTTTTTTGTAGAGTTATGTTTTCGTGTTTTACCTAAATTCTTATATTGGTTACACTAACATCATTTTTTAATTTTGGAGGTTAGCTTTGACAATGCCTAGAGAGCAGGATGAGTCCAGGAATGATAGATGGGGAGCTGTAGGAGATCCACATGTGTATGTCTCTAGATCAAATGGTTCACTTTAGAGATATGATAGACTAGGAGTTGTCGCGGTCATCGTCCGTATGTTCTGCAAGGTCTATCTTAGTATGCTCTGATGCTTTGATCTCTAGTAGGTGGGGTGACACTTTAGACTGGCCCCAGATGAAGGAAGATGTTTTGGAAGGTGCTACGGAGGTGTAGACGCTGTGAGCCCATAACCAATTTCTACTCCTCACTCTCGTATACCAATTGCAAAGAGGGTGGCTCGGGTGGATATTATGGAGGAACCGATGCATGTCATTGCCATCTCGTCAGTTTGGTGGACACTTGTCACATCCAAGGTTTGTCACATCTATAGGGATGTCTTCTCTTATGACTCTAGGTTTTGCTTAGCCATTTGTAGAGGTGGCACCCCTATTGGTGCTACTCTGAGAGATACCATCCTTATAGGTACATCAAATGTACATGGGTCTTCTAATTATGCCCAACAACATGGTCACAGGTGGGAGAGATCACACCTTAGACATACCCGAGTAGGGTATAGATACCTCATAGATGAGAAAACAGGCATTGCCGTCATGGATGATGAGGGGAGGAGGGTGATGGCTCGCATGAGAGAGTTGTGCCAATAAGTATTTAGACACCAGGTTTTGTACCATTGAAAAAATCTATTAGAGGGAAGCAAGGACTATATAGTGGTGTCTTTGGACAAGGAGTTTCCAATACATATGGCGAGGGGGAGAGGTTCTCCACTAGGTGGATGATGGATTATATGTGTGCACACATGTCACATATGTGACCAGATACATGCATGGCAATCAAGAATATCAAAGCTTGAGCCGTTGAACATAGAGGATTGTTAAAGACTCAAGGAGAAGGCCACAAACTCTCCACAATGATGGCGGCAACTACAAGACGCAGCGAGGTCACAATTGAAGGTAGGGATCATGCATCATTTGGAGAGTGGCGGCCATAGGACTTATTTGGAGGACTTTGTAAAATTTCTTTGGTTCTTCTTACTTTCTTATTTGGAATATCATTTGTACTAACAACCTTATTTCTGACAATGCTACTCTATTTTCTTTACAGCATTCCATCAGAAACTATGATCCTACAAGTTTGGAAACTCGATATACAGAGAGACATAGTCTCATTAAACTCATCCACAAATTGTATACACACAACGGTCCAAAAAGTCCAATCCTCTTTCTTGTTTGCATTCATTAGTTTTTTGGTGATGCATTATGTATTGTGGATTAATGTCTAGTTGTTTATATTGCAGAGTCCATTCGATGCTCCATTGCATTGAGATAAACTTTCGGATGGCAAGGAGTTGTAGCATGCGCTTGGATTCGTGGATCGCACATCATTTCCTTTTTTGTCCTTGTGATCCATATAGGCTTCTTCCATGTAGGCTTCCTTATATATATTTCTCATATTTTGTATAAAATTGCATTTTGTGATATTTATAAATACATTTCTATGTTTGTCTTGGACTCTTCTCTCCATGGTTCAATGTAGTTTTATAAGTTGTCATCATCAGTCTTATACTTATTTGAATATTGAATCAATGACCCTTTTTTTCCAATATCTCATGATGCATCTGCCCTAATGATGATTGTATATTCAATATTAATTGCTTTATAGAATATTATTTAGCACATGATGTTGGAAATTTTTTTTCCTTTGCAACTATCACTATTTGTATTGCTAATTTACTTGCATGCGTCATTATCTAAGTCAGTATATGCATCGAAAAGCATCGCTATTAGCATTGCTATTAGTGATGCAAATAGTGGCACTAATTGCAATGGATTTGTAGAGATGTCTATACCGACGCTTTTAGCGACGATAGGGAAAATTTTCTTAATGAATATTTGTGTCACTTTAAATTTTAGTATGAGACCTATATCTTGTAGTGATTTTTAAAATTGCAATTTACTAGCAATGTAATGAACTATCCTAATTATTAGCCTCTCTCTCTCTTGATGTCAATATAGCTCTCTTTCTCTAAGGTTCACATGTCAAGATTGTGGGAGAGAAGGAAGGACTCTCACTTGTAGCTTCCTCACTTACACAATGGGGGAATACACACAAAGGTGGAGGCTGAAAACAGTTTTCCTCTTCTTAGTTGTGTAAGCCAAAAGAACTCTCATACAAAGAAATACCAAACTCAACTAACTAAGGTGGCATACTAATTGAACCACGAACTAGAGTAGATAAGGATAGCTGTCATCCAGCTATTATTCATGGGCGGTGTACCAACCGCATCTGCAACTAACAAGTCAGTGACATAAATGCACAACGGTCACCCTGGCATATCACGAGTGGAGCTCGATATCTCAACACTCCCCCTCGAGCTCAATCCCAATTCCTGCACACCAAGCAGGTCTCTGAACTTGCGCAGCTTCTTTGCACCCAATGCCTTCGTGAATATGTCAGCTCCTACCTAATCCTCTGTGCTAACATAAACTAGATCAATAAGACCTAGTAAAACTCTCTGTCGCACATAGTGATAATGCACCTCAATGTGCTTTGTTCTAGCATGATATACTGGTTATTTGCCAAGTGTATACTACTCATGTTGTCACAGTAAATGACAACTGGCCCATCTATAGGCTGATGCATATCGTAAAGTAGCTTATGCAACCAAGCTACCTCACATGAAGCCATTGCTGCACCCCTGTACTCAACCTCTGTGCTTGACAAGGAAACTGTAGGTTGTTTCTTGTTGCTCCAAGTGATTGCAGCACTCCCAAAGGAGAATACATATCCACTGGTAGATCGTCTATCAGAAAAAATACCAGCCCAATCAGCATCAGTGTATACATGCAACTGTATCTGAACCCCAGTCTCATAAAATAATCCATATTGCAATGTGGACTTCACATACCTAAGTATGCGTCTAGCTGCATCCAAATGCAGTTTCCTTAGAGCCTACATAAACTGACTTACCAATCCAACAACATAGCTCAAATCTGGCCTGGTAATAGTCATATAAATCAAACTTCCTACTATGCACCTGTACATAGTAGGGTCTTCGAGAAGCTCACATGCATCTATGCTCAGCTTCACATTCTACTCCAAAGGAACTGAAATAGGCTTACAACCTGTCATTCCATATTTGGACAGCATGTCCAATCCATACTGCTTCTGCAAAAGCCATATCCCACTTGGTGATCTTATCACCTCAATGCCCAAGAAATAACACAGCTCTCCCAAATCCTTCATCTCAAACTTCTACTTCAATAGCATTTTCACATGAAGGATATCTTCATCACTATCACCTGTGATAATCAAATCATCAACATAAATGACAAGCAGTATAATACCTTTCTCTGTTTTTCTCACATAAAGTGAGAAATCTGCCTTGGAAATCTGAAAGCCAATAGTGACAAGATACTGTCCTAACTTGTCAGACCATGCTCTAGGTGCTTGTTTCAAGCCATACAAGGCTTTCTTCAACCTGCAAACAAACTCAGGATGAACAGTATGCACATAACCTGGTGGCTGCTCCATATAGACCTTTTCTTGCAAGTCACCATGCAAGAAGGCATTCTTTACATCCATCTGATGTAAAGACCATCCCTTTGATGTAGCCATAGCAATGACTGCTCTTACGATTGCCATCCTTGCAATTGGACTGAATGTTTCTTCATAATCAATGCTATATGTTGGTGCATACCCCTTGACTACTAATCTTGCCTTGTATCTATTCATAGAACCATCTGCATTGTGCTTCACCTTATAAACCCACTTACAACCAATTGCATTCTTATCTTTAGGCAAAGGTACACCGCAAAATGCCCTCTTGCTACACCGCGAAAGGACGTCTCAATCTGAGACAATGCACTCTTGCACTTTCCGGCTGTACTACCTGTAGAGACTTGCTCCCAAAACAGAAAAATGAAAGCAACACTGGTCCTCTTACCAGAACATCGTGAACTTGGTTTTGTTTCTTGAGCTCCTTACCACGAAAAAGGCTCTGATACCATGTCAAGATTGTGGGAGAGAAGGAAGGAGTCTCACTTGTAGCTTCCTCACTTACATAATGGGGGAATACACACAAAGGTGGAGACTGAAAACAGTTGTCCTATTCTTAGTTGTGTAAGCCAAAAGAACTCTCATACAAAGAAATAGAAGAACCCTATATATGGGTCCCAAACCAAACTCAACTAACTAAGGTGGCATACTAACTGAACCACGAACTAGAGTAGATAAGGATAGCTGTCATCTAGCTATTATTCATGGGCGGTGTACCAACCGCATCTGCAACTAACAAGTCGGTGACATAAATGCACAACGGTCACCCTGGCATATCATGAGTGGAGCTCGATATCTCAACATCACACACACGCACACACACACACACACACACTCTCTCTCTCTCTCTCTCTCTCACTTACTCACTCACTCATTCACTTACTCACTCTTTGTGGGGCTAGGTGAAGGAGGCTCTAAACAAGCATGACCAAGTTTGTATATGTGGGTGTGTCTAGCTGTGCAGGGGGAGGTTTCAAAGGGGTGTGATACAAGGCCCCAAATGCCATTTGGCATTCTTGGATAGCTTTGAGGGTGGTCCAAAAATGTGACACTAGGTCCCTTAAAAGATTTCATTGAAATATAAAGATATCATACTCATAGTTTTTGTTCTCACTCCTTATTGAGAAAAAATTTTGGATTTTGAATTTAAAAAAATAAAATTACATTATGTGACCAATGGGGTTGTAGGCTAAGTGGTTTGGGTGTGTTTGAATATAGAGGGGGGTTTTGGTTCTTGGGTGCATGAGTTCAAACCTTACATACACCCCTTGAAGTACCTTTCAAAGTTCACATCTTCTTCCTTTTTTAAAAAAGAAGTGAGATTACTTATATCATTCTAAGAATGTAGGTGAGCAAGACTAACACCAAGCTAACTTTATCTCTACAAGGCTAGTTGCACATTGATGGAAAACCCTTGCTCTCTTAAAAAATGATGGGGCATATTGGCATGTGATAAAAGCATGTAAGTGTTGCTTTTTTCACATCATCGACAAATTTGGATGGGCAATATTACCTACCCTCCAACATGCATGCTTGCACCTAAGATGAGAAAAGACAAACATTCACCTCATTTTAAAAACATTAGCATTAAATGGAATTTAACTAGTTGCCATCATAAAGAAAAGTAATTGGCTTAACCACTAGACCATAGCCCACTTTATGATACTATTTGAGTATTTTAGCATGTAAAGAAAGTGCCAAATTTTGTGGATCTTGGAGTTGCTTGGGTGAGGGATTGGTAGTGCATGACCAACCTTAGTAGAGCCAAGACATGTGTGGATCATTTAGCCTAGGCCATTCGGAAATTCAACTCTCTCTTAGCTTAGTTGAGTTCATTTTTGAAAGTACCCTAGGTTTTTCCTAGTGAAGGGCTCATCCATAAATGCCTTTCTTCTGGAAGGGCTTTTTAAAAAAAATTTCCTTCAACAGATGCTTATTCTAAAATTTATCCTTATAACTAAAAATTTGCTTTTGAAATAAATTATTTAATCATTATAACACTTACATACACATTTTCTTTGCTTTTTCATGTTCATTACTATTTACAAAATTGTAATACTAACAATACCATAGAATATTTGAAATGTATTATAACATACAAATAATTATTTTAAGCATTAAAAAATAAAAGGATAATGCTATTGCTGGAAAAAATTACAATGCCATGATAAAGGCTTTAATTTAAAGATCAATTAAGTAACATAGTTTAGAAAGGAAACAAGGTGTCTCTACAGTCATTGACGGTCTCAAATATAATAGCAGCACATTCAAAGCACATCATTACTCATATTGTCCTACATGAGCTCAGTTGTGCACACATTAACATTGCAATGAGATTTCAATCAATCCCACATGGCATAGATGGTATCCCAATCAACATTTGTAGGGTCTTTAGCACCATTGTATGAAAAAAACATCAGCTCATTCAAGGTTTCCAATGAAAATCTATTGTAATCATTGGATTTTCAATTATTCATTTTAGAGAAGCCTCTCTCACAATCAATGGTGCTTGCAACAATAACCAAGCATGCACTCCATAACTTTTCATCTCTCCAAAGACTTGATCAAACTCAATATCATGCCCACATAATTGCTAAGTAGTATGCATACTTTGTCAAGAATCGCGTGGTGTGGGGACTTGCTTGAGCTGCTGCACCAAACACACACTGTATACACAAGAGGAAGCTCACTCAAAACAAAAGAAGAGAGATGGAGGCCAAAACATTTTCTTCCTAATTTCTTATTCTTCTTCCACACACTATACAATGTACACAAAATATAGATAAGATACAACATAAAGAAAAGTGGCCTTCTAAGTCAAACAGTGCATAACCAACTACACTAATTGACTGGCATTATATATTTGCCAGCTGTAGGTAGATGTAACAAACTAAATATAATAAGTGATAAGCCAGTGGCCGTGTGAGTATCATAATGACCACCAACGTGCTAAGTATAGACGTGCAGACTCATCTAGGCAGGTGGTCTATCATCAATGTCTGCAGGTGTTGAGATTGCCATCTCAACACTTCCCCTCAAGCTCAACTCTATCTCTGCAACTCCAAGTAAGCTTTGGAACTTTTGAAGCTTCTCTGCACCCAATGCCTTTGTGAAAATGTCAGCAATCTGATCCTGTGTGCTGACATATACCAAGTCAATCTCTCATGCAAGTACCTTCTCTCTCACAAAGTGGTAGGGCACCTCAAGGTGTTTTTTCCTAGCATGGAACACTGGATTCCTAGCTAGCTGTATGTTGCTCATGTTGTCACAATGAATGACAATTCGACCATCTCCCTGTAGGTCCAAATCACTTAATGACTTTTGTAGCCATACCACCTCACATGCTGCCATAGCAACACCTCTATACTCAGCCTCTATACTTGATAGAGCAACTGTAGGTTTCTTTTTTCTACTCCATGTAATTGTTGCACTACTAAGGGAAAACATGAATCCACTAGTAGAATTCTGTCTGACATGCAACCAACCCAATCTACATCTGTGTATCCAAAGACCTGTATGTCCTTACCTGCCTCATAAAAAAGTCCATAATGTAAAGTGGACTCACATACCTCAATATACGTCTAACTACATCCAAATGAGGCTTTCTAGGCAACTGCATAAACTGACTAACAAGGCCAACAACATAGCTCAAGTCTGGCCTTGTGATAGTCATGTAAATCATACTCCCTACTATCCTCCTGAACATAGTGGGGTCTTCTATCTCATCCCCAACGTCTACACTCAACTTCACATTTTGCTCCAATGGTATTGAAAGAGGCTTACATGCTATTGTATCATACTTGGATAACATATCCAAGCCATACTGACTTTGGGATAGCCATATACCATCATCACATCTGATCACATCAATACCAAGAAAGTATCTCAGCTCACCCAAATCTTTCATCTCAAACTTCTTCTTCAAGAAGTCCTTAACTTCAACAATCCCATTGTCACTATCACCTGTCATAGATGACTATGATGACCAAACCTGCATCTCCCTTTCTCACATAAAGTGAGTGATTGACATCATAAATAAAAAGTCCAATATTGACAAGATACTCTCCAATCTTGTTAGACCATTCTCTAGGTGCTTGCTTCAACCCATAGAGCACCTTCTTTAACCTGCACACATATGTGGAATGCTCTAAATCCTCATAACCTGTCGGCTACTTCATATACACTTCTTCTTGCAATTCACCATGCAAGAAGGCATTCTTAATATCCATTTTCTACAAACTCCAAGCTTTGGTTGTTGCCAAGGCAATCACAAACCTAACAATTGCCATCCTAGCAACTGGATTGAATGTCTCTTCATAATCTATGCCATATGTTTGAGCATAGACTTTTGCAACCAACCTAGCCTTATACCTGCTAACTAAACCATCTACATTATTTTTGACTTTATAAACCCACTTATAGCCAATAGCTTTATTACTCTTAGGTAAGGGTACCAAATCCCTTATTGGCTTCTAATGCAACCATCTCCTCATCCATTACTGCATCCCAATGAGCATGACTAACAACATCCTCAAAACAAGTGGGCTCAACATCCTTTACTAGTTTCACCATGTAAGCATAATAGTGAGCTGCATAACCTTCAAAGCTAAATCTTTTAATAGGGTATCTGACCTTGCTAGATCGTTGTACCACTGGATCACTCAATGGATCCTTTACATTACTATGAGCTCTCTATACACCTGGTATCCTGCCTAAAGGAATACCAAGCTCATCATCCAGATTCTCCGAAGAACCACAAGAATCTCCATCACATCCCAAATGACTGGTAGATGTATCATTACCATCTAGCACTTTCTTCTTTCCTTTGTCCTTCCCCGCAACACTTATAGATCCACCTGAAGATGTGGGGCTACTCCTTAGTCTCACAGACTAAGGGCTCACTATATGTATAGTACTAGATTATGTTTTTGGTCCACTAAGACTCCGTGATTCTTGTTTTTCTTTCTGCACATAGCTGTCCTGATCATTATCATCATCTAATACATCACCAACAGGTGCATACCAGCTACCCATCTCATCAAAGATAACATCCCTGCTCACTTTGAGCTCACCTGTGACAAGGTTATAATAGCAATACCCCTTCTGCTCTAAAGAGTATCCAATAAAAATACATTTTTCTACATTTGGATCAACCTTCTTCCGTAGCTCATCTAGCACATGAACATAGAACACATCCAAATACCTTCAAGTGAGATACATCGGGCTTCTTGCCAATAAAGCATTCATAAGAAGTCATCCCATGAATTGCAGCTGTGGGAGTTCTGTTCATAATGTAGACAGTAGTATGGACAACCTCGGACCAAAAATGTTTAGGCATATTCATTTTAGCCATTAATGCCCGTGCAACTTCTGTAATATGCTTGTTTTTTCTTTCTACAATCCCATTTTGCTATGGGGTATACATGCAAGTAAATTGCCTTTTTATCCCATGGGTCATCAAAGAAGCCACTAAACTCATTAGAGAGGTACTCTCCCCCTCCATGTGATCTCAAGCACTTCACTTTTAAGCCTGTTAACAGCTTCCTTAAAAGATTTGAAGTGCTCAAACGTATCACTCTTTTCCTTCATGAAGTATACCCATAACTTCCTTGAACAGTCATCAATAAATGTGACAAAGTATTTGCTGCCACCAAGAGATACATTCTGTATAGGCCCCCAAACATCTGTATGCACTACATCAAGTATTTTTCTACTCACTTCTTTGTCATACGAGAAGGGTTGTCTTGAATGCTTACCAAACTGGCATGCTTCACAGACTTTATACAATTCTACAACTCTAAAAGAAGGCAACCTTGTAACAATCCTCTGGACTGCATTAATTTCAGCCTTTGCACATTTGCATGTCCAATATATTTATGCCATATTTTAATATATGTAACTACTCTTTTCCTTTAGCATACATAACAGCATCCATTACAGGAATTTTAGCATCTAAAGTGAACATGTGGCCAACTCTACTTTCTTTTGTGACCAACCTACACTTATCATTAAAATTTTCTACAAAACAATCTTTTGTATTGAATCAAACTTGCAACCCCTACTTTACCATTTGGCTAACAGGTACTAGATTCTTTGTGATTGATAGTGAGGGCTGAAATGATAAACGGGTTGCCTCTTACCCATCCAACCTCCAATCCTCACTAAGAGAACTAAAGAGGGGCACCACCTAGCCAAAGGAAGGATGGGCTAGGACATCCCTTTTCTCAATGAGAGTCAAAAGAACCAAGACACAAATTTACAATAGAGAATATATGTACTAGACACCCTATTAGAATATATGAGGGAGAGATGAGAAGAGATGGAGACAAGAGGAGAAGAGGTGGAGGAAGCTTGCCGTTATGTATTCATGGAATGAGAAGATGGGAAGAAAGGGAGACAAGAGGAGAAGAGGTAGAGGAAGCTTGCCATCATACTACATGATAAAAGAACTTACTCATAGCTTACCTCAAAGAGATGGGCTGGTATGAGGGTATTCTAGAGTGCTCTCATGTGCTTGTCATTGTCTTTCTCCGCCCTTCTCTCATTCTCCATTGGCTCTTTATATAGCCTCCATGAGGGATTAGATTAAGTTAATCTTCTTGATTAACATAATCCTAGATGATGTATGGCATCTTTGAAAATATGGAGAATAGTGGATGGGACAACAAGTCTCCACCTTGGTCATCATGCAAGAAGCCAAGGGTGATGGTAGACAAAATAGAGAAAGGGAGCTAGATTACAAGAGGTGGGTGCTCAAAGCACAATATTATAATATATTTACAAGAAGGATAGAATAGAAAGTTGGTGTGATGAAAGAGAAGAAAATTGCATGTAGCCAGCAGTCTGCGCCTTCGTAGCTTCAAATCGGTGAAGAATCTGAAAAAAGTTTTTTCTACAACTTTGTAGACTAGATCGAAACATCGGGCAATGTGAGAATTTTCTTGAAATTCGCTTTTTCTTGGGAGTTATTGAGATTATAAAAAACAGCTTTCAAAAGCTGCTTTGACTTTAGTCCCCTATATATATATAAATATATATAAGCATGTGACAGAAGGGGTCCATACTTATAAGCTTTTGTGTAAGGTCCAAATGACACCATGATGTGGATATTGACTTGTGTACTAGGTTGAGGTGTCCTCTAATGATGGTGATAGATTCCAAATCTTAGTGATGCAGGCAAAACCCACATGTAGTTGGAGGCTAGTCCTTTGAAAAATCTATGCACTCAGTCAACTCTTAGGTGTAATTCATTTCCATCTTTACTAAGATAACCATTCCTTTTACCCTTTACATTGACATCCCTCCTAAGAACTTGTTCCCCCCATTTGCTAGAGTTATCATAATTGAGAAGGAATGTAGCATACCTAGTGCTTGAAGAGTAAACCCAAAGTGATATGGTAAAGCTCTTGATAGGGGTTTGGCCCAAATTTTGTGGTAGAAATCCGGTTTATAAAAAACCTGGATCAATGGCATATGTAATACATCTGTCAAACTCTTTGTCTGGCCATCATACAAGGACAAGGGAACCTTTTCAATGTGTGAAATTGGGTGGCATGAATCATCACCCGTCTGCACATAACTTGGATTTTGTAAGTCATGCATCTCTCCAAATCATTCAACATGATTAGTCATATGATTAGATGCACCTGAATCGACATACTATGCATCATGATGTGTCCCCTTTCGTGTAACTCCATTCATCATATGCTGCATAACCAACATACACTCATTTTTGTCTTCATTCTGTCGTGAAGATGATGCATAATTTTCATGCTACTATTTATCACTGTGAATATCATCCTTTTAGCATAACAATTGGCTGCAATATGACCTGTTTTTCCACAATAATGGCAAACAATAGCAGAATTTACAGAACCTCTATTCTACCATCCACTTCTTCCTCTAGAGCTCCCCCTCACTACAAGGATACACACATATAGCAACGCTAAGTAGCGACGTTTTTTTTTTCGGGGTCACTATTTACGTCACTAATCCAGGAAATATTTTAAGTCAAAAAATGCGTCGGTATTAGCGTCGCTATCTATGCCGCTAAAAGTGTCGCTATTAGTGATGCTAATAGCGACGACTTACTCTGGTAACATTTTGCGGAAACCTGAATGTTTCATTCAAACGTGTGCATGAACTGCAGAAGCAAGGCGAAGGCGGAGAGAAAGAGAAAGGGAGGTGAGCAAGAGAGGGAGGTTAGCAAGGGAGGTGAGCAAGAAAGCAAGCCGCGAGCCGCAGGCGAGGAGAGGAGCGTTGCCCGCACGAAGAGATCGTGGAAGAAGAAGAGAGCAGGACGGTATACCCCGTTTTGGTTTCTTTACAATCTTTGTTTTGCTTTGCAATGTAGGTTAGAAAGTGTTGGTTTCTCTTCGATCTTTGTGTTGCTTTGTGCTGCTTTGCAATGTAGGTTAGGAAGCGTTGAAAGAGAGAGAAATAGAAGCGAGTGTTTTCAAATTTTTTCTTGTGTTGGTTTTTATTCTTTGCAATGTAGGTTAGAAAGTGTTGGTTTTTCTTCAATCTTTGTGTTGCTTTAATTTGCAATGTAGGTTAGGAAGTGTTGAAAGAGAGAAATGGAAGAGAGTGTTTTTATATTTTTTCTTGTGTTGGTTCTCTTCCATCTTTGCAACGTATATAGGGTAGGAAGTGTTGAAAGAAAGAGAAATGGAAAGAGCCAACCTCAAAGATAGATAAGTTTAGAGCCGAACTCAAAGAGATATGTACGAAATTTTTAAAAAAAAACCTGAAATATATATAGTGGAGTGGTCCCAATATACAATATAGAATCGTTATTAAATCATCATTCCATTACATCGCAGTCAAGATGTCTAGCACTCACGACCAACATGGTGGGGATCATGAGGCTTGGCTCAATCAACGTGTCCCCTGTCCATGCACGCAATGCAAATTGGCCATTCGTCGAAAACGTCGTGGAGAATGTGATAACTCTCAACCCCCTTCTATGGGTGAGAATGTTGGAGACATGGACGATCCTCCTGCTTTTTTGGAACCCGAGTTAGAGGACATAATCGAATCATTGCTTCCGATGGACTCGGAATCCCAAGATCCTTTAATTGCAGAGACTGCCATTCCATTGTATGATGGGAGTCGGGTATCCCATTTGAAGACACTTCTTGCATTGTTGAGCATACAAACAAAGTATGGATGGAGCGATGTGAGTGTGACAGAGCTATTCAGGTATATTATGATATGTATGATTCTTTATTGAAAGCCATTAAAACGTGCTATGTAGTACTCTAATAACGTGCTTCATTGCAATTTGTAGAACGTTGAAATCTTACATTTTGCCTACCCAAAACATGATGCCTGAGTCTCGTGATGATGCAAGACAAGTGTTGCGAAAGCTAGGCGTGGATTATAATTGCATTCATTCTTGCCCCAATGATTTCTCTTCCGGGGAGAGTTTGAATTGTTGGCCACATGTTCCAAGTGCGGTGCGGACAAGTATTGAAATGACTTGCAAGGACAGATTGTTTCGCAGAAGGTTTTGAGGCACTTTCCGCTGATACCGTGTGTTTGTCACATTTTTCGAACCAAGAGTTTTGCAAAGTTGACTACATGGCATGTGGAAAATTGATCTACTGATGGTGTACAGCGTACACCAACAACTGACTCAGAAGCATGGCATCACATTGACGAGACTTTCCCTGACTTTGCAAAGGAGGCAAGGAATCTATGATTTGGTCTTGCCATGGATGGGGTAAATCCTTTTGGTTTACGTTCCACCTCCTATACTCGTGGTCCTTGTTAACTACAATATACCGCCATGGCTTTCCACCAAGAAAGGACACCTTTTGCTCAGCTTGCTTGTGCTTGGACGATACAAAGTCAAGAATGTGGATGTCTACCTCTCTCCACTGATTGATGAGCTAAAGGAGTTGTGGGAGAAAACTGTAGTGGAGGACATGAGCAAACATATTGGTGGACGATCCGGAACTATAAGGGCAATTCTTATGTGGACCATGCATGACTTTCCAGGTTATGGAGAATGCTCTAGTAAAGCGTGTTTTCTTATTTTGCTAGTTTTCTTTGAGCGATGTTGGTGTTATGACATGCCTCATTGTACATGTGTGTTCTGCAGGGCTAGTCACGTCAGGTTACCATGCATGTCCTTTGTGTGGACCAAGGTTGGATTCTCGTATGTCAAAATCTATGAAGAAGATGGTATTTGAGGGACATTGGGCTTTTTTGCCAGAGGTTCATGTCATGAGAGAAGGATTTCTTGGTCGCCCTCCTGCGAGAATGAACGCACTGAGCTGGTTTGATCGCAGGATGGTGGACCAAGACTCGCTTCCCAGTGCAATGCGACACTTCTCAATTTTCTATGAGGTGACTTATTGGAAAAAACTGAAAAATTAACCACCTTTTAGATCCCATGCACATTTTTAAGAATGTGGGTAGCTTGCTATGGGACCACCTCACTGGGCAACGAGACACACTAGGAGCGAGGATGGATTTGAAAGCAGTGGGAAAGATGGAACCATATTGGCCTGTAAGTGGCATCGACGGTGTCGTCGTGTTAAGGGCTGAAGATCTACCACCGGGGCTTTAGTGTAGAAGAGGAGTTTAGGATTCAAAGTTCAGGAAGGGGAAATAGATTGGGGTTTAATAAGATCCGAGATTTAGGAATGATTTAGGTACAGAAGAAGAATTCAAGCTTTTCCTCTATGTATTTAGCATACATGAACGGAAGAAATAACTCTATCTTGATTACATCAAATGCCTCTGGATACATACATCATATCATAAAGGATATTTTTAGATTCTCAATTCAATTATGAATATCAAATGCAAGTTCTAATGGCTTTTATTTTAAGTACATAAATGGATTTCAACCCTTTGGAACAAGTATTATGTTGATAAACTCAAATACATTCAAGATTTGGGCCAAAGATACATGAAATGAATTGAAAAAGCATAATTTTAGCTTCAGCCCTGTTTTAAAACAGAAAATTACAGCCCATAATCAAGCTCAAAATGAGTGCATAAACTCATGAAGAAGCTCCTCTAATCATTAATGAACAAAGTCCTGATGAAAAGAGGTCATTTCCTTCCATTACAACCACATAAATCTCTTGTATGCTCATAAAAATGGACAATAACAGTGGGCTGCCCTGTTTATGACTGGTTATTTCAGCCCATAACAACCCATATACCTTCAAAATCCTCACCCTTTGCTTGCCCCAAAGCCACTCAAGTACTTGGGTACAAGTCGGACTTCATTGGACCAAGAATGAGGTAGACAAAATGAGAGAAGTCGTGCATAAGAGCAAGCTGAATACTTTTCTCTTAGATTTTCCCATTTTATAGATTGTTTCAACATGCATTTTCATCAGACCAAATGGGCAGAGAAGTGGAGCTCTCACCATGTTTACATCTTCAGCTTTTGGGCTTGTTGATCTTCAGTTTGCATGCTCCACAACATGCACCATAGGTTCAGCTTTCTCCAGTTGTGCTCAGACTGTGCAACCCGCATTTTGCATCGAAAAATGTGGGCTACTCCCTGCTTAGGCCCAGGTCACTTTTTGACCTACCCAGGTCACTTGCTGGTCACTTAAGTCTATTACTTCAGGTCCCCTGTGAACTTAGTGGACTTTTGGCAACTTTTGGCATTTTTCTTGAGTTTTGACCATATTTTTACACCTGAAACAATGTAATTTATCGTGCAGACTGTCAATTACTCCCAGTTGACCTGGTATAACTGAAAATTATATGCTAAATACAGAACTTATGTAACTAAGTTGGTTATTGGATAACAATGTCTGAATTCTGTATGCAAATTCCTCATATAACTCCCAGTGAAGTTCTTCTGTGTTCATAAGAATCCCATGATTTATATTATGAACAGTAAACTCTTTGACATTCACCCCCTCCTAACCTGCACATCCTCCGGTATGTGTCATTTCATAAGATTACAGGTCAAGGAGGGTCTTCTTTTGATATATCTTCATCTTCATTCTCTAAGTCTTTTTCTTCCAGCATGTCTTGAAGTAGAGGGCTCATATCTAAGTCATCAAGTTCATAAGTTGAAGATTCTCTTCGTTTGAAGAGTTTGATTCGTTTCCCAGCTATTGGTATCTTAATCATGGTCCCATCCATTTCAGCCAAGGAGTAAGTAGCATTATTATGTACTACTTTACAATATATGGTCCAAACCATCGCTTGGCTAACTTCCTATGAGCACTATATTGATTGTCCATGCTGCTATCATAGACAAGTACCCAATCATTCTCTTGAATAGCTCTTCGATGGATTCGATGATGCTTGTCAAACCTCTTCTTATTCTTTAATCTTGTCGTTTTCAGCCTTTCAATGGCTATTTTGACATCTTCTGGCCTTCTTTCGAGTTGCCTTATGTGTAGAGACAGCAACTCTTCTCTATTCATGCCTTCATCCCAAGGTAAGATACTCCATGTGACAATGGATTCCTCAATAGGCATAACAGGTGGCTATCCATATATAAGTTCAGCCGGCATATATCCTGTCACTGCACTATGGGTAGTTCTATCAGCCCATAATGCGAATGGTAGCATTTTAGGCCATTCCCTCATCTTTCCTTTACATGATTTTGCTAAAGCTTTAAGAATTGGTTGATGACCTCTTTCACTCTTACCATTGCCTTCAGGGTTGTAGGCTGAAGTAAGAGATAGCTTAATTCCCAATTGAGCAAAGAAATGGCGAGCCTCATCAGCATCCAATTCTCCTCTATCAGCAGTTACTTTAGCAACACATCCATACCTACAAAATACTTCTTCAAGTAAAAATCTACAAACAGCATGAGTAGACTTTGTTGTCAAGGCTTTTCCTTCCACTTGATTTGTGAGATCTTCTCTAGCAAGTACTAGATATCTCATGTTCCAAATTCCTGTAGGCATGGTTACTAAATCAATAACCCATCTATAGTGAATGGATAAAGGATAGGTAGGCTGGAGCCCATCTCTATGCTTTAACATTTGACAAACATGACAAGACTCAACAAAATGCTCAATGTCTTTATACATGTTTTGCCACAAAAATTTCTCTTTTATATTGGCAAAAGCACCCCATATGCCTCTATGACCAGCCAATAGGCTTTCATGAAATTCTTGCATGACTTGTCTTTGAGTCTTTTTGTCACCTAAGACACGAATAGGCGCCCTTCCTTTCTTTTTCACATGCCTCCAAAGGTAACCATCTTTAAGAAAAAAAACCATAAGCTTTTCTCTTAATTCTCTTGAACTCTTCATTAGTCCAATCTTCCTTCTTCGTCATACTGCTCAAAAATTGGCCAATTTTTAGCCAATCATCTGCATAATAGTCTTCTTTAAAGTGTGAATAAACCATAACAAAACATTGAACATGCTATTTACTAGTTGTCCATTGTCCTTCTTTGGTTGTTTCATCCTTCCTTGCTGATGTAAAATTTGTTTGAGCGGCTAAACCTGTTGTACTTGTTGTAATCTTTGTTATACCTGCATTTTTGACTGCTGAATCAACATAAGATTCAGCTATACTTGCTGTTTTCAGATTTGTACCTACATTTACAACATCATTTATAAACTCTGATTCTTCTTTATCCATCATTTCTTCTTTATCCCTAAAATTGGCACGCGAAAGCATGTCAACAACTGGATTATCTCTACTTGCAATATGTTTCAAATCAGGATTTAAGGATTTAATATAGGCTATCCATCTTAGCATGGCTATGTCGGGAGTGGAACAATTGGCGACATGCCCAAGAGTGGAAGGAAATCTATTTCAACTATAACGCGTGCACCCATGAAGTACTCCCTGTCACATTTTAATGCAGTTACTACTCCCCAAAGTTCTCTTTTAATTTGAGCATACCTTCTTTGTCGTTCATTAAGAACCTTTGCTCCAAAGCGGATTACATATCTGTTGCCTTCAAGGTCGTCTTGACCAACTGCCCATCCTATTCCAATAGGACTTATGTCTACTATGAGTATAATGGGTTGTCCATTAGAGTAATTAGCCCTCTTGAAAGTGGGAGCTGAAATCAGCATTTTCTTGAGTTTCCGAATAGCCTGAGTATGTTCTTTTTCCCATATAAACCTTTGGCCCTTTCTTAGCAGCTGATAAAGACTTTGAGCAACATGAGCAAAATGTGGTATCCAAATAAGATAGAAGACACATGCACCAAGAAATCTTCTCACCTCTGAAACATTTGTACATTCTTCCTACATTTTGCTAATAGCATCTATTTTGGATGGAGAAGGCTTTCGACCATATGGACCATACATATGTCCGACCACAAGGACTTCTTCGACTCCAAAAACAGATTTAGCTCTTGAAAGAGTAAGATGGAAATTTTCTAATTTAGACAAGATTTAAGCACAATCATTCATATGATTAGAAACAAACTTTCGACATCCAAGTTCATTGAGTTCTTCATTTTTCTCATGAACTTCACATCCTTTGATTGGAACATCATCAAGAAAAGGAAGAGTTAATTGAGGAATATAATCCCTCAATACTTTATGCATAGCATTCATCATGTGAGCTACTGAATTCATAGCCCCTTGAGGTAGAGTACACGTGCGGACTAGGCCAAGAGGCGTCTTCATTGTGGTAATGTCTCGACTTTCCAAAGCAAACTGGAATTGGTCGTAGCTTGAATATAAATCTCCCATGGAATAGATTGCCCTACCTGCAAAAGCTTCGGCAAACTCATCAACAATTGGCCCTGATCCAACATTTCTAATAGTGACTTTATTGACAGGTTGTAAATCTTGAATGAATCGCAAAGATCCATTCTTCTTGGGTACGGTAAACCATCGGTTGGAATATGGAGCTGAAGATGGCTCCAATATTCACATTTTAATCTCTTCATTTAGAAGTTCCAATAACTTAGGCAAATGAGCCCTTGGAACCAGAATTAGTTTAAGATTCCAAGGAACATGTGGGACCATAAAAATCACCATTGGTGCCACAATTCTTGGATCCACACAGCCAATTTCATGTGGCTGAAATGAAAAGGCTTTGCCATGATTCTTTAACATCTACATGAAGATTTGCTTTTCAGCCGGCAAGAGGAAAGAGTCTTCACCAATTTTCAGCTTTTGTAGACTTTCTACTGTAAATTGGTGGCCAATTTCTTTAGGATCATGAAGGCTTGGCTGTTTGGATACCCTTTCTGCCAGTCCTTCGCTTTCAGGCAGTAGAGAAGTAGCTACCGGCTTGACCTTTTTATCAACTATTTTATACTTTGTTTCTACTCTTACTTCATCCTTGTTTGGCTATCCAAAAGCTTCATAATCTGCAAATTCTTGAATTATGTCATACATATCCAATGTACATACCTGTACAGACTGATTTTCAGCTTGATTTTCTGCATGAACGGCTGTATAAATTTCAGCCATTGTACATTATAATTCAGCCCATAAAATAGTCCTAAAATTTCTTCATCTTTGAATAAAACATCAATTTGCTTCAGCTCTTGTTCCATATGACACAAATACTTTCTTTCAACCCTGTTCATGGCTGAAAACTGTTTATAACAGCCCATACTATTGGCTGTAAAAACTTGCGAATTAGCTTTTTGCCTTGCCTCCTTTATATGTGGAGGCAATTATTTGTGACATGATGCACTGCCATAGCCTCCACTTATAGCAGCGCTACCTGAAAACCCTTAAATTCTCGGGCATTAGGAGGAACAAGATGATCTCTCAATCGATCCCTATTTCGGTGGTGGTTAACACAGACGGTCAGGAATTGGATAGCTTTGTCATTATCCTTACTTCTTATCCGAGCATATGATGAACCATCATCAAGAGCCTTTGTCTCTAAATGAGACTCGGAAATAAATGGTTGTCCAAGAATGATAGGATCGCTGCAGGAATCTTAAACAAAGAAATGAAATTCATCTTTTACATTTCCAATAGTAACTTGTACATAAGGACATGCTGCATAAAGATCGCCAGAAGAGCTATTGGTTGCCTTCATGCGCCATCCTGGGTCCACATCAATGGGCCATCTGCCATTCTCATAAAGACTTCTTGACATAACATTAATTTTTGAACCATGGTCTATAAAGGCAATGCATGGAGTTTCTTTTTCATCGATTTTAACAACAGTTTCAGTAGTTGCCCTTGCCCAATGGGTACGGGAGTAGTGACTACTAGGAATAAAGTGAGCTTCACTTTCTTCTTGCATGTTGTGCTAAGAGCCTCTTTCTTACACATGGGCTACACTTTAGATTGAGAAGTCCCCACCATAATGGTTTCTTCAGTTTCTGCTTCATAAATGTCTTCATCTTTGGCTTCTATGGCTCCAATCAATTCTTTGATTGCCTCCAATCGAATCCCTTGAGTTTTCAACTTCTCTTCATCCTGCAAATACACATGAAGTACTTGCAAAAAAGCATGAACAGATTCTTCAGTTTTCTCACCAACATATTGTCTTTTTCGTTTAATTACATCAATTATTACATCATGAAATCCTCGTTTTGCAATACCGAGATTTTCACCTAATGTAAATTCAATTCTACTTCCAAGAATCCTTTCTTCTAGGATCCATTTAAGATCCGTTGCAGTCTCTATGTCAGACTGCAACTTGTAACTGGGATGTTTGCTTTTTCTTTTTCCTTCTGTCTTCTTTGCTTGAGGGGCATCTCCCATGTCAAACTCTGGTAGTGGTGGATTTTCAGCAGTCTTTTGTTGGTCTGGTTTACTTCTTGTTATGCGTTTAGTCGGTCCTGAAGAAGAAGAACCGGCAACATCTTCTTCTCTTCTTCTTTTTTCTTCTATCATGGCTTCTTGATTATTAATTTCATCTAACCGGGCAAAAGCTAAAAATGAATCCACAGGCTCGGTCCAATCGGTTCTTCCTCGAATACATTGACTAGCAATGGTTAAATCATCTTTAGTTGCCTTGTCTTGCTCCATGCGATCCAAGGCCTGCATCCACACTTTTGATTTTGCATTAGTTTTACATGCTTTAACAATTTCATTAGTTGGCTCAATTTGCAGTCCATAGGTTGCAGCATCAACAGCTGCATAGGCCGTTCTTATTGCCAAATCCTCCAATCTTTTCTTCATGCCACCATTGCCAAAGTTTGGCTCAAGAGGAAGCCCGGTTTCGGTTGCATGAATTTTACCATCCTTCCAAAAGACTAATTTTTGTGCTTCAGCTTCACGGAAGGCACCGCACTCCCTCTTGTCATGCTGAAGGCTATCACACCAAATACAACGTCTTTTGAAGCCTTCTCGTATAGGCCTTTGGGCAGTTGACTGACCCCTTTCTTCTACTTTTACATCAAGCCTTTCCGCTTTATAATTAATCTCCATTAGATTAAGATGGAGATCCCGCATGCTTTTAATTAGCTCGTCCATGACATCCTTCTTTATAGATGGAACAACAGAATTTCTTGGTTGCTTGGCCATAGAGACAGGAGGTCGAGAAACTGGAACAGGCTCCTTCATAGATTCAGTTGTTGCAGGGGTTGATCCCCATCTTAGGCACATTCTCTCTCTTCGAGCAATCATATTAACTTCTTCAGTGACATCACTCCAAGTAGTCTTCAATCCCTTCTCAAAGTCAGGGTCTTCAAGTCGATCAGTTAATTTCTCCTAAAGAGAAGAATCTGCAGCCTTTAGAAATAATTCAATTTTTTCACTTTCCATACCTTGTTGGTCGTCAGGATCTAGTTGGGCAAATTTGCTTTCAAATTCTCGATGAAGAGTACTGGCGGTTAGACCCTTATTGGGCCTTTCGACCCATTCAATGAAGACTTTCTTTGTCATAAGGCCAGAATCTTCAAGGAAAAATCCTTCTCGAAGAGCCTTCTTGAACACAGTCCATCCCGCATCTTTTTGGAAAAGACCATGAATTCGGTCCTGGAGATTATGCACAGCCAGACGGGCAAAATAACGGCTCCAGGCATATTGAGGGACTCCAAAGAAGACCATCTTGTCAGTATAAAGGCGGATAAAAGAGGATACATTTTGCCCATTAAATTGCTTGAGCTCTTGTCCAACTGCTTCTAAGGCTTTAATGGCAGCAGCATCAATCCACTCTTCTTCTTGTCTCTGTTGTTGTTGCAATTGCAACTGCTACTGAAATTGCAATTGTTGTTGTTGGCTTTCTTGCATTAGACGAACCAACTATTGTAAGGCATCTCCTCCCGAACTTGATGATTCTCCCATTGGCCTTCTTCTTCTGCACAGCGGACCTTCACGTCGGGTTCACCACTGTCGTCATGTTAAGGGCTGAAGGTCTCCCACCGAGGCTTTAGTGCAGAAGAGGAGTTTAGGATTCAAAGTTCAGGAAGGGGAAATAGATTGGGGTTTAATAAGATCCGGGATTTAGAAATGATTTAGGTACAGAAGAATAATTCAAGCTTTTCCTCTATGTATTTAGCATACATGAACGGAAGAAATAACTCTATCTTGATTACATCAAATGCCTCTGGATACATACATCATATCATAAAGGATATTTTCAGATTCTCAATTCAATTATGAATATCAAATGCAAGTTCTAATGGCTTTTATTTCAAGTACATAGATGGATTTCAACCCTTTGGAACAAGTATTATGTTGATAGACTGAAATACATTCAAGATTTGGGCCAAAGATACATGAAATGAATTGAAGAAGCATAATTTTAGCTTCAGCCTTGTTTTAAAACAGAAAATTCCAGCCCATAATCAAGCTCAAAATGAGTGCATAAACTCATGAAGAAGCTCCTCTAATCATTAATGAACAAAGTCCTGATGAAAAGAGGTCATTTCCTTCCATTACAACCACATAAATCTCTTGTATGCTCATAAAATCGGACAATAACAGTGGGTTGCCCTGTCTATGACTGGTTATTTCAGCCCATAACAACCCATATACCTTCAAAATCCTCACCCTTTGCTTGCCCCAAAGCCACTCAAGTACTTGGGTACAAGTCGGACTTCATTGGACCAAGAATGAGGTAGACAAAATAAGAGAAGTCGTGCATAAGAGCAGGTGAATACTTTTCTCTCAAATTTTCCCCTTTTATAGACTGTTTCAACATGCATTTTCATCAGACCAAATGGGCAGAGAAGTGGAGCTCTCACCGTGTTTACATCTTCAGCTTCTGGGCTTGTTGATCTTCAGTTTGCATGTTCCGTAGCATGCACCATAGCTTCAGCTTTCTCCAGTTGTGCTCAGACTGTGCAGCCTGCATTTTGCGCTGAAAAATGCGGGCTACCCTGCTCAGGCCCAAGTCACTTTTTGACCTACCTAGGTCACTTGCTAGTCACTTAAGTCTATTACTTTAGGTCCCCTGTGAACTTAGTGGACTTTTGGCAACTTTTGGCATTTTTCTTGAGTTCTGACCATATTTTTGCACCTGAAACAATGTAATTTATCCTGCAGACTGTCAATTACTTCTAGTTGACCAAGTTGTAGATTCCCATAGACTTATTTTTCATCAATATATATGGTATAACTAAAAATTATATGCTAAATACAAAAGAACTTATGTAACTAAGTTGGTTATTGGATAACAATGTCTGAATTATGTATGAAAATTCCTCATATAACTCCCAGTGAAGTTCTTCTGTGTTCATAAGAATCCCATGATTTATATTATGAATAGTAAACTCTTTGACAACGGTTGAGTGCAATTGCCGTGCACTCCTTGGGTTTTTTCTGGCAATGAAGTGCGATGAGTAACGGAAAACATCAAGTCCTTTCGCATGCTGACTGGCCTAATGCGTTTTCTCAAGACAGCATTCACAAAGGATGACCAACTGACACGACTCAAATCCCATGATTGGCATAAGATGTGTCAGGTATGTACGGTATGAGGTAACATATGGCATGATTCTGTATATTAGATTTCAGAATCTCCGTTTGTTTATACACAATATTAATTACATGGTTTTCACTGTTCGTATTGCCGATTGCAATCACGGGGTCTCTGACATCGGAGGTACGGATAGCCATTTACAAATTGTCCGAGTTGGTTCAGTTTGTCTCCCAAAAAGAGATTCACACATCATCGATTGAATCCACGAAATGCATGGCAATAGAGACTGCTTGTCTTTTGGAGAAGTATCTTCCCACTAGCATGCTCACAATACAAACCCATCTTCTAGTGCATATTGTAGATGAATTGCAGGTTGCAGGTCCAGTCCATAGTCAATGGATGTTTTTCCTTGAACAGTTCATGAAGACATTAAAGGGATTTGTGCGACAAGGGGCTCGTCCTGAGGGTAGAATGGCTGAAGGTTGGTTAGTGTTAGAGGCCTTGGTGTACATTTTTGAGTGGTTGTCCACTATGGATCGGGACAAAGGCTTGATATGGTCACTTAAGGAGGATGATCGTCTGAATGGAGATGTCCTAGTGGGAAACGGAATAGAGAAGAAGATGGACACATCCATGGAGTCCAAGGTGAACCGATTTTTTATGTTGCATAGCGCTACGATGGAGAAGTGGCTGCAACAGTATCAGGATGCTCGAGCTGAGCGAGAGTCTGCAAGATCTGACTTTCGACGGAGTACGCAGCAACAGCCCATTCGATATCCAAAGGGCTTAGAGGAGATGCCGCTACTCATGTCCACTAGATGGCTACATGAGGCCCTAACCAAAGCATCTCAAGATGAAGAAACAGTTACTGAAGAAGAGTGGGACTTCTCACGTGGATGAAATCCCAAGGTATGGATGCAGTCCCAAGAAATTACAATCTATACTGCAAATCGCAACTAATATACTTGTTCTTCTCCCAGTATAAGGTCCATAGTGTAGCATGGTCACGTGGATGACATTTTAGAGTAGAGCACATCGACAAGTTATGCTCAACAATGGATTGTGGAGTGATGGCAATATTTGAGCAGGAAAGCCGACGACGTGCCACAGATCCAAACCGTGTAGTTGCAGAGATGGATTATTTCGGATGTTTACAGAGTATCCTTGCAGTGGACTATCGAAGTTTCTCCGTGACCATATTTGATGTGCAATGGTTCAAGGTTACTCTCGAAGGAGCAGGTGCAACTGTTAGGCGAGGGCCAAGTGGCTTTATTGAGATTGACTCAACGAAAAAGTGGACCGATTTGAGTGATACATTTGTTTTGCCAAATCATTGTGAGCAGCTAAGAGTCCCTAATACTTGACGTGCTTTAGCAATCTCAAAGTGGACTTTTATACTAATCGTAATATGGATCAGGTCGTCTTTTTTCCTAATCCGCAACCTCAATGGTGGTATGTCATTCCCATGACATCTAAGAGTATCCCCATGTTTGCCAGAACCCCCGTACTGATTGTAGAAGAGACACCTTTAATAGCGGCAATGACAGAAGGCATACAAGAAACTAGGATGAACCGCCTGGAGGACCAAGACATCTCACCTATGGAGATAGAGGACATAGAGGATGGGTTTTTTGAAAATGAAGCAGAGTCCTCATTTTGTGGAGAATTTTGTATAGATATCCCGGTGTATACTGAGCTATGTCAAGATGAGATTGTGGAACCCTAAACAAAAGTGACTCGATCAAAACGTTCCTCCCACTACAGCAATGCCACTTTTTGTAAATTGGTTAGGACAGTTTGTATGTTTTTGGAGTATGGTGTTTTGTATTATCTAAATTTTTTTATTATTTTAAAATGAAGTCTTGAAAATTAAGTCTTAGTTTTATTATGTCTTGCAATTCATTATCTAATATTATTATTTTTCCTTGTATGTGTAAGTTTAAGATTTGGGCACGGACGGCAGGATGAGTCGTGATTTTACAGATGACAACATTGACGCGATGCTAGCGCGTTTCTCACTGGAGCAGCTAGCACAGGTCAGAGATAGAGCCAATGTACAATTGTCCCGTTCCACCTCAGCACCATGGACAGGTCCGATGCTTCAGTCTCCAGTAGACGCAGTCGCAGGTCTCGCTTTGCTTCAGAGTCACGTAGTCAAGGAGGAGGCAGCTCCTGTTGTGGGGATACAAATACAGTCTCTCCCACTCGCACTGCCACCATGGAGTCGACACCATCTTTCACTGGCAGTGGCACGCAGACGTCAACAGCTCCCACTCCTTTACGCACCCCACCGATCACTCCTAGGGCCGACAAGAAGTACACGAAACCCACTCCTCTAGGTATGTATTTTCGCATCATTTTTCACAGTAGCAATTATCAATTCAAGTTGTGTTTGACACATTTGTATTAATGTCATGAAAGTATCCATTTGCAAAATCTTGCAAGTCACTCGTATCTCATAGATAAGGCCACTGGCCATTTATACATGAATGATGAGGGAAAAGCTGTCATCTCTAGGATGCATGAGTTGTGCCAACAAGTATGTCGGCACAACATTACAGACAAGTGGAAGGAGATCCCAGATGCCAGCAAGGAGTACATAATTGATACATTGTATCGAGAGTTCCCTCAGCCCTCTAGCAATGATAGATTTTCGAGAGGGTGGATGATGACGCGTATGTGTGACTATCAGTCGCATAGGCGCTCTAACGCACGCGAAGCAGTCAAGCAGGGCAAATCGAAGCCGGAGTGGTTGGATACAGAGGACTGGAGTAATCTCCAGGATGAGGCGACATCCACTCCAAACAAGTGGAAGCAGCAGAAGGGCGCAGCAAAGGCGCGCTTGGATGCAGGATCGGTGCATCACCTTGGTAGCGATGGCCACGGAACATTCCTGGCAGATTTTGTAAGTATTAATAGGGTACAATACTCTAATTTAATGACATCCATGTTGATGTATGTATTTCGAACATGATTCTTAAGTACGTTGTTTTTTAATGTTTGTGTGCCACAGCAAGGTTTTACGAATCGCGACCCGACTGCATTAGAGGTGACATACGGGGAGAAGCATGGCTTGAGTGCCCTGATCGAGAAGCTCTACACGGAGAACTAGTAAGTAGTAATAAATATCATTCCTAATTTGAGAAATCTATCATTATATGTCAGTTTGTATTTGGTACTCACAATTATATATGTATTTGCTGTTGCAGGCTCCCTTCGGTATGCCATTACAACGAGAGGAGTTTTCTGATGCGGATGAGTCGTAGAGAGCAGATTAGGCTACATAGGATTACTCCCCATCTTGTATTATGTAAGGCCTTATGGCCTCTATCCTCCATATGTAATAGCTAAGTGTATATGATTCGGACTTCTATGTTGTAGCATGACTCCATATACACATCTCCATGTTATTCACCACATATTGATGTACAAGTATATACATATTTGCTTTGTCGCAGTAGCACTTCTCAATTTAAGTTTTGTTATTTTCTTTACCAATGCAGTGCACACTTGTGTTAATTAATGTCATGAAAGTACTTGTTTGCAAAGTCTTGTCATTATTTGGAATCGATTGTCTAACTTCTTTGACATCAGGAATTGTCTCTTAGCCATGTGTGGCTCTAACTATGGCAGGGCTGCATCTGCAGCCTTGCCACAAAATTTTTTTCCTGCAACCATCCGTATTAGCGTCGCAAAATAATTTTGCAATCGTCGGTATTAGCGTCAGAAATTCCTCCGTAACTGTCGCTATTTTCGTCGCTAATTTCGTCGCTAAATAGCGAGTCAAATAGCGACGGTTTTGTAGCGACGCTAATAGTGACAACGAGGATATTTTTCATATATAAAGAAAATGTCGTTATAGCATGCATATGTTGTAGTGCCTACCTCTAAAGTTTCCTCGGCCTCTTGAAACCTGCATTTCACCAAATTGCTACTTAAACCTGTTTTGCTGGTTATTTCCAGCACGTCTCACACCACTCTCTCTCGAAGAGGATCACCCACATCCCCTTCTTGAACTTGAGTCAAATACTTAAACCTATTCATCGTTTTTTTCAGATGAGTCACCATGCATATTGTTATCTTCGATAATCATGAGAGAGATTAGCTCATCAAAATCTGGGAATGGCTTCCGTACATATACTGAAGTAACAAATGATTTTCATGCCTTCTCACTATTAAGGCCACTCAAAGTGGATGAAACCAAATCATCATCATCAAGCATTGCATCAATTGTTGCTAAAGCATTTGCAATGCTCCTCACCTTTACCACATACTCATTGACAAAAAAATTTCCTTTCTTCAAGGAATTCAACTCTTGCTTGAGTTGAATCTTTCGTACCTTTGTATTTATTGAAAACATGCTCTCAAAAATTATCCAAGCTGCATGCGAAGTTTCTACATTCTTGATATGTCCCAACATTGTATTATCACCTCTTTGTTTTTCACATTCCACTCTTTCCATGCTTTTAATTCATCTGCAGTCGGAGGGATACCTAGCTCTAGCTCCTTTTCTTCACATGAAACAAACTCAAAAAGGCCCTTTTCAATGAGAAAGTTCGTCACATGGAACTTCCATGAATGGTAGTTGTTCTTGTCGAGCTTTTCAATAATGAGATTTTCACTATTCTCTGTCATTATCACAAACAAGAATACAACACAGCAAGTTAGTCTTCTGTAATCTTTCATAACACGTGCACAGCACTACACCAAGCAACCTTTTTCACTGATTGCTCAATAGTACATGTAATCTGCAACCTATTTGTAGATAAACCTTTTTCACTTGTTGCTCAATAGTACATGTAATCTGCAACCTGTTTGTAGATAAACCTTATGTTTTCTTTCTACAAACACCTCAAAAATTACAGATTTGAAATCTGTAACTTGTGCATCCACTTTCGGTCAATACAACCGAAATCACAGTGTACCTTGGAACTTCTGCCCTGCAACCTTGTGGCTCTAAAACGGGGCCTGAAACAGCCTCAAATGCCCAAAATAATTGCGAAAAAATCCGTAAAGGTAAAATCTGCAAAATATATAGTGCTCTGCGTGCACACCAAATCTCAGAGCAATCTGAGATTTTCGCTCTACCCTACTTTCGCTGCCTCCACAGGCACTACCCAGAGAGAGAGTGGAAGAATGGGAGAGCTTCTTACTCGTTGCTTGCTTGCTCAAACCTTGTTTTTTCTCCTTCACTTCAGCCTTTAAAATCAGCCTCTATTAGTGGTGCGGCTCTGATACCATGCCAAGAATTGCGTGGTGGGGGGACTTGCTTGAGTTATTGTGCCAAACACACGTTGTATACATAAGAGGAAGCTCACTCAAGAACACAAGAAGAGAGATGGAGGCCAAAACGTTTTTTTTCCTAATTTCTTCCTCTTCTTCCACACACTTTACAATGTACACAAAGTATAGATAAGACACAACATAAAGGAAAGTGGCCTTCTAAGTCAAATAATGCATAACTGGCTACACTAATCAGCTGGCGTTATATCTTTGCTAGCTGTAGGTAGGTGTAAAAAACTAAATATAATAAGTGATACGTTAGTGGCCATGTCAGTATCATAATGACCACCAACATGCTAAGTATAGATGTGAGGACTCATTTATCCAGGCGATCATCATCAATGTCTACACGTGTTGAGCTTGCCATCTCAACATACTTTGACATGGACATGTTCTTTTTAACTTCACCATGAAGTCTCCATACTCAAGTGTGCATGCATCAACATCAACAAGGGTCCCAAACTTTTCTAACAAGGCATTTATCCGTATAGCACCCATTGTGAAGCATCCCCAAATATCATGTGGATAATCCTTTGGACTGAAGATTTTTGAAATTTCAAACAACTTTAAATCACCAAGCCTTACATATAGCGCAAATATGATTTTTTGAGCAAATTACTTATCGCTTTCAATACAATTGTCGCAAGTCACCAACTGGCTACATGTATCCTTAGGTCCAAATGAATTGTTATGGAGACGGTGCCTTTCGAGAGCTCCAGCATTGTTGATCGGAAAATGCACATATCCATCTTTGACTTGTGCATAAAACTTTGTGAGATGTTGTGTTCCATGGCCAAAGTCCCCCAATAGGAAGCGTGCCGCAAGAATATCTATGGTTACCATAAGCTCTATTCCTATTGAAGTTATGTCCACTTTCTCACTAGGAACTTTTTGTTTGAAAGGTTTAGATCATGCAACACATCAGCTAAGAGATGAAGGAAAATTTTGAATCTTAAATGAGGTAAAATGCATATACAACTCTGCATTTTTCTCATCCATATACACAATAAAACATGCATAAGTGTTACAAACCTTTTTACCACTTGTCCTCTAGAGAGCCAATGGATCTCATACACCTTCAAAAGCTCATGAATTGGTAGCTCAAATTGACTAGCTAAATCTTTCAATTCTATGTTCCTCTTGTAAGAAATAGTGAATCATTTATATGACTTTCAACATTTGTACTCTCATCCAACATAAGTGAATAAAAAGGACTTTCACTATTCTCTGCCTTTACTATCTCATACAAGTATTTGTAGCATGCATCCAAAAACATATGGGTGCTCGAAAAGATACTAACTCCTCAACATTCTTTTGAAGTTCTAAAAGAGGCTTATCCCTAATAGCAATGAAATACACGACTTGGAGAAACACTTTAATCTAGAGCAACCCTTTTGTCCACTTCTACTTAATCCATGTTGTGCAAATGTGTATCAAGAGGTAGAGTTTTTCTTTGCTCTTTCTTTGCCCATAGGAACTTCACTTTGAGATGTTTCTTGGATTTTCCATGTACTTCCAATGATGGTCATTGAAGAACTATGGTGCCAGCATATCATTTTTTGTAGCACTATTAGACACATCCTCTATTGATTTTCTCTTTCGCATGAAAGCCATTATGAGGCTTAATTTTTGAGAGTCCTTGGGATGACCAATTCTTGTCGAAAAGGCCATAATTCCCAATGCAAGTGGTCTAAGTGAGGGGTTTCCTAAGTATACACATATAGAAAGAAAGATTAGTTATTTGTAAACCCTATTGTCGAGATCTCATCATGAGAATAAATCAAGGCTTTAATGTCATGATGATAGAGCTCATAGTTATTAGGTTTGTACTAGCATGTCAATGTAACCTATTTTTCAGCCTTGTGAATTGGTTTATTTACAACATGGCATGACACACAATTCTTGCATATACCATTGCAAAATATTTCAACTTATGCATAGTCAAGATATTCCTTGTGCAAGAATTTTCTCAATCATGTTCACCACCATGTAGATCAATAAATCAAGTGTACCAATTGAAAGATTTGAACTATCTATGTTTAGGATGTAGATATAAAGATCTAATGATGTGAAAGATTTACTCTAGAGAAAATTATAATATTGTGTTTCTAAAAAAGAGAGCTAGTTGAATATCCCCTTTTATCTAGTTAGATGACTACAATGGATTGTTTTATCCATATGTAGAATTTATAAGTTATATAGCCAACTCGATGGTGGAAAAATAACATAAAGCAAGGATCATAAGAAGCATGTATAAAGATGATAACATTGTAAAAGATAGACATATGGTGATTAGAAGTTCTTCCTTATGCCTTTTAAGTTGGCTAATGTTCCAACTTCAATTTTTATAAATATGAATTGTATAGATATTTGGAGTTACTTTGTTTGGGTTTTCCTTGATGGTGTAGTCGTATTCAATCCATCATGTATTTACACCACCAGGTGGACTAGCTAGCCAATGGTACCAATCAAAAGATTTAAAGTATCTATGTTTGATAGATAAAGACACATTCACTCTATAAAACAATAGAATCTTGTGTTCCTTGAAAAGAGAACTACTTGAGTGACTCCCCTTTCACTCATCAAGCTGTCAACAATGGATCATTCTTTCTAATTTTCAATTGTGTAAATATTTGGTCTTAGTTTGTATGGTTTTTCATTGGTGATATCTTTGAGATTAGAATAAGGAGTCCTTAGATATTTCTAAAAAACCCTAGAATATAATGTTATTATCTTCATGATTAGAATAAGAAGTCTTTCAATCTCTCTAAAAACCCAAGAATATGATGTATAGCTATCAAGTCCTAAGGAAAATTTCATAGCTATATGTATTGTGTTACACTTAAACAATCTAGAATCAATTCTTTAATCAAGGCATCTTTAAAGTTACTTGACTGTTTAACATTGGATGACTTTGAAGAAGTTAGATGACTCACCTATGGACCCTTAGATGCCTTGGTATAGCCAACTTGCAACCTTGATCTGCAATAGACTAGGTCTCAACTCTTAGTTTTTAACAATGAACTTGAGCAAAAAAATGGATTCTTTAACAAACATCTACAAAAACGACAACAAATTCATGAGCCATTTTGCATCCGTCATATTAAAGACAATAAAACATTGGTATAAGATCGTGACCAACACAAATCTATATCGAATGCTAGTTGCTTCAGTCCTAGACTACCAGTGATCTCTCTCTCTCTCTCTCTAAAGAGGTGCACATCGAAATTGGTGCATTAGGTGATTTGCAAAAGGTTTCACAGATCCATATTTTATTACTCGCACATCCATCATCCATGTAGGTATTGCTCTCCTAGAAGCTCGCACATAATTTGGCAAGCAGAATTGTTCAAAGTTTAAACTTCCAAGTTCCACCATAGGATGCATCATGCTAGGACTATTCAAATTCCATGATTCATCACTAGCTATTGATCAACTACTTGTAGGAGTCTTAATGTGCCATGGAAGCTTGGCAAGGCTATTCATTGATCTAGATGGAAGCTTGAGCTACTCAGATTATTCTACTTCTGCTCGGACTGCTCAACACTCTCGCAGCTATACAACTTACCGTTTATCACCCAAACAAATCAACGATTAGTCGACTACCCATTAGCCTATCACCCAAGCCAGCCTTGCCATGCCTCACCAGTTCTTGATCCTTAACCCAAACAGCTAACGAAATACCTAGAACCTAAGCCAGCCTTACTAGGCCTTGCCATGATAAAAACTATCCCAACATATGGTGTAATGCATGGAGCTTGCTGATGCATCCCAAGATATAGATTGTAATGCACGCAGCCTACAAGCTCATAGGCTGAGTTGTAGCACATCAACATGCATGATAAAGAAAAATTTGCAAAGATTGTTCCATGCAGCATTGAGCATCAGTGCATATACATCATAACATAGTCAACGGGGGGATATGATACTTGTACTATGTACTATACGGTGGTCTATTTTTTCTTTCATTTTTTATTTCAACATATTTTTGTAATCTCTTGCTAGCATACCAAAAAGAAGTACAATGAATCATTGCTTCAAAAAGTTGGATGATGAACCTTATAGTGGTGTAGTGTTTCCGTGGGATTGTTGGGAGTTGTAGCTTGATAGGTGTTAGAAGAACGGATCTAGAGCATGGCTATGGTGGCTTGAAGAGATAGAGTGGACTCATGAAGACATGGAGTTGAAGATAGAATATCACACAAGTGATTTAGGTTCCAAGATTGAGACTTGGACTCATAAACATAGTCTTGTGTGCTTGGATAATGACTTAGACATTTAACTGAAAGGACAAGAGTACCATCATATTTCCTTACTCATCTTGAAAGTATAATGCTTTATTATAGTAATTGGATTGTTCCACTCTCCTCACTATGCATATGGGATTTAGGACATCTCTTCCTGGAGCATACATCATTTGTCATTTCTCAACATCCTCCCTCAAATGATAAGTCTCTACCCTTGCTAGCTTTTGCCCCCCTACATGGTCACATGGTCCGGGAGACCATTTCATAAGCAGCCTAGTCAAGTTAAAGCTTGAAACTCTACGTCTTTGGCAAGGATTTTTACAAAGAAAATCCACTAAGGGAAAAAAATAGAGATCCACTATGGGAAGAACATATGAAAGATACAATGAAAAATTATTTAGATCAATCTGTTAGAGTTGTTGATGGTAGCGAAAGCATCTTCTTCTTCATTCATGAACTGGTTTTGGTGGTGATCATTCTGTATCTATTGTGCTCTTTTCTTATGGAAACATTCACTGGATATATGGCAAGTCTTGCTACAATAATGACACAATCTGATCCGTGTTGTTGTTGGTGCTGAGTCCTCGATCATAGCCTTTTGCTCCATAAGTGCCCTTAGTGTACAAGAGACTGTTGGTGGTGGTGTGTTCCTTTGCATCCTTGCTTTCAACTTTGCTTTCTCCATCAAGTAGTGAGTACTCAATATCTTTAAGTGAGAGACTTGGAACATTACTTAGGGTGGACACAAGATTCTCATATGGATCCTTATTTACACTTGCAAGCGGCTATTGCTTCATCTTCATCAATATTCTTCTTAAGAGTTGCAAGCTGGGTTTTTAGACTCTTGAACTTGTTAATGTGTATGGTCAGGGAGGCACTATCTTTTATATTCAGTTTATAAAACTGCATTAGTAATTTTACCTTTGAATTCTTTTCTTGGGTACCAAAGATCCTATCAAGTTCCTCCCAAGCAGTTCTAGCATCTCTGATGCCAGAGATATGATGTAGCACATCATCACTTAGTCCCCAAGCAATGATGCCTAGTGCCTTGTTATTCATCTTCTTTCATTCTTTGGTTTTTGGTGAAGCTACTTCGAGGATCCAACTTTCTGAATCTTCTTTTCTGCCATCTGCATCACCTTCATCATCTTCAAAGAGATCCTAGAGGTCTTTCCTCATGAGGTGGTGGATGGTCTTTTCCTTCCAGGCATGAAAGCCTTCACCATTGAATTTAGCTATTTGCTCAATTTCACTCATTTTGAAGGAGGTCTTACCACAAGCGTACCCAAGCAGTGTCTATCCTTTTACAAAGGGATTAAGACTTACAAGAGGTTTGATCAATTAGGGCATTACAATAAGCAGCTGAGATGGGATAAAAAATGAGTTGTTCCTGAGTGAGCTTATGATCCAAGTGCTAAGAAGCACTAATGGAGTTTCAAGAGATAGTATTCATTGGCTGTGCCTTTTGAAGACCCAATATTGAGCTTGATAGTTGATGCTAGATGCTCCAAATCTTCTTCTTGAGAATTTCTCTTGGTAGAAACTGAACAGACCTAAGGTTTGAGGCCTCAGTGTGTTGGAATAAAGTGGAAAATGAAGTGTTTATGACCTTGAAGGTCAATGGCTATGGCTTCTTCTTTTAGGGTTTTGACAGACGACTGTTCTTTCAGCTCGTGCAGCTCAAGGAGTTGACCATTGCAAGAGGTATTGCATGGGGAGTAGGCTTACATAGTGAGCTTTTGAAGCCATACTCTCAGGGTAAATTGCATAGCGTAGGAGACGAATCTGTGTACAGTGGACTAGAATCGATGTAGTTTTGAGCAGTGATCTGGGAAATATGTAATGCCAATCAGGGAAGAGACCAATGCCATGGTTTGATGTGCTGGCCTAAAGCACCCTAAGCAAGAGAAGATTTTCTCAGCTCAAGGCATGAGCTATCTTCTCTTCTTCGGTTGCTCCAAGGAGACAGGGTGATGCTCGCTATGGCTGCCATAAAATGTCAAGTGAAGATAGAGGTGAAAAATGAGATCGTAAGCTAGCATTGAGGTGGACTGAAGTTGAGAAAGCTTGAGAGAGCAGAGAGGAGAGATAGATTGAGCTGGGCCATGCTTCGCTGAGCTCTGATACCATGCTAGAAGAACGAATCTAGAGCATGGCTATGGTGGCTTGAAGAGATAGAGTGGACTCATGAAGACATGGAGTTGAAGATAATATGTCACACAAGTGAATTAGGTTCTAAGATTGAGACTTAGACTCATAAACACAGTCTAGTGTAGTTGAACAATGACTTAGATATTTAACAGAAAGGACAAGAGTACCATCATATTGCCTTACTCATCTTGAAAGTATAATGCTTTATAGTAGTTGGGTTGTTCCACTCTCCTCATTGTGCATATGGGATTCATGACATCTCTTCTTGGAGCATATATCATTTGTCATTTCTTAACAATGGGAAATCTTGGGAATACGTCATACGCTTCAAGGTGAGTTGGTTGAACTTGCCATAGCGACAAGCTAGAGAGTGAATAGCTTTGTATCGAGATTCGAGACTTGAGCTACTGAGCAATAACCTAAAAAAGCAGCATTGTAGCACAAGTAACGAGGGCTGACTCCCAAGGCTCGAGTAGCAAGCTAAATAATGAAGCCTATTGGAACTTGTCCCTTGGGTATCAACACTCAATTGTTCGATTCGTGAGTCATTGTGACAACTCATCCTAGTCTTAGATTAAAAATTAGGGCTAGTTGATAAACTTTCAAAACTAGATAGTATAGTAGATACTAAAGAGTCAATTCTCCACCGGCTAGCCTAGGCCCTCCCCACCAATGCCCAACACCCACTGCCCACACTGCCCAGCGCCATTACCCATTGCCCGCCCTCCAACCTAAGCTAACTTTTAACTTCTAAAGGATAATGTTAAAGATTTTTTTAATAAAAAAATATATCCTATACATATATACCTTTTTTTGTGAAAATTTTACCATGCAATAGCAAGGTTTGAAAAAACTTACCCTTCATCAAGAAGGGTAAAATTTTCTTTTGCCATTTCATAACAAGGTCTAAAAAACTTTTACCTTCTCTTGAAGGTCAAAATGCTTGTAGAAGGGCGTGCAACCCTTTTCATTAAAAAACCTGGAGCCTCAGTCATACTATTGGCAAAGAAAATAGGGCTTGATTTCACTTTTCCTGCGTCCAAGGCAAAACTCATGGGGCTCGGGAGTGAACAGATTACGCTTCAAATGGGGGTACTTTGGTCGCTAACCCAAGTAACGATGACGTGCCTCTGTAGCAGCCGTTGAGTCATCTAGTCGGGACGTGTGGCGCCGCGCGCGTTACGTGTATGTGTAAAGAGCCTAAAGATAAAGCTTAAATACACAGCTTTCAAGAGATTGTTTCCTTAATGCTAGCATCACCTCCTTTTTTCCCCAAATCATGCCTTGAAAACATGCATGGTTTGACCCCTCGAAGGTGGTGGGCCAAGAGCCAATATTAGTTTACCTAGATGGTTGATGGTAACGTCGAGGACAGCAACTATCGTGCAGGGGCATGCCAAGGCAAAGCTGTGATGGTAACCGGTCGGCTAGCAAGATGCAGTGAAGTGCAAGCAGCGACATGGACGATGCGGGGCTGGAAATATTGATCAGTTTAGTGGCAGGGGGCCTGGTGGTCTTTCTCTGTTCCGTAGTGCTGCAAAATAGCAGGCGATGGAGGGGATTACCGCCGGGACCACAGCCTATATGGCCGGTGATAGGAAACCTGCATCATTTAGCAGCTGGAGGGAAGCTCCTGCACCGGAACCTAGCTCAGCTAGCGAGCAAGCATGGGCCGATAATGCACCTGCGCCTGGGGTACGCTGACACGGTGGTGGTCAGCAGCCCGCCCCTGGCCAGGGAGGTGCTTCAGGACCAGGACAAGGTGCTTGCTAACAGGCCGCCCATGGAGGCCTCCCGTCGCCTGGAATTCGGCACCGGCAACAGCCTCGTCATGGCTGACCTCGGCCCCGCCTGGCAGGACCTCCGCCGCTTCTCCACCCTCCACCTCTTCACCCCCAAGCGCCTCCTCTCCTTCCAGCCCATCCGAGACCAGGAGATCAACCTCGCCATCTCCAAAATCCAAGCCTCCTCCGGCGCCTGCCTCGACCTCACCTCTCACATCGACTCCCTGCTCGAGAACATCGTCTGCCGAATCGCCGTCGGCAAGCGCCAGGACGACATGTCCAAGATCCAGCGCTTGAAGAAGCTCGTCCACCAGGGCACTGTTTTGTTTCAGTCCACCATTATCGGCGATCTTATACCCTTTCTTGGATTCCTGGACCTTCAAGTCAAGCGAGCGCTTGACAAACATCGCGCGGAATTTGATACGCTGCTGGAGGAGCTGATCCAACAGTATATAAATGACTCCGAGAAGTCAGACCAGATCGATGCTGTATATGGTGTCGACGAGGCATCCAGCCCGCATGACAGCAGCTTCCTAGGCGTGCTCTTGGCTAGCTTCGCTGACAACAAGGAGAGGGTGAAGCAGCTACTCCAGGTAATCGCACTGTGCTAGATTCGTGTGCTTATATATTGTGGTAGCCATGGATTATATATTGTCTTGGGAGGCAGAACGTGTATATGCTTACGAATTAATTCAGTTTCGTTTTATCCGGATAGTATAGCTCTCAAGGGCAAGGTAGATACAACTTACATGTTATAGCACGCTCGTTTCTGCGCCGTTCGCAGGAGTTTCTCGTCGGAGGGATCGACACAGCAAGTTCCACATTGGATTGGGCGATGGCGGAGCTAATGGCGAATCCGACGAAGCTGGAGAAGCTGCGGGGGGAGGTGGACGAAGCGGTGGGCAGGGAGAGGATGGTGGAAGAGGAGGACGTGGCGAGGCTGGGGTATCTGAAGGCGGTGGTGAAGGAGACGTTGCGCCTGCACATGCCAGTGCCTTTGCTGCTGCCGCGCATGTCCAGCGAGGCGTGCGCGGTGGGCGGCTACCGCCTCCCCAAGGGCACGCGCATCATGGTCAACGCATGGGCCATAGGGCGGGATCCGTCCTTGTGGGACCGACCGGGGGAGTTCCTTCCTGAGCGCTTCGACCTGTCGGGTGAGGCCAGTGCGTTGGATTTTCGGGGCCAGCATTTCCAGTTCCTGCCCTTCGGGTCCGGCCGCAGGATCTGCCCCGGCATGACTCTCGGTTCCACCATCGTCGAGCTTGCCCTCGCCCGTCTCATCCATACCTTCGATTGGGCGTTGCCCCCCGGCCAGCAACACGTGGACATGTTCGAGACCTTCGGGATAGTCGCCTCTCGGGCGAATCACCTCGTTGCCATCCCTACCCCGCGCCTCACTTGTCATCGAACGTTCTGACTCGCAGGCCTCACATACATTGCGAAGGCTGGTTCCCCAACGGATCATTTGCAAAGCCTATAACAAGAGTTCGCCTTTTCTTCTCCAAGGATTCGAAGGGCATATAATTATTTCTAAAATTTTCCTACCTTTCATTTGGAGGATAATATATTGTTAACCAGTCTCTAGAAAGGTAAAACCTCCTCTTAAGGCTATTCCAACCTTCAAATATTAGGCTTGACATTGATGTGTATTATTCCAAAATGTAATGAGGAGGGGCCTTTAATCTGGTATGGCTAAGTGTTATAAAATGGATAAAGAAATGTGTACACCAAGTAGTTATTGGCTTCTTGGAATGTGTCTTGCCTATTTCTTTTTATAACACCTTGTTGTATAAATAAAAGTAGGGTATTTACATAATCCACTATTAGGTGGGGATGTGACTTACCTAGTGTGACTTAGGTAACTTTATTGAAAGATCTAGAGGCTTCTCTATCAATAGTTCAAAGAGAACCCAAAACTGGTCCATGTGACCTTGATTGATTTCTTGTTTTCCTTAAAAACCTTTTGAAAATCCCCCCTCAAAAACCCTAGCAGAATAGCTCCTAATTCTCTTATAGCGAGTATAAGATCACACCCTCCTCACCATCCTCTTGAAAATCCCCCCTCAAAAACCCCAAGAGAATAGCTCTTGATTCTCTTCCTCACCTTCCTCTTCTTTGATGCCAGGAGGCATATTCCACGGTGGATTCTGTGAGGTTTTACAGTGGATTCCGTAAACTTAGATGACCGGGGCTCATACACAAAGATGATTCTTTGTGTGAGAAGTTGATGGGGACGCCTGTCTTTTTCGGGCGTTTCATTAATTTAGTGTGTACGTGGGTGATTCCATAGCGGGTGATTCCGCAAAATGCATATTAAATTAATAAACGTTTATGAGTTTAGAGTGCGCACTCGTAATAAATTAAGGTTAGGATTTATTTCTAACCAGTTGATTTGTTTATGTAGCTGAAGACTGCTAGGTATTCACTTTTGTCGGTTTAATTGTATTATTTTCCTAACGATTGTGAATGCTTCAGTTGATGTGTAGAGATAGCAGCAGTGGCGGAGGAAAGCATTGGAGTCTAGCGAGTATTAGACCTTTGGACTATATTTTGATAGGCGCCACACCTATATTTTGTTATGTCTATCGAGACATCGATTATTGATTATTATTTTGTATGCGCCTATGCGCACGGATATGTTATTTCTATTTGGACATTGAGATTGGGCGTGCCAGACTCTATGGGCACCGTCCATTAGTTTTATTTCCTATTTTTGTAGAAAGCAAACTCAAAAGCTAAAAGCTTGTCATATTTTTATAAATTGGGCTATTATTGAGCATGAAGATGGAAATATACATAAAATACATGCTTTGTGAAGCGCTCACACAAGGCATGGGGGGAGATTGAACCCAATTGGTCTCTTGCTTCTTGTCGTTCATGCTTTTACATTGTTTTTTGTGCAAAAAGGTAGAGTTCATTGTTCTTGGGGACCTTCCGGGATTCACTACGTGAGCATACTGCGTCCGATCTGCGCACAAGTGGTATCAGAGCAGAGCAAAGATCAAGAGCTTCCAATCGCTACCAATCTCGAGCGAAGGCAGAGCTCCAGGAACGATCGGGCTCTACAGTCAATCTCATCGCGAACCGTCGATACAGGCAGACTTCTGGCGATCAAGAACCCCTGTTTCTACTCTCAGATCGCGAAGGACCAGGCTTTGTAGGCGGAGGACCACTCCCTCATCTCCATAAACAAGTCGTGGATATACAGTAAGAAGCTCATATCTTTTTTCTTCAAAAATCTTAGTCTTCAAGCTTAAAGGCTTAAGGAATTGAAGAAGTTTCACAAAACTCGTCAATGAGGTATCTGAGGATGCCCGCAATTTTCGCAACGTCAGCAAACGGCTGCCCATGTCCTCCACGATTTACGCCGTTTTACCACGATTCCTCCTCCACCATAAGCTTAAGCTACTAAGCTTAAACCATTAAGCTTTTTGCAAGTCAGTTAAGGCAATCAAGTTCAGCAACTCCAGGTCTTGCACTTCTGAAGTCAAGTTCAGCAAGTCACGTGGAATCAAGTCCTGCAAGTTCATCAAGTCGGCCTAAGTTCTGCAAGTCTGCAACTCTGCAAGTCAGACAGGTCAACTGGAGTCATAACTGACTAGTGCTCAAAACTCCTAGAAGGCTTGTTCCTATGCAAAAACTCTGAACTGGAAAGTTGTTCGTCGCAAGGTGTTCTACCTATCTACAGGTTCGTTGAAGTATTTTCAGCAAACGAAGACGGAAATATTGCATATTTTCTGAAAATTGAGAAAGAAATTAAAAAAAAAATACATAGCCTTGTAACCCTGAATTTGAGCTACGCTCATCCCGCTAACCTGATTTTGAGTGAGAAAGGTTTATTGAGTTTTACAGGATGACGACTCCACATATGGATGATCCTATGACTAAAGACAACCTACCTGAGCCTACCATGGAACAAAAGCTAGATCTAATCATGCTATAATTGGAAGAAGAGCGAAGGGCTAGGCAAGCATTGTAAGCGCAATTGACAAAACTACAAAGAGCGTCTACCGACAAAGAAGAACCTCAAGCTGAAGATTTGATTCGACGTACCATCGACGCCACTCTTGAAGCACAAACCATTCCCAAGGAATCCAAGATAAGTAAATGAAGTTTCAAATTTCTCACTTTCAATGGTATACGAGAAGGAAAGACTATTTTATCATTCATTAGCCAGTTTGATGACTATTTCCATTAGGAAACTTATCCAGAAAAAGATAAAATCAAGTGTGTTACTAATCATCTGATAGACAGAGCATCACCATGGTGGATTGTAGTACACAAGAGCATAGAATGTCCTGCTACTTGGGAAGATTTCAAGAAGAAGTTCATGCAGAATTTCCTTCCACCGCAATTTCATGAGAAGGCTATCAAGCAATGGGATTTACTTCAACAACGGGATCGTGAGCCTATTCCACAGTATACAGAGCGTTTTTGGAATGCACTCCTACAGCTACGCATGCTTGAAGACGTACCAGAGACGACTCATAAGCGGAAGTATATGTCTGGACTTCTTAGACATTACTACGCTGAAGTGAACATGTTCAAGCCTGCTACCCTTGAAGACGCCATCTCACTAGCTCACGACACTGAAGATAAGTTACGCAGAAGAGACAGGCAACCATAGCAATTCCAAGCCAATGGTAACTATGGATCTAAACAATTCAATTCCAATTTTAGAAGGTTTAATCCAGGTCGTTTCTCATCACCATCTTTCCGCAAGAATTGGCCTAAACCACCTGCATTACCCTCTAATGTCAATCCAAATCCTAAGCCTATTCCACAAGCAAATCCAAATGTACCCAGACTTCCAGCCATTGCAAATAATGTAACCAAAGCCAAGCCAATAGTATGCTATAAATGCCACCAGCCGGGGCATCTCGCAGCAAATTGTCACTCAAAGAAGCCACCAGCACATATCAACTATCTTGGAGCCATGGACGAAGACGAGCATGAGGATATGCCAGATTTCACTGAAGATGAGGATGATCCTACTACTACTTCCGACACTTTACCAGGTATGCCTACTCCACATTCATTGTTGACTATGAAATGTATGGTGCATGGAAAGGAAAGAACTATTTTGCATGATGACGGTAGTACTCATGACTTTATTTCAGCAAAATTGGCAAAGGAATTGAAATTACAGACTGTACCTACTCATTATCGCATAAAAGCTGTATTTTTAGGCACTAGGTACAATGGCACACAAGAAGTACAAGATTTAGAGATTCAAATTGGTTCATATATTGAAAGAAGAAATTTATTAGTTGTCCCATTACAGTCAAGCGACATTATTTTAGGAATGCCTTGGAGACACCAGCATAATCCAAATATAGATTATTCCACGCACACAATGAATATTAATTTTCAAGGAAAATCTATTACATTATATGGTATGCATGCATCTAATATTTTTCCACTGCTTTCGCATACTCAAGCAAAACGTGCATTACGCAAGAGTACTAAATTATATCTCATTTGGGTGAATGAATTGCACGCAAAGGAAAATCATATGCACCCTAGGCATAAGGAATTTCTTGCATATTTTAAGGATTGTTTTGCAGAAGACCTACCACCAGGTTTACCACCTTCACGACCAGAAGACCATATGATTGATTTAATTCCTGGCACACAACCACCTTGCAAAGCACCATATAGGCACAATCAAATAGAGCAAAAAGAAATCCAGAGTCAAATTGAAGAATTACTAAATAGAGGCTTAATTCGACCTAGCAGTTCTCCATTTGGTGCACCTGTACTCTTAGTCAAGAAAAAGAATAATACTTATCGTATGTATATTGACTACCAAGCATTAAATAAGATCACTGTAAAGAATAGGTATCCTATACCTAGAGTTGATGACCTTATGGACAAACTGCAAGGATCTTCTATATTTAGTAAAATTGACCTTAAGTCTGGATATCATCAGGTGAGGCTAGATAGATCTGACATATTTAAGACTGCATTCAGGACACAGTTTGGCCATTACGAATTCTTAGTCATGCCATTCGGATTAACTAATGCACTTGCTACTTTCAATAGAATGATGAACCGTATCTTTCTGAAATATCAGTATTGTGTGATTGTTTTCTTTGATGATATTTTGGTGTTTAGTCAAAGTGAAAAAGAGCATTATGAGCATTTATCATTAGTTTTTCAATTACTGAAAGAAAATCAATTGTTTGCAAATCCTGAAAAGAGTGAATTCTTTAAGACAAAAATAGAATATTTAGGTCATATTGTATCAAAAGAAGGAATTAAAGTTGATCCTAAGAAAATTGATGCAATATTGCATTGGCCTGTTCCTAAAAATGTGCATGAATTACGCTCATTCCTTGGTCTTGCTAGTTTCTATAGGAAGTTTGTACGTAATTTTTCATTACTTGCTTTACCATTAACCAAACTTCTTAAGAAAGGAATTGCTTATCAATGGACTGAAACTCAGCAGAAATCCTTTGACTTACTGAAACATGCATTAACCAATGCCCTTGTTCTACAATTGCCTGACTTTAATAGACCATTCTTTCTTGTTGTGACCGATGCTAGCAGATCAGGAATAGGAGCCGTACTAACGCAAGACAATCATCCAATAGCATATTCTAGTTCTAAGCTGAAACCCTCTGAGCTCAAATATTCCACTTATGAAAAAGAACTATTAGCAGTTGTACAAGCATTAAAACAGTGGAAACACTATTTAATGGGTACAGAGTTCATGATAAAGACCGACCAGCAAAGCATTAGATATCTACTTAGCCAACCCCAAATCTCTGACCGTCATATCAAATGGGCTTCCTTCATTCAAAGTTTTCATCGTATCATTCAATACCAACCTGGAAAAGAAAATGTAGTTGCTGATGAATTGAGTAGAAGACCTGCAATTCATAATATTTCTATCATATCTTTTGATTCTTTGATTGCTATGAAAGATACATATCACCAGGATATTACTTTTCATTCTGATTGGCAAAAATTAGTTCAAAATAATTTCATTCACGTTGATTCATTGTCATATAATGATGGATTTATGTTTTTTGAAAAGAGACTGTGTGTTACTATTCCATTCCGATCTTTTGTTTTGAATGAAATTCATTGTCCCCCATATCAAGGTCATAGAGGTATCATATCTATATTACGCATGTTAACTGAAGATTTTTATTGGCCGCATATGGATGTAGATGTATCTAATTTCGTTTCTGAATGTTTGATTTGTCAAAGAATAAAAAGACATCATGGTAAACAGTATGGATTATTAATGCCTTTGTCTATTCCATCTAAACCTTGGGAACATATTTCTATGGATTTCATTACTGGTTTACCAAATACTAAATCTAACCATGATATGATTTGGACAATTGTAGATAGATTTAGTAAGCAAGCATATTTCATTCCATGTAAGAAAACTTTAACAGCATCACAAGCAGCACAGTTATTTTTGAAAACTGTTTTTACTAACCATGGATTGCCAAAAGTGATTATTTCAGATCGTGATTCTAGATTTTGTAACAATTTTTGGATTACACTGTTTGCAAATCTAGGCACAAAGATTGATTTTTCATCTGCATTTCATCCAGAAACAAATGGACAAACAGAAGCCCCCAATAGTACCATTTTAGATCTTTTACGTGCATATACTATCTCTAAACGTCAGACATGGGATACTCATTTGCATTTATTACAGTTTACATACAACAATACACCGCACACATCTACAAAGAAAGCACCTTTTGAAGTCATTTATGGATATAGATTATCTACACCTGTTGCATCTTTGTCTAATAGAATTCAGAATGCTGATGATATTGCTACTATGCATAATACTATTTTTGATGAGGTTAAGGATATGATTGCTAAAGCCCAATAATCATATACCAAACAAGCTAACAAGAAAAGGCAAGCCATGAATTTCAAAGTTGATGATTATGTTTGGCTTAGAATAGAAAAGCGTAGACTGCAAAGTGTAGATAGACATCTAGTTGTCAAATTAGCTCTTAGATTCTATGGACCATTTAGAATTATTCATAAGATTAATGATAATGCATTCAAGTTAGAATAGCCATCTCATTGGAAAATTCACAATACATTTCATATTAGTTTATTGAGACCATTTAGAGGCCAATTACCTATCCACCCTGTTTATGAAAATCCACCTTTATTAGAGGAAGAGACTGAAATACTTGAACCAGAAGCCATCATAGACACTGACTACATGACCACTAGAACTGGCCGAAGGTATTCTAGATATCTAGTAAAATTTAAGAACCATCCTGTAGAGGAAGCACAATGGATGCACGCTAGAGACTTAAATGCTTTCCCCACTCTGTTAGCTCCACATTGAGCTAATAGCAATTGAGGTCAATTGCTATCCCACCCCGGGGGTATGATGCCAGGAGGCATATTCCACGGTGGATTCCGTGAGGTTTTACGGTGAATTCCGTAAACTTAGATGACCGGGGCTCATACACAAAGAGGATTCTTTGTGCGAGAAGTCGATGGGGACGCCTGTCCTTTTCGGGCATTTCATTAATTTAGTGTGTACGTGGGTGATTCCATAGCGGGTGATTCCGCAAAATGCATATTAAATTAATAAACGTTTATGAGTTTAGAGAGCGTACTCGTAATAAATTAAGGTTATGATTTATTTCTAACCAGTTGATTTATTTATGTAGCTGAAGACTGCTAGGTATTCACTTTTGTCGGTTTAATTGTATTATTTTAATAACGATTGTGAATGCTTCAGTTGATGTGTAGAGATAGCAGCAGTGGCGGAGGAAAGCATTGGAGTCTAGCGAGTATTTGACCTTTGGACTATATTTTGATAGGCGCCACGCCTATATTTTGTTATGTCTATCGAGACATCGATTATTGATTATTATTTTGTATGCGCCTATGCGCACGGATATGTTATTTCTATTTGGACATTGAGATTGGGCATGCCAGACTCTATGGGCACCGTGCATTAGCTTTATTTCCTATTTTTGTAGAAAACAAACTCAAAAGCTAAAAGCTTGTCATATTTTTGTAAATTGGGCTATTATTGAGCATGAAGATGGAAATATACATAAAATACATGCTTTGTGAAGCGCTCACACAAGGCATGGGGGGAGATTGAACCCAATTGGTCTCTTGCTTCTTGTCGTTCATGCTTTTACATTGTTTTTTGTGCAAAAAGGTAGAGTTCATTGTTCTTGGGGACCTTCCGGGATTCACTACGTGAGCATACTGCGTCTGATCTACGCACCATTCTTGTTGTGCAAATATTTCAAATGCTTTTTTATTTTCACCCCAAGGTTAAGCTAGTCTGATTTTTCATTTGAAATAATTTTTTGATAAGTGAGAGATCTACATGTCAAGTGTACACCCTCACATTTCTTCTTTCCACCCAAGTCTCCGAACACTCTAGTATTATTGAGTGAGACAAACTAGTGCTCCCAAAACATATTTGTCATCTTAGCTCGAGTGTGCCTTATGAGAAATGTTTCCATAACTTGTTTGTATTCACCCAAATGGTGAATCTTCTATAGCCATTTTGAGGAAAACATTTCACTACTGTAGAAATTCGCATCACACAACTAGTCATCATTTTTGGACAGTTAAACTAGCATGATAGATAAACTTGAAAGGGATACATCAAGGATGAGGAGAAGACAATATTCAAAAGAAGATATTGTAGTCAAATACTAACCCTAGCATTCACAATTGCATGAGAAAGTGACCAAGTTTTTGTTTTGAGCTCTCAATTGACAAAGCATGCTAATATCATAAGTGAATTAAGTCTTGAACTTATTAGAATAAGTTGTAAATTATGTTTGCAAATGACAAAAACCGAGAATAAATTAGGAGACTTTGGATTTAAGGATTGAGAGAAATTAAAGTGGAATGTTGATTTGCTAAAAATACTAAGTGCCCTAGAATTTTATGCCACTAAAATCAAACCTTTATTCGACGCATTGGTGCACAGATCGGATGCTGTACGCTCGTGTGGTGAATGCCGGAAGGTCCCCAAGAACCACAGAACTCTACTTTTTACACAAATTACAAGGTAAAAAGCATGAACGACAAGAGCAAGAGACCAATTGGGTGCAATCTCCCCCCATGCCTTGTGTGAGCGCTCCACAAAGCGTGTATTTTATGTATTATTCATCTTCAAGCTCAAATAATAGCCCAAATTACAAAATAGCAAGCTTTTAGCTTTTGAGTTTGCTTTAACACAAAATAGGAATAAAGCTAATGGACGGTTCCCAAAGAGTCTGGCACGCCCCATACAATGTCCAAATAGAAATAACATAATCGTGCGCCTATGCGCTTACAAAATAATAATAAATATCTGACGCCTCAATAAAAGGCGTGACAAAATATAGGCGCCATGCCTAAGGTATGCGCCTATCAAAATATAATCCATAAATCGAATACTCTCTATCCTCCAATGCTTTCCTCCGCCACTGCTGCTATCTCTACACATCAACTGAAGCATTCACAATCGTTAGTAGAATAATACAATTAAACCGATAAAAGTGAATACCTAGCAGTCTTTAGCTATAAAAATAAATCAATTGGTTAGAAATAAATCCTAACCTTAATTTATTACGAGTGCGCACTCTTAACTCATAAACGTTTATTAATTTAATATGCATTTTGCGGAATCACCTGCTATGGAATCACCCATGTACACACTAAATTAATGAAACGCCCGAAAAGGACAGGCGTCCCCATCAACTTCTCGCACAAACAATCCACTTTGTGTATGAGCCCCGGTCATCAAAGTTTACAGAATCCACCGTAAAACCTCACGAAATCCACCGTGAAATATGCCTCATGGCATCATACCCCCGGGGTGGGATAGCAATTGACCTCAATTGCTATTAGCTCAATGTGGAGTTAACAGAGTGGGGAAAGCATTTAAGTCTCTAGCGTGCATCCATTGTGCTTCCTCTATAGGATGGTTCTTAAATTTAACTAGATATCTAGAATATCTTCGGCCAGTTCTAGTGGTCATAAAGTCAGTGTCTATGATAGCTTCTAGTTCAAGTATTTCAATCTCTTCGTCTAACAAAGGTGGGTTTTCATAAACAGGGTGTACAGGTAATTGGCCTCTAAAAGGTCTTAATAAACTAATGTGAAATGTGTTGTGAATTTTCCAATGAGATGGTAATTCTAACTTGAATGCATTGTCATTTATTTTATGAATGATCCTAAATGGTCCATAGAATCTAGGGGTTAATTTAACAACTCGGTGTCTATCTACACTTTGTAGTCTACGTTTTTCTATTCTCAACCAAACATAGTCATCAACTTTGAAATTCATTGCTTGTCTTTTCTTATTGGCTTGTTTGGTATATGATTGCTGGGCTTTGGCAATCATATCTTTAACCTCATAAAAAATAATGTTATGCATACTAGCAATATCATCAGCACTCTGAATTCTATTTGACAAAGATGCAACAGGTGTAGATAATCTATAACCATAAATCACTTCAAACGGTGCTTTCTTTGTAGATATGTGTGGTGTATTGTTATATGCAAACTGTAATAAATGCAAATGTGTGTCCCATGTCTGAGGTTTAGAGATAGTATATGCACGTAAGAGATCTAGAATAGTGCTATTAGTGGCTTCTGTTTGTCCATTAGATTCAGGATGAAATGCAGATGAGAAATCAATCTTTGTGCCTAAGTTAGCAAAGAGAGTAATCCAAAAGTTGTTACAAAATCTAGAATCACGATCTGAAATAATAACTTTTGGCAATCCATGGTTAGTAAAAACAGTTTTAAAAAACAATTGTGTTGCTTGTGATGCTGTTAAAGTTTTCTTACATGGAATGAAATATGCTTATTTACTAAATCTATCTACTACTGTCCAAATCATATCATGGTCAGATTTAGTATTGGGTAAACCAGTAATAAAATCCATAGAAATTTGTTCCCAAGGTTTAGATGGAATAGACAAAGGCATAAGTAATCCATACTATTTACCGTGATGTCTCTTAACTCTTTGACAAATCAAACATTCAGAAACAAAGTTAGATACATCAGTGTCCATATGCGGCCAATAAAAATCTTCAGTTAATGTACGTAAAGTAGATATGATACCTCTATGACCTTGATATGGGGGACAACGAATCTCATTCAAAACAAAAGATCGGAATGGAATTGTAACACATAATCTCTTTTCATAAAACATAAATCCATCATTATATGACAATGAATCAATAGGAGTCAAGTTATTTTGAACTAATTTATTCCAATCAGCATGAAAAGTAATATCCTGATGATAAGTATCTTTCATAGCAATCAAAGAATCAAAAGATATAATAGAAATATTATGAATAGCAGGTCTTCTACTTAATGCATCATCCCCACTACATTTTCTTTTCCGGGTTGATATTGAATGATAGGATGAAAACTCTGGATAAAAGATGCCCATTTGATATGTCGGTTAGAGATTTGGGATTGGCTAAGTAAATGTCTAATACTTTGCTGATCGGTCTTAATCATAAATTCTGAACCCATTAAGTAGTGTTTCCACTGTCTTAATGCTTGTACAACAACTAATAGTTCTTTGTCATATGTGGAATATTTTAGTTCAGAGGGTTTGAGCTTACCACTAGAATAGGCTATGGGATGATTATCTTGCATAAGTACAGCTCCTATTCCTGATCCACTAGCATCGGTCACTACTAGAAAGAATGGTCTATTAAAATCAGGCAACTGTAGGACAGGGGCATGGGTTAAGGCATGTTTCAATAAGTCAAAGGATTTCTGTTGATTTTCGGACCAATGATAGACGATTCCTTTCTTCAGAAGTTTAGTCAGTGGTAAAGCAAGTAATGAAAAATTACGTACAAACTTCTTATAGAAACTAGCAAGACCAAGGAATGAGCGTAACTCATGCACATTTTTAGGTACAAGCCAATTAAATATTGCATCTATTTTCTTAGGATCAACTTTAATTCCATCAGATGATACAATATGACCTAAATACTCAATTTTTGTTTTAAAGAATTCACTCTTTTCAGGATTTGCATATAGTTGATTATCTTTTAATAATTGGAAAACCAATGACAAATGCTCATAATGTTCTTTCTCATTTTGACTAAACACCAAAATATCATCAAAGAAGACAATTACACAATACTGATATTTCAAAAATATACGATTCATCATTCTACTAAATGTAGCAGGTGCATTAGTCAATCCAAATGGCATCACTAAAAATTCATAATGACCAAACTGTGTCCTAAATGCAGTCTTGAATATGCTTGACTTATCTAGTCTCACCTGATGATAACCAGACTTAAGGTCTATTTTACTAAATATAGCAGATCCTTGTAGTTTGTCCATAAGGTCATCAACTCTAGGAATGGGATACCTATTCTTTACAGTGATCTTATTTAAAGCTCGATAGTCAATGCACATACGATAGGTATTATTCTTTTTCTTGACTAACAGAACAGGTGCACCGAATGGAGAACTACTAGGTCTAATCAATCCTCTATTTAGTAATTCCTCAACTTGACTCTGAATTTCTTTTTGCTCTATCTGGTTATGCCTATATGGTGTTTTGCAAGGTGGTTGTGTGCCAGGGATCAAATCTATTTTATGGTCTTCTGGACGTGAAGGAGGTAAACCAGGTGGTAGGTCTTCGGCAAAATAGTCTTTAAAATGTGCAAGAAATTCTTTATGCCTAGGATGCATATGATTTTCTTTTACTTGCAATTCATTCATCCAAATGCGATAGGATTTACTACTCTTGCGTAATGCACGTTTAGCTTGAGTATGCGAAAGCAGTGGAAAAGCATTAGATGCATGCATACCATATAATGTAATAGATTTTCCTTGAAAATTAATATTCATTGAATGTGTAGAATAATCTATATTTGGGTTATGTTGATGACGCCAAGGCATACCTAAAATAATGTCACTCGACTGTAATGGAACAACTAGGAAATTTCTTCTTTCAGTGTATTGACCAATTTGAATCTCTAAGTCTTGCACTTCCTGTGTACCATTATACCTAGTGCCTAAGAATACTACTTTAATACGATAATGTGTAGGTACAATCTGTAGCTTCAATTCTTTTACTAACTTTGCTGAAATAAAATCATGAGTGCTACCGTCATCATGCAAAATAATATTTTCCTTTCCATGCACCAAACATTTCATAGTCAATAAAGAATGTGGAGTTGGCATACCTGGTAAAGTATCTGAAGGAGTAATAGTGTCGTCCTCATCTTCCGTGAAATCAGGTATATCTTGATGTTCGTCATCGTCCATTGCTCCAAGGTAGTTGATATGGGCAGGTGGCTTCTTCGAATGGCAATTTGCTGCTAGATATCCAGGCTGGTGGCATTTATAGCATACTATAGGTTTGGCTTTGGGACATTAGGATTTGACTGTGGAATAGGCTTGGAATTTTGATTGACATTGGATGGTAAAGCAAGTGGTTTTTCCCAATTTTTACGGAAAGATGATGAAGAGAAATGACCTGGATTAAATCTTATAAAATTGGAATTGAATTGTTTAGATCCATAGTTACCATTGGCTTGGAAATGCTGTGGATGTCTGTCTCTACCTCGTAGCTTGTCTTCAGTGTCGTGAGCTAGTGAAATTGTGTCTTCAAGAGTAGCAAGCTTGAACATGTTAACTTCAGCATAGTAATGCCCAAGGAGTCCAGACATATACTTGCGCTTGTGTGTCGCTTTAGGTACGTCTTCAAGCATGCGTAACTGGAGTAATGCATTCCAAAAATGCTCTGTGTACTGAGGAATAGGCTCACGATCCCGTTGCTGAAGAAGATCCCATTGCTTTATAGCTTTCTCATGAAATTGTGGAGGAATGAAATTCTGCATGAACTTCTTCTTGAAATTCTCCTAGGTAGTGGGACAGTCTATACTCTTGCATACAATGGTCCACCAAAGAGATGCTCTGTCCACTAAATGATTAGTGACACACTTGATTTTATCTTTTTTGGCATAGGTTTCCTCATGGAAATAGTCGTCAAGCTAACTAATGAATGCAAGAACAAATTTTCCTTCTCGTATGCCATTGAAAGTACGGAATTTGAAACTTCTTTTATTTATCTTTGATTCCTTGCGGATGGTTTGAGCTTCGAGAGTTGCGTTGATGGTACGTCGGATAAGATCTTCAGATTGAGGTTCTTCTTTGTCGGTAGGCGATCTTTGCAAATTTGCCAATTGAACTTTCAATGCTTGCCTAGCCCTTCGTTCTTCATCCAATTGCATCATAATTAAGTCCAGCTTTTGCTCCATCGTAGGCTCAGGTAGGTCACCTTCAGCCATAAGATCATCCATATGTGGTTCCATCATCCTGCAAAACTCAAAAGACCTTTCTCACTCAAAATCAAGTTAGCAGGATGAGCGTAGCTCAAGTTCGGGAATACAACGCTTATGTGTTTTTGGGTGTGGCTTTCACAATCTTGGAAAAATCTGCGTTTTATCCTTCTTCATATGCTGAAAATGCTTCAGCAAACCTGCGTATGGGTAGAGTACCTTCCAATGAATAACTTTGCAGCTTGGAGTTTCTGCGCAGGAACAGCCCTTCTAGGAGTTTTGAGCACAAGTCAGTTCTGACTTCAGTTGACTTGTCTGACTTGCAGAGTACCAGACTAATGTGACTCGCAGAGTTTGTTGACTTGCAGAACTTGCTTGCTTTATGGAACTTGCAGAACTTTGACTTGAAAGAACTTGCAGAACTTGCTAAATCTGAACTTTGCAGACTTGTAGTACTTGCTGAATTGTAAGACTTAAGTAACTTGGAGCTTTGGTAAGTAAGCTTAAAGCTTACTGATCAAAACGCAAAATCGGGGGGGGGGGGGGGGGGGGGGGGGGGTGTTTTTTGAACGCGGCGGAATTTTCGGCACATAGTCTGAGATCTCGCGATGCGCATAAAAAATAATAATAAATATCCGACGCCTCAATAAATAGGCGTGACAAAATATAGGCACCATGCCTAAGGTATGCGTCCATCAAAATATAATCCATAAATCGAATAGTTGCTATCCTCCAATGCTTTCCTCCGCCATTGCTGCTATCTCTACACATCAACTGAAGCATTCACAATCGTTAGTAGAATAATACAATTAAACTGACAAAAGTGAATACCTAACAGTCTTCAGCTACAAAAATAAATCAACTGGTTAGAAATAAATCCTAACCTTAATTTATTACGAGTGCGCACTCTTAACTCATAAACGTTTATTAATTTAATATGCATTTTGTGGAATCACCCATGTACACACTAAATTAATGAAACGCCCGAAAAGGACAGGCGTCCCCATCAACTTCTTGCACAAAGAATCCACTTTGTGTATGAGCCCCGGTCATCAAAGTTTACGGAATCCACCGTAAAACCTCATGGAATCCACCGTGGCACGGAATCTTCTTCATGATTTGATGCCTGCACCATACTCATCTAGGAGAGTGAGCTTACATATGTTTTCCTTCTTCCATTTCAACTCCTACATCTTCTCCTATCCTCTCTGCAAGTTGTCATTATCTTTAGGTTACATGTTACACACACACACACACACACACACACACCACATATTCAAGAATTTGGAATTTTTTATAAAGTTTGGGAATTCCTAATGTGACTAATATTTGGACACATGGTCAAATCTTATCCCCTTACTTGAAGGTGAAAATTTCCATAGATACTATATAAGCAATCCCCCCAAGTCCCACTCTTAAATATGGAGCTAAGATTTAGCCACTTGGTCAAATCTTTACTCCTTATTAGAAAGTGGAACTTGGGAGACTCCCAAATTCTCTAGTATGGTGTGTGTGTGTGTGTGTGTGTATATATATAAAAGCTTTTAATCTTATTCTTATACGCTTTCTTTCCTTCTTATCACTTAGAAATCCCCTCCACTTATCAAGAAATCACCCTTTCTTACATGTAGCTCATATACAAAGTTCTAAAGGGCATAAACTCTGAAGCTCTCAAGAATCTATCAAAGCAAAGGATGAGAAATAGAGGTTAAGTAAATTTAAAGGTTATAAAAGAGGAACTTTCATTTAAAGGAAGTTCTGAGGCATGGATTGAAGGATAAAGACGTATGAAAAATGCAAAGTTTGGAATGGCTACCAAGCATAGACAATAAATTGGAAAAGAGCCCATGGTGGATGAGAAAATACCCAAACTCAAAGTTAAGGTTGAAGCAATACTAGCAATACAACATAATCTAACAAAGGCGAGTAAGGTGAAGTAAAAATCATGATTAAAACTTAAACACAATTTAGCATTGCAAAAATTCATAGAAAGTTTTTTGTTAGAAATTAATAAATAAAAATTTATGATTTTTTAGAGCAAATTAGGGATGAAGATAGAGGAAAACTAATCAAAATAACAAAAATTTGGAAAAAATAGTTATAAATTGGAAAATTTCTCCTTTATCTTTACCACTAGCTCTAAGTATATCCTAATACTAAGGATAAAGGTCATTATGAATGAGGCACTCTATGAAAATTCATAAATGGGAGGATCTTGAAAAGATATTCCAAAACAAGCTTATAGAAACTATCTTTATAGTATAGAATAACAATAACAACTTGCTTGATGGATAGTCACTTTTATGATTAAGTGCACTTGGGTAATGGCACTACTAGGATGGGTGAGCTATTGGAAATTTTTCCTATAAGCAAATGCTTACTTATCACACACATCCAATGAAGCCTTCATAGACTCATTGCCAAGTATGCTAAGGCCAAGATGCCAATGTATATACCTTGGTTGCCATCCTAGTGATAAGATATCACATGAATTCAAAAGACTAACAGTAGCACGCATTGACATGGACACATACAAGTGCACACACATGCACTTGCGATGCAATTATGCCAACAACCCTAAATACCTTAACCTAGTATGCGTAAACTTGCACTAAGCCAACCATAGTGCACTTGTGTGTGCTACAATGTACTTGTGTGCATTTGTATGTGCTCATGCGTAATTGGGATCACTTCTGCGCACTTAGATGCATGTGAACTTAGTAGCAATCACACTTGCACTTAAGTGCATTTGCATTTTGGTGTGTTTGCACTTCTATGTACTTATGTGTGCTTGTTTGTATGCACATGTGTGCATAAGTGCATTGCCTCTTACAGTTACATCCGCACTCACATATATTTCACCATAATGCATCACACTTAGAATTGCATGTCAAGTTTCACCTAAACTCTTTCGTAACTGCACATTATCACACCTCTACACAATGCATGTGCAGTATGCACTAACCTTGAGCACTAAGATTAGTCTTTGAGCTCACCTTAGGGCACCTTTTTACTCGATCTGCATTTGCATACCTTAAGGTGCAATAAGGAACCCATAAAACCATAAACTTACACATTGAGCACCATACTTAGGCACCCTAACCATGCACATTAGTACACCTTTCACATGTGTTGCACTAGTGCATCCCCATATAGGCATCATTGCATTTCACCTTTGTCTCATAATTGCACCTGCACATACACAAAGTGAATGGAAAGGGTAATCACAAACAAGGAAAGGAGACTCGCAAGGGAAAAACCAATTGTCGAGAAAACTAGAAGAAGCCACACTCAATCTAATGCAAACATATTTATTCAGAAAGTTAAAGTGCTCAAACACCATATTGGGGAATATGGGAATTTCCCATAAGTTTGGGACACGTGGTCAAATCTTTGGATTTGTCATAACTGGAACATTATAACACCAAATCGAGCGCTCTATAGCTCAATAGATTCCATTTTTCAACTGCTTTCCAATGATAGGTCATATCATATGGTTTTGATAAACTTATAGGCATGTTATCCGAGTGCCACCTTTTTAGTATTCAAAAAATGGGAATTGGGAGATTCCCAAACTCACTAATATTGTGTTCTCACACATTGGTTGATAAAACGAGAAAGTTTGTTTACACACAATGCACAAGTATAGGCCAAGTTGTAACCATGAAAAATTTTCTTGGCTCAATATTCAAAGATTTAAAGGACAAGAAGAGATAAGGGCAAAAGACTCCAAAATAAGAAGTAGAATAACAAAACAATAAATAGTTAGGACTTAGGTTCCCGATGTAGGCACATGTGCTTGTGTAGTGGTGACCTTCCAACATCCACATCAATTAGAGACCCTAGTCCTATCAGATCTATAAACTTTAAAAACACCCCCATCAATTATCTAATTGACCAAGTTATCCAATTAATCCACCTAGAAGCAAGAGAAACTATGGGAATGACACCAAGCACAATGGAGAGAAGTGAGTGATGAGATGATACCTCGAATTAATTCTAGGCCTCAATCGATAAATTTCAAAATGCTGTGGATTTTGATATCTCCACCATGAATCTTGAGGCTATGGAAAGGAAACTTTGAGAGTTGCAAGGCTAGTGGACAAACACTCTCAACAAACCATTTGATCTTAATGATGATGTAGACACTAGCTTGCTACCATGCAAGCAGAGATGGAAAATATTCATAGAATGTAGTCGAATGTAGAAGTAATGGGCATGTCACAAGATTACCTCTCAAATCTTTTTCAATAATACATGTTCAATAGCTTTGATATAATGTAAGTCCCTAGGGACCCACATTGCATAAAACATCCTAACCGGAATGGAAAATACTCTAGGGGCTAGAGACTAGACAAAAAATCTCCTTAGTTGCAAAATAGCTAGGTAAGTACCATGCGGAGGATGACCTTTACATCTTTATCAAACGATTTAAGCAAAACTTTGAGGCTAATAACCTTATTGGCGATACCAAGCAAGTGCAAGTTTTTGGACTTTGCTTATTAGGAGAAAAGGGGCAAACCTAGTTTATTAGTCTTGATACTATTGAGAAGGCTTCTTCCGTACTACTCAAGGACCTATTCATTAAACACTTTGCCAAAGCCAACTATGGTCATAATCTATAAATTTAGTAGTCAGAGGAAGAAAGCATGAGATATTACATCTCTAAGGTTGGTCTATACAAATGGATCCTAATCATAGAGAGACCCACCACCAAGGTAGTCACAAAAGCCTTCATCAAGGGTATCCACAATGAAAGGATTTATGAAACCTTGGCTAGGAGATTCAAACTTGATTTCTCTAATATAAATAATAATCTTGATGAGCCTATCCATGAGGATGACCTCCATCATGAACGCAGTAGAGATAAAAGCCCACACAGATCCCATTAGGATGTAGTTAGTGGACGAACCCACATAAAAACAAGGAAACCTAGGACTTAACCACATATGTTAGGAAAAAGTAGGGACTAATTAAGATAACAAAATCACTCAAAACTTATAGACCATGCCGCTAAAATTTGCAATGCATTCATTGCAGAGGGACCACATACCTTGATAATGTTCTTAACCACCTCCATTCCCCACTAATTTAGTTCATTCAACCATGAAACATTGTATTGTAGAGCCCCGAGTAGGCTTCTTTCTCATAACCTTATCTACTAATAATTTAATCGTGGTCCAAACTATGCTAGACAGTCTCCATTTGCCCTACATTTGGCACTACTAGTCCCTCCAATAGCAACCACACAACAAGTTGAGATTAATCCATAGATCTCCCATGCCAATTGTCATACACCTACCTAGTGATACCCTTATCCACTTCATTTAAGAACCAATGCAATAGGAGGAATACACAAATTATTTTGTTTGTTACAACAATGAAAGACATTTGTTCCTCATGGACTACCATCCATACCCATTATGATGTTGGGATGAGGTCATGGGTGAGCCATGCTTGCAAGACGGACCCCATTGCCTATTGGAATTGTGGGCATTGCCATGTTTCTTCAAGGTATCCAAAAAAACAAGAGTAGCCTAAGGTAAATGATGTTTACCAACATTTCCTTGAATGCAAAATTAGGCAAATGGATCTAGATTGTCCATGGTGTAAGGCATGCAATAGCAAGCCAATAGTGCCATGTGTTTCTTTAAGCCTATTCATAGTGAAAATGATCAACGACAAGAAATCATTCCTGTTCTTGTGCATGACATCAATCATGCACAAAGTAAGGTTGGGAGGGTAAGCATTGAATGCCCCATGATGAGGAATGGATTGGTCACTAGCAAAAGGAGAACCAATAAAAGAAGAAAGTGATCTAAACTCAAACTTAAGAGTGAAGCTACTGCATCCAGTGTAGAGTATACTACAATAGCACTAGACCATTAAAGGAAAACCATTGCCAATGACAACTTATATCCTAGACTAGTTCAATAGCTACCTACAATAGACAAGATCAAGGAATGGGTAAAGGCGACGAGTTACAGATAAGGTAGGCCAACAAGATCTTGAGCCTTCCAAGTTGGTCACGTGCACTTGGGTAATCACTCACGAATATATGTGTGTATCATATGGATTCAAAATATGATATTTTTAAAATACCATTTTTATAAATTTTTACATACTAAAGGCCATCATATGATGTTTTTTTTTATAGATTTAATAAAAAATGATCATGTTTTATTCAAGAAAATTTCATAGATACGGGTATTTATAAATAGGCATTCAAAGCATGTGATATAAAGGATATACATATGGGGAATTCCCCAAGCCTATGAATCTCTTCAAGAGAGGCCACAACAACACCTAAGAAGGTCAAATTGAGTCCCAAAATGAATCACAATCCTAGAACATGAGTCTTCTCTTATTTTCGATGCAAGTAGACCGTAGTATATTATGAGACCATCAAGTCTATCATTATTCCAGCCCCACTTGCATTCACCACAAAGTTAGTATTCCACTCAAAAACCTACTCAAGATAGCCCATTGATTTGGAAAGGATTCAAATATTGGGTACAATGAGCAAACCTTGCCATATTGACACTCCACAATCCAAATTAAGTGCACTTTCAACCCTAAGTGCTTTGAGGGTTAACATGTTTTGGGAAGGAGTTTAGTGACATGATGTTCTTCTTGTGGAAATCCTTAGAGATAATATTTTCCAAGGAATTATTAACATTATAGCTAGTGTGAGCATAGTTAATCAAGTTATACTTTGTGTGGGAAAATCCATTGATTAAATCAGTGCACTTTCATGTGACCATTGTCATGGGTTTAAAATTAGTCCAATGGGAGATTTAAGAGGTGGATGGTCAAGATCATTGGGGTACAATTTAAGGTTAACTTTATTGTCATGAAAGATATAGAATATATGAAATCATGCTAATTATTGGCCTCCATGTGAATTCTCTAGATGTTGCATATGTTTGGATAGCTTTTCGTGGATGGGAACAGTGTAGTAGATGAGAGGACATAAATAAAACTTGTAGGAAAATTACTTAGTTAATGCTTACATGCTTGATAAGCTTCATTTTTCTTACCTACTTGGCATACTTTAAGTTCATCATTTTTGAGCTCATCATTCTTGGTAGAGATACACTCTTAAGTGCTTTTCGAAAGAAAGCTCTTACAAACCTTAAGTGGGAGAAGAGGAAAGATTTCCTATTTAGCCAAAGTGGTAGATCACTAGGGAGGATTATTTGACTACATTTGTGGCATGAAAGGGGGAGAAGAAAGCAAAAGGCTCAGTTAACTATAGCTCGTAATGAAAGCTAGCTTTGTGTTAGCATGCACATGTAAAGAGAGAAAAGGAGGGGAGAGGCTATTATTAGAAGGTAAGAAAGATTTTGGTGGGGGTATGGAGCTCCCATGGAGTGCTTCTTTTGGTGGGTGGTTGGTGGGAGAGGAAGTGTATTGTTGTAGGCACAATAACAAAAAATTTGAGTAGTAGCTCATAGGAAGAGGGAAAAAAGAGTAGTCTTTGGTCATGTTTTAACTGAGATAAGCAAATGGCTTAGTTAGTTTAATTGCTTGGTTCTCAGACTTGGACTTGGCATAGATGTAGTTCTATTGAATTGGGTTGTAGAAATCATTGTTAAGGCTAAGGAAAAGATGATTCCTTCGATCATTGATGGGGAGGGATTTTTTGTAGCTAACCTTTGACAATTTTGACTCCCAATATAAGTGCATACAAGTATTTGGTTGCAAAGATCATGGAGAAAGATGGCAACAGTTCTAGCTTACTTTGCAAAGCCATATCTACGTTGAAAGTGGGTGCAAATCTCTCCCATGTTTGTTTTGTATAGATGGTGCATCAATAGTTATCAAGAGTCCTAAAATTCAAAAATTAGTATCCCCTCATGACACCCCTTCATAGTAATCTTCAACTTAGCACAAAGCATTTGCAAGTTGGAGGCTTGATAAAGTGGCACATTATAAAGGAATCAAGAGGGACCTTTGAAGGATAGTAGATTTCCTAGCTTGGGTAAGCCAACAATGATAATAAACTCCTCAACAAGAAGTGTACCACTGAAGTAAAACTTCATGTTTCCTACATTTTTTTGTTCCTACAAACATACCCCTCAATAGAAAGCTTTGATTAAAGGTACTAGAACCTCAAGACATTTTGATTCATAGTTGTTTATAGCCAACACTTAGATTGATATGTATGCCAAGTGTATTAGTGAGGAATGTAGGTTGCATTGTTTTATGGGAACAAAGCAGTGAAAGAAAATGAGTTTATCTCATGTTTGAAGACATGCTTGATGCTTCAATTTGATTTGATCAAAGTTAATTTGAGGGCTTATTTTACGATTAATCCTGAGCAACAATCTACTTGGATGAAATGGAGGACTAAGTAGTGTTTGGGATTAGCTTTCACCACTCCTAGCAAGAGTTTGCTTGGATGAAGTGGAGGGCTATCAGACAAGGCGTGAATATGTCGGTGTTTTTCTAGCTTTCTATCTCATTTGTCACAAGTACCAACTCTTGCCTTGTCGTGTCTAATTCAAGAGACCCCGTGCCCTCTTCTGGTCATTGTGCACACATCACCCCAACATCTTTTGTGAACTTGATGTGAAGGTTGGAGTGAAGAGTTAGGTATGGATGCTTATGCACATATACTTTCTAGGAAAGATCTATTGCATGTTGTGGGTTACATTATACAACTGTTTGATCTTAGATCTATAGATGAAGTTGGGAAGCAACTTGTGAATATCTCTTAGAATCTCGTTGTAGCATATAAGTATCTAGTGACATAGAAAGGGTCTATAGATGAGAATATGCTTTCTGCACAACAAGTAGTGGATCCTTGTATATTGATGTTTGAGCTTGGGTACATTAGATTACGAATCTAGGAGAAACCTTGTGAATGTATGCACAAGGCTTGTTGCAAAGTTTGATTATCACCAATGGGTGAAATAGGAAGAGGAAGAACAAAGGAGGTGGGAAGAGGAAGGAGTAAGAAGACAAATAGAAGAAGCATATCAGATGTGGAAAGAGAAGCAATTAAGGATGCAAATGCAGCCAAAGGATGATGAACTTATAGAAACACATGATTTTTACAAGGCTTTACTACTTGCTACCAAGGCTGAACAAAAACCTACTACAGATTATTTTGATGAGCCTATTGAGGATTTGAGCACTTTTGTAGTGAATGCCTATGAAAAATGGACTAAGGCTGTGAGTAGCCCTAAAGAGGATGCTTACGTAGTGACTAGTGATGCTTTGAGTTGCCATACCGATGATGTCTCTATGGATACTATTGATTTTTTGAGTCACTATTCAAATGATGTTTCTATAGATACTATTGATGCTTTGAGTTTCCACACAAATGATGTTCATCCAAATACGCTTGATGTTGTGAGTACCCATGTAGATGATGTCATAAATGAGCTTAAAGCAGATAAGATGAATCATGTATGTGTAGATTTTTTGAGTGCTTGAGGGTTCCTATGAGGTTCATGTACTACTAGATGCAGAAAAGAAAAACAAGTTTGTAGAGACTATTGATGCATTGACTAGCCAGTCCGTGGATGCCTTGGAAGAGCTTGTAGTGGAGGAGCTAGCCATTGTATACGTAGATTTTCTTTGTGCGTATGAATAGGCTCATGAAGCTCATGTTTTACTTGAGGTAGGGACTCAAAGGGAGATTGGCGACTTGATGGATGCACGTAATTTGCAAGACAAAGTTGCAGTCTATGAGACAGCTCATGAGCTAAAGACTATGTAGATAGAGGATACTAGATGTGAGGATCCACAAGTGGAGAATGTTTCGGATGCTTTGTTTGATGCCTTGACAAGAAAGTCAGAGATACTTCAGGATTTGGCATGCATTGATATTTTCAATGATGATCTAAGTGTGTTGGATGTGCATGATGCTCTGATGACTATGTTAGACATGGATCAAAAGGGTCAACAGAACCAACTTCCAAAGCGGTGGATTCACAAAGAGCAGGGATGTTGCTACGTCTTTGTTGATGGGTGTATTTTGAGTATGTATATGGAGGTTTATAAGACTCGAGAGTATGAGAGTCACACATGATCTTATGTTTTAGGAGGTAGTTTCTTGGATACATGTTATTTTGATCTATGATCCTAGAGGGGATGCTTGGTGTGGTACCATCTCAGGGAATTTTCTATATGTATATCCTACACATCACGTGCGTTCAAGGCCTATTTGTAAATATCCTTATCTATGAATTTTTCATGAATAAAACGGAACCCTTTTCTATTCAATCTGTAAATAACCCTTTTATATTACACCCTTCTGTATGTAAAAAATGTATTTTAAAAATACATGATTTTGAACCCATGTGATGCACACATATATGCATGAGTAACTTATCCAAGGGTACCATAGATTCATGGATGCCTCTAATTTTGATCTATGATTTAGGTGGATAGAAGCTTATGTACATGATGAGCAAGGAGTTAACTATATGGGTGTTTGACCAAGGTGGATGCACAATTGGCACATTCGAAAAATGTGTAGATTCAGAGGGGGTGGATGTTATGTCAATTATTGGCCCCTGTGTGAATTTTTTAGATGTTTCATATGTTTGGATAGATTTTCGTGGATGGGAACAGTGTAGCAAGTAGACGAGAGGAAAACAATAAAACTTGTAGGGAAATTGCTTAGTCAATGCTTACACGCTTCATAAGCTTGATTTTGTTTACCTACTTGGCATACTTTAAGCTCATCATTTTTTACCTCATCATTCTTGGTAGAGATGCACTCTTAAGTGCTTTCTGAAAGAAAGCTATTTCAAACCTTAGGTGGGAGAAGAGGAAATATTGCCTATTCATCCAAAGCTATAGATCACTAGGGAGGATTATTTGACTACATTTATGGTAGGGAGAAGAAAGAAAAAGACTTAGTTAGCTATAGCTAAGCTTAATGAAAGCTATCTTTGTGTTAGCATGCACATGTAAAGAGAGAAAAGGAGGGGAGAGGCTATTATTAGAGAGTAAGAGAGCTTTTGGTGGGGATATGGAGTACTGCTTTTGGTGGATGGTGGGAGGAAGAAGAAGTGTGCCATTGTAGGTAGAAGAATGGAAAATTTGAGTGGGAGCTCACGAGAAGGGGGAAAAAGAGCACTCTTTGATCAAGTTATAATTGAGATAATGATGCCAGGAGGCATATTCCACGGTGGATTCCGTGAGGTTTTACGGTGGATTCCGTAAACTTAGATGACCGGGGCTCATACGCAAAGAGGATTCTTTGTGCGAGAAGTTGATGGGGACGCCTGTCCTTTTCGGGCGTTTCATTAATTTAGTGTGTACATGGGTGATTCCATAGCGGGTGATTCCGCAAAATGCATATTAAATTAATAAACGTTTATGAGTTTAGAGTGCGCACTCGTAATAAATTAAGGTTAGGATTTATTTCTAACCAGTTGATTTATTTATGTAGCTGAAGACTGCTAGGTATTCACTTTTGTCGGTTTAATTGTGTTATTTTACTAACGATTGTGAATGCTTCAGTTGATGTGTAGAGATAGCAGCAGTGCGGAGGAAAGCATTGGAGTCTAGCGGGTTTTCGACTTTGGACTAGATTTTGATAGGCGCCACGCCTATATTTTGTTATATCTATAGAGACATCGATTATTTATTATTATTTTGTATGCGCTTATGTGCCTGGATATGTTATTTCTATTTGGACATTGAGATTGGGCGTGCCAGACACTATGGGCACCGTCCATTAGCTTTATTTTCTTATTTTTGGTAGAAAGCAAACTCAAAAGCTAAAAGCTTGTCATATTTTTGTAATTGGGCTATTTTTGAGCATAAAGATTGGAAATATACATTAAATACATGCTTTGTGAAGCGCTCACACAAGGCATGGGGGAGATTGAACCCAATTTGTCTCTTGTCTCATGTCATGCTTGCTTTTACATTGGTTTTTGTGCTAAAAAGTAGAGTACTTTGTTCTTGGGGACCTTTGGGAATTCACTACGTGAGCTATCTGCGTCCGATCTGCGCACCAGTGGTATCACAGCGGAGCAGAGATCAAGGGCTTCCAATCGCTACCAATCTCGGGCGAAGGCGGAGCTCCAGGAACAAACGGCCTCTACAGTCAATCTCGTCGCGAACCGTCGATACACGCAGACTTCTGGCGATCAAGAACCCCTATTTCCACTGTTAGATCGCGAAGGACCAATCTCTGTCGGCGGAGGACCACTCATCAATTCTCTTCATCAAGTCGTTGAAAAAACAGTGAGAAAGCTCTTAATCTTCTTCATTAAAAGCCTAATCACAAAGCTTTAAGAGCTTAAGAGAAGCCTAAGCTTCTCAAAATCTTTTCGTGGTGTAAGAGGAGGGTCCCGAAATTTTCGCGCAGTCAAAACGGCCCCCCCCCCCCCCCCCCCAACGATTCAAAAACGACGGCCTGCTAGTCCACCAATTAAGCTCTTAAGCTTAATCACCAAGTCTAATTAAGCTAAATCATACAAATCTCTGCAAGTCACGCAGATCTGACAAGTCAAAATACTCCGGGTCTCGCACTACAGAAGTCAAGTTCAGCAAGTCACTTGGAATCAAGTCCTGCAAGTTCTGCAAGTCTGCTAAGTCTGCAACTCTGCAAGTCAGACTAAATCAGAACTGACTAACACTCGAAACTCATAGAAGACTTGTTCGTTTGCAAAAACTCAGAACTGGAAAGTTGTTCGCAGCAAGCTGTTTTACCTATCTACAAGTTTGTTGAAGTACTTTCAGCAAACGGAGACAGAAATATTTCAGAATTTCTGAAAATTGAAGAAGAAAATACCCAAAAATACATAGCCTTGTAACCCCAAATTTGAGCTACGCTCATCCCGCTAACTGATTTTGAGTGAGAAAGGTTTGTTGAGTTTTACAGGATGACTACCCCACTTATGGATGATCCTATGGCTGAAGACGACCTACCCGAGCCTACCATGGAACAAAAGCTGGATCTTATCATGTTACAATTGGACGAAGAGCGAAGAGCTAGGCAAGCCTTGCAAGCGCAATTGACAAAGCTACAAGGAGCGTCCACTGATAAAGAAGAACCTCAAGCTGAAGATTTGATTCGCCGTACCATCGACGCCACTCTTGAAGCACAAACCATTCGCAAGGAATCCAAGATAAGTAAACGAAGTTTCAAGTTTTGCACTTTCAATGGCATAAGAGAAGGAAAGACTGTTTTATCATTCATTAGCCAGTTTGATGACTATTTCCATGAGGAAACTTATCCTGAGAAAGATAAAATCAAGTGTGTTACTAATCATCTGATAGATAGAGCATCACTTTGGTGGACTGTAGTCCGCAAGAGCATAGAATGTCCTGCTACATGGGAAGATTTCAAGAAGAAGTTCATGCAAAATTTTCTTCCACCGCAATTTCATGAGAAGGCTATCAAGCAATGGGATTTACTTCAACAACGCGACCGTGAGCCTATTCCACAGTATACAGAGCGTTTTTGGAATGCACTCCTACAGTTACGCATGCTTGAAGACATACCAGAGACGACCCATAAGCGGAAGTACATGTCTGGACTTCTTGGACATTACTACGCTGAGGTGAATATGTTCAAGCCTGCTACCCTTGAAGATGCCATCTCTTTAGCTCACGACACTGAAGATAAGTTATGTGGAAGAGATCGACGACCACAGCCATTCCAAGCAAACGGTAATTATGGATCTAAACAATTCAATTCAAATTTCAGAAGGTTTAATCCAGGTCGTTTCTCATCACCATCTTTCTGCAAGAATTGGCCTAAACCACCTGCATTACCATCCACTGTCAATCCAAATCCTAAGCCTATCCAACAAGCAAATCCAAATATACCCAGACTCCCAGCCATTGCAAATAATGTGACCAAAGCCAAGCCCATCGTATGCTACAAGTGTCACCAGCCAAGCCATCTCGCAGCAAATTGTCATTCAAAGAAGCCATCAGCACATATCAACTACCTTGGAGCTATGGACGAAGAAGAGCATGAGGATATGCCGGATTTCACTGAAGAAGAAGATGATCCTACTACTACTTCCGACACTTTACCAGGTATGCCTACTTTACATTCATTGTTGACTATGAAATGTATGGTGCATGGAAAAGAAAGAACTATATTGCATGATGACGGTAGTACCCATGACTTTATTTCAGCAAAATTGGTAAAGGAATTGAAATTGCATACTGTACCTACGCACTATCGCATAAAAGCTGCATTTTTAGGCACTAGGTACAATGGCACACAAGAAGTTCAAGATTTAGAAATTCAAATTGGTCCATATATTGAAAGAAGAAATTTCTTAGTTGTCCCATTACAATCTAGCGACATTATTCTAGGAATGCCATGGAGACACCAACATAATCCCAATATAGATTATTCCACACACACAATGAATATAAATTTTCAAGGAAAATCTATTACATTATTTGGTATGCATGCATTTCATATGTTTCCACTGCTTTCGCATACTCAAGCAAAACGTGCACTACGCAAGAATACTAAATCATATCTCATTTGGGTGAATGAATTGCACGCAAAAGAAACTCATATGCACCCTAGGCATAAGGAATTTCTTGCATATTTTAAGGATTGTTTTGCAGAAGACCTACCACCAGGTTTACCTCCATCACGTCCAGAAGACCATAAAATTGACCTAATACCTGGTACACAACCACCTTGCAAAGCCCCATATAGGCACAATCAAATAGAGCAAAAAGAAATCCAGAGTCAAGTAGAAGAATTACTAAATAGAGGTTTAATTCGACCTAGCAGTTCCCCATTCGGTGCACCTGTGCTCTTAGTCAAGAAAAAGAATAATACCTATCGGATGTGTATTGACTACCGAGCATTAAACAAGATCACTGTAAAGAATAGGTATCCTATACCTAGAGTTGACGACCTTATGGACAAACTGCAAGGATCTTCTATATTTAGTAAAATTGACCTTAAATCTGGATATCATCAGGTGAGGTTAGATAGATCTGACATATTTAAGACTGCATTCAGGACACAGTTTGGCCATTACGAATTCTTAGTTATGCCATTCGGATTAACTAATGCACCTGCCACTTTCAGTAGAATGATGAACCGTATTTTTCTAAAATATCAATATTGTGTGATTGTTTTCTTTGATGATATTTTAGTGTTCAGTCAAAGTGAAAAAGAGCATTATGAGCATTTATCATTAGTTTTTCAATTACTAAAAGAAAATCAATTGTTTGCAAATCCTGACAAGAGTGAATTCTTTAAGACAGAAATAGAATATCTAGGTCATATTGTATCAAAAGAAGGAATAAAAGTTGATCCTAAGAAAATTGATGCAATATTGCATTGGCCTATTCCTAAAAATGTACATGAATTACGCTCATTCCTTGGTCTTGCTAGTTTCTATAGGAAGTTTGTACGTAATTTCTCATTACTTGCTTTACCATTGACCAAACTTCTTAAGAAAGGCATTGTTTATCAATGGACTGAAAACCAACAGAAATCCTTTGATTTACTTAAACGTGCATTGACCAATGCCCCTGTCCTACAATTGCCTGACTTTAATAGACCATTCTTTTTAGTTGTGACCGATGCTAGCGGATCAGGAATAGGAGCCGTGCTAATGCAAGATAACCATCCAATAGCATATTCTAGTTCTAAGCTGAAACCCTCTGAGCTCAAATATTCCACCTATGACAAGGAACTCTTAGCAGTTGTACAAGCATTAAAACAATGGAAGCATTATTTAATGGGTTCAGAATTCATGATAAAGACCGACCAGCAAAGCATTAGACATCTACTTAGCCAACCCCAAATTTCTGACTGCCATATCAAATGGGCTTCATTCATTCAAAGTTTCCATCCTATCATTCAATACCAACCTGGAAAAGAAAATGTAGTTGCTGATGCATTGAGTAGAAGACCTGCAATTCATAACATTTCTATCATATCTTTTGATTCTTTGATTGCTATGAAAGATACATATCACCAGGATATTACTTTTCATTCTGATTGGCAAAAATTAGTTCAAAATAATTTCATTCCTGTTGATTCATTGTCATATAATGATGGATTCATGTTCTTTGAAAAGAGACTGTGTGTTACTATTCCATTCCGATCTTTTGTTTTGAATGAAATTCATTGTCCCCCATATCAAGGTCATAGAGGTATCATTTCTACATTACGCATGTTAACTGAAGATTTTTATTGGCCGCATATGGATGCAGATGTATCTAATTTTGTTTCTGAATGTCTGATTTGTCAAAGAATAAAAAGACATCATGGTAAACAATATGGATTATTAATGCCTTTATCTATTCCATCTAAACCTTGGGAACATATATCTATGGATTTCATTACTGGCTTACCAAATACTAAATCTAACCATGACATGATTTGGACAATTGTAGATAGATTTAGTAAGCAAGCATATTTTATTGCATGTAAGAAAACTTTAACAGCATCACAAGCAGCACAGTTATTTTTGAAAACTGTTTTTACTAACCATGGATTGCCGAAAGTGATTATTTCAGATAGAGATTCTAGATTTTGTAATAATTTTTGGATTACACTGTTTGCAAATCTAGGCACAAAGATTGATTTCTCATCTGCATTTCATCCAGAAACAAATGGACAAACAGAAGCCACAAATAGCACTATTCTAGATCTTTTACGTGCATAGACTATCTCTAAACCTCAGACATGGGATACTCATTTGCATTTATTACAGTTTGCTTACAATAATACACCTCACACATCTACAAAGAAAGCACCTTTTGAAGTTATTTATGGATATAGATTATCTACACCTGTTGCATCTTTGTCTAATAGAATACAAAGTGCCGATGATATTGCTGTTATGCATAACACTATTTTTGATGAGGTCAAGGATATGATTGCTAAAGCCCAACAATCATATACCAAACAAGCCAACAAGAAAAGACAAGCCATGAATTTCAAAGTTGATGATTATGTTTGGCTTAGAATAGAAAAGCGTAGACTGCAAAGTGTAGATAGACATCCAGTTGTCAAATTAGCCCCTAGATTCTACGGACCATTTAGAATCATTCATAAGATTAATGACAATGCATTCAAGTTAGAACTGCCATCACACTGGAAAATTCATAATACATTTCATATTAGTTTATTGAGACCATTTAGAGGACAATTACCTATCCATCCTGTCTATGAAAACCCACCTTTACTAGAAGAAGAGACTGAAATACTTGAACCAGAAGCCATCATAGACACTGACTACATGACTACTAGAACTGGCCGAAAGTATTCTAGATATCTAGTGAAATTTAAGAACCATCCTGTAGAGGAAGCACAATGGATGGACGCTAGAGACCTAAATGCTTTCTCCACTCTGTTAGCTCCACATTGAGCTAATAGCAATTGAGGTCAATTGCTATCCCACCCCGGGGGTATGATGCCAAGAGGCATATTCCACGGTGGATTCCGTGAGGTTTTACGGTGGATTCCGTAAACTTAGATGACCGGGGCTCATACGCAAAGAGGATTCTTTGTGCGAGAAGTTGATGGGGACGCCTGTCCTTTTCGGGCGTTTCATTAATTTAGTGTGTACATGGGTGATTCCATAGCGGGTGATTCCGCAAAATGCATATTAAATTAATAAACGTTTATGAGTTTAGAGTGCGCACTCGTAATAAATTAAGGTTAGGATTTATTTCTAACCAGTTGATTTATTTATGTAGCTGAAGACTGCTAGGTATTCACTTTTGTCGGTTTAATTGTGTTATTTTACTAACGATTGTGAATGCTTCAGTTGATGTGTAGAGATAGCAGCAGTGCGGAGGAAAGCATTGGAGTCTAGCGGGTTTTCGACTTTGAACTAGATTTTGATAGGCGCCACGCCTATATTTTGTTATGTCTATAGAGACATCGATTATTTATTATTATTTTGTATGCGCTTATGCGCCTGGATATGTTATTTCTATTTGGACATTGAGATTGGGCGTGCCAGACACTATGGGCACCGTCCATTAGCTTTATTTTCTTATTTTTGGTAGAAAGCAAACTCAAAAGCTAAAAGCTTGTCATATTTTTGTAATTGGGCTATTTTTGAGCATAAAGATTGGAAATATACATTAAATACATGCTTTGTGAAGCGCTCACACAAGGCATGGGGGAGATTGAACCCAATTTGTCTCTTGTCTCATGTCGTGCTTGCTTTTACATTGGTTTTTGTGCTAAAAAGTAGAGTACTTTGTTCTTGGGGACCTTTGGGAATTCACTACGTGAGCTATCTGCGTCCGATCTGCGCACCAGATAAGCAAATGGCTTAGTTGGTTCGATTGCTTGGTTCTTGATAGAGATGTAGTTCCATTGGATTGTGTTGCAAAAATCATTGTTAAGGCCAAGGAAAAGACAATTCCTTTGGTCATCAATGGGGAGGGATTGTTTCTTATCACTAATAACGTAGAGCTTGTTTGCAACTACCCTTTGGAAATTTTGACTCCCAATGTATGAATACAAGTGGTTGGTTGCAAAGATCATGGAGAAAGATGGCAATAGTTCTAGCTTACTTTGTAGCCATATCTATGTTGAAAGTGGGTGTAGATCTCTTCCATGTTCTCTTTGTAAATATGGTGCAACAATAGTTATTTGCAAGAGTCTTCAAATTCAGAGACTAGTATCCTATCATGACACCCCTTCACATCAATCTCCGACCTGGCGTAATGTATTTGCAGGGTGGTGGCTTGACAAAGTGACATGTTTGAAAGGAATCAAGAGGGAGAGAAGATCAATAGCAACAGTGTACATCACACGATTGGGAATCAAAAGGGAGTGAAGATCAACATTGAAGGCCAACTGATCACGAGGAGAGTGTAAGAAGGAAGGTGTAGGATTTGGAGCGGCAAACACCTTCTATAAGCGATCAAGTCAAAGGGGAAGACCTTTGTGACCCAGCCATATCACCACACCTAAATGACATTCAAACATTAATCACAAGAAACTTTAAACCATCTACTATATAGCAAAAAAAGAGAAGTTTACTAGATAAATCAGAGCATATCTAGGAAAAGTCTCAACTAGTAAAAAGTGGATGTTTTGTTAGATATGTATATAGTAAAATCTTTACTAAATAGCAAAATCAATTTAGAAAAATTACCATACAGCTATTTGATTGAGTAACAAAACTGCAAAGATTAATAGTTAGTAATTCTCTATAATTTACCGCTTTTTCAAATAACTATATAATAATTTAATATCATAATTTTTACTATTTAGCAAAAAAATTTAGATAATTTTTACTACATACATAATCTAACAAAACAACCCTTTTTTCATTGATTTTAACTAGATATAACTCTATCTATCTAGTAAACTCCTTTGTTCAAGCTCATGGAAATGATTAATCACCATACAAATTATCGTAGTTTAAATGCAACAATACAATCAATTGTCTAAGGCATGAATATTAAAGAATTAATGAAGAGGAATGATGCAAATGTGTTTACACATCACAAATTGAAGTTTTCATAAAAGGTTTTAATATAAATGTTGCACTCTAGTAGGGGTACATCATCAAGACTTAGTGCATTGTTCACACTTCTCATAGCCATAATTTTTTTGGTATAAAGAAGCCAATCTACAATAAGCTTTTTAATTACAAAAGGATTTTGCTCTCTAAAATCTCTTTCAAAGGTGGCATCTCTCTTTATGATATTGAAAGATGATTTCAATGATAAATATAACTCATCAATATTTTGAATGTAAAAAACTTCATAAGTATGGTCTCTTGAACTTCATCATCATATGTTTTCACCTACATAAGTTGAAGAAGCATGAAGGATAATAAACACAATCCAATATTATCACTTATAATCTATAAATGATAAATGTTTTGATATAAATATAAACTTACACTACATAATCATTATGTATAAATGAGAAACAATTTTAATTCCATCCTCATGTAGCGGATGGCAAATAGAACTCTGACAATTAGCAATCACAAGACCATTAGGAAGTGAAATACATTGGTGGCATTGAACAAGTATTTTTTCTATTGGTAAAAGGCCATCTCTTTCCTCATGTAGTAATTTAAATGCCATGGTAAATAACTTTCTAGTATGAAAAGATACATAAGAAACCTCGTTTTTTTGGCCATTTGTTTTAAGCCCCATATATGACAATAGTACCATGCGCTCAAAGGTATAACACCAAAAAATGACATGTGAGTCATGCCTCAAAATGTCATCTAATAACTCACCATTTCCTACTACATGCTCTAGTGGTGAAGAGGTTGGGACAAAATATTCATCCTTTCGAACATGCCAAGTGCGAGCAAAGTGTGGACTACTATGCTTTTCTTAGACCAACCTTTTTCTCTATTATAATTGTAGAATGCATATGCAATATCCACCAAAAGAATACCTAGACAACTAAATTCCTTTGGAATACCCTCTAGAGTCCTTATGATGCATGGCAAGCACCATTGTATAAAAAGTTGATTCTCTTGTGCTTTAAAGCTTTCATAGTATTTACTTGGAGCATGCGGCCACCATCCATATTGAATGGAATAAATATATACTAAATCACAAATATAACCTGTAACGTGCCCGCCCCTCAAATCACGGGACACGTCTTAGTAGCCCATCGAGAGATCAATCTAGAAGATGCCGCCCGGCACTCCCAAGGAATGACACGGGGTTTACCAACTAGGATCTCTCTAGTCTACCCCGCAACGGAACTTATCCGGCTGTTCCCACTAGGATTGACCTGAAGACCGGGTTCCTAGTCAACATTGTCTAAGGTCATAGACCAACTTTTTCCTAACATTTCTCGTTATCATTTCCTTTTAGGAAAGCTCTCGGCTAACCGAGGCCACCCTTCCGTAGGATAGACCCATCGGTCCACCCACCACGCTTCCCTTGGGGGTTGTTCTAATTATCTAATTACCTACCACGTTATGTTTGACACATAAAAGCAGCTTCCTTAATTAACCCGTTAGTCACTGGTTCCTTTACGTAATTTAGGGCACAGACACGAAGACAAGATTAAACAAGATCAAACACTTCCTTAACTTATCTTCAGATTAATGTTTCTCTTTGGCCCATATAGGAGAATTAAGTGTTCCTTTTTGGCTCGGCAGAAAAATCCTTTCGTCTCCCGGAAACAAAACCCGAAGGTTTATTCTACCAAGATTCCACCTTGTAACTAGTATCAAGGCCTCGCGATCCCATCTCGAGTCACGTAGAACAATTGTGTAGAGCCTGGAGGCATTGGGATTTACGGCCAAAGCCCCCACTAGCACCCAAGCGTCCTCCTATGCCAAGTGATTTCCACGGAGAGACCTCTCGTAGTGGGTTCGGTCCACATTCTCATCACGGATTCATAACCCCCTTAGTTAGGGTTTGGCGGCTCGTGGGGGGTAGCTAGCACTATCCTTCCTTAATTATTCCTTTAGGAAATCAACCATAGTTGAAGAAACTAGCTTAATAACAATCGCTAGGGAAAACGTTCCTTTCGTTTCCATGGCAATCAATCATCTCAAACTCGGACATGAATTCATGAAACACTCCCCACTTGGGTTAGCATCCAAAACCACATTAACAAAGAGTTGAATGCACAACCTCTTGCTTTAAGGTATCACAATCCCATTGCATGCACAATCAGAATTTTAAATGGATGTATCAAAACACTTGCTTAAGGGATTTACAAACTTTCCAAACCGCCAAGCATAACTTGGGTCAACAATCCATCTAGGATTAGGTCACCAGCTTCAATTAGGCTAGGAGCATATCCATTTGCGATAGTCCACAACAAGATTGATAAAACAATTCGCAGGCAATTATACTTATTCCTAATGCATCGAATCTCATGAAGGTCTAGGTTTCTATCCATCGGAGTCTATCATTTCATGTGTTTCTTTTTGTCATGATCGCGAAGCATGATTTCTAAATGACCGTTCATGAACTGAAATGGTTTAAAAGCTATTATTTTTTGTGAAATAATGCAAAAACCTAATCATTGTATGTATGTAAAAGCTATCATTTCATGCATATAAACTTATGCGAACTCCATACCCTATCATTTCGCGCATACAACCTAGCGCCTAAGACTCGTCCATATTCCATGCACATAGCTAACCCCTTCGTTTCTTTCATGAGAAATAAAACGTAATTAATTACAAAGCTTAAAGAACCTGGGTTTGATTTATGAACATAGGGGCATTCGTCACGTTGGTCGCTCCGCTTGCCTCTCCCACATTACCGGTACCACTGGTAGCTTTGGCACCTACGTTTCCTGTGACTTTCTTCTTGGGAGCCATTTGCCAGTGGAGATTGGACAATATGGACCTCGACAGATTTTAGGACGACAGGTTTGATAGGAAAGATTGCTGGATGGGGGTCCTTCGTCAAGGGGGGGGAGGTTTGCGTGTGTCTCCTTGAAGTTACTCACTAGTTGCCACTCCTTCTCTTTCTTTCTCTCTCTTCTCTCCATCTTCTCTCTCTTCCCTCTTCTCTCTTCTCTCTTCTCTCCTTCTACCCCTTCTTCTTCACTTCTTCACTTCCTTCTCCTTCTCCCCCTCTTCTTCTCTCTCTCTCCTCTTCTTCTTATTCTTCTTCTCCCTTCTCTCTCTCCTTCTCTCGCTCTTCTCTCTTTTCCCTCTTCTTCTTCTCCTTCTCTCTTCTCTCTTTTCCCTCTTCTTCTTCTCCTTCTCTCTTCTCTCTCTCCTTACCCCTTCTTCTTCTCCTTCTCTTCTTCTCTCCCTCTTCTCTCTCTTCCCTCTTCTTCTCACTTTCTCTCTCAGCCCGTAGCAGCATTCCCTTATGCCCCCGTAATCTCCTAGTGGGGAGGGGTATCATTCCATGTTATAGGCTGGGGAGGGTGTTATTTAGGTGATTGGGGGGTATCATTCTCTCTCACGCCTCCAGTGACTTCGCCAAGTGCTCTCCATGTTGGCGCATGGACTGCCAGGTCTATCAGTCTATGAGTGGCGGAGGGGGGGATGAAGAAGCTTCGGCCGATGAGGATGATGATGATGAAGATTATGATGCTGATGATGCGAGAGGGAGTGATGGAGATGGCAGCGCTGACGACGACGATGATGATGATGTTGATCACTCGTGGCATGCTGACGAATGACGGTGAGGACGTGGAGAGGAGACGAATCGTTCGCGATAGGACTGTAAGTTTTCTTTCATTTATTTATTTATTATTAAAACTATTAAAGTTTAAACTTTTACCCTTTACTAACTTTTTATCCTTGTTTCTATGTAGGGGGGGAGGTCCGTATGCAAAGAAGGAGTTGGAGTTTTACTTATGGGACATTATATCCTCTTCCTCTTAGAGGAATCGAGATGTCCTCATCTCGAGAAGAAACTAGGGAAGACAAGCACTAGTGGGGCTTATGACCTGTGGGTTAAGACCCACCATGCGTCCGCTGTACTACTCTTAATGTTTTAAGTAGTGCACTCATATTATTTGAATTGACCATAGGTACAAGAGCAGGATTTATTCCAAGTACAAGACTTATTACTTCAAGAAGATCTTCTTAGGATATCTAGTCATCCTCAAAGGTTACAAGAGGCCCTCATCATCATATGGTTCATAATATGAGCCAAAAGTAGAGTTTAGACAGCTTCGTTTGATTGCAAGTTCCTGTTTCTCAGGGTCCAACTCAAGACAACCTATTTGGATGTGTCCTAGTTCATTACAGTGGAAACATCAGTGGGGTTGGGGCATCTCTCACGGATATGCCCTATCTCTCTGCACTTGTGGCACCTCTTGTCTTGATCCGTGAGTCATCTTCATCATAGTTGCCTGATTTAAGTTCTTGGACGATTGGATTCACTTGGACTAATGCCTTTTGCAATTCCGTTGGGCGCATTGATTCGAATCGAGTGTTTATGGGTGGATTCAACCTAGCATAGAACTTTGACACCTATTGTGTCATATCCATTGGGGGTGCATACCTTAGGAGTGGAACGAACTTCGAATAATATGCTTCAAGGGATAATCCTAGCTGCTTCAAACCATAGAATTCATTCATCTTTTGTGTGCAGTAGGCAGGTGGCAGATACCTCCCTTGCACAACTTCCTTAAACTTATCCCAAGTGACTGTCCCCTCCGAGATTGCTTGGTCTCTGCACCAGTGTTTCCACCAAAGCTCACTTCGCCTGTAAGCTTAAGTTTGGCGAGCATGGCGGCTTGGTTAGCAGGTGCAGCTCCCGCTGTCTCAAAATAGTCCTCCATGGACTCAATCCAAATCTCAGCGTCAGCTTGAAAAGTCCTTCCCTTGCCATCAAACTCGGGTGGCTTAATTTGCTTGAGAATAAATTTCTTCTCTTACATGTCAGCATTCGTGGGTGGAGAAGGTGCCTGACAATCAAGCCATATCACTTAGGTTATTTTTGTTTAGGATATGTCTATGAACCAAACATTAATCAATCATGTATTATTATGAAGTTTTGCTCTAATACCAACTGTAACGTGCCCGCCCCGCAAATCGCGGGACACGTCCTTGCAGCCCATCGAGAGATCAATCTAGAAGACGCCACTCGGCACTCCCAAGGAATGACACGGGGTTTACCAACTAGGGTCTCTCTAGTCTACCCCGCAACGGAACTTATCCGGCCATTCCCACCATGATCGACCGGGTTCCTAGTCAACATTGTCTAAGGTCATAGACCGGCTTTTTCCTAACATTTCTCATTATTATTTCCTTTGAGGAAAGCTCTCAGCTAACCGAGACCACCCTTCCATAGGATAGACCCATCGTTCCACCCACCACGCTTCCCTTGGAGTTGTTTTAGTTATCTAATTACCTACCACGTTATGTTTGACACATAAAAGCAGCTTCCTTAATTAACCGGTTAGTCACAGGTTCCTTTACGTAATTTAGGGCACAGACACGAAGACAAGATAAAACAAGATAAAACACTTCCTTAACTTATCTTCAGATTAATGTTTGTCTCCCGCCCATACAGGAGAATTAAGTATTCCTTTCTCCCTCCGCAAAAAAATCCTTTCGTTTTCCGGCAAACAAAACCTGAAGGTTTATTCTACCAAGATTCCGCCTTGTTACTAGTATCAAGGCCTCGAGATCCCATCTCGAGTCATGTAGAATACTTGTGTAGGGCCCGGAGGCATTGGGATTTATGGCCAGAGCCCCCACTGGCACCCAAGCGTCCTCCTACACCAAGTGATTTCCATGGAGAGACCTCTTGTGGCGGGTTCAATCCACATTCCCGACGCGGATTCATAACCCGCTTGGTTAGGGTTTGGCGGCTCGCGGGGGGTAGCTAGCGCCATCCTTCCTTAATTATTCCTTCAAGAAATCAACCATAGCTAAAGCAACCAACTTAATAACAATCGCTAGGGAAAACATCCCTTTCGTTTCCATGGCAATCAGTCATCTCAGACCCGGCCATGAAATCATCACACACTCCCCACTTGGGTTAACATCCAGAACCACATTAACAAACAATTGAATGCACAATGTCTTGCTTCAAGGCATCGCAATCCCATTGTATGCACAATCAGAATTTTAACTGGATGTATCAAAACACTTGCTTAAGGGATTTACAACCTTTCCAAACCGCCAAGCATAACTTGGGTCAACAATCCATTTAGGGTTAGGTCACCAGCTTCAATTAGGCTAGGAGCGTATCCATTTGCCATAGTCCATTGCAAGATCGATAAAACAATTCGCATGCAATAATACTTATTCCTAATGCACTGGATCTCATGAAGGTCTAGGTTTCTATCCATCGGAGTCTATCATTTCATGTGTTTCTTTTTGTCATGATCGCGAAGCATGATTTCTAAATGACTGTTCATGCACTGAACTGGTTTAAAAGCTATTATTTTTTGTGAAATAATGTGAAAACCTTATCATTTTATGTGTGTAAAAGCTATCATTTCATGCACATAAACTTATGCGAACTCCATACCCTATCATTTCGTGCATACAACCTAGTGCCTAAGACTCGTCCATGTTCCATGCACGTAGCTAACCCCTTCATTTATTTCACAAGAAATAAAACGTAATTAATTACAAAGCTTAAAGAACCTAGAATTGATTTATGAACGTAGGGGCATTTGTCACGTTGGTCGCTCCGCTTGCCTCTCCCACATTACCGGTACCAACGGTGGCTTTGGCACCTACATTTCCCGTGAAGTTCTTCTTGGGAGCCATTTGCCCACGGAGATTGGACAGTCCGGACCTCGACAAATTTCAGGACGACAGGTTCGGTTGGAAATATTGCTGGATGGGGGTCCTTCGCCGAGGGGGGGAGGTTTGAGTGTGGCTCCTTGAAGTTATTCACTAGTTGCCACTCCTTCTCTTTCTTTCTCTCTCTTCTCTCCCTCTTCTAGATGGGGGTCCTTCGCCGAGGGGGGGAGGTTTGAGTGTGGCTCCTTGAAGTTACTCACTAGTTGCCACTCCTTCTCTTTCTTTCTCTCTCTTCTCTCCCTCTTCTCTCTCTTCCCTCTTCTCTCTTCTCTCCTTCTACCCCTTCTTCTTCACTTCTTCTCTTCCTTCTCCTTCTCCCCCTCTTCTTCTCTCTCTCTCCTCTTCTTCTGCTTCTTCTCCCTTCTCTCCCTCTTCTCTCTTTTCCCTCTTCTTCTCCTTCTTCTTTTCCTTATCTTTTCTCTCTCTCCTTACCCCTTCTTCTTCTCCTTCTCTTCTTCTCTCCCTCTTCTCTCTCTTCCCTTTTCTTCTCACTCTCTCTCTCAGTCCGTAGCAGCATTCCCTTATGCCCCCGTAATCTCCTAGTGGGGAGGGATATCATTCCCTTTTATAGGCTGGGGGATGTTATATAGGTGATTGGGGGGTATCGTTGATCTCTCTCACCCCGCCTATGACTTCGCCATGTGCTCTCCATGTTGGCGCATGGACTGTCAGGTCTACTAGTCTGTGGCGTGGGGGGGGGATGAAGAAGCTTCGGCCAATGAGGATGATGACAATGAAGATTACGATGCTGATGACGCAGGAGGGAGTGGTGGAGATGGCGGCGCTGATGACAATGATGATGATGATGCTAATCACTCGTGGCATGCTGACGAATGACGATGAGGACGTGGAGAGGAGACAAATCATTCACGGCGAGACTGTAAGTTTTCTTTCGTTTATTTTGTTTTTATTAAAACTATTAAAGTTTAAACTTTTACACTTTGCTAACTTTTTATCCTTGTTTCTATGTGGGGGCAGGGAGGTTCGTATGCAGAGAAGGAGTTGGAGTTTTACTTATGGGACATTACATAACCCATACAAGTTGTATAATCTCCAAAGTGATGACTCTCCAGACAACCCTTCTATGTGTAGTATATTCTCCCTCTCACCTATTGTTGAAGCTCTCTTTGCTCTGGATAAGGCTATGACCAAATACTAGCTTTTTGTTTGATTAGTGGATACCTAACATAGTATCTATTTAAATCGTACATGTATCTACCTTGAAAGGATTGATTGCTAACATCTAGACTTGCATAAGCTTTGTCTCTGTGACCCACCATCTTTAAATGAGCCTATTTTACATTATGTAGGATGGTCCCCGGTAACCATCATTAACATTGCACAAATTCTACATGTTTTAGAATGGCCTATCAAATCTCCAAATATACATTTGACTGAATAATTATAAAAAATTTCAAGACCATTAACATAAGGGTCTTCTATCTCAATAATTAAAAGCCACAAAAAGGCATGAAATACGTCACTAGTTTTTCGTATGGCTTTACAAGCATTCAAAGGTAGAAACAAGATAGAAAGGACACCTATAGTAGAATCTTTTCTAGCATTTAGAACCTTTATTTCTACCACTCCACAATCACACTGAGTTGTTCAAGTTGCTTGGAACCCATCCCAATGGAGAAGAAGAGCCAAGTTTCGAGGACCGCCTTTCAACATATGTTTTTTATGTTGGTTTTGAGAAGGGCATTTTTTACATACAAACTTATAATCTTGATTTGTTTCATTAGAGCTTCTTTGTAGGACTTCGAAAAGACAAGATCTAAGGAATGTAGTATATACTTTCTTACATGATATATTTTTACACACAATAGCCATCTCATTTTCAACACTTGGATTCCAAAAATTTTGAACTTCTCTATATTTTGACCCATCCCAAAATTCATTTATATATTCAGGGTACTCATCTAACTCTTTACCTAACCACCTATCTTTTTGATGCCGCATTATTTGCATGTCATGACAAAAAGTTTTACTTTGAGAACTAGAAGTTTGATTTTTTTTCCTATTGGTAAATAATCAAAATCTATAGTGTTCTTTCTAGGCTTTAAACATTTTTTACACTTCTCACAGCAAGTCAAACAATCACGTTTAAGCTTACAATTTTCTATGCCATCGTTACATCCACATGTGATAACATTTCCATAGTACAAGTCCTAATTACTAGGTAAAAAGTACTCAACTTCATGGGGATTTGTTTCATCACCTATACATAGCCTATAACATTGTGGTTGAACCATTCCTAGTTCATGAAACATCGTGTTTAATTGTTCCCAACATGCTGGAACTCTCACACCATCTAAATCACCATCCCATGTCTTCAGCAATTGGATCAATAGCTTACATAAGCTTGGTATTGCTTTTTCCACACTATGTTTTCCAACTCTTTTTCCACCCAAACCCCCAAATAAGAGTTGAAGCATATTATATTGAGTTGTAATTGAGATTTAGTGTTTTTTCCAAAGTGATTGAAGCTCAATGAGTCTCTCTGTAATTTGGTGAGCTAATGATTGCATAGTATGGTTATTCTCACTATTAGATTCACCCTCATCATCTTCACTATGGTAGTTATAGTTACTCTCATTGTGTTCCTCTTGACAAAGACCATTGTTATTCTTATTAAGATTCTCGATAAAAGAGTCACATGGTGAGGTTTCATTTGCATTATTATTATCACTGCTATCAATAAGGCCATTGTTATTATTATCATTATTACTTTGTGTAATGAAATTATTATCCCTACTACATGAACACGACTCATCACCGCTTAGAAGACCTAAGTCAAGATTGATGTGGCCAATGACCTATGAATAGTTACCCTAACTTCAGCTTATAACCATCCCCCATCAAGCAAGAGACTAGGCAGTCCCTAGCTACTAGGATAGTTCTTATTAAGGCCCCTAAAGTGGTCAAGATTGATGTGGCCAACTTCAGATCATTAGTGCCAAAGCTTCCTGTGCAACGTCCTTCCTCAAGTCTCAGTTGTAATAGAAAGAAGAGGAGTATCATCAATGTATAGGAGATCAATAAGCTATTGCAACTAGAGTAAGAGAAAGCTAGTGATGTCTCTATAGGAGAACAACAACCCAAAATGGACATTACTACTCTGATGTAGTTGATCAAGCAATCATAGATGCATGGTTTGGTGCCATGGACAACAAACCAGAGACCTATAGCAATAGTTTATTCTAGACATTGCCAAGCAAGGTTGTGGTTCATTCCGCGTACACCTTGTCATAAGCCAACTGATGACCATAGTGCATTGAAAAGATTGTCATTATAATATATTGATGACAGTACAACCATACTATTTTTTAAAAAAAAATATTACAAAGAATTTTATAATACATTGCAAGATTGTACCTAGACTGGAGCTTAGTGATGGTGATCGATACTGAAATCTATGATGTCTCTATATTTCATGCCTTATCATGCTATGGGGGAAAATTTTTAAATGCACCAATGAGTCGATGAGAGTGAATCAAATTAGAAATATTAACACTTCTTAGGATGAACTATGATTAATATTATATTATAGGAGATGATAGCTTATTAGATAACCCTTCAATCAAGAGATGCACTTTCGAGTACCTGCACCCTTGGAGATTGCAGAATATTACGAAGCTACAATAGATGATGTGGTACAATAGCATAAAACTCCACAAAGCTCGACTACCTGAGTATTTTTGCTTCTTTGACTCAAGTGTCTTTTCTTTCTCTACCATGAAAGTCTATGCACCTCTACTCAGTCCACAAAGTACGGCCTGCTATGTTGTAGAATGGAAAAAGGGGAAAAGAAGAGAAGTCATACTTTAGAGAAGGTGGGAGTTCCAAAACATAATAGAGGGAAAATATATTAAGGTTAGTGTTTCAACGATAGGATGATAAATTTTTTAAAATTTTTTGAGTTTATCAATATTTATTTCTCTATTTCTTTTTTGAAGATTTCTAGAAAAAGATAAGTCACATGAATTATTTGCATATCTAATAGAGTCTACATCTCTAATAGACCCGTTTCCAACATCTAGTGTCCAATTGGATCTTATATATCCTTTAATATTCCTATCTACCCAATGCTTCAAATCAATAACAAGAACTCATTTGAGACTCATCCTATTAGATTAGTTTGGGATGCCTTATTAGAAGTACTCACATGATCCCATTAATGATGAATCGAGCATGTCATAGGATGGATAAGAGCAAGCATTAAGGAGTGTCTCTAACTCACTAGCATGTGTTGCCCAACCCAAACTCATGCAAACTCTCTTGATAAATGGATGCCTTGGCATACACTGTTGACATTGGCACCTTATAATCTCAACAAATACCCCAATGACTCGTTGTTGGTATATTATTATAGACAAGGGCTCTTAAAATAATCCTAATTGTTATCCCAAAAAGATATTTGTAATATAGACTATATCTCTATAATAGTCTACATCTTTGGCTCAACAAACAAAATTTTGTTGATGTTGATTATTAATCCTTAAGAGAGAATTAAGTTTGTCCCTACTAGTCATGGGATGGTTTCATGGCTTTACTTTGGAGATCTTTAAAAAAATTAAAACACAAATTGGGTAAGAATATGAAAGGTCATTAGATGATGTAAAAGTAGAGTTGACCTTTTATTTTTATTTGTAATTTCACTTGCTTTTTGTTTATAAGTTTTGAATTTTGTTAGAGGACATAGTTTTGTGTGCATATTCTGGGAGCTATATATGTGTGTATGTGGAGTTAAAGTCATATGCTCATACTTAGCAATGTGCATGAGGGAGAGAGAGAGTTAGTGAGTGAGTGAGAGAGGCATGATTGCCTTGGAGGCAATTATGCCTCTCTCTATACAAATATTCTTTTTGAATTTTGTAGGTAGATTCCTCTGTATACACAAATTGTGTTTGGGGTTTGCCCTTGAGTTTATCTTTATTTGTTTCATTCACTCTCACATTGATGTTGATTATCACTTGTCTACATGACAGGTGTGAACAATGTCCATTTTTTTTTTGAAAAACAACACTTTGATGAAGGTTATGATTAAGATCAACTCTGAAGGTATAATCCTAATTTGTTTCAGGTATAATCTTGATTTGTTTTAGGCCTCTCTCACTAATGTCTAATAGTACCTAATTTCCATTATTGTAGGCTCATAGAGTGATGGAATAAGCATGGCTTAGATATCTCTAAAAATAATAATAACCATTATATTTAATTTCATTCAACCTCACATTCATGATGATTATCACTTGTTTACATGATGAGTGAACTATAGGACAATAACCATTATTTTTAGTTTCAGCCTCATGTTGATTATTGCTTGTTGAACTATAGGACAATAACCATTATTTGTTTCAGTTTTAGTTTCAATTTCAACCTCATGTTGAACTATAGGACATTAACCATTATTTTTTTCAGCCTCAACATTGGATTAAGCTAAGAGCAAAGACTAATCCCCAACTAGCTGCTGCAGGATAATGCTTATCAAGGCCCCTAAAGTCATTAGGACTAATGTGGCCAACTCCATGGCATCAGTGCCAAAGCTTCCTAGGCACTCATGGGGCTTCATTTAATCTCACGTTGATGTTGATTATCACTTGTCTACATGATAGGTGAACAATGTCCGAACAGATTTTGAAAACTAACACTTTGATGAAGCATATCCAATCTATAGAACTAAACATTGGATTAATCATATCCAATGCTACATATCCAATCTATAGAACTAAGAGTTGACTAATAGCACTGATATTACCCACCATTACTAGTATTAATAGCTCTACTTGTGTTGTAGCTACTAATGAAATGTGGGCCATTCAGGGAATTCAGTGGTTGTTGCTTCAAGACAACACATTTCTGTAGCTACCAATAAAATGTGGGTTTGTGCCTCAAGATAGCACATTGCAAGGTTAGATGCAGCAAAATTTGGGGCATTTAGTGTGTTGCCTCAACATTTCACAAGGTAAACCAAAATGACAACACCTTGTATCCTAGCATCAATTGCAACACATTATTGATGATACCCACCATTGCAAAACATTGAAAAGATGATCACTATAATATATCGATAATACAACCATACTATGTTATCAAATCATAGTGAAAAGAAACTTGTAATACATAGAAAAATTGTACTTGGATAGTTAAGGAGCAGTGTTGATGGTGACCGATAATGAGATCTATGATGTCTCTATATTTTCATGCCTTATCACACTAGGGGAATCATAATTGCACCAATGAGATGAGATTCCAGCAGAGTAGAAATATTAGTTTTTCTCATGAATTGTGATTGTCATATTATATAGAGGAGATGATAATAGGTGCTAATTTATATTAGCTATCAATTAATTAGATAACCCTTTTTAAGAGATATGCTTTCTTACCTTAGAGCTATATAGATTTTCAGGCCGTGATGAAGATGTGCTAGAATAGTATGACATAGAAAATGTTAACTTCAACTAGCTATTGAGTGTTGTTTCTTTCCCTTGCACCTAGTAGCCCATGCACAGAGTATGATCGATTGTTTTGTTTTAGAATGGAAAAAAGGGAAAAGAAAAGAAGTTGTGGTTTGGGGAAGGCGGGACTTCCAAAACGTAATAGAGGGAAAATATATTTAGTTTGGTGCTTGCAATGGTAGGATGAGAAATTTCTTTTTGAAAAATTTAGTTTGAGTTTATAATTACTTATTAATATAAGATCTAATGGAGGGTTCTTAGCTACTATATATGCTATGCACACATCAAATGTTACTACCTTTTCCAAGACGCGATTTGGGGTGGGTGTCTATGTTGCCAAGATGTCAATTTCTTCTTGGATTTCTCTTTTTTCTTTCTGAACAATTCTAGAAAAGAGAAGTCACTTCAATGTCTCACCAATGATATTTGTAGCTTCCAAGTCTTGAGTGGACTTGTTTGTATATCTAATAGAGTCTACATCTCTAATGTATATTTTCTCCATACATTTCAATGTACAATGAAGCATTCACAATATTAGCATGACCATCTTTACCTAGATTTAAACAAACTTGGTGAGAATGTCCACCAAATGGTAACACTTAGCTTGCATATACTTTTTCAATTTGCATTATACCCTTTAAGAATACATGTTATAGCTGTAGCATCCTTACCTTGCACGTGAATATCAAAGAGAACAAGCAGTGAAAGCATACAACTAGTCCCACCTAGTATGCTAGGAGTACACTGATAGTCTGATGTAGCAACACCTTACCCTACACATGAATATCAAAGAGAACAAGTAGTCGAAGCATGCATCTAGTACCACCTAGTGCATATAGCTTAGAGCACTAGAACAAGGTCATCTCCCTCATAGAGATGCTGTGCTACCTCAATGATGACACACCAATCTTTCTCAGCTGCCACGCTAGGAAGACCATCTTGATATGACGATCATGAAGAATCTTAGGATACTGATGATGAGTGGAGTCAGGGTTTCTTGCCTAAATTCATTACCCTGCATGAGCCTTGCACGTAAATATCAAAGAGAACAAGTAGTTGAAGCATGCAACCAGTCCCAACAACTAGTGTACTAGGAGTACATTACTGTCTAATGTAGGAGTGCCACATCTCCACATTTACCAGTCAAAATTCTAATAAGTTGGATTAGAAATAATAAAGGGTATTAGTTTGTAAGGTTCTAAGCTCTTCAAAAGTTGTAAAGTTGTAAGGTCTTGAAAATTTTACTGTTAGTGTAGAAGCAGAACCCATATGCAAGTTGGGTGATGGGAGTTTTGTATTGTCTTGTGATTTTTTAAAATTGAAGATCAAAAGAAGGTCATGGTGTTTGAATTTGCAATACCATCTTCTCTTGCTTGTGATATATTGGACAACTAAAGTAGGGCCTATGATAGATATGAACAATCGTAAAGGAGTGTTATAAACTTACTAGCATATATAGCCCCCGACCCAAACACGTGCACACTCTCATGAAGTGCATGCCTAAGCACAAGTTGTTGACATTGTCACCTTTAAATCTCAACAAGTAACCTAACAATTCATTGTTGGTATGTTCTTGTAAAAGTGTAGTTAACTTATCAGTATTCAAGGACTCAAATAATATTCCTAATTATTATCCCGAACATATCTCTACAAAATAGGCTATATCTTTGAAATAGTATATATCTTTGACTCAATAGACATAAGATTTATTGTTGTTGATTATTTAACCTTAAGAGATGAGTAGGTTTGTCTCTATCATTCATAGGATGATTTATGGTTTGGCTTTTGAAATATTACTAAGAAAATAACACAAATTGGATAGGAATACAAAAAACAACTAGATGTTGTAAATGTAGAGGTGAGCTTTTATTTTGACATGTAAATCCACTCACTTTTTTAGTTTTAGATATTGTTAGAGGACATAGGTTTTTGTGCATGTGGAAGTTATACATGTGTATATAAGGAATTAAAGGCATATACTATTACTTAATGGTATGCACGAGAGAGAGAGAGAGAGAGAGAGAGAGAGAGAGAGAGAGAGAGAGAGAGAGAGAGAGAGAGAGAGAGGTATCATGCCTCTCTCTCTCTCTCTCTCTCTCTATATATATATATATATATATATATATATATATATATATATATATATATATATATATATATACAAATATTCATTTTGAATTGTGTTTGGGGTTTGACTCCCCTTGAGTTTATGGTTGCTTCTTCTTTTGTAGGTTTAATATGTGCAACCACAAAGGTTTGATTACAAATGAGCACTTGTGACTTTTGTAAATGATATTGTTAATACTTTCCTAAACTTAATAATAAGAACTTAATAGTAAGAAGTTAAAATATTATGTTCCTAAACTTGATAATAGGGGCTTCAAATTTTATGTGCCTCTTGAAATCAAGAATCCAAGTTGGAGGAGTGTTTGGATCTACAACCTAAACTTGATATCAAATAATTAAAACTACTTGAGCCTTTAATAGCTACATAAGTTCAAAGAACACTAAGATCCACAGTCTAGACTTCACATCAAACGTTTGTGATTGAACAAGCTTGTTGGACCCATGAATGCAAGTTAAGGAAACACTAGTAGTTTTTGTGATCTCATTATACATTGGGATGTCCAATATGTGTAGGGAGAAAATGAAAGTTGTTTTAATAAAACGAATTGTACACGAAAAAGTTAAGATTATGTAATATTTATCATAAATAGGGATGCATCCATCCAAGATAGTGATGCTATATGGGTCACAAGGGCATGTTGTGAGTTATTGGTTTACAATGTAATCTAGGCGATTATACATAGGCTGAGATGGCTAGTTCTTGTTGCAAAATAGAGATGTGTGGAGGTGACATGTTAGCAAATAATGAATACCACACAACCCACATGAAAGGCAGATCTAGGCGAGGGAAATCCCCCACCAAGGGGAATCGTGCACAAATAAGTCATAAGAGGACAATCAATTTTCACTTTATTATCTAAAGAAATGTAGAGGATCTCACAGACGAACCCACAATCTATGAGTTGCAAGTCCCAAGCTCTTTCTAGTTAATCAAATACACCTTTTTGAAATATTGATATGTGCCCAGTGTGTAAACAGAAGCATAGACTGTTTTGACACTCAGTGGGGGAATTTGCATCATGTGTAACTAGCCTCAAAGTGTTTTGCTCATGTGGGTATGTATTGCACATTGTAAAACTAATCATAATCTCACATGGTGGTTTGCCATTAAATGATCAAATGTTTTATTACAATTGTGCTACACTTAGCTACTTCTTATGTAGACAATTAATGTAATTTCTAGTTGCAAAGGCTTCATTGTATGGCAAATGGATCTATCTATCAAGAATATTGCATTTTACTATACAAAAAAGAATAACTATATAGGAAAAGCAATTGGTTTACTAGTTATATGTAGGATTCTTTTGAGTTGTATGTAGTAACATTTTTGGGGAGCGATTTTACTAGTTATAACTAGCAAATCCGAGGAATTTACTACTTTGGATTAATTTCACCACATAGCAAATGGTTTAGAGTTCCTTGTGATTAGGATGAGGCTGCGATGCGACATGTGAAGCACACATCTTGTAAAGGTGGATGATGATCATAAGAGTGACCTGGAGCTACTAAAAGGGTTGCAAATTTTGATATTAAGGGTACTACAATTTGATAAGGTGACAAGCATTTATCAAACAGCTATGGTTAGATTTTCTAGTGGTCAATAAGTTGCAGGCATATTGAATTTTGATGATGTGGAAGATCTTGACATTGGGGCAAGGCACTTTGTGACTGTTCTGAATTCATAGCTTGAGTCCTTGAATTGAAGCCTAAAAATGCAACAATTAAGCAACTAGGTATTACCTGAAAGGTCAATGTTATCCCAATGGAGTTACTGTAATTAAGGTTGGAGCTGCTACATAGATAGAACTAGAGGAGCAAAAACTTAGGATTGAGGATGCTAAAAAAAATGCTACCTTTGCTGTAAACTAAAGAAGGGATTGTGCCAAGACGTGAGCTATCTACATACATCTGTCCTCTACAATTTCAGTAATCAAGAACACTCTTGAACATCCTAAGAAGAAGCTAGGTAATGATATTGTGCAAAAACCTCTATCAGCTCTTGCTCTAGTGATTGCTAGCAATGAAAGGACAAAGGATGTCATGGTAAGTGAAAAGATTATTTCCAGTGAGTGGAAAATGGGATAAAATGCCAGCTGCTACTAGTGAAAATAGCCTTTGAAGGATAATATATTTCCTAGCTTGGGTAAGCCAACCATGATAATAAATTCCTCAACAAGAAGTGTACCTCTAAAGTAAAACTTGATGTTTTCTAAATTTTTTTGCTCCTATAAACATACCCCTCAATAGAAAGATTTGATTAAAGGTACTAGAACCTCAAGACATCTTGAGTCATAGTTGTTTTATAGCCAACACTCAGATTGATATGTATGCCAAGTGTATTAGTGAGGAATGTAGGTTGCATTATTTTATGGGAACAAATCAATGAAAGATACCGATTTTATCTCATGTCCAAAGACATGCTTGATTCTTTGATGCAATTTTATCAGAGTTAATTTGAGAGCTTAATTACGATCATTCATGAGCAAGAATCTACTTGGATGAAGTGGGGGACTTAGTGTTTGGATCGATCACTCCTAAGTGATAGTTTGCTTGGATGAAGTGGAGAGAGTCTGATAGGGCGTGAATATATTAGTGTTTTTCTAACTTTCTACCTCGTTTATAATAGGTAATAGCTAATCTTTTGGCCATTGCACATGTAGTGTCTTGACACTGTTCCTCTGCTAACCATGGATGTAGAATGCACATGTCAACGAGGATTGGGAAAATGATATAGTCTTCCTAGGAAATAGGTGTTGGAGTTGCAAGGAGAATGGAGATTACACACACACACAAACACACACACACACACACACGCACGCACACGCACGCACGCACGCACGCACGCACGCACACACACACACACACACACACACACACACACACACACACACACACACACACACACACACACACACACACACACACACACACAAAAGACGCTATGTTTGTGGTAACTCCAATAGCTCCCTTGTGAGTACCACCTTATTATCTTTTCACTTAAAGAATAAAGGATGAGTGTGTACATATAGTTAGGGTTAGTGAGTAAGATGGGAGACCAAATACATTAGCCATTATTCTAACAATCTCCAACTTAAAGGATAATGTGCCTTTAAGTGAGACAAAAGAATAAGAGTTACCCTCATCCAATTCCTATTGACTCCTTGCAATGTGTAAACTTTTTGTAGGGTAGACTCTTGGTGAGAAAGTTTGCAAGGTCATCATTAGTATGCACTTTGATAATCCCAACTCACTTATCCTCCTTGACCACTTGACAAATGAAGTGATACCTCACTTCTATGTGCTTGGTTTTTGTATGAAACATAAGATTCTTTGCCAACATGATGGCATTTTAACTATCACTATGCAATAATAACATGTATTTACCAAGGCCCAAGTCTCCCACTAGATAAGTAAACCATATAACTTCTTTGCATGCCTCTATGGTTGCAATATACTTAGCTTTAGTGGTAGATAATACAATATATTTCTACAAATGAGACGCCCATGAGATTGCATCACTATACAAGGTAAAAACATATCATGTGATTGAATTTTTGTAATCAATATTCCTTTCATAGTCTGCATCTATGTATCCAAGTACACGACCATTGCTTCTTCCAAAGCATATGCATAGATCTCTTGTACTAGTCAAGTACCTCAAGATGCCTTTCATTGCTTCCCAATGCTGCTTACCATGATTTGACATGTATTTGCTCACTCATAGCCTCCAATTTTAACACCAAAAAGGCTAAGAGAATGAAGTGCTTCATTAGTAAGACATTTTATTTAAAATCCAAAATTTATAGCATACAAATCTTTGTAAAATGTTGAGTCTCATATTTATTTATTCAATGTAAATTATGGCATATTTAAGGGGTCCACAAATTGTAAATGCGATTCACAATTCAAACATTTGTATGCAAGTCAAAGAGAAGTAGGATATTTTTTTTCTTTTGTAGGCATTAAAATAAAGGTCTCTTAAGCCTTACATATGAAGCAATGTATGAGCCTTAGTTTATGAATAAATAAAAGTAGTTTCCTTTGGAGGTTCATTTGAAAAAGTGGTTGTAGGAAGTGCACGACTCTTCTCTTTCTTAAAGGAGTTATGTGTCTTCTAGCATCTTGTCTTCTTCCTCGTCTTAAAATAAAGCACTTCTCTTTCTATCACATTCATGTGTATCTTTGCTACAATTTCCATGGCTTTTGCATTTTTCATGTGTCCTCCCTCAGGTACTTTTGGGTGAGTTGTGCCTCTTTTTGAGTTTCCTACAATAGGTTGCATTCTTGGTTCCATTGTTGGGAGCGAGGGAAGCCTTGGTTGCAGTGATGGAAGAAGGAGAAGATGAACCACTAATGACCAAAGTTTCTTGCGCATAATGAGAGGTTTTGTGTGTGGTACTTTTCTAAAGAAGAAGTTTGATTTCTTGTGGTACAACAATGTATTATCAAGATAAGCCATGTTGCAATTTAACAAAATATCAACGTTGCTAGAATACAACATGAAGGAGGCTTGATATTTCTCAAAGCTATCACATTTCGAAGACTACAACACAAGTGCATGAAAAATAAAAGTGAACTCGAAATATGTATGAATAGAAGAGGAATTAAAACATGGCAACAAAAAGGCATCTTCCTTTCTCACATCTACCATTTCCGTAATCCATGCATAGGGTTGCAAGTGGTTGCAAACTTTTCTAGGTGCCTACCTTGAACAAAGAAAAGAAGAAGAAGAAGAAGAGAAATTTCGTCGTAGGGGCCGTATGGATAGAAAGGAGATGATTTGAGAAAAGAAGAAAATGATGAGGTTGCAAGATCAATAAGTCAAATTCCATGGAGTTTGCAAGCTGAGGACCAATCATAAGACAAAAAGGAAGGAGGAAGGACAAAATCTGATCTCTCATTGATTGCTCAAAGTGTTTTACCTTGGAGTTTAATCATAAGTGAAATGCAATGGAATCCACAAGAAAAGGAAGAAGAATAATAGCAATAAGACAAGAAACAAGTCTCTTTCTACCACACACTTTTGATAATTCAATTTCTTTATTGAGGAAAATGTCTTTTTTTCTTTTTCCATAAGGGTTCACCTTATTAATCTCTACCAATTCAACTATTAATGCAAAAAGAAGGCTTCTCTCTCCAAATTAACTCCACAATTTCCATTCATGGAAGATTATAAACAACTCAAGAGCCCATGTTTAATCCTCAACATTGACAATAAAGGCCTTTCTCTTTTGATTTTACATAGGATGATGTGGGTGCAGGTGTTCAAGCAAAAAATCTTAAGGTGAGGTTGCACCTTAATATATTATCTAAAGATGGGTTCACCTTTGGTATTGAAGGTAGAGTTGTCATTTTCTTTCATGGGTGAGAAATGGGTATCCTTTGTTTCATGGATGAGTTGAAAATTCCATTGTCAATAGTGGGTTATTAAGAGTTATAGATGAAGTAAAAATAAAAAATAAAAGATGGAGTTTAGATATGGAAAAAGAAAAATAGAGAGTATGGAGTGAGTGACATAAACATGGTGTGTGACTACTAGTTCACATTGGTGATGGAGTTCAATGCTCTTCTTTGGTTCGTGAGGATGATTCACCATTGTTCATGGGAGGAATGATAATGATAACCTCAAAATTTAGCACCAAAAAGGCTAGAAGATTGAAGTTCTTCATCTTCAAAGCATTTCATTTTATCCAAAATTTATGGCATACACATCTTTCTAAAACGATGAGTGTCATATTTATTTATGCAATGTAAGTGATGGCATATTTATTGGTTTGGAAAATTCTAAATGCCTTTCAAAATTCAAACATCCAACTTTTGGTCTTGCTACATACTAAAACAAACACAAACACATCTTGAAATTGAAACAATATATGGAACTCTAGCACATCATAAACAACAGAACTTGAATAAGAAACATAATAGAAACATCAACACAAAGTGCACAAAAAATAATAGAGATGTAGCACAGAACTTGAATAAGAAACTTAATAGAAACATCAACACAAAGTGCACAAAAAATAATAGAGATGTAGCATAGAGGAGATCACTTCTCCTTCATTCATTCCATTGATCCAAAATGACATTCAGAGTGAATAACTACCACTGTGATGATTCTAACAAATTCCAAACTTCACATGACAACTAAAATGCATTTACATAAAAAAGAACTAAGTTACAAGTCATGCATGTCTAGCCTAACTAGACCACTGGTCAACACTTGGCAGCCTAGTGGATGGCTACCAGGTAGCCAAGACCTAAGCCTGGTTAGTCATGCATGTCTAGCTTGACTAGACTAGTGGTCAACACTTGGCATAGCTAGATGGATGGCTATATCCCTTAACTAGCATGCATAAGTAACTATGGCGAAGCAATTATCTAAACCCCACCTATAGCCTTGCACCTAAAGTGAGCCACACTGAGCTACTAAGAGTAGAGTTGGAATACAATACTAGGGGTACTCAAAGCTCTCTTGTGTGGTTGCCTAGACAATGCAATACATAGATGATAAAGGGAAACTAAATAAAATGCACAACTAGGGAAAAATGAAATCATGTTGCTTATTCAACAAAAGTAGGAATAATAATTTCCAAAGCACGACCGATAGAGGGATTATCAAAATTCACTGCCTCCCTATTAACATATTCTACATCCATCTCCTTATCATGCATGCCACAATCAACAGACTCCAATATGTTTTCAAGTACAAGTTCCTTTAAAGTCACTTCTTTAGAACATTGAAAAGATCCTACAATAAAATCCTTGGACATCTGTGGGTGATCAGAAACATGTCCTCTTGCACACTTAAGATGTTTGATCACAAATTTTGAGATATCATTTTCTTCTTGTATATCAACCTATGCTTGATTTACAACATTGTCATACAATATTTGATGCACCGCTGGAAGTATAGAACTCTGCAATTGAGAATTGTCAGGATGATGAACAATTGAAATCTCTTGCTTATGAGTCCCAGCATCAAGACTAGTATTTATAGATTTAGACTGCATGTCCAAAGACTTCTCATGCAAAATATGGAAGTCAACCAACTGTTTCTGCAAGAATTCTGCTCTCTATTCAACAATAGCTTTAGCCTACAATAAATCATGGCAATCTTGCTTCACTTTAACCAATTCATTCTGCAACTAAGAAATTTGATTACAATGATCCTCATTAACCTTAAACAATCTTTCTGCATCCTCAAAAATAAATGATCCTTGCAATACTTCCTATGGTCTATTAACTACCACTTCCAATATTGCCACTATAGTGTTCCAAGTAAATTTTGCAATATTTAGAACTTGAGCTTGTAATGCATCATGATCTGCTAGCTGAGATCGCAGATCCCTCAATTTCCACATCAAGGCTATGTAAAACTTATCTTTCCAATTGTTGCAATGGAAGTAACAATGTCTCCAACATCTGACATCTAGTCAACAATTTAGCATTATCTTGGGCCAAAGTGGAATACTCTTCTGCAATTTTCACACTCAACTATTTTGACCATTGCTTGAATAACTTCACAAACAACTTAGTATGAACCAACTTCTTCTCTAACATGTCTTGAGACTTCTACCAAGATTCCTTCTCATTGGCATGATCTCTCTTCATGTGCTACAAGCATATAATTCAACCACTTTAGCAACTTCATGATCATAACATTGCCTAAGATCAGTGTAGATAAACATTTTGATTGAAACCCTGGAAGGAAACTACTCCACAAAATATTGAACATTGCTCAATTTACCCAACATTTTTTATTATACATCCATTTTTGACATTTTAAAGCCCTAAAATGTTGAAAAAGGACTAGATTTCCCGGATTCTGTTGTCTTTCTCAATTTACAAATGTTAATGACAGTTGTGGGTGTTGAACTAAGGGCTATAACAAACTTAGTATCCAAGTTGATCTTGCCTAGCTTCAATATTGATGTCTTAGATGTAGTTTTTGTTACCAATGTTAAGTGAAATGCATATGCAGTCAAGTCAACACTTCCTCCTACTAGAATATTATTATCTCCCTTTTGTGCTGCCTTAGGGCCATATACAACTGTTAAAAGATTGTCCAATATTTTTTAGTGATTATTATTGTTAGTGGAATGATTATTGATATCATTATTCTCCTGCTTAATCTTCTCATTAGAGGATGGTGAAATCTTATATTTCCCCTCACAGGAGTAGTCTATAAGATCGTAGGTTGCACTTCTGTCACATATTCATACACAACCCCTAGTACCATTCCAAGGTAACTTTGCTCCTCAATCTTTTGAGTCCCTCTCAAATAAACTTCCTACATGATCATCTCATAAACCATACTTTCCCAATTAAGATTTTCTTTGTTCTCAGCATACTAGAGTATTCCAGAGGTATCTCAGCCAATCAAGTCTGTCTTCATGAGTTGCATGATCCTCTCCATGATCCAATGAGGATGAAGCTTACTGAGAGGTAGTAGTTCCTTGAGGGTGTACACTCTTTGTGTTTGTGTAGCCTCGCCAAAATGTTTCCCTCATCTCTTTGTGGTTGAGCATTTCCATAACTTAGGTTTCTCATTGCATTGAAATTTCAAGATTACCCAAAGGGTAGAAGTCAACTCTACCACACTACCCAACTAGTCCTTAGATTCACGAAGCAAATCCATCTAGATAGGTGCATAAAGATTTTTTTGCCCGCACACCCAAGGAAATTTGGAAAAATCCTAGAGACTTATCTCTTGAAGTCATTGCTGAGTCTTACCATTGGACAAATCAAGTCATACTTGGGAATCTTGAAATAATGCTAAGCTTGATGGAGATGGGATAATTGGCATTCCTCCTTGGCTTTGGAACTCCTCCTCTTCTTTGATCATTGACATCATAGAAGTTGCATTAATATCCTTATTGCTTTCCATCTCGTACATCTATAATAGATTCCTTCACTGAGTAGCTACTTGCAAGGGTTGAGTCTTTCGTCTACTGCCACATGGGCCCAATGCCATAGCCACTACTAAGTCCCTCAAATGGTTTAAACATTACACATCACAAAAGACATTTGTCTTCAAAGAAGATAATGACCTACGTTTCATTGTGGAGAGGATAGGTAAGATAGGAAATCATGCACCAATGCTTTAAATGATTGCTCCCTAGATTTTTGGACCACATTTCTTGATCTATGCACCTAACATAATGGAATGGAGCAGAGAGTGGAACAACTTTTTCCAATCTAAATCCATTAGCCCCTATCTTTAAGAGCTTGTTTGAAAAATCTTGCAATCAAAATGTATCCTAGCCCACATCCTTAGCAATGATATAAGGACAAGAGTAATTGAGTTTAAGATTACCAGAGTGATTGCCAAGCTTGAAATTATACATCACCATGCAATCACCTTTCTCAAAGATCTTGTTCTTGATATGGTGATTCATCCAAGCTTGAAATTATACATCACCATGCAATCACCTTTCTCAAATATCTTGTTCTTGATATATCCTAGCCCACATCCTTAGCAATGATAAAAGAACATGAGTAATTGAGTTTAAGATTACCAGAGTGATTGCCAAGCTTGAAATTATACATCGCCATGCAATCACCTTTCTCAAAGATCTTTTTCTTGATATGGTGATTCATCCAAGCTTGTCTTTGGTGTTGCACCGCTGCAAACATGTAAGAAAAAATAATCCGGTCTTCATCAAATTGCATCAATTACTCCAATCTTGGTTGAATAGATTCATCCTGTGTGCAACAGGACTAGTCACAATCTAATAAAAATCAACACAATTTTTTATAGAAATAGGCAAGTAGGAAGATAGAAAGAGATGAAAGGGAAGTGGAACCCAGGAGGAAGAAGCTTGGCAGTGAGAGCTATGGCGAATGGAGAGCAAGAGCAAGAGAGAGAGTGAAACTCAAAGTGGGAACTCCAACAACCACAATGTGTGGCTGGGCCTTCCTTTATTCAAACTCTCACTAAAAGAATAAATAATAAGTGATTGTGATGGGCACCCGCCACCTGCACTATGCAGTGGCGAGTACTATCAGTGTAGTAATACACAGGCGGCTAGGTGGAGGTGCCTTTACCCCCAAAAATCTCCCACTTAAAGGCGAATCTACCCCAATGAGAGAGAAAAAGAAAAATACAGTACAACATGTACACATGTACAACAGGATGAGTAAAAAGACGTCATCTCATCCAACGCCCATCAATCTCCTAAGGAAGGCAAAGCGCTCTGTAGTGAGGCTCTTCATGAGCAAGTTTGTGGTATTCTGCTCAGTCGGAATCTTGACAAGGTCAATAGATTTTTCCTCAACGACCTCGTGAATGAAGTAATACCTCACCTCAATATGTTTCATCTTCGCATGGAAGACTGGATTCTTGGCCTGGATTCTTGGCCAACTGAATGGCACTTATAGAATTCGAATGTAGTGTAGGCATAGCATCTGTGATACCAAGGTCTTCAATCAAACGGCCTAACCAGATAGCCTCCTTGCAAGCCTCTGTGGCTAAAATATACTCGGCCTCTATAATAGAAAGGGCCGTACACTTCTACACCTTGGACATCCAAGAGATAGCCCCTCTAGCATAAGTGAACACATAGCCAGAAGTGGACTTCCTACTATCTGTATGTCCTGCATAATTAGAGTCAGTGTACCCCACGACTCTTGTATCCTCGCTGCCATAGCAAATACACATATCTACTGTGCCCTTCAGGTACCTCATGATACTCTTCATGGCATCCCAATGTTTCTTGCTAGGTGCAACCATATAACATGCTACAACCCCAACTGCAAAAGCAATATCTAGACGGGTGGCTATCATGGCATACATAAGATTGCCCACTGGTGATGCATAGGGAATCGTTGCCATCTCGGCCCTCTGCTCATCTGTCTACGGACCAATCGACCTGTGAAACCTTCACATGAGAAGGTGGACAACCAATAGGCTTAACATCCTGTATACAAAAGTGCTTAAGGACTTTATGAATGTACTCCCTTTGTGACAAATAGAGTATTCCCTGAGATGTATTGTGCATAATGCACATACCAAAGTATATGAGAGGCCTGCCCGAGATCTTTTATCTCGAAGCTCTTCTTGAGTTAAGCCTTAAGAGCATCTAGTTCCTCATGAGCTATCCCTGCTAAAAGCATGTCCTCCACATAGAGTACCAAAATCAGTAAAGAACCGTCACGGGTTTTCTTTGTGTACAAACACGGATCCATAGCACTGCGGTTGTAGCCCTGCGATTGCATGAATGCATCAAACTTATGGTACCATTCCCTAGGTGCCTGCTTCAAGCCATATAGACTCTTCTTTAGCTTGCACACTAGGTGTTCCTTGCCAGGGTCAGCAAAGCCCTTAGGCTGCTCCATGTAAATCTCATCATGCAAGTCCCCAGGTAAAAAGGCCATCTTGACATCCATCTAGTATAAGTCCAGGTCAAGCTGTGCAACCAAAGCCAAGAGTAAGCGTAGGGCGATCATCTTGACCATAGGAGAAAAGACTTCATCAAAGTCAACACCATGCTCCTGCTTAGAACCCTTAGCAACCAATCGAGCCCTGTATGCCCGCTTGGGGTGTCCAGGGGTACTTTTTAGCTTGTACACCCACTTGCATGGCAAATCCTTCTTACCCTGAGGCAAGGAAACCAAATCCCAAGTTTGATTCTTATGCAATGAGTCAAGATCAGACTACATAGCCCTCTCCCAAGAGTGACAATCACTCCTATGCGTAGCCTCATCATAAGTGAGAGGCTCTCTTGCATCTGTAACCAGTACATATAATCCATAGAGGGCACAAAACAGTCACGAGGTCGTCTATCTCTAGTAGAACACCTCAACCCAGGCTTTGCTACATAACCAACATCCTATGCAACATTAGCATGTCTAACATCTGGGCCATGAGCATCAAGTGATGGGACCTAAAACGGGCCGACACTGGCTTGTGCACTAGCCGGACCTCTATCTCATGCACTCCACAACCCCACGGCCTCGCGGCCAGGAGCATTGATGACACATACATTGCCTTCCTAAACATCTTGCGTTTGTATTACGTCGTTTGTAGTCCACTTTTCTCTCACCCACTACTCCTCAAAGGGAGTCCCTTACACATTGCCTAATGGCACGAAGCACAGACATAGGGGGCCCTCCAACGGGTGAGTGCCGCCACCCCTCTGCGACTCTCCTACACCTTGGGGATTGGCCCCTCGGTGCGTCACTCAACTTATAAACATTTCGCACAAAATCCACTCAAGGTACCAATTGATCATATCCAGGAATGTACCATTGTCCTTACTTCTCTTTCCCCTATACCCCATGACTAGCCTATGGCTTAGGGTGTCCTGTCTCTCACTCAACGTGGGTCAAGGTCCTAATGAAAGCAATTGCTGTGCATCCAGGATTTCTGATACCTTTAAATATTTCCATGATTTATGCATATTGTGGATGCTAAGTGCTCAAACAATTATAAAATCAGTATTGTGCACATGTGGAAAACATCCTTTTAATGGTTTTCAGTTACCATTCTTATGCGGCGTTGCATGAACCTAGCACCGAGGAAACCCTCGTGCTACCAGGCCCTTATTTTATAATTATTTACTGACCTATATGGTATGCAAAAAAAACCAGCAAGCTTTTTATCACTCCACTCAGCATTTAGACACATTTTAACCACTCTACCCTCCCATCGATCAAATGTTGCATTGTTGCATAGATTTACAAGGCATTTTGTCATCATTTTATGTGTAAAAAGCGGAAAAAGACACACTAGAACAAGAAGGTGGGGCTGAACTGAGGAAAATCCTCATGCTTCAGTCCCCACAAACATTCACGAACATTGTTCTTATTTTTCATTAATTTTCGGAACCTAAAATGCATTTTTCCCTATTTTTAGTGGTTTTCCTCTATTTTCCTTGTATTTTCCTTATTTTTCTACATTATTTAATTACTAAAAATTCAAAATAGGTTATGGGTTGTGGCCCTTAGTTCCTTCTTGCAACAAAAATGAAAATTTAGTTGGTGTCCCTATTTATTTTTCCATCTTTATGCTCAAAAACATCATTTTCCCTTGGTTTTCCATATTTTACGTGTTTTAGTTTATTATTTTGGGCCACAAGATGCGTGTTTTTCTGATTTTCTAATTATGATCAACAAATACTCATGGAAAATAGCAACATAAACAATTTTTAGCCCACATGAACAACATTTTATCAATCAAAAGCCATGAAATCTCAAATTTCCTTTGAAAATTTGAATTACCGCTTATTTGCATGTTTCGGGTTTCATGTCCATGGTTGCAAATTTGAAATCAGCAGCACTTCATGCTCATGCTGATCACGCATCACCATTTCCAACTTGTGGAGCGATCCGAGACAAGCCTCCACCATTCTTTCTTCTTCCTTTCTCTTCCCGCATGAATCCCCCCTTAGAGGAGAGAGAGGGAGGAGAGAGAAAGACTGATTTTCTCTCTCTCTCTACAGGCTGCCATTGCTTGCGCGAAGGAGAGCGATTTGGAGCGAAGAATCAATGTAGTTGCCTGTTGTCATTGGATATATGGCTTACTTGATAGCCATATCTCACATTTGTTGGGAGGGGGGGGGCGCCATTTTTCCACACGACCGGTGCTGCACGCTGCCCTCCTCTTCTTCGTTTGATTTTTGGGGGGTGCCCCCTTTGAAGGGCACCCCTTCATACCTCAAGTGGCCACCCTTTCAAGTTTTGACCGGCCTTTTGGCCCTTTTCCCGGCCTTTCTTGCATACGGTGTTTGAATCCAGTTCTGAAAATTTCTATGAGCTTGTCTCGGCATCATGGATTGGTCGGCAGCTTCCCTGACTCACACAAGCACATGGAAAAATTACTAAAAATCTGCAAGTGTTGCACGGGCGTCCTTAGAGCACTTTGACGCTTAAAATCGTCCTAGATCGAGCCGCCGCCTTTGACGTTGAATATTTTTCCCTTGATATTCATAATTTTTAGCTATTTTTAAGCACTTATTGGCATTAAAATTTCACTCTCATTGGCGACCACGAGATAGGGTGACTCAACCCGTCGAATCCCACAATAGATCTGCACAAAACAACCAAAGAAAGCATCAAGCTGATACAAAGTAGATATATACTAAACACATCACAATGCTCTCCCTACCCCCTGACAGAACCAAGGCATGACATCCACAAGGAGTAGGCCTAGCATCATCTAATAGAAGATCCGAAGCGAGTGACTAACCAACTGCTCCAATACAACCAAACTAAAAAAACCTATCAAAGAGGTCGCCCTAAGTGGTGGTCTGAACTACCTACCAACTAAAGACAACACAACTAGGAGCTCCTACGAGGCGAGGACTCCTATAGCTTGATCAAGAAGTATTTTCTTTTAGTACATTTCTTCTTTTAGGGTTTTTATTTTATTAACATACTTGGGCATGTAAAAAGGAGGGACCTGAGCATAGTGACCCAAGGAGAACAGGGCATCGGCCTCAGGACCCGTCTCGGCACCCAAGAACCTACCAAGCCCTTGCAAGGCGACACTTAATCCTTTTCTAACGCTCGCTTTTATTTTCGCTCCAACCTTCCTTGTTTTGTTATAATTATTATTTATTTATTTTCCAGCATGAAGCCACCCCTAGCAAGACAAGGTATCGGCCCCGGGTCTGATTCGTGCCCAAGAACCTACCAGGCTCTCGCAAGGCGATGATCAACTGCTTATAAGATATTTTTTCCTTTTCTATTTTTGTATAGGGGTTAGAACCCCTTTTTACACACCTCTGTATATATATATATATATATATATTTCCATTCTGCCTGATATTCAAGGTTTTTTTTTTTTTGCATGCTTAGTTTTCTGGCAGGCTTCTCTAACTGCCTCACAACTAGCAGGGACTCCTAGAACGGCTACCTAGCAGGCTAGCAGAACAGGGTCACTAGAACTGCCTTCTAAGACAGGTCTTTCAATACCTGGCAATGCCTTAAGAGGAGGTACCGACTACTCAAACCTCCCTCAGACATACTTAGCCTAAACCTGGGACTTCATGCCTTTGTTGCCGGTCCCCAACAAAAATATATCCCCTCGACAAGTACAAATACACATATAACAGGAAAGAAAGGTACTTGTAAAGGAGAGGTATCACCTGGATTGGCCACAAGAAGCTTCCATCGCAGCAAAGGCTCCTCCAGGCTCCACCAAATTCCACGAACCACGAAACCTATCCAGCACAACACTTAAAACAAAAACCTGATTAAACGCACCCGCACTAGACAGGGAAATGGCCCTCTTGGCCTAATGAAATCAAACAATACTACGCATAACATCCTCCTGGAAACAACTATGATAGACATCAAAGCATAACATTCCCAGGGGAACAGGGGCTCGTAGCCCTAAACTAGGTGCATTAAATTATGACCCATCCCTCCTGCGTATATCGCAAGAGGTGTTCGCATCACATGTCGTCTAATCAGTCTATGGGTCCAAGATAATAAGGACAGATGAGTCTCGCCTACCCTCTACATCACCTAGATCAACCATCGTCTGCCAAAGAGGGCATGTTCAGAAAGCATACCCCACAAACGACCAGGTCCTGTCTCATTGTCAATAGATATATCGGGACAAGGACCACAATTAAAGAAGAGGTCTTCTTCATACGCAAAATTAGCCAATGAATCAGCAAACTGATTCCAATTTCGTGGAATCAGCTGAAAAGACACTCTATCAATTTCGTCTAGCAAGGCTATGGCAATATGATGGTACATGCAAAGGATGGGGTTTCGTACCGTGTACGTCCCATTGAGTTGATTTAAAACCAACTGAGAGTCCCCTTTCACCAACAACTGGCGGATACCACCCTTCTTTGCAATATTCAAACCCATAATCAGGGCTTTGTATTCTGCCATATTATTGGTAAGATTCACCCCGAGATAAGCAACTAATTTCATGACAATGCGTCGTCGGGGGTCTCGGATGACAACTCCTACACTTCCTTTTTTGCATGGGCCCCTGGACGCCCCATCAAAGTACAAGGTGTAAGCCCATAAAGGGTTTATATATCCCACCATCCTGAACTCTACTCGTAATTATGGTAATCGAAATTTAGCATATTCAACGGGTGGACTGTAGGCTCCATCCCTCCATCATCATTGAATTCAACAGGGATGCTCGTCAAAATTTGTAGGCAGTGATGGTGGCAGAAGACCTTGATCTCCCAAATAAATGCCCCGCCTTCTTGCTCAGTCACCTTGTATCCTTTGCTCCACCAAATGAGCTTTCCCTGATGATACCTCTGTTCTAAATATGGGTGTTCTAAATAAGGGATCAGACGACCTATCAACCTCTATCACGATTTCCTTGCAGATGTTTGATCGATCTTGCCTACACCTGCAAGGCAGTCATAGTATTAGTACAATCGGAAATAATAAGGTTTAATCTTATTAAGATTAACCTTATTTTTAAATTCTATCCCCTCAAGGTCAACTAACAAGACTGTGGATTTATTCTTTCCTATTCTAACGATCCTATAGGGCCCGTCCCATTTGGGCTCTAGCTTGCCTGGAAATAATTCACTCGTGCGTCATAATACAGAACAAGCTGTCCTTTCTTGAAGGTGTATTTCTTGGCTTTGAGGTCGTGTAGCTGCTTCATTTGGCGCTTCGCCACTTCTTGGTGCAATAAGCTCTGCAGCTTAAGCTCATCTAAATGTACCAGTCTCGTCAAGCGCTCAAAAAGTGCGTCTTCATCACTCAAAGAATGATTGATGGCAAACCGAATAGTCGGCAGCTCAATCTCTAAAGGCAAGACATACTCCTCCCCATATACTAACTTGAACGGGGTATGGCCAGTGGCTCGTTTGAAGATCGTATTGTAGGCCCACACTGCCACGTATAACTTTTTATCCCAATCTGTTTCTTTTCCGACACAATTTTGGACAGGATACCCACAAGCTGCTTGTTGGTGCTTTCAACTTGCCCATTGGCTTGTGGGTTATATGGGGTTGTCTTGTTATGCTTGATTTGCCAAGTCTCTGTCAAACTTTTGATCACCTTATTCAGGAAATGGGTTCCACGGTCCGACACTAATTCTTTCGGCGGACCAAAACGGCATATTATTTGCTTTAAAAGGAAACTAGCAGTTTCTTTAGCATCATCTTTCCTTGTTGCACGTGCTTCTGACCACTTTGTGAAGTAGTCAGTTGCTACAATGATATACCTCTTTTGCGCAGTCGACGACGAAGTAATAGGACCCACAAAGTCTATTCCCCACTTCTCAAATGGAAGTATCGCCATAATAGGGGTGAGTGGTCTTTTCCTATTCTCTTGACTATCATGTCGTTGACAAATATCGCATCTCTTAACATACACAAACGCATCCTGGAAGATGACAGGCCACCAATAACCTACTCTTAAAGCCTTTTGTGTTGTAAGCTGTCCAGCAAAATGGCCTCCGCAAGCAGAATCATGGCACTCTTCCAAAATGAATGGCACTTCGTCAGGCATCACACATCGGCGATAGATGTCATCAACCCCTTGCCGATATAATGTACCTGCGATCAAGGCAAACTTTAACGCTTGCTGCTTAATTTTCCTTCTCTCAGCTTTAGATAATTCGGATTCCGCCTCTCCCGTCGATAAATAATGCGTTATTGCAGCGTACCATGAGGGAATAGATGTCGTATCTATTTTAAATAACAACTCCATGTCACTACCTTCAGCCACAGATTCTTTCCGCTCCCCAAAGTCCACAAGACATTCCACGATGCCTTGCAACCTTGGTGGCTTACTCCTAATTTCATAATCAAACTCCTGCAAAGTGATTAACCACTTCTTAGACGATCAGGCGGCTGTAGCTTATTTATCAATAGTCGAAGCCCCTCCGCCTTCATATAAAGCACGACTTTCTCATAGAGAATATAATGCCTGAATTTATTGGTCCCAAAGAGCGTCGCTAGACACAACTTCTCCATGTAGGTATAATTGATCTCTGAAATGCCCAATTTCCGACTAGCAAAGGCTATCGGATGATACCACTTCTCTTCCCAAATTTGGGCTAAACAGCAGCCAGCTGATACTATACATGGTAGCTGCTGAGAATATATAGAACACCTCACCTCTTTTAGGTGCTTTTAAAATGGGAGCTCTTGCTAGCTCCTGTTTCACATCCTCGAATGCTACCTTACAAGGGTCACCCCATACAAACAAACAGCTAAAGGACAATAAATTTGTACGCGGCAACGTTCTTTCTGCCAAGGCGTTTATGAATCTACGGTAATAACCAACCGAAGACAGAAAGCTATGAACTTCTTTCGGAGTGCATGGTGGACCCATGGCAACTATAACTTTGACCTTCTCGGGATCTGTCATAATTCCTACTGAACTGACCACATGACCCAGCAATAGCCCATAAGGTACTCCAAAAACACACTTCCGTGGGTTTAGGGCGATGCAAAATTGTCTACAGCGCTCAAAGCATTTTCTTAAAATGATCAACTGCCTTCCTCTCATGGTGGCGGCCCCTAAGTCATCAATAAACACCTTCAACTCTTTAGGGGATATGTCACCGAATGTCTTATCTGTTGTTCGTTGCCACGAACCAGGCGCATTGCATAAACCAAAGGCTATCACATGGTATGCAAAAGTACCAAATACAATTATAAAAGTTATTTTCAACTTGTCCTCTTCTGCAATTGCCATCTGGTTATATCCTGCAAAGCAATCCATAAACGAATATATCTCCCTACCTGCTAATTGATCCAAAATCTGGTCAATAAATGGCAACGGGTAGTAGTCCTTAACTCTCTGCTTATTCAGCTACCTAAAGTCTACACGTAATTGAATTTGATTATTTTTCTTCTTTCTGATCACAACTGGCGAACACCATTCTGTGTGTTGCACAGGAAAAATCAAACCCACTTTTCGAAGCTTCTGTAACTCTTCAAACAGCCCGTCCCTCAGTTCGAAAGGCATACGCCTTACTTTCTGTCGTACAGGACGACTGCCCTCTTTCAACGGAATTGTATGAACAGCAAGACTAGGAGGAATGTCTCTCAGCTCATCATAACTCCAAGCAAAGATATCACAGAATTCCTGAATCAAGGCAACATAGTCCTCCCTTTCTGTTGTGTTGAGCATAGAACCTAATTTGATTGGCCACGAATCATCAGGCGTACCAATGTCTAGCTCAATAACATCTGCATCTCTTATACGATCTTGGGCCTCTATCGGCTCGTTCAAAGTGATCTGATAGATGTCTTCCGTGGTGGATCCCTCTTTGGACTCATCACTCGATGATGTCTCACTGGTAGATAAATCTTCTAATGTCTCCAATTCTGTAGAGGATAGAGGAGCTCTCTCACTCTGCGGGACTCAGGATAAGCATCAACCACCACACGCTGGGCACCTCTGGCGAATATTAGTCGACCGGTGGGTATATCTACTTGGCTCCACTTGCAAGATCCAAGGTCGTCCGAGTAATAATTGGTATCTTGGGCGCCCTGCAAAACGAATCACCCTAAAGTCCAACAGGCATTCTACATTTGCAACAGTGACATGGACCTTAGTAATGCAGCCTTCCGGCTGCCTCAAACTATCATCTGCCATTCTGAGAATTGTGGAGGTATCTTTCTGGATCGCAAGACCCAACCTTTCCATTAGTTCAGAACTCATAATGTTAACAGATAATCCTGTGTCGACAATGGCATAATCTACTAATATCCCATCGACATAGGCTGCAACCCTTGGGCAATGCTTCTCAGCATGCTCGAACCACTCATCACCAACTCGCGCAATACCCAAAGGTTCTATGATATACCCGGTACGGAGGATCTTTCTAAATTCCTTGCGTACTCCTGGAGAAAGCTTAATAAGCTGCAAAAGATTCACATCCGGCTTGACTTCACAAAGAGAGATCGCCAAATCGAATTCATGATAGTTCAATAGAGCTCGCTTTTCACGCCAAATCATCCTCTCTTTAGGTCGCTGAACCGGCTTTATTGCCTTTTTTTTTACTTTCACCTTCTTCTTTGGTGATTCCTTATCGGCTTTACTTTCCACGGGCTTCAAAGGTCCCCCTTCCATGGCAGGATCCAAAACTTGCGTTCCTTTGTCGCCTTGTTTAGGGTTTCCGTCAACAGGCTTATCCTTGTCGGCCTCTCTACCTTTTTGACCTCTTGTAAGAACAGCTCGTAGATTAGAGGTTTCAACATCATTGACGCGTACAGCCTCAATCAAACTAACCCCACTACCACTAGGTAGCTCCTCCACTGTAGTCTTTGGTCGTTGAAGTATTTGTTTAGGCCCGTCTTCTTGCTGGGAATCATTTCCTTGCACACGATGATTAACAGGCCCTGGTTGTCGACTACCTCGCTGGAGGGAACTGATCTTACTCCAACAAGTAGCTGCTAAATGGCCGGATTCTCCACAGATGTCGCACTTAACATTTGGGCAATTTCTTGGATAGTGTTGCCCACCACACCATTTGCAGCTAAACCTCGAAGGTGCACCTTCATCTCGGTATCTACTTCCTATCAAATTTTGTTGTTTTTTAAGGAAGTTGACATCAACGGCTATTTGTCGATACTGCTCCATAATCATGTCGGTATAATGCTTCATCATATCCTTAACCTCGCCAAGAACATTGGAAGCGCTCGACTCATAGCCTTGGTCATTACTATGTCGTTCCATTGGCCTAACAATTCAATTAGGCACTAGTTGTTGAGCCACATGCATGGTATTAGAATTGTCTGCCTGGTCTCCACCATTTGGAGCCATTTGACTGCCCGTAGGCATCGACATGCTAGGGGGAGCTGGTAATAAAGGCACATTCTGCATCATGTTCCCTCTCCCATTAGGATTAGCCATCGCTATCCCTTGGCCACTACTGCCATTGGCCATCGCCATATTGTTTCCCAATGCTAGACCCATATTCGAATTGCCTCGAGAAGCATAGGCTGCTTGTAGTCGGGATTCCACCTCTTGTGCTCGTGTAATGGCAGTATCTATATTCGCCAAGTGGACACTACTCAACTGCAATTGGATGTTAAAGTCCAAACCATGTAGGAAATATTGCAATTGGGCAGCTGCGGGGATAGGAATAGAGGTGTCCAACTTACGGAAAACCTCTTTTATTTTCTTCGCATAAGCACGAATATCCTTGTGTGGTTCTTGGCGGGTCACGTTGAGTACACGCAACCAATATTGCCCACCCCTTTCAGGGGCAAACTCCCTTCGAAAAGCTCCATAAAATGCATCAATATTCAATATGGTTCTGGCTTCTAAACCATGATACCATATGGTAGCTCTTCCTTTGAGAGTCATGTTGAAGAACATCATTAAATGTCCTTCTTCTTGGATGCGACAGTTAAACATCAGCTTTTGAAACTCGTTAATGTGGAGTTCCGCATCTTCCTCAACTAGCCCATTAAAAACGGGTAGCGAGTAACCTAGAGCCGGAAAATCCGTCGTTCCTGCTGGAATTGCAATAGGCTGCACCATGACGGAAATTGGATTTGCACTAGGAATAGGGGACGATGGGGTTGCACCTCCCGCACTTGATATAGACTGGCTTATGGAAGGAAGGGGAGCACTAGAGCTTCCACCTTCTCCTAACTTACTGCTTGTGGCACCAAGACCACTAGATCCCTTACTCGCTCGTAAGGGTTCGGCACCGCTACGCTTAGGGGAATATCTCCTAAAAATTTCAGCACGTCGCCTAGCTCTTTCGTCTCTCTCTTGCTTTTGGATTTCTGCTAGACGACGCTTATCGATAAATAACAGATCAATCTCAGTATCCTTTGGCATAAACTGCTAACTGGTCCCTAGACAACCAGGATTCGAGGGCCGCCACTTCTAAGCGGCTCCCGGCAGATGCACCACTGATGGGACCTAAAACGGGCCGACACTGGCTTGTGCACTAGCCGGGACCTCTATCTCATGCGCTCAACAACCCCACGGCCTCACGGCCAAGAGCGTTGATGACACGTACATTGCCTTCCTGAACATCTTGCATTTGTATTACGTCATTTGTAGTCCACTTTTCTCTCACCCACTACTCCTCAGAGGGAGTCCCTTACACATTGCCTAATGGCACGAAGCACAGACATAGGGGGTCCTCCAACGGCTGAGTGCGGCCACCCCTCTGCGACTCTCCTACACCTTGGGGATTGGCCCCTCGGTGCGTCGCTCAACATATAAACATTTCACACAAAATCCACTCAAGGTACCAATTGATCATATCCAGGAATGTACCATTGTCCTTACTTCTCTTTCCCCTAGACCCCATGACTAGCCTATGGCTTAGGGTGTCTTGTCTCTCACTCAATGTGGGTCAAGGTCCTAATGAAAGCAATTGCTGTGCATCCAGGATTTCTGATACCTTTAAATATTTCCATGATTTATGCATATTGTGGATGCTAAATGCTCAAACAATTATAAAATTAGTATTGTGCACATGTGGAAAACATCCTTTTAATGGTTTTCAGCTACCGTTCTTATGCGGCGTTGCATGAACCTAGCACCGAGGAAACCCTCGTGCTACTAGGCCCTTATTTTATAATTATTTACTGACCTATATGGTATGCAAAAAAAACCAGCAAGCTTTTCATCACTCCACTCAGCATTTAGACACATTTTAACCACTCTACCCTCCCATCGATCAAATGTTGCATTGTTGCATAGATTTATAAGGCATTTTGCCATCATTTTATGTGTAAAAAGCGGAAAAAGACACACTAGAACAAGAAGGTGGGGCTGAACTGAGGCAAATCCTCATGCTTCAGTCCCCACAAACATTCACAAACATTGTTCTTATTTTTCATTAATTTTTGGCACCCAAAATGCATTTTTTCCCTATTTTTAGTGGTTTTCCTCTATTTTCCTTATTTTTCTGCATTATTTAATTACTGAAAATTCAAAATAGGTTATGGGCTATGGCCCTTAGTTCCTTCTTGCAAAAAAAATGAAAATTTAGTTGGTGTCCCTATTTATTTTTCCATCTTTATGCTCAAAAACATCATTTTCCCTTGGTTTTCCATATTTTACGTGTTTTAGTTTATTATTTTGGGCCACAAGATGCGTGTTTTTCTGATTTTCTGATTATGATCAACAAATACTCATGGAAAACAGCAACATAAACAATTTTTAGCCCACATGAACAACATTTTATCAATCAAAAGCCATGAAATCTCAAATTTCCTTTGAAAATTTGAATTACCGCTTATTTGCGTGTTTCGGGTTTCATGTCCATGGTTGCAAATTTGAAATCAGCAGCACTTCATGCTCATGCCGATCACACGTCACCATTTCCAGCCTGTGGAGCGATCCGAGACAAGCCTCCACCATTCTTTCTTCTTCCTTTCTCTTCCCGCATGAATCCCCCCTTAGAGGAGAGAGAGGGAGGAGAGAGAAAGATTGATTTTCTCTCTCAGTCTACAGGCTGCCATTGCTTGCGCGAAGGAGAGCGATTTGGAGCGAAGAATCAATGTAGTTGCATGCTGTCATTGGATATATGGCTTACTTGATAGCCATATCTCGCATTTGTTGGGAGGGGGGGGGGGGGGGCATTTTTCCATGCGACGGCTGCTGCACGCCGCCCTCCTCTTCTTCATTTGATTTTTGGGGGGTGCCCCCTTTGAAGGGCACCCCTTCATACCTCAAGTGGCCACCCTTTCAAGTTTTGACCGGCCTTTTGGCCCTTTTCCCAGCCTTTCTTGCATACGGTGTCCGAATCCAATTCTGAAAATTTATGTGAGCTCGTCTCGACATCCTAGACTGGTCGGCAGCTTCCCTGACTCGCACAAGCATATGGAAAAATTACTAAAAATTCGCAAGTGTTGCACGGGCGTCCTTAGAGCACTTTGACGCTTAAAATCGTCCTAGATTGAGCCGTCGCCTTTGACGTTGAATATTTTTCCCTCGATATTCATAATTTTTAGCTATTTTTAAGCACTTATTGGCATCAAAATTCCGCTCTCATCAAGTGATGTTGCACGCTGTTTAGCTGGCCGTGGAGCGGGTTGTACGGGAGTAGATGGCTCCTCTTAAAAGATAACTTTGCGTACCTCAACCACTTTCTTAGGCTGCATATGCATTTTGTCCTCATGAAATATTACATCATTGCTGTAGATCACTTTCCGCACTTGTGGATCCCATAGACGGTAACCCATCTCCCTTGCATCTCCATAGCCAATGAAAATGCATTTGACAATTTTAGGATCGAGGTTATTGTGTTTGTCCTTAGGCACATGGAAGAATGCCTCACATCTGAAGACACACAAATGATCATAAGAGGGGGGCTTGCCTGCCCATATCTCCTCTGCAATCTAAAAGTCAATGCCATTGCTGGTGACCTATTAATGAGATGCACGGCAGTAGTAACTGCCTCAGCCCAAAAGTGTTACGGTAAGCCAACCTGGCTAAGCATGCTACAGACCCTTTCCTGAATGGTCCTATTCATGCACTCAGCCATACCATTCTGGGGAGGGGTGTAAGGGGTGGTCAAGTGACGCTTAATGCCCCAGTCATCACAAAACTGCTCAAAAGCACGTGATACATACTCCCCCCCTTTATTTGACCTTAGGCATTTCAGCCTATTCTTCTTTGCTAATGCAGGCCAATGCTGAAATGTGTCTAAGACATCGGATTTTTTCTTTATGGGATAAGCCCAAACTTTACGTGAGTAATCATCTATGAAAGTAACAAAATACTTTGCCGCACCAAGTGACTAACACATACATCTAAGTGCACAAGAGCCAAGGGCTCACCCGTGCATTTCTTACCACACTTTTTATGCGTATTTCTAGTCTGCCTTCTATACAAACAATGATCACAAGAATCAAAATGCGAAGAGCCAAAAGGCGGAAGATACTGCAAAGCATAGAGCATTTTCATTCCTTTAAGGGACATATACCCCAAACAAGCATGCCAAAGGGATACATGGGGGATAGAACCCACAGACAAAACATGATCCAATGTAGCTCCAGATACAAGTGAGGGATAGAGGCTACCAGACTTGGCACCTCTTGCAAGCACAAGCCTACCACAAGTAATCTTCCATGCAAAGTCTCAAAAAGACACAAAATATCATGCATCATCAAGTTGTCCACATAAGGCTGTGGGTCAACGCAGGTACATGGTGTACATCATGCAAAACAAAAGAACTGACAGAAGGAAACTACCGCCTAGCATCCCCAATACCCACAATGCCAAGAGACTTGTCATCACCAAGCCGCACAGAACCAGAGATGGTACGATACGTATGAAACCAATCTCTACAAGGGCTGTCACATGAAATGACGCATCCAAATCCAAAAGCCAGCACTGCGCATACATAGAATGTACCTCAAAATCTTGTAAGGCATCGCATGAAGAAGCTTCAAGTATGTAATCTTCATCTAAATTAGTGGCTTGCATGACATTAACCTCTTCTACCTTCACAATGGACTTTGTAGGTACAGTACTGTGCTCAGAAGACTTTTCCTGCATTTTCTCTTTTCCCTTTTCCTTGCGCTTATCATCACGCATCTTATGGCACTACAGCCTAATATGTCCTACTTTCCCACAATAGTGACAGGTAAAATCAGACTTCCATCCACGGGACTTACTGCAACCACGTGACTTGGACCTAGACTTCTGAGAGTCCCTGCCCTTATGATCATTATCATGCCTGCCATGTCTGCCACTTCTAACGGTCAATGCATGTGAAGAGTGGGAAGCATCATTGTTTCTCCTGTTGATTTTCTCAGTCAATAAAGCACTCTCAACATCTTTGATTTTCAGCCCATCAAGCTTATTCATGCATATGGTAGTACGGAAGACATCCCATGATTCAGGCAAGGTACCAAGCAGAAACAACGGGTGCAAGTTGTCTTTGAACTCAATACCATGCGACAATAGATTCTTCATGATAGCATGAAACTGACTGAAATGAGATAATAGGGATGTCCCCTCCTTCATGAGAAGGTCCATTAACTACTTGAACCAATACATCTATGACACAGGACTCTATTGCGCATAAAGCTCCTAAGTCTTCTTCCATAAATCCTATGCACTCTGATTCTCAACTTCAACAACATTATGATGGACCTCTTCTGAGAGTAACAAGATAATGGTAGACTTGCATAGCTCATCAACTTCCATCCAAACATCATTAGCCATATCCTCTTGTTTAACACCCTTGAAATGCAAGGGTTTAATCTGCAACTTCTACACCAAAACCTGCCATATCTGGGACTTCCAATACCCATAGTTGGTACCATCCAACTTGGCAATGTTAAAGAGAGCCGTGTCTTTCAGATGACCATCCATACTATCCCAAATCAAATCAAAAAAGTAAAAATATAGGTTGCTGTAGTTAGCAAAAAATACACTAAAACCACTGCTAAAAAGTAATTTACTCATGAACATATGATTAGAATAAAACAAATTCATTAATTATGTTCCATAATGTGTGTTCTCTCGCCCATAGAAGAGAAAAATTACAATTTTACATGTTGCCTCATTCAGCACATTTGTACATTTCCAAGATCAAATCCACCTACAGCTAGCATTTTTAGGTGTCCCAAGTAGAATTTGGGCCATATAGGGGACCAAATAGTTCCTAGGTGCATAAAGGATTTACTAGCTAGAGCCCCCGTGGCACCCTATCCACCTCCTACTTAATACAATCCTTGATGGGAGACCTCTTGCCATTGGAGTCAGCGGTCCATGCTTCCAGGGTTGTAAAAACATCCCCTCTTGGTATGGGGATTCAGTACCTATCCTTAAGGGAGCTATAGGGCTCCTCAATTTTTATCTATTCCAATACTTAATTCAATCAGTATCTAATCTAGAAAATCACAAACAAGATTGATGTCTTCAAGCAGCTATCACTTCAATCAATCATGCAACTTTCAAGTGATTGTTAATCTAGTGGCAATTGATACTTGAATTTCACATAATGAACTCTTCCCCTTGGATTTTTAACTAAGGATATCTAGATTTTGGGGTTTCTAACTTCCCAATTTAATGTTTGTTCTTGTAACTAAGTTTCTTAGCCTGAAGTCAGTTTCTTTAACTTAGAGTTATTTTTGGTTTTTTTTTTAAATCTTTTATCAGAGCTTCTAAATTAAAACTATATCCTTGGCTAATTTCTTGAAGGTTCGTTCTTAATAGTTTACCAAGTGAATACTCTAAGATCGTAGTATTTCTTAAGAGACTTATCTTATTTCTATTGAATTCAAATAGAAAATTTTAGAAAAAAACCCGTGGTATCGAAATTGGTAAAGGGTTGTTATCCGCGCCCATGACTCTATTAGTGACTCCCGCGCTCGCAACTCCAACTATTGCTTCCACGTTAATAGGGTCATTTGTGATTTCCACTTTTGAATTCTTTTTCTTCGAGGTATGATGGAAATATGATTCATAGAAGAAGAAGAACACGATAGTAATACTAGCTGGCAAGGGTGTAAGACTCTTAATGATGATGATGGTTATTGCAGGATTCAATGATATAGGCCTCGTAGATGGTTCTTAGAGAGCAATACACCTCTCTCTCTAGTAGACGGAATAGGGATGAGAGTAGAGGTATGACTTCTAACCAGATTGATAGAATATGATAAAGTTCTTCAGTGTCTTATCTTCTCGAATTAGAGTAAAAGAGAATGAGAGACCTTCAGCGTATCCCCTTTCTTGGGTTGAATGGAATGATGTCTCTTCGTCTCACAGAATAAAGTCTCCTCCTTCTCGATCAACATCTCGTCCTCGTCAAGATTGCTCTTGTCCCTCTCTCCGATCATCCCCAAGCCCTCAATTTATAGTTTTGCAAGGGGGGTAAAAGAGAGAATGCTTGCTTTTTTAGTGTTTTTTAATGAGATCATTGATGAAGCACCTGTCCACCAAATATGACCAAGATAACATCAAATAGTAAGCATTACCCTCATAGAAGTGCTCAAAATCTACAGATTTTAGCTTGCTGGAATAAATTACAGCAGTATGTAAAACTGTCCCAAAGTGAAGCAATCACTAATACATATGTCACTGCAGCTGCTAGGTAGCAAGATACATCCAACAGTGAGTGTCAAGGGGCAAGAAGGTACCAAGAACTGTCAAACTAGTAACCTATCAGGAAAGAGACATCTCATAGGTCTAGAAGTCATGCATGTAATGGGTCTCCGGGTAAGAGAAGAGACCAAGCACAAGCACAACTGATAGAGCAAGAAGCTCAATGCATAACCATCCAAGATGCATACAAAACTGACAAACCTATGATAGAGATAGGTGCCTGCCCCAAGAGGCGTATCAAATTAGCCCACTACAGACTAACTGTAGAAATAAAGCTCTCAAGAGAGCAAATGCATGTAACTATCCCACAACCTCAAGCTCAAGTGTAAGTAAGACTCTATATACATCTGAAAATACAAAGAGGCTCCCACTGGAAGTAAAGTCAGATGAAAATAGAGCAAGCAACGCTCTAATAAATTGAGTACATAGCATCAGACATGCCAAATACCAGTAGGGTATATCCTGAGCATAAATCCCAAGCTATCTCAGACATGTAAAGCATAAGCTTGAAGGCATTCAACTAGCATGTAATGGACAACCAAATGTAATGCCCAGTAGGTCCAAAATGCTCAAATACATATGAAGATGAAGCTCCAAGTGACTATCAAGCATAAGCAAACCAAGTGGCATCCATATCTGACCAAAGCATAAATACAAGAAGCCTAAATGTCAAGCAGTGATAATAGGCATAAATCGATCCAAAGCATGCCAACTGAAGCTAAATGCCATTGAATGACAACCAAGGCGGAGCTATTCCAAGCTCAAAAGCATTCGGGAACCAAAAATAAGCATTTGGCAATCTCCAAATACATCGGTATGATCATTCAAACCTCCAGTAAGCACCCCGTATTCAAGAACCAATGGATACACCAAGTAAGAACCAATGCATACACCAAGTAAATGAGCTTCAGTCCACTTCATTACAACATCATATTTACTATCAAATGAAGCTCAATGGGTGCCTAAATCTGCTCCAAATTAGTCCCAAAGCATAGACATAGCATCCCATAACATTCGAGCATCACTAGGCATCAAACGGGCAATACCAAGAAGCATCAAACAATAAATGTCAAGTGCTGCCCTGTTTTGACAGTCCTAGGACTGTGTATACAGAAAGGGCTGAAGGGTGGAAGCACTTGAACCAATCACCGGGAACCAAGAGCTAATGCCAAGGAGTCCAACAATGATCGAGAAGGTTGCCAACAATGTTGAGAAGCCAGGGAAGAAGCTAGAAATGCCACGAATAGATCAGCCTAGCCCCCTAAAAATGCACCACATTTTACACTAGCTGTTCCTGGGGGCTAAGGGGTCTTTACCAGTGCTTTGGAGCACTTGGCAATGTTGAGGGGGCTTTGATGCAACCCTGGAAGGAGCCAATGGAAGGCTGGAAGGTCGAGGAGGAGGCAGGAGATCAAAACATACCTACAAATGAAGGTGCCATGGCTGCCATTGAAGCTCAGCTTGAATCTCTTCAAATTTGGGCTGAAGAGAATGTCGGGCAAGCTCCAATGCCTTTGCTCTGATACCTCTTGAAAGGGAAGTGGAACCCAGGAGGAAGAAGCTTGGCAGATGGAAAGCAAGAGCAAGAGAGAGAGTGAAACTCAAAGTGGGAACTCCAACAACCATAATGTGTGGTTGGGCCTTCCTTTATTCAAATTGTCACTAAAAGAATAAAGGATAAGTGATTGTGACGGGTGCCCACCACCTACAGTGTGCAGTGGCGGGTACTGTCACTGTAGTGATACACTTGCGGCTAGGTGGAGGCACCTTTACCCCCAACAAGAGAAATCTATATTATAGTTTGAAGAAAAGAGAGAAGTAGGAGATACCATAATTAGACATTGTGGCTAGGCAGTGGAGGCACCTTTACCCCCAACAAGAGAAATCTGTATTATAGTTTGAAGAAAAGAGAGAAGTAGGAGATACCATAATTAGACATTGCACTTCGATGTGGAGCTCAAACCTCTTAACCACCCTCGAGCTGATTTCATGTACATGAAAGGATCATAATCTCACTCTCTCTTACAATCTCAATTGCACTCACAATCACATTCATAGTCTCAATCTCTAATTTTTGGAAGAGGAAGATGATGAGGATAACTATTTGTTCAGCTTTTTTTGCCAAAACAACTTCATGCATCTAGAATAGACATTTCCAAGAATGACACGTTTTCTAAGAAAAGCGTGTATCAAAGTGATGCGATCCTCCCAAATCATCACTTGCATGCAACTTGCCAAAAATGAAAAGAAAGCACAAAAATCACAACACTTTTTTTTTGTGTCGAAAATTTTATATTTTTCATTTTTGAAGGCTAATATCTCCAAAATGATGAAGAATTGGATGGAACCTATGAGACGACAAAATATTCTCCATGATCTTCTCTTTAAACTCAGTGAGAGGAACTTTGACCAAATTCTACTCCATCTAGTCACAAAATCAGCTTTTAAAATAGATCTTACACCTAAAAGGTAGAAAAATTTGGACCAAAAAATTGCTATCATCAAAATTTATCAAAACACTTAAAATGACCCAAAAATCATTTCCAAACACTATCCCCACACATATCATAAAAAAGTTCAATTTGACTTTATTAGGGCATATCACATTCTCTCAAATCATCTCTCACATGAAAAGCACGTACCAAAATTGATGCGATCCTCCCAAATCATCTCTCACATGAAGCATGCCAAAAAAAAGAAAATACAAAAAGCATGACATGTTTTTGTAAAAAAAAGTCAAAAATATTTATTTTTCATTGTCAAAGACTGATATCTCCAATATGGTAAAGAATTGGACTGAGCTTATGACACCATAAAATATTTTTCTCGATCTTCTCTTCAAAATCTCTGCAAGCAACTTTGACCAAATTTTGCTCCATTCAATCACAAATCAGCTTCTAAAACAAGTCTTGCATAAAAGTTCGAAAAATGTTGACTAGAGATTTGCTATCACCAAAGTTTGTTAAAATACTTATAATGATCTAAAATTCATTTCTAAACACTATCTACACACATGTTAGAAAAAAGTTCAAAATAAAATTTTCGATGGAGAGATGCAAGTAGAAAGACAAATAGAGAAATATACATTATAGTTTGAAGAAAATAGAGTAGTAGTAGATAACACAATTAGAAATTTCACTTTGATGCGGAGGTCGAACCTCCTGACCACCCCCTTGCCGATTTCATGTACATAAGAGAATCATAATCTCACTCTCAATCGCACTCTCGCTCAAATCTCAATCGCACTTGCAATCACAATCATAGTCTCAATCTCATATTTTTTGAAGAAAAAGATGATGAAGATAAGTGTTCATTTAGCTTTTTTTGCCAAAACAGCTTTATGCATCAAGAATAGGCTTTTCCAAGAATTGCATGTTTTCTAAGAAAAGTATGTACTAAAATTGATGTGATTATTTGAAATCATCACTCACATGCAACTTACTTAAAAAATGAAAAGAAAATCACAAAAGCATGACATGTGTTTTTTGAGGTGTTGAAAATTTTTAATTTTCATAGGCTCATATATCGAAAATGGTGAAGATTTGGACGGAGCTTGTGAGACGAAAAAATATTCTTATCGATCTCCTCTTAGAACTCCATAAGAAGAACTTGGTCAAATTCTACTCTCCTTAATCACAAATCAACTTCTAAAATAGGTATTATGCCTAAAAGTCAAAAAGATTTTGACAAGAAATTTGCTATCACCAAAATTTGTCAAAACATTGAAATGCCTTAAAAATCATTTGCAAACACTATCTACATATATGTCAAAAAAAAGTTCAATATGAGTATTGAGGCATGTCACATTCTTGCTGCATGACTAGTCACAATGTAATAAAAATCAACACAATTTTTGACAAAGAGACACAAGTAGAAAGATAGAAATAAAAATCTATATCAGGAAAATTTCCTCATCGGAGAAACCCAACATATCTTTTGCATTGAGTTCCTATACTCAAGTGGCATAATCTTGCAAAAAAATGGATGGATGTCTAAGCAATTTAAAGAGTTGGTCTTGAAAACTGAAGTATTCTTTTGAATACTAGGGGTTCAAATCCCTTTTCTGCTTATGGATCCTCAAGGAGTGTATCGACCTTCTTTTTGTTCCAAATGCAATTGGTAAATTCTAGTTTGAAAAAAAACAAAGAAGCGGTAGATAGCACAATGAGCAATTGCACTCTGATGCAAAGTATTAATCTTCCGACCATCCCTAAGTTGATTTCATGTACATGAAAGAATCACAATCTCACTTTCAATTGCACTCTCGCACACAATCTTTGTCACACTTGAAATCACATTCATAGTCTCAATCTCAGTTTTTTTGAAGAAGATGAAGATGAAGATTATTGTTCATTTAGCTTTTTTTGCTAAAATGGCTTCACCATCTAGAATAGGCTTCTCCAAGAATGGTGCATTTTCCAAGAAAAACATGTAATCACATTCATAGTCTCAATCTCGGATTTTTTAAAGAAGAAGAAGATGAAGACAATTGTTCATTTAGCTTTTTTTGCTAAAATGGCTTCACCGTCTAGAATAGGCTTCTCCAAGAATGGTGCATTTTCCAAGAAAGACACGTACTAAAATTAATGTGATCCTTGGAAATCATCACTCACATGCAACATACCAAAAACGAAAAAGCAAGCATAAAAGCACAACACATTTTTTTGTAAAATGTTGAATTTTTTCCATGTTTCATTTTCGTTGGCTTATATCTCCAAAATCGTGAAGAATTAGACCAAGCCTATGAGACAATAAAGTATTCACCTTGATCTCCTCTTCGAATTACATGAGAGAAACTTTCATCAAATTCTACTCCGTTTAATCATAAATTAGCCTCTAAAATAGGTATTATGCCTAAAAGTTTTTTAAAAAATGACTAAAAATATGCTATCACAAAATTTATCAAAACATTTAAAATGACCTAAAAATCATTTTCAAACAATATCTACATACATATTAGAAAAATGTTAAATTTGAATTTATTAGGGCATATCACATTTTTGCTACATGGTTAATCACAGTCTCATAAAAATCAATATAATTTTCGATAAAGAGACACAAGTAGAAAGACAAAAAGAAAATTTAGTATTATAGTTTGAAGGAAATAGAGAAGTAGTAGATAGAACAATAAAAAATTGCACTCCAATGCAGAGATCCAATCTCCTGACCACCCCCGAGCTGATTTTTATATACATGAAAGAATCACAATCCCACTCTCAATCACACTTCCTCACAATCTCTGTTGCACTTGAAATCACATTCATAGTCTCAATGTTTGATTTTTGGTGGAAGAAAAAGAAGATAACTATTCATTTAGTTTTTTTGCCAAAATGGCTTTACGTATCTAGAATAGGCTTCTCCAAGAATGATGCATTTCCCAAGTAAATCACGTACCAAAATTGACACGATTCTTTGAAATCATCACTCACATGCAACCTACCAAAAATGAAAAAAAAAGCACAAAGCATGTCACATTTTTTTGTAAAATATTGGAAATTTTTTTATTTTTCATATTCAAAGATTCATATCTCTTGAAGCATAAAGAATTAGACCTATGAGACAATAAAATATTCTCCTCGATCTCCTCTTCAAATTGTGCTAGAGAAACATTCACCAACTTTCTCTATGTTTGATCATAAATCAGCTTCTTAAATAGGTCTTAAGCCTAAAGGTTAGAAAGATTTTGACCAAATATTTGTTATCACAAAAATTATCCAAACACTTAAATTGACCTAAAAATCATTTTCAAACACTATCTACATACATATTAGAAAAAAGTTCATTATGACTATTAGGGCATATCACATTCTTGCTACACGATTAGTCATAATCTCGTAAAAATCAACACAATTTTCCATAAAGAGACACAAGTAAAAAGAAAAAAAAAAACCTACATTATAGTTTGAAGGAGACAGAGGAGCATCAGATAACACAATGAGAAATTGCACTTTGATGCAGAGCTTGAACCTCTCGACCACCCCCGAGATGATTTCATGTACATAAAAAATCACAATCTCACTATCAATTGAACTCTCGCTCACAATCTTAGTTGCACTCGCAATCACATTTCACAGTCTCAATCTCATATTTTGGAAGAAAAATGATGATGAAGATGAATATTCATTCTTTTTTTTTTGCCAAAACAACTACAAACATCCAAAATAGGCTTTTCTAAGAATGATGCGTTTTGCAAGAAAAGTGCGTACCAAAATTGTCGTGATTCTCCCAAATCATTACTCATGTGCAGTCTGCCAAAAAAAAAAGTACAAAAAGCACAATACATTTATTTTCAAAATATTAAAACTATTTATTTTTTATTTTCGAAGGTTGATATCTCCAAAACGGTGAAGAATTTGACGAAGCCAATGACAATACAAAATATTCTTCTTAATCTCCTCTTCGAACTTCATGCAAGGATCTTTGACCGAATTTTGCATGGTTTTGTGATATCCCAACTTTAATTTAAAATCTTCCTGACTTCTCATAAAAACAGAATTGAAAAACTCTAAAACATTAAATAAAGAAGATCTCGAGCAAAATGACCCGAGGATCATAACTTGACATTTTTTTGGATTAACAAGGACTATAGCCATCCGTGATGGAAGTTAACACGTGAACAAGAGTTGTGAGCCATAAGTGGAAGATTGACCAAACACATTTAAAACTTGGCAAGTAAGGTAAGTTACAAAAGATTTAAGCTTTAAATCTTAATGTTTTTTTAACAAATTAGAAGATTAAGAGGGAGATGATGACGAACAAGCCACCACCGCCTCCCCTCCCCCCTTTTCTTATGGAAAAAATGGTGCAATATTTTTCCCAAATATTGCATCTCCCATTTTAAACCAATAAGCTTGAATTCAACTCTAGAAATTCAGCAATTAACTCTAGCAATCTCCCCATCTTCTCAGTTTGACTAGAGGCTTAGATCAAAGCAAGATCATCCGAGAGCTAGGTGAATCAGTCATGGCATCTCTAGTAGCCTCTTTGGACCTCAAAGATCAAGTCACTAGCATTAAATTGCACCTTGAAAGCTTCACATTGCTGATTTTACCAAGATCCCATCCATAAAGAGCTCTTCTTCTTAGCCACAACCCTTCTTCTTCAATTTAGCTTTAAATACAAGGCATGGGGAGCCATTGAGGGCAGTCCAAGAAAGAGGGGAGAGGCCCTTCTGAGGAATATAGAGCAAGAAGGAGTGGGGCAAGAGAACCGTGAGCACATGAATTTCTTGTTCAGGAAGACAAGAAGAATTCAAATCCTCCATCCCTCCTATCCTATTTATCTGTGGAATCAAGACTCTTCTCGATATTTTTCAAATTCTTTCCCCTATCAATCAAAATTTCGTCAATCTAATTACCCCCAAGCTCCTTCACCAAAAATCCCCTTTTCAATCTTGAAAATTAAAGACCATGGCCCTGAAGAAGAAAGTACGAAGGTCGTGGAGGTAGGAGCTACCAATGATGTTGCGGATACAATTACAATAAACGGAATGGCAAGTATGGGGATTACAAACGAAGCTGTAAATACCATCAACCAAGCACCCGTCTCATGGATTTTCAAGTACTATTTTTTTAAATAAAAATAGCTAGCAGGCCTTCATCCCATGAACGAGCAATGAAAGATAAATTTGTGAAATAAGATCTTATTCAATTCTTGAATATAATCTTTTTAAAATAATTCTTAGCCATGAATTCCAAGGGGTAATTGGGTCTGTACAAGATGACCCTAAGCAAGTACAAGGAAGGTAAATTGGTAATCATGGATACTAATCCTTGGTATATAAGAGACCTCGAGATGAAATTGCCAAAGGATGATGTTCACAATTAAACTAACCAAGATTTTTTTTAATTGTGGGCAAGGACCCATGAAACTCCAAGGGAGTTATTCTCAAGTATGAAATTCTTGTTTGTATTCAGTTCAAACTAGTCCCCAGGAATTAAGGAGGAATCTAGGAAGACTATTGGAAGATATTGCCACTTACGCTAATTTTTCCAATTATACTGAATTGTCTCGATGTTATTAATTTTTGGAAAGAAAATATTTGTCTTGGAAATAAACTTGTTAAAATTTTATGTATAATGCATTTGAAATAAGATGTTTGTGATTGCAAGCTAAGTACTGATCTTTTCTAAAATCATTAGGCTAAAAAGATGGATGACTAAGTACATATTGCTGAGACTGAGGTAATATTTTGGTGAGCAGAGAATGCTCACAGAGGCAGTGTTCTTAATGGCGTTAGACCTCCCAAAGGCCAACATGAATAAAACCTACTCCAAGGGGTATTTCTCTTTTGTTTGAATAGACCAATCATGATGCGAAAGGTCTTGTTGTAGGGAACTCTAGTCAGTAGACATGAGGATACCAGGGGGCTCTAGTCATAAAATTATTAGGCTCTTAAGAACCACCAACTATCCTTCGATTTCCAGACTATGTCCTAGAAGTTCCAATACTATTTGGAGAACGGAATTTAGAGAGAATAATACTTTAAATAGAAAACATTGTAAATGTCATTTTTCAAAAGGAACTATTAAGAAGTAATTGCTTTACTCTGCTTTTGTGTTGGGAATTAAAGACGCGTAGCAAATTTATATCAGGAGGTAATTCAAACAACCTGTTTTTATTTATTGAACCTAAAGTGGTAGGTAATTAGGTAACTAAAACTACTCTCTGGAGGGAAGCAGGAGGATGGACGCCCGAGTGGCTAGGTGGTCTCGATAAATCGAGAGCTTCCCTAAGGAGGAATAAAAATTGTGCTTGATGGACTATTAGAAACCAAAAAGCCTGACTCGCATCACTTCAGAACCTCGGGCAGAAGGGATTTAAAGTATCATACTTCTCCCATTCACTTTAAACCCATCACAATGTAAGTTTGTTTCAGTCAGTAATTCTTTTAGGGAATGGAGTCTCGAACCACTAATACTAATCAACCGTTAGTAATTGAATTGACCAGAAAGACTCAAGTCAATCCTCATGAAAACGATCGGGACTTCCACTTGAAAGTAGACTTGAGTGAACCTAGTTAGCAAACTCTGAGGATTTTCACAAAATCTTGAACAACACTTCCTAAGATATCTCTTGATGGGCTACTAAGAACGGACTACCAAGGAAAGCTCGAGCGGTCACGTTACATGTTTGATCACAAATCAGCTTCTAAAATAGGTCTTTTGCATATTAAAAGTTTGAAAATTTTTGACAAATTTTTTTCTATTACCAAAATTTTTCAAAATACTTAAAATGACCTAAAATTCATTTCCAAACATTATCTATACACATGCCAAAAAAAAGTGCAATATGGACTTATTAGGGCATATCACGTTCTTGCAACACGACTAGTCACAATCTTCAAAAAATCAACACCCTTTTCGACAAAGAGAGGTAAGTAGAAAGATAGAAAGAGAAATTTGTATTATAGTTTGAAGGAAACAGAGAAGCAGTAGATAGCACAATAAACAATTACACTCCAATGCAAAGGTTCAATCTCTTGACCACCCTTGAGATGATTTTATATACATGAAAGAATCACAATCTCACTCTCAATCACACTCTCTCACAATCTTAGTCGCACTCGATATCACATTCATAGTCTCAATTCTCTGATTTTTGGAAGAAAAAGATGATGAAGATAATTGATCTCCTCTTTAAACTGCATGAGAGGATCTTTCACCAAATTTGTCAGTTTTATCATAAATCAGATTCTTAAATAGGACTTAAGCCTAAAAGTTAGAAAATTTATGACCAAAAAATAAGTAACACAAAATTTATCAAAACACTTTTTAACATGACCTAAAAATCATTTTCAAATACTATCTAGATACATACCAGAAAAAAATTCAATATGACTTTATTAGGGTATATCACATTCTTGCTATACGATTAGTCACAATCTCATAAAAATCAACATAACTTTCGATAAAGAGACGCAACTAGAAAGGCAAAAAGAAAAATTTGTATTATATTTTGAAGGAGATAGATGAGTAGCAGATATCACAATTGGGAATTGCACTTTGATGCGAAGCTCAAACCTCCCAACCACCCTCGAGTTGATTTCATATATATAAAAAATCACAATCTCACTCTCAATCATACTTTCACTCATAATCTCAATTGCACTTGTAATCACATTCATAATCTCAATCTCGAATTTTTGGAAGAAAAAGATGATGAAGATGAATGTTTGTTCTCAATTTTTTTAGCCAAAATGGCTACATGCATCTAGAATAGGCTTTTGTAAGAATGATGCATTTTCCAAGAAAAGTGCACACCAAAATTGATGTGATTCTCCCAAATCATCCCTCATGTGCAATCTACTAAAAACGAAAAGAAAGTACAAAAAGCATGACACATTTATTTTCAAAATATTGAAAATATTGACTTTTTCTTTTAAGGGTTGATATCTTCAAAACGGTGAAGAATTGGATTGAGCATATGACAGGACAAAATATTCTTCTCAATCTCCTCTTTAAACTCCCGTACAAGGAACTTTGACCAAATTTTGCTTTGTTTGATCATAAATCAACTTCTAAAAGAAGTCTTATGCATAAAAGTTCAAAAAACAAATTGAAATTTTTCTATTACCAAAATTTGTCAAAATACTTAAAATGATCTAAAATTCATTTCCAAACACTATCTATACACATGTGAAAAAAAAGTTCAATATGGATTTATTAGGGCACATCACCTTGTGATATGATTAGTATAATCTAATAAAAATCAACACCTTTTTCAATAGAGAGAGGCAAGTTGAAAGATAGAAAGAGAAATCTCTATTATAGTTTAAAGAAAACAAAGAAGTACAAGATAACACAATCAGAAATTGCGCTCCAATGCAAAGGTCAAACCTCCAAACCACTCGAGTTAATTCCATGCACATGAAAAAATCACAATCTCACTCTCAATCACACTCTTATTCACAATCTCTGTCACATTGGTAATCACAATCATAGTCTCAATCTTAGATTTTTGGAAGAAGAAGATGAAGATAATTGTTAGTTCAGCTTTTTTTGCCAAAATAGCTTCACGGTCAAGAATAGGCTTTTCCAAGAATGGCGTGTTTTCCAAGAAACACACATATCAAAATTGACATGATCCTCCCAAATCATCACTCGCATGTAACTTGCCAAAAACCAAAAGAAAGTACAAAAAGTAGGTGATATTTTCAAAACGGTGAACAATTGGACTGAGCTTGTGACACAATAAAATATTCTTCCTAATATCCTCTTTAAACTCCATGCAAGGAATTCGACTAAATTTTGCTCCGTTTGATCGCAAATCAGCTTCTAAAACATGTCTTATGCATAGAAGTTTGAAAAATTTTGACCAAAATTTTGCTATCACCAAAATTTGTCAAAATACTTAAAATGACCTAAAATTACTTTTCAAACACTATTTACACACATGTTTTAAAAATTTTCAATATGACTATTAGGGCATATCACATTCTTGCTCCTCACTTATTGATTTACTTGTCACAATATGAATATCCCTTAAGAGTTTAAAGCTATTAATCTTTAATTAAAAGCTTAAAATCCATGGCTATGGCTTCTTCACACGCGACGTCCAAATGAGGAGAAGGTAACTAATTCAATATCTTGCCCATCACTCCACCAAACTGCACACGAATTAGAGCGTTTTGAAGAGGAGAATTTCTTCTACCAGCCTATAATATCAATCTTCCCAAGTATAGTGAGGCTCTATATTGGTCACAATGAAGAAATCATGGCGATGGAGGGGAAGAACCACAATTGGCATGAGCTTGGAAGTTCAATTGAGCAATATTAACTTCTTGATGCTGTCTGGGATCTCATTTCCCCTTAATTAAACCAAATGAATGATCATATAATTGGCACCATCCATAAGGTTCTCTCTCTCTCTCTCTCTCTCTCTCTCTCTGTCTGTCTCTCTCTCTCTCTCTCTCTCTCTCTCTCTCTCTCTCTGTGTCTCTGTCTATCTCTCTCTCTCTCTCTCACTTCTAAATCTTCTTCTCCCTGTGCAACAAAGGGATGCAATAGCTTTTGATTTAAGAAGGCTTCATCATGAAGACAATAACCGACTACATTCGAGATCCCAAAGGGGAGGCGAACCTTCAAATTCTTTCTACTAAGTCCTTACGTATGCATCCAGTTCATCACGGTCAGAGATGTACAACTCTATGCCTAATTTAGACAATCATGACCTGTCCAATGCTTACGTGGTAAGAATGTCATATATTCATTCTCTCTCTTGCTCTATCACTTCTCTCTTTCCCCATTCTATGTCAAAGAAGGAGAGTGGCTAAGTCCTTCTCTGCTTTGGTTTGATTGTTCCTCTTCTAAGAATGGATGGTCCTTGCACCTTTCCTAAATATCCATGGTATAATTTGTCTAAGGCAGGGGCAAACGTGTAGCTTACATTGAAGCACAAAACTAGAGAGAGATCTCTGTGTAGAGGAAATCAAAAGCTGGCTCTCTCTCTCTCTCTCTCTCTCTCTCTCTCTCTCTCTCTCTCTCTCTCTCTCTCTCTCTCTCTCTCTTATGCATTTCACCCTCTTTATGAAAAATTTTTCCAATCTCCCTCTCCTCTACATTCATCACCGCCTGGAAAAATGTCCCCCAAGAACCCATGCTCCCCTCTTCCCTCCTCATTTTACAATCGTCTCTTTTTTCCCCGTTTCATTTTACTAACTCTAAAATCTTTCAATTAACCTATGTTCAAAAGAACATCTCCAACTTCATGTGTTTTAATAAGTTAAAAATTGAAGGTAACTTCTGGAGCTTTGAGTCATGTTTCATTTCCCCAAGACAATAAGCAAGAAGTGGGATCATGGCCGTCTCATCAATAAGCACATCAAAGATATGTGTCTTTTGGGCACCGATATGTGTGGGTGGGCAAGTTCTACCGTTTCTATTGAGATATTGACAATCACACCTAGCTTAGCCTCTTTGTATGGAGCAGTGTGGGCTCAGGATGTAGAATCCCATATGCACAGTGGTGGAAAGTGCAGCCTAGCCCATTCTTAGAAAGCATTGTACTTGCTCTCTTTTTGAATGCAATGTCATAGTACTTTTGTACTTCCAACAAAGTGTCTGTGTCATTGTCAACACACAAGATTGTGTTTATGACTCCAAGCTTCCATCTTGGAACCTAATTGACTTGTGTGACATTTGGTCTTGATGTTTATTACCTCACTAGATAGGCTTTGATGCTAGGCCATTGTGGCTCTCTCTCCCAAGTGTAAATCCAGAAGCATAGACTCTAGCAAGCCTTGTGCAATTCTCTAAACTTCCAATTCTTTGTAATTTGTTCCTAGTCAAGCAAAGAATCCTCAAGCATAAACAATGATGAAGAACCCCCCAATGTAAGAGATATTCAACTACACTAATGATAGGGATACGAAATAAAAGTCCCCTAATAGTTTTGGCTTTGTGATAGCCTCCAATTTTGTCACCAAAAAGGCTAAAAGGATATGGCTCGACATCAACAAATCTTTTATGCTATCCAAAATTATATACTATATGCATGTTCATTGTACTTTATTGTCACACATTCATACGTTGTAAATGCTTGGCTTGGAACTATAAAAGTCATTGCATATGTCTTCTATGTTTAAAAACCTTAGGTAACTTGCCCAAAAATGCATGCAACACATAAGGCCTTCAACCTTTGCTTTTGTATAATTAAATATTTGATTAAATAAAGATTTAAAAGGGTGCAATTGGGGTTCTTGGGAAAAAGTGGTTGAGGAGGTTGGAGCCAGTGTTCATTTTTGCAAGTACCCTAGGTTTTTTCATGTGAAAGGCTCATTGGCAAGTGCCTTTCTTATGGAAGGGCCTTTTCAAAACTTTGCCCTTCGAGAGTCACCTATTCTAAATTTTGCCTTTCTAGCTAAAAGAATACTATTTTACAAACTCTAGTTTAATCAATGTATAATCTCTTTGAACTGTTTTCTTGCCTTGTCATGTTCATTATTCTTTACAAAACTATAACACCAACAATGATACAATAAAATTTTCTACACTTAGTATACTAATCAGCTAATGATTTTAAGCGTAACAAAATAAATTTGTAAATAATATCATGAGAATAAAGTGTAATGCTAGGAGGAAGGCTAGAGTTCAATTAAGCAAGATAGTTCAAAAGGGAAACAAGATAGTTCTATAATAATCCATGGTCACATATCAAAATAGCAACACAATCAAAGGATACCATTACTCATGCTTTCTTACACCAACTCTGTTCCTACCACATTGACACTATGGTGAGCTTTCAATCTGTCCCACGTGGCATAGATGGCATCCCAATCAACATCCAAAGGGTCTTTAGCACCATTATATGAAAGAAACATGAGCTGATTCATGGTCTCCAATGACATCCTATTGCGATCATTGGACTTGATATGATTCATTTTAGAGAATCCTCTCTCACAATCAAGTGTGCTTGCAACAATAAGTAAGCATGAATGCCATAACTTTTTCATCTCTCCAAAGGCTTGATCAAACTCAATATCATGCCCACATAATTGCCATGCACCATGCATATTTTGACGTGGGCATGTCCTCTTTAACTTCACCATAAAGTCTCCATACTCAAGCTTGCATGCATCAATATCAACAAGGGTCCCAAACTTTTCTAATAAGGCATTTATCCAAATTGCACCCATTGTGAAGCATCCACGAACATCATGTGGGTAATCCTTAGGGCTAAATATCTTTGCAGCCTCAAATAGCTTTAAATCGGCAAACCTCACATATAGTGCAAATATAACTTTCTGTACAAATTGCTTGCCAATTTCAATGCAGCTCTCCCAAGTTGCCAATTGGATACATTTATCCTTAGGTCCCAACTGATTATTATGAAGAGTATGCCTTTCCATAGCTCCAGCATTGTTGATTGAAAAATGCATGTATCCATCTTTAACTTGCTGATAAAACTTTGTGAGATATTGTGTCCCATGACCAAAGTCTCCCAATAAGAAGCATGCCTCTAGAATATCTATAGTGACCATAAGCTATGTTCCTATTGAAGTTATGTCTACTTGTTCAACTTGGAACTTTGTATTCAGAAGGTTTAAGTAGTGTAGCACATCAGCTAACAAATGTAGGAAGAATTCAACCTTGAATGAGGTGAACAACATATACAACTCTGCATTTTCCCTCATCCATATACGCAATAGAGCTGGCATCAATGTAACAAGCCTTTTCACTACTTGTCCTCTTGAGAGCCAACAAATCTCATGCACCTTCAAGAGCTCATGAACTGGTAGCTCAAATTCAATGGCTAAATCGTTCAATTTGCCATGCCTTTTGTAAGAACTACTGAACCATTTGTAAGACTTTCGAGCAGCCATTTCTACTATCTCAAAGATAGCCAATGTAGACAAAGCATCCTTAGCTGCCAATGCATCTCTATGTACTATACAATCAACTCCAACTAGGTGTGGTACCTCTCGTGCAAATCGGTTGACTAATCCATTTTGCCCAAGCATCACACTACATCCATCTGTGGAAAATCCTACAAGCTTAGATTTTGATAAACCAAAGCTGAGTAAAAACTTTGAGAGCCCATCATACAATCCCTTTGCTGTTCAATTATGTGTTTTCAATAATGAAACAAATCTATTACGTACATATCCATTGCCCTTATTACATAAATATGTGATACATACGATCATGTGGTGATCGTTAGAAACATCCGTGCTCTCATCCACCATCAATGAGTGCAAGGGACTTTCACAAATCTCTGCCTTTGCTTTCACATACAAGTGTTTATAGCATGCCTCCAAAAACATATGAGCAGAAGATGAAGAAAGATAGGATGCATAACTTGCTTGACTAGGTACATATGGTGCCCCAAAAAATACTAATTCCTCAACATTCTTTTGAAAGTCTGAAAGAGGCTTATCCCTGATCGCAATGAAATACATCACTTGAAGCAACACTCTGATCCGTGCAACCCTTTTGTCTACCTCTACTTGATCCATATTGTGCAAATGTGTATCAAGAGGTAAAGTTGATCTGTGCTCTTTCTCTGCCCATAAGAACTTTGCTTTGTTGTGTTCTTTGGACCTTTTGTGTATCTCCAATGATGGTCATTGGAGAACTGTGCTACCAATATTAGCAAAAACATTGCTCATCTTAAAGTGTGTACACATCTTGCAACGGATTCTTTGTTTGCCATCTGCATCATGTGTAGCATAGCTCCATGGAAAGTACACCTTCCAATGTTCCTGATACACACGCTGACCCTTTGCTTTTTTTGACACTGAACCTTCATAGTCTAAAACTGCATCCACATGTGCCTCATATTGTTCTCTTAGTTCATGTATGCTTTGTAGTACATTCACATTTTGTTCCATGTGAATGTCATCTTTCTCCTCTTCTAACCTCACATTGAGGTCCACACTCACATTCCTTGTAGGTTGTGTGTATGCACTAGAGCTTGCATTTGGAACATCATTGTCTCCAATACTATTGGGCATATCCTCTATTGATTTTCTCTTTCTCAAAAAAGCCATTGAGAGGCTTAATTACTGAGAATCCTTTTTAGGGCGCCCAATTCTTGTCGAGAAAGCCATAACTTCAAATGCAACTGGTTTATCAATAACAATAAGCTCATAAGTTTCAAATAAAGAAATCAATTTTCAAAGGTCATATAAACTATTTTATGTCATACATATCTTAGTAAGGTTAAGGTTTCACCCATCCATCTCAAAGAAAAGTGGTTTAATTTCTTAGTCAAATTGGAGTTATAATACCATATTTTTTTCTATGAAAAAAAACAAATCAAAGAAAAATGAAGATATCCTTAATAGTAAATGTAGAGAAAAAATGATTAAATCAACTTTTTTAAAGACATAATGATGAAGCATACAACTATAAAGTGTATACTAACATTTGACTAAGGGCATCAATTAAAAGATTTCGAGTACTTATGTTTTGGGGATACATGTAAAGATTTAATGATAGTCACTCTAAGAAGTTTTCCTAATATCTCTTATTGCTAAGCAATCTCACTACTATGGATAGTGACTTTCATAGTTATGTCTTCTAGGTTGACAAAGGTTCTAACTCCATATTTTATCCCTATGAATTGTGTAAGACTTTGGCCTTATTGTTTTTGGCGTCGGGTCACTCAGAACCTCATTGGCTAAAGTTTTACACACAATTTCAATTTTCAACTCATGCTTCTGCACGCCCACACAGTTACACCACTCGTATCAAAACCTCATTGGATATTAGCTAAAGTTTTACACGCAACAGAATAACTAAATATGACAACAATATATATCATGATTCATGCACCTGGACTCCTGGAGCGGCGAGTCTGGAGGCTGGTGCTGCTTGGAGGCTGGCCGTTGGCTGCTAGTGGTGGCGGCGGCCGCTGGACTCGTTGGAGTCTGGACTCACAAATCCGACTCCCCACTGGAGGCCCGGAGCCTGGAGGGTTGACGCCTGCGGCCCCGCTGCCAGCTGGAGTACCCGGCTGGCGGCTGGAGGGTCGAGCCGCGAGCGACGACTCACGACTGAGTCACGAGGCCCCGCTGGGCTACTGGCAGAGCTGGAGTCCCGTTGCTCAAGTGCCCGGCGCCCGCTGGAGTCCCGTCACCTGAGTGCCCGCTGGAGTCCCGAGTGCCTTGGTGCCCGCGCTGTAGTCCTGAGTGCCCGTTGGAGTCACCGCAAGACCCAATGGGCTGTCAGTGTCACCATTGTGTAGCTGAGGCGGCAAGCCCGAGCGTACTGTACCTCGAGAGTCGGGAGTCGGGAGTGGATGCTGAGCACTGAGCAGTGCACTTGGAACACGGCAGATTGTGGTGTCTCTTTAACTTCTCTCTTCCCTTTTTTCCAAACTCTCTTTGTCCATTCTCTATTCTATCTCATACTCTGTGTTGCAACTATGGATTCTTGGTGTGTAAGCTTGAAAGAGGAGCCTCCTGATCTTGTTATCTTGTTTCTTGATGAGTGAGGATGTGTCTTGGGTCTTTTGTGTGTGTACATTTTTAGTGCAAGAGAGGTGTGTTTGTAGGTTTCATGGTGAGGAGCAAAGCTCCAAGCATATACTTTGCTGCTCGAAACGCTGGTTTAGTGTTTCTTCGTGTATTGGGTGAGAGCCAGTCGTTCTTGATTCCGTCGCCAGGACTAGACTCACTATGGGAACTACAAGAAGAGCCATGAAGAGGAAGAAGAGGACAGAGATTTGAGGTTTGGTGGTTCAATCTGATAACTAGTTCTAACAATAGAGGCCTTGGGGTCCACATTGCGTCCTAGAGATGGAGTTCAGAGAGGATAGGGGCAGTAGAGATGGCTGCTGCAACGCCCATGCCTCCAAGCTGCACTGGCACTCTCGCGTCATAAAGGCGACGCTGGACTGTTCGCCCTTTTCACGCCCTCATCCACACGATGATCTACTTGACAAAGAAGCCAGAAGAACCCATAATAGAATGGAGAAGAAAGAAGATGGCGAGGGTATGGAGGAAGGTAAGTCTGCAACCTCGGGGCATGGAAGGTGAATGGATGAAGAAGAAGTGAATGAAGAAGAAGAAGAAGCAGTGATAGATGCCATCTTGCAACAAGAGGCAGCTACTCTCCTTCACCATGGCGGCGGCAGATCTCAGCAATGTGTTCTTTCTTTCTCACACTATGCCACCAACATGCCTCTAATTTCTGTGCTCGCATCTAAGCTAGCTTACAAGCTGGGGACAACCGCCCAATCGATCATTTCCCCCTCCTCGGGCCCCACTTCAAACCCAGATTCCATACTGATAGACAGCCACACATCAAACGAAGGGTTTACTTTCCCCCATTTGACTGAATTTGGCCTCCTCAATGTGGACAATGACCTCCACTCTATGTCCTTTAACCAGGATTATGGCTACTTGGCCTATACTGCCCTATGCTTCCCACGATGGTAGCTTTCCTAATCTACATCAACAACCTTCATCTATGGCAGATTTGAAGCTTTCTTGCTCTCATGGCGCATCAACAACATTCCTCATCTTCATCATGCTCTTGACGGTCTGCACAATGATGAGAAGAGAGAGAGAAAAAAGAAGATAATGTTTTGAAAAAAAAATGAAAAGAAAAAAACTCTAAGGTTTGAACCTTCAAAGAAAAAGAGAAACTAGTTCATATGCAAATGCACTTTGAGCCTTCTTAGTGATATTTCCTTTTCTTTCACTATGTCAAGCTTTTTAATTACACAAGTGGGAGAACTTTAAAGTTAGATCTAATGAGAGGGTGTGTTGAAAGAAATATATTTTGTGGGTTTTCACCTTCTTGGTGATGGAAGTGGTGGAATTTATGTGTTCCTTCTTCTTGGAGATGGTTTTCATTCCAACAACAAAGTTACATAGTATTTCTTCCTTATCATTTATTGTTTATTGAAGTAAATTGTGTGAAGTGGGAAAAAAAATCAAAAAGACAAGAGATAGTGGTTGTTGAAGAAGTGGATAAATGATCCATGGAAGTGTGAAGAAATGAGAAGAAGGATATGAAAGTGTTTCTTGAAGGCTACAATGGAAGTTTAATATGGTTCTTTGGTTTGTGGGAGCTCACCAATTTAAGTGCGAGAGGAATGATAGCCTCCAATTTTGTCACTAAAAAGGCTAAAAGAATGTGGCTCGACATCGACAAATCTTTTATGCTATCCAAAATTGTATACTATATGCATGTTCATTGTACTTTATTGTCACACATTTATGTGTTGTAAATACTTGGCTTGGAGCTATAAAAGCCATGATTGCATATGTCTTCTATGTTTAAAATCCTTAGGGAACTTGCCCAAAAATGCATGCAATACATAAGGCCTTCAACCTTTACTTTTGTATGGTCAAACATTTGATTTAATAAATGTTCAAAAGGGTGCGATTGGGGTTCTTGGGAAAAAGTAGTTGAGCACGGCAGATTATGGTGTCTCTTCAACTTCTCTCTTCCCTTTTTTCCAAACTCTCTTTGCCCATTCTCTATTCTATCTCATAATCTGTGCTGCAACTATGGATTCTTGGTGTGTGAGCTTGAAAGAGGAGCCTCTTGATCTTGTTTCTTGATTAGTGAGGATGTGTCTTGGGTCTTTTGTGTGTGTACATTTTCAGTGCAAGAGAGGTGTGTTTACAGGTTTCATGGTGAGGAGCAAAGCTCTAAGCATATACTTTGCTGCTCGGTACCCTGGTTTAGTGCTTCTTTATGTGCTAGGTGAGAGCCAGTCACTTCGACGATTTGACTATCTCATTGAAAAAAAAAGAAAATCTTATGTTAGTTGCGAAAAGTTTCAAGCTTTTCAATAACCTGATATTGATCTCCATAATAATCAATTATCTAATGGTCACCCCTTCATGATCTATAAGATAGTATTAATATGGGTAATGAAGATGATTAGAATGCAGCAGAGGGGTTTTGTTCTTAATCATGCTGGTTTCTTGTCAGGTAACTGCATATCATATTATATTATCAAGATAATTGTGATGTTGTTTGTGTTCTTGAATCTTAATCATGAACTTTCCTTGGGAGGTAGATGGTAGCATAACTTGTGAAACCCCCCACCCCTTAGAAGATATCCTATCAAGTTGTTAAGACCTTGCCAAGTCTAAAAATCCCCCGAAAACCTCTAATTTATAACAAGGTCTTATCTTCTCTAGGTGATAACAATCCTTACGGGAAAATTTTAAATGGCCATGGCTAAGATTCACTAAGAAAATCTATCAGATTTTGTCTATAACACCACTTTCCTCCCATACAAGAACTTCCTTGCACCAACATCTCCTCACTAGACTGCAAAGATCGCCTTCCAAGGACAACAACTACGATTGTATCTGCATAGAATTAATATAAAAAGACGGTAATAGTATCTCAGATGTATACAATTTTAGCAAAAATTTTGGTACTAAGTATTGATATGTTTCTACGTGTTGTCAAATCACAATCACAGTCTCAATGGAGCCCCAAGACACTAAGGAAAAGAGATTTCTACTGCAAGAAAATCTATCTTTTAACATCAACAAGTCTTTGTTTCATTCTTTAGAGAACCATAACAAGTAAAAGAACACCAGTAGCAAGAAATCTTCATGTAACATCATATTCTTCATAGAATTCATCAAACAACAAAGAGAACAAAAAAGAAACAACATTTGAATGGAAAAATATCACATAGTATTCATCTTCATTGTCTTCATAATTTTCTCTCACAATCTCTTATAGATAGATACATTGTTTGGCATAGAATTGGCTATCTCTGACTCTCTTTTTCTCTCTCAATCAATAGTACATCATATCCTCACTAAAATACTTAATAATTACTCATAATACTCCTTCTTTGATTGTGGATTCCTCTTCCAAAAGGTGTGTGTGATATGAAAGGTCACAAGAGCCACTACGGTGACTCTTCATAGCTCATCGCTATCACTTCATTCAAGTCTTCTATTGAGTCTTCAACAGTTGCTTCTTTCACTTCCTTGAGCTCTTTTGAACTTACATTCACCTCTTTCCAAGGCTCGAAAACTTTCCCAAAGTCATATACATTCCACACAACACTTATAAAGGAATCTCATCCAAAACACTCTCAAACACTTCCAAAAAAACTAATCATCATTCAAAATCCATAAAAAATCAACCATTCAAGCCTCAAAAGCAACAAAAATCAACCAAAAAATCTAGTCATGATTTAAGCATTCAACATATCCCCACACTTAACAAGGGAGCATCCTCGTGACCTAAGAAAAAGGGAATAAAAGTTCATTAAATAGCTCAACTTGATTTTCTTTAGTATCTTCAATAAACCACCCAACCACGACCCCAACTTATTACTTGTATCTAAGAAAGGATACAACGAAAGGAAAACACCTTTATCCATTAGCACATCTTATAATCAACATAAAAGTATAACAAATTCATAAAGGATATAAGAGGTTCTTCAGCTTTGCATATTAAGCTTTTCATCTACCATCACCATCCCTGCCAATAGTTGAAAAGAGAGCTCTCGAACAAATCCAATATTCAACCGTCATGAACTCATCATATAGAAATTAACACAGCACAAATACAAAAAAACCATCAGAATGACACCTCAAAAAGAGAGATATGTCATTAAGAAGCATAAAAGATACATCCAGAGGTTTCGGTGAAGATGATCACTCTTGAAGGCTTGATGATTACGAAAATGACCCATGGATAAGGATTCATCTACAAAAGTTTTTGGAGGATTCTAGAAGAATTGAAGGCAACACATTCTTTCTAGCAAAAAAACGTAAATGGTGAATTGAAGGTAGTGAAGTTCCTCTCGAACCTTCAACATTTACTTGTATCTATCTATCTCTTGAAGACATAACTCCATCTATCTTTTCTAGTTTTCTTGCCAAACCCCTATGGTGACCTTCAACCCTACGCACTACGACAACGAAAAGGAAGCTAGGTGGCTGTGAGGGGCTATTAGGATGAAACCATATCTTCAAAATTAGCAAGAGGGTTATTAGGAGCATTAGATAAATCCATCTCAACGATCATGCCAAGAATGAGGAGGCTATTAATGGTGGTTGTCAGGATCCCCAAGGGGGAATACTTCTTGAGGCGATAGCCATTAATAAGGAAGGGATCATCTCAAGCATCTATCTGGACTTGGACCGATGAGCCATTCGAATTGAAGAAAAGTATCTTATAAGGACCCATCCAGCATTGTTGAAGCTTTCCTAAAAACTTGCCAAATCAGGAATCATAAGCAAGGACTAAGTCACATTCCTTGAACTCCTTTTGCTTGATGAAGCTGTCATGATAGACCTTTCTGCGAGCTTGTGTGGCTTCCATGCACTGTAGAGCCATCTTGCGGATCTCATCAAGAGACTCCAAGTGCAAGAGATGGCATTGTAGGGACTCGGCATCTCCCAAGCATTCATTGATGGCCACGTGCAGAGAGGGTAGCTCAAGTTCAACAAGAAAGACGGTTTCTGTTCTATACATCAACTAGAAAGGAGTTTTTCCTCCTGTAGTTGCCTTATGGGAGGTTCTATATGCCTAGAGGGCTTCTATAAGTCAATCATCCCAATTATGACGATGTGCAGCTATCGTTTTGGTTAGAATCGAGCAGAGGATGCAATTGGTAACTTCGACGTGGCCATTGAATTTAGGGTAATAGGATGTGGACTTACGATGACGGATCTTGTTCAGTTCTATCAACTCTTCCATGATCCTATTAAGGAAGTGGGTACCTTAGTCCTAGCTCTAGGGGACTGCCAAAATGGGTGATGATGTTTTCATATAGAAACAAGGCCATGCTATTACCATCATTCCACTTCAAAGCTTTAGCTTCACACCACGTTTTTACAAGTCTGTACAGACTAAGATGTATCTATTCTGCTTCCGTTTGGTTGGCAGATCAATGGGGCCCACAAAATCAATCCCCCACTTCTTGAACGACTTTAGGGAAAGAATGGGTTGCAAGGGCATGTCACTAGATTTGGTAGGCTTTCCCATTTTCTAATAGGCATCACACCGTTTGCACTAATCATATGAATCCTTTTAGAGGGTCGGCCACCAATATCCAGCATAAGCAAGGCATTTCTAGCTATCGCTTCTCATGCAAAGTGTCCACCATAGGGCTCTTCATGGCATGATTCCAATACTATGCCAATTTCTTTTCCTGCAATACATATTCGCAAGACTTCTTCTTTGCCTTTCTTATACAGAGCACCTCCTAACAGGGTGTAGGGGGCTGATTCCAAAAACCACTTCTTCTTCTTCTCATGGCTTGAGATGCTAGGGGGATACTATTGGGTTGCCAAGAGGTTGGTTATGTCTCTGTACCATGGGGTAATTGTTTCGACTAGAAACAAAGAAGCATTAGGAAGGTCTGGATCATCTTGCTCTTCTTCATCATCACTTTGAGGGATTCGGATAGATGATCATCCAAGATATGAGAGCAATCGGGTTTGGTAACCACTTCAAAGTCGAGCTCTTAAAACAAAAGGAGCCATCTCATCATTCTTCTCTTCACATCATCATTCTTCATAAGGAAGGACATGGCTTCATGATCCATGTAGAGTTTGAAATGTATCAACTGTAAACAATGTCAAAACATTTCCAAGGCAAACACCATTGCTAGACACTCAAGCTTCGTCACTGTGTAGTTTCACTCTCTATCGGTTACTTTTCGACTTGCATAATAGATTGGCTAATCTAACTTAGAGAGACCCTTTTGTCATAAGACTGCACCTCGGCCTTCAACTGATGCATCAGTGTGCATGTGGAACTCCTTCATCCGATTAAGAGGATGCAGGATAGGTGCTTCAATCAAACAGTGCTTTAGGGTGTCAAATGCCTCATCACAACCATTCGTCCATGTAAAATCGACATATTTTCTGTGGATTTTATGTAAAGGAGCTGCCTTCATCGCAAAGTATGCAATGAATCTTCTATAATAGCCCACATGGTCAAATAATCCCCTCAATTGCTTAAGGTTAGTTGGGACTATCAAGGCGACAATCTTCTCAATCTTAGCAAGATCTATTGCTATCCCTTATGTCGAGACAATGTGGCCCTGAAGAAATCCTGATGAGATGCCAAAGACACATTTGTCGAGGTTGAGAGAAATCCCATACTCTCGATATCTGTAAAAGCACTGCTATAGGTGTCCCCAATGCTCACAGATTTGGCTATAGATATAGAAATTATTGAGATAAACCTCTATAAAATAATGTAAATGGTTCTGGAAAGCAACCATCATCACTCATTGAAAAGTAGTAGGAGTGTTACAAATCCCAAAAGACATCACTCTATAAGCATAGATTCCCCATTATGCTGTGAAGGTTGTTTTAGATTGGTTTTCCTCTACAATTTGGACTTGGTTGTATCCATTGAATCCATCCAAGAGGGAATAGAGCTCATGGCTTACCACTATGTTCAACAGTTGGTCTGTGAAAGGGATAGGGAAACGATCCTTCTTCATCTTGGAATTCAACTTTCAGAAGTCCACACATATTCAAAGTTTCCCGTTCTTCTTGGGTACGATCACAATGGGTGAAACCCATTCATTGTTAGCCACTGAATAAATGAACTCAGCTTCAAGGAGCTTCAATAGTTTGGCCTTCACCAGAGTAGAATAATTAGGATTCATACGCCTCTGTCTTTGTGTCACAGGTTTGGCGTCAAGATCTAGGTCGATGTGGTATTGACATATTGTGGATCGTTAGTATCCACGAATGTCAATTGCCTTTCACCTTCCACTTCACGGATAAATGTCCCACGGACTGCTTCTAGGTAAAGATCCGGTGACTCCTTTAAGGAAGTGGTCTCATCTTCTGATGATGTATTGGAACTAATGTCCTCTTTTAATGGAGGCCTAGCTCGCTTTTAGGAGGTTGAAAGGGTATCATTGAGGTTTTGGGTTTGGGTCAGGGATGAGTTACTTCTTGGATCGAGGATTCGTCTTCTGAAGATGCATCCAAGAATGTCACATAATAGGAACTTTCTAGGTTTTGTTTAACCTGCAAGGCTGGGGATTGTTGATAACGTGCATCGTCATCATCTTCTTTAAGGAAGGGTAACTTTGAACGATAAGGGCCATTGATGAAGGAAGGACTATTCTTCTTAATCCATTTCTTATAACGGCTTTGCTCATGATGTGACTCATTAATCAATCCAAAAGATACTATAATCATTCTGTCAATCAAAGAGGGATCTTCTGCTTCTAAGGCTTCAGGAACTTCTTCCTCATCTCCACCTTCTATGAGTAGGATAGATCCTTCTAGATCACTTTCATAATCTTCTTCTGCATTATCACCTTTGTCCGTTTGATGTTCTATATCTACATCGATGAGTGCTCTATGAGAAAAGAACAAACTCTCTGTTATGTCCTCTACTTCTACGTCTACTTTTATCTTTGTCTCTAGCTTTGTCTTGATGACTGCCATGTAACAAGGAGAACAATAAATCCATGCTTCTATTTTGCTATCAAAGGTAATTTCAAAAGTTAATTCGGGTTCAGGAAGGAGGTATTCTCCCACGGACAAGGACTTTGCTTCTTTGGGTAGTTGGCTTATAGTGCCCATTGATAGGGATTGTGTCTCTATTTTCTTGGGAAAGATCTCTTTGATAACCTCTTTTTCTCTTGATGTACTATCTGTTACTTCATTGGAGGATTCGGTTACGACTTCGATGGACGTGGATCCATTATCTTTTTGTGATCCATACAACTTCATCACCACTTTGTTGGGTCCTCTGCCAAGGGTTAGGGTTCCTTTGAACCAATCCATCCTTGCTCTTGCTTCAAAAAGCCAAGGTCTTCCCAATAATAGAGGATATGAGGTCTCGTAAGAATTTGGTTTGACCACCAAACATGTCAGCCAATAGTCTCTTCCTATAAGGGTTGTCTTTACGTATGGGAGAATGCCAGCGGTTTGATTTTGCTTTGGTCTACCAATATAATAAGCCACTCTATAGGTTGCATTTCTTGCAAGCCTAGATCTTTCATTGTCACGTCTATCATTATGTTTATTGATAAGCCTCCATCAATCAATGTGTCTACAATAAAGCATCCTTCAATCCATACACCAATATTTGGAGTTCTAGGATCCAAGAAGGTGTTAGCCACATCTACTTCTTTTACAGGTTTTGAGACTCTGTTGGACTTGGTCGCCCATGGAAGGAACAATTCTTAAGCCTCTTCTTCAAGTCAGTATGCTTTTGAATTTCTTTCGACAGCTAGGAGACAACATCAACAATTGTCCGAATGTTAAGTTTGGTTTAAAAGTGTCGAGGTCTTTGCCAAATCATACTCTTTGATAGGATCCACAAGGTTTTCCAATCGGCTATGAAATGGGACCATGCCCACTTTTATCTTTCATTTTTATTCTAGGAGTAGCAACATGTGCACTTCTTCTTCATGAGGAGGTACTTCCACATCCCCTATTCTTGGACCTTTGGTCTTGTCTTTGCAACTGTCTCTATGGCTTTCAATGGCTCTATAATGCTATGTACTTCATTATTCTAGACTGCATTATTCTAATTTTCTTGAGGAATGTTGAACTTCACAGTCTTGGTAGAGGGAACATTCTCTTTTGGAACTACATGTTCTCCTTTCTTTACATGTGTTATTGCCGCCACTTCCAATTCCACCAAATTGGAAGTGGGTTCTTGGGTCTTCTGTTGGGTGTCAGAAGTAGATTTCATAGGAGCTAGAGTTAAATAATCTTTTGCAATGTGGCCTTTTCCTTTGCATTGATTGCATATGGGCTTGTAACCCACAAGCCTTCTAGGGTTTGGATAATTTGGTGAAATATGACCCTTTTCTCCACATTTGTAATACTCCACTTCTGATCTCTAACCACTGCCAGACTGTCGTCCTCTATAACTCTGAGAGGAAAACCTCCTTGGACTAAAATTAGGACCAAACTCCCTACACTATGGTCCAATGTCCTGCATTGTCATTTTGGATTCTAGCAAGTTGAATACAGTGTCTTCGTCTTTCTTTCTTTCTTTGTGCATCTCTTTTGGAGAGTATATTTCCTATGTATAGTTCTTCCTCAAACAATATGAATAGAAGGCTCCAAGAATGATTGGTTTTCGGGTACATTCAGTGGGGCTAAATGCTCTGCTTAATGGCACTTTCCACACCATGTATTAGAACACATCACTCCCACCTCCCGCAGGAGTGAATATAACTCTTTTCTTTCTTGTTTTTGTGAACCTCTATTTGGAATTTTCTCAATGAATGCCAAATCTTCCATAGATGGTCATTCTCTCTGTTTCTACACTTTAGTTTGTTCCCAAATAATTTGCCACCAAGACGCAAGTCTCTGCTGCTTCAATAGAAAGAGGAAATAGTCCACCACATAGAGCTTACATCATGATGGTAAAATATTTCCGCCATTGTGGAATTAACTTCTTGTGGAAAGTAGCTTTGGTAATACGAATCTCCAACTCTTTAGTGGAAGAAAGAACTTTTCAAACATCCATTGAATTCTTCTCTTCTTGGCAATACCATTTCCTTCATTTTTAGCCTCTTTTGATGCTTGTTGATGGCAAGTTTCCCCAGTTGCGCACCAAAAACATAGAGCCCCAAGAGAGACACCAAGGAAAAGGGGTTTCTACTGCAAGAAAATCTATCTTGTAACATCAACAAGATTTTTTTTCATTATTTAGAGAACCACAACAAGTAAAATAATACCACTAGCAAGAAATCTTAACACAACATCATAGAAACAGTTCTCCCACGGCTTTAACTTCAAAAACATCCATCATCCTCTTCATATTCTTCATAGAATTCATCAACCAACAAAGAGAACACAAAAGAAACCACTTTGGATGGAAAAATACAACATAGTATTCATCTTCATTGTCTTCATATTTTTCTCACATAGTCTCTTATAAATAGATACATTGTTTGGCATAGAATTGGCTATCTCTGACTCTCTCTTTCTCTCTCAATCAATAGTACATCATATCCTTACTCCAATAATCAATAATCACTCATAGTAATCCTTCTTGGTTGTGGAGGCCTCTTCCAAAAGGTGTGTCTAATATGAAAGGTCACTAGAGCCACTACAGTGACTCTTCATAGCTCATCACTGTCAATTCACTCCAATATTCTCTTGAGTCTTCAGTAGTTGCTTCTTCCACTTCCTTGAGATCTTTTGAACTTACATTCACCTCCTTCCAATGCTAGAAAACTTTCCCAAAGTCACACATACATTCCATAGAACACTTACAAAGATATACAGAATAGAATAGAACAGGGACAGAGGCTCTACAAAAGCTTAATAGAGGGTTTATAGAAAGTCATTAGAAAGCATCACAACCAGATAACTCATACTAAAACCAATCCAAACTATCAAAAACATTCAATGAGCCTTCAAAAGACCTCAACTTCCATCAATAAGCAATCCATGCTGCATACTATAGAAGAAAGTTAAAACAAAACAGAAGCTAAACAGAACCAATTAGAACCTCATAGAACCTATTAGAACATCACAGAGTCTCATATCTCTACTGAGAATCATCATGAGCTTCCAAAATATAATCAATCTCGTCCAAAACACTCTCAAACACATTCAAAACAACTATTCATCATTCAAAATCCATCAAAAATCAACCATTCAGGCCTCAAAAACAACAAAAATGAACCAAAAAATCTAGTCATTTTAGCATTCAACACTCAATCTCAGATTTTTGGAAGAAAAAGATGATGAAGATAACTATTTGTTCAAAATTTTCTGCCAAAAATGCTTCATGTGTCCATCATAGGATTTTTTAAGAATAGTGTGTTTTCCAAGGAAAGCACGTATCAAAATTGATGCATTTCTTTGAAATTATCATTCGCATGCGGCTTGCTAAAAGTAAAAAGAAAGCATAAAAGCACTTTTTTTTGTAGTGTTAAAAAGTTTTATTTTTCATTTTTGAAGGTACATATCTCAAAAACAGTGAAGAATTGGATCGAGCCTATGAGATGACAAAATATTCTCCTTGATCTCCTCTTCAAACTTCATAAGAAGAACTTTGATTAAATTTTGCTCCTTTTGATCACAAATTAGCTTCTAAAATAGGTCTTATGATAGTTAGAAAAAATTTGACAAAAAATTTGCTATTACCAAAATTTGTCAAAAAACTTGAAAAGACCTATAAATAATTTCCAAACACTATCTACATACATGTCAAATTTTTTTTCAAAATGACTATTAGGGCATACCACTTTCTTGCTACAGTAGTCACAATTTGATAAGAATCAACACAATTTTCGATAAAGAGACACAAGTAGAAAGACAAAAAGAAAAATATGTATTATAGTTTGAATGAAATAGAGGAGCAATAGATAGTGCAATAAAAAGTTGCACTTCGATGCAGAGCTTGAAGCTCTTGATCACCTCCTCAAGTTGATTTTATGTACATGAAAGAATCGCAATCTCACTCTCAATTGCACTCTCACTTCCAATCTCAGTTGCACTCACAATCACATTCATAGACTCACTCTTAGATTTTAGGAAGAAGATGATAATGAAGATACATGTTCGTTCAACTTTTTTTGCCAAAATAGCTTCACACATCCAGAATATGCTTTTCCAAGAATAGCATGTTTTTCAAGAAAAGTGAATACCAAATTTGATGCAATCCTCCGAAATCATCACTCACATGTAACCTACTAAAAATGAGAAGAAAGCATTTTAAGTGTTGAATTTTTTCATAAAAAGTTTCAAGGGCTAAAGAACAGGATCAAGCATGTGAGATGAAAAAATATTCTCCTCAATCCACTCTTCAAACTATGTGAGAGGAACTTTGAGCAAATTTTACTCTATTTGATCATAAATCAATTTCTAAAACATGTCTTATGCCTAAAAGTTGAAAAAGTTTTGACAAAAATATTGCTATCACTAAAATTTGTTGAAACACTTAAAATAACCTAAAATTCATTTCCAAACACTATGTACACACATGTTAGAAAAAAATTTAGCATGACTATTAGGGCATATCACATTCTCGCTACATGACTAGTCACAATCTGATAAAGATCAACACAATTTTGGATAGAGAGATGTAAATAGAAAGATAGAAAGAGAAATATGTATTATAGTGTTAAGGAAAACATAGGAGTACATGAAAGAATCACAAATTTCACTCTCAATCACACTCTCACTCACAATCTGAGTTGCACTCGTAATCACATTCACAATCCCAATCTTAAGACTTTTGGAAGAAAAAGATAATCAAGATGGTTGTTTCATTCAACTTTTTTTGCCAAAACGACTTCACATGTCCAGAGTAGGCTTTTTCAAGAACAACATGTTTTCCAAGAAAAGTGCATATCAAAATTGACACAATCCTCCCAAATCACGATTCGCATGCAACTTGCCCAAAACGAGAAGAAAATACAAAAAGCAAGATATGTTTCATTTTTAGAAAAGTTGAATGAATAGTTGTATTTATCGTCATCTTCTTATAAAAATTTGAGATTGAGACTATGAATGTGATTGCGATTGTGATTGAGATTGTGAGCGAGAGTGAGATTGAGAGTGAAATTGCAATTCTTTTATGTGCATGAAGTTACCATAGGACGTTCGAGCTCCACATTAGAGTGGAATTTCTAATTGTGCTATCTGTAGCTCCTCTATTTCCTTCAAACTATAATACAATTTTGTCTTTTAGTCTTTCTACTTGCATCTCTCTATCAAAAATTGTGTTGATTTTTATGAGAGTGTAACTAGTTCTATTGCACAGCCTCTCGTGTCATAGTGTGAGTATGCTTGAAGGAGATTGTGATGAAAAGTTTAGATGATGATGGCTAGACACCTAAAGTTTCAAGAGTCTTCTAACTAATCACATGAACATCAAAGGTTTTAGATGAAATATGGTTGAGCCCTCTAGAGAGAAGCATGCACATATATATATCATTAAAAATTTCAATGTTATTAGTACCAACATGTTGGAAAATTTGAAAAATATATGCTTTTAATAAAGATAAATCAAATATATTTTACAGAATCAAATATTTTAATGTGCATAGTTATGCCAAATAACTTAAATTCCACAAGATAGAATGAAAGTACATTTGATGCACCAATACTATTCTCAATTGAATCTAATTTATGTGATTAAATATCATTATCTATGAATTTTTAATGAATAAAACATAACCCTTTTCTATTCAATCTATAAATAACCCCTTTATATTACACCCTTTTGTATGTAAAAAATGTACAAAAATGGTATTTTAAAAATACCTTATTTCAAACCCACGTGATGCACACATATATTCATGAGTAACTTACCCAAGGGTAGATGGTAGCATAACTTGTGAGATCTCGCACCCCTTAGAAGATATCCTATCAAATTGGCAAGACCTTTCCAAGTCTAAAAATCCCCCGAAAACCTCTAATTTATAACAAGGTCTTATCTTCTTTAGGTGATAACAATCATTACGGGAAAATTTTAACCGGCCATGGCTAAGATTCATTAAGAAAGACTATCAGATTTTGTCTATAACACCACCTTCCTCCCATACAATAACTTCCTTGCATCAACATCTTCTCATCAGATTGCAAAGACTGTCTTCCAAGGACAACAACTATGACTGTATCTGCATAGAATTAATATAAAAAGAGGGTAATCATATCTCAAATGTATACAATTTTAGCAAAAAATTTGGTAAGTATTGATATTTTCTAGATGTTGTCATTTCTCCCCCACTTAATTGCAAAGTGTCCTCACGAGCACAGCTACAAGAACTGCACCATAAACATCACGCATCACAGCTGGCATGAGCACCACTACGCATCTTCAAAGAAAAATATACTCTCCCCCAATTAAATGCGAGGCGTCCGTGTGAGCATATCCACAAGATCTACAAAAACACATAGAGAAGACGGGTAGACACTACAAAGGTATTTAAAAAAATGCGAACGTGTGACTGATCGTAAATTAAACAAGACAAATCTTTCAAGTAATTTGTATAAAAACTTGTGAAAACTAGCATTCCCCCTCACTCACTCATCCCAGTTAAGTGCATAATGTCCTATGAATGGATCATACAAACTAGGAAGAGTTCTAAAGCCGTTAAGCAACAATAATCCCTCTAGGCAATGAAATGCCAGACTACTATCCTACTAGAAATATTGCTTCTAAAATAGTATCATTGATAAGGTCCATGCCTAACAAATAACCTAACAAAGTAAACTAATGCTACAACACCAAATAAGACTCTTATGGTTTAGTTGCTAACCCTCCATATTCTACTAGAACAACCAGTTAATGGTCCCTAACTTCAAACTTTTCTGAGTTTTTTTTAAAAGAATTGTTTTCGTCATAACTTTTAATCAAAAGAGTATATATATTTATTCTCCATCCCAAAAAGTCCCACCCCAAAGAGATGCAAGGCATCGGGTGCAGGGCACCTGTCAAGGAAATCCCTAGAGCCTACTAGGACCTCAGAGGCGATAGTTATCTTCTTTTGGTTTTTTTAAAACCCTTCGGTCTTTAGGGTGTTGTTTTTCTTATTTTCTTCTTCTTGTTCTTATGTTTGTTTTTCCTTGTTTTTTAAAAAATAAGAATAAATAGATATACTCCCCTGAACTTAATTTATTAGTGTTTTAGTCATGAGTCTCATGACCTATAGAAATGACTAGAAAGCTAGGAATGCATCACTAAATTGAACTTTCAAACATCTCAGTTCAACAGCTTCACTCGAGGAATCTGATCTAGCACATAATATCAGTCACCTTGCCTAGGCAAATGCAAGGACAAAGAGACCCACCAACTTAGCATCTCTCATCCATACTACTCCTAGTTAGAAGTTCACGGAGAGAACCTTGTTACTCAACTACCCATTATCGCAAAGAAATCGACAAAGTTATGTGAGTAAACTCTATTGGATTCCTAGGTAGTCACCACATATATTGAAATTGAAATTCACCAGTCATGCACACACACACCATCCCCTAAAATCACTTCCTAGTACTAACATCCCATCCTTTGTGGGTGGACTCGCATATAAACTAAATTGTTTATGTATCTGTCATGTTACCTGTGTTTTAAAAGTTTTGCCTTGCATTCCTTCTATAATTACTGAGAATTTTGAATATTCAGTCCAGTTAGATTGTTTACTTTCCTTTATTTCAAACAACTATGAATAGATAGATTTGATATGAAACAATCTATTAGGGACGTGGATATTGCAACTCCAAGATGTTGCGAAGATAAACACATAGTGGTTCTCCAATTGCAATAATCATTAAACCTACACAGAACTCAACCACTAACCACTAAACCATTAATAGGTTAGAGCAATAAAGAGTGAAAGTGCTTTAGAAACCCATCACCTACTCAAACATCCTTGTAATGAGCTTATAGCACTAAAGGAGTATCCCAACCGTGCATGCAACTAACTAACCATGTGAAGACTAACTAAGCTAAAGTGCATTAAAAGCTAAAATAAAAAGGCATAAACAAGTCTTGATATTTTTTCCAAATGGTTTTCTATTATTTTATTATTTTTATTAAAAATAAGATAAAATAAACACAAAAGAAACTAAGAAAACAAAATATCTAAACTAAAATCCTCACACTCTCGAAAGTCTTCTAACACAAACAATAAACTCAACCCAAAATCATCTATACTATCTAAGTCAAAACTAGCAACTAAACTATCAAATATAGGATGCTCATGAATAGCCTCTAGTGTAGCCACATCAAAGGTCAAAGACCCACTATCAGGTGCATCGCTAAAAACCTCTATCACATCATGGAGCAGAGCCGTGGCTTCATCATCATAATAGGGCATAGGTGCCATTGGTAAACATCCTAAAGAGTAGCCATCAGTCACATCCATATACCAACAGGTATAATCCCAATAGGGACACCTAATACTTACTTGATCATCATCGGGATATGATGGAGTAAGTCTATAAACAATAGCTTGATATCGGGAAAATTCATGCTACTCTCTACCCACTATCATAATTGTAGTGCTGATAAGTATAACCAATAGCATCCTACATGACAATGGTTCCATAGTGTCGAAAGTAAGTGCGACACTGCCAACACAAGAGCTACACATGCACATAAAGCTGTCATCGCTAACACGGTTTACAACCAAAGGGTGGATGGTATTGCAAACAAAAAATGATCACAAAAAAAGAACTGCAATAGGCCTCTCCCCTTGGTGCATATAAAAACCTATCATGCATCTAAAAATGTGGAATACTATAAGGCCTATGACATGAGTGGGATCAAAACTATCAACACCAAGACGAGGGTAAAGCACATCCATCCACAAAAAAGCCATACCTGCATTCCATTAAAACCCCCCCAAAAGAAAAGAACCCAAAGGTAGATTAGTTAAGGGTTATTCTAACCACTTATCTAACTATACCTAACTAAACCAAGTCACAAAATATTTAAGGCGGAGACCATTGATCCTAAATATCTCATTTTTGTCAGCGTTAATATCTTGTACATCTAGAGACCCATTGTCATTAACTTTAATAACCTTAAAAGGTCCTAACCAAAAAAAATTTAGCTTCCTTGGAAATTTATAATAAGGATTATCATAAAGTAAAACTAAATCATCATCTTTAAACTCTCGTACTTTAATGTTTTGATCATGCAATGCCTTACAACATTTCTACATTGATTCTAAGATTTGTAAAGCTAATAGTCGTTCCTAATCTAGTTTCACCAATTGTAAAAGCTTTTGCTTCAATGATTCGGCTTCACCTAAGCATAATGAGAGGGCTACTCATATAGTAGGCAACTCTTTCTCAATTGGGAAAATAGCATTAGTTTCATAAACTAAGTTGAAGGGTGTATTTTACACTATCACCTTATAACTGATTCTGTAAGCCCATAATGCCTCATATAGACGCTCATCCCAACCTTGCCTATGGGAAGCAACTGTTTTAGTTAAAATTTCATAAAGAATACGGTTAGTTACTTCCACCTAAACATTAGCTATGGGATAATAAGGTGTTGATTTGTGATGCTTAATTTGATATAGTTCTGTTAACTTGCTAATTAGACCATTCAAGAAATGGAAACCTTGATAACTTACTAATTCTAGTGGGTAACCAAAACCTGTTATGATATTCTCATGCATAAACTTAGCCACGTCAGTGGCTTTATCTATCTTAAGTGATTTCGCTTCCAGCCAATTGGTAATATAATCAATATAAAATAGGATATAACTATTAGATCGATATCTGGTAGGTGGATCAATTGGGCCCACAAAATCAATTCTCCACTTTTCAGAAGGTGCTAATGCCAAAATAGGTGTCATAGGTGTAGCAAAACTCTTGGAAGGACAACCAGTCCTTTGACATACATCACATTTTTTACAATAATAATAAGCATCCTTAAAAAGGGTAGGCCACCAATAACCAACTAATAGAACTTTTTGTGTTGTCAACTCACCGACGAAATGGCCACCACACAGCTCATCATGCAATGCCTTAAGAACCAAATGGACTTCATCTTCTCATACACGTTGTCGATAGATATCCTCGTGTGAAAAGATTTTATAAAGGTAACCCCCTACTAATTCGTAGGAGCATGCTTATATTAAAATTTGTTACTTTCGTCATTTATCAACACCAGGTGAGTATCAAGCTATACTAATAAAGTTTGCAATATCAACATACCATGGAACTTGCATTTCCACAATAAACAGTGATGCATCAGGCAAATCATCCTCCACACCATCTTCTTTGTTAGATATTAATAATCGTAAAAGATGATATGCTCTAACATGAGCTTCACTAGGATGAGTAGCTATTTGAAAATCAAATTCTTGAAATAACAACATTCAACGAATCACATGTCCCAAAAGTTGTGCTTTATTTAGCAAATACTTTAGCGCTTCATGATCAACATACATAGTCAATTTATTCAGTAATAAATAATGAGAAAAGTTTTCCACCAAAAATACCATTGATAAGCATTATGACTCACATAATAAATTGGATAATTCACCTTATTATCATCTGCTTGACATAAAACTGCTCCCATAGCATTCATAGATGCATCTGTGTGGATATGAAATTCATTCATCCAATTCGAGGGTGCCAATATAGGTCCCTTAATTAGTTTCTGCTTAAGAAATTCAAATGCTTCTTGATAAGGAGCAACCCAATTAAAAGGAGTATCCTTTCGTAGCAAATTTATTAAGGGTGATATCACCTTTGCAAAATCGGAAATGAATTCTCCATAATAATTTAGATACCCTAAAAATCCACGCAATTGCTTAAGGTTTGTTTGAGGTGAAAGTGCAAAAATCTTGGAAATTTTTTGTACGAAGCGAAACATGTGGCAAATCTAGCAAATCAAATCTCAATCATAAACAACTTTATGACAATTATAATAGAACTTAGTGAGAAAATCTAACAAATCAAATATCTCAACTATTAAATACAAATAACATTATAATACATAAGAGTATTTGAATAACTTAATAGATTGAGAAAAGACAAGAGAAAAACACACGATTGGGCCCAACCTTCCCCATGGTAAAAGCCATGGTTTACCATCCTTAATTATATATTATAGTTTTACATGGATATTTGCATTCATATATTACATATAATTACAAAAAAAGTACAAATATCAATTGAAATATAGAGTTTTAAGAGTGAAGAGGTATCTTGTAACATCCTTTCATTGTTGCATAAAATTCTATGCTCTGAATCTTGATGTTTTGACATCACCATTGCATCCGGAGTATGGCAAAACTCCCAAAACAACTCTTAAAGCTCTGAATTCCAATTCCAAATGAGGGAGAAACAAAAAAAACTCAGTTTTCACCCTATTCTCCTCTTTTGGGCGCGATCTTATTACTTTTGTAAAGAAAGTTAGAAAAGCCTTCTAAACTTAACCACATTAAGAAAATAGCAAGGTATTCTATAAAGAAAGCTTATTTCAATAAAAGCATATCTTAAATCTCATATTCTAAAATAATCTATATTAAAAATAAATAAATAAATAGTACTAAGGACAATGATATAATTATTACTAAAGAAGTTTAAACTTATAACTTACAAATAGAGTAATAATTTTAATAATACAATATCATATAAATACATAATATTATATATTATACTTAAGATAACTAATCATAATTATGAAATTCACACTTCGACTTACGCTAATGCCTAGTGTTACCCAAAGCAATTGCTACCTGCTCTACACGTCAATTGAAGTATTCACAATTGTTTATAAATAAAATAAACAAACAATAGTGAATACCTAGTAGTCTTCAGCTACAAGTCAACTTATCGCACAAGGAATCTACCTTGTGTACGAACCCCGGCAAATACATATGGTTTTATAGAATCCATCGAAAAATCTCATGGAATCCACCATGGAATATGCCTCTAGTTTTACGAAATCAAAGAACCTCATGGAATCCACCGTGGAATATGCCTCTTGGCATCATACCCTCGAGGTGGGATAGCAATTGTCCAGAATTGCTATTAGCTACTCAATGTGGAGCTAGCAATGTACAGTAAGCACTAAGGGCATGAGTGGTCATTCGTTGCACGTCTTCAACTAAATGAGTTTTAAAAAAAAAAAATTACCAAGTATGTAATATAGGACAATGAATCAATTGGAGTCTAAGTACTAGCAAACAATTGATTTTAATAAGATTAAAAACTAGTGTTAGTGCCATAGATGTATTTCATGGGAGTAAGAAAGTTAAAAGATAAGACATAAATATTATGAATACTAGGTCTCATACTCAAATAATCAACAATAATAAATAAAATTGTTATTCTAGTTTAATAGTAGGCAAAAATTTAACTAAGAATTCTAAGAAAAAAGAGAGTAAAAGAAGTACCTATCTTACCTTGATTGGAGATCTGTATCTTTACTAGAAAGCGTGAATTCGCAAGAGGATTATGAAGTTGAAGAATTTTTCAAAGTACTTTTAAGAAAATTTTGTTAGTCTCAATGTTTATCAAATTAAAAGATAACAACATTAAAGGCATACTATAATTGTCAAAAATTAGAGTGAGAATCATATTAACACTACAAGGGAATGGGGCAATAGAGACGCCGATTAGCGATGGCGGATATCGGCGTCGCAATTGGCGTCGCTATTTGCGTCGCACTTGTGACGCAAATAGCGACGCCAATAGCGACGTCGCAGGGAAAAAAAGCGCGGCCGAAACCAGAGCGCCGTTTTCATTTTCTTTTCTTTGCCTTTTGAGAGCGAGAGCGAGGGATAGAGCGAGGGAGAGAGCCAAGGCTTTGTGAGACAAGAGGAGAAAGAGACTTGCTGCCGCCGCCACCGCCGTTGTTCACGAAGGAGAGGAGGGGCCCTCGTTGCAAAGAGAAGCCGCCCACACTCGCCATATCTCATTGGTGAGTCTCCCTCTCTCTTTCTTTTACTTGTTGAAGGTTTAAATTGTTCTCTTTTGTTTGTTTAGGAGAGGAAATGAAAGAGAAGGAGAGGGAGAGGGAGAGAAAGAGAGGGAGAGGGAGAGGGAGAGGGAGAGAAAGAGAGGGAGAGTGCATTCTCTCTCTCTCTCTCCCTTTTGCTTATTTAATGTTTAAATTACTTTCTTTTTTGCTTGTTTAGGAGAGGAAACGAGAGAGTAAGAGAGAAAGAGAGGGAGAGGGAGAGGGAGAGGGAAAGAAAGAGAAAGAGAAAGAAAGAGAAAGAGAAATAGAGGGAGAGGGAGAGGGAGGGGGAGGGGGAGGAAATAGGAGAGGGAGAGAAAGAGAAAGAGAGGGAGAAGGAGGGAGAGTGCATTCTCTCTCTCTCTCCCTCTCCCTTTTGCTTGTTTAATGTTTGAATCACTTTATTTTTTGCTTGTTTAGGAGAGGAAATGAGAGAGAAAGAGAGTGAGAGGGAGAGGAAGGGGAAGGAAATGAGAGAGGGATAGAAAGAGAAAGAGAGGGAGAGTGCATTGTATCTCTCCCTCTCCCTTTTGCTTGGAGGATGTTTAAATCACTTTATTTTTTGCTTGTTTAGGAAATGAGAGAGAAAGAGAGATAGAGAGGGAGAGGGAGAAAAAGAGAAAGAGAGGGAGAGGGAGAGGGAGGGGGAGGGGAAGGAAATGAGAGAGGGAGAGAAAGAGGGAGGGGGAGGGAGAGGGAGGGAGGGAGAGGGAGAGGGAGAAAGAGGGAGGGAGAGGGAGAGGGAGGGGGAGGGAGGAAATGAGAGAGGGAGAGAAAGAGAATGCGAGGGAGAGGGGGAGGGTGAGAGAAAGAGAGGAAGAGAGGGAGAGGGAGAGAAAGAGAGGGAGAGGGAGGGGAAGGAAATTTAAGATAATATACGTATTGATAATGGTATGCAATGTGCTTTGCATACGGCCACGTACTTCATCAAAATGAACCCAAAATTATTGTTATAGAAGAAGAAACCCTTAAATTGAGTATAGGATAATTTCTCTCAGGTCTTATGACTATGAGTAGAATTGATTGAAATAAATTTTATTACTATAGTTATAAAATTTCATAGATGGCACGTATTAATTTTAAAATGGATTACTTATAGTCAAAGCCGAGATATAACAAAAAATTATCTACCGGGACAAACAAATCGTTGAGCATGATACAAGGCCGAGATATAACATCGAAAAATCTCTCGACTACTATGTACAATGCAAGGTTTATGGTCAACTTGCAACTTGACGTACATCTCCATAAAGCTATCCATTTAAGCCTCGTTTGCTGTAATGCAGATAAGATGGCAAACGAAGAAGGTCTTATTGTTCAAGACCGCGAGTCGTATCTTAATCAGCGTGTCCCATGTCCTTGCTCTCAATGCAAGTTGGCAATTAGACGAAAACGCCGATTGTCTATAGAACACGTACGACGATTTGGCGAGTTTCAATCTGAGATCATTGATCAGGCGATTGCAGATTTTCAGCAAACGGTAATTTGAAGTTAGCATTTTTCATGCATTGTACTCTCAAGCTAATTGAAAACCATACACAATAAGATTGGGTCTTGTTGGCAAATTTTGTATCCAGGGGGGTGATGTCTCGACCCAAGGGGGAGTGCACCCTTTGCGACCAATTAGAAGAGTTCATGGACGTGCGATGGATGGATTGCAGGAGCCAATCGACCACTCGCAAGGCCCATCTATACCATCAATGCCAGAGGAGACATACAACCTTCCCGACTTGCCTACAATCTTGGAGCCTGAGATGGAGGCAATGATCGATGCATTGATTCCCATGGATGTTGAGACATCTGACCCGCTTAGAGAGGAAGCATCCATACCATTATATGATGGGTGCCGAGTATCTCGGTTGAAGACATTGCTTGCACTCTTAAGTGTGCAAGCAAAATACGGTTGGAGCGATACGAGTGTGACTGAGTTATTCAGGTACCTTGTGTTGGGGGTAAAGGCGCCTCCGCCGTGCCGCCCCGTGTATTACTACACTGACAGTACCCGCCACTGCACACTGCAGGTGGCGGGCGCCCGTCACGTCACTTTATTCTTTATTCTTTTAGTGACAGTTTGAATAAAGGAAGGCCCGGTCACACATTGTGACTGTTGGAGTTCCCATTTCTTGTCTCTCTCTTTCTTGCTCTTGCTCTCCCGCCATAGCTCGCGTGCAAGCTTCGATCCTTCTCACCTTTCAACTGGTATCAGAGCTTGGCATTCTCTTGCTCGAGCTCGACTCGGTGCTTCCCGACCTTCGCATCGACTCGCTTCACGCATTGGGTCTCCATCCCGGCAGCCATAGCCGACCTCTTGAGCTCCCGACTCTCCCCGGCTTCCCGAGCTCCATCCTGGCCTTCTTGAGCTTCATCAGGGCCTTGCCCTTGAGGTATTGCTTCAGCATTTGCAGGCATTTGAGTGTATTCTCAGATTGAAACAGGGCAGGAACAAAGGGCAGCCACTCTTCTTGAGCTCCATAGCTCATATCTTCCCTCCCCTTTGCATTGGGCCTTCATGGCTTGGTATGTGCCTACCTTGGGCCATCATTGAGCCCCCCATTACCCCCTTTTCAGCCCATGTGGAGCAACAGCAAGTTCAGCACCAACAGGGCAGATTGCATCATTTTTTCCAGGCTGTGAGCACTCATCTACTTCAGCTCCACACTTGGCCATTGCTTCTTGCTCTCTACCTTGATCAAGAGGGCTATAGACTTCATGTTTGATGTCATTCAAGCTTTGGGTATTGGTCTTGATATTTCGGGGCTGATTTCTTCAGATTTGGGACTGTCATAAACTGTCATAACAGGCTGAAAACAGGGCAGCACCATTGGCATTAGCATTTGTTGCTTATACTCCATTCCGGTTGTGCTATTTGATGCCCGTATGCGGTCTACATGATGCCTAGTGCCTTGGGAATGTATGCACATGATTATGCCATGATTTTGGCTTGAAATATTGGCTGATTTGGGACTGTTATTTACTGTTATACAGTGCTGGAAATAGGGCAGCCACACTTGGCATTGGCATTTAATGCTTATACTCTACTCCGGTTACCTTGTTTGATGCCCGTATGCGGTCTACTTCCTACCCGGATGTATTGGGGATGTATGCATTTGGTTTGACCATGATTTTGGCTTGAATTTGGGGCTGAAATCTACTGTTTAGAACAGTAAATACATGCTGGAATAACAGTGGGCTGAAGGTACTTTACATGCTTTGGCACTTACCTACCGATACCGGATGTATGCTTTGAGCTTTGGCATGATATCTCTGACATTTGGGGACGACTTGGAGCATATGTATGAGATTATGGGATGCTTTTGAGCTTCGCATTAGCTCCGTCTTCACTGGCATTTGGACCGACTCGGCATGCTCGTGGACCGCCTATGCCTCATGTCTCTGCTTGACAGTTAGGCTTTTGCATTACATGCTTTGGTTCGTGACATATGCTATTTGGTTCGTGTATGCCATACCGACATTTGGAGCTTGGATTTGGATGTATTTGAGCATTCCCGGATTACTTGATCACTGATCTTGGTTGCTATTTGGATGTCATTGAGTTGACCGAGAGCTTATTTGGGCTTATGTATTGCTTCATGGTTAATATGACCGGTGCTTCATGTATGTCATGCTCTCTTGGATGCGCTTGATGCTTTGACAGGGTCACTTATCACTGGTGCTTTCTCTTGGGTTGTTTGAGCTTCTGAGCTCGCTTTGTACGCCTTTTGTGCCAGTGGGAGCATTTTACATGCTTTCTTGACCTTTGACAGTTGCATGCTATTGGAGCACTTACATGTATTTGAAGCAGTTTATGTCTTGAGCAGCTACATACACATTGAGACTTTGGGATCATACTCCGATCTTTATGGATATGCATTGATGTACTCTTGGTTCACAGGATGCTTATGAGCTGAGTCTCATATTTGGATCTTTCTCTTTGAGTAGATACCTATTTGTGTCAGGTTTTGGCAGTTACAGGAACACTTTGCCTAGAGTGTCTGGGGGTGTGCCTTTCACTGGTAGATGTTATTTTGACATGCTTGGTGTTGAGCTCATGTTCTTTTCACTGTCATTGGCCTTGCTTATGTCCGTTTCATGCCGGCTTTGGACCTGGCATTGTTTGCTTGACATTGGATCCTATTTTGGGACAGTTTGCTCTCTAGACTGCATACCTGCAATTTATTACAGCAAGCAGTTATTGGTGGACTGAGGTGTACTTTTCATGCTGAAATATCCTGATTTGGTGTACGGCACCTAGTACTAAGTGGGCAGCAACTTTTGGCACACTTTGCTCACCCTTTGGACCCCGTTTTGGTCATTTTTGGGCAGTTTCTGCAGTAAAACAGCAAGCAGTTTTGGACTGTTTGGGCATTTCCAGCCTGTATAATGGCGTCATCTTCGCATGATAATGCCATCTTTAACATTACAAAGTTGGATGGTACCAACTACTCTTACTGGAAGAGTCAAATATGGCAGGTTTTGGTGCAGAAATCTCAGATTAAGCCACTTCGGTTGAGTGGGGAGCAGCCTGAAACTATGGACATTGACGACTGGCTTGAACTTGATGAGCTATGCAAGTCCACGATTGTATTGTCTCTCACTGAACAGGTACATTATAATGTATTTGAGGAAGCACAGAGTGCATGGGATCTATGGAATAAGATCAAGAATCTTTATGATAAGAAAAGTCCGGAGAGTCAGATGTACTGGTTGAAGCAGCTTATGGATCTGCGCATGAAGGATAATGCGACTATGTCTGCTCACTTGAGCCAGTTCCATGCTATACTGAAGAACCTGACTTCGCAGGATATCACCTTTGGAGAGGAAGTAACTCCTCTTTTCTTGCTTGGAACTCTGAATGAGTCATGGGATGTATTCCGCACTGCTCTTTGTGCCTCTAGTGCTACTCTAAAATTGGCAGATGTTGAGAGTGCTCTTCTTCAGGAAGAGGTGAATCGCAAAAACTTGGATGCCTCTCGTGGTAGTCATGCTTTGACAATTAGAGGCAGGAATGACAGGTATGACCGTGGTAATGGCCGAGGCCGTGACTCGCAGAAGGGTCGGTCTAAATCTCGTGGTGGCAAGTCGCGTAGTAAGTCGCGTGGACGCAATGCAAATGTCACTTGTCATCATTGTGGGAAAAAGGGCCATATTAGACCACAGTGTCATGAGTTGCGCAATGAGAAGCGCAAGGATAAGGGGAAAGATAAAGTGCAGGAGAAGTCCTCTGATCGCAGCATAGTACCTGCGAAGTCCAACGTCAAGATTGAGGAAATTAATGTCACGCAGACTGAAGAGTCCGATGGTGGTGATGAGTTTATACTTGCAGCTAGTTCTTCTGATGCTTCACACTTGACTGAGACACCTAGTATGTATGCACAGTGCTGGTTATTGGATTCAGGTGCGTCCTTCCATGTGACGCCTTACCGTGAGTGGTTTCACTCTTACCGTACTGTATCTGGATCAGTCAGACTTGGAGATGACAGGTCTCTTGATATTGTGGGCTGTGGAGATATTCAGTTGCAGTTTTCCACTGGCAGTTCCTTTTTGCTCAGGGATGTACATCATGTACCTGCGCTTACGCGTAGTCTTATGTCTGCAGGACAGTTGGATGATGCAGGATTTCATGTCTGTTTTGGGGATTCTGCCTGGAAGATTACCAAAGGTAGACTTGTGCTTGCTAGAGGCGCCAAGGCTGGCAGCCTCTATCCTCTTGTTGTATCTGGGTCTTCTGTAGACCATGTTTTGGCAGTGGGCTCTGTCCCACATGTATCACTTTGGCATGCCCGTTTGGGGCATATGTCTTTGAAAGGAATGAAAATGTTATCTGGTTTGCAGTATCTTCCGCCTTTGGATTATGCATGTTTTGACTCGTGTGATCATTGTCTTTATGGTAAGCAGAATAGGTCTACGCATAAGAAATCGGGTAGGCCACGCATGAGTGAGCCCTTGGCATTGGTGCATTCCGATGTTTGTGGGCCTATGCCTTGCATGTCTATGGGTGGCGCGAAGTACTTCGTTACCTTCATTGATGATTTTTCTAGGAAAGTGTGGGCTTATCCCATAAAGCAGAAGTCCGATGTCTTGGCAGTTTTTCAGAGATGGCTTGCTCTTGTTGAGAACCAGACTGGGTATAGGCTGAAATGCCTTAGGACAGATAATGGGGGAGAATATGTCTCGCATGCTTTTGAGCAGTTTTGTGATGACAGGGGTATTAAGCGTCAGTTGACCGCCCCTTACACCCCACCCCAGAATGGTTTGGCTGAGCGCATGAACAGGACTATTCAGGAGCGTGTGCGCTCTATGCTTAGCCATGCAAGCCTACCCCCGAGTTTTTGGGCTGAGGCAGTTAGTACGGCAGTGCATGTCATAAACCGATCGCCTTCCAGTGGATTGGATTTCCAGGTTGCAGAGGAAGTTTGGGCTGGTAAGCCACCCTCTTATGCGCATCTCCGTGTCTTTGGATGTGAGGCATTCTGCCATGTGCCCAAGGACAAGAGGAGTAAATTGGATCCAAAGAGCATTAAATGCATATTCCTTGGCTATGGTGAGTCAGGAGAGATGGGCTATCGCCTATGGGATCCGCAGGCGCGGAAAATAGTACGCAGCCATGATGTCGTCTTCCATGAAGACAAGATGCATAGGCAGCCTGAGAAGGTGGTTGAGATCCGCAGAGTGATCTTTCAGGAGGAGCCTAGAGCTCCAGCACAGCCAGTAGTACAGCCTGCAGCAGTTTCTCCACAGGGCGAGGGTGTTAGACAGGCAGTTAGACAGGCAGCAGAGCCTGCGGTGAGACGGTCTGCTAGAGATAGACGTCCACCTGACAGATTTCAGCCCTCTATGCATTATGTTTTGGTTACAGATGCAGGAGAGCCTTTCACTTATGATGAGGCTATGCGCAGGGGTGACAGTCACTCCTGGGAGAGGGCTATGCAGTCTGAGATAGACTCCCTGCATAAGAATGAGACTTGGGATTTGGTTGCCTTGCCTAAGGGCAAGAAGGCTTTGCCATGCAAGTGGGTGTACAAGCTGAAAAGTACCCCTGGACACCCCAAGCCGGCATACAAGGCTAGATTGGTAGCAAAGGGTTTTAAGCAGGAACATGGTGTGGACTTTGATGAGGTCTTCTCTCCTGTGGTTAAGATGACCACCCTGCGCTTAGTCTTGGCTTTGGTTGCACAGCTTGACTTAGATCTATATCAGATGGATGTCAAGACGGCTTTTCTACATGGGGACTTGCATGATGAGATCTATATGGATTAGCCTAAGGGCTTTGCAGAACCTGGCAGGGAGCACCTAGTGTGCAAGTTGAAGAAGAGCTTGTATGGCTTGAAGCAGGCACCTAGGGAATGGTATCATAAGTTTGATGCCTTTATGCAGTCACAGGGCTACAGCAGGAGTGCTATGGATCCGTGTCTTTACACGAAGAAAGCCCGTGATGGCAGTTTGCTTATCTTGGTACTCTATGTTGATGATATGCTGATAGTAGGGAAAGCTCATGATGAGCTAGATGCTCTTAAATCTCAGCTGAAGAAGAGCTTTGAGATGAAGGATTTGGGACAGGCCTCACATATACTTGGGATGCGCATTAAGCGCGATAGGCATCAGGGACTTTTGTATCTCTCACAGCAGGAGTACATTCATAAAGTCCTTGAGCGCTTCCGCATGCAGGACGCAAAGCCTATTGGCTGTCCATTATCTTCTTATGTGAAGGTATCACAGGCCGATTGTCCGCAGACAGATGAGCAGAGGGCCGAGATGGCCAAGATCCCTTATGCATCAGCCGTGGGCAGTTTGATGTATGCCATGATAGCCACTCGTCCAGATATTGCACATGCAGTTGGTGTTGTGGCACGCTATATGGCTACACCTGGCAGCAGACATTGGGATGCCGTGAAGGGTATCATGAGGTACCTGAAGGGCACAACAGATATGTGTATTTGCTATGGCAGCCAGGATACAGGGGTCGTGGGGTACACTGACTCCGATTATGCAGGACATGCAGATAGTAGGAAGTCCACTTCTGGCTATGTATTCACCTATGCTGGAGGGGCTATCTCTTGGATGTCCAGGGTTCAGAAGTGTACGGCTTTGTCTACCACTGAGGCCGAGTATGTTGCAGCCACTGAGGCTTGCAAGGAGGCCATATGGTTAGGCCGTCTAGTTGCTGACCTTGGGATTGATGCTACACCTACACTGCATTCGGATTCTATGAGTGCCATTCAGTTGGCTAAGAATCCGGTCTTCCATGCGAAGACGAAACATATTGAGGTGAGGTATCACTTCATACGTGGTGTCGTGGAGGACAGGTCTGTTGACCTTGTCAAGATCTCCACTGACGAGAATCCTGCAGATTTGCTCACGAAGAGCCTCACTACTGAGCGCTTTGCCTTCCTCAGGAGGTTGATGGGCGTTGGATGAGATGTCACCTTTCCTCATCCCTTGTACCTATGTACATTTGTACTGTCTTTTCTTTTTCTTTTCTCTCTCACTAGGGCAGATTCGCCTTTAAGTGGGAGGTTGTTGGGGGTAAAGGCGCCTCCGCCGTGCCGCCCCGTGTATTACTACACTGACAGTACCCGCCACTGCACACTGTAGGTGGCGGGCGCCCGTCACGTCACTTTATTCTTTATTCTTTTAGTGACAGTTTGAATAAAGGAAGGCCCGGTCACACATTGTGACTGTTGGAGTTCCCATTTCTTGTCTCTCTCTTTCTTGCTCTTGCTCTCCCGCCATAGCTCGCGTGCAAGCTTCGATCCTTCTCACCTTTCACCTTGCACACAAACTTCATTGTTTTTTTTAAAAACAGTATTATTGCAAACATGGATGGATTTTTCAAGGTGTTTTATGATTTTTTCAGGTTATTGAAATATCATATATTGCCACCTGCAAACACCATGCCTGAGTCTCGTGATGATGCACGACATGTTTTACGGAAGCTTGGCATGGACTACAATAACATCCATGCATGTATCAACAACTGCATATTGTTTCGAGATGAATACGAGACTATGGAGACATGTCCAAAATGTGGTGCTCACAGGTATCGACAGGACTTGCAAGGGCAGACCATCCCTCAAAAAGTCCTCAGACACTTTCCGCTCATCCCCCGCATAAACCACATGTTTCGCACGTCTGCCACAGCAAGCTTGACAACGTGGCATGTGCAGAATAGGTCCACGGATGGAGTGCAACGAATATCAGCAGATTCGCGCGCATGGAGCCACATTGACTCTACCTTCCCAGGCTTTGCGCGAGAGCCAAGGAATCTTCGGCTCGGTCTCGCCATGGATGGTGTGAACCCATTCGGTCTGCGCTCGACTTCTTACAGTGTGTGGCCTATAGTGCTTGTCAACTACAACATTCCTCCATGGCTTTCTACGAAGAAAGGACATCTCATCCTTAGCTTGCTCGTCCCGGGCCGCTACAAAGTAAAAAATATGGACGTGTATCTTCGTCCATTAGTCGATGAGCTTAAGATTTTGTGGGAGGAGGGGGTCATGGTGCAAGATATGAGCAGGCGCGATGGTCGGAGGTCAGCCAACATTCGAGCCATTCTCATGTGGACGATGCATGACTTTCCGGGATTGGGAGAGTGCTCAGGTGAGCAGACCTTTATTCTCGCCGGTAATATCTATATTTTATTTCATTCAATCAAGTATTCACTAGGTCGTGGATCGCCTTGCAGGTCTCGTTACCTCAGGTTATCATGCATGTCCATTGTGTGGGCCACAGTTAGACTCCCGAAGGTCACGAACCATGAAGAAGATGGTATATCAAGGACACGTCGCTTTCTTGCCGGAGGATCATGAACTCAGGGAAGGTTTTCTTGGACGACCTCCAACACGTATGAACGCTGCAAGCTGGTACGAGCTGAAAATGGTAAACCCGGAATCACATCCAAATGGAATGCGACGGTTCTCAGTTTTCTACGAGTTGCCATATTGGACCCACTTACAGGTCAACCACTTGTTGGATCCCATGCATATTTTCAAAAATGTCGGCAGCTTGCTATGGGACCACATCACAGGAAAGAGAGACACTATAGGGTCATGAATGGATTTAAAGGAGGTAGGTAAGATGGAGGCGCTTTGGCCGCAGTCGAGTGCTGAAGGGGGAGTGCAGCTTCCTCGCGCTCCCTGGGTTTTGTCTACCAAAGAAGAGCGCATTGTGAAGCAAGTAATCAAGTCTATCCGCACTCCGACGGGTATGATGCGTTCTCTCAGGTCCGCATTTTCTAAAGATGTCCAAATGTCTGGGCTAAAATCCCATGATTGGCATAAGATATGTCAGGTTTGTGAACAGAATGGATTTTAATTAGCGTGGACATTTTGAAATTTGAAAAGTGACCATTATTCTTAATGCTTTCTCATTTGTGGCAGTTTGTCCTACCGATCGCGATCGCGGGATGCCTAACTCTAGAAATTCGCGGGGCCATTTACAAAATGTCGACTTTGGTGCAATGGATCTCACAGAAAGAGATTAAGACGTCCTCTATTGAATCCGCAAGGCGGGGAGCAGTTGAGACGGTCCGTCTCTTTGAGAAATACCTGCCCACTAGCATACTCACGATACAAGTTCACCTTCTTGTGCATCTTGTGGACGAAGTGGAGATTGCTGGACCTGTCCATATGCGATGGATGTTCTTCCTGGAGCGCTTCATGAAAACCCTGAAAGTCTTTGTGCGACAACGAGCTCGTCTGGAAGGTAGCATGGCGGAAGGTTGGTTGATGTCAGAGGCGTTAGTGCATATCTCACAATGGCTACCAACGATGGAACCAGACAATGAAATGCTATGGACGCTGAAGGACGATGACAGGCTGACTAGAGATGTGGTGGTTGGAAATGGGGTAGAAAAAAGAATGGATGCCTCAATGGAAGAGAAGGTGAATCACTTTTGTATGTTGCACCATGCCTCCATGGAGACGTGGCTCGCCAAGTACCAGATTGCAAGGCAAGATCGAGAGGAAGCGCGAGCTGAATTCCGACGCACTACGCGTCACCGACCGATTCGATATCCCGAAGGCATGGAGGAGATGCCGCGGTTTATGTCAACACGATGGTTGCATGGAGCCTTGACCGCAGCATCTAGCGAAGGGATAGAGGTCTCAATGGAGGAGTGGGAGTTCTCGAGGGGATGTAGTCCAAAGGTAATGAGGGGTTTAGAATGTGTCATATATAAATTTTCTTGCTACATCTAATACGAGTGTTTCAATGTGTAGTACAAAATATATAGTGCAGCGTGGTCGCACGGACGGCATTTTCGGGTGGAGCGTATTGACAAAATACGCTCCACAATGGACTGTGGTGTCATGGCAAGGTTTGAGCAAGAGAGCCGGCGATGAGCAACGGATCCGAACACGGTTGTGGATGAGATGGAGTATTTTGGGAACTTGCAAAGTATTATTACGGTGGATTACCGTAGCTTCTCCATGATAATATTCGATGTGCAGTGGTTCAAAGTGGTACTTGGAGGAGCTGGCGCAACAGTTTGACGAGGTACATTTGGATTTCTCGAAATAGATTTCGAAAAAAAATGGATGGATTTGCGCGACACCTTTGTATTGCCGGCCCATTGTGAACAGGTACAACTAGTCATTTGCTTGCTAATTGTAATACGACATGGTTTATGTCACAATGGTTTGAAGCCGCTTTGTAAGTGTTTGTGAACAGGTAATCTTCTATCCAAATCCCGGACAACCTCGATAGTGGTATGTTATACCTTCAACTCCTCGAGGTGCGAGAGTATACGATCAAAGCGATGTTCCAGGCATAGATGAAGGAAATATGCAAATAGAGGGATCGAAATTACAAGGGGTGGAGGCCACCGCAAGCTTGGAGCCTGCATCGGCTAACAATGATGGAAATACAGAAGTCGTAGAATTTTTTGAGAACGAGGCAAACTCGTTCTTTTGTGGTGACATGTCTATCGACCTTCCAGTGTATGCAGAGTTGTGTCAGGAGATTAACATGGGACCATAGAATACTTCATTCTTGGAGAATTGTATTACTCAATTCGTTGTTTAGATCTTCCATAAAGGTACATAAGATATGCATTTTAAGAGGGATTTTTCAAAAATGATTTATATTAATGTGCTTTGTATAGTTTAAATTGATTATTCTAACATCATTTTTAATCTGTGCAGGTATCGACATTTTCAGGATGAGTCGAGGGATGAGCGATGAGGAGTTTCAGGAGATGATGGCACGTATGTCTCCAGATCAGCTCGCGAGATTCAGAGAGATAACAGATCAGGAGCTGTCTCGTTCTTCGTCAGGGCGCTCTGCTAGATCAGCTTCAGCGCGATCAGATGCTTCAGCTTCGAGCAGACGATCTCAACGCTCGCGACTTGGGCCAAAGGGAGGGACTGCGACTGCAGGAGGATCAGGGGGGTGCTGCTGTGGAGACACGGACGCGGTGTCTCCGTCTCATCGTTCAGCTGGAGCTCGGTCACCTCCAGGATTTGTCACACCTGTGGGGACGTCCACTCCAGTTACTCCGGCTTTTGCGCAGCCATCGGCAGATGTCACGCCTTTTGGTGGCACTCCTTTTGGTGGCACCCCTTTGAGTGGCACTCCGGGAGAGGGTACCCCCGTCGGTACACCGGATGTACAGGGGTCTCCTAGATATGCCCAGGAGCGTGGACGGAGATGGGAGAGGGCCCATACAAGGCACACTCCTAGGGATTATGGATACCTAGTGGATGGCAGGTTAGGAGCCATCATCATGAATGGTGAGGGGAGGAGGGTGATGGCTCGCATGAGGGAGTTGTGCCAACAATTTTTTCGGCACAACGTCCTGGATCATTGGAGGAACATACCGGAGGGGAGCAAGGAGTACATAGTAGCATCCTTGCACGAGGAGTTCCCGGTGCCAGCCGCAGTGGATAGATTCTCTATGGGCTGGATGATGGATTGCATGCTTGCATACATGTCACATAGACGATCCGACGCACGCAAGGCAATCAAGAGTGGGGCTCCAAAGCCCGAGTGGTTAGATGCAGACGACTGGCGTCAACTGAGGGAGGAGGCTACAAATTCGCCAGGACGTTGGAGTCAACAGCGGGAGGCGGTGAGGGCACGAATCGAGGCCGGATCGGTACATCATCTTGGGAGTGGCGGCCACAGGACATATTTGGAGGACTTTGTAAGTTTCTCTTTTGTTTTGCTTATTTGTTTTTTTGAGATATTCTTTGTACTGACAATCATGTTTCTAACAGTTAGCATTTTGTTTTCTTTGCAGCACTCCATTACAAATCGCGATCCGCAAGGCCTTGAGACTTGATATGCAGAGAGGCACGGTCTCAGATCATTGATCGACCGATTGTATAGACGCGGCGGCCCAGTAAGTCACTCATCTTTCTTGTCCGTAGTTACCATGAGATATTTGAATGCATTATTGTATGGTGAATTGATATGTTGTTTCTTTTTCTGCAGAATCCGTTTGATGCTCCTTTGCAGCGGGAAGAGCTTTCGGGGGATGACGATTTGTAGCTCGCCCTTGGATCCTTAGAGCTCACATACCTTTAGTTTTTAGTCGCCCGATCTCTGTAGATATTTTCTATGTATTAGTGATATTGTTTTATGATTGTACCAATCGCATTTTATGCGATATCATGTATTTATTTCATCTATCAGTTTTATGATTTCAGTATACATTCTTTTTGTTTGCAAACGCTTTGTATGCAGCAGTGCAGAAACTATTTTGTATGGCTCTCATACAGCACACTGTGCTATATGTGGCAGGGCAGCTTGCTGCCCTGCCACAAATTTTTTTTTTTCTCTGTTACCGTCGCTATTTGCGTCGCAAATTTATTGCACGCGTCGCTATTGTCGTCGCTATCAGCGTCGCAAATTCTCTGTAACCGTCGCTATAACCGTCGCTATATGCGACGCATATAGCGACGATTCTATGGCGTCGTCAATAACGACGCTTTTTGCGACGACGGGGGCAAATTTTGTTGTTTGTATTTTCGTCGCTTTAAACGTCGCTATAAGGTCTATATCTTGTAGTGTAAAGGCCTACTTTGAATAAAAACAACTTATATCTTCTTGTGACTAATACTAAAATTTAAAAAGAAATATATTAAAGACAAGACTAAAGTTGGATAAAGTACTAGTCTCTTGGTAAAAAATGTTAGTAATATTCAAGTTTTATGGCATATTTAGATATGATTATCTTTTAATATATGCATCTTTAGACAAAACCATGTCTAAAAGTTTTAGATCTTTGTACAAGCTAAAACGTTTTCTTTTGGGAGTATACTCAAATTCCAAATGGATTAAAAACTATCCTACTAGAAAATTAGATGTCTAAGGTTGAAATTTACAAATTTCACTAAGTTTGGGTTAACCGTGAGACCTACTTTCAAGATAAATAACTTTATTTGTTGATAGAATCAGGTCATGATGATAACTAGAGAGTTGTAGACAAGAAAGACATCTACAATTCATGTCCCTATGATGGATTACCAAATCTGAAGGTAAGGTCATAAAAATAGGACTCAAAATTGGCTACTACATAATTTTTTGCATACTATTGTGAAATTTGCATTCAGGGTCACTTTAAAACTCAAATAACTTACTAAATATTCAAAATTTTTATAATGTGTATCTAATAACTATTGTAGATATTTTTGAGGGCTAAAACTTTTGTTTTAACACCATCCTCAAAATATGAACTAGCAAAAAGTTACATGACCTGAAAAATAGTTGTTCGAGAGGATTTTTATGGTGAAGCATATACAACAGCTAGACTACTTTCAAGTGCCTCTTCTATATAGCTTGTTACATAAATAAAGACTTAATATGATTAAACTTGAAACTTTTATAAAATAAAACAAAGCTATGATTTACTATGAAATAAACTTCAAAAGCTTTTTGGCTATAACATCCTGTTTGTATAGCCAAGTCCATGCTATAATCCAAATTTAGAGAAGAACAAATTGGATCAATTCGAGTCAATCAAATGTAGATATAAGGCTCTCCAAAATATGAGAAATGCAACTACAATATTAATATGTAGTGATTTGTCTTATAGATTGCAATTATTCTACGGTGTTTGCCTTTATGCATTGATATCATACAATGGAAAACTGGAAGCGTAACCAAGCTCTAATACCAATGTTGTGAAGCGGAACACGTGGCAAATCTAGCAAATCAAATCCCAATCATAAATAACTTTATGACACATATAATTGAACTTGGTGGAAAAATCTAATAAATCAAACATCTCCACTATTAAATACAAACAACATTATAATACATAAGAGGATTTTAATAATTCAATAGATTGAGAAAGATAAGAGAAAAACACACGATTGGGCCCAACCTCTCCCATGGTAAAAGCCATGGTTTGCCATCCTTAATTATATATTATAGTTTTACATGGATATTTACATTCATATATTATATATAATTACAAAGAAAGTATAAATATCAATTGAAATACAGAGTTTTAAGAGTCGAGAGATATCCTGTAACATGCTGTCATTGCTGCATAAAATTCTATGCTCTGAATCTTGACGTTTTCACATTACCATTATGTCTGGAGTATGCTAAAACTCCCAAAACAACTCTTGAAGCTTTGAATTCCAATTCCGAATGAGGGAGAAACGAAAAAAACCTCATTTTTTACCATGTTCTCCTCTTTTACACGTGATCTTGTTGCTTTTGTAAAAAAAGATAGAAAAACCTTCTAAACTTATCCACATTGAGAAAATAGCGAGGTATTTCATAAAGAAAGCTTATTTCAATAAAAGCATATCTTAAATCTCATATTCTAAAATAATGTATATTAAAAATAAATAAATTAATAGTACTAAGGACAATGATATAATTATTACTAAAGAAATTTAAACTTATAACTTATAAATAGAGTAATAATTTAAATAATAAAATATCATATAATGATGCCAGGAGGCATATTACACGGTGGATTGCGTACCACGGTGGATTCCGTAAACTTTGATTACCAGGGCTCATACACAAAGTGAATTCTTTGTGCGAGAAGTCGATGGGAACGCCTATCCTTTTCGGGCGTTTCGTTAATTTAGTGTGTACATGGGTGATTCCATAGCAGGTGATTCTGCAAAATACATATTAAATTAATAAACGTTTATGAGTTTAGAGTACACACTCGTGATAAATTAAGGTTAGGATTGATTTCTAACCAATTGATTTATTTATGTAGTTGAAGACTGCTAGGTATTCACTTTTGTCGGTTTAATTGTATTATTTTACTAACGATTGTGAATGCTTCAGTTGATGTGTAGAGAAGCAGCAGTGGCGGTGAAAAGCATTGGAGGATAGCGTGTATTTGAGTTATCACCTATATTTTGATGGGCACATACTTTAGGCATGGCGCCTATATTTTGTCGCGCCTATTTATTAAGGCGTTGGATATTTATTCATTATTTTTGTATGCGCATGGGCGCACGATTTAGATATTTGTATTTGGACATTGTATTGGGTATGCCTGACTTCTTGGGTACCTGCCCATTAGCTTTATTTCTATTTGGTACTAAAGCAAACTCAAAAGCCAAAAGCGTGCTATTTTGTAATTTGGGCTATTATTTGAGCTTGAAGATGATTAATACATAAAATACATGCTTTATGGAGCGCTCACATAGGGGGAGATTGCACCCAATTGGTCTCTTGTTCATGTCGTGCATGCTTTCTACATTCATTTGTGTGCAAAAAGTAGAGTTCTTTTGTTCTTGGGGACCTTTTGACGCTCACTACGCGCGCTTACAGCATCCCATCTATGCACCAATGGTATCAGAGCGAAGCTGAGATCGAGAGCTTTCAATCGCTACCCATCTTGTGCGAAGGCAGAGCTCCTAGAACGATCGAGCTCTATAGTCAGTTTCATCGCGAACGGTCGATACGGGTGGATTCCCGGTGATCAAGAACCTCTGTCTACAGCCTCTGATCGCGAAGGACCGGCCTGAGGAAGCGGAGGACCACGTCAATATCTCCTTCAACAAGGCGTTTTGTAACAGTGAACATAGATAAGCTCTATATCTTCAAAAGCTTAAAAGCTTTGATTAGTACTAAGCTTAATAATAAAGCTTAAAGCCCACAAAAATTCGATGTCTAGTAAATTGACATGTCCTCAGCGTGATTTTCGGTGCAGAAAAACGGCGCCCCCCCTCAAAATCGTCGACTCATCAGTTTTAAGCTTAATCAACTAAGCCACAAGTCACTAATCTTCAAAGTTTATCAAGTCTTGCAAGTTTCATTACTCTGCAAGTCCTCAGAGATCAAAACTGACTTACCTCAATTACTCCCATAAGGACTGTTCATGTTCAGAAGCACAGAACTACAAAGTTGTTCCCTCAAAGACTCTGTTCATATACGTAGACTTGCTGAACCAGTTTCAGCACACGCAGAAGGGCATACACAGTTTCTACAAAGACTACGAATCCCGCAACCGCAAAAGACAAAGATTGTAAAAGCCAAACAAAAATCTATAAGCCTTGTATACCCGACTTTGAGCTACACTCATCCCCCTAATCTGATTTTGAGAGTGTGAGGTCTTTTGGATTTTTACAGGATGACGGAACAAAATATGGACGATTTAATGGCTGAAGGCGATCTTCCTAAACCTACGATGGAACAAAAATCGAATTTAATTATGATGCAGCTTGATGAAGAACGAAGAGCCTGACAAGCTTTGCAAGTTCAATTGGCCAATTTGCAACAATCGACCACCGACAAAGATGGACCACAACCCGAAGATCTTATCCGACAAACCATCGATGTGACTCTCGAAGCTCAATCCATCTGCAAAGAAACAAAGATAAGTAAAAGAAATTTCAAATTCCGTACTTTCAATGGAACTCGAGATAGAAAGACTATACTTGCATTTATTAGTCAGTTTGATGATTACTTTCATGAAGAGACATATGCTGAAAAAGATAAAATTAAATGTGTCACTAATCATGTAGTTGATCGAGCATCTCTTTGGTGGACCGTGGTTCGTAAGAGCATAGATTGTCCCACTACCTGGGAGAGTTTCAAAAAGAAGTTTATTCAGAATTTCCTTCCTCCTCAATTCCATGAAAAAGCCATAAAGCAATGGGATCTTCTACAACAAAGAGATCGTGAGCCTATTTCCCAGTACATCAAATGTTTTTGGAATGCCCTACTGCAACTCCGAATGTTAGAAGATGTACCTGAAGCGACTCACAAGCGCAAGTTTATGTCTGGATTACTTGGACATTACTAAAATAAAGTCAATATGTTCAAGCCTACAATCCTTGAAGATGCAATTTCTCTGGCTCATGACACTGAAGACAAGATTCGAGGAAGAGACAAACGTCCACAACAATTTCAAGAAAATGGTAACTATGGTTCCAAGCAATTCAATCCAAATTATAGAAGATTCAATCAAAGTCGTTTTTCTTCATCATCTTTCCGTAAGTCTTGGACAAAACCACCTGCTTTGCCATCAAATAACAATCCAAACCCTAAGCCATCCTCATAGCCAAATCCTAATATTCCTAGACTTCCTTCCATTGCAAACAATGTATCTAAAACCAAACTTATAGTGTGTTACAAATGCCATCAACCTGGACATCTAGCAGTCAACTGCCAATTGAAGAAACCACTTGTCCATATCAATTATCTTGAAGCAATGGAAGAAGAAGAACGTGAGGAAATGCCTGACTTTACGGGAGATGAAGACGACATTGATACTCCTTCAGATACTTTGCCAGGTATTCCAACTCCACATTCTTTGTTGACAATGAAATGTTTTGTGCATAGTAAAGAAAAGATTATTTTGCACGATGATGGTAGTACACATGATTTTATTTCTACAAAGTTAGTGAAAGAATTGAAATTACAAACTGTTTCTACACATTATCACATTAAAGCAGCATTCTTAGGCACAAGATATAATGGAACACAAGAGGTGCATGATTTAGAAATTCAAATTGGTGAATACACTGAACTAAGGAATTTCCTAGTTTGTACCTTTACAGTCCAGTGATATTATCCTAGGTATGCCTTGGCGTCATCAGCATAATCCTGACATAGATTATTCCACGCATGCAATTAAAATTCATTTTCAAGGAAAACAAATTACATTGCATGGTATGCACACATCTAATAATTTTCCACTGCTTACTCATACTCGAGCTAAACGTGCATTACGTAAACGTAGTAAATCTTATCTAATTTGGGTGAATGAACTTCAAGCTTTAAAAAAACATATGCACCCTAGGCATAAAGAATTCCTTGCACAATTTAAAGATTGTTTTGCTGAAGATTTACCACCTGGACTACCTCCTTCACGTCCTGAAGATCACAAAATAGATTTAATTCCTGGTACACAACCACCATGTAAAGCACCATATAGGCATAACCAGATTGAACAGAAAGAAATTCAAAATCAAGTAGAAGAATTGTTAAACAGAGGATTAATTAGACCTAGTAGTTCTCCATTTGGGCACCTGTTTTATTGGTAAAGAAGAATAATAATACTTATCGGATGTGCATTGATTATCATGCCCTAAATAAAATTACTGTAAAGAATAGATATCCAATTCCTAGGGTAGATGATCTTATGGATAAACTACAAGGTTCTGCCATATTCAGTAAAATAGATCTTAAATCTGGTTATCATCAAGTTAGATTAGCTGATATATTTAAAACTGCATTTAGAACACAATTTGGACATTATGAATTTCTAGTGATGCCTTTTGGATTGACTAATACACCTGCTACATTTAGTCGAATGATGAATCGCATATTTTTGAAATATCAGTATTGTGTTATAGTATTCTTTGATGATATATTGATATTCAGTAAAAATGAGAAAGAGCATTATAAACATCTATCTTAGATTTTCAAGTTGTTGAAAGATAATCAATTGTATGCTAATCCAGAAAAGAGTGAGTTCTTTCAAATAAAAATTGAATATCTAGGTCATATTGTGTCATCAAAAGGTATTTAGGTTGACCCTAAGAAGATAGAAGCAATATTAAACTGGCCCATACCTAAAAATATGCATGAGTTACGTTCTTTTCTAGGTCTTGCTAGTTTTTACAGGAAGTTTGTGCAAAATTTTTCATTACTTGCTTTGCCTTTGACTAATCTTTTAAAGAAAGATATTGTTTATCATTGGTCTGATAATCAACAAAAATCTTTTGATTTATTAAAACATGCATTAATCCATGCTCCTGTATTACAACTATCTGATTTCAATAGACCATTCTTTTTAGTAGTTATTGATGCTAGCGGATCTGGAATAGGAGCTGTACTTATGCAAGATAATCATCCCATAGCCTATTCTAGCTGTAAACTGAAACCATCCGAACTTAAATATTCTACATATGATAAAGAATTGTTAGCTGTAGTACAAGCTTTAAGACAATGGAAACATTACTTAATGGGTTCTGAGTATATGATTAAGACTGACCAACAAAGTATTAGATATCTCCTTAGTCAACCTCAAATCTCTGACCGACATATCAAATGGGCAGCTTTCATTTAAAGTTTTCATCCCCTTATCCAATATCAACCAGGAAAAGAGAATGTAGTAGCCGATGCTTTAAGTAGAAGACCGACCATTCATTATATCTCTGTGATATCATTTGATTCTCTTACCCCTATGAAAGATACTTATCATCAAGATATTACTTTTCAAGCTGATTGGAATAAATTAGTTGCAAATAATCAGATTCCTATTGATTCACTGTCTTACAATGATGGATTCATGTTTTATGAAAAGAGATTATGTGTTACAATTCCATTTAGATCTTTTGTTTTGAATGAGATTCATTGTCCTCCATATCAAGGTCATAGAGGTATTATATCTACTTTGCGTACATTGACTGAAGATTTTTATTGGCCACATATGGACACTGATGTATCTAACTTTGTTTCTGAATGTTTAGTTTTGTCAACGAGTTAAGAGACATCATGGTAAACAGTATGGTTTACTAATGCCTTTATCTATTCCATCAAGACCATGGGAACAGATTTCTATGGATTTTATTACTGGTTTACCTAACACTAAAGCTAACCATGATATGATTTGGACTGTTGTAGACAGGTTTAGTAAACAAGCATATTTCATTCCATGCAAGAAAACTTTAACAGCATCTCAAGCAGCTCAGTTGTTTTTGAAAACTGTTTTCACTAATCATGATTTACCAAAAGTTATTATTTCTGATCGTGATTCTAGATTCTGTAATAATTTTTGGATTACTTTGTTTGCTAACTTAGGAACAAAGATTGATTTTTCATCTACATTTCATCCTGAAACCAATGGTCAAACGGAAGCTACTAACAGTACTATTTTAGATCTTTTACGTGCTTATACTATTTTTAAACCACATACATGGGATACACATCTACATTTACTTCAGTTTGCATATAGTAATACACCACATACATCTACAAAGAAAGCACCGTTTGAAGTTATTTATGGTTATAGATTGCCTACACCTGTTGCATTTTTATCAAATAAAATTCAGACTACTGATGATATTGCTAACATGCACGCTACTATTTTTGATGAAGTTAAAGATATGATTGCCAAAGCCCAGCAATCATATACAAAACAAGCAAATAAGAAAAGACAGGCTATGAATTTTAAAGTTGATGACTATGTTTGGTTATGTATAGAAAAACGTAGATTACAAAGTATAGATAAACACTCAGTTGTGAATTTAGCACCTAGATTCTATGGACCATTTAAGATCATTCACAAAATCAATGACAATGCATTTAAGTTAGAACTACCACCACATTGGAAAATTCACAGCACCTTTCATATTAGTTTATTACGACCCTTTAGAGGCCAATTACCTATACACATTGTCTATGAAAACCGACCTTTGCTAGATGAAGAGACTGAAATCCTTGAGCCTGAAGAATTCACACTTTCTAGTAAAGATAGAGATCTCCAATCAAGGTAAGATAGGTAAGTCTTTTACTCTCTTTTTTTCCTAGAATTCTTAGTTAAATTTTTACTTACTACTAAACTAGAATAGTAATTTTATTTATTATTGTTGATGCTTTGAGTATGAGACCTAGCATTCATAAGCTTTATGTCTTATCTTTTAACTCTCTTACTCCCATGAAAGACATCTATAGTACTAACACTAGTTTTTAATCTTATTAGAATATATTGTTTACTAATAATTAGACTCTGATTGATTCATTGAACTATAATAGATACTTTGTAAAATTCCAAAAAAAAAATCATTCAGTTGAAGACATGCAATGGATGATCGCTTACGTCCTTAGTGCTTACCGTACACTACTAGCTCCACATTGAGCAGCTAATAACAATTGTGGACAATTGCTATTCCACCCCAAGGATATGATGCTATGAGGCATATTCCACAGTGGATTCTATGAGGTTTTTCGGTGGATTCCATAAAACTAGAGGCATATTTCACGGTGGATTCCATGAAGTTTTTCAGTGGATTCCATAAAACTATATGTATTTGCCGCGGCTCGTACACAAGATAGATTCCTTGTGCGATAAGTTGACTTGTAGCTAAAGACTACTAGGTATTCACTATTGTTTGTTTATTTTATTTATAAACAATTGTGAATGCTTCAGTTGATATGTAGAGCAGGTAGCGGTAGTTTTGGGTAGCACTAGGCATTAGCGTAAGTCCAAGTGTAAATTTCATAATTATGATTAGTTATTTTAAGTATTGTATATAATATTATGTATTTATATGATATTGTATTATTGAAATTATTACTCTATTTGTAAGTTATAAGTTTAAACTTCTTTAATAATAATTAGATCATTATCCTTATTACTATTAATTAATTTATTTTTAATATATATTATTTTAGAATATGAGATTTAAGATATGCTTTTATTGAAATAAATTTTCTTTGTAGAATACCTTACTATTTTCTTAATGTGGTTAAGTTTAGAAGGCTTTTCTAGCTTTCTTTATAAAAGCAACAAGATCGCGCGCAAAAGAGGAGAACAATATGAAAATTGAGGTTTTTTTCGTTTTCCCTCATTCGGAATCGAAATTTAGAGCTTAAGGAGTCGTTTTGGGGGTTTCGGCATGCTCTAGACGCAATGGTGATGTCAAAACATTAAGATTAAGAGCACATATTTTTATGCAACATGATAGCATGTTACAAGATACCTCTTGAATCTTAAAACTTTGTACTTCAATTGATATTTATACTTTCTTTGTAATTATATGTAATATATGAATGTAAATATCCATATAAAACTATAATATATAATTAAGGATGGCAAACCATGGCTTTTACCATAGGGGAGGTTGGGCCCAATCGTGCGTTTCTCTCTTGTCTTTCTAATCGTATGTTTTTCTCTTGTCTTTCTCAATCTATTGAATTATTGAAATTCTCTTATGTATTATAATGTTGTTTGTATTTAATAGTGGAGATGTTTGATTTGTTAGATTTTTCCACTAAGCTCAATTATATATGTCACAAAGTTATTAATGATTGGGATTTGATTTGCTAGATTTGCCACGTGTTTCGCTTTGCAACATTGGTATCAGAGCTTGGCTACACTTCAAGTTTTCAATTATATGATATCAATGTATAAATGTGAACACTGTGGAATATTTGCAATCTACAAGGCAAATCACTACATGTTAATATTGTAGCTGCATTTCTCATGTTTTGGAGAGCCTTATATCTACAGTTGATTGACTCGAATTGATTCAATTTGTTCTTCTTTGAATTTGGATTATAGTATGAACTTGGCTATGCAAACAGGATGTTATAGTCAAAAAGCTTTTGAAGTTTATTTCATATTAAATCATAGCTTTGTTTTATTTTATAAAAGTTTCAAGTTTAATCATATTAAGTCTTTATTTATGTAACAAGCTATATAGAAGAGGCACTTGAAAGTAGTCTAGCTGTTGTATATGCTTTACCATAAAAATCCTCTCGAACAACTATTTTTTAGGTAATGTAACTTTTTACTGGTTCATATTTTGAGGATGGTGTTAAAACAAAAGTTTTAGCCCTCAAAAAGATCTACAATTGTTATTGATAGATATTCTACAAATTTTGAATATTTAGTGAGTTATTTGAGTTCTAAAGTGGCCCTGAATGCAAATTTCACAACAATATATAGAAAACTGTGTAGTAGCCAATTTTGAGCCCTATTTTTTATGACCTTACCTTTCAATTTGGAAATCCATGATATGGACATGAATTGTAGACCTTTTTACTCTCTACAACTCTCTAGTTATCATCATGACTTGATTCTATCTACAAAGAAAGTTATTTATCTTGAAAGTAGGCCTCGCGGTTAACCCGAACTCAATGAAATTTGTAAATTTCAACCTATAGAGACATCTAATTTCCTAGTAGGATAGCTTTTAATACATTTGGAATTTGAATATACTCCCAAAAGAAAATTTTTTAGCTTGTACAAAGATCTAAAACTTTTAGACATGGTTTTGTCTAAAGATGCATGTATTAAAAGATAATCATATCTAAATATGCCATAAAACTTGAATATTACTAACTTTTTTACCAAGAGATTAGTAATTTATCCAACTTTAGCCTTACCTTTAATATGTTTTTTTTTTAATTTTAGTCTTAGTCACACGAAGATGTAAGCTGTTTTTATTCAAAGCAGGCCTTTAATATGATTCTCACTCTTATTTTTGACGATTATAGTATGCCTTTAATGTTGTTATCTTTTGATTTGATAAACATTGAGACTAACAAATTTTTACTAAAAGTACTTTGAGAGATTCTTCAACTTCATAATTCTCTTTCCAATTCATGCTTTCTAGTAAAGATAGAGATCTCCAATCAAGGTAAGATAGGTAAGTCTTTTTTGCCCCCTAGAATTCTTAGTTAAATTTTTACTTACTACAAAACTAGAATAAAAATTTTATTTGTTGTTGTTGATGCTTTGAGTATGAGACCTAGCATTCATAATATTTATGTCTTATCTTTTAACTCTCTCACTCCCATGAAAGACATCTATGGCACTAACACTAGTTTTTTATCTTATTATAATCAATTGTATGCTAATAATTAGAGTCTGATTGATTCATTATCCTATAATAGATACTTTGTAAAATTCCAAAACAAAACTCATTCAATTGAAGACGTGCAATGGTACATAAGCTCAAAATAACAAGAAGGAAGAGTTGCACGACGACACGAAGAAAAGAGACCAATTGGGTATAATCTCCCCCCATGCCTTGTGTGAGTGCTTTACAAGGCATGTATTTATAAATTTATTCATCTCAAAGCTCAAAAATAGCCCAATTTTACAATAAGCATGCTTTAGCTTTTGTGTTTTCTTTTGCCCAAATAAAGAATAAAGCGGTTGGGTAGCCCAAAAGTCGGGTTATGCCCAAACACAATATCCAATAATGAAATATTTAAACTGTGTGCTCATGCGCATACAAAATAATAAATATTTATCAAGTGCTTCAATAAATAAGTATGCCTAAATAAATATTAGTGTCCCACCTTTAATGATAAGACGCACACCTATAAAAAATGATAATTTTTTCTAGGTAATTTGAATACACGCTATCGCACAGTGCTTTGCAACGCCACCCACACCTGCTCTACACATCAAATGAAGCATTCATAATTGTTAGAAAACAATAAAATTAGATCGACAAAAGTGAATACCTTGTAATCTTCAGCTATAAAATAAATAAATAGGTTGGAACTGTCCTAACCTTAATTTAATATGAGTGCACTCTAAACTCATAAACGTCCATTAATTTAAATATATATTTTACGGAATCACCTGCCATGGAATCACCCACGTGTACATTAAACTGAAAAGAACAGGCATCCCTGTTGTTACACGAGCAGTGATCCAGAACAAGCCTCACTCACAACCCGATAACGAGATGTTAAGGAGTGTTGGTTGGGGTAATTGACTTTATCGAATGCACAACACAACTTGAAAAATTCAAATATTTGATAATACACCACAAGCCACATATAAAAACAAGACAAGACATAATGCCTCTTGAAGCTCAAAACAAGTAAAAACATGAATGTGGGTAGAGCATCACACAACCACAACACAACAAAAATACCAACAATCCGAAAACAAACCAAGTGAGATATATTTTCGTACCTTAACAACCTTGAGCCGATGCTCGGTGCTTCAACACCCAAAAGTTCCAACTTCCAAATTGGCATGAGAAGAGCTCACACTAGTATGCGACCCTCCACTCTTCTCTCTCAGAAAATACAATTGTAATCAAGGGGGAATGCCCTTAACTCTCCATTCTCATATCCTTATATAGTTTTCTATCCACACTCACACACATTAGGCTTTTTGCTTTCAGCTTTTGGCTTTTTCTTTTCTACTGCTTTTCATTATTTTCGTTTTTTTTGTTCTATGCCTATTTGCAACTTGTTTGGATCATGACTTCGTCATTTGAACTCCAAATATAGTTGTTCGGGTACTCAAAACGATTGGAACACATTTGGTCGACAAGCCAACACAGGCAGAATTACAAAAATCCATAAAAAATGGGTAAAAATACTAATATTCGTAAATCGTATCATTTTTCTCCATCTTTTATCTTAAATGACTTATTCCCTTCCTTGGCCTATTGTTCTTGTAATTGCACACACTTTTACCACACATGCCCTCTTTTCCTTCAAGAAATACTCATCGTTGACGATGTAAAACGTACGACTTTTTTCCTTTGATCCTTGAGTCTTCAAAATAAATATTCTCTGGATATGAACCTGTTTTTTATGCAGTGAGCCCTAGCAGGAATATGGTTTTTTGAAATGAACTCCGTGCCCAATCATTCATGATTTGGAAAAATATGCAATGTTGGATCCATGATATGCAACCAATCAATCGATGCTACACACAAAAATAATGTATGCATTGAAGAAATTATGCCTAGCCTATCTACATGTGATCGTGCGTCATGCAAAATGCAAACAAAATTTCTTGATTAATTTAAATTTTCTTATCCTCATCTCTCAACTCTCATAAAAAAGATATGATATATTCCGCTCCACCCATCCAAAATCTCACAATCACTCTACAAAATGATGGTCCTCAAGATGTTAACCAAATAAAAACAACCCATCTCACAATTGGTGGCGTCCTTCACGACCCTCTAACTCACCCAACCTCATTACACACTCAACTAGAGGTTCCTAACTTTGTGATGAGCATCCCAAATATCGTGCATGCAAGAAATGTGCGTGCTCAATGACAGGTGCTCTCTCATGTGCGCGTGCATCTAAAAACTACTACATATAGCTACAGCGGACCTCATGCTGTGCTAGTGCTCAATGATGGTGCAAAACATGCATATTCCCAATCCATGGCATAGAAGTATTTGATAAGAACATGAGACAACCCTCGAGTACAATGCATCAATAAGTACAACGTGAAGTGCTCGTGAATCCATTATCCCTGTGATGTGCAAGAGTCTCGACAAGAAAATATACCTAGTTTCTCAATGTTCTGTAGTTATTGACAAACACAAGCTTCATCTTGTCCAAAAAAATACCAAGCTCAACTAAGGCTATCAAGTTTCACACTCAACAAATTAAAAAAATGATAGAAACAAATTATAAACTAAACAAACACAAGAAATCCAATTGGGAAACAACAAAACAAACAGTCACGCAAACAACTAAGCTAACAAAAATCAAACCCAACTACAATTTGACTAGGGCTTTTTCACAAAAACGCTTAACATATTTAGCCCTCCCCCTAGTCTGCGAACATTCATGTGTAGCAGTTTCTTTCATAAAACGATGCAACATTTATAAGCCAATCAAAAATCAAATCCAATTATCTATCCACAACCTTCTCAACAAACACAAATGGCAAATTTCTCTCAAAAAACTCCTTTACAGGTAGGAAAAACTCATCCATGAAATTCTCATCAAAATCCTTGAGATAATCCTCTCCATCCAAGGAAAATACATCATTCTCCAAATTCTTCAAATCCCAACCATAATCCAAAATCTTCATATTCCACCCATCCTCCCTAGGAAAAACCATGTTACTTTTAGAGTCTCTAAATAAAATTTTGACCCTTTCTTTGTTGCCAATCTCAAATTCATCCATTGATTCATCTACAACTTCTCCTAAAGATACTATGTAAGGATCTCACAACTCAATATCCAAATCAAACACAACATCAAAAGGAGTCAACTCCGGACTCATAACACCACAAAAACCAACAACATCCACAAATGGGGTCACTCCAGGACACCCAGCCACATCACTCAACTCATCAACAATACAAGACTCCATCGAGTCTTTCACACATAAAGAGTGGTAAACATCTTCCACAGTATCCTTACAAGAAACCTCATAAGAAATTGAAGAAACTTTCACATCTTCATAATCACAAATAACATCTTCACAATACCACAATTTTGGGTCTAAAACCTCAACTAGAGACTACTCACTAACCAAATCCCCAACTACCTTCTCACAAATACCTTTCAACTCTATTTTCTTGATTTTAAACAGCTCTCCCCTCAAATTCTCAAATCTTTTTAAAGCCTTACTCAAATTCTCTCTCACATCCTCTTTAATGTTACTCTCAGGATCCTTAAAACCCCAATCAGAATCATCACAAACTTCATCAAAAACTTCTAGAGAATTCAAAGAAACTACAAGACTATCAAATGAAGTTTTCTCTTCGACATTGTTGCCTAAACCAACCAAACAATTATCCACACAACTATCAAGAAGCATGAGGTTAGGTCTACTCAAAACAACATCGTTAACATCACAAACAAAAGCCTCTCCACAAACCATCAACAACCAACTCATAAGACTCAATTGAGTCAACAACACTAATACCAGAATCACAACAAGAGTCAGAACCTAAAACTCCATACTCTCTTGATCATCAAACTCACAACAAATCTCAACAAACTCATAAGGCAACAAATTCGAACCCTTAACTTCATCTTGAAAACTTACAGTTTCTAAGCCATCCCCCTCATGGTCTTCTTAAAAAACTCAAAATTCATCCTCAATTCTCTCTTCATCTTTCAAGCAATCAGATCCATCTATACTATCACTAAGGCAAACAAGCTCACTCTCTAAATTGTCTTTACCCTCTGCAACACGGCCATGACTATAAAAACTTTCATCACACCTTCCCTCATTAGAAATATCAAAACTTTCTTGACTCTCATCCTCTCCCAAGGAACATGAAAACTCTTGGTCCTTAAAACAATATGGTCTCTCATTTTCTTCTTTACAACTCAGATCCAACTCTAGCTCATCTTTATAGTCCTCAAGCTCCAAGGTATCATTAGTTGATTCCTCTTCTTTAGTTAAATCACTAATCACTAAACTAGAAGTATTCATGGTCAATGGATATGAATTCACACTCCTAGAATCTTCACTCCAATCAATCAAACAAGTATTTTTCTCCTCAACCACCCTAGGGAGTTTCTCCTCACAGACTTCAATTGATTTCTCACAAGTCAACTCATCTCTCCTAAATAGAGATTATAGTATACCTCTCTTAGGATAGGCATAACTAACTCTCTTCTCCTCAAAAACTTTTCTCTCAACTCGCCTTGAACTCAACATTTCCCTTGGTTCATCAAACCTTAACTCTTTTTTTCTTTTGGTCTTCCTCTCTTGATATTGAGCTATCTTCACCGCTTCCTCAAAAGTCTTAGGGTTTTTTACCTCTAATTTCACTCTTCAATCTTCTAATTTCAACCCATTTACAAAATACATTATCTTCAACATAACTGGGACCATCTCACCTTCTAACAATGCTAAACTCCATTGATTCCACAATCTTTCAAACTCCCTAGCAAAGTCCTCAACACACTGATCATCTTTTTGAACACAAGTTTCTTATTTCACCCAAATCTCACTTTGACTTTCTCTTTTTTTAAACCTAGATAGAAATGCATTTTTAATGGTCTCATAGTCCAAATTTTGTCTCCTAAATTTCAAGCTTCTCTCAAAGTCAAGCAACCAATTTCGTGCTTCTCCTTGCAATTGATATCTAAAAATCTGGAGTTTATCCTCAAGATTAGTCACTCTCTCTATCAAACAACACAGCTCTATTTTTTCTAAAAATCTTTCAGGATCTTTAGTATGATTACCATGGAACTCAGAAAAATTATCAACCATTTTCAACAATCACAAGAAATCAAAACAAACTCACATTCAAAATCACAACAATGTCAATTTTGGCACTCCTCAGTGGAGACACCAAAAAAGAGATGTTACGCGAGCGGTGATTGAGAACAAGCCTCACTCACAACCCGATAAGGAAATGTTAAGGAGTGCTGGTTGGGGTAATTGAATTTGTAGAATGCAAACACAACTTCAAAAATTTAAATATTCGATAATACACCACAAGCCACATATAAAAACAAGACAAAACACAATGCCTCTTGAAGCTCAAAACCAGTAAAAACATGAATGTGGGTAGAGCATCACACAACCACAACATAACGAAAATACCAACAATTTGAAAACAAACCAAGTGAGATATATTTTCGTACCTTAACAACCTTGAGTTGATGCTCGGCGCTTTGATACCCAAAAGCTCCAACTTCCAAATTGGCATGACAAGAGCTCACTTTAGCATGTGACCCTTCACTCTCCTCTCTCACAAAATACAATTGTAATCAAGGGGAAAGGCCCTTAACTCTCCATTCTCATATCCTTATATAGTTTTCTATCCACACTCACACACATTAGGCTTTTTGCTTTCAGCTTTTGGCTTTTGCTTTTCTACTGCTTTTCAATATTTTCTTTTTTTTTTGCTCTATTCATGTTTGCAACTTGTTTGGATCATAACTTCGTCATTTGAACTCCGAGTATAGTTATTCAGTACTCAAAACAATTGAAACGCATCTGGTCGACAAGCCAACGCGGGCAGAATTACGAAAATCCATAAAAAATGGATAAAAATATTGATATTCGTAAATCACACCATTTTTCTTCATCTTTTATCTTGGACGACTTATTCCCTTCCTTGACCTATTGTTCTTGTAATTGCACACACTTTCACCACATATGTCCTCTTTTCCTTCAAGAAATACTCGCTCATGATGTAAAACGTATGACCTTTTTCCTTTGATCCTTAAGTCTTCAAAATAAATATTCTCTGGATATGAACCTGTTTTTTATGCAGTGAGCCCTAGCAGGAATATGGTTTTTTGAAATGAACTCTGTGCCCAATCATTCATGATTTGGAAAAATATGCACTGTTGGATCCATGATATGCAACCAATCAATCGATGCTACACACAAAAATAATGTATGCACTGAAGAAATTGTGCATAGTCTATCTACATGTGATCGTGCATCATGCAAAATGCAAACAAAATTTCTTGATTAATTTAAATTTTCTTATCCTCATCTCTCAACTCTCATAAAAAAGATATGATATACTCTGCTCCACCCATCTAAAATCTCACAATCACTCTAGAAAATGATGGTCCTCAAGATATTGACCAGATAAAAACAAACCATCTCACAATTGGTGGCGTCCTTCACGACCCTCTAACTCACCCAACCTCCTTACACACTCAACCAGAGGTTCCTAACTTTGTGATGAGCATCCCAAATATCGTGCCTGCAAGAAATGTGAGTGCTCAATGACAGGTGCTCTCTCATGTGCGCGTGCATCTAAAAATTACTGCATATAGCTACAGCGGACCTCATGCTGTGCTAGTGCTCAATGATGGTGCAAAACATGCATAATCCCAATCCATGGCATGGAAGGATTTGATAAGAACAGGAGACAACCCTCGAGTGCAGTGCATCAACAAGTACAACGTGAAGTGCTCGTGAATCCATTATCCCTGTGATGTGCAAGAGTCTCGACAAGAAAACATACCTAGTTTCTCAATGTTCAGTAGCTATTGACAAACACAAGCTTCATCTTGTCCAAAAAAATACCAAGCTCAACCAAGGCTATCAAGTTTCACACTCAACAAATCAAACAAAATGATAGAAACAAATCCTAAACTAAACAAACACAAGAAATCCAATTGGGAAATAACAAAACAAACAGTCACGCAAACAACTAAGCTAACAAAAATCAAACCCAACTACAATTTGACTAGGGCTTTTCAGTTTTCACAAAAACACTTGACACCGTCAACTTCTTGCACAAGGAATCCATCTTGTGTATAAGCCTCGGAAAATAAATATAGTTTTACGAAATCCAACACAAAACCTCATAGAATCCACCGTGGTCTCACGAAATCAACCGCAAAACCTCACGGAATCCACTATGGGCTCATGGAATACACTATGGAATATGCCTCCTGGCATCATACCCTCGGGGTGGGATAGCAATCGTCCTCAAATGCTATTAGCTCAATGTTGAGCAAGCAGTGTGGGGTAAGCACTTAGGCCGCATGCGTGCATCCATTGGGCCTCTTCAATAGGATGATTTTTAAACTTAACCAAATATCTAGAGTATCTACGCCAAGTTCTAGTGGTCATAAAGTCAAAGTCTAGAATAGTTTCAGGTTCAAGGATTTGAGTTTCTTTTTCTAACAAAGGAGGGTTTTCATAGAGAGGGTGAACATGTAATTGGCCTCTAAAAGGTCGTAACAAACTTATATAAAAAGTATTCTATATTTTCCAATGTTGGGATAGTTCTAATTTAAATGCATTGTCATTGATTTTATGAATGATCTTGAAAGGTCCATAAAATCTAGCAGCTAACTTAACAACATGGTGTTTCTCAACACTTTGTAATATTCTCATTTCAATGCATAACCAAACATAATAATCAACTGTGAAGCTTATAGCTTTTTCTTTTCTTGTTAGCTTGTTTAGTATATGATTGTTGGGCTTTCGCAATCATGTCATTGACTTCAGCAAAAATAGTAGCATGTATATTGGCAATATCATTAGCAATTTTAACTTTGTTTGATAATGATGTAAGAGGTGTAGACAATCTATGTCCATAAATGATTTCAAAAGGTGCTTTGTTTGTAGCTGTGTGCAATGTATTATTGTATGCAAATTGAAGTAAATACAAGTGTGTATCCCATGTTTGTGGTTTTGAAATTGTGTATGCATGCAAAAGATCTAATATTGTAATGTTAGTAGCTTCTATTTGTCCATTTGTTTCAGGATGAAATATATATGAAAAATTAATCTTTGTACCTAAATTCGCAAACAAAGTGGTCCAAAAGTTATTACAAAATCTGGAATCACAATATGAAATAATAACTTTTGGTAAACCATGGTTAGTGAAAATAATTCTAAAAAACAATTGTGCAGCTTGAGATGCAGTGAATGTTTTCTTGCATGGAATGGAATATGCTTGTTTGCTAAATCCATCTACAATAGTCCAAATCATATCGTGATTAGCTTGGGTATAGGAAAACCAGTTGTAAAATCCATTGAAATATGTTCCCATGGTCGTTCAGGAATTGGTAAAGGCATTAACAAACCATAATTCTTACCATGGTGTCGCTTAACTCTTTGACAAATTAAACATTTAGATACAAAGTTAAAAACAAAAGATTCCATCTATGGCAAGTAAAAATCTTCAACCAATGTACGAAAAGTAGAAATAATACCTTTATGACCTTGACATGGAGGACAATGAATTTCATGCAATACAAATGATCTAAATGGAACAGTTACACCCAACCTTTTCTCATAAAACATAAGTCATCGAAATAAGACAATGAATGTATTGGAATCCAGTTATTTGTAACTAATTTATTCCAATGAGCTTGAAAACTGAGCTCTTGGTATAAGGGAATCAAAAGATATAACGGAGATATTATGGATACTTGGTCTTCTACTTAAGGAATTGGCAACAACATTCTCTTTTTCAAGTTGATATTAGATAAGTGGGTGAAAATTTTAAATAAAAGTATCCCATTTAATATGACAGTCAGAGATTTGTTGTTTGATACTTTGTTGGTTAGTTTTGACCATGAATTCAGATCCCATTAAATACTCTTTCCATTGACATAAAGCTTGTACTAAAGCTAGCAATTCCTTATCATATGTAGAATATATTGAATTCAGATGGTTTAATTTTGCAGCTAGAATATGCTATGGGATGTGAATCTTGCATAAGGATAGCTCCTATCCAAGATCCACTAGCATCAGTTGACTACTAGGAAGAATGGTCTATTAAAGTCAGGTAATTGCAAAATAGGGGCATGTATTAAGGCATGTTTCAGTAAAGCAAAAGACTTTGATTGATTATCAGAACAATGATATACAATAGATTTCTTTAACAAGTTTGTCAAAGGCAATGCAAGCAATGAAAAATTTCTCACAAATTTTCTGTAAAAGCTAGGAAGACCTAAGAAAGAATGAAATTCATGCATATTTTTAGGTCTTGACCAATTTAAAATAGCTTCTATCTTTTTAGGATAAACTTTAATACCATAACAAGAAACAATATGTGGGTTTGGAAAATTTCACTCTTTTCAGGGTTAGCATATAATTGATTCTCTTTCAATAATGTGAAAACCAAATAGAAATGTTCAATATAATGCTCGTTTTCATTCTTACTGAAAACTAATATGTCATCAAAGAAAGCAATTACACAATGTTGATGCTTCAAAAATATGTGATTCATCATACGACTGAATGTGGCTAGTGCATTAGTCAAACCAAAAGTCATAACAAGGAATTCATAATGACCAAATTGAGTTTTAAATGTATTTTTGAAAATATCAGGTGTATCCAATCATACTAGGTGATATCCAGATTTGAGATCTATCTTGCAAAATATTGTGACCCCTTGTAGTTTATCCATGAGATCGTCTACCCTAGGGATCGGATATCTATTCTTAATAATGATATTATTTAGGGCACGATAGTCAATGCACATCCTATAGGCATTATTTTTCTTCTTAACTAATAGGACAAGTTCACCAAAATGAGATCTACTGGGTCTAATGAGTCCTCAGGTTAACAATTCTTCAACTTTTGCTTGGATTTCTTTCTATCCAATTAAATTATGTCTATAAGGTGCTTTACATGGTGGTGGAGAACCTGGGATTAAGTCTATTTTATAATCTTCAGGACGTGTCGGTGGTAAACCAGGTGGTAAGTTAGTAGCAAAACAATCTTTAAATTGTAAAAGAAATTGTGCGTGCCTAGGATGCATCTTATTTTACTTAGCTTCAATTTTATTCACCCATACTAAATATGATTTGCTACATTTTCTTAATATGCATTTAGCTTGTGTGTGACTAAGCAATGTAAAATTATCTAAAGTGTGTGTACCATGTAATGTGATTTATTTCCCATCAGAATAAATCTTCACTGAATGTGTAGAATAATCTATATCGGGATTATATTTATGACGCCAAGGCATTCCTAAAATAATGTCACTAGATTGCAAAGGAACAAGTAAGAAATTTGTGCGCTCAACATAATCGCCAATTTTAATTTCTAAATCATGAACTTCTTGTGTACCATTGTATTTAGTGCAAAGAATGTAGCCTTTATGCGACAATGAGTTGAAACATTAGGTAAATTTAACCATTTTGCCAATTTTGTAGAAATAAAATTATGTGTGCTCCCATCATCATGCAAAAAAATCTTTTCATTACCATGCATAGGACATTTAATCGTTAATAATGAATGAGGATTTGAAATTCTTGGTAAAATGTTTGAGGTAGTACCGATATCGTCATCGTATTCTGTGAAATTTGGCATTTTCTCATGGCCTTTATCTTCAGTCGCTCCCAAGTAGTTGATTTGAACAGTTGACTTTTTGGATTGACAATTCACCACTAGATGTCTAGGTTGGTGGCACTTGTAGGAGACTATAGGCTTGGCTTTGGAAACATTATTGGTAATGGTTGAGAGTTGAGGTATGTTGGGATTTGGTTGGAAAGATAGCTTAGGATTTGAATTTGTGTTTGATTGTTAAAAAGGGGGTCGTGTCCAGGATATATGGAAAGAAAATGGAACAAAGTGATTTTGATTGAATCTTCAAAAGTTAGAATTGAATTTATTTGTACCGAAGTTACTGTTAGTTGGAAATTGTTTTGGTCGCTTCTCTTGTCCACAAATCTTGTCTTCAGCATCATGGACCAAATATATCGCATCCTCCAGAGTTGTTGGCTTGAACATGTTCACCTCTACATAGATGTTACCAAGCAAACTAGACATATACTTGCACTTGTGGATCACCTCAAGTACGTCTTCAAGCATTCGAAGTTGCAATAAGGTGTTCTAGAAATGCTTAGTGTATTCTGAAATAAGCTCACAATCTCTTTGTTGCAGAAGATCTTACTGTTTGATTACTTTTTCATGGAATTTCCGTGGAAGAAAATTCTACAAAATTTTCTTTTGAAAAGCCTCCCAAGTAGTAGGAAAATCAATACTTTTGCAGACAATAGTATACCATAACGATGATTTGTCTACTAAATGGTTAGTGACACACTTGAGTATGTCTTTTTTGGCATACTACTTCATGGAAATAATCATCAAGCTGACTGATAAAAGCAAGAGCATTTTTTCCATCAGTTAGTCAATTAAAAGTACAAAATTTGAAATTTCTTTACTTATCTTGGCTTCTTTCTTGATAGATTGTGCTTGAGTGTCACATCAATTGTATGTCATATAACATATTCGGGTTGCAGTCCATCTTGATTGACAGTAGTAGATCGTTGAAGCGTAGCTAGTTGAGCTTGAAAATTTTGATGTGCTCTTCGTTCCTCTTGAAGCTGCATCATAATTAGGTCCAATTTTTGTTGCACCATTAGTTCTGGTAAATCACCTTCAGCCATAAAATCTTCCATATTTTGATCGGACATGTTGCAAAATCTCAAATAACCTCACACACTAGAAATATTGTTAGCGGGATGAGCATTGCTCAAGGTTGGGTTTACAAAGCTTGCTTCTTTTTTTTAATATGACTTTTTGCGATCTTTCTTATTTTTATGGGGACGGGAATTGATGAAGTCCTTCCAACGAACACTTCATCCATGTAGACTGCGTATAGCAATCTGTTTGCTAGAAATTGGCTCTATTAGAGTGTAGGTATGAAGAGGGGCTTGTAAGAAGGCTGGAAACGAGTTTGGAATTAACTTAGTGTGAACAGCTGTTGAGAAGGAGATTTAAAGAGTAAAATTATTAAGCTTTAATCTAATCTTAAAACCTTAAGCTTAAACTTTTTAATTAAAAGCTTTGACCAAAAGAATTTGCTGTGACAGGATGTCAAGAGCTTTTTGAGGACGCTGACGTCTTGTAGTACATGTCTTGCCACCATTGATTGCTCAAATTAAGAGGATTAAGCTTTATTATAAAGCTTTATAATCTCCAAACTAATAAATTTTTCTTGTCTTCTTCTCTAAGAAAAACGTCTTGATAAAGGAGCTTGGAAAGTTGTCCTGCGTCACCAGAGAGTGGTCCTTCGTGATCCAACAGCACAGTAAGGGGTTATTCACTGTCAGGAATATGCTGGTATTGACGGATCATTGAGAGACATGAATGTAGAGTCCATTCATTCCAGGAACTTTGCCTTCGCGCAAGATGGTAAGCGATTGGATGCCCTTGATCTTACCTTCACTCTGATACCACTAGTGTACAAATTGAATGCTCCATGCGTACATAGCAAGTGTCGAAAGATCCCCAAGAATAAAAGAACTCTACTTAAGCTTTAAAAAACAAGAAGGAAGAGTTGTACAACATGAAGAAAAGAGACCAATTGGATACAATCTCCCCCCATGCCTTGTGTGAGCGCTTCACAAGGCATGTATTTATAAAGTTATTCATCTCAAAGCTAAAAAATAGTCTAATTTTACAATAAGCATGCTTGAGCTTTTGTGTTTGCTTTTGTCCAAATAAAGAATAAAGTGATTGGGTGGCCCAAAAGTCGGGTTGTGCCCAAACACAATGTCCAATAATGAAATATTTAAATTGTGCATCCATGCACATACAAAATAATAAATATTTGTCAAGTATTTTAATAAATAAGCGCGCCTAAATGAATATTAGCGCAACACCTTTAATGATAAGACGCGCGAGATGCAGTGAATGTTTTCTTGCGTGGAATGAAATATGCTTTTTTTCTAAATCCATCTACAATAGTCCAAATCATATCATGATTAGCTTGGGTGTTAGAAAAACTAGTTATAAAATCCATTGAAATATGTTCCCATGGTCGTTTAGGAATTGGCAAAGATATTAACAAACCATATTGCTTACCATGGTGTCGCTTAACTCTTTGACAAATTAAACATTCAGATACAAAGCTAGAAACATCAAATTCTATCTGTGGCAAATAAAAATCTTAAACCAATGTACGCAAAGTAGAAATAATACCTCTATGGCCTTGATATGGAGGACAATGAATTTTGTACAATGCAAATGATCTAAATGGAACATTTACACACAACCTTTTCTCATAAAACATAAGTCCATCATAATAAGACAATGAATGTGTTGGAATCTAGTTATTTGCAACTAATTTATTCCAATGATCTTGAAAACTGGGCTCTTGGTCATATGTATCTTTCATAGGGATAAGGGAATCAAAATACATAACTGAGATATTGTGGATACTTGGTCTTCTATTTAAGGCATCGGCAACAAAATTCTCTTTTCTCGATTGATATTGGATAAGTGGGTGAAAACTTTCAATAAAAGCAGCCCATTTAGTATGACGATCAGAGATTTGTGGCTAACTAAGGAGATGTTTGATACTTTGTTGGTCAGTTTTGATCATGAAATTAGATCCCATTAAATAGTGTTTCCATTGATGTAAACCTTGTACTATAGATGGCAATTCCTTATCATAGGTAGAATATTTTAGTTCAAATGGTTTAATTTTGCAGCTTGAATAGGATATGGGATGTGAATCTTGCATAAGCACAACTCCTATTCCAGATCCACTAGCATTAGTTGACTTCTAGGAAGAATGGTCTATTAAAGTCAGGTAATTGCAAAACACGGGGATGTGTTAAGGCATGTTTTAGTAAATCATAAAAACTTTTGCTAATTATCAAACCAATGATATACAATACATTTCTTTAACAAGTTTGTCAAAGGCAATGCAAGTAATGAAAAATTTCTCACAAATTTTCTGTAAAAGCTAGGAGAACCTAAGAAATAACGTAATTCATACACATTTTTAGGTATCGGCAAATTAAAAATTGCTTCTATCTTCTTAAAATAAACTTTAATACCATAAGAAGAAACAATATGTCCTAAGTATTCAAAGTGGGTTTGGAAAATTTCACTCTTTTCAGGGTTAGCATATAATTGATTCTCTTTCAATAATGTGAAAACCTAAGATAAATGTTCATAATGCTCGTTCTGATTCTTACTGAAAATCAATATATCATCAAAGAAAACAATTATACAATGATGATGCTTCAAAAATATGTGATTCATCATACGACTGAATGTGGTTGGTGCATTAATCAAACCAAAAGGCACAACAAGGAATTCATAGCGACCAAATTGAGTGTTAAATGCAGTTTTGAAAATATCAGGTGTATTCAATCGTCCTTGGTCATAACCAAATTTGAGATCTATATTGCTAAATATTGTGGTTCCTTGTAGTTTATCCATGAGGTCGTCTACCCTAGGGATCGGATATCTATTCTCAATAGTGATCTTGTTTAGGGCACGATAGTCAATGCACATCCTATAGGTATTATTTTTCTTTTTAACTAATAAGACAAGCTCACCAAAAGGAGAACTGCTAGGCCTAGTGAGTCTTCGGGTTAACAATTCTTCAACTTGTCCTTGGATTTCTTTTTGTTCAATTTGATTATGTCTATAAGGTGCTTTACGTGGTGGTTGAGAACCTGGGATTAAGTCTATTTTATGATCTTCAGGACGTGTGGGTGGTAAACCAGGTGGCAAGTCAGCAACACTAAATTGTGAAAGAAATTGTTCATGCATAGGATGCATTTGATTTTCCTTAGCTTCAATTTCATTCACCCATACTAAATATGATTTGCTACCTTTTCTTAATGCACATTTAGATGGTGTGTGACTAAGCAATGAAAAATTATTTAAAGTGTGCGTACCATGTAATGTGATTTGTTTTCCATTAGAATAAATCTTCCTTGAATGAGTAGAATAATCTATATCGAGATTATATTTAGGACACCAAGGCATTCCTAAAATAATGTCACTAAATTGCAAAGGCACAACTAAGAAATTTCTGCACTCAACATAATCACCAGTTTTAATTTCTAAATCATGAACTTCTTGTGTACCATTGTATCTAGTGCTAAGAATGCAGCCTTTATGCGATAATCAGTTGAAACAGTAGGTAAATTTAATCATTTTACCAATTTTGCAGACATAAAATCATGTGTGCTTTCAGCATCATGCAAAAAAATCTTTTCGTTACCGTGCATAGGACATTTAATCGTTAATAATGAATGAGGATTTGACATTCTTGGTAAAATGTCTAAAGTAGTACCGATATTGTCATCTTCTTCTATGAAATTTGGCATTTCTTCATGGTATTCGTCTTCAATCGCTCCCAAGTAGTTGATTTGAACAGTTTACTTTTTGGATTGACAATTCACTGCTAGATGTCTAGGTTGGTGGCACTTGTAGTAGACTATAGGCTTGGCTTTGGAAACATTATTAGTAATGGTTGAGAGTTTAGGTATGTTGGGATTTGGTTGGAAAGATGTCTTAGGATTTGAATTTTTGTTTAATGGTAAAGCAAAGGGTCGTGCCCAGGATTTACGGAAAGAAGATGGAACAAAGAAATTTTGATTGAATCTTCAAAAGTTAGAATTGAATTTCTTTGTATTGAAGTTACCGTTAGTTCAAAATTTTTGTGGCCGCTTCTTTCATCCACAAATTTTGTCTTCAACATCATGGGCCAAAGATATCCCATCCTACAGAGTGGTTGGCTTGAACATGTTTAGCTCCGCATAAAAGTGACCAAGTAAACAAGACATATACTTGTGCTTGTGGATCGCCTCAGGTATGTCTTCAAGCATTTGAATTTGCAATAAGGCGTTCCAAAAACGCTCACAGTGTTTTCCGAAATAGGCTCACGATGTCTTTGTTGCAGAAGATCCCACTATTTGATTGCTTTTTCATGGAATTGAAGTGGAAGAAAATTCTACAAAAAATTCTTTTGAAAAGCCTCCCAAGTAGTAGGAAAATCAATACTTTTGGGGACAATAGTCCACCATAACGATGCTTTGTCCACTAAATGGTTAGTGACACACTTGAGTTTGTCTTTTTCGGCATACTGTTCTTCATGAAAATAATCATCAAACTAACTGATAAAAGCGATAATAGTTTTTCCGTCACATAGCCCATTAAAAGTATGGAATTTGAAATTTCTTTTACTTATCTTGGCTTCTTTCGTGATAGATTGTGCTTTGAGTGTCGCATTGATCGTATGTCATATAACATCTTCGGGTTGCGGTCCATCTTGATTGACAGCAGTAGATCATTGAAGAGTAGCCAGTTGAGCTTGCAAATTTTGATGTGCTCTTTGTTCCTCTTGAAGCTGTATCATAATTAGTTCCATATTTTGCTCCATCATTCGTTCCAGTAAATCACCTTCAGTCATAAAATCTTCCATATTTTGATCGACATCATGCAAAATCTCAAACAATCTCACACACTCAAAATCTTGTTAGCGAGATGAGCATTGCTCAAGGTTGAGTTTACAAAGCTTGCTTCTTTTTTTTTATATGGGTTTTTGTGATCTTTCTTATTTTTACAGGTACGAAAATTGATGAAGTCCTTCTTCCAATGAATACTTCGTGCGTATAAACTGTGTATAGCAATCTGTTTGCTGAAAATTGGCTCTATCAGAGTGCAGGTATGAAGAGGGGCTTGCTGGAAGGTTGAAAGCGAGTTCCGAATTAACTTAGTGTGAACAACTGCTAGGAAGGAGATTTAAAGAGTAAAACTCCTAAGCTTTAATCTAAGCTTAAAACTTGAAGCTTAAGCCTTTTAATAAAAAGCTTTGACCAAATGAATTTGCTGCAACTGGACTTCAAGAGTTTTTTGATGACACCGACGTCCTATAGTATATGTCCTACCACCATCGATTGCTCAAATTAAGAGAGATAAGATTTATTATAAAGCTAATTAAGCTTTATAATCTCCAAACTAGTGAAATTTTCTTGTCTTCTTCTTTGAGAAAAACGTCTTTATAAAGGAGCTTGGTAAGTGGTCCTACGTCGCGAGATAGTGGTCCTTCGTGATCCAACATCACAACAAGGGCTTCTTCACCGCCACGAACACGTTGGTATTGATAGTCGTGAGACAAACTGTAGAGCCCGGTCATTCTAGGAGCTTCCCCTTCACGCAAGATGGTAAGCGATTGGAAGCCCTTGATCTCAGCTTTGCTCTAATACCACTGGTGCACAAATCGAATGTTGGATGCATACATAGCGAGTGTCGGAAGGTCCCCAAGAACAAAAGAACTCTACTTAACCTGAAAAAAACAAGAAGGAAGAGTTGCACAACACAAAGAAAAGAGACCAATTGGGAACAATCTCCCCCCATGCCTTGTGTGAGCACTTCACAAGGCATGTATTTATAAATTTATTCATCTTAAAGCTTAAAAATAGCCTAATTTTACAGTAAGCATGCTTTAGCTTTTGTGTTTGTTTTTTTCCAAATAAAGAATAAAGTGGTTGGGTGGCCCAAAAGTCAGGTTGTGTATACAATATCCAATAATAAAATATTTAAACCACCCATCCATGCACATACAAAATAATTAATATTTATCAAGTGCTTCAATAAATAAGCGTACCTAGATAAATATTAGCACCAGGCCTTTAATTATAAGACATGCACCTATCAAAAATGATAATTTCTTCTAGGTAATTTGAATACACACTATCACCTAGTGCTTTCCAGCACCACGTACGCTTGCTCTACACATCAACTGAAGCATGCACAATTGTTAGAAAATAAATAATCTAAACCAACAAAAGTGAATACCTAGTAGTCTTCACCTCCAAAATAAATAAATAAGTTGAAACTCTGTCCTAACCTAATTTAATAGGAGTGCACTCTAAACTCATAAAAGTCCATTAATTTAAATATATATTTTGCGGAATCACCCGCCATGGAATCACCCACGTGCACATTAAATTAACATGATACCCGAAAAGGACAGGCGTCCCTATCAACTTCTCGCACAAGGAATCCACCTTGTGTATGAGCCCCGACAAATAAATATAGTTTTACGGAATCCACTACAAAACCTCACAGAATCCACCTGGTCTGACAAAATCCATCGCAAAACCTCACAAAATCCATCTTGGTCTCACAGAATCAATCGTGGAATATGCCTCTTGGCATCATACCCCCGGCGTGGGATAACAATTGTCCTCAATTGCTATTAGCTCAATGTGGAGTGAGCAGTGAGGGATAAGCACTTAGGTCACGGGTGTGCATCCATTGGGCCTCTTCAACATGATGATTTTTAAACTTAACAAAATATCTAGAGTATCTACGACAAGTTCTAGCGGTCATAAAGTCAGTGCTTAGAATAGTTTCAGGTTCAAGGATTTGAGTTTCTTCTTCTAACAAAGGAGGGTTTTCATAGAGAGGGTGAACAGGTAATTTTCCTCTAAAAGGTCGTAATAAACAGATACAAATGTATTGTGGATTTCCAGTGTTGGGGTAGTTCTAATTTAAATGCATTGTCATTGATTTTGTGAATGATCTTGAAAGGTCTATAAAATCTAGGGGCTAACTTAACAACAGGGTGTTTCTTAATGTTTTGTAATATTCTCTTTTCAATGCATAACCGAACATAATCATCAACTGTGAATTTCATAGTTTTTTCTTTTCTTGTTAGCTTGTTTAGTATATGATTGCTGGGCTTTCGCAATCATGTCATTGACTTCAGCAAAAATAGTAGCATGTATATTGGCAATAACATCAACAACTTTAACTTTGTTTGATAATAATGTAAGAGGTGTAGGCAATCTATGTCCATAAATGATTTCAAAAGGTGCTTCTATGTAGCTGTGTGTGGTGTATTATTGTATACAAACTGAAGTAAATGCAAGTGTGTATCCCATGTTTGTGGTTTTGAAATTGTGTATGCATGCAAAAGATCTAATATTATACTGTTAGTAGCTTCTGTTTGCTCATTTGTTTCAAGATGAAATGCAAATGAAAAATCAATATTTGTACCTAAATTTACAAACAAAGTGGTCCAAAAGTTATTGCAAAATCTGGAATCACAATTTGAAAAAATAACTTTTGGTAAACCATGGTTAGTGAAAACAATTGTGCAGCTTGAGATGCAGTGAATGTTTTCTTGTATGGAATGAAATATGCTTGTTTGCTAAATCCATCTATAATAGTCCAAATCATATCATGATTAGCTTTGGTGTTCGGAAAACCAGTTATAAAATCCATTGAAATATATTCCCATTGTCGTTCAGGAATTGGCAAAGGCATTAACAAACCATATTGCTTACCATGGTGTCGCTTAACTCTTTGACAAATTAAACATTTAGATACAAAGTTAGAAACATAAGATTCCATCTATGGCAAGTAAAAATCTTCAACTAATGTACGCAAAGTAGAAATAATACCTCTATGGCCTTGATATGGAGGACAATGAATTTCGTGCAACACAAATGATCTAAATGGAACATTTACACACAACCTTTTCTCATAAAACATAAGTCCATTAGAATAAGACAATGAATGTATTGGAATCTAGCTATTTGCAACTAATTTATTCCAATGAGCTTGTAATTGGGCTCTTGGTCGTAGGTATCTTTCATAGAGGGATAAGGGAATCAAAAGATATAATAGAGATATTGTGGATACTTGGTCTTCTACTTAAGGCATCGGCAACAACATTCTCTTTTCTCGGTTGATATTGGATAAGTGGGTGAAAACTTTGAATAAAAGCAGCTCATTTAGTATGACGGTCAGAGATTTGTGGCTAACTAAGGAGATGTTTGATACTTTGTTGGTCAATTTTGATCATGAAATTAGATTTCGTTAAATAGTGTCTCCATTGATGTAAACCTTGTACTACAGCTGGAAATTCCTTATCATAGGTAGAATATTTGAGTTTAGATTGTTTAATTTTGTAGCTAGATTAGGATATGGGATGTGAATCTTGTATAAGGATAGCTCGTATTCCAGATCAACTAGCATCAGTTGACTACTAGGAATAATGATATATTAACGTTAGGTAATTGCAAAATAGGGGCATGTGTTAAGGCATATTTCAGTAAATCAAAAGACTTTTGCTGATTATCAAACCAATGATATACAATATCTTTCTTTAACAAGTTTGTCAAAGGTAATGCAAGCAAAGAAAATTTTCTCACAAATTTTATGTAAAAGCTATGAAGACCTAAGAATGAATGTAATTCATGCACATTTTTAGGTATCGGCCAATTTAAAATTACTTTTTAGGATAAACTTTAATATCATCAAAAGAAACAATATGTCCTAAGTATTCAATGTGGATTTGGAAATTTTTACTCTTTTCAGGGTTAGCATATAATTGATTCTCTTTCAATAATGTGAAAACCAAAGATAAATGTTCATAATGCTCATTCTCATTCTTACTGAAAACTAATATGTCATCAAAGAAAACAATTACACAATGCTAATGCTTCAAAAATATGCAATTCATCATACGACGGAATGTGGCTGGTGCATTAGTCAAACCAAAAGGCATAACAAGGAATTCATAGCGACCAAATTGAGTGCTAAATGCAGTTTTGAAAATATCAGGTGTATTCAATCGTCCTTGGTCATAACCAAATTTGAGATCTATCTTGCTAAATATTGTGGTCCCTTGTAGTTTATCCATGAGGTCGTCTACCCTAGGGATCGGATATCTATTCTCAACAGTGATCTTGTTTAGGGCACGATAGTCAATGCACATCCTATAGGTATTATTTTTATTCTTAACTAATAGGATAAGTGCACCAAAAGGAGAACTACTAGGCCTAATGAGTCCTCGGGTTAACAATTCTTCAACGTGTGCTTGGATTTCTATCTGTTCAATTTGATTATGTCTATAAGGTGCTTTACATGGTGGTGGAGAACCTGGGATTAAGTCTATTTTATGATCTTCAGGACATGTCAGTGGTAAACCAGGTGGTAAGTCAGCAGCAGCAAAACAATCTTTAAATTGTGAAAGAAATTGTGTGTGCCTAGGATGCATCTTATTTTACTTAGCTTCAATTTCATTCACCCATACTAAATATGATTTGCTAGATTTTCTTAATGCGTGTTTAGCTTGTGTGTGACTAAGCAATGTAAAATTATCTAAAGTGTGTGTACCATGTAATGTGATTTGTTTGTCATTAGAATAAATCTTCGTTGAATGCGTAGAATAATCTATATCGGGATTATATACATGACGCCAAGGCATTCCTAAAATAATGTCACTAGATTTCAAAGGCACAACTAAGAAATTTGTGTGCTCAACATAATTGCCAATTTTAATTTCTAAATCATTAACTTCTTGTGTACCATTGTATCTAGTGCTAAGAATGTAGCCTTTATGCGATAATGAGTTGAAACAGTAGGTAAATTTAATCCTTTTACTAATTTTGTAGAAATAAAATCATGTGTTGATGCCAGGAGGCATATTCCACGGTGGATTCCGTGAGGTTTTACGGTGGATTCCGTAAACTTAGATGACCGTGGCTCATACACAAAGAGGATTCTTTGTGCGAGAAGTTGATGGGGACGCATGTCCTTTTCGGGTGTTTCATTAATTTAGTGTGTACGTGGGTGATTCCATAGCGGGTGATTCCGCAAAATGCATATTAAATTAATAAACGTTTATGAGTTTAGAGTGCGCACTCGTAATAAATTAAGGTTAGGATTTATTTCTAACCAGTTGATTTATTTATGTAGCTGAAGACTGCTAGGTATTCACTTTTGTCGGTTTAATTGTATTATTTTACTAACGATTGTGAATGCTTCAGTTGATGTGTAGAGATAGCAGTAGTGGCGGAGGAAAGCATTGGAGTCTAGCGAGTATTAGACCTTTGGATTATATTTTGATAGGCGCCACACCTATATTTTGTTATGTCTATTGAGACATCGCTTACTGATTATTATTTTGTATGCGCCTATGCGCACGGATATGTTATTTCTATTTTGGACATTGAGATTGGGCGTGCCAAACTCTATGGGCACCGTCCATTAGCTTTATTTCCTATTTTTGTAGAAAGCAAACTCAAAAGCTAAAAGCTTGTCATATTTTTGTAAATTGGATTATTATTGAGCATGAAGATGAAAATATACATAAAATACATGCTTTGTGAAGCGCTCACACAAGGCATGGGGGGAGATTGAACCCAATTGGTCTCTTGCTTCTTGTCGTTCATGCTTTTACATTGTTTTTTGTGCAAAAAGGTAGAGTTCATTGTTCTTGGGGACCTTCCGGGATTCACTACGTGAGCATACAGTGACCGATCTGCGCACCATGTGTGCTCCCATCATCACGCAAAACAATCTTTTCGTTACCATACACAAGACATTTCATCGTTAATAATGAATAAGGATTTGGCATACTTGGTAAAGTGTCTGAAGTAGTATCGATATCATCATGGTCTTTCGTAAAATTTGGCATTTCTTTATTGTCTTCGTCTTTATTCGCTCCCAAGTAGTTGATATGAACAGTTGGCTTTTTGGATTGACAATTCATCGCTAGATGTCTAGGTTGGTTGCACTTGTGGCAGACTATAGGCTTGGATTAGGAAACATTATTGGTAATGGCTGAGAGTTTAGGTATGTTGGCATTGGGTTGGAAAGATGGCTTAGGATTTGTTTGATTGTAAAGCAGGGGGTCGTGTCCTGGATTTACAGAAAGAAGATGGAACAGAGCAATTTTGATTGAATCTTCGAAAGTTAGAATTGAATTGCTTTGTACCGAAGTTATTAGTAGTTGGAAATTGTTGTGGTCGCTTCTCTTGTCCACAAATTTTGTCTTTAGCATCAGGGGCCAAAGATATCGCATCCTCCAGAGTCGTTGGCTTGAACATGTTCACCTCCGCATAGAAGTGACCAAACAAACTAGACATTATACTTGCACTTGTGGATTGCCTCAGATATGTCTTCAAGCATTCGAAGTTGCAATAAGGCATTCCAGAAACGCTCAATGTATTCCAAAATAGGCTCACGTTGATCTCTTTGTTGTAGAAGATCCCACTATTTGATTGCTTTTTCATGGAATTGAGGTGAAAGAAAATTCTACAAAAATTTATTTTGAAAAGCCTCCTAAGTAGTAGGACAATCAATGCTTTTGGAGACAACAGTCCACCATAACGATGCTCTGTCTACTAAATGGTTAGTGACACACTTGAGTTTGTCTTTTTCGGCATCCTATTCTTCATGGAAATGATCATCAAACTGACTGATTGTAATGAAGGAGACCTAACTGCCCTAACTAAGGGAAAAGAGAGAGAGAAGAACTGTAGAAGAAGAGGGAGAGGAGAGAGAAAGGCAAGAAGAAGAGAGAGAAAGAGGGAGAGAGGAAGAAGAAGAGGAAGCCATGGAAGCTTGAGAATGTGAAAAGAGAGTTTCTTGATAATTTCTATGATGCCTTAAAATACCCTCTTACACCTTATATACCGTCAGTGTGACTGGTATGTTCCCCTGCCATATTCCCATGATCCCCGTTCATTACAAACCATCCCGTCTCATAAAGTTTTTGTCCTAAAAAACAAGGGATATAGTCATGGACTGTAAGAGTGCGTTGTAGGAAATCAGCCATAACTTTGTGTGGGCAACTCCGAATGGGACAATTGAGGTGTCCTTACGGAACCCATGAGATGTACTTTCAGCCCATGTGGTTGGGGCGGGGCTGCAATCAGGTCAGGACCAAAATTGGTACAAAATAAAGGGCTGTCCAAGAATTTCTAGTGTGCAGTCCCAGATGGTATGGCTGGAGAAAAACAACCATAACTTCCACTAGGGAACTCCGATCGGGGCAAGTAAGGTGTCGGAACGGAGCCCTTGAGGCATACTTTCTGGCCATGTATGGAGGATGGGGTTGAGAGTGGACCAAGACCAAATCTGGTACAAAACAAGTGGCTGTCCAGATGCAAACTACAGCCCAAAACAGGGGTCATGGTGAGGTGCCAGCCAATACAGCCTCCTTGAGATGTGGAAATTCTTCCAATATAGATGCTAGATGCCAAGAGGCTTCCTCTATTGGTAGGCCTTGCCATTTGATCAAGTATTCATGTATCGAACGGGTGCGGAGTTGCTTTTCATGTTGCCCAATGACCGCTTCCGGAATGTACTGAATAAGGCCCTCCTCATCTATGGGTGGGAGCTCCTCTACATGATCTTTGGGAGTGCCAATGAAAGGTTTCAATTGGCTCATGTGGAAGACATCATGGATCTTAGTGGTGGAAGGGAGTTGGAGGCGGTAAGCCAAGTCCTCGACCTTCTTAATGATCTTGTAGGGCCCATAGTAATGGTGTGCCAACTTGTTGCAAGAGCCGTCCTTTAGTGTTGCATAACGGGATTTGGGGACCTTGAGGAGTACCATTTCACCCTCTTGAAAGTCAAGGGGTCTTCTTTTTGCATTAGCATGGAGCTTCATGTGCTCTTGAGCCCTTTTGAAGTTTACCTTGCATTGTTGAAGTAGAGCTTGCATGCGGTCCAGCTCTTCTTTTCCCAAGGGGTTGAGCTTTTCATTGAAGATCACGGTAGGAAAGGGCACCTGATAACCATACAATGCTTCGAAGGGAGAGACTCCAATGCTTGAATGAGTGGAGTTTTTGTAAGAAAATTCAGCCAAGTGCAGCCATACATCCCAAGAATTCTGCTCATCATGACAGAAATGTCGCAAATAAGTTTCAAGCCACTTATTGACTCTTTCGGTCTGCCCATCCGTTTGGGGATGATAGGCTCTAGACAGAGCCAATTTGGTCCCCATGGAGCTGAAAATGGTCTGCCAAAACTGACTCATAAATTTGGTGTCCCAGTCATGTACTATGACTTGGAGCAAGCCATGCAACTTAAAAACATGCTCCATAAACAGAGTGGCAACTTGGGATGCTGTAAACTGGGATTTTGTAGGGATGAAATGGGCTGCTTTAATGAGTCGGTCAACTACCACGTAAATGCTATCCCAACCCTTCTTGGTTGTAGGTAAACCAGTGATGAAATCCATGGTAATGTGGGTCCATTTTCCTTCGGGAATAGGTAAAGGCTGCAACAAACCACCCGGTTTAAGAGAGCTATCTTTATTTTGTTGGCAAGGCACACATCTAGACACAAAGTCTTTTACATCCCGCCATAGGCCTTTCCAATGGAAGCTTTTTGAAACTCGATCATATGTTTTGAAGACCCCTAAGTGGCCAGCAATCAGGGAAGAATGCATCTCTTCAAGGATCCTTTGGGCGAAGGGAGAGGCATGGGGAATCACAATACGACCATGGATCCAAATGAGGCCATTATGGAGCTGATATTGGGAATTCTCATCCAGGACACCTTGCTATAATTTCTGGAAAAGAGGGCTGAATTCAGCATCAAGCAAGTATGCCTCTTGGAGCTCTTCAATCCAATCATGGTGGAGTTCAGTGATGGATGAGACCTTGCATGCCCACATGCGAGAGAGTGCATCGGCCACTACATTGTCCTTTCCACGGGTGTGGGTAATCTCAAAGTCATAGTTTTGTAGTGTCGCCACCCATCTACATTGTTTGGGAGTGAGGTTGGGCTGAGTCAATAAATATTTGAGCACACGGTGGTCACTTTTTACCTTAAATCTACTGCCATACAAGTAGTGATGCCACTTTTTGATAGCATGAATGACTGCCAACATCTCCTGATCATAGACATGCAACTCTCTCTCTTTATCATCCAATTTTTGGCTCTCAAATGCTATTACCCCATGTTCTTGCAGCAAAACTGCACCAATACCCGTCCACTAGCATCACACTGGATGGTAAAATCCTTTAAAAAATTGGGGCATACGAGGATGGGGGCTGAAGTGAGCAAGTCTTTCAACTGCTAAAAACTGCGGGCAGCCAATTCATCCCATAAGAAAGCCTCTTTTTTCAGCTGGGGGGCTGCAATTGTGGCATAATGGCGAATAAATCTCGTATAAAAGGAGGAGAGACCAAGAAAACCACGCAAGGAGGTAGTGATAGTGGGGGTGGGCCACTCCCGGACACATTGCACTTTTTTAGGATCAGCTTGGATGCCTTTTTCACTAACGATGTGTCCTAAGTACTCAACCTTCGTTTGCATAAAGACACACTTGCTTTCTTTGGCAAAGAGGCGGTGCTCTCTCAGTACATCAAAAATTTTCCTAACATGCTTCAAGTGCTGTAAATGAGTATATCATCAAAGAATACCAACACAAACTGCAAAAGCCATGGCTGCAATATCTTATTCATTAAGCTCTGAAATGTGGCGGGGGCATTTTTGAGCCCAAATGGCATAACAAGGAAATGGTACAAGCCACGGTCAGTCCGAAAGGCTGTTTTGACTTCATCACCCGCCCGCATTCTGATTTGGTGGTAATCGGATCGTAAATCAATCTTAGTGAAGTAGCGTGCACCCTTGAGTTCATCAAGCAAGTCATCAATTCGAGGGATGGGGTATCTATTTTTGACGGTAATCTTATTGAGATCACGATAGTCAATGCACAACTGGAAAGATCCGTCCTTTTTCTTAACCAATAGGACCGGGGAGGCATAAGGGGAAGAGCTAGGCTCTATGAATCCCATCTCAATGAGCTCCTTGACTTGCTTTGCTACTTTCTCTCTCTCACATTTAGAGAGTCTATATGGGGGTTTATTGATGGGCTTGGCATGGGGCTCCAAGTCAATCGGGTGATCCACCAATATTTTAGGGGAAAGGGTAGTGGGAGGCTGAAATAGGTCCTCATACTCAGCCAAAAGTGCTTTTAGTGCTGCATTTTGCTTCCCCAAGGTGTGTTGGTCATCATTATCCTTATGAAAATGCAAGACAAAGATTTGGGAGCTCTTCTTGAGTTCCTTTTTGAGTTGTCTTGCTGTTATAAGCTGAAAATCTGCACTTTCTTTGATTCCCTCCAAGTGTATAAGCTGCCCATGCATTACAAAATCCATGTACAACTGAGAGAAGTCCATAGAGATTTTTCCCAACTACTAAAGCCAATCACATCCCAATACAACATCCACGGGGCCCATATTAAGGGTAATCAAGTCCACCTTTGCTGTGTAATTTTCAGCCAGCATGAGAGACACTTGTGTGCATACATGGGACCTCACTTTCTCATTTCCATTGGCCACTTGAACCCAAAGGGGTTGCTGTAATTTAGTGGGAACACATGTCAAATGGCTAAGAGTTGATTTATTTACAAAGCTGTGTGTGCTGCCACTATCTATGAGGATGTATACACTCTTGCCATCAATGTTACCATGCATGCGTAAGGTGTTCGGACTCCTAGAGCCCATCCATGCATCCATGGAGATTGAGCAGGCTGATATAGTGGTGAATGAGGGGTGCCAAGGGTCATTCCCAAGCATGCCATCAACGGGGCAGCCACCGAGATCAAAAGGGAACCTGTTCGGTGAGTCATAAAACTGATCGAGATCAATATCCTCCTCATATTCAGCATTTTCAGTGAGTGTCATTATTTGAGAGCTGTCATGCATTTCCTCTTCCATCTTGTCACTATCTTCCAGCACATACATGCTATTGAACTTGATAGTGGCGTTCTTAAAGGGGCATTTGGATGCATGATCAGTCGTGTACTTATCCCTGCATTTAAAACACAAGCCTTTGGCTTTTCTATCCTTGACAAGTTCAAGAGGAATGAATTTCTGACCGTTGGGACCAAAGGCCTTATTTTCAGCATACTTTGGGTCACTTTTGGAGGGTGGTGCTATCCCAAAACTGCCATATTTCCTGTCAGCATTAAAAGTGGGGTAAGTAGGAATCTTGGGGCTGCCATTCCCTGCATTATTGCTGCGATAATTATTAGCATATGGGGGTTGCCTAATAGGGTATCTTTGCTATCCGGCAATGGGCTGCGTGCTCTCATTGCGGCGGTACTTTCGACCATAGCATTCGGCCAATTCTATGGCTGCAAATAGGGTGGCTGGCTTTTGAGCCATTATATCAGCTGAGAGATGCGCATCCAGCCCATAAATGTATTTATGCAATTTGGCCTCATTACTAACTGCCTCAACATACATGGATAGGTTCATAAATTGGTTGGTGTACTCCCTCACGGTGAGATTTCACTGATCAAACTGATACCATTGCCTAGCCAAGCGTTCTTTTTCCACCGGGGAGACAAAAACTTGGATCATGTGCATCCTGAACTCTTCCCAATCATGAAACTGTTGGTTTTCTCATTGAACAAATCTCCACCATGTGTGGGCAAAACCTTCTAAGTGAAGGGAGGCAAAAATGATCTTTGCTTCATTGGTACGGGGGTAGATGAGAAAATAGACTTCCAATTTAGAGGTCCATTCCTCTAGTTCAGCTAGGGATGAGGATTGCCCATTGAATTTTGTAAACACGATCTTGTTACGTGGCTCATTTGGGCCTGGTTTCCCATGAATGCCATGTGCTACATGCTACCCATACATGCCTTGCTGTCCAAAATTCCCATGGGGGCCATGCTGCCCGTGCATTACATGAGGACCAAATTGCCCATTAGGATCTTGCTGTCCAAAATGTCTATGCTGCCCATTACCATATATATGCTGCCCATTTCCATATGCATGTTGCCCATTTCCATGTGCATGCTGCCCATTGCCATATGCATGCTACCCATGCACTCTGTGCATTCCATGATGCCCAAGGTTTGCATTGGAGCCATTCCCTTGAGTGTGCAAGTAGCTTCCGTTACGGGGGAGTTGGGGTGCCAATGATGGGCTGGAAGGATTCGTAACGGGGGAGGGAAGGAGGGGCTCATCATGTCGAGTGGAGGGCTCACCCATCTCATAAGTGCTATGGGGGATGCCATGGGTACCACCAAGTCCTTGTGGGCTACGCCTGGTCTCCAAGGGGGGAGGGCAGTTAGCCTCATGGGGAGGGACATACTCTTTGGGTCAATCCGAGGGGGGGGCAATGGCGGAAATGAGGGCGCCCATGCGCTCTATGAGTAAGTCCATCTTGGCCATCATCTTGGAATGACACTGATCTTGGCGGGTTTCCATCTCCCTATGGCGTTGCTCCAACTCTCGATGTCGTTCAGCATGACCGGGTCTCATGTTGGCATAGGGTTTGGTTGAGCAGAGACAAGTGATCTATCTCGGTGCTACCTTCTTCAAACAAGTCTTTAGGATCCTCCTAGGTTGAGCTAGGATCGTTCATTGAGGCACGGGAGTCCCTTATTTCATGCTGAAATTCCTCCTGGGCCTTTGCTTTATCCTTGTGGCCTGCCATCCCAAGTGTAGTCTACCAGACCCCTTGTTACAGAAATGATGATAACTTGAGCTAGGGAACTCCGATTGCCAAACTTTCTAATTCAAATGAAAGCCCTTGATCCCCTCTACGAGGCTATGTAAAAATATCTCCGACAGTAAATGATCAGGGCACAAAACCGAGTGTATCTCCCAAACCTTAGGGGGGAATGGGGAGGTTTTTAGCTCAGATTGGAGGGGAAGAGGCCCTCTTCAAATCAAGCTATAGAGCTCATGCTCAATCACATGAGAAGGCTTTACTGTAATCAGTTTTTGTGGGCTGACTGTGTAGGACTGCTGCCTATCCCACAGTACCTCTCAGCACAAAACTGAGTGTATCTCCCAAAGCGTAGGGCGGAATGGGGAGGTTTTTAGCTCAGATCGAAGGGGAAGATGCCCTCTTCGAATCAAGCTATAGAGCTTGTGCTCAATTACACAAGAAGGCTTTGCTGTAATCAATTCTTGCAGGCTGACTGCGTAGGACTGGCTGTCTGCAATATCCTGCAAAGACTCCCTCAAGGAGCATACTTTATCCCAATGGTGAGGGTCTTATCCCAAACATCCAAGGCCTCAATGGTGGCTCTCAATGCCCCATAAAGCCATACATTCCTTGCATCCGTAGCTCATTGCTGAGACCAGTTCCACACTGCATACCCTGCCCTTCTTGCATTGCATCCACCATACATTACCAAGCGGTTCATGACATTACCAATGCATGTAGGGGTTTGTAGGCTCAAGTGGTCAGGGTTCGGGCTATTCCATCAAATGTACCTGCACCTGTAATAATTATTTCGGCTCCGGATTACTGGGAGGTGGGCAAAGTTTCCCCCCGGGCCCGGTTGTGCACCCCTTCAGGGTCTTTGATGCAAGGGGGGGTCACCCCTCTTTTGTCTTGCCACCTCGCCTGGCATCGGGCTTTTCCTCACCCGGAATATACATGGTAGACATTTATTAATTAAACAACCAGCATGAGATGCATGGAATTGGAATGGGAAATAGGGATAGGGAGCTTACCGGCAGTGACTCACCGCCTACTCACCCTTATACAATGGATTTTTTAATCACTTCTTGGCTCAGCCAATTCCCAAGAAGCCAAATGGGTTATGGGTAAGCAAAATATAATCACAATGAAGCTTCAGCATGAGTAAAATCCATTTCAGCACTATAAGATCAAAGAGAAATGACTGGGACAATTAATCAGCATGCATTCAAGGTCTGGGTCTCCTATTATCTACTTGGACTCATACATTCTCTCAAACAAATGGATGGGATTCAACAAGAGGCTTACACGGAGAGAATGAGAGCCAAGGATCAGTTACCTTGAGTCTTTTGGAGAAGAAGGTAGCCACTAATGCCACCTCAGTCCTCCATGAGAACTCCATTTGATCCCGAATGCTCCATGGCTCCAAAATGGGTATGCTTCGTCAAGAAAGGGTGAAATCAAGCTTGGGGTAGGATGGTTTAGGACCTCCCCATGACGAGTTCTTGCTGAAATTGAGGTCCTACTCTATAGCCACGGCTGCCCACAAGTGCATGCCTTCAAACTTTGCTTGTAATCTTCTTCCCATTCTTCTTGATGGCTGAAATCTTGAGCAATGTTGAAGAGGGACTCCCGGGGACCAAGGAGAGGCCAAAATCTTCAGGATTTCTGAGCTTGATGCCAAGGTTCCATGGCTGCCATCGATTGCACCAAACCAGGGTTTCTTGAGTGCAAAAGGGGAGTCCAATGGCTGAGGAAGATATCCCTGATGCTGCCCAAAAGAGTTGCCAAGGGCTAGGGCTGAAACCAGGAAGGAGGGGAGAGCTCGAAGGGCAGCCCTATAGGCCAAGAAGCAGCCTGTTTTTGCGCCGCAAATTTCAGGCTGCTCCTAGGGGGGCCACAAGCAGGGAAGACCCAAGGTGCTGCTGCTCAATATGCTCCTCCAACTAAGGGGAAGACCTTAGGACAAGCCAATCTTGTTGAGGAAGAGGAGGGGGAGCAGAATTTCTGAATTTCTTGAGTTGGAGCTTCCATGGCAGCTTGGGGAAAAGAGGAGAGAGAAGGTCTTCTTGAAAAGTAACTGAGTTTTTGGCCTTCTCTAACTGTGCTGCCCTCCTTTTTACCCAAAACCCTAAAAAACTTGCATGAAAATTAGTGACGACCTGTCAAATTTGTCTGCCCGCCTCCAGATTTGTCCATGGTTCTTGGAAAAGCTCCAAGAAAGGCTGCCACAGTCTTCAAGAGGGTTGACAGCCTGCCTAAGTACTCCTGTGTACCTGTGAAAGAGATGTAACTAGAGCTTTCTAACTGTGGGAAACTGTGAGAGCCCTAAATCTATAGGGAAAGAGAAGGATCAAGGACAAAGCTATGATACCACTTGTAATGAAGGAGACATAACTGCCCTAACTAAGGGGAAAGAGAGAGAGAAGGACTGCAAAAGAAGAGGGAGATGAGAGAGAAAGGAAAGAAGAAGAGAGAGAAAGAGGGAGAGAGGAAGAAGAAGAGGAAGCCATGGAAGCTTGAGAAGGTGAAAAGAGAGTTTCTTGATAATTTCTGTGATGCCTCAAAATACCCTCTTACACCTTATACACCGTCAGTGTGATTGGTATGTTCCCATGCCATATTCCCGTGATCCCCGTTCATTACACTGATAAAAGCGAGAGCAGTTTTTCTGTGACATAGCCCATTAAAGTACAAAATTTGAAATTTCTTTTACTTATCTTGGCTTCTTTTCTAATAGATTGTGCTTTGAGTGTCGCATCGATCATATGTTGTATAACATCTTCGGGTTGCAATCCATCTTGATCGATAGTAGTACATCGTTGAAGAGTAGATCGTTGATCAATAGTAGTAGATCGTTTACAAAGCTTGCTTCTTTTTTTTAATATAACTTTTTGCGATCTTTCTTCTTTTTACGTGTACGAAAATTGATGAAGTTCTTCTTCAAACAAATACTTTGTCCGTGTAGACTGCGTATAGCGATCTATTTGCTGGAAATTGGCTCTGTCAGAGTGCAGATACGAAGAGGGGCTTGTAGGAAGGTTGGAAACGAGTTCGGAATTAACTCATTGTGAACAGCTACTACTAAGAAGGAGATTTAAAGAGTAAAATTCTTAAGCTTTAATCTAAGCTTAAGCCTTTTAATAAAAAACTTTGACCAAACAAATTTGTTGCAATAGGATGTCAAGAGCTTTTTGACGATGTCGACGTCCTGTAGTACATGTCCTGCCGCCATTGATTTCTCGAATTAAGAGGGTTAAGCTTTATGATAAAGCTTATTAAGCTTTATGATAAAGCTTATTAAGCTTTATAATATTGAAACTAATGAAATTTTCTTGTCTTCTTCTCTGAGAAAAATGTCTTGATAAAGGAGCTTGGAAAGTTGTCCTCCGTCACCAAAGAGTGGTCCTTTGCGATCCAACAGCACATCAAGGGGTTCTTCACCGCCAAAAATAGACTGGTATTGACAGATTGTCGTGAGATTGACTATAGAGCCCATTCGTTCTAGGAACTTTGCCTTCGCATAAGATGGTAAGCGATTGGAAGCCCTTGATCTCAGCTTTGCTCTAATACCACTAGTGCGCAAATCGAATGTTAGATGCGTACGTAGCGAGTGCTGGAAGGTCCCCAAGAACAAAAGAACTCTAGTTAAGCTCAAAAAAACAAGAAGGAAGAGTTGCATGACACGAAGAAAAGAGACCAATTGGGTACAATCTCCCCCATGCCTTGTGTGAGCACTTCACAAGGCATGTATTTATAAATTTATTCATCTCAAAGCTCAAAACTAGCCCAATTTTACAATAAGCATGCTTTAGCTTTTGTGTTTGCTTTTGTTCAAATAAAGAATAAAGCAGTTGGGCAGTCCAAAAGTCAGGCTGTGCCCAAACACAATGTCCAATAATGAAATATTTAAAGCATGCGCCCATGCACATACAAAATAATAAATATTTATCAAGTGCTTCAATAAAAAAGCACACCTAAATAAATATTAGCGCCACACCTTTAATGATAAGACATTAATTTAAATATGTATTTTGGAGAATCACCTGCCATGGAATCACCCACATGCACATTAAATTAACATGACGCCCAAAAAGGACAGCCCTCCCCGTCAACTTCTCACATAAAGAATCCACCTTGTGTATGAGCCCCGGCAAATAAATATAGTTTTATGGAATCCACCGCAGTGGTCTCACAGAATCCACCGTGGAATATGCCTCTTGGCATCAACATTTCACATGCATATGTTTTTGTTCAATTTTTACTTATTCGCACTCTCGGGTAAGTTACTCATGAATATATGTATGCATCATGTGAGTTCAAAATAAGATATTTTAAAAATATCATTTTTATACCTATTTTACATACAAATGGGTGTAATATAAAGGGGTTATTTATAGATTGAATAGAAAAGGGTTATGTTTTACTCATGAGAAATTTACAGATAAGGATATTTATAAATAGGCATTGAATGCACATGATGTAGAGGATATACATATAGTAACTTCCCCGAGTTCACACTTCAAACATTCATTCACATATGCTTTTTTGTTATTCTTCATCCCTAGCCAAAAGAATGAGTTCTTGACTTTATTTAAGTCTTTGGAAATCCAAGATAAGGAGAGAAAGGCAAATTGTGGCATTCCTTAGGATTTTCTTTCTTGAATTTTGAAGCTATAGGAATACACAAATGATTCAAGTAATAAAGATTTTCCTTAAGTGTATGAAACTTCCCATAATACATTTTTTTTCAAATTTTTATTTAAGGAAAAAAAAAGTTTTAAGAGTACATGGGATCATCATGCACTTCAAGTCACACATCATCAATCAAGTCAGACTTCTGTATAATAGATAAACTATTACACATTGGTCTCTATGACTTAAAGTATCAACAACTTTATTTTCCTCTCCAGATACATGTTTAATATCAAAGTCATATTCACATAGCAACTGCAACCATCTCTTTTATTGGTTACATTCTTGGATGAAATATTTGTATAATCTAAAGATCATCAAGAACATGAGATACATCTTAAAAAAACTCTTCAAATTTTTAGGGAACATAAACTTTATGCTAAACGGAGTAAATTTTTATTTGCAAAAGATAAGATTATTTCTCTAAGAGGAGCAATTTCTAAAGAGGGAATTCATATAGATCTAGAGAAGGTAAATGCTATTGTTGATTGGCTAGTACCAAAATGTGCGAGAGATGTGAGAAGCTTCTTAGGATTAGCTCAGTATGAGAGAACCCATATTTTCTAAGGTAGCTAGTCCTTTGACTGAACTGACTAAGAAAACTAAATCTTTTTTTTTGTCACATGCATGTCAAGAAGCCTTTGAAACATTGAAAGGGAAAGTGGTTGAAATTTGCACATTAAAATTTCTTGAGATGGGAAATTTTTTTGTATTATCTTGTGATGATAATGGGGAGGATTTAGGATGCATGTTGATATAAGAGGGAACAATAGTGCCTTAATGAATCTCAGCAATTAAGGAGACATGAGATGAACTATCTTATGCATGACTTGAAACTTGCTGCTATAGTTCATGGTTTAATAACATTGAAGACATTTTTTACTTGGTGTAAAATTTGAATTGAGAACTAATCATCAAAGTCTAAATTACTTTTGAAAGCACCTTTGCACCACTCAATTGGCTCAATAAATCATCAATGTGTGGAAGGGGATATTTTTTCTTTATGGTTTGGTTATTAAGACCTTTGTAATCAATACAAAGTCTATATATCCCATCCTTCTTCTTTTGGAACAATACAGGAGCACCCCAAGGAGATACAGTGGGTCTGATAAATCCCTTTTTCAAGAGACCATCAAGTTTCAGTTTAAGCTCATTCAACTCTTCTATATCAAACCGATACGGTGCTCTACATTAGGAGTCTATTCTTGGATACAACTTTATAGCATGATCAATTGGTTTAGGAGGAGGTATACCTGGCAGATCATTCAAAAAAACATCATTGTATTCATCTAACAATGTATATATGTATTCAAGATTCCTCTCTATCTCCTCTTGTTTCAATTCTCTAGCAGGAATGAAAAAGATCTCACATCCTTGTTTAATTTCCCTTAAAAGTTTTGTGATTGAAATGATTAAATATTTACAATCTCTTTCCCTTCCATCAATTTTATGAAATTTGTTATCTTTTTCTTTGAAAATTAAATATCTCCCCACAATCAATCAAGTACGGTTTTCTGTTAACCAATTCATTCCAATGATCACATCTCTTTTTTCTATGTCAAGTACATAAAAATCTCACTTATATATCTCATTGTTTAACATGGAGATTAAGTTTTAAATCAAGCCCTTAGTAAAATGTTTACACCCATTAGCCAATTCCACTGGTCACTTTATTATTTTATCAAAATGTAGGTTCTGTTCTTTAAGAATTTTGAGAGACCCAAAGCCATGTGTGCTCTCGCAATCAATAAGACAGTTTATCTTCTATTTATCAATTTCACCAAATTTCGATAATAGAAGCTCTAAGGTGCTGAATAGAAGAAATCATGCATTTGATAGGAGAGTTTAGACACTTACCTTCTTCATTTGCTTCCTCGATTGTTATGTGCATCTCAGTCTTTTTGGCTTGCAGTGGAGTGTTCAAAACCTTATTTGGACATTCAAAAGTACAATGACCTTGCTTTCCGTAGCGATAACACACTCTTAATCTTCTTGCTTGTTCAAGGAACTCAGGATCTTGGTGTCATTGAAGAGGCTCTCTCTCTTTCTAAGATATTCTAATTCTAGACTAGTGCTTTTTGAGAACCTTGTATAGGCCCTCTCTACATAGTATTTTGGCTTCTATTGTTGTTAAAATTCTGGCATGGTTTATTCTTTAAGGTAGTAGAATAGGAACCTTGTGGATGATGACCCATGGAAATAATCTACGAACTAGAGAAAATTGCTGCTTTTCTTTTGTTGTTTTTTTGCATATTATCATAATTGCCTGCCTTTGCAACAATATTAAGAAAATTAATGCATCTTGATCCCTTGACTTGATATCTCTAGTCATCATTTCACTCTTTTTATATTGAACTTACTTTTTAGGGAATCTCTAGTCACTTTAGGGGCATAATTATGAAGCTATAAGATTTTTCCTTTATAGCTTGAAATGATAAAATTCCATCTTCTTTTCCATATTGTAATGAGAAGAATAATACCTCTTCTCTTATGCGTATGAAATTCCTCTCATGTGATAGGACAGACTTGAGTATTGTTTTGCATATAAAACTTCCACCATAGCTTTGGAACACTGCTTAGTTGTTGAATCACAATCTTGGCTTTAGATAATTCAGAAAATTTTCACCACATGAAGGAATCTTGAAGCTCTTCAAGCCATGCTTTGAGATCTTCTCCTTTCTTCTTTTCACCTTCTTGAATACCTACTTAATAATAGATTCTCCAACATCATCTTCAAAAGATTTTCCTCTTCTCTTCATCTGCTATTGTGATCGAGGTTGTTAAGGTGGCTCTTGAATTGATCCGCCCATGCCAATTGTATTTCCTTCACCTCCTAGATCTACAATGATCTCAGGTGTCTTTGTAGCTTCTTTATTGGCTTGTTCTTTTCTCAAGTCAACAAGAAGACGTTGAATGAGTTCTTACTGCTTGAATCTTTGATCCAAGCTTTCCATCTTCACAAATCAGAACTACTATGATACCACTTGCAACACAACTAGTCACAATTTGATAAAAATCAACACAATTCGGATAGAGAGACACTAGTAGAAAGACAAAAGTGGAAATCTATATTAGAGTTTGAAGAAGGAAAGAGAGGAGTAGTTGATAGCACAATCAAAAATTGCACTCTGATGCTGAGCTCGAATCTCTTGACCATCCTCAAGTTGACTTCATGTACATGATGAAAGAATCGCAATCTCACTGTCAATCACACTCTCCCTCACAATATCAATCGCAATCACAATCCCATTAAGAATCTCAATCTTGGATTTGGAAAGAAGATGATGATGAAAATAACCATTTGTTCAGCTTTTTTTCCAAAACAACTTTACACATTCAGAATAGGGTTTTCCAAGAAGGATGTGTTTCGCAAGAGAATCTTGTCTTGAAATTGATGATATCCTCCTAAATCATCACTTGCATCATGCGACCTGCCAAAAACAAAAAGAGAGCAAAAAAAGTAGGATATGGTTTTTTTTTTTAATTTTTATTTTTGAAGACTCATATCTCCAAAATAGTGAAGAATTGGACCCTGAGCCTATAACATGACAAAATATTCTCCTTGATCTCCTCTTCAAACTCCATGAGAAGAACTTTGGCCAAATTTTGCTTCGTTTGATCACAAATCTTCTTCCAAAAGAGGTCTTATGCCTAAGAAAATGTTTTACCAAAAATTTACCATCACGAAAATTGGTCAAGACACTTAAAATGGAGACTAAGGAGCAATAGCCAATAGTGTTTCACCAAAAATTTACCATCACCAAAATTGGTCAAGACACTTAAAATGGAGACTAAGGAGCAATAGCCAATAGTGTGATCAAAATATACACTCCAATATGGAGTTTGAACCTCTTGAGACCACCCTTGAGCTTATGTCATGTACATAAAAGGGACCCCAATCTCACTCTCATCCACAACCACAATCATATTCTTGAATTTCTGAATGAAGATAAAGAAGAAGAATCACTTTGAGTAGCTATGTGGAGGACCAAAAACAACTTCATCCATCTAAAAGAGGCTTTTTCACAAATGCTACCTTTTCAAAGAAAGGCACATACCGAAATTGATGTGGTCTTTCCAAACTAGCACTTGTATGGAACCTACCAAAAATGAAAAGGAAGAATAAAAAACACGATATGGTGTTTTTTGTATTGAAAAAATTTATATTTTTAAAGGATCATATCTTCAAAATGGTGAGGAATCTGACCAAGCCTGTGAGAGAAAAATTTATTCTCCTTGATGCCCTATTTAAACTCTGTGAGAGAAACTTCGACCAAATTTTGCTCTATTTGATTAAAAAAGCAAGCTCAAAGCATGAAATATCTGTGTTAGAAAACTTTTGACCAAAAATTTTCCAACACCAAAATTTGTCAACACATTCAAAATGACCTAAAAACCATTTTTAAACATTATTTACTTACATGTTAGAAAAAAGTTCACTATGGCCTTATTGGGGCATATCACAAATGGAGAGAGAAATAGAGAGAGCGAGGGAGTGAGAAATATTGAGAGGAAAAGGGAGAAATAGAGACAAAGAGAGAGAAATAAATATATATGTATATGTATATGTATATATATATATATATATATATATATATATATATATATAGAGAGAGAGAGAGAAAGAGAGAAATAAGAAAGAAAGTTAGATACATATCTACAAAAGGACAAGTCGTCCTTTGAGAACAAAATGTTACATCTAAAAAATCTGGGAATTTCCCAAGTTTGAAGATGGTTGTCATCTAATGTTATGACTAACTAAATGGAAAATAAATAGTAAACAATATACATCTCATGAGTTCAAAATGATGTCTAAGAAAAATACAATAATGAATTGCTCAGGAGGCACTCATCCCAAGATATTTCTCATGGATCTATCTAGCATAGAGAAGATGAAGTGATGAGGTAGGGTCCCTTGATGATGGTGTAGTATCCTATGTATCTGTAGATGGTGCCCCCCTACTACAAGGGCCTGGACTAGCTTAGCATGGACAATGGGCTCTACATCTCTTTCTGGCTATATCTAGTGTGGTCCCTTGTGGTGGGGCCATTCCTTAGCCTTTGATAGGGGCTCTATGGTGGAGAGAGTAGTCGATGCTCTAAAGAACTTTGTGAGTATGCGCTACTATGTGGTTTTGTGTCTCTACTCATGGGTCCATAAGAGGTGCTCTCTATGGTAGTGTAACTCCAATAAGAAGATCCCTAGTTATCTTTGATCCACAAAATCCATCACCCTACATAGTGTACCACATTGCTCTCTAAACAGGCAATGGTAGTGAGGATGTGTGCATGTGTGCATCCATGTATCTTGAGTGGACAACAAAGCCATCAAGGGATATGCGTGAAAGATGCTTCTAGTAGAAAGTTGGCTTCATCATCAAATCCTTACTAGGTATCACCCATGTCCTAGTTGGGTGTAGCTGAACAATGCTCACCCTGATGATGGATTTAGCTTCTCTCTATTGAGATCCAAGTGAAGTAAATCCAAGTTATACTATATTTGTGGGTGGTGATCCAGGAGTAATCCTTATAGCCATATCCATGCCTTTGTAGCGTACGAGCACTTAGTATCCCCGTCTAATGTTACCTATCTAGATGACTCTAATGCGAGTGTCTCTACCTAGGAAAGGTCCAAAGCCTATGCAAGAAAGTCATTGTCTAGAAGAGGGTCTCTACCACTATGGGTGGTGCTCCCATCTTTGCTCTGATAATCTCATATCATATAGAGGGCTCACTATGAATCATCTATGAAATCATTAGTACTAGGGGTCTTTCCATTTGCTTCCATATCTCATGTATCTCCTCTCCCTATCGTGTGTGGCTCAATCCCCATATGGGCGTCCCATATGCAAATGTTGGTGTGATTAAAGTATCAAAGAGTGAGCTTTGTCTAAGGCTCTTGAAATTGTATGCATGCGCACTAGCTCTCCATCGACTCTAGAGCTACATGATAGCCTTGTGTCACTATATCTTCTACTACTCTCCTCAAAGTAAATCTTGACCCTAAAAATGTAATCCCTAAGTAAACATATATCTGGACCACTACCTCCCCTCCATATGTAAAATGGAGTACTGATTGCCAAATCCATTAGAAGGAAACGTTAAATACCATAACCTTGATTTTCCCAAGGTTCACTTTGAGATCCATGTCCTAATAAAAGGCCTATAGTGTATCTAGGTGGGATGCAATCCCTCTAGTGTGCTAGAGATGAGGACTATGTCATTGGGATATAGTAATATGGGTATCAATGCTCCCCACATGCCACCTCTCTCCCCTCCACATCCATCAATGTAATCTAATATCTCATCAATATAAAATCTCAATAGAGTATGTGAGAGTGAGCATCCCTATTTCACTCCAATGGTTTTGGTTATCTCCTGCAAAAGCCCTCTTAGTGCTCGTACCTATCTTATAACAAACGCATATAGTGCTAGTATCCCCAATCTCATCTCCCATAGGGAGCTCTAAGTCCATAGTCTTTGCATAAGTCTAGCATGTGGTACTATGTCAAAGGCCTTGTGCAAATCCACAAAGCAACAATATATGCACCTCCCCTATGTCCTTCTCTCCTCGATGATGGCTTGGAGGATAAAGATATGATCAAGAGTGGACTAGCCCTTGATAAACCCTGCATGTCCACATGCTTGATGTTGGTGCTTCTTTGCCCATTTTCTTAGTTCATGCTCTAGTATCAATTCATAAATCTTGGTTAGCATGTGGCCACTCATGACCATCCTATAGTTTGTAGGAACCATGGGGCCTCTAGCTTTCAAGATCGGTGCTATAGTATTAGCTGACCAACTAGCAAAAGGAAGCCTTCATACAGGGTCTTGATGAATAGATGGGCTAGAAGGGGTGTGAGGATATCTTTGGCATGTGATATATGCTTTGCTACTAGTCCATCATGGTCTTGGGCTTGGACATTCTAGAGTCTATTGATGGCATTTTTAACCCTCTCTATGCTAAAGAAGGTAAAATGAGATGGGTTTATTGTCCTTTGGTGGTTAACGCAATAGGAGTTGCCCATGTACTTGATATAGTGAGGTAACATATGCATGCCATGTATTCGAGGAGGTGATGGTGGGTGTATGGGATCCCAACTCCTAGAATGCCTTCCATGTCTCCTTGTTATCTTTTCCTAAGAATAGATGGTAAAATGTGTGCTCTAGAGTTGATAGAAATGCCCTCTTCTTCTGCCATGATAGGCAGTGATAGATCAAGCATGTCTAGCTACATATGTAGGTCCCTCATGCTTTTCCTTGTTGGAGATGAAGACAGATTTCCTTGCACTCATTGTCATACTATCTATTCTATGGAACATTCTTGCTTGGCGAGGGGTGAAATAGGTGCATGTGTCGAGAAAATACATGGTAGCTAAGTTGTGAAGTACTCCAACAAGTTGTTCCATAAAATCCTCTTGGGATATATGGGGATCCATCTCCTATAAGCTCCAATAGAGATGATTCGAGTAAGCAGTCACAATCAATCTAGTGAAGTGGTATCTATAGGCACCTCTCTTAGGGACAAACTCTCTTCGAAAAGTTGCATAAAATAGATCTATCAAGGTTATGGTTTTGACTTTCAAGCCATAATACTACATTGTAGCTCTTCCTCTCAAAGTTATGTTGAAAAACATCACGAGATATCGTTCGTCTTGAATTTGGCAATTGAGCATTAATTTCTAAAACTCGATTATATGGAGCTTTGTACCTTCTTCTCCTAACCCATTAAAAATGGATAGAGAGAAACTTAGGGCTGGAGAATTCGGTGTTCTTGCAAGTATTGCAATGGCTACACGATAATGATGACCGGATTTGCTACAGGGGTCTTTATCAGTGGGATTACACCCCAGAGGGTCCACCTATAAGAAATCATCTATATAATGTGCATTCAAAGGATATTATGAAATAACCTTTCTTTACATCTATAAGGACTTTAAAAAACCCCTTTTACTTTACTAAACTTATAATTTTTTTTGAATTAAAATTAAAAGACCTCTTTTTAAATTATAATGTTGTAAATTTTACTAAATATAATACCGTTTCTTTTGAACTCACATGGTATCTTACATGTTCTATAAGGTGGAATCCCTTGGTACTATATCCCCACTCAAGGTAGGCTAACTTATCGAGGTAGAAGGTAGGCTAGAGCTTCCTCCTTCCCCTAGTAGGCTAGCTAGGATAATAGGGTCAATAAGATATTTCCTTCTCAATAATATCAAACTATTATGCTTAGGAGAATATCTCCTAAGGATCTTAGCTCATCATCCAGCTCTTTCATATTTTCTTAATGTTGACGGTATCTATCAAGAAACAATAGATCTATTTCAATGTTCTTTGGCATACATTGAAAAACTCATCCCTATTAACTAAGATTTGAAAACGGCCACTTATTAGCATCTCCTTCTCAAGGATATCAAACTATTATGCTTAGGAGAATATCTCCTAAGAATCTTAGCTTATCATCCAGCTCTTTCATCTTTTTCTTAATGTTGACGCTATCTATTAGGAAATAATAGATCTATTTCAAGGTTCTTTGGCATACATTGAAAAACTCATCCCTATTAACTAAGATTTGAAAATTTCCACTTATTAGCATCTCCTGAAAAATGCATCACTTGTTGGGACCAAAAATGGGCCTGGCACTGGCTCTAGGGCTCTAGCCGGCACATGCCTTTTATGCTCACCAAACCACCCTTGCGGTGACCAAGAGTGTCTAGAAGCTATACACACTAATCTAGCTAAATCATGCATTTCTATTGATTTATAGTCCAACAAAATTTTCCCTTCCCAACTCCAAGAAGAGGGAGTATCCCACACATATAGGTGACTAATACTGCATTGCACACACATACAAAGCATCCCCTAGCTAATTGATATGGCTCCTACAACTCTCCTACACCCCGGGATTGGCCCCAGGATATGCCCTCTTAATATATGAAGAACAATGAAACATACTTTGCTCTTTCCTTACTAATATTCCATATGACCCTGTATCTTAATGTCTTGGATATATCTTGCACGCTTGGTCAATAAAATACAATTGTAGTGCAACGCTATATGCAAGAATATGCTTGTATGCAAAATGTGAATGGATATGCATAAATATGTTTAATAAGACAACCCAAGTGTGAATGTGCAACAATCATTCCTTTATATCTTTCCATGAATTTTCTACTTGTTGCGGGGTTGCTAAACACACCCAAAAGGCACTAAGTTCTCCCAACTCATGCTATCTTTGGGAACATAAATAACACACGACCATCCTACTCATGAAGTGCAATAAAAAATCATTATTTTTAGTAATTATTCTCTAATTTTTTACACATGGACTCCTTTAGCATGCCACGAATGGCATTGGGACCACTTTCTTGCTACCAAAAGGTGTTATTTAGATACAAAATAAAAATTTTAATTATTTTTAAATTTATACATGAAATATAAATGTATTTTATAGCTCTCAGGTTTATTCTCAGTATTCCACTATATTTGTATTTTTCTCTATTTTGTAGATTTTCTTGTTGTTATCTATTTATTTAATAAAAATTCAAAAAATAGCAAACAATAAATATGAAGTGTTGAAATATAAGTATTAATATCTCTTTTCCACCCTCTAAAATAATTTTCCAATACCATTACATTTACTATGAAAATTAATGAGCTTACCTAAAAATTACTTGCACGTCGTGACATGAATGAGGTGCCATGTGGATTCAAAGGCCAGTGACGCTTGAGATAGCCACTAACACACTTGGTGATAGTCCACAATGCTCTAGTAATATGCCACAAACTGTATCTTTCACATAACTCTCACCTCTCCCTCTCTTTCACCCATCGACCTTCTCGCATAAGAATAGCCATTATACAATAGAAAAGGAAGGAGAGAGAAAGATTGTTTTGAGGGAGGAGAGAGAAAAACTAAAAAAACAAGCATTTATTCTTCATGTTAAGCCACAAAATTTACATCATCACATAGAGGACGGCAATGAGGCTTTGTTTCATCCATCACACACGAAAAATGATGAGGATGTCACACGCAGCAATCATTGGAAATCCAACATGATGGCATTTTTTGTTTTTTGCCCACTTTTTCCCCTTCTTTCTCTCTTCAAAATGACTAGACACAGTAAGAAAAAGCACCCCTTTGAGGCCTACCATAAGTGCCCATTGAAATTGGGTATGTCCACATGATTTTTGAGCCTTTTTTGACCTCCTTCGCTATCCACTCTGCATTCCCCTATAAATAAGGTCTTATGGCCTTAAATTCAACCCCAAGCATGTGGAATTAATGCCCAAGTGATGGCTAGATGGTTCTTCATTAATTATAGACCTAAGTTGACACTTTACTGCACCTCAAACTTCAAAATGCTTTGTTTCTTGTGCCCTAATCACTTTGAACCACGAATCACTTTGGAGCCTAAAATCTTTATTTTTGCTCTCACAAATGCCTTGCAGTTCCATCTAAAACTCTATTTTTGCTCTCACAAGCACCTTGGAATTCCATCTAAAACTCTATTTTCGACTTCTGAATCAAGTAGTTACTTTATAATGCACCCTACGATGATTGAATAGGGGGTCAAACTAACTTTGATCGACAAACAGATGCTTCTGTTGGATTTCTGACGTCAAAATACACCTAGGAAAACATGAGCTCTTTGATTTTTGGCTGAAGCATTTCCTACAAAAAATGCCACTTTTATAGATCTGGAGCTTCTATTGCACTTTAAATTTGGCACTAAAATTTAGCTCTCATTGATACTTTATTACATGTTTTATAACTTACTTGCAAATCCACATATATATATTGCCATTATACTTCACTTTCACCTTTGTATTGAATCTCCTGATATCTATTTTTGGTTGTCGAAGTCACTATAGATCATCTGGAGAGTTAGGTGAACAGACAACATATAGATGAGGAGCTTTAGGAGATTTTCACACATATGTCTCCAAACCAAATGGCATGCTTCAGGGACATGGAAAATGCAAAGTTGTCTTGATCAAGGTTTGGGTGTTTTGGGCATCTATCTCGAAACTAGATGCATCGATCTTTGGCAAGTGGAATTGATGCTTCAGGTTAGTCACATAGAGGGAGGTGGCTTAGATATTCCTTACTTGATTGGTGAAGGTGATGCCTATGGTGGATTCTTTAGGAAGCCATGAACTTCCTCTTCTCCTTGTTCTAGGAGTGGTTTCTCACAGTGGTAGTGCATCTCAATGTAGGTTCGTAGCTAACTGTATGCTACTCATGTGATCACAATGAATGATAACTGGACCACCTCCTTGCACATCCAAATCACCCACTAATTTTTTCAGCCATACCACCTCACATGATGCCATATTAGCACCTTCATACTCAACCTCTATACTTGATAAAGCAAATGTAGTTTACTTTTTGCTCCTCCACATAACTGCTATACTACCAAGAGAAAATATGAATATGTTGGTAGATCTTTTATTAGAGACAAACCATCATTCCAATTTACACCTGTTTATCCTTACTTGCCTCATTAAAAACTCCATAATGCAAAGTGAAATTCGCATACCTCATTGTGTGTCTAACTGCATCCAAATGACGCTTTCTAGGCATCTCAATAAACTGAGTAACAAATCCAATAGCATAACTCAAGTTTGGCTTTGTGATAGTCATATAAAGCAAATTTCCTACCATCCTCCATGAACATAATAGGGTCTTCTATCTCATCACCAATATTATCATTCAACTTCACATTTTGCTCCAAGGGCACTAAAAGAGGCTTACAAGTTGTCATACTATACTTGGATAGCATATCAAAGCCATACTACCTTTGGGGCAACCATATACCATCATCACATTTAATCACCTCAATACCTAGAAAGTACCTCAACTCACCCAAATCCTTTATCTCAAGCTTCTTCTTCAAAAAGTCTTTAACTTCAACAATCCCACCATCATTATCACTTGTAATAATCAAGTCATCCACATAGATGACAATGATGACCGAACTCGCATCTCCCTTTCTCACATAAAGTGAGTGATAAACATTAGAAATATAAAAGCCAATGCTTTGATCTTGTTAGACAATGCTCTAGGTGCTTGCTTCAATCCATAGAGCACAGTTTTTAGCTTACACACATATTTGGGATGCTCTAAATCCTCATAACCTACTAGCTACTCATATACACCTACTAGCTACTCATATATACCTACTAGCTACTTATATTTGGGATGCTCTAAATCCTCATAACCTACTCGCTACTCCATATATACCTTTCATTAAATGTGGGGGAAGGGGGGGGGGGGGGGGGGGTCATATGTTTTTCGGCACCCCAAAAAATTCCATTTTTAAATTATTTTCAGCCTGTTGATCGTTAGAGGCAAGCTTCGGGCAACAAATTCTTCAATTTCCTTGCCATCCATTACCGCAAAAATGAGAAGAAATTATGTATTCTATGAAGAGATCTAAATAATAAAATGAAAAAATATTAATATTTAAAAATAAATAAATAATGAAAAAATAAAAAATTACAAGAAATAGTTTTTTTACATTTGAAAAATAAGAAAAAATAAGATTTGTGTTTGTGAATGTGTGGTAGAGCTGAAGCATGAGGTTTAGTCTTAGTTTACAACCCTATGTCCATGTTAAAGTGGATTTTTATTGCTTTCGTGAAATAAAAATACAAGAAAAATATGCCTTAAACCTACCAACAAATGCATAACTTTAAACATTAGGGAGAAGGGGTTTTTAAATGGTCAAAGTATGCTGAATTCTGATGTTTTTATGATGCATTACATATAGTACACATATGGTTTAAATTAAAAAGGGTCTAATAGCATGAGAAAGCTCGTTACTAGCCCTAAGCACTCTCGGATTAGAAGAAAAGCATGAAAAGAATCGTCTTTGCACTTTCACAATACAGATTGTTAATCAATAAACTTGTTTGAGTACGTTGGTCATACAGAATTGCATTGCATGCTCCATATGCTATCGTATCCTGGATGCATGGCACTTGTTTTATGAATGATGACCTACGTGGGAGAGTGTGAGGTACGCTAAGTCATAAGGCTAGATATTCGATTCCTTGGGGGATGTTTAGTGAAAATTATCTATTACCTCCTTAATTAATTCAATTAAAAAAGCAGACTATGTCTCGAATGTGTTCGATGTTCATGACACAACTTGGTGCTAATCCCCGACATGTAGGAGAGCTATAGTGGAGCCACGATAATCAGTTGACGGGGGGCACTCCCTTTGTGGGTGTTTACGTGGTATGCAACACCAATATGTTTAGGGACTCCCTCTGAGGAGTGTGAGAAAATAATTATTTGTTGGACTACGAAACATACAAACACAAAGTTCTTTAACACTCCTGACCGCGAGGCCGTGTGGGGGTAGTTTGAGGTGTGTGTAGTAGAGGCTTGTCTAGTGCCATAGAGCTAGTGTTAGGCCCGTTCTAGGTCCCAATAGGTGGTACATTTGCTAGGATCCGCTAATAAGTGGCAGTTTTCGAATCTCAATCAATAGGGACCAATTTATTAGTGTATTCCAAAAGGCAGTGAGCTAGATTTAAAAGACCATCAAGCTGAGTTTTTGAAGCAAGAAAGAGTTGAACGAGCTAGACAGTGGGTTGAAATTATTAGAAGAATTTCTCTGCAAAGGAATGGTCCCACAACCCTATACAAGAGGGATCTTAGTAACCCTAGCTCTTCGCATAAATGGTTAGGAGGAGGAGGAAGTTCTAGTACTTTCCCTCTCCTAGTTAGTCAGTCCACTTCAAGTGGACTAATAGCTCCCATCATTCAAACCCCTTTGGCGAATCTAGTTGTTATGATGGTGGAACCCATTTCAATCCTAGCAAGAACACCAAACTTCCCAACCTTAGGATTCCCTCTACCCATTTTTAATGTGCTAGAAGAGGAAGACGCGAAAGTTAATCTCAATGAGTTCCAAAACTTAATGTTTAACTATTAATCCAATATGAGGGACACTTGATGATGTTCTTCAATATGACTCTAAAAGGACAAGCTATAGTGTGGTATCATAGCCTAGAGGCTAGAAACATAGCTACAATTGACCTATTCTTTGCAGCCTTGCGAAGAGAGTTTGCCCCTAAAAGGGGAGGTAAGTGTACTGGCTACGTGTTCTCAATGTCACATGTCAAGAACCTCATGAGAATGTTCGTGATTATGCCAAGAAACTAAAGGAAGTATTCTATAAGTTACAAATCTATATTCCTATTGTAGTTGCTGCTCAATTACAATACTTTTTGAATGGACTGGACTCTAACATTCAAGTTCAATTGATCAATGTTGCTCTTGCCAACATTGATATGGCCATTACATGAGCAGAGGAGGTAGAGTCACGATTACAAGTGGTCTATACCTCTAGGGAAAACTGGAATCCGAGTTTAGGGTTTGGACTTTAGCACTGATAAATGGAGGTCAAGGGACACTCATGAATGAGTAGTTCCAATGGGAGAGGAAGCATGATTCTAAATGTGCCCATGTTGCTAACTCCTCCTAGTGTGACCATGCCTATGGCTAGTCAAATGTCTCCACGAAGTGTTGGAGGCCAAAAAATAAACCATAACATTGTTCCAGGGAATCAGCAATAACAAATTCCCAATCAAGTGGTTCGACCAATGGAATGACATGTAGACAATCTTGACTATGAGTCAAGTGCCTCTAATGTCCTTGGTGAAGTTAAAGATATAATAAAGCACAGTACTGTCGTGATCATTGAACAATATAGGAAAATAGCTATTACTTCAAGTACTTGAAGAAGTAGTAAAATTTGATCAAGGAGTCGATGCTATGAAGAGGGTGCCCCCTCAAGATTCAGTTGTTGTAAGTGGTGTGCCAGCCAACATTTCCCTACGAATTGTCTAAATGTCAAGTGTGACATATGCAAAAAGTCCGACCACTTAGCTAGTACCTGTTGGAGTAAGATTAGATCTCTCTAGCAAGGAAGTAAACAATTAGGTCCAGTTAACCATCAAGCGTAAGGAAATAATCTCCAACAAGATGAAGGATTGAAAGAGATACTACAAAGAGGGAAAGCTATGGTAGAGGAGCTGCCTAGTGGTAGTGGAGTTACACTTATTGAGGTTGTTTGTGTCAATGGTACTGAACCTTCTAACCTACGGGTTTTTACAAGAGGTCGAAAGGGTAAAAACACTAATGAAGACAAGTTGAAACTTGTCTAGGAAAACCCTAAAGCAAGATGATAAGGGGACGCAAGTCCTTAATCTTGATATGAAAGGAAAATCTCTAAAAGCTTTAGATGCTAAAACTGACCCCAAGAAGGATAAAGCGTTGCCAAAGAAGAAGGAAAAAGCCAAGAAAGAGGCACCAAAGCTGGTTTAAAGATCTAAACAGCAAATGGTCTGCCAAGAAAAAAGGGCCCTTGCTAGCTATCATGAATTTGATTTAGTGAGTTCTCTTTGCAAAGTTAAGACGTATGTAAACCTCCTACAGTTAATCAAGTTGTGTCGAGCAGTGCGTAAGGAATTCAAGAAGATTCCTCGCACATGATATATCATTTAGCCCTTAGGAATAATAAGACATGATTGGTTTGAGCATGTCAAAAGCATTGTCCAAGGGTAGCAACATATGTTGATGGAATATTAGTGGATCATGCCATTATAGACACACAATCCTCCATCAACATTATGAGTTTAAGACAATTCAAAGTCCATGTGACTGTTACCAATGTGGAATGCATTTTTAACTTTAGGGTTATCATGTTTGTAAGATGGGATCTTAGCTATCAAGTATTGCTAAGTAGGCCATGGATCTTACAAGTAGACTCTCACATTGAAATATCAGTTGGTTAGTTGATATTTGGAAGAGGTGCTAGACACATAGTAGTAGACACCTATCTGAATCTCCTCAAAGTGAGAGAGTTCATCTGTCCTCGTTAGAGTTAGATACATTAGATGCTCCATCTGCTAGTGAGACATCATCAAGTGATGAATCCAACGAGGGGCCCACTACAAAGGATATCTATCAAGTAACTTTGAATAAGCCAATAGAGGCTTAATAGAGGATAAGAGATGTGGATGTAATTGAGTTAAACCTTGGTATGATGAATGATTCATAACTAATTAAGTTAGGGTCCATGCTCAGTTTGAAAGAAAGAAAGGATTATGTGTTCTTGATTGCAGAATTCCACAATATCTTTGCTTGGAGTTATGGCAAGCTAAAAGATACTCCTCCTAGCCTAGCTACTCATACCATTCCCCTAAATGAAGATAGTCACTCTGTGCGTAAAAAAGTAAGGCGTATGCCTTTTGAACTAAGGGACGGGCTACTACAACAAGCTTGCTTGATATTTCCGATTCAGCACACATAATGATGTTCACTAGTTGTTATTAGGAAAGAAGAATAATAATCAAATTTGGCTTTATGTAGATTTCAGAGATCTTAATAAGAAGATGGTTAAGGATCACTATCTGTTACCATTCATTGATGACATTTTAGATCAACTAGTGACGAGTAGAAAAATCTATTCATTTATGGATTGCTTTGCTGCATACAATCAAATGGCTATTCGGAGGAAGACAAGATGAAACCGAGGTTTATCACTATCTTCGATACCTTTACGTATCATGTGATGGCCTTTGGGTTATGCAATGCGCCTAGCTCTTGGCAATGTATAGCTGATAAGAATTTTGGTGACATCTCCCTAGAGGAGTTAAAATTCCTTATGAATGATCTGGGGGCAGCCACCACAAGGGAAATATAATTGATCATTTTAAGGAAATGTTTTGAGTATTGTAGACAGTTTTCCATTGCTCTTAATCCATGAAAGTGTGCCTTTGGGGTGCCCTATGGGTTGTTAATGGGCCATGTGGTAGTTCGGCTAGTATTGCAACTAACCCGAAAAAGATAAAGATTATAGTCACTATGAGCCCTCCACGTACTCTAGGAAAGGTGCGAAAATTTCTGTCATCAGCCAAATATTATCATAGACTTACAAATACACTGGCAAAAAGAGCATTTCCATTGACAAATTTGTTATCTTTTAATTGAATGTTTACTTGGAATGAAGCCTGTCAAGTATCCTTTGAGGATGTGAAGCAAGAACTAGCAAAAGTGCCATCCTAAAAGCACCCAGAAAAGATGAATTTTTAAATATATTCTTAGCAGCAACAATGTGTAGTATTAGTTGCTATTTAGCCCAAATTTGGGAGAAGAAATTGTATCATCCAATAGCCTTTGCAAGTTGGAAATTGGGGATATCTGGAGTCAAATATACTTATATGAAGAAATTGTGCCTTGGAATGGTTTTTGCAATAAAGAAATTTAGGCACTATATTCTCTATGAGAAAGTAGTATTTTTTACGAAGACAGAAGTACTTAGATTATTGATGAACTAGTTGCAGCCGCCTAATCGTTTAGCAAAGTGGTTAATCACTTTGCAAGGGTCCAATTATGAGATTAGAAGTAAGCCACAGAAGCTATAGGGTATTGTTAAATGACTTGTAGATACTGAAGAAAATGATATTGAAGGTTTATTCAAGATCGATATAGCTTCCATCCCTTCCTAGTATGCAACTATAACACATAATTTATCCACAAGGGGATTTTCTAGACATTGGTGGCCATTGGTATTCCAAGATGATTTTAGTTATGTTAAGCGATGTGATTTCTGCCAAAGACATGATGCTAGGGAGAATTGTAAGCAACCCCTAAACCCCATTTTAGTTACGTTGCCCTTTGAAAATTGGGGTATCAAATTTGTGGGACCAATATACCCTTTATCAACTACATGAAAGCATTATATTATCGTAGTGATGGATTACTTTACAAAGTGGTCTAAAGCTCAAGCAACTATGAAGAATAATGCTAAGAAGACTGCTAGTTTTAGTCCACCTAAGGACAAAGTGTCTGATCGAGGAGCTCACTTCTTGAATAAGGTTATAGTGACCACGACGGAAGATTTGAATATTAAACACAATAAAACTACCCCTAATAATCCGGAAGCACACGGCCAAGTTGAGAGTACAAATAAATAGCTTGTAGGGATCTTATCCAAGATAGTGGTTGAAAGTAAGCGAGTTGGGATAAGAAATCGTATGTGGTGGTTTGGGCTTACAATATGACATTCAAGAGAGCTACAAGCCACACCCCGTTCAAGTTGGTATATGGGGAAGAGTGCATTCTATAATTGAAAATAGAGTTACCCAATGTGGATTTTGCTCTCATTGATCATTTGTTGGGAGAGGCAAAAGCGTTGCAAGAAAGATTTATTTCTATTGCTCATCTTGCAATTCAATTGTAGGCTTTATTACATCAAGAGGTAGGGAAGAGGAGAATGAAAGCACTCCATGACCTTTGGACTAAGTAATATAAATTTGTGAAAGGCCAGTTGGTGCTGTAGTATGATACTCTTTGTGAGATATTTTTTGATAAACTAGAACCCAAATGGGATGGGCTGTATAAAATTGTATGTATAGGAAAGAATGGCTCTATATCCCTTTTTTGCAGACTTGAAGGGGGTAGAGTTTAAGAATAAAGTTAATTTTAATAAGTTGAAGCCTTACTACATGTAAGGGCTAATGTTGGCCTTGGTGCCTATGCAAGTCCTTCATGATTTGGCTTTAACTTGCAATAGGTACCAAGACGATTGGATGGAAAGAATCATTCCCTATCTCAAGCATCTGTATCTAGAGCAACCTTACCACTAAGTTTGAGTGCTCTAGTGAAGTAAAGGTTATCAAGTTATTGGGTGGCAAGATGAATCTTTCACATGGGATATCAAGGTCTACTGCCACCATTGTCAAAGGATTCTATCTAGCATTCCTATCGAGTTCAGTGAGAGGAAGGAGGGATTGTACCTGTTATACATCCTCTATCTCATCTTGACTTTGATTATCATAAGTACGAGTGAGATAATTAGTATGGCATGGCCTATCACTAAAGATTAGGTCTATACTTTGTATTTTGATGGAGCTTCTAGAGAGCCTGCTAAACATGCAAGCATTGGTGTGGTCATTAAAGACCCCGAACATCAGGGTGTTATGAAAATGGGAGTATATTTAGGACCCCCACTTACTAATAATATGGCATAATACAAGGCCTTGATTATGGGGCTGAATGTAGCCTGATGTGGTGGTATCCCTTAATTATTGGTGAAAGGTGATTTGCAATTAATGATCAATCAATTGAATGGGACCTATAGTGTGTGGTATCCTAGCTTATGGATGTACTATCATGCAACCTTGGACATGTTGCATATTTTTGAGATGGTGACTTGTCAGTTAGTTCCTCCATAGTGGTATCACTTTGTGAATTCCGTGGCTAATTATGCTTTTGTTGAAGATGTCTTTTTCAATTGTGTTCCAGAGGAGCTCTTACAATTACCTTCTAACATTAGGCCATGACTACTTTGGGGTCTTCTTATTACGGACACATCCTATTTTGGCTATTGATGACTAGTTTGGGTTATTAGTCAAGTAGTAATTGAGCACCTTCCTATTCTATCATGGATGCATAGGATTGTTTATTGTCATATTTGTCGGACACCCCTTGCTATTTGTGCAGGGGGTTAGCCAATAACTTAATGCATTTAGTGTAGGGCGACTTGAGGAGCCTTTATCCTTGGTTGGTTTTGTATTGTAGTTGAGTTATGTTAGGACTAAGGGTTTGTTTTAGCAATATGCTGTTGAGTGATAGCGAAGCGGATTATGTCATAAGGTCAAGAGGGTTGTTTTTGTTGGTTTTTAATGTTTGATCTCATAAGGCCAAGAGGGCCAATTATTCCATAGTGAATGATTACATTTCATTAGGCCAAGAGGGCCATGTGTGTTTAGTGTGGGTGCGGTTAATTGGTTTTGTTTAAGTGTTGTGCTAAACAGATCTAGTAGAATCTGAAGGGAGCCTATTGCTGCATGGAAGCTTCTTATGGCCAAGTCCACGTGATGTTCTTCCTTTCTGAGTACTTTTCTTTTATACTATATGCGTTTATGTACTTGTGGGAGAATTGCCCTTTTCTTGGGGACCGGAAATCGAGGCATGAAGTCCTAGGGTTTGGTTAGGTATGTCTAGGGGAGGTTCAAGTAGTTGTCTACCTCTTATAAAGACATTGTTGAGCACTAAAAGACCTATTTAAGAAGGCAGCCCTAGTGACCATGTCCTTCCTCCTTTGTTAGGCAACTATTCTAGAAGTCCCCACTAGTGTGAGGTAGTAATAGAAGCATGCCAAAATAATAAGAAGAGAAAATTCTAAATATACTTGATATAAAGTAATATAGAGGTGTGTAAAAAGGGGTTCTAACCCCCTCAAAAAGAAAAGAAAAGAAAGGAAAACCCCTAGAGTAGTTTACTATTGCCTTGCGAAGGCCTAGTAGGTTCTTGGGGCCGAGTCAAGACCTAGGGACAATGCCTTGTCTTCCTTCAAGTATTAACTAACCAAAATAAAGAAATTAGAAAGGTTGGAACAAAAATAAAAGTGAGTGAAAAAAGAAGGATTATGTGTTGCCTCACAAGAGCTTCGTAGGTTATTAGGTACTGAGTCATGAGGACTTGAGATTGATGCCATGTTCTCCTTGGGTCACTATGCTCAGCTCTCTTTTTTTTACATGTCTGAGTATGGAAACCTTGAAAAGAAAAGTGTATTGAAAGAAAAAAATTATGCTGACCAAGCTGTAGGAGTCCTCGCCTAAGAGTTCCTAGTCCAGTTGTCCTAAGTTAGGTAGGTAGTTCATGCCACCATCTAGGATGACCTGTTTAATAGTTCTTCTAGCTGGTCCATTTTGGAGTAGTTGGTCAATGACTTGCTTTGGATTTCTATTAGATTATGCTAGGTCTATCCTTTGAGTATTTTCATGCCTTGATTTTGTTAGGGGGTAGGGTGAGAGTAGTTCTTAAGCATTGTTGTGTATTCTGTTTTGTGGCAGCTTGATGCTTTTTATGATTGCTCTTTATGTAGATTAATTTGTGGGATTCGACGAGTTGAGTTGCCCTATCCCAAGGGTCGCCAATGAGAGAGCGGATTTTTAGAGCCCATTTTGAAGTGGGAAAGTCACCAGGAAGGCCGTAAAAGACTTTTGCATGCAAAACAAAATGATTGCAAATCCATGAGTTGGATTTTTCCTAGATGGAGTTCCATGTTAGGAACCCAACGCAAGTCTTGATTCGTCGATCAGAGTCCATTTGATCCCCCATTTAATCCGTGCAAGGTTTTGCGTTATAAAGCAACTATGTGATTCAGGACCTAGAAGTCACCCAAAAAGGTCGCAAAAAACTAATTTTGCATGCAAAATGAAATGGTTGTAAATTCATGAGTTGGATTTTTCCTAGATGGAGTTTGATGCTAGGAACCGAACGCAAGACTTGGTTTGTCGATCAGAGTCCACTTGATCCCCCATTTAATACCCGCAAGGTTTTGCATTATAAAGTAGCTATGTGATTCTAAAGCCCAAAAGTGCATGAAGGAGGCCAGCTTTTAGATTTCAATGTCACAAAGTCGACCATCAAGTCCGTTCGTGAATCAAAGTTCGTGTTCGGGTCTCCATTCAAAAGCCATTTTTGTCAAGTATGAACACAAGAAGTAGAACTAGTTTTTTTGAAAGTTAAGCTTAAGCTTTTTAAGCTGAAGAGAATCCCAGAGTTACCATTTCATGAAATGTGGGGGGGGCACCATTTGTTTTTTGGCGCCCCCAAACATGCCATTTTTAAATAAATTTAAGCTTATTAATCATCAGAGGCAAGCTCCCGACAGCAAGATCTTCAATTTCCTCGCCATCCATCACCACATAAATGAGTAAAAATGATGCATTCTATGAAGAGATTTGATTTTAGTCTTTCTCTCTCCTCACTCCTCTTGTTGTGTGTTCTCATGGATTAATGTATGAGAGAAGGGGGTGGGCTGAGATGAAAGATTTTGATCGTGTGATGATGTGGGAGTGTAATAAGTTTATCAATTATCCCTCATTCTTTGCACATTGAGGACCTTACTAATGTAAAGAGGCTTAGGGGATTTCCCTGGCACTATAATTTCACTTCTTTGACCTTCCATCCCTCAATGAATTTCTTAGATTTTCCTTTGCACATTACATCCAATAACACAACTACCTAATCACTCTTTTTGTCTGAATCTTGGTGGGAGGTGTTGTGGTTTTTTCTAACTTTGAGTTTGTGACTCACTATTTTGAGCATTGTATTTTAAGTGTTTTTTCCATAAATAAACTAGTTGTTTTTGGTGTTGTGCAAGATTTACCTATTGTAACAAACATCCAAAAAATAGATCCAAACTTGTAGAATTCTACCCTATAGGCACAACATCTTCAGGATCGAACAATAGAGCTATTTTAAACTATTGAAGAATAGGAGGAAATGGCCAAGAAAGCTATAATTGACTAAGAGGCACAATTTGAACATACAATGCAACACTCAGCCCATGTTATAGAAGATGAAGTGAAAGAAGTGGATTTGGGTTTTGTTAATGTCCCTAAAACTATTAAGGTTAACTTTTTTTTTAATCCTAAATATAAGAAAGAGCTGCTATCATTGTGCAAGAAATTTGTAGATATTTTTCCCAAGGAGTATATTGATATGCAAGGTTTTGACCCTCAGATTTGTTAGCATTGGATCAATTTGTAGAAGGTTGTCAAACCTATTGTGCAACATCATTATAGGAGGAAACCTAATTATACAAAACAAGTCAAGGAGAAACTTGATAAGTTGTTGTGGGTTGGATTCATTAAGCCCATTCGTCATGTTACTTGACTGACTCCAATTGTTGTAGTTCAAAAAAAGAACAAGAAAATCCTTGTAGGCGTGGATTATCGGAAGCTAAATGTTGCCATGATTGAAAATCTATTTCCATATCCTTTTACAGATTCTTTTCTTGATGACATAGAAAACCATCAAATATATAGTTTCATTGATGGATTTTTTGCATACAACGAGATCTGCATGCATTGGAGAACATGGATAAAATAGCATTTATAACGGAATGGGGTGCCTTTGGTAGCATTGTTTTGAATTTTGGCTTGAAAATAGTCATGTAGAGTTTCAAGGGGCATCATTTTAAAAAAAAAAAAACCTTAATTGACTACTTTTAATATGTATTGTTTTCTTGATTGTTTCTACGTATTTAGGAAGGAGGACCATCTACATCATCTTAGGCTATGTTTTGAAACATGTTGCCAATTTGGGCTTTTCTTGAATCCTTTCAAGTCAATATTTATAGCCGAACATCAAGTTCTAATTGTACATATTATTTCTAAGGATGGCATGTCAATTGATCCATGGAAGATTGAGGTGGCGAGCAAAGTTCGGCCTCCCAAGTCGGCTTTAGAGGTGGCGAGCAAAGTTCAGCCTCCCAAGTCAAGTTCTACTTGGACATATTATTTCTGAGGATGCCATGTCAATTGATCCATGGAAGATTGAGGTGGCGAGCAAAGTTTGGCCTCCCAAGTCGGCTTTAGAAGTAATGTGGTTTGTTGGTCAAATTAAATGGTATAGTAGGTATCTTCGCTACCTAGCTAATATTCATGCTCAGCTTACCATGTTGACCCATAAGGGGATACATTTTGTACAGAGAGATTCTCAGTAAAAGTCTTTTGATGCATTGAAAAAAATGTTGTGGTTGCACCTATTGCATAACCTCCTAAGTGCCATCTCCCTTTTCATGTTTTTGTGGATGCCTTTGATGTTGCAGTCATTGCAATTTTAATGTTGGATGAGGTTCTAGGATGGTTCCGACTCATTTATTATGCAAGCCAAAGACTAAGTGGTGTAGAGAATAACTATTCACTGACTAAGAGAGAGGCTTTTGGGATGGTGTTTGCTCTACAAAACTTTTGGAATTATTTGCTGGCTAACAAAGTTGTTTTTCATGTAGATCAATAGGCCTTACTTTGTTTGTTAAAGAATCCCTATTTGACAAGCTTCATGGATGTTGCTTTTAAAAGAATTTGATTATTTCCTAGTACACACACTCAAGAAGTAGCATATGATTTTGCTAATTTTTTGAGCAGGCTGGATGTTCAGGAACCACAGACTAGAATTGATGAGTAGCTGCCTATTGATGATGTATTTGAAGTCCAGGTTTACAATCTTGATGCATATTATGATCAACTCCTAAAGTTTCTGATTTCACACAACATGCTTGATTCGCTAAGTTCTGATCAATAAAAAAATCTTGCATTGTGGAGTTCATCCTTTCAAGTTATCTTTGGTTAATATATAGGCCGGTCATGATGATATTCTGAGAGAAGGTATGTACCAGAGGAGGAACACTACATTGTCCTTGAAGAGACTCATGCTATTGTTTAAGTAGGGCATTTTTAGGTGAAGCTACAAGTTAGAAGATTTTGTAGACTAGGTTGTGGTGACCTATGGTTTCAAAGGATGCATATTAGTTTGTTAAATCCTATTTGATTTGTGTTAAGGAGGGCTAGCCTCAACCATGAGATTGCATGGAGGATCACTTTGTGCTTCCCTTAAAACCTTTCCAAAAGTGGGGGATTGATTTTGTGTGTATGCCCAATTGAACCTTCAAAAAAGCACACTATGAATACGTATAGTCTGGTTTGTACTGATTACTGCACCAAATGGGTGGAGGCTAAATCCCTAAAGGATAATACTATCAGAAGTGTTGCTAGCTTTCTGTATTCTAGCATTATCTCTCACTTTGTATTTCCAATCGAGCTAGTTACTGATTAGGTAGACATTTCTTGAGTAAACTGATTGCATTGTTAACATGTAAGAATACGTTTTTAAATAAGAAGTCTACCCCATATCATCCACAAGCAAACAGATAAACAAAAAGTTCAAACAAGATTTTGATGCAGATTCTGAACAAGATGATAATAGATAATAAGGATGATTGGGATCAAAATTTGGATTTTGATTTATGGGATTTTCACATAGCATATAAGGTCACTACATGGAGGACTTTTCTCCAATTAGTTTACGAGTTGGAAATTGTAGTACCCATGGAATATGTGGTGCCATATCTTCGTGTTGCAATAGAGTTTAAAATCTTCTTCTTACAAAATTTTTAATACTTTATAAAAAAAACATGTCATGCTTTTTTGCTTTCTTTTTTTTTTTGGCAAGTTACATGCGAGTGATGATTTTTTGAAGGATCACATCAATTTTGGTATGCACTTTTCTTGGAAAATGCATCATTGTTGGAAAATTCTACTCTAGACACATGAAGCTATTCTGGCAAAAAAAACTAAACAAATAGTCATCTTCATCATCATCTTCTTCTAAAAATCCGAATGTGATTTTGAGTGTGATTCAAATTGTGAGCAAGAGTGTGATTGAGAGTGAGATTGCAATTCTTTCATGTACACGAAACTAGCTCGAGGGTGGTCGAGAGGTTCGAGCTCCACATCAAGTGCAATTTTTGATTGTGCTATCTATTGTTCTATTTCCTTAAAACTATAATGCAAATTTCTCTTTTTATCTCACTACTTGCATCTCTCTATTTAAAATTGTGTTGATTTTTATTCGATTGTGACTAGTCATGTTGCAAGAATGTGATATGCCCTAATAAAGCCATGTTGTGTGTAGATAGTGCTTGGAAATAAAATTTTAGGCCATTTTAATTTTTTTCACAAATTTTGGTGATTGCAAATTCTTGGTCAAAATTTTTTGAACTTTTATGCATAAGACCCTTTTTAGAAGTGGATTTGTGATCGAACAAAGTAAAATTTGGTCAAAGTTCCTCTCATGAAGCTTGAAGAGGAGATCGAGGAGAATATTTTTTCTACTAGTAAGCATGTCAATTGAGTATAAGGATCTTAATAGCTAGATTGCAAACTCTTTGACTCTTTTTGCTAAGTCAAGGTCTTGTATAGCCTTGTTGTGTGATTTCACTATTTTGAGCCTCTAGAATTGTCAACTCTTCTTCTTATTTTCATCATGCTAACCCATGATCCTAGGACAACAACAAATTACATGCTAAGGGGAGATTGGATTTTTCCCATAGGTAACTATTTTATTGGAGGTGGTTTAACATGAGTGAGTTTCGTGAGAGAGAGAATGGAAGAACATAAACTTAGCAATAATGTGGAGTAGCTAGTTGTGATTGAAGATGGATAGGATAAGCCTAATAAAAAACAAAACTAGTATTTGGAAAAGCATATGGTGTTTGACGGGGAGAAAAAAACTACATAAAGGAGATAAATTATAAATCTTTTCCAAAAACATTTGAAATGCCTTGAAAAGCTAAAAAACCTAAAAAAGCTTATCACTAGCTAAGGCAAACTATAAAATGAGGAAGTGCCTAGTTGGTAGAGGGTCTCTTTTTTCTTCCACATGAATGCTCACAAAACAATGGAGAGGACATTGGAAACAAATTCAGGGAAGGGTGGTCTTGGTCCATTGAAGAAGTGAAGCTTGTTTGAAAAATGAATCCGGAAGTTTCAATGATTTGTCATTGGCATAGAGGTAGAAGAACAATTGTGACACTGCAAAATCTCCTGTTTAGTGAATTTAAATACTTTAAATTCATGACTTACAATTTGCTTTTGTTGAAACAACTTTTTCTACTTCTAGTTTTTGTAACAACAAGTGGCGTTGTTATTTTAACTATTTGAGAGCAAATTTTATGACTAGGAAAATGTCAAAAAAGTGTCAAATGATGTTAATTTAAGATAAAAATTAAAGCTCAAAGTAAGCGCTTGCGGATTTAAGAATTTTAAGTGGTGGTGGAAGATGGAAATTTAAATTAGTTCAAGAGACAGGGAATTCATAGTGGTTGTAGATTTTTCATCAATTTTCAAGGTGTTGGATTGACATGGAACAAGTTCCAGGCAGTTCAGGACTTCCAGATAGATAGGAAGAAAATTTGGTTCACAAATTAAACGTTGAGTAGGAGAGAAGTCGAAGGCTGGGGCGGCACTAGAAGTGTGACAAGAACTTTAAAATTGTGAAGAGTGAAAGGTGAGAAGGATCAAAGCTTGCTTGGAAGTGAGCTATGACGAAGAGCAAGAGCAAGAAGAGAGAGATAGAAATGGGAACTCCAACAATCACAATGTGTGACCGGGCCTTCCTTTATTCAAACTATCACTAAAAGAATAAAGAATAAAGTGACGGTGACAGGTGCCCGCTACCTATAGTGTGTAGTGGTGGGTACTGTCAGTGTAGTAATACATAGGTGGCTAGGCAGAGGTGCCTTTACCCCCAACAACCTCCCACTTAAAGGTGAATCTGCCCTAGTGAGGAGTGAAAAGAAAAAGAAAAGACAGCACAATGTACACAAGTATGACAGGATGAGAAAAAACGTCATCTCATCTAACACCGATCAATCTCCTAAGGAAGGCAAAGCACTCAGTAGTGAGGCTTTTCGTGAGCAGGTCTGCAGGATTTTTATCAGTGAAGATCTTGACAAGGTCAACAAACTTGTCCTCCATGAACCCACGTATGAAGTGATATCTCGGCTCAATGTGTTTCATCCTCCCATGGAAGACCAGATTCTTGGCTAGCTAAATAGCATACATAGAATCCGAATGTAGCGGTATAGTATCAATCCCAAGGTCATGAACCAAATGGCACAACAATATGGCCTCCTTGCAAGCCTCAGTGGCCGCAACATACTCAGCCTCAGTGGTGGTAGAGAGAGCCGTATAAATTTGAACCCTGAATATCCAAGAAACAACACCTCCAGTATAAGTAAAGACATAGCCGGAAGTGGACTTCCTACTATCTGCATGGCCTACATAATCAGAGTCTATGTAGCCCACAACTCCTGTATCCTGGCTGCCATAACAAATACATATATCTATTGTGCCCTTTAGGTATCTCATGATACCCTTTACAGCATCCCAATGCTTTTTGCTAGGTGTAGCCATATAGCATGCCACAACACCAACTGCAAAGGAAATATTTGGACGAGTGGCTATCATGGAATACATCAAATTGCCCATGGCTGATGCATAAGGGATCTTGACCATCTCGTTCCTCTGCTCATCTCTCTGTAGACAATCAGCCTGTGAAACCTTCCCATAAGAAGGTAATGGAAAGCCAATAGGCTTTATGTCCTCCATGCAAAAACGCTCAAGGACTTTATGAATGTACTCCCTCTATGAGAGGTAGAGTAGTCCTTGATGTCTGTTGCGCTTAATGCGCATACCAAGAATATGAGAGGCCTATCCCAAATCCTTCATCTCAAAGGTCTTATTTAGCTGAGATTTAAGAGCATCGAACTCGTCATGATCTTTCCCTGTTATTATCAGCATATCATCCACATAAAGTACCAAAATAAGCAATGAGCCATCACAAGCTTTCTTCGTGTAAAGACACGGATCCATAACACTTCTGCTATAGCCATGTGACTCCATAAGTGCATCAAACTTATGATACCACTCCCTAGGTGCGTGCTTCAAGCCATAAAGACTTTTCTTCAACTTGCACACTAGGTGCTCCCTACCAGGTTTTGTAAAGCCCTTAGGCTGCTCTATGTATATCTCATCATGCAAATCCCCATGCAAGAATGCAGTCTTAACATCCATCTAGTACAAGTCCAAGTCAAGCTGTGCAACTAAAGCCAAAACCAAGCATAGAGTGGTCATCTTGACCACATGAGAAAAAAAATCATCAAAGTCAACTCCATGCTTCTTTTTAAAACCCTTTGTGACAAGTCTTGCCTTATAAGCCGGCTTGGGGTTTCCAGTGCTACTTTTTAGCTTGTACACCCATTTGCATGGCAAAGCCTTCTTGCTTTGGGGCAATGCAACCAAATCCCAAGTCAAATTCTTGTGCATGGAGTCTATCTAAGACTACAAAGCCCTCTCCCAGGAGTGAGTGTCACCCCTGTGCATACCCTCATCATAGGTGAGAGGCTCTCTTGCATCTCTAACCAAGACATAATGCATCGAGGGCTCAAATCTATCAAGTGGATGTCTATCTCTAGTAGGCTGTCTCATGGCAGGCTCTGCGGCGGCTGGTCCAACACCCTCTTCATGTGTACCAACTAGTGCTACAAGATGTCCAGTTGGTTATGCAGGAGCACGTGGCTCCTCCTCGAATATAACCCTATGTATCTCTACCACCTTCTTAGGCTGCCTATGCATCGTGTCTTCATGGAAGACTACATCATGGATGTGGGTGATTTTTCGCTCTTGCAGATCCCAAAGGTAGTAACCCATCTCGCGTGCATCCCCATAGCCAAGGAAAATGCATTTGACACTCTTAGGATCCAACTTAGTACACTTGTCTTTGGGAAGATGGCAGAATGCCTCACATTGAAAGACATGTATATGCGCATAAGATGGAGGTTTCCCAGTCCATAACTCCTCTACAACCTAGAAATCCAAACCACTAAAAGGTGATCTATTTATGGCATGCACAACTATACTGACTACCTCAACCTAAAAGCTCTGTGGTAAGCCTGCATGGCTAAGCATACTGCATACATGCTCCTGGATGGTTCTATTCATCTACTCAACCAAACCATTTTGGGGTGGGATATAGGGGGCGGTCAATTGATGCTTAATACCCCTCTCATCACATAGTTGCTCAAAATCAAGTGACACATATTCTCCCCCATTGTTAGTCCTAAGGCATTTTAGCCTATGCCGATTTTGGTTTTCAACAAATGCAAGCCATCTCTGAAATATAGCCAAGACATTGAACTTAAGCTTAATGGGGTAAGCGCAGACTTTATGTGAAAAATTGTCAATGAACGTCACAAAATACTTTTTGCACCACCCATAGACTGGCAAGGCATGGGCCCACAGACATTCGAATGTACCAATGCCAGGGGCTCACTCATGCGTGTTCTACCAAACTTTTTATGTGTATTCCTAGTCTGTCTGCTATAAAGACAATGGTCACATGAATCAAAACATGTGTAGTCAAGGGGCGGTAAGTACTGCAAACCAAAAAGCATTTTCATTCCCTTCAAGGACATATGGCCCAAATTGGCATGCCAAAGAGATACATGTGCAATGGAACCCACTAACAAAACATGGTCAACAGAGGATCCATCAACTATAAGAGGATAGAGGCTGACAGCTTTGGCACCTCTAGCAAGCACAAGTCTGCCAACCACGGGTGATCTTCCAGGAAGAATCCCCAAAAGAAACATGAAACCCAGCATCATCAAGCTGCCCTACAGATATAAGATTACGTGTAAATGCAGGTACATGACGTACATCCTGTAAGAGAAAAGTACTGCCAGTAGAGAACTGCAGTTGTACATCCCCAATGCCAACAATAGCAAGTGACCTGCCCACACCCAAGTGAACTGAACCAGAAATAGTGCGATAGGAGTGGAACCACTCACGGCATGGTGTAACATGAAATGAAGCACTAGAATCCAAAAGACAGCACTGCTCATACATAGAGTGAACATCGGTCAATGACGTAGCACCATAAGAACTAGCTGCAAGTATGTACTCCGCATCAAAGTCATCAGTCTGCATGACATTTATCTCCTCAATTTTCACACTGGATTTCGCAGGAATAATGTTGCAATCAAAGGAATTTTCTTTTACTTTGTCTTTCCCCTTCTCTTTGTGCTTCTCATTGCACAACTCATGACATTGTGGGCATGTATGACCCTTTTTGTCGCAATGATGACATGTCACATTAGCATTTCTCCCAGGAGACTTACTGCACAACTTACCACATGACTTAGACCTAGACTTCTATGAGTCTCTGCCACGGCCATTCCCATTGTCATTCTTGCCATTACCATCTCTGCCTCTAACAATCAAAGCATGTGATACACGAGAGGCATCCAAGTTCTTACGGTTGATCTCTTCCTGCAGAAGAGCACTCTCCACATCAGGCAAGTTCAAAATAGTAGCAGGAGCACATAAGGCAATGAGGAATACATCCCATGACTCACTTAGAGTCCCAAGCAAAAACAATGGAGTAACCTCATCATTAAAGGTAATATCCTGTGAAGTCAAGTTCCTAAGAATAGCATGAAATTGGCTCAAATGAGCAGACGTTGTCATATTCTCCTTCATGTGCAGGTCCATAAGCTGCTTTAGCCAATACATCTAACTTGCTGGACTTTTCTTGTCATAAAGATTCTTAATTTTATCCCAAAGCTGCCAAGCACTCTGTGCATCCTCAACCACATTGTAATGCACCTGTTCAGTGAGAGACAAGATGAGGGTGGACTTGCATAACTCATCAAGCTTATCTTATTCGTCATTAGTCATAGTTTCACGTTGCTTGCCATGTATCCTTAGTGGCTTTATTTGCGATTTCTGCACTAATACCTCCCAAACTTGGCTCTTCTAATAGGCATAATTTGTACCATCAAGCCTAATGATGTAGAAGATAGCACTATCAATGGAAGAAGAACCCATAATAAAGTCCAAAACAGTGCAGAAACTTCAAAACTGCTTGTTGTTTTGTGTTGTAAACAGCCAAAAATACCACCAAAACCAAGGCAAAATGACCACAAGTTGATAGCTAATGATGCTGACCACAAAGTACCATCAAAATTACATAAAATCAGGATGATTTAGCATAAAAATTCCACATCAATCCATACATAACTGCTTGCTGTAATAAATTACAGCTATGTACAATGAGAGAAAATTGTAGGCAAAATCAATGCACCAAGTTAACCACTGACTATCATAGCATAACAAGCATCAAGTGGGCATAAATCAGCATATGATAGTCATACGAACATCAAGCAAACACCCAAGCATGTCAAACGAATCCATCAGTAAGCTGGCACACCCCCTGTGTAATAGGGCAAAGTGCACACAACACTAGCAAGACCTGACACAAAGAGGTGTATGCTTAGGGAGTGAGAAGCCCAAGTACATGTATTCGGACCACAGCATATTAACCATGCAACATCCATGTGAAGAAGATCCCATTCTTAGAAGACTCAAAGCTCAATAACATAAACCACCTGCACAATGTTTGTCAAACATCCAACGATGCTCCCACTAGCACAAAAGCCATATGGATCAAGCCAAGAAGATCAAGAAGAGCATATGAGAGCACCAGTGATGAAAGATCCAAGTCTAGGCATCAATAAGACATCATGAGCATATAGGCTCTATAGCCTCCAATTAGAGCATCCATAGATATCGATTGTATCCAAAATACAACTCTTGCAAGCTAAGAAATATCCCAAGTAAGCTCCCAGAAGCCAAAGGCAAGACAAGACAAGGCACTAGTAGCAATCGACTCCAAACAATGTAATTAGGATGTAGTAGTGGCATAGGCCAAGCATGTCAAGACCAGTCAGACGACATAGGTAATATACATGCCATATGTACATCCAAGACGGAGCATCAAACGCATTACAAAACTGAGCTCAAGCTCAATTGAAGATTCGAAACCAAAGACAAGCTCGATGTCATACCCCAAAGGTCAATACTTCATTGCATATCCCAAAGACATAGCCCAAAACCACTAGGCATAACCAAACTGGAGGTAAAATAACCTGTCAGCCAAGGTAGCAAAAATCCCAACCAACAACAAAGTGTTTGTATCCAAATCAAGGCTCAATAGCTCTCAAATAGCATATCTGGTCATAAACCATGATGACCAAGCATCAATACATCCAATAGGACACCAGAATGTTAACAAAGAGCATTATGCATAAGCCGTCCCTGATAAAACCTTACTGCCCAAACAATGTACATCACTAAATCCTTGCATAAATCAAGCTATGGAAGCTCAAACCAAGTCCCAAAGCATCTCAAAACATTGGGCAAACATCCCCAAAGTATCTGGGCATCAAATATCAAGCCTCGAGAGCATGGCATAAGCTAAGAACATGACATTTTCTTGATGTAAATCAACTCAGATCTATTGCAAAAATGGTGTGATCATAATTTGGCAAATCCAACATTGCCATCGTGTTTGGAGCATGCCAAAACCCCAAGTTAGACTCTTACCTTGCCTAAATCATGTTTTGATTGCTCGAGATATGAGTAAAAATGGGATTTTTGAGTCAGATTTTGAAACATGTGCAAAAAAAGCATGAGCTGACTGTGGGGCCTGCTGGTTATGCTAAGGAGGGATAAGGGGGCCAATGGGGGCATACAAGGTGCCTAATGAAGCCAAGGAACACCTACAAAGAGCCTATGAGGGCCGGGGAGAGGCAAGAGATGAAATCATACCTTGGGGAGAAGAAGCCATGGCTGGAATTGAAACTCCAAGCTCTAGGTCTTCAATCCGGGCTGAAGTAATGCCGGGTCAAGCTCCATGATCAAGCTCTAATCCAAAGCTCTGATACCAATTGAAAGGTGAGAAGGATTGAAGCTTGCCTGGAAGTGAGCTATGGTGGAGAGCAAGAGCAAGAAGAGAGAGAGACACAAATGGAAACTCCAACAATCACAATGTGTGACAGGCCTTCCTTTATTCAAACTGTCATTAAAGAATAAATAATAAAGTGATGGTGACGGGCATCTGATACCTGTAGTGTGCAGTGGAGGGTATTGTCGGGGGTCTATATAGGCTGTGAAGAACCACCCAATCTGATCATGGTAGCCTGTTTGAGGATTTTTCCATTGTGCATCTCTTGTTTCTAATCCGACGTTGGTGTCTTGAGGAGGAAGAACCAAAATCAATATTTATTTCTCCTTCCTCTCTCTCTTCCTATAATGGGCTATTAATGCGCAAATGAATGGGAAGAGGCCGATTGTTCGAACCGGATTGACAGGAGATAATGCCAACGCTGAAGAGTGATGACAACTGCTAAATGAAGATCAATGGTGGGTTTGATGGTAGCCCAAAAATTTAGATCTTGAAACCCAAAACCTGAAAATGGCAGTAAGCCTCTTTTTAGATCTTGAAACCCAAAACCTGAAAATGGCGGTAAGCCTCTTTTTAATAGAAATTCGAATCTTTTTTTTACATTTCATGATGCAAATTTTGTTCATATGCGATAAAATTTTATTTGAGGCTTACTTGCAATGTATTTGAGTGTTGTGTCATAAAATTCAAAACCCATGTTCGAATTCATGAGTTATTAAGTTTCAAAAATTTGAAGTGTGTGTTTTAGGCGAAAATTTAATGTTTTCTTGATTTTGGGTGACCAAATTATGTTCGTATGGGATGAAATCAAATATGATGATGGATTAGAGTATGATTTAATGTTTGGACTCAAATAAATGAGAAAAAACAACAACTTATTTAAAGAAAAAGAAATAATACTTCAAAAATGTGATTTTGGGCAAAGAAGATGCAAAAAATAGATTTTGTGCATGGAAAAACTACTAAAATTTATGAATATGTTTGTGAATGTATGATGTGGCTAGGGCATGAGGTTTAGCCTTAGCTTATCCCCATTCTTTATGTTATAGTGCATATTTATTGCTTTCCACATAAGAAAAACACATAGAGATACTCTTTACATCTACCAACGAATGAAAATCTTAAATGATAGGGGGAAAGGGATTGTGGGAGTTAAGTATCCTTTGAATTCTAATTTTATGCATATCCCAACACATAGGATTCATTTGATTTAATATTTTGAAAGGGTGGAAGCACGGATTATTTCGGTGTTGTCTTAGCAAACGAGGCATTGTGTTAGAGTGGATCATGAAAAGAATTGTTTGCACACATCCACACTCATGTAACTATAAGTTTACTTGTTTGTATACTCTATGGCATTCACTTTGCATCGTATTTTCATATGTGGTATCAAGAGAATTATTTCGTGAATGTATAGCACTTGTTTTGGAGTGATTGGCCCATGTTGAGTACGAGGTTCCCTAAGCTATAGATCCAGTGTCATCATTTCCTTTAGGGGTTTGATGTGGTAAGGATTAAATTATCTCTTCGAACATTTTATTAAAAGAGAGGACTATGTTTTGTATGTGCTTTATGTTGAAACGACACATCCTGGGGTTAATCCTTGGGGTGTAAGAGAGCAGTAGTGGGGCCACAGTGATAAGCTAGGGGTGCTCCCTTCATTTGTGCTACGAGGTGCTAGACACTGATATGTTTGGGCAATCCAATTTCTTGGAGTCGAGAAGGGAAACATGTTGGACTATGATATAGAGATGATATCTACAAACACATTATTTGGTTAAATCAGTCCATAGTGTCTATACACTCTTGGTCACAAGCCTACGGGGTTTTTTTGAGTGAGTTTAGGAGGCCTGGCTATAAATACCCTAGAGCTAGTGGTTGAGCTAGTGCATTTGCTAGGAGCCACTAATAAGTGACGGTTTTCAAACCTTAACCAAAAAGGGACTTCAAATTTATAACCTTGTTTATTAGGAATGTACTAGAGTATTTGTAAAATGGGGTTTGCGCATGGTTTCAAACACTTGGCTTGCCCTATACAGAATTTATTGATGGACATAATTAATTATGTAGAGAGTGAATCATTTATAGGGGGATGATCTATGTGGCATGAAATGTAAGCATTTAGTGGTTTGTCCATTCTCTAGTAGGATGGCATGGGTGGGGTTCGCCTTGGTTTTGGTCTCTATTCAAGAAATATTGTGCACAACCATCCATCAACCTAGAGGATATGCAACAAGTATGTTGGAACCTGTGGTAGTCATGGCATCAACTAACGATCATGCTAAAGCCGTAACATCATGGAAAAGTATTGACACACAATGGAATCTAGTTATGACTGAAACATCCCATGTGGTGGGGCACCATGCTAAAATATTAGGCCTTATAAGGATGTTGGAAGCCTTAGTTGTTAATGGAAAACCATTACTCAAGCGGCATGACTCCCAAGCTCTAAATAATGCATATATATTTATTTTAGGTAAAGGGGAAAATCTCCAACCTAAATCTATTAGGAAATTACCTATGGTTGGTCAAGGGAAAGAAGATCCTCTGAGAAAGAATTAGAATGATATGTTGAAAGTTATAGGACTCCCTAGACCAGTCTATGAGTTGGGAGAAAGGAAAGTTCATGGAACAAATAACCTTCTTACACTGGTAAAGGTGGAAACAAAAGAGACTAGAGACCTTGAGATACTAGGATTTTATCACAATGAATACAAAGATCTAGATGACCTAGTCTTGATCCTGAGGAAGAGGACTAAATGCCCTTGTTCTTATAGGGATCTTCCATTATTTTATGGGCTGTCACATGAGGATCCGATGCTGCATTTGAAAGAATATGGCCTAGTCTACCTTGTGAGTGGGTTTGATGATATACATCGGATACTTGTGTTCTCGACTACCTTGAAGGGAGAGAAAAAGAAATAGTATTGGAGCCTCCTAAGAGGGTCAATTAGAACCTTTGAGAAACTATGTGATAAATCTCTTAATGAGTACGAGAAGAAGGTTCCCATGACTCAAGCCTTGGGACAACTTATACAAATTTGACAAGAGTCATATACCTCCGTCAAAGAGTACACAAGAGCCTCTGATGACATCCTGAAGCTTTGGCCTCAATCACCAAAATATGTGCACTGAACTCTTTGTCAGTGGCTTTGCAAATAAACACACAACTCTGAGTTAGGATGAGAAACCCTAAGTCATTGAAGGAGGCAAAGGTTCAAGTAGATGATCATGAGAGATAGATCGAGAGGTTTTGGGAGAGTTATTGGAGTTTTCCCTGCACCCTTGAAATTCATAAGGATTGGCAACATTTGCTAAATGTTAGTCATGATGGAGATGCAAATGAGAGGCATAGTAGGGGGAATCCCAACATTAACTATGACAATCCCAAAGTCCAGGAACCTTGGAATCCTAGTGCAGCCAATCTTATGTCCAAAGCCATGAGCTAGATGGAAATCGGTGTAGACCTAATGAGGAAAGCAGAGTTATTACACTTAAGCAACCTTGAATGATCCAAAATTGGAACAAACATATGTAAATGAGGTGACCCCCCAAAACATAGCTAATGCATGCTATCATGTGGAGACCATCTCAACTCTTGGGAGTCTGTGATAGGAAACCCAGGTTTCATGATGGTAAAGACCCATCTAGGGTTGGAGACTCCTTTGATAGTTCTTTTTATCTAGTGTGTATTGGAGTAGTTGGCTAGTGACTAACTCTAGATCTCTATACATATTATGCTTGGCCTATCCCTTGTCGATCTTCATGCCTTGATTTTTTTAGGGGGTAGGGTGAGAGTTGTGTTTGTATTTTATTGGGTATCTTTTTTTGTAATAGCTTGATGCTCTTTATGGTTTTTGAATGTGTAGATCAGTTCATGGATTTGATGGGCTAAGTCGCCCTATCCCATGGATGCCAATGAGAGCAGATTTTATGACCAGAGAAATGGCAAAAAAGTGCAAATGATGTGAACTTAAGGTAAAAATTAAAGCTCAAAGGAAGCAGCAAATGCAGATCTAACAATTTCAAGTGGTTGGCGATGGAAGATGGAAAGTTAAATTACTTTGGGAGATAGACTTTGTAGTGGTTGTAGATTTTTCATAATTTTTTTAGGAGCAAAATCGAGGTGAAATGAGTTCGAGAGCAATTCGGGACTTCAAGATGGACATGCAAAATTTTTCGATTTGCAAATTGGATGCCGGCCACAGGAGAAGTTGAAGACATTGGTCTAATCTGACATTGGTGGCCTAAGGAGGAAGAACTAAAATCAGTATTCCTCTATCCTCCTATAGGTTGATCATGCGCGAATGAATGGGAAGAGATTGAAATGAAGGTCGATTGTCCAGCTTGAATAGGATTGGTATGGGATAAGGCCGACACTGAGGAGTGATGACCAACACCAAATGAAGATCAATATTGGGTTTGGTGGTAGCTCAAAAATTCAAATCTTGAAACTCGAAACCCAAAAAATAGGAGTAAGTCCCTTTTTAATAGAAATTGGAATCTTTTTTTATATTTCATGATGCAAATTTTACTCATATGCAATGAATTTTATTTAAGGCTTGGCTGCAATGTGTTTGAGGGCTGTGTGTCATAAAATATATAACCCATATTTGTAATCATGGGCTTTTTAATTTTCAAAAACTCAAAATGTGTGTTTTTAGTAGAAAATTGATGTTTTCTTGATTTTGGGTAACCAAATCATGTTTGTGTGGGAGAAAATCAAATATGATGATGGATTGGACTTTGATTTAATTTCTTGACTTAAAAAAAAATACAGCAAGTTATTTAAATAAAATTAAAAAAAACTAAAAATGGAGTTTTAGGCAAAGAAAATGGAGAAAAATAGCTTTTGTGCATGGAAAATTTACTAAAAATTATGAATATGTTCGCCAACATGAATGTATGGTGTGACTAGGTCATAAGGTTTAGTCTTAGCTTATCCCCATTCTTTATGTTATAGTGTGTATTTATTTCTTTCCACATAAGAAAAACACATAAAAGTACTCTTTATATCTACCAACAACGAACACAAAATCTTAAATAGTAGAGGGAAAGAATTGTGGATGTTAAGTATCCTTTGAATTATGATTTTATGCATATCCCAACATATAGGATTCATTCGATTTAAGATTTTGAAAGGAAAATTGCACAGATTATTTCAATGCTACCTCAACAAAGGATGCACTACGTTAGAGTGAAATCATGAAAAGAATCATTTGTGCACATCCACACTAATTGATCTATAAGTTTACTTGTTTGTGCACTCTATGGTATTCACTTTGCACCTGCATTTTCATACATGGTATCAAGAGAATTATCTCTTGAATGCATAGCACTTGTTTTGGAGCAATTGGCCCACATTGAGTGTGAGGTTCTCTAAGCTGTAGATCTAGTGTTATCATTTCCTTTGGGGGTCTAATGTGGTAAGGATAAAACTATCTCTTGGAACGTTTTATTAAAAGAGAGAACTATATTATATACGTGCTTTATATTGAAATGACACATCTTGGGGCTAATCCCTAGGGTATAAGAGAGTCATAGTGGGGCAACAACAATAAGTTGGGGGATTATCCCTTTCTTTGTGCTACGAGGTGCTAGACATCGATATGTTTGGGTACTCCAATTTCTTGCAGTTGGGAAGGGAAACATGTTGGACTATGATCTAGAGATGACGTCTATAAACACATTCTTTGGTTAAATCAGTCCATATTGTTTATATACTCCTGGCCGCGAGGCTGTGGGGTTGTTTGAGTGAGTTTAGAAGGCTCGTGGCTAGAACCCTAGAGCTAGTGCCCATTCTTGGTCCTGATATTATTTTATTCATGTTTTACTTTTTATTCGAGGTTTATTTAAGTTAAGTTCTTTACTTTAACAAAGTTATTTATCTTTCTGACACTCTTTCTTCTCGTGTCTTTGAGTTGTATGAAGAGGTTTGTCTTGTTTTGTTGCTTGTGTGACAATGTATCTAATAATAGGTGAGTCATGTTCCTTCCTATATCCCACATTTCTTTCTCGTCATATCACACATAGAAAATTTTTAAGATTGGAAGAGATGGGATGGACTTGTGTTCATATTGCATAATGTATCTTATAATAGGTGATTCATGCTCCTTCCTATGTCCCATATTTCTTTCTCATCATATCACACATAAAAACTTGTTAAGATTAGAAGAGATGGGATAGACTTCTGGTCATATTACACAAAAAAATGTGCTAAGGTTGGAAGAAATGAGATAACTTCACAAATATACCTTCCATGGACAAAAACCTACCTTGATTCTTATATATTTCCTTTTTGTGGACATTGTTGGTCTAACACCATGGCTAGAAGGAAGGCCACAATCATAGCATAGATCTCTTATCGTAGATTATTTGTTTTGACATACCATAATATAGAAACTCCCAATGACTTTTTCAATCCCAATATGGGTTATCCTTGTGGCATTCATTCATGTTCACAAATTTGACAGAAGGCAATTCATGATAATTCACCTTAAGAGTAGCTATGATACAAGGTAGGCATCAATTGTAGAGTGATGTGGAATGCTATGTAGCACAATTCAAATGAGAGTCTCATAAGAGAAGATGTACCGAAGAGTGAGAGTAACATTGGTAGGTTATGTAGTAAAATTGAAATTAGAGAATGCAAATTCACCTTAAAGTAAGAGTAACATTCCAAGATGTCACAAGCAAGCACATGTGACATCATTACAAAAAGGGCTCAGACCCCATGGTCCAAATTGAAATTAAGGCACAATTTTTCAATTAGGATATATGCTCATTCCATTAAATATGTAAATTGAAAACACTTATCAACTTAGTAGCTAAAGTTTGTTGAGAATATATTCATGCAAAAATATAGTTAAGAAATTTACATACACTTGATACTAATAATAATATAGAAACATAGCATATAGTTCTTATGACATAAATGAAATATGAGCACAATAGTTTTGGCACCAAATATGTTCAAAAATAACATTAAGCATCCAAAAATCTTAGTGACCCTTAGGTTTTTCACCCGTATCAACCAAAGTAATCTAGCAGTTTCAATGTGATTCATGGGTTGTACTCAGGGATACTATAAATTTGAGAAATATTTGAGTAAAATAAGGACTTAGGCCTATAGATGGCCACATTGACATGCCATAATCATACTTAAGATCTCATTGTAAAACCAACATCTATAGTCATCTGTACTTTTGGAAGGCTAGATCGAATTTGTAACATATATTTAAGCATGATTTGACTGTGATTTTCATAACAATTTGAAAAATGTCTTAAATTTTCTTCGTTTGTAATTTTCATGTGTTGTTACATGTAAAAATCAAGATATTCTCTTATCTGTAGATTAAAAAAACAACAATTGTGAAAATAAGCTTGCTTTATGTAGATTTTAAAAAATCAAGGAGTGCTCATTGCAACACAATGACTAAGCATAGAGAAAGGTTTCTTGGTTTTTATTATTTTCCTTGTTTCTTTCTCATTGGGAATTCACTACAAGATATAGACCTTATACTGACGTTTAAAGTGATGAAAATACATACAACAAAATTTGCTCCCGTCGTCGCAAAAAGCGTCGTTATTGACGACGCCATAGAATTGTCGCTATCTGCGTCGCATATAGCGATAGTTACAGAGAATTTGCGACGCTCATAGGGATGCCAATAGCGACGCGAGCAGTAAATTTGCGACGCAAATAGCGACGGTAATAGAGAAAAAAAAATTATGGCAGACAAAATAGTTTCTGCACTGCTGCATACAAAGCGCTTGCAAACAAAAAGAATGCATACTGAAATCATAAAACTGATACATGAAATAAATACATGATCGCATAAAATGCGATTGGTACAATCATGAAACGATATCACTAATACATAGAAAATGTCTACATAGATCAGGCGACTAAAAACTAAAGGTGTGTGAGCTCTAAGGATCCAAGGGCGAGCTACAAATCCTCGTCTCCCGAAAGCTCATCCCGCCGCAAAGGAGCATCAAACGGATTCTGCAGAAAAAGAAACAACATATCAATCCACCATATAATAATGCATTCAAATATCTCATGGTAACTACAGACAAGAAAGATGAGTGACTTACAGGGCCGCCGCGTGTATACAATCAGTCGATCAATGCCCTGAGACCATGCCTCTCTGCATATCGAGTCTCAAGGCCTTGCGGATGGTGATTTGTAATAGAGTGCTGCAAAGAAAACAAAATGCTAACTGTTAGAAACATGATTGTCAATACAAAGAATATCTCAAAAAAACAAATAAGCAAAACAAAAGAGAAACTTACAAAGTCCTCCAAATATGTCCTATGGCCGCCACTCCCAAGATGATGCACCAATCCGACCTTGATTCGTCTGCATCTAACCACTCGGGCTTTGGAGCCCCACTCTTGATTGCCTTGCGTGTGTCGGATCGTCTATGTGACATGTATGCACGCATGCAATCCATCATCCAGCCCGTAGAGAATCTATCTACTGCTGGCTGGCACCGGGAACTCCTCGTGCAAGGATGCTGCTATGTAGTCCTTGCTCCCCTCCGGTATGTTCCTCCAATGATCCAGGACATTGTGCCGAAAAACTTGTTGGCACAACTCCCTCATGCGAGCCATCACCCTCCTCCCCTCATCATTCATGATGATGGCTCCTGACCTACTATCCACTAGGTATCCATAACCCCTAGGAGTCTGCCTAAGATGGGCCCTCTCCCATCTCCGTCCACGCTCCTGGGTATATCCAAGAGACCCCTGTACATCCGGTGTACCGACGAGGGAACCCTCTCCCAGAGTGCCACTCAAAGGGGTGCCACCAAAGGGGATGCCACCAAAAGGAGTGCCACCAAAATGCGTGCCACCTGCCAATGGCTGCGCAAAAGCCGGAGTAACTGGAGTAGACGTCCCCACAGGTGTGACAAATCCTGGAGGTGACGCAACTCCAGCTGAACGACGAGACGGAGACACCACGTCTGTGTCTCCACAGCAGCACCCCCCTGATCCTCCTGCAGTCCCTCCCTCTGGCCCAAGTTGTCAGCGTCGAGATCATCTGCTTGAAGCTGAAGCATCTGATCGCGCTGAAGCAGATCTAGCAGAGCGCCCTGACGAAGAACGAGACAGCTCCTGGTCTGCCATCTCTCTGAATCTCGCGAGCTGATTTGGAGACATGCATGCCATCATATCCTGAAACTCCTCATCGCTCATCCCTCGACTCATCTTGAAAATGTCACCTGCACATATAAAAAATGATGTTAGAATAATCAATTTAAACTATACAAAGTACAGTAATATAAATCATTTTTGAAAAATCCCTCTTAAAATGCATATCTTATCTACCTTTATGGAAGATCTAAACAACGAATTGAGTAATACAATTCTCCAAGAATGAAGTATTCTATGGTCCCATGTTAATCTCCTAACACAACTCTGCATACACTGGAAGGTCAATAGACATGTCACCACAAAAGAACGAGTCTGCCTCGTTCTCAAAAAATTCTACGACTTCTGTATTTCCATCATTGTTAGCCGATGCGGGCTCCAAGCTTGCGGTGGCCTCCACCCCTTGTAATATCGACCCCTCTATTTACATATTTTTTTCATCTATGCCTGGAACATCGCTTTGATCATATACTCTCGTACCTCGAGGAGTTGAAGGTATAACATACCACCATCGAGGTTGTCGGGGGTTTGGATAGAAGATTACTTGTTCACAAACACTTACAAAGCGAGTTCAAACCATTGTGACATAAACCATGCTGTATTACAATTAGCAAGAAAATGACTATTTGCACCTGTTCACAATGGGCCGGCAACACAAAGGTGTTGCGCAAATCCGTCCTTTTTTTTTTGGAATCTATTTCAAGAAATCCAGATGGACCTCGTCGAACTATTGCTCCAGCTCCTCCAAGTACCACTTTGAACCACTGCACATCGAATAGTATCATGGAGAAGCTACGGTAATCCACCGTAATAATACTTTGCAAGTTCCCAAAATACTCCATCTCATCCACAACCGTGTTCGGATCCGTTGCTCGTCGCCGACTCTCTTGCTCAAACCTTGCCATGACACCACAGTCCATTGTGGAGCGCATTTTGTCAATACGCTCCACCCGAAAATGCCGTCCATGCGACCACGCTGCACTATATATTTTGTACTGTACATTGAAACACTCAAATTAGATGTAGCAAGCAAATTTAGATACGACACATTCTAAACCCCTCATTAACTTTGGACTACATCCCCTCGAGAACTCCCACTCCTCCATTGAGACCTCTGTCCCTTTGCTGGATGCTGCGGTCAAGGCTCCATGAAACCATCGTGTTGACATAAACCGCGGCATCTCCTCCATGCCTTCGGGATATCGAATCGGTCGGTGACACGTACTACGTTGGAACTCAGCTCGCGCTTCCTCACGATCTTGCCTTGCAATCTGGTACTTGGCGAGCCACGTCTCCGTGGAGGCATGGTGCAACATACAAAAGCGATTCACCTTCTCTTCCATTAAGGCATCCATTCTTTTTTCTACCCCATTTCCAACTACCACATCTCCAGTCATCCTATCATCGTCCTTCAGCGTCCATAGCATTTCATTGTCTGGTTCCACCGTTGGTAGCCATTGTGAGATATGCACTAATGCCTCTGACACCAACCAACCTTCCGCCATGCTACCTTCTGGACGAGCTCGTTGTCGCACAAAGCCTTTCAGGGTTTTCATGAAGCACTCCAAGAAGACATCCATCGCGTATGGACAGGTCCAGCAATCTCCACTTCGTCCACAAGATGCACAAGAAGGTGAACTTGTATCGTGAGCATGCTAGTGGGTAGGTATTTCTCAAAGAGACAAACCGTTTCAACTGCTCCCCGCCTTGCGGATTCAATAGAGGACGTCTTAATCTCTTTTTGTGAGATCCATTGCACCAAAGTCGACAACTTGTAAATGGCCCCGCGAATTTCTGGAGTAAGGCATCCCGCGATCGCGATTGGTAGGACAAACTGCCACAAATGAGAAAGCATTATGAATAATGGCCACTTTTCAAATTGCAAAATGTCCATGCTAATTAAAATCCATTCTGTTCACAAACCTGATATATCTTATGCCAATCATGGGATTTTAGCCCAAACATTTGGTCATCTTTAGAAAATGCGGACCTGAGAGAACGCATCATACCTGTCGGAGTGCGGATATACTTGATTACTTGCTTCACAATGCACTCTTCTTTGGTAAACAAAACCCAGGGAGCACGAGGAAGCTGCACTCCCCCTTCAGTACTCGACTGGCCAAAGCGCCTCCATCTTACCTATCTCCTTTAAATCCATTCGTGACCCTATAGTGTCTCTCTTTCCTGTGATGTGGTCCCATAGCAAGCTGCCCACATTCTTGAAAATATGCATGGGATCCAACAAGTGGTTGACCTATAAGTGGGTCCAATATGGCAACTCGTAGAAAACTGAGAACCGTCGCATTCCATTTGGATGTGATTCCGGGTTTACCATTTTCAGTTCATACCAGCTTGCAGCGTTCATACGTGCTGGAGGTCGTCCAAGAAAACCTTCCCTGAGTTTATGATCCTCTGGCAAGAAAGCGGCGTGTCCTTGATATACCATCTTCTTCATGGTTCGTGACCTTCGGGAGTCTAGCTGTGGCCCACACAATGGACATGCATGATAACTTGAGGTAACCAGACCTGTAAGGCGAGCCACGACCTAGTGAATACTTGATTGAATGAAATAAAATATAGATATTACCAGCGAGAACAAAGGTCTGCTCACCTGAGCACTCTTCCAATCCCGGAAAGTCATGCATCGTCCACATGAGAATGGCTCGAATATTGGCTGACTTCCGCCGACCATCGCGCCTGCTCATATCTTGCACCGTGACCCCCTCCTCCCACAAAATCTTAAGCTCATCGACTAATGGACGAAGATACACGTCCAAATTTTTTACTTTGTAGTGGCCCGAGACGAGCAAGCTAAGGATGAGATGTCCTTTCTTCGTAGAAAGCCATGGAGGGATGTTGTAGTTGACAAGCACTATAGGCCACACACTGTAAGAAGTCGAGCATAGACCGAATGGGTTCACACCATCCATGGTGAGACCGAGCCGAAGATTCCTTGGCTCTCGCGCAAAGCCTGGGAAGGTAGAGTCAATGTGGCTCCATGCACGCGAATCCGCTGATATTTGTTGAACTCCATCCGTGGACCTATTCTGCACATGCCACGTTGTCAAGCTTGCCATGGCAGACGTGCGAAACATGTGGTTTATGCAGGGGATGAGCGGAAAGTGTCTGAGAACTTTTTGAGGGATGGTTTGCCCTTGCAAGTCCGGTCGATACCTGTGAGCACCACACTTTGGACATGTCTCCATAGTCTCGTATTCATCTCGAAACAATATACAGTCGTTGATACATGCATGGATGTTATTGTAGTCCATGCCAAGCTTCCGTAAAACATGTCGTGCATCATCACGAGACTCAGGCATGGTATTTGCATGTGGTAAAATATGATATTTCAATAACCTAAAAAAAATCATAAAACACCTTGAAAAAACACAAATGTTTGCAATAATACTGTTTAAAAAAAATCAATGAAGCCTGTGTGCAAGGTACCTGAATAACTCAGTCACACTCGTATTGCTCCAACCGTATTTTGCTTGCACACTTAAGAGTGCAAGCAATGTCTTCAACAGAGATACTCGAGACCCATCATATAATGGTATGGATGCTTCCTCTCTAAGCGGGTCAGATGTCTCAACATCCATGGGAATCAATGCATCGATCATTGCCTCCATCTCAGGCTCCAAGATTGTAGGTAGGTCGGGAAGGTTGTCCGTCTCCTCTGGCATTGACGGTATAGATGGGCCTTGCGAGTGGCCGATTGGCTCCTGCAATCCATCCATCGCACATCCACGAACTCTTCTAATTGGCCGCAAAGGGTGCACTCCCCCTTGGGTCGAGACATCACCCCCCTGGATAGAAAATTTGCCAACAAGACCCAATCTTTATTGTGTATGGTTTTCAATTAGCTTGAGAGTACAATGCATGATTAATATTAACTTCAAATTACCGTTTGCTGAAAATCCGCAATCGCCTGATCAATGATCTCAGATTGAAACTCGCCAAATCATCGTACATGTTCTATAGACAATCGGCATTTTCGTCTATTTGCCAACTTGCATTGAGAGCAAGGACATGCGACACGCTGATTAAGATACGTCTCGCGGTCTTGAACAATAAGACCTTCTTTGTTTTCCATCTTATCTACATTACAGCAAACGAGGCTTAAATGGATAGCTTTATGGAGATGTACGTCAAGTTGCAAGTTGACCATAAATCTTGCATTGTATATAGTAGTTGAGAGATTTTCCGATGCTATATCTTGGCCTTGTATCATGCTCAAGGATTTGTTTGTCTCGGTAGATAATTATTTGTTATATCTCGGCTTTGAGTATAAGTAATCCATTTTAAAATTAATGCACGCCATCTATGAAATTTAATAACTATAGTAATAAAATTTATTTCAATCAATTCTACTCATAGTCATAAGACCTGAGAGAAAATATCCTATACTTAATTTAAGGGTTTCTTCTTCTATAACAATACTTCTGGGTTCATTTTGATGAAGTATCGTAATGACCATTAGCTAGGGTATCATTTTCTTTTAGTCCTTCCATTGACTAGTTGGCATGATTTCTAATTTGGTATGCCTATAAAGTTAATACAAAAACAATGAATTATGCATATCACAATTAGATCCCCTACTTGGACATTATGAAGGAATTGACCATTTTTAAGCCATCTTAAAGAGTCACCAATGTACGTGGCCCATGGCAAAGCACATTGCATACCATTATCGATAAGTCTATTATCTTAAATTTCCTTCCCCTTCCCCTCCCTCTCCCTCTCCCTCTCTTTCTCTCTTACTCTCTCGTTTCCTCTCCTAAACAAGCAAAAAAGAAAGTGATTTAAACATTAAACAAGCAAAAGGGAGAGGGAGAGAGAGAATGCACTCTCCCTCTCTTTCTCTTTCTCTTTCTCTCCCTCTCCCTCTCCCTCTCTTTCTCTTTCTCTCCCTCTCTCATTTCCTTCCCCTCCCTCTCCCTCTCTTTCTCTTTCTCTCCCTCTCTATCTCTCTTTCTCTCTCATTTCCTAAACAAGCAAAAAATAAAGTGATTTAAACATTAAACAAACAAAAGGGAGAGGGAGAGAGACGATGCGCTCTCCCTCTCTTTTTCTTTCTCTCCCTCTCTCATTTCCTTCCCCTCCCTCTCCCTGTCCCTCTCTTTCTCTCTCATTTCCTCTCCTAAACAAGCAAAAAAGAAAGTGATTTAAACATTAAACAAGCAAAAGGGAGAGGGAGAGAGAGAATCTCCCTCTCTTTCTCTTTCTCTCCCTCTCTTATTTCCTCCCCCTCCCTCTCCCTCTCCCTCTCCCTCTCTTTCTCTCTTACTCTCTCATTTCCTCTCCTAAACAAGCAAAAAATCTCTTTATTTAAACATTAAAGAAGCAAAAGGGAGGGGGAGAGAGAGAATGCACTCTCCCTCTCTTTCTCTTTCTCTTTCTCTCCCTCTCCCTCTCCCTCTCTTTCTCTCCCTCTCTCTCCCTCTCCCTCTCCTTCTCTTTCATTTCCTCTCCTAAACAAGCAAAAGAGAGTGATTTAAACCTTGAACAAGCAAAAGAAAGAGAGAGGGAGACTCACCAATGAGATATGGCGAGCGTGGGGCGGCTTCTCTTTGCGATGAAGGCTCCTCCTCTCCTTCGCGAACAACGGCGGTGGCGGCGGCGGCGGCGGCAGCAGCAAGTCTTCTTCCTCTTCTCTCACAAAGCCTTCGCTCTCTCCCTCGCTCTCGCTCTCAAAACTCGAAGCAAAAGAAATGAAAACCACGCTCGGGTTTCGGCCGCGTTTTTTCCTTGCGGCGTCGCTATTTGCATCGCAAATTACGACGCTATTAGTGACGCCAATAGCGACGCCGGTATCCGCCGTCGCTAATCGGAGTCGCTAATGGCCCAAATCCTTGTAGTGATTTTTTACACAAATACAACTCATCTTTAAACATATAGGACCAAAGATTGGCAAAATAAAAGGTTTAATGATAATATAAAATAAGAATGAAAATAACCAAGTCTATCCTATATTACTATATATTTACAAAGAAGTGTAAGAAATATGTTTACATAAGTTCAAAGCCACTTATTATGGCTTGTAGTATAGAACAACGTATGTACTACACTGTACATATGGATCATAAATCATCAACCTCTTCATTGTTCCCAACATCATCATCATCATCACCCTCCTTATCATTCCCTACATCACCACTCCTTAGCTCTCTTCCTCTTAGACTATCTCATTATATTGCTTTTCCTATAGATGTGGAAAATATAATCTTACAATTAACTAAAGTTGCAGTATGTATGTTAAAAGGAATGACTTACCAAATTCTACTTATTGTAATTTCATGCCACATTTTCTTCTTGATAAGCTCTTCTCATATATATGTCAAATCCGTTCTAATTGTCCTTATAAGTCATCCCACAATACCTAGTAGGATTTTGACCCACAATGTTAAATTGTAAAATAAAAGTTCTATGATGATTAGAAAATCAATCACAAATTTAATCCCACAAAACTTAAGAAGAAATGTAAATACTTACAAACTACACTTCCCACATATTAATTTCTCTTGATTCAAAATGCAACAATCATTAGGGGAGATGTGGAGTCACTTTTGGGCCTTTTAAGTTTTTTGGAGTTATAGGGAATACTTCATAAGGACAAATGGGGTTGAGGCTACCACTACTAAACTTTTGAGGTTACCTTTTGGTCAAGAGGCCAAAAGTTGAGCATATAAACTCCAAACTTGTCGAAGATTAGTGTGTTAGAATTGTCTTATCAAGACCTTTCTAATGATAATGTTACATGAAGTAGTCTTGAAGTACAAAGGATAGTTATTTGTGGGGCCCCTTTTTTTAATAAGATGATGACATGGAAATTATTACAAGGCCCAAGAGTGAGTCCAAATCTCCCCTAATGTCAAATCACTCAATTGTCATACCTTCCTCTATTGTGGGTGAAAGAATCCAAGCTCCACCCTATCTTTTGCCTCATCTCACTCTACGCCATGTATAGTAATCAGCATTGATATAGGATTTAGGCCTTATTATACCCTCCCCTTTGTTTTTTAGTGCACTTAATTTAACTACCAACTTATTTTGAGCAATCATTTTTTGGATCCTTTCTTGTACTTAGACATGTCAATAAAGTATTTAAAGAAATCCCTATGATTAACATATGCATTTATCTTGCTTGGCTAATATGTCTTTATGTGACTAGCCTAGCAATCGGGAGAGGTTATAATTACTACCAAAAAATTTTCATAATGTAGTCATCATAATAGCTAAGAAGACCAAGGGTTAGTTGTATTTCATACAACTCAAATGTAATAGAGGGATGCCTAAATAGCACCACCACCTTTGACATGTAGTTATCATGTGATGCATTCTCTCTCTCAATGCAAGGTTAGGATTCTTACATGACAACCCCACCCACATCAATATTTGCAACAAGATGATCAAACACATCTACAAACCACATCACATCACATCACGATTTGTAGCCTAACATGGCATGTGCATATGCATATGTTACATATGTAGGCTACAAATATATGCATAGGGTAAACATACAAATAAGTATATGCTACACATATGCATAGGCTACACATACACATGCACATACATGCTACACATATTCATAGGCTATATATATGTATGTGTGTATATGAATATGTGAATGTGTGCTATACATGTGTGTATTCATATGTGTATGTATATGCATAGCCTATGCATATGTATATACATAGCCTATGCAATGACTATGTGTAACCTATGTATATGCATAGGCTATGCATATGCATAAATATAGGCTATATATAGACATAGGTATACACATAATTATACATTTAATCCATGCCATAAGCTATGATATGCTATGTATATGTAATGTAAGCCATAGCACAATCTATGTATAAATATACACATAGGATACACATACAGATACAAGGCTATGCATACATATAGACTATGTAGATGAATACACATAGGCTATTATATGCATATGAATGTACATATATGTAGCACATATGTAGGTATACACTTAATAATATCCATGCGTGTTTATGGTTTACGCATAGCTATGCATATGCACATACTAGGAAAAGTTGCATGCAAAGGTATACATTGTCACATCTTTTTGCAAGATAGGAGGACTCTTGTTTATATTTATAGTCCTAGTTTTTTGTAAAGGTAGTAAGTTAGGGTATGGAAAACTAGAATGCTTATAAGACTTGTTTGTATGTGATATGAGTCTTGTTGTCAAAGTGAAGACCAAGATCTCTAGAAATGATGGAAGTTTCAATTCATTTTTAGTGACTCAAATGAGGCTTGGAGACTTAAAAGATTACTTTTTTAAAGCCTTAATGAGACCCTTAGGTTGTATGACATGGAGAGAAGGATTCGAGATGGGTTCGGGGTCATCAATATCTCACACATAAATACTAAGTCTATAACTTTGCCTTGCTAGGAAAACTTGACGAGAAGAGAAGAAGAGAAATTAACAGCTCACATGTGACATGGAGTCCTTGCATGAATGATTCATGGCGATGCCATCCTAAATACGATTGCTATTGAAAAAAACTAGAAAATTATATGGCATTAAATTGAAGATGGGGCATGGTGGAAGGTTGCCATGATGAGATGATGCTTTTTAATACTTGTACCTTGCATGATGGCACCCCAAAGCATTCTTCTCTCTTATTTCTTAACATTCTTAGAAAAAGTTTGGAACATAGAATATCGAAAAGCATGGATTAGATGCTAAGCTCACAAGCTCCTTTTAGGCTATCTTGAAATTTGATATGAATTTTTTATGCTTTATTTCCTCACTTATTTTTATGGGTGAAGCTTGAAATCACAACTAAACCTAAATTTTGAAAGTCTATTGGTGGAGGTTGGATACTCCAAACCTCCTCAGAAAGGGAAGTTCAAAATCTCATTGTAGCATTATGAGACATTGAAGAATATGATCCTAGAGAATTGTCTTGTTCTTGGAAGCAAAATTTATGTTTTATGTTGTGTTTTTAGATGCATGGATCTACAAAATCCATGCAATGGATGTTTCTTTTAAGCTTTATACAAGATCTATTCATCTTTTGAAAAATTTCTTGTAATACAAATGCATGCTTACATAGAAATCCCTTCAAATCTCCATGTGTTAAGCATGTGAGGGTTCTAAAGGAGCTTTTGGATGTGATATATGATGTATCTCTAGTTCCCAAAAAGGAGTTCATCCTCTAAGTGCTCATATACAAGGTTGTAAAGGTTTAAAAGGCTACATTCAAGTAATATAGAGTTTATTCATGGTTCCCTATAAGGATTTTACCCTCCAAGTGGGTCATGTATAAGGTCATGAATATGTAAAAGGTTGCACACTTCAATGTATAAGTTTTTCTTTCTTACTTTTACTCTAATAACTTACTAATAACCTAATATGAATCTATCCCAAGGATAGATTAATATTTTGTATCTTTATACATATGTGCTGACATCTTCTAAACTCATGATATAATAAAATACTTTGGGTATGTAAATTAAATATGTTTATATTTATAGGATCATATCACAGTATATAATTTTATGCTAAAATATGTTTCTTCAAGACAAGTGCTAATGAGCAAGACCAAATTGTCAATCTTTTATATATTGCTAGTTGTTCAACTCATTTTTCAATGCTCCACACTATTAAGCTTCAAAATATATCTCAAAGTTGTATTGTCTTTTCAAGAATTTATAGGGTGTTTACATACGTATTTACATTTTTGTAGCTTATTTGATGGAATGATATCCCTTTTAAAAATTAATTTAAATATTTTATTACTTCTAAAATCATATTGAAAAGTGTGGAAATTTCTAGGCAAATGTTTCTTCACGACAATGCGAATGAACTAAAATAAATGTTAAATTGTTTTTATTCTTGGTTAAAAAATCATAGTAGTGAGTTGTATACAAATTCTACAAGTTAGAGTGCATTCAACATTTTTTCCAATAGTATACTCTATTGAACTTGAACTTATGTCTAGAACTTGTGTTCTCTTGTTGAGAACTTCAAAGTGTCTCTAACATCTTTTGATATCATGGAAAGCACCACTCAAACTCTCCATGGGTTGCTACTCAAAACTTGTTACTAGAAAGATAACTATAGATAATAGATATTTTTATTACTTGCATATTGATATGAAAAAGACTATTACAACTTAAAGTGTATATGCAAAGAAATACATCGAGTGGAGATAAGTAGACATCGCTAGCCATGTAAACATATTGAGCCTAAGAAAATGTTTGTCTTGAGATGTAGCTTTCAAAGCCAAAATATATATATTTTTAAATCAAATACCAAATATAAGACCTTTGTACAAATCAAAAATCACACTAAAAAATTCCACCACATCTATGATCATTGCAAATTTGCAAACATACTATGTGTATTGGATGTGCAAATGCATGCTACATAACATGCATCACCCTGCATTCTCAGATTTGATTCAAACTATTTAATTGTACATGTACCCCCACATTAAGCCTATGAAAGTCATGCATAGTTGCATTAAGCCCTATAGCTAATCATGCATTTTACTCCAATATAAGAATTGCAAAAAGCAACACAATAGAAAGGAAAAGAAATAATGCACCTTTGAGTTAGAAAATGGATTCTCTTTCTATGCATGCTCCATGACACATCTTGAAGTCTACCTTTGAGACTCTCTCTCTCTCTCTCTCTCTCTCTCTCTCTCTCTCTCTCTCTCTCTCTCTCTCTCTCTCTCTCTCTCTCTCTCTCTCTCTCTCTCTCTCTCTCTCTCTCTCAAAATTGAGATTTAATATTACATTCAAGCTCAACTTTGACCAATTGTATCATTGATATACTCAAGAGGGATAAACTTTTAAAGCTATGAAAGAATGCTGCATCTTATTCAATGCAATCAAAATGGCAAGTAGAACTTTGTAATTCTTTGGTTTGTGTAGTGGCATCCACTTTTAGTCTCTTATCTTTCTATTGAAACATGGCAACAATATTTTGATTGTGAGCTCAAAAAACAATTTTAAATATCCTTCATGTCAAAATGAGAATAGTGAGATCCATTGTCTCATGCTAGATTTATTAGTTGTATTGTAATCAATATCATCAAGGTTATATATATTGCAATATACCTTCTTTTTTAGAACATTATCATATCAAATGGAAAAATATAAGCTTCTATGGTGATGAAAGGGTTTATCAATATAGATGGGTGACATAAACGTGAAGTCATATAATTAGAAGGCCATATTCCTCAGTCTCTTAGCATATTTACTACCCAAGTCTAAAGTTATGGATTGCATGATTACCTCAAATAACTAGAGACGACACTAGCAAATTAGTAGACGAATACTTGTGTTATTGGATATTCTCATCGAACATAGAAACAGTGTGAGTTTGCAGTCATTTGGAATTGTTATATATGTATAAGCATGAAGTCAGCACATCTTAATGCTACATATGGAGAAGCAAAATATTACCTTAATAGGGACATGATTTTTTCTTTTGGTAGACAATCATCACATTGCGCACAATCTCTAAGGTCCGAAGGTGTAGGCTCTTGGAAGTTGGAGGATATCAAGTGCAACATTAGCTAGTTGTACTTGGTTACTTGCCTATTGATTGAAAGTAGAGAATCGAAGCAACCTTGGAATTATGTAAACGGGGCCCTAGAGTTCGAAGGTAGCTCCTTCAAGGATGACATTGATGATGCACTTGCAAAGGTTTAGATTGACGTGCAAAAAGCGTAAATAATATCTTAGTGATGACCCTCACCTTCGTAAAGGACAACACTTGAGAAGCGGCAAAGAAGGAGACAACATCTTACAAGAGGATGACGATGTTGCGTTGGATGAATGCAAAGGGACGTGGGAGAGTCTTAGGTCACCAGACGAAGACGAGAGGGTGGATCAGAGATCAAGTAACGCTGTTCGACCATCCCAGCAATATACAGTAAATCTTCCATATCACCTCGAGCGATCAATCAACCTCGCGTCTTCGTGTGATGATCAAAGGCGCTTCCTCCGAGAAGATACAGGTCGATATAAGCATTACTGGATGAGCTACGGCCTTAGGCAGAGTCATAGATCAGGAGGAGGAGGAGGAGGAGGAGGAGGGGGAGGAGGAGGAGGAGGAAGAAGAAGAAGAAGAAGCAGAAGAAGCGGGCGTTAGAGGAGGAGGAGGAGGAGGAGGAGGAGGCAGAAGAAGCGGGCGTTACTTACTAGCGCTGAGAAAAAGAAGGCGCTCGACCTTCTTTTATCCTTGAGCTGCTTCCATGGCGTCTAATTATTGTCTAATTACTCTCTAATTATACTGACATCATTCTCGCTTTCCCACGATCTCCCGAGCGCATACATTTAAGTAACTCCAGCAGTCCAAACGTCCAGGTCGACTACGACGTTCATCTACTTTCTTTCCTCGCATAATCATAACATAATCAAAACGTGCTTCCCGGTGGATGTTGAGATTTCCTAGTTGCATAGGCCCATAGAATAGATGATTTGTTATCCTATATATCTATATAAATTGAATTATTTTCTATTTGTAGTTTCCTAGGACCTTTCATCGCTTCTAATGACTCTCAAATTCCTATTGAATAATCATGAAAGAAGTTGATATCGATTTTCTACCCATATTTCATTCAGCTTGTCATTGTACTCGTTAAGGAATGCCCCCCTATCATAGGATTGAAGCCCCATTGTACTTATTAAGGAATGCTCGCTATCGCGTCATTGAAACCTTTTTCACTTGCTTAGTGTCAAAAAATAAATACTCTGGGGCAGTGATGTTACGAAAAAGGAATATGCTCAGAATCTTGTTCAGGCGTCACTCATTGATTTGCAAAAAAGTGTTACATTACGATCTCAAATGTACCCTTACCTCCAAAATTGTATTATTAAAATTACATGATATATTTTAAAAACAAAAAATATAATATTAGACTCATTCAATTCTTCTTGACACACCCTACATGCTCATATATTCAAATCTAAAAAAAACTACAAAATATAAGAGCCCCCTAAAATATACATATTTCTCCTTAGGTGTTCTATAGTTGGCCCCTTTACCCTACCCCCTATTAAAATTTTTCTAATTGACTTTCATTTTTAGGTGTTATTGAGGGGTCTCTAAATCTACGCTTTTATTTCTTAACCCATTTTTCACTCTTCACTTTCATTAGTAAACACCCCAAGAAAGATTGAGAAGCGATGATAAATCTACTAATACTACAAGGGGGATTGCCTTTGAAACTCTTAAATATTGCTCTAAAATGGAAATAAATGCATATATCATGCATATTTATCTTAACATTACAAACCATTTAAGCTATCTTATCTTCATTGTACAATGGTAGACCACATATACTAGTCAAAGAAGCTTGGCTATCTTATGATTAGGGAAGCCTATGTGATGATAACTTTCACACTTTATATTATACTAGTATAACAATTATGTATTCTTTGTATACCTTCAAACCATTTACAAATATGCACATGGACAAATTTTTAATCTTACTTCTTTTTCAAACCTAAGAATCAATTGAAACTCCTTATGCACGAGCCCATGAGCATTTTCTATAAGTCCATCAAAGTACTTTTCTCTTTTTGTGAAGGGTTTTATAACATGTGGGTTTCATAGAAAACTAGTAGAAAACTACTTATCTAGGTGGTTCCCAAGAGTAATGGTGTAGGTCAATTGACACGAATAATACTAGTCACCCACCACTTAGCTTGTGAAGAGTAATATGAAGTAATGTTGCTAGACATAATAATAGCAACTAGTGTTACCTCTACAGAAAATTCTAGTACTACTTGGTTCTACCTTAAGAAGAGTAATATGCATTATTATTTCCTTTTCTATCCCCCAAATATGATTTATTATTGATTTGGCATGCCCATTTCTTAAATGATTTAAATTTTACTTGTAGGTACAACAACTCTTCCATGTGATTGAGATGGGGACTAGAGATTATATGTGTTGGTATTTTATAGAGCATATATATAATTTTTGGTATTTAGTTAATCAATTTATTACATTTGCTTTTATGTGCTTAACATGAATAGTATATTGTTGGTTAAAAGAGGAAACTTTAGCATTTTTTGAAACCCCAACTAAAAACATATGCAAAAGTGTAACACAAATGTATGGGTAGAAACCCACAACCATTCTTCGTATCTAACGGGACATTCATCTTAATTTATGATTCTCTACATTGATTTGATAATATATTGTGGTAATTGCTCAAATGCTACTATTTTGTGCTCCTAGATTAATGGTAATTTGAAGTAATTATCATATGGCTTATAAGAATGATAGAAGTAGCTTTTTTGCCCCATTTCTTTCTATCAATGTCCAAGAGAGAGAGAGAGAGAGAGAGAGAGAGAGAGAGAGAGAGAGAGAGAGAGAGAGAGAGAGGATGATGAAGATGGAGGGGGAAGAGAAAGGAGGGAGGGAGATGAAAGAGGAAGAGAGGGAGAGAGGAGAGAGAGAGAGTACAGAGAGAAGGAAGAGAGAAAGATGAGGGAGAGAGAAAGAAGAGAGAAAAGTCTAAATTGTCTTAGCATAGGGAACAAGGTGATCAAGCTAGTTAGGAGAGCACTTAGAGGAAGAGACTTGTCATCGTATTAACATTATCCATAACTTTGAGCCTATTCAGATATGCATACTAATAACTCTTAGATCATATGTGAACTACTTTGCTTAGCCACTCATTGTCTTACTTTGTTATACTATAATATGCTTCTTTAAGTACTCTCTCTCTCTCTCTAAGTATTGTTTGCCTTAAATTTTTTGCACTATAAGGGATGAGGGGAACACGGTGTCAAGCATTTTTGCAAAAATTGAAAACCCCTAATGAAACTACAGTTAGGTTTGATTTCTGTTAGCTTAGTTGTTTGCGTGACTATTTGTTTTGTCATTTTGTAATTGGATTTCTTGTGTTTGGCTAGTGTAGGATTTGTTTTTGTCATTTTGTTTGGTTTCTTGAGTGTGAAACTTGATAGCCTTGGTCGAGCTTGGTATTTTTTTGGACAAGTTGAAGCTGGAGTTTGTAAGTAGCAGCCGAACATTGTGGAACAAGGTTTTGTTTTCTTACTGAGACTCTTGCACATCATGGGGTTTATGGGTTCATGAGTACTCACATTGGACTTGTTTGATGCACTGCACTCAGGGGTCGTATCCTGATTTTCTCAAATACTTCCATGCCATGGGTTAGGATTATGCATATTTTGCACCATCATTGAGCACTTGCATGACATGAGGCCTACTACACCTATATGCAGTAAATCTTACTTGCACGTGCACATGAGAGAGCACCTTCATTTAGTACGCACATTTCTTGCACGCATGATATTTTGCATATTCATCACAAAGTTAGGAACCTCTGGATGAGAGGAAAAGGTGGTTGGGTGAGTTAGAGGGTCGTGAAGGGTGCCGCCAATTGTGACATGGGATGTTCTTATTTGGTCAACATCTTGAGGACCATAATTTTCTTGGATGTTTGTGAGAATTTGGGTGAAGCGGAGTTTGATATCTTTTCTTTTTGCTGAGCACTAAGAGGTGAGATTAAGGATTAATTCTTAACAAGGAACTTTGTTTGCATTATGCATGATGCACGAGCACATGTAGATAGGCTAGTCACAATTGTTCAGTGCATCCATATTTTTTCGTGTGAGCATTGCTTGATTGGTTGCATACCATGGATCTGATATTGCATATTTTTCCAAATCATGAATGATTAAACACAATGTTCATTTCAAAAAACCATATTCCTAGTAGGGCACACTGCATAGAAAGAAGGTTCATATGGAGAGTGTTTATTTTGAAGACTCAAGGATCAAAGAAAAAGGTTGTAAGTTTTACATCATCAATGAGTATTTCTTGAAGAAAAAGAGAGCATGTGTGCTGAAAGTGTGTGCAATTACAAGAACAATAGGCCAAGGAAAGGAATAAGTTGTCCAAAATAAAAGATAAAGAAAAATGATGTGATTTACAAAAATCGATATTTTTGCCCATTTTTTATAGATTTTTGCAATTTTGCCCACGTAGACTTGTCGACCATATATGTTCCGATCCTTTTGAGAATCGAGCAACTATATTCAGAGTTCATATGATGAAGTTATGATCCAAACAAGTTGTAAACAGGCATAGTGCAGAAAAAACAAAAAAAGTAAAAAGCATTAGAAAAGCCAAAGCTAAAAGCAAAAATCCTAATGTATATAAGAGAACTTGTGAAAAATATATAAGGATGAGGAAGAGAAGAGCAAAGGGCCTTCCCCCTCAATTCCAATTGTATCTTGTGAGAGAGGTGAGAGGAGGGTCACATGTGAGAGTATACTCTTGACGTGCTAATTTGGAAGATGTAGAATTTGGACTTTGTGGTGCCGAGTGTTAACTCAAGTCTTTCAAGGTATGAGAATAAAATTTACTTGATTTTGTCTTACAATTGTTGGTGTTTTTGAAATTTGAGTTAAAGTGATGCTCTACCTACATTCGTTTTCTAAAGTTGTTTTGAGCTATGAGAGGCATTGTTTATTTGGCATGTGGTTTCGTGTGTGGTTCGAGTAGTGTTTCTTGAAATATTAAAATTTCTTGTGTTGAGTTGTGTATCGGAAAAACTCAATTTTCCCAACTGGCACTCCTTAACATCTCGTTATCAGGTTGTGAGTGAGGCTTGCTCTCGATCACCGCTCGTGTAACATCTCTTTTTTTGTGCTTCCACTGAGGAGTGCCGAAACTTTTGACTTTGTGTGATTTGTGAATTGATTTCTTGTTTGTGATTGTTTTTCAATGGCTAGTTATTTTCCTGAATTTTATGGAAAGAAGCGAGAGGATCCTCAACGATTCCTCGAAAAATTAGAGCTTGGATGTATTATTCAGTGAATAAATGACTCAACCCTAAAACTCTAAATTTTGAAATTTCAATTGTTGGATGAAGTTCACATTTGGTTTGAAGATTATGAAAAGACCCTTAGATTGAGAAATCCTCTTGTTCCTATGGAATATGAAGCAATTAAGCAACGTCCCTTGACTATTTTAAGGAAACTAAGACTTCTTAGGACCTTTGGAGAAAAATAGAAACTTATCAGAAGAGAAAAGACCACACCATAGAATTTTTTGCTATGGAGTATGCTAGATTTTGGGATCGTTGGAATGTATCTTTAGGCCCAAGAGAGAGAGCCCCTGAAATGTTGAAAATCAAACATTTCATTGAAAATTTGCAGGGAGAGGTGAGGACAAAGTTGGAAATTAAGGAACCTACTACTTTTGAAGAAGTTGTGATGATTGCCGTAGAAAAGGAGAGAAAAAATGAGAAAATTTTAAAAAGAGAATTATTTGAAACACCTATTGAAAATAGAGACCAAAATTGGCAAGGACAAAACTTTCAAATATTAACAAGACAAAATGCCCAATTAGCACCAAAGATTGAGGATCAATTGTCAGGCCAATTACAAAATATGAGATTAGGAGCCATGAGAGGAAGACCTTGGGAAAGAGGAAATGGAGGACAAACCAATAAGAAAAATTTAGGAAGTGGAAGAGGAGAAAATGGTAGAGGACATTTTCGTAGACCGATGGTGACTTGTTTTTCTTGTGGAGAGTTAGGACATGTGAGTAGAGGATATTTGCGTAGACCGATAGTGACTTGTTTTTCTTGTGGAGAGTTAGGACTTGTTTTTCCTGTGGAGAAAATGGTAGAGGATATTTTCGTAGACCGATGGTGACTTGTTTTTCCTGTGGAGAGTTAGGACATGTGAGTACAAATTGTCCTTATCCACCTAGAGCAGAGAGGGGATATGTATCCTTTACCTCAAAAATTTCCTAGCAGACAGAATGATTTTGGGATAGAAATTAAAAACGATTCTACCTCGCAGGAACTTAGGTTGACTGAAGAAGAGAAACAAAAAAGTGCTATAAAATGTATTCTTTTAGAAAATCAAAAAGAGGAAAATAAAACTATTGATGTAATGCCTGCAATTAAAAGAAGAAGAGATGCTAAGAGAGATGAACCTGAAACAAGTAAGGCTGGTGAGGAAAGAGAAAGAAAAACAAAGAGAGGAGAGAAGAAAGAGAAAAAAGAAGAAAATAAATCGGGAGCACCTAGAAAACATTATCATGTTGCTTATATTCCTTTGGGGGAAGGAGAGAGTGATTATGACCTAAAAAAGGATATGATGGGTAAGAAAGTTGATATATCATTTGCCTAGTTGATGGAGTTATGCCCTAAGATGAGAGGATAGTGGAAGAAATTAGTGAATCCGAAGTATAAGGAAAAAAAAAGGAACTGTAAGAGTTTTGATTGTAGAGGAATTTTCGGATATTTGTCCTGTAGGTTGATGCTTGATATAAAAACCAAAACATAGGAGAAGCATATATTGATGGAGGAGCACAAACTAGTGTGATGAGACTGAGGCTTGTGTTGAGCAGTTTGGACTTCGAATCATCAAAGGGTCTAAATTTCGAATCAGGTGTGCTAATCATGCCAAAGTGAGGTGCTTAGGTATGATTCACAATTTGGAAGTGAAGGTTTATGGAGTCTCTATGAAAATTGATTGTTATGTTATGCCAGCAAGGTTGGGAGCTCTTCCACTCATATTGGGGCTTTGAAAATAATTGAAAATTTGAGGGAAGAGAGGTTTAAAATCAAGGAAATGGAGTTGAAAGGTATTTGTGAGGAGGTAGTTGGGGATTTGGTAGTTGAGGAGTCTTTGGTTGAGGTTATTGACCCGAAGTTGTTGCATTGTGAAGATGTTGTTTGTGATGTAGATGTGGAAGTTTCTTTAGAGGTTGCTTATAAGGATACTATGGAAGGTGTTTACCACTCTTTGTGTGTGGAGAGACTCGATGGAGTCTTGTATTGTTGATGAGTTAAGTGGTGTGGATGGGTATCATGGAGTGACCCCATGGGTTGATGTTGTTGGTTGTTGTGGTGTTGTAAGTCCGGAGTTGACTCCTTTTGATGTTGTGTTTGATTTGGATATTGAGTTGACAGATCCTTGCATAGTATCTTTAGGAGAAGTTGTAGACAAATAAGTGGATGAATTTGAGATTGGCAACAAAGGAAGGGTCAAAAATTCATTTAGAGAAGAGTCTAGAAGTAACATGGTTTTTCTTAGGGAGGATGAGTGGGATTTGAACTTTTTTTTAGTGTGGTTGTGATTTCAGGGATTTGAAGATTTTGAAGGATGATGTATTTTCTTTAGATGATGAGGATTGTGTCGAAGATTTTAGATTGAAAATTTTTGATGATTTTGATGAGAATTTCATGAATGAATTTTGTTTGCTTATAAAGGATTTGTTTGAGAGAAATTTACCATTTGTGTTTGTTGAGAAGATTGTGGATGGATTGTTGGATCCAATCTCTGTTTGGCTCATAAATGCTTCATCATTTTATGAGGAACTGCTGCACATGAATCTTTGCAAACTAGGGGGAGGGCTAAGTATGTCAAGCATTTTTGCGAAAATTGAAAACCCCTAGTCAAACTATAGTTAGGTTTGGCTTAGTTGTTTGCGTGACAATTTATTTTGTCATTTTGTAATTGGATATCTTGTGTTTATCTATTGTAGGATTTATTTTTATCATTTTGTTTCGTTTGTTGAGTGTGAACCTTGATAGCCTTGGTCGAGCTTGGTATTTTTCTAGACATGTTGAAGCTGGAGTTTGTTAGTAGCAGCCAAACATTGTGGAACAAGGTTTGTTTTCTTGCTGAGACTCTTGCACATCATGGGGTTTATGGGTTCACGAGTACATCACGTTGCACTTGTTTGATGCACTACACTTGGGGGTAGTCTCATGATTTTCTCAAATACTTCCATGCCATGGGTTGGGATTATGCATGTTTTGCACCATCGTTGAGCACTTGCACAACATGAAGCCTACTGCAGCTATATGCAGTAAATCTTAGTTGCACGTGTACATGAGAGAGAACATTCATTGAGTATGCACATTTCTTGCATGTACGATATTTGGGATATTCATCACAAAGTTAGGAATCTCTGGATGAGTGGGAAAGGTGGTTGGGTGAGCTAGAGGGTCGGGAAGGGGCCCGCCAATTGTGAGATGGGTTGTTCTTATTTGGTCAACATCTTGAGGACAATCATTTTCTTGAGTGTTTGTGAGAATTTGGGTGGAGTGGAGTTTGATATCTTTTCTTTTTGCTGAGTGCTAAGAGGGAGGTTAAGGATTAATTCTTAACAAGGAACTTTGTTTGCATTATGCATGATGCACAAGGAAATTTAGATAGGCTGGGCACAGTTCTTCAGTGCATCCATATTTTTTCGTGTAAGCATTGCTTGATTGGTTGCATATCATGGATCCGATATTGCATATTTTTCCAAATTATGAATGATTGGACACAGAGTTCATTTCAAAAAACTATATTTCTCCTAGGGCACACTGCATAAAAAACAGGTCCATATCTAGAGAATACTTATTTTGAAGACTCAAGAATCAAATGAGAAGGTCGTAAGTGTTACATAGTTAGCGAGTATTTCTTGAAGAAAAAGAGGACATATATATTGAAAGTGTGTGTAATTATAAGAACAATAGGCCAAGGAAGGGAATAAGTTGTCCAAGATAAAAGATAGAGAAAAATGATGTGATTTACAAAAATCGATATTTTTACCCATTTTTGATAGATTTTTGCAATTTTGCCCATGTAGACTTGTCGACCATATATGTTCTGATCCTTTTGAGAATTGAGCGACTATATTCGGAGTTCATATGACGAAGTTATGATCCAAACAATTTGTAAATAGGCATAGTGCAAAAAAAAATTTGTGAAAAGCATTAGAAAAGCAAAAGCCAAAAGCTGAAAGCAAAAAGCCTAATGTATGTGAGAGAACTTGTGAAAACTATATAAGGATGAGGAAGAGAAGAGAAAAGGGCCTTCCCCCTCAATTTCAATTGTATCTTGTGAGAGAGGTGAGAAGAGGGTCGCATGCGAGAGTAAACTCTTGACGTGCTTGATTTCAGAAGATGCACAATTTGGACTTTGTGGTGCCAAGTGTCAGCTCAAGGATTTCAAGGTATGAGAATACAATTTACTTGGTTCTGTCTTCGAGCTGTTGGTGTTTTTGAAATTTGAGTTAAAGTGATGCTCTACTTGCATTCATTTTTTAAAGTTGTTTTGAGCTACGAGAGGCATTGTTTGTTTGGCGTGTGGTTCTGTGTGTGGTTTGAGTAGTATTTATTGAAACATTAAAATTTCTTGTGTTGAGTTGTGCATTGGACAAAGTCAATTTCTCCAATTAGCACTCCTTAACGTCTCATTATCGGATTGTGAGTGAGGCCTACTCTCGATCTGCTTGTGTAACCTCTCTTTTAAAAGCAAGGTTATGCAAGAAGTGAGACTTGCTCTTGATCACCACTCGCGTAACCTCTCTTTTAAAAGAGAGCACGCGAGCAATGATGGAGAGCAGGTCTCACTCACAACGTGATAACGAGACATTAAAGAGTGTTTAATGTTACGTGAACGGTGATCAAGAACATGCCTCACTCACAACCCAATAATGAGACATTAAGGAGTGCTGGTTGGAGAAATTCATTTTGTCCAATCCACAACTCAGCACAAAAAATTTTAATGTTTCGACGAACACTACACATACCACACATAGAACCACACGCCAAACAAGCAATGCCTCTCATAGCTCAAAACAACTTAAAAAACGAATGCGGGTAGAGCATAACTTAAACTGAAATTTCAAAAACATCAACAATTTGAAGACAAAACCAAATAAATTGTATTTTCATACCTTGAAAGCCTTGAGCCAACGCTCGGTGCCACAAAGTCCAAATTCTTCAACTTCGAATTAGCACATCAAGAGTATCCTCTTTGCATGCGACCCTCCTCTCACCTCTCTCACAAGGTACAAACTGAAATTGAGGGGGAAGGCCCCTTGCTTTTCTCTTCCTCATCCTTATATAGTTTTCACAAGTTCTCTCACATACATTAGGCTTTTTTCTTTTAGTTTTTGGCTTTTGCTTTTCTAATGCTTTTCACTATTTTCGTTTTTTTTGCCCTATGCCTATTTACAACTTGTTTGGATCATAACTTCATCATATGAACTCCAAATATAGTCATTCGGGTACTCAAAATGATTGGAATATATCTGGTCGGTAACCCTTCGTGGAAAGAATTGCAAAAATCCATAAAAATGGGCAATAAAATTGATTTTTGTAAATCATATCATTTTCTCCATCTTTTATCTTGGACGACTTATTCCCTTTCTTGGCCTATTGTTCTTGTAAACTGCACACACTTTTACCACACACGTCCTCTTTTTCTTTGATCCTTGAGTCTTCAAAATAAACATTATCTGGGTATGAACCTGTTTTTTATGCAGTATGCCCTAGTAGGAATATGGATTTTTGAAATGAACTTTGTGCCCAATCATTCATGATTTATAAAATATGCAATATCAGATCCATGATATGCAACCAATCAATGAATACTTCACACAAAAATTATGGATACACTCGAGGAATTGTGCCTAGCCTATATATATGTGCTGGTGTGTCATGCAAAGTGCAAACATAGTTTCTTTTTTTATTAAAGTTTCTTATCCTCACCTCTCAACTCTCAGTAAGAAAATATGTCATTGTAGGCATTTTCTATGCACTATGTTATTATCATCCTTTGCATCTTGCCATGATTTCATGAGCTTTCATTTAGCAATCTTGTATTTATTTTATGTATCAGTCTTGCGGATTGAAGTACATTTTGCCTTCATTTTGATGACCATTTTACACTTTACATGTAATACATTTGTAGAATGTAAATGTAGCAAAAAAAAACTCAGTAACTATCGCTATTAGCGTTGCAAATTTATTGCACACGTACCTATTAATGTCGCAATGTACATTGCAAACCCTCACTATTTGCATATCACAAATAACAACATAAATAGCAATGAAAATAGTGATGGTTCTATGTAGACACTAGTATTGACGTGTTTAGAGACAATGGGGGCAATTTGTTTGGTGAACATTTTTGTCACTTTGAACATTAGTATGAGGCCTATATCTTGTAGTGATACTACGTGCTATTTGTGTGCTTTACACAGTATTTACACATCATGGACTCCTTGTAAACTTGAAAATTTAAAGTTGTTAACAGTTAGACCTACAGCCACCAAATCACAATTCCCAACCACATATATAGGGAATAGAGTATTCTTCCAAGTTGATGCAATGTTCTAGCAATGATTGTGTCCATTTATACTCATCTATGTATGCTAAAACCTTTTAACTATAGACTTGCTAGTGGTATGATATACTTAATTGCTGTACTTTAAGCCCAAACACATGGCATGCACCAAAGTCCTCATTGGTCTTACGCTCAACAGGCATACTAATATTTTAAAGATTTGATTAGCACAGTTTTGGTGTTGTATTACTTTTGATGAATCTATATTGATATGACCTTCCCAAAAGTTTGAGATTGCGTAGATGTTGGACAACAAAACATATGCAGCTATGGGATCAATCTCATCTATATCCAACATTACAAAATTAAAAATTTTCTTACCAAGTTCCACATCACCCCACCTTTGACAAGCCCCTAAAATTGTATTTCATGCAATAGATTATTCAAAAGTTAGTTGTAGACTTTCAGCATTGAAGTTGGCCCGCTTGACACATGAGATCAAGCATACACTTGTAATGCTCAGGAGATTTTGCAAAGCCATAGCTTTGACTAAGGGTCTCAAAGCATGTCTAACATTGCTTTATAAGGCTAGCATGGCTACATATTGAGAGCACATTAAGAAACATGATTCCATCAAGTTTTATGCCTTCATGTTTCATGCTTTCAAACAACTTCAAGACTACTGTAGCCTCTCCTTGACAAGCATATCATAAGATAACTGCAGTATGATACCACATCTTGCACTAATAGAACATAAAAAATGAAGTGTGCATCACTGAGTGAGCCACATTTGGCATACATACTTACCAAAGCATTTCCAGCCAACTCCTCCTGTTCAAAACCCATCCCTAACAATATCACCATGCAAATCTTAACCTATGCCTAATTCTCCAACATTGCCACAAGATTTTAAGATAAAAATTATTGTGACTACATTTGGATATGTACCCTCCACCTCCATCTCTAAAAGGAGATCTAAAGCTAACTCAAAAAGTCCATTTTCAACATGCCCTGAAATGAGTGGATTCCATAAGCTAGTTTCTTTGACAACCTATTCATAAAAAATGTATTGTGCTTCCTCAATGAAGCCCTATTTCAAGTATAAATTAACCAAAGCTTTGACAACCATAGGATCCAAATCAAACCCTTGTTTAATGATCTACATGTGAATTTCTTGGCCCTTAGCTATGGCTCCCATTGTGGACCCTAAACTGCAAATAAATATGCAAGAATATGGAAATATTCCTTTCAGCAGCATCTGATCAAAGCAGTCCAATGCTCTTCCACACTGCTGCCCATATTGACAATACCCTGTGATTAATGCATTCCTGTAACGTGTCCGCTTGTTCACTTTCAAGACACGTCTTAGCAACCCATCGGAAAGAGGGTCTAGAAGGCTCTGCCCGGCACTCCCATGGAATGTTACGGGGTCTGGGATATAGGTTTTTCAGAGTCTGCCATGTAGCGGAAGTATTCCGGCTATTTCCACTTAGGACCGACTTGAATCAGGGTTTCCCCTAATGGTCACTTTCCTAAACAGTAGCTTGCGTCAAATCCCAGGCAAACTACTTTACACAGAAAGGCTAGGGATGAAGCGGATTTATGCTGGACTTGGTTCAAGGAGAATGGGAAACGAGAGGGATGCAAGGCTCGACCTCTCTGCCCATAAGGCATAGTCCCATTCCGTTCCCCTAAAACAACATAAGTCGGGATTCTAGTAATCTAAACTCTATGATGGGACCTAAAACGGGCCGGCACTAGCTCATGCACTAGTTGGACCTCTATCATGCGCTCAACAACCCCAGGGCCTCGCGGCCAAGAGCGTGGATGACACATACATCATACATTGCCTTCCTAAACATCTTGCGTTTGTATCATGTCTCGTAGTCCAACTCTAACCCAATCAACACTCCTCAGAGGGAGCCCCAACACATTGCCAAATGGCACAAAGTACAAACATAGGAGGTCCTCCCACGGCTGACAGCCGCTACCTCACTGCGACTCTCCTACACCTTGGGGATTGGCCCCTCGATGCGTTGCTAAACATGTATATCACAATATCGCACATATTTCCACTCAAGGTACCAATTGATCGCATCCAGGAATGTACCATACCTCACTTTACTTTCCCCTAGACCCAACGCCTAGCCTACAGCTTGGAACAACCTTACTCACTCAACATTGGTCACGATCTAGAGAATACAAGTGCTATGCATCCAGGAGGTATTATCTGATACCTTTTATCATTTTATGCTTCATGCAAATTGTGAATGTCCATGTGCTCAAGCAATTAAGAAAATCAGCATTTGTGCACATGTGGAAAACATTTCTTTCAATGAATTTGACTATTGCTCGTATACGGCGTTGCATGAACCTAGCACCGAGAAACCCTCGTGCTACTAGGTTCTTAATTTCTCATTATCGACCAACCTAAATGGTATGCATGAAAACCAGCAAGCTTTTCATCATTTCATTCAGCATTTAAACACATTTTATACACTCTACCCCCTCACCCGTTTAGGTTGTGCATTATTGATCGGTTTAGGGTTCATTTTCATGTTTTTTGTTGTATGAAAAGCAATAAAAACTCACTAAAACATAAAGGTAGGGCTGAATGGAGGCTAAACCTCATTTTTCAAACCCCCCATACATCCACAAACATGGTTCTTATTTTTCCTTAATTTTCGGCACTCAAAATCCATTTTTCCCCAAATTTTCCCCAAATTTTCTATTTTTTGTATTTTTTTTTCAATATTAAATAACTGAAAATAAAAAATGAGTTGTGGATTGTGGTCCTTAGGCTCATTTGCAACAAAAATACAAATTTAGTTGGTGTGTCTTATTATATTTTCCATTTATATATCAAAAACACCCAATTTTCCTATATTTCGCGTGTTTTACGGGTTTTACACCATTAATTTCAATCACAACACTTATGATTTTCTAATTTTTTGAGCATAAACTAATCAAACTCATAGTAAACAACAACATAATGCATAATCATCCCATGGGAACAAATATTCATGAAGCAACTTGCATAAAACATCAATTTCCTTTGTAAAAATGAGATTACCGTTCTTTGCGGGTTGCGGATTTTTATTTGCCATATCTCAGGACTGATTTCTAGCAACCATTAATGCTCATGAAAATCCACAATCAGCAATCTTCATTCCTCTTGAACCACTGAGCAATCCAGTCTTCATTGGACAAGCATCCGTCATCCATTATTATTCTTCTTCTTCACCACATGAATCTGCCCTTAGAAGAGAGAGAGGGAGGAGAAAGAAAGACCGAAATCAGAGATCTTCATAGAGACCACCATTGGAGGAGCGAAGCACGGCGATATGACTAGCAGGCAGAGGGGAATGAGGGGCAATGATCATTTGCAGGGGTTGTATTGAGGTTGCATCTTCCCCCTCCATCCATCAAGCGCAAATTTCGGCGCCCTCCCTGATCACGTTTTCTTCCTCTCCAAGATGCCACGATTTCATGCTAACTAAAAGTTTGGCATAAAATGCCCCCTAGCCCCAAAAGGTCACCACTCCTTTGGCCAAACTACCTTTTCAAACCTTGCTCGGTTTCTTGGCCATTTCCCCTCCGAACTCCGAATTGAGCTCTGAAAAATCTTGGGCATCCGGCTCACCATCTCACATTGACCAGTAACTCTTGACAACCCACATGATAGACTGAAAAATTATGAAAAATCAACAACGGGCGCCTTTAAAGTACTTTGACGCTTAAAGTCGTCCTAGATCGAGCCGCCGCCTTCGACCTTGAATATTTTTCCCTTAATATTCGTAATTTTTAGCTATTTTTAAGCACTTCTTGGCATCAAAATTCGCTCGGGCACCTTTAAAGTACTTTGACACTTAAAATCATCCTAGATCGAGCCGCCGCCTTCGACGTTGAATATTTTTTCCTTAATATTCATAATTTTTAGCTATTTTTAAACACTTCTCGGCATCAATATTCTGCTCTCATTGGCGACCACGGGATAGGGTGACTCAGCCCGTCGAATCCCACAATGGATCTGCACAAAACAACCAAAGGAAGCATCAAGTTGATACAAAATAGATACATATTAAACACAGCACAATGCTCACCCTACCCCCTGACAGAACCAAGGCAGGACATCCACAAGGAGTAGGCCTAGCATAATTTGATAAAAGGTCTCAAGCTAGTCATTAACCAACTACTCCAACACGGCCAAACTAAAAAGAACTATCAAAGAGATTGCCGTAAGTGGTGGTCTGAACTACCTATCTAACTAAGGACAACACAACTAGGAGCTCCTACTAGGCAAGGACTCCTATAGCCTGATCAAGAAGTATTTTCTTGTAGCACATTTCTTCTTTTAGGGTTTTTTATTTTTCATACTCGGGTATGTAAAAAGGAGGGAGCTGAGCGTAGTGACCCAAGGAGAACAGGGCATCGACCTCAGGTCCTGTCTCGGTACCCAAGAACCTACCAGGCCCTCGCAAGGCAACACTTAATCCTTTTTTGATGCTCACATTTATTTTCACTCCAACCTTCCTTAATTTCTTCTTTTCTAGCAAGATCCCACCCCTAGGAAGACAAGGCATCGGCCCTGGGTCTGACTCATCCCCAGGAAACTACCAAGCCTTCACAAGGTGATGATCAATTGCTTATAAATTTTCATTTTTTTCTTTTCTTTTCTTTGCTAGGGGTTAGAGCCCCTTTTTACACACCTTAGTATATATTTATTATCTTTAAGATATTCAGGGTTTTTTTTCCATTTTATCATCTTTATTTTTCTTCTGCAGGCTTCTCTAACCGCCTCACAACTAACAAGAACTTCTAGAACAGCCGCCTAGTAGGCTAGCAGAATAGGGTCACTAGGACTTCCGTCTAAAACAGGTCTTCCCATGCTTGACAATGTCTTTACAAGAGGTAACGACTACTTAGACCTCCCTTAGACATACTGAACCTAAACCTCAAGACTTTATGCCTTAGACGCCAGTCCCTAATAAGAAATGAAAATCCCCTTAACAAGTACACAACCACATATAGCATAAAAACCACAGTACTCATAAAGGAGAGATATCACTTGGATAGGGCCACAAGAAGCTTCCATGCAACAAAAGGCTCCTTCCAAGCTCTTCTTCTGAACCTGTCTAGCACAACACTCAAACAAGAAACCATTAAGTACCGCACCTGCACTAAATAGACAACTGGCCCTCTTGGCCTAACGAAAGAAAACAATAACGCCTAGCAAAACGGGCCCTCTTGGCCTAACAAAATCAAACAAAATAACACCTACACATCCTTCCCTGGAATAATCCAGATATACAATAATAGGCTCCTTCCAAGGAGGAAAAGCAGGCTCATAGCCCTAAACTAAATGCATAGGATTATGACCCATCCCTCCTGCATAGATAGCAAGAGGCGTACACATAACATGTTGTCTAATCAACCTATGGGTCCAAGATAATAATGATAGATTGGTCGCAGCTACTCTCTGCATCACCCATATCAACCATCGTCTGCCATATATCGCATGTTGTGATAACATTCCCCACAAGCGACCGGGTCCTGTTTCATCATTGATCACAATATCCAAACTAGGACCACAATTAAAGAAGAGGTCTTCCTCATAAGCAAGATTTGCTAATGAATCCGCAAACTGATTCCAGTAACATGGAATCAGCTGAAAAGAAACTCTCTCAAACTCTTCAAGTAGGGTCATCACAGTCCAATGATACATACAAAGAATGGGATTACGCACTGTGTATGTCCCATCTAGCTGATTCAGGATCAATTGGGAATCCCCTTTTACTAACAACTGACGAATACCACCTTGTTTGGCAATATGCAGTTCCATAATCAAGGCTTTATACTCCGCCATATTGTTAGTAAATCCTACCCCGAGATAAGCAGCTAACTTCATCGTAACTCTTCGTCGGGGGTCTCGGATTACTACTTCAACACTCCCTTTTTTATTAGGACCCCTAGACGCTCCGTCAAAATATAATGTATACGTCCACAATGGGTTTACATAGCCGGCCATCACGAACTCCTCTATTCGTAGTTATGATAATCAAAGTTTAGCATGTTGAGAGGATGAACTAACGGCTCCATCCCACCTTCTTCATTGAACACAACAGGGATACTCGTCAACAGTCATAAGCAATGATATTGGCAGAAGACTTTAATCTCCCACACAAAGGTTCCATCTTCTTGCTCAATCACTTTATATCCTTTGCTCCACCAGATAAGTTTCCCCGGATGGTATCTTTGCTCCAGATATGGGTGCTCCAAATAAGGGATTAATGAACCCATCAACCAACTTTTAAGCTCTTCCGCAAGTCTCAGATCATTCCTAGCATGGACCTGCAATGCATTTTCTTTGTATTAGCATACTTAGAAGTAATAAGGTTTAATCTTATTAAGATTAACCTTATTTTTAAACTCTACTCCCTATAGATCAACTAATAGGGCCGTAGACCTATTCTTCCCTAACCTAACAATCTTGTAGGGGCCATCCCATTTGGGTTCCAGCTTCCCTGGAAACAACTCCCTACGCGCATCATAATAGAGGACTAACTGTCCTTTTTTACATGTATATTTCTTCGCTCTAAGGTCATGCAACCGCTTCATCCGACGTTTAGCTACCTCCTAGTGTAGTAAGCTCTGCAACTTCAGCTCATCCAGGTGGGCTATAGTCGTGAAACGTTCAAAAAGGGGATCCTTGTCTCCCAAAGAATGGTTAGTTGCAAACCGTATGGTCGGCAATTCAATCTCGAGGGGTAACACACACTCTTCCCCATAAACCAATTTGAATGGAGTATGGCTGGTAGCTCGCTTGAACGTGGTATTATACGTCCATACTGCCACATACAGCTTCTTGTCCCAGTCTCCTTTCGTCTCGGAGACTATTTTAGACAAGATCCCCACAAGCTGTTTATTAGTACTTTCCACCTGCCCGTTTGCTTGCGGATTATAAGGAGTCGTTTTATTATGCTTGATTTGCCAAGCTTCTGTCAAGCTTTTGATCACCTTATTCAGAAAATGGGTTCCACACTCCGACACTAGTTCTTTTGGTGGACCAAAGCGGCAGATAATCTGCTCTAACAGGAAACTTGCTGTCTCTTTTGCATTGTCCTGCCTCATCGCCCGCGCTTCTGACCATTTTGTAAAATAATCAATGGCTACTATAATAGGACCCACAAAATCAATGCCCCACTTCTCAAATGGAAGGATAGCCATGATAGGCGTAAGTGGGCATTTCCTATTTTCTCTACTATCATGCCTTTGACAGGTATCACATCTCTTTACATACTCAAAAGAATCTTGGAAGATGGACGGCCACCAATATCCTGCTCTTAACGCTTTCTGTGCCGTCAACCGTCCTGCAAAGTGCCCTCCACATGCAGAGTCATGGCACTCCTCCAAGATAAAAGAAACCTCGTCAGGCATCACATATCTGTGGTAGATATCATCAACAACTTGCCGATATAGCGTCCCTGCGATCAAGGAAAACTTCAAAGCCTGTTGTTTGATTTTCCTCTTTTCAGACTTTGACAAACCAGCTCTTGTCTCTCCTGTTGATAGATAATGCGTAATAGCAGTATACCAAGATGGAATGGAAGCTGTATCAATTTTAAACATTTCCTCAATGTCACTTCCTTCAGCCAAAGTATCTTTCGGCTCCTCGAAATCCACAAGGCATTCCACAATACCTTGCAAACTCGGGGTGGCTTACTCTTAATCTCATAATCGAACTCATGCAAAGTGATTAACCACTTTGCCAAACGATCGGGTGGCTACAGCTTATTCATAAGCAATCTAAGTCCTTCCGCCTTCGTATAGAACACTACCTTTTCATAGAGGATGTAGTGCCTGAATTTCTTAGTCCCAAAGACCATTGCAAGACAAAACTTCTCCATGTAGGTATAATTGATCTCTGAAATGCCCAATTTCCGACTAGCAAAAGCTATCAGATGATACCACTTTTCCTCCCAGATTTGGGCTAAACAGAGCTGATACTATACATAGTGGCTGCTAAAAATATATAGAACACCTCACCTCTTTTAGGTGCTTTTAAAACGGGTGCTTTTACTAGCTCCTGATTCACATCCTCAAATGATATTTTGCAAGCATCACTCCATGCAAATAGACAGTTATAGGATAATAAATTTGTTAATGACAACGTTCTTTCTGCCAGGGCATTGATGAACCTTCAATAGTACCCTATCGACGACAGAAAGCTATGAACCTCTTTTGGAGTGCGTGGTGGACTCATAGCAACTATAACCTTGATCTTTTCAGGGTCAGTTGCTATCCCTACTGAACTGACCACATGGCCTAGCAATAGCCCATAAGGTACTCCAAAGACACACTTCCATGGGGTTAAGAGCGATACAAAATTGTCTGCAACGCTGTCGTCACGTTAAGCGTTGAAGGTCTACCACCGGGGCTTTTAGTGTAGAAGAAAGTTTAGGATTCAAGATTTGGGAAGGGAAAATAGATTGGGGTTTAATAAGATTCGGGATTTAGAAATGATTTAGGTACAAAAGAAGAGTTCAAGCATTTTCACTATGTACTTAGCATACATGAACAGAAGGAATAAGTCTATCTTGATTACATAAAATGCCTCTGGATACATACATCATATCATAAAGGATATTTTCAGATTCTCAATTTATTTTTGAATGTCAAATGCAAATTCTAATGGCATTTATTTCAAGTACATAGATGGATTTCAACCCTTTGGATCAAGTATATTGATGATAGATTCAAATGCATCCAAGATTTGGGCCAAAGATACATGAAATGAGTTGAAGAAGTATAATTTTAGCTTCAGCCCTCTTTTAAAACAGAAAACTCTAGCCCATAATCAAGTTTAAAATGAGTGCATAAACTCAAGAAGAAGCACTTCTGATCATTCATGAACAATGTCTTGAAGAAAAGAGGTCATTTCCTTCCATTACAACCATAAAAATCCCATGTTTGCTCATAAAAATGGACCATAACATTGGGTTGCCCTGTTTATGACTGGTTATATCAGCCCATAACAGCCCGTATGTCTTCAATATCCTCACCCTTTACTTGCCCCAAAGTCACTCAAGTACTTGGGTACAAGTCGGGCTTCATTGGACCAAGAATATGGTAGACAAAATGAGAGAAGTCGTGCATAAGAGCAAGCTAAATCCTTTTCTCTCAGATTTCCCTCTTTTATAGACTGTTTCAGCATGCATTTTTACGTCAGACCAAAGAGGCAGAGAAGTGGAGCTCTCACCATGTTTACATCTTCAGTAGTTGGGCATGTTGATCTTTAGTTTGCATGCTCCATTTCATGCACCATAGCTCCAGCTCTCTCCAGTTTGCCTTAGACTGTGCAGCCCGCATTTTGCATCAAAAAATGCGGGCTGCTCCTTGCTCAATCCCTGGTCACTTTTTGACCTACCCAGGTCGCTGGTCACTTAAGTCTGTTACTCCAAGTCCCATGTGGACCTAGTGGACTTTTGGCAACTTTTGGCATCTTTCTTGGGTTCTGACCCATGATTTATATTATGAACAATAAACTCTTTGACATTCACCCCCTCCTAACCTGCGCATCCTCTGGCATGTGCCATTTCATAAGATTACAGGTCAAGGAGGGTCTTCTTCTTCATCTTCATTCTCTAAGTCTTTTTCTTCCTGTATGTCTTCAAGTAGAGGGCTTATATCTAAGTCATCAAGTTCATAAGTTGAAGATTCTCTTTGTTTGAAGAGTTTGATTCATTTCCCAGCTATTGGAATCTTTATCATGGTCCCATCCATTTCAGCGAAAGAGTAAGTAGCATTATCATGTACTACTTTTACAACATATGGTCCAAACCATTGCTTGGCTAACTTCCTATGAGCACTATATTGATTGTCCAGGATGCTCAAATAGACAAGAACCCAGTCATTCTCTTGAATAACTCTTGGACGGAGTCGATGATGCTCCATAGGAAGTTATTCTCTTAATTCAAAGGTAACCATCTTTAAGAAAAAAACCATAAGCTTTTCTCTTAATTCTCTTGAACTCTTCATTAGTCTGATCTTCCTTCTTTGTCATAGTGCTTAAAAATTGGCCAATTTTTAGCCAATCATCTGTGTAATATTCTTCTTTGAAGTGTGAACAAACCATGACAAAACATTGAATATGCTGTTTACCAGCTGTCCATTGTCTTGCTGATGAAAAATTTGTTTTAGCAGTTGAACCTGTTGTACTTGCTGTAATTTTTGTTGTACCTACATTTTTGACAGCTGAATCAATATTAGATTCATCTATACTTGCTGTTTTCAGATTTGTACCTGCATTAACAACATCATTTATAAACTCTGATTCTTCTTCATCCATCATTTCTTCTTTTTCCATATATCTGGCATGTGAAAGCATGTCAGCAACTGGATTATCTCTACCTGCAATATGTTTCAAGTCAGGATTTAAAGATTTAATATAGGCTATCCATCTTAGCATGGCTATGTCGGGAGTGGAACAGTTGGCGATCATGCCCAAGAGTGGAAGGCAATCTGTCTCAACTATAACATGTGCACCCATGAAGTACTTCCTGTCACATTTTAGTGCAGTTACTACTCCCCAAAGTTCTCTTTTAATTTGAGCATACCTTCTTTGTCGTTCATTAAGAACCTTTGCTCCAAAGCGGATTACATATCTGTTACCTTCAAGGTCGTCTTGACCAACTGCCCATCCTATTCCGATAGGACTTGTGTCCACTGTGAGAATAATGGGCTGTCCATTAGAGTAGTTAGCCATCTTTAAAGTGGGGGTTGAAATCAGCATTTTCTTGAGTTTCTGAATAGCCTGAGTGTGTTCTTTTGTCCATAAAAACCTTTGGCCCTTTCTTAGAAGCTGATAAAGACTTTCAGCAACATGGGAAAATTGTGAAATCCAAATAAGGTCATACATTGCCTTCCTAAACATCTTGTGTTTGTATCACGTCTCGTAGTCTAACTCTAACCCAATCAACACTCCTCAAAGCGTGGATGACACATACATCATACATTGCCTTCCTAAACATCTTGTGTTTGTATCACGTCTCGTAGTCTAACTCTAACCCAATCAACACTCCTCAGAGGGAGCCCCAACACATTGCCAAATGGCACAAAGTACAAACATAGGAGGTCCTCCCACGGCTGACTGCCGCTACCTCACTGCGACTCTCCTACACCTTGGGGATTGGCCCCTCGATGCGTCGCTAAACATATATATCACAATATCACTCATATTTCCACTCAAGGTACCAATTGATCGCATCCAAGAATGTACATTACCTCACTTTACTTTCCCCTAGACCCAATGCCTAGCCTATAGCTTGGAACAACCTTACTCACTCAATGTTGGTCACGATCTAGAGAATACAAGTGCTATGCATCCAGGAGGTATTATCTGATACCTTTTATCATTTTATGCTTCATGCAAATTGTGAATGTCCATGTGCTCAAAAAATTAAGAAAATCATCATTTTTGCACATGTGGAAAACATTTCTTTCAATGAATTTGACTATCGCTCGTATGCGGTGTTACATGAACCTAGCACCGAGAAACCCTCGTGCTACTAGGTTCTTAATTTCTCATTATCGACCAACCTAAATGGTATGCATGAAAACCAGCAAGCTTGTCATCATTTCATTCAGCATTTAAACACCTTTTATACACTCTACCTCCTCACCCGTTTAGGTTGTGCATTATTGATCAGTTTAGGGTTCATTTTCATGTTTTTTGCTGTATGAAAAGCAATAAAAACTCACTAAAACATAAAGGTAGGGTTGAACTGAGGCTAAACCTCATTTTTCAAACCCCCCATACATCCACAAACATGGTTCTTATTTTTCCTTAATGTTCGGCACTCAAAATCCATTTTCCCCATATTTTTACCCATTTTTTCTTTTTTCTTGTATTTTTTTTCAATATTAAATAACTAAAAATACAAAATGAGTTGTGGGATGTGACCCTTAGGTTCATTTGCAGCAAAAACACAAATTTATTTTGTGTGTCTTATTATATTTTCCATTTATATATCAAAAACACCCAATTTTTCTATATTTCGTGTGTTTTACGGGTTTTACACCATTAATTTCAATCACAACACTTATGATTTTCTAATTTTCTGAGCATAAACTGATCAAACTCATAGCAAACAACAACATAATGCATAATCATCCCATGGGAACAAATATTCATGAAGCAACTTGCATAAAACATCAATTTCCTTTGTAAAAATGAGATTACGTTCTTTGTGGGTTGCGGGTCTTTATTTGCCATATCTCGGGACTGATTTCTAGCAACCATTAATGCTCATTACAGTCCACAATCAGCAATCTTCATTCCTCTTGAACCACGGAGCAATCCGGTCTTCATTGGACAAGCATCCGTCATCCATTATTATTATTATTCTTCACCACATGAATCTGCCCTTAGAAGAGAAAGAGGGAGGAGAGAGAAAGACTGAAATCAGAGATCTTCATAGAGACCGCCATTGGAGGAGTGAAGCACAGTGATATGACCAGCAAGCAGAGGGGAATGAGGGGCAATGATCATTTGTAGGGGTTGTATTGAGGTTGCATCTTCCCCCTCCATCCATCAAGCGCAAATTTCGGTGCCCTCCCTGATCACGTTTTCTTCCTCTCCAAGATGCCACGATTTCATGCTAACTAAAAGTTTGGCATAAAATGCCCCCTAGCCCCCAAAGGTTACCACTCCTTTGGCCAAACTTATGTCCACCTTTTCAAACCTTGCCCGGTTTTTGGCCATTTCCCCGTCTGGACTCCGAATTGAGCTCTGAAAAATCGTAGGCGTCCGGCTCGCCATCTCGCATTGACCGGTAAATCTTGACAACCCGCATAATAGTATGAAAAATTATGAAAAATCAACAAGTGTCGCTCGGGCGCCTTTAAAGTACTTTGACGCTTAAAATCGTCCTAGATCGAGCCGCCGCCTTCGATGTTGAATATTTTTCCCTTAATATTCGTAATTTTTAGCTATTTTTAAGCACTTCTCGGCATCAAAATTCCGCTCTCACTTTAGGTCAGCGCCCTTGTTGTTCATTTCCTTTGAGAAGAGCTCCTTGCTGTGTCCATTTCGTTTGAGAAACGTTCCCGGCCAACCGGGACCACCCATCCATAGGACGGACCCATGGCCACATCCACCACACTTTCCTCATGGTTGCTTTAGTTGTCTAATTACCTACCACAATTACTTGGACACGCATAAAACAGCTTCCTTAATTAGCTAGTTAGACACTAGTTCCTTCACGTAATCTTAGCACTTGACATAGAAAAACAGTGCCAAACAAGTTCATTTTCAACACATTATCTTACTTATCTTTGGAATACATCCATCAAATCTAGCGCGTAGGCTAATCCATAATCTACCCGAAGGCAATCCATAATCCGCCGAAGGCTATCCAGCAATTCACATGGATTACGAATCCAAGATTCCACCTATAGACTAGTATGCTGGCCTCGAGATCCAATTCCAAGTCACGTTGGCCTCTTGTGTAGGGCCCGAAAGGCAAGGGATTTACGGCCAAAGCCCCCTTGGCACCCAAGCGTCCTCCTACTCCCAGTAGCATCCAACGGAGAGACCTCTAGCAGCGGGTTCGGTCCACGTTTCCGGCACGGCTAACAACCCCCTTGGTTAGGGTCAGGCAGATAATCGAGGGTAACTGATGCTGCCTCTCCATTTAGGCCTTCAACCTGAAGCATTAATTTTCTTACCATCTTTAGTTCCTTGAGCAAACAATGCAAACAGTGCTCCTAAACTGTTACAAGCACAATCAATCCAGTGGTCGTTTATTTGGCCAATTGCTAAGGTGTGAATCCTTATCTCTGAATGCATCCAATATTCGATCGGGGATCAATTGCAACTTGGCAAGATCCCCAAGGGTTTGTTTGTTCATCCTTTTGTCCTTGGGTTAGGGTCATACCCTATTAACCCAACTTAACCAATACCTTAGGTTTCATAAATAAACAGTAAATCCTAGCAACCATGTCTCTCTAACTTGATTTGTCCTTTGATTCCAAGCAAATACATATCTTTCCTTAACTTGGAAATTGTCCCCAAGAAAGGTGATGTAACAGGATGATTACTCATCCTCTTGCAAGTTAAACTTGCTCAAGAACCTGCCAACCTCATTCGAAGGAATGGCAAAACTCTCTTTTGATCAAACCATAAGGCCATGCGACATTGCAACTTGTTGCACAAGTGTCGCATCTATTCCATGGGATCATTTCACCCATTGAACGGCATTTCCCGGTCAAGGAATTATGTTTAGACAAGAAGCAGGGTTTACGGTGTCTTCTTACCCAACCCAACCCTAATTGCCCTAGGCCGGCGGTCCTAGGGATTTCGAACTCAAACCAAGTTTTAACATTAAGTCGGTTGATCCTTAGGGTAGAGACCCTAGATCGTTGTTTGCATGGGCATCCAATTGACCCAAACATTTCATGAATGTGGGTAGGACCTTTAGGTTTGAGGGTTTCGACTTGACAACAAGTGTGAAACTAGGCCGAATCCTTAACATGCCAAACCCTAGCTAGCACTTGGGGTATTTATCGTATCGACTGAACCATGCCTATACGAATCCCTTGCGGGTTAGGTGATTTAGATAATTCAATCTACTTGTCTTGTGACAAGGACGAGCCTTTCCTAGAGATGATAAACTTGATCTAAAGGAGAAAAATAGTTGCAAATTGTCACAATACATGCAAACATGCGATTCATTGCTTCTATGTACCACTAGATTCGCAATAACCCTTATCTTTTCTTGCTAAAAGTCAAAACGCATGATAATTTACAAAATAACTTTCATAGGACCTACTAGGACTTACATCAAAGAATCATGCCTACAACCTTTTTTTCTAGGAATTTGAGTTTCATGCTTTGATAAGCCATGCAATCGTTTTTAAATGCCACTCGATGAATTGAAATTTATGCACGACGAATGCGCAACATGCAACCCTTTCCTAACTACAACGTAGTTAATGAAGTTCATGCAAAGTGAATATTGTAGGACTAGTGTTGGCTTATTCCATTTTGCATGCACATGCCACATGCAAGTCCATAGAATCATTTTTGTGCTCTGCTATTTCTTTTCGAATAACATCCTACGGTGTTAACGACTTTTCCTCATGAATCATTATAAGGAAGATATTGCCTAAAATGCGACATATGCTTATTCCTTCCATGTCCAATCAAAAATGCACTTAACAATTTCATTCCTTTGCCCTGAGTAATAGGCGTTTAGCTCATTACTTTGGAAATGCACCAAAATAACAACATGGAGCTAATCTTCTAAGACGGACAACTCTGGAAATGCAAATGATCCAATTGCGTGACATGCATCATTCCTTATCTATCGTTCAAAGAGATAATTTATCAAAGGTACTTTTATCACTATTACTTGAACTAATGATAAGCGAGAAATGTATTATCCCTATGCTAGGTGAATTAGAAACATGCATAAGCGTTTTAAAGCATTTCTTTATGTGGAAAATAAATTTGTGGAACCTGGGTTTGTGGATCCGCAATGATCTCCATGTGAATGTTAGAGGAAGAACCTCCCGTAGGCGCCCCTTGCGACTTCTTGGGAGCCATTGTTGAGGACTTGTACTCCGCGGATTACCCTCACTTCTATGCGTTCTCCAAACAGCCTCGAGATTTGCCTCCTCCCTCATACGCAGGAGATTCCTTCACTAAATTTTGGATCTTTAAAAACCCGGGCTTGTGGGATTTGGGGCTTATGGGAAGGCTTGTGGGAATGGAGCTTTACGAGAAGGCTTGTGGGAATGGAGCTTTATAGTTTTAAAACCGGGAAGGCACGTAGGAACAAGGCCCAAAGGCCTTATCCTTTAGAAGCTTCTTAGAGAAGCTTCTAAGAGACTTTTGACTTTCCAGGGCCCACGTGGAAGAGAGGAAAGTAATGATTGGGGAAAAATATCAATGCCGTCAGGGGGGGTTTATGATGGAATGGCGGCGGCCTAATGAGCTGGGTGTGGCGGTGGGGCTGCATCGACAACAGCAGGTGTGAGTGGCGGCAATCATGGTGGCAGTACAGCAGGCGGCAACAACGACGTTTCTTCCTCTCCCTTCAATCCTCCAACACGACGGCCGTTCGTCCTGACCCAATCCTTCTCTCCCTTCGATCCCACTAGCATGGCTGCAGCCTTTCCTTCTCACAGCACGGTCGCCTCCCTCCTCTTCTCTATCCTTTCCTTCAAAGCTAAGGGGGGGTTTTTATAGCTTAAGGGGGGGAGAGGAAAGCCACCACATGGCTAGTGCATGGATCTCCCCCCATACACCAACTTTGGCACATCACCTCCTTCTCACATTCCATTCCCTCCAGCCATGCATCGGTTGGGGGAATTAAATATTTTTTGCTTAATTTGCATCATTATCCATTTTTCCCCCTTTCAAAAAGGGTGTTTCCCCGCGGTTATGTAGTCTTGAATCCCCGGGCTTGATTTCACAATGCAGAGGCCTCATCTTTGAGCATGCGGGGTACGGATTAAGCTGCTGGTAATTACGATGCAGGAAATAACCTTGCACAGGTTTTTCTCGCGGCATGTGGGGAGTCAATTTTAACATTATTTTTGAGCGGAAATATTACATTCTCTCCCCCTTGGAGGAATCGAGATGTCCTCATCTCGAGAAGAACTAGGGGTATTGTTGGTTGAGAGTACCTTCATCTATCCAAGTGGCATCCTCCTTGGGATAATCTTTCCACTGGACGAGACATTCTCTCTAGGTTGTGGATCTCAATTGTCTCTCCCTAACATCTAAGATCTTGTCACACCGTAGCTCAAGGACTCCTTGGCTAGGCATTACAGCTTGTTGGTCATCAAGTACATGGCTAGGATTAGGTACATACTTCTTTAGTAGGCTAATATGAAATACATTATGAACCTTTAGGTTCTTAGGGAGTAGTGTTCCCAAAGTATCTTCTGCTTGATGTGAAGAGAGAATCACGATCACTAATGATTCTTCTGGGTAACCCATGTAGCTTGAATATCTCCTTGATAAATAACCTTGCAATGTCAAAGGATTTATAGTTTGTCTTAATAGGAATAAGATGTGCAACCTTAGTAAGCATATCAACCACAACCATAATGGAGTTTTATCCTCCCTGAACTTGGGGTAGGCCAACAACAAAGTCCATACTGATGAATTCACATTTCATTTTTGGGGAATGTCAAGTGGTTGCAACTTTCCTTTCATTTTGACATGTTCAGCCTTAATACGTTGATAAGACAAACACCTTTAAGCCTTTCCCAATAGTAGCTCTTTCTAGCTGCATTGAGGGTCTTGGCATAGCCAAGATGTCCTGAGAAAGGGGAATCATGAGCTTCCCAAAGTATCTTTTGCTTGAGTGGCTGGCTTGCCGGTATACATAATCTCGTTCTATAGTAGACAAGTCCACTATTGATACTTAGCTTGTAGCTTTGGGTCTTGATCCTTGATAGGGATCTCCCTTAGCATCTTCTGATAGGTTGGATCATGGCAAGCTTCTTCTCTAGCTAGCTCAAGTATTGGGTTGGTTGGCATGGATACCTTTGCGGCTAGAGATCTAGCTATTGATGGATCTTCCAAGATTAGAGAATTAAGGAATGCCTTGCGATTGAGTGCATCGGCAACTACATTCTCCTTCCCAGGCCGGTATTTGATTTCAAAATCATACTCCTCCAGCACTTCAATCCACCAATGTTGCCTCATGTTGAGTTGATTCTGGGTAAAGATCCACTTGAGACTTTTATGATCCGTCACTAGGGTAAACTTGTTACCCAGCAAGTAGTGTCTCCAAAGCTTTAGAGCATGGATGAAAGCTAACATCTCTAGATCATGTGTAGCATAATTCCTCTCATGGCTCTTCAGTTTCCTTGAAGATTATGCTACAAGATGACCTTCTTGCATAAGCACACATCCTAGGGCAAGTGTGCTAACATTAGTTACTACTTCGAACTCCTTACTGAGGTCTAGAAGTTTCAGGATAGGTGTTGATACCAAACTTTGCTTTAATCTATCAAAGCTAGATTGTTCGGCAGTTGACCATGCAATCGATGTTTGCTTCTTCAGTAGATCGGTCAGAGGCGTTGCAATCAATGCATAGTTTTTTATAAAGACCCTGTACCACCTTGTCAAACCAAGAAAACTGTGTATTTCTTTGACAGTTGTTGGTATTGGCCATTCTAGAACATCTCTGACTTTGGCCGGATCCACTGAGATTCCTTCCGCTGGTACGATGAATTCGAGATATTCAATCTGACATTTGAAGAATGCACACTTCTTCATCTTGGCATAAAGCTTGTGTGCCCTCATTGTCTCAAGGACAATCCGAAGCTAGGAATCATGATCTTCTTCCTGTTTGGAATAGATTAAGGTATCGTCGAAGAAGACGAGTACAAAGTCGTCAAGATATGGCCTAAAGATATCCTGCATTAACCTGTTGAAGGTGGTAGGTGCATTTGTCAGCTCGAATGACATGACTAGGAACTCAAAGTGTCCATATCTTGTGTTGAATGCAGTCTTTGGGATATCTTCTTCCTTGATCCTTATCTAATAGTATCCAGACCTGAGATCAATCTTGGATAATATCTTCACACCTTGAAGACGGTCAAGAAGTTCATCTATTCTAGGAATAGGGTACTTATTCTTAATGGTTGATTGATTCAACCCTCTGTAATCAATACATAGCCAAAGCGTTCCATCCTTTTTCTTCAGGAACAGCACTGGAGTTCCCCATGATGAACTGCTAGGATGGATGTAGCCTTGATCTAACAGTTGCTTGAGTCGCTCCTTCAACTCAATTGCTTCCAGGATGGACATCTTATATGGCCTCTTTGCAATTGGCACAGCTCTCGACACTACCTTAATCTCATGATCAACTTGCCTTTGAGGTGGAAGTTCTGTCAGCTCTTCAAGAAATACGTCTATGTACTTCTTTAGCCATGAAGGTTCTTCACTAGACTCCCGATTCTGATCTAGCTTGTTAAGCTTAATCAAGTAGACAAATTGTCCCTTTCTAACTCCCTTTATAATCCGAGATGCTTTGGCCAATTGAATTTTTGGCTTCCCAGCCTCTCCTTGAGTTGTGACCAATTTCCCTTCAGAGTTTCAAAAGGAAACTTGACCCTTTCCACAATGAATGTGGGCATCACTAGGTTTAAGTCAATCCATTCCAAGCAAACACTCATGGATACCTAGGTTCATGACCTTGAATCTGACCAAAGTCAACTTTCCTCCTAGTAAGAATTCCACATTACATTACATATCTACTTCAGCTTTTAGCCAAGTGACCAAGACACTTTACTTCTTTATCAATATTCACAGTCAAGACAATCATTGATAAGAAGAAGTCTTATTTCATTCATATGGGCATAGCCCTTTCGGAGTACAATTATTCTTGGGGCGATGGAACAAGCTGATACACTAATTCGAGGAAAATAAAATGTTGTTGCATTCAGCTACAAGAACTGAGTAGTAGTACGGATTGGGGTCATTGATTTTTAGGAATTGATAGGTTATTAGAAGATTAGGGTATCTTTTCCTTTGATATCCGCTCTTCTCATGATGTCCCAACACCTTAATTCGGCCTGTAGGGATTACTCGAGTCACTTCCTCGTACACATACTTATTCTGATTAACCCGCCGACCTCTGACTTGTATGGTCGCGTTTGCGTGAGTCTCAACAAAGACGAAAAACTTCACGATCTTTAAGTCCTCCATCCACTTGATTCTCTTCAAGTTGGTTCGAAGGTATGCAAACCGGTGGGTAGCTATGTAATAGATTCCTGAATCACCCGTCCATCTCCATTCCATGTACAGAGGCGATGGATTGTAAATGTGGTCTAGGATGTTCATTATATCGATCCTTCGTCGATAATCTGAGGCATGCATTGCAGTCATAAACATGGCCTAGAATACCATGAACATGTTCCATACTTCATGACTCTGCAACACAACATCGATAAGTAAGAAAATGTTCTTAACGGTAATATTTGCTTTACTTCTTCTTATTAAGTTTTCTTATAAAGACAGATCCTTCGTTGGTTTGCTCTGATACCAACTGTAATGTGTCCGTCTGTTCGCTTTAAGGACACGTCTTAGCAGCCCATCGAAAAGAGGGTCAAGAAGGCTCCGCCCGGCACTCCCATGGAATGTTACGGGGTTTGCGATCTAGGTCTTTCCGAGTCTGCCACGTAGCGGAAGTATTCCGACCGTTCCCACTTAGGACCAACCTAAATCAAGGTTTCCCCTAATGGTCACTTTCCTAAATGGCAGCTAGCGTCGAACCCTAGGCAAACTACTTTATGCGGAAACGCCAGGGACAAAGCGGATTCATGCTGCACTTGGTTCAAGGAGAATGGGAAACGAGAGGGATGCAAGGCTCGATCTCTCTGCCCATAAGGCATAGTCCCATTCTGTTTCCCTAAAACAGCATAAGTCGAGACTCTAGTAACCTAAACTCTAGGTCAATGGTGTTGCTGTTCATTTCCTTTGAGAAGAGCTCCTTGCGGTCCATTTCGTTTGAGAAAAGTTCCCAGCCAACCGGGACCAACCATCCGTAGGATGGACCCATGGCCACATCCAGCGCACTTTCCTCATGGTTGCTTTAGTTGTCTAATTATTGATGGGACCTGAAATGGGCCGGCACTGGCTATAGCACAAACCGGACCTCATACTCATGATAGACAAACACCCCCTCATGGCCTCACGGACCAAGAGCCTCAATCTAATGCTAAAGGATAAACTGCCATAAAGCCTAATCTATGCATTTATAGTTTCATCGTTTTGTAGTCCAACATTTCCCTTTCTATAAACTCCACAGAGGGAGAACCCATACACATTGGCAATGCCACGATCACATACATGGAGGCAACCTCTTGGTAGAAACACCGCGGCCCCACTACAGCTCTCCTACATCGCAGGGATTGGCTCCTTGATGCGCTACTCAACATATCAAACAAACGAACACACTCCACCCTTGATTTCAAATCCAGGAGATATACCATGTGTCCTTCCTTAACAGTCCCTTAGGAAATGGACCCTCTATCCTACGGCAAGGGATAACCTTACGCTCTCAATCGTGGGTCAAATTCCTAAGAAAACAATTGCTATGCAGTCCAGGAGCTTTTCCGTTGATACCATGAACTATGCATAGTGCATAATGTGAACGGTTTAGTGCACAAATAGAAGAAAATCAACATTGTGCATGGTGCGAACCCAATCTTTTCATGATTTCCATGCTAGTGTTTATGTGCTGTAATGAGAAAAGACACCGAGCCTTACGCTCATGCTGCCGTTCCCTTTATTTTAAAACAGCGTCCTATAGGCATGATACAACACATAAACCAGATTTTAATTTATATTTTGACGCTCAACCTCCCCTCTCACCCTACCGTTTAATATTTTGCATTCGTTGATAGGTGAAAGGGTCGTTTTATGTATATTTCCTTACAAAGAAAGCGATAAACATGAACGAAAACATAGAAACGAGGGTAAACTGAGGCCAACCTCATCCTTTACCTTCATTATATGTTGCACAAACACACATGTAATTTTTTGGAATTTTCCTTTTACCGTTTCCTAATTTTCTCCCATTTAAAACCCATTTTTCGCCATTTTTTGGTATTTTTCCTCTATTTCTTCAATAAAAAATGACTAGAAATTAAGATTGATTGTGGGTTGTGGCCCTTAGGTTCCTTGGTAGCAAAATTTCAGGTTTTATAGGTGTTATGTCTCATATTTTCCATTTATTTTGCAAAAATCCCATTTTTACCCCTTAAATGCATGTTTTTCGGGTTTTATAACACTAATTTCAGCCATATCACTTATGATTTTCTGATTTTCTGATTATAAGATATTGAAACTCATAGAAAAAAACATCATAATGAATATTCAACCCATGGGAACAATGTTTCATCAATCAAATGGCATAAAAACTCATTTTTCTTCATAAAAATTGTAATTACCTCTTAGGTTTCATGTCTCGAGATCTCGGTTTTGGTGTGAGACTGCGGGTCAGCCCACATTCAATGTCCAGCATCTTCACAATCAGCAATCTTCATGTCTACATCAACCCGAAAGCAATCCGGTCCCAACAGGACAAGCTTTCCTTCACCATTCTTCATTTTCCTCAATAGCCCCTTAGGGGAGAGAGAGGGAGAAGAGAGAAAGACTAGATTTCCATCTCTTCATTCCCACAGCCATTTCACGGGTGAAGACAGCCGATAAGATTGGCAAGGAGGGAAAAGATCAGGGGTAACATCGGTTCTATAGGGTGTTCACAGGATACCATCTCCATCTCCATCATCAACAAGCACAAATTTCAGGTGTAGATATGGCACCTCTATCCCATGTTTTTTTCCTCCTCATTCTCTCTCCATGATTGCATGTTGCATAAAATGTCCCAAGCCCCCAAAGGTCACAACCCCTTTTGCCAAACTTTGGTCCACCTTTTCAAATCTTGTCCATCTTGTGACCATTTCCTCGATCAGCATCCAAATTGAGCTCTGAAAAATCGTGGGTGTCCGGCTTGACATCCCGCATTGACTGGCAACTCCTGACAACCCGCATGGTAGTCTAAAAAATTATAAAAAATCCACAAGTGTCTCTAAGGCGCCTTTTAAAAGTCATCTTTCACTTGGTGCTTAAAATCGTCCTAACTGGAGTCACCGCCTTCGATGTTAAATATTTTTCCCCTAAATTCTGGATGTTTTAGAAAATTTTAGGCACATCCCGGGCTCAAAACTCCACTCTCATTGGTGACCATGGGATAGGGCGACTCAGCCCGTCGAATCCCACAACAGATCTACACAAAACAACCAAAGGAAGCATCAAGCAAATACAAAATAGATACATACTCAACACACATCACAATGCTCACCCTACCCCCTGACAAAATCAAGGCATGACATCCATAAGGAGTAGACCTGGCATAATTTGATAGAAGATCTGAAGCTAGTGACTAACCAACTGCTCCAACACGGCCAAACTAAAAAGAACTATCAAAGAGGTTGCCTAAGTGGTGGTCTGAACTACTTACCTAACTAAGGACAACACAACCAGGAGCTCATACTAGGCGAGAACTCCTATAGCCTGATCAAGAAGTATTTTCTTTTAACACATGTCTTCTTTTTAGCGTTTTCATTTCTTCCATACTCGGGCATGTAAAAAGGAGGGAGCTGAGCGTAGTGACCCAAGGAGAACATAGCATCAGCCTCAAGTCCTGTCTTGGTACACTTAATCCTTTTTTGACGCTCACTTTTATTTTCACTCTAACCTTCCTTACTTTCTTCTTTCTAGCAAGACGCCACCCCTAGGAAGACAAGGTATCGGCCCTGGGTCTGACTCGTCCCCAGGAACCTACCAGGCCTCCACAAGGCAATGAACAACTGCTTATAAATTTTTCTTTCTTTTCTTTTCTATTTTTATAGGGGGTTAGAACCCCTTTTTACATACCTTTGTATATATCTATCTCCTTTCAGATATTCAGGGTTTTTATCATCATTCTTTTTGTGGCTTCTCTATCTGCCTCACAACTAACAAGAACTCCTAAAATGGCTACCTAGCAGGCTAGCAGAACAGGGCACTAGAACTGCCCTCTAAAACAGATCCTTCAATGCTTGGCAATGTCTTTACAGGAGGCAACGACTACTCAGACCTCCCTCAGACATACCTAACCTAAATCTGGGACTTCATGCCTTGGACTCCAGTCCCCAACAAGAAAAGAAAATCCCCTACAAGTACACAGACACATATAGCATAAAAACCACGGTACTCATAAAGGAGAAATATCACCTGGATAGGGCCACGAGAAGCTTCCACGCAATAAAAGGCTCCTTCCAAGCTCGTCTTTGAACCTGTCTAGCACAATATTAAAACAAGAAACCATTAACTGCACCTGTACTAAACAGACGACTGGCCCTCTTGGCCTAATGAAATAAAGCACTTCACTACAAAACTTGGTCGGCCCTCTAGGCCTAATGAAATAAAACATCTAAAACCTCGCAAAGCTGGCCCTCTTGGCCTAATGAGATCAAATAGAATAGCACCTACACATCCCTCCTCGGAATAGTACAAATGCACAATAATATGCTCCTTTCCAAGGAGGAAAAATAGGACTCACAGCCCTAAACTAAATGCATAAGGTTATGACCAATCCCTCTTGCATATATAGCAAGAGGTGTATGCATAGCATGTTGTCTAATCAGCCTATGGGTCCAAGATAACAACGGTAGATTGGTCTCGGCTACTCTTTGCATCACCCATATCAACCATCTTCTGCCATATATTGCATGCTCTGATAACATTCCCCACAAGCGACCGGCGGGTCCTGTCTCATTATTGATAACAATATCCAAACTAGGACCACAGTTTAAAAAAAAGTCTTCTTCATAAGCAAGATTTGCCAATGAGTCCGCAAACTAATTCCAGTAACGTGGAATCAGCTGAAAAGACACTCTCTCAAACTCCCCAAGTAGGGTCATCGCAGTTCGATGATACATACAAAGGATGGGATTCCGCACTGTGTAAGTCCCATCTACCTGATTCAGGATCAACTGGGAATCCCCTTTTACTAACAACCACAGAATACCACATTGTTTGGCAATATGCAATCCCATAATCAAGGCTTTATACTCCGCCGTATTGTTAGTGAATCCTACCCCGAGATAAATAGCTAACTTCATCACAACTCTTCGTCGGGATCTCAGATTACTACTCCAACACTCCCTTTTTTATTAGGGCCCTTGGACGCTCCGTCAAAATATAATGTATACGTCCACAATGGGTGTACATAGCTTGCCATCACGAACTCCTCTATTCGTAATTATGATAGTCAAAGTTTAACATGTTTAGAGAATGAACTGATGGCTCCATCCCACCTTCTTCATTAAACTCAACAGGGATACTTGTCAACAGTCGTAAGCAGTGATGTGGCAGAAGACTTTGATCTCTCACACAAAGGTTCCATCTTCTTGCTCAATCACTTTGTATCCTTTGCTCCAACAGATAAGTTTCCCTTGATGGTATCTCTGCTCCAGATATGGGTGCTCCAAATAAGGAATTAACCAACCCATCAACCAAGCTTTAAGCTCTTTTGCAGGTCTCAAATCATCCCCAGCATGGACCTGCAATGCATTTTTCCATATTAGCATACTCAGAAATGATAAGGTTTAATCTTATTAAGATTAATCTTATTTTTAAATTCTACTTCCTGCAGATCAGCTAGTAGAGCCGTAGGCCTATTTTTCCCTACCCTGACAATCTTGTAGGGGCCATCCCATCTAGGTTCCAACTTCCCTGGAAACAGCTCCCTACACGCATCGTAATATAAAACTAATTGCCCTGGTGTAATAAGCTATGCAACTTCAGCTCATCCAGGTGGGCTATGGTTGTACAACGCTCAAAGAGTGCATCCTCCTCTCCCAAAGAGTGGTTAATTGCAAACCGTATGGTTGGCAACTCGATTTCAAGGGGTAACACACATTCTTCTCCATAAACTAATTTAAATGGAGTATGGCCGGTAGCTCGCTTGAACATTGTATTGTATGCCCATACTACCACATACAACTTCTTGTCCCAGTCTCATTTCTTCTCCGAGACTATTTTAGATAAGATACCCACAAGCTGCTTATTAGTACTTTCGACTTGCCCATTCACTACAACAAAAAGGATTCATAGATGCGCTTGTAGACGCAATATTTGAATTGTGAAAAAAAATGTCAGGCGCGTTTATTAACGCGTCTATTTGCGCGTCTACAAAATCGCATCTAAAAGCGCACTCATGATTAGCGTTACACACACACTTAGACGTGCGTATAAACGCGCTACATAAATATATAATCATATTTTTTAAAAAGTAGACATATTCATATTGTGCATCTATACAAGCGTGTATCTACGCGCCTAAAACCACGTTTACTCTGAAAGTTTTTGATGAAAATAGACGCGCATTTATCCTGCAATTTAGACACGCAAAGCAGAGGTTCTGCAAAGCCACATGCTCTCTGGTTTTTTTCCCCCCATCAACATCAAATTGTATGCTTAGGGATAACAAAGAAAGATTATTTCGAAGATTGGATACTGAAAACAAAACAATGTATGTAGCACACGAAATTTCATATATATAGATGAAACGTTTTTACATTATGAGTTCTAGTGCTTGTGACGTCATGGTCGCAAGCACTATAGCTGAAAGTAATACATATCAAAAATGAAAATTACAAGTCAAGGGGAGGCATGCATGCATGGGGCTCCTCTATATCTCCTCAGAAGAGGCATCATCATCGCTACCACCACCGCTGCCTGTGCCGCTGCCGTTGCCGCCACCGCTACTGCTAGTCCCCCCTTTGCTATCCTCAACTGCATCAGGGTTCGCCTACACAAAGGATTAAGGTATATAAATACCATTACAAACAATAAATTAGAGTTATCTATACTTTTCATGTAAAAAATAAAACATACCTCTTCTGGTGGTGGAATCCTCATGGCACGATTATATTGCTCCTCCGTGATGAGTCCCTCCTCGTAGAAATGCTGCCAAGTGGATACCCGGTTATGACCTCAATGGTAGTCTACCTCTCTAGGAGTAGGCATCCTACCAACGATATGATACTACAAAACAATTTGAACATACAACGTATTAAAACACGCTACATAATGAAGTGAAACAAATTACAAAATTAAATTTAAAAAAAGAAATCAAATAATACTTACAAACTCAGCCTCCCATGACTCCCTGCCACCCGATCCATAATGCGATGATCCCATGGTTGCCATCTGGATACGTCACGCCTCTGCATGTTGGCGACTTGTCATTTTCTCTGCTGCTCTCTTCTTGGCCTCTTTCCACTCCTTGCGGTGGCAATTGGGTGGTTAGCCATATCCAGGGCGCCCCTGCTCTTGTCTCCGCAATGACTCATTGGCGCACGTCATAAGGTGAGACCTCTTGTTATAAAGCGCATCTCTCACCTTTGACCGTCCCCAATCATCTGAGAATCGTGAATTCTCAGGATTAGGGTACCTTTTATGTACTGCCTGTAGCACCTCTTGCCACAAACCATTTTTCTGGTGCTTGAAGGGAATCATGCAATCTTTGTATGTGGCATGCACGACACTCCTCAAGTAGGCTATCACTTCCCTCCCCTCAAAGTCATGCAAGATACCACCAACATCAGTGATAGAGTAGTACATTTGTGGAGGCTCATCTCTCTCATTTTTTGGTGAGGGTGATCGAGAGCCACCGCCTAGGCAACCCCCACAAAGCCCTCGACCTCCTCATCCTCCTGCACCACTCTCCCTCCTCCCTCGACGTGCACTACCCTCTATCTCACTCGCTACACATGCTTCTGCAGATGCACGTGCTTCGGCCAATCCATGTACCTCAGCTGATCCCTGTGTAGGCAAATATGTGATAGGTGTCCCAGACATCACACTGAAAAACTCATCTGCAATGGAAGGGCGACCAAGATAATTGGTCATCTCCCCCATGAATTGCTCCTTGTTGAATGGGGTGCTGGAGGATCCAGGATTCCACATCTACACAAGAAAAATCATATTGCCCTGTGCAGATAAAACATATTACATACATCGTCTATACCTATGTCTCTATGCGTGTCTATACCTGTGTCTCTGTCTGCGTCTGTCAGTGCGTCTCTGTGGGCATCTGTTAGCGCGTCTATTTCCGTATCTATAGCCGCGTCTACACTTTCATTTGGACGCGCTGACAGATGCGCATAATCGCACCATTTCTTCTTAAACTTGCTTTAAAAACAAAGCTAAAAAACCTCCATAGATGACAAGGTCCAGCATGTGAAGAGAGAGACAAACAAACAGAGAAACCAAACAAGATTGTGAGAGAGAGAAGAAGAACTCACCTTCTTTGCTTGTTCCAACGGGTGGCGGCGGCTAGGTCGCAAGCTCCTTGTCCTCCTTCTCCCTTCCCTTGGTAAGTTGCTTCAATCTTGTTCTCTTCCTTGCTATTTGGTTCTTCTTCTTTACTCTTTGGCTCTTCTTTCCTCCTGTCCTCTTTTTACTCTTATTTCCTTGCCTCATTGTCTTCATGAAGTGATAGATAGACAGGAGTAGTGATGTCGAGCTCGAACTGCAGAAAATGTGCAAAAAACACAGGAAAGCACAGGTTTGAAAAGAAAGCCACAACTTTTTTTTAAATTTTTCTATACTTGCGTGGCGCGTCTGTCAGCGCGTGTATATGTGCAAATAATTCCTATTACACGCGTTTACAGACGCACAGAAACAATTTAAGAAATCAATGCATGCATTTAGGGAATCAATTGACCTATGTGGTGACATATATAACAAAGCTTGAGGATAAGAGATAACACATTGGCAAGTCAATTGGCACATATATATATAGTGACTTACTAGACCATCCCACTTACAATTGCATATTATCCCACTTACATATCAATAGGTGGATAAAGCACGAATGGTTTTTAGCTAGAGAAAGATAATGCAATGAAGGTGTACACGAAAGAGGTAGAGAAAGGCATATTATCATGTATATCATGTCCTAGCGTATATAATGTCCGTATGATCCTATACATGTATATCATGTCCTAGTGTATGATCCAGGTGTAATTATGTCGTATATACATCCAATCATGCCCTATTCAAAAAAATACTAGCTGTTAAGAGGTTTGGTCATATTCAAGTAACCTCTTGCTTGCATGATATGTTTTAAACTACTCAGAATCTTGGGAAATTTAAAGAAAAGATAGGATTCTTTGCCACCCAAGCCTACCTTGCTTACTCTATTTTTGCCTAAGAGATTGTTGCAGGGGATTCCCCCAATTATGAGGTCAATCTTTCCCACTGCATCCACAATCTCAGCCAACTTATCATCAGTAAGATCTCTAACATCATCCTCCATTTGAAATCGGCCTGTTTGGAAGGTTTTGTTCCACTAGCTGGCTATTATGTTTTTACATTTATCATTGATGTCCACAATAACAACAGCCTTCAAAATTATACCCAATTTGTGCAATGCCACTTCTTTCCCACCAAGGCTCGAGAATAAGGACAGAACTGTTAAACCTTGCGGATATAATTCTTTCAGTCGTGAAAGATTGTATGCAATAGTATTGACCTGAAATGAGTTTCCCAATGCATCATACAGATCTGAAAGGGTAGAGTAGCCTCAAGTGTGGTCATGATCATATCCAAGCACCAGCTCAATCTCATGGGGTTCAAGTGGGGTAGCTTGGTGTGGGCTGACCCAAACCAAGTTCCATATTTTGCATGCCAGGACAATCTCATGTTGAAGATAAGAAGGTATATTGCTTTCTTTGTGGGAAGAAAATATTTTTCTAATCAATCCACATATAGTGCTAGGGGCACCCCGTGTGTTTATGCAATTCAGCTTCTCTCTCGGATCCCATGGGGGCCAATACTTCTTTGTTTCTGGAAGCACCTCAAAGATTGTCATGGGAGCAGGGGGAAGGATCAACCTTCTTCCATCTATTGGAAGGTTATAAACATAACCAACTCAGCCTAAATTGTGCTGAAAAATATCTAGAGTCTGTGAACTCTGGATCTATGCCATTAAAATGCCGTTTGATGGTATCCCACTCTGAATTGGAAACGTTCTCAACATTTTCAAAATAGAAAAAGGGAGGGCCTTCCATCAAACTATTCAATGGTTTTGTCTTGCCTTTAAAAAAGCCAGGAATTCCAAACCCCATGCCCTTTTTGAACTTGAAGGGTGGGATAGAACCTAGATGTGGACATGATGTTTTTCCATTCACAGATTGAGTCTCGAGCCATAAAACACTCGAGTCTTCACTGGCACTTTTATCCAAGTCTAGAGTAGGAGTAATGCTGATCTTTGTTTTAAGGCCCAAGTAAGTGTACCATAGCTTAAGGGCTCTTTCATCTACCCAATATATTTTGCTACAGACACCTCGTGAGGGTCCAGCATGTCTAGTTATTTGAACACCTCCTGAGGGTCCAGCATGTCTAGTTTGATCTTTTATCTTTTACGACTAGTGCACATTATTCAATGCACTTTGGTGTGAAGGTAAACATCTTCGAACTCAACGTAAAGATGAAAAGAGAAATACCCAAGATTGTGGTGTCCTTGCTCACTTCAAGGATGCCAATGGTACTTCGAATAATCATTAACTCTATTTTTTTAGTTCAATGATTCAATGTGTATATTTCTTAATTCTATGGTTTTTATCATGCGCACACATGCATGCTCAAGAATCAATTTCAGGTGGTTAAATAATTATTAAATTTGGTTTTTTAATTATGTGAATTGTAATTTTAGGTGGTTAAATAATTGTGCATCTACTGGCGCATCTATATTAGCGTCTATTTGCATGGATATATAGATGCACAATTCGCATCTATTTACACGTACGTTTACACGCAGTTATAGATGCTATGATAGATGCGCCCGACTTTGCGCATCTAACATGCATGTCTATGCCTCATTTCTGTTGTAGTGGTTTGCTTGCGGATTATAAGGGGTCATTTTATTGTGCTTGATTTGCCAAGCTTCAGTCAAGCTTTTGATCACTTTATTCAAAAAGTGGGTTCCCCAGTCTAACACTAGTTCCTTCGGTGGACCGAAACGGCAGATAATGTGCTTTGAAAGAAAACTTGCAGTCTCTTTTGCATTGTCCTACCTCGTCACCCGCGCTTCTGAACATTTTGTAAAATAATCAGTTGCTACTATAATGTACCTCTTCTGGGTAGTAGACGATGGGGTGATAGGACCCACAAAGTCAATGTCCCACTTCTCAAATGGAAGGATAGCCATGATAGGCGTAAGTGGGTGTTTCCTATTCTCTCTGTTGTCATGTGTTTGGTAGGTATCACATCTCTTAACATACTCAAAGGAATCTTGGAAGATGGACGGCCACCAATATCCAGCTCTTAAAGCTTTCTACGCCATCAATCGTCCAGCAAAGTGCCCTCCACATGTAGAGTCGTGGCACTCTTCCAAGATGAAAGGAACCTCATCAGGCATCACACATCGGCGATAGATATCATCAACACCCCGCCGATATAGTGTCCCTGCGATCAAGAAAAACTTCAAAGCTTGTTGTCTGATTTTCCTCTTTTCTGATTTTGATAGACTAGCTCCAGTCTCTCCTGTCGATAAATAATGCGTAATAGCAGCATACCAAGATGGAATAGAAGCTGTATCAATTTTAAACATTTCTTCAACATCACTTCCTTCAGCCAAAGTCTATTTTAGCTCCCCGAAGTTCACAAGGCATTCCACAATCCCCTGCAACCTCGGTGGCTTACTCTTAATCTCATAATCAAACTCCTGCAAAGTGATTAACCACTTTGCCAAACGATCAGGCGGTTGTAGCTTGTTCATAAGCAATCTAAGCCCTTCCGCCTTCATATAAAGCACTACCTTCTCATAGAGGATGTAGTGCCTGAATTTTTTAGTCGCAAAGACCATCGCGAGACACAATTTCTCCATGTAGGTGTAGTTAATTTCTGAAATGCCCAATTTTCGACTAGCAAAAGCTATCGGATGATACCACTTTTCCTCCCCGATTTGGGCTAAACAACAGTTGATACTATGCATGGTGGCTACTGAAAATATGTAAAATACCTCACCTCTTTTAGGTGCTTTTAAAACTGGTGCTCTTACTAGCTCGTGTTTCACATCCTCGAAAGCTACCTTACAAGGGTCACTCCATACAAATAGACAGCTAAAGGATAATAAGTTCGTTAATGGCAACATCCTTTCTGCCAAGGCATTTATAAACCTTCGATAGTACCCTATCGATGACAGAAAGCTATGTACCTCTTTCGGAGTGCGTGGTGGAATCATAGCGACTATAACCTTGATCTTTTCAGGGTCAGTTGCTATCCCTATTGAACTGACCACATGGCCTAGCAATAGCCCATAAGGCACTCCAAAGACACACTTCCGTGGATTGAGAGTGATACAAAATTGTCTGCAACGCTCAAAGCACTTTCTTAAGATAATCAACATCCTTTCCCTTACAGTGGCTACCCCTAGGTCATCGATAAATACTTTCAACTCATTTGGGGAGATGTCACCAAAGGTTTTTTTTGCTGTTCGTTGCCATGATCCAGGTGCATTGCACAAACCAAAGGCCATCACACGGTACGCAAAAGTACCAAAGACAGTAATAAAAGTTGTTTTCAACTTGTCCTCTTCTGTAATTGCCATCTAGTTGTATCCTGCAAAGCAATCCATGAATGAATATATTTCCCTACTCGCTAATCGATCCAAAATCTGGTCAATAAATGGTAACGGGTAGTAATCCTTAACCGTTTGCTTATTTAGCTCTCTAAAATCTTCACATAGTCGGATCTGGTTGTTTTTCTTCTTCCTGATAACAACTGGTGAATACCATTCTGTGTGCCATACACAGGGAAGATTAAACCTGCTTTTCTTAACTTTTGTAACTCCTCAAACAGCCCGTCCCTCAATTCAAAAGGCATACGCCTTACTTTCTGACACACAGGATGATTGCCTTCTTTTACAGGAATAGTATGAACAGCTAGGCTGGGAGGAATTCCTCTCAACTCATCATAGCTCCAAGCAAAGATGTTGCAGAATTCTTGAATCAACGACACATAGTCCTCCCTTTCTGTTGAATTGAGCATGGAACCTAATTTAATTGGCCGCGAATCATTCGGCGTGCGAAGGTCTAACTCAATCACATCCGCGTCTCTTATCCTATCTTGCGGCTCTATTGGCTCATTTAGAGTTATATGATAAATATCCTCTGTAGTGGACCCCTCTCTAGATTCATCACTGGATGATGTCTCACTACCAGATGGATCATCTGTTGTTTCTAATTTAGTAGAGGATAAAGAAGCTCTCTCACTCTGAGGAGACTCAAGGTAAGCATCAACTATTACTCGATTAGCACCTCTACCTAGAACCACTCGACCGTCAGGTATATCAACTTGAGAGTCTGTTCATAAGATCCAAGGCCTACCTAGCAAGACTCGATAGCTAGGACATCTTGCAAATCTTATTACCCTAAAGTCCAAGAAGCATTCTACACTTGCAACTGTAACATGGACTCTAGTAACGCAATCTTCTGGTTGTCTTAGACTATCATCAGCCATTCTAAGAAGGGTGGAGCTATCTTTTTGGATGCCTAGACCCAACCTCTCCATCAACTCTAAACTCATGATACTGACGGAGGACCGAGTGTCTATGATGGCATGCTCTACTAATATTCCATCCACGTATGCAAGAACCCTAGGGCAATTCTTTTCACCATGATCAAACCAATCTTCCCCTACTCGTGCTATGCCCAAAGGTTCTACAATATACCCAATATGCAGGATCTTCTTGAATTCCTTGCGTACTCCTAGAGATAATTTAATCAACTGTAAGAGGTTTATATCTGGTTTGACTTCACAAAGAGAACTTGCTAAATCAAAATCATGATAGGTAGCCAAAGCTCTCTTTTCTCGCCAAACCATTCTTTCTTTTGGTTTCGGGACCGACTTTGGTGCTTCTTTTTTAGCTCTTGCCTTCTTTCTTGGCACTTCCTCATCCTTCTTAGGATCGAATTTTTTGTCAACAGGCCTTAGAGGTCCACCTTCCACGCTAAGATTCTAGACTTGCGTCCCCTTATCCCCTTGCTTAGGGTTTCCCTAAACCGGTTTTGTATTATCTTTGTCAACCTCTTTATCCTTTTGGACTCTTGTCATAGCTCGTAGGTTAGAGGTTTCAGTGTCATTGATGCGGACAACCTCAATAAGGCTGACTCCATTGCCTTGTGGCAACTCTTTTATAGTGGTCTTTCCCCTTTGCAGTATTTGTCTTGGTCCATCATTTTGCTGCAGGTTATTACTTTGTGCTCTATGATTAACTGGACCTGGTTGTTTACTCGCTTGTTGGAGGGAACTAATCTTACTCCAACAGGTAGCGGCTAAGTGGCCCGACTTCCCACAAATATCACATTTAACATTTGGATAGTTTCTAGGGAAATATTGTCCACCACACGTCCACTTATAGCTGAATCTTGAGGGGCCACCCTCTTTAGGGTGTCAACTCCTATTAGATTTTGTTACTTCTTCAAGAAATTGATGTCAACAGCTATTTGCTGATGTTGTTTAGAAATCATGTACGTGTAGTGCTTCATCATATCCTTAACTTCGCCAAGGACATTAGAGGCACTTGTCTCATAGCCTTGACCGTCTATCCGTCATTCCATTGGCCTAAAAATTTGATTGGGCATTGCTTGTTGACTCATAGGAACAACATTAGGATTCGAAACCTGGCCTCCAACATTGGGTGGAGCCAACTGACTAGCCATAGGCATAGTCACACTAGGAGGAGCTGGCAGCAAATGTACATTTTGAACCATACTTCCTCTCCCATTAGGGTTATTCATAGGCATCCCCTGACTTCCATTCGTCAATGGTAGATTGCCTCCAGGTACTAAACCCACATTAAGATTTATTCGAGGGGAGTAGGCCGTTTGTAATCGTGACTCTACTCCTTCTACCCGCGTGATGGCGGTGTCTATATCAGCCAAAGCCACACTACTCAATGTACCTGAATATTGAAATCCAATCCATGCAAGAAATATTGCAATTGGGCAGTCGACGGAATAGAAATGTAAGTTTGTAACTTACGAAACACTTTCTTAAGCTTCTTAGCATAGGCTTTCACATTCTCATGGGGGTCTTTGCGCGTTACATTCAAAACACGCAACCAGTATTGGCCTCCTCTTTCAGGGAAGGCTGCATAAAATTGATCGATTGTGGTTATGGTTCCAGTCTCTATACTATGATACCATACTGCAGCCCTTCCTTTTAATGTCATGTTAAAGAACATCATGAGATTTCCCTCATCTTGGATACGGTAATTAAACACTAATCTTTGGAATTCACAAATGTGAAACTCCAAATTTTCTTCGGCTAACCCATTAAAAATGGGCAAAGGAACTCCTAAAGCTGGCAAATCCGGCGTCCCTACAAGAATTGCAATGGGTTGTGCCATGACGACAATCAGATTGACAATAGGAGTTTGAACTGACGGAATCACACCTCCACTTGAAGTGGGTTGACTTAGTGGAAGAGAGGAAGAACTTGCCCTTCCTCCTGCACCTAAAGGACTATGTGCAGCAGTTGGGTTACTAAGACCACTGCCTTTTATGCGTATCGGGCTACTCCTTTGAGGAGAATAGGGACTTACAATCTCCAACCGCCATCTAGCCCTCTCAACACGTTCCGTTTTTTGTATTTCGGCTTGACGGTCCTTGTCAGAGGACATAAACCAACTTTTTGGTCCCTAAAAACCCTAGATTCGAGAACCACCACTTATTGGTAGCTCCCGGCAGATGCACCACTGATGGGACCTGAAATGGTCCCAGCACTGGCTATGGCACTAGCTAGACCTCATACTCACGACAAACAAACACCCCCTCACGGCCTCGCGGACCAGGAGTGTCAATCTAATGCTAAAGGACAAACTACCCTAAAGCCTAATCTATGCGTTTATAGTTTCATCGTTTTGTAGTCCAACGTTTCCCTTTCTATAAACTCCACAGAGGGAGAACCCATACACATTGGCAATGCCACGATCACATACATGGAGGCAACCTCTCGGTAGAAACACCGCGGCCCCACTGCAACTCTCCTACATCGCAGGGATTGGCCCCTTGATGCACTGCTCAACATATCAAACAAACGAACACACTCCACTCTTCATTTTGAATCCAGAAAATATACCATGTGTCCTTACTTAACACACCCTTAGGAAACCGACCCTCTATCCTACGGCAAGGGATAACCTTACGCTCTCAATCATGGGTCAAATTCCTAAGAAAACAATTGCTATGTAATCCAAGAGCTTTTCTGTTGATACCATGAACTATGCATAGTGCATAATGTGAACGGTTTAGTGCACAAACAGAAGAAAATCAGCATTGTGCATCGTGCTAACCCAATCTTTTCATGATTTCCATGCTAGCATTTATGTGCTGTAATGAGAAAAGACACCGAGCCTTACGCTCATGCTGCCTTTCCCTTTATTTTAAAACAACATCCTATAGGCATGATGCAACACATAAACCAGATTTTAGTTTATATTTTGACGCTCAACCTCCCCTCTCACCCTATCGTTTAATATTTTGCATTCTTTGATAGGTGAAAGGGTCGTTTTATGTGTACTTCCTTACAAAGAAAGCAATAAACATGAACAGAAACATAGAAACGAGGGTGAATTGAGGCCAACCTCATGCTTTACCTTCATTATACATTGCACAAATACACATGTAATTTTTTGGAATTTTTCTTTTACTATTTCCTAATTTTCTCCCATTTAAAATCCATTTTTCACCATTTTTTGTATTTTTTCTCTATTTTCTTCAATAAAAAATGACTAGAAATTAAGATTGATTGTGGGCTGTGGCCCTTAGGTTCCTTGACAGCAAAATTTCAGGTTTTATAGTTGTTATGTCTCATATTTTCCATTTATTTTATAAAAATCTCGTTTTTACCCTTAAACGCATGTTTTTCGGGTTTTATAACACTAATTTCAGCCATATCACTTATGATTTTCTAATTTTCTAATTATAAATTGTTGAAACTCATAGAAAACAACATCATAATGAATATTCAGCCCATGGGAACAATGTTTCATCAATCAAATGGCATAAAAACTCATTTTTCTTCATAAAAATTTTAATGACCTCTTAAGTTTGATGTCTCGGGATCTCAGTTTTGGTGCGCGACTGTGAGTCAGCCCACATTCAATGTCCAGCATGTTCACAATCAGCAATCTTCATGTCTATATCAACCCGGAAGCAATTCGGTCCCAACCGGACAAGCTTTCCTTCACCATTCTTCATTTTCCTCAATAGCCCCTTAGGGGAGAGAGAGGGAGGAGAGATAAAGACTAGATTTCCATCTCTTCATTCCCACAGCTATTTCACGGCTGAAGGCAGGCGATAAGACCGGTAAGGAGGGAGAAGATTGGGGGTAACATCGGTTCTATAGGGTGTTCACAGGCTGCCATCTCCATCTTCATCATCAACAAGCGCAAATTTCGGGCGCAGATATGGCGCCTCCATCCCACGTTTTTTTCTTCCTCATTCTCTCTCCACAATTGCATGTTGCATAAAATGTCCCAAGTCCCCAAAGGTCACAACCCCTTTTGCCAAACTTTAGTCCCCACCTTTTCAAATCTTGCCCATCTTGTGGCCATTTCCTCGTTTGGCATCCAAATCGAGCTCTGAAAAATCCTGGGCATCCGGCTTTACATCCCGCATTGACTGGCAACTCTTGAAAACCCACATGGCAGTCTGAAAAATTATCAAAAATCCACAAGTGTCGCTCGGGTGCCTTTTAAAAGTCATCTTTCACTTGGTGCTTAAAATCGTCATAGCTGGAGCCGCCGCCTTCGATGTTAAATATTTTTTCCCTAAATTCTAGATTTTTTGGCAAATTTTAGGCACATCCCAGGCTCAAAACTCCACTCTCAATTACCTACCACAATTAGTTAGAACACATAAAACAACTTCCTTAATTAGCCAAAAAACAGTGCGAAACAATTTCCTTTTCAACATGTTATCTTACTTATCTTTGGAATACATCCATAAAATCTAGCCCGTAGGATAATCCATAATCTGCCCAAAGGTTATCCATAATCCGCCGAAGGCTATCCAGCAATCCATAGGGATTACTAATCTAAGAATCCACCCGTAGACTAGTATGCGAGCCTCGAGATCCAATCCTGAGTCACGTTGGCCTCTTGTGCAAGGCCCCAAAGGCAAGGGATTTACGGCCAGAGCCCCCCTGGTACCCAAGCGTCCTCCTGCTCCAAGCACCCAACGGAGAGACCTCTCGCGGTAGGTTAGGTCCACATTCCCGGCACGGCTAACAACCCCCTTGGTTAGGGTCTTGGGGGTAACTGATGCTGCCTCTCCCTTCAGGCCTTCAACCTGAAGCATTAATTTTCTTACCATCTTTAGTTCCTTGAGCAAACAATGTAAATAGTGCTCCTAAACTATTACAATCACAATCAATCTAGTGGTCGTTTATTTGGCCAACTACTAAGGAGTGAATCCTTATCTCCGAATGCATCCAACTTTCGATCCGAGATCAATTGTAACTTGGCAAGATCCCAAGGGTTTGTTTGTTCACCCTTTTGTCCTTGGGTTAGGGCCATACCTGTTAACCCAACTTAACCAACACCTTAGGTTTTATAAATCAATAGTAAATCCTGGCAACCATGTCGCTTGGTCCTTTGCTTCCAAGCAAATACATATCTTCCCTTAACTTGGCAATTGTCCCCAAGAAAGGTGATGTAATAGGATGATTACTCATCCTCTTGCAAGTTAAACTTGCACAAGAACCTGCCAACCTCATTCCAAGGAATGGCAAAACTCTCTTGTGATCAAACCACAAGGCCATGCGATGTTGCAACTTGTTGCACAAGTGTCGCATCTATTCCATGGGATCATTTCACCCATTGAATGGCATTTCCTGATCAAGGAATTATGTTTAGACAAGAAGCAGTGGTGTCTTCTTACCCAACCCAATCCTAATTGCACTAGGCCAACAACGTTTGGTCCTAGGGATTCCAAACTCAAACCGAGTTTTAACATTAATTCGGTCGATCCTTAGGGTAGAGACCCTAGATCGTTGTTTGCATGGGCATTCAATTGACCCAAAAATTCTGTGAATGTGGGTAGGACCTTTAGGTTTGAGGGATTCGACTTGACAACAAGTGCGAAACTAAGCCGAATCCTTAACATGCCAAACCCTAGCTAGCACTTGGGGTATTTATCGTATCGACTAAACCATGCCTATACAAATCCCTTGTGGGTTAGGTGATTTAGATAATTTGATCTACTTGTCTTGTGACAAGGACGAGCCTTTCCTAGAGATGATAAACTTGATCTAAAGGAGAAAAATAGTTGCAAAATGTCACAATACATGCAAACATGCGATTCATTGCTTCTATGTACCACTAGATTCGCAATAACCCTTATCTTTTCTTGCTAAAAGTCAAAACGCATGATAATTTGCAGAATAACTTTCATAGGACCTACTAGGACTTACATCAAAGAATCATGCCTACAACCTTTTTTTCTAGGCATTTGAGTTTCATGCTTTGATAAGCCATGCAATCCTTTCTAAATGCCACTCAATGAATTAAAATTTACGCACGACGAATGTGCAACATGCAACCGTTTCCTAACTACAATGTAGTTAATGAAGTTCATGCAAAGTGAATATTGTAGGAGTAGTGTTGGCTTATTCCATTTTGCATGCACATGCCACATGCAAGTCCATAGAATCATTTTCGTGCTCTGCTATTTCTTTTCGGATAACATCCTACTGTGTTAACGACTTTTCCTCATTAATCATTACAAGGAAGATATTGCCTAAAATGCGACATATGCTTATTCCTTCCATGTCCAGTAAAACATGCACTTAACGATTTCATTCCTTTGCCCTGAGTAATAGGCGTTTAGACTCATTACTTTGAAAATGCACCAAAATAGCAACATGCAGCTAATCTCCTACAACTAACAACTTTGGAAATGCAAATGATCCAATTGAGTGACATGCCTCATTCCTTATCTATCGTTCAAATAGATAATTTATCAAAGGTACTTTTATCACTATTACTTGAACTAACGATAAGCGAGAAATGCATTATTCCTATGCTAGGTGAGTTAGAAACATGAAAGAAAAACATTTAGGGTGTTGTTCAATCAACCAACAAAACTTATTGTATTTTTCCCAAACAATACAAGAATAGACGCAATAATAATTCCATCACATATTTGCTCTCCCCCTTGGGACCAAGGACTAAAATTTACTTAGCATTCCCTCCTTTTGCCTAAGGCATATGCTAAAGGTTCCAATGCTATACATGATGTAAGTCCTATCATTCCAATGCAAATTAGTCAATCTAGCAAGAGCATTTATGCATCTTCTCTAAGTGACAATTATCTTTTAGCCTTTTCCTACTATGCAACATTTTATCTTGGCTTTATCTTTTTTTCTCCTAAGGCAAGGAGTCACATGTCATTGATGTAAAGTTTACATAATCTCTCCCATGTATGTACCATTTATGTGGATTTGCAAACCTTAAACAATATTGACCTAGGTAAAGAGTAATCAAAGACTCATCGATGCTCAATACTTTAGTGTCCCATATGTTGCTTATGCTATTGTTGAGAGTGGAAAAAGACTGAAAATTTGACTGATTTTTGTTGTTTTTGAGGTCTGAATGATTGATTTGTGATAGATTTAGAGTGATGTATGGTTGTTAATGGAAGTGTTTGAGAGTTTTTTGGATAATGTTGATTATTTATTGGAAGTTCATGATGATTTTTAGTAGAAATATGAAGCTATGTGATGTTCTGATAGGTTCTATTGAGGTTCTAATTGGTTCTGATACCTTCTGTATAGCCTCTGTTTTGTTTTGATTTTCTTCTGTATGAAGCATGGATTGATGATTGATGAAGGTTGAAATATTTTGGAAGCTTATTGAATAGTTTTTGATAGTTTGGAATGGTTTTAGTATGAGTTATGAGGATTTGATGTTCTCTGATGACCTTCTGTATAGAGCCTCTGTCTCTATTTTGTCTATGCTCTATTTCTGTTCTGTTCTATTATGTAGATCTTTTGTAAGTGCTCTGTAGAATGTATGTGTGACTTTGTGAAAGTTTTCTAACTTTTGGAAAGGATGAATATAAGTTCAAAAGAGCTACAACAAATGGAAGAAACAGCTGCTGAAGACTGAAGAGAAGACTAGAGTGATAGTGACAATAGTGAGCTATGAAGAGACACTATAGTGGCTCTGGTACCTCGTCGCATCAAACATACCTCTTTGGAGGTGTATCCACGATCTAAGAAGGATTTTTGAGAGTGATTATTGAGTATTGTAGTGAGGATATGTTGTACTATTGAGAGAGTGAGAGAGAGAGAGAGAGAGCCAGAGATAGCCAATTATATCAAAACAGTGTATCTATATATGAGAGATTGAGAGAGAAAACTATGATGGCATTAAAGATGAATACTATGTGATTGATTTTACATTTAAAAATGGTTTATTCCTTTATTTTCCTTGTTCTATTGAAGGATTCTGGGAAGATGTTGAAGATTATGGTTGATTCTATCAAATCCATGGGAGATATCTACTATGATGTTGAATGAAAATTTGTTGTTTTCTTTGTTTTGGTCATCAAAAGAATGAAATAAAAGCTTGTTGATGTTACAAGATAGATTTTCTTGCATTACAATCCCCTTTTCCTTGGTGTTCCTCTTGGGGCTCCAGTTTTTTGGTGCGCAACGCTGGGGAAACTTGCCATCGACAAGCATCAGAAGAGGCTGAAAATGAAAAAAATGGCATTGCCAAGAAGAAAAGAATTCAATGGATGTTTGCAAAGTTCGTTCTTCCACTGAAGAGTTGGAGATTCTTATTATCAAAGCCACTTTCCACAAGAAGTTCATCCCACAATGGCGTAAAGATATCACCATCATGATGCATGCTCTATGCAGTGGATTGTTTCATCTTCCTATTGAAGCAATAGAAACTTGCATCTTGGTGGCAAATTGTTTGGGAACAAACTGAAGGGCAGAAGTAGAGAGAATGACTATTTATGGAAGATTTGGTAATCATTGAGAAGTTTCGAGACATCATCAAGTGGGAGATCGTAAAGAAGCTTCAGGAGTCCTGGTCTGTGGAGGTTCATGAAAACAAGACGAAAAAGAGTTGGAATTTGTTTGTGGATGCTCAACAGCAAGATACATGGGATGCTTGGTGCACTGAAAATCTTCTCTTTGTTTAATTAGCAACCCATTGGAAGTTGGTAGGCACCGTGTTTTTCACAACATGCACTGTTGAAACCCTCAAAAGATGGAATTATTATAATGGCACAACAACGATCCTAAGAAGAATGAGTTTTGATACTTTCAGAATGAAATATCTCCCCCTCTGTAGTGGTTTGAAAGCCGAATTCAGAGATGTTGAAAAGAAGGAAGTAGAAGAGATGTTGGCTAGAGAATCCCCCAGAGATTGAAGCCCCTCTCTGATTCTGTTCTTTTGTGTACAGACCAACTAGTTGGAGCCAACCCCATGATGAATGATGCAATTAAGAGGCAAGCATTAGAACGAGTCTAGAGGTACATGTAAAGAGAGAAGGAAAAAATCAAAGCTAAGAACGAGCTTGCCGCAAAAGCCTCATTTGACGCCCTAAAAGCACTCTTTAGAGAAGTCCCCATGGCGACTCAAGGACCCCTTCCTAGTCAGATTCGTCTTGGAAATATTTATGACAGGCCAGCAAATGTAGTCCCATTGATAATTTTTAAGGGAGAGTACAATGAAGACCCTGATCTTCATGTAGCAGAATTTATGGTAGCTTATGTGGCTAACAATGCCAGAACCCCTAAGCATTGGTTAGCAATATTTCCCACTACTTTCAAGGGCACGACATTTCAGTGGTATGAGAGACAAGTAGCAAGAACTTTTGGCACATGGGACGACCGCCTTTGTCACTAAATTCAGACGTGAAGGTTTTGAAGAGCGGATACAAGAGGAGTTCATGAACCTAAGTCAGTCCTCTAGAGAAAGAGTAGAAGCTTATGTCTTGCGAATAGAATCCATCCTAAAGAGATGGACTAACCATCATTTGGACGTAGGTATCCAAAAAGGAGTGTTTCTCAGAGGCCTACAACTAGAAGTTTGCATGTTCGTAGAATCGAGAAGACCACAGTCAATCTGCAAGCTCTAGTGGAAGGTGCAAGATTGTATGACAAAGTTGAAGCAAGGTTGTCAATGACTCTAGGAAGAGGAGTCTTACGTCCTCCCATGCTAGGAATGGTATACCCACCAAATGCAGTCCCAGGGACAATTCCCTACCCCTATCCCGAGATGCAAACAGTGTTGCAGTATAATGCACCTAATCCACTGTAGTTGCCATAGACGACAGTGCCTCAAATGATGGTTCAACCACAACAACAGTGGCCTCAAATAGTTCCTCCAATGGTGACTCAACAATAGTGGAACCCTACCAACTGGAATCAACAATCCCAAGTCACAACAGGAGCTCTGAATCAGAACTAGAATAGAGGACTTTCTGGATCAACCCAACCAGTGTATGCAGTAATTACAGAAGCTTCCCAAAACCCTACTACAAGTACTTCAAGAGGTGAAAATCTGAAGGACTACTTATCCAACTCAGTTGTAAGTATCAAGAAAGAGCTTATGGATGTGATTACAGAGCAGCTACAGATGCTGAAGGTGAATACTACCAATATATCCACCCCTACGGGAGCTGGGAGAGATGTGATGTGCTCTAATACATGGTGTGGAAAGTGTCATCAAGCGGGACATTTAGCCACTAAATGTACCCGAAAACCAACCATTCCTAGAGCCTTCAGTTCCTACTATTTGCTGAAAAACTATATAGAGAATATTTGCTCTTTAAAAGAGATGCACGAACAAAGACAGAAAGATGAAAATGTAAGATTCAACTTGCTAGAATCCAAAATGACAACACAAGATATTGGACCAAAGCCTAGGGAGTTTGGTCCTAATTTTGGTCCAAGGAGGTTTCCCTCTCAAAGTTATAAAGGACAGTCAAGTGATCAGAAGTGGAATGTTATAGGTGTGGAGAAAAGGGTCATATCTCCCCGAATTGTCCAAACCCTAGACAATCTATGGATTACAAGCCCTTATACAGCCGATGCAAAGGAGAAGGCCACACTGCAAAGGACTGTCCAAGTCAAGGTCAATGCCACTGATAGTCAACAGAAGGCACAAGAGCCTGTCTCCAATTTGGTAGAATTGGAAGTTACCGCTATCACATGCGCCAAGAAGAAGGAACCAGTTGTTCAAAACGAAAATAATTCTCCTGCTAAGACTATGAAGTTCAACCTGTCAACAAAGGGACAGACCATTACAGGACATAACAGTGCAGTACAGAGCACTGCAGTGCCACAGAGAGTCATAGAGACAGTCCTAGAAACAAGACTAGAGGTCCATGAGATAGACGATGCAGAAGCACCTCCAGAAATAGAATAAATACCGATGCTACCATTGTTAGAAGAAAAAGAAAATATGTGAATGGGTGTAGCCCCATTCCCCAACACGAAGGAAAAGCCCATGGATCCTATTAAAGATTATGACTTGTTAAAAGACCTAGACACTTTTAAACCAAACTTAACATTCCGACAGTTTTTGCTGATGCTATCTGGATTGCAAAAAGGTAATGGATCCACATCCATTGAAGTCATAACTGACTCCTCCAATGAGGTAACACATGGTACATCAAGAGATGAAGAGGCTATTAAACAAATCTTTCCCAAGAAAATAGAGGCACAATCCCTAATAGTGGGAATTGTAAGTCAACTACCAAGGGAAGCAAAGTCCTTGTCCATGGGAGAATACCTCCTGTCTCAACTAGAATTGTCCATGGGAGAATACCTCCTGCCTCAACTAGAATTGACCTCTGAAATTACCTCTGATAGTGAAATAGAAGCATGGATGTATTGTTCTCCCTATTACATGGCAATTGCAGAGACAGTAGCAAAGACAGAGCCAGAGGTAGAAGCAAAAGCAAATGCTGAGGCAGAAGATCTGTTCTTCTCCTACAGAGCCTCTACAGAAGCAGAGACAGAGCCTCCAAAGGAAGAGGATGAAAATGATGAAGAAGAAAACAAAGCAGGATATGAAACTGCAGATGAAAAAGTTCCTTTGATAGTGGATGATCTTGTCGATGTCCTTACGAAGACCTCAGAGGCTGAAGATCTCAGGGTGTTGGATGGAATGACCATGGTTCCATTTGGGTTGACCAATGGACCACAAAGTATGCAAAATTTGCATAAGCAATGGATCAAAGGCATAAAAATTAAGTTCACCAGTCGCTCCTATCGCCTTGAATGTTCAGTCCAGAGAAAAGATGATGATGATGCCCCCTACCAACAAAAGCCAAAGCCCTCAGAGCCTCGGTTTCTAGAAGTTCCGTGCTATGTGACATTCCTGGATGCATCCTCTGAAGATGAATCCCTAAGTCTAGAAGAAATCATCACTCACACAGAAGCAAACAAAGCTCTGATACCCTTCCAACAATTTCAATAGACAAATGAGTCATCTGTTCAAAAGGAGAACACTGGTTCTAGTGGAATATCAAATGATGACACTACTCCCTTGAAAGAGTTAGACCTCCATCCAGAAGCAATCTGTGGGACATTCATCTGTGAAGTGGAAGGTGAAACATAAGTAACATTCCTGGATACTGACGGTACTGAACGCCACCTAAAAGTGGGTCTCAATCATCCAGAAGAAGAACTAGTGGTCCTGCGAGACCTACTCAAAGAGAACTTAGATGTGTTTGCTTTGTCATATAAAGATCTAAAGGGGATTGATCCCACAATATGCCAACATCACATTGACCTAGAGTCCGATGCCAAACCTGTAAGGCAAAGACAAAGGCATATGAATCTTAATTATTCTGATATGGTGAAGGCTGAATTATTGAAACTTCTTGAAACCAAGTTCATTTATCTTGTGGCTAACAGTGAATGGGTTTCACCCATTGTGGTTGTACCCAAGAAGAATGAGAAACTTCGAATATGTGTAGACTTTTGAAAGCTCAATTTGAAGATGAAGAATGGTCATTTCCCTATCCCTTTTACAGACCAATTGTTGGACAAATTGGCAAGCCATGAGCTCTATTTCCTCTTGGATGGATTCAGCAGATATAACCAAGTCCAAATTGCAGAAGAGGACTAATCCAAAATAACCTTCACCACAGAATGGGGGACCTATGCCTATGGAGTGATGCCATTTGGGCTCTGTAATTCTCTTGCCACCTTCCAACGAGTAATTATGGCTGCCTTCCAGAATCATTTGCATGATTTCATTGAGGTGTATCTTGATGAATTCTGTGTCTATAGTTTGATCTGTGAGCACTGGGGACACTTAGAGCAATGTTTTGACAGATGCTGAGAGTATGGGATTTCTCTGAACCCCGACAAATGTGTCTTTGGCGTCTCATGGGGAGTTCTTTTGGGCCATATTATCTCTACACAAGGGATTGCAACAAACCTGACAAAGATTGAGAAGATTTCCACCTTAACAGCACTAACAAACCTCAAGCAATTGAGAGGATTTCTTGGCCATGTGGGCTACTACTACAGAAGATTTATTGCACATTTTGCAACCAAGGCAGCCCCTCTGCACAAGCTCCTAAGGAAAGATGCCGATTTTCTTTGGATTGATGGACTGTGAAAAAGCCTTTAATACCCTAAAATAGTGCCTTATCCAAGCACCTATCTTACAACCTCTTGATTGGACGAAGGAGTTTCATGTGCACACAGATGCATCAGTTGAAGGGATAGGTGTTGTCCTATGTCAAAAGGGCCCCTCTAAATTAGATCAAATGATATATTATACAAGCTAGAAGGTCACTGATAGGGAATGGAACTACACAGTGATAGAGCTTGAGTGCTTGGCAATGGTGTTTGCACTAGAGAAGTTTAGACACTATCTACTGTCAATGAATTTCAAGTTCTGTGTGGATCATGAAGCCCTGTCCTTCCTAATGAACAAAGCAGATGTTAAAGGGCGACTAATGAGATGGTTGCTCCTATTCCAGGAGTTTGATTTTGAAGTGGTCACTAAGCCTGGCCGTTCCCATGTCCTAGCCGATCATCTATCACGGATCCCTCAAACTATCGAAGAGGAACAAGATGATCTAGACCTTCCTGATGCTTCCTTGTTTCTAGTTGAAATAGTTACTCCCTGGTGGTATGCAGACATAGCCAACCTCTTGGCAACTCAACAGTATCCTCTTGGCATCTCAAGCCGTGAGAAGAAGAAGCTTGTGTTAGAATCAGCCCCCTATACCTTGCTAGGTGGTGCACTGTACAAGAGAGACAAAGATGGAGTGCTACAAAGATGTGTTGCACGGGATGAAATCGGCATAGTATTGAAAGCATGCCATGACGAATCATGTGGTGGACACTTCATAGGAGAAGCAACAGCCAGGAAGACTCTGTTAGTAGGATACTAGTGGGGGACCCTCCACAAGGGTGCATATGACTACTGTAAGAGATGTGATACTTGTCAACGAATGGGGAAACCCACCAAAACAAGTGCCATGCCACTACAACCTATTCTTCCCCTAAAGCCATTCGAGAAGTGGGGGATTGATTTTGTGGGTCCCATTGATCCACCCACCAGACAGAAGTAGAACATATACATCTTAGTATGTACGGATTATGTCACAAAGTGGTGTAAAGCTAAAGCTCTGAAGCGGGACGATGATAACAACATAGCCCTGTTCATGTACAAGAATATTATCACCCGTTTTGGCAGTCTCCTTGAGCTGGGAAGTGACAGAGGTACTCATTTCCTTAACAAAATTATGGAGGAGTTGACGAAACTGTATAAGATCCGCCATCGCATGTCCACTCCCTATTACCCCAAAGTCAATGGCCAAGTTGAAGTCACCAATCGCATCCTCTGCTCGATCTTGACAAGAATAATTGCCATACATCATCATGACTGGGACGATCGACTTACAGAGGCCCTATGGGTATACAGAATCTCCCATAAGGCAGCTACAGACCCATTTCCAGCTAGTGTATGGTACAAAAGCCATCTTCCCTGTTGAACTGGAATTGCCCTCTTTGCAAGTGGCAGTTAAAGAATGCTTGCGAGATGATGAGTCACTACAACACCGTCTCCTATACTTAAAATGCTTGGATGAGATACGGCAGATGGCCCTACAGTGTATAGAAACCACTCAAGTGCGATGCAAGGCCTATCATGACAATTTTATCAAGCACAAGGAGTTCAAAGAAGGTGATCTTGTCCCAGCCTATGATTCAAGATTTGGCAAGTTTCTTGGCAAGCTTCAACAATGGTGGATGGGCCCATACAAGGTACTTGCTCTATCAATCCTAATGGCTCTATTCAGGTGCAGACTGTTGATGCCTCTAATGATCATTTCCTGATCAATGGCTATCGTCTGAAGAAGTACTTCCCTCACTGGGGATCTTGACAATCACAGTTGACCTACCCTTTCCCTTTTGGGTGTTACACTGTCCTTCTCTTTGGGCTTCTGATAACCCTTACGATTCTTCTCATGAGGCGGTCTCGTTCTGCTAGCCCCTCACAGATACCTCTCAACCTGACCTTGTTCTCTTCTCGTATGATTAAAAAATAGTGGCGAGGTTGGTCCTGACACATGGTATTTCTGCCATTCTCTTTATTAATGAAAAAAAAAGAAAAGAAAAAGAAAACAACAAAACAAACAAAACTATTATGGGAGAAAAGGAAGAAATTCATTGTCCTAACAGGCCTCATTCCAAGAAAAGGTTAAAACACCCTTGGGTGGGAAGCTGACTGTGGAAAAGGCGGTAATACCCCACAGTTCAGGATAGCTGATTCATCAGCAGTGCACATTTTTAGCAAGTAATTTGAAGCCACCTCCCTTGGTGCACTGTCTCTGCAATATTAGTTCGTCTGTCCTTCTTAACAGATGATATTTCTTACAAATCATTGAAGTACGAGAATTTTTTGCTGCCTCCCTGGATACACCTTGTCTTCAATATCCTAATGACAACAATAGCGGATACGATCTTCATCCCCAACCCCTTGAGTGATGTGAGCTTTCATCCTAATAGGATGGGATCATGAGTATGGGTTGCGCTCTGTATCTTTCAATAGAGCGTGAGACAGAGGGTGGGGTTGTTGAGAATAGCAAATGATGCTTGGTATGTATGCCCATAGAGGCTAAATGTGTGCCCAAAAGAGGCTTGCCCATAACTGGCTTTGTATGAGAGATATGACAAAGATGTATGCTCTAGAAGCTCCAGGAAGAGATGTCCAAAATCCTGTATGCACAGTGAGATACAGTGGTACTATCCAAAAAGCTATAAAGTCATGTACTTAGTTGACACTCATTTCAAGGAGAATGGTACTTTCAGTTTGAGTCACTCAAGATTGTGTTTATGAGTCCAAGCTAATCTATCTTGGAACCTAATTCACTTGAATTACAATCTCTTATCTCTATCATATATCGGTTCTATGATTTGCGTCCACCATAGCCAACTAACTCTAGATCTGTGTTTCTCGACATGGTATCAAAGCCATGGCCGAGCTAGTTGGCTAATGTGTGTGCACTTTCTCAATCTTCCTCTCTTCCATTCTCTCATTCTCTCCATTTCTTAAAGTCATCATCTTTGAAACATAGCTCTTTAGTGTGAGTGTTACCTTTTTCAATCTCATTTCATTGAGCTCCTTGAGAAGGTGTATTATTTGCAGATTGATCTGAAAATAGCAAGAGGAATGTTACAGCACACAAATCATGTACAATGTCATGCCACAGCTCATGCCACTCTAGGGGTTTAGCAAATGACAGCAAGCTTCTTGCTCTCGTTTAATGAGGGGCTTTGTGTCGGAGATCCTCCTCTGTGAGACAGCGCGCAGGATCTGATCCATGTCAGCGATGGGTTCAATTTCTATATTGCTCTCTTGGAGCTATCCTGTCTTGTTTATGCACGCAACCCTCCATGTGCTTTGTTGTTAAGAAGTTCAGGTAGGAAGAAAGGAGAAACTTGATGAGAGAAGATGTGGATCACTCGGTTCATGGTTTTGGTGTCTTTTGTGGCGTTGGGGCTTCGGATTGCTTCCATCAGCAATAATAGCAATAGCCCTGGAAATTATGGAGGCCCGAGCTCTTTTGTTTCTTCTGAAGTAGCCCTCCACCTTGCTTATCTCCTTAGTTTCGCTATTGGGGTGCTTCTTTATGGGTCACCTTCATAGGCGGAATCATCATGTTCAAACATCTTCCTCGACATCAGTTTGGAAATCCACAATAAAAAATGTTTCCAGTGTACTTCAGCATGGTTGCAGTTTGTGTTGCAGTTTGTGGAACAGGTTTCTCCTGGATGCATCCTTGGAAAACGTCGTCTTCAAAAGAAAAGCTTCAACAAGTTGATCAAGCACATTGTTTTTTTGAGTAATTGAAGGCCAGGGGCATTAAAAAAGGATGTTATGCATACTGCATATTGATCTTAGCATACTCAAAGCTGGGGAGAGCTGACATTATTGAGTCATTGGTACAAGAAATCTATCATTTGTTGCCAAAAGCATCCTTGGATCTTCCATTGTTCAACAACCTTCTTCGAACGTATGGTGAGTTGGGCCAAATGGATGGCATGTCAAACACACTAAAGATGATGGAAGAAGAAAATGTGGCACCAAATCGTGTAACTTACAACATCTTGATTAGTTTTTTCAGTAAAGAGGAACTATTTGATGTAGCAAAAGAGACCCTCCAGGATTTACTCATCAGAAAATTGCGCCCAAACTTGAATTGTCTGCACCACGCTCAAATAATCAATACCAATGTAATGATGAGCCTGAGACCAAGCTAAATAGACCTCACAAATCATGTACCCCAAAATCTATGTCATGTATGACAAAAGAGAGCTTGTCAAGTCATAGCAATGTACTCATCTTAAACTCACTGAAATAGAAAACCAAGAATATTGGAAGAGAGAGGGAGAGAGACAATGTAATGGAGCAGCAACTTGACCTTTAGGTCGTTCATTATCTTCCATTATTTCATAGACTACTAACATAACATAAGTGTATACAATAGTACTAAGGTCTGTAGGACCATTCACACTAGATCTAAGACCACCGACTTATTTAATGTCCCACACTTGCTGATACAGCTGGACAAGACTAATGTCAGGTAGTCATACATACTAGCAAGAGAATAGTATGAGCTTGATATTCTAACACTCCCCCTCAAGCTCAAATCATCTGATGAACTCCAAGTAACTGTCTAAAACTACTAAACTTATCTTTACCCAAGGACTTGGTAAAGATATCTGCAACCTGTTCATCAGTCTTCACATGCATAAGATCTACTCTCCCTGCAAGAACCATCTCTCTGATAAAATGGTAGTGTACCTCTATGTGTTTTTTCCTGGCATGATATACTAGATTTGTTGCCAGGAGTACACTACTGAGATTGTCACATAATAAGGTCACTCGAGCATCCACCTGAATATCCAAATCAGCCCATAAGCTTGAGCAGCCATGAAATCTCACATGCTGCCAATGCAGCACCCCTGTACTCTGCCTCAGTGCTAGACAATGCAATCATTGGTTGCTTCTTGCTGCTCTAGCTGATCATGCCACTTCCAAGGACAAAAGCATAACCACTCGTAGATCTGCGATCATATGAGCATCTTGCCCAATCTGCATCTGTGTATGCAACTAGTTTCAAGGGCTTATCTCTCATATAGAACAACCCATAATCTACAGTGAACTTAACATATCTCATAATCCACCTAACAGCATCCAAATGTGGCTTCGTGGGCTTCTGCATAAACTGACTTATGAGCCCAACTATATAACTCAAATCCGGCCTAGTGATGGTCAAGTAGATCAAACTTCCAACCATATGCCTGTACATAGTCACATCCTGAATTTCAGCGCCAATGCTAATGTCCAACTTGACATTCTGATCAAGGGGTGTATCCAATGGTTTGCATTCAGCCATGCCATACTTCTTCAGCATTTCCATGGCATAATGTTTCTACATCAGCCATAAACCATTTTCAGCCTTGATTACCTCAATACCCAAAAAGTATTTCAATTCACCTAGATCTTTCATGTCAAATTCAGATTTCAGCATCTTCATTACATGCTGTATGCCCAAGTCATCATCACCAGTGATTATCAAATCATCAACATATATGACCAGCACTACGGTCTTCTTTGTAAATAGGCTGTGATTAGCCCTACCAACAGTAAAACCCAACCTCTACAAGTGGTTACTGATCCTAGCATGCCAAGCTCTCAGAGCCTGCTTCAGCCCATACAGTGCCTTTTTCAGCTTGCATACATAATGCTGAAAATTAGGGTGAACATACCCTTATGGCTGAACCATATAGACATCCTCTGCTAAGTCACCATTAAGAAATGCATTCTTAACATCCATTTGCTGTAATTTCCATCCTCTAGCAATAGCCAAAGCAATCAGAGTGAGTATGGTTGCCATTTTGGCAATAGGGCTGAATGTTTCCTCATAATCAAATCCATATTATTGGGCATACCCCTTAGCAACCAGCTTGGCTTTGTACCTTTCCACACTGCCATCTGACTTGCATTTGATTTTGTAAACCCATTTGCAGCTAATGGTCTTTTTTCCTTTAGGCAGTGGCATAAGATCCCATGTCTTATTTTCAGCCAAGGCATTCATTTCTTCATCCATAGCTGCACACCAGTTCTCATTTTCCACTGCTTCAGCATATGTACCTGGTTCTTTGATATCCATCACTTTTTTCATGTAAGAATAATGCTTTGTAGTGCAACCACTATATGTCAACCTGTCAACAGGATATCTAACCCTCTATGAGCATCTAAGTTGTGGTGCACTGCTCGATTCCCCTCTCTCATGAGGCGGAATGTACTTGCTCTGCCTTGCACCAGGCATATAGACAGTCCGAATACCAAGTTCACTGTCTAAAGTGTCAGTAGACTCATATCCAGAAGTCATCCTACCAGGTGTCATCATCCCAGATACATCCTCAATAACTTTCTCTTTTCCTTTGTCCGCAATATCATATCTCCCCCTCACTGACATACTGGTGTTAGTGGACGGTGAGTTCCTCAATCTCCTTGTCCATGGAGATACTGTCTGACTACTAGGTTCTGTCATAGCAGTGCTCTGCTTCATATCAATTGTAGATACATGAGTGGAAGGCATATCCGATGACACTGTTTCCGGTGATACATACCAAGAACCCATCTCATCAAAAATAACATCCCTGATCACCAAGGTCTCCCTGGTAGAGGGATCATAGCATTTATATGCCTTCTTCTCTTGTGAATATCCAATGAAAACACACTTATGCACTTTTGGATCCAGCTTCTTCCTTTTTTCATATGGAATATGCACATAAGTAAGACAGCCAAAGTCTTTCATGTGACTTACATTTGGCTTATAGCCATACAGCTTCTTAAACAGTGTCATCTCATGAATACCTATAGTGGGAGTCCAATTCGAGATATACATGGCTGTCATAACAGCCTCAGCCCAATAATAGAGTGGCATCTTCTTCTCATTCATCATGGCACGAGCAGCTTCCATCAAGACCCTGTTCTTCCTTTCAGCTACCCCATTTTGCTGAGGAGTGTAGCTGCAGGTAAGCTGCCTATGTATGCCATTTTCAGCCAGAAAGTTGTCAAACTCATTTGACACATACTCCCCACCGCTTTCGAACCTCAAGAAAGAGATATAACAGTCAAATTCCTTTTCAACCTGCTTTTTAAACTGCTGAAAAATAACAAACACCTCATCCTTTGTCTTCAGAATGTAAAACCAAGTATAGTGGCTGTAATCATCAATGAATGTAACATAATACTTCGAGCCTCCCATGGATGCATTATGGGCTGGCCCCCAAACATTAGAGTGCACTAACTACAACGGACGTGTACTGTGCCTTACATGTCTGACAAATGGCAACCTTGATTGCTTATCAAACTAGCAAGCATCACATACATGACCAATATCTGAATATTGGAACTTGGGTAAACCTGTAACAAGTAGTTTTTTCTGCATAATTTGCAGCCTTTGCAAATTTACATGCCCCACTCTCTTGTGCCAAATTTCCAAGTCTCTGATAGTGCTAGAACCATGGGCATACATGGTTGAATTCAGCTCTAGCAAGGTAGCATCAAGAGTAAACATTCTGCCATTCCTGTGACCACGAGCTATTAACTTGCATCCTACCAAACTCTTCAATAAAGCAATCATGCTTGTTGAATCTAACCTGCAAGTTCTGCTCTGAACAGACAATAGGTTCTTCGTAATCAAAGGAACATGCAATACATCATGAAATTTTTTCTTTTTGCCATCATGAACCACAAGAGGCACTTTGCCTTTATGCTCAATGCTATGCTGTGTGTCATCACCTATACAGACATAGCCATTTTTTTCAGCCACCATGTCAGTGAACCAATCACTAGGAGGAGTCATAAGGTTCGATGCCCCTGAATCAATATACCAAACTACATCATTGGTGGATTTTTCAGCAACTCTGTCTTTTACATACTGGATGGAAAACAATCTATCTCCTGAAGTATCATCTGCCTAGCTAGATGTAGCAAAATGCCCATGTTGTTTGCCTTTCTGATTGCCCTGCTTCTTCCAACAGTCCTTGGCAATATGCCCATACTTTCCGCAGCAATGACAATCCTTATCCTTGTTCGGATTGTCAGATTGATGCTGCTGTTGCCAGGAGCCTCTACCTCTAGGGCTAGATCTCCCCCTGCCTCTAAGGTTTCCACCACCACTTGCATTTGATATCTACTGATTGTTATTTCCATAGATGCATTTTGCTGGCCTCCTCTACCAAATCCATAGCCTCTACCACGGTTTCGATGACCACGTTGATTGGAATAGAAAACTACATCCTTGTTTTTAAAACTGCTAGATCCTGTAGCCAAACCAAGCTTAACCTCTTCATGGATAAGCAATGCAACCAGCTCATTGAAATCAGGCATTTCAGCCCATACAGACACAGAAGTGTCAAAAGACTTAAACTCAGGCCCCAAGCCATTCAAGGTCACAGCAACCATGTCTTCATCTTCAACCTGTGAACCAACAGATGCCAACTAATCTGCAATGGTCTTAACCTCCGCGATATAATCCTATATAGATATGCTCTTCCTCTCCATGTTGTTGAACTTATGCTTCAACTGTATCTTCCTAGCACTTGTGGTTGTGCCATAATACTTGACCAAAATGTCCCATGCATCCTTACGAGAGCTGCAGTTCATTATCTGCATTACAATGGCATCTGAGATACATAAAGAGAGCCAGTGCAAGACTCTATGAGCTCTTTCTATCCAAGCTCGGTGTAATCGTCTCTGATCAGCTGGGAGCTCAGATTCAGCTTCCACTCCAGTCATCAACTCCCAATAGCCTTTCCCTATTAAGAAGTTCTCCATGCAAAGCTTCCATATGGCATAATTGTTACTGTCAAGCTTTTCCCCCACTATCTGGGTTATGTTGTCAGTCCTTTCGGCATTTCCCATGTTGTACCAGACAATATCTAGTCACTGCCTAACTTCCTGCAAGCTAACGAGTCACTCTGACCAACCTGAGTCCTTGACTGTTTATGACAGTTTTCTGCAACTATTCTCTGCAAAAAACCAGGGTATTTCAGCCCTTTACAACCTCAAAAACATCCACAAACATGTGGTATAACCAGTAGGTACATCAGTCTCAGTACATAGACTTTGCAGGTATGGTAACTCTCTGTCATGCAAGCTTATTGCTATAAAGAGAATACGCTATCTGAAACCTGTAATTTTTTAGTAATTAGTAGTGAATTTACTATCAAAAAACATTTTACAACATGTCATACATGCTCCAAACTTTCCCAGACATTTGCTAGTATATGTAGGCAACTAGACATAGTCATGCGGGCACAGAGCAGTGCATATCCAGCAAGTACAAGTGACATAAATCTTCTCACAGATTGTATACAACCAATAAACTATCAAACCCAGATGTATTTCAGCCCAAGAGATCCTCAAGCCACTTCATACATATGCCACTGTGTGTACAGGTCAATACATGACCATACGGGAATTTGCAGACTCTCTGTCTTCAAGAAGTAATGTCAAAAAGTACATGGACTGTATATGACCAGCCAACACACTGTCAAAGCATTTGTTCTTTGATTCGGATTTTAGTTTTTAAGAGCCTTCGATGCTCATCTCAATGCTCATAGCATTCAACAATCATATCCCGTACCATACTACTCCTTGTAGGTACCAGAAGTCATGTACTTCTTCAAGGCCAATGAGTATATATATTATTGACAGTTTTATGACAATTTTCAGCCTGTCATTGGCTTCCCAAAATTGAGTATTTCAGTTAAAAATTTCATTCCACAACCATGTCAAACATTGCATATGGCTCCCTAGATCTGTAATGAATTGTCACAGCTCATAAATGAGCTCTACATCATGGGTTAGCATTCCAAGACAATAAACCATCTTCCAGTGATGACTCGACAAGCATTTAAGTGCTCCATTCCATTCAAATGTGCTTATTCAGCTAGCATATACAGATCAGCAAATTGGCACAGTTTGCGTGGACTGTTCTGAGCTTCTCCTGCTTCACACTGATGACCACTTTACTGTAGATCCACTCAATGATGACCAACCAAGTCTTTACAAGGCTCCAGACAGGTCCTGACACACTCTCCTTCAAGTATACTGAAGATGCATTCAACACATACCTCTCTGTTGGGGTAAAGGCGCCTCCGCCGTGCCACCCCGTGTATTACTACAATGACAGTACCCACCATTGCACACTGCAGGTGGCAAGCGCCCGTCACCGTCACACTTATTCTTTATTCTTTCAGTGACTAGTGAATAAAGGAAGGCCCGGTCACACATTGTGACTGTTGGAGTTCCCATTTGTCTCTCTCTCTTTTCTTGCTCTTGCTCTTTGCCATAACTCGTGCATGGTCTTTCGATCCTCTCATCCCTTTCAACTAGTATCAGAACTTGGCTTCCGATTGCTCGAGCTCTTCTTGATGCTTGCTTAGCTTTGCATCGACTCCCTTCTTGCATTGGATCTCCATCCCGGTAGCCATATCCGATCTCCTCGAGCTCCCGTCACTTCCCAGCTTCCCGAGCACCTTCCCAACCTATTGAGGCACCTTCAAGGCATTGGTACTGAGGTATTTGATCATTCTTTTAGGGTTTTATTTCATTCTACAGGTTGCAAATAGCAAGGGAAGCCATGGCTTCAAACCCTTGAAGCTTATTCCCCTCATATTGTGCCTTACACCTATCAAGGCTCAAAGAGGCTTGTCATAGGCCTTTGATAGGCCCTTCTTGAGAGCCCCCCCCTTACCCCCTTTCAGCCCATGTGGAGCAGCAGCAAGTTTAGCACCAACAGGGCAGATTGTACCATTTTTTCCAAGCTATTAGCACTCGTCTAGTTCAGCTCCACACTTGGCCATTGCTTCTTGCTCTCTATCTTGATCAAGAGGGCTATTAGACTTCATGTTTGATGTCATTCAAGCTTTGGGCATGGGTCTTGATCATTCGGGGTTGATTTTTTTAGATTTGGGACTGTCATAAACTATCATAACAGGCTGAAAATGTGGTTGAGATTCACAGAGTGATCTTTCAAGAGGAGCCTCGAGCTCCAGCACAGCCAATAGTAAACAGGGCAGCAACATTGGCATTAGCATTTGTTGCTTACACTCCATTCTAGTTGTGCTATTTGATGCCCGTATGCAGCCTACTTGATGCCCGAATGTCTCGGTAATGAATGCATTTGATTTTCCCATGATTTGGCATTGTTGTTGGGCTGGAAATTGACAATTTTGGACTATTTAGAGCTGCTGTACATGAGCGGGCTGAAGCTCATTTGTCACATGTATTGCTTCTCTATCGATACCGAATGTATGCTATGGGTTATGCCATGATGTATTACACTTTGGGGATTGACTTAAAACTCATGATCGTGATTCCGGAATGCTTTTGAGCATCGCATTTTCTCCGTTGTTATTGGTTTGTCATTTGCAGTTTGGTCGACTTGACTGGCATTTGGGCCGCTTATGCCTATTGTCTATACTTGATGGATAAGCTCTATGCATTACATGCTTTGGTCCGTGGTTGATGCCTCTTAGTTCATCCATGCTTTACAAATATTTTGGAGCTTCGATTTGGATGTTTTGAGCACTTCCGACTCACAGGGATATTGAATTTGGGTTGCTACTAGATGTATTGACTTGACAAAGATCTTGCCATTGGGATTATGTCTTGCTCAGTGGTTGCTACGACAGTTGCTTCATGTATGTCATGCTCTCTTGGATGCGTCTGACGCATTGACTTGGTCACTTGTCATTGGTACTTTGTCTTGGGTTGTTTGAGCTCTTTAGCTCGCCTCTATGCCGTTTGTGCCAGTGGGAGCATAGTGTATGCATGACCAACTTTGAGTAGTTCATGTCTTGGAGCAGCTTATGACTTTGAGCAGATGTTTTTTGAGACTTTGGGATTACCCTCTGACCTTTGGATGTTGCATTGATGTATGTCTTGGTCTCCAAATTGCTTATGAGCTGAGTCTCTTGCTTGGGATCTGCTTTCATTTTGGGCAAACACCTATTTGTGTCAAGTTTTGGCAGTTGCAGGTACATCTTGCCTAGATTGTCTGGGGGTGTGCCTCTTACTGAGACAGATGCTATTTGACATGTCTCGATGTTAAGCTCATGTATTTTCACTGTCATTTGGCTTTGTGTTGAGTGTTGAAATGACTTGTTTTTGGCTGATTTTTGTTGTTTTTGAGAGCTGAATGGTTGATTTTATGATATGATTGATTGGTTTGGAAGTGGTTTGAGAGTGTTTTGGATGATATTGATTGTGTTTTGGAAGTTCATGATGTTCATTAGTGGTTATGTGATGTTCTGATAGGTTCTGTATACCTTATGTTTTGTTATGTTTTGGTCTGTTTTGTTCTGATTGTCTTCTATAAAGAGGGATAGAGTATTGATTGATGAAGATTGAGATCTTGAGAAATCTTATTGAATGGTTTGTGAGAGTTTGGAATGGTTTGAGAATGAGTTATGTGGTTTTGATGAACTTCTGTAACCTTCTGAAGGTCTTCTGTAGAGCTTCTGTTTCTGCTCTATTATGTTATGTTCTGTACTGTAGCTGTTCTGGTACTGTTCTGTGACTGTTCTGTATGCTTCTGTATGTGTTCTAATGGATGAGAGTGTAGCTTGGGAAAGTTTTCTAGCCTTGGAAAGAGGTGAATACAAGTGAAAAAGAGCTGGAAGAAGTGGAAAAAGTAGCTGCTGAAGACTCAAGTGAAGACTAGAGTGAAGTGACAGTAGTGAGCTATGAAAGGACACTGTAGTGGCTCTAGTGACTCTTCATATCAGACATACCTCTTGGGAGGGGTATCCACGACCTAAGAGGGATTATTGAGAGTAATTTTTTGAGAGATTGTAGTGAGGATATGATGTATTATTGATGGAGTGAGAAAGAGAGAGTCAGAGATAGCCAATTCTACTGAAACAGAGTGATTGTATGTGAGAGATTGAGAGAGAAGACTATGAAGATATTAAAGATGAATACTATGTGATGTATTTCCATTCAAAGATGGTTTATTCCTTTGCTTTCTTTGTTCTATTGATGGATTTTATGAAGATATTGAAGAATATGATTGATTCTATCAAATTTCGTGGGAGATCTACATAATGCTACATGAAGATTTGTTGTGCCTGGTGTTCTTTTCTTCATTGTGATCATATGAAACATGATAAACAAGCTTGTTGATGATACAAGATAGATTTTCTTGCAAGAGAATTCCCTTTTCCTTGGTGTTCCTCTTGGGGCTCCATGTTTTTGGTGCGCAACCGGGGAAACTTGCCATCAACAAGCACCAGAAGAGGCTGAAAATGAAGGAAATGGCATTGCCAAGAAGAGAAGAATTCAATGGATGTTTGTAAAGTTCCTTCTTCCACTGAAGAGTTGGAATTTCTCATAATCCAAGCCACTTTCCACAAGAAGTTCATCCCACAATGGCAGAAACACATCACCATCATGATGCATGCTCTATGTGGTGGACAGTTTCCTCTTCCTATTGAAGCAGCAGAAACTTGCATCTTGGTGGCAAACTGTTTGGGAATAAACTGAAGAGAAGAAACAGATAGAATGACCATCCATGGAAGATTTGGCATTCATTGAGAAGTTTCCAGACAACATCAAGTGGGAGATTGTGAAGAAACTTCAGGAGTCTTGGTCTGTAGAGGTTCACAAAGATAAGAAGGAAAAGTGTTGGAATTTGTTCGTGGATGCTCAACAGCAAGATACGTGGGATGCTTGGTGTACTGATAATCTCCTATTTGTTCAATTAGCAACCCACTGGAAGTTGGTAGACAGAGTATTTTTCACAACATACAGTGTTGAAACCATCAGAAGCTGGCATTACTATGATGATGGCACCACCACAATGCTCAGACGTATGCATTTTGATACCTTCAGAACCGAATACCTTCCTCTGTGCAGTGGCATGAAAGCAGAATTCAGGGACATTGAAAAGAAAGAAGTAGAAGAAATGTTGGCAAGAGAGTCCTCCAGATACTGAAGCCTTCTATTAACCCTCTGTGGAGAACTAACAACATAGTGGAGCCACACCCCTGATGAATGACGCAATAAAAAGGCAAGCGTTAGAATGAGTCCAGAGGTATGTGAGAAGAGAGAAAGCAAGAATCAAAGCCGAGAGCGAGCTCGCAGGCAGAAGCCGCCTTTGACGCCCTTGTGGAACTCTTTACAGAAGTCCCAATGGCACATCAAGCCCTTCCTCCTCCTGCTGGAGATCCACTTCCAAGCCAGATCCGTCCTGGAAATATTGATGACAGGCCAGCAAATGTAGTCCCATTGCCAGTTTTTAAGGGAGAGTACAATGAAGACCCTGATCTTCATGTAGCAGAGTTTATGGTAGCATGTGTGGCTAACAATGCCAGAACCCCTGAGCATTGGTTAGTAATATTCCCCGCCACTTTCAAGGGCGCGGCGTTTCAATGGTATGAGAGACAAGCAGCAGGAACTTTTGGCACATGGGATGACCTGAAGTTGGCCTTCCTCACTAAATTCAGGCGTGAAGGTTTTGAAGAGCGGATGAGAGAGGAATTCATGAACCTAAGTCAGTCCTTTGGAGAAAGAGTAGAAGCCTATGTCTCACGAATGGAATCCATCCTGAAGAGATGGACTAACCATAATCTAGATGATGGCATTCAGAAGGGGGTGTTTCTCAGAGGATTACAACCAGAAGTCCGTAAGTTTGTGGAGCTGCAAAGACCAGCCACCCTACAAGCTGCAACAGAAGGTGCAAGACTGTACGATGAAGTGGAAGCTAGATTAGCGATGAATACAGGAAGAGGAGTCCTACCTCCTCTGATGCCAGGAATGATGTATCCACCAAATGCAGTTCTTGGGACTGTTCCCTATCCCTACCAACAGATGCCCCCGATATCACAGTACAGTGTACCAAATCCATAGTGGCCACAATCCATGCCTCAAATGGTGGCTCAACCACAACAACAATGGTCCCAACCAATTTCCTCAATGCCAAATCAGCAGCAACAATGGAATCCTACCAATTGGAGCCAACAGTCAATAGTTCAAACAGGAGCTCTAAATCAGAATCAGAACAAAGACCCCTCTGTACCAGCCCAACCCGTTTATGCAGTGATTATAGAGACTCCTCAAAACCCTCCTGCCAGTGCCTCAGGAGGAGAAAACTTGAAGGATTACTTATCCAACTCAGTTGCCAACATCAAAAAGGAGTTGATGGATGTGATTATAGAACAACTACAGACGCTGAAAGTGAATACTGCGAGCATATCCAACGTTGCAGGAGCAGGAAGAGATGTGATGCGGTCAAATACTTGGTGTGGTAAGTGCCATCAAGCAGGCCATTTAGCCATTGAATGTACACGAAAACCAACCATTCCTAGAGCCTTCTGTTCCTACTGTTTGCGGAAGAACCATACAGAGGATATTTGCTCTCTAAAAGAGATGCATGATAGGAGAAGGAAGGAAGAAGACGCAAGATTTAACTTGCTGGAGTCCAAAATGACAACACAAGATATTGGACCCAAGCCTAGAGAGTTTGGTCCTAATTTCGGACCCAAAAGATGTCCCTCTCAAAGTTACAGAGGAAGACAGTCTGGCGGTGGTCAGAGATCAGAAGTGGAGTGTTATAGATGTGGAGAAAAGGGACACATCTCACCAAATTGTCCAAATCCCAGAAGGTCAGTGGATTACAAACCCTTATGCAGTCGATGCAAAGGAGAAGGCCACACTGCAAAAGACTGTCCAAGCCCAGCCCCAGTGAAAAACAATGTTACTAATAGTCTGGCCAAGGCCCAAGAGCCTACCTCCAATTTAGTGGAATTGGAAGTTGCTGCCATCACACGTGCAAAGCAGAAGGAACCACCTATCCAGAAAGAAAATAACCCTCCTACCAGAACAGTGAAGTTCAATCTTCCACCAGAAGAACAGAACAGAACAAAGCCTAACAGTGCCGTACAGAGCACTACAGTGCCACAGACAGTTACAGAGACAGTTACAGAGACCGTTACAGAGACAGGACCAGAGGTCCAGGAGACAGAAGAGAAGGAAGTGCCACAAGTAGCAGAAGAAGTTCCCATGATTCCCCTGTTGGAAGAAAGAGGGAAAATGAAAATGGGTGTTGCCCCATTCCCTAACCGGTTAGAGAAGCCAGTGGATCCTATTAAGGAATACGATCTAGTCACAGATCTAGATACCTTTAAACCAAACCTCACATTTTGACAATTATTGATGTTGTCTCCCAGTTGCCGGAAAAGATTCAAAAGTATACTGACAAAAAGACGTGGTTTAAGGATTGCTCCCTCAACAGCAACAAAGTCCAACAAGGCTCCAGAGCCTGTCAAAGAAGTGGATGTGGCTAACGCTTTCCCAGATCTGGGTACCCTAGAGATTGGTGTGTGGATAGAAGGCTGCTTCATTTCAAATGCACTGATTGATGGTGGTTCATCAGTAAACATTATGGCGGATGTTACAATGAAGGATCTACGCCTACAAGGTGTGCAACCCACCCAATGGCTCATCAGACTGGTAGATCAGAGTAGAATCAAGCCTTTGGGTATTCTCCCATATGTGAAGACTACAGTGGCTGGAAAAGATTATTGGCTAACCTATTTGGTGGTTAAGCCAAACTCTTATGGTACATCCTATCCTCTATTAATGGGCAGACCATGGCTTTTTGAAGCCGGAGCAAGGACGGATTGGTTCAAAGGAACCTTGACCTTGGGTAGAGGACCCAACAAAGTGGTGCTGAAACTGTATGGTTCTCAAAAAGGACATGGATCCACCTCCTTGGAATTATCTTCTGACTCCCCTAATGAAGCTACGGACGGAACATCAGTAGACGAAGATGCTGTCAAATAGATCCTTCCCAAGAAAACAATGGCACATTCCTTAACAGTGGATACTGTAAGCCGACTTCCAAAAGATGCAAAGCCATTATCAATGGGTGAATACTTCCTGCCTGAACCAGGAATAACTTCTGAAATCACTTCTGACAGTGAGATAAAATCATGGATGTACTGCTCTCCCTGTTACATGGCCATAGCAGAGACAGAGACAGAGGCAGGAGAGGAAACAGAGAATTTGTTCTTCTGTTACAGAGCGCCTACAGAGACAGAAGCAGAGACAGAAGCAGAAGCAGAAGCAGAGACAAAGACAGAAGAGGATGAATATGATATGGAAGGAGAAGGTTATGAAAGTGAGCCAGAAGAATCTATCCCACCTGCAGAGGATATATTTGGAGAAGAAGTTTCAGAAGCATCAGAAGTAGACGAGCTCATGCTATGGGACAGAATGGCAATGGTACCATTTGGTCTGGTAAATGGATCTTCTCATATGCAAAATCTTTATAAGAAATGGATTAAGAAGAACAAGCCGTCCTTTAGTATGGCTCATGCCGTCCTAACCCATCCTTGCCGAAGAAAGATGATGATGATGCACCGTGCCAACAAGCACCAGTCCCACAAACCCAACAGAAATCAGAGGGTCCCTGTTATGTGACATTCCTGGATGCGTCATCAGAAGATGAGTCTTCAAGCCAAGAGGTAATTAATCTTGAAACCAAACTCGAAACGGCTCTAATCCCATTTCAACATCTTAAGGAGCAACCTAAGTCTCCACCAAAAGAAGAAGTTGGTTCTACTGGGACATCAGAAAAGGACACCACTCCTTTGAAGGAGTCGGATCTGTACCTAGAAGCAGTCCGCAGGACCTTCATCCGTGAAGTAGAAGGTGAAAGGCAGTTAACCTTTGTGGATGAAGAAGGCACTGAACGCCACTTGAAGGTGGGTAGCAATCTCCCAGAAGAGGAGTTGTCAACCTTATACAACTTGTTGAAAGAGAATTTGGACGTGTTTGCGTGGTCCTACAAAGACCTAAAGGGGATTGATCCCACAATATGTCAACATCATATTGACTTGGAGCCTGATGCCAAGCCAGTACGGCAACGACAGAGGCAAATGAACCCGAATTATTCCACATTGGTGAAAGCGGAGCTGCTGAAGCTTCTAGAAGCCGAGTTCATCTATCCAGTGGCAAATAGTGAATGGGTTTCACCCATCGTGGTTGTACCCAAGAAGAATGGCAAATTGGAAATATGTGTGGATTTCCGAAAGCTTAATTCCAAGACAAAGAAGGATCACTTTCCTATCCCTTTCACAGACCAACTGCTAGACACAGTGGCAGGACATGAGCTTTATTCCCTTTTGGATGGATTCAGCGGATACAACCAAGTCCAAATTGCAGAAGAAGACCAATCCAAAACAACCTTCACCACAGAATGGGGGACCTACGCTTACCGAGTGATGCCATTTGGGCTCTGCAATGCCCCTGCTACTTTCCAGCGAGTCATGATGGCTGCATTTCAAAATCATCTGCATGACTTTATTGAGGTATATTTGGATGACTTCTGTGTCTATAGTTTGATCCGTGAACATTGGGAACACCTGGAACAATGCTTTCACCGATGCCGGGAGTATGGGATTTCCCTCAACCCCGACAAATGCATCTTTGGGGTCTCTTTCGGAGTTCTGTTGGGCCACATTGTCTCTGCACAAGGGATATCAACAGACCCTGCAAAGATCGAAAAGATTGCAGCTTTGACCGTACCCACCAACCTCAAACAGTTGAGGGGATTCCTAGGCCATGTGGGTTACTACAGAAGGTTCATAGCCCATTTTGCAACAAAGGCAACCTCCTTGCACAAGCTTCTGAGGAAAGATGCAGAGTTTACTTGGACGGAAGAATGTGACAAAGCCTTCCACACTCTGAAGCAGTGTCTGATTGAGGCACCCATTCTACAACCTCCTGATTGGACGAAAGAGTTCCATGTACACACTGATGCATCAATTGAAGGCTTAGGTGCTGTCCTTTGCCAGAAGGGCTCCTCGAAGCTAGATCAACCGATCTATTACGCAAGCTGAAAAGTCACTGATAGGGAACGGAACTATACAGTGACAGAGTTGGAGGTCTTGGCAATGGTGTTTGCTCTAGAGAAGTTTCGCCATTACCTCCTGTCCACCCACTTTAAATTTTATGTGGATCATGAGGCCTTATCCTTCCTGATGAATAAAGCAGATGTGAAAGGACGAATGATGAGATGGCTCATTTTATTCCAGGAGTTCGACTTTGAGGTGATTATTAAGCCTAGTCATTCCCATGTTCTGGCTGATCATCTGTCGCGTATCCCACAAACTGTAGACGAGGAGCAGGATGATCCAGACCTCCCTGATGCTTCCCTATTCTTGGTGGAAATTGTAACTCCCTAGTATGCAGACATTGCCAATCTTCTAGCAACCCAACAATATCCTCCTGGTATTTCTAGTCGGGAAAGGAAGAAGCTTATGCTAGAATCAGCCCCCTACACCTTGTTAGGCGGTGCACTGTACAAGAAAGGCAAAGATGAAGTGCTCAGAAGATGTGTTGCAGGAAATGAAATTGGGATTATTTTGAAGGCTTGCCATGATGAGCCATGTGGAGGCCACTTTGCAGGAGAAGCTACAGCCAGGAAGGCTCTGCTAGCAGGATATTGTGGCCTACCATTCATAAGGATGCCTATGATTACTGTAAAAGATGTGATGCTTGCCAGAGAATGGGGAAACCCATGAAGACAAGTGCCATGCCACTGCAACCTATCCTTCTGTTGAAGCTGTTTGAGAAGTGGGACATCGACTTCGTAGGTCCAATCCATACTCCCACCAAAAGGAAGCAGAACTGATACATCCTCGTATGTACGGATTATGTCACAAAGTGGTGTGAGGCTAAAGCCCTAAAGCGGGATGATGGTAACAGTGTGGCCTTGTTCATGTACGAGAATATCATCACCCGTTTTGGCAGTCCCTTGGAGCTGGTAAGTGACAGAGGCACTCATTTCCTTAACAAAGTCATGGAAGAGTTGACAGAGTTGTATAAGATCCGCCATCGCAAGTCCACTCCTTATTACCCCAGAGCCGACGGCCAAGTCGAAGTCACCAACCACATCCTTTGCTCGATTCTGACAAGAACGATTGCCGCACATCGTCATGATTGGGATGATGGACTTACAGAGGCCCTCTGGGCGTACAGAACCTCCCATAAAGCAGCAACAGGACAGACACCCTTCTAGCTGGTGTATGGTACAGAAGCTGTTTTCCCTGTTGAACTAGAATTACCTTCTTTGAGAGTGGCTATCAAAGAGCGTTTGGGGGACGATGATTCACTGCAACGCCGTCTCCTGCACTTGCAATGTTTGGACGAAATTCGTAGGATGGCTCTACAGTGCATGGAAGCCACGCAAGCTTGACGTAAGGCTTACCATGATAGCTTCATCAAGCACAAGGAGTTCAAAGAAGGTGATTTGGTCCTAGCCTATGATTCACGATTTGGCAAGTTTCCTGGCAAGCTTCAACAGCGGTGGATGGGCCCATATAAGGTACTTGCTGTCAACCCTAATGGCTCTGTCCAAGTGCAAACCGTTGATGCCTCTGACGATCCCTTCCTGATCAATGGATATCGCCTGAAGAAGTACTTCCCTCCTTGGGGATCTTGACAATTACGGTCACTTGATCCTTTCCCTCGTTGGCACGGCACTGTCCTTCTTATGATGCTACTTCTGATAGCCGTTCTTCAGTCACTCCTGATGAAGTGGACGCAACCCTCTATCTCCTCAACCCTACCTTCCAGCATTGATCTCTTATCCTCTATTTTTCACCAGCGACAGTGGCGAGGTGGGTTCTGACAAATGGTCTTTCTACTATTCCCTCCTCATGGAGAGTGGTTTGACACATTGGTAGAAGGTGCTCATGGATATGTTTGCACAGAGGATGATACGTAGCATGACATTAAGCATACATGTATTGTTCCCTTGATGATGCATGGTGACAAGAAAAATAGTCTCTATGATATGTTACATATACCATCCATAACCAAAAACTTACTTTCCGTGGGATAAATGGCTGAACAAAATCTACAAATTGGATTCGATAGAGATGGATGCTACAATGAAGAGTATGGTCAAGGATGCAAACTCATTGTTAAAGGCAAAACGCCAGCGCCGCCACGCCGCTAGCCCATCACCCGCCGGGACGCCGCCGCTCCGCCCAGGTCGTCGAGCGCCGCCGGCGCCGCCCCCTCCTCCTCTTCCACCTCCTCCTCCTCCTCCTCCCTAACTCACCTCAGGTTAGTTTACTAACCTAACAATTAGTTAACTAACACAACTTTAGTTTAACTAACTAACCTAACCTATCCCACCCTAACTAACCCTAGTTAGTTACCACTAACCTAAGTTAGGTTAACTAACCTAACCTACCCCATTAACTTAACCCTAACCCTAACCCTAACCCACCTTAGGTTAACTAACCCTCTTTAGGTTAGTCTCCATTGACTTAGTCCCCCTAATTGACTTATCTAACTTCACCTAGACTAACCTAATTCCATCTGACTAACCTGACTTGACTTAGTCAGACTAACATGACTTACACAGACTAACCAGATTTAACTGACTTACTTTCAACTTACTTATCAGATTAACATGATTTACCTGATTTCATTAATTTATAAATTAATTTCCACCTCCTAAAAATTCCAAAAAATTTCTAAAAATTCCCTTCGCTTTTTGCCAATTTTTGAAAATTTGTCAGCTGGAAATTACCACCCCCAAAAATTTTTGAAAAATAAATATTTCCCAATTTATCCCCCAAAATTACCAACAAATATCAAAAATTCATTTAAAAATAGTAAAAAAATTCTTTAAAAATTCTAAATTTTTTTAAAAATTTCCCCTCACCTCCCTTGACCATTTTCCATTTATTTTTCACTTTAAAATATTATAATACATGGTACCCCTCTTGTTTTTAAAAAAAAAACAATAATAAGGAAGCGTCCTCGCGACCCAGGAAAAAGGGAATACAAGCTCATGTAAAATCGTAACTTTAATCTTCAATATCTTTTCAAAAAGAATCCATCCACCACGACCCCAACTTATAACCTGTTTCTGATATAAAAATACAAAGAAAGGAAAACCCTTTATACATTAACACTTCTTATCAAACTAGAAATCACAACAAATTTGTAAAGGATATAAAAGTTTTCTTCTTCTTCATCAGCATCAGCTTCAACTCGCCATCCACAACCCCATCACCACAATTCTCCAAAATATAACTCGCACACGAAATCCAATAGGAAACCACCACATTCGTATGACATAAATGAACTCACAACACAAACACTAATACAACACAACCATCTGAATGACTCCTCCAAAAAGAGAGTTTTTCATTACAAAGCATCCACCATACATTGGAAAGGTATCAATGAAGATGATCCCTCTTGAAAGATTGATGTTGTCGGAAACGATCCATAGAGAAGGATTCATCTACAAAGTTTTTGGGAGGATTTTGAAAAAATTGGAGACAGCACATCCTTTCCAACATGACCAAGTATCTGCTATGCAAACAAAGGGCATGAAAATACAAAATATCCAACTGCTGGGAATCAATGCTCACATTGACATTCATGCACAACTTTGGAATAGGCTTGGAATCATTATGAGAGTGCCTATGCATATATGCTGGGTACCAAGCAAAGTGAGCAGTTAATCTCACTGAAGGATCTGCAGACTGTGAATACTGCTGAGCAAAATGAACATAGTTCTGATAAGCTTGACTGGAACCTGTCCATTCTCCTAGAATTACTGCCCAATTGATCTGAGGTCCGGTAAGGCAATCATCCGAACTCCATCCCCGTCTTCTAGAAATCTGATTATCAAACCTGTCACAGTCACTAACCAACTGAGGTGGTTGAGATATAGAAGTGTTAGGAGAGGGTAATGGAATAAGGGAAAGTGGATGAAGGGAGGGATAAGAAAAATCATAAAAAGAAGAAAAGGTTAAAGAAGGAGTGGCAGAAATTTGGAGGGAATCACTAAGGAAGGGTGTTAACTGATAAATAGGAAATGTGGAGGGTACATTAATGGATGGAGAAGGATAGGGTGGAGAAGGGGAAAATACCCTATCCTCAATAAAGGAGCAGTATGTAAAAATGGAAATTTGAGGGAAAGATGAAGGTTGGAAAAGAAGGGGTAAAATAGTGGTGGAATTAGATTGACAAAGGGAAAGATATATAACATAGCGGTGAGCCATTTGTTGGTAATAGAGGAGGGTAGGAACAGAAGGTCCTAAGAGAGATCGTCGATGATAGGCATCAAAGAAGGTAGCATCAAATGGATTATGTTTTGAAAGATAGGCTAAGAGATCCATCCTCAGTTGATTAGTACTTTGGGCAGAGGTAATGGTACTTTCAGTTTGAGTCACTCAAGATTGTGTCTATGAGTCCAAGCTAATCTATCTTGGAACTTAATTCACTTGAGTTACAATCTCTTCTCTTTATCATGTATCGGTTCTATGATTTGGATCCACCATAGCCAACTAACTCTAGATCTGTGTTTCTCGACAGGGGTGAGTGACCAATTTTTCCCTGCAAATCAAATGAGAGGTGAGATATGTCAACGGAGTGTTGCGCTCACAAGATGGGCCTCTCAATGTACAACACACGATCTGTTCCTCTGCACTGCACCATAAGGCTCCCTGACCTTTCTTCTTGCACTGTATGCCAGCATAGGGCGGGATGCACAGTTGCACCATCAAATGCGCACAAGACATACAACCTCTGCACAAGTAACTGTGAGGATTACATCAATGGGTTTCAGGAAGAGCTGCCCTCTGTATCTTTCAATAGAGTGTGAGACAGAGGGGGGGGTTGAGTGTGACTAGTGTTTCTTCAATCAAGTATTGAGAGGTGAGGATTGAGGGACGTTACGAACATTGGAGTTAGGTATGTTTCTATTTCCCTCTCCACCCACAGGATGGGTCTCTTCCATCAGCATAGGACACGTCACTCTGTTGTGTACATTGCACTCCAAGGCTCCCTGGCCTTCCTGCTTGCACCTATGCCAGATAGGTTGGACATGCAGTGATACACCATCAATTGTGCACCCTGGCATACTCCCTCTAACTCATTTCCTTGTTGATTCCTAAACCAGGTGTGAGATCTGTGTTTCCATCAAAATTACCTTGAGTGATGTAAGTTATGGGGCGAGTGACTCTTCTCTCATTCCATTTGAGTGCCCGTGAGTTGGGTGACTCTCCTTCGTCAACGACACCTCCCCCGACAAGCTTCATCAACCAGCTACCTCCCTGTGTGCTACTGCATGGTCCCTGCCATGCTGGTTGAACGCTGGAGCGAGCTATGGTACCTCCTGCAACCAACTCCAACCCTTCTATAGCAGTGATGGTTTTCGACCATACGCGAAACGGGCCAAGTCTTTCTAACCTTATCCTTATGATTGCAAGTGTACGTTATGTTTTAAGTGTGGGGACGCCCGCGACCAGTCGGTTGACGAGTTCTAGGTTATGTTGTTGCATCTACCCCTGCTCGATAAGGTCTTAAATGTGGGGATGTGTCCTTGTGCATCAGTTCTACATATCATCATGGAAATACATCTATCCACCTCCAAATGTAGAAATTCATTTTTTATGCTCTGATGGGGTCCCTTCCCTACTCCTCCGTTCTATTTCACCCTGTCTCCGGGGCTGTTCCTTATCCGTTTGCCTTTATCCTTTGTTTTGTGTTTTTTTCATGTGAACACACCCTACGTTCACTGAGACTCCCATCCAACCTTACAACCCTTTTTGTCCCTTTGAATTGCCCATTTTTCCTTTTTACCGACCCTTGTTCCAATCGATGGTTCTTGAGTTATTAATTTTTTACACCTTTCTCATAAATTGGACGGTTTCCATGTGAACGCACCTTTATTGCTTCCGAACACAAATTTGACATGACAATCACGTCCTTCATCTTCCTCCTGATATTTTTCATTTTTTCTCCCTGTCCTTCCGATGCACAGTTCATCCGACATTAATTTTTGCGTGTTTTCAGGTCCTTTTCGTGCATATTTTTAACATTTTTCCATGTGAAACTGCCCTACACTTTTTGGAATTCCATTCTGACTGGATCACCTTGTCTCGCCACCCTTCTTGCACAATTTTTCTTTTTTCTCTGCCCTGTTTTGCCATTTGGATTTTTTGTTATTGATTTTCTTGGGTGTTTTTAGCACCATTTTCTTGTTTCTTCCATGTGAACGCCTTCTAACCTCATCCGAACTGAGATTTGATGTGATAGCCCTGACGATTATATTTTTTTGGACATTTTTCATTTTTACTGTCCTTTATTCGAGTGTATGGATCATTCCATATTAATTTCCAAATCTCTTTTCGGGTACGATTTTTGGGTTCTTTTCCATGTAAATGTGTCTTTTCTCGGTCGAAACTGTGTGTTGACATGATAGGTTTATCGGGCACATTATTTGGCACATTTTTCCTTATTTTCACCCTACGTTTCGATGAGCGGATTTTTTCATATTAATCCTCGTATGTATTTTCGAGTCGTTTTTCATGTTTTTTCCATGTGAACGCCCTGATTTTACCCCGGAACATGTGTCGCATTTTTCTATCATCTTTCCCTCGTCTACCAACACAATTTTATTTTTTACGGTCTTTGGATCCGGTGGACCATTTGGGTTTTATTAAATTTTCTTCCTCTTAACGTGTGGTCGCGTCTCTCGTGTCACGTGTGGACGCGTCTGTTTTTGGTTTTAAGCACCTCAGGATGCCCCTGTGGCCTTTGTGTCTCGCATGTTGCCGTCCGCGCCCCGTTTGATCCCGCAGATGCAAATTTTTTTAATTCTTGCACGCACGTACACGCGGGTCGGGGGTGTGCTTCCTTTTTAATGGAAAGACAACAACACCAATTTTTTTAAAAAAATAAGACAAAAGAACAAACAAAAAAACCAAAAAAAAACATAACAAAAACAAAAAAAAACCAAAAAAACATTTTTTTTAAAAAAAAATGACCAACGCACAAACTCGACACCACCACAAATAATTTTTTAAAAAAACAAGCAAAAACCCCCATGAACCACCCCCTTCCCACTATATAAGGGGAGCCTGCCCCCCTCGTGGTTTTAGGCACCACCCCTCTACTCTCTCTTCAACGCCAGGTCCCCCCTACTCTGCTTGACATGCCATGCCACCCCCTGCTCTGCCTGAAACGTCGTTAGGCTGTCAGGACCGCCGCCTCACTCACCATCATCATTTTCGTCTTCATCACCATTCTCAGCACGACGTTGTCAGGGCCCATTGTCAAAAAACAAGAAATTAAAGAAGCTTCCTAGAAGCTTCCACTAAAAGCTTCTTAGGGATTCTTCACCCGCGTAGATTGTGTGGAAGACACAATTCATGCGTTCCCTTGCGGGAAGGAAGGTCTGCCAACTTGCTGAGAATTTCAGCACACCCTCCACCTGCCCGACTTATTCCCAAATCCCAATCGTGATGGCTTCAAAGCACCACACAAGAGGAGCATGCACAAGAGCAAGAGGAGCACGTGTAGGAGTCCCCACCCGAAGCACATGAATCGATAACACCCCTCCTGCGGATGTTCAGGTTGTTGCATCTTTGAATATATGGTTCATGTGTTAAAAGATGCACTTATGCAATATTGTCCTAGTTGCATATCGCATATAGGTTAAATATATATTGTGATGTTCTTGTGCATCGAAAGGTTTGCATTGGGTAATTTACGTTGGAAAGAATGAATTATGTTGTATACAATGCATTTGTGCAATAAAAATCCCTTGCGATGACATAGAAGGATGTTTAATTAAAGAATAGATAGTTGCTATGGAGAGGAATAAAAGAGTTATATTTTATTTAGAATTCGCATAAGCAATTGCATTCTTATTCGTGTGACTTGCATGGGAAAAGAAAAGATTATGTTTTTATATCATTGTAAATTTACATAGCATAACTTGCATGCATAAGCAACTTGCATACATAAGTAAATGTATGTAAAGAAAAAGGGCTATATTTTATTTGATGAGAGGAATATAGGACGCAACATGCATGTAATGATAGTTACATTCAATATGAAAAGATAGGTTAAGTTAAGTTAAAATGTTGCTTAGTATTGAGCTTGCAGAGTTAATCCAACGTTCTCGCACTTACATCATTCTATGTTGCGAGTAAGAGAGGGTACTAGGCCTTAGGACACGAATACTAGTAAAATCGACAAACAAAGGATGTTAAGCGACCAAGCGAGTTGCTACAAACTATCGTTATGACCTTACACTACGGAACAAGGATGCTTCCCTAGTCCAAGATAAATCGATAGGTTAAACTCTAGGTTGGATTATCGATCAAGGCCTACGCCTTGCATATTTGGAGAGGATAATTTCAGACAATCATCGGATTGTGTGATTGGACAATCTTACTAGGGACAAGTGGTCCATAAGGGAAAATGACGTGATCTTAGGGTTCTCATCTTAAAGATCAAAGGACCAAACGATAAAATCTCACAAGAAATCCTAGCATTTCTCCCATGAGACTTGCTACGTGACTTACCACGCGACTTAGACCTAGACTTCTGCAAGTCTTTGCCATGTCCATACCCAGGTTCATTCTTTCCATTACCATCTCTTCCTCTAACAATCAAAGAATGCAATACATGAGAGGCTTCCAAGTTCTTACGGTTGATCTCTTCCTACAGAAGAGTACTCTCTATATCAGCAAGTTCAAAATAGTAGCATAAGCACATAAGGTAGTGCAGAATACATCCCATGACTCACTCAGATTCCCAAGCAAAAATAATGTAGTAACCTCATCATTAGAGGTAATACCATGCGAAGTCAAGTTCTTGAGAATAGCATGGAACTAGCTCAAATGAGAAGACATTGTCATATTCTCCTTCATGCGTAGGTCCATAAGCTGCTTCAGCAAATACATCTGATTTGTTGCACTTTTCTTGTCATAGAGGTTCCTAATTTTATCCCAAAGCTTTCAAGCACTCTGTGCTTCCTCAACCACATCATAATGAACCTTCTCAGTGAGAAAAAAGATGAGGATGGACTTGCATAACTCATCAAGCTCATCCCATTCGTTATCACTCGTAGTTTCAGGCTACTCGCCATGCATCCTTAGTGGCTTGATATGAGACTTTTGCACCAATACTTGTCAAACTTGGCTCTTCCAATAGGCATCATTCGTACCATCAATCTTAGAGATGTTGAAGATAGCACTGTTAGTGGAAGAAGCTGCCATACTACAATCTAAAATGGTGTAGACAAATCAAAACTGCTTGTTGTTTTTTGTTGTAAATAGCCAAAATACCACAAAAACCAAGGAAAAATGACAAAAAACGGATAGCTAATGATGTTGCCCACCAAGTACCATCAAAAGTACATAAAATTAGGATGATTCAACATGAATATTCCATGTCATTCCATGCATAACTGCTTGCTATAATAAATTATAGCCAAGTACAATGAGAGTAAACTATAGGCAAAATGAATGCACGAAGTCAATCACTGACTATCATAGCATAACCAACATCAAGCGGGCATAAATCATCATGTGACAGTCTTATGAACATCGAGAAAACTCCCAAGCATGTCAAATGAATATGTTAGTAAGCTGGCACACCCCTTGTGTAATAGGGCAAAGTGTACACAACACTAGCAAGACCAGACACAAAGAGGTGTATGCTTAGGGGGTGCGAGGTCCAAATAAGCCCAACTACATCTGTGAGGACCACTGCAATATCAACCATGCAACATCCAAGTAAAGATCCCAGTCTCAAGTATCCGAATGCTCAAGTAGCATAAACCACCTGCTCAATATCTCTCAAGATTATCAAGATGCTCCCACTGGCACAAAAGCTGAAAATATCATGCAAAGAAGCTCAACAAGGGCATATGATAGCACCAGTGCCAAAAGATTCAAGATCAAGCATCAATAATACCTCATGAGCATATAGACCATGTAGCATCCATAGACATCAAGTACATCCAAATTGTAACTCTGGAAAGCCAAGAAATAGCCAAAGTAGACTCCAAGCAATCAAATGTCAAGCCAAGGCTCAATAGCATCCAACTCCAAATAATGTAACAGGCATCTAGTAGTGGCATAGGCCAAGCATGTCAAGACATACATCAGAGATGAAGCTCCAAATGCTATGCAAAGCAAGCTCAAGCTCAACCAATGATTCGAGAGAAAATCCAAGCTCTATGTCAATCCTTGAGAGTCACTATATCAATGTATACATCCAAGAGGTAGCCCGAATCCAACAGGAATATCCAAACATAAGCAAATAAGCTTTAGCCCTGAATATTCCAACAGTAAATAAATGTCCAAAACTAAGTAAACAGTGGCTTAATCCAAGCTCAAAACCATAGACAAACCATAGGCATATTTTCCCATATGTACAGGTACCAACTGGGAATAATCATACATCAAATGCCTATGTAGCATGAGCATAAAGTGTAATGACAAGTGTAATATCTCCGCACAATAAAAGTTAGTTGGTTAGTCCATTAATAAGTTACTAAGGTTACTAACTAAAGAATAATTAAGGTAAAAACTAATTAATATTAATAATTAAGGATTTTTATTTAATTAAAATATTTTATTTAGAAAAATCAAGAGTCATAAATCAAATATTTTACTCGGATTGACAAGGACAGTAGCCACCCTTCACATAAATTACAACATGAACGAGACTTATGAGTTATATTAATCACTAGGTTAATGTGTATAGTTTGGACGGTCCAAAAATATAAGATTTTGGGCAAAACTAGTATATTTTAGATATTTTAGATATTATCCTTTAAAAAAAGGATATGGAAATTTCTAGAACTGGATGCTATTTAAAAGAAAAGGCAAGTGTTGTTTTAGTTAGTTTGGAGATTTTATAAAAAGAAAAAAATAAAGAGAGGATTTGTGAAATCGTGCATGCCGCGATTGCAGTCCACAGACAGAAAATAGCACTTCGAACATTGAAAAGAAGGAGTGAACTAAGAGCTTTCTAACCAAGTGTCTTTAGGTTTTACCCCCCTCAATGGAACCATCACATTTATGATCCGAGCATCAGATCGCTGATCTTTCCAAGATCCCCCTCCACAAAGAGCTTCACTTCTCAACCACAAGCCCAATTCTCTAATTCACTATAAATATGAGGCATGGAAGAGGCATAGGAAAGTATAAGGAGACCTCAAGAGGCTGGGAGATCAGAGAGGTAGAGAGAAGAATACCCCTCTAAGAGATTGTGAGGAAGAGCTTGAAAGAGAGCTTGAGAGAGAAAGAGAGAGAAGAGTCACCCCAAGAGGCTGCAAGGAAGATAATTAGCTCAATTCCCTCTATTTGGATCCTTGACTTAACCATCTTCTCTTACGCTCTCCCATCTTGAATCTATTCCACCTTCTTAATCTCTTGAGTCTACTTGCGGACGATGGCCTCCATGTGAAGAATGTCGCGTGCGGATGACAATCCTGCAACTAGCAACAACAAGGCCTCGGGCAAAGGCATCATTGTCAATCCAACTACGGTTCCGGTCATAAGTAATGTATTTTTAAATTGATAGATGCTTGTTTTGATTCTCATATGAGATACGTTAAGCCCTATACTATGATACATGAGTACAGGTCATCAAAAAGGATAAGTTTAATCTCACCTACTCGAAAGATGGAGTTTGTGAAGTGCACATATCAAGGGAAGATAATTGCACCTAGTTACATATGACTTATTTGCTAGTAGAGCAATTACAAGCAAGAATTAGTCAAGGGTTATGAATGGCATAGTCATCAAAAGAATGACATTAAAAGATTGTGCATACAAGTGCTAGATTAAAGTATAGTCAAGGGTTACAAATAGCATAATTGCTAAAAGAATATGATATTGAGAATCATGAATAGAAAGTACTAGTTCAAAGTTTAAATACTTCAAAAGTACCTAATCTAAGAGCCCAAATATTAAGAAAAACTAGATTCTAGCTCAATGCAAGGCCTGTTGGAGTCTAATTACTTGAGATAATCTTGCCCTTATCTTATCAAGTATTTACACATTATTCCTATAACATGTTTGATATATGGGGCTAATTTTCTAGTTGCCTCATGACTTGACTAAGAGCTACTATAAGAAATTAATCATAAGGGTTAAAATTAAGTTGTCTTGAGATCCGTCGGATAGCGATGACTTTTACCAATCCAAATTCAAGATTGGGTTATCAATCAAGGTAAATGACCTATAGAACTTACATCATGAATAGTGTTTGAACCCTTAACATGTGCCCTAGCCAAAGAAAGGAAGTGTTAAGAGACATTTTTGCATAGTATTACTCTTAGATCCCAAGGGGGAGAGCAAATATACGATGGAAATGTTATATCGTCTATTCTTGCATTGGTTGAAAAGAATGCAATTGGTTTTGTTGGTTGATCGAACAACATCCTAAATGCTTTTACATTCAACTGGTTGTTATTTGTTGTTTGGATGATTATTCCAAGTGCTTGTTATTTATGGTAAATGCATGGCAAGGTTCTGTGATGACAAGTCGCCCTGGGAATAAAGGAATGTTTTATTGGAAAATGATATTAGGGCTAAATGCCTTGTTTGTACTTGATTCTTAAAGGATTTAATTAAGGAAGGATATATTGCACGGGTGGATCACCTCCATGATCGCACCGCGGATTAATCCGAGAGGGCACTACTCGATTCATGGGCCAAAGGTTGAGTGGTGAAAAGGCCAACCACAGGAATGATGTTTCGCTCCTAGAGAGCTTGCGGGTTAGTTGGAGCTCTGGACACCCGTTGCTAGGCCTAGAATGGAGTTGAAGACCTCCGTGGCCCCCAACGTCTGGGCATGTTGGTAGATCCTATTCTAGATAAAGGATTGAGTTGTGGTGCCATGTGAATTGGACCAGTTACTTCTGCAAAGCAGAAGGGATACTTCTGTTGGATAGAAGCGATACATAATTTCTCCTATATGGGCAGGAGACAATGATTAACTTGAAGATACATTAAGGAACTTGTTTGAATCTTGTTTGTCAATAGATTGCTTTGCTCTGTTTTTGTGTCTATGATACAAGTTATGCGAACGAACCCTGTTCCCTAAAAGGCTTAATTAATGAAGCTGACTTTAAGTGTCACACATAAATGTGGTAGGACCTAATTAGAAAAGGAAAGCTATTAAGGGAAGCAGGTGGGTGGAACCCCCGACGGGTTTTTCTATGGCAGGGTGGTCCGAGAAAACTAAGAGGCTTCTCACAAGATTTGACCATCAGTTGACCTTTAGGTATTGCTTGGTTAGAGCCCGATTCATGCCATTTTAGGGGACCGTAATGGGACTATGCCCTATGGGCAGAGAGGTTGACTAGTGCATCCCTCTTGTTTTCCATTCTCTTTGAACCAAGTGCAGCATGGGTCTACTTTTGATTGGGTATCTCTACATAAAGTAGGATGTCTAAGATCCAGCGCTAGAATGTTGTTAGGAGACCTTGGTCACTAGGAGCCCAAATTTCATGTCAATCCTAGTGGGTTTGGCTGTAAACATTCTGTTGCGAGGCGGATTGGGGAAACCCTAGGCAACAAAACCTAGAATATTCAAAGGGAGTGCCGGGCAGCAACGCTTATATTTGTTTCTTGATAGACTGCTAAATGCGTGCCTAGACAGCCAATAAGCGGGCACCCTACAGTTGATATCAGAGCCAAACTTTGTAATGATATGTGATTGATTAATGTATGGTTCGTAGACATATCCTAAACAAAATAATCTAAGCAGTATGGATTGATTCTTAGGCACCTTCTGCACCCACAAATGTTGACATGCAAGAGAAGAAATTCTTTCTCAAGTAAATTAAGGCACCCGAGTTTTGATGGAGAAGGAATAGACATCACAGCAAAGATAGAAATATGGATTGAGTCAATGGATGACTATTTCTTTGCTTCGGAAATCGCCTCTAACAATCAAGCAATGATAGCCAAACTTAAGTTAGTTGGCCAGGCTCTATTATGATGGAAGCAATGGTGCAAAGATGAAGGTGTTTCTGAAGCTGTTGTTACTTGGGTTGAGCTGAAAGATGCTGTAGGCGGACGATACCTTCCGCCAACCTACCAGACTTTGAAGATGAATGAATTCTTTAAGTTAAAGCAACTAGAATTTACTTTGGAAGCTTACTACTCAAAGTTTGTAGCCCTACTAAAATACGCACCACCTATGGATATTGCACAGCAAGTATCCAAGTTTTTCCATGGCCTAAACACTCCTCTGATCAGTGTCTTGAAGCAATGCGTCCACCAACGGACTTGCAAGACGCATTACTATGAGCGAATCCAATCGTCCAAGAATTTAAATTGAAAATTTGTAGTAAAGATGACTCCTAAGATCTGGGTAAGAGATGCCATACATGTGGAGAGATAGGGAACATCCGTAGGATATGTCCCTACCATCAATGTTTCCATTGCAATGAGCTAGGACATGTCCAAGTAGACTGCCCTAACTTAAGTCCAGAAGATACGGAACCTCCAAGAAAACTAAGCTACACAAGTGCAGTCTTTGGATATATAGAGAAATTAGATGAAGACGAAGACTTAGAACCTACTACACCACTTCAGGATTATTAGAAATCCTAGAAGTTTTGTGGACATGACATACAATTTGTATTGGAATAAACTTTACTCTTGTAACTACAATTAACTTGAGTAATATGAGTTGCATCTATTTTGAGCCTAGAACTTGCAAATGATTAGAGATACTCTGGCAAGGAATGATAGTTATAACGTGCAATGAATTTCTCTTAAGTTGTTTCTTCTCAACTAATATAGATTGGGTCTTACCAGAATGTCGAAGCTTGGAAGTATTCTTTAGTATTACAAGCAAAGCCAATTGTCCATGGAGCTTAGTCCCGAAGTAAGAAGAGGACAATCTGGGAATGTAGTTTCCAAGATAAAGGACCACTCCAATTTGCTAAAAGAATTCTAGGATACTTTGGTCTAAAGAAGAAAATCCTACCAAGGACAACCAAGAATCTTGTGACCACAAGTGATAAAGCTCCACGTTGTTTCTATTGCAGGGAGTTAAGTGATTTCAAAAGGGAATGTCCAAAGCACCCTAAAGACCGATGCTCCGAGTACCACAACATTGGACACAACTATATCAATTGTCCCAATAGAACTCAAAGAGGACTTGAGCGTACAAGAAAATAAGTTGTACAAGCTTCAGTGACCTACATTATACCAAGTGCTTAGGAAAAACCTAGAAGATATCCATGAGATGTAACTACAATAAATTTTCTATTGTAATCAAGACTCGGATATATCAAATATATTATGATACACAAGTATAGGTCATCAAAAAGGATAAGTTTAATCTCACCTACTCGAAAGATGGAGTTTGTGAAGTGCATATATCAAGGGAAGATATTTGCACCTAGTTACATATGACTAATTTGCTAGTAGAGCAATTACAAGGAAGAATGAGTCAAGGGTTATGAATGGCATAGTCTTCAAAAGAACGATATTAAAAGATTGTGCATACAAGTGCTAGATTAAAGTATAGTCAAGGGTTACAAATAGCATAATTGCTAAAAGAATATGATATTGAGAATCATGAATAGAAAGTACTAGTTCAAAGTTTAAATACTTCAAAAGTACCTAATCTAAGAGCCCAAATATTAAGAAAAACTAGATTCTAGCTCAATGCAAGGCCTGTTGGAGTCTAATTACTTGAGATAATCTTGCCCTTATCTTATCAAGTATTTACACATTATTCCTATAACATGTTTGATATATGGGGCTAATTTTCTAGTTGCCTCATGACTTGACTAAGAGCTACTATAAGAAATTAATCATAAGGGTTAAAATTAAGTTGTCTTGAGATCCGTCGGATAGCGATGACTTTTACCAATCCAAATTCAAGATTGGGTTATCAATCAAGGTAAATGACCTATAGAACTTACATCATGAATAGTGTTTGAACCCTTAACATATGCCCTAGCCAAAGAAAGGAAGTGTTAAGAGACATTTTTGCATAGTATTGCTCTTAGATCCCAAGGGCGAGAGCAAATATATGATGGAAATGTTATATCGTCTATTATTGCATTGGTTGGAAAGAATGCAATTGGTTTTGTTGGTTGATCGAACAACATCCTAAATGCTTTTACATTCAACTAGTTCTTAGTTGTTGTTTGGATGATTATTCCAAGTGCTTGTGATTTATGGTAAATGCATGGCAAGGGTTTGTGATGACAAGTCACCATGTGAATAAAGGAATGTTTTCTTGGAAAATGATATTAGGAATGAATGCCTTGTTTGTGCTTGATTCTTAAAGGATTTAATTAAGGAAGGATATATTACATGGGTGGATCACCTCCATGATTGCACCGCCGATTAACCCGAGAGGGCACTGCTCGATTCATGGGCCAATGGTTGAGTGGTGAAAAGGCCAACCATGGGAATGATGTTTCGCTCCTAGATAGCTTGCGGGTCAGTTGGAGCTCTTGACACCCGACCTTGCTAGGTCTAGAATGGAGTTGAAGACCTCCATGGCCCCCAATGTTTGGGCCTATTGGGAGATCCTATTCTAGATAAAGGATTGAGTTGTGGTGCCATGTGAATTGGACCAGTTACTTCTATAGGCCAGAAGGAATACTTCTATTGGTGAGAAGCGATACATAATTTCTCCTATATGGGCGGGAGATAAATATTAACTTGAAGATAAGTTAAGAAACTTGTTTGAATCTTGTTTGTCAATAGATTGCCTTGCTCTGTTTTTGTGTCTGTGATATAAGTTATGCGAACAAACCCGGTTCCCTAAAAGGCTTAATTAATCAAGTTGACTTTAAGTGTCACACATAAATGTGGTAGGACCTAATTAGAAAACTAAAGCTATTAAGGGAAGTGGGTGGGTGGAACCCCCCACGGGTTTTTTCTACGACAAGGTGGTCCGAGAAAACTAGGAGGCTTCTCACAAGATTTTACCATCATTCGACCTTTAGGTATTGTTAGGTTAGAGCCCGATTCATGCCATTTTAAGGGACCAAAATGGGACTATGCCCTATGGGCAGAGAGGTTGAGCAGTGCATCCCTCTCGTTTCCCATTCTTTTTGAACCAAGTACGGCATGGGTCTGCTTCGGATGGGGTATCTCTGCGTAAAGTAGGATGTCCAAGATCTGATGCTAGAATGTTATTAGGAGACCTTGGCCACTAGAAGCCTAAATTTCAAGTCAATCCTAGTGGGTTCGACCATAAACGTTCTGTTGAGAGGTGGATTCGGAAAACCCTAGGCAACAAAACCCGGAATATTCCATGGGAGTGCCGGGCAGTGATGCTTAGATTTGTTTCTTGATAGACTGCTAAATGCATGCTTAGAAAGGTGATTGACGGGCACCCTACAGTGATACCAATTGTAAGGTGCCCGCCCATCACTTTTCCAGGCATGCTTTTAGCGGTCTATCAAGAAATGAATCTAGGTGTTGGTGTTCGGCACTCCCATGGAATGTTTCGAGTTTTGTCACCTAGGGTTTTCCGAATCCGCCTCGCAATGAAATGATCACGGCCAAACCCACTAGGATCAACCTGAAATTCGGGTTCCTAGTTGTCAAGGTCTCCTAATAGCATTCTAGCGTCGAGTTTTGGACATCCCACTTTATGCAAAGATACCCAATCTGAAGCAGACCCATGCTGAACTTGGTTCAAAGAGAATGGGAAACGAGAGGGATGCGCTGCTCAATCTCTCTGCCTATAGGGCATAGTCCCATTTCGGTCCCCTAAAACGGTATGAATCCGGTTCTAACCTAACAATACCTAAAGGTCGAATGACGGTAAAATCTTGTGACAAGCCTCCCAATTTTCTGGGACCACCCTGTCGTAGGACAGATCCGTCGGTGGTTCCGCCCACCTGCTTCCCTTAATAGCTTTAGTTTTCTAATTAGGTCCTACCACATTTATATGTGACACTTAAAGTCAACTTCATTAATTAAGCCTTTTAGGGAAAAGGGTTCGTTTGCATAACTTATATCATAGACACAAAAACAGAGCAAAGCAATCTATTGACAAGCAAGATTCAAACAAGTTCCTTAACTTATCTTCAAGTTAATCTTTGTCTCCCGTCTATACAGGAGAAATTATATATCGCTTCTGTCCAACAAAAGTATCCCTTCTGTCCAACAAAAGTATCCCTTCTGTCCTGCAAAAGTAACTAGTCCAATTCACATGGCAACGGAAACTCAATCCTTTATCTAGAATAGGATCTCCCAACATGTTCAAATGTTGGGGGCTATGGAGGTCTTCAACCCCATTCTTGAACTAGCAAGGGGTGTCCAGAGCTCCAACTGACCCGCAAGCTGTCTAGGAGCGAAACATCATTCCCGTGGTTGGCCTTTTCACCACTCGACCTTCGGCCCATGAATTGAGAAGTGCCCTCTCAGGTTAATTCGCGGTGCGATCATGGAGGTGATCCACCTGTGCAATATATCCTTCCTTAATTAAATCCTTTAAGAATCAAGCACAAACAAGGCATTTAGCCCTAATATCATTTTCCAAGAAAACATTCCTTTATTCCCATGGCGACTTGTCATCACTGACCCTTTCCATGCATTTACCATAAATCACAATCACTTGGAATAATCATCCAAACAACAACTAACAACCAATTGAATGTAAAAGCATTTAGGATGTTGTTTGATCAACCAAAAAAACCAATTGCATTCTTTCCAACCAATGCAAGAATAGACAATATAATATTTCCATCGTATATTTGCTCTCCCCCTTGAGATCTGAGAGCAATACTATGCAAAAATGTTTCTTAACACTTCCTTCCTTCAGCTAGGGCATATGTTAAGGGTTCAAACACTATTCATGATGTAAGTTCTATAGGTCACTTACCTTGATTGTCAACCCAACCCTGAATTTGGATTGGAAAAAGTCTTCGTTATCTGACGGATCTCAAGACATCTTAGTTTTAACCCTTATGATAAATTTCTTGTACTAGCTCTTAGTCAAGTCATGAGGCAACTAGAAAATTATCCTCATATATCAAACATGTTATAAGCATAACGTCTAAATACTTGATAAGATAAGTGCGAGATGATCTCAAGCAATTAGACTCCAACAAGCCTTGCATTGAGCTAGAATCTAGTTCTTCTTAATATTTGGGCTCTTAGGCTAAGTACTTTTGAAGTATTTAAACTTTAAACTAGTACTTTCTATGATATTTTAGTAATTATGATATTTGTAACCCTTGACTATACTTTAATCTAGCACTTGTATGCACAATCTTTTAATGTCGTTCTTTTGACGACTATGCCATTCATAACCCTTGACTAATTCTTCCTTGTAATTGCTCTACCAACAAATCAGTCATATGCAACTAGGTGCAATTAACTTCCCTTGATATATGCACTTTACAAACTCCATCTTTCAAGTAGGTGAGATGAAATTTATCCTTTCCGACGGCCTATACTTGTGCATCATAGTATGAGGCCTAACGTATCTCATACGAGAATCAAAGCAAGCATCTATCAATTTGAAAATACATTACTTACGACTTGAACCGCAGTTGGATTGACAGTGATGCCTTTGCCCGAAGCCTTGTTGCTAGTTGCAGGATTGTCATCCGCACGGAACATTCTTCACTTGGAGGCCATCGTCTGCAAGTAGACTCAAGAGATTAAGAAGGTGGAATAGATTCAAGATTGGGAGAGCGTAAGAGAAGATGGTTAAGTCGAGGATCAAGATAGAGGGAATTGAGTTAATTCTCTTCCTTGCAGCCTCTTGGGATGACTCTTCTCTCTCTCTATCTCTCTCTCTCTCTCTCTCTCTCAAGGTTTCTTTCAAGCTCTTCCTCACAATCCCTTGGAGGGGTATCCTTCTCTCTATCTCTCTCTCGCAGCCTCTCGAGGTCTCCTTATGCTTCCTTATGCCTCTCCCATGCCTTATATTTATAGTGAATTAGAGAAGAGGGCTTGTGGTTGAGAAGTGGAGCTCTTTGTGGAGGGGGATCTTGGAAAGATTAGTGATCTGATGCTCAGATCATAAATCTGATGGTTCCATTGGCTTCGAAAGGGGGTAAAACTTCAAGAAACTTGTTTAGAAAGCTCTCAGTTTACTCCTTTTTCTTTTCTCTATTCGAAATGTTGTTTTTTGCCTATGGACTGTAATCGTGGCGCACACAATTTTGCGAATCACTTTTCTTTATTTTCTTTTTATAAAATCTCCAAAAATAACTAAAACATCACTTGTCTTTTCTTTTAAATGACATCCAATTCTAAACATCTCCATATCTTTTTTAGGATAATATCTAAAATAAACTAGATTTGTCCAAAATCTAATATTTTTGGAGCATCCCAAACTATACACATTAACACTAGTGATTAATATAGCCCATAAGTCTCATTCATGTTGTAACTTACGTGAATGGTGGCTAAGGTCCTTGTCAATCTAAGAAAAATATCGGATTTGTGACTCTCAATTTTTCTAAATAAAATATTTTTAATTAAATAAAAATTATTAGTAATTAATGTTAGTTAGTTTTTACCTTAGTTAGTTTTTAGTTAGTAATCTTACTAACTTATTAATTGACTAACTAACTTTCAAACTAACCAACTAACTTTTATTGTGTGGAAATATTACATCCTCCTAGAGAAATCGAGATATCCTAAACAAAATAATCTAAGCACTATGGCTTGATTGTTAGGCACCTTCTACACCTAGGAATGTTGACATTCAAGAGAAGAAATTCTTTCTCAAGCAAATTGAGGCACCCGAGTTTGATGGAGAAGGGATAAACATCGCAGCAGAGGCAGAGATATGGATTGAGTCGATGGATGACTATTTCTTTGCTTCGGGAACTGCCTCTACCAATCAAGCAATGATAGCCAAACTTAAGTTAGTTGGCCAAGCTCAATTATGGTTGAAGTAATGGTGCAAAGATGAAGGTGTTTCTGAAGCCGCTGTTACTTGGGTTCAGCTGAAAGATGTTGTACGTGGATGATACCTTCCGCAAACCTACTAGACTTTGAAGATGAATGAATTCTTCAAGCTAAAGTAGCTAGAATTAACCTTGGAAGCTTACTACTCAAAGTTTGTAACTCTACTAAAATACACACCACCTATGGATATTGCATAGCAAGTATCCAAGTTTTGCCATGGCCTAAACACTCCTCTGAACCACCGTCTTGGAGCAATGTGTCCAACGGACTTGCAAGATACATTACTCCGAGTAAATCCAATCGTCCAAGAATTTAAATTGGAAAATTGTAGTAAAGATGACTCCTAAGATCTGGGTAAGAGATGACATACATGTGGAGAGATAGGGCACATCCGTATAGGAGATGTCCCTACCGTCAATGTTTCCATTGCAATGAGCAAGGACATGTCCAAGCAGACTGCCCTGACTTAAGTCCAGAAGATATAGAGCCTCCAAGAAAATGAAGCTACACAAGTGTAGTCTTCGAATATATAGAGGAATTAGATGAAGACAAAGACTTAGAACCTACTACACCACTTCAGGATTATTAGAAATCCTAGAAATTTTGTCGACATGAAATACAACTTGTATTGGAATAAACTTTACCCTTGTAACTACAGTTAACTTGAGGATTATGAGTTGCATCTATTTTGAGCCTAGAACTTGTAAATGATTAGAGATACACTGGCAAGGAATGACAGTTATAAATTGCAATGAATTTTTATTAGTCGTTCCTTCTCAACTAATATAGATTGGGTCTTACCAGAATGTCGAAGCTTGGAATTATTCTTTAGTATTACAAGCAAAGCCAATTGTCCATGGAGCTCAGTCCCGAAGTAAGAAGAGGACAATCTGGGAATGTAGTTTCCAAGATAAAGGACCACTGCAATCTGCTAAAAGGATCCTAGGACAGTTTGGTCTAAGGAAGAAAATCCTACCAAGGACAACCAAGAATCTTCTGACCACAAGTGATAAAGCTCCATGCTGTTTCTATTGCAGGGAGTAAGGTCATTTCAAAAAGGGAATGTCCAAAGCACCCTAAACACCGATGCTCCGAGTGCCACAACATTGGACATAACTATATCAATTGTTCCAATGGAACTTGAAGAGAACTTGAGCCTACAAGAAATGAAGTTGTACAAGCTACAGTGACCTAGAATATACCAAGTGCTTAGGAAAAACCTAGAAGATATCCATGAGATGTAACTATAATAAATTTTCTATTGTAATTAAGACTTCGATATATCAAATACAATAGGTTGTTGTTTCAAAAGACCGCATGCCTGTGAGTGATCAGAGTAGTGCAGCGGAAGCGTGGTGGGCTCTTAACCCACAAGTTCCAAAATGATACCCTCGGTTTCTCTCGAGGGAGGACATCTCTATTTCTCTAAGGGGAGGAGGATGTAATATTTCCACACCATCAAAGTTCATTGGTTAGTTCGAAAGTTAGTTAGTCAATTAATAAGTTAGTAAGGTTACTAACTAAAGACTAATTAAGGTAAAAACTAACTAACATTAATAATTAAATATTTTTATTTAATTAAAAATATTTTATTTAAAAAATCGAGAGTCGTAAATCTGATATTTTTCTCAAGTTGATAAGGACCGTGGCCACCCTTCATGTAAGTTACAACGTGAATGAGACTTATGAGCTATATTAATCACTAGTATTAATGTGTATAGTTTGGATGGTCCAAAAATAATAGATTTTGGGAAAAACTAGTATATGTTAGATATTTTAGATATTATCCTAAAAAAAGATATGGAGATTTTTGGAACTGGATGTCGTTTAAAAGAAAAGACAAGTGATGTTTTAGTTAGTTTAGGAAAATTTTTAAAAAGAAAAATAAAGAAAGTGATTTGTGAAATCGTGCGCACCGCTATTGCAGTCCACAGATAGAAAACAACACTTCGAACAGAGAAAAGAAGAAGGAGTGAACTAAGAGATTTCTAATCAAGGTGTCTTGGAGTTTTACCCCCCTTTCGAAGCCAATGGAACCATCAGATTTATGATCTGAGCATCAGAGCACTGATCTTTCCAAGATCCCCCTCCACAAAGAGCTCCACTTCTCAACAACAAGCCCTCTTCTCTAATTCACTATAAATATGAGACATGGGAGAGGCATAGGGAAGCATAAGGAGACCTTGAGAGGCTACGAGTGAGAGGTAGAGAGAAGGATACCCCTCCAAGAGATTGTGAGAGAGAGCTTGAGAGAGAGAGAGAAAGAAAGAGAGAGAAGAGTTACCCCGAGAGGCTGCACGATTCCCTCTATCTTGATTCTCAACTTAGCCATCTTCTCCTATGCTCTCCCATCTTGAATCTATTCCACCTTCTTAATCTCTTGAGTCTACTTGCGAACGATGGCCTCTAAGCGAAGAATGTCGCGTGCCGATGATAATCCTACAACCAGCAATAAGGCTTTGGGCAAAGGCATCATTGTCAATCCAATTGCGGTTCCAGTCGTAAGTAATGTATTTTCAAATTGATAGATGCTTGTTTTGATTCTCGTATGAGATACATTAGACCCCATACTATGATGCACGAGTATAGGCCATCGGAAAGGATAAATTTAATCTCACCTACTCGGAAGATGGAGTTTGTGAACTGCATATACCAAGGGAAGATAATTGCACCTAGCTACATATGACTTATTTGCTGGTAGAGCAATTACAAGGAAGAATGAGTCAAGGGTTATGAATGGCATAGTCATCAAAAGAACAGCATTAAAAGATTGTGCATACAAGTGCTAGATTAAAGTATAGTCAAGGGCTACAAATAGCATAATTACAAAAAGAATATGACATTGAGAATCATGAATAGAAAGTACTAGTTTAAAGTTTAAATACTTCAAAAATACTTAGCCTAAGAGCCCAAATATTAAGAAAAACTAGATTCTAGCTCATTACAAGGCCTGTTGGAGTCTAATTACTTGACATCATCTCGTATTTATCTTATTAAGTATTCACATGTTATGCCTATAACATGTTTGATATATAAGGATAATTTTCTAGTTGCCTCATGACTTGACTAAGAGCTAGTACAACAAATTAATCATAAGGATTAAAACTAAGATGTTATCAGATCCGTCGGATAACGATGACTTTTGCCAATCCAAATTCAGGGTTGGGTTATCAATCAAGGTAAGTGACCTATAGAACTTACATCATGACAATTGTTTGAACCCTTAACGTATGCCCTAGCCAAAGAAAGGGAGTGTTAAGAAACATTTTTGCATAGTATTGCTCTTAGATCCCAAGGGGGAGAGCAAATATACGATGGAAATGTTATATCGTATATTCCTGCATTGGTTGGAAAGAATGCAACTGGTTTTGTGGGTTGATCGAACAACATCCTAAATGCTTTTACATTCAATTGGTTGTTAGTTGTTGTTTGGATGATTATTCCAAGTGCTTGTGATTTATGGTAAATGCATGGCAAGGGTCTGTGATGACAAGTCGCCATGGGAATAAATGAATGTTTTCTTGGAAAATGATATTAGGACTGAATGCCTTGTTTGTGCTTGATTCTTAAAGGATTTAATTAAGGAAGGATATATTGCACGGTGGATCACCTCCATGATCGCACCGCGTATTAACCCAAGAGGGCACTGCTCTATTCATGGGCCGATGGTCGAGTGGTGAAAAGGCCAACCAGGGAATGATGTTTCGCTCCTAAACAGCTTGCGGGTCAGTTGGAGCTCTGGACACCCCTTGCTAGGTCTAGAATGGAGTTGAAGACCTCCATGGCCCCCAACGTCTGGGAAAGTTGGGAGATCATATTCTAGATAAAGGATTGAGTTGTGATGCCATGTGAATTGGACCAGTTACTTCTACATGGCAGAAGGGATACTTCTGTTGGACAGAAGCAATACATAATTTCTCATGTATGGGCGGGAGACAAAGATTAACTTGAAGATAAGTTAAGGAACTTGTTTTTATCTTGTTTGTGAATAGATTTCTTTGCTTTGTTTTTGTTTTTGTGATATAAATTATGAGAACGAACCCTGTTCCCTAAAAGGCTTAATTAATGAAGCTAACTTTAAGTGTCACACATAAATGTGGTAGGACCTAGTTAGAAAACTAAAGCTATTAAGGGAAGCGGGTGGGCAAAATCCTTGACGGGTTTGTCTGAGGGCAGGGTGGTCCGAGAAAATTGGGAGGCTTCTCACAAGATTTTACCATCATTCGACCTTTAGGTATTGCTAGATTAGAGCCCAATTCATGCCGTTTTAGGGGACCAGAATGGGACTATGCCATATGGGCAGAGAGGTTGAGCAGCGCATCCCTCTCGTTTCCCATTCTCTTTGAACCAAGTGCGGCATGGGTCTGCTTCAGATTGGGTATCTCTGTGTAATGTAGGGTGTCCAAGATTCGACGCTAGAATGTTGTTAGGAGACCTTGGCCACTAGAAGCTCAAATTTTAGGTCAATCCTAGTGGGTTCGGCCATAAACGTTCCGTTGCGAGGCTGATTTGGAAAATCCTAGGCAACAAAACCCGAATTATTTCATGGGAGTACCGGGCAGCGATGCTTAGATTCGTTTCTTGATAGGCCGCTAAATGCGTGCCTAGATAGCCGATGGGCGGGCACCGTGCGGTTTTTGGAAAAAAATAACCTATTGTATTTGATATATTTGAGTCTTCATTACAAGACTCGGATATATCAAATACCATAGGTTGTTGTTTCAAAAAACCGCATGCCTATGAGTGATCAGAGTAGTGCAGCGAAAGCATGGTGGGCCCATAACCCACAGGTTCCAAAATGATACCCCCTATTTCTCTCGAGATGAGGACATCTCGATTTCTCTAAGGGGGGGAGGATGTAATATCTTCGCATAATAAAAATTAGTTGGTTAGTTCAAAAGTTAGTTAGTCAATTAATAAGTTAGTAAGGTTACTAACTAAAGACTAATTAAGATAAAAACTAATTAACTTTAATAATTAATGATTTTTATTTCATTAAAAATATTTTATTTAGAAAAATTGAGAATCGTAAATCTGATATTTTTCTCGGATTGACAAGAACCGTAGCCACCCTTCACGTAAGTTACAACGTGAACAAGACTTATGAGTGATATTAATCACTAGTATTAATGTGTATAGTTTGGATGGTCCAAACATATTAGATTTCAGGCAAAACTAGTATATTTTAGATATTTTAGATTTTATCCTTTAAAAAAAGATATAGAAATTTCTAGAACTAGATGTTATTTAAAAGAAAAGGCAAGTGATGTTTTAGTTAGTTTGGAGATTTTATAAAAAGAAAAAAAATAAAGAGAGGATTTGCGAAATCGCGCGCGCTGCGATCGCACTCCATAGACAAAAAACAACACTTTGAACAGAGAAAAGAAGAAGGAGTGAATCAAGAGCCTTCTAAGCAAGTTTCTTGGGGTTTTACCCCCCTTTCAGAGCCAATGGAACCATCAGATTTATGATCTAAGCATCTAATCACTGATCTTTTCAATATTCCCCTCCACAAAGAGCTCCACTTCTCAGCCACAAGCCCTCTCCTCTAATTCACTATAAATATGAGGCATGCAGAGGCACAAGGGAGCATAAAGAGACCCCGAGAGACTACGAGAGAGAGGTAGAGAGAACGATACCCCTCCAAGAAATTGTGAGGAAGAGCTTGAAAGAGAGCGAGAGAGAGAGAGAGAGAGAGAGAGAGAGAGAGAGAAGAGTCACCCCGAGAGGCTGCAAGGAAGAGAATTAGCTCAATTCCCTCTATCTCAAACCATCTTCTCTTAAGCTCTCCCATCTTGAATCTATTCCACCTTCTTAATCTCTTGAGTCTCCTTGCAAACGATGGCCTCCAAGCAAAAAATGTCTCGTGCGGATGACAATCCTGCAACCAGCAACAAGGCTTCGGGCAAAGGCATCACTATCAATCAAATTGCAGTTCCGGTCGTAGGCAATGTATTTCCAAATTGATAGATGCTTATTTTGATTCTCGTATGAGATACGGTAGGCCCCATACTATGATGCATGAGTATAGGCCATCGGAAAGGATAAATTTCATCTCACCTACTCGGAAGATGGAGTTTGTGAAGTGCATATATCAAGGGAAGATAATTGCACCTAGTTACATATGACTTATTTGCTAGTAAAGCAATTACAATTAAGAATTAGTCAAGGGTTATGAATGGCATAGTCATCAAATGAACCACATTAAAAGATTGTGCATACAAGTGCTAGATTAAAGTATAGTCAAGGGCTACAAATAGCATAATTACTAAAAGAATATGACATTAAGAATCATGAATAGAAAGTACTAGTTTAAAGTTTAAATACTTCAAAAGTTCTTAGCCGAAGAGCCCAAATATTAAGAAAAACTAGATTCTAGCTCAATACAAGGCCTGTTGGAGTCTAATAACTTGAGATCATCTCGCACTTATCTTATTAAGTATTTACACATTATGCCTATAACATGTTTGATATATGAGGATAATTTTCTAGTTGCCTCATGACTTGAGTAAGAGCTATTTTTTTTAAAAAAATTTCGCCTCCTCACACGGCAGCGCGTCGTGCTGGAAGGGGGATGGGGGTACAATAAATTAATCATAAGGGTAAAACTAAGATGTCTTGAGATTTGTCGGATAATGATGACTTTTGCCAATCCAAATCCAGGGTTGGGTTATCAATCAAGGTAACTGACCTATAGAACTTACATCATGAAAAGTGTTTGAACCCTTAACATATGCCCTAGCTGAAGGAAGGAAGTGTTAAGAAACATTTATGCATAGTATTGCTCTTAGATCCCAAGGGGGAGAGCAAATATGCGATGTAAATTTTATATCGTCTATTCTTGCATTGGTTGGAAAGAATGCAATTGGTTTTGTTGGTTGATCGAACAAAATCCTAAATGCTTTTACATTCAACTGGTTGTTAGTTGTTGTTTGGATGATTATTCCAAGTGCTTGTGATTTATGGTAAATACATGGAAAGGGTTTGTGATGACAAGTCGCCATGGGAATAAAGGAATGTTTTCTTGGAAAATGATACTAGGGTTGAATGCCTTGTTTGTGCTTGATTCTTAAAGGATTTAATTAAGCAAGGATAATGTTGCACGGGTGGATCACCTCCATGATCGCAACGCAGATTAACCTGAGAGGACACTGCTCGATTCATCGTCCGAACCTCAAGTGGTGAAAAGGCCAACCACGGGAATGATGTTTCACTCCCAGATAGCTTGCGGGCTAGTTGGAGCTCTAGACACCCCTTGGTAGGTCTAGAATGGAGTTGAAGACCTCTGTGGCTCCCAACGTGTCTGAGCATGTTGGGAGATCCTATTCTAGATAAAGGATTGAGTTTGTGGTGCCATGTGAATTGGACCAGTTACTTTTGCAAGGCAGAAGGGATACTTCTGTTGGACAAAAGCGATACATAATTTCTCATGTATGGGCTGGAGACAAAGATTAACTTGAAGATAAGTTAAGAAACTTGTTTGAATCTTGTTTGTCAATAGATTGCTTTGCTCTGTTTTAGTGTCTGTGCTATAAATTATGCGAATGAACCCTGTTCCCTAAAAGGCTTAATTAGAAAACTAAAGCTATTAAGGGAAGCAGGTGGGCAGAACCCTTGATGGGTCTATCCTATGGCAGGGTGGTCCCAGAAAACTGGGAGGCTTCTCACAAGATTTTATTGGTGTTCAACCTTTAGGTATTGTTAGGTTAGAACCCGATTCATGCCATTTTAGAGGATTGGAATAGGACTATGCCCTATGGGCAAAGAGGTTGAGCAGCGCATCCCTCTCGTTTCCCATTCTATTAGAACCAAGTGCGGCATGGGTTTGCCTCGGATTGGGTATCTCTGCGTAAAGTAGGATGTCCAAGATCCGATGCTAGAATGTTGTTTGGAGACCTTGGCCACTAGCAATGGACCTTACTAACTTATTAATTGACTAACTAACTTTCGAACTAACTAACTAACTTTTATTGTGCGGAGATATTACATCAAGGGACTGCCCTATTTTGGGCTACTTGTGGACTATGTAAAATAGTCAATGATTGACAAAATTCAGCCCCAAAATCATCTCATATCATAGGCATACATTCCCTTAGCATTCGGGAAGCATTTGAGACTAACTGAGCAACCAATGTCAATGCCAGCCAAGCATAAACAAAAAGTGCTGATGTAACACTATTTGTGGTTGCCTTTGGATTGTGGAAAACAGTGGCTCAATCCAAGATCAAAACCATAGGCAAACCATAGGCATACTTTCCCATATGTATAGGTACCAACCAGGCATAATCGAACATCAAATGACTATGTAGCATGAGCATAAAGTGTAATGACAGAGGACTGCCCTGATTTGGGCTACTTGTGAACTATGTAAAATAGTCAATGATTGAAAAAATTCAGCCCCAAAAGCATCTGATATCATAGGCATACATTCCCTTAGCATTCGGGGGGCATTCAGGACCAATCAAGTAACCAATGTCAATGCCAACCAAGCATAAACATAAAGTGCTGATGTAACACTATTTGTGGTTGCCTCTAGATTATGGAAAATAGTCCTGGACTGAGGTAAATTAGTCCGCAAATCAATGCCAATAATAACCACCAATGTCGAGCATCAAGTGGGTATTCCCAAGTGCCAAATGAAGTGTTTTCAAGTTGCCAATGAGTGCCAAGGGAGGGCTGAAGTAAAAAAAGAAATTTTTGCAGGTCTTCAAGCTAGCCCAAACTAATATGGGGCATGTGGAAGGGCTAGACAAGGTCAAGACAAGGTTGGGGGAGTAGTCAAGGACCCCCAGGAGCTCCCCCTTGAAGGGAAAAGTCACCAATAGAGAGTAGGCATCACAAAAAGCTGGAGGAAATGGTTGCCTTGCTTTACAAAACTTGAGGACTGAAGTAAAATAACAAAAGAGAGCTCCAATACCTCTAAAAGAATGCCTTGAGGGTGCCCAAATGGGTCGAGTAGGTGCTCAGAAAGTGAGGGAGTGATAGGAGCTCAGGAGAGTCGGCTATGGCCATCGAGAAGGAGACCCACTGAGTGTAGGTAATCGATAGGAAGCTAAAGGAGTCAGAACCAAGACCGAATGCTCAGGAAACCATGCTCTGATACTAGTTGAAAGGTGAGAAGGATCAAAGCTTGCATGGGAGAGCTATGGCAGGAGAGAAAGAGTAAGAGAGAGAGAGACTCACAATGTGAAAACTCCAACAGTCACAATGTGTTATCGGGCCTTCCTTTATTTCAATTGTCACTAAAAGAATAAAGAATAAAGTGACGGTGACACGCACCCACCACCTAAAGTGTCCAGTAGCGGGTACTACCAATGTAGTAATACATGGACAACTAGGCAAGGGTGCCTTTACCCCCAACGATTGTTTCTCTCACTCATTCTCCTCTCTCCCTCCCTTCATATCTCATTTCTCTTTTCCTCTCTCTCTTTGTTACCCTCCCACCCCTCTCTCTCTCTCTCTCTATGTCTTTCTCTCTATCTCTTCCTCTCCCTTCCTTCATATCTCATTTCTCTCTTCCTCTCTCTATTTTTTACCCTTTTACCCTTTCTCTCTCTCTCTCTCTCTTCCTCTCCCTTCCTTCATATCTCATTTCTCTCTTCCTCTCTTTCTTTATTACCTTTCCTCTTTTTTTCTCTCTCTCTCTCGTTCTCTCTTCCTCTTTCATCCTTCTTCTCCCTCTCTCCTTTCCTCTCTTTCTCTCCCTCTTTCAATGCATCTCATTACAAAGGAAAACAAAAAAAACAAAAGAAGAAAACACCAAAACAAAGAAGGAAGAGGCAATGTACCTACCACAAAGGCTCAAGGACAAATTCTTTTCCACCTCCTCTTTGTGATGTCCTTTCTTTCTCCCTTGCACACTTCTCCCTCTTCCTCGCATATGATGGTGCTAGCGGTGGTGAAGAGCTCTCCTTGTCTCTCTTTTCACTACAACAGAAACGAGGCATAGAGGCGCATGTTAGACGCGCAAAGTCGGGCGCATCTATCACAGCGTCTATAAGCGCATGTAAACGTGCGTGTAAATAGACGCGCATTTTGCGTCTATATATCAGCGCAAATAGACACGCTCCTAATTGAGAGAAGTTACTAGCCATGGGCAAGAACCTTGCCCTTGAATCTAAGGAAACCACATTGTAGCAAGCCAACCTAGGGATGGGAACTCAACCTCCTAGATGACAAATGACCAATGAGATTGATGCATGATTCCTATCAATCCTTGTGTTAACACAAGTGTCATTGTCCTTGGGGCAACTAATGAGGCAAAATTAGGGGTTGTGGAACACCTTTGAGGCATGAATTAAGAGACAAGACAAAACTATGGCACCAAATGGAGCCAATAGTGAGACCCACATACCTAGTGTGACACCATCTCTAGTGGCAAGATCACTACAAATAAATGCATTCTGGGAAGGGACTGAGATACATGCCATAATACCAATGATGACATTGCAGGATACAACACAAAAAGGCATAGTAGACACAAGAGCAGGAGTGAGCATCCTTAGCCACACTGTATTACAAGCTTGGGCAAGTTCATTGGTGGAAACTGCTAAATTCAACATGGCCTTGGCTAACGGTATGAAGTTCACCCATTCAAGGTGCTTAAGGATTGGCCAATCAAGATAGCCTAAGTGCAAATTTTCCATGAACTTCATCGCGATGATAGGCATGGACTATGATATCTTGTTGTGGGAAGACCTTGGATGAGAAATGCCCATGTAATAGAGAACTCGGGTAACGGACTAATATTCTTTGGAAATAGAAAGGAAGTAGTGCAAGTGGAGATGGACACTTGAAAGATCTCACACATTGACCTTGATGCCATCTCAACCATGCTCAAAGGAGGATAACCAAGTATGTACCCTGTCTAGAGGATTGGATGCATGTGCTTGCAACCATTGACTTGCCATTCTTTGATGATGAGGATGACTACGTAAGGGTTGTGGAAAAGGAAAGCACCTTCATCATTTCCCAAGCTAAAGATCATGTACCAAAGAATGATGCCTTGCCTATGGTACCTCTGTGCATGTTGGCACGAAGCTCAAATATGAGACCATCATCCTTGACTTATCATATTCCATCAAATAAACTAGAGCTCCACAAAATCCTTGAGTATCTAACAAGATAACTAGCCTGCAACCCCACAACCTAAAGCCTTTTAGGTATCTCCTAAAAGAAAAAAGATGGAAATGGACCTGAGTGCATGATTTAAACATACTATACAATTGGGCTCTACTAAGAGGAAATAAAAATGTATAGGGCAATTAATCATAGGAGGACGAGCCTTCGGAGTGGGAGGATTTCAATGACAAGTATGTGGATTGTGACTCTAGAAATGAGGAAAGTGAGGAAGAAGCAGAAACCATAGACTATGATAGTGAGGCAAGGACCATTGAGCAGATAATTATGGACTCTAAGCCCAAAGGTACCAATGTCTTTAGGATAGAGAAAGGGGTAATAAGGGTGGATTATGATCAGACTTGGCTAGAATATCTAAATGTAGTGGATTACGAGCACATAAGCTTATCTCGTCTACTGTCACAACTTTATATAAAGTAGGATCAGAATTTGAGCTCCAACTAGCTGATGTGACTCCTTCTTCCATTGAAGGCTACAAATTCAACTCTGATTTTGAAATAAAGCTCTAATAGTCATCTTGAAATTTCAAAACCCCCTAGGACCCAATTCACCAAAGGAGACCTCCCAGTCACGTGAGGTGTAGACGATTGAAGAAGAAGGCAAGGAAACAATCTAAGGAGTTTGATGTTGAAAGGCAAAAGAAAATTCAAAGTCTACCAAATTGATTTACAAAGTTTAAGAAAGGACCTACCAAGGTTAAGGAGGTCAACTTGACTAGCAAAGGTGAAAACCCTCGACAAGTGTTCATAGCAGACAACCTGACCCTGATGAGGAGATTAACCTCATTAGAGTTCTCTAATGTGTTCACATGATGGTCCATTGAGGACCTGAAGGGCATCAATCCAAGCATAATAACCCACAATATCCTTATGGTGCTTGATGTAACACTCATAAAGCAAAGACTATATATCATGAATCCTAAGGATGCATGTGACACTCATCACATTATGCTTGACAGATACATAGAAGAAAATTAATGTGTTTTATATTATGATGATTAGATAATTAGATGGAGTTTTAAAAGTTATTATTTTAGAGTGCACATTTTAATGCATGGAATTTATGTGCCTCACAATGTGGAAAAATATTATTGGGCGCATTATATTTTGTATGCATCTATTAAAATAGCTCAAAAAGGATGCTTTCAAGGTATTATGAGTAAAAAAGCTTAGTTGAATATTGTAAATATATGCATGGGGGAAGATTGCAATAAATCTTGTCTCATGCAAAATTTGGAGCTTCCTTCTCTTGTAGAATTTGTTCTCTTCATATTTAATTGTCAATTATTGGCTATTGTATGATGAAGGCTAGTAACATTGGTATCACAGAAAGGTGAATGGTCTATGTATGAACATCAAGGAGGAAACTACCTACATCTACATAATCTTACTTATCACACATCTCTTCTTTAGCTATTTTTTCACGCTTTGTCCAAATATTTGGAGGATAAAATTATCTCATCACCACTACACTTGTTATACCCATTAATTCCTTGGAAAAGAAGAATTTTCCAAAATGTTCTTTGACCTTCGTCAAGGATCAAAACCACATGGCAGTGACAAAATCACTCTTCTTGGTTAGTGGGTTTTTACTCTAAAATGATTTTTGCTCTCAAAGAGGGGTTTTTACCATTGACAACATTAACTCAATCTAAAGGTGGAGTTGTTACTTAATCCACCATCTTTCCTCCATTTCTGGCATGCTACCACCAATTCTAAAGGAGGAATAAGCTCTCAAAATACTAATTTTTTTTAGTCAAGTTGGATGCTGATTTTCTTAAACAAAAAGCTTTAGGTATTAAATCTTAAAGCTTTAGGCATTAAGCTTTTTAAATAAAAGCTTCTTTGAAATATAGGTAGGCAACACTTGATTTTAACAGAAGAGGGAGTGCATTGTAAAAGTTCCTTATTCCGTAAACATTATATTAGGGAATTCGAGAATTAGCATGCACTTTGGGAACCCGCCATACCTTTATTATTTGACTACATGGTTAAATCTTATTGTCTTACTTGAAGGTGGAGTCTACCCTAAATGTTATATAAGCTACCTTCCCAAATCCCACTTTAAAATATGGATCAAGATTTAGTCACATGGTCAAATATTTATCACTTATTTGAAATTGGGACTTGAGAAATTCCCAAATTCTCTAATATAGTGCTCTAAGCCCCTATTTTCTTTGAAAATGCATACACCTTGTCTTTTTGAATTTCATAGAAGTTATTCTTGTGCATGAGGGGAGGTAGCATTCTTGTTTACTTTTGATATTCAAAAAGATCTTTGTAAGCCTCTATTTTTATGCAAAAAATATCAAGCTTAATTGGTAATCAAGACCCTATATATACTTAGAGAATACATTATTTTGTAGATTCTCATTCATATATAGTGGGATTTATTAAAGGCTTTTTCTTACACACCAAATTTCTTCTACCATGTCAAGACCTTCTAATACTAATGAAGTTAATAAGGAGAATATGGAATCACCACTTCTGGAAATTCATTAAAACAACAATTTTATTTTGTTCAATATAATTTGAATGCCATCATATGAGAGCTACACATGTGTGAACCTCAATAAAATTCTATGACTCAAGAGGAAAATGATCGCATTGTCTAGATTTTGAAGGATATATTTAAACCTCAACAAATCAAGGACCAAAAAATAAGTTGTAAGTATAAATTTTCTAAATTTGATAGAAAATGGATGAAAATGTTATTTTCTCCTAGTGGAGTCAGTTTGACGATTACTTCAACGAAGAATCTTTTCTTTACAATGATAAAATCAAGTGTGCAATGAATTATCTTGTGAATAAAGCTTTGGTTTGGTGAAAATCCTATGCCATAGCATTGACCAACATTGATCTTTTCTTGGAAGAAAAAGTTAAAGTTTCTTTTCTTTCACATCAATTTCATCTTCAAGCAAGGCATACTTGGTCTAGTTTATCTTGGCAAGAAGGTAATAATGTGTCTATCTACATGAAAATATTTTGGAAAAGGCTTTCGTTGTTATGCATGCTTGAGGAAGTTATTAAGAGCCCGCTACAACAAAAATACAAAGATGGTTTATAATCTAGGATCTAAGCTAAACTAAATTCTCTCAAACCTAGTTCTCTTCATGAAGCTATTTCTTATAATTCCCATAATAGCAAGAAGAATTTTAATCTACTACTTGGATGCTTCATGGTCATTAATCCATTCCACCTCATTCCTTCAACAAGGACCGCAACTTGAAGTGACTTTTTGTGCCTTATTACTCTAAGATTTCTATCTAGCATGCCTTTCAATTTCCAACCAAGAATTGGCAGCACACAAATGTATCCAAATAACAATTTAAACAACAAGGTAAAGCCTCAAATTTTAAATATTAATGTTCAAAATAAAAAGGTCAAATTTACTTGCTATCGTTGTGAAAAACTTGTAATGGATATTATCAATCAAGTTATCATCTCATTACTACCCAATGATAATTTAATTTACTTACTATAATTACAAAAAATTGGATATTATCAATTAGGTTGTCAAGTTCCATTACCACCTAACAATTATCAAAGTACAACTCAATTGCATAATATTGAGGAGGTATCTAACTACGCCCCTGAGATTGGACTACTGATACATTGCAACAAAAAGTAATAATTTACAAAAACTTGGGTATGCCTATTTCTTTAGATGCCTTATTGAAGATGAAGGTTTTTTGCATGACTCGGATGTGACCATTTTACATCACAATGATAGTTATCATGCTTTTATTTTGAAAAATTTGGTTAAGAGGTTGCACCTAGCTAGTCATTTATTGCATAAGGTTAGATTTGCATTTCGAGTCATTAGATACAATAGAGTATGGAAAATCAAGGGTTTATAAATTTCTATAGATAAATACAATAAAATGTGATTCTTAGTTGCATCTCTTTAATCTCATCAGACATTATCCTTGGTATATTGTTCAAACATCAACTGCATGTCTTTATAGCTTTCTAGCTTCTCCACTATCCTCAATGTGCATATGGGATTCAAGACATCTCTTCCTTGAGCATACACCATTTGTTATTTTTCAATAGATTTTTGTGGCTGAACTTCATAAATGTGAGTCTTATGCATTATCACCAACATAGAAAGAGTCCTTACACTCATATAAACATAGTTGTGCTGATGATGACCTACTTGAGTTGCCACCATCATTGTAAACCACAAGAAGTATGCGAGGCATGCAATGTGAAAGCAAGCATGAGATGGAGCCTATGTTTTTAGAAATAGTCTACAAATAATCAAATATCTAAATAGACATCATAGATAAAATTATAGGAATTACAATGCTCACATATTCCAACAATTCAATTTTCACATTCCATATAAGGCATGGTCTCTCTACGAGAGAGAGAGAGAAGAAATGGCAAGACTCAAACCAATGGACACATACAAGGATTGACTACTCAAAAATAGAAGGCATAAGTTAAATACCCATGGTTGCAATAGTACTACGACAATGTAGCTATCTATATGTGTGGAGATCTGTAACTTGGTAGCCTCTCTAATCCTTATATAGCTCATGATGCCTTGAAGTCATTCCACTCCTAGCCTTGGCTATACTATTGCCTTTCATTACTATGCTTCAAAGTGGGACTTGGAAAGGCAACCTATATAGTAACTAGGGTAGACTCCAGTTTCGAGTAAGAGGACAAGAATTGATTATGTGGCTAAATATTAACTATATTGGGAATCCCCAAGCTATATAAGAAATCAAAAATTCCCTAATATAGTGTTCAATAAAGAGAATTTTATATTGAGTTTTTTCAGAAAAAAGAGTAATTTACTCATGTGTTTCAACAAAGTAAGAAGATGGCTGAAATATTTCAACCAACATAGTTGCAAGGGGCTGAGTTATTTTACTCAACAGAGTTAAGTGCTACCTTAGCAAGAGTTGAGTTTTCTAGAGAAAAAGAGTAAAGCCAACATAAAATAGTTTAAAAGAAAATGAAATTGATTGTAGGGCTATTACCTCCTAACACTGATGAGAAAATGAAGAGGGCTCCAAAATAGCCAAATTTGAGGAATCCAAAAATTTCAATAGAGACATTGGTAGAGTTAAAGATGAGGAAACAAGAGTTCTTAGAGAGTGTGATAAACAAGATGTTTGTGTGACATAGTTGAGAATTTGCATTCTTTCAGCATGGGATTGGTTGACTAGATCCCAAGATTGTAGAATATATGGTGATTTTTACTATGTTACATATGCCTTGAAATCTTTGCCCTATTTTACTGCCTAGAGCTCATCTACCAAAATTGATTGAGCTATTGAATGAAAGGATCAACATGAGGATACTTGAGTTGTCTTCTACACCTTTCTCAAATCTATGGTTTAGAGTGCATAAGAAGAGTGGATCTCTCAGGTCTATCGAATATTTCTAGCCAATAAATAGAGTATTTGTCAATAATGTAGGTGCATGCTCCATTATAGATGAGTTGGTTGAGGCATTTGCAATACGACCTATATATTATCTTGGTGATCTTTATTTAGGATATGATCAATTTTAGCTTTCCTTAGAGAGTGGGATCTAATTGCCACAAAAATTTTGTTGGCCCTTGTCAAGATGTGTATTTGACACACATGGCTACTTAATTTCTAGCACATATGATTAATGCCATGAACAAGATTATATTAGATTATAGGAAAAAGCATTAGAATAGAGATTGGGTGGGAATATCAAGTTGATACATACTTGATTTATCCTTATTTAGCAAAGACCTAGGGTACAAAAATGATTGTTTTCTTGAAAAAAAAGTGGAAGAGGGATGATGGTGTTCCTAGTACATCCAAGAAGAGTAGAGAGGGTGAGTCCATAGCACCAGCTTCCAGGTCAGAGCCTAAATAGAATAAAGAAGATATACAACCCCTTTGCATAGGAAACCCCCTCTATATTTTTTCAAACAAACTATTTGAAATTTTTTAATATCCTCCCCCCCCTCTCGACGCCAAAAAGGTGGCATGGGGGGGGGGGGGGGAGAGAAGTGGAAGATGATGACAAAGAAGAAGAAGATAGTGATGATGATGATGATGAAGGTGAGGCCACATGGCCTACCACCCCCTAACTCTCTCGACCAGTCCATAGTGCCACCATGTAGACAACACATGGTGGGTGGGGGAGACACCTCCACCACCACTCCACTTCCCCCCCAGCTCCCCTATTATTATAAAACCCCCCAAGGCTGTGATTCATTACTTCTTTCTTCCCCCCATTTTGCAAGAAAAGAGGATGGCTTGGCATGACAAAGGGAGAGAGAGAGAGAGAGAGAGAGAGAGAGAGAGAGAGAGAGAACCTTATAAAAGATTCCTTCTTTTCCTTCCTTAGCGGGTGACCACGCACACTTATGTTTTCCCTCTTTCCCGCGAGACTATTCACTACCTTGCGAGTGCCCCCCCTCCCTTTTTTTCCCCTCTATGTGAGAAAGAGACTGCTGAAATCCTTGCCGGGGTTGTGCGTAGAAGAAAGGAAGATCTAGAATGGCCCCCAAGCAAAGAATGTCGAGTGCGGGTGGCAATCCCACAACCAACAACAAAGGTTCAAGTGAGAGCATCACTGTCAATCCAACTATAGTACCAAACATAAGCAATAAATTTCCAAATTGATAGATGCTTGCTTTGATCCTTGCATTAGATACATTAGGTCCTGAACTATACTACACAAGAATAGGTCATTGAAAAGGATAAATTTCATCGCAATTATTTGAAAGATGGAGTTTTTAAGGTGCACGTATCAAGAGAAGTATGACCTTCAAAAGATTGGGCTATTTTAATGTCCTCCCCTTGGCTGATATACAACAAAAAATTGAGGTTAATCTTGATCCATCTATCTCATACTATATGAGGAGTGAGATTGATGCAAGTGCATTGATCATTGGTTCAATCCAATTGACTTTGAAACATACAATGAAAAGTAATTAATTTGATATTTTGTTAGATTTTTTTTTGCTAAATGATTGAAATATAATTGTTTTCAATTCTCATTGGAGTCTAATTGGAATAGACTGTGTGGAGAGGCAGTGTTTCCTCATCAGTTCTATGAAAGGAAGCCATGGAAATGCCAAGCTGTAAGTCATATAATCCAAGGACTCATTGATATTTTGATATTTCTTTTTGTAATTACCCTAAATTTTATTGTCTTTCTAGTACAAAGCTATAAAAAGATTGATTGAAGTGCTATAGAAAAAGCCTCCCATGCCTTCTAATTTACTTGCAATAATGCAAAAAAGACAAGTTGCGTTAAGGTCTTGATTTGAATGGTTGGAATATAATAAGAATGTTTATTCTATAAACTACCATAAAAAATTTTCATAGTTTTACTTTATATTTTTTATTGCAGTGTCCTCATCAAGATGATAGTCACTCTTGTGGTTGGAGAGTAATTACAAATGCCAGAAGATTGGTTTATAAATCTCCTGGAATACGTTCACAATGAAAGAGTGGATCTTGTCTAGTGTGTACTTTATATTGGAGTGACACATCTTGGGGCCAATCTCCAAGGTGTAGGAGAGTCGCAGCAGTGGAGCCACGACAATCAGCCTCGAGAGGTGCTTCCTTATGTTTGTGTTAGGAGGCACTATGCCTATACATTATGGGGGTCTCCCTATGAGAAGAAGGGATGGTAAACATTGGACTATGACGTAATACAAACACAGAATCATCATTAGCATTTAGTATAGAGTGAGTCTTATACTTCCTAGCCCGTGAGGCCATGTGGTGGGGTTGTCTATTGTGTGCATGAGGCCCGGCTAGTGCTATAGCCAGTGCCATCCCAAACAAACTGGTTGAAGCTACTATCTGCAAGAGCATCCCAAACGAAAGCTTCCTTCTTTAACTCATCAGCCAAAGGAGCTACAATAGCTGCATAATGCTTAATGAATCGATGATAAAATGAAGATAGACGAAGAAATCCTCTAAGTGAAGTAGTGGTAGTAGGTGTTGGCCGACCTTGAAGCTTATGGGCATATTTTAGTGCTGATTTCTTCTTTACCATTGGCTACTTGAACTGTTATGGGCTGTTGTAAGTCAATAGAAAGACAATTTAAAAATGTAGTTGCTTGGACTACATTGATTTGCAAGTTTTGTCAGAAATGGCTTAAATGAGAAAACTTTGGATTATTTTAATGCCATGGAAGTGCAAGATTATGCTTTGCTGGATGGTGCCTCATTTTTTTGCATTTTAAAAGCTTTGGTAGCATGAGAGCTTTAGATGAGGGGAATAAAGCCCATGCTTTGATTGTGAAGGAAGGATGTGGTCAGTAATGCCTTGATTGATATGTATATGAAATGTGGTTCACTTGAAGATGCACAGGATGCATTTGATGATTTGATAGTTAAATCTGTAGTCTCATGGAACATATTAGTAGCAGGCTATGTTCAGGAGGGACTTAGTGAGGAAGCACTTGATTTGTTTGGAAAGATGATAAAAAGTGGTCTCTCTCCTGATGTTATTGCTTACATATCCATTTTAAAATGTTGTGGAAGCATATGCACCAAAGGTAGGGGCTAGGGTTTCCATGCTGAAATTGTTATTGAGGGGCTTGAAAGAAATCTCTGTGTTGCCAATAGCTTGATAGACATATATGTGAAATGTGGAATGCTTCTAGAAGCACATCCGGTGTTGGATGACCTACCACCCAGAATTATTGTCTATTGGACTACTGCAATTATCTTAAGGTATGCTTAACATGGACTTGCAAAGGAAGCTTTAGAGTGTTTTGATAAGATGCAACTAGAGGGTGTGGGTTTAATTACACATATTTGTGTGCTAAAATTATGCAGCATATCAGGAAACATGTAGTAGGTGTATGCCACACATGATGGAGAGGTTTTCAAGGAAGAGCTCGAGAGCAATCCCTTCATAGTCAAGAGTCTAGTGAATGTGTACAGCAAAATAGGCTCAATTCTAGAAGCACACTATGTGTTTGACACCTCAACCATCCAAGATGTTGTCTTGTGGAATGCTCTAATTATTGGGTACATGGAACAAGACTTGAATGAGGAAGTTCTGAGCTGTCTTAAGCAAATGTAGTTTGAGAGTGTGCCTTTTAGTGATGTCACTTATGTGTGTAGTTTGAAAGTTGGTGGGAGGTTAGGGTCTTTAGGCTCGGCTCAAGAAACACATACAGAAATTGTAAAAGAGGGAATTTTGCAAGATGAATTTGTTGCCAATGCACTGGTAGATGCTTATGTCAGAGCTAGCTTATTTGCAAAAGCTAAGAGATTGCATAATGACCTAGCAGTTAAAAGAGTTGTCTCATGGAATTGTAACATTTTTGCTAAAAAATAATGTTTAAATTGACTCCCTGCACGCCGTGAAAAAAACCTGTGCAAGGTTATCTCCTGCATCGTAACTACCAGCAGCTTAATCCGTATCGTGCACGCGCAAAGATGAGCCCTCTACATTGTGAAATCGAGCCTGAGGGTTTCAAGACTGCATAACCGTAGGGAAACACCCTTTTTGAAAGGGGGAAAAATGGATAATGACGCAAATTAAGCAAATATTTTTAATTCCCCCAGTCGATGCATGGCTGGAGGGAAGGTAATGGGAGAAGGAGGTGATTGCCGAAGTTGGTGTATGGGGGGAGAGCAATGCACCAGCCATGTGGTGGCTTCCCTCTCCCCCCCTTAAGCTATTAAAACCCCCCCTTAGCTTTGAAGGAAAGGATAGAGAAGAGGAGGGAGGCGACCGTGCTGTGTGAGGGAAAGGCTGCAGCCATGCTGGTGGGATCGAAGGGAGAGAAGGATTGGGTCAGCAGACGAACGGCCACCGTGCTGGAGGATTGAAGGGAGAGGAAGAAACGTTGTTGCCGCCGCCTACTGTACCACCACCGTGATCGCCGCCACTCACGCCTGCTGTTGTCGATGCAGCCACTGCCACGGCCAGCTCATCAGGCCACTGCCATTCCATCATAAACCCCCCCTGACAGCGCTGATTTTTTTCCCCAATCATTACTTTCCTTTCTTCCACGTGGGCCTTGGAAAGTCAGAAGCCTCTTAGAAGCTTCTCTAAGAAACTTCTAAAGGATAAGGCTTTTGGGCCTTGTTCCTGCGTGCCTTCCTGGTTTTAAAACGGTACAGCTGCATTCCCACAAGCCTTCTCATAAAGCTCCATTCCCACAAGCCTTCTCGTAAAGCTCCATTCCCACAAGCCTTCCCATAAGCCCTAAATCCCACAAGCCCGGGTTTTTAAAGATCTGAAATTTTGTGAAGGAATCTCCTACGTACGAGGAAGAAGGCAAATCTCGAGGTTGTTCAGAGAATCTGTAGAAGCGAGGGTAATCCGCGGAGTACAAGTCCTCAATGATGGCTCCCAAGAAGTCGCAAGGAGCGCCTGTGGGAGGTTCTTCCCCTAACATTCACGTGGATATCACTGCAGATCCACAAACCCAGGTTCCATGAATTTATTTTCCACATAAAGAAATGCTTTAAAACACTTATGTGTCTTTTTTTAGTGAATGCAAGGTTTTTATATATTATGCACAGTATGTGGTTCCCTCTAAAGCGGATAGGTATGGGAATATCGAAGATTTGCCATTGTCAAGTCTTTCATCTCTAAACTGGGAGATTCCTGACAAGGTAACGATGCAAAGTTTCAAATTCAAAATATCTCAGGATATTAAAAAGTCCATGACAGCTGGAAGGATCTCAAGAAGAATACGTTTATCATGGTTTGTACCCCTCCATATCTTCGTGGCTTGCTTCAAAACAGCATATTTACAAAGAACGAAGGTATTTTGGCTAAGTAGAAACTTTTCGGAAGAGGATTTGGACAACACTATAGGGACGCATTGGAAATCTAGAGAGTGCGATCATGAGGGTGATATCTTGAGGTGCAGTGCATGCCCTCAACCCTTGGCTTTGGCTTACAGTATCCCTCGCCAAACTCTTGCTTTGGGCTTTGATTACAGGAGATATAAACTAAGATTGGGTATTTGGGTTCCCTTGGATTGCGATACAGATTGCACACCATATAAACTTGTGGTACACGTTTTGCCGCATGAAGAAGTGAAGAAGGTGAATGTTACTTCCAATTGGAGTCTGAAAGATGTGAGGGATACCTTGGAATTGCTAGACAATACATCCCCTAGATATAAGTTCAAAGTGAATGGCGTAACAATTGGTAAAAGAGCCGAGCGCTCTTTCTCTTGTACGAGTTGTTTGTCTCCCACAATTGTGAGTTTTGAGCCTTGAGAATGAAAACTTTGCAGGAATTTATCTTAATAGGCTGTCCTTAAGATCTTTTTTAGTGTGAACTCATAAGCTGTCATGAAGCAAGTTGCCTTTCAAATGTATATAAATAAAATGTAGATTACATTCGATTTATAAGTGAAAATTTTCATTACACCATGAGGTACAAAAATTTCATATAAATGTACAAAGCCAAAATAATAAGGCTCGTGTATGCTTATGTTTGCTATTTTGATTCTTTATCGATTTCTTCAAAGATATTTTTTCTCGCAGGGCCTTTCTTTGATTGTTGAAAGAATTTCACCTTTACAGGTAGTCTCTTTTCTTGGGGCTTAAGAGGGGATGGATCAAATTTCAGAGGAGAAAGCATTGGCATTCCTTTTTTTTTAGACTCTGCAGCAGTGGTCCCATTGCCTTTGCCCTTGCCCTTGCCCTTACCATTGCCATTGTCCTTACCCTTTCCCTTGCCCTTTCCCTTGCTTGTGCCCTTGGCCATTGATGTTTTGGGAGGAAGAGGGGAATCAGAATCATATGGTGTGATTGCCTTATCCAGAATCAGCTCAATGCATCTCTCCCTTATCCACCAAACATATGAATCAGGATAGTCTCTACACTATAAGAATAAATGTTATAAGTTAGTGAAAAGAAATCATGATAAGGGTTACACAAACATCAAATGAAATTAACTTACATTCACTCCTTCTATTTGTAACAACTTTGAATCCACTGTTCTGCAAATATTTGAGATAACTCTCCATCCACAAGAATGTGCATCGCTTTGCAATGGAACTTCTTGTAGAAGAAACGTATAAGGCCTTTGAGGATCAGCAAGATCCTCATATGTAGTATCCAAAAATGTAGAAAAAAGTCTATCAGCACTGCAAAAGGAAGCTTTGTAAGTTCAAAATATTTTTTATAAATAAAATCAAAGTAAGTAATTTTCTTTCAACATACATTTGTGCTTGACCATGAACACCGCTGAGAGAGTTCATAAAGATAATTTCTCTTGTAAGACAATTAATGTAGATGAGACTCCAATGCCCTCTGCAAATTCATAAAAGAGGTGAGTAGAAGGGTGAAAGCAAATGAATATAAATTTTCCTCTACAGAAAAAGAAAAATACATTTCTACATAAGGGAAAAAGATGTGGTAATTTGTCACACTATCGAAGCTATGAAAAAATGGTGAAATATTAGAACCAGATTTTGCAAATAGTTCCACAGAGAGAAGTGGATCAACAATATATATGTTTCTATGGATATCGAGAGTGAGAGAGGAGACCAATGCCCTGCAGTCAATAGCAAAAGCTATTCAATACAAATTACATCCAAAATATACTTGAACCTATAAGACTTTATTTACACACAAAAAAAAAACAAAAAATATAAGCCTTACCTTATGCAACAAAAAACAATGGAGTCAAATAGTTGGACATCCCTTTTTTCCAACATGGGCTTGTCCTCGGGAGATATACTAAGATATTCCTCCTCAGGTTCCGCAGAAACATTCACAAGTATCTGCCCATACACTTTGCCCATCCTCTCGCTGTTGACGGGAGCAAGTGATGCGGCTTTCCTCTTGTAAACTTCATCTTCAGTTTCCAACACCTCCTGATTTTTTTCACTCAAGAAAGACTCCTGTTGGGTGGCACCCCTTGTAGAGTAAAGGTGAGTTACATCCTCAACCTTAAGCTTTTTCTCTTTCCTGGACAATTTCAGGGGAATGTTAAGGATTTCAAGGGCTTTTTGATTGTTGGAAGGCAAGGGCCTTAGCACTTTATCGAACCTATACCTGATTCTGCTGATGATGCTGAAATCCTTATTCATAAGGGTGATTCTATGAGCATGGGCGGCAACAATGTACGCATCGTTCATGAAATCGATAACAAAATCTTCTGCGGCCTCTTGCAGGGCAAAAATGGCTGAGAGTTGCCACTTCTTATTTAGACCAGAGACAGTTGCCACTTGAGACAATCTATCAGAGATCTCTTTAACGACTCTTATAAAAGCAGCCTTTGGAATGACATGCTGTGTGGCTCTCTGGGCTTTCCTGATCTCACTGAAACATCTATGCATATAGAAGAACCGGGACTTCCTCTTTCTCTTTTGTGGCTTGGGAGGTTCAATGGCTTCAGTAGATGTAGGCTCAGGTGCAATTGTAGGGGATGAATCTTTCACAGGGAAAGTCTCACCCTTTGCTTCCTCAACTTCAGGAGAAGAAACATTCACTACATTGAAATTCTTTAACTCCATGGAAGATGTTAGGCCAACACCTGGTGTAGGGGGGATTTCTGTGGTAAAATGCTCTGGGGCCTGTGATGGCCCAGCTTCAGCAAAATTTAAAGAGGGCTCCTCCTCAGATTCATCAAATTGTAACTTTCTTCTACCCCCACTGTCCTTCCTATCCAGATACACTCTCCTTGCAGTTTGCTTTGTCCTTGCCATCCAGAGAAGCAAATACAAGAACCAAAAGGACAACAACTGAAATAGCAAAAATCTATAAACGCAACAGGCCTTATACGGCGCGAGAAGGGACAAAAAGAGAAATGCCGATACAGCGCGATATGAACAATACGAACAATATGGAAGCACGCCCTCACTCCGTATCGGAGATTACAAGAGGAGAAATGCCGAAATGGTGCGATAGGAGGAATGCGAAGACGATGGAACCACGCCCTCGCTCCGTATTGGAGACGACAATGCCGATATGGCGCGATATGGAGAAAACGAAGACAATGTAGAGAAGCCCTCGCTTCGTATTGGAAATGACACAAGGCCAATATGACGTGAGGGGGAGGTTACAAAAGCCTCGGATGAACGTCCTCACTCCGTATCGACACACCTTGTTTTGACCAGCGAAGCAAAGGACTCAGCAAAAAGACCACCAATACAACCCGAGAGATTAGAAACGCAGAAGACGCAAGACTTGGATCGCACCGTATCGGCAAGCAAGGCGAAAGAGCTCGAGAAATGTAAAGTGTACACGTAGGAAAAATAACCCCTTATATACCCACGTCAATCATGACACGTGTCAGACACGTGTTTGACGCTGATTGTGCCACGTGTCTGCATATATCGTGCATATGCTACGTGTGGACCAACGACCGGTCCACGTGTTTATCGGCCACGTGTTGGCCAACAGCTAATTGCCACATGTCGAAGCCCAACGGATAGTGCTAGGTGGCATTATTCCACGCCTACAAAAGGGTATGTCCCTAATCCGTACGGCTTTTTTCGGTTTTTGGTGGACCTCTATCTCTTCTCCTAATACGGTGCGAGAGCGAGTGTTTTTCTTCTTTGCTTTCGTCTGTTCGCGTCGTTTTGGAGGTTCTGCAGAGTCTTCCTTCAGCTTGCCTCTTAAGCTCATAGTGCCCAAGCTCGGGTGATCACGGTTGCGGCTCTTTCGTTAAGGTTCTTGCTGGAATCACCAATATGACACGAGGGGGCACATCCGTCTGAAGCGTTTCGGTCTTATCGTGCCGTATCGGCACAAGTTGGAAACATGTCTAAACCCACAGAATTCCTAGGCTCCAAGGTTTTTCCATGAACTGGTAAAAGAAGAAGGCTTTCAAAAGGCTCAAGGGCATCAACATGTGATGAGCCTGTGCATTCTGTTTCTTCTCCATGCTCTGCCACCAGTGTGAGAATGCCAAGTACATCTCCAAGGAAGTGAACGTCGGTAATGAGAGGTCAAGGAGTATCAGAGCTTACTGATATCACTCCATCAGAGAGGCTTCTTGATTTTATCCTTCAGAATGGAATGGATCTCTCATTCTATGGAGTTGTGAAAAATGTCTTTAATCCTGATTGGGACCTTGACAGTGTCTTGAAATCTTGTAAAAGATATATTTTGGAGGACTTTTTGGAGTTTGAAAATCTTGCAGGTCCTTCTGTTGAAGTTGCCACAATTGAATATGTCCATGTTCCCATTGGGTCAATAAGAAATGAAAAGTCATTGTTTACTAAGAAGTGTGGTGCCCACTCTCTAGAGAGGTTTTATTCAAGAGACATATTGTGCTCCACTCATTCCAAAAACTGCAAGATGATGAGAAAATCTGCTGCTTTTATTGTTTTCACCCTTGTCAAATATCCTGTGAAAGCTGAGGAGCAACAGTTGGAAGGAGCAAAGTCTGCCAGCTTTTGCATGTTAGATGATCTGGCAAATGAAAAGGAAACAGAGGAGGTTGTAGATGTAGATTTTGAGGCTTCTATTGCTGAGAATTTGGATGTTGCTCACTTCAAAGCTGAGACTATCATTGAGGAGAGCCAAGGAGATACAAACCCTCCAACTAATGAGAGTTGTCACCATATTGTTCCTTCTCTACCATCTATACCTTTCAAGGACAATGAGTACATTTTACTGTCAGATATTCAAAAACTTTTTAATCTCAGGGAAGATTATTGTCTAGCAATTATTGCAGAGGCTTCTGATGCTGCAAATGGGATAATTGACACAGAGAATGAATCAAAGGAAGAGATACTCAAACTTGATAAAGAAACTCTAGACGATAAGTTTATTGATGCTGGTGAGGCCCTCTCTCTTTGTTTTGAAAAGGCCAAAGAAGCTGAGAAAGAGTTGAGTATTACTGATGAGGACTTTGATCACATTCAAAGCGAACTTGGAATTTCCAATTTTGGAAGAGAGGAGTCTGAATATGTTAAAGAATTGATTAACACCAATGAGACATCATCATCAATAAATTTATGGAATCCAGTTAAATTGGAGTACGATGAAAATCAAGTGGTAAGATAATTTTGAATTTGCTTTTACACATTGGTAGGTTTACATTTCATGCTCATTCAGTATGGGTTTTATTTGTAGTTGGAGATTGCTGATACAGATAACTTCTTGGGACGTGGCAAAGGATCGAGAGCTGCTGGTAGTACATTCAAAGACATTGCACTCGGCCACTACTTGGCTAGGATTGACCCTGATTCATTTTTAGTACTTCATAGTAGTTTCTCAGAGGATGCAGCATGGCCCATACTTTGTATTAAAGCTCTTACAAGGCTTCTAGGTTTCTCAAGATTACAATATAATGCCCACAAAGTAATGTTTTTGGAAAAGATTGCAGCAATTAGGATTTTTGGCTACGATCTAGGTTACTCTGCTTCTAGAGCAGGATACTTTTTGGTGTTCACATCCTACGCCTTGGCCGCAAACCGAACTGATGTAAAATCTATAGTTGGCTACAAGAGAAAAAAATTTCTACGTTATAGAGGAAAGATTCCTGAGGAGGAAGACAATGTGAGAGTTTTGGAAAACTAGCTTTGTATATATTCTTTCTTATATATAAAAGTGCAATTGCTCATGTGTCATTGCCGTCTTTTATCTGCATTCTTTGAAGTTGTCGTCGAAAAAACCAATTGAATAGCTCCTCCAAAGCATTGCTTTTTGTAACTCCTCCCCCATGCCTTGTGCTTCGAAAATAACTTGTGCGTGCTTGATAGTGGGATTTTTCCATGCCTTGGTTACTATAAGTTACTAAGGGGCCATGCTCCTCCACAAAGTAAGGTCCATGAATATGAAGAATATGCTGCAATACAAAGTAACACTAATTTTATATCAATTGAAAAACCTGTCAAAATAAGCCCATATTAAATAATTGTTACTTTACCAGATAAAAAGTGATATCTTTTTCTCCCCATGCCTCTTTTATCGCCTGAACAAGCTTTGTGATTGATCTTTTGAACTCTTCCGCATATGTATATGTTGTCTTATGTTGCCTGAGGAGTTTCAGAAAAACATCAAGGTGTATCCAGACCTCCATTCTAAGAAACGCAAGCCTCGGCGTGCTTGCAACATTTGTTATAATCTCACATAGCTCTCTCCAACACTCCCAAGCCGCATTCACCTGCCTTCCTGAATGGTTTCCTAAGAATCGTCTAGCTTTTGAGCCTCCCATAGAGACATCGGCCAAGATATCTCTTGTTTTTCCTTAAAGTATTGGATCCTTTCTCAAGTGAACTTGGCCCCCATGAAATCCCATTTTTGATAGTAATGCCTCGCATTTATCAATACACTCATCTGATAAAGATAATGGCTTAATGGAATATGCGTAGTCAAGATGCAACCTGAGAAGCTTATCGATTATTCTAATCTATGCATGCAAAGTACAAATATGAACATTCTTAAGAGAGATGGAAAGAATGGGATCCCAGATGTCTTCTATGTTTTTAAATTTACTCAAATCTATAGAGTCTCTATTTGGGGCTCTTCTTACTAGTCGCAAACTACTCCAATCTTTGGATCCAATACTTTCCATGCAATAAATGCAAGGATATTTTGCATTTGCACCATTACATATTCCAAGCATACATTTGATAGTTTTCAAATCAGCACTCATATGCCATTCCACATTAAATTTACCAACCCCATCAACTACCAACATTTCGCCTTCACTTTGAGACTTAATGATATTTGGAATGCCTGTATGGTTGAACAACCATTTCAACGTTTGATGATTTTCAATTGGTACATGGGCTGCACCAATCCACCAAATCTCCATCTCGGATTGGATCTTATGCAATGGAGCTTGGCCCTCACCATTGCTATGGTCCAATGCCATGTTCATGAGGCAAATGCTAATTCTTTCCATCTTCTGTCCCTTTTGAATCTGTGCTTCATCCAACTTCAAGGCAAATTTTAGAACACCATAACTTTCTTCTACTGTGATTTTATACATGTGAACCATTGCAATTTGCACCTTTTTTAGATCAACCCATATATTGTTAAACACATTGTAATAAAAAATTGCCTGTTTTTTTTGTTTTTCATAGGACATAGACCTTTTGATGTGAATGTAATCTCCAAAAATATGTGGAATCTTGCGATTCATGGCAATTCTTGCAGTTGAAACTGCAAGGGCTCGGGGCAATCCAAATATAGTTACCCTATTGCGTTTAAGATTTTTAAACCATAATCCAAAGATAGCACGATAACCTTTTCGACTTATACCCACAGTATCACATGTCTCTACGATTTCATTTGCTTTCACCGTGCCTTTTAAATCCTTCACTAACTCTTTGAGAGTTGGACCTCTCAAATCCGCATTTTCGGGTGACTTAAGAATCCTCAAAATATCTTTCTTATTCATGGTTTCCTTCAAAAGTTAGATTCTTTCCTCATTCTCTCGAATATTTATGCCTAATATGTTAGAGACATATTTCTTTGTAAGATTTAGTCTCCTTTTCTTTGCTCTCTCACACAAGCTGGTTATATTTTTTAATGGTCTCTTCCTCTCTCTAAATCCTACTGGAGTTTCTCTCAAGCGTGTTAGCTTATCCTGCAATGACTTGTTAACATTTTTCAAAATATCAATCTGACTTGTCAACTCTAAAATATTTGTTTCTGTAGTTTCTAGTGCTTTTTTCATTTCGTGCATTTGAGTTATATATGTGTAAGACGCAGAGTATAACCTCATACATTAGCCAAGCATTCCATTGTAACCTTCTCTAGCATATCTTATATAGTCATGGACATTGAAAAAAGGAGGTGGTTTACCTATAGAAGGATCCCTGGGATAAATATTTCCATCCACCCACAAATCTATATGCTTCATTCCTTGTGTTCGCAACCTATTGGCTTCAATCTCATCTATCAATACTCAATTATGTATACTTCTCCAAGATGTGTAAATCGGATCTAGCTGAATAGATAGCTTGTATTTACGTGTGCTTTCCCCTGTGTTATTTGAATTAGTATTGCTAGAAATTCTAACAAATGAACCGAGCAAGAATCTCACAGTGATAGGAAGCAAGTGCAACAAAAGGAATGGTAAAAGAGAATAGTGTGTAGAAAGAAAACGTGGGAGCAAACAAATGCAAAGTTCATACGAAAATCTCGAAAATACAAAATCTCTCGAGTTCCAAGACAAAAACCGCCGAAAATGTGACCCCTGACCTGGATTAAAAGATGAGGGCAATTAATGGCCGACCTCTTCAATGAACCAAATATTCTCTCATTAATCACATCTAGACAACCAAATTTAGAGGTTTTATTCTTCCTAAACCTCAACTAATTAGCAACTTAATCACTTTCTTACAAGTGCCATTTTTGAAGCGTTTTTGGCCCTAATGTCATAACAAGAGGTCTCACCTTATGGCACGCGCCAAGGAGTCATTGCGGAGACAAGAGCAAGGGCGCCCTGGATATGGCCAACCACCCAATTGCCACCGCAAGGAGTGGAAAGAGGCCAAGAAGAGAGCAACAGAGAAAATGACAAGTCGCCAGCATGCAGAGGTGCGACGTATCCAAATGGCAACCATGAGATCGTCGCATTATGGATCGCGTCGCAGGGAGTCATGGGAGGCTGAGTTTGTAAGTATTATTTGATTTTTTTTAATTAAATTTTGTAATTTGTTTCACTTCATTATGTAGTGTGTTTTAATACATTGTATGTTCAAATTGTTTTGTAGTTCCATATCGTTGGTAGGATGCCTACTCCTAAAGAGGTAGGCTACCATGGAGGTCATAACCAGGCGTCCACTTGGCAGCATTTCTATGAGGAGGGACTCATCACGGAGGAGCAATATAATCGCGGCATCAAGGAAGCCGAATCACAAAGGGAGTTTCGCGTGCAAAGGAGACGTCAAAGATCATAAATCTGTGTCCAAGGCGAAAAGACTGAATTCGTGATGGCCCCTAAGAAGGCACAAGGTGCAACCACAGGAAGATCATCTCCTAACATCAATGTGGACATTTCACCGCAAGTCCAGGTTTTTCTTCCTAATTTTGACTAACATCATAATATTTCGATTATGCATGGATCATTTATGGAATTAGGAGGACTTTTTTTATTGAAATACCTTGGCTAAATTAAAGAAAATAACTTCGATCAAAGAATCGATCATTTGTATTAAACGAATGAAAAAGAAGAGCATAAGATCTCTATGCATTCCTAGCAAGTGGTTTTTATGCATTGCAAAGTAACGAACTTAGATTAACTAAATGCCCATCTTTACAAGTCAAAATAATGTTAAGTACACTTCGATTATGCATGGAAGGAATAAATCGCATGTCGCATTATTGAACATCTTTTCTTCGAAATGATTCTTTAAAGAAAGTTGCTAACAACCATAGGAATTTGCAAGGCATGGAAATGGTTCTTGAGCTGCATGGTTTGTTTTAACATAAGCGCTAAAAGCTTAGCAGCATAAATTGTGAATGCACCAATGAGAATTATGCCATAACTCAACATAAGCTTTGATCTTAACCAAAAAAAAAAGTTAGGGTTTGTAAATATATTCATACGTAGGCAATGAATCATGTGGTTACGAAAATGGTAGCGTAATTATCTTCAAGAATAGACAAGTAAATTGGTTTAACCTAAACACCTAAACTGCGAGGGACTCATTTAGGAATGGTTAAATCCATGCAACATATCCGAAGTGCTAACTAGGGTTTAGCACGTTAAGGACGTGACCTTATTGCTCTGATTGCCAAAGCTGAAACTCTTATACCCTAAAGACTTGCCCACATTCATAGAATGTAGGGACAATAGGACATACTTGCGAAAAAACGATCTAGGGTTTTTACCCTAAGGATCACTCACTAAAAGAATGAAACTCGATTTGGATTTGGACCTTTAGGATCGACAATGTTGGCCTAGTGCAATCAGGAGTGGATTGTTATGATGACACCCTAACCCTATTCCTTATCTAATCATGAACCGTGATTAGAAAACACAGTTTGATGGGTAAAATAGTCCCATAGATTAGGTGCAACACTCGTGCAACAAGTTGCATATTCGCATGATCTTGTGATTTGATCACAAGGGAATGGCCAAATTCCTTGGAATGAGATTGGTAGATTCTTACGCAAGTTTATCTTGCAAGAGGATAAATAATCGTCCTGATAGACTACCTTTCTTGGGTAAAGTGACCAAGATAAGGGAATTAGATAATTGCTTGGAAACAAAAGACCAATCAGTAAATTGGAATAACATATTTACTACTAATAGAACTTAAGGTATTGGTTAAGTTGGGTTAATAGGTACGGCCCTAACCCAAGGATATAAGGGTTAACAAACAAACCCTTGGGAATCTTGCCAAGTCACAATTGATCCCAGATTGAGTGCTAGATGCATTCGGAAAGAAGGATTTACTCCTTAGCAGTTGGCCAAAACAACGACCACTGGAAATGATTGTGCTTGTAACAGTTGTATAGAGCATTGTTTGCTTTTTTTTGTTCAAAGAAATAAGGATGAAAAGATATCTAATGCTTCAGGTTGAAGGCCTGAAGGGAGTTGCAGCCTCAGTTACCCCCACTGCTTGCCTGACCCTAACCAAGGGGGTTGTTAACCACGCCGGGAAGGTGGACCGAACCCATCGTGAGAAGTCTCTCCGTAGAGCGCTACTTGGAGCAAGAAGATGCTTGGGTGCCAGGGGGGCGCTGGCCGTAAATGCCTCGCCTTCCGAGCCCTGCGCAAGAGGCCAACATGACTCGGGATTGGATCTCGAGGCCTACATACTAGTCTACGGGCGGAATCTTGGATTAGTAATCCCTATGGATTGCTGGATAGCCTTTGACCGGATTATGGATAAGCCTACGGGTTGGACTTTATAAATGTATTCCAAAGATAAATATGATAAAGCTGTTGAAAAGGAATTTGTTTGACATTGTTTTTCTAAGTCAAGTGCTATGATTACATGAAGGAACCGGTGCTTAACAGACTAATTAAGGAAGCTTTTTTGATTCATGTCCAACTAAATGTGGTAGGTAATTAGACAACCAAAACAACCTTAGGAAAGTGCGGTGGATGTGGCCATGGGTCCGTCCTACGGATGGGTGGTCCCAGTTGGCCGGGAACTTTTCTCAATCATGATGGACAGCAAGAAAATCATTTTGAAGGACACAAACAGCAAGGGTGCTGACCTAGAGTCTAAGTAATAATAATCCCGGTTTACGCTGTTTCAGGGAAATGGAATGGGACTATGCCTTATGGCAGAGAGGTTGAGCTTTGCATCCCTCTCATTTCTCATTCTCCTTGAACCAAGTGCAGCGTAAATCCGCTTCGGACCTGGCGTTTTTGCGTAAAGTGGTTCGCTCGGGTTCGACGCTAGTTGCCGTTTAGGAAATGACCATTAGGGAAAACCCTGATTCGGTCCTAAGTGGGAACCGCCAGAATACTTCCACTACGTGGCAGACGCTGAATGTCCTAGATCACAAACACCGTGACATTCCATGGGAGTGCCGGGCGAAGCTTTCTAGACATCTTTTCCAATGGACTGCTAAGACGTGTCCTGATGATAAACAGGTGGACACGTTACAATGATGTGTTGCCAAAGTAACTGCTGATAGAGGAAAATTGGATGCCGATGAGGCTCGCCATTTCTTTGCTCAATTGGGAATCAAGCTATCTCTTACATGAGCCTACAATCTTGAAGGTAATGGTAAGAGTGAAAGAGGTCATCAACCAATTCTCAATGCATTGGCAAAATCTTGCAGAGAAAAGATGAGAGAATGGCCTAGAATGCTTCCATTCGCGTTATGGGCTGATAGAACTACCCATAGTGTAGTAACAGGTTATATGCCGGCTGAACTAATATATGGGCAGTCACCTATTATACCTATTGAGGAGTCTATTATCACATGGAGTATCTTACCTTGGGATGAAGGCATAAATAGAGAAGAGCTGTTGATTTTGCGCATAAGGCAACTTGAAAGAAGGCCAGAAGATGTCAAGACAGCCATTGAAAGGTTGAAGGTAGCAATATTGAAGAATAAGAAGAGGTTTGACAAGCATCATCGACTCCGTCTAAGAGCTATTCAAGAGAATGATTGGGTACTTGTCTATGACAACAACCTAGACAATCAATATAGTGCTCATAGGAAGTTAGCCAAGCGATGGTTTGGACCATATGTGGTGAAAGTAGTACATGATAATGCTACTTATACTTTGGCTGAAATGGATGGGACCATGGTTAAAGTACCAATAGCTGGTAAACCTATCAAGCTCTTCAAACAAAGAGAGTCTTCTACTTACAAGCTTGACGACTCGGATGTGAGCCATCTACTTGAAGACAAGAAAGATGAAGAAGACTTAGAGGATGAAGATGAAGATATGTCCGAAGAAGAGCCTCCTTAACCTGCAATTTTGTAAAATGACACATGCCAGAGGATGTGCAGGTTAGGAGGAGGTGAATGTCAAAGAGTTTTCTATTCATGGTATAAAACATAGATTTCTTATGTTTACAGAAGAACTTCATTAGGATTCACATGAGGAACTTTCATACATAATTTAGTCATTGTTACCCAACATCCGACTTAGATATCACTTAACTTCATAAGTTCTTTTGTAACTGTCATACAAATTTCAGTTGTACCATGTATATTGACAAAAATTAAGTCTATGGGAACCCACAACTTGACCAACTGGAGGTAATTGACAGTTTGCAGGCTAAGTCACATTGGTTCAAGAGTAAAATTTGACTGGAAATCAAGAGAAGTGCCAAAAGTCCACTAGGTTTGTAAGGGACCTGGAATAATGGACTTATATGACTTATAAGTGACCTAAATGGTCAAACTAAAGAGTGGGAGCTGAAGAGAATGTAGCCTACATTTTTCGGTGCAAAAAATGGGCCAACATACCTGTGGCAGATGGAGGGTGAGCTAAAGGCTATGGTGCATGCTCCCAAAGCATGCAAACTTAAGACAAACTGAAGCAAAAGAAGAAGATACAAACAAAGAAGGTGAGAGCTCTTCTTGCCCATCCATGAGTGGTATGATAGTCCATAAAAGGGGAAAACCTGAGAAAAAGTATTCAATCTGCTCTTATGTATGTCTTCTTTCATTCTTTTACCATATTCATGGTCCAATGAAGCCCGTCTTGTACCCAAGTACTTGAGTGAATTTGGGGGCAAGCAAAGGAGAGGATTTTGAAGGTGTATGGGCTGTTTTGGACTAAAAAAACCAGTCATAAATAGGGCAGCCCGCTGTTTTTGTCCATTTTGATGAGAAAACAAGTGATCTATGTTGTTGAAAGAGAAGGAATTGACCTCTTAACATCAGGGCTTCATTTGTGAATGATTAGAGAAGCTTATTCTTGAGATTATGTGCACTTTTGGAGCTTGATTATGGGCTAGAAATTACTGTTTTAAAATAGGTCTGAAGTAAATTTTATGCTTTGTCAATGCATTTCATGAGTTTTTGATCTATGTCTTGGATGTAAAAGAGTCTACCATCAAAATACTTGTATCTTGGAGTTGTTATCCATTAATGTACATGAAATAGAAATTGTTTGAGCTTGCATTTGGAGTATGCATTTGGATTAAATATGAGATGATCCCTAAATGTATTGGGTTATTATTCGCATATGCATTTGATGTAATCAAGACAAAGTCTTTCATTCCATTCATGTATGCTAAATAAAAGAAAAAGCTTGAGATCTTCTACTTCAATTAAGTCATCTCAACAACCCAAATCTTATCAAACCCTAATCTTTTCTCCTTCTCCTAACCTTGAATCCCACACTCCTCTTCAACTCTAAACCGTGGTGGAAGACCTTCAACCCCCAACACAACGACAACGAGCATCGTAGTATAGAACTTACTGCCCTTTCTTATATTTCTTCGCAACCACTTCATCTGACGTTTAGCCACCTCCTAGTGCAATAGACTCTGCAATTTAAGTTCATCCAAGTGGACTATAGTCATAAAACTGCTCAAATAGGGCATCTTAATCACCTAAAGAATGATTGATTGCAAATCTTATGGGCGACAACTCAATTTTTAAGGGCAAGACACACTCCCCATAAACTAATTTGAATGGGGTCTAGCCAATGGCTTGATTAAACGTCGTATTATACGTCCATACTGCCACTTATAATTTTGTATCCTAGTCCTGCTTCTTTTCAGAGACTATTTATGATAGGATATCCAGAAGCTGCTTATTGGTACTTTCAACTTGTCCATTGGCTTGCGGATTATAGGGATCATCTTATTATGCTTAATTTTCCATGCTTCAGTCAAGCTTTTAATCACCTTGTTCAAAAAATGGGTTCCACGGTCCGATACTATTTCCTTTGGTGGACCAAAACAACATATGATTTGCTCAAGTAGGAAATTGGTAGTCTCTTTTGCATTGTCCTGTCTTGTTGCCAATGCTTTTGACCACTTTGTAAAGTAATCAATTGCTACTATAATGTATCTTTTCTGAGTAGTAGACGACGGGGTAATAGGTCCCACAAAATTGATGCCCCACTTCTCAAATGGAAGGGTAGCCACAATCAACGTAAGTGGACGCTTCCTATTCTCTCTATTGTCATGTCTTTGACATGTATCACATCTCTTGACATAGTCAAATGAATCTTGGAAGATGGATGGCCCCCAATATCTAGCTCTTAAAGCCTTCTATGGTGTTAACCACCTAGCAAAGTGCCCTCCACAAGCGGAGTCATGCCACTCTTCCAATATAAATGGAACCTCATCAAGCATCACACATCGGCGATAAATATCATCAACACCCTGCCGATATCGTGTTTTTGCGATCAAGGAGAATTTCAATGCCTATAGTTTAATTTTCCTCTTCTCCGATTTTGATAAAGTAGCTCTAGTCTCTCCCGTAGAAAGATAGTGCGTTATAGTAGCATATTAGGAGGGAATAGATGCAATATCAATCTTGAACATAGTTTCCATATCACTTCCTTCAGCCGAGACCTCTTTTGGCTCTCCGAAATCCACAAGACACTCGATAATGCCCTGTAGCTTTGGGGACTTGCTCTTAATCTTGTAATCAAATTCTTGCAAAGTGATTAACCACTTTGCTAAGTGATTAGGTGGTTGTAACTTATTCAACAACAATCAAAGCCCTTCCACCTTCATATAAAAAACCACCTTCTCATAAAGAATGTAGTGTTTGAACTTTTTGGTCACAAATACCATCACAAAGGCACAACTTCTCCATATAGGTGTAGTTAATTTCTGATATGCCCAACTTCTGACTAGCAAAAGCTATCAGATGGTACCACTTCTCCCGAATTTGGGATAAGCAACAGCTGACACTATACATAGTTGCTACTGAAAATATATAGAGCATTTCACTCCTTTTAGGTGCTTTGGCAAGCTCCTCATTCACATCATCAAAAGATACTTTGCAAGTATCACTCCATGCAAATTGAGAGCGGAGTTTTGAGCCCGGGATGTGCCTAAAATTTTCCAAAAAATCTAAAATTTAGGGGAAAAATATTTAACATCGAAGGCAGCGGTTGCAGCTAGGACGATTTTAAGCACAAACAAGTGAAAGACGGCTTTTAAAAGGCGCCCGAGCAACACTTGTGGATTTTTTATAATTTTTTCGATTGCCCTACAAGATTTGGGACCTGCCAGTCAGTACGGGATGTCAAGCCGGACACCTAGGATTTTTCAGAGCTCGAATCGGGGTCCGAACGAGGAAGTGGCCACAAATTGGGCAAGATACGAAAAGGTGGACAACTTTGAGGGCCAAAGGGGGGGTGCCCTTTGCAGCTTTGACCCCCCCTAAATTTTTATGAAACATGGATGGCGTGATGGCGTGGTGTAGATAGGCACCAATTTTTTCGCTTCATCCTCCCACATGGAGATTCTTGGCTATGAGCAACCCATGGAACAGACAATGGGGCTTATCTTTTCTCTCTTGGCTGATCATATCGCCGCCCTTCACGTGTGGAATGGCTATCCAGATGAAGAGAACAGATTCTAGTCTTTCTCTCTCCTCCCTCTCTTTCTTCTCTATGGGTTGTTCATGTGTGCCATCTTGATGAAGGGACCGGGGAGGGAGAATGAAGAAAATGGTGATGGAAATTGATGGAGATGCTAAAGATTGAAGTACAACATTGGATTGAGAGCAATGGAGGCTCCGTCTGCTGATTATGCAATCATTCAAGGCGTCTCGGGTTACGTAAAAACACGGTATGACCATTTTTATGAAGAAAATGAAGGATTATAGTTTATGATGATAAATATGTTCTTATTGGATGAAAATTTGTTTTTGTGATGTTTGCATTATGAGTAATTTCTATTCATTTAAAAAAATTGGTTTTGCAATGATTTACATGCTTTATTTAATCCCGTAAACTCGAAATGCGGTTTTTAAGTGGCAAAATGGTAGTTTTTCCATTTCGGGTGGGTAAAAGGTGTTCCCATGGGGGGAATATGGAAGATAAATTGAATGTTAGTAGACTGAAGTGGTTGGAACAAGAAAACCAGAAAATAGCATATTTTATTACCAAATAAATCAAGAAAATAAAAAATAAGGGAAAAAATAGAAATACGTCTTGGAAAAATAAGAAAAAATATAATGATTGTTTGTGGATGTGTGGTAGTGGTAAAGCATGAGGTTTAGTCTTAGTTTTCCCTATCTCTTTGTCAAAGTTTATGATTTATTGCTTTTATACATCAAAACATGACAAAATGAACCTCTACACCTATGAAACGAAAGCAATACCTAAACGTAGGGGGTTGGAGGTTTGAATGGTGTGATTTGCGTACTGATTGTTACTGATTTTATAATGCATACCATGACATAGAGTTCATGGTATGTTAATTAAGAGGATAGTAGCACAAGTGTTATCTCGGTGCTATCCTTTCATCGTCGCAATGCTTTAGAGAATAAGCATTGAAAGCCTGGTTATGCACAAGCACATTTTTTGCTGATTTGAAAATTATGTTTGAGTACTTTAGAATCATTCACCTTTGCATGTGCATGAAACCATGGTATCGGAATAAAAGGATTGGATGCATAGCACCTATTTTCAATGACAATGATCCACGTTGAGTGTGGAAAGGCATCCTAAGCTGTAGGATAGATGTTTGTTTCTTGGGGGATTATTTAGTGAGGACACATGTTATCATCTCCTGGAGTTCTTTCAAAAATGAAGAGTGGAGTTTGTTCGTTTGTTTTATATGTTGAGCAGCGCATCAAGGGGCTAATCCCTGCGATGTAGGAGAGCTGCAGTGGGGCCGCAGTGTTTCTACTGAGAGGTTTTCTCCCATGTATGTGATTATGGTGGTATTTATTGCCAATGTGTATGGGTTCTCCCTCTGAGGAGTTTACAGAAAGGGAAACGTTGGACTACAAAACTAGAAATGCATAGATTAGGCTTTAGGGCAGCTCGTCCTTTAGCATGGATAGACCCTCCTGGTCCGCGAGGCTGTGAGGATCTGTTTGTCTATTCTGAGTATGAGGTCCGGCTAGTGCCATAGCCAGTGCCGGCCCATTTCAGGTCCCATCACAAACTGATAGTTAAAGGACAATAGGTTTGTCAGTGGCAACATTATTTTTGCCAAGGCATTGATAAACCTTCGATAATACCCTACCAATGATAGAAAACTATGCACTTCCTTTGGAATATGTTGTGGATTCATGGTGATTATGACTTTAATTTTTTCAGGGTCAGTTGCAATCCCTATGGAACTGACCACATGGCCTAACAATAGCCCATAAGGCACTCCAAAGACACACTTCCGTGGGTTGAGAGCTATGGAAAATTGTCTGCAATGCTCGAAACACTTTCGCAAAATAATCAACTGTCTTTCTCTTACGGTGGCTGCCCCCAAGTCATCAATGAATACTTTCAACTCCTTTGGGAAGATGTCACCAAATGTCTTGTCGGCTGTTCTTTGCCATGAACCATGTGCATTACATAACCCAAATGCCATCACATGGTACGCAAAGGTATCGAAGATAGTGATAAATGTCACTTTTAGCTTGTTTTGCTTAGCAATCGCCATTTGCTTATACCCTGCAAAGCAATCCATGAATGAATATATTTTCCTACCTGCCAATTGATCCAAAATTTGGTCAATAAATGGCAATGGGTAGTAATCTTTAACAGTCTATTTATTTAGCTCTCTAAAGCATACACAAAGACAGATTTGATTATTATTCTTCTTTCTAATCACAACTGGCAAACACCATTCATTATGCTGAACTGGGAATATCAAACCCGCCTTTCGCAACTTCTGAAGCTCTTCAAATAGCCCATCCCTTAGTTCAAAAGGCATACACCTTAATTTTTGATGTACAGGGCATGTATCTTTCTTTATAGGAATGGTATGCACAGCCAGACTGGGAGGAATACCCATAAGTTCAAGCAAAGATGTCACGAAACTCTTGAATCAGGGACACATAGTCCTCTCTCTCTTCCAAACTGAGGATGGAACCTAATTTGATTGGCTGCGAATCATTAGGCATGCTAAGGTCCAACTCAATAACGTCTGCATCTCTTATTCGATGTTGAGGCTCTATTGGCTCATTCAAGGTTATCTAATAAATATCCTCTGTAGTGGACCCTTCTTTAGATCCATCGCTCAATGACGTCTCACTACTAGATGGATCATCTACTGTTTCTAGTTCAGTGGAGGATAATGGAGCTCTCTCACTTTTAGGAGACTCAGGGTAAGCATCTGCTATTACACAATGGGCACCTCAACCTAGAATCATTCGACCAACGGGTATATCAGCTTGACAGTCTGTCCGTAGAATCCATGGCCTACCTAGCAAAACTCGATAGCTAGGACGTCCTGCAAACCTTATCACCCTAAAGTCTAGATAGCATTCCACACTCGCAACTGTAACATGGACTTTAGTGATGCAACCTTCCATTGTCTTAGACTATCATCATCCATCCTAAGAAGTGTGAAGCCATCTTTTTGGATCTCTAGACCTAATCTCTCCATCAAATCTGAACTCACAATATTGATAGAGGATCCACTGTCCACGATAGCATGCTCCACTAATATTCCATCCACATATGTTGGAACCCTAGGGCAATGCTTTTGAGCATGATCAAATCAATCTTCACCCACTCTAGCTATGCACAAATGATCTACAATATACCCTATACATAAGATTTTCTTGAATTCCTTGCGTAATCCTGGAGAAAGTTTAATCAAATTGTAGGAGATTTACGTTTGGTTTAACCTCACAAAGAGAACTTGCTAGGTCAAAGTCATGGTAGTTAGCCAAAGTTCTCTTCTCGTGCCAAACCATTCTCTCCTTTGGTCTTTCAATCGAATTTGGTGCCTCTTTTTTAGCCTTTACCTTCTTTCTTGGCAATCCTTTATCCTTCTTGGGATCAACTTTACTACCAACAGGTCTTAAAGGTCCACCTTCCATATCAAGATTCAGGACTTGCTTTCCCCCAACCGCTTGCTTAGGGTTTCCCTCGACCGGTTTTACAATTCCTTTGTCACCCTCTTTGATCTTTTGACCTCTTATTATGGTTCATAGATTAGAAGTTTTAGCATCATTGACACGTACGGCCTCAATAAGGCAGACTCCACTGCCATGAGGCAACTCCTCTACAGTAGCCTTTCCTCGTTGCAATATTTATCTTGGTCCCTCATCTTGCTAGAGATTATTCCCTTGTGCACAATGGTTTCTCTGGACCTGGTTGTTTACTCCCTTGTTGGAGAGAACTGATCTTACTCCAACAGGTAGTAGCTAAGTGGCTAGACTTTCCACAAATATCGCATTTAACATTCCTGGGGAAATGTTGGCCACCAGACCACTTACAGCTGAATCTTGAGGGGGCACCCTCTTCAAGGCATCGACTCCATATCAAATTCTGCTACTTCTTAAGAAAATTGGCATCCACAACTATTTGTCTATATTTTTTAGAAATCATATCGGTATAGTGCTTCAACATGCCCTTAACTTTGCCAAGGACATTAGAGGCACTCGACTCATAGCCACGATCATTTGTCTGTTGTCCCATCGGCCTAACTACTTGATTAGGAATTGGCCACTAACCTACTGGGACAACATTAGGATTCATTGTTTGGCTTCCACCACTATTTACTGGGGCTGCCTGACTAGCCATGGGCATAGTCATACTAGGAGGGGCTGGTAACATAGACAATTTCAGCTTGATAATCCCTCTCCCATTCGCATTTGACATGGGGTCATCTTGACTCTTGTTGGTTAAGGCCAAATTATTACCATTCCAATTTATCCTTGCTACATAAGCCACTTGCAAGCATGACTCTACTCCTTCTGCTTGGGTAATAGCAATGTCAATGTCAGTCAAAGGGACACTACTAAGCTACACTTCGATATTGAAATCCAATCCATGTAGGACATATTGCAACTATGCAACTGTTGGAATGGGAATATAAGTATTAAGTTTGCGAAGAACTTGCTTTTGTTTCTTGCATAGGCATGGACATTCTCATTTGGCACTTGGCGTGTTACATTCAAGATGACACGCAACCAATACTCTCCACCCTTATCAGGAGCAAACTCTCTACGGAAAGTCGTAAAGAATTGGACACTACTAGTTATGGTTCTGGCTTCGAGACCGTGGTACCATACTACTGCTCTTCCTTTTAATGTCATATTGAAGAACATCATTAGGTGTCCTTCGTCTTGGATCCGATAGTTGAACATGAGCGTTTGAAACTCCTTAATATGGAGTTCTCCATCTTCTTCTACTAACCCATGGAAAATGGGCAAAGGTGCTCCTAATGCTAGTAAATCCGGTGTACTTGTTGGAATTGCAATGGGTTGTGCAATGGCTACAACCGGATTGACAACATGAGTTTGCCTAGGTGGAACTACACCCCCACTTGTTGTGGGTTGATTAATTGGAAGTAGGGAAGTACTAAGACTTCCACTTGCACTCAAAGAGCTACTCGTAACACTTAGGTTAATAGAACCACTACCACTTATGCATAATGGGCTGCTCCTTTGAGGAGAATAGCGTCTTACAATCTCCAACTGCCGTCTAGCCCTCTCAGCACATTCTGCTTTTTGGATTTCGGCTTGACTGTCCTTGTCAAAGGACATAAACCAAATATTTGGTCCCTAAAAACCCTAGATTCAAGAACCACCACTTGTTGGCGGCTCCCGGTAAATGCACCACCAATGGAACCTAAAATGGGTTGGCACTGGCTATAGCACTAGCTGGACCTGTGACATACACAAGATAACCCCACGGCCTCGCGGTCAAGAGCGTCTACACAGGATACATTGTTGTGCCATCGTACGTACATTTTGCATTTGTATCCTGTTTGTAGTCCAACCCTTAACCTTCTCAGACTCCTCAGAGGGAGACCCTACATATTTTGGTGTAATTCACCACGTAGAATAACATAGGAGGCACCCCTCGGCTAATTGCCGCGGCCTCACTGCGACCCTTCTACACATTGAGGATTGGACCCTCGATGCATCGCTAACACATATAACACATATGAAATAGACTCCCCTCTTGGTACCAATATTATATCATTCCAAGAATGTACCAATCTTCACTTAGTTGTCCCCTTGGACCGACCGTCTAGACCTTCAGCTTGGGTGCCTTACTCTCTCCAACGTGGGTCATTTATATTTTAACCAATTACTGTGCATGCCAGGAATAGATACCATGTGTATGATTCATGCAATGGTGGATGCTTTATTTTGCATAAACATTTATGGTTTGAAATCATCCTACGTGTCATGCAAAAACAACCCTTTTAATGAATTTCCACTAACACACAATGCTTTGTTGTAGGAACCTAACACTAAGGCGAACCTCGTACTGCTAGATCCATTATTTCCAAATAAACCGCATCCTAAATGTTATGCATAAAGAGAAAAATCAGACTTTGTATTATTTCAACGCTTAAACTATTGTATAACATCATTCTCCCCCTCACTGTTTAAATTTTTCTGCGTTGCATAGGTGTAGAGGTTCTTTTATGTCATTTTTTGTATGTAAAAGCAATAAATACGCACTTTAACACACAGGATAAGGGCCAAACTAAGGCTTAACCTCATGCTTTAGCCCCATCAGACATTCAAATACATAGATCTCATTTTTCTTCTTTTTTTTAACGTAAGAAACCCATTTTTCCCCATTTTTCTCTATTTTTCCTATTTATTTTTAATAAAAAATAGGTATTTTTTTTTTTAATTACTGATCATTGGAACTGAAACTTAGCATTTTCCCTTATTTTATCCCATGTCCACTCATTTTTTCCCACTCAAAATCAAAGAAACTATCAATTTCCATCAAAATTAGTGTTTTTTCGGGTTTTGAAAATTTATAGTTGCTGTAAATCAATATGGGTTCTACATAATAGTGATTGCAACCCTCAAACATAATGCAAGAAACATTCAAATAAAATTTCAGCCTATGTGCACACCATTTAGACCATGAACGATAAAAAACAAGTAAAATTATTTCATAAAATAGAGCATACCACCTTTTTGCGTGTTTTGGGTTTTTTGAATATTTAATTGGGACTGTATATTGATCAACCAGCCATGGATTTCAACATAGATCTTCAGCCTTTAGCCTCCTCAATCTCTTGGAACAATCCAGTGCCTCTCGGACCACAAGCATCCATCCAGATTCTCTTCTTGATTCTTGCCACATGAAGTGTCTTTATGTAGGAGAGAGAAAGAGGAGAGAGAAAGACTAGATGTGGATCTTTCTACATAGTGCATCATTCCTTGTGTAGTCTGGAGCAATCAGAGGAGCAAAGAATCTTCATTCCACAACCAAGAGGGTTCCTCTCCATTTTCCCGATCAAAAAATGCTAAAAATTTGGGAAAAAATGGGGCGCTGAAAAACTGACATCCCCCTCCCTGCCCCCCCTACCACCCCCCCATGACATTTCATTTCTTGAGATTTTGCCAAGCTTAAGTAAACTTAAGCTTTTAAATCCAAAGTATCTAGCTCATGATTTTTGCTTTCACACTTCCGGCAAGTGGGTTGTTCCGTTTTGAGGGGGCAACCGACATCGGAATCAAGATCCGTCTGGACAGGTGGTTCCGTGACATTGAAATCTATAAAGCTGGGCCTCGTGCCACTCTTCTTGGCTTCCAGATCCATTAGTCGTTTCACAATTCCGAACCTTGCGGGGATTAAATGGGGGATCAAATGACCTCGGAATGGAGATCCAAGACTTGCGTTGGATTCCTGACGTCGTTTTGCATCTAGGAAAACTCCAACTCGGCCATCTGCCACCATTTGATTTTCCATGAAAATAAGCACTAGCACTTTAGAGACTTGTTGCTTAAAATTGTATTGATTGCCATCGCCGCCTTCGGCAAAGTCTATTTTTTTCCTAAAATTCAAAATTTTGGCTATTTTTAAGCAGTTCTCCGCATAAAAAATCATCTGTTACAAGCACAATGATGGATGATCCACTAATATACAAGCCATTCTCATGTGGACTGTGCATGACTTTTTGAGATTCGAGGAGTGCTCAGGTAAGTGGGCTTCTCTTCTTGTTGTTGATATCTAACATGGCTTGTTCAAGTTTGTGTGGACTAGATTGGAGTATTGTGATAGGTCTAGTTACCTAAGGTAATAGACCATGAAGAAAATGGTATATCAAGGACACACGGCTTTCTTGCAGGAGGGTCATGAGCTCAGGGAATGTTTTCTTGGATGACCTTCAACATGAACGAATGCCCAAAGCTAGTACGAGTTGAAAATAGTCCACAAAGAGTCACTTTCGAGTAGAATGCAATGATTCTTGATTTTCTACAAGTTCCCATGTTGGCCCCACTTTTACAGATCAACCGTTTGTTGGATCCCATGCATATTTTTAAGAGTGTAGGCAACTTATTATGGGACCATATCAAAAGAAAGATAGACACTGTAGCACCTCTAATGGATTTGAAGGAGCTAGGCAAGATGGAGGGGATGTGGTCATAGTTTAGAGCCTTGACGATTGCTTGCAACTACATGATGCTCCTTGGGTCTTGTTTACTAAATACAACCGCATTTTGAAGCAAATTATTAGATCTATCTGCACCCCCATGGATATAATGTGTTTTCCTAGGTCTTCTTTTTCACAACTACAAGTGCTAGGAAGATACAATTAAAGCAGAAATTTAACAACATGGACAGACAAGGCAGATCTATACAGGATTATGTCATAGAGATTAAGACCATTGCGGATCAACTGGCATCCATTGGCACACAGGTTGCGAATGAAGACATGGTTGCAGTGACATTAAATGGTTTGGGGCATGAATATAAGTCATTCGATACCTCCATATCTGTGTAGCCTGAAATGCCAGATTTCAATGAGCTTGTTACATTGCTTATTCATGAAGAGGTTAATAAACTAGGATTGGCCATAGGCTCTAGCAATTCCAAGAGGAAGGATGCCATATTTTATTCACATCAACGCAACTATGGTAGCCACGATAGAGGTTATGGTTTTGGCAGTGGAAGCCAACAAAATGTATCTTATGGTAATAATAACCAGTAGGGGTCAAATGCAAAAGGAGGTGGAAATTTCAGAGGCAAGGGAAGATCTTTCCCTATAGGGAGAGGCTCTTGGCAACAACAACACCCGTTTGAGAATCCTAATAAGGATAAGATTTGTCACTATTGTGGAAAGTATAGTCATATTGCCAAGGTTTGCTAGAAGAAACAGGGTAATCAAAGACGAGAACATCATGGACATTTTGCATTGTCGAGCCAGGCAGAAAATGCATCTCAAGATAGATTGTTTACCATGACATTTGTGAAAGAGAGGGCTATTGAGAAGTCTCATGAGGATGTAGTTTGGTACATTGATTCGCGGGCATCGAATCATATGACACCTCATGGTGACTAGTTTACAGATATAGTGCTTGAGAAGAAATGCTATGTATGCACAGGGGATGACACACAATATATCATAGAACATAAAGGCAAAGTACATTGCTAATCCATGATGGCAGGAAGAAGAACTTACATGTACTGCATGTCCCGTCAATTACTAAAAATCTATTGTCTATGGGTCAAATGACTAAGCAGAATTTGTAGGTCCCATTTAACAAGCATGGATGCCTAATTGAGGAGTTTGATAATGGCTGCACATTGATTGCTCGCGATAATAGGAATGGCATGATGTTTACTCTTGATGCCACTTTGCCACAACTGAAATCAACAATGTTTGCCCATGGCTCTGGCATAGTTAGAGACTTGAAAATATGGCATAAGAGAGTGGAACATGTTAATCTTCAATGGTTGTAAATGATGCAAAAGAAACAGCTTGTGAAAGGTTTACCCAAGTTTCAATATACAAAAATTGGTCATGTCTGCGATGCTTACCAGTTTGATAAACACTTGAGGTTGCCATTTGTCAGGCATGTAAGAAATAGTACAAGACCATTGCAGTTAGTTCACTTTGATGTGTGGGAGCCAGCCCATAATGCATCCATGGGAGGCTCCAAGTACTATGTGACATTTATAGATGATTGCACTTGCTATACTTGGGTTTATATGTTGAAAACAAAGGATGAGGTGTTTGTTGTTTTTCAGCAGTTTAAAAGTAGGTTAAAAAGGAGTTTGATTGTTACATCTCTTGCTTGACATCTGACAGTAGTGGGGAGTATGTGTCAAATGAGTTTGACAGTTTTTTGGTTGAAAATGGCATATGTAGACAGCTTACGTGCAACTACACTCCTTAGCAACATGGGGTAGTTGAACAGAAGAATAGGGTATTAATGGAAGCTGCTCGAGCAATGATGAATGAGAAGAGTATGCCGCTCTATTATTGGATTGAGGCTGTTATGACAGCCATGTATATCTTGAATAGGACTCCCATTGTAGGTATTCATGAGATGACACCATTTGAGAAACTGTATGGCTACAAGCTTGATGTCAGTCATATGAAAGTATTTGGTTGTCTTGTTTATGTGTAGATACTTGATGAGAAAAGAAAAAAGCTAGATCCGAAACCATATAAGTGTGTCTTTATTGGATATTCACAAAACAAGAAGCCATACAAATGATATGATCCCTCTAGTCAGGTTACATTACTGAGCAGAGATGGACTCTTTGTATGCATCACCAACTGCAGTGCCATCTGATATGTCTTCTACACATGTATATACAGTTGATTTGCAGTAGAGTACTGCTTTGATAGGTCCTAACAGTTTGAGTGTATCTCATTGGATAGGGAGATTACGGAGCTTTGACTCACCGTCCAATGACACCAATATGTTAGTGAGGGGGAGATATGATATGATGGACAACAAAGCAAAAGAAAAAGCTTCTGATGATTCATTTGGTGTGATGAAACTTGGCAATATGACTTCATATTATGACTCAGCTGATAGTCTAGACAGTGAGCTTGGTATTCTGATAGTGTATACACCTAGTACTAGGCAGAGTAGGTACATTTTGCCTCATGAGAGAGGGGAATCGAGTAGTGCACCATAGCTTAGATGATCGAAAAGGGTCAGGTACCCTATGGATAGACTGAGTTACAGTGGTTTTTTTTAGAAGAATTTTTCTTATATGACAAAGGTGACAGAGGGAAAAAAGGCTGCTACATTTGCTGAAGCAATGATGGATAAAAATTGGTGCACAGTTATGGATGAGGAGATAGATGATTTGGCTAAAAATAGTACTTGGGAACTTGTGCCACTTCCAAAAGAAAGGAAGACCATTGGTTGCAAATGGGTCTACAATATTAAATACAAGTGGGATCGTAGTGTAGAGAGGTACAAAGCCAGGCTGGTCGCAAAGGGATATGCCCAACAATATGGGTCAAACTATGAGGAAACATTTAGCACTTTTGCCAAGATGGCAACCATAAGAATAGTGATTGCATTGGCTACTACTAAAGGCTAAAATTTGTAGTAGATGGATGTGAAGAATGCTTTGCTCAATGGTTACTTGGAAGAGGAGGTTTATATGGATCGGTCTGAAGGTTATGTACACCCTGATTTTCAGCATAATGTATGTAAGATGAAAAAAGTATTATATCAATTGAAGTAGGCTCTGAGAGCTTGGCATGCAAAGATTAGTAATTACTTGCAAAGTTTGGGATTTACTATTGGTAGGGTTGATCATAGTTTGTTTACGAAAAAGACACAAAGGATTGGTAGTGCTGGTCATCTATGTTGATGACTTGATAATCATAGGGCTGATGACTTGGGGATAGAACATGTTATGTAGATGTTGAAATTTGAATTTGACATGAAAGACTTAGGTAACCTCAAGTATTTCTTGGGTATTGAGGTAATCAAAGCTGAAAATGGTTTGTGGCTGATGCACAAACACTATGCCATGGAAATGCTGAAGAAATATGGCATGGTTGAATGTAAACCACTAGATAAACCTCTTGATCAGAATGTCAAGTTGGACATTAGTGCCAGACTTGAAATTGATGATGTGACTATGTAGTACAAGAAGCAAATGATTGGTAGTCTAATCTACTTTACTATCATTAGGCCGACAAACTTCAGTTATGCAATTGGGCTCAAAAGTCAGTTCATGCACAAGCCCAAAAAGCCACATTTGGATGTTGTCAGGTGGATTATGAGATATGGTAAGTCCATTGTTGATTATGGGATGTTCTATGTGAAAGATAAGCCCTTGACACTGATTGGATACACAGATGCACATTGGGCAGGATGCGCATATGATCGCAGATCTATGAGTGGTTATGCCTCTGGGTTTGGAAGTGAAATGATGAGCTAGAGTAGCAAGAAGAAACGAACGGTTGCATTATCTAGTACTGAGGTAGAGTAAAGGGGTGTTGTATTGGTAGCATGTGAGATTGCATGGCTGCCCAAGCTTATGATTAAGGTGGATTCTCCATTGACCTTGTTATATGACAATCTTAGTAGTGTACTATTGGCAACTAATCCACTATACCATACCAAAACTAAACACATTGAGGTACACTACCACTTTATCAAGAGATGATTTTTGTAAGAAGAGTAGATCTCATGCATGTAAAGACTGATAAATAGGTTGTAGATATGAGAGCTGGATTTTAGGACCTGATTTGGACTTGTTCTTGAAGCATTGAAGCTCATTTTGGAGCCAAAAAGTGCCTGAGAGGCGTCAAAGAGCCAATTTTCATGAAAAATCAAACGGTGGTGGATGGCCGAGCTAGAGTTTTCCTAGATGCATTTCGACATCAGGAATCCAGCACAAGTCTCAGTTTGTCAAATCGGAGGTGGTTTGATCCTCCATTTAATCCCTGCAAGGTTTGACGTTATAAAGTAGCTACTAGATTGGGAAGCCATAGAGTTCATGGGGGAGGCCAAGTTGATGGAGTTCGACACACGAAGCCGTCTGTCTAGTTAGATTGCAAACTTGAGTTCGTTTGGGCCTTCAAAATTGAAAAATCCACTTGCGAGGAGATAGTGTGAACACAAACAAATGAGCTGATTATTTTAATGTTTTAAACCTTAGGCTTAGTAAAAGCCTTGAAACTAATGCAAAAACTATCGAACAGAGGGAAGTGTCAATGCATCTCCTCATTTTTTATCGATGCCTCTTTGGTTCAAACCCGTTTAGAGAGAGAGGGAGATTCTCAATTAGGGTAGGGAGAGGAACAAGATGGGTGCAAGATTGCCAGTTTTAATAGAGGATTTAAAATCCTCATTTTTTAGTCATTCTCTCTCCTCCCTCTCTCCCCTTAAGAGGCAGTTCATGCCCATGAAGAAGAAGAGAACCAGTTGAAGGATGCTTGTCCGACATGGTACCGAATCACTCCCGGATCGATGGACGGCTAGACTTGGTTGTTTAGAGGTGGGCCGAGCCTTGAATGAGGGCTGATTTGAAATCCCACATCAGATTTTGAAACCCGCAAAGAAGGAAAAAACCAGTATTTCTATTTTACAAAGGAAAATTACTTATTTTTTATATTTGATTGAGCCAATGTTGTTCTTATGGAAATTGGTAAACATGTTATTTACTATTTGTTCTATGCTTGCATGATGAAAAATTTAATTTAGAAACCTATAAAACATGGTTTTTATGAGAAAAATGGGGTTTTTGGTGTTTTTGGGTGGGATAAACTAATAAACATGGGATAAAATGCTAATAAAATCTATACTTTTGCTATTCTAAGAATCAAGAGCCATAGCTCTGAAAATATATCAAAATTTTATTGGAAAAATAGAGGAAAATAGAGAAAAATAGAAAAAAATAAGAGAAAAAAATAAAAATATACCTTTAAAAAATACGAAAAAATATAATAAGTAGTTGTGGATGTATGGTAGGGAAAAACATGAGATTTGGCCTCAGTTTGCCCTAATTTTTTGTCACAATGTGTGATTTATTACTTTTTATACACTAAACCATGACAAAACAACCTCAATACACCTATGCAACGAAGGAAAACTTAAACGGTGAGGGGCAGTAGGATTTTGTGCAACAGTTTGAGGGCTAAAATAATACAAATTCTTATTATTTTTTCTATGCATAGCATTTAGAAAACCGCCTATTTGGAAATTAGGGATTTAGTAGCACAAGGTTGCCTTAGTGCTAGATTATTGCAACGAAGCATATACGTATTAGTTGGAATTCATGGAAAGACTATTTGTGTACTAGAACATAGGCTGATTTCGAAACATAACTGTTTGTGCACGATGAGACATCCACTATTGCATTGATTATACATATGGTATCAACTCCTAGAAATGCATAGCAATGGTTTGATTTATAGTTGACCCACACTTGAGAGGGTGAGATTCCCCTTGCCATAGGTTACTTGTTTGTTTCTTAGGGGAGATTATTAGTGAGAAAACATGGTATCTCCTAGATCTCGCTGACAAAGAGAGGAGTCTTGTGCGAATGTGTTTATATGTAAAAGCGCGCATCGAGGCAATCCCCAAAATGTAGGACATACGTGGCGCAATCAGCCGATGGGTGCCTCCTATGTCTGTGATACATGGCCCTTATTGCCAATATGTGTGGGATACCCCTTTGAGGGGTGTTGGGGAAGGTGTCGTTGGACTCTTATCTAGCTATAAACGCAATATTAGATGTATCTAGTGTGCATTTAGTTATTACATATAATCCTGGCCCGTGAGGCCGGGTGGTGGTGGAGGTGTCTATTGTATGCATGAGGTCCGGCTAATGCCATAGCCAATGCTGGCCCATTTTTGTGTCCCATCAAGATATCCTTACCAACTCTTTGGGTAAAGATAATTTCAAAGGTTTTAGACAACTGCTTGGTGTACAGATGATATCTTGAGCTTGAGGGGGAGTGTTAAAACTTTAAGCTTAGCTCTACTATCTTTAGATTGTGTGTACCCGACACTTAGCTTGTCCAGCTATATTACATATACACATCAAATAAGTCGGTGACTTTAGACTTAGTCTGTACTAGGTGTGAATGGTCTTACAAACCTTAGTGTGTTGTATTCACTCTAGTTAGATGAGTTAGTCAAATAATGAAGAAAAGAGAAGAGAGCAGAGAGCTCCTCTCTGTTGGCTCAAATCTCTATCTATCTCTTTCAATAGAAAGGACACTTGATTCTTAGCTTGCACATTCCTTGGCACTACAAAGTCAAGAACATGGACCTCTACATATGTCCATTAGTTGATGACCTCAAGATTTTGTGGGAGGAGGGGATTGTTGTGAAAGACATGAGCAAGCACAATGATGGATGATCCACTAATATATAATCCATTCTCATGTGGACAGTGCATGACTTTTTGAGATTTGGGGAGTGCTAAGGTAAGTGGGCTCATGTTCTTGTTGTTGATATCTAACATAGTTCATTCAAGTTTGTGTGGACTAGATAGGGATATTGTGATAGGTCTAGTTACCTAAGGTCATAGACCATGAAGAAGATGGTATATCAGGGATACATGGCTTTCTTGCCAAAGGGTCATGAGCTCAGGGAAGGTTTTCTTAGATGACCTTCAACAGGAATGAATGCCGAAAGCTAGTATGAGTTGAAAATAGTCCACAAAGAGTGACTTCAAAGTAGAATGCGATGATTATTGATTTTCTACAAGTTGCCATATTGGCCCCACTTATAGATCAACCATTTGTTGGATCCCATGCATATTTTTAATAGTGTAGGCAGCTTATTATGGGACCATATCACAAGAAAGAGAGATAGTGTAGCAGCTCGAATGCATTTGAAGGAGGTAGGAAAGATGGAGGGGCTTTGTCCATAGTTTAGAGCCTTGAAGATCACTGCAACTACCTCATGCTCCTTGCATCCTGTTTACTAAATACAAGCGCATTGTGAATGCACATTATCAAGTCTATCCGCACCCCCATGGATATGATGCATTTTCCTAGGTCTGCTTTTTCTAAAGACAACCAGCTCTATCAAGGCTGAAATCCCATGATTGGAATAAGATATGCCATATTTATCCTCACCTTGATAACAACTAACGTCAGTATTTTTGAACATTTGTACTACTAATCGCGATCATGGGATGCATCACTCCAGAAATTTTCTATCTAAACAAGTTACCTTTGATGATTCCCAAAGAGCAAATTGAGTCAGGCATGCTTTAGAGATATGGTCACATTTCCATCGCTCCACCTATACTATCCCCCTCTCTATTGTATGATGGAGAAATAGAGAGGGGGATAGAATTTATATTTGAGATATTGTATGATGGGTGCCCAGTATCATGCTTAAAGACTCAAGAACAAGCATTGGTCATCATTTCATTATGAAGCTACTGTTGTGATCATCATACCAGTTTGCATGTTTGTGCCTGATGCTCAAGGACTCTCTTTGGTTGCCAACAAACACTTATTATGCTATATATTGCATGGAAATGCTTCTTGGAAGGTCTTTTGATGACTTGATATGCTATTACTTGTTTTCAAGATTATATATGAGCTGGAAAAACTAGTTATAGGTCTGGAATTGAAGATTTTCTACAGTATACAAACAATATATAGCATGTATGTATCTCTAACATGAGCTTGGAGCTCTCTAACATACCCAGAAGCATCATTGGAGTAAAGATATATGCAAGGAGGAAATATGGATTTGATTTTTTGCCTTGGAGTTTGAATTTTTTACTAAAATATTCAGATTTATAATTTTTTCACAAGCTAAAAACTATCATTTATTGTGGAGAGCAAGCATTGTCTTTTACTAAAGCAATACATGACATTAGAAGGCTTCTATCATTTGTATAACCTAGCATATGTCTTATGAATGTTTGGTGGATTAAAAAGAGTATTAGAGGATACTGAATGCTAAAGGTTGAAGTCAGAAACAAATGCATTGACATCTAGATGGCTAGTTGCAAACAATAAATGCACTATATGATATTGCTTCTTGAAGATAGAGTTTATGGATGCTGGTATGGTCATGTGATCCCTACACACAATAGCAAGTGTATGAAGTGTTTTGAGGATATTCTTGAGATAAAGTATACCTTGGTTGTCATTTTCATGGCTAATTGCAACCAGTGAGCTGATTAAAAACACTTATACTTGATCTATGTGCACGAGTTTGTGTCTGTATAATCATGTATGGACTTCTACATGTACTAGTAGATGTTTGTAAATTTTTGGAGTATGCATGACATGTATAAAATTATGTTTTGGCTGTGAATTAGCTTTTGGTTATTGACATTCTGCACATTCCAAACTCCATGTTTGCTTGACTGCAATAAGGCTGCATGAGATAGTGCTAAAGCACCTACATGGCCTATGTGTTGACTGATGTACCAACGGGTTATGCCACATATTTGTCGATGGAATTGAGATGTTAAGGGGATGAAATACTCTAGTTTCAACAGTGAATTTGTTGTAAAAAACTGTCATAAACAGTCAAAGACTGCAGTTAGTCAGTTAGACTTGTTGGCATATAGGAAGTCAGGCACTGTGACTAGATATTGTCTAGTAGAATATGGCTAATGCAGATAGGACCAACAACATAAACCAAATAGTGGGGGAAAATCTTGATAGTAACATTTATGCCACATGGAAGTTCCACATGGAGAACTTCTTGATAGGTAAAGGATATTGGGAGTTGGTGACTAGAGCAGAAGTTGAACCTAAGCTCCTAGAGAGGCCTACAAACTGATCAAAGATGAGCACACCGAGCTTGGACAGAAAGAGCCTGCAGGGTTTTAATTTGGCTGTCTTTATGTATTTGGATGCTATGGTGATGTGGATCATGAATTGCAAGTCACTAGAAGATGCATGGAACATTCTAATAAGATATTATGGCACAACTACAAGTGCGAGGAAGATACAATTAAGGCAAAAATTTAACAACATGGATAAAAAAGGTAGATCTATACAGAATTATGTCATAGAGATTATGACCATTGCAGATCAGCTAGCATCCATTGGCACATAGGTTGCAAATGAAGATATGGTTGCAGTGACGTTAAATGGTTTGGGGTGTGAATATAAGTCATTCGATACCTCCATATCTGTGTAGGCTTAAATGCCAAATTTCAATGAGCTTGTTACATTGCTCATTCATTAAGAGGTTAAACTGGGATGGCCATAGGCTCTAGCAGTTCCAAGAGCAAGGATGTTGTCTTTTATTCACATCAACGCAGTAGTGGCACCCATGGTAGAGGTTATGGTTTAGGCAGAGGAGGCCAAAAAAATGTATCTTATGGGAGTAATAACCAGCACGGGTCAAATGCAAGAGGAGGTGGAAATTTCAGAGTCAAGGGAAGATCTAGTCATAGAGGGAGAGGCTTTTGGCAGCAACAACGCCCATTTGACAATCTTAATAAATATAAGAATTGTCACTATTGTGGAAAGCATTGTCCAGTCAGAGGCAAAAGATGCATCTTGGGGATAGATTGTTTGCCACAACATATGTTAAAGACAAGGCTATTGAGAAGTTTTATTAGGATATAGTTAGGTACATTGATTCAAGGGCATCAAATCATATGACACCTCATGGTAACTGGTTTATAGATATCGTTCCTGAGTAGAATGTCTATTTATGCATAGGGGATGACACATAGTATAGCATAGAATATAAAGGCAAAGTACATTTGCTAATCCTTGATGGTAGGAAGAAGAACCTACATGTACTGCATGTCCCGTCAATCACTAAAAATCTATTTTCTATGGGTCAGATGAATGAGCAGAATTTATAGGTCCCATTTAACAAGCATGGATGCCTCATTGAGGAGTTTGATAATGGTTGCACATTGATTGCTTGTGATCATAGGAATGGCAGGATGTTTACTCTTGATGCCACTTTGCCATAGCTGAAATCAACAATATTTGCCCACGGCTCAAGCCTAGTTAGAGACCTAAAAATATGGCATAAGAGAGTGGGACATGTCAATCTTCAGCAGCGGTAAATGATGCAAAATAAATAGCTTGTGATAGGTTTACCCAAGTTTCAATATAAAAATATTTGTCATGTCTACGATGCTTTCGAGTTTGGTAAACGGCTGAGGTTGCCATTTGTCAGCAGGCTCTGAGTACTATGTTGCATTTATTGATGATTAGAGTCGTTATACCTGGATTTATAACTTGGAAACAAAGGATGAGGTGTTTATTGTTTTTCAGCAAATTAAAAACTAGGTTAAAAAGGAGTTTGATGGTTACATCTCTTGAATGTCATCTGATAGTAGTGGGGAGTATGTGTCAAATGAGTTTGACAGTTTCTCGGTTGAAAATGGCATATGTAGACATCGTACCTGCAGCTACACTCCTTAGCAAAATGGGGCAGTTGAATGAAAGAATAGGGTATTGATGGAAGCTGCTCGGGCAATGATGAATGAGAAGAGTATGTTGCTCTATTATTGTGATGAGGCTATTATTAGAGCCATGCACATCTTGAACATGACTCCCATTGCAGGTATTCATGAGACAACACCATTTGAAAAATTGTATGGCTACAAGCTTGATGTCAGTCATATGAGAGTATTTGGTTGTCTTGCTTATGTGTACATACCTAATAAGAAAAGAGAAAAGCTAGATCCAAAAGCACATAAGTGTGTCTTTATTGGATATTCGCAAGAGAAGAAGGCATACAAATGTTACGATCCCTCTACTCAGGATACATTAGTGAGTAGAGATGTCATCTTTGATGAGATGGACTCTTTGTATGCATCATCTACTGCAGTGCCATCATATATGCCTTCTACACATGTATGTACACTTGACTCACAGCAGAGTACTGCTTTGACAGGTCCTTGCAATTCGATGATATCTCCTTGGACAGGAAGATTACGGAGCTCTGGCTCACCGTCCACTGAGACCAATATGTTAGTGAGGGGAGATATGATGTGATGGACAACAAAGGGAAAGAAAAAGCTTCTAATGATGCATCTGATGTGATGACACCTGACACGATAACTTCAGGTTATGACTCAGCTGATAGTCTAGACAGTGAGCTTGGTATTCTGATACTGCATACACCTGGCATTAGGCAGAGCAAGTATATTCCATCTCATGAGAGAGGGGAATCGAGTAGTAGACCACAACTTAGACGATTGCAAAGAGTCAAGTACCCTGTGGATAGACTGACTTATAGTGGTTTTTTTGTGAAGTATTTTTCTTATATGACAAATGTGACATAGGTCAAAGAGCATGTTACATTTGCTAAAGCAATGATGGATAAAAATTAGTGCTTAACTATGGATGAGGAGATAGGTGCATTAGCTCAAAATAGTACTTGGGACCTTGTGCCACTGCCAGAAGGAAGGAAGACCATTGGTTGCAAATGGGTCTATCTACAATATTAAATACAAGTTGGATGGCAGTATAAAGAGGTACAAAGCTAGGTTGGTTGCAAAGGGATATGCCCAACAATATGGGTTAGACTATGAGGAAACATTTAGCACTGTTGCCAAGATGGCAACCATAAGAATAGTGATTACATTGGCTGCTACTAAAGGCTAAAAGTTGCAGTAGATGGATGTGAAGAATGCTTTCCTCAATGGTGACTTGGAACAGGAGGTTTATATGGATCAGCTCGAAGGGTATGTACACCCTGAATTTTAGCATTATGTATGTAAGCTAAAAAAAGCATTCTATGGGTTGAACCAGGCTCTAAGAGCGTGGCATGCAAAGATCAGTAATTACTTGCAAAGATTGGGATTTATTGTTGGCAGGGCTGATCATAGTTTGTTTATGAAAAAAATAAGGATTGGTAGCGCTTATCATCTATGTTGATGACTTGATAATCACAGGGGATGATGACTGGGGGATACATGTTATGGAGATGCTAAAATCTAAATTTGATATGAAAGATTTAGGTAAAATCAAGTATTTCTTGGGTATTGAGGTAATCAAAGCTAAAAATGGTTTGTGGTTGATGTAGAAACACCATGCCATGGAAATGCGGAAGAAATATGGCATGGTTGAATGTAAACCAATGGATAAACCTCTTGATTAGAATGCCAAGTTGGACATTAGCGCTCGAGTTTAAATTGATGATGTGACTACGTAGTACAAGAAAATGGTTGGTGGTCTGATCTACTTTACTATCACTAGGCCGGTGGACTTGAGTTATGTAGTTGGGCTAATAAGTTAGTTCATGCAGAAGCCCAAAAAGCCACATTTGGATGTTGTCAGGTGGATTATGAGATATGTTAAGTCCATTGTAGATTGTGGGATGTTCTATGTGAAAGATAAGCCCTTGACACCGGTTGGATACATACACAGATGCATTGTTAACCTCAAATCGGAATGGCGGAAAAAGAAAGGAAAAAGCACAAAAAGAACAAAAAAAGAGCAAGGCGTAGAGGCATCCTCTAAAATTAAACTGAGGTGAAAATAGCAATTTTAAAGGAAAGGCGCCTCAAAAACTCTAAAAACTCTTGTAAAAGAGCGGCAGGCTCCCTTTTGTGCCACTTGTAAAAGATAGATGGGTATGCCTTAGGGCATGAAGCAATAAGAGGAAATTAGAAAAAGGGGCCTTGCAACAATGGCCGGTCATGTAACAAGGGATGGGCGCCCAGGGGGGTTTAGGGTTTGTATATATAAAGTTCAAAAAGTGAATGAAAGCTCATTCTTTGGTATGTGGCTAGCAAGAGTCCTCTCTTCTTCTCTTCTTCTTGCTTGTGTGTGTGTTCTTGAGGGAGGGAGTGTGAGAGTGTGAGTGAGTGTGAGGGAGTGAGTGAGTGTGTGGGAGTGAGGGATCAAGAGGGTGAAGCTCTTCACCATCTTCTCTTCTCTCTTCCTCTCTCTTCTCTTCCCTTCTCTTGCCTTGCACATGGCTATGGAGAATGGAGCTTGGAGATGGAGGAGACTTGAGGATGCTTGAGCTAGCATCTAGGATCGTGGAGCTACCGACTTGTGTGAGGGAGGAGGCAACTCGTTTTGGCATCAAGGTAAGCTCACTACACTCTCAGAGGATCGACGACACGTCGACTAGAGATAGCCATGAGAGCTCGCTTGGAACGCTTGATAAGTGGTCTATGGGTCTTGGCGGTTGAGGAAAGCTCCCACATTTTGGTTCCATTTCCAGGACCAACGGATTCAAGCTTGAGCCCTCGCCCACCTCATATCGAGCATCGAAGTAAGGGATTCATCCCCGAACCAGAGCTTGGGGTAGGTAGGAAGTTTGGGTTTTTTATCTTTGAAACAAGTAAGTACTTTGGGTTATTTTGCTGGTTTGATGATTGGAAAAGATGGAGAAATCATTTTAGTTTTTTACCTTCGACCGTTGTTGCATTTAGAGTAGGTTTGAATTAGGAAACCAGATTCGAAAAACGTAGGGTTTGTTGTTGTAAAACAGGGTAAAATAGGGCACAAGTCATGTAAAAATGAAAAAAAAAGAATTCTTGAGATGTTAATGTCAGAAAGTGAGTGATTGAGGACATCAAATCCTTACCTGGGAAGGGATTTAAGAGCCAAGGGGATAAGGAAGAGCTCATTTCATGCCCTGACATTGAGAGAGAGTGAGAGAGAGCGAGAGTGTTTTTCCAGCATTGATTCAATTAGATCTTGCCATTGAGGAGTTCTCTGCGCGATTCAAGTACGTCAGGACCTCCTTGCTATATATTTGTTGTGATCTGGAAGGTGGCGTGCTTGGTGGTTGTGCGGATTGTTAGATTTGACGAATCGGCTCTCAGACCATTCGGCCCACATGACTATTTGGACCTCCACCAACTATACTCAGACGACTTTCACTCGGCCCGTCCGAGTGAAGCATTCAGACCAACTTTAACTCGGCCCATTAGGCTTGGTCCACTCGGCCCTTGGCCCATTAGGCTCGGTCCACTCCGCCCTCAGCCCATTTGGACTAGTTACAGACTAGTTACCAATCAGTCGTGGGCCTATTTGGACTAGTTATCATTCGGCCCTCGGCTCGTTTGAGTGAATCCACTTGGCCTACAATTCCATTCGGCCCTCGGCCCCTGATGGACCTAAAAACGGGCCGGCACTGGCTCATGCACTAGCCGGACCTCGTCACTATGCGCAAGACAACCCCCTCGGCCTCGCGGCCAGGAGCGTCTATCAAAGTCTCTGCCTTCCTACACATTGCGTTTGTAATACGTTGTAGTCCAACTGATCCTAACCCAATATTGCTCCTCAGAGGGAGTCCCTTTCACATAGCCAAAAGGCTCGAATCACATACACATGGGGTTCCTCCTACGGCTGAATGCCGTCAACCCTCTGCGACTCTCCTACACCTTGGGGATTGGCCCCTCGATGCGCCGCTCAACATTTAGACATTTCGCACAAACGTCACTCAAGGTACCAAATAAACGTATCCAGGAATGTACCATTGTCCTTACTTAATTTCCCCTTTAGGATCCCACGACTAGCCTACAGCATAGGAACCTCACACTCTCAACGGTGGGTCACAGGCCTACTGAAAACAATTGCTATGCGTATCCAGGAGCTAACTCTGATACTTTTAATTTCCTCTAAATGATCATGCAAAGAGGTGGATGCCTAGTGCTCAAACATTTTAAAAACCACCAGCGTGCAAGTGCAAAACATCTCTTTCATGCTTTTCTTTCTAACCGCTTTGTGCTTCGCTGCAACACCTAGCACCGAAGTGATCTTCGTGCTACTAGGTTTTAATTTTTATCATTATTATTCCGTCCTAGATGCAATGCATATAAAATCAGCAAATTATTCCTCATGCTCAGCGGCATTTAACCATTTTTCCACAACTCTACCCTTCCCCGTTGATAGTGCATCATTGCATTCATTTCTTTTAGGGTTTCCTTGTCATTTTATGTGGAGAAAGGAAGGAAACACACACTACAACATATAAACAAGGCTGAACTGAAGCATAACTTCATGCCCCAGCCTTGCTATACATCAACAAACATAAATCCTATTTTTCTATATTTTTCGTAGCCCCAAATGTATTTTTCCCCTATTTTTCATGGTGTTTTTATCATTTTTCCCCATTTTCTTCATTTTCTTGTATTTTTTAAATTGTTGAAAATGAAAACCAGTTTGTGGGCTGTGGCCCTTAGTTCATTTGCAACAAAATTGAAAGATTAGTTGATGTGTATCGACGGTTTTCCCCATTTTTCATGCATTTTCGGGTTTCTTGACATTATTTCGGGCCATGAAATGCATGTTTTTCATAATTTCTGGTTATAAATAGTAAGAACTCAGAAGAATCAGCAGCATAATCAAATCTTAGTCCATATGAACGGCATTCCATCAATCAAAAGCATAAAACACTAAATTTTCTTTGTAATTTTTTGGTTTACCGCTTAAACGCGTGTTTCGGGTTTTGTGTCCATGGCTGTAGATTTGGAAAACAGCAACACTTCATGTCCAGCAACATCCCAAATCACCATTCTCAGCCCGTGTAGCAATCCGGTCCATGCCGGACAAGTCTCCATCATTCTTTCTTCATTGCTCCTTCCCACACATGAACTGCCTCTTAGAAGAGAGAGAGGGAGGAGAGAGAAAGACTAGAATCAGAAATTTCAAACCAGGCCATCATTCCACGGGCGAAGGGCGGCGATAGAGTCCACAGACAGAGGGGAATGAAGCCCCATAATCCATTGGGGGGGTTGTTTGCAGCAGCCATGATGCCTCTCATCCATTCATGGCGCATTTTTCGGGCGCCATCTTCTTCCACGTTTTTTCATGCCTCTTCATTCTCTCTCCACGTTTTTTGCTTCATAAGGTGCATAAAATTTTTGGGGGGGGTCCAAACTCAAAAGGCATGCTCAAATTTGGCCTCCCAAGTGTCCACCTTTTCATATCTTGACCGTTTCCTTGGCCATTTCCCCGTCCGGACTCCGAATTGAGCTCTGAAAAATCCTGGGCGTCCGGCTTAGCATCCCGCATTGGCCAGTAGCTTGTGTCAACCCGCACAACTGTCTGAAAAATTATGAAAAATCAACAAGTGTCGCTCGGGCGCCTTTAAAGCACTTTGGCGCTTAAAATCGTCCTAGATCGAGCCGCCGCCTTTGACGGTGGAAATTTTTCCCTTGATCTTCATAATTTTTAGCTATTTTTAAGCACTTTCTGTCACCTAAATTCCGCTCTCATTGGCGACCACGGGATAGGGCGACTCAGCCCGTCGAATCCACGAACATATCTGCACATAAACAACCAAAGAAGCATCAAACTAATACAAAACAATTATCATCATAAAACTCAGCACAATGCTCCCCCTACCCCTGGACAGAACCAAGGCATGACATCCACAAGGAGTAGGCCTAGCATCATCTAATAGAAGATCCGAAGTGAGTCACTAACCAGCTGCTCCAACACAGCCAAACTAAAAAGAACTGCCAAAGAGGTTGCCCTAAGTGGTAGTCTGAACTACTGACCAACTAAAGACAACGCAACTAGGAGCTCCTACAAGGCGAGGACTCCTATAGCCTGAGCAAAGGATATTTTCTTTCAGTATATCTCTTCTTTGAGGGTTTTGATTGGATGAACATACTTGGGCATGTAAAAAGGAGGGAGCTGAGCGTAGTGACCCAAGGAGAACAGGGCATCGGTCTCAGGACTTGTCTCGGCACCCAAGAACCTACCAAGCCCTCGCAAGGCGACACTTAATCCTTTTCTAACGCTCACTTTTATTTTCGCTCCAACCTTCCTTGTTTTGATATTATTTTTCCAGCAAGAAGCCACCCCGAGGAAGACAAGGTATCGGCCCCGGGTCTGACTCGTCCCCAGGAACCTACCAGGCCTTCGCAAGGCGATGATCAACTGCTTATATATTTTCATTTCTTTTCTTTTCATTGATAGGGGTTAGAACCCCTTTTTACACACCTTCGTATTTATATTCATCTTTTAGGATATTCAGGATTTCTTGGCATCATTATTATTATCTTCTAGCAGGCTTCTCTAACTGCCTCACTACTAACAAGAACTCCTAGAACGGCTGCCTAGCAGGTTAGCAGAACAGAGCCACTAGGACTTCCTTCTAAAACAGATCTTTCAATGTCTAACAATGTCTTTACAGGAGGCAATGACTACTCCGACCTCCCTCAAACATACGTAGCCTAAACCTGGGACTTCATGCCTTGGTTACCGGTCCCCAACAAAAAGTATCCCCTCAACAAGTACAAATACACATATAACAGGAAAGAAAGGTACTCGTAAAGGAGAAATATCACCTGGATTGGCCCAAAAAGAAGCTTCCATCGCAGCAAAGGCTCCTCCAGGCTCCACAAAATTCCACAACCCGCAAAACCTGTCCAGCACAACACTAAAACAAAAACCCAATTAAACGCACCCGCACTAGACAGGGAAATGGCCCTCTTGGCCTAATGAAATCAGACATGACTTTGCTACAAAACTGAATCGGCCCTCTTGGCCTAATGAAATCAAACAATACTATGCATAACATCCACCTGGAAACAACCATGATAGACATCAAAGCATACTATTCCCAGGGGAACAGGGCTTGTAGCCCTAAACTAGGTGCATTAAATTATGACCTATCCCTCCTGCGTATATCGCAAGAGGTGTTCGCATCACATGTCGTCGAATCAGTCTATGGGTCCCAGATAATAAAGGGAGATGAGTCTCGCTTACCCTCTGCATCACCCAAATCAACCATCGTCTGCCAAAGAGGGCATGTTCAGAAAGCATACCCCACAAACGACCAGGTCCTGTCTCACCATCAATAGATATATCGGGACAAGGGCCACAATTAAAGAAGAGGTCCTCTTCATACGCAAGATTAGCCAATGAATCGGCAAACTGATTCCAATTCCGTGGAATCAGCTGAAAAGACACTCGATCGAATTCGTCTAGCAGGGCTATGGCAGTGTGATGGTACATACAAAGGATCGGGTTCCGCACCATGTACGTCCCATTGAGTTGATTTAAAACCAACTGAGAGTCCCCTTTCACCAACAACTGGCGGATACCCCCCTTTTTTGCAATATTCAAACCCATGATCAGGGCTTTGTATTCTGCCATATTATTGGTAAAATTCGCCCCGAGATAAGCAGCTAACTTCATGACAATGCGTCGTCGGGGGTCTCGGATGACAACTCCTACACTTCCTTTTTTGCATGCACCCCTGGACGCCCCATCAAAGTACAAGGTGTACGTCCATAAAGGGTTTACATATCCTGCCATCCTGAACTCTACTCGTAATTATGGTAATCGAAATTCAGCATATTCAACGGGTGGACTGTAGGCTCCATCCCTCCATCATCATTGAATTCAACAGGGATGCTCGTCAAAAGTTGTAGGCAATGATGGCAGAAGACCTTGATTTCCCAAATAAATGTCCCGCCTTCTTGCTCAATCACCTTGTATCCTTTGCTCCACCAAATGAGTTGTCCCTGATGATACCTCTGTTCCAAATATGGGTGTTCTAAATAAGGGATCAGACGACCCATCAACCTCTATCACGATTTCCTTGCAGATGTTTGATCAATCTTGCCTAGACCTGCAAGGCAGTTATAGCATTAGTACAATCAGAAGTAATAAGGTTTAATCTTATTAAGATTAACCTTATTTTTAAATTCTATCCCCTCAAGGTCAGCTAACAAAACTGTGGATTTATTCTTTCCTATTCTAACGATCTTATAGGGCCCATCCCATTTGGGTTCTAGCTTACCTGGGAATAATTCACGTCGTGCGTCATAATACAGAACAAGCTGTCCTTTCTTGAAGGTGTACTTCTTGGCTTTAAGGTCATGTAGCTTCTTCATTCGGCGCTTCGCCACTTCTTGGTGCAATAAGCTCTGCAACTTAAGCTCATCTAAATGTGCCAGTGTCGTCAAGCGCTCAAAAAGAGCGTCTTCATCGCTTAAAGAATGATTGATAGCAAATCGAATAGTCGGCAGCTCAATCTCTAAAGGCAAGACACACTCCTCCCCATATACTAACTTGAACGGGGTATGGCCAGTGGCTCGTTTGAAAGTCGTATTATAAGCCCACACTGCCACGTATAACTTTTTATCCCAATCCCGTTTCTTTTCCGACACAATTTTGGACAGGATGCCTACAAGCTGCTTGTTGGTGCTTTCAACCTGACCATTAGCTTGCGGATTATATGGGGTTGTCTTGTTATGCTTGATGTTCGACAACTCTGTCAATCCTTTGATCACCTTATTCAGGAAATGAGTTCCGCGGTCCGACACTAATTCTTTCGGTGGACCAAACCGGCATATTATCTGCTCTAAAAGGAAACTAGCAGTTTCTTTAGCATCATCTTTCCTTGTTGCACGTGCTTCTGACCACTTTGTGAAGTAGTCAGTTGCTACAATGATGTACCGCTTTTGCGTAGTCGATGACGGAGTAATAGGACCCACAAAGTCTATTCCCCACTTCTCAAATGGAAGTATCGCCATAATAGGGGTGAGTGGTCGTTTCCTATTCTCTCGACTATCATGTCGTTGGCAAATATCGCATCGCTTAACATACGCAAACGCATCCTGGAAGATGGCAGGCCACCAATAACCTGCTCTTAAAGCCTTTTGTGCTGTAAGCCGTCCAGCAAAATGGCCACCGCAAGCAGAATCATGGCACTCTTCCAAAATGAATGGCACCTCCTCAGGCGTCACACATCGGCGATAGATATCATCAACCCCTTGCCGATATAATGTACCTGCGATCAAGGCAAACTTTAACGCTTGCTGCTTAATTTTCCTTTTCTCAGCCTTAGATAGTTCGGATCCCGCCTCTCCCGTTGATAAATAATGCGTTATTGCAGCATACCAGGAGGGAATAGATGCCGTATCTATTTTAAATATCATCTCCATGTCACTACCTTCAGCCACAGATTCTTTCAGCTCCCCAAAGTCCACTAGACATTCCACGATGCCTTGCAACCTTGGTGGCTTACTCTTGATTTCATAATCAAATTCCTGCAAAGTGATTAACCACTTCGCTAGACGGTCAGGCGGCTGTAGCTTATTCATCAATAGTCGAAGTCCCTCCGCCTTCGTATAAAGCACAACTTTCTCATAGAGAATGTAATGCCTAAACTTCTTGGTCCCAAAGACCATCGCTAGACACAGCTTCTCCATGTAGGTGTAATTGATTTCGGATACCCCCAGCTTCCGACTAGCAAAAGCAATCGGGTGGTACCACTTCTCTTCCCAAATTTGGGCTAAACAGCAGCTGATACTATACATGGTGGCTGCTGAAAATATATAGAACACCTCACCTCTTTTAGGTGCTTTTAAAACGGGCGCTCTTGCTAGCTCTTGTTTCACATCCTCGAATGCTACCTTACAAGGGTCACCCCATACAAACGAACAGCTAAAGGACAATAAATTTGTAAGTGGCAATGTTCTTTCTGCTAAGGTGTTAATGAATCTACGGTAGTAACCAACCGAAGACAGAAAGCTATGAACCTCTTTCGGAGTGCGTGGTGGACCCATGGCAACTATAACTTTCACCTTCTCGGGGTCTGTCGCAATTCCTACCGAACTGACCACATGGCCTAGCAATAGCCCATAAGGTACTCCAAAAGCACACTTCCGTGGGTTTAGGGCGATGCAAAATTGTCTACAGCGCTCAAAGCATTTTCTCAAAATGATCAACTGCCTTTCTCTCACGGTGGCGGCCCCTAAGTCATCAATAAACACCCTCAACTCTTCAGGGGATATGTCACCGAATGTCTTATTGGCTGTTCGTTGCCATGAACCAGGCGCATTGCATAAACCAAAAGCCATCACGTGGTAAGCAAAAGTGCCAAATACAGTGATAAAAGTTGTTTTCAACTTGTCCTCTTCTGCAATTGCCATTTGGTTGTATCCTGCAAAGCAATCCATAAACGAATATATCTCCCTACCCGCTAATTGATCCAAAATCTGGTCAATAAATGGTAATGGGTAGTAGTCCTTAATTGTCTGCTTATTCAGCTCCCTAAAGTCTACACATAAACGGATCTGATTATTCTTCTTCTTTCTAATCACAACTGGCGAACACCATTCTGTGTGTTGCACAGGAAAAATCAAACCCGCTTTTCGAAGCTTCTGTAACTCTTCAAACAGCCCGTCCCTCAATTCGAAAGGCATACGCCTTACTTTCTGCCGTACAGGACGACTGCCCTCTTTCAACGGAATTGTATGAACAGCAAGACTGGGAGGGATGCCTCTCAACTCATCATAACTCCAGGCAAAGATATCACGGAATTCCTGGATCAAGGCCACATAGTCCTCCCTTTCTGCTGTGCTGAGCATGGACCCTAATTTGATTGGCCGCGAATCATCAAGCGTACCAAGGTCTAGCTCGATAACATCTGCATCTCTTATATGATCTTGGGCCTCTATCGGCTCGTTCAAAGTGATCTGATAGATGTCCTCCGTGGTGGATCCCTCTTTGGACTCATCACTCGATGATGCCTCACTAACAGATGAATCTTCTAATGTCTCCAATTCTGTAGAAGATAGAGGAGCCCTCTCACTCTGCGGGGACTCAGGATAAGCATCAACCACCACACGCTGGGCACCTCTGCCGAATATTAATCGACCGGCAGGTATATCCACTTGGCAATCCGCTTGCAAGATCCAAGGTCGTCCAAGTAATACTTGGTAACTTGGCCGCCCTGCAAAACGAATCACCCTAAAGTCCAACAGGCATTCTACATTTGCAACAGTGACATGGACCTTAGTAATGCAGCCTTCCGGCTGTCTCAAACTGTCATCTGCCATTTTGAGAATTGTGAAGGTATCTTTTTGGATCGCAAGGCCCAACCTTTCCATCAGTTCAGAACTCATAATGTTAACAGATGATCCCGTGTCGACAATAGCATAATCTACTAATATCCCATCGACATAGGCTGCAACCCTTGGGCAATGCTTCTCAGCATGCTCGAACCAGTCATCACCAACTCGCGCAATACCCAAAGGTTCTACGATATACCCGGTACGTAGGATCTTTCTAAATTCCTTGCGTACTCCTGGGGAAAGCTTAATAAGCTGTAAAAGATTCACATCCGGCTTGACTTCGCAAAGAGAGCCCGCCAAATCGAATTCATGATAGTTTGATAGAGCTCGCTTTTCACGCCAAACCATCCGCTCTTTAGGTCGCTGAACCGGCTTCATTGCCTCTTTCTTAACTTTCACCTTCTTCTTTGGTGCTTCCTTATCGGCTTTACTCTCTACGGGCTTCAAAGGTCCCCCTTCTAGGGCAGGATCCAAAACTTGCGTTCCTTTGTCGCCTTGTTTAGGGTTTCCGTCGACAGGCTTATCCATGTCGGCTTCTCTACCCTTTTTACCTCTTGTAAGAACAGCTCGTAGATTAGAGGTTTCAGCATCATTAACGCGTACAGCCTCAATCAAACTAACCCCACTACCACTTGGTAGCTCCGCCACTGTAGTCTTTGATCGTTGAAGTATTTCTTTAGGCCCATTTTCTGGCTGGGAGTCATTTCCTTGGGCACGATGATTGACAGGCCCTGGTTGCCGACTACCACGCTGGAGAGAACTGATCTTACTCCAGCAAGTAGCTGCTAGATGGCCAGATTTTCCACAAATGTCGCACTTAACATTTGGGCAATTCCTTGGATAATGCTGCCCGCCACACCATTTGCAACTAAACCTCGAAGGTGCACCCTCCTTTGGGTATCTACTTCCTATCAAATTTTGTTGTTTTTTAAGGAAGTTGACATCAACGGCTATTTGTCGATACTGCTCCGTAATCATGTCGGTATAATGCTTCATCATGTCCTTAACCTCGCCAAGAACATTGGAAGAACTCGACTCATAGCCTTGGTCATTTCCATGTCGTTCAATCGGCCTAACAATTCGATTAGGCACAGGCTGTTGAGCTGCAGGCATGGTGTTAGAATTGACCGCCTGGCCTCCACTACTTGGAGCCATTTGACTGCCCGTAGGCATCGACATGCTAGGGGGAGCTGGTAATAAAGGGACATTCTGTATCATGTTCCCTCTCCCATTAGGGTTAGCCATCGCTATCCCTTGGCCACTACTGCCATTGGCTATTGCCATATTGTTTCCCAATACTAAACCCATGTTTGAATTGCCTCTAGAAGCATAGGCTGCTTGTAGTCGGGATTCCACCTCTTGTGCTCGTGTAATGGCAGTATCTATATCCCCCAAGGGGACACTACTCAACTGCAATTGGATATTAAAGTCCAAACCATGTAGGAAATATTGCAATTGGGCAGCTGCGGGGATAGGGATAGAGGTGTCCAACTTACGGAAGACCTCTTTTATCTTCTTCGCATAAGCACGAATATCCTCGTGTGGATCTTGGCGGGTCACGTTGAGTACACGCAACCAATATTGCCCACCCCTTTCAGGGGCAAACTCCCTTCGAAAAGCTCCATAAAATGCATCAATGTTCAATATGGTTCCGGCTTCTAAACCATGATACCATATAGCGGCTCTTCCTTTGAGAGTCATGTTGAAGAACATCATTAAATGTCCTTCTTCTTGAATGCGACAGTTAAACATCAACTTTTGAAACTCCCTAATGTGGAGTTCCGCATCTTCCTCAACTAGCCCATTAAAAATGGGTAGCGGGTAACCTAGAGCCGGCAAATCCGTCGTTCCTGCTGGAATTGCAATAGGCTGCGCCATGACGAGGATTGGATTTGCACTAGGAATAGGGAACGGTGGGGTTACACCTCCCGCAATTGACGTGGATTGGCTTATGGCAGGAAGGGGAGCACTAGAGCTTCCACCTTCTCCTAACTTATTGCTTGGGGTCCTAAGACCACTAGATCCACTCCCTCGTAAGGGTTTAGCACCGCTACGCTTAGGGGAATATCTCCTAAAGATTTCAGCACGTCGCCTAGCTCTCTCGTCTCTTTCCTGCTTTTGGATTTCTGCTAGACGATGCTTATCAATAAATAACGGATCGATCTCAGTATCCTTTGGCATAAACTGCTAGTTGGTCCCTAGAAAACCAGGATTCGAGAACCGCCACTTTTAAGCAGCTCCCGGCAGACGCACCACTGATGGACCTAAAAACGGGCCGGCACTGGCTCATGCACTAGCCGGACCTCGTCACTATGCGCAAGACAACCCCCTCGGCCTCGCGGCCAGGAGCGTCTATCAAAGTCTCTGCCTTCCTACACATTGCGTTTGTAATACGTTGTAGTCCAACTGATCCTAACCCAATATTGCTCCTCAGAGGGAGTCCCTTTCACATAGCCAAAAGGCTCGAATCACATACACATGGGGTTCCTCCTACGGCTGAATGCCGTCAACCCTCTGCGACTCTCCTACACCTTGGGGATTGGCCCCTCGATGCGCCGCTCAACATTTAGACATTTCGCACAAACGTCACTCAAGGTACCAAATAAACGTATCCAGGAATGTACCATTGTCCTTACTTAATTTCCCCTTTAGGATCCCACGACTAGCCTACAGCATAGGAACCTCACACTCTCAACGGTGGGTCACAGGCCTACTGAAAACAATTGCTATGCGTATCCAGGAGCTAACTCTGATACTTTTAATTTCCTCTAAATGATCATGCAAAGAGGTGGATGCCTAGTGCTCAAACATTTTAAAAACCACCAGCGTGCAAGTGCAAAACATCTCTTTCATGCTTTTCTTTCTAACCGCTTTGTGCTTCGCTGCAACACCTAGCACCGAAGTGATCTTCGTGCTACTAGGTTTTAATTTTTATCATTATTATTCCGTCCTAGATGCAATGCATATAAAATCAGCAAATTATTCCTCATGCTCAGCGGCATTTAACCATTTTTCCACAACTCTACCCTTCCCCGTTGATAGTGCATCATTGCATTCATTTCTTTTAGGGTTTCCTTGTCATTTTATGTGGAGAAAGGAAGGAAACACACACTACAACATATAAACAAGGCTGAACTGAAGCATAACTTCATGCCCCAGCCTTGCTATACATCAACAAACATAAATCCTATTTTTCTATATTTTTCGTAGCCCCAAATGTATTTTTCCCCTATTTTTCATGGTGTTTTTATCATTTTTCCCCATTTTCTTCATTTTCTTGTATTTTTTAAATTGTTGAAAATGAAAACCAGTTTGTGGGCTGTGGCCCTTAGTTCATTTGCAACAAAATTGAAAGATTAGTTGATGTGTATCGACGGTTTTCCCCATTTTTCATGCATTTTCGGGTTTCTTGACATTATTTCGGGCCATGAAATGCATGTTTTTCATAATTTCTGGTTATAAATAGTAAGAACTCAGAAGAATCAGCAGCATAATCAAATCTTAGTCCATATGAACGGCATTCCATCAATCAAAAGCATAAAACACTAAATTTTCTTTGTAATTTTTTGGTTTACCGCTTAAACGCGTGTTTCGGGTTTTGTGTCCATGGCTGTAGATTTGGAAAACAGCAACACTTCATGTCCAGCAACATCCCAAATCACCATTCTCAGCCCGTGTAGCAATCCGGTCCATGCCGGACAAGTCTCCATCATTCTTTCTTCATTGCTCCTTCCCACACATGAACTGCCTCTTAGAAGAGAGAGAGGGAGGAGAGAGAAAGACTAGAATCAGAAATTTCAAACCAGGCCATCATTCCACGGGCGAAGGGCGGCGATAGAGTCCACAGACAGAGGGGAATGAAGCCCCATAATCCATTGGGGGGGTTGTTTGCAGCAGCCATGATGCCTCTCATCCATTCATGGCGCATTTTTCGGGCGCCATCTTCTTCCACGTTTTTTCATGCCTCTTCATTCTCTCTCCACGTTTTTTGCTTCATAAGGTGCATAAAATTTTTGGGGGGGGTCCAAACTCAAAAGGCATGCTCAAATTTGGCCTCCCAAGTGTCCACCTTTTCATATCTTGACCGTTTCCTTGGCCATTTCCCCGTCCGGACTCCGAATTGAGCTCTGAAAAATCCTGGGCGTCCGGCTTAGCATCCCGCATTGGCCAGTAGCTTGTGTCAACCCGCACAACTGTCTGAAAAATTATGAAAAATCAACAAGTGTCGCTCGGGCGCCTTTAAAGCACTTTGGCGCTTAAAATCGTCCTAGATCGAGCCGCCGCCTTTGACGGTGGAAATTTTTCCCTTGATCTTCATAATTTTTAGCTATTTTTAAGCACTTTCCGTCACCTAAATTCCGCTCTCATTGGCGACCACGGGATAGGGCGACTCAGCCCGTCGAATCCACGAACATATCTGCACATAAACAACCAAAGAAGCATCAAACTAATACAAAACAATTATCATCATAAAACTCAGCACAATGCTCCCCCTACCCCTGGACAGAACCAAGGCATGACATCCACAAGGAGTAGGCCTAGCATCATCTAATAGAAGATCCGAAGTGAGTCACTAACCAGCTGCTCCAACACAGCCAAACTAAAAAGAACTGCCAAAGAGGTTGCCCTAAGTGGTAGTCTGAACTACTGACCAACTAAAGACAACGCAACTAGGAGCTCCTACAAGGCGAGGACTCCTATAGCCTGAGCAAAGGATATTTTCTTTCAGTATATCTCTTCTTTGAGGGTTTTGATTGGATGAACATACTTGGGCATGTAAAAAGGAGGGAGCTGAGCGTAGTGACCCAAGGAGAACAGGGCATCGGTCTCAGGACTTGTCTCGGCACCCAAGAACCTACCAAGCCCTCGCAAGGCGACACTTAATCCTTTTCTAACGCTCACTTTTATTTTCGCTCCAACCTTCCTTGTTTTGATATTATTTTTCCAGCAAGAAGCCACCCCGAGGAAGACAAGGTATCGGCCCCGGGTCTGACTCGTCCCCAGGAACCTACCAGGCCTTCGCAAGGCGATGATCAACTGCTTATATATTTTCATTTCTTTTCTTTTCATTGATAGGGGTTAGAACCCCTTTTTACACACCTTCGTATTTATATTCATCTTTTAGGATATTCAGGATTTCTTGGCATCATTATTATTATCTTCTAGCAGGCTTCTCTAACTGCCTCACTACTAACAAGAACTCCTAGAACGGCTGCCTAGCAGGTTAGCAGAACAGAGCCACTAGGACTTCCTTCTAAAACAGATCTTTCAATGTCTAACAATGTCTTTACAGGAGGCAATGACTACTCCGACCTCCCTCAAACATACGTAGCCTAAACCTGGGACTTCATGCCTTGGTTACCGGTCCCCAACAAAAAGTATCCCCTCAACAAGTACAAATACACATATAACAGGAAAGAAAGGTACTCGTAAAGGAGAAATATCACCTGGATTGGCCCAAAAAGAAGCTTCCATCGCAGCAAAGGCTCCTCCAGGCTCCACAAAATTCCACAACCCGCAAAACCTGTCCAGCACAACACTAAAACAAAAACCCAATTAAACGCACCCGCACTAGACAGGGAAATGGCCCTCTTGGCCTAATGAAATCAGACATGACTTTGCTACAAAACTGAATCGGCCCTCTTGGCCTAATGAAATCAAACAATACTATGCATAACATCCACCTGGAAACAACCATGATAGACATCAAAGCATACTATTCCCAGGGGAACAGGGCTTGTAGCCCTAAACTAGGTGCATTAAATTATGACCTATCCCTCCTGCGTATATCGCAAGAGGTGTTCGCATCACATGTCGTCGAATCAGTCTATGGGTCCCAGATAATAAAGGGAGATGAGTCTCGCTTACCCTCTGCATCACCCAAATCAACCATCGTCTGCCAAAGAGGGCATGTTCAGAAAGCATACCCCACAAACGACCAGGTCCTGTCTCACCATCAATAGATATATCGGGACAAGGGCCACAATTAAAGAAGAGGTCCTCTTCATACGCAAGATTAGCCAATGAATCGGCAAACTGATTCCAATTCCGTGGAATCAGCTGAAAAGACACTCGATCGAATTCGTCTAGCAGGGCTATGGCAGTGTGATGGTACATACAAAGGATCGGGTTCCGCACCATGTACGTCCCATTGAGTTGATTTAAAACCAACTGAGAGTCCCCTTTCACCAACAACTGGCGGATACCCCCCTTTTTTGCAATATTCAAACCCATGATCAGGGCTTTGTATTCTGCCATATTATTGGTAAAATTCGCCCCGAGATAAGCAGCTAACTTCATGACAATGCGTCGTCGGGGGTCTCGGATGACAACTCCTACACTTCCTTTTTTGCATGCACCCCTGGACGCCCCATCAAAGTACAAGGTGTACGTCCATAAAGGGTTTACATATCCTGCCATCCTGAACTCTACTCGTAATTATGGTAATCGAAATTCAGCATATTCAACGGGTGGACTGTAGGCTCCATCCCTCCATCATCATTGAATTCAACAGGGATGCTCGTCAAAAGTTGTAGGCAATGATGGCAGAAGACCTTGATTTCCCAAATAAATGTCCCGCCTTCTTGCTCAATCACCTTGTATCCTTTGCTCCACCAAATGAGTTGTCCCTGATGATACCTCTGTTCCAAATATGGGTGTTCTAAATAAGGGATCAGACGACCCATCAACCTCTATCACGATTTCCTTGCAGATGTTTGATCAATCTTGCCTAGACCTGCAAGGCAGTTATAGCATTAGTACAATCAGAAGTAATAAGGTTTAATCTTATTAAGATTAACCTTATTTTTAAATTCTATCCCCTCAAGGTCAGCTAACAAAACTGTGGATTTATTCTTTCCTATTCTAACGATCTTATAGGGCCCATCCCATTTGGGTTCTAGCTTACCTGGGAATAATTCACGTCGTGCGTCATAATACAGAACAAGCTGTCCTTTCTTGAAGGTGTACTTCTTGGCTTTAAGGTCATGTAGCTTCTTCATTCGGCGCTTCGCCACTTCTTGGTGCAATAAGCTCTGCAACTTAAGCTCATCTAAATGTGCCAGTGTCGTCAAGCGCTCAAAAAGAGCGTCTTCATCGCTTAAAGAATGATTGATAGCAAATCGAATAGTCGGCAGCTCAATCTCTAAAGGCAAGACACACTCCTCCCCATATACTAACTTGAACGGGGTATGGCCAGTGGCTCGTTTGAAAGTCGTATTATAAGCCCACACTGCCACGTATAACTTTTTATCCCAATCCCGTTTCTTTTCCGACACAATTTTGGACAGGATGCCTACAAGCTGCTTGTTGGTGCTTTCAACCTGACCATTAGCTTGCGGATTATATGGGGTTGTCTTGTTATGCTTGATGTTCGACAACTCTGTCAATCCTTTGATCACCTTATTCAGGAAATGAGTTCCGCGGTCCGACACTAATTCTTTCGGTGGACCAAACCGGCATATTATCTGCTCTAAAAGGAAACTAGCAGTTTCTTTAGCATCATCTTTCCTTGTTGCACGTGCTTCTGACCACTTTGTGAAGTAGTCAGTTGCTACAATGATGTACCGCTTTTGCGTAGTCGATGACGGAGTAATAGGACCCACAAAGTCTATTCCCCACTTCTCAAATGGAAGTATCGCCATAATAGGGGTGAGTGGTCGTTTCCTATTCTCTCGACTATCATGTCGTTGGCAAATATCGCATCGCTTAACATACGCAAACGCATCCTGGAAGATGGCAGGCCACCAATAACCTGCTCTTAAAGCCTTTTGTGCTGTAAGCCGTCCAGCAAAATGGCCACCGCAAGCAGAATCATGGCACTCTTCCAAAATGAATGGCACCTCCTCAGGCGTCACACATCGGCGATAGATATCATCAACCCCTTGCCGATATAATGTACCTGCGATCAAGGCAAACTTTAACGCTTGCTGCTTAATTTTCCTTTTCTCAGCCTTAGATAGTTCGGATCCCGCCTCTCCCGTTGATAAATAATGCGTTATTGCAGCATACCAGGAGGGAATAGATGCCGTATCTATTTTAAATATCATCTCCATGTCACTACCTTCAGCCACAGATTCTTTCAGCTCCCCAAAGTCCACTAGACATTCCACGATGCCTTGCAACCTTGGTGGCTTACTCTTGATTTCATAATCAAATTCCTGCAAAGTGATTAACCACTTCGCTAGACGGTCAGGCGGCTGTAGCTTATTCATCAATAGTCGAAGTCCCTCCGCCTTCGTATAAAGCACAACTTTCTCATAGAGAATGTAATGCCTAAACTTCTTGGTCCCAAAGACCATCGCTAGACACAGCTTCTCCATGTAGGTGTAATTGATTTCGGATACCCCCAGCTTCCGACTAGCAAAAGCAATCGGGTGGTACCACTTCTCTTCCCAAATTTGGGCTAAACAGCAGCTGATACTATACATGGTGGCTGCTGAAAATATATAGAACACCTCACCTCTTTTAGGTGCTTTTAAAACGGGCGCTCTTGCTAGCTCTTGTTTCACATCCTCGAATGCTACCTTACAAGGGTCACCCCATACAAACGAACAGCTAAAGGACAATAAATTTGTAAGTGGCAATGTTCTTTCTGCTAAGGTGTTAATGAATCTACGGTAGTAACCAACCGAAGACAGAAAGCTATGAACCTCTTTCGGAGTGCGTGGTGGACCCATGGCAACTATAACTTTCACCTTCTCGGGGTCTGTCGCAATTCCTACCGAACTGACCACATGGCCTAGCAATAGCCCATAAGGTACTCCAAAAGCACACTTCCGTGGGTTTAGGGCGATGCAAAATTGTCTACAGCGCTCAAAGCATTTTCTCAAAATGATCAACTGCCTTTCTCTCACGGTGGCGGCCCCTAAGTCATCAATAAACACCCTCAACTCTTCAGGGGATATGTCACCGAATGTCTTATTGGCTGTTCGTTGCCATGAACCAGGCGCATTGCATAAACCAAAAGCCATCACGTGGTAAGCAAAAGTGCCAAATACAGTGATAAAAGTTGTTTTCAACTTGTCCTCTTCTGCAATTGCCATTTGGTTGTATCCTGCAAAGCAATCCATAAACGAATATATCTCCCTACCCGCTAATTGATCCAAAATCTGGTCAATAAATGGTAATGGGTAGTAGTCCTTAATTGTCTGCTTATTCAGCTCCCTAAAGTCTACACATAAACGGATCTGATTATTCTTCTTCTTTCTAATCACAACTGGCGAACACCATTCTGTGTGTTGCACAGGAAAAATCAAACCCGCTTTTCGAAGCTTCTGTAACTCTTCAAACAGCCCGTCCCTCAATTCGAAAGGCATACGCCTTACTTTCTGCCGTACAGGACGACTGCCCTCTTTCAACGGAATTGTATGAACAGCAAGACTGGGAGGGATGCCTCTCAACTCATCATAACTCCAGGCAAAGATATCACGGAATTCCTGGATCAAGGCCACATAGTCCTCCCTTTCTGCTGTGCTGAGCATGGACCCTAATTTGATTGGCCGCGAATCATCAAGCGTACCAAGGTCTAGCTCGATAACATCTGCATCTCTTATATGATCTTGGGCCTCTATCGGCTCGTTCAAAGTGATCTGATAGATGTCCTCCGTGGTGGATCCCTCTTTGGACTCATCACTCGATGATGCCTCACTAACAGATGAATCTTCTAATGTCTCCAATTCTGTAGAAGATAGAGGAGCCCTCTCACTCTGCGGGGACTCAGGATAAGCATCAACCACCACACGCTGGGCACCTCTGCCGAATATTAATCGACCGGCAGGTATATCCACTTGGCAATCCGCTTGCAAGATCCAAGGTCGTCCAAGTAATACTTGGTAACTTGGCCGCCCTGCAAAACGAATCACCCTAAAGTCCAACAGGCATTCTACATTTGCAACAGTGACATGGACCTTAGTAATGCAGCCTTCCGGCTGTCTCAAACTGTCATCTGCCATTTTGAGAATTGTGAAGGTATCTTTTTGGATCGCAAGGCCCAACCTTTCCATCAGTTCAGAACTCATAATGTTAACAGATGATCCCGTGTCGACAATAGCATAATCTACTAATATCCCATCGACATAGGCTGCAACCCTTGGGCAATGCTTCTCAGCATGCTCGAACCAGTCATCACCAACTCGCGCAATACCCAAAGGTTCTACGATATACCCGGTACGTAGGATCTTTCTAAATTCCTTGCGTACTCCTGGGGAAAGCTTAATAAGCTGTAAAAGATTCACATCCGGCTTGACTTCGCAAAGAGAGCCCGCCAAATCGAATTCATGATAGTTTGATAGAGCTCGCTTTTCACGCCAAACCATCCGCTCTTTAGGTCGCTGAACCGGCTTCATTGCCTCTTTCTTAACTTTCACCTTCTTCTTTGGTGCTTCCTTATCGGCTTTACTCTCTACGGGCTTCAAAGGTCCCCCTTCTAGGGCAGGATCCAAAACTTGCGTTCCTTTGTCGCCTTGTTTAGGGTTTCCGTCGACAGGCTTATCCATGTCGGCTTCTCTACCCTTTTTACCTCTTGTAAGAACAGCTCGTAGATTAGAGGTTTCAGCATCATTAACGCGTACAGCCTCAATCAAACTAACCCCACTACCACTTGGTAGCTCCGCCACTGTAGTCTTTGATCGTTGAAGTATTTCTTTAGGCCCATTTTCTGGCTGGGAGTCATTTCCTTGGGCACGATGATTGACAGGCCCTGGTTGCCGACTACCACGCTGGAGAGAACTGATCTTACTCCAGCAAGTAGCTGCTAGATGGCCAGATTTTCCACAAATGTCGCACTTAACATTTGGGCAATTCCTTGGATAATGCTGCCCGCCACACCATTTGCAACTAAACCTCGAAGGTGCACCCTCCTTTGGGTATCTACTTCCTATCAAATTTTGTTGTTTTTTAAGGAAGTTGACATCAACGGCTATTTGTCGATACTGCTCCGTAATCATGTCGGTATAATGCTTCATCATGTCCTTAACCTCGCCAAGAACATTGGAAGAACTCGACTCATAGCCTTGGTCATTTCCATGTCGTTCAATCGGCCTAACAATTCGATTAGGCACAGGCTGTTGAGCTGCAGGCATGGTGTTAGAATTGACCGCCTGGCCTCCACTACTTGGAGCCATTTGACTGCCCGTAGGCATCGACATGCTAGGGGGAGCTGGTAATAAAGGGACATTCTGTATCATGTTCCCTCTCCCATTAGGGTTAGCCATCGCTATCCCTTGGCCACTACTGCCATTGGCTATTGCCATATTGTTTCCCAATACTAAACCCATGTTTGAATTGCCTCTAGAAGCATAGGCTGCTTGTAGTCGGGATTCCACCTCTTGTGCTCGTGTAATGGCAGTATCTATATCCCCCAAGGGGACACTACTCAACTGCAATTGGATATTAAAGTCCAAACCATGTAGGAAATATTGCAATTGGGCAGCTGCGGGGATAGGGATAGAGGTGTCCAACTTACGGAAGACCTCTTTTATCTTCTTCGCATAAGCACGAATATCCTCGTGTGGATCTTGGCGGGTCACGTTGAGTACACGCAACCAATATTGCCCACCCCTTTCAGGGGCAAACTCCCTTCGAAAAGCTCCATAAAATGCATCAATGTTCAATATGGTTCCGGCTTCTAAACCATGATACCATATAGCGGCTCTTCCTTTGAGAGTCATGTTGAAGAACATCATTAAATGTCCTTCTTCTTGAATGCGACAGTTAAACATCAACTTTTGAAACTCCCTAATGTGGAGTTCCGCATCTTCCTCAACTAGCCCATTAAAAATGGGTAGCGGGTAACCTAGAGCCGGCAAATCCGTCGTTCCTGCTGGAATTGCAATAGGCTGCGCCATGACGAGGATTGGATTTGCACTAGGAATAGGGAACGGTGGGGTTACACCTCCCGCAATTGACGTGGATTGGCTTATGGCAGGAAGGGGAGCACTAGAGCTTCCACCTTCTCCTAACTTATTGCTTGGGGTCCTAAGACCACTAGATCCACTCCCTCGTAAGGGTTTAGCACCGCTACGCTTAGGGGAATATCTCCTAAAGATTTCAGCACGTCGCCTAGCTCTCTCGTCTCTTTCCTGCTTTTGGATTTCTGCTAGACGATGCTTATCAATAAATAACGGATCGATCTCAGTATCCTTTGGCATAAACTGCTAGTTGGTCCCTAGAAAACCAGGATTCGAGAACCGCCACTTTTAAGCAGCTCCCGGCAGACGCACCACTGATGGACCTAAAAACGGGCCGGCACTGGCTCATGCACTAGCCGGACCTCGTCACTATGCGCAAGACAACCCCCTCGGCCTCGCGGCCAGGAGCGTCTATCAAAGTCTCTGCCTTCCTACACATTGCGTTTGTAATACGTTGTAGTCCAACTGATCCTAACCCAATATTGCTCCTCAGAGGGAGTCCCTTTCACATAGCCAAAAGGCTCGAATCACATACACATGGGGTTCCTCCTACGGCTGAATGCCGTCAACCCTCTGCGACTCTCCTACACCTTGGGGATTGGCCCCTCGATGCGCCGCTCAACATTTAGACATTTCGCACAAACGTCACTCAAGGTACCAAATAAACGTATCCAGGAATGTACCATTGTCCTTACTTAATTTCCCCTTTAGGATCCCACGACTAGCCTACAGCATAGGAACCTCACACTCTCAACGGTGGGTCACAGGCCTACTGAAAACAATTGCTATGCGTATCCAGGAGCTAACTCTGATACTTTTAATTTCCTCTAAATGATCATGCAAAGAGGTGGATGCCTAGTGCTCAAACATTTTAAAAACCACCAGCGTGCAAGTGCAAAACATCTCTTTCATGCTTTTCTTTCTAACCGCTTTGTGCTTCGCTGCAACACCTAGCACCGAAGTGATCTTCGTGCTACTAGGTTTTAATTTTTATCATTATTATTCCGTCCTAGATGCAATGCATATAAAATCAGCAAATTATTCCTCATGCTCAGCGGCATTTAACCATTTTTCCACAACTCTACCCTTCCCCGTTGATAGTGCATCATTGCATTCATTTCTTTTAGGGTTTCCTTGTCATTTTATGTGGAGAAAGGAAGGAAACACACACTACAACATATAAACAAGGCTGAACTGAAGCATAACTTCATGCCCCAGCCTTGCTATACATCAACAAACATAAATCCTATTTTTCTATATTTTTCGTAGCCCCAAATGTATTTTTTCCCTATTTTTCATGGTGTTTTTATCATTTTTCCCCATTTTCTTCATTTTCTTGTATTTTTTAAATTGTTGAAAATGAAAACCAGTTTGTGGGCTGTGGCCCTTAGTTCATTTGCAACAAAATTGAAAGATTAGTTGATGTGTATCGACGGTTTTTCCCATTTTTCATGCATTTTCGGGTTTCTTGACATTATTTCGGGCCATGAAATGCATGTTTTTCATAATTTCTGGTTATAAATAGTAAGAACTCAGAAGAATCAGCAGCATAATCAAATCTTAGTCCATATGAACGGCATTCCATCAATCAAAAGCATAAAACACTAAATTTTCTTTGTAATTTTTTGGTTTACCGCTTAAACGCGTGTTTCGGGTTTTGTGTCCATGGCTGTAGATTTGGAAAACAGCAACACTTCATGTCCAGCAACATCCCAAATCACCATTCTCAGCCCGTGTAGCAATCCGGTCCATGCCGGACAAGTCTCCATCATTCTTTCTTCATTGCTCCTTCCCACACATGAACTGCCTCTTAGAAGAGAGAGAGGGAGGAGAGAGAAAGACTAGAATCAGAAATTTCAAACCAGGCCATCATTCCACGGGCGAAGGGCGGCGATAGAGTCCACAGACAGAGGGGAATGAAGCCCCATAATCCATTGGGGGGGTTGTTTGCAGCAGCCATGATGCCTCTCATCCATTCATGGCGCATTTTTCGGGCGCCATCTTCTTCCACGTTTTTTCATGCCTCTTCATTCTCTCTCCACGTTTTTTGCTTCATAAGGTGCATAAAATTTTTGGGGGGGGTCCAAACTCAAAAGGCATGCTCAAATTTGGCCTCCCAAGTGTCCACCTTTTCATATCTTGACCGTTTCCTTGGCCATTTCCCCGTCCGGACTCCGAATTGAGCTCTGAAAAATCCTGGGCGTCCGGCTTAGCATCCCGCATTGGCCAGTAGCTTGTGTCAACCCGCACAACTGTCTGAAAAATTATGAAAAATCAACAAGTGTCGCTCGGGCGCCTTTAAAGCACTTTGGCGCTTAAAATCGTCCTAGATCGAGCCGCCGCCTTTGACGGTGGAAATTTTTCCCTTGATCTTCATAATTTTTAGCTATTTTTAAGCACTTTCCGTCACCTAAATTCCGCTCTCAGCCCCCTGTCTGAGTGACACACTTGGCTCCTGCAACTTGGACAAATAACCCAAAAATGGACAAGATGACCAGAGGCAGGTCAACAAGCCTATTAGGCCTAAAATGAAGTGAGAGAGTGCGTAAGCCACTTAGAAACTTGTTTTCCACACTCACTCTAAATTTTCACACTTGAAGTACACTTAAGGACAGCTGAAAGCCTAATTGAGCACAAGTGCACGGGAAAGAACACACACATATTGAGTAGAGGTAAATTGAGGATGGGATGCAATAAGTCAAGGAACTCACTCAAATAAACACCTCAAGGAACCCACCAGTAGAAGAAGATCCCAAGACATAGACGGACAACCAAAGTACAAAGTAGGACCAAGCAAGCAACACTAGAGAAGTGGATCTGACCAGCTTGTTCAACCTAATTGATAGCTTGGTGGAGCACAAGAATGTGATCATGTTAGAGGAAAGCTCCGACCGCAGGCTGAATAAGGAACACAACTTAGGAGTTTTTCAGAGTGACATCATTACTAATAGGATTAGGAACAACCCAAGGCTCTAAGGGCTAGTCTAGAATCCCAATTGTTGCAAAGCAACTTGACAAGTACCAACCCCACGACAACCCATACAGCTTTGTAGAGCAATTTGAGCAAGTGTGCGAGGCCAACGGCCTCACCAACTTGACTTAGCACTCTCAAGCATTCGGGCTTTGCTTAGGCAACAAGGGTAGGACTAAGTACAGGAGTCTAGATGCCAAAGAATGAGTGGACTTTAATGGCCTCAAAAACCTCTTCATCAAGATTTTCTTCGAGCTTGGATACTCTGATAATCTACTAGCGAGACTGATGAATGTCAAGTAGAAAGAGAAAGAGGACATTCATGACTATGTCACCCACGTGAGCAGCCTCTTCAAGAGAATCCCCATGGGCGAATGACCTACCAAGAGAGCGGTCTCCACCATATTTATCAGTGATATACGGAGTGAGGAGCTGTATAAGGCCTTGGTAGGCAACTTGAGCTTGCAGCGAGACTCGATCGCTAGGGTGTTTGAAGAGGCCATTCGAGTGGATGACAAGCTGAAGGAGCAGTGCTCCAAGAGCTCAAATTCAGAAGAGACCAACTCACAAAGTTCAGAGAGAGCGTCAGCCTCTAGTGAACGATTAGGTCCAATAGCCTACGACAAAGGGAAAGCCACTGAGACAAGACTTGACTGAGGTAAAAATGGAGATAGCCAAACTGTAGGATATGTTGAGACAACCAATGCGCCCTCATGTCCAATGCGTATACTGTGTGGAAACCACTTGCCCGTTGAGTGTCGAGACCGTAGGTCAGGACCTTGTGCTAATTGCAGTAGATTTAGTCACGACATTACACATTGCAGATTACCAAGAAGACTCCCGTACTCACAACCCTATGGCCAGCCGTATTCAATGAGCAGACCCCAACAATTCTTAAGAAGGGGGGACCCATTGGCCCTTCCTGCACCTAACGATGTTAAACCAGTTGTTCCTAGCATGGACATAAACCCTACATGTATACCAAGACCACCTGGTCCCTATGTGACTCATCCACCAACTAACGCACCAGTCCACTACATGGAGGAGCCAAATGAGGAAGAGACTTACGTATACCCATACATCTCACACAACAACGATAACAACGTAGTCCTTATGGACTATCTATCAAGATTGTGGGAGAGAAGGAAGGAGTCTCACTTGTAGCTTTCTTGCTTACACAATGGGGGAATACACACAGAGGTGGAGGCTAAAAACAGTTTTCCTCTTCTTAGTTGTGTAAGCCAAAAGAACTCATATACAAAGAAATAGAAGAACCCTATATATGGGTCTCAAACCAAACTCAACTAACTAAGGCGGCATACTAACTGAGCCACGAACTAGAGTAGATAAGGATAGCTGTCATCTAGCTATTATTCATGGGCAGTGTACCAACTGCATCTGCAGTTAACAAGTCGGTGACATAAATGCACAACGTTCACCCTGGCATATCACGAGTGGAGCTCGATATCTCAACACTCCCCCTCGAGCTCAATCCCAATTCCTGCACACCAAGCAGGTCTCTGAACTTGCGCAGCTTCCCTACGCCCAATGCCTTCTTAAATATGTCAGCTACTTGATCCTCTGTGCTGACATTAACTAGATCAATAAGACCTAGTAACCTCTCTCGCACATAGTGATAATGCACCTCAATGTGCTTTGTTCTAGCATGATAGACTGGGTTATTTGCCAAGTATACTACTCATGTTGTCACAATAAATGACAACTGCCCATCTGTAGGCTGATGCATATCATAAAGTAGCTTATGCAACCAAGCTACCTCACATGCAGCCATTGCTACACCCCTGTACTCAGCCTCTGTGCTCGACAAGGCAACTGTAGGCTGTTTCTTGCTGCTCCAAGTGACTGCAGCACTCCCAAAAGAGAACACATATCCACTGGTAGATCGTCTATCAGAAATACTACCAGCCCAATCAGCATCAGTGTATCCATGCAACGGTATCTGAACCCCAGTCTCATAAAATAGTCCATACTGCAATGTGGACTTCACATATTTGAGTATGCGTCTAGCCGCATCCAAATGTGGTTTCCTTGGAGCCTGCATAAATTGACTTACCAATCCAACAGCATAGCTCAAATCTGGCTTGGTAATAGTCATATAAATCAAACTTCCTACTATGCGTCTGTACATAGTAGGGTCTTCCAGAAGCTCACCTGCATCTGCGCTCAGCTTCACATTCTGCTCCAAAGAAACTGAAATAGGCTTACAGCCTGTCATCCCATATTTGGACAGCATGTCCAATCCATACTGCCTCTGCAAGAGCTGTATCCCACTTGGTGATCTAATCACCTCAATGCCCAAGAAATAACGCAGCTCTCCCAAATCCTTCATCTCAAACTTCTGCTTCAATAGCATTTTCACATGAAGGATATCTTCATCACTGTCACCTATCATAATCAAATCATCAACATAAATGACAAGTAGCATAATACCTTTCTTTGTTTTTCTCACATAAAGTGAGAAATCTGCCTTGGAAATCTGAAAGCAAATAGTGACAAGATACTGTCCTATCTTGTCAGACCATGCTCTAGGTGCTTGCTTCAAGCCATACAAGGCTTTCTTCAACCTGCAAACAAACTCAGGATGAACAACATGCACATAACCTGGTGCCTGCTCCATATAGACCTCTTCTTGCAAATCACCATGCAAGAAGGCATTCTTTACATCCATCTGATGTAAAGACCATCCCTTTGATGCAGCCATAGCAATGACTGCTCTCACGGTTGCCATCCTTGCAACCGGACTGAATGTTTCTTCATAATCAATGCCATATGTTTGTGCATACACCTTGACTACTAATATTGCATTGTATCTGTTCACAGAACCATCTGCATTGTGCTTCACCTTATAAACCCACTTACAGCCAATTGCATTCTTACCTTTAGGCAAAGGTACCAATTCCCATGTAGCATTTGCTTCCAAGGCATCCATTTCTTCATCCATGGCTTTCTCCCATTTTTCTTTTCCCATGGCTTGCTCAAAAGAAGTGGGTTTTGGTTCCTGTATCACTTTGACCATATAGGCATAGTGAATGGCTGTAAATCCATCATATTTCAGCCTATCCACAGGATACCTAGCTCTGGTAGACCTGCGCAAAGTAGATTCACTCCCAGGTGCTCTCAAAACATCCCTGGTCTTCCTTACTCCAGGTGTAACAATAGAAGGAATACCCAACTCATCATCAATGCTCTGTTCTGAGCCACTGGATTCACCATCCACATAAGAGTGACCTGCATTCACATCAAACATGGGCTGATCTACCTTCTCTTTTCCTTTTCGTGATACCTGCATACCACTATCTGCATTACTTTGAGAAGATTCTCCTGATCTCAATCTGCCTGTCCATGGCAAAGAATGTGAACCACTGCTAGAGGACGCTCCAGATCCACTAATATTTTGTGACTGCTACTGTGAATTCTATGCAGCATTACCATTTTGTGCATCTACATCATCAATCACATTTACTGGTTTATACCAGCTACTCATCTCATCAAAAATAATATCTCTGCTCACTGTAAACTTACGAGTAGAAGGGTTATAGCATCTATACCCTTTCTGCTCTGCAAAGAGTAACCAATAAAGATGCACTTCTCAGCTTTTGGATCCAACTTGGATCTCAACTCATCTGGCACATGAACATAGGCAATGCAACCAAAAATTTTCAAATGAGAAATATCTGCTTTCCTACCAGTATACCTCTCCTCTGGAGTCATCCCATGTATCGCTGCAGTGGGAGTCCTGTTCATTATGTAGACTGTTGTAGCAACTGCTTCAGCCCAGTAAAAATCTGGCAAGTCTTTTTCGTTGAGCATGGCACGAGATACCTCTCCAATATGCATGTTTTTCCTTTCTGCAATTCCATTTTGTTGTGGGATATGACTGCATGAATATTGCTGCTTTATGCCATGCTCTTGCAGGAACCTTGCAAACTCATTTGAGAGGTACTCTCCCCCTCCATCTGACCTTAGGCATTTTATTTGCAGGCATGTTTCTTTTTCAACCATAGCTTTAAGAGTTTTGAAATGCCCAAAAACTGCACTTTTTTTTCATAAAATACACCCAAATTTTTCTACTATAGTCATCAATAAAAGTGACAAAATAATGACAGCCTCCAAGAGATGCAGCTTTAGTAGTCCACACATCAGAGTGGATTAATTCCAATGGCTTCTTACTCTCTTGAACATGTCTAGGAAATGATTTCCTTGCCTGTTTTCCAAATTGGCAGGCTTCGCATACCTTATGCATTTCTGCAACCTTGAATTTAGGCAATCCTGCAACAATATTTTGGGCCTGCATTGATTTAAGTCGCTGTACAATTAACATGACCAATGTGTTTATGCCAGATATCAATATCTGCAACAACACCGGTCCCATGTGCAAACATTGCTACACTCAATCTAGGCATGTCTGCATCCAACGTAAACATTCTGCCCTTCTTCTTTCCTTTTGCTATCAAGCGACCTTTATTTTTCATATCCTCAACAAAGCATCCATGAGGATTAAATCTGACCTGCAAGCCCTGCTCAATCATTTGACCAACAGAAACTAGATTCTTGGTAATATTCGGGACATGAAATACATCGGACAGGTATTTCTTTTTCCCATCCTACATAGACAAATGAATTTTTCCAATCTGCACAATAGGATGTGCAGTATCATCACCACTCTCTGCAAATCCTTGTTTTTCCATTTTCCTTGCATCCTCCATCCATTCTGCATGACCTATCATGTGGTTTGATGCACCTGAGTCAACATACCACACTTCGTTGCTTTCTTCTACACTTGTCACAGAATTGTTCATGTGTTGCACCATAAACAAATGCTCATTTCTGTCATCACCCTGTCTACTAGAAGATGCATAATTTCCTTGTTGTAGCTTTCCATTCATGATGTCATTATGCTTTTTATAGCAGTCTTTAGCCATATGACCCATTTTACCACAGTAGTAGCATTCAACATTACTGTTTGCATTTTGGCCTCTTTGCCATCCACCATGACCTCTTTGGCTCCCCCTGCCTCTAGAGTTACCACGTCCTCCTCCATAGGACTGGTTTTCTTGAGTTTGCTGCATATTCTGATTTCTACCACGGCCTCCAAATCAGCCTCTTCTACCTCTATCTCTATCTCTTCCAGCATTTGAGTAGAAGACAGCTTCTTTTGAAGTTCCTCCTGAAGAAGATGCACCACCATTTCTCTGCTCCTTAGAAATTAGAAGAGCAATCAACTCCTCAAAATCATGAAATCTCTCACAGACAGAAATGGATGTTTGAAACTGTGCATAATCCTTTCCTAGACCATTCAAGGTCACTAAGACTAAATCATCATCTTCCACTGGCGACCCAATGGAAGCAAGTGCATCTGCAATCTTCTTCACCTTCATGCGGTAGTCATTGATGCTCATACTTTCTCTTTGCACATTGTGCAACTCTTGCTTGAGTTGCATTTTCCTGGCTTGCGTATTTGTGCTATACATTTTTGACAAAGTATCCCATGCCTCCTTTGGCATACTTGCATCCTGAATATGCACAATCATAGAGTTTGAAATGCTGATAGACAACCAATACATAACTTTCCTAGCTCTCTCATGCCATGCTTTAAATGCATGCATTTGCTGTTGATTGGGAACATCAGGAAGAACTGGTTCTTCTTCATTTCCTGCAACAAATTCCCAATATCCTTTTCCCATAAGGAAATTTGTCATTCTAAACTTCCATGCTTGGAAGTTGTTGTTGTCAAGCTTTTCAGTGTGACAATTTGTGAAAGAGAATCAGATGCCATTACAGAACACTGCAAAAAATTCTGTCACTGCAAAAAACACAGCTTCACCCTCACAAGGGTAAATCTGCAAAACTAGCGAAAGTGGTATTTGACCACACAGTCACTTCCTAGTGACGATTTTGCATAAACAGGAACCAAGGATGATTTTGTAACTCCCAATGTCTCTGCACACAAGCATACGATGCAATTTCTGTGGTAACTTTTCACCGACCTGTAGAATAGTAGTCGCACAGCATAAAATAGGGCATTTTCTTGAGTGTGTGCAGAAAACTTCCGCCTCCAAAACAGGCCCCGAAATGGCCTCAAATCAAAAAAATAGGGTCACTAAGGGCTAAATCCCATTCCCGCAGCATATACTGCCCTCTTACTTCACCGCGAAGGGCATCTCGACGTGAGACAATGCACTCTTGCACTTTTCGGCTATGCTACCTGCAGAGACTTGCTCCCACACCAGGAAAATGAAAGCAACACTGGTCTTCTTACCAGAACACCGCGAACTTGGCTTGCTTTCTTGAGCTCCTTACCACGAACAAGGCTCTGATACCATGTCAAGATTGTGGGAGAGAAGGAAGGAGTCTCACTTGTAGCTTTCTTGCTTGCACAATGGGGGAATACACACAGAGGTGGAGGCTGAAAACAGATTTCCTCTTCTTAGTTGTGTAAGCCAAAAGAACTCATATACAAAGAAATAGAAGAACCCTATATATGGGTCTCAAACCAAACTCAACTAACTAAGGTGGCATACTAACTGTGCCACGAACTAGAGTAGATAAGGATAGCTGTCATCTAGCTAGTATTCATGGGTGGTGTACCAACCGCATCTGCAACTAACAAGTTGGTGAGATAAATGCACAATGGTCACCCTGGCATATCACGAGTGGAGCTCGATATCTCAACACTATCAACTAGTACTGATGATGGTGTTAGGAAGAGGCTGAGGTAGAGGCCTAGGAGGGCAAACATAGGTCCAATCATATGTTGGACTTGCGGTCATCCAGGACACATCTCATCACATTGTCCTGAAAGGAAGCAACCAAATAGAGACAAGGCTGACCTAAGGTGCCCAAAGTGCAGAATCACTCACCTCTTCATTGACTATCCCAAGTGAAAACCATCCTCAAGATCAACCAACGTGCCATCTATCCCATTGGCATTGTTTGACGTCAAGAATCTCGATGGGGAGGCCACACCTATTCCATTGCGTGTCATGATCTGAGCACAGACTTAGCAGGCTCACATATCATTGCCAGGTTCGAGCAACCTCGATGCAGCCTCGATCAGAAACAAGAGCCATATACAGAGAAAGAAGAAAGCCGGTGCTAAGGTCATGCTAAAAATTGAGAGTGCCACTACTCTACGTGCTGGAAAGAAGGTCACTAACATGGAGGTAGAAACCTCAGTTCCTAAGATAGCTAAAAAGAGAAGTGCTAGGGTAGGGGAGTACCCGCATCTAAAGCACCAACAACTAGAGGCTATCGAGAAAGTGAAGGAATGGGTCAGAGAGGCCCAAGAGCACTTAAAAGATGCTGAACCCATCCTAGAGGATGAGATCCTCCAGCATAAGCACACTAGCCTCACCCCCTCGACTGTAAGTAAGAGATGCAACTGCACTACAAGCAGTACCGCTTGGCAAAGCCTCGACGCTATAGGCCAGCAAATTAGTCACGGCCATTGGCTAGGACAATCCGAAATAGGAGAAAGACGAGAAACCAATGACCTCCTTACCTCACTAGTGACCACCCCTGTGATGTTGAGCCTGGGAGACCTACTTAGGCAGCATTCCACCCTATGGCAAGACCTAAAGTAGTGGGTTGAAGGATCACGAGAGCAAGCTGCCGTAGACGTGCATGACCGTGACGTAGAGACACAAATACCAAGCTTGACGCTACACTCTATGCCTAAGTCCTTGCATATTAATGCTTATTAGGAAGGCACCGAGATGCATGTGGTCTTACCTATCTTAGCCCTAGGCGACACAACTAGAAATGAGATTGTAGATAGAGGAGCGGGGGTTAGTGTACTGAGCCACACAGTGCTTCAAACGTGGGAAAACCCGCCTGTGGAGATCGCCAAGTTCAATGTCACACTAATAAATGGTATGAAAGTGAAACCATTCGGGGTACTTAAAAACTGGCCAATGAAGATCGCAGGCGTCCAGCTCTCAGTTTAACTTTATAGTCATGAAGGGAGTGGACTATGATATCCTATTAGGCCGACCCTGGATACGCAATGCCAGAGTCATCGAAGATTGGGGTAATGGCTTAATATTCCTTAGCAATAGAACAAAAGCTGTGAGGATAGAGATGGACACGTGGAAAATCTCACCAATCGACTTGGAGGCCATATCCACGATGGGTAAGGGTAACGCTCAGGTCAAGAAGTCTTATGGGCCCTTGACGCCCGAAGGATGAGTGAGACTGGATGCATGTCTTTGCTGCGATTGATGTGCCATTCTCAGATCATGAGGCATATGACCAAGCTATCAAGATAGCTGGCAGGACAAAAGATACACCCTTCATACTAGTCTGCATGATGGCAGAAACCCTTTGTAGGTGACCTAAGCCTTGTTGAGATGATAAGCTCAACACATGCGGACATTGATGATGGACCGCTTGATTAGATGGGTCCACACGTCTACACTTAGCACATTTGTGGTCATTATGACCTCACATGGCCACTGACTCATTACTTATTATATTCAGGTTGTTACACCTATTTACAGCTGGCATAGTTTTAGTACATGTCGACTAGTGTAGTCGGTTATGCATTGTTTGACTTAGTAGGCCACTTTCTTTTATGTTGTATCTTATCTATACTTTGTGTACATTTTAAAGTGTGTGGAAGAAGAAGAAGAAACCAGCAAGAAAACGTTTTGGGCTCCACCTCTCTTCTTGTCTCTTGAGTGAGCTTCTCCTTGTGCATTCTGTGTGTGTTCGATGCAGCATCTTGAGCAAGTCCCCCCACCACGCGATTCTTGATATGGTATCAGATCTGCGCCACTGAGAGAGGCTGATTTCGAAGGCTGAAGTGAAGGAGAAGAAGCAAGGTTCGAGCAAGCAAGCCACGGGTAAGAAGCTCTCCCATCCTTCCACTCTTTCTCTTGGATAGTGCCTGTGGAGGCACCGGAAGCAGGGCAGAGCAAAAATCTCAGATTACAGTGAGATTTGGTGTGCGCGAAGAGCGATGTGTATTCTACAGATAAGCCCTTTAGCTTGGACCGCAATTATTTTGGGCATCTGAGGCCATTTCAGGCCCCGTTTTAGAAAGACAGTATTGCTTGGATATATTGATTAAGTATGGTATGACAGCATGCAAACCACTTTCAGTCCCGTTGGAGCAGAATGTAAAGTTGAGTGCTGATGTTGGGGATGAGATAGAAGACCCTACTATGTTCAGGAGGATAGTGGGGAGTTTGATCTACATGACCATTACAAGGCTAGACTTGAGCTACGCTATTGGTATTGTGAGTCAGTTTATGCAAGTACCTAGAAAGCCACATTTGGATGCAGTTAGACGCATATTGAGATATGTGAAGTCCACATTACATTATGGACTTTTCTATGAGACAGGTATAAATGTATAGGTGTTTGGATACACAGATGCAGATTGGGCTGGTAGTATGTCTGATAGAAGATCTACCAGCGGATACATGTTCTCTCTTGGTAGTGCATCAGTTACTTGGAGCAGCAAAAAACAATCTACAGTTGCTTTGTCGAGTACAAAGGCTGAGTATAGAGGTGTTGCTATTGCAGCATGTGAGGTAGTATGGCTACAAAAGTTATTGGCTGATTTAGATGTGCAGATGGAAGGTCAAGTTGTCATTTATTGTTATAACATGAGCAGTATACAGTTAGCTAGGAACCCTGTGTTCCATGCCAGGACAAAATATATTGAGATATACTACCACTTTGTGAGAGAGAAGGTACTAACAGGTGAGATTGACTTGGTGTATGTCAGCACACAGGATCAGATAGCTGACATCTTCACGAAGGCATTGGGTACAAAGAAGCTTCAAAAGTTTCGAAGTTTACTTGGAGTTGCAGAATGCAGTTGAGCTTGAGGGGGAGTGTTGAGATGACAAGCTCAACACATGCGGACATTGATGATGGACTGCCTAGTTAGATGGGTCCACACATCTACACTTAGCACGTCGGTGGCCCTTATGACCCTCACATGGCCACTGACTCATTACTTATTATATTTAGGTTGTTACACCTATTTACAGCTAGCATACTTATAGCACCAGTCGATTAGTATAGTAGGTTATGCATTGTTTAACTTAGTAGGCCACTTTCCTTTATGTTGTATCTTATCTATACTTTGTGTACATTGTAAAGTGTGTGGAAGAAGAAGAAGAAACCAGCAAGAAAACGTTTTGGCCTCCATCTCTCTTCTTGTCTCTTGAGTGAGCTTCTCCTTGTGCATTCTATATGTGTTTGGCACAGCATCTTGGGCAAGTCCCCCCACCACACGATTCTTGACAAGCCTATCACATTCCAAGTGCCAATTAACAAGAAGAAACTCCAAGAGATTCTAGAGTATTTGACTTGCACGCTAGCTGACAATCCAGTAGCAAACTTCAAGCCACTCCAAGATTTGGTAAATGGACCTAAGTGGCAATGGACCAGGGTGCATGACTTAAACCTCATGTACAATTGGGCCCTAGTCTCTGACCAAAGACAAGAGATGTGCCAAAACCTAGTAGATGGACGAAGATGATTCCAAGGACGAGTACGAAGACGGTTATTTATTCAGTGATGAAAGTAAGGGTGAGATAGGCACAGTGGAATACACACTGAGAGACGAGAAATAGAACAAATATGAGGGGACTCCGTGCCATAGAAAAATGGTGTCTTTAGGATGGAACGAGGGGTCATGCACATGGATTGTGACAATGCATGGTTGGAACACACAGGAGCCATAGATTTCGAAAGAGTAGGCCTAACCCAACCAGGTACGACACCACTGCTTAGAACAGAGTCACCCTTTGAGCTGAGACTGCAAAGAGAAACCACCTCTTCTAGCAAAAATGGTGAGTTTGATTCCGAGTCAGAAGTGAGCTCAGATAGCAACCCAGAGATACCTAGACCATCCAAGACCAGATGCACCAAGGGGGACCTACCTGTCCACTTGAGGTGCAAACGGTTGAAGGAAGATATGGCAAAACAGCCTAGGGATGCACAAATGGAGAAGCAAAGAAAGCCGTAGGATTTCTTGAGGAGATTTACAAAATTCAAGAAGGGTGATAGGGTAGTAATCCTGTTGGTGGGTGCCAAACGCCAAGGGCAAACGAGTGAACCCATCGAGGGACCAGCCAAGGTAAAGGAGGTGAACCTAGCACAAGAAGGGGAGACACCCCAACCAGTCTTAATTGCCGCGATGACTTGACTTAGGAAGAGGAGACAAATCTTGTTGCTCTCTTGCGAGAGTATATAGATGTGTTTGCTTAGTCCTTGGAGGAGCTTAAGGGGGTGGATTCGAGTGTAGTGACTCATAACATACCCATGACACTAGACACAACACCGATTAAGCAGCGACCATACCCAATGAATCCAAAACATGCTCATGCAGTCAAAGAGGAGATTGACAAGCTGATAAAAGCAAGATTCATTTACAAAATCCAACACACAGACTAGGTGTCACACATAGTCATAGTGATGAAGAAGAACGTAAAGATTAGAGTGTGCGTCAATTACAAGAAGGTGAAGGCTGCCACTAAGAGAGACAACTACCCATTGTCATACATTGAGCACACGCTCAAAAGAGTGGCATGAAAAGAGGCCTACAACTTCCTCGATGGCTTCTCTGGATATAATCAGGTGCAAGTGCATCCTGCCGCCGCCGACAGGCATAAGACCACCTTCACCACCGAGTGGGGAGTCTTTGCTTACATGGTCATACCCTTTGGGCTGACTAATGCCCACCACCTTTCAACACCTCATGTGCACCATATTTAAGGACATACTTTGCAAGGAATTGGAGGTCTTCATGGATGACTTGTGTGTTCACTCGACTTGGCGAGAACACTTAGGCAAACTTCGAGCAGGACCCCTTAAAGTGCCAGTTCTGGGTGAAACATGGGTGCATCCTAGGGCACGTGGTGTCAAAGAATGACATTGCCACTGACTTCTCAAAATTCAGGGTTATTGTTTATCTTCCGTCCCCAATCAACTATAAGGGAGTTCAATGCTCCTTAGGCCATACGGGGTATTATTGACGGTTTTTGCTTAACTATGCTTTGATTGCCAGACCTTTGTACAAGCTGTTGATCATTTTTGAATGGACTAAAGCATGTCAACGAGCGTACGAGGAATTAAAAAAGGCTCTGACTACTGTCAAGATTTTGGGAGAGAAGGAAGGAGTCTCACTTGTGGCTTTCTTACTTGCACAATGGGGAAATACACACACAGGTGGAGGATGAAAACAGTTTTCCTCTTCTTAGTTGTGTAAGCCAAAAAGAACTCTAGTATAGAGAAATAGAAGAACCCTATATATGGGTCTCAAAACCAAACTCAACTAACTAAGGTGGCATACCAACTGAGCCAAGAACTAAGGTAGATAAGGATAGCTGTCATCTAGCTATTATTCATGGGCGATGTACCAACCGCATCTGCAGCTAACAAGTCGGTGACATAAATACACAATGGTCACCCTGCATATCACGAGTGGAGCTCGATATCTCAACACTCCCCCTCGAGCTCAATCCCAATTCATGCACACCTAACAGGTCTCTGAACTTGCACAGCTTCTCTACGCCCAATGCCTTCGTAAATATGTCAGCTACCTAATCCTCTGTGCTGACATGAACTAGATCAATAAGACCTAGTAAAACCCTATCCCGCACATAGTGATAATGCACCTCAATGTGCTTTGTTCTAGCATGATAGACTGGGTTATTTGCCAAGTGTATACTACTCATGTTGTCACAATAAATGACAACTGGCCCATCTATAGGCTAATGCATATCATAAAGTAGCTTATGCAACCAAGCTACCTCACATGCAGCCATTGCTGCACCCCTGTACTCAGCCTCTGTGCTCGACAAGGTAGCTGTAGGTTGTTTCTTGCTGCTCCAAGTGACTGCAGCACTCCCAAAAGAGAACACATATCCACTAGTAGATCGTTTATCAGAAATACTACCAGCCCAATCAACATCAGTGTATCCATGCAATTGTATCTGAAACCCAGTCTCATAAAATAGTCCATACTGCAATGTGGACTTCACATACCTGAGTATGCGTCTAGTCGCATCCAAATACGGTTTCCTTGGAGCCTGCATAAACTGACTTACCAATCCAACAACATAGCTCAAATCTGGCTTGGTAATAGTCATATAAATCAAACTTCCTACTATACGTCTATACATAGTAGGGTCTTCCAGAAGCTCACCTGCATCTGCGCTCAGCTTCACATTCTGCTCCAAAGGAACTGAAATAGTCTTACAGCCTATCATCCCATATTTGGACAACGTGTCCAATCCATACTGCCTCTGCAACAGCCGTATCCCACTTGGTGAACTAATCACCTCAATGCCCAAGAAATAACATAGCTCTCCCAAATCCTTCATCTTAAACTTCTATTTCAATAGCATTTTCACATGAAGGATATCTTCATCACTATCACCTGTCATAATCAAATCATCAACATAAATGACTAGCAGCATAATACATTTCTCTGTTTTTCTCACATAAAGTGAGAAATCTGCCTTGGAAATCTGAAAGCCAATAGTGACAAGATACTGTCCTATCTTATCAGACCATGCTCTAGGTGCTTGCTTCAATCCATACAAGGCTTTCTTCAACCTGCAAACAAACTCAGGATGAACAACATGCACATAACCTAGTGGCTGCTCCATATAGACTTCTTCTTGCAAATCACCACATGCAAGAAGGCATTCTTTACATCCATCTGATGTAAAGACCATCCCTTTGATGCAGCCATAGCAATGACTGCTCTCACGGTTGCCATCCTTGCAATCGACTGAATGTTTCTTCATAATCAATGCCATATGTTTGTGCATACCCCTTGACTACTAATATTGCATTGTATCTGTTCATAGAACCATCTGCATTGTGCTTCACCTTATAAACCCACTTACAACCAATTGCATTCTTATCTTTAGGCAAAGGTACAAATTCCCATGTAGCATTTGCTTCCAAAGCATCCATTTCTTCATCCATGGCTTTCTCCCATTTTTCTTTTCCCATGGCTTGCTCATAAGAAGTGGATTCTGGTTCATGTATCACTTTGACCATATGGGCATAGTGAATGGCTGTAAATCCATCATATTTCAGCCTATCCATAGGATACCTAGCTCTGGTAGACCTGCGCAAAGTAGGTTCACTCCCAGGTGCTCTCCAAACATCCCTGGTCTTCCTTACTCCAAGTGTAACAATAGAAGGAATACCCAACTCATCATCAATGCTCTGTTCTAAGCCACTGGATTCACCATCCACATAAGAGTGACCTGCATTCACATCAAACATGGGCTGATCTACCTTCTCTTTTCCTTTTCGTGAAACCTGCATACCACTATCTACATTGCTTTGAGGAGATTCTCCTAATCTCAATCTGCCTGTCCATGGCGAAGAATGTGAACCACTGCTAGAGAACACTCCAAATCCACTAATATTTTGTGACTGCTGCTATGAATTATGTGCAGTGTTACCATTTTGTGCATCTACATCATCAATCATATTTACTGGTTTATACCAGCTACTCATCTCATCAAAAACAATATCTCTGCTCACTGTAAACTTACAAGTAGAAGGGTTATAGCATCTATACCCTTTCTGCTGCAAAGAGTAACCAATAAAGATGCACTTCTCAACTTTTGGATCCAACTTGGATCTCAACTCATCTAGCACATGAACATAGGCAATGCAACCAAAAATTTTCAAATGAGAAATATCTACTTTCCTACCAGTATACCTCTCCTCTGGAGTCATCCCATGTATTGCTGCAGTGGGAGTCCTGTTCATTATGTAGACTGCTGTAGCAACTGCTTCAGCCCAGTAAAAATCTGGCAAGTCTTTTTTGTTGAGCATGGCACAAGATACCTCTCCAATATGCATGTTTTTTCTTTCTGCAATTCCATTTTGTTGTGGGATATGACTGCATGAATATTGTTGCTTTATGCCATGCTCCTGTAGGAACCTTGCAAACTCATTTGAGAGGTACTCTCCCCCTCCATATGACCTTAGGCATTTTATTTGCAGGCTTGTTTCTTTTTCAACCATAGCTTTAAGAGTTTTGAAATTCCCAAAAACTTCATTTTTCTTTTTCATAAAATACACCCAGACTTTTCTGCTATAGTCATCAATATAAGTGACAAAATAATGACAACCTCCAATAGATGCAGCTTTAGTAGTCCACACATCAGAGTGGATTAATTCCAATGGCTTCTTACTCTCTTGAACATGTCTAGGAAATGGTTTCCTTGCCTGCTTTCCAAATTGACACGCTTCGCATACCTTATGCATTTCTGCAACCTTGAATTTAGGCAATCTTGCAACAATATTTTGGGCCTTCATTGATTTAAGTCACTGTACATTAACATGACCAATGCCTTTATGCCAGATATCAATATCTGCAACTACACCGGTCCCATGTGCAAACATTGCTGCACTCAATTCAGGCATGTCTGCATCCAACGTAAACATTCTTCCCTTCTTCTTTCCTTTTGCTATCAAGAGACCTTTATTTTTCATATCCTCAACAAAGCATCCATGAGGATTAAATCTGACCTGCAAGCCCTGCTCAACCATTTGACCAACAAAAACTAGGTTCTTTGTGATATTCAGGACATGAAATACATCCGAAAGGTATTTCTTTTTCCCATCCTGCATAGACAAAGGAAATTTTCCAATCTGCACAATCGGATGTGTTGTATCATCACCAGTCTCCAAAATCCTAGTTTTTCCATTTTCCCTGCATCTTGCATCCATTCTGCATGACCTGTCATGTGGTTTGATGCACGTGAGTCAACATACCACACATTGTTTCTTTCTTCTGCACTTGTCACAGAATTGGTCATGTGCTGCACCATAAACAAATGCCCATTTCTATCATCACCCTATCTACTAGAAGATGCATAATTCCCTTGTTTCAATTTTCCATTCATGATGTCATTCTGCTTTTTATAGCAATCTTTAGCCATATGACCCTTACCACAGTAGTAGCATTCAACATTGCTGTTTGCATTTTGGCCTCTTTGCCATCCACCACGACCTCTTTAGCTCCCCCTGCCTCTTGAGTTACCACGTCCTCCTCCATAGGACTGGTTTTCTTGAGTTTGCTGCATATTTTGATTTCTACCATAGCCTCTAGATCAGCCTCCTCTACCTCTGCCTCTACCTCTTCCAGCATCTGAGTAGAAGACAGCTTCTTTTGAAGTTCCTCCTGAAGAAGATGCACCACCATTTCTCTGCTCCTAAGAAACTAAAAGAGCAATCAACTCCTCAAAATCAGAAAATCTTTCACGGACGGAAATGGATGTTCGGAATTGTTCATAATTCTTTCCTAGACCATTCAAGGTCATTGAAACTAAATCATCATCTTCCACTGGCGACCCAATGGAAACAAGTGCATTTGCAATCTTCTTCACCTTCATGTGGTAGTCATTAATGCTCGTACTTTCTCTTTGCACATTGTGCAACTCTTGCTTGAGCTGCAATTTCCTGGCTTACGTATTTGTACTATACATTTTTGACAAAGTATCCCATGCCTCCTTTGGCATACTTGCATCCTGAATATGCACAATCATAGAGTCTGAAATACTGATAGACAGCTAGTACATAACTTTTCTGGCTCTCTCATGTCATCCTTTAAATGCTTGCATTTGCTCTTGATTGGGAACATCAGGAAGAATTGGTTCTTCTTCATTTCTTGCAACAAGTTCCCAATATCCTTTTTCCATAAGGAAATTCGTCATTCTAAACTTCCATGCTTGGAAGTTGTTGTTGTCAAGATTTTTAGTGACAATCTATGAAAGAGAATCAGACGCCATTATAGAACACTGCAAAGAATTTTGTCACTGCAAAAAACACAGTTTCAGTCCCTCAAGGGAAAATTTGTAAAACTGACGAAAGTGGTATTTGACCACATAGTCACTTCCTAGTGACGATTTTGCATCAACAGGCAACAAGGATGATTCTGTAACTCCCAATGTCTCTGTGCACCGGCATATACTGCCCTCTTGCTACACCGCGAAGGGCATCTCAATCTGAGACAATGCACTCTTCCACTTTCAAACTGTGCTACCTGTAGAGACTTACTCCCAAACTCGAAAAATGAAAGCAACATTGGTCCTCTTACCAGAACACCGCAAACTTTGTTTGCTTTCTTGAGCTCCTTACCACAAACCAGGCTTTGATACCATGTCAAGATTTTGGGAGAGAAGAAAGGAGTCTTAGTTGTAGATTTCTTACTTGCACAATGGGGGAATACACACACAGGTGGAGGCTGAAAATAGTTTTCCTCTTCTTAGTTGTGTAAGCCAAAAAGAACTCTAGTATAGAGAAATAGAAGAACCCTATATATGGGTCTCAAAACCAAACTCAACTAACTAAGGTGGCATACTAACTGAGCCACGAACTAGAGTAGATAAGGATAGCTGTCATCTAGCTATTATTCATGGGCGGTGTACCAACCGCATCTGTAGCTAACAAGTCGGTGACATAAATGCACAACGGTCACCCTGGCATATCACGAGTGGAGCTCAATATTTCAACAACTACTGCACCAATCTTACGAGCCCCTGATTGGACCATTACCTTCCATGTACATATTGATGCTTTGAAATTCATCGTGGGGGTAGTACTATGCCAACCTGGCAAACACAACCTTGACTATCCAGTGAGCTTTGCTTAGCAGACAACTCATTGAGACCGAAATGAACTACTCAATGACTGAGAGAGAAGGCTTAACCATGGTATTTTTTGTAAAGAAGTTGCCATAGGCTTCTTTAATGGCAGTTACATTAAGAAGTACTACCCTCCCATGCATCCACTGCATGAGCCACCAATGTTGGAACCCCTTGTCACGGTATGAGTCGCCACAATCACGGAAATCGATGATGAGGACAAGGAAGCTGTAGAACTCGCATACCTCCACATCATAGTCATTAAGACTATCGGCCCAAACCCCAAACAACATTAACCCCTTTAACCCTTGCTAATGCCAATAAGACTTGCCAAACCCAATTTGAGTGTAGTAGCCCATCCGTAGCTCCACTATTTGGACGCTTATCCACGAGACTCAACCACCGCTTCATGTGCAACTACCACCATTTGCTATCGCCCCTACTAGCCCCATCAAACCTCAGCCACCTGCGTACCTTAAACCATCTTACAAGTGGAAATCATTCTTAACTCTAGTCTCAGACCTAGCTAAAGACACAGGGAATGATGTTATTTCTTGTCTTAGATGCTTAGATTTCACGTTCATGTCACTGGCTCTAAGTTATGACCACTTGGACGTAGGCCTGCTACAAGATTCTTTAGCGACAAAAGTTTGCACGATGCTTTGTTCCTAGGAAACATTCGAATTCACATTTGTCAAGACACCCCACTTAGCTACCGAGTTGCTACATGCTGAGATATCAAGAGAACAAGGCATCAAACAACATCTCATTACGTCTTACGATAAGCGTGTAATGTCTTCCATCACTAACGAAGAAGGTGAGGAGTTGAAAGAATTAGTTGATACTGACTCCACATTTTTACAAAATTGGTACACCTTGCGATTGCAGTGGGAACTCGAAGGATGCCAGATCATGACCAACGCTGAGCAGCACTGCATAATCAAGACATCGCAGTACGACTCAACCTATGTCACACCCACCTCATATAAAGTGTTAACCACTCTTTGTAAACTGATCCATGGAAGAGCACGTCAAAGGACGCCTATTTCGTCTCTTGACCAAGGAAGAGCTCCACATCGCTAGGCACGTCGGTTCCAATGATTTCCTAACAGATGTCCTCCCTTATATCACACATGTAAGTACCCGACCCTTCACTCTGGACCCCAAGGCTTAGTTGAAATATAACCCAAAATTCTATACTTTGCTCATGCGCAAGTAACCCTTATACCTGAATGCTGAATGCCCTAGATCTCCTAACCTTTGATCCTAGGAAGGATTCTTCTCTATTTGGAAGGGGAGAGGGTACGAGGGTAGGGTGAAGGTGAATCAAATTAAAACCAATCAAGATCAAGTAAACGCAATAAACACATAAGAAACTGGTGACGTAGGAGGGATGTCACAAAACAAGTCTAAAGGAAAGAATTTGTATTGGAGCTTAATGCTTTCATTCAAGAAACATAAAATCTTCACTAACCCAGGCCATGGTGGAGAAAGCACTGGGAGCGGAACCTAGGGTGGAGAAAAAACGTGAAAGGGATGTGTATGCCCTGCTGAAGATGAATAGGGAAGAAGTCTTGACAAATGATGGCATCATCTTACAAGACATCCCCGATGCTGAGATTTGCCTACAGGCAAAGTTGGTGCATGCCCTTTTCTCCAGCCAACACTACAATTTCCTCATGCACTGGATGAGTGTACCTGTGTTGGAGAATGTGGTAGCCCGCACCTTGGATGAGATGGATTGGAATGGCTATGTTCGCAAAACAATAGACCAAGTGACCAAAGCACTACCCTTGGGCAACAAACAAGCAGGTGGAGAATCCCCCGCATCTAAGAATACGGAGAGGAAGAAACCTTCCTCAAAAGCCTCCTTCATCGGGTATGGAAGCATATGAATGGCCATCATCCAGGAGGTTGTGAAAGAGACCCAACAGGGAAGCAAAGGAGCGGATGAGATCCCAGATAGGTCACTGACCCATCAAAAAGAGGAGCAATCAAGCGACCAAACAAAAACCAAGACAGAGAAGGAGGAATGAGAGGCTCAATCCGGATGAAGAAAAACAAAGGAGTTCATTGGGAAGGAAACTCAAAAGAAGAAACAGAAGGTGATCAAGAAAAAGAAAGAAGAAGATCTGGAAAGAGCAAAAAAGGAATCCCTGAGAGAGGCGAGGGAGTGGAAAAAAAGGAGAAGAAAGAAGTTGAAAGGTTGGCCGAGCAAGCAAGGAAAATAGAAGAAGAGAGAGAAAGGAGAGCTATGGAAGAGGATGCAGAGTTGAGAAGACAAGAGGAGGAAGACATGACCGAAGCAATTCGTCGGTCTATAGAACATTCGAGCCGACTCGATGGCCTAGGGAAGATAGACCTAGCTTAAGCACACAAGTACCTAAAGCCATGTCGTCCATGGTCATCGAGGGCAAGGGTAAGGCCCCCCTCCATCCCATTTTGGCCCCCTTGGTACCTGAGAGCGAAGCCACCACTGCCACCCCCAGCATCCCGGCCAGCACCGACATGGACAGCTTTGTGGCGTGGATGTAATACTTTATCAATACGGAACTAGCACAAGGAAGGAGCTGGGAGGCCATAGCCACTGAGCACAAAAGGCCAACAACGGATGCTGAATCCAAGCAAGAGCCAAAATGCCAAAAAATGGAAGCCTCAACCACCCCAATCCCCACCACCATGACGCCAATACGTCAATGAACTGCTCTCGCAGTTAGAAAGGGCAAGGGAGGAAAGGAGGATCACGGTGGCCAATCTGGAGGCAAAAAGGGAAGCAGTAGCAGCCTTCCAGCCCAAAAAAACAAAGCGAATGGCTGCACAACAAAAATAAATCCTCAACCTAAAGAGGGAACTCAAGACCAAAGAAGAAAAGGAGCAAAGCTAGCGGCAACAGATCATAGATGAAAATCAATAGCTCAAGAAGATGCAAAAAGAATATGACCTGTTAATCATGCAATACAAGGATCTAGCAGCAAAGATAGGGTGGATCGAGTAGGGCATGAAGGAGTTTACTGTAGGGGAGGAAGGGAGGAAACAAGAAGAGCACCGCCACCGAGAAATGGAAACAATGACTGAAAAGCTGAGCCTTGAAAGAGAAGAACAGGAGCGAATGAATAGAGAGTTGAAAGATCAGCAGCGGAGGCGCGGAGGCTCATAGCCTTGGTGCAAAGACAGGGAGAAGGCATGGAAGAAATGAAAAAGAGGACTGAAGAGTGGGCATGCCAGAATGAGCAAATAGTGAAGACCTTGCCGCATCGCCTGGCTCTGGTAGAGAAAGAGAAAATCCTAGTAGAAGGCAGAGCAGAGGCAGCCCAAGTGGCCTTCCACACTCAATAACATATCTTCCTGAACACCTTGATGGATGCCACTCATGAGGAGGAAGGGGAAATCCTTGGAGGCAGTAAAAAAGAAACTAAGCATAGCATGTAGAGCCATGTGAGCAGGGCTACACACGCCCTCCTAACCCATTACAGTGGGGCTAAGCCCAGGGGAGCACATAGGTATCTACTATCAACTAGCCTAAACCCCTAGGAAATTGATGCCCTAGGGTTTTTAGAAGGGATACAACAGCAAGAGCACCCAAGGAGTGAGACAGAACTGCACATCAACCTAGGCGGATTAGAAAAAGAAGTGGTTACACAATCCCCTTCACCCCATCTTGAAGGGCAAGGGCAGCCAGTAGATGCATCTGCAGAGAGGAAAACCACCCTGAGGGAGAAGAGGAGGAAACTAGTGGAAGAAGACAGACAAAGATTAAGAACTAACCCTATGTCCTAGCCCTCTGGACCCCTCTCGCCATACCCAAATGACATGCCTCAACACAATATTAGTAAGTTTGGGAATCTGCCAATTCCCATTTTCTAAATACTAAAAAGGTGGCACCCAGATAACATTCCCATAAGTTTCTAAAAACCATATTGTGTGACCTATCATTGGAAAGCGCTTGAAAAATGGTATGTATTGAGCTATAGAACACTCGATTTGGAGTTATGACCACATGTTCCGAACTTATGGGAAATTCCCATATTCTCCAATATGGTGTTCCTCCCAGTTTTCATGTGGAGCTCATACTTTGGGAGAGACAAGAACAAGAGAAACAACCCTTCACCTTCAGCTTCCTCATCCCCAATGCCTTGCGCAGAGTTCTTCCCACTGAAATAGTGGATGAGGTGATCAACATAGGAAGCCGCCTAAGCCACTAGTAGGCTGAAGCAAAGAGAGAAGAATCCCACCCTCTGGGGCAGCGAGGATGCGGAATACTAACACAATAAAGTTTTTGAAGTGCCTCGGTCCGTGCCCAAATATGAGTGTCAAACCATTGTGGCGAAGGCGCATCTGCGACGACAATGTATTCGCATGGATGGCCTTCTATAACACTCTCCCTTCGGAGAGGAATGACCCTGCCTACATGGCTTACCCTTGACGAATAGGAGTAGACTTCGATGCAAATAAGCATGGCCATTATGACTTCCTTGTAATATACAACCCTTGTACTACCACTTTAGCCTAGGCCCTCACCTTCACCTCCGATAGCTTAGATGCCACCATGGCATGCTTTATCATTGATTTCTCCTCCTGCTTGAATCCTGCCTTCATCACCACTCATAACTATATTAGGCTCCAAAAAATCCTGCTTGGGCAAGACCCCACCCCGGCTAAATGCAGCTTTTCCTCGCTCTTTTTTTATCCTAATGCAATCGATAGCTGCGCAATGACCCACCTGATGATGCGAGCCAGCCTCCTCCCTTCTTTCTCCCTCGATGTTCTTGAAGACGTGAGCAACAACTGGTTCACTCGCTGCAACCATCCTTTCCTCTCCACCACTCCTGTCCAGGTTCTCTTGAACCTTAATAATTTCATGAAGAGTCGGAGATTTTTAAGCCATTCCATTAAATCTCTTTCACCACCCCCCCTAAGGACGAGGACTAACAATTCCCTACTATTAAAGCCAATTTATAAAAAAAATGCATCCGCACGATGGTCGTGGCACATTGCTTACAATCCCTCCACCTAGGGGTCCTTAAGGTAGGCGCGTCTGGTGATCGTGGTCAGCCGCGGTCCCGCTCCTAACCCCCTAGCCCTTTTTCTCCCCCACTTCACACTTAGGGCACACCAAAGGTAGGAGACACCTAGGGTGGTAACACTCGCCTATGGTTAGACCTGCCACCCTATGCTACACTCATCGCACCTCCCTACCACACGAATGGGTTCCTCAAGTGTGGGACATCACCGAGACCTACCTATGGATAGACCTAGCTCCCCGTTCCACCAGCACGCACACAAGGTACCCCACAGTAAAGCAGACACTCCCCTTAGCTAAGAGCACTGCACTTTCTCCTTGTAGATATTGCAAGATGTGCCAAACCATCAACTTCGGAGGCCCCATCACCCATTTGAAAATATTTCCCACGCTCCCACAGCAGCCCAACCCACCTATGGCCCTATCTGACTGACCAACAACTTGCCAACTACGTGCCCTTCCCCAACATATAGCTCGGCATGCCATGGGATTGGCACCCGTCTCGGAGGGGGGTAATGTTAACCTCAAATCGGAATGGCAAAAAAATAAAGGAAAAAACACAAAAAGAATGGAAAAAGAGCAAGGTGTAGAGGCATCCTCTAAAACTAAACAAAGGCAAAAAGAGATATTTTAAAGGAAAGGCGCCTCAAAAACTCTAAAAACTCTTGTAAAAGAGCACCTGTGCCACTTGTAAAAGATAGACGAGTATAGGCTTAGAGCATGAAGCAATAAGAGGGAATTAGAAAAAGGGACCTTGCCACAATGGTTGGTCATGTAACAAGGGATGGCACCCAATGGGGTTTTAGGGTTTGTATATATAAAGTTCAAAAAGTGAATGAAAGCTCATTCTTTGGTGTGTGGCTAACAAGAGTCCTCTCTTCTTCTCTTCTTCTATTCTTCTTGCTTGTGTGTGTGTTCTTGAGGGAGGGAGTGCGAGAGTGTGAGGGAGTGAGTGAGTGTGTGGGAGTGAGGGATCAAGAGGGTGAAACTCTTCATCATCTCCTCTTCTCTCTTCCTCTCTCTTCTCTTCCCTTCTCTTGCCTTGCATATGGCTATGGAGAATGGAACTTCAAGATGGAGGAGGCTTGAGGATGCTTGAGCTAGTGTCTAGGATCATGGAGCTACCGACTTGTGTGAGGGAGGAGGCAACTCGTTTCGACATCAAGGTAAGCTCATTACACTCTGAGAGAATCGACGACGCGTTGGCTAGGTGAGAGATAGCCATGAGAGCTCCTTGGAATGCTTGAAGAAATAAGTGGTCCGTGGGTCTTGGCGGTTGAGCAAAAGCTCCCACATGCACACTATGTAGGATGCTCATATGATCGTAGATCTATGAGTGGTTATAGCTTTGGGTTTGGAAGTGAAATGATGATCTGGAGTACCAAGAAGCAACCAACCGTTGCATTATCTAGTACTGAGGTAGAGTAGTACAGGGGTGCTACATTGGTAGCATGTGAGATTGCAAGACTGCTCAAGCTTATGATTCATTTGGACATACAGGTGGATGCTCCAGTGACCTTGTTATGTGACAATCTTAGTAGTGCACTACTGGCAACTAATCCACTATACCATACCAAGACTAAACACATTGAGGTACACTACCACTTTGTCATAGAGATGGTTCTTACGGGGAGAGTAGATCTCATGCATTTGAAGACTGATGAACAAGTTGTAGATATCTTTACCAACTCTTTGGGTAAAGATAAGTTCAATGGTTTTAGACAATTGCTTGGTGTACAGATGATAGCTTGAGCTAGAGGGAGAGTGTTAAGACTTCAAGCTCAGCTCTACTATCTTTAGGTTGTGTGTATACGACACTTAGCTTGTCTAGCTATACTACATGCAGATATTAAAAAAGTCGGTGGCTTTAGACTTAGCCGGTACTAGTTGTGAATGGCCTTACACACCTTAGTGTGTTGTATTAACTCCACTTCGATGAGCTAGTTAACTAATGAAGAAAAGACAAGAGAGCACAGAGCTCCTCTCTGTTGGCTCAAATCTCTTTCAATAGAAAGGACACTTAATTCTTAACTTGCTCATTCCTTGGCACTACAACGTCAAGAACATGGACCTCTATATACGCCCATCAGTTGATGACCTCAAGATTTTGTGAGAGGAGGATATTGTTGTGGAAGACATGAGTAAGCACAATGATGGATGATCCACTAATATACAAGCCATTCTCATGTGGAATGTGCATGACTTTTTGAGATTTGCGGATTGCTCAGATAAGTGGGCTTCTATTCTTGTTGTTAATATCTAACATGGCTCGTTCAAGTTTGTGTGGAGTAGATAGAGGTATTGTGATACGTGTGGTTACCTAAGGTTATAGACCATGAAGAAGATGGTATATTAGGGACACACGACTTTCTTGCCAAAGGGTCATGATCTCAGGGAAGGTTTTCTTGGATGATCTTCAACATGAATGAACATCCAAAGCTAGTATGAGTTGAAAATAGTCCACAAAGAGTCACTTCCAAGTAGAATTTGACGATTCTCGGTTTTCTACAAGTTTCCATATTGGCCCCACTTACAAATCAACCATTTGTTGGATCCCATGAATATTTTTAAGAGTGCAGGCAGCTTATTATGGGACCATATCATAAGAAAAAGAGGTACTGGAGCAGCTCGAATGGATTTGAAGGAGGTAGGAAAGATGGAGGTGCTTTGGCCATTGTTTAGAGCCTTATTGATTGCTTACAACTACCTCATGCTCATTGCATCCTGTTTACTAAATACAAGTGCATTGTGAAGCACATTATCGGGTCTATCCACACCCCAATGGATATGTTGCATTTTCCTAGGTCTATGTTTTCTAAAGATAACCAGCTCTATCAGGGTTGAAATCCCATGATTGGCATAAGATATGCCATGTTTGTCCTCACCTTGATAACAACTAATGTTAGTATTTTGCTATTTAGTGTTTACTCAACGTTTGTAATACTTCAAATTTTTGAACATTTGTAATACTGATCATGATCGTGGGATGCCTCACTCCAAAATTTTTCTATCTGAGTAAGTTACCTTTGACAATACCCAGAGAGTAGATTGAGTCGAGCAATGTTGGATGAGCAGTTGCAGGAGATATTTGCACATATGTCTCTAGATGAAATGGCATGCATCACTGCACTTGTACTACCCCCTCTCTATTTCTCTCCCCCTCTCTATTGTATGATGGAGAAATAGAGAGGGGGATAGAATTTATAATGGAGAAATTGTATGATGGGTGCCGAGTATCATGCTTAAAGACTCAAGAAAAAGCATTGGTCATCATTTCATTATGGAGTTGTTGGTCTGATCATCATACCAATCTGTATGTTTGCACTTGATGCTCAGGGACTCTCCTTGGTTTCCAACAGACATTTATTAGGCTATATATTGCTTAGAAATTCTTCTTGGAGGGTCCTTTGATGCCTTGATATGCTATTACTTGGTCTAGAGATGATATATGAGCTAGAACAACTAGTTATAGGTCTAGAATTGAAGATTTTCCACTATATACAAACAATATACAACATGTATGTATCTCTAACATGAGCTTGGAGCTCTCTAACATAGCCAGAACCATCATTGGAGTATAGATATATGCAAGGAGGACATATGGATTTGATTTTGTGCCTTGGAGTTGGAATTTTTACTAAAATACTCAGATCTATATTTTTTTCACATGCTAAAAATTTTCATTTGTTGTGGACAGCAAGCATTGTCTTTTATTGAAGCAATACATGACATTAGAAGGCTTCTATCATTTGTATAACCTGGCATATGTCTTCTGATCATCTAGTGGATTAAGAAGAGTATTAAAGGCTACTAAACGCTAAAGGTTGAAGTCAGAAACAAATGCATTGATATCTACTTGGCTAGTTGCAAACAATAAATGAATTATATGATATTGCTTCTTGAAGAGAGAGTTGATGGATGCCGATATGGTCATGCGATCCCTACACACAGTAGCAAATGTACGATGTGATTTGAGGATATTCTTGAGCTAAAGTATACCTTGGTTGTCATTGTCTTGGATGTTTGCAACTAGTGAACTGATTTATAATACTTGTACTTGATGTATATGCATGAGTTTGTGTCCGCATTAGAAAAAAAATGAACTCAGAAATGGGCCCTTAAAAGTAATATAGTTTAAGATGTGGGCCTTTTGGATTGTCCAATAGGAAGGCTAGATGTTGACATCCATGGAGGGTGAATCTTCTCTCTCCAAATCTTGGGTTTTCTATTAAAAAAAGGGGTAGTGAGGGATTAAAAAAAGGGAGAATGAATAGTATACAAATTTTGAGTTCCTCTCATCTCGTATTTTCCCCCTTTTTTGGAGAATTTTCAATTTTGGTTTTTTTCTCTCTCACGAAACTAGTTTGACCCAAAAGTTGAGCAACAGACCACTTTCCATCTCTTCTCTATACTCGTGAATTTTCGTCTCCATTGAAGCTCCCTGCTGAGAGTAATTAGGGTTTTGAGCGTTCTGCTTACCTCTGCACTTTCTTCTTCATGTAGCTCGAGATTTTGGGCAAAACATAGGTGCCCATCTCTCTTTGGATTTTCTCTTGTTTGCTATTTTTTCAATAGGGTTATATGTCGTTTCTTACTGTTGTTGTTGTTTTATTGCAGAGGTTGTTTGGGGCAGAAGACAGAGGTGCGCGTCTCTCTCTCCTTTCTTTCCCTCTCTCTCTATGTGTTGTTTCTCTTTTATATTGTGTTTTCAATAGAATTTGATGTTGGTTCTAATTGTTGTTTTCTTGCAGTGTTTATTTGGAGCAAGAGGCAAAGGTGTTAATCTCTCTCTCTGTTTTTTTTTTTTTGCTGATATCTTTTCAATACAACACAATGTTAGTTCTAACTCTTGTTGTTGTTTTGTTGCAGAGATCATTTTAGGTGACATTGCATAAGTGCTTATCTCTCTCTCTCCCTCTCTCTTTCTCTATGTATGTTTCCTCCTTTCAACTGGTTTTTTCAGTATACCTTCATGTAAATACTAACTCTTGCAAAATTCGCTTTTGCAGAGATCAATTTGGGCAAGATTGGATAGGTGCTCATTTCTTTCTCTTTCTCGCGTACTCACACAAACTCTCTCTTTGTTCCTCATTGCATTATCCCTTTTCTACTATCTTTACAATAGGGTTTGATGCTAATTCTAACTTAAGGATCAATTGTTGTTGCAGCACTTAACACAAGGTAGAGCAGATATTCTGTAGCTCAATTTACAGGTAAATCTATCATATTTTATGGTTCCAAAATTGATTCATTTAATTAGTGACTTTTATATTTGATCGGATTGATGTTTTCTTATGTCCATCATTTGCAATGGGTTTTGATTAGCAATGATTCACTCATATCTTCAGCAAATCCGCTTATAGGTAAATTGGCCCTATTTTGTATTGCTTCTATTCATATAGTTATCTATATTTTTTTTTCTAAAAGGGATTCATGTAGGTGTTTTTTTGTACATGTAGGTATTGTACAAGGTTTAGGTGAAGCATATAATTCTCCATCAACTATTGTGATGTGGTGAGTGATTCCTATGTGTTGGATGATATGGATCTGCTGGAAGTCGATGGTTCAAAAGTCCTCTTCTTTATTGATCCTATGTGTCCATTTGGATCTCTATGCCAATTGGAAATGATCCATGAAATTCTTGTATCATATCATCCATATAACACACACATTGTTGAGTCTTAGAATATCTCAGGTGTCAATCCAATGTGCTTATTAAGATTTGCATGCCATGTGATTGCTATCCTTGTAACAACTACTCTATAATACCCACATTTCGTACAATGTATTGAGTCAAATCAGACTCCTCTTCATTATAATAAAATTTATTTTGGCAAAATTCTCTGAGTATTCTTGTGCTATTCTTTTCATTATATTTCATGTAAATGATATGATTAAAGTGATGTCTTGAAATTAAATCTATACTTTGTGTTGATGCATATATCCACATGCGTTTCGATATCGATGTTTATGTTTGTTTACAAAAGTGTAAACATCTTTTTCAATGGAGATATGATGTTCGGATATATTATATTGATGTTTTGTTAGTATTTGATTGGGTCTGATTGAGTCTATTGAGCTTTTATTTTGCTCCATTTTATTTTTTAGTATGAGAGGTTGGAATGATGATTGATGGAGTTTGAGAGTGTTTTGAAGCTTATCGATTGATTCTTGATGGTTTTGGTTGGTTTTAGTTGAGCTAAAGGCTTTCTTATGACCTTCTAAATGGTACTATACACCCTCTGTAATGAGCCTATAGAACCTCTATCTCTGTTCTTTTTTATTATGTATACCTTTGTAAGGGTTCTGTAAGTGATGAATGTGTAGCTTGTGGAAGTTTTCCAACCTTGGAAAGAGATGAATATAAGTTAAAAATAGCTCAAAGAAGTGAAAAAAGTAGCTGATGAAGACTCAAGTAAAGACTGAAGTGATAGTGACACTATTGAGCTACGAAAGGACACTAAAGTGGCTCTAGTGGCCTTTCATATCAAACATACATCATGGGAGGGGTATCCATGATCAAAGAGGGGTTATGGATGATTATTCTTGATTATTCCATTGTACTATTGAGAGAGAGCATGTGAGAGAGTGTGAGAGAGTGAGAGATAGCCAGATCTATGCAAAACAATGTATCTATGAGTGTGAGAGAAAGCTATGGAACCTTTGAAGAAGAATATTATGTGATGATTTCCATTCAAAATGGTGTATTATCTTGTGCTTTTGTGGTTTCTTGATGAATTCGATGAAGAATATAAAGAGCATAATTGATTTTGTTCAAGTTAAACCTGTGGGAGAATTGTTATATGAAATTACATGAAGATTTGAGAAGATTGGTGTTTGGTTCCTTGTTATCATCATATAAAATATAAAGAACATACTTGTTGATGATAGAACATAGATTTTCTTATAGTAGATTCCCTATTTTCTTGGTGTTCCTCTTGGGGCTCCACAGGGGGAGGGGAGGGGAGGGAGCTATCAATCCATTGCAATTAAAGCTCTAAGTGGTCACATGAGTGATCACATTATGATAATAAGAGAGACAGATAGACAAAGAAAGAGAGAGAGAGAGACAAAGAGAGAGAGAGAGAGAGAGAGAGTCTAAGATGGAGAGAGAGAAGTATTTATGGTTAGAGAGCTGCTTGTTACAACACATGTCATAATCTGATATGCGGCTTTATTATACAAAATGGACTCATTACACGCATGAGAGAGAGAGAGATGGAGAGAGAAAAGTATTTATGAGTAAAGAGAACTACTTGTTACAACACGTCATAATCTGATGCAAGGGATTATTATACAATATGGATTGATCGCATGCATAAGAAAGAGAATGTGACAGAGGGGGGAGATATATATTTATTTATTTATTTATTTATTTACACAATACAAAGAGAAAGAGAGAATGTAGAGAGAGAGGGAAAATTTGCAAGTACAGAGAGAAACTAAGAGAGAGTTAAGTGATGGAGCAATTAGAGAGAGAGAGAGAGAGAGAGAGAGGTTTGTGGGCCATGACCTACCATTTTGGGGCAATTGCACGAATGTATCCATGTTGCATGCTAGATAGAGAGAATCATTTATACAACATAAAGTGCTATTCAAGAAGATGTTAAAAGAGAGAGAAAAATAATAATAATAATAATTTACATGACATGGAGAGCTATTCGAGCATATGCTAAGAGAGAGTGTGTGCGTATGTATGTGTATATGTGTGTCTATGTTCTTTGCACAACGTAAAGAGAAAAAGAATGTAGAGATAGAGATAGAGAGAGAGTAGGAAGAGAGGGAATATACATGTAGAGAGGAAAACTAAGAAACTGAGAATGAATGATGAGAGAGAGAGGAAGAGAGTGAAGGTAATCATGGCAATGGTGTTGGTAGCAAGGGGCATAGAGAGAGATAAAAAGAGAGAGAGACAAAGTGAAGGTGACGCATGCCAATTAGCAATCCTCCCCTCCCACACACCAAACAATAGGGGGGGAGAGAGAGAGAGAGAGAGAAATAATTGTGCTTTTTTATTTAAAATTAAAATTCATATTTTAATAATATATATATACTTATAATTATATTTTTAAAGTTTTAAAAAAAACTTAAAAGATAAAAAAGTTAATAGAGTATAAGAATTGTGATTTATTATGATTTATTTATCTTCAAAAGAGACTTTTAAATATGATTAAATTTCCTTTCAGAAACTATTAATTAAAACAAGTTAAACCCTTTAAATTTTTCTTAATTAGGATTATGATTAGGAGAGAAATGAGGATAGTGAGGCCAAGATTAGAAAGGATAGGTAGATTGCATATAACGCACATACATATATACATATAGTTCATGCATGGAGACTAAGTCATAGGAGAATATTGCCACTCATGATATGCTACTACTAAATTGACAACGCATGCCAATTGGTAATACTCCTCTTTTGCACACGCCACATTTTGTGTGTGTGGGGGGAGGGAGGGGAGAGAGAGAAAAAGTTATCCAAAAGAGAAACAATGACATTTACTCGACTCCATGTGGCTTTTATATAGGCTTTTGGAAAGCCCATCGGGGTTTTGATATCAAGATCGTCAAAAAAAATTAGAAATTCAGGTGGCCTTTTACCAATTATCAAGTCACCTTGAACCTAGTAAAGAGTAAATAGTAATGAATATAAATATGTTAACAAGGTAATCATGCATCTTATTTACATAAAATTTTAAGTAATTATGTAAATATTCAATTCTTGATCCCAATAACTCTTCTCATTTTTTAAAATTGGGTAGCATCATTCTACCTTTCCTGGAAATGCTTTTCTATACCATTGTTCAATAAAGCAACTGCTTTTTCAAGTACCTATAAGTTTGTAGTTTTTGCAAAGGGCTTCCACATGTTGCTAGTCCAAAAGCTATTCTTTCCCATGTCTTAATGAGTAATGCACTCTTCTTAGAGGAAGGGTTTTTTTGAACTTAGAGTTCTCATATACCTAAAAATCAAACAAGATTGCATTTATTCATACCTGTTTTTATACCTTCTCACATATTCCTCTAAACTCTCTCCTTGATCTTCTATCACTTAAAGGAAGATCCATCACTTTCTATGGTTGGGCTCTTTTCACTTTCAATATCCTCTCATAGGCTTCTTCATGCTTGAGGGTGGCTTCTGAGTCCTATTAAAGGATTTGGGACTTCATCACTAGTTCCTTCTAGTGGATCATCATAGTATAAAATCTCAACCAATCCTTCGAAGGAATCAGAATTTAGGATGGTTCATATGTTTCCTAGACTATGGATAGTTCATGGCCTTCACTTGATGATGAAGAGGTAGGCCTTCACTTGATGATAAAGAGGTAGGCACCCAAATTCCCATATCATTCAATTTATGGTCATCATACCTCACATGGTGAAGAGGGGCCACCAATCTCTCTTTGGTAGGCTCATAGGTCATCAATTTGAATTCTACTCCAAAAGCATCTTTTCCAAGGCCACAATGACCACCCCCAATTGGGTCTTGAGCTCCTCAACTTTGTCTGTCCAGAATCTTATTACAATGATTATTGCCTCATAATACATTCTATGCTAGGCAGAGATGACATGCTTGCATATGGCTTCCTACTCTTTGTGTTGACTTTCTCACAAGAGGGTACTATCAAGATTAGTATCCTTACATTTTAGCATGTATGAGTGAGCTTGTTTGGCTTCCACCACTATTTTTGCTAATGTCTCTGTAAGCTTGTTCTCTAGAATGGTTAACATGCCTGTGAACATGACTTATAGTTGGGTATGGACTTGTTGAACATCACAAGTTCTTTGGTTAGACCTATCACCTTGTCCCTTTCTTGCTCTATCTACACTCTAGTTTCTCCTAATTGCATTTTAGCTTCCTCATGTTGGCTCTACACTTCTTCCATCCCTTGGACCTATATCTTCAACTCTTCCAATTCCTTGTTTTTCTCTCTAATTTATTGTGGAGGTCATGTTCCTACAAAATAGCTTGCTTCAAGTGTTTCCGATATGTCTCCACTATTTTATCCAGCCTACCTTGTAATTCTTCATTGTCTCTATGCAACCAAGCTTTCTTATTATTCATCCCTTCATCATGTAGTTGCTCTAGTGTTGGCTACTTTCCTCAAGCATACGCCAATTTTCAACCTTACTCATGAGAACTAGTTATGGTATCATTTGATTATTGACCATCCTTTTTAGATGTAACAGATTTAGAATCTGCCTGAATTTGGCACCACTCTCCTCCCTTTAGTTCCAACAATTCTTTTGGAGGGTAGTCAGTCCTTCACTAACTCTCTCTACTTGTTGTGAATAAATTTTTCTTATCAAAGCCTCCTCCCTCCTACACATCTTCCTCCTTCCTATGTATCTCTTCTTCCCTTTTGCACAAGTCTTCCTAGATAAGACAAGTGTGTACATATGAGAAAGTCTTCATATTGCTTCAAATGTGCTACTTGTTCTTATTGTAGATTCCTTAAAGCCTCTATTATGGTTGGAGTGATGTCAAACTTTACTTGTTTTGACTATCATGCTTTTTTCAGCTTCTCCCTTCTTATCTCTTTTGTTGTATCTTTTGTTGAAATGACAATCTCCTTGTAAGAAGTTGGGAATAGTTAGAATGTTGATAATATGCCATGTCACACAGACATTGGTATATAAGGAGAGAAGTTGTAATTTTTCACATCTTTTTGACATATCAATACAATTACAATCTTTCTATCCCTTCTTGCTCACAGCTTCTATGGCTTCTTCATCTTTCATGTCTTTCTCTCTCTAAATCTAGTCTTTCTCTCTCCTCATCACTCTTATTCTCTCTCTTCCTGTAGTCTTTCTCTCTCCTCTGCAGTCTTTCTCTCTCCTCTTTCTCTCTCCCTGGTTCTCTCTCTGACAAGTGGTATCAGAGCTTCAGTCTTTGATCCATTATTTTCTCCCAATTTTAGTCTCATTTTCCTATTTCAAAACCAATTTCAGACAAAAATGGTACAAGACAGTGACTAGTGGAGTGCTGCAGGACAACTACAGTTAGCAAGTGACTACATCTAGAGATATCCAAGGTCAGATATGGCGGGTAAAGGCTTAAATGGCTGGACGTCACCAAATTTTATGCAAAATTAAAGGTAACTAGGGTAAAGGATGGTTAACCAAGCTTAGTTTGGGAACAAACTGTGGTTACTTTGAAAAGAGGGGTTTCTCTTTCCCCTTTCTTGGAAATTCCTGCAGGTTCCATGGAAGTTCAGCAACAAGATCTGTTCATATCTCTCTCATCTCTGATCTTCTTGGCCAAAAACTACATGGAATAGATCCTGCTCATCAGGAGCTTCAGGTTGAGCACAAGATTGCTCAAGATTGGGCTAGCATTCAGGCCAGAAACAGCCCCGAAAATTGCGACGCAATTTTCGGGCTGATTCCAGCCCTGCCCTGCCTCAGCTTGCTTCCTCTCAGCTCTGGCACTCTTCTTGATCCATTCCAAGCATAAATCTTCAGTCATATTGAGATTCTCAGCCACATTTAAAGATTCCTCAGCTCCTCTTGAACCCTAGGTGAACAGTCCATGGGCAGCCATGAAAGCTTCAGTCCAAGCTTCCATTTCTTGACAATTTCTTGAAAATTCTTCATCCTTTTGGCCCGTGGAATCATTTCAGCAAGGATTCTTCAACAAATTGCAAGGATTAAGCACGGGATGGTTAAAGATTGAGGATCAAGAGCTTCTATGGAGCAAAAATTTGGGGGAAACTGGTTTAATGCTTCAATTTCAAGCATTTGAAGCTTCAAGATTGGTCTCAACCATCAAATAAGCAAGCCTTATGGATTATTTTGCTAACATTGGACAACCGGGAGACCTATCAAGCATTTGGCAAGTCATTTTCAGCCATGTCAAGGTATTTCTCTTCAATTTTTAATCTCTCTCATTAATCCAATTGCTGAGCTTAAGCCATTTGACTGAGAGATTAAAGAATTGAACATTTTCATCAAATTCTCAGCCAACCTTTGCTTGAATCCATCTATTCATGAATGCAATGCTTGCCTAATGCATATTAGCTTCAATCAGTAAATAAAGGCCTCAATCTGAGATTTCAGCATAACACTTGAATCTTATTGATAGAATACATTGATTGGTGCCTTTGTTTACTCTAATCCAATTGATTGGTTAATTCTCTTTTGCCTAAATTGGAATATTGTAAAAGGGTAAGTACTAGCAATCAGTGAGTCACTGAATTGCATAGGTAAGACCCTTCTCCCATCTCAAGTTTTCTTATCTCAATCAATTGCATCTCATGAAAGGCTGAATGGATATTTCTGAATTGCATATCATGCTGATTGCTTAGCACACTAGCCTCTGCCATGTTGATATTCCCACCGAGGAAAAAGGTGGATGCCAGGGGAGATAGTGGGACAAAAGAGAGGTGCCCTCCCTCACTATTGAAGATCCCGAAGGGGTGCAACCAACCGACCCGGGGGGAACTTTGCCCACCTCCCGGTGATTCGGAGCCTGTGTAGGGAGCCTGTCATGCTGTTTTATCCCTCACACAGGTATAATGAGTGGAGGATTGAAGATTGAAGACTTTCCAAGGACTCAAGTACCTACAGGACTAAAACAGGGTAAAACAGAGAATTTACAGGTCACTTACGGGGTATTTACAGGTGCATACAGGTACACCCTTCATTGCTGAAGCACAGGTGCAAGTACTACAGGGTACCCACAGGTCCTTTATACCCCTTTGCAGGGTTTGGTAGCCATTTGAGGTTACTCTCTTGCATTACAGGGTCAAAACAGGGCACTTACAGGTCTAAACAGGGTGCAGGACTGGACAGTTCAGACTCTGAAATCCAGCTACAAAATTTTCTGTCCTAAACCTGTTATAGCGTGCTATAGCTCATCTTGAAGAGGGCATTGTTAGCTTTGATTCGCACAAAAAAGTTCTGAAATCCGAGTTTCCTGGCCAAAGTTATAGCCGTTTTACTAACAGGGGGTACTGCAGGACTGCACTAGTATGGCAGGACATAAAGGCAAAAATAAGGTCCAGGAGGATTATGCACAGCAAATCAGGGATTCCACGATGGAAAGCACACTTCAAGAGAACCTTGAGGAGCTTCAACAACAAGGAGAAATCAGTATACTCACTAATACTTTGTGTGCCCATGAACTAAGGCATAGAGAGCGACATGAGGCCATCCTGTCAAGAATGGATCAGATGGTTCAATCTATTGATCAAACCAAGACTTCTATTGATAAGTTGGTAATATCCAACGACCTACTCATGGCATAAATCTCTAAACTTTTACAATTGCAAGCGGCACCAAAAGAAGTTAATGAGAAGGCTTGTTCCATTCCAAATAGTCAGTATGAAGTAGGAGAACCTTCACAAAGGCATGATGACTATTTGGGCAGTTTGAACGGAGCCAATACTCAAGCTTTTGGACTACATACTCAGAATTCTAGGTGTGCTTTACCAACAGGAAGATTACATGGTAATTTTCAGCCACCTGTTGGAAGATTTCAGTCTCAATTTGGAGGTTCTGTACTTGGAAATCCTGATCAGCCAGTTTTGGGACAGCAACCCTTTCATGATAGAGAATTCAAGGACAAAATTGTTTTATCCAAATTCAATGGCCAGTCATCTTCACCATCAGAATTAGAGGAATTGACCTCTAAGATGGAGTCCTACTTTGACATATTCCCTAAAACTGATGATATGAAGATACACTTTGCCTCCTTGCACTTAGAAGGATTTGCCTACACTTGGTGGAGGTATATCAAGAAAGAGAATGTACTTATTGAGAATTGGGAAGCTTTCAAGGCACTTATGGTTGAAGTCTTTGTTTCGTCTCTTGAAAAAGAGAAGCTAGGGCGAAGATGGTATGGTTTGGAACAAAGGGGCCTAAGTGTAAGAGAATATACAAACCAATTCCTCAACTTGACCATGTATGTGGAAAGCATCAGTGATGAGGCCAAGTTACACAAGTTTATGTATGGTTTAGAACCATCCTTGTGAGGCTGATGTTATGGCGCAAAATCCTACTTCACTTTTCAAGGCTATTGAGCTTGCAGAGCGCTATGGAAGAAAGTATAGGAAAGAGTCTTCATTTCAGCCAAGTTATGGACAACCAAGGACTGTTTTAAAGCAAGGACAAGTTGGTAACATTTATGGCAGCAATCATATGCCTAGTGGGAGCTTACGGGTACCAACTTATCCTCCATTTAATGCTTCTAGGCTTCAAAGTAATTTCAGGACAGCAAACAGTCCAAAGGTTGAATTTAAGCAGGGTGACAACAAGCCTAAGTCCACTTCAGCCAATACAAATCCCAAATCTATTCCCATGGATCTTTACAAGGAAAGAAAGGAAAAAGGCTTATGCTTCAAGTGTGGAGAAAAGTATACTCCTGACCATGCTTCAAAGTGTGTATACAAAAATGCCAAGCCAAAGTTTCAGAGTATGCTAGTTCTTGAGGACTTTGAAAATGACATAGATGAAGCTAATGCAGTGACAATCAATGCTGAAAATGAAGATTTCGAGGATGATGGTGGACAAGAGTACTTTTATGATCCATCTGACTCTTTTCCTTTTGATCCAGGCGGAGATGTTCCATTTGATCCTGGTGGATTTTGTAATGAGTTGCCTGCTGCCACTAATTGTTCTATCTCTAAGGATGCTTGGACGGGATCTAAGAGCCCTAATACACTTCGTATGAAGGGAAGTATATGTGGAAAGCAAGTGTTCATCCTGATAGATAGTGGCAGTACTCACAGTTTTGTCAATAAATATATTATGTACAAGTTGAATTGTGTTCCCACTGACTTACAGCAGCCCATTCGAGTACAAGTGGCTAATGGTGAAGAGGAAATCAGCACACAGATTTGCCCACGTGTTTCTTTGCAGATGGCTGAAAATTTTGAAATCAAAGTAAACCTGATCACTTTGGAAATGGGGCCCATAAATATTGTACTTGGTTGTGATTGGTTGATGACCTTAGGCAGGATTACTATGGATTTCTCACAGTTATATATGGAGTTTTTCTCCAATGGACAGCTCATCCATTTACAGGGAATCCCTAATAGATCTGATTTTCAGCTTATCACCATTCAGCAACTCAAGAAAGAGTATAAGAAGCGCTCACAGATATTTGTTTTGCATTTGAACAAAGAAACACAGGATCAGCACAATAATTCAGCACACCATCCAGCCTTAACAGCTCTTCTTGAGGAGTATAGAGATTTATTTGAAGTACCTACTTCATTGCCTCCTAAGAGAGCGGTGGATCACCCCATTAATTTGGAGCCCAACTCAAAGACAATCAATAAGCCACCTTACAGACTATCAAAATGTGAACGAGAGGAAGTAGCCAAGCAAATCAAAGAGCTTCTTGAAATGGGATTCATTGAACCAAGTTCTTCACCTTATGCATCTCCAGTCCTGTTAGTCAAAAAGAAAGATGGATCTTTCAGAATGTGCATTGACTACAGGAATCTCAATAAGATAACAGTGAAGAACAGGTATCCTATACCCAGGATTGATGATTTGCTTGATGAGCTTAAGGGGGCTCGATTCTTCACGAAGATTGATTTAAGATCAGGGTATCATCAGATTCGCATGAGAGAGGGCGATGAAGTCAAGACTACTTTTAGGACTGATCGTGGGCTCTACCATTTCTCGATGATGCCATTCGGGCTTACAAACGCTCCAGCTACCTTTCAAAGTCTGATGAATAAGATTCTATAACCTTTCCTCTTTCAGTTTGTCGTGGTATTCTTTGACGACATTTTGATCTATAGCAAGACTTTACAGGATCATTTGTCACATATGAGAAAGGTTTTTGATGTGTTGAGACATCATAGGCTTTTTGCTAAGGAGAAGAAGTGTTCTTTCATGTAGACTGAAGTGGAATACTTGGGACATATAGTCAGTGAAAAAGGAATACAGGCTGATCCCAAGAAGGTGCAATGCATAAGAGATTGGCCAACGCCTACTACTACTACCTCTCTTAGAGGATTTCTTGGTCTATCTTCATTCTATCGCCGATTTATAAAGCATTATGCGGCAATTGCAGCTCCTTTGACTGACAAGTTGAAGAAAGAGGCTTTCTTTTGGGATGCTCTTGCAGATAGCAGCTTTAATCAGTTAAAGGAATTACTTACTTCTGCTCCTATCCTTGTATGCCCGGATTTCTCCAAAGAGTTTACTATATAGTGTGATGCTAGTGGCCGTGGCATTGGGGCTGTTTTGCTTCAGGAGCATGGAGTAATTGCATTTGAAAGCCGTAAGCTTACAGATAAGGAGATGGCCATGAATGTTTATGACCAGGAAATGTTGGCTATCCTGCATGCAATCAAGAAATGGCACCATTACTTATATGGCAGTCGATTCAGAGTACATAGTGATCAGCGGGTACTCAAGTATTTCCTTACTCAGTCAAATCTCACTCCAAAGCAACGACGATGGGTAGCAACATTACAAAATTATGACTTTGACATCACTCATACAAGGGGCAAAGATAACATAGTGGCTGATTCTCTTTCTCGTATGTGGGCCTGCAAAGTGTCAGCCATGATAGAACTACATAGTGATTGGATTGAAGAACTACAAGAGGCCTATCTCTTAGATGAGGAATTCAGCCAAATCTTTCAGAAATTACAGCAAGGTCTTATGGAAGAAAACTCGCATTACCAGCTTAAAAATGGTCTTATTTGGTGGAAGGGCAAGATTGTTATTCCCTCTACTTCTTCTTTCAAGCGGAAAATTATGGAGGAGTTACATTCTTCGCCTTTAGCTGGACATTTGGGAGTTTTCAAGACTTATGACAGGATCAGCAAGAGCTTTTATTGGAAAGGACTGTGGAAAGATGTCAAGGACTTCGTTATGAAGTGTATGCCTTGTCAGCAAAATAAGGATAGCACCTATAAGCCAGGAGGTTTGTTGCAGCCATTGCCTATTCCTACGGGTAAATGGACTCATATTACTATGGACTTTATCACTGGCTTACCTACTACCAAGAAGGGGTGGAATAGTATTTATGTGGTGGTTGATAGACTCACCAAAGCAGCTCATTTTATCCCCACAAAAATTCAGTTTACTGCTTCTCAAGTGGCCAACCAGTTTATGGAGCATATTTTCAGATTACATGGATTACCGCAGGTGATTGTCCATGATAGGGACTCAAAGTTTATGAGTAACTTTTGGCAAGCGGTATTTACATCTATGGGTACTAAGTTGGCTCCATCTACGGCTTATCATCCCCAAACTGATGGACAGACAGAGAGAGTTAATAAATGGTTGGAGACTTATCTTCGCCATTTTTGCTATGATGTCCAAACCTCATGGGATTCTTGGTTACACCTGGCTGAGTTTGCTTATAACAATTCCACTCATGCGAGCATAGGAGTTTCACCCTTTGAGGCTTTGTATGGTTACAAGGTGCCCTTACCCACAGTCATTTTTAATGAAAAGATCAACCCTCATGGGAAGGAAGAGTTAGAAAGAATGCATACCCTTCTTTAGCAATGCAAAGTGAATCTAAGGAAGGCTCAAAATCAGATGAAGATGTATGCTGATGAGAAGAGGAGGCCTTTAGAGTTTCAAGAAGGAGAGTTGGTTTTGTTGAAGGTGCCCAAATCCAAGTACTCTACATTGAAAGATGGATCCATTAATAAGCTTGCCCACAGATTTTATGGCCCTTACAGGATCCTTAAGCAGATTGGAGATTTGGCATACAGACTAGAGCTTCCCTCTTCTACAAAGATTCATAACGTCTTCCATGTTAGTCAGCTCAAGCCCTATTATGGTGATCCAGTGGATATAGTTGATGAGCTGCCACCAATTGATGAAGATGGTCTTGTTCAGTACATCCCAGAGGCTGTTATAGGTCAGCGCGAAAAGAAGCTTCGATCACGTTCTATTGTGGAATATTTGATTAAATGGAGAGGTTTACCCTCTGAAGAGGCTTCTTGGAGACCTGATTCAATATTGGATGAGTATCCATACTTGAGGGATACATTGGTGGCTGAAGCCTGTTGCTTATGGAGCTAGTATTGATGCAGACTGGTTCAGGACAGCACGCTGTTTTAGAACAGTTTTTATCGTATCTCATTTTCAGAATTAAGCTATCTACACGAGCTTAAAGTACTCTTCAAGAGCTTCATTTTGATATGTGGTACATCTTATTTGGACACTTCTATCAAAAGTTATGGCAGATTTGGTCCAGCAGGTACTGTTTATTCAGCAAGTTGTCTACTTTCTTCTGGAATTATTTGTTGAAGACTCTATGGCTCCATTTGCTTCTGAAGTACTTCAAGTCATGTATATAGTTGGGTCTTCTTTCCGTTCTTCAAATTCAGCCCTTGTAATGGTTATTCTTCATTCATTTCCCATTTGTAAAGCTATAAAACAAAGTAGTACTCTGTTCTATCCATCTCTTCTTTAGCTCTTTCTAGGTTTGTTTTTTAGGACAAAAACTTTTGGGAAGGGATGGATTGTAAGAAGTTGGGAATAGTTAGAATGTTGATAATATGCCATGTCACACAGAGATTGGTATATAAGGAGAGAAGTTGTAATTTTTCACATCTTTTTGACATATCAATACAATTACAATCTTTCTCTCCCTTCTTGCTCACAGCTTCTATGGCTTCTTCATCTTTCCTGTCTTTCTCTCTCTAAATCTAGTCTTTCTCTCTCCTCTTTCTCTCTCCCTGGTTCTCTCTCTGACACTCCTCCTCTACTTCCCTTCTCCCTTTTCCTTGTTCTATTGCATCTCACCCTATTTTACCTTGCCCTCCTATATCTTGTTCTCTATCCTATATGGTAGTGCTTATTGTCACAACAATTTTTGTGCTTCCTTCAAGTGACTAAATTTTGCACTTACTACTAGGCTTGCTATCAAGATCTTTGCAATAGGTACTCCAAGGTAGCATATACTAATTGAGTGAGTGTAGGACCATAGGTTATCATGTAAACCTAGTATATACACTTGTTAGTATTCCTAGAGACTTTTGCAACACTCCCCTACCCTTTTTAAGTGATTCTAGAACACTGTTGATCCAATAATTATTTAGATTTTGCTTGGTAATACTCCTAGACATCCCTTTAGAATCACATTGATGGGGCTAAAGCACCAGCTTTACAATAAGTGAACATAGAATGGAACACCTAGGATGTGACTCTTAAGTCATCATTTTGTTATGAATAAAGAATCAAGTGTTATTATCAATTTTGTGTTCCCTATCCATTCTAGAGTTTGGTTAAGACTTGTATTACTATCTTGGTCTCATCTCAATACAATTCACTATCATTCTTCCTAGATAGTTGACTATGTAAAAAGTTATTTTGTATCTGCAAAAATTACTTTCATCTATGGAAAAGTACTTATATGTGTGGAAAAAGTACTGTCTCTATGAAAAAGGCACTTGTGTATGTAAAAACTAATTTTTCATAGTATTGTTATCACTATTTTGCTTATTTATTGAGTTCATTTCTTCTCCATTCCTCATCCCCTTTTTCACATGGTATTAGAGTAGCTTCCTTAAAAATCTTGCCTACTATGACCTTTGTTTGTACGAAAATCCCCATTCACTTCATTGTTTTTATGAAGCTAGAAATCATCACCTAGTCTATGTAGTCTACATTTTGAGGCTTAACTGCACCAACTATGCTACTTGGAAAGTGAAGATAGAGTCGTTTCTCTTCTTCCAAAGAATGCCAAGACTTGGTCTCAATTGATAGACCAAAAGAAGATGAAGCTATTGAAAAAGAGTTGGCCAAATGGGACAAAAAGGCCATATTTTCTATCCACATGATAAAGTTGAGTGTCAAGGATGGCATTCTCAACCATCTAATGGATATGACAAATTCTAAGAGATATTGGGATATCTAGAAGAGCATATGTGAATCAAATAGTACATCAATGCAATAGTCTTGAGATCCGAACCAACTACCACAAAGAGAAATGAAGGAGAGACTGCCACACAATTCATTAGAAGAGCTAAGGATCTACATTAGTAATGGATTGTTGTGAGAGATAAAATGATGAATAATGAGTTTTCTAGAATCATCATTCATGGTTTGAAGGAAGGATATGAAAGACTTGTACAAGCCCTCATCATTTTGAGGAAAAGCCCTCACTTGATTAGATGGAGGAGATTCTTAGAGATGAAGATCAAATGCAAGTAGCTATGAAGAACTTCATGATGGCAACTCTACAATGACTTCAACAAGTACAACTAACAAGGCCCTCTTTTCAATAAGAGGAAGAGAAAGACTCGACACCTGAAGAGGAAGAGAAGGACACCAAACAAAGTAGCCCAACCACAATAATAATCAACTATATCAAGAAGACAATTAGTTTTGTTGCGTAGGAGGCCATTCCTCTAGAGGTAGAGGAAGAGGCAGAGATAGATGTTATCATAACTCAATTAAATGTCATTATTGTTTAAAATATATAAATTTTGAGAAGTATTGCAAGAAAAATCAATTTGACTGGAAGGGAAAATTAGATAGCTTTATTGATAGATAAGGAAGCTCTCAATGCTTCTCTCAAGGCAACTCTCTACTCTCTATTGGGGAGACTACACAAGCCAATAGTGTAGATTTTGAAATCAAAGAAGAACCATGGTAGATTAATACTAAGGCAAGATCCCACATGACTTTTCATGCTAAATACTTCTTTAAATTAGGTTCTACTTATAATGGTAATATTTGTACTCTAGGTAATGTTCTTAATTCTATTGCAAAAAAAGGAGATATACATCTCCAACTCAATATAGGGCTAAAAATGACACTTGGAGATATTCTCTTGTACCCTGATTGACCAAGAACCTAATCTTAGTTAGATCCATGATTGAAAAATGCTTCAAAGTGGATTTTGAAGGTTAACAAAGCCTCATTCAAACACAAAGAATCGCTACAAAGTAGTGGGGAAAGGAAAGAAGCATGGAAAACTCACCTTCATTATTGTATGTCAACCAACTCATATACCTTCAATAGATAGACATATATACTATGTCACCTTTATTGATGATTCTTCTAGGTATACTTGGGTATCTTCATGAAATCCAAGGACAAAGTCTTTGAATCTTTAAGAACTTTCATATTATAGTTGAGACTATGATGTTGATATATCATGCTCCACATGAGCCAGCATCCACTACATGCCTTGATGATGTGGTAGGACTTTATTCACCAACACGTTAGGTGACTAACATGGAGGATAGGCTAGTGATTTTACACCTATACTATACCCATGTAGTCCATTCTTGGTTATGACATATTCATTGTACCAACTCATCTGTCCTTAATGGATTCACACTTAATGATTGTTTGTACATATATTCTAGTACTTTCATACTAGTCTTTTGTCATATTATAAACTAAGTTCTTTTGTGTGGAAGAAAAAAAAAGAATAAGAAGATTTTAGCCCTACTTCTCTATGTGCTCAAGTCTCCTTTATATGTGTATGCTCTTGGTTACTTCACATCTATGTCTCTCCTCTTGTTTGTTTACATGGTATCAGAGCAATCCCACGGCTACAAGGAGCTCAATAAAAGGCTTAGGTGAAGGTGACGGAGCATGAAAGCAAGAAAGATATGTGTAAGAAGCTCTTTTATCCCCGTAGGAGGCTTGTAATACTGACAAGGCTATTATCTCTAATTTCTGTAGTGAAACTTAATGAGCTCAAAGTGTACAAGTTCATTGAAAGCAATTTATGGATATATTGCAAATTTAATTGTGTTTACAAATTACAGATGCAAAGGTTATAAATTTTAGATCTATAAGGTTTTAGGTTGTAGACATAGAGTGCATTTGCATACAAATTGTAGATTGTAGTTTTTGGTGTGTAGTCAATGAGAAAGACTACATGTTTTGTTTGAAGTGCTCTTGGTATCAACTTGATTACATATTGTAGGTTTTGCAAAGTCTCTTGCCAAAATGTCTGACAAATTTAACCAATTTGTTAGTGAAGCTTAGTAAGAATAATTATATTGCATGGAAGTTTAGGAAGTGATGTATTGATTATCTATGAGTGTCATAGATAATATGATGGGCTATCTATAGGAATTTGAAACCCTCACTATTGCTTGGAAAAATTTGGCAATGTTATTTGAGGCAAACACAAAGGCAAAAAACCTACAGCTCAAGTTAGAGTTAAATCAAGTTAAAAGAGAAAATATGTCCATCAATCACTATGCATTAAAGATCAAGAGTATTGTGGAAGCTCTTGGATTTATCAATGTAATAGTTGATGATGGTGATATTGTGGGAGCATGTTTAGATGGACTTAGAGATGAGTACAAGAGCTTGAGGTCATCTATGAATACTAGGGATAATATTCCTAACTTTGCAAATTTGATCTACATGCTAATACTTGAGGAGAAGAACCTTGGCTTGGATTTTTCTTCTTCTCAAAGTAAAAGCAATTTTAAATAGATGTCTTACTCTACTACCAAAGGTAAAGGTCATGGTTAAGGGCTATTATGGTGGTCACATTTAAAGTTATGGTGCACAACAATGTTGAGAGTGGAAAAAGATTGAATTTTTTACTGATTTTTGTTGTTTTTGAGGTCTGAATGATTGATTTTTGATGGATTTAGACTGATATATGGTTGATAATGGAAGTGTTTGAGATTGTTTTGGATGATATTTATTATGTTTTAGAATCTCATGATGATTCTTAGTAGAAATATGAGGCTCTATAATGTTCTGATAGGTTCTGTTGAGGTTTTGATTGGTTCTGATACCTTCTGTATAGCTTCTATTTTGTTCTGATTTTCTTCTGTATGAAGCATGGATTGATGATTGATAAAGTTTGAAATATTTTGGAAGCTTATTGAATAGTTTTTTATAGTTTGAAATGGTTTTAGTATGAGTTATGAGGATTTGATGTTCTCTGATAACCTTCTGTAGAGCCTCTGTATCTGTTCTGTCTCTACTCTGTTTCTATCTATATCTGTTCTGTAGATCTTCTGTAAATGTTCTGTAGAATGTATGTGTGACTTTGGGAAAGTTTCCTAACTTTTGGAAAGGATAAATCTAAGTTCAAAGAGCTAAAACAAATGGAAGAAGCAGCTATTGAAGACTGAAGAGAAGACTGGAGTAACAGTGACAGTAGCGAGCTATGAAGAGACACTATAGTGGCTCTGGTGCCTCTTCACATCAGACATACCTCTTGGGAGGTGCATCCACGACCTAAGAAGGATTATTGAGAGTCATCATTGAGTACTGTAGTGAGGAGATGATGTACTATTTATATATATATAGAGAGAGAGAGAGAGCCAGAGATAGTCAATTCTATGAAAACAGTGTAACTGTATATGAGAGATTCAAAGAGAGAACTATAAAGACATTGAAGATGAATACTATGTGATTGATTTCCATTCAAAATGGTGTATTCTTTTATATTCCTTGTTCTATTGATGGATTCTATGAAGATGTTGAAAATTATGGTTGATTCTATCAAATCCGCGGGAGATATCTACTATGATGCTACATGAAGATTTGTTGTTTTCTTTGTTTTGGTCATCAAAAGAATGAAATAAAAGCTTGTTGATGTTACAAGATAGATTTTCTTGCAGTAAAATCCCCTTTTCCTTGGTGTTTCTCTTGGGGCTCCAAACAAGATAAGGGAGAACAATCCCAAGGAAGGGGGAGCCAAAGGGGGCAAGTTACATGCTTTAATAGATAACAACAACAGATCTCTTATGATAATAGAAAATATTGGCATTGTGGTGAGAAAGTTCATATTTCCAGTAATTGTTTCAAAAAGAATGTTAAAATTAAAAATGGAAAAATTAGCAAGATAATTGTGCTTCCACTAACAAAAACAATTATGACAGAAGTGAGCAACTCTTTGTCATGTAGCATTTTATGAATACTATGACAATGTATGATTCATCTAAGAATGATATACGGTATGTAGACTTAGGTGCCTCTAACAACATGGCTTCTCATTAACAGTGGTTTAGAGAGACGCACAATCCAAAGTCTACAGACTATGTGGAGACAGGGGATGATATATCACATGCCTTTACTTATATTGAAAATGTGCTCTTGAGTATGCATGATGGTAAACAAAGTACATGTCTCATATGCTACATGTACCAAATACAACTAAAAACTGGTTTTTGTTGATCAATGGTGGAATGAAGATTGCAAGTTTGATTTACATATTATGGTTATTATTTAGAGAACCTTGAAATGTTTGTATATTGATTGCAAAAGGTAAGTGTGTTAGCAAATTTCATACACTTTATGTAAGTCTACCTGAAATGGATGTCATTATTTTCCCTTTAATAGGTTCCACAAAGGCTTTTGCTAGTGGTCTTGATAACGATAGCACTTCAAACATGTCCTTGCCATCTTCCCAAAGCATTCACAAGCACCACAAGAGCAATGATAACATATGCACAAGAGCAATGTTGGACACCATGATGGGGTGCAACAAATTTGAGAGCATTTGCAAGCAATGCTAGACACCATGTGTTAGCATTTGCAAGCACCACATGAGCAATGCTAATGCACACACAAGAGCAGCTAGACACCATGATGGGGCATGATAGATCAGAGAAGCAGATAATGCTTACTATTTATGGGGTCATAATCCAACAAACTTCATTATGTGTGTATGCTCTCTCTCTCTCTCTCTCTCTCTCTCTCTCTCTCTCTCTCTCTCTCTCTCTCTCTCTCTCTCTCTCTCTCTCTCTCTCTCTCTCTCTCTCTCTCTCTCTCTCTCTCTCTCTCTCTCTCTCTCTCTCTCTCTCTCTCTCTCTCTCTCTCTCTCTCTCTCTCTCTCTCTCTCTTGTTTATATATGATAGGAAAAAGAATCAAACTATTCAAATCAAATAATGGAGGAGAATTCTTATCCAAAGAATTTCAGAAAATTCCTCCTAAAGCATGGGATAAGAAGGTAGATTACTTATAGCTATAGATCTCAACATAATGGTGTTGCAAAGAGGAAGAATAAGACCCTATTTGAGGTAGCTAGATGCATGCTAAAATACAAGCAATTTACAAATTATTATTGGGTTGAACCACTCAATATTGTTTGCTACTTCATGAATAGGTCACCTATTAAATTACTAAGAGGTATTACACCAAATCAAGCCTTCTATAGATCCAAACCTTAGGATCTCACCTTAAAGTATTTTGATGCTTCAGTTTTGCTCATATTCCTAATGAGAAAAGTAAGAAACTTGATGACAAGTCTAGAAAGTGTGTGTTTGTTGGATATAGTGATGTAAGTAAAGCTTACAACCTTTATGATCCAATAAGAAAGAAGACTTTTGTATCAAAGGATGTAATATTTGATGAGAATGCAAGTTGTGAGTCCTCACATCTAGACACGTGTTCTTGCACACTTCTCAAATTGCAGGTACCAATAGCCATGGAAGAATACCCCATTGAAGAATTGGAGGGAGAATATGAAGAGCATCAAGTAGCCTTAAAGAGGCCTACATGGCAAAGGACAACCTAGAGAATAATATATCAAAGCGAGAAAATTTCAAATTTTGAGCAATGTGATCTTGCTCTTCTCACCTCGATATTACAGCATTATGAACCTACAACATACAAGGAGTGGATGTGGTAAATAGGAATGGGAGGATGATATGGATAAACAAATGGATTTCATAAGAATGCCCCAGGATTTATAACAACTACCACTCAATAAGAAAGTCATAGGATATAAGTGGATCAACAAGCTAAAATTTAATAGGGACAGATTGATAAGTTTAAATCCGAACTGGTTGGTAAAGGATTTTCTTAAGAATAGGGTATTGATTATTATGAAGAGACTTATACACCTATTGCCAAGATGAGCTCCATTAGGTTGTCGCTCTCTTTGGCTTCTCTTTAGAAATAGAAGCTATGGTAGATGGATGTAAACAATGCCTTTCTCAATGGATAGCTTAAGGAGGAGGTCTATGTGAATCAACTAGAAGGCTATGGTATTGCTAGTAAAGAGCATTTACAATGCCTGATATTTATTATGCAATCAATTTACTTGCTTCGTTTATGCAGAGTCCAAGGATGTCTCATTGGTTGACAATTACAAGAGTACTTAGATACTTAAAAGATACTCAGCATTGGGTATTCTATATGTAGGTGATAAGCTAAATCATGGATTCAATGACTCTGATTATGCAACTGATTTGGTTGACAGGAAAAGCATCAACAATAATGCTTTCTTCCTTGGAAATGGAGCAATTTCTTAGTGCTTTACTAGAGCAAAATACAATCAATCTCTTATCTACACAAGTTGAATACAAGGCATTGACTACAACATCTTATGAAGCTATATGGTTCAAGAGATGTTTTCAAGAACTTGGGTTCTATGAATCCTTTGATCCCACTCCTATCCTTTGTGATAACATCTTAGTTTAATCTTAAGCAAAGAATCGAGTCGTGCACCAAAGGACCAAGCATATTGAAGTGAGAGAGCACTTTATTGGGGAAATGTGTATAATGGTGATATAGTAGTGTATCATTACAATACTAAAGAGAATGTGGATGACATCTTTACTAAAGCTCTAAGCAAAAGAATGCGGTTGACATATTTACTAAATCTCTAGGCAAAGATCTCTTCTACAAACGTAGAGCAGGACTTGGCATGGTGGAACTTCCCTTAAGGAAAGAAATTTGAGAGTAAGGGAAGGCTCGTCATGGAAGGATTGAAATTCTTCCAACCATTATGTAGCTCTTTATTTTTCTTTCATCACTTTTAGATTTTCAAATTGTATGTAGAGATATTTTTGAGCTTAAGGGAAGGTGTCAAAGTATGCAAGCTCACACCATCTCTTCATTAAGGTGTCGACAATTCTTTTGGGATGACAAAGGTTAGAGATGATATTACGATGGTAATATGATGTAAAAGAATGTGACTAAGGTCATACAAAATTGACCTATGAACGTACATTTTGATAGTAGCAACACTTGGCTATGAGCAGTGGAAAAGTCTCCTTCAATCAAGGAGAAATTTCTAGTTACCATCTTTGTCAAAAGTAGTTTTACATGGCTGATATCTCTCAATCCAACCAATAACCTTTTGAGGTGTAAATAGATGAAAGGTTCATCTTTATGAGTAATACAACGTGACTATAGGAATATTTTTAATCTAATTTCTACATTATTTTGGACAACCACGGATAAGTTTGGTCACCTGATTACTAAAATTCAAGACTACATATACTTAACCTATCTGGGAACTGAATATTTGGAGCTACAATCATGATCTCATGTTAGAGTATGAAGAACAGTTGTTTCCCACTTTATGGAGCATCCACCTACCAAAGAGTAGCTCAAGATTAACTCATAGAATAAAGTTATATAAGCTATACTTAGTAGCCAGCAAACAATAGTCCCAACATAATGACAGTGTAGTCACAGCACAACCCAATTATGTGTAGACAATAGACACCATAGAGTGTACTGTTGAGTAGAGATAAGTGTAGGCCACACCCTTTGCATTGTGCCTTCCTCTTCTTTGTACTAGTTTCGGGTTTGGGGATTAGCCCATCACTTGTAGTTGGCAACCATAGTTTTCATTCTATTATAATAAAGAGTTCTATGCTAATATCAATCTTGTGTTCTCTATCCATTCTAGAGTTTGATTTATATTAGTGTCTTACTCTCATCTCAATGAAATTCACTATCAATCTTTACTAAATAATTCATTGTGTCCAAAGTGGTTTTGAATCTGGAAAAGCACTTTTGTTTGTTGCAAAAGCACTTCATCTCTATGAAAAAAGTAGTTTTTTTCTTGTAAAATTTACTTTTTCACATTATTCTCCTATTTTTCATCCCCTTTTGACAATACTCTTATTAAGAGGCTCATTTCCTCTCCTATTCCTCATCCTATTTTTTACATGTGGGAGCTCATGGCCGAGTCCTTCTCTTGTGCATGCATCTCCTGAAGTTTATTTGACCAAATATAGATTGAAAATGAATAGAATGCATTATTGCAGCTCTCATGTATTTTGTAGTTTCACAAGTACATCCATGGAAAATAGTAAAATTTTCATAGGATTAAGCCTAGCTCTCACAATAATACATATGATATCCCTAGATCAAATTATGAGTACCCTAAAATAAGCTGATGAAACCCAAAAATAAATACATCTGCTTTGACTTTCTTTATTAACATTACCCCCTCCTCAATGGATGGCACTGACATCAAAGGTAGCATGTTGAAGTTTACACCAAAGACGCAAAATGTTGAAATAATTGATAATTTAGTGGTCCTCCTAATGGAGAGTTGTTGTCATGGTTAATGAAGAGGTTGTAAAAGGTGTCTTGTACTTTGGTAGAAGAAGTAGTCAAGGTTGTAGGTGGTGACTCAAGTTATAGAAGTTGGTAGAAGCTAGGATCGTCGAAGTGTATACTCTTGATTAATGATGCTTGCTTTGTTGGATAAAACTTGAAAGTGTATGGTAGGTTGCAAAAACCAAGAGATATTATCCTTCTTACAAGCATTTTCATTCTAGTATATTTCTTCAACTACCATGGTCCCACATAAATGTATCAACATCATGGGATCTTCATCTGCCCCCCCCCCCCCCCCCTAATGCCAAAAATACCACTATTAATAAAACACATGTTATTATTTTATTTCTAAAAATCCTTAAATAGATTCCATTATTTGATAGTTAAATTTTGTGTGTGTGTGTGTGTGTGTGTGTGTGTGTGTGTGTGTGTGTGTGTGTGTGTGTGTGTGTGTGTGTGTGTGTGTGTGTGTGTGTGTGTGTGTGTGTGTGTGTGTGTGTGTGTGTTTTATACTTATCTTCTAATTGATATATACATATACATACATACATATATACTTATCTTCTAATTGATATGTATGTATGTATGTATGTATCAAGTATACTTATCTTCTCTCCATTAATTTTAATTAAAGTTAAATTCACTAAATTACTAGACCTTAGTAGTAAGATATGTTAAAATGATAAAAAATAATAACTTATAGTTGCAATTTTAAATTTGACTTACATAATTATCATAAAATTATAATTAATTAATTAAAAATTTATCATACATAATTATCATAAAATTATATTTAATTATGTAAAATAAAAAATCTTGCATCAATAAAATATTATGGTGATGGCCAGTTTCAATGGGGAGAGAGAATAAGGTCATATCTTTTTTTAATGTTTTGAATTGTCTTTTAGTCTTTCTCTTCCCCTATATAAGTAAATAAGATTAGAAATAAAAACTTAATTTCTCTTAAAATATTAGCTTAATTAGTAAAGAAAACTCAAGAAAATTAGCATTTAATTCTATCAAAAAGTTAATATTATCTTGGAATTATTACACTCTTAAGAAGATTTTCTATTTAAATCATCAACATAGTCAAGAGAAATTAGTATTTTTAATAATAGCATAAAAATATTTTAAAAAGTATTTTATTTATCAATTATGCATGTCATAATTATATTTTTTATAATTTAGCCCAATATGATAATTAAATCATTTAATTTTTTTTAATAGTGAATCAAAAATTAATAGAGGCACTTCAATAGTTAAAATACATGTGTTCATATGCATTTAGGCTAAAACTCAATTCATGAGTTGATTATTGTTTTGAATTGAAGTTGTTGAGTTTCTATCGAAAAAGTTACTTTTGACATTGTTTGGAAAGGGATGTCTAATTCAATTATTTTTCTTGATTGATTATGATTAAGAAGAAAAAACCTAAAAATGATTCTAATGACATCCATGTTTTCAACAGTTGGATGAGATTAAGGCATTGTGCCCTCCGGTGGTTGATCACACTACTTAAGCACATATGGTCATCCACATAAAAAGTTTTGTCCCTTACGGTGGACAAGAATGAACAGTGTCTTGGTCAAAGGTTATAATCCCATTGTCAGGACCAAGAATGGACTCGAACACTGGCTCTAGGGCTCTAGTCGGGCCTTCTAAACTCACCTAAAAAACCCCACGCCTCGCAACCAAGAGCGTATATACACTATGAATTGATTTAATGATAGAAAGCATTTGTAGATAAAATCTCTAGATCGTAGGCCAATGTGTTGCCCTTCTTGACTCCAAGCCAGGAGATAATACTCTTGATACCACATATAAAAATGTGGATGCAATGCGAATTCCATAGAGTGCACCAACAAATAAACTTATAAATCAAATAAACTGAATGTGCACAAACAATTCTTTTCATGACTTTACTCTAGCATAATGCGTTCTTGCTAAGGCAGCATCGAAATAATCCATGCTACTGTCCTTTTTAGACTTAAAATGAATGAATCCTATATGTCAAGACATACATAAAATCAAATTTCACATTATATTTGACTCTCACAATCCCCTTGCACCTACCACTTATGATTTTGCATTCAATGGTAGGTATAAAGAGTATTTTTGTATTTTTTAAATATGGAAAGCAATAAATAGGCACTATAACATAAATAAGGGGGATAAGCTAAGACTAAACCTCATGCCCTAGCCCCACCATACATTCACATATATATTCATAATGTTTAATATTTTTTTTCATAAAATATATTTTTTTCTTTAATCAAAACTATATTTTTTGAGTATTTTTCTTTATTTTCTTTGTATAGGTTACTGTATTTTTTTATTTTTCTAAGACATCACATTACACCACACTTTAATCCATCTTTACATCTAATTTTATCCCACATGAACAAGGTTTGAATCCCCGAAACAAAAAAAAAAAAAAACATCATTTTTTCCCTAAAAACATGCATTTTGGGTTTTCAAAAATTAATAACTCATAATTACAAATATGAATTTGGAATTTTATGACACATAGCCCTCAAACATATTGCAACCAAGCTTCAAATAATTTTTCAACCCATATGAACAAGATTTGCATCATGAAATGTCAAAAAAAATTTGAATTTCCATTAAAAAGAGTCTTATCGTCACTTTTCAAGTTTTGGGTTTTCAAGAATTGAATTTTCTGTTGAGATATCAAGCTCCACTCGTGATACGCCAAGGTGACCATTGTGTATTTATGTCACCGACTTGTCAGTTGCAGACGCGGTTGGTACACCGCCCATGAATAATAGCTACATGATAGCTATCCTTATCTACTCTAGTTCGTGGCTCAGTTAGTATGCCGCCTTAGTTAGTTGAGTTTGGTTTGAGACCCATATATAGGGTTCTTCTATTTCTTTGTATGTGAGTTCTTTTGGCTTACACAACTAAGAAGAGGAAAACTGTTTTCAGCCTCCACCCTTGTGTGTATTCCCCCATTGTGCAAGCAAGAAAGCTACAAGTGAGACTCCTTCCTTCTCTCCCACAATCTTGACATGGTATCAGAGCCTTGTTCGTGGTAAGGAGCTCAAGAAAGCAAGCCAAGCTCGCGGTGGTCTGGTAAGAGGAGCAGTGTTGCTTTCATTTTCTGTTTTGGGAGCAGATCTCTGCAGGTAGCACAGCCGAAAATTGCAGGAGTGCATTGTCTCAGGTTGAGACGCCCTTCGCGGTGAAGCAAGAGGGCAGTATATGCTGCAGGATGGGACTTTAGCCCTCGGCGACCCTGTTTTTTTAATTTGAGGCCATTTCGGGGCCTGTTTTGGAGGCGGAAGTTTTCTGCACGCACTCAGGAAAAGGCCCTGTTTTATGCTATGCGACCACTGTTCTACAGGTCGGTGAAAAGTTATTGTAGAAATTGCATCGTATGCTTGTGCGCAGAGACATTGGGAGTTTCAGAATCATCCTTGGTTCCTGTTTATGCAAAATCGTCACTAGGAAGTGACTGTGTGGTCAAATACCACTTTCGCCAATTTTGCAGATTTGCCCTTTTGAGGGTGAAGCTGAGTTTTTCTAGTGACAGAATTTTTTGCAGTGTTCTGTAATGGCATCTGATTCTCTTTCACAGATTGTAACTGAAAAGCTTGACAAGAACAACTTCCAGGCATGGAAGTTTAGAATGACGAATTTCCTTATGGGAAAAGGATATTGGGAATTTGTTGCAGGAAATGAAGAAGAACCAGTTCTTCCTGATGTTCCCAATCAACAGCAAATGCAGGCATTCAAAGCATGGCATGAGAGAGCCAGGAAAGTTATGTACTGGCTGTCTATCAGCATTTCAGACTCTATGATTGTGCATATTCAGGATGCAAGTACGCCAAAGGAGGCATGGGATACTCTGTCAAAGATGTATAGCACAAATACGCAAGCCAGGAAAATGCAGCTCAAGCAAGAGTTGCACAATGTGCAAAGAGAAAATATGAGCATCAATGACTACCACATGAAGGTGAAGAAGATTGCAGATGCACTTACTTCCATTGGGTCGCTAGTGGAAGATGATGATTTAGTTTCTGTGACCTTGAATGGTCTAGGAAAGGATTATGCACAGTTTCGGACATCCATTTCAGTTCGTGAAAGATTTCCTGATTTTGAGGAGTTGATTGCTCTTCTAATTTCTGAGGAGCAGAGAAATGGTGGTGCATCTTCTTCAGGAGGAACTTCAAAAGAAACTGTCTTCTACTCAAATGTTGGAAGAGGTAGAGGCAGAGGTAGAGGAGGCCGATTTGGAGGCCATGGTAGAAATCAGAATATGCAGCAAACTCAAGAAAACCAGTCCTATGGAGGAGGACGTGGTAACTCTAGAGGCAGGGGGAGCCAAAGAGGTCGTGGTGGATGGCAAAGAGGCCAAAATGCAAACAGTAACGTTGAATGCTACTATTGTGGTAAAATGGGTCATATGGCTAAATACTGCTACAAAAAGCAGAATGACATCATGAATGGAAAACTGCAACAAGGAAATTATGCATCTTCTAGTAGACAGGGTGATGACAGAAATGAGCATTTGTTTATGGTGCAGCACATGAACAATTCTGTGACAAGTGCAGAAGAAAGCAACGATGTGTGGTATGTTGACTCAAGTGCATCAAACCACATGACTGGTCATGCAGAATGGATGGAGGATGCAAGGAAAATAGAAAAACCAGGATTTGTGGAGATGGTGATGATACTGCACATCTGATTGTGCAGATTGGAAAAATTCCTTTGTCTATGCAGGACGGGAAAAAGAAATACCTGTCCGATGTATTTCATGTCCCGAATATCACCAAGAATCTGGTTTCTGTTGGTCAAATGGTTAAACAGGGCTTGCAGGTCAAATTTAATCCTCATGGATGCTTTGTTGAGGATATGAAAAATAAAGGTCGCTTGATAGCAAAAGGAAAGAAGAAGGGCAGAATGTTTACGTTGGATGCAGACATGTCTGAATTGAGTGCAGCAATGTTTGCACATGGGACCGGTGTAGTTGCAGATATTGATATCTGGCGTAAACGCATTGGTCATGTTAATGTACAGCGACTTAAATCAATGCAAGCCCAAAATATTGTTGCAGGATTACCTAGATTCAAGGTTGCAGAAATGCATAAGGTATGTGAAGCCTGTCAGTTTGGAAAACAGGCAAGGAAACCATTTCCTAGACATGTTCAAGAGAGTAAGAAGCCATTGGAATTAATCCACTCTGATGTGTCGACTACTAAAGCTGCATCTCTTGGAGGCTGTCATTATTTTGTTACTTTTATTGATGACTATAGCAGAAAATTTTGGGTGTATTTTATGAAAAAGAAAAGTGAAGTTTTTGGGCATTTCAAAACTCTTAAAGCTATGGTTGAAAAAGAAACAGGCCTACAAATAAAATGCCTAAGGTCAGATGGAGGGGGAGAGTACCTCTCAAATGAGTTTGCAAGGTTCTTGCAGGAGCATGGCATAAAGCAGCAATATTCATGCAGTCATACCCCACAGCAAAATGGAATTGCAGAAAGAAAAAACAGACATATTGGAGAGGTGTCTCGTGCCATGCTCAATGAAAAAGACCTGCCAGATTTTTATTGGGCTGAAGCAGTTGCTATAGCAGTCTACATAATGAACAGGACTCCCACTACAACAATACATGGAATGACTCCAGAGGAGAGGTATACTGGTAGGAAACCAGATATTTCTCATTTGAAAATTTTTGGTTGCATTGCCTATGTACATGTGCCAGATGAGTTGAGATCCAAGTTGGATCCAAAAGCTGAGAAGTGCATCTTTATTGGTTACTCTCTGTATCAAAAAGGGTATAGATGCTATAACCCTTCTACTCGTAAGTTTACAGTGAGCAAAGATGTTGTTTTTGATGAGATGAGTAGCTGGTATAAACCAGTAAATGTGATTGATGATGTAGATGCACAAAATGGTAATGCTGCACAGAATTCACAGCAGTAGTCACAAAATATTAGTGGACCTGGAGCGTCCTCTAGCAGTGGTTCACATTCTTCACCATGGACAGGCAGATTGAGATCAGGAGAATCTTCTCAAAGTAATGCAGATAGTGGTATGCAGGTATCACGAAAAGGAAAAGAGAAGGTTGATCAGCCCATGTTTGATGTGAATGCAGGTCACTCTTATGTGGATGGTGAATCTAGTGGCTCAGAACAGAGCATTGATGATGAGTTGGGTATTCCTTCTATTGTTACACCTGGAGTAAGGAAGACCAGGGATGTTTTGAGAGTACCTGGGAGTGAACCCACTTTGCGCAGGTCTACCAGAGTTAGGTATCCTGTGGATAGGCTGAAATATGATGGATTTACAGCCATTCACTATGCATATATGGTCAAGGTGATACAGGAACCAGAACCCACTTCTTTTGAGCAAGCCATGGGAAAAGATAAATGGGAGAAAGCCATGGATGAAGAAATGGATGCCTTGGAAGCAAATGCTACATGGGAATTGGTACCTTTGCCTAAAGGTAAGAATGCAATTGGCTGTAAGTGGGTTTATAAGGTGAAGCACAATGCAGATGGTTCTGTGAACAGATACAAGGCAAGATTAGTAGTCAAGGGGTATGCACAAACATATGGCATTGACTATGAAGAAACATTCAGTCCGGTTGCAAGGATGGCAACCGTAAGAGCAGTCATTGCTATGGCTGCATCAAAGGGATGGTCTTTACATCAGATGGATGTAAAGAATGCCTTCTTGCATGGTGATTTGCAAGAAGAGGTCTATATGGAGCAGCCACCAGGTTATGTGCATGCTGTTCATCCTGAGTTTGTTTGCAGGTTGAAGAAAGCTTTGTATGGCTTGAAGCAAGCACCTAGAGCATGGTCTGACAAGATAGGACAGTATCTTGTCACTATTGGCTTTCAGATTTCCAAGGCAGATTTCTCACTTTATGTGAGAAAAACAGAGAAATGTATTATGCTACTTGTCATTTATGTTGATGATTTGATTATGACAGGTGACAGTGATGAAGATATCCTTCATGTGAAAATGCTATTGAAGCAGAAGTTTGAGATGAAGGATTTGGGAGAGCTGCGTTATTTCTTGGGCATTGAGGTGATTAGATCACCAAGTGGGATACAGCTCTTGCAGAGGCAGTATGGATTGGACATGCTGTCCAAATATGGGATGACAGGCTGTAAGCCTATTTCAGTTCCTTTGGAGCAGAATGTGAAGCTGAGCGCAGATGCAGGTGAGCTTCTGGAAGACCCTACTATGTACAGACGCATAGTAGGAAGCTTGATTTATATGACTATTACCAAGCCAGATTTGAGCTATGCTGTTGGATTGGTAAGTCAATTTATGCAGGCTCCAAGGAAATCGCATTTGGATGCAGCTAGACGCATACTTAGGTATGTGAAGTCCACATTGCAGTATGGACTATTTTATGAGACTGGGGTTCAGATACAGCTGCATGGATACACTGATGCTGATTGGGCTGGTAGTATTTCTGATAGACGATCTACCAGTGGATATGTGTTCTCTTTTGGGAGTGCTGCAGTCACTTGGAGCAGCAAGAAACAGCCTACAGTTGCCTTGTCGAGCACAGAGGCTGAGTACAGGGGTGCAGCAATGGCTGCATGTGAGGTAGCTTGGTTGCATAAGCTACTTTATGATATGCATCAGTCTACAGATGGGCCAGTTGTCATTTATTGTGACAACATGAGTAGTATACACTTGGCAAATAACCCAGTCTATCATGCTAGAACAAAGCACATTGAGGTGCATTATCACTATGTGCGGGAGAGGGTTTTACTAGGTCTTATTGATCTAGTTTATGTCAGCACAGAGGATCAGGTAGCTGACATATTTACGAAGGCATTGGGCGCAGAGAAGCTGCGCAAGTTCAGAGACCTGCTTGGTGTGTAGGAATTGGGATTGAGCTCAAGGGGGAGTGTTGAGATATCGAGCTCCACTCGTGATACGCCAGGGTGACCGTTGTGTATTTATGTCACCGACTTGTCAGTTGCAGACGCGGTTGGTACACCGCCCATGAATAATAGCTACATGATAGCTATCCTTATCTACTCTAGTTCGTGGCTCAGTTAGTATGCCACCTTAGTTAGTTGAGTTTGGTTTGAGACCCATATATAGGGTTCTTCTATTTCTTTGTATGTGAGTTCTTTTGGTTTACACAACTAAGAAGAGGAAAATTGTTTTCAGCCTCCACCCTTGTGTGTATTCCCCCATTGTGCAAGCAAGAAAGCTACAAGTGAGACTCCTTCCTTCTTTCCCACAATCTTGACATTTTCAAGCAGCCAATCGAGCCCATCATTGATCCCCAAATAGTGTTGGTCACATCACTCCTTGGTGCCGACATGATTCCATAATAATCCTGTTGTTCAAGCCAAACAACTAGTCTTCATTCCGATCTCTTCCCATTCATTTTCACATGAACCGCCTTCAAGTGGAGAGAGAGGGAGGAGAAAGAAAGATAGATTTTTCAACTTTCTCTTCAAGCCACCATTCTTGGATTAGAAACAAGCAATTGTGGGTGAAAAATTCAAGCAATATCTAGCATGATTGGATTGGGTGGTTGCTTGCACACCCCATGGCTCCTCCCATCAAAATCAAAATGATGGCTTCTTCTTCCTGCTTGTGCGGCTGCCACCAAAATAACCCCCCCACATCATAAAAAATTTGGTGCTCTTGGGCTCCCAAGGGTCATGCCCCTTTAAATTTAAGGCCTCATTCACACTTCCTTTCAATCCTTCATTCCAGACCTTTAGCTTCTTCCACATCTGGTGTCTTATTCACAAAATAAAAAAATCTATATATCCATCTCACAATCACGAACTGCCTAGAATTCTTCCACCACGATCTCGCACCTAGAAAAATTATGAAGAATCTACAATCACTACAAAGTCCATCGTTAGAAGTGATTTGAATTCTCATCTTTCACGACCACTCAAAATTGCAAAATCCACATTCGCCGCTTCCTTCAAACTTTAATTTACGCCTTAAATTAATGTCACTTGTCTAGCATTTCCCTAGTCGTAAAATCCCGCTCTCATTGGTGATCACAGGATAGGGTGACTCAATCTGTCGAATCCACAAACTAACCTATACATACAAAAACTATAAAGAGCATTAAGTTGCTTCAAAGAGAATGCACAACAAAACATGGAACGTAGCTCTCTCACCTTACCCCCTAACAAAATCAAGGCATGAAGATCCACAAGGGATAGGCCAAATAAAGGCTCACAGATATCAGAGCTAGTCGCTAACTAATGGCTGCAACACAAACTCTGGCTAAAAAGAACCATCAAAGGAGTCATCCTAAGTGGTGGTCTAACTTGCCTACTCCGAACCTAGGACAATTGGACCAAGAACTCCTACTAGGCAACGACACCCATAGCTTGGTCTTTTATTTTCAAATACTTGTGATTCATCATTTTTTTACTTTAGGACTTGATACTTTGGAGTGTAAAAAGGAGGAAGTTGAGCATATTGTGACCCAAGGAGAACATGGCGGCATTAGTTTCAGTACCCAAGAACCTACCAAGATCTTGCAAGGTGACACTAAATCCTTTTCTTGAGCTCACTTTTATTTTTGCTCCAACCATCCTTTTTTTTTTTAAAGCTAAATGTCAAACCCCCCCCCCCCCCCAAGAAGACAAGGCATTGACTCTAGGTCTCGACTTGTCCCTAGGAACCTACTAGGCCTTTGCACGAAAATGATCATCTACTCTTGGTATTTTTCTTTCTTTTCTTTCCTTTTTCTATTGTTCAAGGGTTAAAACCCCTTTTTACACACTTTCATATTTATATAGGGTTTTTTGAATATATTCATTGTTTCTTCTATTTCTTTTGCTTGGTAGGCTTCTTTTTTTGCCTTATAACTAACAAAAACTCCTAGAAACAGCTACCTAGTAGGTTAGCAAGACAAGGTCACTAATAAGGACTACTCTCAAAAATAGCTCTTTAAATGTCTGACAATGCCTTCATAGAATCAGACCTCCCCAAACACAAATAACTGAATCTTGGGACTTCATGCCTTAACTTGCCAGTCCCCAAAAGAACACATACACATATACAAAGGGAAAGAACTCATAAAGAAATGACATCACCTATACTTGGCCACAAGAAGCTTCTATGCAATAAGAGGCTTGCTCTGGGTACTCCATCAAATCTGTTTAGTAGAGCACTAAGATAATAAACCGTTGACCACACTTGCACCAAACAAACACATAGCCCTCTTGGCATTATGAAATCAACTAATGCACTACAAAAGAAATAGCTCCCTTGGCCTAACAAAATCAAACATTAAATCCAACAAGCATGGCCCTCTTGGCCTAACAAAAAGATGACTATAAAGCACACCATACAACATTCCACAGTTGAAAACAAACCCTTGGTCCTCCCTACATAAATCATAATGAAATACAACACTAGATCAAGGGAGGGGCCACTCATGCCCTACACTAAATGCATCAAATTGTTAGCTAGGCCCCCTGCATAAATGGCGAGGGATATCCTATGCATCCATGAAAGAATAGAAAGATGGTCAATAGCTACTTGACTCTGATCACCCACACTAACCATCGGTGGCATAACAAGACATGTTAGTAAAGCAATCTCCAAATTAGTCCTGGGCTAATAAGATTAGACAATTCTAAAAATCCCTTAGGACCACAATTGAGAAATACATCCTCAATAAAGGCATAATTTGGCAATGAATTCGCAAAGCAGTTCCACTAATGAGGAACTAGCTAACAAGTCTCTATTTCAAAAATCTCAAGTATATCCAAGGTTGCATGATGATACATCTACAAAATGGGATCCCTCACACTATAAGCCCCATTCAATTGGTTGATTTTAATAATGACTTGCAAATACCACCACGTCGGGCTATATTCATCCCCATGATTAAGGCCTTGTATTCTGCCATGTTATTAGTAAAAGCAATGCCTAAATAAACTCCCATTTTCATAACGACTCTATGTCAGGGGTCTTTAATAACAATATCAACACTCGCATGCTTAGCGGGCCCTCATGAAGTTCCATTAAAATACAAAGTATAGATCCATATTTCAGAGAGAGGATGGACAACATGTACAATCCCTCCTTCCTCACTAAACTCAATATAGGGATGCTAATAATAACCCTATGACAATGGAGGCAATAGATCTTAATATCTCGCGTAAAAGATATGTCCTACCACTTAGTAATATGATAACTCTTACTCCACCAGATCAATCGACCTTGGTGATAACACTACTCTAAATATGAATGTTCAAGATAAGCAATGATTACACCCATCCGATTGCCTTGGCACCTATTGCAAGTTTAAGCTAGCTCCTAGAAGACCTGCAAAGGTACCAAGCCCGATGTCATCCCTACACATAATAGGGCTTCAACTTATTACAGTTAACTTTATTTTTAAACTCTACCCCTTGCAAATCTACTAAAAGTGTTGTAGAGCCATTCTTTCCAATATGGACAATCCTATAATGGCCATCCCATTTGGGTTCTAACTTGCCAAGAAATAACTTGTGACGTGAATCATAATATAGGACCAAGTGACCCTTCACAAATTTATACCTTTTAGCACAAAGGTCATGAAGTGCTTTCATCCTCTTCTTCCCCGCCTCTTGATATAAAAAAGCTTGCAATCAGATCTCATTAAGATATACCAATGAGGTCAACCTTTCTTGCAGCGATTCCTCTTTGTGCAAAGAATGGTTAAACGCAAACCTCATGATGGGTAACTCAATTTCCAAGGGCAAGACACACTCTTTCCCATATACCAACTTAAATGGGTTGTGGCCTATTACTCTTTAAATGTAGTATTATAAGCCCAAACAGCAACATGAATTTTCTTGTCCTAGTCGTGCTTACCCTTAGAGATAGTTTTAGATAAAATCTCTTATAGCTACTTGTTGTGGTAATCTTTACTTATCCATTTGCTTGGGGATTATATGGGGTGGTTTTATGTAATAAACCCCACCCCTTGGCCCATCTCGATAGAACCGCCGGCCACCTAGGGGGTTGAGAAGCCCCACCGCCATGCACCATGCAGACAAGTAGTGGGTGGGGTGAGACACCACCACCACCCCAAACCACCTCCTCCCATTATCAAATCCCCCCCCCCCCCCCCCCCCGCTTGGCAAGGAAGAAGGCGCCACGACACACTACACCAGGAGAGAGAGAGAGAGAGAGAGGGAGGGAAAAGGTTCCAGAAGGTTTTTTTTTCCCTCCTGAGATGGAGATCACATGCACCTCCGCTTCTCTTCTATCCCACAAGCCTTTTCTTCCCCCCATTTACCCCTCTATTGTGCAAGAGACTGCTGAAGTTTCTGTGGAGGCTGCACTTAAAGAGAAGAAGATCGAGAATGGCCCCTAAGCAAAGAATGTCACGTGGGGATGGCAATCCCACAACCAACAACGAAGCTTCGGGTGAGGGTATCACTGTTAATACAACTACGGTACCGGATATAAGTAATATATTTCCAAATTGTTAGATGCTTGCTTTGATTCCCGCATGAGATACATTATGTCCCGTACTATACCACATGAGAATAGTTCATTGAAAATGATAACTTTCATCTCCAACATTCGAAATATTGAATTTTCAAAATGCATGTATCAAGAGAAGGTAATTGCACTTGGATTCTATGCAATAAATTCATACATAGCGTAAACAACATATAAGGTTCCAAAGTATTGTCGACTCTTCTTTCTTGCAAATTAGTAGATATGTTTTCACCACATTGAAGGTATATGTTATAGCTTGCACACCTGATGGATTGCATGGTAAGCAACCTAGTTTAAAGGAAATTTCTTTTAAGAAACTCTAGATGGTTGCCCAAGATCTTGCTAATGTCATGAACCGATAGCCCAAGTTTAATAGTTAGGGATCTTGATGATTTGCATAGTTATGACAAGCAAGGATCATAAGGGTTAAAACTAAGATGCCTTGAGATCCGTCTATTAACTACTAGTTTCATCAATCCAATTCAGGGGTTAGGCTAGGTACAAACAACAACTTCTGGCCTCAAAAGCAAGTGGGGAGGTCAAGGATTAGGAAGCCCTAAGTCATAGGAAAGATTGATACTTTTATACTTGTTTGGAAGAAATTTGGGATGTTGATCAATGTAAGTGATCAATAGAACTTACATCTTGTATAGTTGTATGAGACCTTAACATATGCCTTAGCTAAAGGAAGGGAGTGTTAAGTAAAATTTTGCATAGTATCGCTCTTAGATCCCAAGAGAGAGAGCGAATATGTGGATGGAAATGTTATCATGTCTATTCTTGCATTGTTTGGAAAAATACAATTGGTTTTGTTGGTTGATCAAACAACATCTGAAATGCTTTTACATTCAACTGATTGTTGGATTGTCGTTTGGATGATTATTCTAAGTGCTTGTGATTGATGGTAAATTTATGGCAAGGATTTGTGATGATTGATTGGCATAGGGATAAAGGAATGTTTTTTTGAAAAATGATATTAGGGCTCAGTGCCTTGATTGTGCATGATTCTTAAATGAATTAATTAAAGAAAGGTTATTTGCATGGGTGGATCACCTCCATGATTGCACCACAGATCAACCCGAAAAGAGAATTCCTTGATTCACGGGCTGAAGTTTCGGCCAAAGTTCGAGTGGTAAAAAGGCCGACCACATGAATAATGTTTCACTCCTAGGTAGCTTGCGAGTCAAGTGGAGCTTTGGACACCCCTTGCCAAGTCTGGAATGGAGTTGAAAACCTCCATGGCCCCAATGTTTATGGAATTGGAAGATCCTATTCTAGATAAAGGGTAGAAATTGTGGTGCCATGTGATTTGAATCGATTACTTCTACAAGGCAGAAGGGACATGTAATTTCTCGTGTATGGGCAGGAGACAAACATTAACTTGAAGATAAGTTAAGGAACGTATTTGTCAAAAGGACTGCTTGCTATGTTTTCGTGTCTATGCTATAAATTGCGCAAACGAACCCTATCCCCTAAAAGGCTTAATTAAGGAAGCTGATTTTAAATGTCACACATAAATGTGGTAGGACCTAATTAAATAACTAAAGAACGCCTATTGAGGGAAGCGGATGGGCAGGACCCCCAATGTGTCCACCTTACAATAGGGTGGTCCTAGAGAACTGGAAGGCTTCTCACAAGGCTTTACCAATGTCCCCAACCCTTAGGAATTGTTAGGTTAGAACCCCGATTTATGCCATTTTAGGGGACCAAAATGGAACTATGCCCTATAGGTAGAGAGATTAAGTGGCACATCCCTCTCATTTCCCATTCTCTTTGAACCAAATGTGGCATGGATTTGCTTTGGCTTGGGTATCTCTGCATAAAGTGGCATGTCCAAGACCGATGCTAGAATGCTATCGGGAGACCTTGACCACTAGGAACCCAAATTTCAAGTCAATCCCAGCGGGTTCCGGCCAAGAACGTTCCTTTGCGAGGCAGACTCGAGAAACCCTAGGCGACAAACCCTGTAACATTCCATGGGAGTACTGGACAGCATCGCTTAGATTCGTCTCTCGATGGACCGCTAAAAACGTGCCTGGATAGCCAATAGGCAAGCATGTTATAGTTGGTATCAGAGTGAATCTTCGTAATGATATGTGATTGCTTAATGTATGAATCGTAGATATATCCTAAACAGAATAACCTAAGTGGTATGGCTTGATTCTCAGGAACCTTCTACACCCACAAATACTGACATGCAAGAGAAGAAATTCCTTCTCAAGCAAATTAAGGCACCCGAGTTTGGTGGAAAAGGAATAGACGTCGCAACGGAGGTGGAGATATGGATTGAGTCAATGAATGATTATTTCTCTACTGCATGAACTACTTCTGCCAATCAAGCAATGATAACCAAACTTAAGTTAGTTGGCTAGGCTTGCGGATATGGTGGAAGCAATGGTGCAAAGATCAAGGTACTTCTGAAATCGTTGTCACTTGGGTTCGACTGAAAGATGCTATACGCGGAAGATACCTTCCGCTGACCTACCAGACTTTGAGGATGAATGAATTCTTCAAGTTAAAGCAGTTGGAATTAACCTTGGGAGCTTACTACTCAAAGTTTGTATCCATACTAAAATATGCACCACCTATGGATATTGCACAACAAGTATCCAAGTTTTCCCATGGCATGAACACTCCTTTAAACCACCATCTTGAAGCAATGCGTCCAACAAACTTGTAAGATGCATTATTGCGAGCAAAGCCAATCATCCAAGAACTTAAATCAGGCAGTTGTGACAAAGATGATTCTCGAGATCAGGATAAGAGATGCCACAAGTGCGAAGAGATAGGACACATCCGTAAGAGATGTCCCAACTGTCGATACTTCCACTACAATGAGCTAGGGCACATCCAAGTAGATTGCCCTAACTTAAGTCCAACTTAAGTCCAAAAGATATTGAGACTCCAAGAAAACAAAGCTATACAAGTGCAGTCTTTGGATATATAGAGGAATCAGATGAAGACAAAAACCTAGAATCCACTACACCTCTTCAGGATGACTACAAACCTTAGAAATTTTATCGACATGTAATACAACTTGTATTGGAATAAACCTTACTCTTGTAACCACAGTTAACCTGAGTAATATGAGTTGCAACAATTTTGAGCCTAGAACTTACAAGTGATCAGAGATACTTTAGCAAGGAATGACAGTTATAACTTACAATGAATTTCTCTTAAGTTGTTCTTCTTAACTAATATAGATTGGGTCTTACCAGAATGTCAAAGCTTGGGAGTATTCTTTAGTATTACAAGCAAAGCTGATTGTCCATGGATCTCAGTCTAGATCTAAAAAGAGAACAAATTAGAAACAGAGTATCTGAGATAAAGGACCACTTCGGTCTGCTAAAAGGATCCTAGGGAAATTTGGTCTAAAGAAGAAAATCGTGCCAAAAACAACCAAGAATTTTGTGACCACAAGTGATAAAGTTCTGCTGTTAACTCCAAGTCAAGATGGTGAGAGCGGAGTTTTGATGCTGAGAAGTGCTTAAAAATAGCTAAAAATTACGAATATCAAGGGAAAAATATTCAACGTCGAAGGCGGCGGCTCCAGCTAGGACAATTTTAAGCACCATGTGAAATATGACTCTTAAAAGGCGCATGAGCGACACTTGTTGATTTTTTATAATTTTTCAGACTATCGTGCAGGTTTTTAGGAGTTTTCAGCCAATGCACGATGTCAAGCCAGACGCCCAGGATTTTTCAAAGCTCGATTTGGAGCCCGAACGGGGAAATGGCCACAAAATGGTCAAGATATGAAAAGGTGGACAGTTGGGAGGCCAAAATTGGGCATGCCTTTTGAGTTTGGACCCCCTCCCCCCCCCCCCCCCCCCCCCCCCCCCCCGGCCCCCTCTCCCTTCAAAATTTTAAGCATACAAGGTGAAAAAACATGGAGAGAGAATGAGGGATGAAGGCGCTATCTTCACGCCCCATTTTTTTGCGCCTCCATGGATGGAGATGGAGATGGCAGGATGTGAGTACCCCCTACAACCGATCTTGGGGCTGGTCTTCTCCCTCTTGGTCGATCTTATCACCTGTCTTTGCCTATACAATGGTGGCCTGAATGAAGAGAGCCAATTTTAGTCTTTCTCTCTCCTCCCTCTCTCTCCCTTAAGGGATTGTTATTGTGTGGATGAAGACAATGAAGAATGGTGGAGGAAAACTTGTCCGGATGAGACCGGATTGCTTCCGGATGGATGAAGACATGAAGAGTGATGTTCTTGAAGATGCTGAGCATCAAATGCATGCTAGAAATCACTCCCATAATCAAGACCAAGAAATCGAGACGTGAAAATAAGCGGTAATGCTATTTTTATAAAGAAAAATTATCTTTTTATGCTATTTGCTTTATGAAACCTTGTTCACATGGGATGAAAGTTCGTTATGATATTGTTTGCCATGAGTTTCAACTGTTTGTAACCTGAAAAACAAAAAATATAAGGCTACATGGCCGGAATTAGTGTTGAAATACACGGAAAACACGCGTTTTAAGGGTAAAATTGGATTTTTTTGCTATATAAATGAGAAATATGATATGTCACACCAACTAAATCTGAGTTTCAGCTGTCAATGAACCTAAGGGCCACAGCCCACAATCAACTTTCATTTTTAGTCATTATTTATTAAAGAAAAATAGAAAAAAATACCAAAAAATAAAAAAATGGGTTTAAAATTAGGAAAAAAAAATGGACTGAGGAAAATTAGGAAAAATTATATCTATGTTTGTGCAATGTATAACGATGTCAAAGCACGAGGTTGGCCTCGGTTTGTCCCCGTTTCTATGTTTTGTGCGTATTTATTGTTCTTTTAAAAGAGAAAAACATGCATAGAAACCCTATCTAACCAATTAATGATGCAAAATGCTAAGAGTTGGATGAAGAGGGACTGAAACACTGAAAGATTTGGTTTATGCATTGCACTTGGCATATAGGAAACGGTTTAAATAAAGAGGATGGTAGCATGAGTATATGGCTCGGTGCCTCCTTTCAACGCAGTACGCGCTAGTAAAATTCATGGAAAGAATGCTTTATGCACCATGCACAATGTTTATTTTTCTTTTTTCTGAGCACATAGCCATACACGATTTGCATTAAGCATAACAATTAAAAGGTATCAGAAAAAACCTCCTGGATGCATGGCACCTGTCTTCCTTAGGTTGTGACCAACGATGAGTGTGAGAGGACGTCCTAAGCTGTAGGTTAGTCATTGGGTCCTAAGGGGAAAGTGTAGTGAGGAATGGTACATCCTGGAACGTAAAATATTGGTACCTTGAGAGGATTTTGTGCTCGTATGTGTTATATGTCTAGCAGCGCATCAAAGGGCCAATCCCTGTGATGTAGGAGAGCTGCAGTGGGGCTCTAACTATTAGTCGATGGAGTGCCTCCTATGTGTGTGTGACGAGGCGTTATGCCTATGTACTTTGGGTTTTCCCTTTGAGGAGTTTTAGGGAAATCTTGGACTATAAACTATAAACACATGAATTAAGCTTTAGGGCAGTTTGTCCTTCAGCATTAGATTGACGCTCCTGGTCCGTGAGGCCGTGAGGGCGTTTGTGTGACATGAGCATGAGGTCCGGCTAGTGCCATAGCCAGTGCCGGCCCATTTTAGATCCCATCAAATGGCGAAGCCAAGATGGCAAAAAATGGAGAAAAAGCAAAGGAGCATGAAGAAAAAGAGCGAAGACACGCAAGCGGCAAAAAGAGCAACCATAAAAGAAAAGGCGCCTCAAAAACTCAATAAATCTTTGTAAAAGAGCACCAAGAAAAATCTTTGCAAAAGAGCACCAGGAAAAATCTTTGCAAAAGAGTGCCATGCTCCTTCATGTGCCCATTATAAAATATTAGATGGGTGTAGGCTAGAGGCACGGGGCTAAAAGAGGAAAATGGAAAAATGACCTTACCACAATGGCCGGTCATGTAAAAAAGGGGTGGGTGCCCATGGGATTTTAGGGTTTGTATATATAAAGTTCAAAAAGTGAATAAGAGATCATTCTTTGGTGCGTGGAAAAAGGAGTCTTCTTCCTCTTCTCTTCTTCTCACCTTCTTGCTTGAGTGTGCTCTTGAGAGAGGGAGTGTGAGAGTGTGAGGGAGTGAGTGTGTGTGAGAGTGAGGGATCAAGAGTGTGAAGCTCTTCACCATCTCCTCTTCTTCTTCTCTTCCCTTCTCTCTTCTTGCGCGCGCGGCTATGGAGGATGGAGCTTGGAAGTGGAGGAGGCTTGAGGATGCTTGATCTAGCATCTAGGATCGTGGAGCTACCGGTGTGTAGAAGAGAGGAGGCAACTCATATCGGCACTAAGGTAAGCTCACTATACTCATAGGATCGACGGCGCGTCGGCTAGGTGAGAGATAGCCATTAGAGCTTGCTTGGAACGCTTGAAACAATAAGCGGTTCATGGGTCTTGGCGGTTGAGCGAAAGCTCCCACATTTTGGTTCCATTGCCGGGACCAACAGATTCAAGCTTGAGCACTTGCGCACCTCATATCGAGCATCGAAGTAAGGGATTCATCCCCGAACCGGAGCTTGAGATAGGTAGGAAGTTTGGGTGTTTTTTATCTTCAAAACAAGTATTTTGGGTTATTTTGTTGTTTGATGATTAGGAAACATGGAGAAATCAGTTCATTATTTTGCCTTCGATTCGTGTTTCATTTATAGTAGTATAGGATTAGGAAATTGCACCGGAGAGTTCACTGTTGCAAAACACGGCAAACAGGGCAAAAAATCATACAAAAAGGGCAAAAATCTCACTTGCGATGCTTAAGAATGGTAAGTGAGTGATTGGGGGTGTCAACACCATACCAAGAAGGGGTATAAGAGCCAAAAGGCCAAGGAAACATTCATTTGCAACAGTTCAGTGTGAAAGAGAGAGAGAGAGAGAGAGAGAGAGCTACCGGCTGATTCGATTCAATCGCACCAATGACAAGCCCATCACTCCATCCAGGTATATGAATCCCTTCTCTTGCTCCCCTAGGTCGGATCTGGAAGGTTATGCCTGGTATGATTGAGTGAAGCATGAGAGACGATTGAAATCCATTTTCCACTGTTTACGTGCGCCGCGCTCGGCCTATCCAAGTGACCACTCCTAGGACGAGTCCTAAAATCGGCCCTCAGCCACGTGTCGAATTCGGCCCATCCGACCAAAACCCTAATCGGCCCTTCCGAGTCTATAATTTGGACCGTGAACAAACTCGAACCTCGGCCCACTTGCCTCGGCCCGTCTAAATAATGTTGTCCAAGTCAACCACTCGGCCCGTCCAAGTCCGTAGGTTCGGCTCTCGGCCCATGCGCCTCGGCTTGTCCGAGTAACCCATTCGGACCCTGCAATTAAGACCAATTGGGCCGAGTATAGATTTTTGCCAAATCTTCATAAAATTGGCCTGACCCGGCTAGGACTCGACAACTCATGCTGTCGGAAGCCCGTAGGGCGCTCAAAACTTGATTTTGGCACGCGGAATAGGCAAAGTAGGAGGGTGTTGTTGCTTAGCAGCTAGGAGTGGGCAGTTGCGAGACCTAGAGACCCAGACGCGAACCGCTGAGCTGTAAGGCGTGATCTGACCAGAACCAAACAAGGCAACATTTTAGGGAAACCCTAAACCCTAACAAGACGGCCAGGAAGTGACCAACAAGCCTATTCGGCCCAAAACAACGTGAGAGTGTGTAAGATGACTAGGAAGTAGTTGCTACACTCACCCTGAATGTTTGCACTTGAAGTACACATAAGGAAATTGAAAGCCTGATTGAGCACCAGCGCAAGAGGAAAGACACATTGAGTGGCCATAAATTGAGGATTGTATTAAAAATCTGAAGGAACTCACCTAGATACACCACTCAAGGAACCCACCAATAGGAGAAAACCCAATACAGAGACAAACCGTCAACAATCACAGGTAGGACCAAGCAAGGGACGCCGACGAAGTGGATCTGCTGAGCCTACTGAACCTAATCGATAGCTTGGTGGATCACGACAACTCGACAATGGCAAAGGAAAGTTCAGACCAAAGATACAACAAGGAATTCGACTTGGGAGCCTTTCCAGATGCAGTTCAGCACCTGGTCAGTAGTTACGACACTCATGCGCAGTACGAGCACCGCATTAGAACGGCGGAGGCTATCATTGCAGATCTAGAAGAGGAGAGAAAGCTGGCCCGCAAGGCATTACAAAGCATGGCTGAGTACAACAAGGATCAGTAGGCTAGGAAACACAGGCAAAGCACGGAGTTGTGAGAGGTGCAACGGGTATTGAACTTGGCTGGAAGGAATCGAACGGACCACAAGAGGGCACTAGAGGGAGACTTAACGCTGAGTGAGCTTCTAATGAAGTGATTGCTCGATAACACGGCTGCAGAGCAAAGCACCACGGCTCTAGCGATATCGCTGCTCGCAGGGTTAGGAGCAAACCAAGGCTCAAAGAGCCAAGCTAAAATCCCTATTGTTGCCAAGCAACTCGATAAGTACCAGCCCCATGACGATCCCTACAGCTTTATAGAACATTTCGAGCAAGTTTGCGAAGCCAATGGCCTCAATGACCTAACTCAACGCTCGCAAGCATTCGGGCTTTGCTTGGGCGACAAGGGTAGGACGTGGTATACGAGCTTAGATAACTCGGAGCGAGCCAACTTTGATGGCCTCAAGGATCTCTTCGTCAAGAGATTTGCTAAGTCCGAATACTCTGATAACCTACTTGTACGCTTGATGAACGTCAAGAGAAGAAGGACATTCATGACTACGTGACCCACGTACGGAGTCTCTTTAAGAGAATTCCTATTGGAGAACGATCGACTAAAAGAGCAATATCGACTGTATTCATCAGTGGGATTCAGAACGAGGAGCTATACAAGGCTTTGGCAGGCAACTCGAGCTTGTAGCGGGATTTGCTAGCCAGGGTCTTTGAGGAGGCCATCAGAGTGGACGATCAGCTGAAGGAGTGGAGCTCCAGGAGCACGAACGTAGAAGAGACCGCTTCGCGAAGCTTGGAGAGGCTGTTAGCCTCGAGTGAGCAATCGACACAACTAGCCCAGGATAAGGGAAAAGCCACCGAAATGAATCAAGACTTGGCTAATGCTAGACTAGAACTAGTCAAGTTGCAAGAAATGTTAAGATGACCAACGCATCCACACATCCAATGTGTGTACTGTGGCGGAAACCACTTACCAGCCGAGTGTCAAGACCCTAGGTCATGACCTTGCACTAACTGCGATAGGGTTTGGACATGATGTCGCGCATTGTAGGCTACCAAGGAGACTTCCGTACTCACAACCATACGGCCAACCTTACCTCGTGAGTAGGCCACATCCATTCTTCGGGAGGGGAGCCCCATTGGCCCTTCCCGTGCCCAACAACATTAAGCCGGCCATTCCCAGGATGGAAATAAATCTTACAGGCATTCCTAGGCCGCCTAGTCCATACATAACCCACCCACTGAGTGATGCTCCTATCCACTATGTGGAAGAACCAAACAAGGAGGAAGCTTACATATGCCCTTATGTTTCGTAGGACAATGAGGACAATGCTGTCCTCATGGACTATCAACCAATCCTAATGATGGCGCTGGGAAGAGGATGAGGTAAGGGCCTAGGAGGGCAGGCACATGACCCAATTACCTGTTGGACCTGTGGCAACCAAGTTCATGTCTCATCGTGCTGCCCTGAGAGGGAGCAACAAAACAGAGATAAGGCCGACCAAAGGTGCGCTGAGTGCAGAATCACTCATCTTTTCGTCGATTGCCCAAGGAGGAAGCCGTCACTTGGTTCAGCCAATGAGTCGTCTGTCCCATTGGGGCTGTTCGGTGTCAAGAACCACGACGGGGAGGCCACGCCTATCCCGTTGCGGGTCATGACCTGTGCCCAAACAAAGCAGGCTGGCATCTCTCTGCCAGGACCTAGCAATCTGGATGCAGGCTCGATAGGAAAGAAGAGCTGTAGATGACGGAAGAGGAAGTCGGAAGCTAAAATCTCACTAAAGATTGAGAGTGTTACAACTCTGCCCACTGGAAATAAGGTCTCCGACACAGAAGCAAAGACGTCAGAGCCCCTAAGACGGCCGAAAAGGGGAGCGCTAAGGTAGGGGAGTACCGGCAACCAAAGTGACAATTGGAGGCCATAGAAAAGGTGAGGGAATGGGTGAAGGAAGCCCAAGAACACCTAAAGGACGCTGAGCCCATCATGGAGGATGGGATCGATGACCTCTCCAGCATATGTACGCCGACTTCACTCCCACAGCCCAAGTCAATGGAAGCAACTGCACCACAAGAGGTGCTGTTAAGACCAAGCCTCGACGCCGCTACAAGGCCGCGGTCTAGTCACGGCTACTGGTCAAGACAATCCAGGTTAAGAGAGAGACGAACACGCAATGATCTCCTAACCACACTAGTGACTACCCCGGTAACACTAAGTCTGGGAGATCTGCTTAGGCAGCACCCCACCCTATGGCAGGACCTTAAGCAGTGGGTTGAAGGGACACAAGAGCAGGTCACAACAGACCCTCATGACCATGAGGCAGAAACGCAAATACCAAGTTTGACACTGCACACTATGCCTAAGTCCTTGCATATCAATGCCTTTTGGGAAGGCTCCGAGATGCATGCAGTCTTGCTAGTTTTAGCCCTAAGCGACACAACGAGGAAGGGAATCGTAGACACGGGGGCCGGGGTTAGCATGCTTAGCTACATAGTGCTTCAGACTTGGGGAAACCCACCTGTTGAGACTGCTAGGTTTAATGTCACACTAGCAAATAGTATGAGAGTTAAGCCATTCAGGGTGCTTAAGAATTGGCCAGTGAAGATCGCAGGTGTCCAGTTCTCCGTTGACTTTATAGTCATGAAGGGAGTGGACTACGACATCCTATTAGGCCGCCCCTGGATGCGCAACGCTAGGGTTATCGAAGATTGAGGAAATGGCTTAATCTTCCTTGGCAATAGGACAGACGCCGTGAGAGTAGAGATGGACACCTGGAAGACCTCATCTGTCAACTTAGATGCCATCTCTACTATGCTCAAGGGCAATACTCAGGCCAAGAAGCCCTACAGGCCCTTGACCAAGTATGTCCCATGCCCAGAGGATGAGCGGGATTGGATGCATGTCCTTGCTACAATCAACCTATCGTTCTCTGATCACGAAGCATATGAGCAGGCCATCAAAACAATTGGTAAGGCTAACAACACACCTTCCATGCCAATCTGCATGATGTTCGGAAGCCTTCAAGGGGAGCCGAAGCCCGTCAACTCCCACACTCCAACCAACAAAAGGGAACTCAAGGAGATACTGGGGTATCTATTGGATAAGCTAGTTGATAATCTAACCGCAAATCTCAAACCACTCCAGGATCTCCTAGATGAACCCAAGTGGCAATGGACCAAAGTGCATGACTTAAACCTCATGTATAACTGGGCCCTGGTGCCTAACCAACAACCAAGGGAAGACCGAGTCCTAGGAGATGACGAGCAATCTGATGAAGGAAATTCTAGCAACGAATACAAAGACTGCCAATCCTTCAACGATAAAAGCGAGGGAGAGGTACATACCGTGGAATACGACACGGAAGGACAAGAAATAGAGCAAATACGGGCAGACTCCAAGCCGCATAGAAGGAGTATGTTCTGTAAGGAACGAGGAGTCATGAGTGGGGAATGTGACCGCACCTGATTGGAACACGTAGGAGCCATAGACCTCGAACCAGCGGGACTAGCCCAGCCAGGAATGACGTCGGTATTGAGAACTGAATCACCATCTGAACTGCGCCCACCAGGAGAAACCACCTCTTCTAGCGAAGAGGGGGGATTCGACTCTGAATTAGAGGTTAGCTCGGAGAGTGATCCAGAGATCCCTAGGCCGCCCACAACCAAATGCACTAAGGGGGACCTACTGGTCCACCTGAGGCACAGGCGATTGAGAAAGGAGAAGGCAAAACAACCCAGGGAGGATCAAACAGAAGAACAACGGAAGCCGCAGGACCTCCCTAAATGATTCACGAAATTCAAAAAGGGGGATAGGGTAGTAGTGCTGTTAGGTGCCAAGTGTCAAGCACAAACAAGTGAACCAATCGAGGCAGCCAAGGTCAAGGAGGTGGACCTAGCCCAAGAGGAGGAACCACCCAGACCAGTCTTCATTGCTGATGATTTGACTAGTGAAGAAGAAAGAGTCTTGTCGCTCTCTTGTGAGAGTACATAGACATCTTCGTCTGGTCCTTAGGAGAGCTTAAGGGGGTGGACCCAAGTATGGTGACCCACAACATACCCATGACGCCAGATGCAACACCTGTCAAGCAGCGACGGTACCCTATGAATCCTAAACATGCTCATGCCGTCAAGGAGGAGATTGATAAGCTAATGAGAGCAGGATTCATTTATGAAATTGAGCACACGGACTGGGTATCGCCCATAGCCATCGTGATGAAGAAAATTTGAAAAATTCGAGTGTGTGTCAATTACAAGAAGATGAACGCTACCACCAAGAGGGACAATTATCCATTGCCGTACACTGAGCACATGCTGGAGAGGGTGGAAGGCAAGGAAGCCTACAGTTTCCTAGACAGCTTCTCAGGATACAACCAAGTGCAAGTGCATCCTGCTGACAGGCATAAGACTGCCTTCGCCACTGAGTGGGGTGTCTTTGCGTACATAGTCATGCCCTTCGGGTTGACTAATGCCTCTGTCACTTTCCAACACCTCATGTCCACCATCTTTAAGGACATGCTATGCAAGGAGTTAGAAGTCTTTGTCGACGACCTCTGTGTCCACTCGACATGGGTCGAACACTTAGACAAACTCCGAGTAGTCTTTAGGCGGTGTCGTTTATACCACCTCTCCTTGAACCCCTTAAAGTGCTAGTTTTGGGTGAAGCATGGATGTATTCTAGGGCATGTGGTGTCAAAAAACGGCATTTCCACTGACTTCTCAATGGTCAGGGTCATTGTTGGCCTTCCCCCCCAAGCAACTACAAAGGAGTTCAATGCTTCCTAGGCCATACCGGGTACTATCGGCGGTTTGTACTCAATTATGCGTTGATCACCAGACCATTGTACACGCTGCTTATAGTCTTCGAATGGAATGAAGCATGCCAAAGGGCATACGAAGAGTTGAAGAAGGCTCTAACCACAGCACCAATCCTACAAGCCCTAGATTGGACCATCACCTTCCACGTGCATATCGATGCCTCTAAGTTTGCCGTGGGGACAATGTTGTGCTAGCTTGGCGAACACAATTTAGACTATCCAGTGAGCTTTGCTAGCAGACAACTCACTAAGATGAAAATGAATTACTCAACGATGGAAAGAGAAGGACTAGCCATGGTATTCGCAATGAAGAAGTTCCGGCATTACCTCTTGGCCACGCCCTTCACCTTTTTTGTGGACCATCAAGTCTTGCTATATCTAGTAAACAAACCTTGTGCTACGAGACGCATAGCTCGATGGCTCCTTTTGCTTTTGGAGTTTGACTTCTCCGTAGTGGTACGGAAGGGAAAGCAGCATTACATGGTTGATCACATGTCGCGCATTCCCACCGGGGAAGCCGCTGGGCAAGGTGTTATTGATGAACTCCCCGACGCCCATCTATTTAACCTCTCCAGTGAGAGAGACTTGTTTAAGGCTGATCTGACACCATATTGGGCATATGACATAGTCCAAGTGCTTGAGCACGGACTACCTAACCGACTAATAGAAAAAGCCCGGCTTAGGAGATTAATCCTCAAGATCCAGCCTTATCAGTTGATTGCAGGCCAACTCTACAAGCTGGAGCAAGACGGATTGTTGTGCAGATGCATGTGCGAATATGAGGTGCATGATGTGCTCTCAGAAGTGCACGGCAGCATTGTTGGAGGGCATTTTAGTGGAGACATGATAGCACGAAAAGTATTGCAGTGTCAATTGTGGTATGGTAGCCCACGCTTTTCCGCAACACAACACGATTTGTCAAGCACTGTGAAGAGTGCCAGTGGAGGAAGGTCCCAATTCGCAAGGATCGAATGGAATTAACCCCAGTTATTGCTCGACAACCCTTTGAAAAATGGGGAATTGATTTCATCGGGCCCATCGGTCCTGCATTCGCAGGCCAAATACATCATTGTGGCCACAGACTACCTCGCTAAGTGGGCAAAAGCGCGAGCCACATGAAAAAATGACGCTAGAATGACGGCTAAGTTCCTATGGGAGCAAGTAATCTCACGATTCCGTTGCCCCATCGAGCTAGTCAGTGACCAAGGCACGCACTTCATCAATGAAGTGACCGCACACCTCCTGTCCACCTTCCTCATCATCCATCGCAAATCCTCGCCATACTACCCTCAGGCAAACGGCCAGGCCGAATCAACAAATAAGGTTCTCATCAATGTCCTAACCAAGGTCGTTTCTGCTTCACGCAACGACTAGGACAACAAGTTGATGGTAGCTCTGTGGGCCTATCGAACCGTCTATAAAATGGCTGTCGAGGTCAAACCCCCTTTAGGCTGACATATGGGACTGAAGCGATTCTACCGGTGGAGTTCTTCGTCCCTAGCCTGAGAATAGCGCTTCAAGAGCGATGGGAAGGAAAGGAGGCATGGACGCAGCGACTAGTTGAGCTCGAGTGTCTCTTAGAGACTCGTCTTCTTACCACCCATGCACTGATCTGTGAAAAAGCCCGATGTAAGAGCTAGTTTGACAAGCACGTCAAGCAGCGTGAGTTTGAACAGGGTGACTTAGTGCTCCTCAACTCAGTTAAAGGGCATAAACAGAAGATCAAATTTAGAGGTCTTGGACCATTCAAGGTTTGTGCAATCAGCCGAACAGGCAACGTCGAACTCGAAACCTTGAACGGTGAAGGAATAGGCTTCTTCAATGGCAGATGTGTCAAGAAGTACTACCTTCCCACGCATCCTTTGCATGAACCACAGATGTTAGAACCGCCTGTCAAGTTCCGAGTGGCCATAATCACTGAAATCAACAACAAGGACGAGGAAGCCGTGGGACCCGCATACCTTCGCATCACGGTCATGGCCAAACACACATGTGCTTTCACCGCCTTGATCGACAAGGGAGCACACTTCAACGTCCTAACCTATGATCATTGGACTCAACTTGGCCAGCCACAACTTCAACCCACCACTGCAAAATTAAATCCATATGGGGCTCATCCCTACGCACTACTCGGCAAGTGCAAGGCAACCATTTCTATCGATTCTGAGACTTTTCCAATGCTTTTCTACGTGCTGCCAAATGCTAAAAACGCAGGCACGGAGTCATTGCCAGGGCGCACCTTCAAAAAGCATACCCACTGCAATGTCGACTATGCACCGCAGCGCATCCACCTAGCAATAGGCAACGTTTGCATTGTCACAGCTTTCAGCAAGGGCTGCGCAACCGCACCCCGGGCCACCCAGCCACCGATAGAAACACCCGTAGGCAATTCAAAGGAGGGGGTGGAATGTGGCCACCACTCCCCGAGTCTCATCGCCCGCAACCCATACCAGTCCAAGCTAAGGCCCCACAATCCCGCCTCCAATGGGTGCCTAAACAACCGCAACAGCCACCTAGGAGTCAATGCTCCTACTCTCAGAAGACCAAAAACTCTAAACCTAGGAGGCCAAAACGCAGCCACAGGAATAGACGAGTAATCAGTCAGAGATGGGTCCCCAAGGCTCTCTTGTGCGCACAAGGCTACTATGAGGGCAATGCTTGGCTATGGATACCTAAGGCCCCCATGGCTAGAGGCACCATTCGCACCCCAACCTCAAGATCGATCATTCCAAAAACTGTAAGACCTAAAATCCAAGAGCCGCAGAGCTTCCCCGATCCACAACCATCGAGTCCAACCACGCGTGAACCCACGCGAATCACCCAAGCCTGTCAACAACTGCCAGCTCGAGCATCATTACAAGTAGGGAACGATCCGGGTTTCCAACTCCATCCTGAAAGCAATAAGCCATCACGCAAGGCCGCCGCTAACCTAGCTTCTATCCCAGCGACCTAATCGCAAGCTCCCGAAGTCCTACCACAGCAACTCTCTGTAGTCAAAGGCTCAAGTCCTACCAAACCCCAACCACCTGCAAGCCTTAGGCACTCTTACGAGCAAAAATCCTTTCTCTCACTAGCAGCTCATTTAGCTGAGGAAATAGGGGATGATGTGGTGGATTGCATTAAACTATTGGACGCTACTTTTGTGTTGCTAGCTCTGAGCTATGATCGCCTATTGGATAAATCCTTCGCAGCTAAAGTTCAAGCGATGCCTTGCTCTTGGGAAACGTTTGAATTTGCATTTGCAAAATCCCCTGCCTCCACCGCTAAGTTGCTCAGTGGTGAAATCTCACAAGCGCAGGCAATCAAACAACGCCTCATCACATCATATGATCAGCGAACCACCTCTGCCATCACTGACCAAAAAGTGGCAGAGTTGTCAAAACTAGCTGAGACGAAATCCCAGTTCCTAAGGCATTGGTACGATCTTAGACTGCAATGGGAAGTCAAAGGATGCCGAGTAATGACCAACGCCAAGCAGCAACGCGCTATCAAAACAGCAGAGTACGACCCCACCTACGTCACGCTGACATCTTATCGAGTGCTAACCATGCTGCGAGGCCGTCCTATAGAAGACCACATCAAGGGACACCCCTACCTCGACCGCATGTTGACTGAAGAGGAGTTACACATCGCTAGCCGAGTCAACTCGGGTGACTTCCTAACTAATGTTCTCACATACATCACTCAAGTGGGGATTAAACCCTCCGACCTGGACCACAAAGCCCATCTCGAATACAGCCCCAATTTCTATACCTGGCTACTCCACAAGTAGCCGACCATGCCAAAATGCCTACACCTTCTAACCCTCATCCTAGGAAGGATTCTTCTCAGACTAAAAGGGGAAGGAGTAAGCTGAATAAGATCAGAAGTAATGAAGCAAATCAAAGCCACGAAGTATGTAAACATGCATTGGGAAAAATGGATGGGGCAGGAAAGATGACACAAAAACTTTGAATTAAAAGGCAAAAAGTCAAAATCTAAAAAGCGAACCTGCACTAGACTTTAATGAGTTCAGTTAGAAGCATAAAGTTTTTTCTGTTTTAGCGATTACTATGTCGTAAGCACTAACGAAAATTACGGTTATGACAAGAACAAAAGATGTCACTACCGGACCGAGCCCACGACTCCCCTTCACAGAGCAAGAAAGAACGTGGTACAACATCAATCTAGAGAACCGTGACTATAATCAGCTGAAATTCCAAACTATCCACAATTTGGAAGAATTAGTGGCCAAAGAAGAGGCGGCCAGGAGCATCGTGGAAAGCTGCAACCTCAAAAAGTACCTGAAAAGTTTCTCACGAGAACCTGAGCACACAAGCTATGTGGAATTCCTCAAGACCTACAATCCCGATGGAGAGTGCGGCACTGTCACAGTGGGGAGGGGACAAAATTCTAAGCAGGTGCTGGTCCAGCCTTAGTGGAGAAGGCACTGGGGCTGGAATCGAAGGTGGAGAAGAAGCAAAAGAGGATATGTATGCCATGCTGGGGACGAGAAAGGAGGAGGTGTTGACAAACGATGGCATCAGTATCCAGGACATCCCCAGCGTAGAGACAGACTACAAGCGAAGCTCGTACCTGCGCTTTTCTCTAGCCAGTGCTATAATGCACTAATGCACAGGATCAGCGTACCAATCCTAGAAAACGTAGTGGCCCAGACCCTGCACGAAGTCGACTGGAATGGCTACGTGCGCAAGACTATCGATCAGGCAGCCCGAGCTCTAGCATTAGAAAGCCTACCAGCAAGAGGAGAATCACCAATGTCGAAGGCTGCAGAAAGAAAAAGGGCTTCCTCCAAAGCCTCATTCATTGCATATGGGGGCATTTTAACGGTGCTTATCCAGGAGGTCGTAAAGGAAGCAGAAGAGGGGGAGGGGGAAACACCCGACCGATCACCGCCCCATCAACACCAGGACAGGTCTAGCGATAGGATGGAGACAGAGGAGAAGGGGAAGAACAAATAAGCAAAAAGCAGGATAAGGAGACTAAGAAGAGATCAGCGCAGAAGAAGAAGAAATAGGATGAAAGCCGTAGAAAGGAGAGGGAGGACTTGAAGAAAGCGAAATGACAATCCCTTAAGGAGGCTGAGGAGAGAGAAAGGAAGAAGAAGTAGGAAGAAGAAGAGACAACGGAACAAGTAAGGCAGGCTAAAAAGGCGTCTAAGCGGGAAGCCGAAAGAAAAAGAAAAGAAGAGCAAGAGGAAAAAGAAAAACTAGAAAAAGAATGCAAAAGGCTGAGGAGGAAAGAAAAAGAAGAGTCACGGAGGAGGACGAGGAGTTACGAAGAAAGGAGGAGGAGGACCTGGCAGAAGCTACGCGCTAGTCAATCGAGCAGCAGTGCAGGGCAGATGACCCCGAAGCTTGGAATCAACACAGGGAAGAGAGGCCTAGCTCCAGCATGCAGGCCCCAAAACCTGCACCTCCTGCAGCTCCAGAAGGCAAAGGCAAAGCACCCCTGCATTCCATCCCCACCCTCATGGCGCCTCTTGCTAAAACCGCTACGCCCACCCCTAGCATCCCCACTAGCTTGGAAGTGTCCAACCTGGTGGCCTGGATGCAATACTTCATCAGCAAGGAAATGGCCCAAGGGAAAAGCACAGAGATGATGACCACAGGACCAAAAAGGCCAGCTGCAGATGCTGAATCAAGGCAAGATCAAAAGTGCCCGCGCATGGGGACCTCAACCACCCCCACCCACACAACAATGACGCCGCCAGCCGGTTATGACGATGCCACAACATTGGACATATCCACGTCAATTGTCCCAACAAGACTCAAAGAGAACTTGAACTTACAAGAAATGAAGTTATACAAGCTTCAATGATCTAGAACCTACCAGGAAATTATCAAATACTTAGGAAAAAAACCTAGAAGATATTCATGAGATGTAACTATAATAAACTTCCATCTTGTAATCCAGACTCGGATATATCAAATACAATAAGTTGTTGTTTTAAAAGAGCGTATGCTTATGATTGGTTAGAGTGTCGCAACGAATGCGCAATGGGTCCTACCCCACAAGTTCCAAAATGAAACCCCCAATTTCTTTCACGATGAGGACATCTCAAGTTCTCTAAGGGGGAGAGGATGTAATAAACCCCCTTGACACATCATGAAAGAACCATCAGCCACTTGGGGGGCTAAGAAGCCCCGCTGCCATGCACCACGCTAACAGGTGGTGGGTGGGGTGAGACACCACCACCACCCCAAACCACCTCCCCCTAGTATAAAATCCCCCCCATGGCAAGGAAGAAGGTGCCATGGCACCTTGCACAGAGAGAGAGAGAGAGAGAGAGAGAGAGAGAGAGAGAGAGAGAGAGAGAGAAGAAGGTTCTAGAAGGTTTTTTTCCCCTCCTTAGAGGGAGATCACATGCACCTCCCCTTCCCTTCTATCCCACGAGCCTTTTCTTCCCCCCATTTGCCTCTCTATTGAGCAAGAGGATGTTAAAGTTCTTGCGGAGGTTGCACTTAAACAGAAGAAGATCGAGAATGGCCCCCAAGCAAAGAATGTCACGCGCGGATTGCAATCCCACAACCAACAACAAAGCTTCGGATGAGGGTATCACTGTTAATACAACTACGGTACTAGATATAAGTAATGCATTTTCTAATTGTTAGATGCTTGCTTTGATCCCTGCATGAGATACATTATGTCCCGTACTATACCACATGAGAATAGTTCATTGAAAATGATAACTTTCATCTCAAATATTCGAAACATTGAGTTTTCAAAATGCATGTATAAAGAGAAGTTAATTACACATGGATGCTATGCGATAAATTCATACATAGAGTAAAAAACATATAAGGTTCTAAAGTATTGTTGACTCCCCTTTCTTACAAATTAGTAGGTATGTTTTCACCACATTGAAGGTATATGTTGTAGCTTGCACACCTGATGGATTACATGGTAAGCAACCTAGTTTAAAAGAAATTTGTTTTAAGAAACTCTAGGTTGTTGCCCAAGATCTTGCTAATATCATGAAGACTAATAGCCCAAGTCTAATAGTTTGGGATCTTGATGATGCGCGTAGTTAGTACAAGCAATGATCATAGGGTTAAAACTAAGATGCCTTGAGATCCATCTATTAACTACTAGTTTCATCAATCCAATTCAAGGGTTAGGCTATGTACAAACAACTCCTCTTGGCCTCAAAGGCAAGTGGGGAGCCCTAAGTCATAGGAAAGACCGATACTTTTATACTTCTTTGGAAGAAGGTTAGGTTGTCGATCAATGTAAGTGATCAATAGAACTTGCATCTTGTATAGTTGTATGAGACCTTAACATATGCCTTAGCCAAAGGAAGGAAGTGTTAAGTAAAATTTTGCATAGTATCCCTCTTAGATCCCAAGGGGGGGAGAGTGAATATGCAGATGGAAATGTTATCGCATCTATTTTTGCATCATTTGGAAAAATACAATTGGTTTTGTTGGTTGATCAAAAAACATCCTAAATGCTTTTACATTCAATTGATTGTTGGATTATAGTTTGGATGATTATTCTAAGTGCTTGTGATTGATGGTAAATTCATGGCAGGGGTCTGTGATGACAAATTGCCATAGGGATAAAGGAATGTTTTTTTGGAAGATGATATTAGAGCTCACTGCCTTGACTGTGCCTGATTCTTAAATTAAGGAAATGTTCTTTGCATGAGTGGATCACCTCCATGATAGCATCGTGGATCAAAAGGGCACTGCTTGATTCACGGGCCAAAGGTCGAGTGGTGAAAAGGCCAACCACACCGAAATAATGTTTCACTCCTAGGTAACTTGCGGGTTAGGTGGATCTCTGGACACCCCTTACCAAGTCCAGAATGGAGTTAAAGACCTCTATGGCCCCAACGTCTGTGGCATTGGAAGACCCTATTCTAGATAAAGGATAGAAATTGTGGTGCCATGTGATTTGGACCAGTTACTTCTACAAGGCAGAAGGGACATGTAATTTCTCCTATATGGGTAGGAGACAAACATTAACTTGAAGATAAGTTAAGGAACGTGTTTGTCAAAAGGATTGCTTGCTCTATTTTCATGTTGGTGCCATAAATTGCGCGAACGAACCCTGTCCCCTGAAAGGCTTAATTAAGGAAGTTGGTTTTAAATGTCATGCATAAATGTGGTAGGACCTAATTAAATAACTAAAGATCACCTATTGACGGAAACGGGTGGAAGGGACCACCGACAAGTCTGCCTTACAGTAGGTCCCAAAGAACTAGGAGGCTTCTCACAAGGTTTTACCGACGTCTGACCCTCAGGAATTGTTAGGTTAGAACCTCCATTCATGCCATTTTAGGGAACCAGAATGGGACTATGCCCTACGGGTAGAGAGGTTGAGAAGCGCATCCCTCTCATTTCCCATTCTCTTTGAACCAAGTGCGACATGGATCTGCTTTGGCTTAGATATCTCCGCGTAAAGTAGGATGTCCAAGACTGCTAGAATGCTGTCAAGAGACCTTGACCAATAGGAATTAGAATTTTAGGTCGATCCCAGTGGGCTCGGCCGCAAACATTTCATTGCGAGGCAGTGTAATGTCCCCGCTCCTCAAATCACGGGACACGTCTTAGTAGTCCATCGAGAGATATATCTAGAAGATGCCGCCCGGCACTCCCAACGAATGACATGGGGTTTGCCAACTAGGGTCTCTCGAGTCTGCCCCGCAATGGAACTTATCCGGCCATTCTCACTAGGATCAACTTGAAGTCCGGGTTCCTTGTAGTTGGGTCTTCCTAACAACCTTCTAGCGTCGGTCTACAACTACTCCACTTTGCACAAACACAACTGGGCCAAAACAGACACATATCGCACTTGGTTCAAAGAAATGGAAAACGAGAGGGAGGCATCGCTCAACCTCTCTGTCGGTAGGGCATAGTCCCATTCCAGTCCCCTAAAACGGCGTGAATCAGGATTCTAACCAACATTTTCTAAGGTCATCATCCGACTTTTCCTAACATTCATCGTTAACACTTCCTTTGAGGAAAGCTCTCGGCTAACTGAGACCACCCTTCTGTAGGATAGACCCATTGGTCACATCCACCACGCTTTCTGAGAGCGGAATTTTGGTGCCAGAAAGTGCTTAAAAATAGCTAAAAATTATGAATATCAAGGGAAAAATATTCACCGTCAAAGGCGGCGGCTCGATCTAGGACGATTTTAAGCGTCAAAGTGCTTTAAAGGCGCCCGAGCGACGCTTGTTGATTTTTCATAATTTTTCAGACAGTCATGCGGGTTGATACAAGCTACTGGCCAATGCGTAATGCCAAGCCAGACACCCAAGATTTTTTAGAGCTCAATTCCGAGTCCGGACAGGAAAATGGCCACAAAATGGTCAAGATATGAAAAGGTGGACACTTGGGAGGCCAAATTTGAGCATGGCTTTTGAGTTTGGACCCCCCCAAAAATTTTATGCACCTTATGAAGCAAAAAACGTGGAGAGAGAATGAAGAGGGATGAAAAAACGTGGAAGAAGATGGCGCCCGAAAAATGCGCCATGAATGGATGAGAGGCATCATGGCTGCTGCAAACAACCCCCCAATGGATTATGGGGCTTCATTCCCCTCTGTCTATGGACTCTATCGCCGCCTCTCGCCCAAGAAATGGTGGTCTCTATGAAGAATTCTGATTTCAGTCTTTCTCTCTCCTTCCTCTCTCTCTTATAAAGGCAAGTTCATGTGGGAAGAAGAAGAAAGAAGAAAGAATGATGGAGGCTTGTCCGGCATGGATTGGATTGCTCCACGGGCTGGAAATGGTGATTTGTGATTGTGCTGGACATGAAGTGCTGCTGATTCTCAGATTTGCAGCCATGGACACGAAACCCGAAACACACAAATAAGCGGTAATTCAATTTTTTCAAAGGAAATTTGAGATTTCATGGCTTTTGATTGATAAAATGTTGTTCATGTGGGCTAAAAATTGTTTATGTTGCTGTTTTCCATGAGTACTTGTTGATCATAATCAGAAAATCAGAAAAATATGCATCTTGTGACTCAAAATAATACACTTAAACACGTAAAATATGGAAAATCAAGGGAAAATGATGTTTTTGATATAAAAATGAAAAAATGAATAGGAACACCAACTAAATTTTCATTTTTGTTGCAAGAAGGAACTAAGGGCCACAGCCCATAACCTATTTTGAGTTTTCAGTAATTAAATAATGCAAAAAATAAGGAAAAATATAAGAAAAATAGAGAAAATTCACTAAAAATAGGGAAAAATGTGTTTTGGGTGCGGAAAATTAATGAAAATTAAGAACAATGTTTGTGAATGTTTGTGGGGACTGAAGCATGAGGATTTGCCTCAGTTCAACCCCACCTTCTTGTTCTAGTGTGTTTCTCCCGCTTTTTACACATAAAATGATGGCAAAATGCCCTATAAATCCATACAACAATGCAATATTTGATTGATGGGAGGGCAGAGTGGTTAGAATGTGTCTAAATGTAGAGTAAAATGTTGAAAAGATTGATGTTTTGTTTGCATGCCATATAGGTCGGTGAATAATTAAAAAATAAGAGCCTAGTAGCACGAGGGTTTCCTCGGTGCTAGGTTCGTGCAACGCCGCATAAGAACGGTAGTTGAAAATCATTGAAAGGATGTTTTTCACATGTGCACAATATTGATTTTATAATTGTTTGAGCACTTAGCATCCACAATATGCATAAATCATGGAAATATTTAAAGGTATCAGAAATCCTGGATGCACAGCAATTGTTTTCATTAGGATCTTGACCCATGTTGAGTGAGAGACAGGACACCCTAAGCCATAGGCTAGTCATGGGGTCTAGGGAAAAGAGAAGGGCAATGGTACATTTCTGTATACGATTAAATGGTACCTTGAGTGGATTTTATGCGAAATGTTTATATGTTGAGCGACGCATCGAGGGGCCAATCCCCAAGGTGCAGGAGAGTCGCAGAGGGGTGGTGGCATTCAGCCGTTGGAGGACCCCCTATGTCTATGCTTCGTGCCATTAGGCAATGTGTAAGGGACCCCCTCTGAGGAGTAGTGGGTGAGAGAAGAGTGGACTACAAACGACATAATACAAACGCAAGATGTCTAGGAAGGCAATGTATGTGTTATCAACGCTCCTGGCCGCGAGGCCGTGGGGTTGTTGAGCGCGTGTGATAGAGGTCCGGCTAGTGCACGAGCCAGTGCCAGCCCGTTTTAGGTTCCATCAGTGGTGCGTCTGCCGGGAGCCGCTTAAAAGTGGCGGTCCTCGAATCCCGGTTGTCTAGGGACCAACTATCAGTTTATGCCAAAGGATACTGTGATTGATCCGATATTTATCGATAAGCAGCGTCTAGCAGAAATCCAAAAGCAAGAGAGAGACGAAAGAGCTAGGCAACGTGCTGAAATTTTTAGGAGATATTCCCCTAAGCGTAGCGGTGCTGAACCCTTACGAGGGAGTGGATCTAGTGGTCTTGGTGCCACAAGCAGTAAGTTAGGAGAAGGTGGAAGCTCTAGTGCTCCCCTTTCTTCCATAAGCCAGTCTACATCAAGTGCGGGAGGTGTAACCCCACCGTCCCCTATTTCTAGTGCAAATCCAATCCTCGTCATGGCGCAGCCTATTGCAATTCCAGCAGGAACGACAAATTTTCCGGCTCTAGGTTACTCGCTACCCATTTTTAATGGGCTAGTTGAGGAAGATGTGGAACTCCACATTAGGGAGTTTCAAAAGTTGATGTTTAACTGTCGCATTCAAGAAGAAGGACATTTAATGATGTTCTTCAATATGACTCTCAAAGGAAGAGCCGCCATATGGTATCATGGTTTAGAAGCCGGAACCATATTGAATATTGATTCATTTTATGGAGCTTTTCGAAGGGAGTTTGCCCCTGAAAGGGGTGGGCAATATTGGTTGCATGTACTTAACGTGACCCGCCAAGAACCACACGAGGATATTCATGCTTATGCGAAGAAAATAAAAGAGATTTTCCGTAAGTTGGACACCTCTATTCCTATCCCCGCAGCTGCCCAGTTGCAATATTTCCTACATGGTTTGGACTTTAATATCCAATTGCAGTTGAGTAGTGTCCCCTTGGGGGATATAGATATTGCCATTACATGAGCACAAGAGGTGGAATCCCGACTACAAGCGGCCTATGCTTCTCGAGGTAATTCGAATATGGGTTTAGTATTGGGAAACAATGTGGCGACGGCCAATGGCAGTGGTAGCCAAGGGATAGCGATGGCTAATCCTAATGGGAGAGGGAACATGATGTAGAATGTCCCTTTATTACCAGCTCCCCCTAGCATGTCGATGCCTACGGGCAGTCAAATGGCTCCAAATGGTGGAGGCCAGGCGGTTAATTCTAATACCATGCCTGTGGCTCAACAACCAGTGCCTAATCGAATTGTTAGGCCGATGGAACAACATGGTAATGACCAAGGCTATGAGTCGAGCGCTTCCAATGTTCTTGGCGAGGTTAAGGACATGATGAAGCATTATACCGACATGATTACGGAGCAGTATCGGTAAATAGCTGTTGATATCAACTTCCTTAAAAAACAACAAAATTTGATAGGAAGTAGATACCCAGATGAGGGTGCACCTTCGAGGTTTAGTTGCAAATGGTGTGGTGGGCAACACTATCCAAGAAATTGCCCAAATGTTAAGTGCGACATTTGTGGAAAATCCGGCCATTTAGCAGCTACTTGCTAGAGTAAGATCAGTTCCCTCCAGCGAGGTAGTCGGTGTTGGGGGTAAAGGCGCCTCCGCCGTGCCGCCCCGTGTATTACTACACTGACAGTACCCGCCACTGCACACTGCAGGTGGCGGGCGCCCGTCACGTCACTTTATTCTTTATTCTTTTAGTGACAGTTTGAATAAAGGAAGGCCCGGTCACGCATTGTGACTGTTGGAGTTCCCATTTCTTCTCTCTCTCTTTCTTGCTCTTGCTCTCCCGCCATAGCTCGCATGCAAGCTTCGATCCTTCTCACCTTTCAACTGGTATCAGAGCCAGGTTTTCTCTTGCTCGAGCTCGACTTGGTGCTTCCCGACCTTCGCATTGACTCGCTTCACGCATTGGGTCTCCATCCCGGCAGCCATAGCCGACCTCTTGAGCTCCCGACTCTCCCCGGCTTCCCGAGCTCCATCCTGGCCTTCTTGAGCTTCATCAGGGCCTTGCCCTTGAGGTATTGCTTCAGCATTTGCAGGCATTTGAGTGTATTCTTAGATTGAAACAGGGCAGGAACAAAGGGCAGCCACTCTTCTTGAGCTCCATAGCTCATATCTTCCCTCCCCTTTGCATTGGGCCTTCATGGCTTGGTATGTGCCTACCTTGGGCCATCATTGAGCCCCCCATTACCCCCTTTTCAGCCCATGTGGAGCAGCAGCAAGTTCAGCACCAACAGGGCAGATTGCATCATTTTTTCCAGGCTGTGAGCACTCATCTACTTCAGCTCCACACTTGGCCATTGCTTCTTGCTCTCTACCTTGATCAAGAGGGCTATAGACTTCATGTTTGATGTCATTAAAGCTTTGGGCATTGGTCTTGATCTTTCGGGGCTGATTTCTTCAGATTTGGGACTATCATAAACTGTCATAACAGGCTGAAAACAGGGCAGCACCATTGGCATTAGCATTTGTTGCTTATACTCCATTCCGGTTGTGCTATTTGATGCCCGTATGCGGTCTACATGATGCCTAGTGCCTTGGGAATGTATGCACATGATTATGCCATGATTTTGGCTTGAAATATTGGCTGATTTGGGACTGTTATTTACTGTTATACAGTGCTGGAAACAGGGCAGCCACACTTGGCATTGGCATTTAATGCTTATACTCTACTCCGGTTACCTTGTTTGATGCTCGTATGCGGTCTACTTCCTACCCGGATGTATTGGGGATGTATGCATTTGGTTTGACCATGATTTTGGCTTGAATTTGGGGCTGAAATCTACTGTTTAGAACAGTAAATACATGCTGGAATAACAGTGGGCTGAAGGTACTTTACATGCTTTGGCACTTACCTACCGATACCGGATGTATGCTTTGAGCTTTGGCATGATATCTCTGACATTTGGGGACGACTTGGAGCATATGTATGAGATTATGGGATGCTTTTGAGCTTTGCATTAGCTCCGTCTTCACTGGCATTTGGACCGACTCGGCATGCTCATGGACCGCCTATGCCTCATGTCTCTGCTTGACAGTTAGGCCTTTGCATTACATGCTTTGGTTCGTGACATATGCTATTTGGTTCATGTATGCCATACCGACATTTGGAGCTTGGATTTGGATGTATTTGAGCATTCCCGGCTTACTTGATCACTGATCTTGGTTGTTATTTGGATGTCATTGAGTTGACCGAGAGCTTATTTGGGCTTATGTATTGCTTCATGGTTAATACGACCGGTGCTTCATGTATGTCATGCTCTCTCGGATGCGCTTGATGCATTGACAGGGTCACTTATCACTGGTGCTTTCTCTTGGGTTGTTTGAGCTTCTGAGCTCGCTTTGTACGCCTTTTGTGCCAGTGGGAGCATTTTACATGCTTTCTTGACCTTTGACAGTTGCATGCTATTGGAGCACTTACATGTATTTGGAGCAGTTTATGTCTTGAGCAGCTACATACACATTGAGACTTTGGGATCATACTCCGATCTTTATGGATATGCATTGATGTACTCTTGGTTCACAGGATGCTTATGAGCTGAGTCTCATATTTGGATCTTTCTCTTTGAGCAGATACCTATTTGTGTCAGGTTTTGGCAGTTACAGGAACACTTTGCCTAGAGTGTCTGGGGGTGTGCCTTTCACTGGCAGATGTTATTTTGACATGCTTGGTGTTGAGCTCATGTTCTTTTCACTGTCATTGGCCTTGCTTATGTCCGTTTCATGCCGGCTTTGGACCTAGCATTGTTTGCTTGACATTGGATCCTATTTTGGGACAGTTTGCTCTCTAGACTGCATACCTGCAATTTATTACAGCAAGCAGTTATTGGTGGACTGAGGTGTACTTTTCATGCTGAAATATCCTGATTTGGTGTACTGCACCTAGTACTAAGTGGGCAGCAACTTTTGGCACACTTTGCTCACCCTTTGGACCCCGTTTTGGTCATTTTTGGGCAGTTTCTGCAGTAAAACAGCAAGCAGTTTTGGACTGTTTGGGCATTTCCAGCCTGCATAATGGCGTCATCTTCGCATGATAGTGCCATCTTTAACATTACAAAGTTGGATGGTACCAACTACTCTTACTGGAAGAGTCAAATATGGCAGGTTTTGGTGCAGAAATCTCAGATTAAGCCACTTCGGTTGAGTGGGGAGCAGCCGGAAACTATGGACATTGACGACTGGCTTGAACTTGATGAGCTATGCAAGTCCACGATTGTATTGTCTCTCACTGAACAGGTACATTATAATGTATTTGAGGAAGCACAGAGTGCATGGGATCTATGGAATAAGATCAAGAATCTTTATGATAAGAAAAGTCTGGCGAGTCAGATGTACTGGTTGAAGCAGCTTATGGATCTGCGCATGAAGGATAATGCGACTATGTCTGCTCACTTGAGCCAGTTCCATGCTATACTGAAGAACCTGACTTCGCAGGATATCACCTTTGGAGAGGAAGTAACTCCTCTTTTCTTTTCTTGCTTGGAACTCTGAATGAGTCATGGGATGTATTCCGCACTGCTTTTTGTGCCTCTAGTGCTACTCTAAAATTGGCAGATGTTGAGAGTGCTCTTCTTCAGGAAGAGGTGAATCGCAAAAACTTGGATGCCTCTCGTGGTAGTCATGCTTTGACAGTTAGAGGCAGGAATGACAGGTATGACCGTGGTAATGGCCGAGGCCGTGACTCGCAGAAGGGTCGGTCTAAATCTCGTGGTGGCAAGTCGCGTGGACGCAATGCAAATGTCATTTGTCATCATTGTGGGAAAAAGGGCCATATTAGACCACAGTGTCATGAGTTGCGCAATGAGAAGCGCAAGGATAAGGGGAAAGATAAAGTGCAGGAGAAGTCCTCTGATCGCAGCATAGTACTTGCGAAGTCCAACGTCAAGATTGAGGAAATTAATGTCACGCAGACTGAAAAGTCCGATGGTGGTAATGAGTTTATACTTGCAGCTAGTTCTTCTGATGCTTCACACTTGACTGAGACACCTAGTATGTATGCACAGTGCTGGTTATTGGATTCAGGTGCGTCCTTCCATGTGACGCCTTACCGTGAGTGGTTTCACTCTTACCGTACTGTATCTGGATCAGTCAAACTTGGAGATGACAGGTCTCTTGATATTGTGGGCTGTGGAGATATTTAGTTGCAGTTTTCCACTGGCAGTTCCTTTTTGCTAAGGGATGTACGTCATGTACCTGCGCTTACGCGTAGTCTTATGTCTGCAGGACAGTTGGATGATGCAGGATTTCATGTCTGTTTTGGGGATTCTACCTGGAAGATTACCAAAGGCAGACTTGTGCTTGCTAGAGGCGCCAAGGCTGGCAGCCTCTATCCTCTTGTTGTATCTGGGTCTTCTGTAGACCATGTTTTGGCAGTGGGCTCTATCCCACATGTATCACTTTGGCATGCCCGTTTGGGGCATATGTCTTTGAAAGGAATGAAAATGTTATCTGGTTTGCAGTATCTTCCGCCTTTGGATTATGCATGTTTTGACTCGTGTGATCATTGTCTTTATGGTAAGCAGAATAGGTCTACGCATAAGAAATCGGGTAGGCCACGCATGAGTGAGCCCTTGGCATTGGTGCATTCCGATGTTTGTGGGCCTATGCCTTGCATGTCTATGGGTGGCGCGAAGTACTTCGTTACCTTCATTGATGATTTTTCTAGGAAAGTGTGGGCTTATCCCATAAAGCAGAAGTCCGATGTCTTGGCAATTTTTCAGAGATGGCTTGCTCTTGTTGAGAACCAGACTGGGTATAGGCTGAAATGCCTTAGGACAGATAATGGGGGAGAATATGTCTCGCATGCTTTTGAGCAGTTTTGTGATGACAGGGGTATTAAGCGTCAGTTGACCGCCCCTTACACCCCACCCCAGAATGGTTTGGCTGAGCGCATGAACAGGACTATTCAGGAGCGTGTGCGCTCTATGCTTAGCCATGCAGGCCTACCCCCGAGTTTTTGGGCTGAGGCAGTTAGTACGTCAGTGCATGTCATAAACCGATCGCCTTCCAGTGGATTGGATTTCCAGGTTGCAAAGGAAGTTTGGGCTGGTAAGCCACCCTCTTATGCGCATCTCCGTGTCTTTGGATGTGAGGCATTCTGCCATGTGCCCAAGGACAAGAGGAGTAAATTGGATCCAAAGAGCATTAAATGCATATTCCTTGGCTATGGTGAGTCAGGAGAGATGGGCTATCGCCTATGGGATCCGCAGGCGCGGAAAATAGTACGCAGCCATGATGTCGTCTTCCATGAAGACAAGATGCACAGGCAGCCTGAGAAGGTGGTTGAGATCCGTAGAGTGATCTTTCAGGAGGAGCCTAAAGCTCTAGCATAGCCAGTAGTACAGCCTGCAGCAGTTCCTCCACAGGGCCAGGATGTTGGACAGGTAGTTAGACAGGCAGCAGAGCCTGCGGTGAGACGGTCTGCTAGAGATAGACGTCCACCTGACAGATTTTAGCCCTCTATGCATTATGTTTTGGTTACAGATGCAGGAGAGCCTTTCACTTATGATGAGGCTATGCGCAGGGGTGACAGTCACTCCTGGGAGAGGGCTATGCAGTCTGAGATAGACTCCCTGCATAAGAATGAGACTTGGGATTTGGTTGCCTTGCCTAAGGGCAAGAAGGCTTTGCCATGCAAGTGGGTGTACAAGCTGAAAAGTACCCCTGGACACCCCAAGCCGGCATACAAGGCTAGATTGGTAGCAAAGGGTTTTAAGCAGGAACATGGTGTGGACTTTGAAGAGGTCTTCTCTCCTGTGGTTAAGATGACCACCCTGCGCTTAGTCTTGGCTTTGGTTGCACAGCTTGACTTAGATCTATATCAGATGGATGTCAAGACGGCTTTTCTACATGGGGACTTGCATGATGAGATCTATATGGATCAGCCTAAGGGCTTTGCAGAACCTGGCAGGGAGCATCTAGTGTGCAAGTTGAAGAAGAGCTTGTATGGCTTGAAGCAGGCACCTAGGGAATGGTATCATAAGTTTGATGCCTTTATGCAGTCACAGGGCTACAGCAGGAGTGCTATGGATCCGTGTCTTTACACGAAGAAAGCCCGTGATGGCAGTTTGCTTATCTTGGTACTCTATGTTGATGATATGCTGATAGTAGGGAAAGCTCATGATGAGCTAGATGCTCTTAAATCTCAACTAAAGAAGAGCTTTGAGATGAAGGATTTGAGACAGGCCTCACATATACTTGGGATGCGCATTAAGCGCGATAGGCATCAGGGACTTTTGTATCTCTCACAGCGGGAGTACATTCATAAAGTCCTTGAGCGCTTCCGCATGCATGACGTAAAGCCTATTGGCTGTCCATTACCTTCTTATGTGAAGGTATCACAGGCCGATTGTCCGCAGACAGATGAGCAGAGGGCCGAGATGGCCAAGATCCCTTATGCATCAGCCGTGGGCAGTTTGATGTATGCCATGATAGCCACTCGTCCAGATATTGCACATGCAGTTGGTGTTGTGGCACGCTATATGGCTACACCTGGCAGCAGACATTGGGATGCCATGAAGGGTATCATGAGGTACCTGAAGGGCACAGCAGATATGTGTATTTGCTATGGCAGCCAGGATACAGGGGTCGTGGGGTACACTGACTCCGATTATGCAGGACATGCAGATAGTAGGAAGTCCACTTCTGGCTATGTATTCACCTATGCTGGAGGGGCTATCTCTTGGATGTCCAGGGTTCAGAAGTGTACGGCTTTGTCTACCACTGAGGCCGAGTATGTTGCAGCCACTGAGGCTTGCAAGGAGGCCATATGGTTAGGCCGTCTAGTTGCTGACCTTGGGATTGATGCTACACCTACACTGCATTCGGATTCTATGAGTGCCATTCAGTTGGCTAAGAATCCGGTCTTCCATGCGAAGACAAAACACATTGAGGTGAGGTATCACTTCATACATGGTGTCGTGGAGGACAGGTCTGTTGACCTTGTCAAGATCTCCACTGACGAGAATCCTGCAGATTTGCTCACGAAGAGCCTCACTACTGAGCGCTTTGCCTTCCTCAGGAGGTTGATGGGCGTTGGATGAGATGTCACCTTTCCTCACCTATGTACATTTGTATTGTCTTTTCTTTTTCTTTTCTCTCTCACTAGGGCAGATTCGCCTTTAAGTGGGAGGTTGTTGGGGGTAAAGGCGCCTCCGCCGTGCCGCCCCGTGTATTACTACACTGACAGTACCCGCCACTGCACACTGCAGGTGGCGGGCGCCCGTCACGTCACTTTATTCTTTATTCTTTTAGTGACAGTTTGAATAAAGGAAGGCCCGGTCACACATTGTGACTGTTGGAGTTCCCATTTCTTCTCTCTCTCTTTCTTGCTCTTGCTCTCCCGCCATAGCTCGCGTGCAAGCTTCGATCCTTCTCACCTTTCAGTCGGCAGCCAGGGCCTGTTAATCATCGTGCGCAAGGAAATGATTCCCAATGAGAGGATGGGCCTAAACAAATACTTAAACGACCAAAGACTACAGTGGAGGAGCTACCAAGTGGTAGTGGGGTTAGTTTGATTGAGGCTGTACGCGTTAATGATGCTGAAACCTCTAATCTGCGAGCTGTTCTTACAAGAGGCCAAAAGGATAGAGAAGCCGACAAGGATAAGCCTGTCGACGGAAACCCTAAACAAGGCGACAAAGTAACACAAGTTTTGGATCCTGCCATGGAAGGGGGACCTTTGAAGCCCGTGGAAAGTAAAGCCGATAAGGAACCACCAAATAAGAAGGTGAAAGTTAAAAAAGAGGCAATAAAGCCGGTTCAGCGACCTAAAGAGCGGAAGGTTTGGCGTGAAAAGCGAGCTCTATCAAACAATCATGAATTCGATTTGGCGAGCTCTCTTTGCGAAGTCAAGCCGGATGTGAATCTTTTACAGCTTATTAAGCTTTCCCCAGGAGTACGCAAGGAATTTAGAAAGATCCTACGTACCGGGTATATCGTAGAACCTTTGGGTATTGCGCGAGTTGGTGATGACTGGTTCGAGCATGCTGAGAAGCATTGCCCAAGGGTTGCAGCCTATGTCGATGGGATATTAGTAGATTATGCCATTGTCGACACGGGATCATCTGTTAACATTATGAGTTCTGAACTGATGGAAAGATTGGGTCTTGCGATCCAGAAAGATACCTCCACAATTCTCAGAATGGCAGATGATAGTTTGAGACAGCCAAAAGGCTGCATTACTAAGGTCCATGTCACTGTTGCAAATGTAGAATGCATGTTGGACTTTAGGGTGATTCATTTTGCAGGGCGTCCAAGTTACCAAGTATTACTCGGACGACCCTGGATCTTGCAAGCGGACTGCCAAGTAGATATACCCACCGGTCGACTAATATTCGGCAGAGGTGCCCAGCGTGTGGTGGTTGATGCTTATCCTGAGTCCCCGCAGAGTGAGAGAGCTCCTCTATCTTCTACAGAATTGGAGACATTAGAAGATTTATCTGCCAGTGAGACATCATCGAGTGATGAGTCCAAAGAGGGATCCACCACGGAAGACATCTATCAGATTACTTTGAACGAGCTGATAGAGGGCCAAGATCGTATAAGAGATGCAAATGTTATTGAGCTAGACCTTGGTACGCCTGATAATTCACGGCCAATCAAATTAGGTTCTATGCTCAGCATAGCAGAAAGGGAGGACTATGTGGCCTTGATCCAGGAATTCCGTGATATCTTTGCCTGGAGTTATGATGAGCTGAGAGGCATTCCTCCTAGTCTTGCTGTTCATACAATCCCGGTGAAAGAGGGCAGTTGTCCTGTACGACAGAAAGTAAGGCGTATGCCTTTCGAACTGAGGGATGGGCTATTTGAAGAGTTACAGAAGCTTCGAAAAGCATGTTTGATTTTTCCTGTGCAACACACGGAATGGTGTTCGCCAGTTGTGATCAGAAAGAAGAATAATAATCAAATTCGATTATGTGTAGACTTTAGGGAGCTGAATAAGCAGACAGTTAAGGACTACTACCCGTTGCCATTTATTGACCAGATTTTGGATCAATTAGCGGGTAGGGAGATATATTCATTTATGGATTGCTTTGCAGGATATAACCAGATTGCAATTGCAGAAGAGGATAAGTTGAAAACAACTTTTATCACTGTATTTGGTACTTTTGCATACCATGTGATGGCCTTTGGTTTATGCAATGCACCTGGTTCGTGGCAACGAACAGCAGATAAGACATTCGGTGACATATCCCCCAAAGAGTTGAAGGTGTTTATTGATGACTTAGGGGCCGCCACCGTGAGAGGAAGGCAGTTGATCATTTTAAGAAAATGCTTTGAGCACTGTATACAATTCTGCATCGCCCTAAACCCACGGAAGTGTGTTTTTGGAGTACCTTATGGGCTATTGTTGGGTCATGTGGTCAGTTCGGTAGGAATTGCGATAGACCCCGAGAAGGTCAAAGTTATAGTTGCCATGAGTCCACCACGCACTCCGAAAGAAGTTCATAGCTTTCTGTCTTCGGTTGGTTATTACCGTAGATTCATAAACGCCTTGGTAGAAAGAACGTTGCCGCTTACAAATTTATTGTCCTTTAGCTATTCGTTTGTATGGGGTGACCCTTGTAAGATAGCATTTGAGGATGTGAAACAAGAGCTAGCAAGAGCGCCCGTTTTAAAAGCACCTAAAAGAGGTGAGGTGTTCTATATATTCTTAGCAGCCACCATGTATAGTATCAGCTGCTGTTTAGCCCAAATTTGGAAAGAGAAGTGGTACCACCCAATTGCTTTTGCTAGCTGGAAGCTGGGGGTATCCGAAATCAATTATACTTACATGGAGAAGTTGTGTCTAGCGATGGTCTTTGGGACCAAGAAATTTAGGCATTATATTCTCTATGAGAAAGTCGTGCTTTATACGAAGGCGAAGGGACTTCGATTATTGATGAATAAGCTACAGCCGCCTGATCGTCTAGCGAAGTCATTAATCACTTTGCAGGAATTTGATTATGAAATCAGGAGTAAGCCACCAAGGTTGCAAGGCACCGTGGAATGTCTTGTGGACTTTGGGGAGCCGAAGGAATCTGTGGCTGAAGGTAGTGACATGGAGTTGTTATTTAAAATAGATACGGCATCTATTCCCTCCTAGTACGCTGCAATAACGCATTATTTATCGACGGGAGAGACGGGATCCGAATTATCTAAAGCCGAGAGAAGGAAAATTAAGCAGCAAGCGTTAAAGTTTGCCTTGATCGCAGGTACATTATATCAGTAAGGGGTTGATGACATCTATCGCCGATGTGTGATGCCTGACGAGGTGCCATTCATTTTGGAAGAGTGCCATGATTCTGCTTGCGGTGGCCATTTTGCTGGACGGCTTACAGCACAAAAGGCTTTAAGAGCAGGTTATTGGTGGCCTGCCATCTTCCAGGATGCGTTTGCGTATGTTAAGAGATGCGATATTTACCAACGACATGATAGTAGAGAGAATAGGAAACGACCACTCACCCCTATTATGGCGATACTTCCATTTGAGAAGTGGGGAATAGACTTTGTGGGTCCTATTACTCTGTCATCGACTACGCAAAAGAGGTACATCATTGTAGCAATTGACTACTTCACAAAGTGGTCAGAAGCATGTGCAACAAGGAAAGATGATGCTAAAGAAACTGCTAGTTTCCTTTTAGAGTAGATAATATGCCGTTTTGGTCCGCCGAAAGAATTAGTGTCGGACCGCGGAACCCATTTCCTGAATAAGGTGATCAAAGGTTTGACAGAGATGTGGCAAATCAAGCATAACAAGACAACCCCATATAACCCGCAAGCCAATGGGCAAGTTGAAAGCACCAACAAGCAGCTTGTGGGCATCCTGTCCAAAATTGTATCAGAAAGGAAACGGGATTGGGATAAAAGGTTATATGTGGCAGTGTGGGCCTATAATACGACCTTCAAACGAGCCACTGGCCATACCCCGTTCAAGTTAGTATATGGGGAGGAGTGTGTCTTGCCTTTAGAGATTGAGTTGCCGACGATTCGGTTTGCCATCAATCATTCTTTGAGTGATGAAGACGCACTTTTTGAGCACTTGACGACACTGGCACATTTAGATGAGCTTAAGCTACATAGCTTATTGCACCAAGAAGTGGCGAAGCGCCGAATGAAGCAGCTACACGACCTTAAAGCCAAGAAATACACCTTCAAGAAAGGACAGCTTGTTCTATATTATGACGCACAACGTGAATTATTTCCAGGCAAGCTAGAGCCCAAATGGGACGGGCCCTATAGGATCGTTAGAATAGGAAAGAATAAATCTACAGTCTTGTTAGCTGACCTTGAGGGGATTGAATTTAAAAATAAGGTTAATCTTAATAAGATTAAACCTTATTATTTCTGATTGCACTAATACTATGATTGCCTTGCAGATCTAGGCGAGATCGATCAAACATCTGCAAGGAAATCGTGATAGAGGTTGATGGGTCGTCTGATCCCTTATTTAGAACACCCATATTTAGAACAGAGGTATCATCAGGGAAAGCTCATTTGGTGGAGCAAAGGATACAAGGTGACTGAGCAAGAAGGTGGGACATTTATTTGGGAGATCAAGGTCTTCTGCCATCACAAGTATCATAATTACGAGTAGAGTTTTGGATGGTGGGATATGTAAACCCTTTATGGACGTACACCTTGTACTTTGATGGGGAGTCCAGAGGTGCATGCAAAAAAGGAAGTGTAGGAGTTGTCATCCGAGACCCCCGACGACGCATTGTCATGAAGTCAGCTGCTTATCTCGGGGTGAATTTTACCAATAATATGGTAGAATACAAAGCCCTGATTATGGGTTTAAATATTGCAAAGAAGGGTGGTATCCGCCAGTTATTGGTGAAAGGGGACTCTCAATTGGTTTTAAATCAACTCAATGGGACGTACATGGTACGAAACCCCATCCTTTCCATGTATCATCATACTGCCATAGCCCTGCTAGACGAATTTGATAGAGTGTCTTTTCAATTGATTCCACGAAGCTGGAACCAGTTTGCCGATTCATTGGCTAATTTTGCGTATGAAGAAGACCTCTTCTTTAATTGTGGCCCTTATCCCAATATATCTATTGATGATGAGACAGGACCTGGTCGTTTGTGGGGTATGCTTTCTGAACATGCCCTCTTTGGCAGACGATGGTTGATCTGGGTAATGCAGAGGGTAAGCAAGACTCATCTGCCTTTATTATCTTGGACCCACAGGCTGATTAGACGACATGTGATGCGAACACCTCTTGCGATATACGCAGGAGGGATGGGTCATAATTTAATGCACCTAGTTTAGGGCTACGAGCCTCTGTTCCCCTAGGAATAATATGCTTTGCTGTCTATGATAATTGTTTCCAGGAGGATGCTATGAGTAGTATTGTTTGATTTCATTAGGCCAAGAGGGCCATTTTCCTATCTAGTGCGGGTGCGTTTAATCGGGTTTTTGTTTTAAGTGTTGTGCCGAACAAGTTTTTTGATTCGTGGAATTTGGTGGAGGCTGGAGGAGCCTTTGTTGCGATGGAAGCTTCTTGTGGCCAATCCAGGTGATACCTCTCCTTTACGAGTGCCTTTCTTTCCTGTTATATGTGTATTTGTACTTGTCGAGGGGATATATTTTTGTTGGGGACCGGCAACCAAGGGATGAAGTCCCAGGTTTAGGCCAAGTATGTTTGAGGGAGGTCAGAGTAGTCATTGCCTCCTGTAAAGACATTGTTAGGCATCGAAAGGCCTGTTTTAGAAGGAAGTCCTAGTGGCCCTATTCTGCTACCTTCTAGGCAGCCGTTCTAGGAGTTCTTGTTAGTAGTGAGGCAGTTAGAGAAGCCTGCTAGAAGATAATAATGATGATGCCAAGAAACCCCTAAAAGATGAATATAAATATGAAGGTGTGTAAAAAGGGGTTCTAACCCCTATCAAAAGAAAAGAAAATGAATAAAAATATATAAGCAATTGATCATTGCCTTGCGAAGGCCTGGTAGGTTCCTGGGGACGAGTCAGACTCGGGGCCGATACCTTGTCTTCCTAGGGGTGGCTTCTTGCTGGAAAAATAATACCAAAACAAGGAAGGTTGGAGCGAAAATAAAAGTGAGCGTTAGAAAAGGATTAAGTGTCGCCTTGCGAGGGCTTAGTAGGTTCTTGGGTGCCGAGATAGGACCTGAGGCCGATGCCCTGTTCTCCTTGGGTCACTACGCTCAGCTCCCTCCTTTTTACATGCCCAAGTATGTTCATCCAATAAAAACCCTAAAAGAAGAAATGTACTAAAAGAAAATATTCCTTGATCAGGCTATAGGAGTCCTCGCCTTGTAGGAGCTCCTAGTTGTGTTGTCTTTAGTTGGTAAGTAGTTCAGACTACCATTTAGGGCAACCTCTTTGACAGGGTTTTTAGTTTGGCTGTGTTGGAGCAGTTGGTTAGTGACTCGCTTCGGATCTTCTATTAGATGATGCTCGGCCTACTCCTTGTGGATGTCATGCCTTGGTTCTGTCCAGGGGTAGGGGAAGTATTGTGCTGAGTTTTATTATATATTTGTTTTGTATCAGTTTGATGCTTCTTTGGTTGTTTATGTGTACGTATGTTCGTGGATTCGACGGGCTGAGTCGCCCTATCCCCTGGTCGCCAATGAGAGTGGAATTTTGGTGCCGAAAAGTGCTTAAAATAGCTAAAAATTATGAATATCAAGGGAAAAATATTCACCGTCAAAGGCGGCGGCTCGATCTAAGACAATTTTAAGTGTCAAAGTGCTTTAAAGGTGCCCGAGCGACGGTTGTTGATTTTTCATAATTTTTCAGACAGTCGTGTGGGTTGACACGAGCTACTTGCCAATGCGTAATGCCAAGCCAGACACCCAGGATTTTTCAGAGCTCAATTCCGAGTCCGGACGGAAAAATGGCCACAAAATGGTCAAGATATGAAAAGGTGGACACTTGGGAGGCCAAATTTGAGCATGGCTTTTGAGTTTGGACCCCCCCCCCCCCCCCCCCCCCAAAAAAAAATTTATGCACCTTATGAAGCAAAAAACGTAGAGAGAGAATGAAGAGGGATGAAAAAACGTGGAAGAAGATGGTGCCCAAAAAATGCGCCATGAATGGATGAGAGGCATCATGGCTGCTGCAAACAACCCCCCCAATGGATTATGGGGCTTCATTCCCCTCTGTCCGTGGACTCTATGGCCGCCTCTCGCCCGAGAAATGGTGGTCTCTATGAAGAATTCCGATTTCAGTCTTTCTCTCTCCTCCCTCTCTCTCTTCTAAATGCAAGTTCATGTGGGAAGAAGAAGGAAGAAGAAAGAATGATGGAGGCTTGTCCGGCATGGATCGGAGTGCTCCACGGGCTGGAAATGGTGATTTGTGATTGTGCTGGACATGAAGTGCTGCTGATTCTTAGATTTGCAGCCATGGACACGAAACCCGAAATACGCAAATAAGCGGTAATTCAATTTTTTCAAAGGAAATTTGAGATTTCATGGATTTTGATTGATAAAATGTTGTCCATATGGGCTTAAAATTGTTTATGTTGCTATTTTCCATGAGTACTTGTTGATCATAATCAGAAAATCAGAAAAATATGCATCTTGTGACTCAAAATAATACACTAAAACACGTAAAATATGGAAAATCAAGAGAAAATGATGTTTTTGGTATAAAAATGGAAAAATGAATAGGAACACCAACTAAATTTTCAGATGCGGATGCGGTTGCGCAGATGCGGTTGGTACACCACCCATGAATAATAGCTAGATGACAGCTATCCTTATCTACTCTAGTTCGTGGCTCAGTTAGTATGCCATCTTAGTTAGTTAAGTTTGGTTTGAGACCCATATATAGGGTTCTTCTATTTCTATGTACTAGAGTTCTTTTGGCTTACACAACTAAGAAGAGGAAAACTGTTTTTCAGCCTCCACCCTTTGTGTGTATTCCCCCATTGTGCAAGCAAGAAAGCTACAAGTGAGACTCCTTCCTTCTCTCCCACAATCTTGACATGGTATCAGAGCCTTGTTCATGGTAAGGAGCTCAAGAAAGCAAACCAAGTTCGCGATGTTTTGGTAAGAGGACCAGTGTTGCTTTCATTTTTCTGTTTTGGGAGCAAGTCTCTGCAGGTAGCACAGCCGAAAAGTGCAAGAGTGCATTGTCTCAGATTGAGATGCCCTTCGCGGTGTAGCAAGAGGGCAGTATATGCTGCGAGATAGGGCTTTAGCCCTAGGTTGCTCTGTTTTTTTTATTTGAGGCCATTTCGGGGCCTATTTTGAAGGCGAGAGTTTTCTGCACGCACTTAGGAAAAGGCCCTGTTTTATGTTGTGCGACCACTATTCTACAGGTCGGTGAAAAGTTACTATAGAAATTGCATCGTATACCTATACGCAGAGACATTGGGAGTTACAGAATCATCCTTGTTGCCTGTTGATGCAAAATCATCACTAGGAAGTGACTGTGTGGTCAAATACCACTTTCGTCAGTTTTGCAGATTTGCCCTTGTGAGGCTGAAGCTGTGTTCTTTGCAGTGACAGAATTTTTTGCAGTGTTCTGTAATGGCGTCTAATTCTCTTTCACAGATTGTCACTGAAAAGCTTGACAAGAACAACTTCCAAGCATGGAAGTTCAGAATGACGAATTTCCTTATGGGAAAAGGATATTGAGAATTCGTTGCAGGAAATGAAGAAGAACCAGTTCTTCCTGATGTTCCCAATCAACAGCAAATGCAGGCATTTAAAACATGGCATGAGAGAGCCAAGAAAGTTATGTACTGGCTGTCTATCAGCATTTTAGACTCTATGATTCTGCATATTCAAGATGCAAGTACTCCAAAGGAGGCATGGGATACTTTGTCAAAAATGTATAGCACAAATACGCAAGCCAGGAAAATGCAGCTCAAGCAAGAGTTACACAATGTGCAAAGAGAAAGTATGAGCATCAATGACTACCACATGAAGGTGAAGAAGATTGCAGATGCACTTGCTTCCATTGGGTCGCCAGTGGAAGATGATGATTTAGTTTCTGTGACCTTGAATGGTCTAGGAAAGGATTATGCATAGTTCCGAATATCCATTTCCATCCGTGAAAAATTTCCTGATTTTGAGGAGTTGATTGCTCTTCTAATTTCTGAGGAGCAGAGAAATGGCGGTGCATCTTCTTCAGGAGGAACTTCAAAAGAAGTTGTTTTCTACTCAAATGCTAGAAGAGGTAGAGGCAGACGTAGAGGAGGCCGATCTGGAGGCCATGGTAGAAATCAGAATATGCAACAAACTCAAGAAAACCAATCCTATGGAGGATGACGTGGTAACTCTAGAGGCAAGGGGAGCCAAAGAGGTCGTGGTGGATGGCAAAGAGGCCAAAATGCAAACAGCAATGTTGAATGCTACTACTGTGGTAAAATGGGTCATATGGCTAAAGACTGCTATAAAAAGCAGAATGATATCATGAATGAAAAATTGCAACAAGGGAATTATGTATCTTCTAGTAGACAGGGTGATGACAGAAATGAGCATTTGTTTATGGTGCAGCACATGAACAATTTTGTGACAAGTGTAGAAGAAAGCAACGAAGTGTGGTATGTTGACTCAGGTGCATCAAACCACATGATAGGTCATGCAGAATGGATACAGGATGCAAGGAAAATGGAAAAACCAGGATTTGTGGAGACTGGTGATGATACTGCACATCCTATTGTGCAGATTGAAAATTTTCCTTTGTCTATGCAGGATGGGAAAAAGAAATATCTGTCGAATGTATTTCATGTCCCGAATATCACCAAGAACCTAGTTTCTGTTGGTCAAATGGTTGAGCAGGGCTTGCAGGTCAGATTTAATTCTCATGGATGCTTTGTTGAGGATATGAAAAATAAAGGTTGCTTGACAGCAAAAGGAAAGAAGAAGGGCTGAATGTTTACGTTGGATGCAGACATGCCTGCATTGAGTGCAGCAATGTTTGCACATGGGATCAGTGTAGTTGTAGATATTGATATCTAGCATAAACGCATTGGTCATGTTAATGTACAGCGACTTAAATCAATGCAAGCCCAAAATATTGTTGCAGGATTGCCGAAATTCAAGGTTGCAGAAATGTATAAGGTATGTGAAGCCTGTTAATTTGGAAAACAGGCAAGGAAACCATTTCCTAGACATCTTTAAGAGAGTAAGAAGCCATTGGAATTAATCCACTCTAATGTGTCGACTACTAAAGCTGCATCTCTTGGAGGCTGTCATTATTTTGTCACTTTTATTGATGACTATAGCAGAAAAGTTTGGGTGTATTTTATGAAAAGGAAAAGTGAAGTTTTTGGGCATTTCAAAACTCTTAAAGCTATGGTTGAAAAAGAAACAGGCCTACAAATAAAATGCCTAAGGTCAGATGGAGGGGGAGAGTACCTCTCAAATGAGTTTGCAAGGTTTCTGCAGGAGCATGGCATAAAGCAGTAATATTCATGCAGTCATACCCCATAACAAAATGGAATTGCAGAAAGAAAAAACAGGCATATTGGAGAGGTATCTTGTGCCATGCTCAACGAAAAAGACTTGCCAGATTTTTACTGGGCTGAAGCAATTGCTACAGTAGTCTACATAATGAACAGGACTCCCACTACAGCAATACATGGGATGACTCCATAAGAGAGGTATACTGGTAGGAAACCAAATATTTCTCATTTGAAGATTTTTGGTTACATTGCCTATGTTCATGTGCCAAATGAGTTGAGATCCAAGTTGGATCCAAAAGCTGAGAAGTGCATCTTTATTGGTTACTCTCTGCAAGCAGAAAGGGTATAGATGCTATAACCCTTCTACTCGTAAGTTTACAGTGAGCAGAGATATTGTTTTTGATGAGATGAGTAGTTGGTATAAACCAGTAAATGTGATTGATGATGTAGATGCACAAAATGGTAATGCTGCACAGAATTCACAGCAGTAGTCACAAAATATCAGTGGATCTGGAGTGTCCTCTAGCAGTGGTTCACATTCTTCGCCATGGACAGGCAGATTGAGATCAGGAGAATCTCCTCAAAACAATGCAGATAGTGGTATGTAGGTTTCATGAAAAGGAAAAGAGAAGGTAGATCAGCCCATGTTTGATGTGAATGCAGGTCACTCTTATGTGGATGGTGAATCCAATGGCTCAGAATAGAGCATTGATGATGAGTTGGGTATTCCTTCTATTGTTACACCTGAAGTAAGGAAGACCAGGGATGTTTTGAGAGCACTTGGGAGTGAACCTACTTTGCGCAGGTCTACCAGAGCTAGGTATCCTATGGGCAGGCTGAAATATGATGGATTTACAGCCATTCACTATGCCTATATGGTCAAAGTGATACAGGAACCAGAGCCCACTCCTTTTGAGCAAGCCATGGGAAAAGAAAAATGGGAGAAAGCCATGGATGAAGAAATGGATGCCTTGGAAGCAAATGCTACATGGGAATTGGTACCTTTGCCTAAAGGTAAGAATGCAATTGGTTGTAAGTGGGTTCATAAGGTGAAGCATAATGCAAATGGTTCTGTGAACAGATACAAGGCAAGATTAGTAGTCAAGGGATATGCACAAATATATGGCATTGATTATGAAGAAACATTCAGTCCGGTTGCAAGGATGGCAACTGTAAGAGCAGTCATTGCTATAACTGCATCAAAGGAATGGTCTTTACATCAGATGGATGTAAAGAATGCCTTCTTGCATGGTGATTTGCAAGAAGAGGTATATGTGGAGCAGCCACCAGGCTATGTGCATGTTGTTCATCTTGAGTTTGTTTGTAGGTTGAAGAAAGCCTTGTATGGCTTGAAGCAAGCACCTAGAGCATGGTCTGACAAGATAGGACAGTATCTTGTCACTATTGGCTTTCAGATTTCCAATGCAGATTTCTCACTTTATGTGAGAAAAACAGAGAAAGGTATTATGCTACTTGTCATTTATGTTGATGATTTGATTATGACAGGTGATAGTGATGAAGATATCCTTCATGTGAAAATGCTATTGAAGTAGAAGTTTGAGATGAAGAATTTGGGAGAGCTGCGTTATTTCTTGGGCATTGAGGTGATTAGATCATCAAGTGGGATTTGGCTCTTGTAGAGGCAGTATGGATTGGACATGCTGTCCAAATATGGGATGACAGGCTGTAAGCCTATTTCAGTTTCTTTGGAGCAAAATGTGAAGCTGAGCGCAGATGCAGGTAAGCTTCCGGAAGACCCTACTATGTACAAACGCATAGTAGGAAGTTTGATTTATATGACTATTACCAGGCCAGGTTTGAGCTATGCTGTTGGATTGGTAAGTTAGTTTATGCAGGCTCCAAGGAAACCGCATTTGGATGCGGCTAGACGCATACTCAGGTATGTGAAGTCCACATTGCAGTATGGACTACTTTATGAGACTAGGGTTCAAATACAGTTGCATGGATACACTGATGCTGATTGGGCTGGTAGTATTTCTGATAGACGATCTACCAGTGGATATGTGTTCTCTTTTGGAAGTGTTGCAGTCACTTGGAGCAGCAAGAAACAGCCTACAGTTGCCTTGTCGAGCACAGAGGCTGAGTACAGGGGCACAACAATGGCTACATGTGAGGTAGCTTGGTTGCATAAGCTACTTTATGATATGCATCAGTCTACAGATGGGCCAGTTGTCATTTATTGTGACAACATGAGTAGTATACACTTGGCAAATAACCCAGTCTATCATGCTAGAACAAAGCACATTGAGGTGCATTATCACTATGTGCGGGAGAGGGTTTTACTAGGTCTTATTGATCTAGTTTATGTCAGCACAGAGGATTAGGTAGCTGACATATTCACGAAGGCATTGGGCGCAGAGAAGCTACGCAAGTTCAGAGACCTGCTTGGTATACAGGAATTGGGATTGAGCTCGAGGGGGAGTGTTGAGATATCAAGCTCTACTCGTGATATGCCAGGGTGACCGTTGTGCATTTATGTCACCGACTTGTCAATTGTGCAGATGCGGTTGGTACACCACCCATGAATAATAGCTAGATGACAGCTATCCTTATCTACTCTAGTTCGTGGCTCAGTTAGTATGCCACCTTAGTTAGTTAAGTTTGGTTTGAGACCCATATATAGGGTTCTTCTATTTCTATGTACTAGAGTTCTTTTGGCTTACACAACTAAGAAGAGGAAAACTGTTTTTCAACCTCCACCCTTTGTGTGTATTCCCCCATTGTGCAAGCAAGAAAGCTACAAGTGAGACTCCTTCCTTCTCTCCCACAATCTTGACAGACTCCTCATCTAGGCCTTCAGGATACATTCTAGATGCATGTGTCCCTTCCATCTCTCTTAGTGTGGTACTATGCAGAGTTTTCCAATCAACCTTATCCATCATGCACATGGTGCGTTTAGTATATTTGTACATCCTAAACGATCTTTAACTCTCTTCATACCTGGCAACGAACACTTATTCCTAATGCACCGGATCACATGTGACTTGCGTATATGAAAACCTATGTTTCTTTCCAATGGTGCAGATGCATCTTATGAACGGAAACTATCATTTCATGCTTAGAAACTTATGTGAACTCCATACTCACCTTTTCATGCATGCAACCTAGCACTTAGAGTAACAAAAAGTCCTAAGGCTTGTTCTTGTCCCATGCATGTAGCTACAAAATATGCTTAATCAACATTGATTATAAAACCTAGGATATTCAAAAAGAACCCGGGTTTTATTCGTGATCGTAGGGGCATTTTTTGCGTTGGTCGCTTCGCTCGACTCTCCCGCATTTCCGGTGCCAATGGTAGCTTTGGCACTTACACTTCCCACAACTCTCTTTTTGGAAGCCATTTCCATGCGGAGTTTGGATAGTCCCGATCCTTAACGGCCTTCAAGATGACCGGCTTGGGAAGGAAAGGTCGTGGAAAGGGGTCCTTCGCCGATGAGGGGTTGGCTTGAGTGTGGCTCTTCGAACCTTCACCACTCACCAACTCTCTCTCTCTCTCTCTCTCTCTCTCTCTCTCTCCTCCTTCTTCTCTTCTCCTTCTCTCTCTTCTTCTTCTCCTTCTCTCTTCTCTCCTTCTGCCTCTTCTCCTTCTTCTTCTCCTTCTCTCTTCTCTCTCTCCTTCTCTTCTTCTCTCCTTCTACCTCTTCTTCCTCTCCTTCTCTCTTCTCTCTCTCCTTCTCTTCTTCTCTCCCTCTCCTCTTTCTCTTCTACCTCTTCTCCTTCTTCTTCTCCTTCTCTCTTCTCTCCTTCTACCTCTTCTTCCTCTCCTTGTTTCTTCTCTCTCTCCTTCTCTTCTTCTCTCTTCTACCTCTTCTTCCTCTCCTTTCTCTTCTCTCTCTCCTTCTCTTCTTCTCTCCCTCTCCTCTTCCTCTTCTCTTATCAGCACAACGGCCTGATCATCCCGTTCATCCTACATAAAGGCTAAGCCCTTTATATAGTATTTCAACCAGGGGGGTCACCATGTGGCCCATGTGTCATTATGGCGGCCACTTGCTCACGATGAAAGCGGGGGGTTGTGTACAGAAAATGGAGGGGGGGCCGTGCTGTAGTAGGGGGGAGAGAGTTCCCCACCATCTGGGTGCTGCATGCCTCCCATCAAAGACTTCACTCCCTCTCTCTCTCTCCCCGACGTGCTGTCGGTGGGGAGGGAGAGGGGGATTAAAAAATTTTTAAAAATTAAAGGGGGGGATTTCTTATGGGGGGGAAGGGGAGGCACGGGGAGCATGGGAGGGAATGTTACAAGCGGACTCGAGAAACCCTAGGTGACAAACCCCGTAATATTCCATGGGAGTACCGGGTAGCATCGCTTAGATTTGTCTCTTGATGGATCGCTAAAAACATCCCTAGACAGCCGATAGGCAGGCACGTTACATTTTATTATGTTTAATTTTCAAAGCTTCAATCAAGACTTCTATGACCTTATTTAAAAAGTGTGTCCCTTAGTCAAACACCAATTATTTAGGTGGACCAAAATGGCAACTATTTGTTTCATAAAAAAACTAGATGTTTCATTGGCATTATCATTCATCATAGCTTGAGCCATTTTGTAAAGTAGTCTGTCGCCACAATGATAGAACACTTCTACATTATAGACGAAGGATGCACCAGTCCAACAAAATCGATGCCCCACTTCTCAAAGGACATAGCTACAAGAATAGGATTAAGTGACCACTTACAATTTTCCCTATCATCGTGTCTTTGACAAACATCACAATGCTTAACATATGCAAAATCATCCTGGAAAACTATTGGCCACCAATAACTAGCATGTAAAGCTTTATGGGCAGTGAGCCATCCAACAAAATGGCCTCCACATGCTAAATCATGGCATTCCTCCAGAATAAAGGGTACCTCATCAAGCACCACACAACAACGATAAATCTCATCCACACCTTTCCTATATAAGACACCTGCTACTATTGAAAAGCAAAGTGCTTGCTGCTTAATCCTCCTCTCCTTAGATTTAGAAAGAGTTTCCATTGGGTTGCCTGTTGATAGATAATACATAATAGATACATATCATGATGGAATAGTGGTTGCATCAATTTTTCATAAGTCCTTGCAATCATTAATATCAATCTACTTTTCCTTAGGCTCAGCAAAATCAACTAAATACTCTATGATACCCTACAGCTTTGGTGGCTTGCTTCTAATCTCATAATCAAACTCCTGCAAAGAAATCAACCACTTGGCTAGGCGATTAGGGGGTTGAAGCTTGTTTGATAATAATTGCAATCTCTTTGCCTTGGTGAAGAACACCACCTTCTCATAGAGAATATAGTGTTTAAACTTCTTGGTGGCAAATACAATAGTAAAGCAAACCCTTGCCAAATAGCTATAACAAAGCTTATAAATTCCCAACTTCCAGCTTGCAAATGCAATAGGATGATAATGCTATGCCTCCCAAATTGGGACAGGTAACAACTAATACTACACCTTGTCACAGCCATAAATATATAGAAAACCTCACCCCCTTTTTGGATCTTTTAAAATCGGTGCTTTAGATAACTCCATTTTAACCTCTTCAGATCACTTTGCATGCTTTTTTCCATTCAAAAACATGGCTGTGAGATAAAAGATTTGTAAAGGGTAACAAATGTTCAATCAATGAATTAATGAATCGATGATAGTACCCCATAGATGAAATGAAACTGTGAACTTCCCTAGGGCAAGTGGGTGGGCTTAGAGCCACAATAACAACCACCTTTTCAATGTTAGTGGGACAATACCAATCGCACTCACAACATGGCCCAATAGCAAACCATAAGGCACCCCAAATACACACTTTCAAGGATTCAACGCTATTAAAAACTCATGGTATCACTCAAAGCATGTGCGTAGAACAATCAACTACCTATGACGAGTCATGGTAGCTACCCCCAAATCATCTATGAAACCTTCAACTCTCAAGGGATATATCAACAAACATCTTATCAATCATTCTTTGCCAAGACCCAAGAGCATTGCATAGGCCAAAAGCCATCACAAGGTATGCAAAAGTACCAAAAATTGTAATAAACATCATGTTTAACATATGCTATTCAGCTATAGACATTTGATTATAACCTGTGAAATAGTCCATGAAAGAGTATATCTCTAGCCCTGTTAGCTGATCTAAAATCTGATCGATAAAGGGCCGTGGATAATAGTCCTTCACCGTTTGCTTGTTCAATTCCTTAAAATCAACACACAGGTGGATTTGATTGTTCTTTTTCTTTCTTATTACTATCGATGAGCACCACTCTATATATTCAAAGGGAAAGATCAAACCATCCTTCCTTAAACGTATCAATTCCTCAAAAAGAGGCTCTCTCAACTCAAAAGTTATATGTCTAACCTTCTACCTCACTAGCTTACTACCTTCTTTCAATGAGGTCGTATGCATGGCAACAGAGGGTGGAATTCCCTTCAATTTTTCATAACTTCATGAATATATATCCCTCAACTCTTGTAGGAATGCTACATGATCTGCACACTCATCAGCAACAAATAACATAGTGTCGAGTTTAATGGGACGAAGATCATTGGGAGTCCCAAGATCCAACTCTACCACATCAGCATCACGAATCATGTCTTTCGCCTCTATTGGCTCATTTAAACATACTTGATAAACCTCCTTAGTAGTAGAACCCTCTTCCAAATCACTAGAACTTGAGGTTTCAATAATGGAAGTTTCCTCAAGTGCCTCCCATTTTGTGGTGGGAGGTAATGCCCTTTCATCCAATGAGCACTCAGGGTATGCATCCAAAATTATTTTGTTTAACCCATGCGCAAAAATCAATCAACCAGTAGGATATCCACCAAACAATCAGAATGTAATATTCACAAACATCCAAGCAACAACTAATAGCTTGGTCTCCCAACAAATTGGATAACATGAAAGTCAAGAATGCACTCACTATTAGCAACTATCGTGTATACTTGCGTTACCATTCATTCCGGTTGTCTTAGATTATCATCATCCATTTTTAAAACTGTCGTGACATCCTTTTGAATTGGTAGACCCAATCTCTCCAATAAATCCATACTCATAATGTTTACAGATGAACTAGAGTCCACCACATTGTCTATCAAGATTCCATCAACATATGCCTGCACCTAGGGCAATGCTTCTCTACATGATCCCACCATTCACTACCCACTTGAGGGACACCAAATAGTTCTATGATATAACCCCTTTGTAGGATTTTCTTGAACTCCTTATGCACATTCGGTGACGATTGCATTAGTTGTAGCAAATTCATATCTGATTTGACCTCACATAGTGTGTTGCTAGGTCAAATTCACGGAAGTTTGCCACTACTTTCTTCTCTTTCCATAACAGTTGTTCTTTTGGCTTCTTGATAATCTTTATATCCTCCTTCTCTTTTGATTTTTGTTTTCTTTTAATCATAGGCTCCTCTAAAATACCATCCTTCTTAAGAGGACCCGCCTGGGCATCCAACATTTTCTTATCATCCCTACTAGGTTTAGGGTTAACTTTGCTTGTACTAAGGTCATCTTTCTGAGCATCTTTTAATTTTTGACCTCTAGTTACTACCCTAGCATTGTTAGAAGATAAACTCTCACTGATTGGCAAAGTTTCAACCAAACTTACCCCACTAGGCATTTCCTTGAGTGTGACTTTATCCCTTTGCAAAATTTTCTTAGGACCATCTCCTTTAGTATTCTCATTATTCAGCCAATGGTTCACAAGCCCAATTTGCTTATTATCTTACTAGAGAGAAGTAACCCTACTCCAACAAGTAGTGGCTAAACAACCAAACTTGGTGCATATATTACAGTTGACATTAGGACAATTACGAAGGAAATGTTGCCCACCACACCACTTACAACTAAATCGTGATGGACCCCCATCATCGGGCTTTCTAGTACCCATCAAATTTTATTGTGATGCTTTAAGAAATTAACATATATGGTAATCTAAGGTATTGTTTAGTCATCATATCTGTATAATGTTTCATCATATCTTTTACTTCCTCTACAATATTTGATGTAGAGGATTCATAACCAATGGCTTCAAGAGCAATCCTCCCACTAGGTTGCAAAGGGGTTGCTACCTATACTAACCTTTGGTTTACAAAAGGAGCTCTTTGGCTCACTAATGGCTTAATTACATTTGGAGGAGCTGGCAAAAAAGGCACATTCTGCATCATGCTTCCTCTACCATTCAAGTTGGTCACAAGGGTACTAATTGCATCTTGATCTCCACTAATAAACCCCAAATTATTATTATAAGGACTAAGGCTAGAATTTAAATTTTCCCTCAATGTGTAGGCCGCTTGTAAGCGAGACTCTACTTTCTCTGCTCAAGTTATAGCAATATCTATATCTACTAGAGGGACACTACTCAACTGCACATGGATATTGAAGTCCAATCCATGTGAGAAATAATACAATTGGGCACAACATGTGGGATAGGAATAGAGGCTTGTAGCTTGTGAAATACCTCTTTCATCTTCTTAGCATATGCTCGGGCATTTTCATGGGACTTTTAACATGTCACATTTAGAACATGTAGCCAATACTAACCACCTCTCTCAGAGGCCGATTCTCTACAAAGGGCTACAAAGAATAGATCGATCATGGTTATGGTACCCGCTTCTAAGCCATGATACCACATTCTAGCCCTCCCTTTTTGGGTCATGTTAAAGAACATCATAAAAATCCCTCATTTTGAATTCAGCAATTAAATATAAGTTTCAAGAACTCACTTATACGAAACTCAACATCCTCCTCTACAAACCCATTAAAGATGGGTAGGGGAAAACCTAAGGTAGGCAAATCTAGCATTCCTGCAAGAATTGCAATAGGTTGCACCAGAGCAAAAATTGAATTTATTGTAAGAGTTTGTAACAATGCAACTACAACTCCACTTGAAGTGGGTTGACTTACTAGGAGAAGGGGTACACTCGAGCTTCCTCCTCCTCTCCTAATGGATTGTTCATGGCACTAGGTCACTAAGATCTCTCCCTCATAGGGATATCAGGTTGCTACATTGAGGGGAATACCTCCTAATGATTTCACCCCACCATCTAGCCCTTTTAGCTCTTTCTTATCTTTGGATCTCAGCTTCATGGTGTTTATCAAAAAATAATGGGTCTATCTCTATGCCCTTTGGCATCAACTGACTGACTAGTCCCTAACTGACCAAAATTTGAAAACTGCCACTTACTAGTGGCTCCCAATAAATGCACCACTTTTCGAGACTAAAAATGAGCTCGACACTAGCTCTAGGGCTCTAGCTACAGGCCTCCTAAACTCACCTAAACAACCCCACGGCTTTGCAGCTAGGAGCAGTAGACACTATGAAAATTGATTAAATGAAACAAAGCATCTATATATAAAATCTCTAGATGTAGTCCAACGTGTTTCCCTTCTTAACTCCAAGTTCAGGGAGTATCCAAACATATCAATGTCTATCACCTCATAGCACAAATGAAGGGGGAGCACCCCCTCCAGATTATCACTCTATAACCCCACTATGGCTCTCCTACACCCCAAGGATTAGCCCCAGGATGCGCCCTTTCAACATATAACACATATGCAACATAGTCCTCTCTTTAAATGAAACATCCCAAGAGATGATGTAATCTTTACCACATTAGTCCCCAAGGAAACGATAATACTAGACTTATAGCTTAGGGAACTGCACACTCAACATGGGTTAATAATTTGAAATCAAGCGCTATGCATCCAAGAGATAATACTCTTGATACCACGTATGAAAATGCATATGCGACGTGAATGCCATAGAGTGCACCAATAGATAAACTTATAAATCAAACTATGTGAATGTGCACAAACAATTATTTTCATCACATCACTCTAGCATAATGCGTCGTTGTTAAGGCAGCACCAAAATAATCTATCCAATTGTCCTTTTTAGACTTAAAATGAACAAATCCCATATGTTAAGATATGCATAAAATCAAATTTCAATTGATACTTGACTCCCACAATCCCCTTCCGCCTACCGCTTATGATTTTGCATTCGACAGTAGGTGTAAAGAGTAGTTTTTATGTGTTTTGCTTATGTGAAAAGTAATAAATACACACTATAACATAAAGAGTGGGAATAAGCTAAGGCTAAACCTCATGCCCTAGCCCCACCATATATTCACAAACATATTTATAATTTTTCAAAAAAATTCCATGCGTAAAATCTATTTTTTCTATTTTTCTTTGGCCAAAACTACTTTTTTGAGTATTTTTCTTTATTTTCTTTACATAAATTGCTGTATTTTTTTATTTTTCTGAGTTATGAAATTATTCCACACTCTAACCCATCTTCACATCTATTTATATCCCACATTAACAAGGTTTGAATCCCCAAAACCAAAAAAAAAAAAATCACATGCATTTCAAATTTTTAAAAATTAATAACTTAATGTCAAAAAATATGTGAATTTTCATTAAAAAGAGGCTTACCACCATTTTTCAGATTTTTGATTTCAAGAATTAAATTTTTGGATAGGCACCAAACTTGCCATCGATCCCCAAACAGTGTTGGTCATCACTCCTTAGCACGAACATGATTGCATAACAATCTAATTCAAGCTAGACAACTGGTCTTCATTCTGATCTCTTCCCATTCATTTGCACATGAATTGCCTTCAAGATGAGAGTGAGGGAGGAGAGAAAAATAATACTTTTTCAAATTTCTCTTTAGACCGCCATTCTTGGATCAGAAACGAGTGATTGCTGGCAAAAAATTCAAACAATAGCCTGGCATAATCAAATTGGGTGGTTGTTTGCAGGCCCCATGGCCCCTCCCATTAAAATTGAAATGATGGTGCCTTCTTCCTGCTTGCATGGTTGCCAAAACGGGTCCCCCTCCCCCACATCAGGAAAATTTTGGGCTCTTGGTCTCCCAAGGATCATGCCCCTTTAAATTTAAGGCCTCATTCACACTTCCTTTCAGTCCTTCATGCCCAACCTTCGGCTTCTTCTACGTCCAATGCCCTATTTGCAAAGTGAAAATTTTTGCCTATCCATCTAGCAATCTCGAACTACCTAGAAGTCATTCCACCATGATCCTGCACTTGGAAAATTTATGAAAAATCTACAACCACTGCGAAGTCCGTTCAGAAGTGATTTGAATTCCCATCTTTCACAATCGCTTAAAATTGTCAGATCCACATCTGCCACTTCCTTCAAACTTTAACTTACGCCTTAAAATTAACATCATTTGGCAATTTTCTAGCATTCCCCTGGTCATAAAATCTAGCTCCTCACTCATACCTATTTTTTTGATAGGGAAGAAAACCTATATGAGCCAACATGGTTTAGCATTAGAAAGCTTGGAATGAAACGAGCAGCGTGGCAACCCAAGGTTGTTTTGGTTTTTCTCTTCAAAGTGGTTGTAATTATGACAATAATGTAAATACCTTGTTTTCCAAAGAAATGCTTTTATGTTTATGATTAAGAACAAGACAACAAACCCTATGTAAAGATTGATTAAGGGAGTTGTCTTTATACGTTTCACAGTGTAAATAGCATGTTTGCTTAGATAACTTAAATATGCCATGTCTAAAAATGGAAAACAAGTGGACAGTCTTCTCGATAAAACTGTCCTATGATTGGGTGGTGGACCAAGTCATAGCTACTCTCTAAAAAAATAGGAAAGGTTCATAAATCTTGATCATCCTAGGTTCAAGTCCTAGATCCAGTTTAGCATTGTTTTAGGGGACCAATGTGAGACTATGCCTTATGGGGCAAAGAGTTCAATGCTCAGCTCCCCTTCACTTCTCACTTTCATTGAACCCAGTGTGGTACTTGCCTGTCTCAATTCGTCACAACTCAGACAAAGTGATCATCTTAGCTCGATGATGAAATACCACTAGAGATCATAGATGTGTCAATAGGAAGCTACAAGTCAATCCTTGTGGGTAAGGCTAGATATTTCCCTTATGAGGTAGATCTAGAAAACACCTAACCACCTAAGTCTGCACACTCATTTAGTAGCACAAATGGTGATGGCTAGGATCAAATCCCTAAGAAATTACCAAACTATCCTTCCTATGATTTCAAGTCAAGTATGTTTCAATTGGCCACAATTTCATAGTCTATCTAGTAGACTACACATTGTTGAAACATAAGTCCACCAAAAATAACACGTCAAAGTGATTATTGTTAACTCAAAGGGATGGAATAGAGGCTAAGATACAAAATTTTGGAAACGATTGTAAGAGGATAAAGTAAGAGTGAAAGGAGAAATGGAGCAAGAGGAAGCTCATAGCTTTATTATTCCAAATAAGAAAAGTGGAGAAGATATAAAAGGTAAGTACACAACCCCAAAATGAACTAAATAGGATGTGTACAAAGTTGAGGGGAAAACCCTTTTAAGGAAGGAAAAGGCCTAGGTGGTTATTGGAGCCCCAAGAGAGACACCAAGGAAAAGGGGTTTCTACTACAAGAAAATATATCTTGTAACATCAATAAGCTTTTGTTTCATTCTTTAGAGAACCACAACAAGGAAAAGAACACCACTAGCAAGAAATCTTCACACAGCATCATAGAAATCATTCTCCCACGGCTTTAACTTCAAAAAAATTCATCATTTTCTTCATGTTCTTCATAGAATTCTTTGATAGACATAGGAAACACAAAAGAATGCTCCACTTTGAATGGAAAAATATCACAGTGTTCATCTTCATTGTCTTCATAGTTTTCTCTCACAATCTCTCATATGTAGATACATTGTTTGGCATAGAATTGGCTATCTCTGACTCTCTCTTTCTCTCTCAATCAATAGTACATCATCTCCTCACTATAATACTCAATGATCACTCATAATACTCCTGCTTTGGTCATGGATGCCCCTTCCAAAAGGTGTGTCTGATATGAAAGGTCACCAAAGCCACTACAGTGACTCTTCATAGCTCATCACTATCACTTCATTCCAGTCTTCTCTTGAGTCTTCAACAACTACTTCTTCCACTTCCTTGAGATCTTTTGAAATTACATTCACCTCTTTCCAAGGCTAGAAAAATTTCCCAAGTTCATATATACATTCCACAGAACACTTACAGAGGCATACAAAACCGAACAAAACAAGAACAGAGTAGGAACAAAGGCTCTACAGAAGCTCAACAGAGGGTTTATAGAATGTCACAACAAAAGGGATCAGAACCACATAACTCATACTAAAACCATTCCAAACTATCAAAAACCATTCAATGAGCTTTCAAAAGACCTCAACTTCCATCAATCATCAATCCATGCTTCATAAGAAGAAAATCAAAACAAAACAGAAGCTAAACAGAACCATTCAGAACCTCTCAGAACATCACAGAGCCTCATATCTCTACTAAGAATCGTCATGAGCTTCCAAAATATAATCAATCTCGTCCAAAACACTCTCAAAATCTTCCAAAACAACCAGTCATCAATCAAAATCCATCAAAAATCAACCATCCAACCTTCAAAAACAACAAAAATCAACCAAAAAACTAGTAATTTCAGCATTCAACAGTTATCCATCACTACCATATTATATGCCACATAATCTTCATCTCGTTATTTTGATGAAACCAACTCAACTTGAAGGGATGGTGATCAATCTATTGGAACCTATTGGGACTATATTAATACTTTTGCATGGATTTGAATTCCAAATTCAATCATGATAAAATGAGGATTGAAATCCTTCCTAAAGCTCCTCGTGTGGGTGTTGTATGGTGTTATATAGTAGCTTCCAACTAATAAAGAAAGGATAGATATTTGCTCATTGGCCTCCACATGGACTTGGGATTCATCTTAAAGTAAACATGAAAGTGGATCATTAGTAATATAAAATCCCATATTTAACATTTCACTAACTTGAATCCTTGTTTAGAATTTCCTCTATGATGGGAAAATCTAATCACTTTGATTACTTGTATCCTGTCCAAAGAGAAGGTTGGACTTGGAATGCTTGATATGAGGAACCTAGCTATTACATTGCCTACTAAATGGAGTAATACATATTGGAAGCACTGAGATGTAGATTTGGCCATTCTAGGCATTCATTCCTTGAGAAAATTATCTATCAATAATCTTCCTAGTTCATGAATCTCCCCCTCCACATTGTCCCCTTTAATAGTAAGGATTTCATTTTCAATGGGGCTTGCCTTTTAGTCAGAGCATGTGGTAAGCTTAAATCATATCTCATTCTAAAATACCACCTTACTACAAAGCCTACCTGGTCTAGCTTTGGATTTGTCTAACTTAATTTTACTATCCCTTTTGAGAAAGATATAAAAGATGGGATTGTCTTTAATAAGAAAGGAATTATTGTTTAGATGGCTCTTTGGATAGTAATACTAAGAGTTGCATTCTAGAGAATGACCTAGTCTACTTATTTACAAGGACATAGAAAACACAAATAAGAGGAGAAAAAAGTGGGATGATGTAATGAACTAAATTAGAGGCATATTTGAATAAATACTTAGTATCACATTAACTAAGTCTAAAGGGTGTGAAGGACACTTGTATAGGCACCATTTTAATAATAGTAATTTCACATTCTCAAGCTTCTCACTTGTCCTTTCATGGATGCTAGCCATCTCTCTCTCTTCTTCCTATCTTTCTCTCTCCATTTCTATTATTTTTCTCCCCTTGTCAATATTTCTCTCTCCTCTCACATTCCTTCATTATTACAAGTGGTATCAGAGCATAGGTATTTGATTCGTTCTTTTTTCCTTTCTTCATATTTAGTCTCATTTTCATTCAAGAAGTTCTATTTCAGATAGGTACTGATAGTACATGACATGGACTATGATTAGCATGACATCTATAGTTGGAAGTCTCCATTTTCAAAGGCCTATAGAAGAGATTGGACAAATATGGTGGCAAAAATGTCATTTTAATAGGTCTTGGCCACTTTAGAAGGCAACTTTGGAGGAACATGGGCGAATAAGGACTTATTGGACTTGGCTAAGTCTATTCTCTTTACTACTAGTATTTTTCAAATAGTGCTTCCCCTTTCTTCTTTCAAGCATCTACTCGAAGCTTTCATGACTCAAATCTTCCATAACCTACAAGACATTTCTCTAGGGCTTTGAAGCCTTCTTTGGCCAACTTCTTGGCAGCATTACCTATACATCAAGTACCATGTTAAGGAATATTCATAGCAATCTATGCTATCCAAAGGACATATTTTGCAACACACATCTTCAATAACATCCATCATTTCAGTCTTGAGATGGTTTTAAGCTTCCCTAGAGAGCATTTCAAGCTTCCATTGACTACATTGAGGGCCATATTTCAACCTTTGAGATACATGCATCTCTCTTCCAACCACATGAACTATCATAGCAGCCACTATGGCAAGAGGGTTTTGTTGTGATATTGGTGTTACAGCCTCAATAGCTCTACTGGAAACACAGGATGAAGTTAGTTGTGTTTCACATTTGTGAGGAGACATCTGTCTTTCAATCACATGAATCCTCTTGCCGTATTTGTGAGGAAACATCAATAGATAAACACCACAATTGAAGTGAATCGTAAACTGAGCTGCTCTATAATAATCTAATTTGATGTGTCACTTCAATATCTTTGTTGCAAGGACTCATCCAACTCTACAAGCTTTTGCACACCAATACTATTAAGATTATTAGAAGGTAGTTCTTGCATGTAGGAGAGAATGTGTTCTATATCATAATAGAATCTTTTTTTAATAGCAAGGGAACTTAGATCTAGTTTAGCAAAAGCCTCGACAAGCATCTCATAGTCCTAAGCAACAGGGTCAATTTTAGTGAATAGTAAAGCTTTTCTTATCTCCGGTAAATAACCTATTAAACACAACTTTAAATGTACTATAAGGTGATGAAAAACTATATGCTTTGACTTGTCAAAGCTAAGTATATTGGATTTAGCACCAACAAATGTGACATCAATTTCAATATCCATTAGAACCGTCACTTTCTTCTATATACACCAATGCTCAAAATGGTAGGCAAGATATTATCATTACTTTAGATCTTGCAAAAAAAGGAAAACTATACTAATTTGAGGTGTGTGTACTATGGATTTTGGTGACATGCTAGTGGATTACATAAGTTCTGAATTTGATGAGAGACAATATGTGGAGGATCTAGCAGAGCATTCATCAATAACTAAAGCTCAAGAGTGGAATTTAGGTTTGGCAAAGGATTTTGTTCTTGATTATGAAAATGGAAATAGAGCAACTAGTCACATTGCTGCCAATAGGATACAAGTTATTATGGTTGATGGTACCTTGAGACTATGGTTTTTATCTCAAATCTTTCTTCACAAGGATACACTTCAAACCATCCATCTACATAAATAACACTTGTTGAAGTTTTTTTCTAGAGTCAGAAGGCACTACCAAAGTAGCAACATGGACTTCAAATGGGAAAGCTGACCAATTGCATTTTGCTTCATCCCCAAATGATTTTGGAAATTGTATTGAGGACTTACATTTCTTCCTTTAACTGGCAAGAATATCAACTTGACTCATGGTTGTCATTGTTTCCAAGTTTTTTTTCCATGTCTTTGATGGAAGATGGCATGCTTTATCAATGGTAGGGATTTTATAGAAGAACTCTAGTAACTCAATATGTTCACTAAGTGGCCATGCTCTTGCTTACTGATGACATCTTGGAGCTTACTTCTACTAGTTTTTTGTCTTCGTGCTCAAAAGTGGAATAAAGGATGAAGAGATTGAACCCGTTGTAGTCAACTAAAAACTATTGCTCCTCTATAGCACTCAATACCTTGAATTGACTTATGGAGATTGAGAATAAAGACTCACTAACCTTCAAAGCTTTGTGGCCAGTAGCACATCTGTCAATATGCTATGATGGTAGCTTTGTATGACTTGAATGATTGGATAAATTTACATTAGTAGCCCTCATGAATCCAACAAGCAATGCATCAAACCATCTATCATGAAATTTTTCTAAACCCTAGGGAAACCACATGTTGTTTGTGAAGTGGCTAGGTGACCATAGTCTTATGGTTTGGTGTGGCAAAGTGGCTGGTGACCACAACCTATGGTTTGGTTGTTGTAGCAACAATCATTATGTCAAATGACTCTCTGTCTCTACAGAGAACCATTGGATCCTATGGCCTTGTCCATTTGACCCAAACTCTACCAACCAAAATGGAAACTACTCGGGCTTATATGTTCTAGTGTCAAAACAAGACTCTTATCATTGCTACTGAGATAGCTATGCCATGAATCTCATTTATAATACTATATAGGATTATCAAGGCTTACATTTAAGAAGCAATTTTCCATTTACCCAGTCTATTCAAAAGTATAGTTGTATCAAAACCCTAATCTAGTTTTTCAAAGTTGTCTTCATCCACAATCTTTAGTAATTGCTTCTCAATCCAGATAGCACGTCTCAATCGTTTGCTTTTGTTCTTTAGTGAGATTCATGTACTCCAAAGCCCACTCATCCAACTAGTCAAAGCTACAAGGGCATCCAAGCTAGCACATGTTGAAATTTTCAATGGGATAAAGTGACTGAAAGGTTTTCTATTTCATCTATGATAGACGATTCCACATCAAGCTCATTTTGTGAAACAATTGAAGCACTACTTGCTTTGTAATCAACTACTTAGTTACTCCATCCATCATCATTGATTTTCTAGAGACTTTATCCCTAACATAAGTTCTACCTGATTCTCTGTAAGCAGTGACTAATCTAGATTTGAGTACAAAAGCATGATTACAAGACTCACAAACTATTGACAACTCATAAAGAGGAGCATTTGCAACATCAAAATAATTGGAATAATACTAGTCATAAGCCCATCTACATGAGCTTGTCTAGTGCAATTTTTACAAGGGCAGCAATAGCACGCTGACACCACCAAATGCTTTAACTATAAGCAGATCATTCATGAATGTAATTGGAGAGTTCTTCTAGCTCATGAGCTAATGAGATCAATGTCCATAACATTTTGAAATCCAATAACTTCAACATAACTTGTGTTGAGTTCAAGACTTGTTTTCCTCACATTCCAACTCATTGAGATCAATTTTCTTCATGCTTAAGTACTTCAAGATCACTATGCTACTTGGCTTGTATCATCTAGAGATAGTTGGAAGCATAATCTAGAGATCCTAAATGGACAAAATATGGCGGTTTGATTTCAACTTGAAACCAATAAACAATTGGTGTGAATCTAGGTCAAATTGGTGTGAAGTGGCATTAGCATGACCATTGGTATGGGTACAATGAGAAAAGGCAAGAGCATGTGTATACTTATGGTCATTATGCATAAGATGGTGATACATACTATGAGTAACATCATGCATTTGGTGATTGTGCAAATTCTTATTATGAGTAGCATTATGGTCATGGGCATTGACAATCATCTAATGGTCATGAGCAGTATATACATGGGCAATAACATGCAAATGTATATGAGTGTGTACATGGGCAATAGCATGCAAATGCATGTGGATGGCATGCTAATGCTTATGGACATCACCCTCTCGAATCATTTTCCTATGGGCAGGAAAATCACGATGATAATGCAAATTCTCTTGGGCAACATGAGCATCATGGACACCAACATGTCAAATCTATTGTTGAACTAGTCAATGATGATGATTATGTGTGCCAAATTTTGTCTAATGTGCTACTTGAATTAGACACCTCAATAGTGATCATATACAAGAAATGCATGCTTAAGGCTTATGCTACAAGTGTGTTAAGCCTATATCTATTGATGACAAACACAAATGTAGGACAAAGAATGATAAACTAGTAGTTGTACTCGTGAAAAATGACCTGGTTGACCACCTTGACTACTTCGAGCTATGATGAGAGCCTCTCATTGCAATTTCATGAAAAGAAGACCCTTCAATTCAAAGGTATAGTGGAGGTTAAACCAGATTCTAAACTTAAGTGCCGAGTACTAGCCAAGAATATAGGAGTCATGGAGATGCAACACCTAGGGATTGATGCACTAAATGCAGTGGTGATTTCAGCCTCATATTCTCCAGGTCTACATAGCATGGTTCTCCTTGATGAGTTTATGGAAGAGCAAGTAAATGCTACCATACTCATCATTGAATAATTATTGTATGCAACAATCATACTTTAAGAGCCCAGTACTAGCCAAGAATGTAGGAGTCATGGAGATGCAACACCTAGGGATTGATGCACTAAATGCAATGGTGATTTCAGCCTCATATTCTCTAGCTCTGCATAACATGGTTCTCCTTGATGAGTTTATGGAAGAGCAAGTAAATGCTACCATACTCATCATTGAATAATCAATGTATGCAACCATCATACTTTCAATTCCACTTGACCATGATTTTCTACAAGATTGCCCAATGCATAGCATTGATACCACTTTCACTTTTGATCCAAGAGGCTAAGAGCTAGCCTTGAACCTCTACATAGACTAGCACTACTCTAGGAATGATGTCCCTAACTTCAAGTATTTTTGTGACAAACAATATGTCAACTAGGGGGCTATGTTTCAATGCACGACAGCTCTCTATTTTGGGATAGATTCAATGCTAACTTAATGAAAAAGATATCAGAGTTACATGTGTGAGAATATCAGAGAGGCAAGCATTGGAATGTGTGCACAAGAGGGAGAAGAGAACTCAAAATACAATAATAAAATCTTGTTTACTAAGTTCCTTAGAAGTACAACTTGGATACACTCTCTCACTCATTGATAGTGACCCATAGGCTATTTATATAGCCTCTATATGGCTAGGGTTAGGGTTTCCCCTGACCTTCAATCTATTCACACCCATCTTCCCTCATACACCCTTGCTTACAGTGGGTTCCTATGCCTATCTTCTAACACCCCCCCCCCCCAATGCCAGGGTGGCATTGGATTACAAAGCATGTAAGATGTCCCCCCCCCCCAAACAAATGGGATGCCTTTATAGATCATGCTACAAGAGTGTTTATAGGTAGATGGTTTAGAGACTCTCAAAAAAGTCGATCATCAAATGGATTGGAGACATAGTTGGCCACCAGTTCTTTGAGTACTTCAGGAATGTTGGGGCATCTACTAGTGATATGCCCTGTCTTCTTGCATTTGTTACATTTTATTTTCTCGGGATACTTCTTTCAATAGTTGTTTACAATTTGCTCTTTTTTCTTACAAAAAGAACATTTAGTGAGAACTATATGTCAAAACTTGATCACGGGAAGTTGAAGATGCCTGACTGATGCTGCCTTCTTTGTGGTTCCTCTTTTCTTCATCCAAATAGGATTGGATGGTACTTGCCAAGGTAGGATTTGGAATCTTGGTAAGAATGGTTACAAGGGTAGGAAATACCTTTTTCACAACTTTTAGGAGAATAGCAATAGCATCCTCTTCATGGATTGGAGCTTGTACTGAGGCAAGTTGTAACATGAGACTCTTCATGTGAGAAATGAATTTTCCCAAGTCTTCTCCTAATTTATATTCCAAGCTAAAGAATTCAATTTTAAGGAAGATTTTAGTATTTTTACCAGTGGCTCCATAGAACTTTTCAAGTTCATCCCATTTTTCTTTAGCAGTATTTAGTTGATCAACATGAGGAATCAAGGACTCATCTAAGTGTAACATGATGATTGCTTGGGCACATTGGTCATCCTCTACATCAACCAGATTTGCAGAGTTTACAGCTCTAGTGTCTTGAATGAGAGGCCAATACCCTCTCTCCATCATCTTGTACTTGATAAGTACCTGCCATGGGTGGAAATCTTTGCCATCAAATTTGCAAATTTGAGGGCAGACATTAGCATATGTTGTTGCCATTGGGAAGGTCTTACCACTTGCTAAGACAAGGGCAATGTCTAGTCCCTTACAAACTTGCCAATGAATGTGGAAGCAAATCACGGACACCCTTACAAAAAATTGATATTCGAAATTGCAATGAAGAGAAAGACTGAAAATCATACATATGTAGTACTTCAAAATATGACTTTGGTGGTCCTTTCTTATGTGCAATCTTCTTCTAAGGTTTAATGGTCTTTTTAGGCTTCAACAATGTGAACCTAGACTGGACTTCTAGCTCCTCCTTGTGATATGGTTTAGTAGATGAACCTTGTGTTGGACAAGGATGGTCTATGATTTCAATGCTTGTTGCTGATGAATCCGAGGAGAGTATAATGACACTCATCTCTCTGATTTCATTGACCAAGATATTTGAAAAACCACACATGATATGCAGCAAGCAACACAAGTTTAGGATAGGATGGGGGGTCTATGTGTTTATAGTTGTACACATAGCCTTAAAAAAATGAAGTAGAACACTTAATGGTTTTAATTTTCTGATGAAAAACTCAGATTGAGTAATACCAGTAGCAAAATGATTGAGCAATGTGCTTTAGTGCTTACAAGCACTCATCTCTAGTTTATGCTACTAGAGATGGTAGATGTCAGTCTTGATGAGCTTAGTGATGCCCTACCAAGTGAAAGAACCTCTAAAATGGAGTTTCCAGATTAGTAACTGACTCTAGAAGAGATAACTCAGTGATTAAAATCACTGTTAGTGACAGCAGAAGATGAAAAAAACAAGAAGGTCAAGCTTTCAAGCTTGTGGCTATGGCTGCCGTGAAACCCATAGTTAGGGTTTGACTCTATGGCAGAAGAAGAGTTTCAGGAAACCCTCTTGGGTGGAGACAGCCCACTTGGGGGGCTATCAAAGCCCCATGGTCTCCTCCATCATTGCGCCTGCTACAGGCTGCGCCGCCGTACAAACTGCTAGATTGTTCAAAACTACGCCGTTCTAAGAAAACCCACAATGCCATACTCCTAGATGCCCAATGTCGAGCTCTGACATGCCATGCAGCTACGCCCTAAGGTGGAGAAGGTTTCCAAAAGATAGCAGGAGCTAAAATGCCCTCCTATGCATGCAGCAAGTCCACCAAGGTCAGTAGGCCCAGAACAAGCTATGGAGGTGAAGAAGATATGATGAAAAAATGGAGTTCTTTTTGTGCACTTAACTGAGATAGAGCTGTGGGAAGTTGAGTAGATCAACTGATACCATGTGAAAATATCAGAGAGGCAAGCATTGGAATGTGTGCACAAGAGGGAGAAGAGAGCTCAAAGTACAAGAGCAAAATCTTGTTTACTAAGTTGCTTACAAGTACGACTTGGGTACACCCTCTCACTCATTGATAGTGACCCATAGGCTATTTATATAGCGTCTGCCTAGCTAGGGTTAGTGTTTTCCCTATCCTTCAGGCTATTCACACCCATCTGCCCTCACACACCCTTGCTTACGGTGGGTTCCTAAGCCTATCTTCTAACAACATGGGCTAAAAGTGCTTAAGATAGATTTTTTTGGAGCCATAGCATGTCCTATTTGGATCGTGTAATCATAAGTTATTGCCGATTTAGTGCAAAAAGCTTTGTAGTGGACAATGTAAAATATTACACGGCGCAGCGAACAGAATCTGAGAAAGAGATAGAGAGTACACAACAGATAAGAGGAGAATCAGTAAATTCTTTAACTTCAAACAACTGATACAAAGATGGCTCTGTCCACCCGTGCGCTTCCACTGAGTGAAGCTTAGATGGCGATCTAGACAGAAGATAGGTGAAGAGCTTAAGGCTAGCTGGAACAACAACTCTGACTGGGTGAAAGATGAGTGTAAGATGGCTGCGAAGGGGTTTAGCTTTTATAGCCCGCGAAGGTCGTTAGGTCGGCCTATTGACCGACCTACCATATGAGCCTCCACTAGTCGGCCAGGGAATATTCCAGGGAATATTCCCTTTACCATCGGGCCGGGGGCGCTGCCCCCGGACCCCCGCCAGGGGGGCCGCTGGCCCCCCTGGGACCCCACAATAGGGGCCCCTTTTAACTCCCTTACCACGCAACTCAATGCAATGTGCCTCGAGTTGCTACCAGCTTAACCACTCTGTCTAACCCAAAGATTAGACCCACAACAGTCACCTTTTTGCCATCCGGTCACATAGACCTCATCTGATATACAAGTCAGGACTCAACCAATGTCCGGGCTCACATTTGGCTTCTCCTCATAATGGGGGCCTTACAACTTTGAGCACCATGGATCATTGGTAGCACCTAATGAGGGTGGGGGCATTGATCATATCTAACAGACAATACTATGCATATACCAAGAGGAAGCTCCAAACAGGAGAGTGTTGACTAAAGATTGCCTCCTTATGCTTTCCAGTTGATGTATATATCTTGTAATTGATTTTTAGCACTACAAATGTAATTCTTTTAGCAAATCCTTGAAGAAGATCATGACAATTTTTATTAGGTCTATGCAGAGTACTATGTCCCTTTCCACCACTTAGAAAATAAAAACATTGTAATAAGTTTCATCTTTGTTTTTTAGGACAAAACATCTGAGTGGGGATGGAATGTAAGGAACTGGATTAGGGTATATTTGAATAAATACTTAGTGTCACATTGACCTAAGTATAAAGGGTATGAAGGACTTGTGTGCATGCATCATTTGAATAATACAACTTTGTTTTCTATCTTCTCAAGATTCTCACATGTCCTTCATGGGAGAGATGGCTACCAACCATCTCTCTTTCTCTTCTTCCTATCTTTCTCTCTCCATTTTTTGCCTTTGTCTCTCCTCATCAATCTTTCTCTCTTCTTTCTCTCTCCTCTCAAGTCCCTTCATTACAAATTATGTCAACCCCCTATTCATTCAACTTAAGTATTCGATAAAAGAACTTGTTTTATTTTGAATATGAAATGGCTCTCTTTGCTCACTCATCTCCCTCAACTCCAACTCAAATATAGTCAACAAGGTGGGGTATAAACTAGAACAGTGATCTATAGAATTATAGATTCAAATAATTTGAAATAACCTCATATCACCCAAGTTATCCTACCTACTTTGGTAGGTCCTTCATAAAAGGTTTTAGATAAATGAGAACACTCTAGAAATTGGCACTAGTAATGGAATTTATGCTGGGTATAGTAAGGATCTAGAAACTTCTTTCACATGTAGATAACTTGTCATAGTAGGAGTAAAGCTATTGGCATCTTCCATAGTCCCCCCCCCCCCACCTCTCATACCTTAGTTGGAAAGAGATCCTCTGTGTGAAGCTAATGCCATCCTCATCTACTTGACTTTATTTAGAAGTTTATACTTATGGAATATATAGCTTTAAAAAGCTTAGTAGTGTTCATGCCAAAAGTTGTGATGATGTTTTTGGATTGAAATTTGATTTGTGGTTTTATGCTAATATTCAACATTATTAATGAAGAAATAAGAGAATGACCAAAACTTATAAGAAGATGTTGCCTTCCCTTCAACGATGCAATTAACTCCAAGATCAAGGAGACTAAAAGTGCTACTATTGAGTTATCTCTAAATCTCTATGCCAAAAAATTCTGTCTACATGCCTTGAATAGCACCCTACCATAGCACACCAAGAAGCTCAAACTGGCCAACAAAGGCTACAAGTATGCTTGTTGGCATGAAAACGTGCAAAGAAAACTCTCCTTTTCACCAAGGAACCATCTCTCAAAACACACAAGAGAGAAGGCACACAAGAAATTGGGAAATTCATCCAACATCACCCTCTTCCTCTTCCTCACTCTCCAAAGGATATTGCAGCACAAGCACAAGAGAAAGAAATAAGAACAAGAAGGCAAGTGTTGTGCCCAAATGAGAGAGGGAGAAATGAAGCGTGGAAGGAGAAGATAAAGGAAGAGAGAGGTTGCAACCACCTCAACCTCCCACCTCCCCAAATCACCCAACAAGCTTGTTCCTTTTCCTTTCTTGAATTGAAATATTAAAATTACATACATTTTGCTAAGGTCTAAAGTTCTCTCATTTTGGAGAATGAAACAAAGGTGTTTGACCTTTCCTTTTCCTTCAACACTTTATAGTGTGAGCTTTGGATCCACATTTTTTAATTGCTTCATAAATTATTTTTGACAAGAGATACAAAAGCCAAATGCATTTTAGATGTTTCAATGTTGAGCATATTTTTGTGCCTTTATTTGCACATATTTCTTGGTTATCATGCCCCTTCCCTAGAAAGAAATAGCCCAATAGATGTATACTAGGACATAGCTTAGCATGTGGGGTTCTTGATCATTTTGAGAAAAATTATGGGTTGAATCCCATTGTGATGTAATTTTTTTCTCATTTCTTTAATATGTATAGACTTGGTGTTCCCTCAAAAAATAAATGATGGTATCTTATTTTATCATGTCTTCATTCATCTCATATCTCATTCTAGAATTCATGCAAAGTTCTTTCTAAAGTAGCTCCTTCACTTTATGTGAAAATGGACATGGAGAGAGAGAGAGAGAGAGAGAGAGAGAGAAAGGTGATGCCTTCCATGATGACCATCACCTTTTGAGAGATAGTGGGAAATTCTCATTTTGATTGTAGTTTATATGCAACTAATTTGTAACCCTACCAATGGGTCGTGCCAATTGTACTAAAACTACCGACCATGTCTTCGACAAAGTAGTACCATATCAATTTGTTCTCCGATAAGGCGTAGACCCAATTTAAAAAGTCATTAATTATATTTTAAAGGAAATTTCAGCTCTTAGTGATCATGTGTGTAATATTTTGACACTTTTGCTCTTATATTCCAATCCTCAACCTACACATCACCATCTAAAATTGATGTTTTTCTTTGGCCAATGTTTATGTTACGAGAACATGAATGTACTCAAATTTGATTGATTATTATAGGTCACCAACTGGGGGAGAGGCTAGAGCTATAGAAACCAAATGATTAAGACTTAGTAAAAGCAAAAATAATATATGAGATAGAGTCTAGCTCAAAACAACTTTCGAGTATGGACTCTCTTATTGTTTTCAAGCCTCATTGGCCCATTTCACTAAAGAAACATAATAGATGAAGCATGATGAAATTATTAGTTCAACTATTTATAGATAGTACCTTTTGATGTCTTCACTATGGATTCTCTTGGATAACATTATGTGGTCCTTGTGAGGGGCAAAAACCACAGCAAAACTAATTTAAGAATAAGTACAAAACCACATCATTCTCATTATTTTATCAAACTAGAATTGACAATGCACAATATGAGGTAAATATGGAATGATAGTAATATGGTGGCAAGGAATCTATTTCCATGCACTAGAAGAATGATCATGCCAATATAGACATGCATATCTATCTCCTATTGTACGAGACTAGGACCACACGTATCCTAGTGAACATCTGTATTCTCCTAAAATTTAATAAAAATATCCAAGATTTACACATGGAAAGCCATAATAAGCACTACTTTTCAAGTTCTGCCATGGAGCATATCCAAATTCAATGTGGATAATCGATATTCTCTTCTTTGTGGTTTTGAAGTAATAAAGTTCATTATAGTGGGTTGCAATTTGTGTGTATATTGAGAACACTTACAAGTGGAAACTTGATACAATCTTAAGCATGTACTATTGGGGTCTCCACTTTCACATGCAATGATACGTTGGAAACTTTTCATCCTTTGATATTGGTGGTCAACACTATCTCTTTTCATAATTGAGCAATAAAATGACATATGCCTAGAATATCTAAACACGACAAACTATGAACAGCTTTTGGAAAATGTCACTCCCTCAATAGGAACATCATAAACTATCCATTGTAGGCCATGAGGATTAGCATACCTTTTGAAGGTGACAAAAATGGATATGATATCAACATTATTTTGGCTCTCTCTCTCTCTCTCTCTCTCTCTCTCTCTCTCTCTCTCTCTCTCTCTCTCTCTCTCTCTCTCTCTCTCTCTCTCTCTCTCTCTCTCTCTCTCTCTCTCTCTCTCTCTCTCTCTCTCTCTCTCTCTCTCTCTCTCTCTCTCTCTCTCTCTCTCTCACATTTATTGGATTGCCGAAAGTTACATATCAAGAAGTCCTCATTGAAACTTTTAGAAATGTCGGATGTCCTTGTTTATATTTGAAAAGTCTTATCATACACATGCTTAAATTGTGCATCACACTCACAGAGATAATAGAAACAATTTTCACATTACTAACCTTAGGATCATTTTTTCTATAAAAAAGGTCTCTCAAGCATCAATCTGATATATCACAGTTGTCATTTCTATGTTGTTCTCATTTATACTTTTTTGTCCACGTATCAAATAGTTGGAAAAATAATGAAGGAAAATATTCGCCTTACAATAACTTGTTTTGTAGAATGGACCTTGATTCTTGATTAAAGGTTAGATCCCATTAGGTCATAGTTGTTATTTCCATGAGAAAGCAAAGACTTTCCCTATAAATTTGCAAAAATATTGATCCTCAAAATCAAGTGTGTGGGGGTCCTTTTGCCCTTTTAAATTTTCATCATCTTTGGAATACTTGGAGAGACCATACATCAATGAAAATATATCAACTATATTTGATCACTCACTTTTTGTAGCCATATTTATGATACAATCTTAAGTTATGAAAAAGCTTCATTATGACAAACCCTTGTGAATTCATTATGTAATTGTCTCCAAAATATTTATTACAATCTCAAATCTTAATTGAAAGGGGTCCAATGGACATTCCCACCTAAGAATATTGTTCGGACAAGCGCTTGGGATTTTTATCTCTCACTCTCTATCTAGTACTTGTTAATATATATGAAAGGGAGCCTATACTCATTCCCCCTTAAGATTAGGGTAGGGCTTTCCCTTGTGATTTTTCTCATCCTAATGTTTTTACCTTAACGTTTACATGACCTAGGTGATGTTATCATAAGGCCCAACAAGTTAAGAGTGGAGGCTAGAATTCAAAATCTTCACAAATTTGAAGAATTATCTAATCAAAAATGAAATGAGATACTTAAATAATAAAATCCTCATAGCAATATGGTAAATCTATAAATGATCGCGATAATACTTACAAATGACAAGTGGTGCACGATGGGTATTTTATTGGTCAACATAGCATTGATTTTCTAAAGCAAGGCTTGGACTTAAGACATATAGAAAAGAAAATAAATGAATAAAAACAAGAATAACAACCAAGACAACATGGATGAGTAGCCACAAAGGTAGCTCTTGCACTGAAAAGGATGCTCTTGCATGAGCTTCTCCTTGTAATCAACAAGGGTGCTCCAACATGATGCCATACTTATGTTTGCTCTAATCAACATATATTTCAAGATAGTTTATGATCGAATTCATTGGGTATTCATATTGGAGATCATGAAGACAATGGCATTTGGTCTTTGTTTCATTAAAATGGTACGAGTGCTCTTCAGCAATGCTTCTATAATAGTCATTGTCAATGGTATCTACTCATCCCCCCCTTACGATGTCAAAAGGTTGGTCCAATGAGGATGTCCAATAACACCTCTACTCTTTGCCATGATAATGGATCCTTTATTGTGCAATCATGCAATCTTGACCTAAAGCTATAGCAAGGAATAATTTGAGGATTGTCTCTAATGGAGGGTAAGCATTTTGAATCTCAATTTCTTTTCAATGCTAATTCAAATATAGTGTAGGAGGTTGAAGATTAGGTATGTGAAAGCCCTATTGGAGGTGTATGAAAACTTTTTTGAGCTATCAAGCTTAGCCATAAGTTCCTATAGGATGGAGCTACTTTGTCTTGGTTTTGAAGAGCTAGAAGATTGGATTTCTAGGTTGGGCTTCAAGCAGATTTCACACGAGCAAATCTTCTCATACCTTGGCTACCCTTTGGGAGCGGGTGTGACCATGAAATAATAAGCCAACTACATGGAGTAGAGAATCAAAAGTAATGCAAATAATGGAGAGGTTTCCTAGTACGCTTCCAAAGCAAGATGGTTATCATTGAAGTGATGCTAGCCTCATTGATAACCTTCCTAGATGGCTTTCAACTTTAGTAATGGCACTTGGACCAACATAGAGAGGGAGTTCTCAAGCTTCCTTTGGAATCAACCCTTAGGAAAAGAAGAGTGGAGGGCCATTACCTAACCGCTCACATTACTTTTCCAACCAAAGATGGTGGTCTTGGTATACCTAGGCTAGCAACCAAGGCTAAAGCATTAATCTTTGGTCTTTTCAAAAGGGTGGAAGAAAATCAATCATGTGGTTGATTCTACTGAGGAACTAGCTCACTAATGGTGGTCTTGGTACACCTAGGCTGGCAACCAAAGCTAAAGTACTAATCTTTGGTCTTTTCAAAATGGTGGAAGAAAACCAATCATGTGGTCAATTCTACTGAGGAAGTGGCTCACTAAAGGTAGGATGAAGGGGGTTAAAGTCATGGACAATGGACTCATTACTATCATGGCAAAAAATCAAGCTTAGGTGCTTGGAGTTGGCACAAAGGCTAGTTTTAATTCGGCAAGAAGTACTAAAGGAGTCCTCTTGGAGTGGTGCCCAAGATAGGAGAGGTGATCATCCCTAATACAAATTATGACTTTGGTACAAACATGCCATTGGAGAGATCAAATGCTTAAGTAGGAAGTTTAAGCATTCCCACACACACATACACACACACACACACAAACCTATCATTAGTAGAAGCACAAAAGAGAGAGGGAGAGGGGAGAGCTCTCTTTTTCTATGCCCGGGGGCAAGGGGGAGAGAGAGAGAGAGAGAGAGAGAGAGAGAGAGAGAGAATGCAACCGAGAAGACATGTGGAAGAGATAGAGGGGGTTCTAATGTTGATGCCATCAATTCAATAGTAATGAGCCATCTCATTGGTATTTTTCAAATTTTTGATAATTATTTTGAAAGATTTGTCAATCAATTTTCAGCTTAAGAGTAGGTTTGTGAGATCTCTCCATTGTATTATATAGAATATAGATGTAGATATAGATTATGAAAATCTACTTTGAAATTTTTAGTATATCGTTATTTTGTTAAACTTTTATTAAAAATAATGTAACATATACATAAATATCAATCTTTTATATAAAAGCATAAACATATTATATGAATGTTTCATATTATAAACTATATTAACATTGCTATTATATTTTTAAATCACTTAATACAACTATAAAAATTATTAATAAAAATACATTATGATTATGGATATTGTTACATTATTACAATATTAGTATAGTATGATATTACAATGAATATATTGACATATAAATATCTAACCTCTAATCTATATTAGCAAGCAAAGTAGAAAGGGCAATGAAGTAGTCGTGAGGCAAACGCTAGAGCCCACAAAGAGAGAGAGAGAGAGAGAGAGAGAGAGAGAGAGAGAGAGAGAGAGAGAGAGAGAGAGAGAGAGAGAGAGAGAGAGAGAGAGAGAGAGAGAGAGAGAGAGAGAGAGAGAGAGAGAGAGAGAGAGATATGAAAACATTAAGATAGAATTAAAATGATATAGAGAGAGATAATAGTAATAACAAAAACTTAACAAAAAAAATATACGAGAGAGAGATGTATCCTACTTATTAAGAAAAGCTTTTGCTACTCCTCCACATGATCCTTGGAGAAGAGAGAGGGCAAGAGTAAGAGCATTTGGCTAACATAGAACTCTTTTTTATAGGGAAATTTAGGGCCAACACAAAAATCTTCAAAAATAAAATTTTGAGCAAATCGAAAGAACACTCCCACAATCCCGAAATGAAGTTGGAATTTTTTCCTCATGATTCCAAAACAAAGCCACAAGTTTAATGCAATTCTTTTAGTAATTAATGGATCAACTTACTTACTTAGTTTAAAGATTTTATTGTCTTTAAACAAGATTCAACCTTTTGAATGTGAAGCTTTCTTTGCTAATTTCAAAAGGATACCAAGGCCTTAACTATTACTAACATTGGTGCTTTGAACTTTGATGTGAAGCAATGAAAGAACACCGATGTGAAGCACCAGGAGAACCTAGACATAGAGCGCCTAGTTTCTAGCTATGTAGCTAAAAGTGGTGCCCTATTTCTACCTATGTCTCTAAAATATGGGTATTACTATTTAGAAATGAAGAGCTAATTAATATAGGATAAAGGTCTCTTGTTACTATTGCCTTGTAAAACACATAAAATCTAAGCCTATGTCTATAACCAGCATAATGTTACCACAAATTTACTAGTCCTCTAGCATAACTTTTATATGTTCCTATAAAAGTTATGCTAGAGGACTAGTAAATGGTGGTGCTAAACATCAAAAGGAAGCTGCTAAAATTGCACCTATTCCTCTAGCTTTACATAGCTATATATGTCACTAATCAAGATACAACTTGGGCCCAAATGTCTGCTCATTTTCCACCATAATGTTGGGAAATATCTTGCATTAAGCTTCTACGAATAGTGTCTATACAAATGAAGAATAGGGATATACATATTTTAGTTGTTTCTATTAGTCATTTGGAGATATTCTAAGATTGAGATTCTCATCACACTTTGACATAACTCTATTAGGTGTTACTTGACTTTCAATATTGAGAAATGTTTTTTCTCCACTTCTAGCATGTATGTCTTGAGACACTGATTGACATATTCTTAAAGAAAATAAGCCATTTCAAAGCAACAAGTATGTCATCCAATAATGGTGAAGGATAAACTATCAAGTTTGATGGATACACATTCCACCCTTGATAGACAAGGATTAAGTGGAACCTCATGAAGAAAAGACTATGGAATATTACCAAGAGAAAGAGAAGAATCTACAAAAGTAACTCAAGTAGCTATATGGGAAGTCAAAAAAGAAGAAGCTCAGCTGTCATCAAACTAGAGTTGGATGATACCTAAATCCGTCATGTAGATGGATGTGACACTACATATGATACTTGGGACTGGCTCAATAAACTGTCTAGAGCTCAATCATGTAATGCCTTGCATATGAAGGAGTTTTTCTTCTCCTATGCATATGATTCAACTAAGCCTTGTGTGTGAACCAGGCCTAACAAAAGGCTATAAACCTTATAACTATAGTTCAAAACTACTAAACTTAGACTTTTAATTAACCAATAGTCATCATCTTGGATATATCAAATGGAACATTGGCATCCTTGGGCTACCACCCACATGACTAGATCAAGGACTGATTGAATCGTAGAACCACCACATCAACTCCATCAAAGCACTCATTTTTATCTTCAAAGTACAAATCTAATCACTCAACAATCAAAACGAGAAAGCTTTAGTTTGAAGAGAAGCGCCACTTGGATGGGCTTATCAAAAGCTAAGGCTACATAATAGCCTTAGCCCTTTGGACTAACAGTTTTTTTTGGAGGGGGCATCATTGCCTTCCAAATGCATTGATAGATTGGAGAGAGAGAGAGAGAGAGAGAGAGAGAGAGAGAGAGAGAGAGAGAGAGAGAGAGAGAGAGAGAGAGAGAGAGAGAGAGAGAGAGAGAGAGAGAGAGAGAGAGAGAGAGAGAGAATAGGGAGGGAGTGAAAGAATGAGGGAGGGAGGGCGGGAGGGAGGGAGGGAGGGACGCATAGACAATGCACACTAAGCTAAAAACCTAGGTCTTTTCCCATTGTATTATAGTATATTTTAAATTACAAGTCATATTGTTGGTCTTAATAAATTAGTCATGCATGTAGTATGATCTCAGGGTTTAGACACCTTATGGTTCTTTGTAGCTTGGTAGTGGATTCTAAACCAATTGTGAGAACCAATAGGGCTCTGGTTGTAGTTCGTGAAAAAAAGAGATCAAGAGGTGAGAGAAATATTGCTGAGGATAGAAAATTTCTAGTAAAGGAGAAAAAAAGGCTAGAAGTAGTGACAAAAAGATAGGAAAAAGAGAGAAAATAGAGGAAGTCATAGAAGTTGAAGGAGAAGCTTTGAGATGAAAATGTATTGTATTATTGATTAAGTGAATCAAAAATTAATCCTCTTACATCGCATATTCAAGTCTAGGTGACTAGAGTATTTTCTCTCTCTAAAATAATAAATATTTTTCCTTCATTACAATCCATCTCTACCTAAAAGTTTTCACCCTCAAAAACAAAAAGAGAGCTTATTATTTATAAAGGATTGCTCAAGGAGGATGATAGAGTACTGCTCCATTTACATGGTATACAAGAATGGGAACTAACTAAGAATCTCCACAAAACTAATTGTAATCCAAGAAGAAGATCAATAGACCATATATATATCTATTTTGGGCCACAAAATTTAAGTTTTGGTCAATTTCTTCATGAAAGTCCTCTTGCAAACAGTAAATAACATGTTGTCTATGATAGTCCCTATTGGCATGAAACAAAAATAACTTAAACTTATCCAATTTGAGCATGCTATAGGTCGAAAGAAAGATTTTGACATGTACTTTCAGCCCATATAAATAAGTTGCCTCTGAAATTTGATCAAAATAAAAACTATCATAAAATAGTAAGCTATTTTGGGTTGTCTACAATAAAAAAGGGGTCAAATATGCTAAGTCTTCAACCATTTCTTTAACAAAAAGTGCCTCTTTAAGGTAAGGAAACTCCTCCACAATGGATGTTGGTCTCCAAGAATCCTCTTATCAAGGTAAGACTTTCCACTTAATAAGATATTAGCCTATAGATATGGTACAAATCTTATTTTTCCACTAGCCAATGATCATTGTTGGAATGTATTGGATAAGTCCCTCTTTATCCATTGGTGACAACTCCTCAAGATAAGCCAGTTGTGAACCAATGAAAATTTTCAACTCACTTATGTGGAAAACATTATCAATCCAAGTAGTAGAAGGAAATTGCAACCCATAAGCCAAGTCTCCAATTCTCTTAAGGATCTTGTATGGTCCATAATAGCAATGAGATGATTTGTTGCTGAAAACCAACCTTTAATGAAGCATATCTAGACTTGGGTATCCTCAAAAGCACTAATTCTCTTTTCTAAAACTCTAAAGGTCTTTGTCTCTCATATGCATAGAGTTTCATATGTTCATGTGCCTTCTTGAGGTTCATCTTTAAGGCTTGCATTCTTTCTAGCTCTTTCTTTCCTTGGGGATTAATCCTTTCATCGGACATAACTGTAGGGAGGGGCACCTTGTAACCATACAAAGCCTCAAAAACATACACATGTTCCATAAATTGACATGCCACTTGAGATGCTAAAAATTTTGTATTTGTAGGGATAAAATGCGCTACTTTTGTCAACTTATCCACCACCATATAAATATTGTTCCACCCCTTATTAGTCATAGGCAAACTACTGATGAAGTCTATAGTAATATGCATTCAGTTTCCCTCTAGAATAGGCAATGGTTGTAATAGATATCTTGGTTTATTTGTAATGTCCTTATTTTGCTAATATAGAATGCAAGGTGATATAAAATCCTTCACATCCCTCTATAAGCCTTTCCAATGAAATCTTTTTTTGAAATCATGTCATAAGTTTTAAAGATCCTAAATGACCAGATGTTTGTGAAGAATGCATTTCCTCCATGATCTTCTACTTGAATGGGGAAGTATAGGGAAATAGCAATCTTGACATAATACCATATAAGACCATTCTTGAGATGAAAATGGGAATTTACCTCCATTAAGCCTTGTCGTAATTTCTGGAAGAGATGGCCGAATCCTTCATCCAAAAGATATGCCTTCTATAAATTTTTAGTCCAATCATGATGAAATTCAATCATAGAAGATACTCTACAATCCCACATTCTTGACAAGGAATCTATCACAATATTATCATTGCCCCTAGTGTGAGTAATATCAAAGTCATAATTTTGGAGAGTAGCCACCCATCTTCTTTGCTTTGGAGTAATATTAGATTGCATAAGAAAACACTTGAGTACCCTATGGTCACTCTTCACATAGAATTAATTGCCATAAAGGTAGTGGTGACATTTCTTGATCGCACTAAATGGTAAATTTCTTAGTAAAATCAAAGAAAACTAGGATAGGGGTTAAAGTAACTCCCTTGTTCAACTAATTGAAGCTACAATCAAAAGATAGACCTAGGAATCCATAAAGAATGTGGTATTAGTGGGTGTTGGCCATGGATGAACACACTGTACTTTCTTCTAGTTAGCCTAAATCCCCTTTTCACTCACAATTTGTCCCAAGTACTCTACTTCAAGCTAAATGAAGGCACACTTCATCTCCTTGGCAAAGAGTCTTTGTTGCCTTAAGACATCAAACACCTTTTTCATTTGTCACAAGTACTCTATTTTAGACTGAATGAAGGAACACTTTGTCTCCTTGGCAAAGAGTCTATGATGCCTCAAGACACCAAACTCCTTTCTCATGTAGACTAAATGATTCTCCAATGATTTACTGTAAATGAGAATATCATCAAAGAAGACCAATACAAATTTGAAGAGAAAGTGCTAAAGCATCATCTTCATCATTAATCCAAATGGCATCACCAGGAAATGATAAAGCCCTCTATCTATTCTAAAGGTTGGGCGTCACTCTCTCTCATGTTGATCTAATGAATAACCTAACCTCAAATCTATATTGGTAAAGAGCTTTGCCCCCTTAAGCTCATCTAAGAGATCATCAACCCATGGGATAGGGTACCTATTCTTAATGGTAATCTCAATTTAAATCTCTATAGTCACTGCACATATGAAAAGTATAATCTTTCTTCTTAACCACCAATAGCACTGGAGAAGCATATCGAGAAGAACTAGGCTCTATGAATCCCATCTCCAACAAGTCCTTGATTTGCTCAGCCACTTATTCTCTTTTACACTTTGAAAGCCTACACTGGGGTTTATTGACAACCTTTGAGTTGGGCTCTAGATCTATAGAATGATCAACTACTCTTTTTGGAGGGAGAGTAGTTGGCACCTAAAACAAATCCTTGTACTCCTCTAATAGAGCTTTTAGGTCTACATCCCTTGTTGAATTCTTAGGTTGATTTGTGGTTTTCCAATTGAGATACAAGACAAAAGTTTAGGACCATTTCTTGATCTCTTACACTAAGGTCTTTTTGCTCTAATCCATACCATATTCTTGCTAACTTATCTTTCTCAAGCAAAGAACAAAGACTTCAACCATAAGTATCTTGAATGCTTTCCAAGATTCTATGAGTACATTCTCTTTCTTAATATACTACCACCAAGTATATGCAAACCCTTCCAAATACAATGTGGCAAAGTGTATTTTTTTTTATCATCACTCCTAAGGAATATATAAAAGTATGACTCCAACTTTACAATCCATTCATTTAGGTCAGATGGTGAAGATGACTATCCATTATACTTTACCAATACAATTTTGTCTTTTAACTCCTATTCATGGAAGGGTTTCTATCCTAAAATAGATTAATCACGACCTTCAAAATTTGATGATGTTCTTCTATAGGGTGGCTAAGAATTTAATTGATAACTTCACGTAGGCAAAGGACCTCTAGGTACTTGAGGGTTCTCATCCCATGCGCTTGTGGATTACCACCATTGATACTACCCAAATAGTCATCATTCTTTTGTGAAGTTTGACATACTTCATATTGACTATTGGATATATCTTATCATACAATTATGTCTTGGCTTTGGGAATTAGAGTTGGGTGGCTGAAGTGGTACTCTAGGTTCACTATTTGGTTGAACTTTTTTTCTAGTATCCTTCTCTCCCATTTGCATTTGCATCCATTGACTAAATTATGCCATGATTTATGTATTAAAATCCACTAACTTATCAATTGAAGCCTTCATTTCAATTGTTGATTCCACTAATTTGTTAATGGAAGACTTTGTATGATTGCTTGATATAACCAGTTGTTCTAGCCTTTTAAGTAATGTTGCATGACTATGAGCATGCCTACTCTCATATTCACACATGGTATGGTTGAGGGCACTAAGTTTTCCTTGTAAGAGAGGCTCTTCAGGTCTTCCTTAGGATGTATTATCTAGCATTGAATCTCTAACTTGTTGAGCATACTCCTCCTGGGCCTTATTTTTATCCTTATAATTTGTCATTGTAGTGCAGTCTTATAGGACCCACTATCAATAAATCAATTATAACTTTGTTGGAAAACTTCGATCGTTGCCAAAAATTTTGGTTCAAATCAATGCCTACAATCCCCTCTTCAAGATGAGTACTACTATGTTATAATAAATTTAAAACAAAAAATCCCATGAATCAAACTCTAAGTTTAAAGAGTCCTATTTTTGGTTCAAATCAATGCCTACAATCCCCTCTAAGATGAGTACTACTATGTTATAATAAATTTAAAACAAAAAATCCCATGAATCAAACTCTAAGTTTGACACGTAAGTGCCCCATTTTCACTTGTTTGACCACAATTATGCTCTTTGAGGCTACTAAGGCTTGTCGAAAACTGAGTAGGACTTGTGAGAGACCTATACCACTTGTATTTCACCTCTAATGATGAAGAGTGTATAAGTATAAACCTATGTAAGCCCTATAGTGTCCTCAAAAGTACCCTGTGTGTCATTGTAAGCCTTGTTTGCACTTATGAAATCTATAATAGACTGAGGGACAACCTATAAACCACTATAGGAGCTGGAAATAGATTGTAATGGTCTAACTAGCAAGGAAGCGGATCGATTAGCTACTAATGTTGGCCATTTGAGCTTGATTAGGGGATTGATTGGACCATCAAAACTTATAGCTGTAGCAAGCCAAAAACCTACAACTCATTGATTTTTTGGATATTTCAAATTGATGGATCCCTATGCTTTACAAGTTTAAGAAACAATTTTACTTTGGATATTGAGTAGCTCCCCATATGGCATAGTTTGGTGCATATTCGATGAGTTGAGTTCATTTGAATTGAGGATTTTTGCATATGCATCAAGGTCAGTTCATTCTCTACAATGATCAATTTTTAGAGTGATTTGTGTTGAATTATCAGCTTGTTCAAGGCTCTTTGGGGCACTGACAAACTAGTTGAAGCCACCCAAAGCTCATAGTTTGTACTTATTTGCACTGCCATAACCCTTAGGAATCTTGAAATTGCAATCTTTTTTTGATAAATTGTAGGTTTGGACAAGCCATTAACTTGTGTTGATCATCTATGGGATTGGCATTGATAGGTGATTTCTTAGTGACCTACTATTTTATGTTGGAGATTAATGGGGCATTTCTAGGATTTTGTTCTAGAGTTAAAGGGGGTAGCTTGCGACCTTGTGGAATCATGGGGTGTTCGCAACCTTGAGCTACACTACTCCATAGAGGACTAGGCAATCACTTCTACGGTTTCTTAATCTCATGAGATAGATCAATTGTATCTTGGGCAAGAACTCAAGCCCCCTTGAACCTCACAAAAGTAGGGTTTTTCCTATCTTGTCATGGAGTATGAGACATACACTTGCTACCTACCTATTCAAGTTCAAACTTGAGTGTTGACTCCTTAGCCACCAAGACAAGACCACATTGAGGTGATCCATCACCACAAACCCTTGTTCCAAAGATAGTGCTCATCTCAAAATTCATCTACTTGAGGTCATCTACAACACCTTAGGCTCAAATCTCCATTCTCAAATCCACATAAAGTGCATCCATGTATTAAAAGTACTCATTGCCTCATGTTACATCAAGTGACTTTAGTCAAGCTTGGACTCAAATACATAAAGCACCTCCCATTTCCACTATTGTCTCTAGTCCATGTGTTGAAAGCACTTATTGCCTCGTGTTGCATCAAGTGACCCATTGTTGGTCAAGCTTGGACTTGGATGCATAAAGCACCTCCCATTGCTACTATTGTCTCTAGTGTAAGAATCCCATTGCTTCTAGTGGGGAAGGCCCATTGCCTCTAGTAGAGACATCACCTCGAGTGAATATATGTCAAGGAGACTCGTGTCATGTTTGCTCGAGACAATGGCTTGCCTCACTTGATCATATTGTCCCAAGTTGATTATTCAACATGTCCACATGTGCCTCATTAGGATACAATGTATGGCCCTCTCTAGCAACACAACTTACAAGGGTTGCACATGATGTGTTGAACTCATCTAATCCATACCTTGAACAACTCAAAGTTTATCCCTCTACCTCATAAGCAAGAAACATCGGTTCAAGTACTTCCACTTGCCTTGAGACAACACACTATCTCAACCTCGTCCATGATGTGATAAGATGACATAGTGTCCTGTTTGACCATGTTGTCTCAAATTGGAATGTCAATTGGTCTTCCTACATCTCATAGCAACACTATACATTGCTCACCCTAGTCTTAAGACAGCATATTGTCTCGATATGTTACATATAGCCACAAGCACCTTTCAATTATTGTGATTTTAGCATGCCAAAATGGCCTCGAGGATACCTTAGTCAATGTCTCACCTCTTGAGTATCTAGAGCCTTCTTGATATGTAAGAGCACAAGATGCCTTGGGCATCGTCAAGACATTGACTTTATCGCAGTAACTTAGCCCAATCCCCCACTCGAGTGCATAGTGATTTGAGTGCACCATAAGCCTTGCCTCAACTCGAAGCAACCCACCATCTCATCAATTGGTTGAGACATTGTCTTCCACCGTACCTTTTGCATAACCAATGCAAGAGACCATTATCTCATTTTGCCAAGTCTAGAATACTTAACACATAAGAGCAAGGTCTCGACCAAGTGTATGCCTTCTTTCACCCAAAACATATGCTTTGTGCCTAAGCTTGCTAGCCAAGTTTTTAGTCTCGAGTCACTATGACACAACAAGGCATTGCACTTGACACCTTAGCTAGTCCCATCACTCAAAGTAATACTAACCCCCTTGGGACTTGGGACGTGGCCAAACAAGTGCTTAAGGCTTAGTGCTCAAACCACTCAAACATCTCTCAAGACACAATGCTTCATTATAAGCACTCTATACCTTTCTCATACCTTACAACCTAAGGCTCAAGCCCTTGAGGTGTTGTACTCTGACTACAAGGTCAAACATTGAGTCTCGATGTCTTCACTTGAGGCAATTATGAGTCTCAAAAGTCACTCGAAACAATTTTGATTGGCACCTAGGACATCATCTCCGTCTCGACACATAGTCTCAGCCACGCAAATTTGCTGCGAGACGTTGTCTCACTACATTGACTCAAACTCAAAACATTCTCCATCACAACATCTCACCTTGAGACATTGGGTGCAACAAAGAACCAAAGGCTCTACACGCTCACTCAATGCATAGTACTCAAAAGTACTCGGAGCATAGCAGCAATAACGATTCTGACAGTCTTCTCGTCACACCAGTCGAGAGGTTAGCAATCGATCAAACACTGCATGGGAATTGGGTGCATCAAGTGCATCGTAGGGTGTGTTGCCTTGAGTCAATATTGACGTAGGCAACGTTGCATCGAGCATAACGTAGGCAACAAGATCGTTTCGAATGCCAGAACTGTCTTGGGTGCGCTAATCGCGTTGTGTGCCAGACTGCGGGGCTTGGTGTCGGGTACGCCATCATCAGCATTGAAGGGCACGTGGCCACCTCTCGAAGCGTTGCACCATTTCTCACTCGAAGCCATCGTTATTCGACACCATTGTGCACTCCAAGATACTTGAAGCCACAAGCCTTTTTAAAGTATGAGCCAAGGGAGTGAAAGTAAGGAGTTAAATGCAAGGGGGAAGAGCAACAAAACCGAAAAGCAAACACAAGGGACCTCTAGGATTATACGAGGACATCATCTTTTACCCACACAAATGATGCATCCCTACTCACAATATGCAAGGGGCCTTGGATCTAAGCACTTGATTGCATACGAGCTCATCAGGTGGCACATTACCATCCGATTGCAAGAACCAAACCAAACTAACAACTAAAGTGGTCACGCCAATTTGAAGCCTAAAAGGGAAACCAACAACTCTCACCAATGGCATTGTCATCTGCACAAGGTATTTTCTCATTATGACCAAGTTTTAAAAGAACTCAAGTTGTGATTAATTTGCTCCTTTCTAGAGATTTGAAAGCTTGCCTTAGCAAACTAGGGTGTTAGAAGGTGGTATATTTTGATAGAGCATCAAATAGCCCCTAATGAACCCCATCATCACAGTGTCCAAATTTTCACAGTGATCTACTAACGACCCTTGAATAACAACCCTAGACTTAACACCCAGTGTAGTTGCAAGCACATCCACAACTAGAGAAACACATCCTACTTTGAATCACTTGAGTGTCTTTACAAAGGAGTGGGGATCACCACCATACTAGAACCACCAAGTTGACTTGTCAAAGAGACAAACCATGTCAAAAGAGTGGAGTGCAACACACAACTAAGAAAACAAAGACTATACAGGAAGCTTAACAAGGGGAAGGCCGAACTTCTAAGCCAACAATTAGTGCAACTTGCTTATTGGATCTTGCATCTTGAATGCTGTGTGGTTTAATGAACAATATAGGACTATCCTGTGGATGACCAAGGATTCCAAGCATGTCTAAAAGGAACTTTGCTTCCTACAACCTTAGTCAACACAAACTTTGCTAAGAGTGGACAAAATAACATTAACCACAAAGAATTAGTGGGCCTCTTGAGTTTTTGCCTTGCCCCAATCAACCCAACAAGGCCCATTGAAACTTAGGCCACACCCTCCAAGGATAGTTACACAACACTCATAAGGAGAGACACTTAGCCTCAACTGAGAATCTAGCACTCAATAACACTTGGATAGCAAATTTTCAACAAAACATCTAAACATACTAGGAGTTGCACCATTGGAATCTTGTCGATGGGGCATTGATACAATAGTGCTTGAACTCAAGTGCACGATCCCACTCTCATATCCCAAGTAAATTCAGGGTTTCCTAGACAATCTTAGAACTTGTGAGCTCAATCCAACCAAGAAAAAGGCATTATCCCAAGAAGTTGAAGGGAACCCTAAGACCGTTGGAGATGTTGAGATTTATTCTTACACGACAAGCCATCACTAGTCAGACTATCCTTACAGCTTTTAAAAGTATTGTAATGGCATCTTCTTCAACAACAACTGGAGCTTGGACCAAAGCTAATCACGCCATCAATCCCTTCATGTAGAAAATTAACTTTCCCAAGTCTTCTCCTTGCTTGTATTCCAAGCTGAAGAACTCTATTGAGGAAGATTTTGGAGTTCTTTCCTCTTGTGACATACAATTTCTCAAGCTCATCCCACTTCTCCTTTACAGTTACAATACAAGTTGATCAATATGGTGGATTAAGGATTCATCCAGGTGCAACATTATGATAGCTTAGGCTCTTTCATCATCTTTGATATCTATAGGGTTGGATGGGTCAATGGCTTTGGTCCCTTTGATGAAGGACTAGTAACCCCTCCATCGTTTATATTTCACTAATACCTGCCATGGGTGAAAGTCTCTCCCATCAAACTTGCGGATTTGAGGTTTTACATCAACATATGCCATGATAGGAAGGTCTTACCAATTGCACAAAGGTAGTGGCAGTGTCTAATCCTTTACAAAGTGGGTAGTAAGAGTGGAAGTAAATGAAATGATGTTTAAAACTAAGTACATAGCAACCTGAAAGTAACTAGTGTATGATCAAACAAATAAGATTACATGAAGAGATGAAAATGGTGTATATGTTTATATCTGACACATAGCCTTACAATAGTCAAGTAAGATTATGATAGTTAAGCACTTAATGAATATTCTTAAGGCCTAAAACTCTTTAAATTGCTGAGATTAACTAGTAAGCAATGATTAGTAGTTTGATCAATAGTGGTTAAAAACACTAGTATCTAAGCTTAGTGAAATGCTTGCATTGGAGTCCGATGTCAGCTTGAGAGTCACCTTCAGGGCAAGAAGCTCTAATTTTTTAGCTTTTAGATTTGCAATGAATTCCAAATATGGTAATTGAGTGATTAGAATCACTACTAGTGACTTTGAGGATGATTGAAATGGGCATGAAGAAAGCTTGGGCTTCTTGGCTATGGCTGCCTTGGCTAGACCCACAATTAAGGTTTCACTATGTGTAGCTAGTAGAGAGGAAATTAGACCAGACCCTTTTAGGGTTAGGTAGCCCACTTGGGGAGCCCACAAAGCCCCATGAAACTCACCAACATTGCACCTTCTATAGTACACAACAGTTTGCTAAGGATCAAGCTATCCAGAACAATGTCTTTTCTACAAGTCCTTCAATGCTGAGCTAAACACATAATAATGTTGAGGTTTTAGGTGCCAAGCCAATGCACCCTCAACTAAAGATTTGGTCTCCAGAAGAAAGTAACCCAAGATATGCCCTCATTTTCCCACACTAGCTCCTTGAACGTCTGCAAATCCAGATTGGTCTACGGAGGTTAAGAGATATGGTTGAGAAATGAACTTCTCATGTGCACTTAGCTTGGGACATGGATAGGGGAAGCTCAATGGATTAGAGGTAGCTTTGATACCATGTTAGAATATCAAAGTGGCAACATGGAGATATGTGCACAAGAGGGAGAAGATAGCTCAAGTACAAGAACAAGATCTTGCTTATTAAGTTGCTCAAGGTACAAATGGTACACTCTCTCATCTACTTGACAATGATCTTTAGGCTATTTATATAGCCACTAGGAGCTAGGGTTAGGGTTTCCCCTATCCTCTAGTACATTCACACCTCACCTTCCCTCATGCACCCTTGCTTAGATAGGGTTCCCATGCTATAATTCTAACCAATTGAACATGTCTATAAGGCAAATAACATCATGGATGCTGATAAGAAAGCATAAGCTTTCAAGTTATCTACAAGAAAATGGATGAACATGATATACTAGCCTAGATAACATTAAGAAGAATGACTTCAATTAGAGAACTTTTTCATCAAGCACTTCTTGAAGGTAGGATATGCAAATAACCTAATTGTCAAGCTCATGAATGTGAGCCAAAAGGACAAAGAGGAGATTCGAGACTATGTCACTCAAGTGCAGTCTCTACAAATGTATCTCTGCCATTGAACAACCTACATTGAGGGTAGTATCCATTCTCTTTATTAATGGCATTAGAAAGTAGGAGTTGTACAAAGCCCTAACAAGAAACTCAAGCTTGCAAAGAGACATATTGGCAAAATTATTTGATGAGGCCATAAGGGTCGATGACTTGTTAAAAAAGAGGAGTGGCAAGAGTGTCTAGCCAACAAGTATCACAATTTGTAGTGAGATCCACTATTCACAATTAGCAAGCAACATCTGAAGCTCATGATGAGGGCAAGGGAGTGTACTTTTCTCAAGAGATGTCCAATCTCAAGCTGGAGACAGTCAAGCTTTAGGACACCTTGTGAAGATGTACTAGACCTAATGTCCAGTATGTGCATTGCAGAGGTAACCACCTACTAACACAATGTCAAGAATCTAGACCTATGACATGCACCAACTGTGGAAGGTATGGACATGAAGCTATCCACTACATATCGCTATGATGCTTGCCTTGCTAGCAACCATACCACCTATAGTATTCGATGAACCAACAATTTCAAATTGGACAAGGAGCTACATTAGCTCTTCTAGCACCTAATGATCAAAGAACAATAATGCCTAGGGTAGAAATTAATCCAAAAAACATATGTAGACTCCCTACACCAATCATAACACTGCCATAAAATGACACTCTCATTCACTATGTCAAAAGGAGCCACTTAAGGAATAGCCTTAGTGAACCCTTATATTTCATGTACAAGGAAGAGGGGAACTCAATTCTTGTGGACTATATGCCAATTCTAGTGATGACATTGGGTGGTTAAGAAGATCAAGATTGAGAGGAATGCTATCACAGGAACTATTGACTTGTTGGAATTATGGTAGTAGACACATTTCTTCCCAATGCCTTAAAAAGGAACATGCCAGCAAGGACAATGTTAAATTGAGATGACCTCAATGTGGAGCCACACATTTGTACATAGACTTCCCTATAGGAGGAAAGCATCGATAAGTGGCACAACCATGCTATTATTGCCCTAGGACTCCTTGGTGTTGAATCTTTTGACAATGAAGCCGCACCTATTCCACTAAACATGATGATTAGCACACATGCCAAACAAGCAAGAGTATCAAATACTTAGGTTGAGGAATGTAGACGTTTCATCTATTGGTAAGAAGAACAATAAGAAAAAGAAGAAAGAGCTGAGGGAAATATCAATTTGAAGAGTGACAGTGCCATACACTAACATCAAGAAGAAAAGTACATGATGGTCCCAATGTACTACTCTTCACTATTAGGTTGCAGAGGAAGTATGGTTTGGAAAAACTCCCTCATGTACTCATTTGCATGTATTTGGTTATGAGGATTTCTACCATGTACCCAAGGACAAGTGCAATAAGCTAGATTCTAAGTCTAGGAAATACATATTTCTTGGTTATAGAGATGCATGTGAGATGGGCTATCACCTATGGGATCCACAATCTCAGAAGGTTATCCGTAGCCACGATGTTGTTTTCCATGAGGAGAAAATGGATGCACAACCTAAGCATTTCATTGAGGTACGCATGGTGATATTTCAAGAGGAGCCTCCTACTACTGTACAGCCAGCTAGATAGCCTACAACAACACGAATGATGCTCTAGAGGCCCAGGTCCATGATGCTCCATAGGATGTCCAGCCTCCACAGCCTAGGTCTACTAGAGATAGATGACAACCTGCACAGTTTGAGCCCTCTATGGATTATGTTATGGTGACAAATACTAGTGAGCCTCTTACCTATAATGAGGTCATGTGCAAATGTGATAGTCACTCTTAGGAGAGGGCCATATAGTTAGAGTACGACTCACTACATAAAAATCATACATAGGATTTGGTTCCTTTTCCTAGTGAAAAACATGCTTTGCCATGCAAGTGGATGTATAAGTTGAAAAGTACCCTTGGATACCTAAAGCCAACATACAAGGCCAAATTGGTTGCTAAGGGCTTCAAGTAGGAGCATGGTGTGGACTTTGATGAAGTCTTTTCTCTTGTTGTGAAGATGACTACCCTATGTTTGGTATTGGCTTTGGTGGCTTATATTAACTTGGACAAACGGATGTTAAGATGGCCTTTCTTCATGGAGACTTGCATGATGAGATTTACATGGAGCAGCATAAGAGCTTTGCAAAACCTGGCAGGGACCACCTAGTCTATAGATTAAGAAAGAGACTTTATGACCTTAAGAAGACACCTAGGGAATGGTACCATAAGTTTAATTATTTTATGCATTCACATGGATATTCTTGCACATGATATGGATATGTGTTTATACATAAAGAAGGCATGTGATGCTTATGATTTAGATCCTATATGTAGATGATATGTTGATTCTTGGGAGTGCTTGTGATGAGCTAGATGCCTTGAAAGGTCAACTCAAGAAGAGCTTTGAGATGAAGGATATGGGATAGGCCTCACATATTATTGAGATACATGTTATGCACGATCACTCTAAGGGGCTCCTTTATTTGTCACAGAAGAAGTACATCTAGAAGGTCCTTGAGCAATTTCATATGCAGGATATTAAGCCTATTAATTGTCCTTTACCTTCTCATGTGAAGGTTAGTCAATCCACAATTTGATGAGAAAAAGGCTAAGATAGTCAAGATCCCTTATGCATATGTAGTAGTGGGTAGTTTGATGTATACTATGATAGCTACTCGTCCTAACATAGCATTTGGAATGGGAGATGTGACATGGTAAATGGCTACACTTGGCCAAACGGCATTGGGATGTTGTCAAGGGTATCATGAGGTACATGAAGGTCATAGGAGCTATGTGCATCTATTATGGTAGACAAGATGCAAGAGAAGTGGGATACACCGACTCTAATTATGCTAGACATATAGATAGTAAGACATCCACCTCTGGCTATGTCTTCCCCTTTGCTAGAGGTGCCATTTCTTGAGTGTCCATGGTGTAAAAATGAATGGCTCTATCTACTAAAAAGGCACAGTATATTGTAGCCACTAAGGGTTACAAGGAGGCTCTCTAGTAAGGTCGTCTAGTGGCATTACTGATGTGGTCTTTACATTGCATTTGGATTCTATGAGTGTTATGTAGTTGGCCAAGAATCTGATATTCCATGCAAAGACAAAGCACACTGAGGTGCATTACCACTTTGTTTGAGAGGTCATTGAGGACAAGTCCATTGAGCTTGCAACTGACTACCTACAGATCTACTCACTAAAAGTCTCTCAACGGAGCATTTTGCCTTCCTTAGGAAATTAATGGTCGTTGGATGAGATGACAGCTTTCCTCATCTTGTTGTACTTATGTACATTTGTCCTTTATTACTTTTTTATTGTTATATCCTCACTAGGGGCGCATTTGCCTTTAAGTGAGAGGTTGTTGGGGGTAAAGGCTCATGTGCCTAGCCACTTGTGTATTAGTTACACTAACAGTACCCACACTATGTATTAGTTACCTACACACTTGTACACTGCAAGTGGCATGTGCCCATCACTACCATTTTATTCTTTATTCTTTCACTAACATTTGAATAAAGGGAAGGTTAGTCACACATTGTAACTATTAGAGTTCCCACATCTTGTGTGTGTATCTCTCTCTCTTGCTCTTGCTCCTTCCACTATAGCTGTTGCTTCCACTCCGTGCTTCCACTTTAGGCTTCCCATATATGGATAATGGCAAGCAATATAACCATTGTATGTCAACTTTTACACAATATATCTTACTCTCATTAACCTACACACATGTGGGGCGATCCTTTTACACCAGGCTTGGTTTTTTTTACACTGGGTATACAAATAGTTAGAATACCAAACTCCTCATCTATACTTTGACTAGAGCCATGAGACTCGCTATCTACATGTAAATAACTTGTAGAAACATTTGATACACCAAGTTGCTCAACTACTTTTTCTTTTTACTTTTGTGATACATTTTCTACACTTGTAGCAGTGCTATTCTTGCCACTCCATGGTCTCTCAATAGATGTACTAGAAGGAGGCTCTTCTAGCCCACTTGATGTCTATTAATTGTGGACCCACATTTTTTACAACCATTTTTTCTTTTACATCATCTACAACAATCTATTTTTCAGTAGTATGCCAACTGCTCATCTCATCAAATACTACATCTCTACTAACATGTAACTTGTGTTTAATTGGATTATAACACCTATAACCCTTTACTCAAGGCATTAACAAAAAAATATATACTTTTCAGTTTTTGAATCCAACTTCTTTCTTTGCTCATCAAGAACATGTATATATGTAATGCATCCAAATACTTTAACATGTGACTAATATGGTTTCTTGCCAATAAGCTTATTCTCTAATGTTACATCATGCATTGCAATAGTGGGAGTCTTGTTCATAACATACATAGTTGTCGAGATAGCTTCAGTCTAATAATAATAAGGCATATTCTTTTTAGCCACCCATTAGGGCTTGTGCAAATTTTGCAATGTGCATCTTCTTTCTTTCAATAACACTATTCTATCGCACAATGTACCTACATATAAACTGGCTTTGAATTCCATGCTATTTTAGAAAATTATTGAATTCATTGGAGAGATACTCTCCCCCTTCATTTGACCTCAGGCACTTAATGTGCACACATGTTTGTTTCTCAACTAAATTTTTAAAATTCTGAAAGTGAGAGAACATCGCACTTTTATCCTTCATGAAATATACACATACCTTCCTTGTATGATCATCAATTATAAAGGTTACATAATACTTACATCTTGCCATTGATGCAATATTTGTAAGGCCCCACACATCCAAATGTACCACATCAAGTAAATGCCTACTACCATGTTTATCATGAGGAAATGCATGCCTTATTTGTTTTTCAAATTGGCACGTTTCATACTTTTTGCATATTAGCCACTTTGAACTTAGGCAAGCCCATCACAAATTCATGTGACTACATATTTTTCAACTGCTACATGTTTATATGCCCGATACTTTTATGTTGAATGTCAATATCAATCACAACTCATGAAACTTGTGCAAATATAGCAAGCTTCAGCTCGGGTGCATTTACATCCAAGGTAAATGTCCTTCCCATATGCTTGCCTTTTACAACGAGTTTACATCTATTCCTAAAATCTTCTACAAAGTAGCCATTCTAATTGAATTATACTTGCAATCCCTACTCAACCATTTGCCCAATAGAAATTAAGTTCTTTGTGATGTTAGGCATTGTGGCACATAAATCAAACACTTAAATTTTTCATCTTGCATAGATAATGGGACACTCCCAATATGATCCATAGGATGCACTATATTGTCACCTATTTTCACAAATGCATTTTATGATTTTTCATTTCTCTAAACCATTCTCCATGAGATGTCATATGGTTAGAGCACTTGAATCCACATAGTATACATCATCAATCATTATTGTTGATGCATCTATATTCATTGCATTTATCATGTAATGTATAACAAACGACTTCTCATTATCAATCTAATTACCGATAGTTGCATAATTGTTATGCTACCTTCTTCCATTTCTGTTATTTCCACCTCTTCTCTTTTTTGGACAGTCATATGCAATACAACCTTTCTGACCACAATTATAGATTCATTGTTATCATCATAAGTTGTGTTCTATTTGTCACATCCTCTATGGATCCCCTTGCCTTGAGATTGGCATCTGCCACATGTATGTGATTGCTCTTGTGACTCATGAGATTGCCCCAAAAATTTCCCATAATAATGACCACCACCACAGTCTCTATCAACACAACCTTTACCTCTACTTGTGTTAGAGTATAACAAATGTTCTGAATTGTTCTTGTTTTGTAGCAAAGATGTAGCAAGACCCAAGCCTTAGACCCAAGTATTTCTATTCAAATATCAAAATAGATATTAGATTTGAAAAATCAAAGATGATATCTCTTGTGTCGCTGGAGGTTTAGAACTACTTATACTTCTCACCTAAACCATCCAAACATCTAGCCACTATATTATCATCATCAACCTACACTTTAATAGATCCAAGAGCTTCAACAGTACTCCTAATCTTCGATATATAGTCATTGGCAGATAGATTGCCATGCTTGACATTATTTAATGCAAACTTCAATTGTGGCTTTCTAGCTCTCGTATTTGTACCAAACAACTTGACCAAGTTATTCCATACTTCTGTAGGACTACATGCATCCTATATATGCCCAATCATATATAACTTCTCAAGCACCATATTTCCATTCCTTAAATACCTTGGCCTTCTTAGGTGTAGCATTTTTCTATGGTAACTCTAGAGTCTTAGCATTATCTCCTTCCATGCAGTCCCAATAACCTTTATCTATAAGGGAATTGTTCAATGTGAACTTCCAAGCATAGAAGTTATGCTTGTAAAGCTTGTGTCACTAACAATCTGATTAAACTCATTAGACCTTGTGTAATAGAATCCAAACATTTGCTATTATCAATAACCTACTAATTCAAGTAAAATGTCACTTGTATTAATCTCTATACATAAGTATACATTGAGCAATAATTATCATGTTAGATAGCTTGAAAATACTTTTTGTCGCATCCAACACCTACAATATGTTTATGAAACAACATGGTTTGCAAAGTTTGTGAACCTTACTATATTTGCATATGAATAACCTTAAATTTTTGAAGAGAGACCAAAACAAACCTCGAATGAAAATTCGACCACATAAGCTTAGACTAGAGTTTATAACACTCCCTCATATACTCCAAGCTTGGAAAGACAGCTCGTCGATTAAAGATTGTATGAGAGATCTCCACATGTGTACATGCAAACAAGGCTTCTTTGTAGAATCTTGTCCTTATAGCTCACGACTTCTTACTTGGACGCTGCTTTGATACCATGAAAAGAAGGGGAGAGAGGGGGAGCTTGAGCTCTTGCAAAACACACAATGCACAAAGAATGTACACAAGATAAGAAGCTAAAACTACCAGTCTTTCTTTTTCTTCACTATAACAACCTATCAAGAATAAAGAGAGAGTACAATATACATAATATACAAGTGGTCCATTAACTAGAAATGTGGCTAGATAGATATCCTATAACTTGGGTAGGTGGACTAACTAATGTCTATCTATAAAGTATCACTAGAATGATATGGCAATGTAGGTATCAATCAATTAGTGATATGAATATGAAGATAGTCATCCAAGTACATGAGTGTCATAAGCTTGATATCTCAACATCCAATGGATGAAGGACTTCTTCAAAATGTGTATGCTTTTGCAATCTTTCTCAAATTATATTGTAAACCCTTGTAACTCCATATATATAACCCTTGGTTAAAAGTATTTTGCTTAAAAGCCCAAGTCCCCTAAACCATCCAAATATCTAAGCCTTAAGTGATTAACCAACAATGCCTCTAAGTTGTCTTAACCAAACAAACCATTGAGCATTTAAGCTATTCAAGGGTGGACAAGTCCTTGAGTAAGTCATTTGGTAACCAAGCCATTGCACAAGATGGTCATTCCTAAATATTTACATCAAGCCAATAGGCGAGCATCTAGTGAGAGAGGATAAGGAGTAGGTGTAGACAGACATAGAGAAGCTACAGTAGACATCTCTATCTTATGCTCACTTTTTGTTAATTAGAGATATGTATAACACACACGCGCATGCGTGCACGCACACATGCACACACACGCACGCACGCGCGCGCATGCACACGCACACGCGCACGCACACGCACACGCGCACGCACATGCACGCACGCACGCACACACACACACCCACGCGCGCGCGCGCGCGCGCACGCGCGCACACACACACACACACACACACACACACACACACACACACACACACACACACACACACACACACACACACACACACACACACACACACACACACACACACACACACACACACACACACACACACACACACACACACACACACACACACACACACACACACACACACACACACACACACACACACACACACACACACACACACACACACACATCCCCACACACACACGCACGCACACACACACGCACCCACACACACACACACACACACGCAAACATTATTATTATTATTATTAAATATATGGAAAGTGTAATGGCTCTAAAGAGGCCTGCCCTTTGACTTGAATTGCATAAGACTAGCTACAATGTGGAGGTTTGAGATGCAACTTAGCCATATCTAAAGAGGCATGCCCTTTGACTTGAATTGCATAAGACTAGCTACAATGTGGAGGTTTGAGATACAACTTAGCCATATCTTCGATAATAATATAGTTAAATTTAATGATGATTCTTGGAAACCTGTGACTCAAGAGAAATCATTAGTATGAGATTATGTATAATCCACAATGACATGGGTTGTCATTGATTGTTTAGATATTAAGGATGTTCACATTTGTGCAACTTCACGCAATGTAACACTAATTTTATTTTCATGTTATTCATGTTCTTATGGAATTCTACTACTTAACATTATATTAAGGTGGATATTTCAATCTATGGCATTGTTAGGTGAATTTTCTCTCTTCTTTTTTATTGCGATTTTCTACATTTTATAATTTTCTTTTGTAGTTTCACTAATTTTTTGTCTCCTCAACATATTAATAGCATTTTATAACAAATTTATTGAGTAACTAAATTAGTGTAATGGTGTTCTTAAGTAAATTTAAGAGAAGTTAAAACATGACTCTCCTTTGCTAGAGTTTTTATGCTTTTCGTGTCCAAAAAAAACAAAAAAAAAAGACCAATGTACACTATTTCAGTATATTATTTATGGATATATTGCACAACATCGTACACCAAAGGTGATAGATATTGAATAGGGTCAAAAGAGTGTTGAAACAATGCATGCACAGCGATAACGTGCACTATTTATATATGCATCAACATGCATGCATGGATAAATAGTTGCATTTGCCTCTACAATATTTATTTAACCATATACCAAGGATTTGAATATGAATTAGACAAGTTTTCTAGTTGCAAGCAACTCACTAGCAGGTCAAAGCCCCTATTTACTAAAATTGGAAACCACCTTAAAGTACTAGATGTGTATCTTTTTGAATACTAGCTATATGTTCTAAATCTCTAAAGTGCCATAGTTACACTTTGCTATATAAGCTGTTTAGAAAAGTTGGTAGCAACCTTAGAGTATTAAATGTGAAAGTATTGTCTTGAACATGGGTTGGATGCCTTGAAGGTTCAAGGCATCAAACAAAGGTAGATTAGCACCTCCTAGAACTTACATCTAAAGGGCATGATGGCCAATCCCATCACATGATATTAATACCCGAGCAAATGGAGTCTATATATACTCTCGTATAGTGTTGATTATGCTAGAAATGGTGGTCTCAAAAGTTGCTAATTATATATTCTAAAGGGTGCGATGGCCAATCCCACTATGTGATATTAATACCTAAGCAAATGGAGTCTATATCTTCTCATATAGTGTTGAATATGCTAGAAATGCTTGACTCAAAGGATATCATTTGATAAAGAGGTGCACACGTGTTTGCAAAATTACAAGATCTTGCACTTAGATGACAATGATATGATAAATAAGAGCAATGAGGATGATGTATAACAATTATACAATGATCATTAATAACCTACCAATTACAACCGGAATAGCAATTTCAATTCTATGGATATAGAAAATGATAAATTTATTTTTCTTTTTGTTTTTTTTGGGCATGCTCCAGTTCATTGATCTTTTGATGCCAAATGCTTTAAGCATTGCATTTATTCTTATAAGCTAGATGTTTTTGTAGACCTCTCTATTTGGTTACTACCGATTTCCTAGTTTGCCTAATTTATTTATGGTTTGATTGCACGTTAGTTACCTGAAAGTGAGCTAATGATAAAGCATGAGGAAGCCAAGAGCATATCACAAACTAAAAGTTAGGACCTACAAAATAGGCTACTAGAAATGCATGAAACTTAAGAGAATTGCATGTACAAGAGCCTAAAGATTTTGTTTTGATGAGTCTATAGAGAATCTCCTAAAGCAATACATAGAGTAGCATATATATTTCTATTCTATGCATACCAATGCAATAAATGACACAAAGTATCAAGTTTCTTGGTAGTAACCACCCTCAAAAAAGGCCCAATCATGGATGCTAGTCTTACATAATCTAGAGAAACCTAAAAATTGGCATAAAGAACACTCCTTGAGGACATGTAAAAGATGGCCAAAGAATGTGAGGTAACTTGTGACCAAGGCTTAAGCCTTAGAGATCGCTAGGTTAAATGTGTTGAGAGAGTCACCATTGTCCTCAAGCAACACTGTAGATGTAAAGCTTACCATGGGAATATGAATAATGGAGCTTCTAAATGCAAAGATGCTTTTTAGCACTCCATTAGCATTCATCCTAATGAATAGAATTCATAACTGCCTTCTTCAAAATGTTGAGGGCTATATCAAAACTATGGAAAGATTGTGAGCTTAGTACAACTAAAAGGGTGTAATGGAAAACCTATGGAGATGCACTGATGATTTTTTCTCATCCACCTCTTAGCAATTTTGGTAAGTAACAACCAAATCACCCATGAATTCATGGAGGGCTATTTGAGACTTGCCCTTGAGGAAGTTTCCATGCACCTTGACTATCCCTTCTCCAAGGACAAGCCACAATTTTCTCTTTTTCAAAACAAAGCAAGGGAAGTTGTTGTGCCCAAATTTATTGTGAATATAAATTTATTCAAGAATTATGGAGCACATAATGTGGTGTTGATCTAACCAATATAGATAATTTATATTGTTTGCAAGGGTTGCTCCCCTACAAGTCAATAAGGGACTTGATCAAGTTCATCTGCACATCTTTGGACAAAACCAAGAAAACCTAGGGGAGGCTACTCATAATGCTAAATCTTAGCTTACAAAGTCATAACAAATGTGTGAGCTCTCGAGTTTATGTTCACACTTCCAAGCTTTTGCACCCTATACAATATTGGTCCATCTAAGACTACGTCCTTGTGAACATGGGCTTTGAGAAAGTATGTGGCAAAATTGATTGGAATTTCATCACCTCTACTATGCAATACATGGGTTTTGGCTAGGTATTCATGCAATTAGTGAGGACCCTCTTTGAAAATGCCATAACTAGTGACTGTGTCAATGGGATATGCTCTTTTCCATTTCCAGTGTGAAGATTGGGAAGGCAACCCCATTGCCCCAATCTTATTCACTATGATCACATACCCTCTACTAAGAATGATTGTATGTGGATCCAATAATGTGCTATAAAAGGCCTTCTCATGCCCAAAGGGGAAAAATTTTGTTCTCGATACTTTGTAGATGATAATTTAAACATAATGGAGGTGGAGAGGGACACTAAAAGGCTCTTTTAGAAGTTGGTGACAAGTTCTCAAAGCTCCTGGGATCCATAGTGAGCCAAAGAAAGATAGAGGTACTATTTCTAGGTTGAAGTCCTCTAATGAATTTCTTGAGGTAGGTTTTGAGTTCGTACACAATTTTGAGATATGTTATTTGCCCATGGGCATTGTAGTGATCACAAAATAAAGGTTTGACTAGCTTGTTAAGTAAGGCTGAAAGCAAGGTTTGACTAGCTTGTTAAGAACATTGAAAGCAACGTCTCCGCTTGCTCAAAAGGAGCCTTTAGTTTTATGAGAAGATTCATGGTCCTTATAATAGTGCTCTCCACAAACTTATCTACAATGCTACAATGTTTCCCTTTAATAAAGCAGCACAGGAGAGAATCGAAAAGACTTTTAGGCTTTATCTGTGGACTATAGGGATAAATCATGTGGCACTCAATATGTAGAGGGAGATTGTTCCAAATGACCCTCAGGTGGCCTTGGATTAGAGACATCCAATGAAAAGGCTAATAAGCCTATCCTTATGCTAATTAAAAGACTTGGAGAGTTTCAACCATGGACTCAACTCATGGGACAATGGATTTTCTCAAAACCTATAGTTAAAAAGTGTGAAAGTGATCTAAGGTGGGACAATGTCCTACTATTTCAAAGGCTCAAAGTCATAATTAGAACATGGATTGCTACAATTTGGAAAATGAGTTTTGATTAGGTCGATTGGGTAGGGTCCCTTAAAAGGGAAACTCATCCTTACAAAGAAAGTTTAGCTCTTTGGCAAAGCATATGACTACACCAACACTATAAGAGCTCGACTTATGCAAGGCCCCCTCCAACAAAGGGGTGTGTGGGTGGATTGACGTATTTGATGCTAAGAAGAGGACATGTAAATATGCTTCCAACATCAAAATAAGCAATATTATCATTGACAAAGAATACAAGTGCCTATCAAAAACCTTAAGACATAGGAAAGGTGCCCTACATCAGTCAATGTAAGTAACCAACATGTGACTAAGTTATTAGTGGTTAGCTTTGATAATTGACACTGGAATTGCAAAAAGAGGAAAGATCTCAAGAAGCCTGATGGCGAAATCTTCAACATTGTGAAGGAAAGGTGGAAAAAACAACATAGATTGACCAAAACTACCACCTAAAAGATGAGCAACACATAATAATGCATTACATCCCCTTTTATCTACCAGAAATTCATGTTGTGGAGAGTGGTCTCAAAGCCTATGTACACAAGGGATTGGCTAGCTAGGAGCCTTAAAATGTCCCCCCAATGTTTACCATGTAACTGAGGTAAGAGACACCAAAGTACTTACTTTTAGAATGTGAGGAGGTTTGCTTGTTGAAATAAAGTTAAAACATGGTTCAACTTTGTAGAACATAATAATCAAATAAACTACTAGACCTATTTTGTTTGATGAAGTAGATAAGATGGACGACGAGGAATCTGTGCACGCTTTATAAGAAATAGTGGTGTGTCTAATACAATAGTCCAATAATTGCCAAATAAATTCTTGAGAAAATAATCTTTAAAATGCTTGCGCGTGGTGCGCCTTTCCAATTCTCCTTGCTCTACACATCAGCTTGCTAAAAATTTAGAAAATCATGTTAGAATAATAACCAACTGAATAATTGCAGCTAGCCACATAAGTCAATTAATTTGGAATTCCATACAATAATTAATTCACGAAGACGTTAATACTCATGTAGATAAAATGGTATCACCCATGTTCACACACATTGACGCCCGGAAAGGATAGGCATCCCCATCGACCTTCCGCCTAAGACAATTCTTAGGAACGTGCCCCGCATTGACGGAGAACCGTTTAAGGCACTCATCCCTTTGCGTAGGTGCCACCTGGCAACAAGCACGCAATGATTTTCACCTACATTTAAGATCATCTATGTTAAAAGGCTGCATACATGATATTAGTGAACTTAAACATCATAGTGTTGAACATTTCGCATGTCTTGGATGGCATCCTCAATGTTGATCGGATTCTAATGTAGAAGTAAGAGACCTTTGGATTTCTCGAATATATATTTACCTGCATACTAAAGCTTTCAATTTCATATGCCTTTTGAACAACCTTGATCCCCATCTCCAACAACATGCTACTATTGTTTTCCCTGTGCCTACAATGATATGGCTTCTCATAGTTGCCTCCCTTCGCTGGAAGAAAACAAAAGTCAAAAAGAAACATAAGTGAAGGGAAACATAAACTAAGAATCATAATCCAACATCCTATCAATACTCAAAGAGCTCAAAACAACATTATGTGTCATAACAATACGAACACAAGTGATCTATCATTACAAATACGTCCCTTCACTAGATTGGATACCCTTGTTTACCAAATAGCAAAGAGGAGAGGAAACAGGGGTCCAATCATGCCCATGCCTAGTGTTGTACAAGAAAGTCATATATAACTAATTGGAAGAAGAGAGGGAGAGGGACTCCAATCATGCCAATGCCTAGCTCCCTCTGTGTGTGTGCATGTATGATTATCTCAAATGTCCAAAGAAAAAAGGAAAAGGCATGACGAAGAGTTCAAAAGGAAAAGCCATTAGCAATGTCGTGTGCGAGCAAAATTTATTCTAGATAGGTGACCTTCATCCTCCTACCTCTAGCTTCCATACCTTCTTAGAGTCCACTAACTTTGATGCCTCCAATGATAAACATGCATGTGCCACGTAATTGGGAGAGAATGAGAGACCATTATAGGTCTTGGGCAACTACATGTGACAAAAGAGAGAGAGAGAGAGAGAGAGAGAGAGAGAGAGAGAGAGAGAGAGAGAGAGAGAGAGAGAGAGAGAGAGAGAGAGAGAGAGAGAGAGAGAGAGAGAGATTTTTAGAAGATATGTCCAATAAAATATTAATGGTTCTAGAGAGTTGTGGGATGCACAACTGCTAGCATCCATTAATTTAGATTACTTTATCTCTTTTCCGGTATACTCAAACTCTTTATGCAAAGAGTGATTGTAAAGGGCCTAAATCTTGGGCAAAGAAGATTTCATAATATTATTATAAATATGCCATGGAGGGAGCTGCCCACTTCATGTCGGGGGGAGATTGAACCCAATCTTGTGTCACTTCATATTACTTTACCCTCTCTTTTAGTCCATTTTTAATTTCTCATGAGTCGTATGCAATTTTATGAGTAAAAGAGAGAAATAGGGAGCTTCTTCCATTCGCTACGTGCAAACCACACATCCGTTGCTTGCAATAGTGGTATCAAAGCCTAGCCTACCTCTTGGGCTTCCAGTTGCCTATCCTCTGGAGTGAAGGTGAGCCCTCTGCTGTGCAAACAGGCTCTACGGTCCGTCTCATTGTGAAGCGACTACACGGCTGGATTCCCAGGCCTTAAAAACCCCCAACCCCTCTATCACAATCAAGAAATTCTGCTATTTTCCCAGACATTGAAGAATACCCACTCCCACATCATGGCGTCATGTTTCGTGAAGAGCTGGAGCTTTAAGGTGATTAGCAAGCTTCATTAAAGCTTAATTAAAAGCTTTACTTAAGCTTAATCAAGAGCTTAAGCTCTATTTTGATTTTGGGAGGGGGGAGGGGGGTGGTTTTTGGACACCACGGCAGCATCCACAACGTCCTCTTGTCCTAAAACGTCAAGTTTTTTTTAAGGCTTAAAGCCTTATTAAGCAAGTTACATTACTAACTTACATAATCAACTTCAACTTCTCTTACTCCGTGTCATACATAGACTCTGCAAATCTTCACAAGTCACAGCTAACTATCTCTTCCATAGAGGCAGTTCTCGTGCAGTTCTTTCCAGCTTCATAAATTTCACAAAATTCCCATAAAAATTTCCCGCCTTTCTTGCCTACTTCCATCCATAATTTCTTGTCCAAAGATAATTGAAATTTTTGGTCTTACACGCCAAAATTCTTCAACGACAAGCAAGGCGTGCTAAATCTCCAGATTTCTCCATCAAGCAATCATGGCCAATTTCGACTTTGCATCACTGCTTCCTAGGCCAATCCTGGAGCAACGTATGGATTTAATATCCATGCAACTTGAAGAAGAGCGTCAACACTGCATACAACTAGAGCAAGAACTGAAGTCCCTCAAGCATCCTACCACTGAAATTTCTATCAACGAGGACAACCTAGTTTGTGCCATCAACGCTACTTTGGATGTCCACGCTAGTCGAAAGGAGTCCAAGATAAGCAAGCGTACATTCAAATTTAATTCTTTTGATGGTCTTAAAGATGGTCGCAAAATTTTGTCATGGTAAGTTAGTTCGAAGCTTATTTTGACAATGAGAAATATTCAAAAAGTGATAAAATTAAATGTGCATCTCATTATTTTATTGAGAATGCTGCATTATGGTGGGATGTCACACGTAAAAGCATTGATCGTCCTCTCACATGGAATGACTTTCGCATGAAGGTTCTTGCAAATTTTCTCCCTGCACAATTCGAGCTCCGCATGCAACAACAATGGGACCTATTCATGCAACGGGAATGTGAATCTATCCCTCAATACACAGAAAGATTTTGGAGCACTCTCTTGTAGCTCCAAATGGTGGAGCCAATGGCCGAGTCTACCTTCAAGAGAAAGTATATGTCCGGCTTAATTCCATCCATCCAAGCCGAAGTCAACATGTTCAAGCCCAATAACTTGGACGAAGCCATATCCCTAGCTCATGATGTTGAAAAGAAGCAGTCTAAAGACTGAAGGCAGTTTCCGGCATCCAACAGTAACAACGTGGGTAACAAATTTCATTTTATTTCTTTCCGTAACTTCAATTCTCAATATGAAAAGAATTGTTTTAATCGACGGCCATGGATGCGAAATGTTCTTAATAATTATGGTCAATCAATTTCCAATTTTAAACCTCCCAATCTACCTTAAAATTTGCCTAAATTTGGTGAACCTAAAAATGTTAACCAAAGTGTCTCCAATGCCATTTCCAAAAATGTAATTTGTTATAATTGTAAGCATCCTGGTCATATTGCGAGTAGTTGTCCCATGGGTAATACCTGTGATTGGAAGAAACCCATGGCACATCTGAATTTTCTTGGAGCTGCAGAATCCAACGAAGACCTTGAAGCAATGCCTGACATCGATGAGGCTACACTTATGGGCAAAAATTCTAACGAACCTAAAGACCTTGCTAGTAAAATTTCTATGCATGCCTTATTAAAAATGCAATGTAAAATCAATAATAATTATATGAATGTTTTGCATGACGATGGTAGTACTCATGATTTTGTTTCAGAAAAAGTAGTTAGCAAATTACAACTTAAAACTGTTCCATTTGCCTATAAAATTAAGGCTGCATTTCTAGGACAACGATATAATGGTACTAAAGAAGTTCATAATTTAGAAATTAGTATTGGATCTTATCACGAAAAGAGAAAATTTTTAGTAGCACCTTTGCAATCTACTGACGTAATTCTAGGAATGCCATGGCGTCACCAATTCAACCCCGATATAGATTACAGCACACACTCAATGCACATTGAGCACAAAGGTAAACAAATTTTACTCGAAGGGTTAACAAAAACCGAATTATTTCCAATTATTAGTCATACACAGGCGAAACGAGCTTTGCGTAAACAATCTAAAGCTTTCTTCGTATGGATTAACGAAGTTGATGTTACAAAAACTGAACTAACTCCAAAGCAACAACATTTTATTGCTAAATTTTCTAATTGCTTTTCTAATGATTTACCTTTACAACTTCCTCCATCACGACCCGAAGACCACCAAATTGATTTACTTCGTGGTAGTCAACCACCTTGCAAAGCTCCCTATCGCCATAACCAATTAGAACAGAAAGAGATTCAGAAGCAAATTGAAGAACTTCTAAGTAGAAAATTAATTTGTCCAAGTAGTTCGCCTTTTGGAGCTCCTATATTATTAGTTAAAAAGAAAAATCAAACTTATCACATGTGTATAGATTATAGAGCACTTAATAAAATAACGGTTAAAAATAGGTATCCAATATACCTAGAGTAGATGACCTTCTATATAAATTACAAGGAGTAACAATGTTTAGTAAGATTGATTTAAAATCAAGATATCACTTAGTTTGTATGTCTACTCCTGACATTTTTAAGACAGTTTTTCGTACACAATTTGGACATTATGAATTATTGGTAATGCCCTTTGGACTTACCAACGCACTAGCTACATTTAGTAGAATGATGAATAGAGTATTTTTGCATTTTCAGCATTGTGTAATAGTTTTTTTTAATGACATTCTTATTTTTAGCAAAACTGAAAAAGAACACGAAGAACGTTTATCTTTAGTGTCTAGTTTGTTAAAACAAAACCATCTATATGCTAACCTTGACAAGATATTTAGGTCATATTGTGTCTGCCAAAGGCATACGTATAGATCCATGTAAAATTGAATCAATTAAGTCTTGGCCAACACCTAAAAATGTACATGAAGTTCGTTCATTTCTAGGACTAGCTAGCTTTTATTGAAAATTTGTTAGAAACTTTTTATTGCTTGCTTTACCGTTAACTCTTTTGTTAAAGAAAGATCTTGTTTATCGTTGGGGCGGCAGCCAACAACGATCGTTTGAAATACTTAAGCATGCACTCACACACGCACCAGTTTTGCAGTTACCTGATTTCAATCGACCATTCTTTCTTGTGGTACTGATGCAAGTGGTTTTGGCATCGGTGCAGTATTGATGCAAGACAATCACCCTATAGCATACTCTAGTTGTAAGCTGAAACCTTTTGAAGTTAAATATAGTACATATGACAGAATTATTAGCTGTAGTTCATGCATTGCGCATATGGAAGCATTATTTAATGGGTTCGGAGTTTATGATTAAAACTGATCAGCAGAGTATTAAACATTTATTGTCACAACCACAAATATCTGATAGACACATACAGTGGGCATCATTTATTCAATCCTTTCATCCACTCATTCAATATCAACCAGATAAGGAAAATGTAGTAGCTGATGCACTTAGCTGTAGGCCATCATTAGACAATATTTCTGTACTTTCTACTTCTTTGTTAGACACAATGAAAAATACTTATCTTCAAGATCCTAATTTTCATGATGTTTGGGTAAATTTATCTAACAATCAATGGATCCCTACTAATAACTTATCTGTTTCCAATGGTTTTCTATTTTATGAAAAAAGGTTATGCATTACTCATCCTTTTTGTCATTTCATGATGCAAGAAGTACATGAGCCTCCTTATATGGGACATCGTGGTATTATCTCCACACTTAGAAATTTACATGAATATTTTTTATGGCCAAATATGCAACGTCATGTCTCTAATTTTGTTTCTGAATGCATTGTATGTCAACGCATAAAAAGACATCATGGTAAGTCATATGGTTTATTACTTCCATTACCTATCCCTAATTCACCTTGGGAGCAGATTTCTATGGACTTCATTACAGGTTTACCACAAACTTCTTCATAGAATAATATGATATGGATCATAGTTGATAGATTTAGTAAACAAGCTTACTTCATTGCTTGTAAAAAGACCTTAAGCAATGCACAAGCCGCTAACTTATTTCTCAAGCATATTTTTGTGCACCATGGATTGCTGAAAATTATTGTGTTCGACCAAGATCCTCGATTCTGTAATAATTTTTGGATTACATTGTTTACTAACTTAGGAACTAAGATTGATTTTAGCTCTACATTTCATCCAGAGACTAACGGTGAAACAGAGACCACAAATAGCACAATTTTGGATGTGCTTACACAATTTCTTCTCTAGCCACATGGGAAAATCATTTGTACCTTCTACAGTTTGCTTACAATAATACCACTCACACTGCTACACAAAAGGCACCTTTTGAAATTGTTTATGGTCACAAATTGCCAACTCCCACATTTCGTCTAACTCAGAAAATACCTTCTATTGACAATTGGATTCAAAATCATTCAAGTATTTATGAGCAAGTTAAACAAATACTAGCAAAGGCCCGACAATCATATATGACACAAGCGAATAAAAAGAGGCAAGCCATGATTTATAAAAAAGGAGATTATGATTGATTACGAGTTGAAAAACGTAGACTCCATAGTGTAGAAAATAACCCGAATGTAAAATTAGCTCCTCGTTTCTATGAACCTTTTAAAATTCTCTATTGTATTAATCCTAATGCTTATAAATTAGAGTTACCTCATCATTGGAAAATCCACAACACTTTTAACATTAGTCTTTTATGTCCCTTCAAAGGTTCTCTTCCTATTCACCCTGTTTATGACTCCCCGCCCTTGATTGCAGATGACCATGAAATCCTAATCCCTAAAACAAAATTCCACAATCACCCTGTTGAGGAAGCTCAATGGATGCATGCTCGTGATTTGGGACCGTTTTCCAATTTATTGTCTCCACATCCAGCCAATAGCAATTGAGGATAATTGCTATCCCACCCTGAGGGGATATTGCTAGGTGGCACCTACGCAAAGGGATGAGCGCCTTAAATGGTTCTCCTTTGTGTGTACATTGGTGGGATGAGCGTCTTAAATGGTTCTCCGTCAATGTGGGACACGTTTCTAAGAATTGTCTTAGGTGAAAGGTCGATGCAAGTGTGAACGTGGGTGATACCATTTTATCTACATGAGTATTAACGTCTTCGTGATTTAACTATTATATGGAATTCCAAATTAATTGACTTATGTGGCTAGCTGCAATTATTCAGTTGGTTATTATTCTAACATGATTTTCTAAATTTTTGGCAGTTGATGTGTAGAGCAAGGAGAATTGGAAAGGCGCACCACGCGCAAGCATTTTAAAGATTATTTTCTCAAGAATTTATTTGGCAATTATTGGATTATTGTATTAGACACACCGCTATTTCTTATAAAGCGTGCACATAGCCTCTATGTAAATATTTATTAGCAAAATAGATTTTTAGAAGATATGTCCAATAAAATATTAATGGTTCTAGAGAGTTGTGGGATGCACAATTGCTAGCATCCATTAATTCAGATTACTTTATCTCTTTTCCGGTACACTCAAACTCTTTATGCAAAGAGTGATTATAAAGGGCCTAAATCTTGGGCAAAGAAGATTTCATAATATTATTATGGAGGGAGCTGCCCACTTCATGTCGGGGGGAGATTGAACCCAATCTTGTGTTGCTTCATCTTACTTTGCCCTCTCTTTTAGTCTATTTTTAATTTCTCATGAGTCGTATGCAATTTTATGAGTAAAAGAGAGAAATAGGGAGCTTCTTCCATTCGCTACGCGCAAACCACGCATCCGTTGCTCGCAACAGTGCTAGTGTGATTATATGTCTCTTACAGGGCTCCATGCAATGATTAAAGTACTAGGAAATAGTAAACCTATTGTTGGAAGTGTTGTGCTTGCTACATACACACATGATTAGGAGTCCTCATGCTACGTTTGAATGGGTTTGTGTCATATCAAGGTTTTAACTTAATCTTAGATTTTGAAATAATGTATATTACAACCTTTGTAGGCTTGCAATGGTGTTTCCTAATGCATTTGATGATGTTTACAATTGATGGCATGTTAGTTTGAACTTGCCTAGGCAAATATATATACTTTCATCCTCTTCTCATTCTTCATTTTAAGAAGTTTAGAATATTATCATTTTAACTCACTTAAAGATTGAAAGTGGGTTTTGCATGCTTGATAGGGATGCAATTTTAGCAAGGGAACATGCTTGCAAAGAGCCTTACCTCTATTATATGGTCTCCCAGCATGCACATAAAATCATTGCTATGCCTCCATTCTTTAGATTTTGATAGAGGAAAATACATATGCCCATGTAGGTTGCATTAATCATATGAGAACTACGTGTGGGCATTCTAATCAAATTGATATTGGAGCATTTGCATGAATTAATGACTAATGATTGCTTCTAATTTTGTACGCCACACATAATCTTGAATGGCATCCCAATTGCATTAGAGCTTTCAATCACTATATTTAGAGTATGCTTAGTGAAAGCTTTGATTTAGTATCGTGGAAGCATGTCATGGTATAAAATTAATTCAATATTGCATTTAGAAAATATTTGGGATATTGAAAGGTATGCCCTTCATGCACATTGCTAATTTGATAGTTTTATTTTAAAAACTAAGCATGTGAAATTGTAGTTAGAAGGATTTATTTGGAGATAACATTTTCCTTGACTTCCTAGACCCTCTTACTGAACATATAGAGAGAGAGAGAGAGAGAGAGAGAGAGAGAGAGAGAGAGAGAGAGAGAGAGAGAGAGAGAGAGAGAGAGAGAGAGAGAGAGAGAGAGAGAGAGAGAGAGAGAGAGAGAGAGAGAGAGAGAGAGAGAGAGAGAGAGAGAGAGAGAGAGAGATCTATTATGCTATTCTCGTAAATCTTTGCCCTTTATGTAGGTCCTTGGTTGACACACTTAATATGTGTAGGGTTCAATTCAAGTTAGGAATGCCTCATAGTGGTAACTGCTAGCCATCGCAAATGTGTTGACATGTTGCATAGTAAGAAAGTTTGCATTGATAAATCAAGAGACATAAAAGACTACACGTGGAGATGCTATTAACATGGTGCTCTCCTTTGCAAATTGCTTTAAAAGTGTGATGTAAATAGAAAAAGAGAACCTTAGAACATTATTCATATGTGTATGGTAGGCCATGTTGCTACGTACAGCAACAAACACTCCAAGAGATGCTTGGGCTAAGAGTCTAAGTTTAACACATTCATGCAATGTGCATGATACATATATATATGTTATATGCTACTTTCTTGGTCTCTCCTTGCAAGGGGTGGCACATCAATTATCCTCATCTTGCTCATAGATAGATCAAAGAAAGAGGCTATGTTGTTACAAATAGAATGTGCACTTGGCTAATGGGATTGCTTGCCACAATGCTACATTGAATATTAGAGCTCTCCCTACCTTTGTATGTGAACGTGTCTTGGGTTCCACAAAGATGTAGGTGTGTCTTATAAAAGAAAGGCGTGTTCATATGCATGGTGTATTGATTCACTTTAGAAAATCCAAAAATGGTTTGAACATGCAAAGTCAATGTGTATGTGAATATAGATAATATGAGTATATAAGTAACATCATTGCTCAATGAATTTGCACTTACAAAAACATGTTGTTGCTCTCTTTATTGGAAGTTGCATGAGTTTCCTAAAAATGTGAAAACTCTCCATGGGAAAGTTAAAAGTGATAAATTTTTGGATACAAAATACTATTTGGGGTAAAACCTTGCTAAAGCAACAAGTGAAAGGGTGGTGTGTTGGTTAAACGCTCCAAGAAGCAAGTTGAATGTTTAGGGTCGGGAAGGTGTTGAGAGAGAGAGAGGGGGGACACCATTGCTTTAGCAAAGTTTCCCATAGAATATTTTGCAACCTAAAGACTTTTACTTTTAACTTTCTCACAGAGAGTTTCCACTTGTTTAGGATACATATCCATTTGAGGAAACTTTAAGTTTGTAACTTTGCTCTAAATCAAGGCGAAAACATAAAATGCAAAGTCGGCCTTTGTGATGGAGGGAGGTGACCCAAAATTGATGGGGGGTATTCTCAAACTCCTTAAGGGAAGTTGCTCTTTTATAGGCACCCTAATCACCCGTGCTTGTGCAGGTCCTAGTGTAGAGTGCTAGTATATTTTGGTATAAAGACCTCTTTATGAATTTAGTGAAAAAGTGTGGCATAATTGTTTGGGTATTGGCTAAGTAATTGGGGTGCGTGAGTTCAAACCTACACCCTGCTTCCCCACATCATACCTTATCGAGTGGTTTCGATATGGGCATTGGGCCGAGTAACTGGGGTGCGTGAGTTCAAACTTTGTGCTTTGCTTCCCCACAACATATCTATTCATGTCAAACATTGAAGTCCAAGTGCCCGATTGGGGACGTCTGTGTCTCAACGTGTGACAAGGGCCTTGGAACGAAACCTGTTCATTGGATGTGACATGCTCTCTCCAAAACCCCAGCCTCCACCAATCAAAGCGTCCCTACTGCCGTGATCATTTTCTTCACAGCAGAGGGGGAAGAGAGACCAGGCGACGTGGTGGGATCGGTAGCGTCGATCTCAGGAACTGGCGGTGTAGATTTCGTCTCCTCTACTTCCCGCCCTTTCTCGTCACGCACAGGCAGAAAAAAACATCCTCTTTCCGTTCAATCCGTCGTACGATTGTGAAGGGAGGAGAGGACCGGAGAGAGAAAAAAGCTTGAGACGCTGACACAGAGAGAGAGAGAGAGAGAGAGAGAGAGAGAGGCCTTCCCGAGCAGGAGAAATACCTTCTCTTGAAGTTTTCCTTCGTCATCCCCATCGCCTCCCGGAACAGGCCGTCGCGACGCTGCGATCAGACTGCCGATGATCAACCCTTCCAGGCTCACATAATCGTATTCGCAACCCTTCGCTTCTGTAAGCTCTGTTTTGCAACCTTATATGTGTCTGTAAGCAACCTTATCCGTTCATTTTCGTTTGCCGAGCTAGTTTTCCGCTGCCTTTGCCATTACCATTAGCATGTGCTAGCACACATGCCATCTCCATTCGATGAAAAGCCTCGGATTAAAGCATCGCGCATATGCTATTGAGCTGGAAGCCTTGCCATGGCTAGTGGAATGAACGGCCTCACACTACAGCACCGCATATATGCCATTGAGCTGGAAGCCTTGCCCTGCCTGTTGGAATGAATTGCAATAGATTGAATGGTTGCGAAATTGTTAGCGAGTTGCCAATCTAGAACTTGGCGCTGGATACTGCCATCGTCTGACAGCTTTACTTCTCTTGCGCGGTAGATTCCTTGAAGCTACAGGAATGCGATTCTGACCGTTCCTTAATGTCGTATCAACATAGGGTGCTGGATCTCCTGAGTCTGGCCTTACTGGCTCAAGCCTGGATTTTGATGTTGATGTTCTGAAGGGCGTTTTGCAAAGGCTTCCATGAATGATTGTAACAACATACTATAAATCTCTTTCTTACATCAGTCTCCCAAAGCACTTCTTAAAAATTTTCCTAGTGTTATTGATAAGGCCTATCAGCTAGAATGTTTGAATGCCTATATCCCTGTTCTTGACAAACATTTATTCCTGTTTATGCAGTGTATCAGGCAAGTTGCGTCTTCCTCAGGAACATGAAATACGTTGTTGTAACTGGTGGGGTTGTCAGTGGGCTTGGTAAGGGTGTTACAGCAAGTAGCATTGGAGTTGTTTTGAAAGCATGTGGCCTACGGGTAACATCTATCAAGATAGGTAGGTTGCACTATTGTAAGAAGTAACATGATTAACCGCATAGCTCATTTTGTGATGCACACATGCATAGTCTATTTTCACTTCAATTCGCTGCAACATGTAATATTTGTAAAACTGACTTGCTCTGGTTTTCAGATCCATATCTCAACACAGATGCAGGCACAATGTCTCCCTTTGAACATGGTGAAGTTTTTGTCCTGGACGATGGAGGAGAGGTGTATTTATAAAGCTAACTAAGCTGACATTCTTTTTAGCATACATCGGCTAGATAATATCAGCATAACTAACCTAGAAAATAGAATACCTCTTAGTAACGAACAACTTTTGAAAGACTTCACCTTTTAGATGATAGTATGCTTCCCAGAGGTTGGAATTTGACTAGTTTATTGTGGCCTCTTTGCCAGCTTTCGGTTTGACTCCTGGTAACACAGGTTTCTAAACAGAAACTGGATCTTGGGAGCCCTGTAGAGAAAATTTTGTACCTAATTTGAGTCCCCTGTTTGTCCAATTTCTCTGCATTCAGGTGGTATTCTATTGCGTGCAACTGTGCACCAGTGCTTGTTGACAGAACCTGTAAAGAAAGAAAGTGAGGCTTTGCCTCTTAACATGCTATTCTGTCTTTATGTATAGGTTGATTTGGACCTTGGAAATTATGAGAGGTTTCTGGACATAACATTGACAAAAGACAACAATATAACGACTGGGAAGATTTACCAGGTCTGCTGGTAGTTGAAAGGTCTTTCCTTATGTAAACTTCATTTTCTTTTTGCAGTTGCATATTCTCACAGATTCCATTTTACTTCTGCAGTCAGTTATCAACCGTGAGCGCCGTGGAGACTATTTGGGAAAGACTGTTCAGGTTGGCGATTATCTCTGCTGTATGCCACCTCATTTTGTCTGAGAGACTGAGAAAGTTGATGTCTTGCCCTGTAATGGTCTGCAACTAATGACTATGCTGGCAAGATCCAGGTTTATAGTACATGTGAGTTGCCTCAATGGTTGTTAATGATTGTCATTTTTATTGCTGTTAGGTTATTCCTCATATCACGGATGCTATTCAAGATTGGATAGAGCGAGTTGCTTTGGTTCCTGTTGATGGGAGCGATCAATCAGCAGATGTTTGTGTGATCGAGTTGGGGGGAGTTGTAGGTACTACTGTGATTCCTTGCCAAGCCATTGCTGATATCAGTGGTTTTGTTTTTTGTATAAGAGATGGATCAAATATGTGGTTGTCTCCTTATTCTTTTGTTCCAGGTGATATTGAGTCCATGCCTTTTGTAGAGGCTTTGCGGCAGTTTCAATTTAGAGTTGGTAAGTGAGCACGAAGATGCAGTGAATTGAGTAGCAATTGTTTGGATTGCACAATTCGTTGTTCAAAAGTAGAAAATTGCCCCTTGTTGCATTATGAACTTCGCTTCATTTGATATGGTTCATTCAGGGTCCGAGAAATTTTGCCTTATCCATGTCAGCCTTGTCCCTGTCCTTGGGGTTGTTGGTGAGCAGGTGCATCTTTCTCCATGCTTGAAGCTGTTCCTCATGCATGTAGCTCATAATTTGATCATGATGCAAGTATGTGTTATAATCAGAAAACAAAGCCGACACAACATTCAGTACGGGAATTAAGAGCATTGGGTCTTACACCAAATCTATTGGCTTGTCGTAGTGCACAGGTATGGCATGCCCTAATCAAGCGGATCAACAAATACAAGCTTTTGCATAAATCTTACCTATCTTGGTTGACTTCAAGATGTTTAACTTCTGTGAGAGCTTTTGCAGGCGCTTGAACAATCTACCAAGGAGAAGCTCTCACAGTTTTGTCATGTTCCGGTATGTGGGAATGATCAATTGTGATGCTCTTGATTGCATGTGATGATTCTTGACAGTCTATTTGATATGTGTGGGTTTTGTCTCTTTACTTGCAAATATTCTTGTTAGTATTGCCACATAAGTAAATTGGCTCGAAGTGCTTTGTTAGCAAGAATTGTTGTGTTGACGCTTTTTGCATGAAGATTTAAGCTTCAGTTTTATGATTTGGTTTGTTGTTAACTTCTCAAAATCTTGTGACATGCATTTTGCAGGCTGGGCACATTCTTAACATTCATGATGTGTCCAATATTTGGCATGTTCCTTTGCTCCTCAGAGTTAGTCGACTAGACTTGTTTATTTATTTGAAATGAAGGGTGTGTTATTGAATTTGTGTTTCTCACTTTCACGGCTCCTTACAATTTGTTGCAGGATCAAAAGGCGCACCTTGCCATTATGAAGCAATTAAATTTAAGGTACTCATCCTCTTACTTCTTACCCTATTCTTTCTCTGTTTTCTTATTTTGAATAAAACATGGTTGTTCTTTGTTGTGTGGTTTATAAGTCCATGCGCTTACATTAATATGCTATTCAATGTTGTGTTACAGCATAGACACAACTCCAAGATTGGAGGAATGGACTAACAGAGCAAACATTTGTGATGGCCTTTCAATCCCGGTACCAAGTTCTTATGCATGTAGTTTATCCAAGTATTCATTCTTGCCTAATCAGTGATGATCTGTAATCAGTGATTCAATCATCACTCAAGGTATTCATTGTTGGTACTCTTGTTATTTGTGACTCTATGCAGGTAAAAATTGCAATGGTTGGAAAGTACACTGGATTGTCTGATTCATATCTTTCAGTCATTAAGGTTTTACTTTTCAATCCATTTTATTGTTGTTTGGTTCCTTCTTTGGGTATATTTATTTCAACAATTTGTAGCGTATCATATATTCATGCCTATGTGGAGTGGATGCATTGTAAACACTCTTGCCAAAGCGTATTCAAGCATGAAAAGTTTAATTGAATCTGATGTTTAAAAAAATATGAGGAGTAATGCTAAGTTAAGCCAAGGAACTCCTGAAAAAGTAGGAACATACTTAACCTTGTACATGTAACATAGGACATCTATATGGGTATAGACTTGTTACATTTTGTCAATAGCATCAAAGCAAGACACAATTCATCTATAGAAAAGAAGCAAGGGATCAATTGTCATAGTATCAAGGAAGAGGGTTCATTAGCTGCCAAAGTAGCACTTGCCAAATTATCAGCAGTCGTGTTTGGAGTGTACCCAGTCTTCATGAAACCCAAGACAAGCTGTATAGAGTCTTTTGTGCAACGCATTCATGAGGTGAGCTGCTTGCAAATCATGAGTTGTGGTTTGCTTGTGCTTCTTCTTTCTTAGTACTTGGATGAAAGTTAGCGCCTTCATCTTGTCTTGTATTTTGTTGCACATTTCAGACTTTATCAATTGAATTGTTATAATATCAAGGGAGAGGCTTCATTAGCTGCCAAAGTAGCACTTGCCAAATTATGAGCATTCGTGTTTGGAGTGTAAAACATGAGTTGTGGTTTGCTTGTGCTTCCTCTTTCTCAATACTTGGATGAAAGACAGCTCTCATCTTGTCTTGTATTTTGTTGCACATTTCAAATTTTACTCATCCTCCTTTGTGATTTGCTCCAAAATATCTAGGATAGCTAGATGGTGGCTACATTGCTTTTATTTGCTACATTTGTTGAAAATTATTATCCTTTCAATCAAGTTTAGGACCAAACACAAAAGGAAATTGTTGAATTGGAGCATTTTGTTGTTGGAATCTTTGTTTGTTGTTCGACAATATATTGAATACATCTATGCAATCATTGTCAAGGCTAGGCGAATAGAAAGAGACTAATTTGGGGCTGTTAGTAGATCAAAACCTAGACCAAATTTGTGTGGCAAGAGGTGCAAACAAATGAGCCAAAAGAGGGTCTTGAATGAGGGGAAGAAGAAGGGCATATATGGTGTGGAGAGATGGTGTGGAAGTAGTGGGGGAATGGCCAAATTGGAGGTGTAAATGTAGTGCATGAGAGAAAGTGGACAACCACTTGGGAAGAGGGATACAAGTAGTCCAAGGGGAAGGAGATAGAGGTCATGTGGATGTTAGAGATTTATTCATCTCCCAGATAGGCATTGGCAAGCTACTATTGTACAAATAGTAGGCACGGTTTTTCATTTTCTATTTATCAAGTTGGACAGCTTGATGCAGTCCATTGGCCATTTCCAACTTTATCGGGCAGTTGGGTAGGTTTTGCAAGTTGCTATGTGGTAGTTATCATTTATGCACAAAATTTTAAGGCATTATTTTATTCAATGATTGCATATTTGTAGCAATTTGCTAGTTTTTATTGATTGATCCAATTGTTTTATTACTTTTATTTATGCCTATTTTCAGGTAGCTTGCCTCGGTCATTTTTCACTTGTCTTTTCATGTGGAAAGAGAGATCGGTTCATAGAATGTACATTTGATAAACTATGTATGCATTTGCCTTTTTCATTTCAGCATCTACCACAAAATTTTCCTTTCTACTATCTTTTTTTCTCACTCCCTCTTCTCGTGTTTATTTTCTTTCAATCTAGTCATACACCTTTGCTTTTCTTGGACTCTGACATGGTATTAGAGTAGTGTTAAAGTGTTGATTGATTGTGGGCAAACTTGAATGGGGGATTTTAGTGTGACGAAAGTTTGCATTTTTAGAGTAAGAAGGCTGAGGTGGTAGGTAGAGTGCAAGAAAGGAGCGAAGTTTTTTTGCAGTTTTTTGTTGTTTGTGAAGGAGAAAAGGCTGCATTTTTATATTTTTGGAGTAGATTTTGAGTGTTCATCGCCCTTGGTGGTTGAAATAGGTCCAAAATGAGTAGAGAAAGCCCTAATGAGCACTATTTGTAAAGTCAAAGGGAGATGCCTTTGTATATTTGTAGGTTATTTAGGTGACAATGTCTTTTGAGATTGACGTGGAGTCTCAGGTTATTATGGATCGTAAGGTTTTCATGTTATTGATTCTTTCTTTTGATTAGAAGCCCAATCAAGAGAATTACCACATTTGGTAGGTAATGATACTTGCTATCTTGGAGTCCTATAATTTGGCTAATCTCATGAGCGAGGCTAAAGTTTGTCTCATAGCTTGTGATGCGTCCAAGCTTTTTGTTGATGAGAAAGCTAAGTTGACGAAGGTACATACAAATTGCGATAAAAGTTGAATGCTTGCACTTGCTCTTTCGTCTCTCTCTTGCACTCCAACCATCATAGCTCACATTGAGCATTTGACAATTGCTCCAGAGATATGGTTGGAATTAGATTAGTTGTATAGTTAGATGACCATTTTGAAATGAGTCTCACTGGAGATAGAGATGTGGATGTTGAATTCATTAAAGTCCGCTCCCATGCAAGAGCATGCCAATAAGCTTTAGCAACTTCAAATGTGTCAGAGTGTAGCGATGCGGAAGTGTAGGACAAAGACTGAGAGAGAGTGAACACAAAGAAAAGGGAGAAAAGGAGACAATGTAAATGCAAAAAGTCTGCAGTGTGGTATGTTGTTAAGAGTGTACATAAGAGTAGAAATATACATGGGGGCAAAGGAAATATCTGTGTCTCTTCGACTTGATGACCTCGATCTCCGTTAGCGCGAGCACAGTTTGTCTCAACCAACAGATCTCAAGATCAGAATTTGAATAATGAATATGTTGGAGTGTGCCACAACCTAGCTATAAATAGCCAAAAAATAGGAAATACCAGCCCCAAGTCTGTTGCATTAAATGCAACCGACTGCAGTCCGACTGCACAGAACTGCAGTCCGACTGTGGCACTTGTTTGCCCTGTTGACATGGCATCGTACCGTACTGTGCTGGCGCGTCTGCTTGCTGCCGTACTCTGTTGACGTGGCACTGCTACCCGACTGTCTAGGAAATGATTGTCTAACACCCCCTCTCAGATCCTCGATGGAGCAAAAGACAGAGAGATTTAAAATGCTACCGAAAAAGAGCTTGGGAAAGCGCCTTCGTGAACAAATCTGCATGATTATCCTCCGTCTTGAAGTACTCCACATCAATGGCCCTATCTAGAAGCTTCTCTTGAATGAAGTGATACTGGATCTCAATGTGCTTTGTCCAGGCATGGAATACAAGATTCTGCACCAAGGCAATGCAACTCATTGTCGCACCGCAGAAGAGTAGGACGAGTCTGTGGACAGCCAAGCTCCTCCAACAATCTTCGAAGCCATACAACCTCACGTGGTGGAAGAGGCAATCTGATACTCTGCCTCAGTAGAAAAAATGGCTACTATGGGTTGCTTCTTGCTACTCCAAGAGATAACACTTGTACCCAAGGTAAAACAATAGCCTGTAGTAGACCGGCGGTAGTCCACATCGCCGGCCCAATCTGAGTCACTCCAACCTGCAAGAACCAGATTCGGAAATATTTGTACCTATGGGATAAGAAATCCCTAAGTTAGAGGTCCCCCTCAAATATTGAAGAATCCTCAGGGTAGCCTGTCAATGCACCTGTTTGGGTTCAATCGTGAATCCCACCAAAAGACCCACAACAAAACAAAGATCAACATGAGTGTTGAGAAGCCAAATCAAGGATTCAATCAACTGATGGTAGTGGAAAGCATCCGTCACTAGAGAATTTGAGTGTGAAGTGGCCTTCCAATTCAGATCCATAGGAGTAGTAATGGGCCGATAAGTCTCCATCTCAAAAGTCACCAAGAGCTTGTGAATGTATCATTGAGATATGAAAATCCTTCTTTAAGACTGATAAATCTCGTGACCCAAGAAGAAATGAAGAAGCCCCAAATCCGTCATCTTGAATGTCTGATGTAAAGTTGTCTTGGTCTTGTGGACCTTTTGTGCATGATCCCTTGCCAGAATCAAATCATCAACATACAACACAAACAACACATGACCAACCTCGGAAGTGTGCACATAAAGTTGCGGATCGGCTTTGGAGCATTGATATTCCAACTTCGACTGAAGAAACGAGTCAATCTTCTTGTTCCATGCACGTGGAGCTTGCTTGAGGCCATACAAGGCCTTCTTCAACCTGTAAACTTTCCCATCCGAGGATCCAAAGCCAGGAGGCTGCTCAACATAGATCTCCTCTTGCAAGTCACCATTCAGAATGGTTGACTTCATATCCAACTGATAAACAAGCCATTCCCTATAGCCAGCCAAGGCAAGAATAGCTCGAATAGTCGCCATACGAGCAATGGGGGCAAAAGTATCATGGAAATTAATGCTTGGGGGCTAAGCAAAACCTTTAGCAACAAGGCGAGCCTTGTGCTTGTCCAAAGAACCATCGCTAGGGTACTTGGTCTTGAAGATCCACTTGACACCAATCACCTTCTTGTGAGAGGGACGAGGCACAAGAGACTGAGTGGCATTCCTCTCAATAGCCTCCAACTCGGCTTCCATAGCCTTCTGCCAATGATCAGATTGCAAAGTCTCCTTCACTGAAGTAGGCTCACGATCTTGTATAACACGGGTCAGCAAACAATAGTTGGAGCACAAGCTTCAAAGAATGTGCCCGGTTGTTAGCGATTGGCATCCCCTGGCGGAGCAGGCAGCCACGTCACGTGCCACGTCAGCTGCCATGTGGCAGTTTGGTGCAGGTCGGACAGACCTGTTTATCGCATTATTTCAGGCTATTTATAGCCGGCAGCCAGCACATTGTTCCCACTTGTGATTGCAGATTTCAGGCTGGAGATTCGTGCAGACTGCAGCGTACTTCGAGGTGGACAGCAGGTTGCATCGTCGAGGTGGAGACACGCAGTCCCGCGCACTGTGCCCGTGTATATATCTGCATATCTTTGTATATAGCACATCTTATACAGCAGATCTTCATCTTCCACTGTCTCTCTCTCTTTCTCCTCTCTGTCACTCTCTCTCAGTCTTGGTCCCACGCTTCCGCATCGCTGCACTCTGACATGGTATCAGAGCAGTGAAGAAGGGCTGACTGAGTGAAGAACCTGTATGAAGAGGAGATTTCATCGCGACACAAGGCTGCGTTTCCAACGTTCGAGGGCGAGCGGTAGGGTTGCACATCGGAACAAGGCTAAAGCGAGTGTGGGCGCGCGGAAAAGGAGTCCAGTTGGTGAATTTGTTGTTGTTTGTTGCTGTTTGAAGAGGAGGAAGGTTGTGTTTTCAGCTTTCAAGTGTAGGTTTTACTTTTTCATTGCCTTCGGCGAGGGAAGGTTCAGGACGCGGAAGAAAGAGCCCTAGCAGGTTGCGTTTACACAGTCAAAGGGGGTTGCTTTTGCATTTGTGCAGGCATTACAGGTGAAGATGTTTACAGAGATTGACTTGGAGTTCTAGACGATCATGGATCGGAAGGTGCCTGTCTTACCGGCTCTTCCCTCGTATCAAAAGCTCGATGGTGACAATTACCGCATCTGGCGCGTGATGATGTTGGCCATCCTTGAGTCTTACGATTTGGCAGAGCTTGTACAGGAGGAGATTGATCAGCCCTCGGTGCGAGATGAGTCCAAACTCTCTTTCGTTGCTCATGCGGAATTGGCCAAGGCCCAGTCTCACTGGGATAAACTAAATGCCCGGATTCGTTCTTTTTTTTTCTGTCTTGTACTACAGCCGTGATAGCCCACATCAAGCACTTGACGGTGGTTCGGGAGATATGGTTGGAGCTTGACCAGGTATATAATCGGATGACCCTTATGAAGAGGGTTTCTTTGGAGGTGCAAATGTGGACCTTGTTCGTTAACAAGTCTACTTTGTTATGGGAGCACATCAATAAGCTTAGACAGCTTCAGACGCAGGTTCAGAATGCGGGGAAGCCGATTTCCTCCGAAGATATGGCGATCACACTCTTGTCCTAGTTGTTGCCACGATTCGGTGCTTTTTACTCTGTCCTTATTGCTTCGGGGCGTGAGTCTACTCTTCGGTGGGAAGAGTTGGTTCCTATGGTCTTGGACCAAGAGGAACAATTGAAGGGACAACATGCTTCCAAGTCGAAAGCATTGACAGGTCAAGCCTCTCAGAAGAAGGGGAAGGACCAAAAGAAGAAAAAGGGGGGACAACAAGTCAAAGAAGGACAAGGAAAAAGAATCCACATGCCATATTTGTGGTAAGACCGGCCATTGGAAGAAGGATTGCTCCGACAAAGACAAGAAGGACACCACCAAGAAGGACTCGAAGGATTCTGGAGCGGTGGCTGCACCCTCATCAGCCGCGTTTCTTCATCTAGCAATCATTGAGGACTCTACACCAAAGGCTTCTGATGCTGTGATGACAACCTCCCAAGCTCGAGAGTGGATCGTAGACAGTGGTGCCTCCCGGCACATGACTTTATCAGTTGGTGTTGCCTAGTTGCGACCTTCGCGTAGGCAGATTCTCATTGGAGATAGCTCTTCGGTGTCTATTGCAGGACGGGGTGAGATGCAGCTTATTCCAAATGGACGTGGTGGTACCCATACCTCAGAGGTGTTGCATGTGCCGGGTTTAGGGTATCATCTACTTTTGGTTCATAAGATTTGTTTCCTTGGACTTTTGGTGGAGTTTGACAGAGATTTGGTACGAGTCCTTGATCGTGGATCACGGAAGGTTCTCTCATCAGGATATGAGGAGAGCAGCATCTATAAATTGACGTCTTCTACCGCTCTCCCTACTCTTCTTCTTATCTCTGAGACACAGTTCGAGCTCTGGCATGCTCGGTTTGATCACCTAAACTATGATTATCTTCGGAGGGCGTCACGTGGACAGCTTGTTCGAGGGTTGTTGGACGTAGTGGTGAGTCAGCAGCCATGCGTCTCGTGCATTCGTGGGAAGCAGCATAGGGATGCGATTTTCAACAAAGCTTTGCGGCGGTCTACTTCACCGATGGAGCTTGTATCTACGGATCTTTGTGGCTCTATGCGGAACGAGTCCTTGAAAGGAAGCTTGTACTTCATGTTGATCGTAGATGACTACATGAGGATGACTTGGGCCTACTTCTTGGCGTTGAAGACGGAGGCTTTTTTCCACTTCTAGGATTGGCTTCTCTTTGAGGAGAACCGATCGGGCCGGCAATTGAAGACCTTGCGCTCCGACAAGGGTGGTGAATTTGTTTCTCATGAGTTTGCTCGTTTTTGTGCAGATAGAGGCATTCACCGGGAGTTTGCTTACACCAACACTCCTCAAGAAAATGGCATTCTTGAATGGAAGAACCGAAGTGTGATCGAGATGGCGCACACCATGATGGAGCACCTGACAGACACCTCAGTTTCTATGGGCCGAGGTTGTGGCTACTGCAGTCCACATCCTCAACCGATCCTCCACTTCGGCCGTTAATGGGATGACACCTTTTGAGGCTTACTTTGGGACTAAGCCCGATGTTTCTTATTTTAGGGTTTTTGGGTGTGATGCCTATGTCCACATTTCCAAGCCTCATTGTGATAAATTTGAAGCAGCTTTCCGAAGACAGGTGTTCGTTGGCTACATCTCTTAGTCCCAAGGCTATCGCTTGTATGATCTCGTAAAGCGGGATGTGTACACCAGTCGAGATGTGCGGTTCGTGGAGGTTTCGGCCATAGCAGCGGGTGAGGAGCATTCCGTTCTTGGAGATCTAGGAGAGAGTGGGGCTCCCGAGACAGTTCCTTTGGAGCCAGCGCCTTTTGATTCTGATTCTGCTTCCGATACAGAGTCTACTGTTCCACCGGTCACCCCCGAGGAGTTACCACCGGTGGATATCCCAGAGTCTTCAGTTGATGGAGATCGACGAGGAGAGGTTTGGCCTTCTCCTCGTTGGGCTTGTGACACACTTTGAGATTCAAGGATCGAGGGGGTCCTTGAGGAGTGGGGACCGCAAGATGGTCCGTGGTGGTCATGGAGGCACCAGGCACATTCTACGGAGCTTGTTTGCTCTAACTATTGTTTGATGACCCGTGTTATGTAGGATCAAGAGCCCACCTCTGTGAAGGAGGCTTTACAGTCCGCACCATGGAAGGAAGCTATGGAAGCTGAGTTGGAGGCTATTGAGAGGAATGGCACTTGGTACCTCGTGTCTCGCCCCTCTCATAAGAAGGTGATTGGCGTCAAATGGGTCTTCAAGACCAAGTACCTTAGCGATGGTTCTTTGGACAAGCACAAGGCTCGCCTTGTTGCTAAAGGTTTTGCACAGCGCCCCGGGATTGACTGTCATGATACTTTTGCCCCCACTGCTCGTATGGTGACTATTCGAGCTGTTTTTGCCTTGGCTGGCCATAGGAGATGGCTTGTCTACCAGTTGGATGTGAAGTTGGCCTTCCTCAATGGTGATTTGAAGGAGGAGATCTATGTCGAGCAGCCTCCTGGCTTTGGATCTTCAGATGGGCAAGTCTACAGGTTAAAGAAGGCCTTGTATGGCCTCAAGCAGGCTTTCTGTGCATGGAATGAGAAGATTGACTTGTTCCTTCAGTCAGTTGGGATATTGGTGTTCCAAGGCCGATCCGCAGCTTTATGTACACACTTCCGAGGCTGGTTGTGTGCTTTTTGTGTTGTATGTTGACGATTTGATTGTCACAGGTGACCATGCACAGAAGGTCAAAGAGACGAAGGTAGCCTTACATCAGACGTTCGAGATGACGGACTTGGGCCTACTCCACTTCTTCTTGGGCCATGAGATTTATTAGTCTCAGAGGGGGTTTTTCTTAGCAGAGATATGTACAGGAGCTCTTGGTTTCTTTTGCGATGGAGGATTGTCGGCCCATTTCTACTCCTATGGATTCGAACTGGAAGGCCACTTTACATTCAGATTCTCCCTTGGCGGATGCTTCTCGCTACCGTCAGTTGATTGGATCATTGATTTGGCTCCTCAACACTCGTGTTGATCTTTGTTTTGCTGTAGGTCTCTTGGCGGGGTTCATGAGTGAACCTCAGACGGTGCATTGGTAGGTTGCCCAGAGGATACTTCGGTATTTGAGGGGAACCTTTGACTTAGGGATTCATTATCCAGCAGGCACAGGTGGTTCAGATCTTGTACTTGTAGGTTGGAGCGACTCGGATTGGGCTGGCGATGTGGACCACAGGCGGTCTACTACAGGCTACTGTTTTACCTTGGGTGTAGGTGTTATCTCATGGAGTAGCAAGAAGCAGCCCACGGTAGCCCTTTCGTCTACTGAGGCGGAGTATCGGGCCGCGGCTTCCACCACATGTGAGGTTGTGTGGCTTCAGAGATTGTTGGAGGAGCTTGGATGCCCCGAGACTTGTCCTACTTTTCTGCGATGCGACAATGAGAGTTGCATTGCCTTGGCATGGAATCCTGTTTTCCATGCCCGGATGAAGCATATAGAGATCCAGTACCCCTTCATCAAGGAGAAGCTTCTGGATTAGACCATAGCTGCGGAGTACTGCAAGATGGAGGACAATCTTGCAGATTTGTTTACGAAGGCGCTTTTCCAGGCTCTACTTCGGGGACATGCCATATCCCTCAGGCTTTTGCCCCGTCCAGGCTTTGAGAGGGGGTGTTAGTGATTGTGATCCCTTGGCGGAGCAGCCAGCTACGTCACGTGCCACGTCAGCTGCCACGTGGCAGTCTGGTGCAAGTCGGACAGACCTGTACTTGTCAGCTGCATTTAATGCAGCCGACTTGCCATATTTTATCGCATTATTTCAGGCTATTTATAGCCGGCAGCCAGCACATTGTTCCCACTTGTGATTGCAGATTTCAAGCTGGAGATTCGTGCAGACTACAGCGTACTTCGAGGTGGACAGCAGGTTGCATTGTCGAGGTGGAGACACGCAGTCCCGTGCACTGCGTCCGTGTATATATCTGCATATCTCTGTATACAGCACACCTTACACAGCAGATCTTCATCTTCCACTGTCTCTCTCTCTCTCTCTTCTCTCTGTGTTCACTCTCTCTCTCAATCTTGGTCCCACGCTTCCGCATCACTGCACTCTGACACCGGTTTCCCTATGACCTCCGCGGTTCATCCTACGGTTCCCACTCCTCAAGGACCCCCTTGATCCCTGAATCTCAGTGTGTCACAAGCCCAACGAGGAGGAGGCCGGACCTCTCCCTGTTGCTCTCCATTTGCTGAAGACTCGGGAATGTCCATTGGCGAAAGCTTCACGGGGGTGGCCAGTGGACGAAAAGACTCCGAATCAGAAGAAAAATATCCATCAAAAGACTTTGGCTCCAAAGGAACTGTCTCGGGAGCCCAACTCTCCCTTGGATCTCTAAGAACGGGGTGCTCCTCACCCCTCGCTATGGTCGGGACTTCCACGAACTGCACATCTCGGCTCGGGTAGACATCCCGCGTGATGGAATCAAATAGACGATAACCTTGGGATTGGGAGCTGTAACCAACAAAAACCTGTCGTCGGGAAGCCGCCTCAAACTTGCCATGCTGCGTCTTCGGGATGTGCACATAAGCGTCACACTCAACGATTCGGAAATAAGAGACATCAAGCTTAGTCCCAAAGTAAGCCTCAAAAGGTGTCATCTTGGCAACGACCGAAGTGGGAGATTCATTGAGGATGTAAACTGCGGTAGCCATTGTCTCGGCCCACTGAAACTGAGGTGTCTGTTGGTGCTCCATCATGGTGCGCACCATCTCGATCACACTTCGGTTCTTCCGCTCCTAAATGCCATTCTCTTGGGGAGTGTTGGTGTTAGCAAACTCCTGGTGAATGCCCCTATGTGCACAAAAATGAACAAACTCATTAGACATAAATTCACCTCCCTTGTCTGAACGCAAGGTCTTCAGGCGGCGGCCAGAATGGTTCTCCTCAAAGAGAAGCCAATCCTTGAAGTGAGAGAAAGCGTTCCACTTCAAAGTCAAGAAATAGGCCTAAGTCATCCTGTTGTAGTCATCTACGATCAACATGAAGTACAAGCTTCCCTTCAAGGACTCGGGCCACAAAGATTTGTAGATACAAGCTCCATGGGTGAAGTAGACTGGCTTAAAGCTTTGTTGGGAAACACATCCCGATGCAATTTTTCACGAACGCAGGAGACACATGGCTGATGGCTCACCACTATATCTGGTAAACCTCAGACAAACGGTCCTCGCGATGCCTTCTGAAGGTACTCATAGTTCAAGTGGCCAAACCGAGCATGCCAAAGCTTGGACTGTGTCTGAGAGGTAAGAGATGTGGAAGACTTTAACTTGTAGATGCCATCCTCCTCATACCTTGCAAAGAGAACCTTCCTCCATCCACGATCAAGGACTCGAACAATATCACTGTCAAACTCCACCAAGAGGCCAAGAGCACAAATCTTATGGAGTGAAAGCAAATGATACTCCAAGCCGGGCATATGCAACACCTTAGAAGTGTGGGTACCACCACATCCATCTGGATCAAGCTGCATCTCACCCCGCGTAGCAATAGACATAGAAGAATTGTCTCCAATGAGAATCTACCCATACGAAGGTCGCAAATGGGCAACACCATCGAAAGGAGTCATGTGCTGTGAGGCACCACTGTCCACTATCCAGTCTCGAGCTTGAGGAGCTGTCATCGCAACATCAGAAGTCTTCGATGTAGAGTCCTCAATGACTGCTAAGTGTAGAAAAGCAACTGATGAGGGTGCAACCACCGCTCTAGAATCCTTCGTGTCTTTGGTGTCCTTGTCTTTGTCGAGGCAATCCTTCTTCCAGTGACCGGTCTTACCACAAATATGGCAAGTCGATTTCTTCTCCTTGTCCTTCTTGGATTTGTTGTCATCCTTCTTCTTCTTTTGGTTCTTCCCCTTCTTTTGAGAGGCTTGACCAACCAAAGCCTCTGATTTGGAAGCATTTTGTCCCTTCAATTGTTCCTCTTGGTCCAAGACCATAGGAACCAACTTTTCCCAACGAAGAGTCGACTCTTGCCTTGATGCAATAAGAGCGAAATAAAAGGTACCGAATCGTGGTGGCAACTGGGACAGTAAAGTGATCGCCATGTGTTCGGAGGAAATAGGCTTCCCTGCATTTTGAACCTCCAAAGAAACCCTCTTCATCAAGGTCATTTGATTGTACATCTGGTGGAGCTCCAACCATATTTGTCGAGCCACTATCAAGTGCTCAATGTGAGCTATCACGGTTGTGGTGCAAGACAGAAACAAAAAAGATCGAATCTTGGCATTCAGTTTGTCCCATTGAGACCAGGTCTTGGTCAACTCTGCATGAGCATTGGAAGAGAGTTTGGACTCATCCCTCACCGAGGGCCTATTAATCTCCTCCATCACTAGTTCTGCCAAGTCATAAGACTCCAAAATGGCCAACATTACCCGCTAGATGCTGTAGTTGTCACCATCAAGCTTTTGATCTGATGGAAGAGCCGGTAGGACAGGCACCTTCCTGTCCATTATCGCCTGGAACTCCAAATCAATCTTTGTAGACATGTTAACCTGCAATACCTGCACAAACGCAAAATCAGCCCCCTCTAATTGTGTAAACGCAGCCTTCTAAGGCTGGTTCCTTTGCTGCCCAAACCTTCTTCACCCGCTAGAGGCGATGAAAAGGTAAAATCTGCAATGGAAGGCCTCAAACGCAGCCTTCCTCCCCTTTGAACAGCAATAACCTGCAGCAAATTCACCGATTAGACTCCTTTTTTCACGCCGTTGCTCACTTCAGCCTTGTTCCGATGCTCAGTCCTCCTGGTTGCCCTCGAATCATGAAAACGCAGCCTTGTGTCTCTCTGAAATCTCCTCTTCAGATAGGTTCAGCCCTCAGTCAGTCCATCTTCACCGCTCTGATACCATGTTAGAGTGCAACGATGCGGAAGCGTAGGACAAAGACTGAGAGAGAGTGAACACAGAGAGAAGAGAGAGAGGAGTTAGTGTAAACGCAGAAAATTTGTAGTGTAGTATGCTGTATAAGAGTGCAGAAGAAATATACATGGGGGCGGAGGAAATACTTGCGTGTCTTCGACTTGATGATCTCGATCTCCATCAGCCCGAGCACAGTCTGTCTCAGCCAACAGATCTCAAGATCGGAATTTGAATAATGAATATACTGGAGTGTGCCACAACCTGGCTATAAATAGCCAAAAAATAGGAAATACCAGCCCCGAGTCGGCTGCATTAAAGCTGATTGCAGTAAAACTGTCCAACTGCACAAAACTGCAGTCCAACTGTACCTATGCCACGTGGCACCTGTTTGCCTTGCTGATGTGGCATCCTACCGTACTGTGCTGACATGTCTGCCTGCTGCGTACTCTGCTGATGTGGCATTGCCATTGGACTGTCTAGGAAATGACTGTCTAACAAAATGCAGGTCTAGAGTGTAAGAAAGGTGATTATCTTGGTCTTGCGATAACTCTTCTTTTGCATCTATCATCTCGATTTAGTGCATTCTATTCTACCTTGATTGACTCAAGGTAGACAAATGTCCTTAAGTGGAAGGAGTTGGTTTTGATGGTAATGGACCAAGAGGAATATCTCAAAGATTAAAACGCTCCCAAGTCAAAGGTGTTGACATCACAATCTTCCTATCAAAAGGGAAAGAACAACAATAAGGAGGACGAGAAGACCAAACAAGATAAAGCTAAGGAGTCTACTTGTCACATTTTTGCCAAGATATGTCATTGGAAGAAGGATCGTCCCAACAAGGACAAGGACACCAAGAAGAAGAAATCTACGAAGGACTTCGTAGTGGTGGCTGCCCCTTCATCAGCCACCTTCCTCCATTTGGAGGTGATTGAGGATGCTCCTTTGATGGCCTCTAATATAGCAAGGTTGGTCCCCTGACCTTGTGAATGGATTGTGGATAGTGGTGCTTCTCACCACATGACTCCTATAGATTGTATTTTCCCTTACCCATTTGATGCATGAGTGAATTTCTCTTAAGTGACAACACTTCAATTTCTATCAAAGGCAATGGTGATATGCATCTGGTTTTGGATGAGTAAGGTGGTGCCCATACATCAGAAGTTCTCTGTGTTGGGTTTGAGATACCATCTTCTTTCATTGAGCCAGTTTTGTGCTCTTAGTCTTATGGTTGACTTTGATAAGGACTTGTGGTTGGCTCGTGCATGGGATGCCAAAGAGTGGGGTGAGCCATCCACCATGTGCATCTTGCATTAATGTGAAGCAATGTAGAGATGTGATTTCCAACAAAACTTTGTGTAGGGCTAAGTAGCCCTTGGAGCTTGGTGGATCGATACAAACGGAGTCCTTTAAGAGAGTTTATGCTAATTGTTGATGATTTTAGGAGGATGACTTGGACGCATTTGTTGAAGCTGAAGTCAAAAGTATTCTCACACTTTTAAGGAGTTGATCTTCGAGAACAAGAAGTTTGGTAGGAAATTGAAGACCTTGTGGTTTGACAAAGGAGGGGAATTTGTCTCCAAGGAGCTAGGTAGGTTTTGTGCAGATCATGGCATTCACAAGAGTCTACCAATATGAACACACCTCAAGAGAATGGCATATTGGAGTGGAATAATTGCAATGTGATCGAGATGGTGCAGATTATGATGGGGCATCAGCAAACACCTCAATGTGTATGGATTGAAGCAATGGCCACCACTATCCACATCCTTAATTGATCCCCTACATCAGCCATAGCTGGTACAACACCTATTGAGACTTACTTTGGTCAAAAGCTGGATGTCTCATACTTCAACATGTTCCATGAGGTGTGAGGGTTGAAGGAGGGCACCCTACATGAAGGAGATAATGATGAATGACTAAATGGCAAGCATGGGAGTAGTTAGAGCTCTCCTTTCCTACCTCTTCCACATGCTTTAGTTGCATGGTGGTGTGACTAGTTCTTCTTCACTCCTTTTTACCATGCAAACCTTCTCATCCTTGTGTATGAATTTGGCGTGATTCTCGGATTAGTGTTTTTGTAAATTTTCTAATTTTTCACATGGAAACTATTTTTCTAGGGGTCTTTCATACGATTCTCCCATTCACACATAAAAACAACGTTCCTATGCAAGATAAAGGTGCTGTTTTTGGGTTGTTTCTGGTCATAATGAGGCCAACTAATCCTTGACGTAAAATATATTGTTTTTAAACAAAAAAATTAGATTTTCTTTTTGTATTACTTAAATCAGAAGGGTTAGTTTCCACTATAAGACCTGAGACTAGGATTGCCATATGGATAATGTTATTATTTTTTAAATCAAGAAAGCCATCAATTGAACCAAGGGGATGCTATCAATTTTATCATAAGATTCGTGTTATATCTTTGTCATAGCTAATTTTCAAGGTTTGGTTTCCAAAGGGAGAAAGATATTGTAAGAAAGTATGCGGGAACTAATATGTAACATAGAGACATTACAAGATCATGCTAGAAAATGTCTTTCTGGTAAAATTTGTTGCAACAAATCTCTCCAGAATGCCTTGAATCATCTAGCATAAAACAGCTTCAAGTCCAGGCGGGTGGTCTCAGAACATCACCCAGCTTGAAACAGCATTCCCATGCTCAGATCAGCTCTCGCCCTACTCTGGACAGTCATGGCCCAACTTTGGACAGTTTTGCCAAGCTCATACTTGCCTAAAAACAGCATCACTGGACTTAGGACAGCTCTGCCTTGCTTAAAACAGCTTTATCCTGCCTTGAAACAGCTTTGTCAATTGAGGAAACAGCACTATCAGTAGTAGAAGTTGGTGGTCAGCATTAGCAGGCTATGGATGTCCCTTTGTAGACACAATTTGATAGATATAGGACCCATGGTGGGGTGAAGCTCTGTTTTCACACCTTTTTCGAGTTTCTCCTTCTGTATTTTGTTAGTTTTTCACTTGAATAACTAAATTTAACATTACAATTTAATTCAACAAATGATTTATGATATTGAAGTGTACTGGCTCAAAACTTGGCCCATGTCCAAATTTATCAATTAAGCAAGTCTTGTGTTAAGGTTTATTCAGATTTAGGTTAAATTAAATGTGTGAATAAACTTACACATCAATTTCTTTGGTTTTTAATTCACATTAATTAATTTTGATTTTTGGTATTAATTAAAATTTTCCTTAAACACGTAGAACCCTGATCTCTGATGGGCTTGCCTATGTCCAACAGAACTCATGCAATGACTTGGACCTACCAAAAGAGAGTTACTTACCAAAAGAGAGTTTTAAAGTTAAATCACATCCTTGTGACACTAGTTTTGAGATGGAAATTGCCTAAACTTTTCTTGTATTTGCTGGAATAGCATTATGGTGAAAGCCACAATCGTGGATGATGCTTACATCGACATTGGACAAATAAGTTTCTCTAGGTTTTCTAAAATTCCACTTGAGCACTTAATTTTCATTCTTGATAACATGGTTTTGCAAGACAAAGTTCCCAAAGCACAATTTTTGTTGGGAATAAAGGCCTCGTGCCTTTTAAATATGCTCGGGTGTGAATACACCCTTAGCACTTGTACTTACACATATATATCTATCTAAAAACCTAAAGGTACACTCTCGTCACTGTACTTGAAAACGTGCTCACTCTACTCTGCTCTCACGCACTGTCTTTGTTTCTCCCTGCGTGTAGCGACAGTTTGTCTCGATCTCCGTGCCTCTCCCTCACTACAAACTGGTATCAGAGCCAATGGCTCACGCAAGATGTTGAGGGGTAGATCAACATGCATAACAGTCTCGTGTAACAATCTTGTGGACTGTTGAGAGGAGCAAGCGACACGTAGAGTCTCGTGTAAGAGTCTTGTGGACTGTTGAGGAGTAGGCGACACGTGGCGAGTAGACGAATAGATGGTCAAGCTGCGTGACAGGTGATGAGGCGACTTGAGTGCGATGCCAAATGGTCTTTGTGACAAATGACGGGGTAAGTGATTGGTCAGGGGTCCAACGTGGACCACAGCGACAGCAGGCATAACGCGACGGGGCTGCACGACGACAACAGGCGTAATGTGATGGGCGACAGGTCATCCTGTCACACGAACGGGGCAGAAGCTCAACGAACCCTATCATGTTCCTATTTTTTCTTTTAAAAAAAAAAGAAAAAAAATCAGATTCTACCACTTTCTTGACGGGGTTTTGTGCGTGTAAGCACAAATCTCAAATCTGTGTAAAATTGGCCCAGAAATTTGGGGCTTTTATCGAATTTGGGGATCTCAACACAGAATTGGACAGTTTGACTCAAAAATTGCAAAGTCGGTGCACATTTGCCCTTGAATTTTGGGGTTTTGCACATTTTACTGATTCTTTCAATTTCACTGAAATTAGTGCACGCAAGACTTGGAAAATTTGGGGATTTGTCCAGATTTGATGCGAGTAAGATGCAACAGTGATATCTGTCTTGGAAATTGCAGGAATTTGTGACATTTTGTCCCCGACATTTGGGGCTTTTAATATACATGCGCAAATTGGGCTGAAATTTACCCAATTTCTCGACATTGATGCACATTGGACCCGTGCAATTTGGGGCTTTTGCAGTTTGGGCAAAATTTGTGCAGCATTTGGTCATTTTATGTACACGCAGGTTGAATTCCATGCAATTTGGACATCGACACTTGGTGAAATTTGGGGGTTTTACTGAAATTGATCTATTTTGGCAAAATTGACCTGTCCTATGCATGGCAGAGGAAATGCAGATGTTTGTTTGATGCTTTGAGTAAAAAAAATTGGGGCTTTTGACCGTTCATGTCAAATTTTATACTCGTGGGTACATGTACAACAGAAAATGCAGCTGAAATTTTCGGATTCCTCATGTAATGTGATGCACATGCCCTTGGAATAGCTGTAATCAGTTGGATAATGCTGCAGCACATGGTTTGGTGCTTCTGAAAATTTAATTATATATCTGAAATCTGTGCTTCTTGCTAATTGGTACTTGTTTGTACCTTGGTCACTTGGGTGATAGTTTGGGCTTGCATTTGCTGGTTGTTTGGTCACATTTGGGCTGAAAATCATTTCTGGCAGCAATGACAGCAGTAGTCTGATGCACGTAAAGAAGCTTGAAGGCGCACATAACTTTGCAGTTTGGCAAAAGTAGTGCTGCAATATCCTATTACAAAAGAAGCAAGCAAAGCCGATCAAAACCAAAGGGGCAAAGCCCGCGGACATGGATCAGGACGATTGGGATGAGTTAAATGAGCTTGCACGCTCAACCATAGAGCTGTCGATTTCTGATGCCTTGCTCTTTAACATTGAAGGTTTGGATTCTGCATATGCTATATGGACTAGGCTGGAAGAACTATATGCACAAAAGAGTGCTGCAAGCAAAGTGTATTGATTGAAAAAGCTTATGGATTTGCGTATGAAAGAGGGTATAACAATGTCTACTCACTTGAGTGAGTTTAACTCCATTTTCAGCCAGTTAGTTGCCTTGAAGTTCATGATTGATAAGGAATTTAAGGCTATTTTCTTGCTTTGCACTCCACTAGAGAGTTGGGATACATTTAGGACTGCTATGAGCAATTCTAATGTAATCCTTTTGTATGTTGATGTAGAGAGTGCTCTACTTATGGAAGAGATGAATCGACAGAACAATGCATCCAATAAGTCTTCTAGTGCTTTGCATTCTAGGGGCAGATCACAACAAAAGGGTAAATATGATGGCAAGGGATGTAGTAAATCACGTGGCAAAGATATTGAATGCCATCATTGTGGCAAGAAGGATCACTTTAAATGTGACTGCTACAAATGGAAGGAAGAGAAAGGAAAAGGCAAGAAGATAGATGATAGCAAGGAAGAGAAGAAGGACAGTTAGCCTAAGAAGAGCAGTTAGCCTAAGAAGAGCAGTGTAAAAATTGAAGAGGTGAATGTAGTCACTCATGACAGTGACAGTGGGAGCGATGTACTCTTTGTCTCTTCACACTTTGGGGCACATGCTTTACTTGCAGATACAGATGATGACATGTATACGTGGATTCTTGATTCAGGGCTTCCTTTCATGTCACCCCTCATTGTGAGTGGTTTTCCGTCTATACAGGGGGTCGACATGGTGTTGTCTATCTTGGGGACAACTATGCATGTGAGATTTCAGGTATTGGCAATGTGCAGTTACAGTTTCAGCATGGCTCTGTCTTTACACTTCAGTATGTATAGTATGTACCTTAACTCAAGAAGAGCTTAATTAGCACAGGGCAGCTAGATGATGATGGTTTTCATACCACCTTTGGTGATGGAAAATGGAAGATTTGCAAGGGATTAAGAGTGATTGCCAGAGGTTGCAAGAGTGATACTTTGTATCCACTTCATGTATCTAGTGTGCATGACCATGTTGTTGCCGTGATCGAGCTGCCAAGCATTTCCTTATGGCATGGCCGGTTGGAACACATGAGTCAAACAGGAATGAAAGTGTTTTCTCGTTTGGGTTACTTGCCTTGTTTTCGTTATGTTGATTTTGAGCATTGTGATCATTGCATTTATGGCAAACATGTACAGACGTCTCAAAAAAAGTTTCTTTCTTTGAAATTTTCTCCTCTAGAGTTAGTGTACATTCGGATGTATATCAATTGTCAGGATTATCTTTAGGGGAAAAGAAATATATTGACACCTTTGTCGATGATGCTACATTAAAAGTATGGGTTTACCCTATTCGTAGCAAGGATGAAGTGCTTGATAAGTTTAAAAAATTCTTGGCATTGGTTGAAAATAAGATAGATAAGACACTTAAGTGTCTTCGCTCTGACAATGGTAGGGAATATGTGTCCAAGGCCTTAAAGGCATTTTGTGACAGCAAAGGGATAAAGAGGGAGCTCACTGCCCCTCATAATCTACTCCAAAATGGAGTTGTAGAGCATATGAATCGGACCATACAGGATAAGGTTCTTTGGGGGGGGAGGGGGGAGTTTTCCAAGAAGCGTGGTCAAGCAAGCCACCTTTATATGCTCATTTGAAAGTGTTTGGCTGGGAGGCTTTTGTGCAGATTTGTAAAGAAAAATGCAGCAAACTTGAGCCAAAGTCTTGTAAATGTATTTTCCTAGGATATGGTGACAAGGGTGAAATGGGGTATAGATTGTGGGATCCCGAGAAAAGGAAAGTAGTACGCAGCAATGACGTTATCTTCTAGGAAGATCGCATGCACAAACAGCCCGAAAAGATTGAGGAGATCCGTAGGGTTGTATTCTGGGAAGAAATACCTTTTGGACAACAAAATGTGCCCGTTGTACAGCAGCAAATACCTGCTGTAAATGAACCTGTAAATGCAGGAAATGATCAGCCAGCTATTGCCCATGAAAATGAGCCATTACATGTGCAGGAACAGCCATGACAACAAGTTGTTAATGCTGATTTGCAAGCTGAAATGCGAGGACAGCATGTTGAAAATGGAAATTTGCAGGAACAACCAGCAAACAATGACCATTGGGTTAGGAGATCGTCTAGGTCTTCTAGACAACTTGATAGGTTTGTTCCTGGTGCAATTGATATGGCTGATTATGTCATGTTGACAGACTGCGGTGAACCGTCTTGCTTCAAGGAAGCAATGGACAGACAGGACATCAAGAAATGTTATGAAGCCATGTTGTCAGAGATGGAATCTTTTGAAAAAAATGGCTCTTGGGACTTGGATGTAATTGCCCAAAGGGCAGAAAACCCTTCCATGCAAACGGGTTTACAAGATGAAGGTCACTTTTGGTTCCTCACTAAAGTATAAAGCAAGATTGGTTGCAAAGGGGTACAAGCAAGAGCATGGAATTAACTTTGATGAGATTTTCTCTCCTGTAGTCAATATGACTACATTGAGAACCATTTTGGGCTTGGTTGAAGTTGAGGATATGGAGCTTATACAGATGGAAGTAAAGATTGCGTTTTTACATGGTGATTTGCATGAATATATATATATATATATATATATATATATATATATATATATATATATATATATATATATATATGCAGCAGCCTGAAGGGTTTGTTGAACAAGCGAATGAAAAAATGGTATGTAAACTCAAAAGGAGTTTGTATGGGTTGAAACAAGCACCAAGAGAATGGTTTCATAAGTTTGATACATTTATGCAGTTCCAAGGATTTCATAGAAGTCAAGTGGATCACTACTTGTACACCAAGAAGGCAGTAGATGGCAGCTTGATTATCTTGGTTTTGTATGTTGATGACATGCTTATTGCTAGAATGGATACTTATGCCTTGGATTCATTGAAGCGAAGTCTTTATGTCAACTTTGACATGAAGGATCTTGGTGATGCAAATCACATTCTTGGCATGCAAATACTCAGAGATAGATCAAAAGGCTTACTCTATCTATCTCAGCAGGAGTATATCTCCAAAGTTTTGCAGCGTTTCAATAGGGAGGGGGGGAAAACAATTGGGGTTCCATTGCCTCCATATGTGAAACTTAGTGCATAGGACAGCCCTACATCTGATGATGAGAAGGCTGAAATGGCCAAGATACCATATGCTTCAGTTGTTGGCAGTTTGATGTATGCTATGGTTGCTACACGTCCTAACATTGCCTTTGCAGTGGGAGTGGTTAGCAGATACATGACAACCCCTGGCAAGAAGCATTGGGATGCAGTGAAAGGTATCATGAGATACCTCAAAGGCACAAAGGAGTTGTGCATCTGCTTTGGAAAGCTGAAGGCATCTGTTGTTGGCTTTATGGGTGCAGACTATGCTGGTCATGCGGATTGCAAGAATGCTAGTCATGCGGACTGCAAGAAGTCCACTTCTGGGTATGTGTTTACTTTCACAGGAGGAGTAGTCTCTTGGATCTCCAAGCTACAAAAGTGTGTTGCATTGTCTACTACAGAGACAGAGTATGTGGCTGCCCCTGAGGCATGCAAGGAGGCTTTATGGCTTTCATGTATGGTGGGAGAGCTTGGTATCACAGAGTTACCTGTTCTCCATTGTGATAGTCAGACTGCTATCATACTAGCTCGGAATCTTGTTTTTCATGCAAAGACAAAGCACATACAGGTGCACTACCACTTCATTAGAGATGTACTTGACAGCAAAAGCATTGAGCTTGTCAAAGTGCATATAGATGATAACCTTGCAGACCTTACGAAGGGTCTTCCTTGCTCATTGCCGACAGATGATGGGAGTTGGATAGATATATGTATTTCAGCTTTGTACATACCTAGACTTAGTTGATTCTTTTCTCCTCTTAAGGCACATTGCTTTTAGGTGGGAGGTTGTTGGGAATAAAGGCCTTGTGCCTTTTAAATGTGCTCGGGTGTGAACATACCCTTAGCACTTGTACTTACACATATATATCTATCTAAAAATCTAAAGGTACACTCGTCATTGTACTTGAAAATGTGCTCACTCTACTTTGCTCTCACACACACTCTGTTTCTCCTTGTGCGTAGCGATTGTCTCGATCTCCGTGCCTCTCCCACACTACAATTTTGACATTTGCAAGCATTGCAGATATGATTTTGATCAAAGCATATCAGTCTCAGCACTTAATTTTGGTTCTTGATAATGTAGTTTTGGAAGCCAAAGTCCCCAAAGCACAATTTCGACATTGCAAGCATTGCAAATATGATTTTGATTGAATTTCAGTCTCAAATTTGGTTCTTCAGGACATAGTTTTGGAAGCCAACCAAAACACAATTTTGACATTTGCAAGTGTTGCAGATCGTGATTCTATTTGTATCATTTCAGTCTTAGGTTCTTTAGAAACTTTGGGCTTCCTTTTAAGTTACATCAAAGCTGAGATTTAAACTTCAAAACTGGAAAGCAGAACTTTTGTCCTTTAAACTCCTTCATGGCATCAAGAGATTCCCATGATACACACCTATTTTGAAAAAGGAAAACTTATTGAGTGGAGAAGACTTGTAGTGACTTTCAAGAACAGGATCTAGCACCATTGGCACCACAAAGCCCATCTCATAATTGGTATATTACTACTCCCCAGTCTTGAAAAGACTACACACTTCATGTTTTAAAAAGCAGCCCGACCAACACCAGGCGTGCGGGAGGGAAGTATATGGATGCATGAACAGTATAGTTGGCCAGTCACTTGGCATTTAACCAAAGACCTACTTGGTATACTAGCACATTTAGGCTGAAATGTTATTGCACTGGAACAAGTTAGGAAAGTATCCTTTCCTGCTTTTAGGTGGTGCACAATATTTAAAGGTCCAGTAACTTAAGCAAGAGTTAGATGGGCTTGATCCCAAAAGTGGATGCCCAAGACTTGAAAATCTCAACTTGTATACTATATTGCAAATTAATAAGTCTGAACCCTGATCATGTGGTCTCCCTAGAGGTGGGGCCTTGAGAGTGTCATGGTCCTAGCATTCATTACACTAATTGTATGCTAAAAATCAGATTATTAGTTTTGAAGTTACTCAATAAACAGCAGGAAGGCTGCTGTGTATTATTGAGTCTTACTTTTAGTTTTCAGACCTGAGGTTTGAAACCTTGGGATAACCTTTGAAAACTGAATGTTCTAGAGAAGAACAGAAATTCTAGATCGTACTTTCATATCTAATTGCAGACTGAAGCTGAAATATGTTTGAAGAACAGGAGAAGAATATGTAAGAATGTGGCTTTTTTTGTTTTTGCTTTTTGGTGTGCTCCCTCCAAGTGGGTGCTCAATGCACCAGTACGGTGTGTTGTGATCTGCTCAAATGTAGGTTTGTGATGTGCTGAATTGTAGGGTTGAGTTTTCTCATTTTGTTGCGTTTTTTAACTCCATAAGTATCTCTTTCTTCTCAATATTGGTTGTGATGGAAAGAAAACTAAGAAGCCCCAGAGAATGAGGTTGTGTAAGTCATTACCTCACCTTCTAACTCAATCCAAGCGTACAATAACTATTTCATTGCTTTTTTGTTAAGGAGGATTGACATGTATTGCTTCATTTTTTGTACCTCAAAAAGAAAAGGGATCGCCTATTGTTTGTAACTTGAGTTCAGGATCTTCTATATTGTAGGCACTATTACATGCTTCCATCAGATGCTCTCGAAAACTCTGTTTGGAGTGGGTAGCTGCTACGGATTTGGAGGATGCAGCAATGGCTGAGGTTCTCTTTTTCTACAAGTATCTTATCATCTTTGGTTATTTGCTTGAATTGAACTGAACATACTTATGAGTTTTGCTTGCAGGATTCTGCCAAGCATGCTGCAGCTTGGGCAACTCTTAAGGTATGCAATTTAAGCTTAAAGAACTTTGTCTTCAGGCAGTTTTGTCCACATAGTTGCACTTTAAACCAGTGTGTCTGTATTGCAATGAGGCTTGGATCATACTAATGTGATACTAGGGAGGACGGTGGTTGTGAGTATTTCTGTAATTCGTCTTAAGTTGCTGCAACATTGGTAGCTTTTGTACGTGATCTGGGATTTTTGTCGCTGTACTCATAATGCAGTTAGCCAATAATGAAGCATGTGCCTTTCGTGAAATTGCCTAGCCTACTGCTTAAAATATTACCGGAGAGGAAAAGTTGCGCTTTGAGGTTTGGAGATTATTCTGTATGTCTTTGTTTGACTTTTGCCTTTTGACCATCCTAGACCTTGTAGTGGATCTTTATGGCTGTGGATTCAACTTATCATGACATGTAGTGGACCTTTATGGCTGTTGATTCAATTCCTTGTAATAAAGTGGATGAAATATTGGAGGCAATGGCTGAAAAAGTAGCACAAGCTGAATATGTACATTTGTCAAAGACAGCTTTGTATGTTTAGACACAAATTGGGTCTGCCTTAAATCAGAATTGGCAATTTAATCTCAAACTGTGTTGTACTTTGTTTTGTCTCTCGCACAAGCCCCAAAGAAATTCTTTATTATAAAGATTAAATTTGGGAGTTTTTGGTAGTACAATTGGCTCCTATAAAAGGGATCCAAGGTTGACTACTCTTTTCATCCTGAATCATTACTTCCTTACAAAGCCATTGTCACTCATCACCCTTCCCAATATCAGCTTGCTATGTTTTGTTGTCTAGCCTCATTAGTGCCAGCCTTGCTACCTCATCATCGTGATCTGCTGTTTGGTGACCTGTTGTGTTAATGACACGATTTTCAGCCTGGCAATATATCTCAGCCTACTGATGATAGCCTTGTTGCTTGTGTTTCGGTTGCTGCCCTGTTGTACAGCATCTTGCCTCTTGGACAGCCTCTTGACACTTGTTTTACTGTTTTTGCACATGTGCTGCTGGTTGTCTGCATCTTGGTGGTTGCGTTCTTGCCTGGCCTGCTCCCTTGTCAGGAAGCTGCTGTGTTTTGCTGCTGCTGTTGCATTTCCTCAATCTTGGTGATATCCACACATCCCAGGATTGCTGCTGGTTGCATGCATCCTCGTGGTTGCTTTCTTACTTGGCTTGCTTCATTGTTAGAGTTGCTGCAGTTGTATTTCCTTCGCCTTGGCAACATCCATACATTCCATGATCACTGTGTTTCAAGTGTCTTGTCGCCATTGTCTGGTACCTGGATTGCTTATGTAAGATTTCAAATATGGTAATGCGCTTTGGTGCTTTGTTGCATGTAGAGATTTGTAAGAGTATGACATACTCCATCAGTATCCTTCAACTTGCTCTCCAAGAGGCATTGCCTGTTTGGACAGCTCGACCTGTTGTATCACATATCTTCATATACCTGATTGTCAATCGGGTTTTATTTCATTCATTATTTTGTCTTTTTTGGACTTCATTTTTTTCTCTTGCCCTCCCCATAGGCCAGCTGGGCAGGAGGTGCACTACAGCAATGGCATGCATGCGCACACACATTCTCTCTCCCCCCCCCCCCCCCCCCCCCCCCACATAGGTCAATCAATAGGGAGACAATGCTCTCTCCCTCTCTCCACATGCCAGTGGGTAGGTGATAGGCACACATAGCATTGTGACAATAGGCCAGGGGCGTGCGCATGTTGAGGCCCCCAGTTGTATCATACATATTTATATTTAATCATTTTCATTGAGCATTCCTCGTGCTGTCATTCATATTTATTCATTTTCATTTAGCATTCCTAGTGCTGTTGTACATTTTGCATTTCTCTTTGTTTGTCCTAGCATTTCTTTACATCTTGAACATGACAAGGCTTGACAACTTGCATTTTACTGGTGTTCATGGACAGCCAGCTGATGTTATTGCTCCTCCTTAACCACAGCTTGCATTTTACTGCTGTTGGTGGACAGCTGGCTGATGTCATAGTTCCTCCTTTGCTGTTGTTTGTGGAGCTGCCATCTCAGCCAGCAAGTATGCATTTTTACTGGCTGGAGTCATCTTAAACATCTTGCTGGTTGGAGGACACTATGTTTCACTGCCTCCATTGTTGTCACATCTTGTCACTAGTGGACTGCTGCTGCTGTGTTTCAGGATCTGACACTCTCAGAGCTGCTCTCAGATTGTCAGCTCACCCTAACAACTCTTGGATTGTCAGCTCACCTCATTCTCAGTTCCCCAGACTTGGGAGTTTGAGGTCCCCAGTTGTATCATACACATTTATATTTGTTCATCTTCATTGAGCATTCCTTGTGCTATCATTCATATTTATTCATTTTTATTGAGCATCACGGTGTTGTACATTTTGAATTTCTCTTTGTTTGTCCTAGCATTTCTTCACATGTTGAACATGACAAGACTTGATGATCGAGTTTTGATTCAGAGGGGGCAGATTCAGCAAGTCTCTAGCTCTATGTTATGAGGATTTTTTAAACAATTGCAACACTTGCTGCTTCTTGTAGTGGGTGAGGTGCGTATCATGTCAAACGTCACAAGACGTCCTCTTCATCTTCATGGATTTGGGATTCAGTGAGTCCAGCTCAAGATCATTGATGCAGTGACACTTTCCTTTTTTTGGCTAGTACCCATGTTAAATGCCTTTGGGTTTTGTGGTTTGAATGAATTCCTGCAAGTGATTATTTAGCACAAAAGGGGTAGAATTGAAATTTCCGTCATCCTTTGGGAAGTTATGACAATGTTCTCGTGGAAAGAATAATCATGTGGAGGCAGGCAAGTCCAAATTTCTTTTGTGCAAGATCAAGAACAATTGCAGCAATTAATTGTACACATTTGAGCAGCATTGCCATTTCTAACTAGTGCCTTTCTAAGCTGTTTTGCCAGCTTGTCAAAAATCCTGTATGTTTGTGCTGAAAGCTTATTGATTTTCATATTTTAAGCTTATGGGAAGAGGCAAGTCTCAACTGAAGTGTTGATGGTTTTATTGAGCAGAGTGCACCTTTTATGGGTTAGCAATTTATGTTTTGGTCGGGTTAAACATACTTTGAGGTTATGGAAAGAATTGGGTCAGATATCAATAAGTCTTTGATACCAGTTTGAAGGGGCCCAATTTATTAGAGAAACATTGAATAAAAGCTAATCTTTGAAGAAGATCGTGGAGATAATAGCACTTGATTTGTATATATAAAAAATGATGATGATGATACAAGACAGCCTTTATATGAGGTCGTCTTGGAGCATTCATCATTATCAAGAATCTGGAATATGGAGGATCTCTCTCTAACATACTGATCCACATTCAAGAATTGTAGTGTCCTCTATTGAAGATCATGACATGAGCCACTCTTTTATGGTGATTTTTTTTTGGGGGGGAGAGAGAACGATTCAATACTAAAAAATGACACATTGGGATTTGGTTAACTTACTTGAGAGAAAAAAGGCCATTGGTGCTAGGTGGGTTTGATAGTTCAAGAGCAAAGAAGTCGATCCTCCATGGCTCTGCTTGTTGCAAATGAGTATGATGCTTAGCAGAAGGGGATTGATTATCATGAGATTTTTGCACCTACTTTATGTATGACTACCATTTGATCTCTTATTGCATTGGTTGCACCTTCTAGATGGAATGTGCATTAGTTTAATGGTGAGTGATATGAGGAGGTATATATTTTGCAGCCTTCTAGTTTTGCAATTAAAGGAGTTGAGACAAAAGTTCTCAGGTTGAGAAGGGCTCTTTATGGCCTCAAACAGGCACCTTGAGGTTAGTGTAGAAGATAAATACATACTTATTGGTTTCTGATTTTTGCACCACAACTGCCACAAGTAGAGCTTTTTCTAAGAATGTGGATAGGCTTGGGTCCATTTAGACTTTTAGTTTCTGGGGTTTTCCATGTGCCTTCTCAAAACATTGTGCGTGCTTGGTAATTCCTTTTTGGCATGCATGATTCATCACCTCTACACCTTTTCTAGAAAATTAGGTGCCAACTTAGTACAGAATGGTTATTTTTTGGAGATCATGTTCAATATTTGTATTGAGAAGTAAAGCCCCAAAAAAACTTCAGATATAAAAACTTTACCCTTTTCAGTTTTGTTGAGAGGTTGCTGTGCAATTTTTGTGTTCTTGTTTTTGTTTTTCTTTCTGATCAATTGCATTCTGGATGCTGAAGAGGTTTACTTGCATGAGCAGAGTGTGGATGGTGTCCTAGTTCCTGGTGGCTTCGGTGATAGAGGAGTTCAAGGCAAAATTTTGGCTGCAAAGTTTGCTCGAGAGAATAAAATTCCATATCTGGGGGTCTGTCTGGGGATGCAGATATCTGTGATTGAGTTTGCCCGATCGGTAAATAATTCAGATATGCGGTTGTTCTTTTCTTTTACTTTCAAAGTAACAGGAAATTTGACATTTGCCACATCTGCAGGTTCTCAAGCTTGAGAAGGCCAACAGTACAGAGTTTGACCCTGATACACCAGACCCTTGTGTTCTGTACATGCCTGAGGTAAATCTTGAAATCTTTAGATGTTAAATGTAGCAAAGACTTCACTTTCATCTAAAAAAAGTTGTAATGTCTGGCTTGCTTTTTATGAAAATGTGCATGTTTATACTGCAGTTTTCTACTCTGGTCTAATTGTGTGGTAGTTAATCTCTACTACTCTTAGCTCAGTACATGCTGAGTTTTACAAAGCAGAATTATAAGCATGAATTTTATCAGTGCAATATTGGTGCTGTTGTAAGTATGATACGCTTTTTACTTCTCATTCATTTTTGGAGTTTAAATGTGTGTGAGCTGTTTTGAAGGTTTTGGCTCATAAATTGGTGCTTAATGGTGAGCAGGTCCTGTAGTAGCCTTTAGTAAAAGTGTAGACTGTGTAGTATTTATGAAATAGGAAAACAGAAGTATCGATCAGTACCAAATACTTCCCAACTATTAGTTTTAAATTTGTCAGATATTTTGGACTGCTTTTGTAGCCCTTGAAGGCTTGCATACTGCTACAGTTGCTCTGGAACAATCCTTTTGGTGTAGTGACTGCAGTGCATATTTAGTATCTTTCAAAAGCAGGTTGTGTTGTGCTTTTTACAAACTTTGTGATATTTTTGTAAATATATGCTATCTGAAACTGCTATTTGAAACCCAGAACAGTACATGATTTCTTTGGTGTTGGACATAATGGTAAGAAGCATCATACTGTAGAAGTTGGGAGTTGTTCAACATAACATTTTCAATATTCGTTGCAAGGGCATGTTTGAACATTGTGAAAGTTGAGTTCGCCGTTTCTTAGATGATGGGGTTTTGCAGGTGTCAAGAACTCATATGGGTGGCACCATGAGGCTTGGGTCAAGAAAAACATTCTTTTGTACTTCTGATTGTGTTACTGCTAAGCTGTAAGTTGTGTATTGAACCCTTGTCTTCCCAAAATCTGGACTATGTATCTCAACGAGTCTGGATCTCTATCAACATGGCCATGCTGTTCTCTCAGGTACAAGCCGGATGGGCTGTACGTGGAGGAGCGCCACAGGCATAGATACGAAGTAAGCCTGCTGAAGCCCATCTACTAAAACTGTGGGTGCACCATTATGAATGATTCATATATGGTGCATCTTCAACCAAATTATGAAGACTGATGGTTGCCATCGCAGGTAAACCCAGATATGGTTGATAAGCTTGAAGAGGCTGGCCTCCAGTTTGTGGGAAAAGATGATAGTGGCAAGCGCATGGAGGCAATATTTTCGTTCATTTAGTCAGATTTCCTGTTGAATTCTTCTCAGTTTTTGTGGTTTTTGTTATTTTCATTTGGTGGGCTTTTTTTTGAAGATCAGATATTGGAGCTTCCTGGACATCCTTACTATGTAGGGGTTCAGTTCCATCCAGAGTTCAAGTCTCGGCCTGGGAAGCCTTCTGCTGTTTTTCTAGGTGAGTCTACTGGTGGTCCCGCTGTGCTATGCTGGTTGCTACTCGTTGTCTTATCAGAATCTTTTGTGCTGTCTACAGGCCTTGTTCTCGCTGCCATTGGTGGTTTGTCATCCTACCTTGAAGGGCATTACAGAGTTCCCTCATGTGCTAATGGATACACCAAAGCTGAGATGTGCAATCAAGCCTCAAATATCACTGTGGCAAATGGTTGTCTTAAAGAGTGTTCTTCAAACGGCTATTCAAATGGTGTCCACAACTGAATTGGGACATCAGTCTGTAAGAGGCAGGAACAGTACATACATCTTGGATCTCATACAGGCTTCAATTTTGTAGTGAACATTGGTATAGAGGCTCTAGTTTATGACATGAGTGCTGGGCTTTTACCCAATGCTTTATTATCAGAGCATTTCAGTCAGCTTGGATGTTGTATATAGAAATCACTACAAGCACATTGTAAGGATTCTTTCCTTTTCACACATGGTTGCTAGGTACTTGTAGAATCCCATTACAGTATGTGTATGTGGTGTATGTTGCCAGCTGAAGTGCTTCTGAAAATGGTTGGGTATATGGATAAATTTGAATCAATGTGCAAATTCTACCTCAGGCTCTTTCCATACTTTTATGGTGGTTGGTATTGATGCTATAGGATTATACACCTTTAATGAGCTTGTAGGTCCACAAGATGGCCATGATACGAGCAGGATTTCTAGTAACATCTGCAGTAATCTTTCCTTTTCATACGTGGTTGCTAGGTACTTGTGGAGAAGCCCATAACGGTACATGTATGTTGCTAGCTGAAGTGCTTCTGAAAACGGGTCTGTATGAATCGATTTTGAATCAATATGCAAATTCTACCTCAGGCTCATTCCATACTTTTGTGGTGGTTGGTATTGATGCTATAGGATTATGCACCTTTGATGAGCCTTTAGGTCCACAAGGTGGCCATGGTACAAGTCTCTATTTTTTTTCCCTTGGCAAGTACTTGTGCATACAGCACTCACAATAGGGCATGCAGGAGCAAACCTGGTGAGACTGAGGCTACATGTAAAATGGCCTTGTCTAGACAGACGACCACGATGGGCAGTTAGGAATTAAGAGGTTTGATCTCCCTGAATTTCACACTAAATTTTGGTAGAGTTAATGGGACTTTTTTTTTCAAGCTCTCCTTCAAAATCATCTCTTCTAGCAAATCTCCTACTCTGGTGCCCCTTCTTAGACACAGCCTTCAGTCTGCCTCTTTCACATCTCTGGCCTTGTGTGCTCCTATGTACCATCAAATGAGTCTCATCTCTCAGCCCTCACTGTCCATCTTGAGGTGGTGTTGCTTTCAGCGCTACAGTGGGTCCTGTGGGTGGTCTTCACTGAATCTCCAGCACAAGCGAATGCTGTTGGGAGGTAGCATTTACTTGAGTGAGATGGGACACCACCTTTGAGCCGATGCCCAAACTTGGGGTATGGCATCCCTTTAAGGGAACCCGTTGGGATCGGCAGTTTTAGTTGGTGAGAGTCTAGCACGACTTGGACCCCTGAATCGGGGTGCTAGGTGCCTACCCACGCTCCTTCCCTTGGGAGGAATCTTCCAAGGACCTTGGTCTTGAAAGAAGTAGTGAAATCATAAGCTAGTGGCACAAAGTTCCACCTTTGAGTTTGATTAGGCACTCGGCTCAAAAAACAAAAAAATTGAATCTCTAGCCATTATATTTGTAGGTATCCACAGGGAAGTCATCTGCACATAATCGCATAAATCCTTAATCATTCTCTTCAATAATGTTTGGTACAAGGGACTTAACGCTTCTCTATGATTGTTTACATTCCCTTCTAAGAGACTCAACTTCATGATTGACTGAAAGGAAAGTAGGTGTTCTCTTGTCTTCTCAAACATGCTTCTTGAAGGCTTGGTTTGGGTTTGTGCTTTAAAATAATGATACAAGGAGATGCAAGTGATACAATACAACCATGATTGAAGTGGAGCATGTATAGAAGCCTCAAAACAAGACATGAGATAAGTGAAGAGACCCTAAAATGACCTCCCTAGTTGCCTTTGTCAAGTGCCCAACCATAAGTACAATGCCTAAAACCCATGGAACATTTGACTTCACCCTCTTAGTTTTTGAGCGGTTAACAGAAGGAAATCTACATTGATGAGCGTAGAAACCCTTGGGGATTCGTGGCCCATACTGTTCTAGTGATCTACCAAAAGGTGTTACGTCATAGTTCACTCAAGCGATGACAATTGATTGCTACAATGGGTACCCAAGCAGTGGGAAAGACACCATCGAAGTGCCTTGGAAATATTAATGTTGATGTTGATTATACTTGACTCTTATATCATAGGAAGTGAAAACAGTTGAATCTTAATGCTCATTTGTATTGCTTTTGCCGATGCACATCATGATCTCATGGAGTCCTTGGCCTCAACCACATTCCAATAGTAACCCTATGTGAGAAAGGACTAGTGGAGACCTCTTTGCTAAGACTAGTTTGATGCATGTGGTAAGCCTTCTTGAGGATCCATCGTATTAAGGAGTAAAGGTTGACCAAGCCCTTCTATACCCTCACAATCTCTCTTTGGCTGGAGAACTTGTGAGGGATGAAGGTAGTGTTAGGGCTCTGGAATTGGTTCTTTGGTCAGTGCAACCTTTGTTGTACGATTGAGATCAAAGTCAGGGTTTGAGAATGATGAAGAGCATGCATCACTTTTGCCCTTCTTTCCCTTCTTTTGAAAAGCTACTAGGATCTTGTAATCCTTTTGGAGATATCCTTTCTTGCCATTGGAGAAGCACTTGACCCTTCCTAGCATCCCCTTGTATAGTTGCAAAATGTCAAACATTTGGAGCATTGGCTAGAGGTCACCTTCGCTATAGTCTTAGGGCAAATTGAGTTCTTGGATATTTGTTTCTTATAAAAGAAAGAATTGGATGGAGTGTGTTGGCTTGAACTTAAGGGTTTGAAAATGTCCATAGAGTGATCATTGGTGTGGATAATGGAGCCTTGTACATCAAGTGACACTTCGCCTACATCTCACAAGAAGTTGCACATGAGGTTTTTGTAGAACTTTCTTTGAGGTGCATCAAAGAAGAGTTGAATATGTGATGACATCATGAGAGTCCTAAATCAAGGACCGCCTCCTTAGCTAAACCAAGCAAATGGAAGTGGAGATGGTTATTGAGGATGGCATCATAAGAGTCCTAATCAAGGACTACCTCCTCAAAGTTATCCCAAGCAAATGAAAGTGGAGAGGGTTGTTGAGGATGTAGAGTTGAACTAGAGACGATTCATCACAATTGCCTTTGTAGAAGAACATGAAGTTGCCATGAGAGTGGATGAAGATAAGAGTTAGATACATGGGGCACTTTATGGTCAAGGGAGCCCAAATGAAAGTGAAGATGGTCATTTAGGATAAAAAGTGGGATATATGGGGCACTTTGTGATCAAGAGAGTCCAAGTGAAAGTGGAGATTGTCATTGATGATACAAAGTTGATCTACCACAATTGCCTTTGTAGAAGAACACGAAGGTGCCATGAGAGTGGATGATGATTAGAGTTAGAGAGATCCATCATTGAGGATGTAGAGTTGAACTAGAAAAAATCTACCACAATTGTCTATGTAGAAGAGCACGAAGGTGCCATGAGAGTGGGTGGAAATAATGGTTAGAGAGATACGTGGGGCACCTTTTTGTCAAGAGATCGCAAATGAAAGTGGAGATGGTCATTGAAGACGCAAAGTTGAACTAAAGATAATCTACCACAATTGCCTCTATAGAACATGAAGGTGTCATGAGAGTGGATGAAGATAAGATGTCATAGATACATGGGGCACTATGTGGGCAAGAGAGCCTAATCAAACAAGAGATCAATTGCTCAACATTTCATCTACACAAGCATTTAGCAGGAGACAACAAGTGGAGTAGTAGTGAAATGAATGTAGTGAATAATCACGACCAACATATGAGAACCTCTTTTAGATTGAAAATGCAAAAATGCAGAAGTATAAGGTGAAGATAAACAAAAAGCTCAGATCTTATTACGCCTCAAGATGCAAGAAGTACTTAGTGCAATAGCCATGAGACGAACCTTGGGTGACAACATATCCAATCACTACGACCAATTGGCAACACATGGTTTAAAAGCTTTGTGTGTAAGGAGATAGGTCACTCCGCGCCCAAATCAAGTCATCTAGTCATAAAAGAGGTTGCCAACTAGGTAGAAAGGGGAAGGAAGTTGAAATGCATCAGAACCAACACTCAATGTGACAGCCTTGACTTATACCTTCCACTTCACATTTTTTATTTTTACTACTAGTCATTCCGAGGTATGGTTTGTCCATTTTTACTTTTTGCGGGTTTTCGTGTATTTTTCATGCGTGTTTTCGTTCTTTTTCCCATGCAAACTTGCCCTATTCTCCTTAGAACTTTATTCTGATTTAATAACCTTGTCTGATGCCCCTTCCTGCCCATTATTCCTTTTTACTTGGCCCTATTTCGACCTCCTTATTTTTTGTTATTAATTTTTATATGTGTTTTCGAACTCCATTTTATTGTTTTTTCCATGTGAATGTCTCCTCATGTCCCCATAAATGCATTCTAACCTAATTCCCCTATCACCCACCCTTGTCCTGACATTTTTCCTTTTTATTGCCTTTTGTTTTGATATTTGGATCTTCCACAATTAATTTCTGAGTCTAGTTGCGGGTGTGTTTTTATTGTTTTTCCTAGGCAAATGCACTTTACCTCCCTTAGAATTGCGTTTTCCCCTATCCATCCAGTCTGACACTTCATTGCGGACCTTTTTCCTATTCATCTTGCAAGGTTTAGACCTATGTATCCCTGTGTATTAATTTTTATTTCTTGTTTCGGATACATTTTTGTGGATTTTTTCCATGTGAACGGGCCCTATTTTTGTCAGAACTGTACTTTGATGTGGTAGGCTAGTCGGACACATCATCTTGCACACTTTTTATTTTTTTTGCACTTCGTTTCGGTAGATAGATTTTTTGAAATTATTTTTCGTTTAATTTTGCATCCCAAAGTCGCACGGGTTTGTGCACGAATGCCCTCGTTTCTGTCTTTCGACACGCATATTGTGTTCAATTTGTTGTGTGCTAACCATTTACTCCCCGTTCCTGGCATTGCAAATTTTTTTACCCCCCTCCCATGCTTGTGGTGGGACAAGGGGGAGGGTTTCTCCTCTCTGCTTCTTTTGCTTTATTTATTTATTTCTTAATTATTCCTTCTTTTGAAATTCCCCCCTTCTAACTACCCTCCCGCGTCCCCTCACCCCCCTCTCCCTCTTCCCTCTTCTCTCCCCCTTTATTTCTCTCTCTCTCTTTCTTTCTCTCTCCCCGACCCCTCCCTGCTTCTTCTCTCTCCCTCTCTTCCTCTCTCCCTGCTTCCTTCTACTCCTCATTCCCTCTCCTTCTTCCTCTTCCTCTTCTCCTTCTTCTTCTTCTTCTTCTTCTTCTTCTTCTTCTTCTTCTTCTAATGTGCTTCTGTCCACTGCCCACACTAGGGAGTCCTCGCACTAGGGAGTTCGCTCGCACTAGGGAGTCCGCTTGCCGCCCACATTGGGGAGTTCGATTGCCGACTGCACTAGGGAGTCCTCCTGTTGCCCACACTGGGGAGTCCGACCATGACCATCGACCGCTGCCCCATTGGGGAGTCTGCCGCCCACACTGGGGATTCCTAGATTGTCGCTTGCACTGGGGAGTCTGACCACCCGCACTGGGGAGTCCCCGCGTTGTAATGGGGAATCCCCAATTGCCGCCCACTGGGGAGTCCACGACCGTCGCCTGCACTGCGACTCCGCTGCTGTTCGCATTGGTTAGTTTGCCGTTGCCCTACGGCTTTGGGAAGCCGCCTGCCCATCGTCCCACCCCACTTAGACATCTGTCGTTGCTTGTCATACGCCCGCCACTACTGCCATCATCCCATCATCTCCCCCCCCCTCGGCCTATCATCACGGCTTTTCCTAATAAGCTAGTCAATGTTTGCCGGTCTAAGGGGACCGCGGGGTCTTAACACAGTCTATACTATCAGACTGGTCAGTGTCTGTTGCACTAGAAATTGGGGGTCTTAACACAGCCTTTTCTAACAAGTTGGTTAGTGTCTACCCATCTAAACTTGGAAAGTTGGGGCTTTGTTTCTTTTGGAGTTATTTGCTGATTGTTACCATGCGGGTCCACCCTCGACTTGATTACATTTGAGGAGTGGAGGCACGTTTGGGGTCTATGATTGAGAACCACCTTATTTTTGGGTTTTCTGGAGAGGCTCAAGGGTCGTTGGAAGGGGCAGGGGGGTTCTCCTTGAGCCAAAGGGCGAAGGCATCCTTTCCGCGTTCGCGGGCCTCCGCTTTTGAGATCCAAGTGGCCTCCTTGAGTGGACGCCCACGCCACTTGGTGAGGTATTCGGGGAAGCCTCTTTGTTCCTGGCGTCGGAGGAGGGCTTCTACTTCGAAGGGACCATTGGAATGGAGGATTGGTACGCGCCGTCCCCATTGGTTGTCTAGATAGAACTTGCGCAGAAGACGAGCATGAAATGCATTATGAACACAAACACTGTCTGGTAGGTCCAGTTTGTAGGTGACTTCGTTCAATACTTGAGTGATTTGGTAGGGTCCATAGTATTGGTGATTGAACTTGGGGGTCATGTTTTGGGAAGTGACATGTTCTTGGAGCTAACTAGAACCATGTCTCCTTTGGCGAATAGTACAACCTTTCTCTTCTTGTTTGCTTGCTCCGTCATGGTGATCTTGCTCTGCTCGAGGCTTTGCTTAGCTGCTGCATTGCGGTCTCTCCATTTCTTCAAGAATTCTTCTGCATCTTGATCTTCCGCTTTGGCTGCTCTAGATGCTAAGGCCAGTAGGGTAATGACTTCTTTTCCTGTGGCTAACTTGAAGGGGGTGTACCCCGTTGCCGAGTGGATGAAGCTATTATAGTGGAATTCCAAGACATCAAGGTACAAGGCCCAATCTTTCTGGTCCACTTGGGCATAGCTCCTGAGATAATCTTCGATGCCTTGGTTGACCCGTTCTGTCTGTCCATCTGTCTCCGGGTGGAAGGATGATGAGAATCTTAATTGTGTTTCCAAGGTCTTGAAAAGTTCCTTCCACATGTCGCTCATGAATCTTCCATCTCTATCTGATACAATGGCCAGTGGTAAGCCATGAAGTTTGAATACATGTGTGAAGAAGAGGCATGCTACCTCCTTGGCATTCAGTGGTGGTTTGGCTGGGATGAAGTGTGCCTGTTTGGAAAAATAGTCCACCACTATAAAGATGATTGTGTACCCATGGGATTCAGGTAGTTCCACAATGAAGTCCATGCTGATGACGTCACATGGGCGGTTGGGTACCGGTAATGGTTGTAGTAGTCCTGCTGGTCTTGATCGTGGTGCTTTGAGCATTTGGCAAGTGGGGCAAGTTTTGATGTAGTCTATCACTTCTTCCTTCATATTTGGCCAAAAGAACTGCTTCCTAAGGGCCTCCAAGGTTTTACTTTGCCCTTTGTGGTCTCCAATCTTGCCATCATGTATCTCATGCAGGACGAGTTTCTTCAACTCCACGTTGTTGGGGATATACAATCTCTTGCCTAAAAATAGGATACCCTCCTCTAAAGTGTACATTCCATGTGGGGTCTTCTCTGCTTCCACATCTTTGATTATCTTGTGCATTTCTTGGTCTTGCTCTAGGGCCTCTTTGATGAGTTCTATGAAGTTGCTGCTGACCACACTGACAGCTTTCAGGTCAGCTTTTCGGCTCAAGGCATCTGCTATCTTGTTAATGGATCCAGTGTGCTTAATCTCCAGGTCGAATTCGGCTAGGAAGTCTAGCCAGCGGGCTTGCTTTGCCGATAACTTGGGTTGAGATTGGAAGTATTTGAGGGAGATATTGCCGGTGAAGACTATTGTATGCTTGTCTTGAACATAGTGCTTCCACTTTTTAAGGCGGTGGATGACTGCCAACATTTCCTTCTCATGTGTGCTCCACCTTGTTTCAGCATTGGTAAATTTCTTTGACTCATAAGCAATGGGGTGACCTTCTTGTACCAGTACACCTCCTATGCCGTAGTCAGATGCATCTGTAGAGATTTCAAAGGGTTTGGTGAAATTCGGCACCCTTAGGACGGGAGTTTGGCTCATGCACTTCTTCATCTGCTCAAAGGCTTCCTGTTGCGCGTTCCCCCATGTAAAAGAGTGATCTTCTTTGGTGAGGTGGGAGAGGGGGGCAGTGATGAGGCTGTAATCTTTGATGAACCTTCGACAAAATACTATGAAGCGGAGGAACTCCTGCACTTCTCTTACAGTTTTCAGTACATGCCATCTTTGGACAACTTCCACTTTCTTAGGGTCCACTTTGATTCCATATACTCCTACAATAAAGCCCAAGAATTCAAACTCTTTCACTGCGAACTCACATTTTTCCGGCTTGGCATATAACTGATGCTGCCACAGTTTCTCAAAAACTGGGCGTAAGTGCTGCTTGTGCTCTTCTAGGGTCTTGCTGTAGACTAGGAGGTCATCTATGTAGATAATGACAAAGATATCTATCTGCGGTCTAAAGATTCCATCCATGAGGCCACAAAATGTGCTTGGCCCATTGCTTAGGCCGAATCCTAATACTAACCACTCAAAACTACCATATCGGGTACGGAAGGCTGCTTTTGGGATATCTTCTTCGGCTATGCAGATTTGGTGGCATGTTGATCTAAGATCAATACGGCTGAAGAACTTGGCCCCGTGCAGTCTATCTAAGAGGTCTTCCACTAGGGGCATGGGGTATTTGTTTTTTATGGTGATTTTGTTAAGGGCCCTATAATCTACACAGATTCTAAGTCCCCCATCCTTCTTCTTTACAAATAACACTGGGGCACCAAAGGGGGATTTGCTAGGGCGAATGAATCCTTGTTCTTCTAGTTCATGTAGTTGCTTCTTCTATTCCATGAGCTCAGTGTGGTTCATGCGATAGGGAGCTCGGGCCGGTGGGGCAGACCCTGGGATCAGCTCAATTTTGTGATCCACATCTCGCCTGGGTGGTAGACCCTTGGGTAGCTCGGTTGGCATTACATCTTTGAATTCTTCAAGTATTTCTGCCACCTCTGTGTTCCTATTCTGTTGCTTGGGTTTCTTGCCATTTTCTTCTTCTTCAATTGGTCGGATCATACACAGATAGACCATATCTCCTTGTTTGACTGATTTTTCGACCTGCTTGGCATTGCATGTCATGATACGTGGCTTGATAACGGTCCCTTGGACCAGTGCATTTTGGGTCTGGCCCCTTGGTTGGGTTGTAGTTGGTTTCACTGTTTGGCATGATACTCTTGGCTTATTCTCCTTCATTTGCACTTTGATTGGGGTCTTGCGAGGCAGTTGCATTCTTTCACATGGTACTCTGACGCCTTCTCCTTGCATATCTAGCATCATTTCATTCACACCTTTACAAACATTGCAATGACATATTTGTCATAGAATTCCAAGCCCAATATCACTTCAAAATCATCCATGGGGATTACTAAGAAGTTGAGTTTTACTTTCCACTTTTCGGCTTCCACTTGGACTGCAAAGACTTGTTTTACTTCCTTGGCTTCTCCTTGTGCGAATGTTACTGTTAACCCTTCTGGGGCCTTCGATAGTTTTAATCCATGTTTTGCTGCACACCCTGGTGTCATGAAGTTGTGTGTTGCTCCCGTGTCCACCATGATAGGTTGGTTCCCTCGCCCACTCGGCCTTTGATGTATAGATGGTGGACTGCCGCTACTCTGGCTGCCATGCATTGGGCTCGGCGCTAATTGACCCTACCCTTGGGTGGTCCATGCTTTCCTCACTCCCATTTGGGATTTCCTGGATACGCAGTGATTGTGGTTCTTCTCCTCCATATACACTAGTTGCATTCACCCTTGATCCACTTGATGAAGCTGTATCTTCTATTGGGCATTTGTTTTGGTAGTGTGGACCCCCGCATTTGAAGCATCTGATTCCGACGGACGGGCCTAGGGGTCTCCACCATGATGTATTTGATCCTGCGGGCCCATACGATGTGCTAGGGGTTGGCATGTAGTGATTGTTTCCCCATCTTCCTGCTACTCGTCTTGGTACTAAAGCGGTTTGTGACATGGCCGTGGTGGTGGTGGTGTTTTGGCTCCTTGTATCTGTGAATGCCCCTCTAGGAGCATTGGGACTTTGGTTCCATGAGTTGTTGTTGTTGAAGGTGTTGTTGAAATTGTTGTTGAACCTATTTTGATTCCCTTCTGCTGTTCTTCTGCCTTCTAGGTCCACCAGTCTTTCGGCCATTCTCATGGCTTCTGCTAAGCTTGTTGGCTCCTGTCTCTCCACATCTCTTCTAGCCCATTCTTGCATCCCAAACAAAAATCCATGTAGCTTAGTGTCTGTATCCATGTTTGGTAGCTGCAACATGATCTACCTATATTTGTTGACATATTCTTTCATCTTTCCCTGTGTTTGCTTGAGGTTCCTCCATTCATCTCTCACTTTGAATTTTTCCATCTTTGGAATGAAGTAGTCCTTCAATTCTTCTTGGAGTTCTTCCCACGAAAAGATGGTGTGGCCCTGCTCTTGTTCTAGCAGGTACCAACTGGCAGCGTCCTCCTCCAAGTAAATGGCTGCCACCTCAGCCTTCTTGTCTTCGGTTATCCGTGAATACTTCAAGTACCTGTCTACCTCTGCGATCCATTTCTTCAGAGCCAACCCATCTCTCTCTCTCTCTTATACTTGGCTGGTTGGGGCATCTTGAATTTTCCATAATCATCCTCTGAACTATCACTATCTTCCTCTTCTTTACGGTGGTGCTTCTTCTCCTTCTTCTTGTCTTTCTTTTTGCTTCCTAATTCTACTACTTTCTCCTTCTCCTTCATTGTATCTTGCGCCCTCCTAGATGTCTCCTCTCTACCCATTCTATCCATCTCCTCTTGCATTCTGTGTCTTTTCTCCTCTTCTTGTTGTTGTATCACCCATTCTCTATAGCCATGCTCTACTTCTAGTTTTTTCTTCCTTTATTCCTCCTCTTCCTTCATCTGCATGTTCCTCCATATTGACTCCAGTATGCCTGACATACCATCTAATTGTCTTTCTAGTCCGGCCACCTTCTCCTCTTGGGCCACTCTCCATTCTTGCCCTCTACTCTTCTTCCTCTCCTCCATTGTTGGGAGGGTGACGTTCTCCCTTTCGTCCTCCATGTGGTTGGTGGTGGTGTCGACGCGGGGAAGCCGCGTTTCGCCTTGTGGTGGTGTGGGTTGTGCCGCGGGGAAGCCTCGTCACGTCTTCAGACGGTGGGATGTCGATGTTGGGGCGTCACGCCGGGGCGACGCGTCGGGGGTTGATGCGATGTGGGGCGACACAACGCGGGGCGTCGCGCTGTGGGCCGTTGCGACTTCTATCTCTTCGGGGCACTGGATATTTCCTTCTACTTCCGTGAGCACTCCTTCACTCTGAGCAAGAGTCTCTCTGATACCAAGTGTGATAAACCTGCACTCGTCACGCACTCAACACGGCACAGAAAGGTAACACGATATATGAGCTCAAGGTATACTCTTGTATTATTCAATCCAAAAAGCGGGATAACATAGACACATCCCAGGACTACACCCTCGTGACGCCGCACATAAGAGGATTCATCACTGGGTATAGGGAATCACACGTAGAGTGGAAACAAGGCAGTGCTTTGAGTCACTACTACTCCCTATATAGGTGCATTCGGTAGCAACGGCATGGTATAGCTACAAAGCCCTTATACCCCCCCACTAACCCCTTACCCCCCCCTCCCTAAGCCCCCCTTCCCCCCCAACCCACTAAACCCTTTACATTCCTCCCCCCCGGCAAGTCCCGCACCCCCCGTAAGCCCCCCACCCCCCGCAAGTCCCTTTTCTACTTGCCACTCTCCGAAGTCGTTGCATGCCTTCTTCTACGATACAACACCCTACCCCACACAGGTTGTTCGCTCTTGGGCATGTCTTTGACTTTTTTGCATGCTGGACGTGCCTATTCACGTGTAGGGAGTGTGTGTTTGATCCCATTCATGTGTATGTGTCACGTTCATGCCCTTGCTTACGTACGAGGCCGTGCATCTTGTTTTGTCTGTGCCACAGAGTTACTATTCGCGCGCAGGTACCTTGTTGTTCCGACTTTGATTATTTTATTCTCATAAACTAGAAAAACTTGTAAATTCATTCAAAATTTGGAAAAATGTGCAAACAAATTGATAAAAAATTCATTAAACTACTGAAAATGATATTAAAAAGCAAAAAAATTCTCATCAATTTTTGGAAATTCAATATTAAATTTCAAAACTTGATAAAATAATAATAAAAGTTTAAAAAATATTTAAAATACAATAAATCTCATAAAACCTAAAAAATTCATAAAAATATCCATATTTATGAAAGAAAATTATGAAAAATTATTGAAATTATTTACCAACTTTTCAACAAATTTTAGAAAATTTATTAATGAATAATATAAATTGTAAATTAGAAACTAATAAAAAACCTTTAATTTTACGACAATCTACTTACAAAATGGTTTTTTAAATCATAAATAATAAATTTAAAAAAACATATTCACCTTCCCTTATATTTTTGGATCATTTGCATGTGCTTAAATCATTACTATTCATTTGAAACAATTAATTTTTACAAAAACTCTTATTTTTTATGAAGAAAAACGAAACAATTCTTTTTCCACTTCGAAAATGGTTAGATAATTTTGGAAAATATTGAAAAATGGATTGGATCACTCTGCTTAGCTTTCCACCTATATTTGCATGAATGAATAATATTAAGAAAACACACACAATTAAAAATAAATGTGAAAAAAAACTAACAAAAACTAACAAACAATATATTAATCACCTAGTCATCCTATAATCGATTTCAACATAAACCCAACTCCACATATGTATACACAAATATTTTAAAATTTTATTAATGTAAGAAAGCAAAAACATATAAATACATTTATTCAACAATAAAATACAACACAAAATAAATCAACATAATTAAACAAAAAAAGCCAAAACAACAAAACCACAAGCCTAACACATAATTACCTAAATGCCAAACCTTCTTGTGTCCCTGTTCGATTTTATATTTGGATGTGGTGTTTTATAAATGTCAGGAGGCTGACTATTCTTTGGTCGCCTTGTTAGTTGTGTACACGGAATTTTCCTTTCTTTTGGATACTTTACAAGTGGGATTTTGCACAACAGACTTTATAGGTGTTCACACACCTCCAAGTTCTTTCTTCTCCTCTTTCCCTCCTTCACATGCACATCAACACACAAGTAATTGTAACTAAAATCACTCGACCATTGCACCCACAAATTTAACACAATGCACTTTCCTAAAATTGTAATTAAAATGAGCCCGACCATTAATTATAAAAGGAACCCTCGCCGTTGCATGTTCACTTTGGCACAATAACCCACCTAATTTCTAAAATTCATCCATAGTACACATGCTATTCAGACACAATTAATCTTTGTAATTAAAAATAAACCCCCCAAAGTCACCCATGCATGCACTTTGCGTGAAAGATCATGTAATTTCTAAAAATGAATTGCATTAGTAGAGACCCCCGTCCAGTTAAGTCAAAATGAGTGGGAATGGGCTATGCAAACGACTCACCCTACATTAACGGTTTAATTTAATAAGCCGAGCTTAATTGATCATCTAAAAAATGAATTTAATAGCGATCACTCGCTCACTTCATCGCACCTTAGGTATACGCCAACGTTTATAGGGATTGGGATTTCTTAATCAAATATGTTAGTTGTATTTGTTTGAGTTTATTTTGATGATCCGAATTTGCGATTTTGTTTTGAGTCTAGTTAGTGTGTGGGATATGGTGTGCGTGACTTTTAATTCTTTCAGAGTGCTTGATCACAAGGTTTCTGGGTACCTGACTGTTTGCATTTCATGAAGCTTTCGGTCGCATGAGTGTGTAGGTCATGTCGAATTTTTTACGTAGGATGTGGATTGCTTGGGGAGGTCTAGTCTGGTCTTGTCACTTCTTATATTTCTTTGTCCTGATATTTTTCTTAGTGATGGTTTGTTTGGGTTTTACAAGAATTTTCGTATTTTTTTTGGTTCTGTGTGTGTGGATATCGTGTGTAGTCTGAATGGCATCTTCCTTTACTCCCCCTATTGTGATCCAGCATGTGCCATTGTCGGTGCATGACTATTCCCTTCTCATGGAAACAGATTGTATTCGTCGTTTTGGTCTCTATTCATTTGTAGCGCTCAAGTTTTTGCTAGTGGATAACAAGCTCTGCTACTCTTTCTTGGCGTCATACAAAAAACAATCTAGTTTGGATGCTTCTGCCTCTCCACTACCAATATCAGTGAAGCATTATGTTTGCCTCTTTTTGCTTCTTTTGTACCTAGTGGTTATCAATTATTGACCGTTGAGGAGATCCTTTCACTTCTTCAGAAGAAGGAGACATCTACCCCTTTGGTGTCCAGCAAAATTATTACTAGTTCTGGGGTTTCTTTTGCTCATATCTCCTCTGTGGTGTGGAAGCAACTATGTTAATTCCTACAAGACAGATTCATGTCCGGAAACCGTCCTATGTCTATCCAAGGAGCTTTTTACCACATATGTTCAGATCCTTGAGGGAGCCAAGTTTAATTGGCCTGCATTCATGTTGGCCAAGATGGATCAATATTTTCAGAGAGTCAGAAAAGGGCAAGGTAGTAATGTTTGTAATGGTGTCTTTTCTTCAAAAGATTATTACTTTTGCCCCTCCTCTTGGTGGTGTGCCAGTGGCTGGATCCTACTTCTCTTTTGAAGAAACCTCCACCTTTTATTCCATCTCCTCCTTCATTATAGCCGAATTCAGACATGGAGGATGAGCCCCCTCCTAGGTTCTTTTGACCTAAACGCAGAGGTACCACAAGACTGTCTAGTCCCTTTTCAGCTTCAGTTGCAAATCCTCCTATGCAGGACATTACACCTCTTGTTTCTAGTAGTTCCCTCCCTTCATTCCTATCTTATCCTAACTTATTTGCTACCCAAAGGGATGAATAGCTAGATCAGTAGATTCCCTCTTCTTTACACACAATGCTGGTTGGATCTTTGCTTTCCTAGTTGATTTCTAGTATCCAGTCTACATTGGAGACTTCCCTTACTTCATGTCTTCTTCAATCTATCTACATAGGGATTTATAATTCATTGCAAGAAAAAGTTGACTCCTTGACTAGTCAGTTGAGCAAAGCTTTAGAGGACTTGGCATTTGAAAAAGCTACCCTCAGTGATATTCATAAACAGATGACTGATGCTACTGCTTTGATGGATTTCTAGCAAGCCCAAATCAAAGAGTTAGAAAATAAAGTAGCTACTTTGGAAGCTAAGAATGTGGCTTTAACTCAAGCTTGAGGACATGATAGAGTCAGCTTGTAAGTTGGGTACTTGTGAGGGTGAATCACAACATTCCCAAGACACTGTTGAATCGTAGAAGAAGCTTATTGAAGAGCTTAACCAGCAAATTGTTGTTCTCTCTATTCCTCCTTCAGCTCCGATAGTTTCTTCTATCCTTTTTATAGAGGATCTTGATCAATTGAAACAAAAGGCTAAGTTGTGTGATGGGTTTTTTGCTAAGGTAGAATGCCTTCAACAAAACGAATGAGCTATGTGCAAGATGATTTTACTCGCTATGTTGAATTGGTGTCACCTCCCCCCTCCTAGATGAAGTATAATAAACAACACTTTGCCTTACATATTTCTCTAAGCAATGTGAATTTGGAACCTCTAAAGGATGGGTGGCCAACTCTATGGATTGCATATTTGCTGAGAGCTATCTTTGATAGATTTGTGGATGAGTTAGTTTCACATGAAACCCATATATTATCTTTTATGTATCTCACAGGACATCTACAAATCCTTGATGAGAAGGATCTAAATGTTTATGTGGGGGATGTGATTTTGCAAGCAATCATGTATGTTCATTTAGTGGAGCTCTTATTAGCAGAAAGCTTGAAGACTTATCATTAGCAGACGTCTTGGTGTCGAGGACATGCTTGGCATTCGCCTTTGGAGGATGATGCTTTAGAACCTTGTCCTTTATGAAGTGCCTTTTATAAGTCTGATATCCAACCATTGCAAACTCAATTGTTGGGGTATATTGCTGATCATCCATTGTTTACTGATTCCTTTTTCTAGGCCCTTAATTTTCGTTGTTCTATTAATTTGTTGGATCATATTGATCTTCTTTCCTATTCTCTCATGTCCTATCATTTTTCTTTATATGTTTCCCTTCTTTCTTCTAGCCCTAATAATATTCCTCTTTGATCCTTTACTCATTTTGGATTCCCTCATATTCTTGTTTTTACTATCTGTCCTTTTATTGTTGATCCTACATCATCTCTTACTCCTTTTGAATTTCCTCCTATAGTTCCTCCTATTCCTTCTATTTTCTCAACAAAATCTCTTCAAACATTTTTGATGAATTCTCCATCTTTTCCATCTTCCTTATCCCTTCACTTACCTTCCTTTTATGATTTGTCTTATCCACCCTTGCAACGTTCCCCTCTTATTCCATTATCATCTCCATCTGATTCTATTAACCTTCCTCCCCCATTAGTGCTGTGGATATAGTTGGATATGATAGTGATATTCTTTGCCAAGGCAATGGACGTTGCATGATTCTTTGACAGGATCGGTGTTTAACTGGTGTTTAACTAGCGTCTTATTCCAGGGTCTTGGGAAACGTCTGCTACATGTTCAACTTCTTATCTTCATTTTTCTCGGGGGCATGTTCAATCAGCTGAGGATACTTCTGTACGCCTCGCTACTCACTTTTGTTGGTATCTTGCTTTCATGCATCAACAGTCTCATTTGAATACTCGAAAGAGTATCATGTAGAGCTGATCATAAATCCAAATGTGGACATGACTGTTGCTCAAATGGATGTCTTATATTACTTTGCACAGGCTTTCCCTACGAGGTTCCTTATTTTGTTGGAAAGGATGTGTTGTTTACAGTTTCTATAGAATGTACCTCAATATTTTGTAGATGAGAGTAAAGCTCTCGAGCGTCTCAAGCTTAGCATGTAGTCTAAAAAGAAATATCTTTGTCTTAATTCGAAGAGAAGCCTTTTCTTGGTGTATCCTCTTTTCTTGATAGATTTTTTTTTCTTTGCTCTCCATTTTTTGGGGGCATGTGCCATTCAAACTACTTGGTATTGTTTTGTGTGAGTTTTGTGTATGTTTTGTGATGTATGTGGTGTGGTGTATTATCCTCTTATGTGGAGTTGAAGATGAAGATGGATCTGATTGAGAAGTTGATGGATGGTGGTTAGTGATTCTATCTGATTGATTGATGGACACAACCTTTTATATCCTTTATGAAATTGTTATGATTTTCTATTGTTTATAAGATGTGTTAATGTGAATTAAGGTGTTTTCCTTTCGTTGTATTCTTTATTAGATACATGTTATAAGTTGGGGTCATGGCTGGGTGGTTTATTGAAGATACTAAAGAAGATCGAGTTGAGCTCTTTAATGAACTTGTATTCTCTTTTTCTTAAGTCGTGAGGACTCTCCCTTATTAAGTGTGGGGATATGTTGAATGTTGAATCACTACAAGATATAGACCTTATAGCGACGTTTAAAGCGACGAAAATACAAACAACAAAATTTGCCCCCGTCGTCGTAAAAAGCATCATTATTGACGACGCCATAGAATCGTTGCTATATGCGTCGCTATTTGCGACGCATATAGCGACGGTTACAGAGAATTTGCGACGCTGATAGTGACGACAATAGCGATGCGTGCAGTAAATTTGCGATGTAAATAGCGACGGTAACAGAGATTTTTTTTTGTGGCAGGGCAGCAAGCTGCCCTGCCACATATAGCACTATGTGCTGTATGAGAGCCATACAAAATAGTTTCTGCACTGCTGCATACAAAGCGTTTGCAAACAAAAAGAATGTATACTGAAATCATAAAACTGATAGATGAAATAAATACATGATATCACATAAAATGCGATTGGTACAATCATAAAACAATATCACTAATACATAGAAAATGTCTACATAGATCGGGCAACTAAAAACTAAAGGTATGTGAGCTCTAAGGATCCAAGGGCGAGCTACAAATCCTCGTCCCCCGAAAGCTCTTCCCGCTGCAAAGGAGCATCAAACGGATTCTGCAGAAAAAGAAACAACATATCAATCCACCATACAATAATGCATTCAAATATCTCATGGTAACTACGAACAAGAAAGATGAGTGACTTACTGGGCCGCCGCGTCTATACAATCGGTCGATCAATGATCTGAGACCGTGCCTCTCTGCATATCGAGTCTCAAGGCCTTGCGGATCGCGATTTGTAATGGAGTGCTGTAAAGAAAACAAAATGCTAACTGTTAGAAACATGATTGTCAGTACAAAGAATATCTCAAAAAAACAAATAAGCAAAACAAAAGAGAAACTTACAAAGTCCTCCAAATATGTCCTGTGGCCGCCACTCCCAAGATGATGTACCGATCCGGCCTTGATTCGTGCCCTCGCCGCCTCCCGCTGCTGACTCCAACGTCCTGGCGAATTTGTACCCTCCTCCCTCAGTCGGCGCCAGTCGTCTGTATCTAACCACTCGGGCTTTGGAGCCCCACTCTTGATTGCCTTGCGTGCGTCGGATTGTCTATGTGACATGTATGCACGCATGCAATCCATCATCCAGCCCGTAGAGAATCTATCCACTGCGGCTGGCACCGGGAACTCCTCGTGCAAGGATGCTACTATGTACTCCTTGCTCCCCTCCGGTATGTTCCTCCAATGATCCAGGACGTTGTGCCGAAAAACTTGTTGGCACAACTCCCTCATGCGAGCCATCACCCTCCTCCCCTCATCATTCATGATGATGGCTCCTGACCTGCCATCCACTAGGTATCCATAATCCCTAGGAGTGTGCCTTGTATGGGCCCTCTCCCATCTCCGTCCACGCTCCTGGGCATATCCAGGAGAACCCTGTACATCCAGTGTACCGACGGGGGTACCCTCTCCCGGAGTGCCACTCAAAGGGGTGCCACCAAAAGGAGTGCCACCAAAAGGCGTGATATCTGCCGACGGCTGCGCAAAAGCCGGAGTAACTGGAGTGGACGTCCCCACAGGTGTGACAAATCCTGGAGGTGACCGAGCTCCAGCTGAATGACGAGACGGAGACACCGCGTCCGTGTCTCCACAGCAGCATCCCCCTGATCCTCCTGCAGTCGCAGTCCCTCCCTCTGGCCCAAGTCGCGAGCGTCAAGATCGTTTGCTTGAAGCTGAAGCATCTGATCGTGCTGAAGCTGATCTAGCAGAGCGCCTTGACGAAGAACGAGACAGCTCCTGATCTGCCATCTCTCTGAATCTCGCGAGCTGATCTGGAGACATACGTGCCATCATCTCCGGAAACTCCTCATTGCTCATCCCTCGACTCATCTTGAAAATGTCGATACCTGCACAGATAAAAAATGATGTTAGAATAATCAATTTAAACTATACAAAGCACATTAATATAAATCATTTTTGAAAAATCCCTCTTAAAATGCATATCTTATCTACCTTTATGGAAGATCTAAACAACGAATTGAGTAATACAATTCTCCAAGAATGAAGTATTCTGTGGTCCCATGTTAATCTCCTGACACAACTCTGCATACACTAGAAGGTCGATAGACATGTCACCACAAAAGAACGAGTCTACCTCATTCTCAAAAAATTCTACGACTTCTGTATTTCCATCATTGTTAGCCGATGCGGGCTCCAAGCTTGCGGTGGCCTCCACCCCTTGTAATTTCAATCCCTCTATTTGCATATTTTCTTCATCTATGCCTGGAACATCGCTTTGATCGTATACTCTCGCACCTCGAGGAGTTGAAAGTATAACATACCACCATCGAGGTTTTCGGGGATTTGGATAGAAGATTACCTGTTCACAAACACTTACAAAGCGGCTTCAAACCATTGTGACATAAACCATGTCGTATTACAATTAGCAAGCAAATGACTAGTTGTACCTGTTCACAATGGGCTGGCAACACAAAGGTGTCGCGCAAATCCATCCATTTTTTTTCGGAATTTATTTCGAGAAATCCAGATGGACCTCGTCGAACTGTTGCGCCAGCTCCTCCAAGTACCACTTTGAACCACTGCACATCGAATATTATCATGGAGAAGCTACAGTAATCCACCGTAATAATACTTTGCAAGTTCCCAAAATACTCCATCTCATCCACAACCGTGTTCGGATCCGTTGCTCGTCGCCAGCTCTCTTGCTCAAACCTTGCCATGACACCACAGTCCATTGTGGAGCGCATTTTGCCAATACGCTCCACCCAAAAATGCCGTCCGCGCAACCACGCTGCACTATATATTTTGTACTGCACATTGAACACTCGTATTAGATGTAGCAAGCAAATTTAGATACGACACATTCTAAACCCCTCATTACCTTTGGACTACATCCCCTCGAGAACTCCCACTCCTCCATTGAGACCTCTATCCCTTCGCTTGATGCTGCGGCGGTCAAGGCTCCATGCAACCATCGTGTTGACATAAATCGTGGCATCTTCTCCATGCCTTCGGGATATCGAATCGGTCGGTGACGCGTACTGTGTCGGAATTCAGCTCGCGCTTCCTCTCGATCTTGCCTTGCAATCTGGTACTTGGCGAGCCACGTCTCCATGGAGGCATGGTGCAACATACAAAAGCGATTCACCTTCTCTTCCATTGAGGCATCCATTCTTTTTTCTACCCCATTTCCAACCACCACATCTCCAGTCAGCCTGTCGTCGTCCTTCAGCGTCCATAGCATTTCATTGTCTAGTTCCACCGTTGGTAGCCATTGTGAGATATGCACTAACGCCTCTGACACCAACCAACCTTCCGCCATGCTACCTTTCGGACGAGCTTGTTGTCGCACAAAGCCTTTCAGGGTTTTCATGAAGCGCTCCAGGAAGAACATCCATCGCGTATGGACAGGTCCAGCAATCTCCACTTTGTCCACAAGATGCACAAGAAGGTGAACTTGTATCATGAGCATGCTAGTGGGCAGGTATTTCTCAAAGAGACAGACCATCTCAACTGCTCCTCGCCTTGCGGATTCAATAGAGGACGTCTTAATCTCTTTCTGTGAGATCCATTGCACCAAAGTCGACAGCTTGTAAATGGCCCCGCGAATTTCTGGAGTTAGGCATCCCGCGATCGCGATCGGTAGGACAAATTGCCACAAATGAGAAAGCATTAAGAATAATGGTCACTTTTCAAATTTCAAAATGTCCACGCTAATTAAAATCCATTCTGCTCACAAACCTGACATATCTTATGCCAATCATGGGATTTTAGCCCAGACATTTGGTCATCTTTAGAAAATGCGGACCTGAGAGAACGCATCATACCCGTTGGAGTGCGGATAGACTTGATTACTTGCTTCACAATGCGCTCTTCTTTGGTAGACAAAACCCAGGGAGCGCGAGGAAGCTGCACTCCCCCTTCAGCACTCGACTGCGGCCAAAGTGCCTCCATCTTACCTACCTCCTTTAAATCCATTCGTGACCCTATAGTGTCTCTCTTTCCTGTGATGTGGTCCTTTCTTCGTAGAAAGCCATGGAGGAATGTTGTAGTTGACAAGCACTATAGGCCACACACTGTAAGAAGTCGACGAATGGGTTCACACCATCCATGGCGAGACCGAGCCGAAGATTCCTTGGCTCTCGCGCAAAGCCTGGGAAGGTAAGTCAATGTGGCTCCATGCGCGCGAATCTGCTGATATTCGTTGCACTCCATCCGTGGATCTATTCTGCACATGCCACGTTGTCAAGCTTGCCATGGCAGATGTGCGAAACATGTGGTTTATGCGGGGGATGAGCGGAAAGTGTCTGAGGACTTTTTGAGGGATGGTCTGCCCTTGCAAGTCCTGTCGATACCTGTGAGCATCACACTTTGGACATGTCTCCATAGTCTCGTATTCATCTCGAAACAATATGCAGTCGTTGATACATGCATGGATATTATTGTAGTCCATGCCAAGCTTCCGTAAAACATGTCGTGCATCATCACGAGACTCAGGCATGGTGTTTGCAGGTGGCAATATATGATATTTCAATAACCTGAAAAAATCATAAAACACCTTGAAAAATCCATCCATGTTTGCAATAATACTGTTAAAAAAAAAAAACAATGAAGTCTGTGTGCAAGGTACCTGAATAACTCAGTCACACTCGTATTGCTCCAACCGTATTTTGCTTGCACACTTAAGAGTGCAAGCAATGTCTTCAACCGAGATACTCGACACCCATCATATAATGGTATGGATGCTTCCTCTCTAAGCGGGTCATATGTCTCAACATCCATGGGAATCAATGCATCGATCATTGCCTCCATCTCAGGCTCCAAGATCGTAGGCAAGTCGGGAAGGTTGTCTGTCTCCTCTGGCATTGACGGTATAGATGGGCCTTGCGAGTGGTCGATTGGCTCCTGTAATCCATCCATCGCACGTCCACGAACTCTTCTAATTGGCTACAAAGGGTGCACTCCCCCTTGGGTCGAGACATCACCCCCCTGGATACAAAATTTGCCAACAAGACCCGATGTTATTGTGTATGGTTTTCAATTAGCTTGAGAGTACAATGCATGAAAAATGCTAACTTCAAATTACCGTTTGCTGAAAATCTGCAATCGCCTGATCAATGATCTCAGATTGAAACTCGCCAAATTGTCGTACGTGTTCTATAGACAATTGGCGTTTTCGTCTAATTGCCAACTTGCATTGAGAGCAAGGACATGGGATACGCTGATTAAGATACGACTCACGGTCTTGAACAATAAGACCTTCTTCGTTTGCCATCTTATCTGCATTACAGCAAACGAGGCTTAAATGGATAGCTTTATGGAGATGTACGTCAAGTTGCAAGTTGACCATAAACCTTGCATTGTATATAGTAGTCGAGAGATTTTCCGATGTTATATCTCGGCCTTGTATCATGCTCAACGATTTTTTTGTCCTGGTAGATAATTTTTTGTTATATCTCAGCTTTGAGTATAAGTAATCCATTTTGAAATTAATGCGCGCCATCTATGAAATTTTATAACTATAGTAATAAAATTTATTTCAATCAATTCTACTCATAGTCATAAGACCTGAGAGAAATTATCCTATACTCAATTTAAGGGTTTCTTCTTCTATAACAATAATTTTGGGTTCATTTTGATGAAGTACGTGGCCGTATGCAAAGCACATTGCATACCATTATCAATACGTATATTATCTTAAATTTCCTTCCCCTCCCTCTCCCTCTCTTTCTCTCCCTCTCCCTCTCTTCCTCTCTTTCTCTCACCCTCTCCCTCTCCCTCTCGTTCTCTTTCTCTCCCTCTCTCATTTCCTCCCTCCCCCTCCCTCTCCCTCTCCCTCCCTCTTTCTCCCTCTCCCTCTCCCTCCCCCTCCCTCTTTCTCTCCCTCTCTCATTTCCTTCCCCTCCCCCTCCCTCTCCCTCTCCCTCTCTTTCTCTTTTTCTCCCTCTCCCTCTCTATCTCTCTTTCTCTCTCATTTCCTAAACAAGCAAAAAATAAAGTGATTTAAACATCCTCCAAGCAAAAGGGAGAGGGAGAGATACAATGCACTCTCCCTCTCTTTCTCTTTCTATCCCTCTCTCATTTCCTTCCCCTTCCTCTCCCTCTCACTCTCTTTCTCTCTCTTTTCCTCTCCTAAACAAGCAAAAAATAAAGTGATTCAAACATTAAACAAGCAAAAGGGAGAGGGAGGGAGAGAGAGAATGCACTCTCCCTCCTTCTCCCTCTCTTTCTCTTTCTCTCCCTCTCCTATTTCCTCCCCCTCCCTCTCCCTCTCCCTCTATTTCTATTTCTCTTTCTTTCTCTTTCTCTTTCTTTCCCTCTCCCTCTCCCTCTCCCTCTCCCTCTCCCTCTCTTTCTATCTTACTCTCTCGTTTCCTCTCCTAAACAAGCAAAAAAGAAAGTAATTTAAACATTAAACAAGCAAAAGGGAGAGAGAGAGAGAGAATGCACTCTCCCTATCTTTCTCTCCCTCTCCCTCTCCCTCTCCCTCTCTTTCTCTCCCTCTCTTTCCCTCTCCCTCTCCTTCTCTTTCATTTCCTCTCCTAAACAAACAAAAGAGAACGATTTAAACCTTCAACAAGTAAAAGAAAGAGAGAGGGAGACTCACCAATGAGATATGGCGAGCGTGGGCGGCTTCTCTTTGCAACGAGGGCTCCTCCTCTCCTTCGCGAACAACGGCGGTGGCGGCGGCGACGGCGGAAGCAAGTCTCTTCCTCCTCTTCTCTCACAAAGCCTTGGCTCTCTCCCTCGCTCTCTCCCTCGCTCTCGCTCTCAAAAGGCGAAGAAAAGAAAATGAAAACGGCGCTCTGGTTTCGGCCGCGCTTTTTTTCCCTGCGGCGTCGCTATTGGCGTCGCTATTTGCAAATAGCGACGCATATAGCGACGCCAGTTGTGACGCCAATAGCGACGCCGATATCCGTCGTCGCTAATCGGCGTCACTATTGCCCCATTCCCTTGTAGTGAATGTTGAAATGACTTGGTTTTTTGGTTGATTTTTGTTGTTTCTTAGGCCTCAATGGTTGATTTTTGATGGACTTTGAGTGATGATTGATTGTTTTGGAAGTGTTTGAGAGTGTTTTGAATGAGGTTGATTATGTTTTGGAAGCTCATGATGATTTCTAGTAGAGATATGAGGCTCTGTGATGTTCTGATAGGTTTTGTTGAGGTTTTGATTGGTTCTAATAGCTTCTGTTTGTCCTGATTTTCTTATGTATAAAGCATGGATTAATTATTGATGGAAGTTGAGAATGTTTGAAAGCTCATTGAATGGTTTTTGATAGTTTGGAATGGTTTTCATATGAGTTATGTGGTTCTGATGCTTCTTGTTGACCTTCTGTAACCTCTGTTGACTTCTGCAGAGCCTCTGTTTTTGTTCTGTATGCCTCTGTAAGTGTTTTGTGGAACGTACGTGTGACTTTGGGAAAGTTTTATAGCATTGGAAAGAGGTTAATGCAAGTTCAAAAGAGCTCAAAAAAGTGGAAGAAGCAGTTGTTGAAGACTTAAGAGAAGACTAGAGTGAAGTGTTAATAGTGAGATGTGAGGAGTCACTATTGTGGCTCTAATGACCTTTTCATATCAGACGTCACACCTTTTGGAAGAGGCATCCATGACCAAAGAAGGATTATTGTGAGTGATTATTTATTATTTTAGTGAGGAGATGTACTATTGATTGATTGATTGAGAGAGAGAGAGAGAGAGAGAGAGAGAGAGAGAGAGAGAGAGAGAGAGAGAGAGAGAGAGAGAGAGAGAGAGAGAGAGAGAGAGAGAGAGAGAGAGAGAGAGAGAGAGAGAGAGCCAATTCTATGCAAAACAATGTATCTGCATATGCGAGATTGTGAGAGAAAGCTCTAGAATATTTGAAGATGAATCATATGTGATATTTTTCCATTCAAAGTGGAGAATTATTTTGTGTTTTCTATGTATACCAAAGAATTTTATGAAGAACATGAAAAAAATCATGGATTTTGTTAAAGGTAAAGTTGTGGGAGAATTGTTTTTATGAAGCTGCTTGAAGAATTTTTGTTCCTGGTGTTTTTTTCTTTGTTGAGATTATATTAAAGATGAAAGAGATGGTGGGAGAATTGTTTTTATGAAGCTGATTGAAGAATTTTTGTTCTTGGTGTTTTTTTCTTTGTTGAGGTTATATTAAAGATGAAAGAGATGGTTGTTGATGTTACAAGATATATTTTCTTACAGTAGAAACCCTATTTCCTTGGTGTTCCTTGTGGATCTCTAGGGAAACTACATCCTTAGGTGTAGTTATCTAGAGGATAGGTTAGCACCACAGGGGTTATCAAAAGTATGGTGCTAAAGGTACAAATAATGTATAGTTCAGAGGTGATACATGTTATAGGCATAGACAATTGTATCCCATAAGTAGAGAGAGGGAAAAGTAGCATAGCTGCAAAGTTATTGAACAATGCACTTGCTGCACTATCAAATAAATCAAGTCTATTCCATGCCATCATGATTCCCTACTTGTTCTTCATATTTTCCTAATAGCTTATCATAATTGAGGCAAAACTGAAATGAGAATGAACCCACATAGGTCTTTAATGACTGTGATGAGGTTCAAGGGATGGTTGTAGGTGTGGTAGGCATAGCAACGATAGTCATCAGAGGTTGTGCTACTATTGGAGCACTCCCAAGAATGGGTGCAATAGCTAGGGTACTAGCGAGAGGAAGCTGAATAGTCAGTGGAGCAAGAAAAAGGAGTAGAGAAACATGTACAAGATCAAGAGGAGCCCGCCATAGAATAGTGTGTGTGTCTATGATGATCATCATTTGAATCATTTATGGTTGATGATGATGTCTCATGAATAGTGTCTTTTGAGACAAGGTTCTTCTTGGAGGTAAAGATCAACAAATCCTCATTGAAGATAAGGGTCTGTGCAAAGAAGAAGTGGTTTATGTTGGCATCATGTAGGTGATAGCCTTTTTGATACCATGGGGCTCACCATATCCAACAAAAATAGCTCAAATAGCATGATCCTGGAGTTTATTGCGATTGACATGTAGAATGAAAGCATATATTGAGGAGTCAAAGATGCGAAGATAGCCAAAGTTATGTAACTTGCCAAACCACTTAGTGTAGGAAAACTCTCCCCAATGCTTTTAGTGGGAAACCTATTTTGTAAATAACCTACATAGAGACGGCCTCTTCCCACAATAAGGAGGAAATCTTGTAACGTGCAACATGCTATATGAGGGAGGTCAAGTGTGCAACAAGCATTGTAACAAGTTATCATCTTGCAAATGTCTTGGTGTTTCTCCCTCCACCCAGGCCTTGCGCCAACATAATAAAAATACTCTCTTTCATTCTCAAAATCTCCCTTGCTTTCTATTCTCTTTTCTAGCAAAGTGCCTTCTTGCAAGCAAAGGCGGTGGTTTGACTACGGGAGATCACAGTGTCAAGCGTGGGTGACGAATGCAAAGTTGGGAAAAGTACTCTCTGCACTCCTAGTGCATCATACTTGGTATCAGAGCTCTCCTCATGCAAAGGCTAGACCTTCAACAGGCATGGCAGCGATCAGGAAGGAAAGCTAGTTGTGATTCATCAACATGGGTGGATGGAACAAGAAAAAAGGTGGAATTCACGATGAGTGGGATGAGATCTCGATGGCCCTAGGAATCGGGGCAAGTAGATCTCAACTAGAGGTTGGTGAAGGACATGCAACTGAACATGAAAATGCGTTAGATGCAGCATTGCATGATGAAGAGGTTCCTCAACTTGAGCCCGAGGATGTCGTTTGAGAGATGATGAAGGACCAGGTGGCTACCATGGTACCCAATTATTTGGGAAAGGCTCCATCTCAGACCAACAATGATGGGGATAATCATAGAAGATGCAGGAAGAAAGAAAAGAAGGATTGGGATGACTCCTCATCAGATGAAATGGGAAAGTATAAACCGCATGCACCAAAAAATTATAAAGGTGAAAGGGGCTTTGTGAGTCTAAATAGATTGATTCATGAAGTGGATGGGTACATGAGACTATTCAAAGTCTCAAGCAAATGGAAAGGATTCCAATTGTTGAAGGGTGATGCATCAAAGTGGCCAATGCATGAAAGAACAATATGATAGGAAACTCTCATGGGAGGAGTTACAAAGGAACATGAAAGATTACTTTGTACCAAAGAATGAGCCATTCAAAGTCAGAGATGAATGGACCAATCTAAGGCAAAATGCTGGAAGAATGAGGGACTATGTGCAAAAGTATAGATATCTAATGCTATAGCTCCCCAACATCGATGTGACTACAAAGCTATATGGTTTTCTATATGGGATGAAACCCTTGGTTCAAAGGGAAATAGAAAAAAAAGAGCTAGGAAGTGTAATGGAGGCTACGACTATGGCCGAAAGGCTAAAAAACTTTGAAGGTAGACAAGGAGGGTAGGGTGTGGTACCTCTCAAGGGGATAACACTACTCCTACAAACTCAACATGGGGAAATAGACAGAGTCAAGGATCTTTTTAAAGTAATGCATCTGGAAGTAGTGGATGGAACAATAGACAACCCCTTAGACTAGAGTACAATGAGGGAACTTGATCTAAGTCAACTCCAACAAATAGTTCTATTAGCTCCAGAACTTCCAACTTGGGAGGAGTGGGCCAAGGGAACTACACAAATAGAGGAGGTTATGGAAGGGAAATAGATTCGATCAAGGTAGAGGAGGCCCATTGTTTTGCAATACATGTGGGGAACCTCACTTCGCTCGAGATTGTCCAAGAGGGGCAACAACCTCAACAAGTGGGTCTAGATTTGCTTATGCACAAGTAGAGACAGAGGGGCCTAAGTCAACATTGCAGATTACAAAGATAGAAGATGAAGGAAAGGAGTGGGAAGCAAAGGCCAAGGTGGGTGCTGTAGGGGCAAAACCCTCACCTATCATGCCAACTTTCATTCTGAGCATCTACAACATGTTTGTTCAAGCTAAGGTGGGAAATCAACCACAAGTGATGATGGCGGACACATGTGCAATACACAATTTTCTATCACCTTAAGTAGCCGCTTGACTAGGTGTGAGGCCTACGAGAGCAGAAGGATTAGAGGTGTCATTTTTATAGGGGAAATATAGATATTGTGAATTGGCAAAAGATGTACTGGTTTAGATTGGACAATGGCAAGAAAGTTTGAATTTCATAGTGGTTTCGATGGATGATTTTGAAGGCATATTGGGCATGGATTGGACAAACAATCATGTTATTCAAATAATGGGTATGAGAAAGAATAAGATCTACTTACAAACCCCACAGGAAATAGTGCGTGTACAGTATTTTTTGCACAAGATGTAAGGGCCATAATATATCACCCTAGGGTTTGGACAATTCAGTGAGATATGACTATTTTCTCCACATATGTAGCACTCCACCTTTGGTCTCTAGCCATCACCAGATTGTTGTCCTCTATAACTCTGAGAGGGAAACCTCCTTGGACCAAAATTAGGACCAAAATCCCTAGGATTTGGTTTAATATCTTGTGTTGTCATTTTGGACTCCAGCAAGTTGAATCTTGCGTCTTCATCTTTCTTTCTTCTTTTATGCATCTCTTTTAGAGAGCAAATATTCTCTGTATGGTTCTTCCTCAAACAATATGAACAAAAGGCTCTAGGAATGGTTGGTTTTTAGGTACATTTAGTGGCTAAATGTCCCACTTGATGGCACTTTCCACACCATGTATTAGAATGCATCACATCTCTCCCACATCTTGCAGGAGTGGATATATATTAGTAGTATGCACATTCAACGTCTCTAGCTATTTTGTAATCACATCCATAAGCTCTTTCTTGATACTTGCAACTGAATTGGAGAGGCAGTCTTTTAGATTTTTACCTCATGGAATACTTGTAGTAGGGTTTTGGGAAGCTTCTGTGATTACTGCATACATTGATTGGATTGATCCAAAGGGTACTCTTTTTTGGTTTTGATTCAAAGCTCCTGTTGAAACTTGGGGTTGTCAATTCCAGTGGGTAGGATTCCACTGTTGTTGATTCGCCATTAGAGGAATTTTTTGGGACCACTGCTATTGTGATTGAACCATCATTTGAGGCATTGTCATTTGCGGCCACTATGGATTAGGTACATTGTCTTATGGCATTTTTTGAATCTAGGGGTAGAGGTAGGGAACTGTCCCTGGGACTACATTTGGTGGATATATCATTCCTATCATGGGAGGAGGTAAGAATCCTCTTCCTGAGGTCATTGACAACCTTGCTTTAACTTTGTCATACAATCTTGCACCTTCCATTGCAGCTTGCAGATTAACTGGCCTTCTCAATTCCATGAACTTGCGAACTTCTCGTTGTAGGTCTCCGAGGAACACTCCTTTTTGGATGCCTTCATCCAAATGATGATTGGTCCATCTCTTTAGGATGCATTCAATTCACGAGACATAAGCTTCTACTCTTTCTCCAGAGGACCGACTTAGGTTCATGAACTCCTCTCGCATCCGCTCTTCAAAACCGTCGTGTCAGAATTTAGTGAGGAAGACCAACTCCCATGTGCCAAAAGTTCCTGCTGCTTGTCTCTCATACCACTGAAACAGTGCGCCTTTGAAAGTGGCGGGAAATATTGCTAACCAATGCTCGAGGGTTCTAGCATTGCTAGCCACACATGCTACCATAAACTCTGCTATATGAAGATCAGGATCTGCATTGTACTCTCCTTAAAAATGGGCAATGGGACTACATTTGCTAGTTTTTCATCATCAATATTTCCAAGACGGATTTCACTAGGAAGGGGACCTTGAGTTGCCATGGGGACTTCTGTAAAGAGTGCTTTTAGGGCATCAAAGGAGGCTTATGCTGGCAAGCTCATTCTTGGCCTTGATATTTGCCTTCTCTCTTCTCACGTACCTTTGGACTCGTTCTAGTGCTTGCCTCTTATTGCAACATTCACCAGGGGATTGGCTCCAACCAGTTGATCTATACTCAATAGAAAATAATTAGAGGGGGCTTTAGTCTCTATGGCACTCTCTGGCCAATATTTCTTCTACTTTCTTCTTCTCTACATCTCTGAATTCAGCTTTCAAACCACTACAAAGGGGGAGATATTCTGTTTTGAAGGTACCAAAACTCATTCTTCTCAAGATCGTTGTTGTGCCATCATCATCATAATGCCAGCTTTTGATGGTTTCAATAGTGTATGTTGTGAAGAATACTCTATCCACCAACTTCGAGTGGGTTGCTAATTGGACAAACAAGAGATTTTTAGTGCACCATGTGTCCCACATGTCCTATTGTTGAGCATCCATGAACAAATGTCAACTCTTTTCTTACTTGTTTTTGTGAACCTCCACTGACTACGACTCTTGAAGCTTCTTCACAATCTGCCACTTGATGATGTCTGGAAACTTCTCAATGAATGCCAAATCTTCCATGGATGGTCATTCTCTTTGTTTCTACACGTCAATTGTTCCCAAATAATTCACCACCAAGATGCACGTCTCTGTTGCTTCAACTGAAAGAGAAAATAGTCCACCACATAGAGTCTCCATCATGATGGTAATATGTTTTTGCCAATTGTGATATGAGCTTATTTTGGAAAGTGGCATTGGTAATGAGAATCTCCAATTCTTCAGTAGTAGAAGGAACTTTGCAAACATCCATTGAGTTCTTCTTTTCTTGGCAATGCTATTTCCTTCATTTTCAGCCTCTTTTGATGCTTGTTGATGGCAGTTTTCCCCGGGCGTACCAAAATTATGGAGCTCCATAAGGAACACCAAGGAAATAGAGTTTCTACTACAAGAAAATCTATATTGTAACATCAACAACCATCTCTTTCATCTTTTATATAATCTCAACAAAGAAAACAACACCATGAATAAAAAATCTTCACACAACTTCATAAAAACAATTCTCCCACTGCTTTAACTTTAACAAAATCCATCATTTTCTTCATGTTCTTCATAAAATTCTTTGATAGACATAGAAAACACAAAATAATTCTCCACTTTGAATGGAAAAATATCACATATGATTCATCTTCAAAGATTCCAGAGCTTTCTCTCACAATCTCGCATATGTAGATACATTATTTTGCATAGAATTGGCTATCTCTGACTCTCTCTCTCTCTCTCTCTCTCTCTATCTCTGTCTCTCTCTCAATCAATCAATAGTACATAATCTCATCACTAAAATAATCAACAATAACTCATAATAATCCTTCTTTGGTCATTTATTTCTCTTCCAAAAGGTGTGTCTGATATGGAAGGTCACCAGAGCCACTATAGTGACTCCTCACGGCTCACTACTGTAACTTCACTCCAGTCTTCTCTTGAGTTTTCAACAGCTAATTCTTCCACTTTCTTGAGCTTTTTTGAACTTGAATTCGCCTCTTTCAAAGGCTGGAAAAATTTCCCAAATTCACACATACATTCTACAGAACACTTACAGAGGCATACCGAATAGAACAAAATAGAAACATAGGCTCTAAAGAAGCTCAACAGAGGGTTACAAAAGGTCAACAAGAAGCATCGGAACCACATAACTCATACTAAAACCATTCCAAACTATAAAAAACCATTCAATGATCTTTCAAACATTCTCAAATTCCATCAATCATTAATCCATGCTTCATACAGAAGAACATCAGAACAAAACAGAAGCTATCAGAACCAATCAGAACCTCAACAGAACCTATCAAAACATTAGAGAGCCTCATATCTCTACTAGAAATCATCACGAGCTTACAAAACATAATCAACCTATTCAAAACACTCTCAACACTTCCAAAACAATCAATCATCACTCAAAATCCATCAAAAATCAACCATTCAGGCCTAAAAAATAACAAAAATCAACCAAAAAGTCAAGTCATTTCAACATTCAAAATTCCCCCTTGAATGCATGCAAGGTCTAGCTCATGCAGTTTCAAACAAGGTATAGGAAATACAATAGAAAATTTTGGATTCTTTTTTTGTCCCCTTGGATACATTATGGTGCCAATGGTGGGAATTACAATTTGTTTTTTTCATATTTGGTGCTTGTGCTTTGTGACTCCTTAGTCTTGGTTGTCACCTTGTTTCTCTTTGACTTTGTACTTGGACTTTGGTTCCATTTTTTATCTTCTAGCTTCCTTTTGAAATTCTTTGGTAGATTTCATATGGACCTTCATTGTGTATTTTCTCTTGTTAATCTTTGTAGTCTCCTTTATCTTTTTGGACTTCTCTTTCTTCATGGTCTTTTATCTTGGTATTTCCTTTGATCAGTTGCTCTTTGACTTCAAATCTTATGGAAATCTCTTTATGCTAAAAACAATGGATAAAAAAAGATATATTGCTTTGGCTTGATAGCATCATGCCATACTTGTTTTGATGAGACATTATATTGAAACACATAGAATCTAGGATTTTATTTGTCTTTGGATCAATGATATAAATAGAAATCGGTGATTCTTGAGGTGTTACAATGGCTTTGGATAAACTTGGGCATTTATGTGTGATGGAAATAGAACATTGTTTTTGTGGAAGCTCTTACCACTTGGCATTTTTTCTCAATGGTAGTGTCTAATCCCAATTATGAGAGGGGAAATTTTTGGGATTTACAAGAAAGAAAAATAGTGGGAAGCAATAGAATGGTCACTAGAGTGAAAGGAGGTTGGGGAATTTGCATGAGAAGAAACACTATAACATAAAGACCCAATATTGACATCTAAAGTGACAAAATTATTCATGGAAAAAGTTACCTTCATCATCATCGCTTTTCACATCACTTTTAGTGACATGACAAAATTGTTGTTATTTATGTCACTATATATACATCTTATATGCATCACTATTTACATCACTATATGTACCACTATTTGCTTCACTATTACAACTAGTGATGCAAGGAGCAATGCATATAGCAACACTTGCAAAGTTAAGTTTTGACACAAATAGAGAAGGTTACAAAGGGAAAAAGAAAAAAGGTGGCAAGGTATGCAACCCTACCACCCTTCTAGCTATATACACTAAATATTATTGCATAATTCATTTACCAATGTAACATACACCTAGCATCCAAAGATTATACATCATGATTTTACAAAAACAAGGAATCCATTGATTGCAAAAGCTAGATATAATCAAATCTGAAAAAGTATTGCTCAAGGAGCTCTTTTATTACTTAAGTCTGAGATGAAGAGCTTCACGTCAAGCTTTCATGGCAGTTAGAGCCTGAGCTATACATCAGTCCCATTGATATTTTGGTTACTCTCTGACTTATTCCGAACTTTTTTGAGTCTCTTTGGGGGAGCATTTTGGCATTTATAATAGTCCCATTGTACCTCACTCCATTAGCCACATCATCAGAAGCCCCAAGACAGCAAGTGTGACAGCCCCATGCTATGACACATATACACCAATCAAAGACTCCATGAGCTAAGAGGATAAAGAAATGGTCAATCCCCATGCCAATGATGGATACCTAGTAATATTCTTGAGCTAGGAGGATTAAAAAATGATCGTCTTTCAAGAGATCCTAATGCACATCATTGAGATGAAGAGCTCCTTATGATAGGAATCTAAAGTCATGGCCACTTGCCATGTTGAAGAGATTCATAGTTGTGCAATAGAAGACTCATAGTGCCATGAGTTTAAAGAAATGAATACCCCCCCATGAAAATGAAGAACATCGAACAATCTCCTTATTACTGGGAGAATGAAGGAATGACTAATGCAACAAAAAAGAAGGAAGGAGTGAAAGTTAGATCCTAGAAGAGAAAGAAGATGAAGGCCCAAGTAGACACGCTAGCGAACCTGAGAATATAACACCATTCCATTAAGCAAAGGACTAGGCTCCCATGTTGACTCCAATGCCACAATAATCCAAGTGTTTGAATAGGAGAAAGTGAGGAATATTTGCTAAGGGGAATATTTGCTAAGTAAGTGACCATCCACTCCTATGAGCATGATGAGGAAATAAACGTCTATACTCAAATGGTTGATTCGGAGGGAAAATAGCCCTCATGTAGCAAAGTTGAGGCAAATGCTAGGGTGCCTAGTGTGGACTGATCACAATGAATGGATGTTTGTGAATGGATACCAATTGGCTGAGTTATGCGATGACACTGAGTCCATGCTTAAAATGAAGGTGAGCTTCAAGGAGATTCATTTTCTTGAGAAGCCCACTTGTGCATTCAAGCCCATTTTGGTCTCTAGACCAAGAGGGTGTAATCTTGTTGGTGAGATCAAGGTAGTTGGTTGGCTACAAGATCAAGCCAAGTTGATTCCAAGTAGGCTTCACCCTCCAGGTCTATCATGATGGATGTAGCTCATCACGGAGCGAGGTAGGTTGAAATGAGTTAGGTGTGAAGACTTAGCTGATGCATGTATCTCAAAGACAAATTTCAATATGACAAGGTCCCTAATGGAAGTGGCATTGACTTGTGTTGGGGCACAATGCTAGCCCACACCCAACCTCTTGTGACTTCAGGTAGTATGAGACCATTGAGGGCCAAGTCAAAGTAGTCATGACACAGGTAATGGCCTATGCCATGCAAGCTAGCCGACTCAAAGCTATGCATTTGATCGATCTAGAAGCATTTAGTACCTTAATGATTGATTCAACCACATCAAGGGTCCCAGCATACCTGTAGGCACATCATGGAACAATCTATCTAAGGGCTACATGTCTAACTTGTGCCTGATAATGTTGTATTTGGGTGATAGAGGTGTGACGATTTAATGAAACTCATTAAATCACCATGCTTCATCCAGGTGCTTCAACTCTCTAGTCTAAAAAGAAAAACCTTTCCTGGCTGTCTTCCAAGTAAGCTTCAAAGTGGGGAAGGGTACTTGACACAAGTGCAATGGACCTCGCATGGCGCACAATGAGACATGCAACAATATTATGTGTTCCTTGGAACATTCATGTTCCATGTGCTCCTGTCCCTGAAAGGTCCAAGAAAAAGAAGATGAATGATGTGAAGTGCAGGGATCGTGCCTTTTCGTGTAGGGAGACATGCCACCTTTGCAGGATGGTAGTGTGCCCCCTTTAAAAATAATGCTTGTGCCACCAAAGTGTGAATTAGGGTAACTAAGGCCCAACTTTCTTCAAGGGGAGGTGTGTACTCAAGACACACCTCTTGGATTGTGAGGCATGTAGCTACCCCACAATAGGCAAATGTTGCCTCATGCATGTAAAGGGATGTGGCTACTCTAGTGTGGTCAAATGCTCTCTCCTACCTTAAATGAACATTGATAGATTTGGCCAAACTAAACCTACTCGCACAAGGAGCCACCTTTTGGGCCCTTTGCCTTTTGGGCGTAGCTTGTAAATATGCTCAGTAGGTGGATGGATTGATGTGCCAACAAATAAAAGTCAAGTATCTATCCTCGAAGTGTGCTTGGACCAATCCGCACATGTAAATATAGTCGGTAGGTGGTAGCTATGCAAGAATGTGGAGTGTTATTATAGGAAAACTATAATATAGATAGATATTTATCTGAATTGTTTCATCAACTCATAATCTAGGATCTAAGAATGTTAAGCATAGTATTGTTGGTTAGTTTAGTTTATCCATTGCTTTCAACCTAGAAAAATGAAATCTATCTTATAACCTAAATTCTTAAGTAATGCTATCCAAAAATGATTGCAAAACTTAACATTGTGGTAAAAAATGACTTTCAAGAATCCATGATATAAGAAAAAACATAACATCTTGAGTTGCAATCAAAGTGTTTTGGAAAGGAACAAAATAGGCTTGTTTACTATATCTATCTTTAATTGTGTAGATCATATAGATAAATGTCCTCTCTCTATTTTTTTAATTGCTCTTTCTCCCCCTCCCTCTATCTGTATCCCTTGCCCCCTTGCTCTATTCCTCTTTCTCTTTCTACCTCTCCTTCTCTCTCTCTCTACAAGGGAACAGGGTGATAGTGATGGTGATTTGCAATGCAAAATAGTGGCGTTGCTATTTACAACATAAATAGTGTTGCTAAATAAATTAGAAATGCTATTGGAGATGCAAATAGTGACGCTAGGCTCAAAACATGAGTATGACATTTGTTGCAAACATTTTCAACACAGAGCGAAATAGAGTGAGAGAGATTATCACCTTGAGAGAGAGAGAGAGAGAGAGAGAGAGAGAGAGAGAGAGAGAGAGAGAGAGAGAGAGAGAGAGAGAGAGAGAGAGAGAGAGAGAGAGAGAGAGAGAGAGAGAGAGAGAGAGAGAGAGAGAGAGAGAGAGAGAGAGAGAGAGAGAGAGAGAGAGAGAAAGTTATATTAACGTCTTCTAAAGACCAAAACTGGCCTATGAGACAAACTGTGATACAACTGATGAGGTCCAGCTATCCAAAATAAAAGTGCTGAATGAAAAGCTAAAAACAGGAAACTGAAAATACGGTGCTGTGAGTGTGATAAGTGTCGTATATGTGTATGTGCGTATGTAGCTCTGGTACTCCAGATAATGGCTACAAAAGGGGAACAAATGTCGATTGTGATAGGGGAACAACTATTGATTGTGATAAAGTGGTGCGATGTGTATATGTAACAGAGGCAGGGAGATATACTATCCTGGGATGTAGTAGCAGTCGTCGAAGTCGCTTATAGCAGGTGATCCCTCCTGGATGCAGGATGTGGTAGATCGGCGGTGGAGAAAGAGCAAACTGGAGATCTGAGATCCAATGTGTCGAGTGTCATCGGATCTCAGTCTGCTGTCGATGTAGATCAAGAATCCACTGGATCTCCTGTCGGTGTGGCTGTGGGGTTCAAAACCCCCGGATCCTCGTGCGGCGTCGGGTACGCTGGTCCTCATGCTGTTGTAGTGTGAGCCCAGAGGTCTGGCTGGAGGCTGGTATAGTAGCTCTCACTCTGTCTGTCTGAAAGAACTGTGTAATAGTCGTCTGGGTGGGCCCCTCTCTGACTGGGACCCGTTGTGTGCTCTGCTCTCTGATGTGCCATGCCTCTCCCAGAAAACGGCCAAATGATCTCTAATCCATATCAGTCATACATCCCTGAAGTGAGCTGCTCAATGTGTATCTAGATCTCAACTTTGAGTATGCCGGGCATTTGAGAACAAAATGCTCCTCACTCTCCACCTCTGATCTGCAAAGGGGGCATATCCTCTCCTCCTTGGGATGCCACTGGCTCTGCCACTCTCAATCATAAGCTGATGTGATGATACCCTGAGCTGTCCAATAAGAACTCTCAATCGATGTGGCATATAGATCTGCATATATCTCAGAATCTCTATGAATCCTTGCTTTGATATGCTCAAGAAGTGTGTATAATAATGTGCCATCTTCGATGGCAGTGGCTGTGCAGGGTTGACCCATGTCCTCTGTATATAAATATGCCATATCTCCTGTTTGATGACTCTGTTCCTCTCAGAGAGAGAGAGGGTGTAAGTGGGAGCCTGAGTATCATATAGAAGAGGTGGGAGTCTATCAATGTCCAGCCCATGTCTGTCAAACCAAGCTCTAGTCTGTGCATACCATGATGTGGTATCCCCCGCTCGAGCCATCTCCTGAGATGCCATATATGCTCTATATGCAATGTGATCTCTATCCATATCCTGAAATCTATGTAGGAAGCAGACTGTTTGAAATAATGCCTCAACTAGCATGGGCGGTGTGGCAAGCTCTGCTCGCACAATGTCATGTGGGACTGAGGCCTTGCTGCGAATCAATCTAGATATCATGATCACTTGAGGTCTCTCCATCAATGTCCATACATAATCAGCAAGGCCTGGCCCCCATATAGCTGCTCCATACATCAGTGTTGGAGTGACTAGAGTATCAAAGAGCCAGCCCTTGGTGTGGGGCTCCTGGAAATGTGCCTGATAACACTGTCGCTCCATAAGAGCCAATGCTGAGTATCCTCTAGTGAGGCAGTCACGAGTTGCCTGTGTCATCGAGAAAGTCCCTGAAGCTGCTGTAAAGGTGACTCCCAAATATACATATGATCCAGTGACCTCAATACTCCCTCCTGCTGCCATGAAAATACTCTGTCTGCGTATCTGAGTTGATGTATGGAATATAAGAACCTTGGTTTTACCAAGGTTCACTGTCATGCCTCTCTGTATGCAAAAATCATCCAATGCTAATAAATGCTGCTGTAATCCCTGAGCTGAGTCTGAGACCAACACAATGTCATCTGCATATAGTAAGATATGAACTGTGGCTCCACTGAGATCTATACCTCCACCGGCTCGCTGTTGAATAAACTCTGCTATCTCATCAATGTATAGCCCAAATAGAGTCGGTGAGAGTGGGCATCCTTGTTTCACATCAATGGTGCTCACAAGGGGATCTGATATACCTCCCGGACATCTGACTCTGCCAGTAACCCGCTCATATAGTGCATAAATACCCCACATCATGTCATCATCCACCCCCAGATCAAGTAGGCGTCTGAAAAGCCTCTCTCTCGGAACCATGTCAAAGGCTTTGCGGAAATCCACAAAGCAAGAATACAATCTCTGTTTCTTCACTCGTGTCTGGTCGATCAGACAACGGAGAGTGAATATGTGGTCTACGGTAGAAAATGCCCATCTGAACCCTGCCTGTCCGGGTGTGCACATGCACTCTCTCTCTGCTAGCGTGCTGAGCTCCTCCTCCATCACCGTGCCATAAAGTTTGGACAAAATTGGCCCAATCATGATGGTCCTATATGTGTTAGGATCCATAGGATCCCCTGACTTGTGGATAGGTACAATGGTGTGCTCTGTTCACGAGTCAGGGAACCCCTCTGACAATGCACGGTTGAAGAGGTGAGCAATGAGTGGAGCCAATATGTCTCTGCCATATATAATATGCTCTGCCTGAAGATCAAACTGGTCTCGAGTGCGGCCATAATGTAACCGTGAGATAGCATGTTTCACCATACGAGTGGTGAAAAAGAATGAAATACCCGGTCTCGGTGTACATGGTGTGGGTATTAGCGGCTATGCGGGTACATGATATAAACTCTGTGCGTATCCATGCCATACTGCAGGGTCATGTATCGGTGTGGGTGAGCGTGGTTCTCTGATTTGCCTCCATGCCTCTGCACAATCTCTGCTCATAAGAAGGTGGTATATATCCCAATATCTCTCCTCCTCCCATTCCCGCTTTTTACGGCGGGTCAAGCGGTGCATGCATCTCTGCGCCTGTCTGTGTGTGATCTCTCCTCTGGCCTCCAAATCGCGTAGCTGTCGACGTAGATCTCTGCACTCATCATCATACCACCTGTTCTGTGGCATGGTATCGATCCGAGGGGGGTGCGTGTATGTGTGATGTGGAAAACTGAGTGTAGCAGAATCATGCAGAATGCGTGTGATATCAGTGGTCAGTGTATCAAGGGGTGCGTATGGATCAAGTGACGTGATGTGCTCCTCCAGATGCTGTGAGTAAATATGTGAGAGCTTATGAGTGAAGTGTATGGTAGTATGCATGTGGGGTATGATATCTGCAGGTGGTGATGGTAATGAGGTGAGGAGTGAGAAACTGAGAAAGGTGTGATCGGTACCAAGTGGAAGTCTCCCAAGGCCGAAGGACTCGATAGTATGCATCCCATCGATCGGTCCGAGTAGATAATCTACAGTACTCTCGCCCCCCCCATGTGGGAAGCATGTAAGACCTCCTGAATATGGCCATCGTGCCATCCCGTTATAAATAACGAGATAATGTCTACTACCAAGCTCAAGTAAATTCCCTCCATACCCTGTGGCGTCTGGCCTAGTATCTGCTGACTCCCTACTGATCCCCAACTCCTCAGGGTCTAATGCTCTCATGATCTCTGGCTGCTCCATATCAAAACTCTCACACTGTCGGCTCTGTGTGCGCCCGTTGAAGTCCCCCATAAGGAAGACCTCACCCAAACTAGAATACAGAATAATGTCCTCTGAGAGTTGTGAATAAGGGGAGGGGGAATCTCTGGCCTGAATATCACCCTGCGTAGTAGCATATCTGGACCCTCGTGGTGAAAAGTAGCATACTGCCATATAGATCCATCTCTCATCTGATATCTGCACTCAGATCCATATGTAACTAGCCTCCTCATCTCGTCTCACTAATTGGATATGTCTCTGTATCCCCTGACGGAATAGAACTGCCACCCCTCCTGAGCCCCTAGATGTGCTCTGCCTAGTAGTAGCCCGGTATGCAGATACCCACTCAAATCCTGTAATGCGTGGAAGCCCTCTCTCTGGGCTCTCATGTGTCTTTGTGAGGCATATAACATCATGGTCGGATAAAATCTCCTCAAGTCTGTCCGGTCGTGACCATAGGGAGCCGTTGCAGTTCCAAACTGCCACACGTATCGGGGTTTTCTGTACAGTCCTCTGCCCCATCTCATAGGCCACGTCCCCCTATTTGGTGGGGTGTCCATCAATAAAAATCCGGCCATCTCGATAGAAGGCCTTACGGCCTTCTCTACGTGCTTGGAGTATCTGTGGCATGCATGCTCGTCTGTGTGCAATCTGCATCTGAGTCAGGTCCTCATCCATGAAGATGGAAGCCCCAGTCATCCCTCGGAGCAAAATCCGCTTCCAAAAGAAAGCGGCTCTGTCCTCCGGTGTGCTCATATGTAATATCAGAGCTCTGACCCTAGTAGTATCTCGTCCTGCACGCCATGCCTGAGTAAAGGGCATGCTCGTGTACCCTAGTTGGGTGCATAGCCCGCGTGCGTCCTCCTCCGAAGAGGCCCCTTCGGGGAGCCCAGTAATACGCACGTTCAATCTGCGCGCGCTCCTGAGCCTCTCCTCCTCTAAGGTCTCCTGAACCCGGACTACCTCCTTCTTTTTATTTTCTTCTTGGACCTCCTTCTTAATGTTCTTCTTCACTACCTCAATCCACCCCTCCTTATTCCCTTCTAATTCTTCCTTCATGTTTGCTTTGATTTTTTCCTCCCATCCCTCTCTCGAAGCCTCAACTTCGATTTTAATGCATACCTGGAGGTCCTCTCGGCATTCCTTCGTGATAGCCTCTCGGAGGTCCGCTTTGAAATCCGTGTCCTCTCTTGCCTCCCGTAGATGTGACACTTCCGTTTGTAGCTTGTCCAGGTCGGTTTTGAGATCCCTCTTCTCTTCCGTGAGTCACCGGATCCTCTCATGGAGCCGGCGGGTTTCTTGGTTCAAGGCATTATCTGCATCCTTCTTGAAATCTTTCTTCGCCTCCTTGGTAGCCTGGCTGATTAGAAGCTCCACGTTATGGAGCTTGAGCGGCATGTCGCCTCACGAGGAAAAAGCCCCCTCAATAGACCTGTTGAATGTCAGAGAGACCATCTTCAATGAAGAAAGTTTTCCACTTTTCACCTCCTCTTGAAACTGCACATCCACAAATGCTGTCCCAGCTTGCACGTTCCAAGAGCCTTCCTTCTGCGAAGAGAGATAAGCTCGGCTGCAACTGGCCATCCTATTCAGGATGTTATTCAAACAGATGTTGCTATCAACCCTGGCAACAGCGGGGGCCCCTTGCTTGACAACTCTGGGTATCTGATTGGCATCAATACGGCAATCTATTCTCCATCTGGTGCATCAGCTGGTGTTGGTTTTTCAATCCCTGTTGATACAGTCAACGGCATTGTTGATCAATTGATTAAGTATGGCAAGATTACTAGACCTGTTTTGGGCATCACATTTGCTCCCGAACAATCAGTGGAGCAACTGGGTGTGAGTGGTGTCTTAGTTTTGGATGCTCCCCCTACTGGCCCGGCTGGAAAAGCTCACGATGGGACAGGCACGGACTGTGGAAGCGCCTGCTACAGCGATGGCGAAATGGGAAGCTGCTGTCCCAGCTTTTGCGTGAAGCTCTTAGATAAATCGATTGGCCTACTACAGCGATGGCGAAATGGGAAGCTGCTGTCCCGGCTTGAGAGAGAGAGAGAGAGAGAGAGAGAGAGAGAGAGAGAGAGAGAGAGAGAGAGAGAGAGAGAGAGAGAGAGAGAGAGAGAGGAGGAGGAGGAGGAGGAGGAGTGGAGCCCCGAGAGGAACACCAAGGAAAAGTGAATTCTCTTGCAAGAAAATCTATCTTGTAACATCAACAAGCTTGTTTATCATGTTTCATATGATCATAATGAATAAAAGAACACCAGGCACAACAAATCTTCATGCAACATCATGTAGATCTCCCACGGTTTTTAATAGAATCAACCATATTCTTCAAAATCTTCACAAAATCCATCAATAAAACAAAGAAAGCAAAGAAGTACACCATCTTTGAATGGAAATACATCACATAGTATTCATCTTCAATATCTTCATAGTCTTCTCTCTCAATCTCTCATATACAATCACTTTGTTTGAGTAGAATTGGCTATCTCTGGCTCTCTCTCTCTCTCTCTCCCTCGATAATACATCATATCCTCACTACAATCTCTCAAAAATCACTCTCAATAATCCTTCTTAGGTCGTGGATACCCCTCCCAAGAGGCATGTCTGATATGAAGAGTCACCAGAGCCACTACAGTGTCCTTTCATAGCTCACTACTATCACTTCACTCTAGTCTTCACTTGAGTCTTTAGCAGCTACTTCTTCCACTTCTTTCAGCTCTTTTGCACTTGTATTCACCTCTTTCCAAGGATAGAAAACTTTCCCAAATTCACACATACATTCCACAGAACACTTACAGAAGCATACAGAACAGTCTACAGAACAGTACCAGAATAGCTACAGTACAGAACAGAACATAAGCAGAAGCTCTACAGAAGACCTACAGAAGGTTTCAGAAGATCATCAAAACCTCATAACTCATTCTCAAACCATTCCAAACTCTCACAAACCATTCAATAAGCTTTCACAATATCTCATTCTTCATCAATCAATACTCCATCCCTCCTTACAGAAGACAATCAGAACAAAACAGACCAAAACAGAGCAAAACAGAAGGTATACAGAACCAATCAGAACATCACAGAACCACCAACAAACATCATGATCTTCCAAAACACAATCATTACCATCTAAAACACTCTCAAACCACTTGTAAATCAATCAATCATCTCATAAAATCAACCATTCAGCTCTCAAAAACAACAAAAATCAGCCAAAAAACAAGTAATTTCAACACTCAACATATCCCCACACTTAATAAGGAAGCGTCCTCGCGACCCAGGAAAAAGGGAATACAAGTTCAGGGAAAAGCTCAACTTTGATCTTCCATATCTTCTCACAAAGAATCCATCCACCACGACCCCAACTTATAACCTGTTTCTGATATAAAAATACAAAGAAAGGAAAACCCTTTATACAATAACACTTCTTATCAAACTAAAAATCACAACAAATTTATAAAGGATATAAGAGTTGGCTTCTTCTTCATCAGCATCAGCTTCAACTCTCCAACCACGACCCCATCACCACAATTTTCCAAAACGTAGCTCGTACACGAAATCCCATAGGAAACCACTACGTTCGTTTGACATAAATAAACTCACAACACAAACACTAATACACAACACAACCATTTGAATGACTCCTTCAAAAAGAAAGATTTTCATTAAAAAGCTTTCACCATACATTGGAAAGGTATCAATGAAGATGATCCCTCTTAAAAGATTGATGTTGTCGGAAACGATCCATAGATAAGGATTCATCTACAAAGTTTTTAGGAGGATTTTGAAAAAATTGGAGACAGCACATCCTTTCCAACAGGACCAAGTATCTGCTAGATAAACAGAGGGCATGAAAATACAATATCTCCAGCTGTTGGGAATCAATGCTTACATTGACATTCATGCACAACTTTGGAATAGGCTTGGAATCATTATGAGAGTGCCTATGCATATATGCCAGGTACCAAGCAAAGTGAGCAGTTAATCTCATTGAGGGATCTGCAGACTGTGAATACTGTTGGGCAAAATGAACATAGTTTTGATAATATTGACTGGAAGCTGTCCATTCTCCTGGAATTACTGGCCAATTAATCTGCGGTCCTGTAAGGCAATCATCCGAACTCCATCCCCTTCTTCTGGAAATCTGATTATCAAACCCGTCACAGTCACTAACCAACTGAGGTGGTTGAGATATGGAAGTGTTAGGAGAGGGTAATGGAATAAGGGAAAGTGGATGTAGGGAAGGATAGGAAAAATCATAAAAGGAAGAAAAGGTTAAAGAAGGAGTGGCAGAAATTTGTAAGGAATCACTAAGGAACGGTGTTAACTGATAAATAGGAAATGTGGAGGGTACATTTATGGAAGGAGAAGGACAGGGTGGAGAAGGGGAAAATACCCTATCCTCAATAAAGGAACAATAAGTGAAAATAGGAATTTGAGGGAAAGATGAAGGTTGGAAAAGAAGGGGTAAAATTATTGTGGAATTAGATTGACAAAGGGAAATATATATAGCATAGCGGTGAGCCATTTGTTGGTAATAGAGGAGGGTAGGAACAGAAGGTCCTAAGAGAGATCGTCTATGATAGGCATCAAAGAAGGTAGCATCAAATGGATTATGTTTGGAAAGATAGGTTAAGAGATCCATCCTCAGTTGGTTAGTACTCTAGGCAAAGGTAGGAGCTGTGTTTTGTCTTTGATTTAGGACCACCGAATCAATCATGGGATGCCACGAATTATCCTGACAATCAGCTACTTTGGAGGAATAACTTTGGAACATATCAGCTATGTGCAACTCCAAATGATTGACATACAAAACAGCCTGTAAGACCACATCCCCCACATACCATGCCATATCTACCTCATCTGGAATTAACAAATCTCCTCGGAGATACATGTACGACATCAACATGGTATCTGGTGTGACAGAATCTTCAAAGACCATTCTGACTACCTCTGTCAACAACTCAGCAGACCAAGCCCCACTCCAGCCATCCTCTGGAAAAGGTAAATCCATCGTGGAAAGCTTCATGTAGAAGACCAACTTCTGTAAGTGGTAGTGGACAAAAAAAGAATGGTCTGGTAAGACATATTCCTGAAACTACTCAAAGGTAGACCATAACAAGTCCATTCTGGACTGCAATCTTTCCACTTTATCTTGGAATAGAGGGCACAAAGTAGCCTGTCTCTGAAGAGCAGCCAAGTCCTGCTGTGAAAGAGAAGGAATCAATGGAACAGGAGGGCTTGGAGGAACAGAGCGAGACTTTGCAAGCTGATCTTGCAACTGCTGGATTTGGGAGGCTTGGTTGGCCACTGTGTCATTAGTAGTCTATAAAGCTGAAAGCTTGTCATCTAAGATAGCTTGCAATTCCTTCGCTTCACTGGACATCCTCTCCTTCTCCGCTGAAAGGCTAGTAACCTGAGATTGAGCCTCTAATAATTGGGTCTTCAAAGAAGAAATCTCATCACTTTGGGTGGCAACCAGTTGGGTTTGCTGTTCCATTTGCTTAAATAAATCTGCTAGGGTATCCTTAGCAGAAGCTAACTCAGATGTTGCCTTATGCAACTGGTCTTTGGACTGCATGAGCTCTTCATAGAAAGATGCATACAGCTGTTGAACACAGGCTGTCACTGACAACTCAATGGAACTTTGAATATCCTTGCAGAGGAAAGGAATGGCATCTCCTGAGATGAGACTGTTCAGGGAAGGAACTGAGATCTCCAAGGATCCTTCGCGATGTGCTCTGAACAGGTTATTGCAAGTGAGATACCCAGGGAGTTCACTGCCAGAAGTAGCAGGGATAGGTACTGAAGGAAGTACAGAAGGGGTTTTATCCGCTACCCTCTTCAAGCGTTTGCGCTGTATGACCAGGGGAGGCGGAGAATCATCATCCTCTATGTCAATAGGTTCTGACTCTTCTGAAGGTGGAGGAGGAGGTACTGGATCTGATGGAGGAGGTAAAGGCACAGTCTTCTGTAAACCTGAATAGGTCAAGAAGGCAGACAAATATGATCCATATGTAACATTGGTAACATTACCCTTGGTGACTTTAACAAAATGCTGATCCATTTTAGTGAGGAGGTAAGCGCTCCAATCAATAGCAACTCCTTTCAACACCATCCTGGAAGCGGTGAAAAGCTCTTTGGACAAATAGTGGGATGGCGTTTTGGCAGGCATAAACCTGTCCTGAAGAAACTGACAGAGCGTCTTCCATACGGGATCAGTAATCATAGAAAAGGAAACTCCTGAAGAGTTTATCACCTTCTTAACATCAAGGATTTTCCGTGTCTGCTTCTGCAACAGCTTGAGAATCTCTTCATTAGAGAAGAGCTGACGAGTGGTCACAAAAGGTTCTCCTTTGGAGGGAAGAGACAGAGCCTTCCCTAGGCCTCGAGATGTCAAAGTCATAGACATGCCTTGGACTATGCCTGTCTTCTTGCTGTAAGAGGCCAGGAACTCATCACATAACGACGGATCCTCTGGAAGTAATGGAAAAGGAGTAGCCACAAAAGTAGCGAGTCCCGCCTTCGTGAGAGGCTCAAAAGTAAGTAGGGAAGAGTAATCCCTACTAACTAATGGGACGTACTGGATAGGGGGAGGAGCATGAGAAGGCGCCATTCAAATGGTTACACACATACCACAAACACAGACAATCAAGGAGAATGCCTGCAAAGCAACAAACAAAAACCAAGGATAAGAGAACAACCAAATAAGAAAACGTGACTTGACCAACTAACCCCAAGCAAACCACATCCTAGAAAAAAAATTCGACATGACCTTGAGACAAATGTGACCGAAAGCTTCATGCGATGCATTAGACAAACACCCAGAACCCCGTATCAGGCAACAAAAGAAAAAACTGCATACCGTAACCGTAACCGTAACTAAGACAGTAAACCAAAATAAGACCACATCCGACACATATCAAAACTATATCTGTGATAAACCAAGACTGGACCATGGAAAACAACTCTAATGACTGCGCATACCCATCCCACAAAACGGTTCATTAAAAAGGGGAAGTAAGTGCAGTGAGGGGGGAATTAATTTAATGAAGGGTTGAGTTTAATCAAGTATTAAAAATGGGTGAATTTTTATTAGGTGATAAACCTTAGCAAGAAAACGGCGGTTCCTTATTAGTTTTTTAATTACCAATTATTAGGTGAAGCGGTGCAGTTATTCGATTCCCGGACTTCGATTCCCGACTGGGTCTCTAAATGCAATTCATTGATTACAAATTAAGGTGATGTGGAGCGCTTTTTTGCCAGCGCGTGCTCATGTGACGGCTGGTTTATTTTAAATAAAAATTAAAGTGCCTCTTTAGCGCACGTAGCGCGTGCTAAGTGAACGGCTGGTTTATTTTAATTAAAAAGTATGTGTGTTTAGCGCGAATGCGCGTGGAAACTGTGGGTGAATTAAAGGGTTCATTTTAACAATTAATTTGTGATTAAGGGGGAAATGAAAATAAATAAATCACATAAAATAAATACCTAGAAGGGGTGTGTATGTAATGCAGGAATGCGCACGGAAGAGTCTCCCAAAAGAAGTGAATCCAGTAAAGGAAAAGTAAAGATCACTGATGAAACAACAACGACAACACCTTAGCAGATGTGTGGATTTGGTTTGTGTTGGTTGTTTATGTTTATTTTTTTATTTGTTTATTTGTTTATTTTTTTAATTTTATTATATTTTTTTTTTTGTTTTTGTTGGTATTAAGTTGTGATTATTTATGGTTGAATAAATGGAAAAATGAGCAAGGGAGGGGAGGGGAATTTGTGAGAATTGTTTAGAATTTTTTTAGAATTTTGTACTATTTTTAAATGAATTTTCTACATTTATTGGCAATTTGGGGGTTAAATGAGGAAATATTGAATTTTCAGAAATTTTAGGGTGAGTAATTTCCAGCGGACAAACTCCCAAAAGTTGGCAAAAAACAAAAGGATTTTTTAGAAATTTTTCTGAATTTTTTTAATGGAAAAATTAAGTGAAAAATTAATTAAATCACATAAATCATGTTAATCAAATAAGTCAGTTAGAAATAAGTCAGTTAAGTCTGGTTAGTGTGGGTAAGTCATGTTAGTCTAGCTAAATCAAGTCAGGTTAGGTTAGTCAAGGGAGGTTAGTCAACTAGGTTAGGGTTAGTAACTAGGGTTAGGGTTACTAACTAGGGTTAGGGTTAGTAACTAGGGTTAGGGTTAGTAACTAGGGTTAGGGTTAGGGGGATGGTAACTATGGTTAGGTACAACTAACTAAGGTGAGTTAAGCAACTAACTAGGGTTAGTAAATTAGTGGTTAACTAGAGTTAAGTTAGAGGGAACTAATGTTAAGTGAAAGGGAATTAACTAAGGTTAGTGAGGAACCTTGGTTAGTGACTAACCTTAGTAGGGTTAGTGGAGGAGGTGGTTAGAGAAGGTGGTGGTGGCGGTGGGGGAGGAGAAGAGAGGTGGTGGCGGGCGTTTCGGCGGGCGGCGCGAGGAGGTCTGCAGGCGGCGACGGCGACTCCACGGGGCAGCGGGCGACGGCTCCACGGGCAGCGGGCGACGGCTCCACGGCGTTACGGTGGCTCCACGGGGCAGCGGGTGACAGCTCCACGGGCAGCGACGGCGCTGCACGCGGCGGAGAGGACGACTCCACGGGGCAGCGGGCGACGCTGCGGGAGGAGGGCGGGCGCCAGGGACAGGAGGCGGGGGAGGGAGGTGAAGAGGAGGGAGGAGGTGCAGATGGTGGAGAGGGAGGAGGTGACGATGGAGGGGAGGGAGAAGGAGAGAAGGAGGGGGAAAATGGAGGAGGAGGGGAAATGGAGGAGAACGCAGGGAGAACAGGGAGATGGAGGGAGGAGGTGGTTGGGGGGAAGGGGTGGGCGGGCATTTGGGGTGGGCAGGGTTTAAAAAAAGGGGGTGGGTAGGGGGTGGACAGGTGCAATGGGCGAGCTGGGGGGTTGGGTAGGGACAAGGGTAGGGTAGGGGGTGGGCAGGGTAGGGTAGGGACAAGGGTAGGGTAGGGTAGGGACAAGGGTACGTACCCCCGTCCCGCGCACATGCGCGGGGCGGGGTAAAAAAATTTGTCGTGACGGGATGGAAATGGCGCTGGGATGACGGGGCGGGTCATACGGACACGACCGGGGCGCGTGGAGACTCGTAAAATTGAAAAAGGGCGCGTTCACGCGCAAAACGGGCGTGCGAATACACGTAAAAATAAAGAAAAATTAATAACTCCCAATCCGGACATCAAAACGAAATATCGTAAAAACAAAAAGTGGGCAGGACGACAGGAAGAAAACAAGAAAAATATATGACGGAGATTCCGGGAGGGGAAAAGGGCGGTCACGTGCAAAAAACAGAAAAAATGGACCACAAAACGCAATTAAAAATTAATATCGAAAAATCCGTGCATCGGAATGAGGTGCAGAAAAAAGAAAAACTATGCAGAAAGATGTGCCCGACAATCCTATCACATCAAAACATAATCCCGACTGAGATAAGACATGTTCACATGGGAAAAACCCAAAAAACAAACCCGAAAATAGAATCGGAAATTAGAATCGGACAAACCGTTCACCGAAATGACATGCAGTAAGAAGGAAAAATGTCCGTAAGAAGGAGTGGCACAGGGTGATCATGTTAAATCGCAGTTCCGGTGGAAGTAGGAGGGGTTCACATGCGAAAAACGCCAAAAATACGCCCGAAAACTGATTTAAAAATTAATACGTAAAAATCCAAAAGTCGAAAAAGGGTGGAAGAAAAAGGAAAAAGGTGGGGGAAGGCAAATGGACACGGCTGTCAAATCAAATTGGAATTCCGATGCAAATAGGGCAGGTTCACATGGAAAAATGTCAAAAATACGCATGAAAAAGTCTGAAAAAACCGAGAAATTAATAATGGACAAACCGTGTATCGGAATGATGCGGAATAAAAAGGAAAAATGTCAAGGGAAAAGTGGTGGTCAAGGCTATGACGTCAGAGCATGATTCGGAAGCAAGAAAAGCACATTCACATGGAAAACCGGCTAAATTGCGCAAAATGCTTCAAAAATTAATAACTTGAAAACCGTGCACCGGAACAAAGGTAGGTAAAAAGGAAAAATGATCAGTTCAAAGGGAGGAACAGGGCTATAATGTTGGATGTGGATTTCAGTGAATGTAGGATGCATTCACATGGTAGGACCTCAAAATCAGGGAATAACGAGAAACCGTAAAGGAACAACCCCAAAGGTGGGTGGAACATAACCGGGTGGGTGGGAAGGGATCCCATTAGGGTAAAAGAAAGGCAAGGCATACATGCATGAGCAGGGTAAGGCATATGCAGAGGATATGCAATGTAGACGCGCAGGGACACGTCCCCACACTTAAGACCTCAATGGATAGGGTTAACCGAGCAACAGGGACCTAGGACCACGCCATAGACCATCCACTAACGTCCCCACACTTAAAACACGACCGTCACGAAGAAACAGAAGGTGTAGGGTTAGAAAAACTTGGCCCATTTCGTCAAGAATCAAGGTTGAGTGTCGACGGCACGTCCAGTGTTGTTGCCGGCTTCTGGAGGTACCAAGGCATCTTCTTGGCACACGTTCATCATGGCAAGGACCACGCGGCAGCACCCAGGGAGGTAGCTGGTTGAAGGAATCGCAGGAAATTCGTCGATGATGATGAGGGATACTACACTCAACTCACAATCACTCAATGGGAATGAAAGAACAGTCACTCGCCCCATGACTAATATCTCTTGAGGAATAAGGATTGAAACCCATATCGCATACCCAGTTGAGGAATCGACAAGGGGGAATGGTGTAGAAGGAGTATGCCAGGGTGCACAGTTGATGGTGCAGTAGTGCGTCCAACCCGTCTGGCATAGGTGCAAGGAGGAAGGCAAGGGAGCCTTACAATGCAGTGTACAGAACAGGGTGATGTGTCTGGTGATGACGGTAAAGACCCATCCCGTGGGTGCACAGGGAAAGTGAAACATACCTGACTCCAAGTGTCGTAACGTCCCTCAATCTCACCTCTCGGTAATTGATTAAAGAAACTCCAGTCACACTCATCCCACCCTCTGTCTCAAGCTCTGTTGATAGATACAGGAGGGCAGCCTTTTCCTAAAACCCGTTGATGTAATCCTCACAATCACTTGTGCAAAGATTGTATACCTTGTGCGCATTTGATGGTGCAACTGTGCATCCCACCTTGTGCCGGCATACGGTGCAAGAAGGAAGGCCAGGGAGCCTTATGGTGCAGTGCACAGAAACAAATTGTGCTTTGTGCTTTGAGAGGCCCATCTTGTGCGTGCAACACTTCATTCACACTTCTCACCTCTCATTTGATTTGAAGGGAAAAGACTGGTCTCTCGCCCCACCCTCTGTCTCACGCTCTGTTGATAGATACAGAGGGCAACCATACTCACTTCCCCATCTGGTTAGGATGAAAGCTCACATCACTCGATTGTTTGTCGATGAAGATCGTGTCATCAGTTGTTGAAGAGGCGTACCCAGGGAGGTAGCCATCAAATCGAATATTGTATTGGACATGAACATGTCGTCTGCTGGAGGACAGGTAGTCACTTTGCAGAGAGTCCCAGGACATAGCGTACCAAGGGAGGCAGCTTCGAAATTGGATCTTGGGAATATTAATTAATGAATCCACTTTCTGGACTGCTGGGTGTTATCACCTTTTCCACAGCCAGCTTCTCGCCCAAGGGTGTTTACCACCTTTTCCTGGAACGAGGCCTGCTATGACAGGGAATTGCTTCCTTTTCTCTCATAACAGATTTGTTTTGTTTTGTTTTTTTCTTGTTTTCTTGTTTTCCCCTATTCCCGAGGGTGTTTCCACCTTTTCTCAAAGAATAGGTCGGCATGACAGAGACCTAAGTCCTTTTCTCCCATGACCGATATGTTTTGTTTTGTTTTGTTTTGTTTTTTTTTTTCTCCTGCAAAGTGAGCAAGGGAATGGTAGAAAAACCATGTGTCAAGACCAACCTCGCCACTGTCGCTGGTGGAAAATAGAGGATAAGAGATCAAGGCTAGAAGGGGGGTTTGAGGGGACAGAGGGTTGCGTCCACTTCATCAGGAGTGATTGAAGAACGGCTATCAGAAGTAGCATCATAAGAAGTACAGTGCCGCGCCAACGAGGGAAAGGATCAAGTGTCCGTAATTGTCAAGATCCCCAAGGAGGGAAGTACTTGGACAGAGCCATTAGGGTTGACTGCAAGTACCTTATAGGGGCCCATCCACCGCTGTTGGAGCTTGCCAGGAAACTTGCCAAAGCGTGAATCATAGGCTAGGACCAAATCACCTTCTTTGAACTCCTTGTGCTTGATGAAACTGTCATGATAAGCCTTACGTCGAGCTTGCGTGGCTTCCATGCACTGTAGAGCCATCCTGCGAATTTCTCCAAACATTCCAAGTGCAGGAGACGGCGTTGCAGTGAATCATCATCCCCCAAACGCTCTTTGATAGCCACTCTCAAAGAGGGTAGTTCCAATTCAACAGGAAAAACAGCTTCTGTTCCATACACCAACTGGAAAGGTGTCTGTCCCGTTGCTGCTTTATGGGAGGTTCTGTACGCCCAGAGAGCCTCTGTAAGTTGATCATCCCAATCACGACGATGTGCGGCAATTGTTCTTGTCAGAATTGAGCAGAGGATGCGATTGGCGACTTCGACTTGGCCGTTGGCTCTGGGGTAATAAGGAGTGGACTTGCGATGGCGGATCTTATACAACTCTGTCAACTCTTCCATGACTTTATTGAGGAAATGAGTGCCTCTATCACTTACCAGCTCTAAGGGACTACCAAAACGGGTGATGATATTCTCGTACATGAACAGGGCCACGCTGTTACCATCGTCCCGCTTTAGGGCTTTAGCTTCACACCACTTTGTAACATAATCCGTACATACGAGGATGTATCTGTTCTGTTTCCTTCTGGTAGGAGGATCGATTGGACCTACGAAGTCAATGCCCCACTTCTCAAACGGCTTCAAAGGAAGAATAGGTTGCAGTGGCATGGTACTTGTCTTCGTGGGTTTCCCCATTCTTTGACAAGCATCACATCTTTTACAGTAATCATAGGAATCTTTGTGGATGGTAGGCCACCAATATCCTGCTAGCAGAGCCTTCCTGGCTGTAGCTTCTCCTGCAAAGTGACCTCCACATGGCTCGTCATGGCAAGCCTTCAGAACAATCCCAATCTCATTTCCTACAATACATCTTCTGAGCACTTCATCTTTGCCTTTCTTATACAGTGCACCGCCTAGCAGGGTGTAGGGGGCTGATTCTAGCATGAGCTTCTTCCTTTCTCGACTAGAAATACCAGGAGGGTACTGTTGGGTTGCCAGCAGATTGGCAATGTCTGCATACCAGGGAGTTACAGTCTCTACCAAGAATAGGGAAGCATCAGGGAGGTCTGGATCATCCTGCTCCTCGTCTGCAGTTTGTGGGATACGCGACAGATGATCAGCCAGAACATGGGAACGACCAGGCTTAGTAATCACCTCAAAGTCAAACTCCTGGAATAGAAGGAGCCATCTCATCATTCGTCCTTTCACATCTGGTTTGTTCATCAAGAAGGACAGGGCCTCATGATCCACATAAAATTTAAAGTGGGTGGATAGGAGGTAATGGCGAAACTTCTCTAGGGCAAACACCATTGCCAAGCACTCCTGATGCCAGGAGGCATATTCCACGGTGGATTTCGTGAGGTTTTACGGTGGATTCCGTAAACTCAGATGACCGGGGCTCATACGCAAAGAGGATTCTTTGTGCGAGAAGTTGATGGGGACGCCTGTCCTTTTCGGGCGTTTCATTAATTTAGTGTGTACATGGGTGATTCCATAGCGGGTGATTCCGCAAAATGCATATTAAATTAATAAACGTTTATGAGTTTAGAGTGCGCACTCGTAATAAATTAAGGTTAGGATTTATTTCTAACCAGTTGATTTATTTATGTAGCTGAAGACTGTTAGGTATTCACTTTTGTCGGTTTAATTGTGTTATTTTACTAACGATTGTGAATGCTTCAGTTGATGTGTAGAGATAGCAGCAGTGGCGGAGGAAAGCATTGGAGTCTAGCGGGTATTCGACATTTGGACTATATTTTGATAGGCGCCACGCCTATATTTTGTTATGTCTATTGAGACATTGATTATCGATTATTATTTTGTATGCGCTTATGCGCCCAGATATGTTATTTCTATTTGGACATTGAGATTGGGCGTGCTAGACACTATGGGCACCGTCCATTAGCTTTATTTTACTATTTTTGTAGAAAGCAAACTCAAAAGCTAAAAACTTGTTATATTTTTGTAATGGGGCTATTATTGAGCATGAAGATTGGAAATATACATAAAATACATGCTTTGTGAAGCGCTCACACAAGGCATGGGGGAGATTGAACCCAATTTGTCTCTTGCCTCATGTCGTGCTTGCTTTTACATGGGTTTTTGTGCTAAAAAGTAGAGTACTTTGTTCTTGGGGACCTTCCGGGATTCACCACGTGAGCTATCTGTGACCGATCTGCGCACCAGTGGTATCAGAGTGGAGCAGAGATCAAGGGCTTCCAATCGCTACCAATCTCGGGCGAAGGCGGAGCTCCAGGAACAAACGGCCTCTACAGTCAATCTCGTCGCGAACCGTCAATACAGGCAGACTTCTGGCGATCAAGAACCCCTGTTTCCACTGTCAGATCGTGAAGGACCAATCTCTGCAGGCGGAGGACCACGCATCCAACTCCTTCATCAAGTCGTGGAGTTACAGAGATAAGCTTCATGGTTTTTTCTCAAAATTTCTTTCAATTAAGCTTAAAAGAAAGCTTATGAAGCTTGGAAATCAATAAGAAAACAAATCGATCCATCCTGGAGAAGCCCGAAAATTCCGCGTGGGAAAAAACGGCCCCCTCCCCCCCCACGAAAATTGACGACGTGCTGCCATACTTCTTCCTTCCATAACTTAAGCTTATTAAGCTTAAGCTTAATTCATTAAGCTTAAGTCACTCCATACTTTGCAAGTTATACAGGGCAGAGAAGTCGATATACTCCGAGTCTCGCACTCCAGAAGTCAAGTTCAGTAAGTCACTTGGAATCAAGTTCTGCAAGTCGGCCTAAGTCCAACAAGTCAACAACCCTGCAAGTCTGCTAAGTCTGCAACTCTACAAGTCAGACTAAATCAGAACTGACTAGTGCTTAAAACTCATAGAAGACTTGTTCGTATGCAAAAACTCTGAACTGGAAAGTTGTTCGCAGCAAGCTGTTCTACCTATCTACAAGTTCGTTGAAGTACTTTCAGCAAACGGAGACAGAAATATTGCAGAATTTCTGAAAATTGAAGAAGAAAATACCCAAAAATACATAGCCTTGTAACCCCAAATTTGAGCTACGCTCATCTCGCTAACTGATTTTGAGTGAGAAAGGTTTGTTGAGTTTTACAGGATGACTACCCCACATATGGATGATCCTATGGCTGAAGACGATCTACCCGAGCCTACCATGGAACAAAAGCTGGATCTTATCATGTTGCAATTGGAAGAAGAGCGAAGAGCTAGGCAAGCCCTGCAAGCGCAATTGACAAAGCTACAAGGAGCGTCCATTGATAAAGAAGAACCTCAAGCTGAAGATTTGATTCGCCGTACCATCGACGCCACTCTTGAAGCACAAACCATTCGCAAGGAATCTAAGATAAGTAAACGAAGTTTCAAGTTTCGCACTTTCAATGGCATAAGAGACGGAAAGACTGTTTTATCATTCATTAGCCAGTTTGATGACTATTTCCATGAGGAAACTTATCCCGAGAAAGATAAAATCAAGTGTGTTACTAATCATTTGATAGACAGAGCATCACTTTGGTGGACTGTAGTCCGCAAGAGCATAGAATGTCCTGCTACATGGGAAGATTTCAAGAAGAAGTTCATGCAAAATTTCCTACCACCGCAATTTCATGAGAAGGTATCAAGCAATGGGATTTACTCCAACAGCGCGATCGTGAGCCTATTCCATAGTATACAGAGCATTTTTGGAATGCACTCCTACAGCTACGCATGCTTGAAGACGTACCAGAGTCGACACATAAGGGGAAGTATATGTCTGGACTTCTTGGACATTACTACGCTGAGGTGAATATGTTCAAGCCTGCTACCCTTGAAGACGCCATCTCCTTAGCTCACGACACTGAAGATAAGTTACGCGGAAGAGATTGACGACCACAGCCATTCCAAGCAAACGGTAATTATGGATCTAAACAATTCAATTCCAATTTCAGAAGGTTTAATCCAGGTCGTTTCTCATCACCATCTTTCCGCAAGAATTGGCCTAAACCACCTGCATTACCATCCACTGTCAATCCAAATCCTAAGCCTATTCCACAAGCAAATCCAAATATACCCAGACTCCCAGCCATTGCAAATAATGTGACCAAAGCCAAGCCCATCGTATGCTACAAGTGTCACCAGCCAGGGCATCTCGCAGCAAATTGTCATTCAAAGAAACCATCAGCACATATCAACTACCTTGGAGCTATGGACGAAGACGAGCATGAGGATATGCCGGATTTCACTGAAGAAGAAGATGATCCTACTACTACTTCCGACACTTTACCAGGTATGCCTACTTCACATTCATTGTTGACTATGAAATGTATGGTGCATGGAAAAGAAAGAACTATATTGCATGATGACGGTAGTACCCATGACTTTATTTCAACAAAATTGGTAAAGGAATTGAAATTGCATACTGTACCTACGCACTATCGCATAAAAGCTGCATTTTTAGGCACTAGGTACAATGGCACACAAGAAGTTCAAGATTTAGAAATTCAAATTGGTCCATATATTGAAAGAAGAAATTTCTTAGTTGTCCCATTACAGTCTAGCGACATTATTCTAGGAATGCCATGGAGACACCAACATAATCCCAATATAGATTATTCCACACACACAATGAATATAAATTTTCAAGGAAAATCTATTACATTATTTGGTATGCATGCATCTCATATGTTTCCACTGCTTTCGCATACTCAAGCAAAACGTGCACTACGCAAGAACACTAAATCATATCTCATTTGGGTGAATGAATTGCACGCAAAAGAAACTCATATGCACCCTCAGCATAAGGAATTTCTTGCATATTTTAAGGACTGTTTTGCAGAAGACCTACCACCAGGTTTACCTCCATCACGTCCAGAAGACCATAAGATTGACCTAATACCTGGCACACAACCACCTTGCAAAGCCCCATATAGGCACAATCAAATAGAGCAAAAAGAAATCCAGAGTCAAGTTGAAGAATTATTAAATAGAGGCTTAATTCGACCTAGCAGTTCTCCATTCGGTGCACCTGTGCTCCTAGTCAAGAAAAAGAATAATACTTATCGGATGTGTATTGATTACCGAGCATTAAACAAGATCACTGTAAAGAATAGATATCCTATACCTAGAGTTGATGACCTTATGGACAAACTGCAAGGATCTTCTATATTTAGTAAAATTGACCTTAAATCTGGATATCATCAGGTGAGGCTTGATAGATCCGACATATTTAAGACTGCATTCAGGACACAGTTTGGCCATTACGAATTCTTAGTCATGCCATTTGGATTAACTAATGCACCTGCTACTTTCAGTAGAATGATGAACCGTATTTTTCTAAAATATCAATATTGTGTGATTGTTTTCTTTGATGATATTTTAGTGTTCAGTCAAAGTGAAAAAGAGCATTATGAGCATTTATCATTAGTTTTTCAATTACTGAAAGAAAATCAATTGTTTGCAAATCCTGACAAGAGTGAATTCTTTAAGACAGAAATAGAATATCTAGGTCATATTGTATCAAAAGAAGGAATAAAAGTTGATCCTAAGAAAATTGACGCAATATTGCATTGGCTTATTCCTAAAAATGTACATGAATTACGCTCATTCCTTGGTCTTGCTAGTTTCTATAGGAAGTTTGTACGTAATTTCTCATTACTTGCTTTACCATTGACCAAACTTCTTAAGAAAGGCATTGTTTATCAATGGACTGAAACTCAGCAGAAATCCTTTGATTTACTCAAACGTGCATTGACCAATGCCCCTGTTCTACAATTGCCTGACTTTAACAGACCATTCTTTTTAGTTGTGACCGATGCTAGCGGATCAGGAATAGGAGCCGTGCTAATGCAAGACAACCATCCAATAGCATATTCTAGTTCTAAGCTGAAACCCTCTGAGCTTAAATATTCCACTTATGACAAGGAACTCTTAGCAGTTGTCCAAGCATTAAAACAATGGAAGCATTATTTAATGGGTTCAGAATTCATGATAAAGACCGACCAGCAAAGCATTAGACATCTACTTAGCCAACCCCAAATTTCTGACCGTCATATCAAATAGGCTTCATTCATTCAAAGTTTCCATCCTATCATTCAATACCAACCTGGAAAAGAAAATGTAGTTGCTGATGCATTAAGTAGAAGACCTGCAATTCATAACATTTCTATCATATCTTTTGATTCTTTAATTGTTATGAAAGACACATATCACCAGGATATTACTTTTCATTCTGATTGGCAAAAATTAGTTCAAAATAATTTCATTCCTGTTGATTCATTGTCATATAATGATGGATTCATGTTCTTTGAAAAGAGACTGTGTATTACTATTCCATTCCGATCTTTTGTTTTGAATGAAATTCATTGTTCCCCATATCAAGGTCATAGAGGTATCATTTCTACATTACGCATATTAACTGAAGATTTTTATTGGCCGCATATGGATGCAGATGTATCTAATTTTGTTTCTGAATGTTTGATTTGTCAAAGAATAAAGAGACATCATGGTAAACAGTATGGATTATTAATGCCTTTATCTATTCCATCTAAACCTTGGGAACATATATCTATGGATTTCATTACTGGCTTACCAAATACTAAATCTAACCATGACATGATTTGGACAATTGTAGATAGATTTAGTAAGCAAGCATATTTCATTGCATGTAAGAAAACTTTAACAGCATCACAAGCAGCACAGTTATTTTTAAAAACTGTTTTTACTAACCATGGATTGCCGAAAGTGATTATTTCAGATAGAGATTCTAGATTTTGTAATAATTTTTGGATTACACTGTTTGCAAATCTAGGCACAAAGATTGATTTCTCATCTGCATTTCATCCAGAAACAAATGGACAAACAGAAGCCACAAATAGCACCATTCTAGATCTCTTACGTGCATACACTATCTCTAAACCTCAGACATGGGATACTCATTTACATTTATTACAGTTTGCATATAACAATACACCGCACACATCTACAAAGAAAGCACCTTTTGAAGTTATTTATGGATATAGATTATCTACACCTGTTGCCTCTTTGTCTAATAGAATACAAAGTGCCGATGATATTGCTGTTATGCATAACACTATTTTTGATGAGGTCAAGGATATGATTGCTAAAGCCCAACAATCATATACCAAACAAGCCAACAAGAAAAGACAAGCCATGAATTTCAAAGTTGATGATTATGTTTGGCTTAGAATAGAAAAGCGTAGACTGCAAAGTGTAGATAGACATCCAGTTGTCAAATTAGCTCCTAGATTCTACGGACCATTTAGAATCATTCATAAGATTAATGACAATGCATTCAAGTTAGAACTGCCATCCCATTGGAAAATTCATAATACATTTCATATTAGTTTATTGAGACCATTTAGAGGACAATTACCTATCCACCCTGTCTATGAAAACCCACCTTTACTAGAAGAAGAGATTAAAATACTTGAACCAGAAGCCATTATAGACATTGACTACATGACCACTAGAACTGGCCGAAGGTATTCTAGATATCTAGTAAAATTTAAGAACCATCCTGTAGAGGAAGCACAATGGATGCACGTTAGAGACTTAAATGCTTTCCCCACTCTGTTAGCTCCACATTGAGCTAATAGCAATTGAGGTCAATTGCTATCCCACCCCGGGGGTATGATGCCAGGAGGTATATTCCACGGTGGATTCCGTGAGGTTTTACGGTGGATTCCATAAACTCAGATGACCGGGGCTCATACGCAAAGAGGATTCTTTGTGCGAGAAGTTGATGGGGACGCCTGTCCTTTTCGGGCGTTTCATTAATTTAGTGTGTACATGGGTGATTCCATAGCGGGTGATTCCGCAAAATGCATATTAAATTAATAAACGTTTATGAGTTTAGAGTGCGCACTCGTAATAAATTAAGGTTAGGATTTATTTCTAACCAGTTGATTTATTTATGTAGCTGAAGACTGCTAGGTATTCACTTTTGTCGGTTTAATTGTGTTATTTTACTAACGATTGTGAATGCTTCAGTTGATGTGTAGAGATAGCAGCAGTGGCGGAGGAAAGCATTGGAGTCTAGCGGGTATTCGACATTTGGACTATATTTTGATAGGCGCCACGCCTATATTTTGTTATGTCTATTGAGACATTGATTATCGATTATTATTTTGTATGCGCTTATGCGCCCAGATATGTTATTTCTATTTGGACATTGAGATTGGGCGTGCTAGACACTATGGGCACCGTCCATTAGCTTTATTTTACTATTTTTGTAGAAAGCAAACTCAAAAGCTAAAAGCTTGTCATATTTTTGTAATGGGGCTATTATTGAGCATGAAGATTGGAAATATACATAAAATACATGCTTTGTGAAGTGCTCACACAAGGCATGGGGGAGATTGAACCCAATTTGTCTCTTGCCTCATGTCGTGCTTGCTTTTACATGGGTTTTTGTGGTAAAAAGTAGAGTACTTTGTTCTTGGGGACCTTCCGGGATTCACCACGTGAGCTATCTGTGACCGATTTGCGCACCAACTCCAGCTCTGTCACTGTATAGTTCCGTTCCCTATCAGTAACTTTTCGGCTTGCGTAATAGATCGGTTGATCCAACTTCGAGGAGCCCTTCTGGCAGAGGACAGCACCTAAGCCTTCAATGGATGCATCCGTGTGTACATGGAACTCTTTCGTCCAATCAGGAGGTTGCAGAATGGGTGCCTCTATCGGACACTGCTTCAGAGTGTGGAAGGCTTTGTCACATTCTTCTGTCCAAGTAGACTCTGCATCTTTCCTCAGAAGCTTGTGCAAGGAAGTTGCCTTTGTCGCAAAATGGGCTATGAACCTTCTGTAGTAACCCACATGGCCTAGGAATCCCCTCAACTATTTGAGGTTGGTGGGTGCTGTTAGAGCTGCAATCTTTTCGATCTTTGCAGGGTCTGTTGATATCCCTTGTGCAGAGACAATGTGGCCCAACAGAACTCCAGAAGAGACCCCAAAGATGCATTTGTCAGGGTTGAGGGAAATCCCATACTCCCGGCATCGGTCAAAGCATTGTTCCAGGTGTTCCCAATGTTCACGGATCAAACTATAGACACAGAAGTCATCCAAATATACTTCAATGAAGTCGTGCAGATGATTTTGAAATGCGGCCATCATGACTCGTTGGAAAGTAGTAGGGGCATTGTAGAGTCCAAATGGCATCACTCGGTAAGCATAGGTCCCCCATTCTGTGGTGAAGGTTGTTTTGGATTGGTCTTCTTCTGCAATCTGCACTTGATTGTATCCATTGAATCCATCCAGAAGGGAATAAAGCTCATGTCCTGCCACTGTGTCCAACAGTTGGTCTGTGAAAGGGATAGGAAAGTGATCCTTCTTTGTCTTGGAATTAAGCTTTCGAAAATCCACACATATTCACAATTTGCCATTCTTCTTGGGTACAACCACGATGGGTGAAACCCATTCACTATTTGCCAGTGGATAGATGAACTCGGCTTCCAGAAGCTTCAGCAGCTCTGCTTTCACCAATGTGGAATAATTCGGGTTCATTCGCCTCTGTCGTTGCCGTACTGGCTTGGCATCAGGCTCCAAGTCAATATGATGTTGACATATTGTGGGATCAATCCCCTTTAGGTCTTTGTAAGACCATGCAAACACGTCCAAATTTTCTTTCAACAAGTTGTACAAGGTTGACAACTCCTCTTCTGGGAGACTGCTACCCACCTTCAAGTGGCGTTCAGTGCCATCTGCATCCACAAAGGTTAACTGCCCTTCACCTTCTACTTCACGGATGAAGGTCCCACGGACTGCTTCTGGATACAGATCCGACTCCTTCAAGGGAGTAGTATCCTCTTCTGATGTCCCACTAGAACCAACTTCTTCTTTTGGTGGAGACTTAGGTTGCTCCTTAAGATGTTGGAATGGGATAAGAGCCGTTTCGGGTTTGGTTTCAAGATTAATTATCTCTTGACTTGAAGACTCCTCTTCTGAAGATGACACATCCAGGAACGTCACATAACAAGGACCCTTTGATGCCTGTTGGGTTTGTGGGACTGGTGCTAGTTGGCACGGTGCATCATCATCATCTTTCTTCGGCAAGGATGGGTTAGGACGGCAGGAGCCACTCTTGAAAGACGGCTTGTTCTTCTTAATCCATCCCTTATAAAAGTTTTGCATATGAGAAGATCCATTTACTAGACCAAATGGTACCATTACCATTCTGTCCCATAGCATGAGGTCGTCTGTTTCTGATGCTTCTGGAACTTCTTCTTCAAATATATCCTCTTCAGGTGGGATAGACCCTTCCATTTCACTTTCATAATCTTCTTCGTCCATATCATATCCATCCTCTTCCGTCTCTGTCTCTGCTTCTGCTTCTGCTTCTGCTTATGTCTTTGTCTCTATAGGAGCTCTGTAACAGAAGAACAAATTCTCTGTTTCCTCTCCTGCCTCTGTCTTTGGCTCTGCTTCTGCTTCTGCTTCTGCTTTTGTCTCTGTCTCTGTAGGAGCTCTGTAACAGAAGAACATATTCTCTGTTTCCTCTCTTGCCTCTGTCTCTGGCTCTGCTATGGCCATGTAACAGGGAGAGCAGTACATCCATGCTTCTATCTCACTGTCAGAAGTGATTTCAGAAGTCATTTCTGGTTCAGGCAGGAAGTATTCACCCATTGATAACGGCGTTGCATCTTTTGGAAGTCGGCTTACAGTATCCACCGTTAAGGAATGTGCCACTGTTTTCTTGGGAAGGATCTATTTGACAGCATCTTCGTCTGTTGATGTTCCATCCGTAACCTCATTAGGGGAGTCAGAAGATAATTCCAAGGAGGTGGATCCATGTCCTTTTTGAGAACCATACAGTTTTAGCACCACTTTGTTGGGTCCTCTACCCAAGGTCAAGGTTCCTTTGAACCAATCTGTCCTTGCTCTGGCTTCAAAAAGCCATGGTCTGCCTAGTAATAGAGGATAAGATGTACCATAAGAGTTTGGCTTCACCACCAGATAGGTTAGCCAATAATCTTTTCCAGCCACTGTAGTCTTCACATATGGGAGAATGCCCAAAGGCTTGATTCTACTCTGATCCGCCAGTCTGATGAGCCATTGGGTTGGTTGCACACCTTGTAAGCATAGATCCTTCATTGTCACATCCGTCATAATGTTCACTGATGAACCACCATCAATCAGTGCATTTGCAATGAAGCAGCCTTCTATCCACATGCCAGTCTCTGGGGTACCCGGATCTAGGAAAGCATTAGTCACATCCACTTCTTTTACAGGCTCTGGAGCCTTGTTGGGCTTTGTTGCTGTTGAGGGAGCAATCCTTAAACCACATCGTCTTGTCAGTATACTTTTGAACCTTTTCCGGCAACTGGGAGACAACATCAATAATTGTCGGAATGTGAGGTTTGGTCTAAAGGTATCTAGATCTCTGACCAGATCGTATTCCTTAATAGGATCCACTGGCTTCTCTAACCGATTAGGGAATGGGGCAACACCCATTTTCATTTCCCCTCTTTCTTCCAACAGAGGAATCATGGGAACTTCTTCTGCTACTTGCGGCGCTTCCTCCTCTTCTGTATCCTGGACCTCTGGTCCTGTCTCTGTAACTGTCTCTGTAACTCTTTGTGGCACTGTAGTGCTCTGTATGGCACTGTGAGGCTCTGTTCTGTTCTGTTCTTCTGGTGGAAGACTGAACTTCACTGTTCTGGCAGGAGGGTTATTTTCTTTCTGGATAAGTGGTTCCTTCTGCTTTGCACGCGTGATGGCAGCAACTTCCAATTCCACTAAATTGGAGGTAGGCTCTTGGGCCTTGGCTGGACTATCAGTAGCACTGTTTTTCACTGGGGCTGGGCTTGGACAATCTTTTGCAGTGTGGCCTTCTCCTTTGCATCGACTACATAAGGGCTTGTAATCCACTGACCTTCGAGGATTTGGACAATTTGGTGAGATGTGTCCCTTTTCTCCGCATCTGTAACATTCCACTTCTGATCTCTGACCACCGCCAGACTATCTTCCTCTGTAACTCTGAGAAGGAAATCTTCTAGGTCCGAAATTAGGACCAAACTCTCTAGGCTTGGGTCCAATATCTTGTGTTGTCATTTTGGATTCCAGCAAGTTGAATCTTGCGTCTTCTTCCTTCCTTCTCCTATCATGCATCTCCTTCAGAGAGCAAATGCCCTCTGTATGGTTCTTCCGCAAACAGTAGGAACAGAAGGCCCCAGGAATAGTTGGTTTTCGTGTACATTTAGTGGCTAAATGGCCTGCTTGATGACACTTACCACACCAAGTGTTTGACCGCATCACATCTCTTTCTGCTCCTGCAACATTGGATATGCTAGCGGTATTCACTTTCAACGTCTGTAGTTGCTCTGTAATCACATCCATCAACTCCTTTTTGATGTTTGCAACTGAGTTGGATAAATAATCCTTCAAGCTTTCACCTCCTGAGGCACTGGCAGGAGGGTTTTGAGGAGTCTCTGTAATCACTGCATAAACGGGTTGGGTTGGTACAGAGGGGTCTCTATTCTGGTTCTGATTCAGAGCTCCTGTTTGAACTGTTGGTTGTTGGCTCCAGTTGGTAGGATTCCACTGTTGCTGCTGATTTGACATTGAGGAAATTGGTTGGGACCATTGTTGTTGTGGCTGAACCATCATTTGAGGCATGGATTGTGGCCACTGTGGATTTGGTGCACTGCACTGTGATACCGGGGGCATCTGTTGGTAGGGATAGGGAACAGTCCCTGGAACTGCATTTGGTGGGTATATCATTCCTGGCATCAGAGGAGGTAGGACTCCTCTTCCTGTATTCATCGCTAATCGAGCTTCCACTTCATCGTACAGTCTTGCACCTTCTGTTGCAGCTTGCAGTGTGGCTGGTCTTTGCAGCTCCACAAACTTACGGACTTCTGGTTGTAATCCTCTGAGAAAGACCCCCTTCTGAATGCCATAATCTAGATTATGGTTAGTCCATCTCTTTAGGATGGATTCCATTCGTGAGACAAAGGCTTCTACTCTTTCTCCAGAGGACTGACTTAGGTTCATAAATTCCTCTCGCATCCGCTCTTCAAAACCTTCACGCTTGAATTTAGTGAGGAAGGCCAACTTCAGGTCGTCCCATGTGCCAAAAGTTCCTGCTGCTTGTCTCTCATACCACTGAAACGCCGCGCCCTTGAAAGTGGCGGGGAATATTGCTAACCAATGCTCAGGGGTTCTGGCATTGTTAGCCACACACGCTACCATAAACTCTGCTACATGAAGATCGGGGTCTTCATTGTACTCTCCCTTAAAAACTGGCAATGGGACTACATTCGCTGGTCTGTCATCAATATTTCCAGGACGGATCTGGCTTGGAAGTGGACCTCCAGCAGGAGGAGGAAGGGCTTGATGTGCCATTGGGACTTCTGTAAAGAGTTCCGCAAGGGCGTCAAAGGCGGCTTCTGCTGCTAGCTTGTTCTCAGCCTTGATTTTTACTTTCTCTCTTCTCACGTACCTCTGGACTCGTTCTAACGCTTGCCTTTTTATTGCGTCATTCATCAGGGGTGTGGCTCCACTATGTTGTTAGTGCTCCACAGAGGGTTAACAGAAGACTTTAGTCTCTGGAGGACTCTCTTGCCAACATTTCTTCTACTTCTTTCTTTTCAACGTCCCTGAATTCTGCTTTCATGCCACTGCACAGAGGAAGGTATTCGGTTCTGAAGGTGTCAAAATGCATACGTCTGGGCATTGTGGTGGTGCCATCATCATAGTAATGCTAGCTTCTGATGGTTTCAACAGTGTATGTTGTGAAAAACACACTGTCTACCAACTTTCAGTGGGTTGCTAATTGAACAAACAGAAGATTATCAGTACACCAAGCATCCCATGTATCTTGTTGTTGAGCGTCCACGAACAAATTCCAACTCTTTTCCTTCTTGTCTTTGTGAACCTCTACAGACCAAGACTCCTGAAGCTTCTTCACAATCTCCCACTTGATGTTATCTGGAAACTTCTCAATGAATGCCAAATCTTCCATGGATGGTCATTCTCTCTATTTCTGCTCTTCAATTTGTCCCCAAATAGTTTGCCACCAAGATACAAGTTTCTGCTACTTCAACAGAAAGAGGAAACTGTCCACCACATAGAGCATGCATCATGGTGGTGATGTGTTTCCGCCATTGTGGGATGAACTTCTTGTGGAAAGTGGCTTTGATTATGAGAAACTCCAACTCTTCAGTGGAAGAAGGAACTTTACAAACATCCATTGAATTCTTCTCTTCTTGGCAATGCCATTTCCTTCATTTTCAGCCTCTTCTGATGCTTGTTGATGGCAAGCTTCCCCAGCTGCGCACCAAAAACATGGAGCCCCGAGAGGAACACCAAGTAAAAGGGAATTCTCTTGCAAGAAAATCTATCTTGTAACATCAACAAGCTTGTTTATCATGTTTCATAAGATCACAATGAAGAAAAGAACACCAGGCACAACAAATCTTCATGTAGCATCATGTAGATCTCCCACGGTTTTTAATAGAATCAACCATATTCTTCAACATCTTCACAAAATCCATCAATAAAACAAAGAAAGCAAAGAAGTACACCATCTTTGAATGGAAATACATCACATAGTATTCATCTTCAATATCTTCATAGTCTTCTCTCTCAATCTCTCATATACAATCACTCTGTTTGAGTAGAATTGGCTATCTCTGGCTCTCTCTCTCTCTCTCCCTCGATAATACATCATATCCTCACTACAATCTCTCAAAAATAACTCTCAATAATCCTTCTTTGGTCGTGGATACCTCTCCCAAGAGGTATGTCTGATATGAAGAGTCACCAGAGCCACTACAGTGTCCTTTCATAGCTCACTACTATCACTTCACTCTAGTCTTCACTTGAGTCTTTAGCAGCTACTTCTTCCACTTCTTTCAGCTCTTTTGCACTTGTATTCACCTCTTTCCAAGGCTAGAAAACTTTCCCAAAGTCACACATACATTCCACAAAACACTTACAGAAGCATACAGAACAGTCTACAGAACAGTACCAGAATAGCTACAGTACAGAACAGAACAAAAGCAGAAGCTCTACAGAAGACCTACAGAAGGTTTCAGAAGATCATCAAAACCTCATAACTCATTCTCAAACCATTCCAAACTCTCACAAACCATTCAATAAGCTTTCAAAATATCTCATTCTTCATCAATCAATACTCCATCCCTCCTTACAGAAGACAATCAGAACAAAACAGACCAAAACAGAGCAAAACAGAAGGTATACAGAACCAATCAGAACATCACAGAACCACCAACAAACATCATGATCTTCCAAAACACAATCATTACCATCTAAAACACTCTCAAACCACTTGTAAATCAATCAATCATCTCATAAAATCAACCATTCAGCTCTCAAAAACAACAAAAATCAGCCAAAAAACAAGTCATTTGAACACTCAACAAGGAGGAGGAGGAGGAGGAGGAGGAGGAGGAGGAGAGCTCCTCACCACGGCCATCGCTGCCTCCTACAGTCATGTGTGGAGAAGAGGGAGAACTACACAAGGGAGAAAGAAGGGCTTCTACAAAGAGGAGGAAAAAAAAAAACATTGTTGTGCCTTTGAGGTAGGTACATTGTCTCTTCTTGCTTTGTTTTTGTGTTTTTTTTTGTTTTTTTGTTTTTCTTTGTAATGAGATGCACTAAAAGAAAGAGAGAAAGAGAGGAAAGGTAACAAAGAAAGAGAGGAAGAGAAAAACAAGATATGAAGGAAGGAAGAGGAAGAGAGAAAGAGAGAGAGAGAAAGTGGGAAAGGGTAACAAAGACAGAGATGAAGAGAGAAACGAGATATGAAGGGAGGGAGAGAGGAGAATGTGTAAGAGAAAAAATGAGGGAAGGAGAGAAACAAAGAGAGAGAGAAAGAGAGGAAGACAGAGAGGGGGAGAGAAAGAGAGATGGAGAGAGAAGGAAGAGGTAGAACAAAAAGGATGAGGTAAAGAGAGGAAGGAGAGTGAAAAGAAAAGAGGGAGAGGGGGAGAAAAAGGGATGAAAAGAGGGAGAAAAAGAGAGATAGAGAGAACAACAAATAGAGAGTAAGAGAGAGGGGGAGAGAAATACAGAAACAATGAGAGAATTAGAGAGAATGAAATGATTGAAAAATAAAGGAGGAGGGAAAGAGAGGCACAAAGAGAGGTGGGGAGAGAGGGTCTTTCAATGTCATTGTTTTATAAGTTTTTCATTTTCTATCTTTGTTTTTGATTGTAACGAGATGCGTTGAGTGAGAGTGGAGCGGGAAAGAGAGAAAGAAATAGAGAGATGAAGGGACGGAAAGAAAAAGAGAGAATAAGTGAGAGTGGGGAGGGAAGATAGGGGAGAGAAGAAATAATAAGAGAGAGAGATAGGGGGAGAGAGAAACAAGAAGGATGAAGGGAGGCAAATAAAAAAAGGGAAAGAGAGAGAAAGAGAAGTGGGGAGAGAAATAACAAGGAGAATAGACAAAAATAGATAAAGACAAAGATAAGAGGAGAGAAAATGAATGGAGAGAAGCAGAGAGATGGTAGAGAGAGAGAAAAAATGGGAGAGAGGAGGGAGGCAAACAAAGAAAGGGAAAGGGAGAGAAATAGGTGTGGGGAGAGAAATAAAGAGTGTAAAGAGAAATTAAGGAATCATCCAAAGAAACACAGAGATGGTAGAGTGAGATAAACAATGAGAGAGAGAAGCAATAAGATGAAAGGAGGTAAACAAAGAAAGGGAAAGAGAGAGAGAAAGGGGAGTGGGGAGAGAAATAAAGAGGGGAGAGAGAAAAGGAATGGTGGAAAATATAAGAATGGAAATCGAGAAAAATAAGTAGAGATCAAAATGGAGGAAGATCATCAATGAGAGGAACAAAAACATATTGTTTGATGTGATATAAACCAAATGGAGAATGATGATGGTTGTGATGTCCAAGATCACAAGATGTATCTTAATGAGCATGTCCCATGTCCTTGCACTCTATGCGAGCTGGCAATGAGATGAAACTGTCACTTGTCCATAGAATACATACGATGCTTTAGCGAGTTTCAATCGGAGATCATTGACCAAGTGATCTCAGACTTTGAGCAAACAGTAAGAAAAGTGTGTATCAATCATGCTTTACATTCACAAAGTAATTGAACATCATATACAAAAATATTAGATATACTCTGGAAATTTGTATAGAGAGGTGATACTCATCCCAAGGAATACAACTATTGCGGCCTGTTAAAATATTTCTTGGGCATGTGATGGATGGAGTGCTTGAGATGATACCCCAAATGGAGGGCACACCAATTGGAGGACTACACCCTCAATACCAAAGGAGACAGTGGGCCTTTTAGACCTTCCTCCAATCTTGAAGCCTAAGATAGAGGCAATGCTCAATGCATTACTAACCATGGATGGTGAGCCATCTGATCCATTGAGAGAGGAAGCATCCATATCATTGTATGATGGGTGTCGAGTATCTCACCTAAAGATGCTACTTGCACTCCTAAGTGTATAGAGGTTAAGTCATGCGAGTGCGACCAAGTTGTTCAAGTACATTCTACGCTCCGTAGATTTTTTTAACTCTATTATAAAAACACTTCTTGTACTCTTCAAGGCTTCTTCTAAAAATTTTTAGGTTGCTAAAGTATCATATATTACCACTTGGAAACATGATCCCTGAGTCTCGTGATGATGTAGGATTGGTGTTACGAAAGCTCGACATGGACTACAATAGTATCCATGCATGTATCAACGATTATGTGCTATTTCGAGGAGACTACAGGACTATGGAGACATGTCCAAAGTGTGTTTTTCATAGGTATCGACAGGACTTGCAAGGGTAAACTATCCATTAGAAGGTTCTTAGGCACTTTTCACTTATACTGTGTATATATCTTATGTTTCGTATGTTGGGCATGGTGAGCTTGACAATGTGGCATATGCAGAATAAATCCATAGATGGAGTCCAATAAATATCAGCAGATTCACATGCATGGAGTCACATTGATCCCACCTTTCTAGGCTTTGTATGAGAGCCAAGGAATCTTCAGCTCAGTCTCCGCTCAGCTTCTTACAATGTATGGACTATAGTCCTTGTTACTACAACATACTGCCATGGCTTTCTACAAAGAAAGGACACATGATTCTTAGCTTGCTCATTCCTGGATACTATAAAGTCAAGAACATGGATGCCTATCTCCATCCATTAGTTGACAAGCTCAAGATTTTGTGGAAGGAGGGGGTCACTATGAAAGACATAAATAAGCACGATGGTTGATGGTCCACTAATATACAAGCCATTCTCATGTGGACCATGCGTGACTTTTTGAGATTCTAGGAGTGCTCAAGTAAGTAGGCTTTTGTTCTCATTGGTGATATCTAACATAGCTTGTTCAATTTGTATTGACTAGATAGAGGTGTTGTGACAAGTTTGGTTACCTTAGGTTATGATGTTTCATGTCCATTGTGTGGACTTTCAAAGGTCACGGACCATGAAGAAGATGGTATATCAAGGACATGCTGCCTTTTGCCAAGGGTCATGAATGTAGGGAAGGTTTTCTTGGATGATCGCCAACACGAATGAATACCCAAAGCTAGTATGAGTTGAAAATGGTGCACAAGGAGTCACATCCAAGCGGAATGTGATGGTTCTCAAATTTCCATGAGTTGCCGTATTGGACTCACTTACACATCAACCATTCGTTGGATTCCATGCATATTTTCAAGAATATGGGTAGATTATTATGTGAATATATCATAGGAAAGAGAGACATTGTAGGGGAATGAGTGGATTTGAAGGAGCTAGGTAAGATGGAGGTGGTTTGGCCACAATATAGCACTGTCAGGTCACTTACAACTACCTCCTGCTCCTTGGGTCTTGTCCACTAAAAAAGAGTGCAATGTGAAGAAAATTATCAGGTCTAGCCACACCCTGAAGGGTATGATGCATTCCCTTAGGTCTTGTTTTTCTATAGAAGACCAATTATCAGGGTTGAAATCCATGATTGGCATAAGATATGTCAGGTTTTTCCTAACCTTGATTGCACATAGCCCAATATTTCATTATTTAGTGTCTAATCGATGTTTGTAATGATTCTCCATTTCTGACCCCCTCTCTATATATTTCTCTCTCCCTCTCTCTCTATTTTCTCTTCCTTTGTTTATTTTTTAAATCTATCTTCTCCTCCCTTCTCTATTTCTCTCCCAAAATTTCTCTCCCTCCCTCTCTTTATTTCTTTCTCCCTCCCTCCCTTCCTCTCCCTATTCCTATCTCTCCCTCTCTTTGTTTCTCTCCCTCTCCCTCTCTCCCTCTCCCTCTCTCTCTCTCTCTCTCTCTCTCTCTCTCTCTCTCTCTCTCTATGCATTTCTTCATAAACAAAAAGAAAAAGAAAAGCAAAGAAAATAGAAAAACAAAGAGAGAAGAGAGAATACTCTTAGCTCAAAGCTTGAGAAGAATCCCTTTGTGCTTCTCTCTATCTTCTTCTCCTTCATGAGTTCCCTCTTCTCCTTTGTACTTGTCTCCTCCCTTTTTGTGGATGGAAGTGGCGGTGACAATGGTCTCTCTCTCTCTCTCTCTCTCTCTCTCTCTCTCTCTCTCTCTCTCTCTCTCTCTCTCTCTGTGTGTGTGTGTGTGTGTGTGTGTGTGTGTGTGTGTGTGTGTGTGTCTCTGTGCATCTCTTCATGTAGAAAAATAAAGAGACAAGCAAAGAAAAGAGAAGAATAAGCAAAGAAGAGAGAATGCACTTACCTCAAAGTTGGAAGAAGAATCCCTTCATGATTCCCTCTTTCTTCTTCTCCTTTACGGATTCCCTCCTCCTTTATACCTTTCTCCTCCCTCCTTATGGATGATGGTAGTGGTGGTGGTGGCCTCTCTCTCTCTCAAAACCTCCCTTGATTTGAGCTCTCTCCCTCTCTCTTTTTCTCTCTTGCTCTTGCTTGTTTACAAACTTGCAAAATGCCATGCTTAGGTTTCAGCACTTTTTCCCCCCCTCTAAATGCCATCGCTATTTCTGTTGCTATATGCATTGCTATTTACAAATAGAAACACTAATAACGATACATGTAGCGACACAAATAGTGATACCACCTAATCAAGTCTAAAACTGCCGTTGCTATGGTAATACTGTCTAATTGCATAAGAAATGACCATTGCTATGCTTCCATATCCTTGTAGTGAAATTTTGATTATGTATATGAATCCTCCACATCAAAGCACCAAGTGCGGTGCTAATTCGATATACAACATGAATAAAACATATACAAGCAATATAATAGTTATAGAAGAACATATACAAGCAATATAATAGTTATAGAAGAACATCAAGAAGAAGTAGGCTTTGACATCATGTGGAGCTAACAAGCTACTAGAAGAGGAAATGATGTGACAAAGAAAGGGAGTGTGAGGGGTGCTGCATAGGAGGAGAAGGAAGGACAAGAGAGTTGAATGAAGGTATGGATGGAGAAGGTCATGGAGTGGCCTAAGAAAGAAAGGGACAACGTGTAATTTGCAAAATCAATGGTGACTTCATGTATGGACTTCAAGGGCCTAAAAGAGAGGACAAAAAGTTATTGAATCATATCAAGGTTGCTACTAATAGGAGATAAGGTTCCAAGCTATAGAGTCAATAGGAGAAATGTAGAAAAAGAAATTCCAGCAACAATAAATATGCTATGAGCTTTAGAGTAGGGATGTTCTTCCAAAAATGGGGCTCCTTTTTGGGGGGAATGGACTATGATATTAGGGAAGGACTTCTAATTGAATGAAATGAGAAGTTCATGAATGGATCTTCAAAGGGACAAGTTTTGCATGACACAAGGAAAGTAATAGCATGCAAGAAGTTAGTTCTACCACAAGGCGGCCTATTGTAAAGGAAGATTGGAGAAGGAGTTTGGGGGGAGGATTGCAAATCTTTCTTTGGGGGAGATATGGTCAAGGCTCGATCTCGGGGAGTCCACCTTGGGTTAATCCTCTATATAACATGCGTTCAAATGGTATTTTTAAAACCCCTTTTTAAAAATTTTGCACCATTTTATATACCCCTTTTGTGAATTGTGAAAGTAATATTTATACTCTTGTAAATCTAAATTTTGAGATGAGTTTCATTTTTATAACCCCTTCTATACAATTCAAATAAAAACACAATGCCACACTACTTTACGTTGAGTTTTTTCATGATAATCTTAGTTGAATATCCAAATACTAGAGTGCACAGTCTTATACACTTTTACAACCCTATACAAGAGCCACCTACTAGAGGGTAAACTCCTGTTTGGGAGCCATGCACAACAACCATAGATAATCATGGCCTAAATTATGGGTGCAAGAGCCAAGATAAGATACAAGGTCATGAGCTTGAGTAGTAGATACAAGAAAATATACAAGGGACATATTTTTACTAGCTTAAGATAGGAAATGATATCAATTATACCTTTAGGGAGATTTGGATGGGCTCTCATGTGAGTAAAAGTTTCTATCTTTAAAAAGGTGAATACATGGCATATAAGAAACACCCATTACATAGATTTTCTAGACCCATGGATCTAGTTACACAACATAAAACATAGTTTTTCCTTTTCAAGACCAAGATCATGGCTTGGGATAAAATTTAAAGAATTTTGTGATGATTTGAGAGCCTTCCCTTTGTGAAAGGGTCTCAAGAAACCAATAGATTTCCCAACTTTAGGCGTAGTGTCATCTCGACCTTCACTATAGAAACAAGTGATAAACTAAAACATAAAGAATCCACATGAATTTTCAAGATAGCCCCAATGAAACCTTATGATTGTAACCTCCAATCCATGCTTGTAGTTCTTCCATGTGGTTGAAGACTCCATCTCTAGTGTACTTGCCCATGTTGCATGACAAAGGGGAAGCCTATTTCTTCTTATTCCTTACTACTGGCAGTTGTGGTGCTGCCTGAGATTAGAGTGTCATTGGGTGGGTAGAGGCATGCATCGTCCTCTCTCTTGTCTAAGCCATGATTCTCTACCTCACAGGTGGACTAGTATAGAAAACTCCTATTTGTAGTATTAGAGATTATGTTTATAAAATTGAAACAAAAGGGTTCTATGGAAACAACATGTGTAAAGATGCAATCCAAAGTTCTTTGAAGAGGGCAAACGAGACCATTGTTCAATAAAAAAAAGGTCTAGAATTGGCCACGCTGAGAGTTCGAGGTCTCATACATGTACATTGCCTTAACAGAATTAACAAATGTAATAGTCTATCCAACCACCAAACAAATAAAAAAATTCACAATATTGATTGATATGTAAACTACTTCACTTGCTGGCGTAAGAATCTGCAAGACTTGCCTAATGTTATTAGATAGAATTTGATGGGTGCTGTAGGGAAAGAAGTGATTAATGACGACGTCATATGTTGAGGTTACTAAAAGGGCTGATTTTGGATTACAACACAAAAAGGGACTGCAATTTGATGAGGCCAATTAGACACTAGGTTGTAGTTAAGGCGAGCCACCCTCCTTCTACACCCTCTCTGCCAAACTAGCAAGTTCTCCAAAACCTAACATGCCTAGATTAAGGATGTGTAGCATCCAATGAACCAACACCTTTGGGAGAGGGGGGTGTATGGTAGCAGACTTCAATCTATATTTGTATGTCTAATGTGATCAACCATAGGTAAATGATATGGATATTTGATCTTGGCATATTCCATGTGATATACAAGTTATTTAAAGCCAAAGGGGATGTCTCGCATGTATGTGTATTTGGCACCATGGTGTTGAAATTCTCAATTATAACAGCAATGATGAGACTTGACTTACCGGTGCCTGCATCGCCTCTACCACAACCACTCGCACCTTGCTCATGTTAGAGGGACTTGCACTGGTCAACATCTATGTGTGTGTGTGTGTGTGTGTGTGTGTGTGTGTGTGTGTGTGTGTGTGTGTGTGTGTGTGTGTGTGTGTGTGTGTGTGTGTGTGTGTGTGTGTGTGTGTGTGTGTGTGTGTGTGTGTGTGTGTGTGTGTGTGTGTGTGTGTGTGTGTGTGTGTGTGTGTGTGTGTGTGTGTGTGTGTGTGTGTGTGTGTGTGTGTGTGTGCGTGTATCCATAGTTAGCAACCTTTAACCCGCCGAAACACTATTTTTTCCTATGGTTGGAAAATAGGAAGCAACAAAAGAAAAAACCATATTCTTATTGTTGCCTTTAGTATAGGATTGAAATTTGACATTTTTGATGTACTCTTCCTTTGGTGCACTCTTGCTAAGACCATCCTTAGCGAGATCCATGACTTCATGCATGGGGGATTCACTAATAGTAATAAGGAGAAGTTACCTGTGTGTAAAAAATAGATGAAAATACCCCTTATTTATGGGAGCTTACCTTATAAAATGTACCTTCCTTTCCTTAAATAACCCCCCTCCCTTACACTCACGTGGTACCATACGGTGAACCCTAGTGGACCCCCCAGGACTTCATGCAAATAAATAACACCATATATTTGTGTAAATAAAGAACCCTAAGACAACCCAATGTTGCAACATCCATAGATAGTATGGCTTAGATTATAATATACAACAAAGTGAAGTAAGCAAAAAATAGAATAAATTATAAGAGAATAAATTATCATGCTTTCCTTGGAATACATGGCTAAGGTGTTGACACACATTGCATTGGTTTTGACACTGTCATGGTTTATAATTTTTTTAAAAAGCCACTGAGTTGCATCTTTTTTCCTATATACACATGTTGCTAAATGGTGTGATTAGCTATTTTTTCATTTATTACTTCATTTTATAGGACTAGATATAGGCTCACTCACACAAGTTCTTATTCATGATTAAAAAGTTGTCGCCTATCATACGGCTCTTTCACTCAAGTTGCCCTTATATTTGCTTGTTTCAGCATATTTTGTGGTGGAGACACCATTCAAATAGTGTGATCCAAGCTAAAGTACATGAAAATTACTCACACCTGCTCGTTTCACGGAGAGAAAGACGATTGGAAGAGGTGCAAGCCATACATACATGCTTGCAACATAAGGTCTTCTTTCAGCTAACCCTCGTTTGCAAATGTCCTCATGTAGCCTTGTGCCCTTGAATAGATCCTTTTGCTTTGCACAAGCCTTCAGCAGTCCCACAACATGAGTAGTCTCCTTTGGAAAGACAACTCCTTCTCCTCTTGAGGCTCCCCTTCACTCAATTGAAGTGTGGACATTGATTCAATTTATTTGACCTCTTCAAAAACCTAGGTTGGATTGTAGTGGCAATCCAACCACAAGGCATCTATTGTCACTTTTTGCTTGAAAATTGGAGACCTTGCACTGGCTGGTGGTTAAAGTGGGGCAAAAGAAAAAGCCATGTCTCTATGAGAACTCACAATATTTCATGTTTTGCATATGTGGAATACATCATGACTCATAATAAAATATATATTGGGGCAAACTAACCTTGTTGTTGTGCTATTGTCCCACCATTGTGAGGAATCTTTGAACTCGATGTTGTTAGCTTTGGGATGGTGTTGTTGGAGCTTATCATTGGGTGGTTGATCGATGAATCTTTGTTAAGTTTCTTCATAATATTGGAGAAATGCAAAGGAGCACCTAATTTTCATGTTGCACACTATCTCAGTTTTTCATGCGTAATAGCCTTAATAGGGCCACCATCACAACTTGCGAGAATGAGTAGCTCACTTCTCCACCTTTGTCGAGATATACAATTTTCCACACACACACACACACACACACACACACAATGTGTGTGTGTGTATGCACATGCTAGAAAGTTCAATATACACACTTTCTTAAATCTATATTTCTCTTTCTCTATCTTCCCTTGCATTTCTCACACTGCTTGAACATTAATTTAGACAACCTGTGTTTATACTTGTTGATTCATAGAATTATCTTTTATATCTAGCTATCTATCTCTCTCTCCCCCCTTGCATTTCCTGCTTTTGAGCATAGATTTAGACAAAGTGTGTTTATGTTTGTTGACTCATAGATCTAGACACGTGTAAGTGCGTAAACTTTCACAAGAGCATTTAGAGAGAGACCTTCATCTTAGATGTGCCCAACACATTTCAAAGCTTTATCATAATGTCCATGTCGACCAGATATTGAGCAGTTAGGACAATCCAAGAGACTACATGTGGTGCTATAAGCTTTATCATAATTTATAAGTCACTTGTGGATGAGGGTATAAAACATGAGTTGGTGAGAGATGGGGATCCAGTCACTGGCTATTAGAAAGTGTGGAGCAATAGAAGTAAAGGGACAATGCTAATGGAGTTTTTGTAAACATAAAGAATACAATAGAATAAGAAGAATACAATAACCAATAGAGTGCAACAATCTTCCTCTCTCCAATAGAAGCAATGTGCTTATATATGAGTGTACAAAATAGTTGAGAGAAGTTTGTGTATAAATAGACAAAAAGTAATATGACTCTTCAAACTATTTTAGTTTAACCATAACTGACTCAAATGCATTTCTAATAGCCTCTTCATGCATATATATAACATAGGTCTACATAATCTACTATGAATCAACCTATCATACAAATCTTGCGTCGGTTGACTCATGTATGATGTAACAATATTTTTTAAGCTTTTCACATTAGGTTCACAAAGATGTTGAGACACTTGCACTACAAGATATAGGCCTTATACCGACATTAAAAGTGATGAAAATATAAATAACAAAAATTTTCCCTGTCGTCGCAAAAAGCGTCGTTATTGGCGACGCCATAGAACAATCGGTATCAGTGTCGTTATCAGCGTTGCTATTTGCATCGGTATCAGTGTCACATTTGCTGATACCGACACAAATAGCGACGCTGATAACGATGCTCTTTGACACTAATAACGATGCAAATAACGACGTGTGCAGGTAAATTTACGACGCTAATAGCAATGGTAATAGGGAAAAAAAAATTTGTGGTATATTTGGGCCATACAAAATAGTTTTTGCACTGTGCACAAAGCTCGTGTAAACAAAAACAAAGTGTACTGAAATCATAACACTGATACATGAAATAAATACATGATCGCATAATGAAAGCGACTGGTACAATCATGACAAGATATCACTACTACATAGAAAATGTCTACACAAATAGGGCGACCAAAAAAGAAGGGTGTGTGAGCTCCAGGGATCCAAGGGCGAGCTACATATCCTCACTATCCAAAAGCTTGTCCTGTCACAAAGGAGCATCGAATGGACTATGAAAAAAAAGAAACAACAACACATCAATCTACCATACAATAATGCATTCTAATTAAACATGGTAACTACGGACAAGAAAGATGAGTGACTTACAGGGCCGCCGTGTCTATACAATCGGTCAATCAATGCAATGAGACCGTGCCTCTCTGCATATCGAGTCTCAAGGCTGGTAGGATCATGATTTGTAATGGAGTGCTGCAAAGAAAACAAAATACTAACTGTTAGAAACATGATTGTCAGTACAAAGGATATTGCAAAAAAATAAGCAAGAAAAACAAAAGAAAAACTTACAAAGTTCCCCAGATATATCTTGTGGCCGCCACTCCCAAGATGATGGGCCACTCCGACCTCTAGGCGTGCCCTCGCCGCCTCGCGCTGCTGACTCCAACATCTTGGAGAATCTATGGCCTCCTCCCTCAGTCGGTGCCGGTCGTCCGTGTCTAGCCACTCCGGCTTCGCAGCCCCACTCTTGAGTGCCTTGCGTGCGTTTGATCGTCTGTGTAACATATAGACACGCATGTAGTCCATGATCCAGCCCGTAGAAAATCTATCTGCTATGACTGGAATCGGAAACTCCTCATGCAAGGATGCTACTATGTAGTCCTTGCTCCCCTCTAGTATGTTTTTCCAATGATCTAAGACGTTGTGCCAAAAAACTTGTTGGCACAACTCTCTCATGCTAGCCATAACCCTCCTCCCCTCATCATTCATGATGATGGATCCTGACCTATCATTGACAAGATAGGCATATCCCTCTGGGGTATGCCTAAGATGGGTCCTCTCCCACCTGCATCAATGCTCCTAGGCATATCCAGGAGACCCTTATACATCCGGTGTACCGATTGAGGTAGTATCTATTGGAGTAGCATCCATAGGGGTGCCACCTGCAGACGGCTGAGAAAAAGCCAGAGTAACTGGAGTAGACATCCCTATAGGTGTGACAAATCCTGGAGGTGACGCAACTCCAGCAGAATGAGGAGATGAAGACACCGCATCTATGCCTCCATAGCAACCACCTGAGCCACGCTCCCTAGAACCACCACGAGAGCAAGGAGTAGCACCTATATCCCGTGTCGACCGCAGGCTCACTGCCTCCATATCTCTATAGCATCCCCCTGACCTTGAAGTACTCCCTCCCTCTGGCCCAAGTCTAGAGTGTTGACCTTGTCATCTGATCGTGCTGAAGTAGATCTAGTAGAGCGGCCTGATGATGTCCGAGACAGCTTCTGTTCTGCCATGTCTTTGAATCTCACCATCTGATCTGGAGACATGCGCGTGAAGATATCCTGCAACTCCTCATCGCTCATCCCTCGACTCATCTTGAAAAGGTCACCTGCATAGACAAAAAATGATGTTGGCATAATCAATTTAAATCATACAAAGCATAGCAATATAAATCCTAAAAAAATGATCTCACTTAAAATGCATATCTTTTGTACCCTTATAAGAAATTAGTCAATGAATTGAGTAAGTGGATGCTCAAAGTATGAAGTATCCTATGGTCCCATGTCAATCTCCTGACACAACTCTGCATACTTTGGAAGGTCAATAGACATGTCACCACAAAAGGATGAGTCCACCTCGTCCTCAAAGAATTCTTGGACTCCTATATTTCCATCATTGTTAGCCGATGCTGGCTTCTCTACATGCTCCAAGCTTTCGGTGGCCTCCACCCCTTGCAATATTGACCCTCTATTTGCATATTGTCCTTATCTATGCTCGGAACATCGCTTTGATCATATACTCTCGCACTTCGGAAAGCTGAAGGTATAACATACCACCATCAAGATTATCGGGAGTTTGGATAGAAGATTACCTGTTCACAAATACATACAAGAGAGATTAAACTATCGTGACATGTACCATGTCGTAATACAATTAACAAAAAAATGAATTCATGCACCTGTTCACAATGGGCCAGCAACACAAAGGTGTCGCACAAATTCGATCATTTTCTTTCGGAATCTATTTTGAGAAATCCAAATGGACCTCGTCGAACTATTGCTCCAGCTCCTTCAAGTACCACTTTGAACCACTGCACATCAAATAGTATCATGGAGAAGCTACGTAGTCCATCGTAACAATACTTTGTAAGTTCTCAAAATACTCCATCCCATCTATAACCATGTTTGGATCCGTTGCTCGTCATCAGCTCTCCTACTCGAACCTTGCCAAAATACCACAATCCATTGTGGAGCGCATTTTGTCAATATACTCCACGTGAAAATGCCGTCCACGCGACCATGTTGCACTATATATTTTGTACTGTACATTGAAACACTCAAATTAGTTGTCCCATATAAATATAGATACGACAAATCCTAAATACGTCATCACCTTTGGACTACATCCCCTCGAGAATTTCCACTCCTCCATTGAGACCTTTGCCCCTTTGCGAGACGCTGCGGTCAAAGCTCCATGCAACCATCGTGTTGACATGAGCCGCAACATCTCCTCCATGCCCTCGTGATATCGAATCGGTTGATGGCGTGTACTACGTCAACATTCAGATCGCGCTTCCTCTCGATTTTGCCTAGCAATCTGGTACTTGGCGAGCCACGTTTCCATAGAGGCATGGTGCAACATACAAAAGCGATTCACCTTCTCCTCCATTGCAGCATCCATTCTTTTTTCTACCCCATTTCCAACCACCACATCTCTAGTCATTATCCTTCAGCGACCATAGCATTTTATTGTCTAGATTCACTGTTGGTAGCCATTGTGAAATATGCACTAACGCCTCAGACACCAACCAACCTTCAGCCATGCTACCTTCTGGCCGAGCTCGTTGTTGCACAAAGTCTTTCATGGTTTTGATGAAGTGCTCCAAGAAGAACATCCATCGCGTATGGACATGCCCAACAATCTCCACTTCATCTACAAGATGCACAAGAAGGTGGATTTGTATCATGAGTATGCTGGTAAGCAGGTATTTCTCAAAGAGACAGACCATCTCCATTGCTCCTTACCTCATGGATTCAATAGAGGATGTCTTAATCTCCTTCTGTGAGATCCATTGCACCAAACTCGACAACCTATAAATGGCCCCGTGCATCTCTGGAGTAAGGCATCTTGCGATCGCACAATCGGTAGTACAAATTGCCACAAATGAGAAAGCAGTATGAACAATGGCTACACTCCAAATAGCAAAATGCGCATGCCAATTACAATCCATTCGTAATACAAACCTGACATATATTATGCTAGTCATGGGATTTTAGCCTTGATAATTGGTCGTCTTTAGAAAATGTAGACCTAAGAGAACGCATCATACCCATCGGAGTGCGGATAGATTTGACTACTTGCTTCACAATGCGCTCTTCTTTAGTGGACAAAGCCCAAGGAGCGCGAGGTAGCTGCACGCGACCATCAGCACTCGACTGCAGCCAAAGCGCCTCCATCTTGCCTACCTTCTTCAAATCCATTTGTGCCCCTATAGTGTCTCTCTTTCCTGTGATGTGGTCCCATAGTAAGTTGCCCACATTCTTGAAAATATGCATGGGATCCAACAAGTGGTTGATCTGTAAGTGGGTTCAATATGGCAACTCGTAGAAAATTGAGAACCACCACATTTTGTTTGGATGTGATTCTGTATGGACCATTTTTAGCTCGTACCAGCTTGCAGCATTCATACGTGTTGGAGGTCGTCTAAGAAAACCTTCCTTGAGTTCATGACCCTCTGGCAAGAAAGCAACGTGTCCTTGATATACCATCTTTTTCTTGGTTCGTGACCTTTAGGAGTCTAACTGTCGCCCGCACAATGGACATGCATGATAACCTGAGGTAACCAGACCTATTTCAACACCTCTATCCAGTGAATACAACCTTGAATGAGATAAAATATAGATATTACCAACAAGAATGGAAGCCTATTTACTTGAACACTCTTCGAATCCCAGAAAGTCATGCATCATCCATATGAGAATGGCTCGAATATTGGCGTACCGTCGACCATTGCGCTTGCTCATATCTTGCACGGTGACCCCCTCCTCCCACAAAATCTTAAGCTCATCGACTAATGGACGAAGATACACGTCCCTATTTTTGACTTTGTAGTAGGTGGGGATGATTAAGCTAAGGATGAGATGTCCTTTCTTCGTAAAGAGCCATAGAGGGATATTGTAGTTGACAAGGACTATAGGCCACACACTATAAGAAGTTGAGCGCAGACTGAATGGGTTCATGCCATCCATTGCAAGACCGAGCCGAAGATTCCTTGGCTCTCGGACAAAGCTTGGGAAGGTAGAGTCAATGTGGCTCCATGCGCATGAATCCGTTGATATTTGTTGAACTCCATTTGTGGAACTATTCTGTGCATGCCACGTTGTCAAGATCGCCATGCCAGACGTTCGAAACATGTGGTTTATGCGGGGGATAAGCAAAAAGTGTCTGAGAACTTTTTGAGGGATGGTTTGCCCTTGCAAGTACTGTCGATACCTGTGAGCATCACACTTTGGACATGTCTCCATAGTCTCGTATTCTCCTCGAAACAATATGCAATCGTTGATACATGCATGGATGCTATTGTAGTCCATGCCAAGCTTTCGTAAAACATGTCGTGCATCATCACGAGACTCAGGCATGGTATTTACAGGTGGTAATTTATGATATTTCAATAACCTGAAAAAAATCATAGAACACCTTGAAAAAGCACAAATGTTTTTAATAATAGTGACGAAAAGAAATCAACGAAGTGTATGTACAAGGTACCTAAACAACTCGATCACACTCGTATTGCTCCACCCGTATTTTGCTCGCACACTTAGGAGCGCAAGCAGTGTTTTTAGGCGAGATACTCGGCACCCATCATTTAGTCGTATGGATGCTTCCTCTCTAAGTGGATCAGAAGTCTCAACACCCATGGGAATCAATGCATCGATCATTGCCTCTATCTCAGGCTCCAAGATTGTAGGTAGGTCTGGAAGGCTGCCTGTCTCCTCTGGTATTGACGGTATAGGTTGGGTAGTAGTGCATTCCAAGTGGTGGATTGACTCATGCACTCCATTCATCGCATGCCCATGAACTCTTCTAATTGGCCGCAAAGGGTACACTCCTCCTTGGGACGAGACGTCACCTCCCTGGATAGAAAATTTGCCAGGCACACCCAATCTTCTTGTATATGGTATTCAATTAGCTTACGAGTACAATGCATGATTGATATTAACTTTTCTTACCGTTTGCTGAAAATCCGCAATCACCTGATCAATGATCTCAGATTGAAACTCGCCGAAGCATCGTACGTGTTCTATAGACAATTGACGTTTTCGTCTAATTGCCAACTTGCATTGAGAGCAAGGACATGGGACACACTGATTAAGATATGCCCCGCGATCTTGAACAACAAGACCTTCATCGTTTTCCATTTTGTCTACGTTACGATAAACAATTTGTTTTTGTTATCATTCTTTTTTCTTTCTTAAATTGTTCTCCTCTCCTTCCATCTCTCTCTCTTTTTCTCTTTCTTTATTATGCTGTATGTATTTCCTCTCCCTCTCTCTCGTGCCTTCTTCTTTTTTCTCTTACTCCCCCTCTCTCATTTTCTTTAATGATCATGGCTAGGACTACGATGAAGACCACGATCACGATCACGACCACGACCACGACCACGACCACGACCACGACCACGACCACGACTATGACCACGACCACGACTAGGACTATGACGACCACGACCATGACTAGGACTATGACTACGACTATGACTATGACGACCACGACCATGACCATGACTACGACTACGACTACGACTACGACCATGACCACGACCACAACTACGACCACAACTACGACCATGACTACGACCACAACTACGAGTATGACGACTACGACCACGACCACGACCACGACCACGACCACGACCACGACCACGACCACGACCACGACCACTACTACAACTATGACTACGACCATGACCACGACTACGACTACAACTACGACTACGATCACGACCAGGACCACGACTACGACTACGACTTCGACTAAAACTACGACTATAGAGATGAAGAGAGAGACAAGAGTTAGGGAGAGAGTAAAGCTAGAGAAGAAGATGAGAGAAGTGAGAGAGGTAGAAATAGAAAGAGAGATAGAGTGAGAAAAGAGATAGGGGAAGAGAGAAGGATTTAGGGAGAGTATAGGAAGAGAGAAAGAGGGAAGATTGAGAGAGAGAGAATGGTTGAGAGAAGAGAGAGAGATCCAACTAGAGCATTTGAAAACACACCATGGAGAACACAAGCACAAATTGACATTGAATTATAGCAAGAAAATCCACCACAAAACAATTGTTATAATACTCGAGGTAGGATTTCAAAGTCTTACTGATTTCAATCGGTCATGGATGCCATACTATGGGTAGGTTGCACTCACTAAGAATAGAATTGGCAATTCACCTCATCTTCTCTCCATAATCAATAGAATTTCCCTTTACCATTTACAACTCACCCACCTTCTCTCCACACTATTGCACACTACAATCTCTATGAGGGCATGAGATTGGGATCTCCACAAATACCAAAGCATGATCTCTACCTTGATGGTTGCATATATACTATTACTACTCATGGAAGAAACCTTAAAATAGTTATTATGCTTAAATATATGCTTGTTAGAGCAAAAATTTGTTCCTAAGACTATTCTAAGGATGAAAGAGGGTTAATGATAAAAGAGTATCCTTCCTTGCAAGTGATTTTATATTATATTTTTTTAATTAAAATTGATAATTGAAGATGAGTTTCCTAAGAGATCTTGTGGTGATGCTGTTTTAGTTTTTGCGAAGCATATGAATGATGTCGTTTTAGTTTTTTGTTTTTGTCTTTTTAAGAAGAGATTGATTTTTATGGAATATCCAAAGTTATTTTTAGATTTACGTTATAAAAAATGAATGTTTTTCTAACTGATAGACTGATTGCCTTCATTGTATACTTCTACAAAAGTTCTTGTGCCCTCATAGGTGGATATTTGGTTACATACTAAACCTCCCCCAAGGTTAGTGGCTAGATCCCTTTACCAAGGGGATAGTTTGAGCATGGTGGACGCTAGGACAAGCCCCATGTATGAGAGGTCTCTTTGTAGGAATAACATTATGCTAGGAGGCGCAAGTGTGCTAGGGTTCTCTAGCCATATATCCCTTAGGTTTGTTGAGGATTGGCCTAACCCCTATGAGCCTAGGATGAGCTTATTGTAAGGTTTTATTTCCTTTTCTCTCTTTCTCTCCCTCTCTCATTTCCTCTCCCTCCCTCACCCTCACCCTCTCTTTCTCTCTTTCCCTATTAGGTTTAATGATTTTTCTCTCTTTTTCTCTCTTCTCTCCCTCTCTCATTTTCTCCCTCCCTCTTCCTCTCCCTCTCTTTCTCTCTCATTTCCTCTCCCTCCCTCTCCCTCTCCCTCTCTTTCTCTCTCATTTTCTCTTTCTCTCTCTCTCTCTCTCTCTCTCTCTCTCTCTCTCTCTCTCTCTCTCTCTCTCTCAATATACACAATTTATACCAAAAACAAGTAAAAGAGAGAGAGAAAACACAAAAGAAAAGCAAGAATGGACAATGCACTCACCGTAAAGACTCAAAGAAGGGTTTGGCGGCTCCTCTTCGTCCTCCATACACCTCCTCCTCTTCTTCTCGAACGACGGCAGTGGCGGCGGTGAGAAGCCTTCTTTATCTCTTTCTCTCCCTCTCAGCAAGATGGTCACTCTCCCTCTCCCTCTCCCTCTCGCTCTCTCTTTCGTGAATGCACGAAAAATGACATGCTCGGGTTTTGGCCCGTGTTTTTTTGCTCTGGGTACTGTCGCTATTTGCGTTGCATTTGCGACGCTAATAGAGACGCAAATAGTGACGCCGCTATTTGTCGTCGCTAATGCCCGTTGCTATACCCTCATATCCTTGTAGTGTTGGCATGTATGGGTAAAGAACATGTTGAAGTCTCAAGAAAGAGGAGCTCATAACATAGAGATGTGGATCTTAGTGGAAGAATATGAAAAAAAGAGAGAGAAGGTAATAGATAGTAGTAGCATGGAATCAATTTACCTCAAATCCTAATTGTAGCTTCTATATAATTCATAGTAACCCATGTCCAAACCACAAGCAACATATCCATAAATATATAGATAAAGCTTTGAGACTATAAGCCTAGCTATATTCAGCCCCATATACAAGTAAATCACATATATGATTTTAGACAACAAATAATATATCTATAGTTCAGAAATGGTCTTGGACATATGTGTGAATAGTCAAGAACAAATTCAGCCCATATAGATATGAAAATACCCACACTGAGCCATCAAAATACTTTTATTAAAGCCATGTACATTAGCCTTACAATGCATGACATTAATGAGCCAAAAATCATGCAAAACAATCCACTATATCTCTTGATTCAAGGCATCAAAATATAGATAGCTATAGTAAGAAATAGGACCATAGTGCTTGCTATAATTCAGCCTTAAATACCCTATTCTCAACCCTCAAACATCATCTTTGAACATGTACATCTCAGCCCTAAAGTATGTACTGAGATTACCCTAAAGTGGGCAAAAAACCCTTCAATATTTAGTCAAGAACTATGCAGTCTAAGGAACCACACACTATAAAGAAGAAGACAACTAGGATAAGCCCAAAAATGTTGTCCAAAATGTGCTTATCATCCATGTTGCCCCATGACTACTTGATTTTCCTCTCTTGTGTTTTCTTACTTCCATCAAGCTACGAAAACGGTAACTTCTTTCCTATTTTGGATATCTACCCTTAATTGCATGTAAATAGACTTATATGATGTCCTTTGGACTTTGTCCTCTATAACACAGTGTCGGAGCGTTTGGGGTCAAAAGTCTACCATGAGGGTAAGAGACAATAGGGTGAAGGGAGATTCGGGGAGAGGAGTAGATGAAGAGAAGGGGTTTAAAGAAATAGAAGATGTAGAATACTCATAGAGGTGAAGCATGTTAGTTTATTTATGCATCCTGGGAAGATAAATCTATTGTAGACAAAACACGTGCATAAAACAATAGCTTCCTCTCTCTTGCTCAAATCACCAATCTGATGCTTTTATTGGCTCCAAAAGGGGATAAAATACTAGGAGACTTGGTCAGAATTCTCCCAGATCACTCCTTCTCCCCCTAGTTTGGAGTGTTGTTTATTGCCTATAAACTGCGATCATGCCTTGCGCGATTTTGCCAATCCTTCTTTTTGCATAAAATCCCATAAAAATGGTTGAAATCCACTTGTTTAAAAAAAAAAAACATGTCATCCTATTCTAGAAGTTGTCTATAGCTTTTGGATATTTACAAGAAATAATATCCAAAATTTCAAAATTAGGCTATACTTGTCCAAAAATCTAGTATTTTTGAACCATCCACACTGCGGATAATTACACTAATGAATAATATGGCATTGACTCTCTAGATCAATAAGAAAGCTAAATGACCATACACTCTAGAGTTTTTCACACTGTGAAGTAAAGAATCTCAAGAAAGAAGGTGCTATGGTGTTGCTCAAGAAGCTTGGTTTGGAGTTCACATTAGAGGTATTAAGGTTCATTTCTTATTTCACAAGCTGTCATTTGGAAGAAGAAGAAGAAGAGTAGCCTGCTTAAGGCCAAGCTAAGGGGTTGCTTTCTATTGCAAGAAAGGGATTTTCTTTGAAGAAAAATGAAAGGGCGTGCTTTTTGGTTTGATAGAGAAGAGAAAGAAGAAGAGGGTGTAATAGATAGAGAAGCGTCGAGTTTCAATTGCAAAGCCTTATCATTGATGGCAAGAAGATCAAGGCTCAAATCTGGGACACGCTAGGCCAGGAGGTCCAGTTTCAGAGAAGGAAATCTGAAGTATCCTCAGGAAATGTTATAGCCTACACTTGTACAGATTCTTTAGTAGATAATCACAGGAGTACCATCTTCGAGGAAAGTTGCAGAGCCTATCCAAACACCCTGAATTTGAGCAAAAGACAAAGAGCACAACAAAGTAAAGGAGCCTAAAGACAAAGAATTTGCAGTACCATATTCTTCGAGTTTGCAGTACCAAACAAGGAAATCTGAAGTATCCAAACACCCCGAATTTGTAGTACCATCTTCGAGAGACACACTATGCATCAACAAAAGGGATAAAGAGCACAATAAAGGAAAGGAGCCTGAAGACAAAGAATACCAAAAAGTGCAAGCAAAAGACTCTAGGGTACCAAAGAAGCATAACAAAGATGAAGAAGATTTTTTTTTGCGTTGCCATAAATAAACAAAATGCCTTCCCATAGTGGATCTCTTGTATCCCATAGTGGGTAACCCTATTGAAAATGTAAAGTTTCAAGCTTGACTTGACTAAGGCTGCCAAAGAGCTAGTCTCCTGCTCCATGTATGCATGTAGGGGGGGGGGGGGGGGGGCAAATGCCAACAGGTGTAGAAACTCATCATTTGAGGGGGGGTGTTGAGAATAAGAAATGATGCTTGGCCATAGAGGCCAGATGTATGCTCATAGAGGCTGAATCTATGTCCTGAAGAGGCTAGAACATAGATGATTGATGTATGTTCCAGGAAGAGATGTTCAGAATCCCATATGCACAGTGAAAATAGTGGTACTATCCAAAAAGCTATATAAGCATGTACTTGACACTCATTACAATGTAATGCAACTATTAGTTTGAGTTACTCAAGACTGTCTTTATGAGTCCAAGCTAATCTATCTTGGAACCTAATTCACTTGAGTTACAATCTCTCATTTTGATAATGTATGGTGTGTTTGATTTGCGTCCACCATAGCTAACTAGCTCTAGATCCATGTTTCCTAATATCCACATAATGCTCCACATCGTTATACATGTTCTTCCACCAATACTTCTCTTTGATCTTGGAATATGTGCTCCAAACTCCTCTATGTCCAACCCATAAACTTTCATGAAACTCTTGCATCACATGTTGTTGAGAAGCCCTATCTCCCAATACACATACTAGAGCTCCTCTCTTTTTCTTTGCAAGATTTCATAAATATCCATCTTTCAAGAAAACCCATAAGATTTTCTTTTAATCCTTTTGAATTCATCTTTAGACCACTCAGCCTTCTTTGTCATGAGGCTGAGATATTGGCCTATTTTTAGCCAATCATCCTCATATAACTCTTCCAAAAATTGTGTTCTCATTGAAGCATAACAATGATGATGCTTTCTCTCTATTTACCATCTCTTCTCCATGGTTGTAAGCTCTTTTCTTACTACTAAAATCCCTGTTACAACAGTTGTACTTGTAGTAACAACAATTGCATACTCATTCTCTATTGCCATAAAGTCATTTTCAACACCTATCACATTGTCCTCTTCATCTTCCATCATCTCCTCTTCATCTTTAAACCTTGCTTGTGAAAGCATGTCAGCCACCAGATTTTCTCTACTTGCAATATACTAAAAATCAAGGCTAAGTGACTTTATATATGCAATCCATTGTAACATGGAAATATCAGGAGTTGAGAAAATTATTATCATGCCCAATAGAGGTAGATAATCAGTCTCTACCACTACATGAGCTCCCAAAAAATACTCCCTATCACAGTTAAGGTCTGTCACTACACCCGAAAGCTCTCATTTGACTTGACAATACTACCATTTCCGTTCATTAAGGACCTTTGCTCCCCAAACCGAATGGCATACCTATTCCCATCAGCATCATCCTGACCCATTGCTCAACCAATGCCAAGTGGGTTTGTCTCCACAGTGAGAATAACAGGCTACCCATTCTCATAATTTCCTCTCTTTAGTGTTGGGGCTAAAATCAATAAGTTCTTTAACTTTTGAACGGCCTTCGTATGTTGTTTACCACACCAAAACTTTTGCCCTTTTCTGTGAGCAAAATGCGGAATCCATATCAAGTAAAAGACACATGTACCCAAAAATCTTCTTACCTTGGATACATTTGAACATGTCTCCCACATCTTGCTTATGGCATCAATATTTACTGGTGATGAGGACTTTCTTCCACACATGTGCCCAACAACCATTACTTCCTCCACTCCAAAAATGGCCTTTTCTCTTGGTGCAGAGTCGAATGCACTTCTTCAAGATGGCTCAAAACCTTGTCACAATTAGCAATATGATCAGCCAAAAATATTTTGTATCCATGCTCATTCAACTCTTCGTTCTTCTCATAGATATAATGTTCTTTGATCGGCACATCATTAAGAAAGTGTAAGGTCAACTGAGGAATATACTTCCTCAAAACTTTATGCATAGCATTCATCATATGCACCACATATCTAGTATAAACCTCAAAGCAACATTCTTCTTTGGAATAGTAAACCATCGATTTGAATATGGAGCTGAAGAAGGCTCCAAAATCTGCATTATGATCTTCTTGTTCAAAAGCTCTAGTAGCTTAGGCAAATATGTTCGAGCTACTGGAATAGGATTTAAATTCCATGGCACATGAGGTACTATAAAGATCACCATAGGTGCAACTATGTTCGGATCAACACATCTAATTTCATCTTGTTGAAATGCAAAGGCTTTTCCATGCCTTGTCAACATCTGTAAAAAAACAAGCTCTTTTTGCAGGCAAAAGAAAGCTTGTATCACCAATTTTCATCTTTTATAAAGTTTTAGCCTGTAAATTTATGTCCTACTCCATGTGGATCCTACAAACTAGGCTATTGAGACACTTTTTTAGCCAACCCATCACTTTCAGGTGGTAAAGGCAAAGCCACTGGCTTAACCTTCTTTGTAACTATTTTGTACTTTATGTAGCCCTATTTTGTAGCCCATACTATAGCCCATAAGATTCATGCTTAGCAAACTCTTGAATGACTTCATACATCTCTAAAGTGTAAACATAAATAACCTCTTTTTTTGCCCTGTTTTTAGCATTAATCATTATAGAAATTTCAATCACTATATCAACATCCACCAACCCTAAAATACCTTCATTTGTAGCCATCAAACCATATGTTTTTAGCTCTTTTTCAACCCATCCTACATATTTCTTTTTAGCCCTGCATATGGTTGAAATATTTTTAAAACTACCAAGACTACATGCTATCCATTCCTACAATCTAGACACAAGCACACTTCCCCTCTTTCTTGGAGGTATAATTATCTTCCTAGAGACACTGCCATAGCCTCCACTTATAGTAGTGCTGTCTAAAAGCCCTTAAACTCTCGTGCATTAGGTGGCATGGGATTATCCCATAGCCTATCCTAATTATGGGTATGATTCACAAAAATAGTGAAAAATTGTACAGTCTTTGTATTGTCTTTACTCCGAACCCAAGCATATGAAGAATCATCATCCAAGGCTTTTGTTTCTAGCCTTGATTCTAAAATATAGGGCTACCGCAAAATCATTAGATAACTACATGAATCCTACATAGAAAAATGATCTTCATTCCTAACATCTCCAATAGTTGTGGGTACTTTCGAACAAGCCGCATAAATATCCCCTGATGAATTGTTTGTTGCCCGCATGCGCCATCCCAGGGATCTACATCAATCAGCCAACCTCCATTCTCATACAAGCTGTGTTCCATAACATTGATTTCGAACCATGATCCAAGAGAGCTATGCAAGGCGTCAGTTTTTCTCCCACTTTAACAATTGTCTCTATTGTAGCATGAGCCCAATGCATTCATGACTAATGACTGCTTGAAATAAAATGAGCATCTTCTTCTTCATGTACTTGTTGATGGACATCCCCATTATACATAGCCTTCTCTCTATGCTTATTGCTGCCCTAGGACTAATTTTAGCCCGCAAGCTTGCTGTCTACACTCCCATTTAACCCATTTTCAACATTAGCTTGCTCCAAATTAGCATTACATGCATCATCATATTCCGTCTGAAGTTCTTTCTCTATGTCTTTGTCAGCCTACATCAATGCTTGCAAAACTTCACCATCAATCTATCTTTTTTGTTTCAGCATAACAATGATTGCATCATGAAATTCACACTTTGCGATTTCAAGAACTTGTGAATTCCACTCTACTGCCAAGTATGTAATCTTCCAATACCTTTTTCAGGTTTGTGGCAGTCTCAAGATCCGAATGTAACCTGTAACCGGGCTTCTTACCCCTTTTCTTCCCTTCTTATTTCTTCTCTTGAGATGCATTCTCCATAACATGCTATGGTATGGCTTTTGCAGCCTCTTTCTATTGCTCCATTTTACTTTGTGTTATGCATTTAGATGGGCCTGAAGAAGAAGGACCAACAGTGCAGCTCTTCTTCTTTTTTCTTTCACAAGAGCTTCCTGATTATGAACCTCAGCCAAATAAGCATAGGCTAAAAATGAATCCATTGGTACACTCCATCATGTTCTCCCTCGTATACTCTAACTTGCATAAGCCAATTCAGACTTTGCTATTTTGCACTTTTCCATGCAATCTAATACTTGCATCCAAATGTGAGATTTTGCTTTAGCCATGTCTCCTTTATGAGCTTCATCATTCCTTTCAATTCTCAACCCATATGTGGCTGCATCTATGGCAATAAATGTTGTCCTTACAGCCATATCTTCCAACCTCTTCTGCATGATGCCACCATTTCCAAATTTTGGCTCTATTGGAAGACGAGTTTATGTTGCATGTACTTTGCCATCTTTCCAAAATACTAACCTTTTTGCTTTCGCTTCACAGCATCACCTATAAGAGCCAGACCAGCAGGTATAGCCGGTTCTTCTACCATAGCTGAGGCACCTTGGTTGCAATTTCAGCCCCCTTTTGAGCACTGGCAGGTATCGTGCTTGTACCCCATCTTGATTTCATCTACTCTCTCTTTACCAACATATGCATTGCCTCAGTTACATTAGCCCCAATCTGATTTCAGTCTCATTTCAGAAGAGGTATCTTCTAAATGATTAGTCAGTTTCTCTTGCAAGATAGGATCTGCAGCCTTAAAAAACAAATCAATTATCTGATTCTCTGTTGAGAGTGGAAAAGGACTGAATTTTTGATTAATTTTTGTTGTTTTTGAGGACTGAATGATTGATTTTTGAGGGATTTAGAGTGATGTATGGTTGTTAATGGAAGTGTTTGAGATTTTTTTGGATGATATTGATTATGTTTTGGAAGTTTATGATGATTCTTAGTAGAGATATGAAGCTCTGTGATGTTCTGATAGGTTCTATTGAGGTTCTGATTATTGTGTTCTGTATAGCTTCTGTTTTGTTCTGATTTTCTTCTGTATGAAGTATGGATTGATGATTGATGAAGATTGAGATCTTTTGGAAGCTTATTGAATAGTTTTGATAGTTTGGGTATGAGTTATGAGGTTCTGATGACCTTCTGTAGCCCTCTGTAAACCTTCTGTAGAGCCTCTATCTCTGCTTTGTAATTGTTCTGTATCTGCTCTGGTACTGTACTGTACTGTATTGTTCTATAGATCTTCTATAAGTGTTCTGTAGAATGTATATGTGACTTTGGTAAAGTTTTCTAACTTTTGGAAAGGATGAATCTAAGTTCAAAAGAGTTAAAACAAATGGAAGAAGTAGCTGCTGAAGACTGAGTGACAGTGACAGTAGTGAGCTATGAAGAGACACTGTAGTGGCTTTGGTGCCTCTTCACATCAGACATACCTCTTGGGAGGTGCATCCATGACCTAAGAAGGATTATTGAGAGTTATTATGAGAGTATTGTAGTGAGGAGATGATGTACTATTGAGAGAGAGAGAGAGAGAGAGAGAGAGAGAGAGAGAGAGAGAGAGAGAGAGAGAGAGAGAGAGAGAGAGAGAGAGAGAGAGAGAGAGAGAGAGAGAGAGAGAGAGAGAGAGAGAGAGAGAGAGAGAGAGAGAGAGAGAGAGAGAGTCAATTCTATCAAAATAGTGTAATTGTATATGAGAGATTGAGAGAGAAAACTATGAAGACATTGAAGATGAATACTATGCGATTGATTTCCATTCAAAAATGGTGTATTCTTTTATGTTCTTTGTTATATTGGTGGATTCGATGAATATGTTGAAGATTATGGTTGATTCTATCAAATCTGTGGGAGATATCTACTATGATGCTGCGTGAAGAATTGTTGTTTTCTTTATTTTGATGATCAAAAGAATGAAATAAAAGCTTGTTGATGTTAAATATAGATTTTCTTGCAGTAGAATCCCCTTTTCCTTAGTGTTCCTCTTGGGGCTCCATGTTTTTGGTGCACAACCAGGGAAACTTGCTATCAACAAGAATCAGAAGAGACCGAAAATGAAGGAAATGGCATTGTCAAGAAGAGGAGAATTCAATGGATGTTTGCAAAGTTCCTTCTTCCACTGAAGAGTTGGATATTCTCATTATCAAAGCCACTTTCCACAAGAAGTTCATCCCTCAATGGAGGAAACATATCACCATCATGATGCATGCTCTATGTGGTGGACTATTTCCTCTTCCTGTTGAAGCAGCAAAAACTTGCATCTTGGTGGAAAATTGTTTGGAAACAAATTAAAGAGCAGAAATAGAGAGAATGAACATCCATGGAAGATTTGGTATTCATTGAGAAGTTTCCAGACATCATCAAGTGGGAGATCGTGAAGAAGCTTCAGGAGTCGTGATCTGTGGAGGTTCACGAAAACAAGAAGGAAAAGAGTTGGAATTTGTTTGTGGATGCTCAACAGCAAGATACATGGGATTCTTGGTGCACTGACAATCTTCTGCTTGTCGAATTAGCAACCCACTAGAAGTTGGTAGACAGAGTGTTTTTCATAACATACACTGTTGAAACCCTCAGAAGCTGGCATTATTATAATGGCACAACAACGATCCTAAGAAGAATGAGTTTTGATACTTTCAAAATGGAATATCTTCCCCTCTGTAGTGGTTTAAAAGCCAAATTTAGAGATGTTGAAAAGAAGGAAGTAGAAGAGATGTTGGCCAAAGAATCCTCTAGAGACTTAAGCCCTCTCTGATACTATCCTGCTGAGTACAGACCAACTGGTTGGAGCCAACCCCTGATGAATGACGCAATCAAGAGGCAAGCGTTAGAATGAGTCCATAGGTACGTGAGAAGAGAGAAGGCAAAAATCAGAGCTGAGAACGAGCTTGCAGCAGAAATCTCCTTTGACACCCTAAAAGCACTCTTTACAGAAGTCCCCATGGCAACTCAAGATTCCCTTCCAAGTCAGATTCATCCTAGAAATATTGATGACAGGCCAGCAAATGTAGTCCCATTGCCAGTTTTTAAGGGAGAGTACAATGAAGACCTTGATTTTCATGTAACAGAATTCATAGTAGCATATGTGGCTAACAATGCAAGAACCCCTGAGCATTGGTTAGCAATATTTCCCGCCACTTTTAAGGGTGCGGTATTTCAGTGGTATGAGAGACAAGCAACAATAACTTTTGGCACATGGGATGACCTGAAGTTGGCCTTCCTCACTAAATTCAGGTGTGAAGGTTTTGAAGAGCGGATGCGAGAGGAGTTCATGAACCTAAGTCAGTCCTCTGGAGAAAGAGTAGAAGCTTATGTCTCGTGAATGGAATCCATCATGAAGAGATGGACTAACCATCATCTAGACGAAGGCATTCAGAAAGGAGTGTTTCTCAAAGGCCTACAACTAGAAGTTTGCAAGTTCGTGGAATTGAGAAGACCAGTCAATCTACAAGCTGCAGTGGAAGGTGCAAGACTATATGACGAAGTTGAAGCAAGGCTGTCAATGACTCTAGGAAGAGGAGTCTTACCTCCTCCCATGCCAGGAATGGTATACCCACCAACTGTAGTCCCAGGGACAATTCCCTACCCCTATCCCCAGATGCAAACAATACTGTAGTGTAATGCATCTAATCCACTATGGTCACCATAGACGACAGTGCCTCAAATGATGGTTCAACCACAACAACAATGGCCTCAAACAGTTCCTCAAATGGTGACTCAACAACAGTGGAACCCTACCAACTAGAATCAACAACCCTAAGTCTCAACAGGAGCTTTGAATCATAATCAGAACAGAGGACCCTCTAGATCAACCCAACCAGTGTATGCAGTAATTATAGAAGCTTCCAAAAACCCTACTACAAGTTGTCAATAATCACGTGGTGGGGGGACTTGCTCAAGATGCTGCGCCAATCACACACAGAATGCACAAGGAGAAGCTCACTTAAGAGACAAGAAGAGAGATGGAGGCCAAAACGTTTTCTTGCTGGTTTCTTCTTCTTCTTCCACACACTTTTTAATGTACACAAAGTATAGATAAGATACAACATAAAGGAAAGTGGCCTACTAAGTCAAACAATGCATAACCGACTACACTAGTCGACTGGCGCTATAACTATGCCAGTTATAAATATGTATAACAACCTGAATATAATAAGTAATGAGTTAGTGGTCATGTGAGAGTCATAATGACCACCGACGTGCTAAGTGTAGACGTGTGGACCCATCTAACCAGGCGGTCCATCATCAATGCCCGCATGTGTTGAGCTTGTCATCTCAACACTCCCCCTCAAGCTCAACTGCATCTCTGCAACTCCAAGTAAGCTTCGAAACTTTTGAAGCTTCTTTGTACCCAATGCCTTCGTGAAGATGTCAGCTATCTGATCTTGTGTGCTGACATACACCAAGTCAATCTCACATGCTAGTACCTTCTCTCTCACAAAGTGGTAGTGTACCTCAATATGTTTTGTCCTGGCATGGAACACAGGGTTCCTAGCCAACTGTATACTGCTCATGTTGTCACAATAAACGACAACTGAACCTTCCACCTGCACATCCAAATCAGCCAATAACTTTTGCAGCCATACTACCTCACATGCTGCAACAACAACACCTCTATACTCAGCCTCTGTACTCGACAAAGCAACTGTAGATTGCTTTTTGCTGCTCCAAGCAACTGCTGCACTACTAAGAGAGAACATGTATCTGCTGGTAGACCTTCTATCAGACATACTACTAGCCCAATCTGCATCTATGTATCCAAACACCTGTACATCTGTACCTGCGTCATAGAAAAGTCCATAATGTAATGTGGACTTCACATATCTCAATATGCGTTTGACTGCATCCAAATGTGGCTTTCTAGGTACTTGCATAAACTGACTCACAAGACCAACAGTGTAGCTCAAGTCTGGCCTTGTAATGGTCATGTAGATCAAACTCCCCACTATTCTCCTGAACATAGTAGGGTCTTCTATCTCATCCCCAACATCAGCACTCGACTTTACATTCTGCTCCAACGGGACTGAAAGTGGTTTGCATGCTGTCATACCATACTTGGACAACATATCCAAGCCATACTGTCTTTGGGACAGCCATATACCATCATCACATCTAATCACCTCAATGCCAAGGAAGTACCTTAGCTCACCTAAATCCTTCATCTCAAACTTCTTCTTCAAATTGCCCTTGACTTCAGCAGTCCCACTATCACTATCACCTTTGATAATCAAGTCATCCACATAGATGACTATGATGACCAAACCTGCATATCCCTTTCTCACATAAAGTGAGTGATTAGCATCAGAAACATAAACGCTAATATTGACAAGATACTCTCTGATCTTATTAGACCATGCTCTAGGTGCTTGCTTGAGCCCATAGAGTGCCTTATTCAACCTGCACACATACGTAGGATGCTCTAAATCTTCATAACCTGCTGGCTGATCCATATACACTTCTTCCTGCAAATCACCATGCAAGAAGGCATTCTTCACATCCATTTGCTGCAACCTCCAACCTTTGGCTGCTGCCAAAGCAATCACACATCTGACAGTTTCCATCCTAGCAACTGGACTGAAGGTTTCATCATAATCTATGCCATATGTCTGGGCATAGCCTTTTGCAACCAGCCTGGCTTTGTACCTACTAATAGAACCATCTGCATTGTGCTTAATCTTATAAACCCACTTACATCCAATAGCTTTCTTGCCCTTCGGCAATGATACTAGATCCCAAGTCTTATTGGCCTCTAATTCAGCCATCTCCTCATCCATTGCTGCATCCCAATGAGCATGACCAACAGCCTCCTCAAAACATGTGGGCTCAACATGCTCAACTAGTTTCACCATATAAGCATAATGGTGAGCTGCATAACCTTCAAAACCAAATATTTTAACATGGTATCTCACCCTGCTAGACCTGCGTACCACTGGATCACTCAATGGAGTCTTTGCATTAACGCGTGCTCTCTGCACACTTGGAGTCCTCACTGAAGGAATGCCAAGCTCATCATCCAAGCTCTCTGAGCCACTGGAGTCTCCATCAAGAACTGCATCAATGCCTTCTGACACTTTACTCTTTCCTTTGTCTTTACCTGTAGTGCTACTAGATGCACCTGAAGATGTAGAGGTACTCCTTAGTCTCCCAGACCAAGGACTACCAGATGATGTCTCTGGTCCACTAAGAGTCCGTGATTCTTGGTTTTCAGCCTGCACATGAGTGTCATGATCATCATCATCATCCAATGCATCACCACTAGATGCATACCAACTGCTCATTTCATCAAAGATGACATCCCTGCTCGCTCTGAACTTACATGTGACATGGTCATAACAACGATACCCTTTCTGCTCTAAAGAGTATCCAATAAAGACACACTTTTTAGCCTTTGGATCTAGTTTCTTTCGCAACTCATCTGGCTTATGAACATACGCAATGCAGCCAAACACTTTTGAGTGTGAAACATCAGGCTTTTTACCTGTAAAATATTCTTCAGAGGTCATACCATGAATTGCAGCTGTGGGAGTTCTGTTCATAATATAAACAACAGTATGAACAGCCTCAGACCAGAAATGCTTAGGCATATTCTTTTCAGCCATCAAGGCACGTGCAACTTCTGCAATATGCCTGTTTTTCCTTTCTGCAACCCCATTTTGCTGTGCGTTATACCTGCATGTGAATTGTCTCTTTATCCCATGAGACCTCAGAAAATCACTGAACTCATTTGAGAGGTACTCTCCCCCTCCATCTGACCTCAAGCACTTTACTTTCAAGCCTATTTCTCTTTCAACTGCAGCCTTGAAAGTTCTAAAGTGCTCAAAAGCTTCACTCTTTTCCTTCATAAAATACACCCACAGCTTTCTAGAACAATCATCAATGAATGTGACAAAGTATGAACTGCCTCCAAGAGATACATTTTGTGTAGGCCCCCAAATGTCTGTAAGCACAACATCAAGGATATTTCTGCTTACATCTCTGTCATGTGAAAAGGGTTGTCTTGCCTGCTTACCAAACTGACATGCTTCACATACCTTATGAAATTCTGCAACTCTAAATGTAGGCAAACCTGTAACCAACCCTTTGGACTGCATTAATTTTAGCCTTTGTATATTTGCATGTCCAATGCATTTGTGCCAAATTTCAATATCTGCAACAACACCTTTTCCTTTAGCATACATAGCAGCATTCATAGTAGGAATTCCAACATCCAGAGTAAACATACATCCAACTCTACTTCCTTTTGCTACCAACCTGTACTTGTCATTGAAGTCTTCTACAAAGCAGCCATTTGCATTAAATCTGACTTGCAGCCCTTGCTCTACCATTCGAGTGACTGACACCAAGTTCTTTGTAATAGATGGCACATGTAATACATCTGAAAGACTCTTTGTCTTACCATCATGCAAGGACAAGGGAACTTTTTCAATGTGTGAAATTGGGTGGCATGAATCATCACCCGTCTGCACATAACCTGCATTTTGCAAATCCTGCATCTCTCCAAACCATTCTGCATGGTTGGTCATATGATTGGATGCACCTGAATCAACATACCAAACATCGTCATGCGTTCCCTTTCCTATAACAGCATTCAGCATATGTTGCATAACAAATAGACGTTCATTTTTGTCTTCATTCTGTTGTGAAGACAATGCATAGTTTCCTTGCTGCAACTTACCACTGCGAATATCATCTTTCTTAGCATAACATTGGGCTGCAATATGACCTGTTTTGCCACAGTAGTGACACACAATTCCAGAATTGTTAGAGCCTCTGTTTTGCCATCCACCTCTTCCTCTAAAGCTTCCCCTGCCTCTAAAGTTACCATGACCTCCTAAAACCTGCATATCACCAAATTGCTGATTCAATCTGTTTTGCTGGTTGTTACTACCACGTCCTGTACCATGGCCTCTTGAAGAGAACCTGCCATGTCCCCTTCCTGAATTGGAGTAGAAAGCTTGGACCTGTTCACCACTTCTTTCAGATGTCTCACTCTGCATATGTTGATCTCTTCAGTGATCATAAGAGAGACCAATTCATCGAAATCTGGGAATGGCTTTCTAACATATACGGAAGTTACAAAAGACTTCCAAGCCTTTTCATTGTAAAGTCCACCCAAGGTAGACGACACTAAATCATCATCATCGGGCATTGCATCAATCGCAGCCAATGCATCTGCAATGCTGCTTACCTTCAGTGCATACTCATTGATAGACATCTTCCCTTTCTTCAATGTATTCAACTCTTGCTTGAGTTGAATCTTTCGCGCCTTTGTATTTACAGAAAACATACTTTCAAGTATGGTCCAAGCTGCATATGAATTCTCTGCATTTCTAATGTGTCCCAGCATATTATTGTCAATTACTGCAGACAACCAATACATGACCTTTTTATCTTTTGCATTCCATTCCTTCCGTGCCTTTGTCTCTTCTACAGTTGGAGGATCACTCACCTCCAGCTCCTTTTCTTCACCTGAAACAAACTCATAGAGGCTTTTTCCAATAATGAAGTTCGTGACACAAAACTTCCATGAAGGGTAGTTGTTCTTGTCAAGCTTCTCAATGATGGGGCTTCCACTGTTCTCTGCCATTATCACAAAACTAATACCAAACAGCAAGCAAATCTTCTGCAACCCTCGACCTATAGTGCACAGCAATACACTAGACAGCCTTTTCCACTGTCTGCTCAATAATGCATGCAATCTGTAACTTGCTTGTAGATAAACCTTGTGTTTACTCACTGGTAAACACCTTTGAACTTACAAATCTGAAATCTGTAACCTGCGCACCCACTTTCGGTCAATACAGTCGAAGTCACAGCGTACCCTGAAGCTGATGTCCCCAACCTTGCGGCTCTAAAACGGGCCTTGAAACAGCCTCAGATGCCCAAAATAACTGCGAACAAGCTCTTATGGGCTTATCTGCAGAATACACAACGCTCTTCGTGCACACCAAATCTCATTGCAATCTGAGATTTTTGCTCGGCCCTGCTTCCGGTGCCTCCACAGGCACTATCCAAGAGAAAGAGTGGAAGGATGGGAGAGCTTCTTACCCGTGGCTTTCTTGCTCGAACCTTGCTTCTTCTCCTTTGCTTCAACCTTCGAAATCAGACTCTCTCAGTGGCGCGGCTCTGATACCATGTCAAGAATCACGAGGTGGGGGGACTTGCTCAAGATGCTGCGCCGATCACACACAGAATGCACAAGGAGAAGCTCACTCAAGAGACAAGAAGAGAGATGGATGCCAAAATGTTTTCTTGCTGGTTTCTTCTTCTTCTTCCACACACTTTTCAATGTACACAAAGTATAGATAAGATACAACATAAAGGAAAGTGGCCTACTAAATCAAACAATTCATAACTGACTACACTAGTCGACTGGCACTATAACTATGCCAGCTATAAATAGGTGTAATAACCTGAATATAATAAGTAATGAGTCAGTGGCCATGTGAGAGTCATAATGACCACCGACGTGCTAAGTGTAGACATGTGGACCCATCTAACCAGGCAGTCCATCATCAATGCTCGCATATGTTGAGCTTGTCATCTCAACACAAGTACTTCAGGAGGTGAAAATCTGAAGGACTACTTATCCAACTCAGTTGCAAGTATCAAGAAAGAGCTTATGGATGTGATTACAGAGCAGCTACAAACATTGAAGGTGAATATCGCCAATATATCCACCCCTATGGGAGCTAGAAGAGATGTGATGCACTCTAATACATGGTGTGGAAAGTGTCATCTAGCGGGACATTTAGCCACTGAATATACCCGAAAACCAACCATTCCTAGATCCTTCTGTTCCTACTGTTACCATACAGAGGATATTTGCTCTCTGAAAGAGATGCATGAATGAAGACAGAAGGATGAAAATGCAAGATTCAACTTGCTAGAATCCAAAATGACAACACAGGATATTGGACCCAAGCCTAGGGACTTTGGTCCTAATTTTGGTCCAAGGAGGTTTCCCTCTCAAAGTTATAGAGGATGACAGTGTGGCAATGGTCAGAGATTAGAGGTGGAATGTTACATGCTATCTCCCCAAATGGTCCAAACCCTAGAAGATCTGTGGACTACAAGCCCTTATGCAACCGATGCAAAGGAGAAGGCCACACTGCAAAGGACTGTCCAAGTCCAGCCCCTGTAAAGGCCAATGCCACTAATAGCCAACAGAAGGCACAAGAGCCTGCCTCCAATTTGGTAGAGTTGGAAGTTGCCGCTATCACATGCGCTAAGAAGAAGGGACCAGCTGTCTAAGAAGAGAACAATTCTCCTGCCAAGTCTATGAAGTTGAACCTGCCAACAGAGGGACAGAGCAATACATGATAGAATAGTGCAGTACAGAGCACTGTAGTGCTACAGAGAGTCATAGAGACAGTCCCAGAAACAAGACCAGAGGTCCAGGAGATAGGTGAGACAGAAGCACCTCCAGAAATAGAGGAAGTGCCAATGCTGCAATTATTAGAAGAAAAAGGAAAGATGAAAATGGATGTAGCCCCATTCCCTAGCAGGCTGGAGAAGCCTGTGGATCCTATCAAAGATTATGACTTAGTCAAAGATCTAGACACTTTTAAACCAAACTTAACATTCCGACAGTTGCTGATGTTGTCTCCCAATTGTCGAAAGAAATTCAAAAGCATCTTGACAAGAAGACGTGGACTAAGGATCGCTCCTTCAACAATGATCAAGACTAATAAGGCCTCGGAGCCTGTAAAGGAAGTCGATGTGGCTAACGCCTTCCTAGATCTTGGAGCCCTAGAAACTAGTGTATGGATAGAAGGATGTTTTATTTCAGATGCATTGATTGATGGAGGCTCATCAATAAACATAATGACAGATGTGACAATGAAGGACTTAGGATTGCAAGAAATTCAACCTACACAGTGGCTTATTAGATTGGCGGACCAAAGCAGAATCAAATCGTTGGGCATCCTCCCATACGTAAAAACAACCCTTGCAGGAAGAGACTATTGGCTGACATATCTAGTGGTTAAACAAAATTCTTATGGGGCCTCATACCCTTTGCTATTGGGAAGACCTTGGCTTTTTGAAGCGAGAGCTAGGACGGACTCGTTCAAAGGAACCCTGACCCTAGGCAGAGGACCCAACAAAGTGGTGTTAAAAGGAACCCTGACCCTAGGTAGAAGACCCAAAAAAGTGGTATTAAAGCTGTATGGATCGCAAAAAGGCAATGGATCCACATCCATTGAAGTCATAACTAACTCCTCCAATGAGGTAACATATGGTACAACAGGAGACAAAGAGGCTGTTAAGCAGATCTTTCCTAAGAAAACAGAGGCACAGTCCCTAACAGTGGGCACTGTAAGCCAACTGCCAAGGGAAGTAAAGTCATTGTCCATGGGAGAATACCTCTTGCCTCAACTAGAATTAACTTCTGAAATCACCTCTGACAGTGAAATAGAAGCATGGATGTACTGTTCTCCCTGTTACATGACAGTCGCAAAGACAAAGTAGAGGCAAAATAAATACAGAGCACTAATAGATACAGAGACAGAGCAAAGGCAGAATAGAGACAGAGCGGATATAGAGACAATCATAGAGATAGTAATAGAAACGGAGCCATAGCCAGAGCCAGAGGCAAAAGCAGAGTCAAAAGCTGTGACAGAAGTAGAAGCAGGTGCAGATGCAGAAGATCTATTCTTCTCCTACAGAGCCTCTACAAAAGCAAATACAGAGCCTCCAGAGGAAGAGGATGAAAATGATGAGGAAGAAAATGAAGCAGGTTATGAAAGTGCAGATGAAGAATTTCCTCTAATAATGGATGATCTTGTTGATGTCCCTAAAGAGACCTCAGAGGCCAAAGATCTCAGGGTGTTGTACGGAATGACGTGGTTCCATTTGGGTTGGCCAATGGACCACAAAGTATGCAGAATCTGTATAAGTAATGGATTAAAAGCATAAAAATTAAGTTCACCAGTGGCTCCTGTCGCCCTGACTGTTCAGTCTAGAGAAAAGATGATGATTATGCCCCCTACCAACAGAATCCAGAGCTATCAAAGCCTCGACTTCTAGAAGGTCCGTGCTATGTGACATTCTTGGACGCATCCTCTGAAGATGAATCCCTAAGTCTGGAATAAATCACCACTCACACAGAAGCAAACAAAGCTCTGATACCCTTCGAGCAACCTCAATAGACAAATGAGTCATCTGTTCAGAAGGAGGACACTGGTTCGAGTGGAACATCAGACAAGGACACTACTTACTTGAAAGATTTAGATCTCTATCCATAAGAAATCCGTGGGACATTTATCTGTGAAGTGGAAGGTGAAAGACAAGTAACATTCTTGGATACTGATGGTACTGAACGTCACCTGAAAGTGGGTCTCAATCTTCCAGAAGAAGAACTAGTGGTCCTGCGAGACCTACTCAAAGAGAACTTAGATGTGTTTGCCTGGTCATATAAATACCTAAAGGGGATTGATCCCACAGTATGTCAACATCACATTGACCTAGAGCGTGATGCCAAACCTGTAAGGCAAAGACAAAGGCGTATGAATCCTAATTATGCTACTTTGGTGAAGGCTGAATTATTGAAACTTCTTGAAGCCGAGTTCATTTATCTCGTGGCTAATAGTGAATGGGTTTCGCCCATTGTGCTAGTACTTAAGAAGAACGGGAAACTTTGAATATGTGTCAAATTTTGAAAGCTCAATTCGAAGACGAAGAAGGATAATTTCCCTATCCCTTTTACAGACCAACTGTTGGACACAGTGACATGCCATGAGCTGTATTCCCTCTTGGATGGATTTAATGGATATAACCAAGTCCAAATTGTAGAAGAGGACCAATCTAAAACAACCTTCACCACAGAATGGGGGATCTATGTCTATAGAGTGATGCCATTTCGGCTCTCTAATGCTCCTACCACCTTCCAATAAGTAATGATGGCCGCCTTCCAGAATCATTTGCATGATTTCATTGAGGTATATCTTGATGACTTTTGTGTCTATAGTTTGATCCATGAGCACTGGGGACACCTAGAGCAATGTTTTGATAGATGCCGAGAGTATGGGATTTCTCTCAACCTTGACAAATGTGTCTTTGGCATCTCCTCAGGAGTTCTTTTGGGCCATATTGTCTCTGCAAAAGGGATTGCAACAGACCCGGCGAAGATTGAAAAGATTGCCACCTTGATTGCACCAACAAACCTCAAGCAATTAAGAGGATTTCTTGGCCATGTGGGCTACTACAGAAGATTTATTGCACATTTTGCAACCAAGGTAGCCCCTCTACACAAGCTCCTAAGGAAAGATGCAGATTTTCTTTGGACTGATGACTGTGAAGAGGCCTTTAATACCCTAAAACAGTGCCTTATCCAAGCACCTATCTTGCAGCCTCCTGACTGGATGAAGGAGTCCCATGTGCACACAGATGCATCAGTTGAAGAGCTAGGTGCTGTCCTATGTCAAAAGGCCCCCTCTAAATTAGATCAACCGATATATTATGCAAGCCAAAAGGTCACTGATAGGGAATGGAACTACACAGTGACAAAGCTTGAATGCTTAGCAATGGTGTTTGCACTGGAGAAGTTTCGACACTATCTACTGTCAATGCATTTCAAGTTCTATGTGGATCATGAAGCCCTGTCTTTCCTGATGAACAAAGCAGATGTTAAAGGACGACTGATGAGATGGTTACTCCTATTCCAGGAGTTCGATTTTGAAGTGGTCACTAAGCCTGGCCGTTCTGATGTCCTAGCCGATCATCTATCACGAATCCCTCAAATAGAAGAAGAGGAACATGATGATCCTAACCTTCCTGATGCTTTCTTGTTTCTATTTGAAACAGTTACTCCCTGGTATGTAGACATAGCCAATCTCCTGGAAACTCAACAGTATCCTCGTGGCATCTCAAGCCATGAGAAGAAGAAGCTTCTGTTAGAATTAGCCCCCTACACTTTGCTAGGCGGTGCACTGTACAAGAGAGGCAAAGATGAAGTATTGTGAAGATGTGTTGCAGGGGATGAAATTGGCATAGTATTGAAAGCATGCCATGACGAACCATGTGGTGGACACTTCATAGGAGAAGCGACAGCCAGGAAGGCTATGTTAGCAAGATACTGGTGGCCGACCCTCCACAAGGATGCATATGACTACTACAAGAGATGTGATGCTTGTTTGTCAACGATGGGGAAATCCACCAAAACAAGTGCCATGCCACTGTAACCCATTCTTCCCCTAAAGCCGTTCGAGAAGTGGGGGATTGATTTCGTGAGTCCCATTGATCCACCTACCAGACGGAATCATAACAGATGCATCTTAGTATGTACGGATTATGTCACAAAGTGGTGTGAAGCTAGAGCCCTGAAACAGGACGATGGTGACAGCTTAGCCCTCTTCATGTACAAGAATATTATCACTCGTCTTGGCAGTCCCCTCGAGTTGGTAAGTGACAGAGGTACTCATTTCCTTAACAAAATCATGGAGGAGCTGATGGAAATGTATAAGATTTGCCATTGCAAGTCCACTCCTTACTACCCTAGAGCCAATGGCCAGGTTGAAGTCACCAATCGCATTCTCTACTCGATTCTGACAAGAACAATTGCCGCACATCGTCGCGACTAGGACGATTGAATTACAGAGGCCCTCTAGGCATACATAACCTCCATAAGGCAGCTACAGGACAGACCCCTTTCCAGCTAGTGTATGGTACAGAAGCCATCTTCCCTGTTGAACTCGAATTGTCCTCTTTGTGCGTGGTAGTTAAAGAACGCTTGGGAGATGATGAGTTCCTTCAACGCCGTCTCCTGCACTTGGAATGCTTGGATGAGATACGGTGGATGGCCCTACAGTGCATGGAAACTACTCAAGCGCGACACAAGGCCTATCATGACAGTTTCATCAAGCACAAGGAGTTCAAAGAAGGCGATCTTGTCCTAGCCTATGATTCGAGATTTGGCAAGTTTCTTGGCAAGCTTCAACAATGGTGGATGGGCCCATACAAGGTACTTGATGTCAATCCTAATGGCTCTGTTTAGGTGCAGACGGTTGATGCCTCTGATGATCCCTTCTTGATCAATGGCTATCATCTGAAAAAGTACTTCCCTCTCTAGGGATCTTGACAATCACAGTCAACCTACCCTTTCCCTTTTGGGCGTCGCACTGTCCTTCTCGTCATGCTTCTGATAGCCCTTATGATTCTCCTCATGAGGCGGTCTCGTTGTGCTAATCCCTCGCACAAACATCTCAACCTGACCTTGTTCTCTTCTCTCTGATCCAACAACGATGGTGAGGTTGATCTTGACACATGGCATTTTTACCATTTTTTTCTTAAACGAAAAAAAAAGGAAAACAAAAAAAAAGGAAGAGAAAAAAAAAAAACTGTTATGGGAGAAAAAGAAGAAATTCCCTGTCATAATAGGCCTCGTTCCAAGACAAGGTGGAAACACCCTTGGGCGGGAAGCTGACTGTGGAAAAGGTGGCAACATCCCGCAGTTCAGGATAGCTAACTCATTAACAGACCCTTTCCAATAAGTCATTTGAAGCCACCTCCCTTGGTGCGCTGTTTCTGCAATATCAGTCCGTCTACCCTTCTTAACAGACGACTCTTCTTACAAATCATTGAAGTATGCGATTTGTTGGCTGCCTCCCTGGGTACGCCTCATCTTCAAGATCCTGATGACAACAATAGCCGCTATGATCTTCATCACGAACCCCTTGAGTGATGTGAGCTTTCATCCGAACAGGATGGGGACGTGCGTATGGGCTGCCCTCTATATCTATTAGAGAGTGAGACAGAGGGTGGACTGAGTGACCAATCTTTCCCTTTAAATCAAATGAGAGGTGAGATGTGTGAACGGAGTGTTGCACGCACAGGATGGGCCTCTCAATGCACAATGCAGGGTCTGTTCCTGTGCACTGCACCATAAGGCTCCCTAGCCTTCCTTCTTGCACTGTATGCTGGCACAGGGTGGGATGGACAGTTGCACCATCAATTGCGCACAAGACATACAACCTCTGCACAAGTGACATTGAGGATTATATCAATGGGTTTCAGGACAAGCTGCCCTTTGTATCTTTCAATAGAGCGTGAGATAGAAGGTGGGCTGAGTGTGATTGGTGTTTCTTCAATCAAATTAAATGAGAGGTGAGGATTGAGGGATGTTACGATGAATGGAGTTAGGTACGTTTCTGTTTCCCTATGCACCCACGGGCTGGGTCTCTACCATCAGCACAGGACACGTCACTTTGTTCTATACCTTGCATTGCAAGGCTCCCTGGCCTTTCTCCTTGCACCTATGCCAGACGGGTTGGACGCACTGATGCACCATCAATTGTGCACCCTGGCATACTCTCTCTGCACCATTCCCTTGTCAATTCCTCAACTGGGTGTGAGATCTGGGTTTCCCTTATTATTTTCTCGAGTGATGTTAGTAATGGGGCGAGTGACTGCTCTTTCATTCCATTTGAGTGATCATGAGTTGAGTGCAATATCCCTCGTCATTGACGAATTTCTTGCGATTCCTTCCACCAGCTACCTCCCTGGGTGATGTTGCATGCTGCATGGTCCCTGCCATGAATGATGAAGGACGTGTGCTATGAAGACACCTTAGTACCTCTTGCAGTTGACACAATGCTACAAGATGCAACCTCGATAGTCGACATTACTCCTCGGCAATATGGGCCAAGTTTTTCTAACCTTACACTTTTTGTTTCTCAGTGACGGTAATGTCTTAAGTGTGGGGACATTCGTAGTTGGTCTGATGTGTGGTACTAGGTTCTTGTTGTTCGGTTTACCCTTCTTGTTAAGGTTTTAAGTGTGGGGACGTATCCCTACACGTCTATGATGCATACCCCCATGCATATACTCTGCTATGATCATGTATCTATGCCTTGACTTCATTTTACCCTGATGGGGTCTCTCCCCCACTTCTCTGTTTTATTTCACCCTGTCCTCGGAGCTGTTCCTTGATCGTTTGCCCTTATTCTTTATTTTGTGCTTTTTCCATACGAACGTACACTACATTCACTGAGAATCACATCCAACCTTCTAGCCGTGTTCATCCCTTTGAACTGCCCATTTTTCCTTTTTACCAACCCCTGTTTAGATAGACAGTTCTTGAGTTATTAATTTTTGAAGCAATTCCCGTAAAATGGATGGTTTTCCATGTGAACACCTCTTTATTGCTTCGGAACCCTCATCTGGTGTGCTAGCCCTATCCTACCCCTTCCCCGTGACATTTTTCCTTTTTACTCCCTGTCATTCCGATGCGCGGTTGATTCATTATTAATTTTTGCGGGTTTCTTTCCATGTGAACTTGCCCTATTTGCATCGAAATTCGAGTTTGATTTGACATCTGTGTCCTACCAGCCTTTCCTCCATTTTTTCCTTTTTCCTCCACCCTCTTCTGACTGTCGGATTTTTAGTTATTAATTTTTCAAAGTGTTTTCGAGTGTGTTTTTTGTGTTTTTTCCATATGAACCCCTCCTAATTTCCTTCCAACTGGGTTTTGATGTCCCAGCCCTGTGAATACTTTTCTTTCGGACATTTTTCCTTTTTATTGTCCTCTATTTCGGCGCATGGTTCTTACCGTATTAATTTTCGAGTCCATTTTTAGCATGTTTTTGGGGTTTTTCCCATGTGAATGCGTCCTATCTTGATCGGAATTATGTTTTGCCATGATAGGTTATTGGACACATTGTTCTGCACAATTTTTCTTCTTCTCGCACTTCATTCTGATGCGCGAATTTTCCGGTATTAATATACGTAAATATTTTTAGGTATGTTTTTTGCATTTTTCCCATGTGAACACCTTGATTTTGTCCTAGAACCCGTGTTGCATGTTTCCATCATTTTCCTCTCATCTTCCAGCACATTCTTCCTTTTTACAGATTTTCGATCCGACGTACGGTTTGGCTTTTATTAAAATTTCTTCCTTTTTGCTGTGCGGTCGCGTTTCTCGTGTCGTGCATGAACGTGCCTATTTTTGGTTTTATGTGCCTCGAGACGTCCCCGTGGTTTCTCTGGTTCGACCATCGCCGTCCTTGCCCCGTTTGATCCCGTCATTGCAATTTTTTTTACCCCTGCCCCGTGTATGCGCGCGGGATGGGGGTGCGTTCCTTTTGCACACCCATACCCAATTTATTTTTATTAAAAAAAACCCAACAATCAAACACACATAACAACCAAACAACCCACATTTTTAATTTAAAAAAAAAACACAAAAAAAACAATACTACTACTACTAAATACAAACAAAAAACAAACACACACGCAGAAAAACAAAAAGGGCTAAGAAAAAAGAAAAAAACAAAAACAAAAACAAACAAATACCCCATTACTAATCGACTAACTTAAAAAAAATAATAATAATAATAACAAATTTTTTAAAAACATAATTAACAAAAAAAAAACACAAACAAAACACACCTAACTATAAAACACACCAACTTTTTAAAACCAAACAAATTAAATTAAAAAAAACCAACAAAAAAATAATTAAAACTTACTTTTAAAAAAGCAAATAAAAAAATTGCTTACTTGCCTCCTCCTCCTCGTCACTCCCTGATCCTCACCATCGTCGCTCGCATCTCCTTCTCCACACGCTCCCTTGCTCCTCTCCGCCGTAGCTGTTGCCCCTGCCATCGCTCTCCGTCGCTGCTGCGCCTGCGACCGCCCTCCCTGCGCTAGTCGACTTCTCCCCTCTCCACCACACCTCCTCCCTCTCCTCCCTTCCGCCCCTCCCGTCTGGTGCCCTCTCCCTCTCATCTCTCCTTTTCCCTCCTCTTCTCCACCTCTTCTCCTACTCCTCCTTCCCCTCCCCCCTCTCCTCCCCCACCACCTCGCCGTCTCCTCCCCCACCTCATCACCTCCTCCCCCGCCGCAAACTCCCTCTTTCGCCTCTCCTCCATCGATTGCCGCCTCCCTCTTCCTCCTCTCCTCACCGATTGTTGTTGCCGCAAACTCCCTCTTCCTCCTCTTCTCCTGTCCTCCGTCCCCATCCCCCGCGCCACCACTGCCCATCTTCTCCTCCTCCTCCTCCTCCTCCCACGCCGTCGCCCACACCCCTCCACCCCCTGGTAAGTCCCCAATTCTTTAATCTAACTTATTTTAATTGATTTAACTTAACCTAACTAACCTAATTGATTTAACCTAACCTATCTAACCTAATCGATTTAACTTAACCTAACTAACCTAATTGATTTAACCTAACCTAACTAACCTAATCGCCTTAACAAACTAAACTAACATCACTAACCTAATTGATTTAACAAACTCAACTAACTTATTTGCTTTAACCGCCTAAGTTAACCTAATTAACTTAACCTACTCAGTCACCTAATTCACTTAGGCTACTCCCTTACAGCCCCTATTTCTGCCCCTTCTTCCTTCTCCTCTGTTCTCCCACCATGTGGCCGCTCTCGGTGTACGAGTGTGCTAGCGGGCGTTCACGGGCGAGGACGCGCTTCCGATTTGTCCATGCGGTGGAGTGTTGCAGTCAGCCGTTCACACGCAGTCATCCTCCATTGTTCACATGCAACTCGGGTATCGCCTTTTAATTTTCAAACTCGCAAAATACATAAAAGCACATTAAAAAATAAGCATAAAACACATAAAAATTCCAACAATTTATTAAAAACTCATTTAAAATCCCCAAAAATTGCATAAAAATTTCTAAAAATTTTCCAACATTACTGAAATCATTTGGAATATTTTTAAAAGTAAAAATTCAAGAAAATAAATTACAAAAAATTCAAAAGTTGAAAATTACTTCAAAAATACATGTAAAATGAGTAAAATTCATTAAAAATTGGTAAAAAATTCAGAAATATTTCTAGAAAAATTCAAAAAAATTCCACAAATCCCCTTGCCCCTTTTTCCAATAATTTCTCAATTGAAAATGCTTTCATAAATGGCTAAAGTATTACTTGAAACCAAAACCCTAAATTTAATACTTCTCCTTATGGAAATTCATTTTAAATTCCAAAAATTAGCTGAAAAATCATGGATAAATTAAAACACATTGTTGACACTTGTTAGATTGCTAAAATTCCACTCTTACACTTCACAATATATTCATGTGTCCTATATCTCGATTTAATTATTATTAAAAAAAATAAAAAAGAAAAAATTAAAAGTAAAATCAAACAAACACACCAAGGTGCTTTATTTTTTCCAGTCAGTGGTGTTTGTTTTTTTTGACTAGATTCCTTGCATTTGGGACTACTCCGTGCGCCTTCAGTCTATTGTATACACACCCCTACCAGGTATTTATTTTTTAGCTTTATTTATTTTTATCATCTCTTAATTACAATTAATTGCTAAAATGAACTATATTCACCCACTTTTTCACGCACATTCGCGCTAAACACACTATTTCTAATAATTATAAACGAACCCGCCGTTCACTTTGCACGCGCTACGTGCGCTTAAGAGGCACCTTAATTTTTAATAAAAATGAACCAACCGTCACAAAAAGCACGCGCTGGCAAAACAACGCTTCATATCACCATTAATTTTTAATTAATGAATTTGCATTTAGAGACCCCAGTCTGGGAATCGTAGTCTGGGTTTCGATAAAGCACCGCTTTACCCTTATAAATTGTAATTAAATTTTTAAGAATGAACCACCGTTTTCTTATTAAGGTTTATCACTTAATAAAATGTCACCCATTGTGAATAATTTCTTAAAATGAACCCTTCATTAAAACCATTTTTCCTCATTGCACTTTTTTCTCCCTTTTTAATAAACACGCTTCATGGTATGGGTGCGTAAAGTCCTCTTAGTTGACATTGTTGGTTAAGGTTATGGTCAGGTCTTGATTAGATTTTTATGGTATTATGGTTTGCTTATGTGCTACGATTACGGGTACGGTTTGCATTTTTTCTTTCTTTTTTGCCTGATATAGGGTTTTGGATGCCTGCTTGTTGCATCACATGAAGTTTTCGGTTGCATATGTGTAGAGGTCATGCTGAATTTTTTCTAGGATGTGGGTTTTTTGGGGTGATAAATTGGTTAGTTACGTCTATGTGTGTGTATTTCTTTTGATTGATTTCTTTTTGATAGCTCTTTGGTTGTTTTACAGGCATTCTTTGTGATTGTCTGTGTTTGTGGTGTGTGTGTTTTCCATCTGAATGGTGCCTCACGCTCCTCCTCCTATCCAGTATATCCCATTGATCAGTAGGGATTATTCTTCTCTACTGGGCTTTGAGCCTATAACGAAAGCAAGACTTGCAACTTTTGTGGCTGCTTCATTCCCATTGATTCCAGATGATCCATCTCTGTATGATGAGTTTCTTACATCACACAACAAGAAATCGGGCCTCGTTCATGGTGCTTCCATGGTGTTGACACCCCGAGGGCTAGGGAAGGCTTTGTCTATTCCCTACAAAGGATAGCCCTTTGTTACAGCTAGACAATTATTCTCCAACGATGAGATTTTCAAGCTATTGCAGAAGCAGACCAAGGAGATTCTGGATGTCAAGAAAGTGATAAACACTTTAGGAGTATACTTTTCCATGATCATTGATCCTCTTTGGAAGTTAGTCTGTCAATTCTTCCAAGACAGGTTTATGCCTGCCAAAACACCATCCCATTATTTGTCCAAGAAACTCTTCACAGCTTCTAGGATGGTGTTAAAAGGGGTAGCCATTGATTAGAGTACTCACATGCTTACAAAGATGGACCAACATTTTGTCAAAGTGACCAGAGGAAATGTCACAAATGTCACTTATGGTTTCTACTTATATGCTTTCTTGACATACTCAGGTCTAAAGAAGGGTGTGCTACCACCTCCTCCATTTGATCCAGTATCTCCCCCTCCACCTTCAGAAGAGTTAGAACCTATTGACATAGAGGATCTTGATTCCCCTCCTCCATTGGTCATTTAGCGGAAGTGCTTGAAGCGTGTGGCTGATAAAACTCCCTCGGTTCTTCCTTCAGTCACAATTCTTGCTACTTCTGGCAGTGACCTCCCTGCCTACCTTCCATTCCTTTGTAATGACGTCCAGAGTTTGATTGAACTTTCAGTGACAGCTTGTGTTCAATAGCTGTATGCTTCTTTCTATGAAGAACTGATGCAGTCCAAAGACCAGTTGCATAAGGCAATCTCAGAGTTAGCCTTTGCTAAAGACACACTTGTAGATCTGTTTAAGCAAATGGAGCAGTAGACCCAAATGATTGAGACCCAGAGAGTAGAAATATTTTCTTTGAAGATTCAGTTAGTAGAAGCTCAGTCAGAGGTCACTAAAGTCTCAAAGGAGAAAGAGAGAATGTCCAAAGAAGCTCAAGAGTTTTAGACTCTTTTAGGTGCAAAATTTTCAGCCTTAGAGACTGCTCATAATACAATGAAATCACAAGCTTCCCAAATTAAGAGTTGCAAGACCAATTGGCACAGTCACGGTCTGTTACTCCAAGCACCAATGTTCCTATTATTCCTTCTATCTCTAAGCAGGACTTGGTGATTCTCCAGAGACAGGCTACATTGTGTCCATTGTTTCAAGATAAAGTGGAAAGATTGCAGTCTAGGATGGATTTGTTATGGTCTACATTTGAGCACTTTCAGGAGTATGTTCCTTCGGACCATTCTTTCTTTGTCCACTATCAGTCAGAAGTTGGCCTTCTATATGAAGCTTTTAACGATGGAACTTCCTCTTCTAGAGGATGGTTGGAGTGGGGCTTGGTCTCTTGATTTGCTAAGAGAAGTGGTCCGATGTCGTACGACTTGCGCATCCAAGGTGTGAAATTCACCCAAAAGTTGTGTGTGTGATTTGATACTTTGTACATACTTAGTCATTATGTTTGCTCTTTTATTCTACGTGGGTAATAAAGTGAAGAGGGGTTTGGTGCAAGAGGAACTTATCCGTAATGCTCTGGTTGACATGTACGCTAAATGTGACATGCTTGTAGAAGAACAAGGAGTTTTTGATAGATTGGAAACTCGAGATGCAGTCTCATGGGCTACACTTATTTCAGGATATGCCGATTATGGGCTTTTTGAGGAAGCACTAAACTATTTTAAAGAGATGCAGATTGAAGTACACTAGTGGATATGTATGCCAAATGTAGGAGCTTGCTTGATGCTCAGCACATGTTTGACTGCTTGTCACAACGTAATGAATATTTTTGGAGTTCCCTTTATCCTTGGCTATGTTGACATGGGAAATATGACAGTATTTTGGGCTAGTAGCTGATATGGATGCAGTCAATTATTTGATGCTTGCCAATGACATGATTCATGCCCTTTATCCTAATGCTATAATAGTTGGAGAAGATGTGAGTGGAATGTCCGTTTATAGATTCATATCCCTATTTGGCTCTGGCTTGCTACTTTCTTCACAGGCAGGACATTTTAATGCATTGGTGCAGTTCAGATGGATTGGAGTTGTGTATAGAATGGCTCCTTTCAAGGAAGGGACAGTTTTGTGCATATTTCACAAGCTGGTGGATAATTTGAATCCATTGGGGAGCGCTGGTCTTCCTGGAGCGAATCACCAAGACGATGTATGTGTGCAGTATTTACATGCAATGTATGTGAAGTTCGGACAACTTGTGTAAGGAATCCTTATGCTTTTCTAAAGGAAATTGTATTTCTAGAGGAAGAAAGCAAAAGCATTGGGGAATGTTGGAAAAAGTAAGGATGCATGGAGGGCTATTTTGAAAAGAGGCCTTTGGGGGGGAAAAGGCTTAATTGAGAAAAGCAGAGGGGAAAGTAGGGGATTTTTCAGGCGGAGCAAAAAGTAGACAAATGGGGGGAATTGGAGAGGATCTCGGGGAATCAGAGAGAAAGGGGACGATGTTCTTAGAGATCGGGAGATACAGACGGAGAAGGGCTAAAGTTGAGGAAGGCAGGGACGAAGCCAGCAAACAACGACGAAGGAGTCGGGAGGACGAGGGTGTTGAAACGAAGAGAAGTCGAGTCGAAGGAAGGAATGATGCGATGAAGAATCTAATGTCGAAGATGAACGCAAGGTAACGATGAATCATCAACGAATGACAGACGAATGGAACGAGTGAAGACAAGGAGGGTGACTAGAAGACATGAAAGAAAAAGCTGCAATTGGCGTTCTGCAGAAGACGATGTAGGAGGATGCACTTTGAAACCACAACACGACACAAGGTGACAATGTGAAAGCTGACGCTGAAGCGGGATCAGGAGCAGAAGAAGTTTGTGGTCGAGTGATGATTCATCAGTCCTATCTGAAGGAGGATGAAAAGAAGCACGACGCAGATGCTGCTGTAGTAGAGAGCCGATGGAAGCTGATAATGAAGAAGGACGCTGAAGGAATTCAGTGAGAAAGGACAGGTAGCAACTGGTCTCAGCTTAGTAATTCCTGTAACGAAGAAGGAGAAGGAAGTATGCATCAATTCAGAGTGACGGAAGTCGATCTCAGTGACTTGGGAAGAGAAGGGGGCGATTGCTGCATACCGAGGACGAACTACTACCATGGCGTTTGAAAATCCAATCCCTTCCTCCTGCGGGCGGCTGATCGGCACCATCATCCTTTGCTGCTTGCTGTTTCAGAGCAGGCACACCACATCATATTAAGGCAATCCCACGATAAATTGAAATCGATGAAGAAATCAACCGAGGGATATTTGTCATAGAACGAGACCAGGAAAACGATGGGAAAAACAGCACAATACTTTGGGGGGGATATTGATAGCAACACAGAAATCCTGGTCCGTCTTCTATCAGCTTTTCCTGGATGGGCAGAAAAGAATGTACAGTGTTGCTGAGTTGAAGAACATCGAAAAGGATGCAAACTTGTGGACAACGATGCTTCATGTATTGAATTCTTTACCCTGTTACCAGAGAGAAGTAGCCATCTTGATTGCAAAAACATAAGTTTGATCTATCTATTTGGATTGAAGTCCTGTGTGTGTTGTGGATCAGCAGCGGCCAACTCGACTGCAAAAACATTAGCCAACTATGCTTCCTAATTTACAATCAGATTACATTGTGATGAATGCATCTCTGCTGTCCAGCATATTTGACAATTTGAATTGGAGACTTGCCAGTCGCATGTATAGTGTTGGTTCAACTCTTGAAAATACCCTGTTATAACTTTGCAACTAATCAACAAGTTGTTCCAAAAGCCATGAATAGTACAATGCAGCAATAGGCCCGCATAACAATGTGACCAAGACAAGTTACATTATCTCAGAAGTTAGATTGCAACTGCTGATGGTATGTCTGTGAAGGTGATGCAGTAGTACTTGCACATGATTATGGCTGTTGTTCATATGTTGATATTGCTAACATGGAAGAGAAAGATGTACCATACATTGCCACAAGTCAGTTTGTCGGCTTATGCAGAATGTAAATGAATACATGGTTCTAGATCATCCCGTGTCCAACCCTCTTATTCTTGGAAGGGAGCCACCTCTGAAAGGACAATGCTGAAACTTCTGTCTGAAGCTGATAATCAGATTTGTACTGAAGGTTCCTATATTGAAGGATGAATTCTATGCTCAACTGAAAACTTGCTTTTGGTCTTATCATTGCTGCATAGACGAGGTCTCGTTGGAAGCTTGGCGGATCTATTACTGCACACAAATCCTCTCATCTTGCTTATTCGTATGATTGATCTTTTATCCTGAAATTAGTCAAGGTTCTCTATGGTCGCGACTTTGCTTTTGAAAACCCTTCGACACAGTATGGTGTTTGAAGATTCTGTGATGATGGATACCATGTTGCTATCTTACATGTATCTACGAGGTGATCTGTTGATTTCAGATGATGTAGATCTGGCCTGGTATGTGGGGAATGTGGTTTTGCAAGTTGTTTTGTATGTCAACTATTTGGAATTATGGATAGATGACATGTTCCAATGTTATTCCTCAAAAGTGGCTACTTGCCCTGACAATTCATGGCACTCAATGATTGATTTTGTGGTCCTGAATCAACGTCAGAATACAGCTTCTACTTATGTGCAGAACACTAACCAACTGAGGGTGGATCTCTTAGCTTATCTTTCCAAAAACCATCCATTTGATTCATCATTTTTGATGCCTATCAGAGAAGATTTGTCTTAGGTCCCTCTATTCCTAGCCTATCATACTACCAACAAATGGCTCATCGCTATGATACTTATCTTTCCCTTTATCAAACCAACTTAGCAACTATTTTACCTCTTCTTTTTCAACCTCAGGGTTTTCCTTGAATTCCTATATTTACCTATTGTTCTTTCATCAAAGATCGAGTTTTTTTTCCCTTCTCCACCTTGCCCTTCTCTATCTATTCATATACCTTCTACTTTTCCTGTTTATCAATTGACACCTTTCCTAACCGATTCACTTAAATTTTCAGCCACTCCTTTAGCATATTCCTCCTTTTATGATTTTGCCTACCCATCTCTTCATCCTCTTTTACTTATTCCACTTCCATCTCCTGCCACTTCTATTTCTCAAACCCCTCAGTTGGTTAGTGAGTACGATGGATTTGATCAGCAGATTCCCAGAGAAGAAGAGGATGGAGCTCGACTGATTCTCTCACAGGACCACAAATAAACTAGCCAATAATTCTAGGGGACTGGACAACTGCTAGTCAAGCATACCAGAATTACCTTCATTTTGCTCACCAATATTCACAATCTCTAGATCCTTCAGTGAGATTGATAGCTCATTTTGCTTGGTATCTAGCATACATGCATATGCATTCCCATAATGATCAAAAGGCCATTCCAAAGCTTTGTATGAATGTCAATGTGAACATTGATCCCCAATAGTTGGATGTCCTTTATTTTCATGCCCTATGTCTCCCTAGCAGATACCTTGTTTTGCTAGAAAGGATGTGCTACCTGCAATTCTTTCAAAATCCTCCAAAGACATTTGTGGATGAGTCCTTATCCATGGATCGTTTTCGAAACCACCAAGCCTTCAAGAGGGATCATCTTTATTGATGTCTTTGCAATGTATTTTGGATGATTCTTAATGATATATATCTCTCTTTTTAGAGGTGTCATTCAGATGGTTGTGTTAGTGTTTGTGTGTGTGTTGTAATAATTGTATGTGATGAGTTCGTGCTGATTGAGAATAATTTGTTCGCGAGCTCTTTTCAAACTATTGATGGTGGATGGAAAGCCTATGGTGGAAAGCTGAAGAAGAACCTCTTATATCCTTTACAAATTTGTTATGACTTTTAAATGATTATCAGATGAGTTAATGAATAACCAAGTTTTCCTTCAGTAGTATTTTCTATCAGATACACGTGATAAGTTGGGCCGTGGTTTAGCGAGATTGTTGAAGATCCTACGGAAGATAAAATTGAGCTCTTTAGTGAACTTATATTCTTCTTTTCCTTAGGTCGCGAGGACGCTTCCTTTCTAAGTGTGGGGATATGTTGAGAGTGGAAAAAGGCTGGATTTTTGACTGATTTTTGTTGTTTTTGAGGATTGAATGATTGATTTTTGAGGGATTTAGATTGATATATGGTTGTTAATGGAAGTGTTTGAGAGTGTTTTGGATGATATTGATTATGTTTTGGAAGTTCATGATGATTCTTAGTAGAGATATGAAGCTCTGTGATGTTCTGTTGAGGTTCTGATTGGTTATGTATACCTTCTGTATAGCTTCTGTTTTGTTCTAATTTTCTTTTGTATGAAGTATGGATTGATGATTGATGAAGATTGAGATCTTTTGGAAGCTTATTTGTCAGAGAGAGAACTAGGGAGAGAAGAAGAGGAGAGAGAAAGACTGCAGAGGAGAGAGAAAGACTGCAGGAAGAGAGAGATGAAGTGATCTTTAGGGCTGATCTTCCATGAAACCTGCAGGAAACTCCAGGAAAGGGGAAAGAGAAACCCCTCTTTTGAAAGTAACCACAGTTTGTTCTCAAACTAAGCCCGGTTAACCATCCTTTACCCTAGTTACCTCCATTTTTGCATAAAATTTGATGACGTCCAGCCATTTAAGCCTTTACCCGCCATATCTGACCTTGAATAACTCCAGATGTAGTCATTGCTAACTGTAGTTGTCCTGCAGCACTCCACTAGTCACTGTCTTGTACCATTTTTGTCTGAAATTGGTTTTGAAATAGGAAAATAGGAGTGAAAATGGAAGAAAATAATGGATCAAAGACTGAAGCTCTGATACCACTTGTCAGAGAGAGAACTAGGGAGAGAAGAAGAGGAGAGAGAAAGACTGCAGAGGAGAGAGAAAGACTGCAGGAAGAGAGAGAAATAGAGTGACGAGGAGAGAGAAAGACTAGAATTGGAGAGAGAAAGACAGGAAAGATGAAGAAACCATGGAAGCTTGGAGCAAGAAGGGAGAGAAAGATTGTAAATGTATTGATATGTCAAAAAGATCTGGAAATTTACAACTTATCTCCTTATATACCAATGTCAGTGTGACATGGCATATTATCAACATTTTAACTATTTCCAACTTCTTACATTATTGAATAGTTTTGATAGTTTGGAATGGTTTTAGTATGAGTTATGAGGTTCTGATAACCTTTTGTAACCCTTTGTAAACCTTCTGTAGAGCCTCTGTCTCTGCTCTGTAACTGTTCTGTATCTACTCTAGTACTGTACTGTACTGTTCTGTAGATCTTCTATAAGTGTTTTGTAGAATGTATGTGTGACTTTGGGAAAGTTTTCTAACTTTTGGAAAGGATGAATCTAAATTCAAAAGAGCTAAAACAAATGGAAGAAGCAGCTGCTGAAGATTGAAGAGAAGACTGAGTGAAAGTGATAATAGTGAGCTATGAAGAGACACTGTAGTGGCTCTGGTGTCTCTTCACATTAGACATACCTCTTGGGAGGTGTATCCATGACCTAAAAAGGATTATTGAGAGTTATTATGAGAGTATTGTAGTGAGGAGATGATGTACTATTGAGAGAGAGAGAGAGAGAGAGAGAGAGAGAGAGAGAGAGAGAGAGAGAGAGAGAGAGAGAGAGAGAGAGAGAGAGAGAGAGAGAGAGAGAGAGAGAGAGAGAGAGAGAGAGAGAGAGAGAGAGAGAGAGAGCCAGAGATAGTCAATTCTATCAAAACAGTGTAATTGTATATGAGAGATTGAGAGAGAAAACTATGAAGACATTGAAGATGAATACTATGCGATTGATTTCCATTCAAAAATGGTGTATTATTTTATGTTCTTCAACATCTTCATAAGGAATCAATTCTTTATGGATCGACAACTAAGAAATCAATTCTTTCTACTTCTTATCGAGTTTGCATCTGCTGTTGTAACAACTACTACTATTGTTATTGTTGCAACAAAGCAATCATCTATTGTAAAGCATCACCACCACTTGAACCTACATAACCCCCCATCATTACACACCTAATGTTGAATTTCACGTCGGGTTCACCACTGTCGGAGCATTTGGGATCAAAAGTCTACCACGGGGGTAAGAGATGGTAGGGTGAAGGGAGATCGAGGGACAAAAGTAGGTGGAAGATAAGGGGTTTAAAGAAATAAAAGATGTAGAATAATACTCATAGAGGTGATGCCAGGAGGCATATTACATGGTGGATTCCGTGCCACGGTGGATTCCGTGAGGTTTTACGGTGGATTCCGTAAGATTTTATCATCGGGGCTCATACACAAAGTGGATTCTTTGTGTGAGAAGTCGATGGGGATGCATATCCTTTTCAGGAATTTTGTTAATTTGATGTGTACATGGGTGATTCCGCAAAATACATATTTAAATTAATAAACGTTTATGAGTTTTGAGTGCGCACTCGTGATAAATTAAGGTTAGGATTGATTTCTAACCAATTTATTTATGTAGCTGAAGACTGCTAGGTATTCACTTTTTTCGGTTTAATTGCATTATTTTTCTAACAATTGTGAATGCTTCAGTTGATTTATAGAGCGAGCAGCGGTGGCATTGGGAAGCATTGGAGGATAGCGTGTATTCAAGTTATCGTCAATATTTTGATGGGCGTGTATCTTAGGCATGACACCTATATTTTGTCACACTTATTTATCAAAGCGCTTGATATTTATTTATTATTTTTGTATGCACATGGGCGCACGATTTAAATATTTGTATTGGACATTGTACTTGGGTATGCCTGACTTCTTGGGCGCCCATTAGCTTTAATTCTCTATTGGCACAAAAGCAAACTCAAAAGCTAAAGCGTGCTATTTTGTAATTTGGGCTATTATTTGAGCTTGAAGATGAATAATATATGAAATACATGCTTTGTGGAGCACTCACACAAGGCATGGGGGGAGATTGCACCCAATTGGTCTCTTGTTCATGTCGTGCAAGCTTTCTACATGGATTTGTGTGCAAAAAGTAGAGTTCTTTTGTTCTTGGGGACCTTCTGACTCTCACTATGCGCGCATACGACATCCGATTTGTGCACCAGTGATATCAGAGCGAAGCTAAGATCGAGAGCTTCCAATCGCTTACCATCTTGCGCGAAGGCGGAGCTCCTGGAACGATCGAGCTCTATAGTCAATTTCGTCGTGAACGGTTGATACCAGTGTGTTCATGGCAGTCAAGAACCCCTATCTGCACCCTTCGATCGCGAAGGATGAGCCTGTGTAGGCGGAGGACCACGTGGATATCTCCTTCATCAAGTCGTCTTCATATAGATAAGAAAAGCTTAAACTCCATAGCTTAAAGCTTCAAAGCTTTAACTTAAAGCTTAATAAGCTTATTAAAAAGCTTAAGACCTCTCAATTTTTCGATTTGGTATCGCGGCATGCTGTCGCCACAGTCGACGGCGTGAAAAACGCCCCCCCTCAAAAATCGAACGGTGACACAGACAGCTTAAGTTTCCTAAAGCTTAAGTCAATTAAGCTTTAAAGAAGCTTAATCATCTAAGTTACACTAAGCTTCAACTTACTTAACCAAACTTACCTTCTTAGAGGTAGTTCATACTGTTTGTAAATTGAATTGGTTTTGGAGCTTCAAGAAGACCCTGTTCACACCTGCAGACTTGCTGAACACAGAAGTTCATATGCAGGTCATATGCCGTTCATACGTAGTTTCTACGAAGACGATTGTGACAACGAATTCCGCATACGCAAAGGATAAAGACCATAAAAGCCAAACAAAATTTACAAGCCTTGTATACCCGTTTTTGAGCTACTCTCATCCCGCTAATAAGATTTCGAGAGTGTGAGGTCTTTTGGATTTTACAGGATGACTGAACAAAACATGGTCAATTTTATGGCTGAAGGTGATTTACCCGAACCAACGATGGAGCAAAAGCTAGATTTGATTATGATGCAGCTCGAAGAAGAACGAAGAGCCCGACAAGCTTTGCAAGTTCAATTGGCCAATTTGCAATGATCTACCACCGACCAAGATGAACCGCAACCCGAAGATCTTATACGACCTACCATCGATGTGACACTTGAAGCCCAATCCATTCGCAAAGAAACAAAGATAAGCAAAAGAAACTTCAAATTTCGTACTTTCAATGGATCACGAGATGGAAATATTGTACTTGCATTTATCAGTCAATTTGATGATTACTTCCATGAAGAAACATACACTAAGAAAGACAAAATTAAATGTGTCACTAATCATTTAGTTGATCAAGCATCTTTATGGTGGACTGTGGTCTGCAAGAGCATTGATTGTCCCACTATCTGGGAGACTTTCCAAAAGAAATTTTTGCAAAATTTCCTTCCTCCTCAGTTCCATGAAAAATCCATTAAGCAATGGGATCTTCTACAGCAAAGAGATCGTGAACCTATTTCCCAATATACTGAACGTTTCTGGAATGCCCTTCTGCAACTCTGAATGCTCGGAGATGTACCTAAAGCAATTCATAAATGCAAGTTTATGTCTGGCCTACTTGGACATTACTATGCAGAAGTCAATATGTTCAAGCCAACAACTCTTGAAGATACAATTTCCTTGGCTCATGACACTGAAGACAAAATTCGAGGAAGAGACAAGCGACCACAACAATTTTCAACTAATGGTAACTATGGTTCCAAACAATTCAATTCAAATTTTCGAAGATTCAAGCAAAGTCGTTTTCTTCCATTTTCATTTCGTAAGTCTTGGACACGACCACCTGCTTTGCCATCAAACACCAATCCAAACCCTAAGCCATCCTCACAGTCAAATCCCAATATTCCTAAACTTCCTACCATTACCAATAATGTATCTAAAGCAAAACCCATTATTTGTTAAAAATGCCATCAACCTGGACATCTAGCAGCCAATTGTCAAACCAAAAAGCCACTTGTCCATATCAATTATCTTGGAGCAATCGAAGAAGAAGAACGTGAAGAAATGCCTGACTTTACGGAAGATGATGACGACATTGGTACTACTTCGGATACTTTGCTAGGTATGCCAACTCCCCATTCTTAACAATGAAATGTTTTGTGTATGGTAAAGAAAAGACTATTTTACATGATGATGGTAGTACACATGACTTTATTTTTGCAAAGTTAGTCAAATAATTGAATTTACAAACTGTTTCTACACATTATCACATCAAAGCTGCATTCCTAGGCACAAGATATAATGGAACACAATAAGTGCATAATTTAGAAATTAAAATTGGTGAATATACTGAACGAAAAAATTTCCTAGTTGTACCGTTGCAGTCTAGTGACATTATCTTAGGAATGCCTTGGTGTCATCAATATAATCTTGACATAGATTATTCTACGCATTCAATTAAAATTTATTTTCAAGGAAAACAAATCACATTGCATGGTATGCACGCTTCTAATAATTTTCGAGTGCTTACTCATACTCAAGCTAAACATGCATTACCTAAAAGTAGCAAAGCTTATTTAATATGGGTGAATGAAATTCAAGCTAAAGAAAAACAAATGCATCCTAGGCATACACAATTTCTTGCTCAATTTCAAGATTGTTTTGCTGCTGATTTACCACCTGGACTACCACCTTCATGTCTTGAAGATCACAGAATAGATTTAATTCCTGGAACACAACCACCATGTAAAGCACCATATAGACATAACCAAATTGAACAGAAAGAAATTCAAAATCAAATAGAAGAATTGCTTAACAGAGGATTAATTAGACCTAGTAGTTTTCTACTTGGCGCACCTGTTTTACTAGTGAAAAAGAAAAATAATACTTATCGCATGTGCATTGATTATTGTGTCCTAAATAAAATTACTGTTAAGAATAGATATCCAATTCCTATGATAGATGATCTTATGGATAAACTACAAGGATCTGCAATATTCAGTAAGATAGAACTTAAATCTGGTTATCATCAAGTAAGATTAGATAAATCTGATATATTCAAAACTGCGTTTAGAACACAATTTGGACAATATGAATTTCTAGTTATGCTTTTCGGTCTAACTAATGCACTAGTTACATTTAGTCGTATGATGAATCACATATTTTTGAAACATCAATATTGTGTCATAGTATTCTTTGATGATATATCGGTATTCAGTAAAAATGAGAACGAGCATTATGAACATTTGTCTTTAGTTTTTAAGTTGTTAAAAGACAATCAATTATATGCTAATCCAAAAAAAAGAGAATTCTTCCAAATAGAAAGTGAATATCTAGGACACATTGTTTCATCAGAAGGTATTAAAGTCGACCCCAAAAAGATAGAAGCAATTTTAAATTGGCCCATACCCAAAAATGTGTATGAGTTACATTCTTTTCTAGGTCTTGCTAGTTTTTACAGAAAGTTTGTAAGGAATTTCTCATTACTTGCCTTACCTTTGACAAAACTTTTAAAGAAGGGTATTGTGTATAACTGGTATGATAATCAACAAAAATCCTTTGATTTATTGAAACATGCATTAACCCATGCTCCTGTATTACAACTACCTGACTTCAATAGACCATTCGTTTTAGTAGTTATACTGATGCTAGTGGATCTGGAATAGGAGCCGTACTTATGCAAGATAATCATCCCATAGCCTACTCTAGCTGTAAACTCAAACCATTCGAATTTAAATACACTACATACGATAAAGAATTGCTAGCTGTAGTACAAGCCTTACGTCAATGGAAACATTATTTAATGGGATCTGAATTTATGATCAAAACTGACCAACAAAGCATTAGACATCTCCTTAGTCAACCACAAATATCTGACTAACATATTAAATGGGCAACTTTTATTCAAAGTTTTCATCCCTTTATACAATACCAACCATGAAAAGAGAATGTTGTAGTCGGCGCTTTGAGTAGAAGATCGACAATTCATAATATTTCTATGATATTATTTGATTCTCTTATCTCTATGAAAGATACTTATCATCAGGATCTTACTTTTCAAACTGATTGGAATAAATTAGTTGCAAATAATTGGATTCCTATTGATTCATTGTCTTACAATAATGGATTCATGTTTTATGAAAAAAGATTATGTGTGACTGTTCCATTTCGATCATTTGTTTTGCATGAGATTCATTGTTCTCCATATCAAGGTCATAGAGGTATTATATCTACTTTGCGTACATTGACTGAAGATTTTTATTGGCCATATATGGACACTGATGTATCTAACTTTGTATCTGAATGTCTAGTTTATCAACGAGTTAAAAGACACCATGGTAAACAATATGGTTTACTAATGCCCTTATCTATTCCATCACGACCATGGGAACATATTTCGATGGATTTTATTACTGGTTTACCTAACACTAAAGCTAACCATGATATGATTTGGATTGTTGTCGACAGGTTTAGCAAACAAGCATATTTTATCCCATGCAAGAAAACTTTAACTGCATCTCAAGCTGCTCAATTGCTTTTGAAAACAGTTTTCACTAACCATGGTTTACCAAAAGTTATTATTTCTGATCGTGATTCTAGATTCTGTAATAATTTTTGGATTACTTTGTTTGCTAACTTAGGAATAAAGATTTATTTTTCATCTGCATTTCATCCTGAAACAAACGGTCAAACAGAAGCTACTAACAATACTATTTTAGATCTTTTGCATGCTTACACTATTTCAAAACTACACACATGGGATACACATTTACATTTACTTCAGTTTGCATATAACAATACACCACACACAACTACAAAGAAAGTACCGTTTGACGTTATTTATGGATATCGATTGCCTACACCTGTTGCATCATTATCAAACAAAATTCAGACTGCTGATGATATTGCTAACATGCATGCCACTATTTTTGATGAAGTTAAAGATATGATTGCCAAAGCCTAGCAATCGTATACAAAACAAGCAAATAAGAAAAGACAAGCTATAAATTTTAAAGTTGATGATTATGTTTGGCTACGAATAGAAAAACCTAGATTACAAAGTGTAGATAAACACCCAGTTGTGAAATTAGCACCTAGATTCTATGGACCATTCAAGATCATACACAAAATCAATGACAATGCATTTAAAATAGAACTACCACAACATTGAAAAATCCACAACACCTTTCATATCAGTTTATTACGACCTTTTAGAGGCCAATTACATGTACACCCTGTCTATGAAAACCCTCCTTTGCTAGATGATGAAACTGAAATCCTTGAGCCTGAAACTATTATAGATACTGACTTCATGGCCACTAGAACTGGCCGTAGATATTCTAGATATTTGGTCAAGTTTAAAAATCATCCTGTTGAAGAGGCCCAATGGATGCACGCTAGAGACTTAAATGCTTTCCCCACTCTGTTAGCTCCACATTGAGCTAATAGCACCAATTGAGGACAATTGCTATCCCACCTCGGGGGTATGATGCCAGGAGGCATATTACACGGTGGATTCCATGCCACGGTGGATTTCGTGAGGTTTTACGGTAGATTCCGTAAGATTTTATTACTGGGGCTCATACACAAAGTGGATTCTTTGTGCGAGAAGTCGATGGGGACGCCTATCCTTTTCGGGCATTTTGTTAATTTGATGTGTACATGGGTGATTCCGCAAAATACATATTTAAATTAATAAATGTTTATGAGTTTTGAGTGCGCACTCGTGATAAATTAAGGTTAGGATTGATTTCTAACCAATTTATTTATGTAGCTGAAGACTGCTAGGTATTCACTTTTGTCGGTTTAATTGTATTATTTTTCTAACAATTGTGAATGCTTCAGTTGATGTGTAGAGCGAGCAGCGGTGGCATTGGGAAGCATTGGAGGATAGCGTGTATTCAAGTTATCGTCAATATTTTGATGGGCGTGTATCTTAGGCATGGTGCCTATATTTTGTTGCGCTTATTTATCAAAGCGCTTGATATTTATTTATTATTTTTGTATGCGCATGGGCACACGATTTAAATATTTGTATTGGACATTGTACTTGGGTATGCCTGACTTCTTGGGCGCCCATTAGCTTTAATTCTCTATTGGCACAAAAGCAAACTCAAAAGCTAAAGTGTGCTATTTTGTAATTTGGGCTATTATTTGAGCTTGAAGATGAATAATATATGAAATACATGCTTTGTGGAGCGCTCATACAAGGCATGGGGAGAGATTGCACCCAATTGGTCTCTTGTTCATGTTGTGCAAGCTTTCTACATGGATTTGTGTTCAAAAAGTAGAGTTCTTTTATTCTTGGGGACCTTCTTGGTGCACAGATCGGTCACCGTATGTGCGCATAATGAGTGTCGGTGCACAGATCGGTCACCATATGTGCGCGTAATGAGCGTCGAAGGTCCCCAAGAACAAAAGAACTCTACTTTTTGCACACAAATCCATGTAGAAAGCTCGCACGACATGAACATGAGACCAATTGGGTGCAATTTTCCTCCATGCCTTGTGTGAGCGCTCCACAAAGCATGTATTTCATATATTATTCATCTTCAAGCTCAAATAATAGCCCAAATTACAAAATAGCATGCTTTAGCTTTTGAGTTTGCTTTTGTGCCAATAGAGAATTAAAGCTAATGGACGCCCAATAAGTCAGGCGGTACCCAAATACAATGTCCAATACAAATATTTAAATCGTGCGCCCATGCGCATACAAAAATAATAAATAAATATCAAGCGCTTTGATAAATAAGAGCGATAAAATATAGGCGCCATGCCTAAGATATGCGCCCATCAAAATATTGACGATAACTTGAATACATGCTATCCTCCAATGCTTCCCACTGCCACTGCTGCTAGCTCTACACATCAACTGAAGCATTCACAATTATTAGAAAAATAATACAATTAAACTGACAAAAGTGAATACCTAGCAGTCTTTAGCTACATAAATAAATTGGTTAGAAATCAATCCTAACCTTAATTTATCACGAGTGTGCACTCAAAACTCATAAAAGTTTATTAATTTAAATATGTATTTTGCGGAATCACCCGCTATGGAATTATCCATGTACACATAAAATTAACAAAACACCCGAAAAGGATAGGCGTCCCCATCGACTTCTCGCACAAAGAATCCACTTTGTGTATGATCCCCGGTATAAAATCTTACGGAATCCATCGTAAAACCTCACGGAATCCACCGTGTTATATGCCTCCTAGCATCATACCCCCGATGGTGCACAGATCAGTCGCTGTATGCGCGCGTAGTGAGCATCAGAAGGTCCCCAAGAACAAAAGAACTCTACTTTTTGCAGACAAATCCATGTAGAAAGCTCGCACGACATGAATATGAGACCAATTGGGTGCAATTTTCCTCCATGCCTTGTGTGAGCGTTCCACAAAGCATGTATTTCATATATTATTCATCTTCAAGCTCAAATAATAGCCCAAATTACAAAATAGCACGCTTTAGCTTTTGAGTTTGCTTTTGTGCCAATAGAGAATTAAAGCTAATGGACGCCCAATAAGTCAGGCGGTACCCAAATACAATGTCCAATACAAATATTTAAATCGTGCGCCCATGCGCATACATAAATAATAAATAAATATCAAGCGCTTTGATAAATAAGAGCGATAAAATATAGGCGCCATGCCTAAGATATGCGCCCATCAAAATATTGACGATAACTTGAATACATGCTATCCTCCAATGCTTCCCACTGCCACTGTTGCTAGCTCTACACATCAACTGAAGCATTCACAATTATTAGAAAAATAATACAATTAAACTGACAAAAGTGAATACCTAGCAGTCTTTAGCTACATAAATAAATTGGTTAGAAATCAATCCTAACCTTAATTTATCACGAGTGTGCACTCAAAACTCATAAAAGTTTATTAATTTAAATATGTATTTTGCGGAATCACCCGCTATGGAATCACCCATGTACACATAAAATTAACAAAACGCCCGAAAAGGATAGGCGTCCCCATCGACTTCTCGCACAAAGAATCCACTTTGTGTATGATCCCCGGTAATAAAATCTTACGGAATCCACCGTAAAACCTCACGGAATCCACCGTGTAATATGCCTCCTGGCATCAAGAGGTGAAGCCTGCCAATTTATTTTTGCATCCTAAGAAGATCAATCTTTTGTAGACCAAAAATGTGCATAAAACAATAGCTTCCTCTCTGCTACGTAGACTGCCAAGACACCTGGTCGGAATTCTCCCTAATCACTCCTTCTCCCAGTTCAAAGTGCTGTTTGGTGTCTGTAAAGTGCGATCCGCCTCACGTGCAAATTTACCAACCCTTTTTGGCATAAAATCTCCCAAAAATGGTTAAAATCCAATTTCTTTTTATAAAAAAACATGTCATCCTATTCTAGAAGTTGTCTATAGCTTTCGGATATTTACAAGAAATAATATCCAAAATATTAAAAAAATTGCTATACTTGTCCAAAAATCTAGTATTATTGAACCATCCACACTATAGACACACTTACACTAATGACTAATATGGCATTGACTCTCTAGATCAAGAAAACCAAATGATGATGCACTCTAGAGTTTTTCACACTATGTCCGCATAGTGGCACGACAATGGGTAGTGTAATGTACCCCGTGTGTACTCACTACAATGAAGTAATATTTATATTTTAAGCTCTATCAAAGCCACATGACAAAGAGCTTTAATGACTCTCATAGAGGGCACTAATTGTTTCCATGTAATTACTCTTCCCTCTCTTTGCTAGAGAAGCTCAGCCCATCCATGTCTTACAATCTTTTTTTTGGACTAACTATCCTAGAAGGTGGCCTAATGGTGAGTTATCTCTAATTTGTGTATCTTTCTATGTTTGATCACCATAGTCATGCCACTCTTAACTCCTTAAGATCAGGTTCCTAATATGCATGAGTCTCAATGGTATCCTTGTAATAGATAGGATATTGTTTGGTTTCATCCTTGACCTCTTGTACTACTCTTGGTGACTAACACAACTCCTTTGTGTGGTGGTGTCATTTTGCTTCTATATGTCACATTTATGCCCCAATGAAGATGTAGTGGAAACATGCTTAATGATGGTAGAGATACTATCAAAAGTATCCTTTACAAGACCACAATTTATAAAGAACCATTTGATGCTACTCTCCACTAGTCTTTATGAGAATATTATGTACAACCCTCTTTTGTTCTTTTGGAAGAGTTTCATGGTAAAGGATTTGCAAAGAACAAACATAACATACATAGGACCCTTGTCATAGAAGAACAAAAGACTTTTGATAATATAAAAGACTACTAAAAATATATACATGCTAACTATTAACAATTATTGTATATTATATAAAAGATCATACTTATTAGCATATATTAATTATAACTTGCATGTATGCTAGTGACTCACTAGCTAACATATATGTTCACTAGCATGTATGCTAATTGTTAACAAGCACACACGTTAAGAAGCTAACATGTGTGCAAACTAGCATTTATACTAGTATGTATGTTAACTATTAACAAGATAACATATATACTAACTATCACATATGTTAATTGTTAACAACTAACAAATATACTAATTACCACACATGATATGTTAACTAGCTAATTACCATAATATACTAACTGCCACATATGCTAATTTTTTGCACGCTAACATATATGGTACCTACCACATATTCTAACTTTTAACAATTTGAGAGATCCTTTCATTGTCATTTGTGAATTCTATCTCTTAGATTCAGTTTCTACTATTTGGCATTAACTATTTGACCTTTGATTTTAAATTTGGCCCTTGTATACCCTTTTTAAAGATTTTATCATGCATTCCTTTTTTCTTTTCACTCTTTATTGGGTTGATCTTGCAAAAGGTTAGCATTTAAACCCCTCCTAGATGAGCACTAATCCATTCATATTCAGTGTCAAAGGTAGCATGTTTTAGTTTGCATTATAACCATGATGGGATATGTGGAGGGTGGTTGTTGGTGTTAATAGTTCTAGTTATGTGGTAGATGGCTTGTGAAGTCACCAATCGTGACAAGGCTAGTAGAGGATTGGTACATTATATTATAGTCTTGTTGGTTGGATAGGGATTGCATGGGGAAAGGGAATGGTTTGAGATTCTAGAAGATGAGATATTCATAATTGGAGTAGAAGTAATGGAATGGTTCTCCACATTCTTCTGTACTACCTAGAAAATAGAGCATTGTGTGATTCTCTTCTTAGGGAAGTGCTAGTCTTCTTTTGCATTATTAAGACATATATTGTTGGAAGGGAAGATGGATCAAACTCCAAATAAGCTTAGAGAATTTTCCAACACGTGAGGAACCAATCTGTATACAGGTTATGGTGCAATTACTTTGTGAATTCATGTGCTTATGTAGGCTGTTACATAGTTAGAAGATAGCTCCAAGGATTCTTCTAGTCCTATCTATTGAAGCAAAGTACTTTGGTGGATAAAGATGGAAGGCAATTTTGTTACTAAGGGACAAGGAGATTTTGGAGAGTGTCATAATAAGAATTGAAAGGTATAATGCACAAACTAGAGACTTCCCGGTAGATCTTGAAGGATAAGGTTGGGGACCAATATGAGGTTTATATTTACACTAGATGAAGGGAAAGGGAAAGAGGTGGATAGCTCTAGTGACTCAGGGAGAAAGGTCTAGAGTTAAGTTTCTCCACATATGTCCTATCCCTAATAATAGGAACTCAACTAATAAGAGGAAAATTGAAAAGATGACCTAGGAGTTTATAGATTGAGGCAACGAGCCATGGTCATCATATGCTTCTGGCTTGAGGAGCCCTAGGTGAAATACAGTGCTTGTGGATGCATATTTGATTTTTAAAAATGAGTATGATGCTATATTTTAATAATCTTAGCCTCACATTGACTAATTTGGAAGTATATGAGCTTATGAGACTATTTGAAGACAATGAAGCTTACTCAAAATAGTTGCTGTACTCTAGTGCGGGTAGTGAATATTGCCCTAGGGCAACTAAAGTGCAAAGCTTGGTTGTTGAGGTAATTCTGATCAAAGAAGAACTATTGTTGTTTATGAAGGCTTGAATTACCATTTGAGCACCTTGCAACTTCTTTTAAATGTAATGATGAGTATAGAAGAGAGAGAAAGAGAGTGTAGAGGATATAGAAATACTAGAAGAAGAGAGAGAAATGGCTCATAGATATGAAAGAACATGAGAGAAGCTAGGTGAAAGGATAAAGTTCTATTATTCGAACGATACACGTACAAGTATCCTTAACAACTTTTATACATAGGACTATGTGAGAGAAAAGAGAAAGACAAGAGAGAATATTGTAGAAGAGAGAGAAAGAGAGTACAAGCAGAGAGAAAGACTAGGAGAGGAGAGAGAAATACTAGAAGAAGAGAGAGAAATCACTCGCAACCATGAAAGAATGGGAGAGAAGCTTGAGAAGGTCGAAGGATAAAGTTCTATTATTCAAATGGTGCAAGCACAAGTATCCTTCACACATTCTACACTTAGGTCAATGAGACACGAATTATTATTCAACTATTTTCCTTCGTTAAAATCTAATCCTAAGTCTTGGATTTTTTAATCATCAAAGATAAAGAAATAAATGACTCACTACATGGGTGCAAAGTTGTAATGGAGAGGACAAGATACTCTATATAGGTATTACGACAAGGACTATAGTCCCCAAAATCTTCATATGAAAGATTGTTTGTTTGGCTACAAGCACACTACTAGATGCATATATCAGTGTGGAATCTTAGAAATGGCAACTCTTTGCGAAGATATGGGGATTATCCAAAGAAAATTGTTGACCTATGTAGAGCTTCTTGCAAGCCCCTTTTCATCCACCTGGACCAAAGGGAAAGGTTACATGGATCCATCCATTGGATCATGACCAAAGAAGCATAGTCAAGCATACTAGTTGAATTAAGCAATGTTCCATGCGATAAATCTTCAATGATCTACATAGCATCGTTCATTGTCTCATTTGTCGGGTCAACAACGATAATCATACCATGTGAGACTGACACACGTGGAGTTAAAATCATCACTATACTCGCATGGTCCTGCTAAAGCTTCACTTCACATTTTGAGGGAAGGTCATTCGCTTGAAACTCCAATTGGCTACTCTTATCATGGCTTAAAGTAGTCAAGCTTGCTCATGCTGTCCAACTTGAAGAGAATATACATTATTAGAATGTCTTTGTTGCTTGTAAGAAAATGATTCAAAAGGGTGATATCCTTAAGCATTAGCATATTGTCTATATGTATTTGCATGTTGCTCATGTACATCTGCATGCTCGTGCCCATGTACATGCTACTACTACTAACCATGCTACGCATGAGAATTTGCATAATAATTAGATGCATTCTGCTACTCATAATACATATCACCATCATATACATGTTGACCATAAATATATACATGTTGTTACTTTTTCTCATTGTATCCATCCCAATGGTCATGTTGTTCATAATGCCCATGAGAATGCTCATGCTACTAAGAATACTCATGCAGATGGTCATGCTATTCATGATGCCCACGAGAATGCTCATGCCACTAATAATACTCATGTTGCTCATATTGACTACACCTACTCTCGTGCTGAGCCCAAATAACTTGCAAACAATGATCGATATGGTTCAGTCTTGCATCCAACGTAGCAATGAAACTTGAATGTTACATGATTGTCATGTTTAGATGTGAGTAAACACTTTCTTAGATCCTTAGATTAGGAATTGAACTTGGCTACAGAATTTCTTTGTGAATTATTGTCTTCATACATGGCATTCATCCATATACTAGAAGTAGTAACAAAGACACTAGCTTTTACAAACTGTACTCAAAGAAGATACTAAAGGCACCATCTTTTAAAAACTGTACACAAAGAAGATAGACGTAATTACAACTCTATTGTTCAAGTAGTTCTGTTGCTGCCCAGCTTTCAATAGTCCACTATCGCTTTGTCTTTCCCATGGCTATGGTGCCATATAGAGCATGTGATTGCCTAGTTCCTTGGGTATTGAACAATGTCTAATCCCAATGTCAATTTTGGGAAACCCAAAAGTGTAGGAAGAAAATGCTAAGAAAGCTAGTGTACAGATGACAAGACAACTGCCCTCCAATTATGTCTACTTAACAGAAAATTCAGAATTTTCCCTACAGTAACTAGCAAGTGTGTAAGTGAGGGAAAAGACTTTAATCAATTCTCAAGTACCAATGCCATATTTTGTAGCATCTCCAGCAGAAGTGTGATGATTGCTTGTGCCCGTCAGGCAATTTCTAATGCGGATGAGACTATGAACACACTGAAGTGTGCCGATTGTGCTCAAAACATTCAAAATAAGCGAATAGTGAGCCATGATCTTATTGCTGCAGAGATGTAGAGAATAAGACAACATCTTGAACTTCTGCAAGTTGAGCTTGTCTGTACATGTGCAGTCGATGCAAGTTGCCTATGATTGCAAAATCAGGCTGCTGGAACATTCCAGAATGAGAATTTCTTTTCTACTGTAGGGGAAGTAGACTGTCTACAGGTACTATAATATCAGTAATTTTCACAAGGATATTTGACTTGCAATTGTACTCAAATTCAACCTTCCTTCTGCCTGCATATATAGCTATGAGGCAGCAGGATTGTTCTTGTTACAACTCAGGATAGTATCCTTTCTTGGGGTCATCAGAGCAGAGATAGCTTTGAGTCCTGTCATACCAAGTAAGTGATCTAGGACACGATCTGTGGCCTTCCCCCATTACATTGGAGGCCCTGCTGCAACTGAAAACGCTTCAGACATGAGCATATCAATTGGGAATTTAAAGGCTACTTCAGCTCCATTAATGGTCTGCAAACCCCTCCTTATCCATTAACAGCAAGCAAGGTACAGCAGTGAGCAATAGTCTCATCTTCATTGCTTCAGCAGTATCAAGACTGGTACCAGTGGCACCATTGTTTTGAGTGGCCTGATGTGCAGCAGACTTACAAATGTGGCCTGATTTGTAGCAGACTTATCAGGGATAGTGTTGTAATTTGTCCTAAGGCTTCTGTTGGCTGATTCATGCCAAGTTGTTAACCACCTATTACATTAGGTCGGATACAGGATCCAATAACATCCACACAATTTGCATGTTGTAATGCAATGTTGTTGGGAGTTGGAACCAACTGCCCTAAGGCTTATCCTATGTCACACTTTTGTTTACAAAAAGATCTGATATGGCATCTGTAACAGCAGGCAGCAGTACCCGCCCTCCCGCCCCCCCCACCCCCTTCCTCCCTCCTTCCACTCTGCTGTGGTCAACTGCCCCAACAGTTTCTAGATGGATTAGCTCAATGAAGACCTTAGCAACACCTACTACATAAGGGCTCTTTAGCAATCTGACCAATTATTCTTTTGAAGTATCAGATGCAATGGACTCGACTGGTCATGGAGGTAGCAATGGATTACACGGCTATATTATATCACCTGGCCATATTGTTTCTGACACAAAGACATTCTTAAAATGGATCATGTCAGATAAATATCCTGAATTACCTTGTTTCCAGCTGAATACCAGAGACAAATACTGTTGCGGCTTTGTTCTCTCAACGGGCTGTGTCGAGTCGTAGAGATGAAGATGATGTATGGTGGGTTTTTCTGTGTTGAGGATGATTAGTTGTGCCAGCTTGCCCCTGATGTCCTTAGGCGTCCAATAGGAGATGCTCAACACTGTGCTGGCACAAAGCTACAAAGCCCCTAAGCTGCACAAAATGAGGAGGACCAGCACCAAGACATGCTCAATAACTTCAACATGATCTTAATTGGCAAGATGAATCGACGATTTCCATCCATTCGATCAAAACCAATAGCATGAAACTTTCACAGTTACTCGTGATGCCTCAAGGGAAGCGCTTGGAAAGGGAGAAAAAATAAAGTCTGTGCACCTCAAAGATAATCAGCTGGACTACCTAGAATTATGGACAGAGAAGAAGGAGAGCCTGAGAAACATTCCAATGTGATGCTCAATTTCATCGAGCTAAGCTAGAACCTCGCTGATCTTCTTTAGCATTGCCTTCCTATCTAAGAAAGCTGGAATGGCTCCCCTCTCCGCGGTTGCAATCACTCCACAAGCATTGGAAAACTGTAGAGTCTTCCCTTCAGTGACAGTAGGAGTACATCACTCCACAAATGTTGGCAAACTGCAGAGCCAATCAGGATTAGCTAGATATGGAGGTAAGGAAGCTTCGAACATGAAAGTATTTGGCTGTCTTGCTTATGTGCACATCCCAAATAAGAAAAGGAAGAAGCTGGATCCAAAAGCACATAAGTGTGTTTTCATTGGATATTCGCAGGAGAAGAAGGAATAGAAATGCTATGATCCCTCTACCAAGGAGACTTTGGTGAGGAGGGATGTTATCTTTGATGAGATGGCCTCTTGGTATCTATCACCGACTACAGTGCCATCAGATATGCCTTCTACTCATGTATCTACAACTAATTTGCAGCAGAGTACTGCTATGACAGGTCCTAGTGGTCAGACAGTATCTCCTTGGACAGGTAGATTGAAGAGCCCTGGCTCATCGTCCACTAACACTGGTATGTTAGTGAGGGGGAGATATGTTATCTTGGACAGCAAAGGAAAAGACAAAGCTATTGAGGATGCATTTGGTATGATGACACCTAGTAGGATGACTTCTAGATATGAGTCTGTCTGTTGGCACTTTAGATAGTGAGCTTGGTATTCTGGCTGTCTATACACTTGGCATGAGGCAGAGTAGGTACATTCCGCCTCATGAGAGAGGGAAATCGAGCAGTGCGCCACAACCTAGATGCTCGCAGAGGGTCAAATATCCTGTTGAGACAGGTTGACGTAAAATGGCTATTGCAAAGCACTATGCTTACATGACAAAAGTGATGGAGATCAAAGAACTAGGTACATATGCTGAAGCAGTAAAAGATGAGAATTGGTGTGCAGCTATGGATGAAGAAATGAATGCCTTGGCTGAAAATAAAACATGGGATCTTGTGCCACTGCTTAAAGAGAAAAAGACCATTGGCTGCAAATGGGCCTACAAAATCAAATGCAAGTCGAATATCAGTGTGGAAAGGTATCAAGCCATGTTTATTGCTAAGGGGCATGCCCAATAGCATGGATTTGATTATGAGGAAACATTCAGTTTTGTTTCCAAGATGGCAACTATACGCACTGTGATTGCTTTGGCTACTGCTAGAGGCTGGAAATTGCAGTAGATGGACATGAAGAATGCATTCCTCAATGGTGACTTGGCAAAGGATGTCTATATGGATCAGCTGGAAGAGTATGTACATCCTGATTTTCAGCACTATGTATACATCTTGAAAAAAGCATTGTACAGGCTGAAGCAGGCTCCGAGAGCTTGGCATACAAGGATCAGTAACTACTTGCAGAGCTTAGGATTTGCTGTTGGCAGGGCTGATCACAGCCTATTTAAAAAAAGATTGACAATGGCTTGGTAGTGTTGGTCATATGTGTTGATGATTTGATAATCACTACTGATGATGACTTGGGCATACAGCATGAAATGAAGATGCTGAAAACTGAATTTGACATGAAAGACTTAGGTGATTTGAAGTATTTCTTGGGTATTGAGGTGGTTACATCTGAAAATTGTTTATGGCTGATGCAGAAGCACTATGCCATGGAAATACTGAAAAAGTATGGCATGGCTGAATGCAAACCACTGGATACACCTCTTGATCAGAATGTAAAGCTAGACATGAGCACTGGGGCTGAAGTTGAGGATGTGACTATGCACAGGTAGATGGTTGGCAGTTTGATTTACTTGACCATCACTAGGCCTGACTTGAGCTATGTTGTAGGGCGCATAAGCTAGTTTATGCAAAATCCTAGAAAGCCGCACTTGGATGCAGTTAGACGAATTATGAGATATGTTAAGTCCACTGTAGATTATGGGCTATTCTATGTGAGAGATAAGCCCTTGAAACTGGTTGGGTACACGGATGCAAATTGGGCAGGATGCTCATATGATTGTAGATCTATGAGTGGCTGTGCTTTCGGGTTTGGAATCAGAATGATTAGTTGGAGTAGCAAGAAGCAACCTACGATTGCTTTATCGAGTACTGAGGCAAAGTACAGGGGTGCTGCATTGGTAGCATGTGAGATTGCATGGCTACTCAAGCTTATGACTGATTTGGACATACAGATAGATGCTCTAGTGACTCTACTATGTGACAATCTTTGTAGTGTACTACTGGCCATGAATCTAGTATACCATGCCATGACAAAACACATTGAGGTACACTACCACTTCATCAGAGAGATGGTTCTTGCAAGGAGAGTTGATCTCATGCATTTGAAGACTGATGAACAGGTTGCGGATATCTTTACCAAGTCTCTGGGTAAAGATAAGTTCAGTGTTTTCAGACAGCTGCTTGGTGTACAGATGTTGTCTTGAGCTTGAGGGGGAGTGTTAGACTCAAGCTCATCTTTTTGTCTTTGGTATGTCTGTACCCAACCCTTGAGTTGTCCAACTGTACTACATAATGTGGACATTAAATAAGTCGGTGCTTAGGAATTAGTTGTTTTGGTGTGAATGGTCCTTGAGATCTTAGGTTGTAAATAGTCATTTTAGTTATGTGTTAATAATAATGGAAGATAATGAGTGAGAGCTCTTAGCTCCTCACCGTGTTAGCTCCAACCCTTCTCTGACTTTCAACCATATGAGATGAAAAATGCATGTGTTAGAAGTGGTCATATCATAGGTTCAAGGGTGCCAATGGTCTATTTTATGGGCACTCTCTTTATTCTTTATTTTATAATTGCACAACCTATTTTGTGGTAGGAAAAATCATTTATTTTTTTCTATAAAAGAAGGGAGTGTGGCCATAGTCCATTGTGAGTCACACTTGTACTTAAACGTTCTTGGTGTAGAGAGAGGGATCTTGTGGAGTGTGTGATCCGACACTTAACCATTGTACTCTTGTCATAGTGGATTCCTATTACTGGTTACATCTTGCACATTGTCTCTTTCATCAATCATGTGTCTTACATTATTCTAGTACATGTTTTTCTCTTCTAGCATGGAATCATATGTTTGAGGTTTTTCTAATAAGATATGCTTATGGTTTTTGGTCTTTCTTTTTTGTGTGCCATCATCTATTGATTGCATGTGACTTGATGTTATTGTGCTTTATCTATATTGATGCCTACTACTATGGTTATTATTGTGACAACTCTAACATATGTTGCTAGTATTATTGTTATTGATGTAGTTGTTTTAGGATGGCTTTTTTGTTGCTATTATTAGTGTTTGTCTGGGATGTTTCCATGTTGACACCTAGTCATTGTGTTTTTTACATGTATGGTATTTTGCTTGTGGGCACATTTGCATTCTACTTCTTACTATTTTCGTACTGCTTCGACACATAATGCGTTGGCATGGACATTGACTTTGCTAGACTTTACTTTTTGCATTTTGACCTTGTTGGCAGTTGATGTTGATTGCATTTGTTTCCTAGTGTGCCTCCACATGTCTTGTCATTTACCTATCTGCCATTGTTTAATACACGAGTAGTCCTTGATTATGTCTAATCTATTTTTGACTCTGTGTCCTTTGCTGCATTGATTATGTGGTTGTGCTAGTTTGATCCAGTTGAATGTGAAACTACCATTTTGACTTGCATTTCCATGTGGGAAACATGCTTTTGACTTTTGTTTGCCCTTGATTTTTCCATATTTGCATTGGCCAATCCCTTTTGGAGTGGTTTATGTGAGTATAGTATTTTGGTTTGAGCTTAAGCAATCTTGCTACATAATCAAGCATGTCACCCATTGGTCTATCAAATATTAACTTCAGCAAATCAATAAACCAAGGGTTATGCGACTCATCCTTTGGAGGCTCTAGATCCACATTACTAAAATAAATATACAATGAAAATTTTTGTTGATGGTACTTGAGCCAAAAAGAGGGCAGAGGAGAGACAAGATCACTATAAGTAAAATTCTCTTGAACAAAATTCAAATAGTTATATAGATGCTCAACCTTAGCAAAGAAGGTGTCACACAACTTCACTTGTACTATAAATGCTCCAACTCCTCCTTAGAAGGCACAACTAAAGAAATAATAGGAGAAAGAGGGGGAATAGAGAGAGTAGCTACTTTAGAGTGTAACTCATAAATAGTTTTCTTCTAGGATTCCATAATCTCTTGGGAATGTTTTAATTTACCCTCACATACACCAAGATTTGTGGCTAAATTTATCTTGTCTACCAAAGCAACATCCTTTTCTTTGGTAACTCACACCTTTTCCTCTTGTAAGGTTGCAAATTTAGATTCCAACTCTTTAATAGTGGTTTTCTAAGAATGTATTAGAGTGGTAGCTTTCTACATGTGTTTATCTATGTCACTCAGAGTAGATCTCTAGGAAGCTAGATCTTCTAATGTCTTGCTCAATTGGCTAGTTAAGGAATCCACTTTGTCCTACTGAGAGGTATAGACACTTGTATATATAGACTAGAGACACAAAGTAATTGTTGTTTCCATTGTAGCTTGGACGTTAGACATTAGCTATGGGAGCATGGGTCCAATTATCATTGTTTGTAGGGAAGAGAAAATTTGAGGATCTAGTTGATCTACTCTTTGTGTTGTAAATAAATTTGTTCAAAAAAGGAGTGAGAGAAGGAAACTAGAAGACATGATAGGTACATGAGTTTGTACTATAGGGGAAGGTATAGAAGTAGTACAAAAAGAATCCTATGTATATGAGCACTTCTTACCAACAAACCTCATAGGAGGCTCATCATCCAAATTTGACTTGTTTTGCATTGGAGGAGAGGGAACTAAAGGGGTGTTGAGACTTCAAGCTCAATTGCTCATATGTATGTGTGTGTGACCGACATTAACTACAACTGTGTCCAGTTGTACTCATGTGTGGGACATTGAATAAGTCGATGTTGACCTAACCACAGTTAGTCATGGTTGGTGGTAACCTAGTTGTACTATCTCTTTCATGTTAGTAGAGATTGAACAATAAAGATAATGAAATGAGCTGACTGCTCTCACTCTTTGGCTCCACTCTCTCTCTTATCTTTGATCATGATATCAGAGCCAACATGAATGGGCTCTCTGGAGCATGTCATTGAGGGAGTTTGGATCTAGAGCTTGAAGATAAGAGTCTCTGCTGAAGAAGAAAGTCTGCCATTGGTTCTGTCAAGGTATGCATTAGGGTTTATGCTTTGTTCTTATGCAAGAGCTTAAATGTGGCTTGTTTGGGAACTTCATAAGGCTTCCTTGAGAACCTATGAGTGCCCATTTGACATCAAAGACATAAGATCTGAAAAAATGTCATCAAAGGAGACTGTGCTTGCGATCCTTTTTCTTTTTTTTTTTGTAGAATCTATATCTTGGTACAGAAATGGATTTTGGAGAAATGCCCCACTACTCTTGACTGTTTGGACATGGTCTACAACTTTGCAGAAGAAAGTTTTTTCAAATTCTTCATAGATTTTGAGATATTTAAGGACACTGGTGGCTTTCATCCTAACAATGTATATGCCCTTATTCTCATGCATTTGAGCATGGTTCTAGAGTTTCAAATGGTCAGCTTTGGAAGGTTTTAATAGGTTGGAAATTTTTCCTAAACTATGGACAGCAAGCATCTTTTACTTCTTGAAGCAATCTATGACATTGAATAGTATCTGTGAACCTTGATTATGGGCATATGTATGTTGGATGTTTTATGAACTAAAAAGAGAATTGAGCATTTATTTTTGGAGTTGAAAATCAACTACATTAACATGATTATTGGCTGTACATGAGCCGTACAAGAGTTATATGGCAATGGTTCTTGAAGAGAGGACATGTATGAATGTTGATATGATGATGTCTTGGTATCTACATGTGTTGGCATATGTATGCTATGATTTAGGAAGATTTTGAGCTTGGATTACCCTTGTTTTGGCTGCGTATTGTTGACTATTATCAGCCGGGGCATCTGTACTTACTGTCCATGTACTACAGTGCGCCGAAAAGGTCATGTATGGACTCCCACATATAGTGGCAAATGTCTAGGATGTTTTGGGGCATGTTTGGCACATAAATATCTTTGCTTTGGCTAAGAAAAGGCTACTGGTCATTTACTAGTTTTGTTGATTACAGACTATATGTTTCTCTACTTTTAGTAAGATTGAATGTACACAGGGTGTGCAGGAATTACATGCTCTATGAACTGGTTGATGTACCTACATGCTATGCCACTTGATTGTGGATGTATCTAACATGTTTGTGAACTGTCATAAAATTTGAAGGCTGAAATTGGTTAGTAAGACATCTTGGTTTGTGGGGGGGTCAAACATTGATAAAAAACTATCTGCTGCAATATGGCAAATACTTAGGGCATTGATAACATCACCCAAATTGTCAATGATAAGCTTGATAATAAGAACTTTGCACTATGGAAGTTTAGGATACAAAATTTTGTGATTGGCAGAGGATACTGAGATGTCCCAAAATAGCAAGAGCATTCAAGTATACATGATGGAAATAAAGACCATAGCCAACCAACTGGCTACTATTGGGTCTAGTGTTTTAGAGGATGATATGATTACAGTGACATTGAATGGGCTTGGCAGGGAGTACAAGGCATTTGATACTTCTATTTTTGTAAAAGAAAAACCCCTGATTGGGATAAGCTACTTGCATTACAACTGCATGAAGAAGGAAAGCTTTGTCTTAATACAGGTTCTAGTTCGTCTCAAGGAAGAGACATTGTTCTCTACTCTAGTTAACATGGCAGAGGTTGCAAAGGCTATGGTTCTTTTCGAGGTCAAGGAGACACTCAAAATATCTATGAAAATAGTAGCAAAATGCATGGAATAGCTCAAATATGCAAGGCTAGCAAGCATCTGGTGGCTTTAGAGGTAGGGGGAGATCACCTAGAGGTAGAGGTGGCGGATCTTGGCAGTCAAATGATCAGTCTACTAGGGACAAATATTGTCATTATTGTGGAAGTTATGGGCATATTGCCAAATATTTTCATAAGAAGCAAGCAGACATGAAAGCAAAAAGTAGACAACATGGAAATTATGCATCTTCCACCAATGATGCTCACGATGATCAAGGAGACAAGTTGTTTGCTATACATCATGTATCAAAGAATGTGCCTAAGCAAGGCAGAAATGAGAAATGGTACATAGATTCAGGGGCCTGTAATCATATGACACCCCATGGAGAATGGTTTAATGAATTGGTTGCAGGTTCTCATGGATATGCCTACATTGGTGACGATACCAACATGATATTCAGTATATAGATGTGGTCCCATTGCTTATGCCTAACGGCAAGAAAAACAGTCTACATGATGTGCTTCATGCACCATCAATCACTAAAAATATTTTTTCAGTTGGACAAATGGTAGCAGAGCAAAATCTGCAAGTCAGATTCAATAAGGATGGATGCTTTATTGAGGAATATGGTAATGGCTACAAATTGATTACTAAAGGTGGAAGGGATGGCAGAATGTTTACATTGGATGCATCTATTTCGGAATTGAAGGTAGCCATGTTTGCCCATGATGATGGAGTTGTATGGGATATTGAAATTTGACATAAACATATTGGCCATGTAAATGTTCAGAAACTGAAATCTATGCAGCAAAAAGAGGTTGTACTTGGGTTACCTAGGTTAAAATACAATGATCTTGGACATGTATGCTCTGGTTGTCAGTTCCAGGAAGCAAGCAAGGATTCCTTTTATGAGACATGTAAGGAATAGTTATCATCCATTGCAGTTAGTACACTTAGATGTATGGGGTCCGTCTCATAATGCTTCTTTTGGTGGTGCTTGATATTATGTCTCTTTCATTGATGATTTCAACATATACACATGGCTATACATTATGAAACACAAAGATGAGGTGTTTGATGCTTTTAAAGACTTCAAAAAGCATGTTGAAAATAAACTGGGCTGTTATATCTCATGTTTAAAATTAGATGGAAGTGGAGAATATGTATCCAGAGAGTTTGAGAGGTTTCTTGCCAAATATGGTATAAAAAGATAGCTTACTTGTAGTTATACACCACATCATAATGGTGTAGCAGAAAGGAAAAATCATGTGCTTATGGAATTGGCAAGAGCAATGCTTAATGAAAAGAGTTTTCCAAATGCTTATTGGGCTGGAGTAGTGGTTACTGTTGGTTATGTGCTGAATAGAACTCCTACAGTCGGGATTCATTATGTAACTCCCTATGAGAAGTTGTATGGGCACAAGCCTGACATTAGGCATCTTAAGGTGTTTGGCTACATTGCTTACATGCATGTTCTTGATGAAAAGAGAAAGAAATTGGATCCAAAAGCTGTCAAGAGTGTTTTTTGGGGTTATGCACAAGATAGGAAGGCTTACAAATGTTATGTACCATCCACTCATGAGACCTTGATCAGTAGAGATGTAATTTTTGATGAGCTAGCTTCATGGTATGGTAATCCTACTGCAGTGGTTTCTGATGGATTAGCCGGCACTACTAATGCTAAAAATTCTTCTTCAGCGACGAGTACTTCTATAAGTGGTCCTATAGATGATGCTTCATCTACAGTTAAGTCCTTGGACATGATGATTGCATAATCATACTCCTACATCCATTGACACGGATATGTTAGTGAGGGGGAGATTGGATAAAGGAAAGGAAAAGATGTTTGATGATGTGATCAGTCCACTTAGAGCAGGATATGAGTCACTTGGTAGTGATAGTTTGGACAGTGAGTTGGGAATACCTTCAGTTATGGTGCCTGGTGTAAGGCATAGAAGGTATGTGCCGCATCATGAGAGGCAAGCTTAGAGTGAACCATAGTTAAGAAGGTCTAAATGAGTCAGAAAACCAGTTGACAAGTTGATATATAATGGATATTCAGCCCATCATTATGCTTACATGACTAGAGTAATAGGCTTCAAAGAATCTACGAAGTTTGATGATGTTGTAGATGAGAATTGGTGTGTTGCCATGGATGAAGAATATGAATCACTCATTGAAAATGAAACATGGGATTTGGTCAAGTTTCTTGAAGGCAAAGTACCCATTGGCTACAAATGGATCTACAAAGTAAAATGTAGGTCTGAATGATATAAAGCCAGGCTGGTTTGCAAAGGGATATGCACATTAGTAGTTCACTAGAACGGTATAAAGCCAGGTTGGTTTGCAAAGGGATATGCACATTAGTACGGCTTGGATTATGAAGAGAATCTCAATCCAATTGCCAAGATGGCAACAGTGAGAATGGTCATTGCATTGGCAGCATTTAAGGGCTAGAAATTATGGCAAATGAATGTTAAAAATACTTTTTTGAATGGTGAATTGCTTGAAGAAGTGTATATGGAGCAGCCTGAAGGCTATGTTCATCCTGTGTGTGAGAGCTAAAAAAAGCTTTATATAGGTTGAAACAAGCACCGAGAGCATGGAATGCTCGAATAAGCAGTTATTTACAACAACATGGATTTCAGATAGCTCATGCAGATCACAGTCTATTCATAAAGAAGACAAATCATAGTTATGTTTTTTTGATGGTTTATGGAGATGATGATGATCAAGGGATTGCTAAAATTGAATCATTGCTATAGGCTAAATTTAAAGTTAAAGATCTTGGAGAGTTGAAGTATTTTCTCGGGATTGAAGTTATACCTACACCGTAGGCTATATAGCTGTTGCAAAAATAGCATGCTCATGATATGTTACTGAAGTATGGCATGATGGAGTGTAAAGCTATGGAGACACCCTTGGATCATGTATAAACAAATGGTGTGGGCATCCTGATCTACCTTACTATCACTCATCCTGACTTGACTTATGCAGTGGGGTTGATCAGTCAAATCATGCAAAAGCCTCATAAGCCACATCTAGATGCAGTCAGGAGGATTATGCAATACATGAAGATTACTGTGGATTTTGGGCTATTTTATGAGTATGGGAAATCCCTTGACTTGACAAGTTACACTGATGCTGATTGGGTTTGTTGTGCCTGTGACCAAGAGGTCAACCAGTGGTTATGCATTTGGTTTGGGCAGTAGTATGATTAGCACGAGTAGTAAGAAATAACCTACCGTTCCTTTGTCTAGCACGTAAGTGGAATACAAGGGTGTATCATTAGCGACATGTGAAGCAGTTTGGTTGATGAAATTGTTGAATGACTTGGGGATATAGTTGGACAACAAAGTGAGATTGCATTGTGATAATCTCAGTAGTGTGATGCTAGCTAGCAATCCCGTCTATCATGCTAGATCCAAACATATCGAGGTTCATTATCGTTTCATTAGAGAAATGGTACTTGTAGGGCAGAATGACTTATTACCACCGCTGGTGGGCACAAGGAATCAAGGAAGGGTAAGAACAAGGCCTCATTGATGTTGGTGGTGGATAAACAAAAGCTATATACATGCCTATATGTTTCCTATAGAACTCGAGAAAGGAATAGCAAAGCTTGGCATTAACCCCATCCCCATAAGTGCAAAATAAATCCTAAGGTGCGGTGCTATGGGGATGAATGAAAGATACATGGATTCCTTTTACATGTAAAAAAGTTAGTTTTGAGTTCATGATTAATTTACTCATGAATGCACAATGAGTTAGTTTTGTCATCCCATCCTCGTTCAGAATGGAGTGGAGTTTGGGTCTCTACAAATGCAATTTCTTTTTACAATTAAATTATCTTTGGTGTAGAGCGCATGCATGCATGATGGCAAGGGTTGATTTTAATTTAAAATTTAATTGTGTATGTATTGCATGTGCACATACATAAGTGAACAGCGGGGATTCATTTTAAGTTAAAATTAAGTGAGGTTACATTGTAATCTACTCGTGCAATGGTGGGAGTTCATTTGACAAATTAACAAACACTTCATTTCAATTACAAATTATGGAGTGTTCTTTTACAATCTAATTGTGTTTTGGGGTGCAAGTGAATAAACTTGGTGTGTGTTGAACACCCATAAGATCTGTTGAGATAGTGGTGAATATAGGGAAAATCCCATGAATCCTCAAAAATAAAAAATCCACGAATAAGAGAAATAATCGATCAACTAGCAAAGAGTCAGCCTCTTGGACAAAATAAAAGTAACAGCTAATACAAATACATTAAAAAAATCCCAATATGGAATATTATTTTTTAAAATCATATTTGTGATTTTTATTTTTTTTCTCTTTTGATTTTTATTTTGATTTTATATTGTTTTGTTTATGTGGTGATTACTTTTTTAAATGAAAAGTTGTGTGGTCATGATAGGTTTGGGGTTTATAATTGGATTTGTGGTCTCTTTGATTTGTGTATTTTCTTTATTTTTATTGAAAATTGAAAATTTGACAATTATACATTTATCAATCCAAAATTGTGTGTATGGAATTCTTTTTTTTTCTATTTTTCTTCTCTTGTGAAAAATAAAGAAAATTAATTTTGTTTAACCAACCAACCAAAGATATTTGACATGTGTGAATGAAATTTTTGGGATTTTTTGACTTTTTTGAGGAATTTCTCAATTATATTTTCAAATTTATTGGGATTTACAATTGATTTTAAAGGGGTTTTGGTAAATTAATTACTGCTTTTCAAAAAAAATCTTTTTAAATTGGTAATGGGAAGGCATGTACCTAAACCTACCATGTTGCATGTGAATAGCAACATATCCATGACATGTAGGAAACCCCTTGTGTGGCCTCGCATGTGAATGGCAACCAAAGAACCATGCATACAAATGAATCACGACAACTCGCACATGCAAGCCACAAGAAGCAAGGGATACACAATAAATTATCCATGGTCATACATGTTAACTAGCCACAAACACACAAAAAGAAGGAGGAGCAGGCATGAAATTGCTAGAGAATAGGGAGTGTAGTTTTTTTCAAATATATGGGGTTGTATTTGATTTTCCCATTTTAGTATAGGGGGTCCATATAAGGGGTGGGACAAGGAGCTAAGGAAAGGGGAAGAGTAGGTTTTGGTTTGCTCTTAGTGTGTGGAGAGGGGTGGTTTCTACGGGGAGGGGAAAATAGGGATTGGGGAGGGTGGTGATGAGGCACGGGGGAATTGTGGAGGGGCAAAAGGGGGCTAGGAGGGGGTTACAGGTTTATGGGAGGTGGGAAAAGCTAAAGGGGGAAAAAGGGTCTTAGATGGGGGGGGGGGGGGGGGTAGCTTTGGAGGGTGAATGGCTTTGTGGGAGACTCAATTAGGAGGTGGTGGGTGGATTAGGGGGTGGGAAGGGAAGAAAGGAGGGGAGGAGTGGGAGAAGGAGGAGGGCAAGTAGGAGGAAGTGGAGGAGGTGAAGTAGCATGAAGTGGAGGAGGTGCTTGGCTTAAAAGGCAGAAACAATAGTTAGGAGCTATGCAACACAAGGAGCGATGGTGGGAGAACCCGAAAGAAGAGGTGGCTATCCCAACGCCACAAGGGCACAAAGTGACCAGACAGATAGTGCTAGCAAAGGTTGGCAACAGGAAGTGGCATTGCACCAGGGTGGTGGAGGTGGGAGAGTATGGAGGGAGGAAGGAGGACAATGGGGGAGTAGAAGAATAAGAGGAGAAGGAGAGGAAAGATGAAGAGGGAAGAAGAGGCAAAGACGAAGAAGGAAGGAGAGGAAAGATGAAGAGGGAAGAAGAGGCAAAGAAGAAGAACGAAGGAGGAGATGCAAAGAAAAGGAGAGGTGGGAGAAAAGGAGGAGGGAGGTGATGGAGAGAAAGGGTGAGTGGGGTGGGGGCGAGAGAGAGAGAGAGAGAGAGAGAGAGAGAGAGAGAGAGAGAGAGAGAGAGAGAGAGAGAGAGAGAGAGAGAGAGAGAGAGAGAGAGAGAGAGAGAGAGAGAGAGAGAGAGAGAGAGAGAGAGAGAGAGGTGTCAGGGGGAGAGAGAGGGGGGAGGTGAGAAAAAGAAAGAAAGGGTGGGGATAAGAGGAGAGGGAGGGGGTGTCAGGAGGAGAGGGAGGGGGCGTCAGGGGGAGAGAGAGGGGGAGGTGAGAAAAAGAAAGAAAGAGATGGAGGTAAAATAAGAAGAGAGAGGAGAGAGGAAGGGAGTGGGGGTTTGGGTGGTTACTAGGGTGGTGGGAAGGTTTTTTTTTGTTTTTGCTATTTTTTCTATCAATTGATTAATGTTAATTTTGTTTTTGGTTCTTTTCTAAAATTGAAAAAAAATATGACCCCCTAGGGTGGTACTATTTGTAGCACTTTCTGATATACCCACAAGGTTTCATGTATAGGCTCATTCCCAATGTCTAGTAACCATTCAACAAAGGCATTGAACAAAAGGTATATCTTAACTATCCTTAGTTGTTTAGCTCATCGAATCTTCTATAGTTTATAATGAAGAAGGATGCTATGCCTACAATATATCTCCATATGTGACCTATTCCTTGGCCAGAAACCTTTCATGTACCATGAGTTAGGATAAGGTTGCAATAAAATTGGAGGAATAAATATCATTTCTATTATCTCAAATATAGCCTCGTGGTATGAGAAATTATTCAACCCTAAGGCTATTATCTCAAATATAGCCTCGTGGTACGATAAATTATTCAACCCTAAGGCTACTTGATACATTATGGGAAAAATATCCTGCAACTGTGTTGCTTCCTCATCACTAAGTTCCTATGGGCACAATGTGTATGTTAGTGTTAGTGCAAGATAATCAACAACACTTTTCGTCAAACAAGTGTGGTTATTAGCTGTAAGTGGTGTGATGGACAACATTTCTCTCATAATTATCCAAATGTCAAGTGTCATATATGCAAGAAGTCTAGTCATTTAGTCACCACCTGTTCATCCTCTTGAGCAAGGTAGTGAGCAACCTTGTGCTAATAAAGATAATACAGAAGGAGAGGGCCCTAAGAAAATTTTGCAAATGGGTAAAGACACACTCGAGGAAATCCCAATGGGGTAAGTCTAGTTGAAACTTTACCAATCAATGTGATTTTATCTTCTAATAATGTTAGGGTAGTAATTAGGGGTCAAAAAGTGAAAGACGCTCAGAAATATAACCCTAGTATAAGCAAAGGTAACCCTAAACCTAGCAAGGATGATAAGAAGATGTTGGATATCCAAGCGGGTCCTCTTAAAAATGATGGTATTTTAGAGGATCCCATGGTCAAAAGAAAACACAAATCGAAAGAAGAGGAGGGTATGAATAGAAGCCAAAAGACCAGGTGGTGTGGAAAGAGAAGAGAGTAGTGGCAAAATTCCGTGAGTTTGACCTAGCAAACACGCTACGTGAAGCCAAATCGGATGTGAATCTACTTTAACTAATCCAATTGTGATCAAACATTTGTAAGGAATTCAAGAAAATCCTACAAATAGGTTATGTCGTAGAGCCTTTTGGTGTCCATCGAGTGGATAGTAAATGGTGGGATCATGTAGAGAAGCACTGCTCTATTGAGAATCACGCTTGTGTTCAGTATCACTAACATGATCGACCTTATCTACACAGTTCTCATCTTAGCTGTCACTCTCCATGTGTGTTGTAATAACCGAGTCAGTCATCGTCAGACTCAACCACTGTTAGTGGTATGGTCAATTCGTGACCTAGTGTGTTTTTCAATTATGTGTGACTAGACTTAGGTAAGAATTATGGAATAATGAGAAGTAGAGAATATGGTATCAAATCCTAAGCTTGGCGATGGCATCGGCATCAGCATTGCAAGAGCTAGAGCTTGAAGTCAGGAGCTGCACTATGAACTGCAAAAGTTCATGTGTTGGTAGCCATTGGATCAGCTGGAAGGTACGTTTCTTGTGGTTTATTAGTTCACAACCTATTGAGGCTTCTTAGAGGGGTTCTCTGTTGCTTGAATGAGCTCTATTGCATGAGCATTGAGGGAAAAAACAATAGTAAGGTAAAAAACGTGACTTAGATTGTGCCAGTTTTCTAGTCATCTTCTCCTAGTCCAACACAGACATTGATAGCCATAAACATACTTTACTATTGATAAAAAACTTGTCAAGGATTGAAGAAATCTTCATAGCATTGGTATCTTGGTTCTCAACTTGTTTGTGGGATGTTCAAATCAAACATTGAATGGAAAATAAAGCAGGTTTGCTGTTAATTATATAGGGACATCATATATCTACTTGGTTGTAGCTCATTGGAGTTATATTGACCTCTACTGATGTCTATTTATTCTTGGAAATGTATATGCCTTTACTCTCATGCATTTTCGCATGGCCTTGAAGAGTTCAACACTCATATTTGAGTGGTAATAGCAGGCTGAAATCTATCCAAAATGCGGGATGAAATCTGTGTTGAATATATGACAACTTACACATCGAGTTTTGGAGTATCTTGACACCTATTTGGTACCTGTAAATGCTTGCATGTTGATCCATGAGTATAAGATTTTTGTGGATATAAATGATCATTAAATGCTCGGATATAGATTGAAATACTGTTGGTTATAGTAGTGGACTGGTTGTAAACATGGAAAGAGTATTTGGCACTACTACTTGCATACAGTACAAACATTGATGCTTGTTTGGTCACATATTGAATCCCCAATGTACTAGGACATGTCTATGGTGGTTTAAGGATATTTTTGAGCTAAGAATACCCTGATTATTGCACAATTTATGCTACTGGTCATAACAGATGTCTTGCCTATCATAAACTATGGGAAAGTTTAGTGAATGTCAATATCAATTCTATGCATCTAATTGATACTCGTATGGACATAGTTGTTGCTGGGATGTTTTGCCACTACCATAGAATGTTTTAAACTTGTTTGAGCTTGATTTATGCTCATTGAATACCTTAGTTACAAATATAGAAAATTCTTAGGGCATTAACAATATCACTTAAATTGTAGGAGAGAAGCTTGATTAAAAAAACTTTGCTCTATGGAAATTTAGGATGAAAATTTTCTTGATTGGTAGAGGCTATTGGGATTTGTGTGTGGAGATTGAAGCTGAACCTGAATTGCTTGAATGGAATCTAACACAAGAATAGTGGAGAGCTCATTGAAAGTGGTCGGAAAGAGCATGTTGCCTACCTTTTGCCTTCATATAAGCTTGGTTTTTATGGCAATCCTTCGCAATATGCCCATATATTCCCCAATAATGATAGTCTTTATCCCTATTAGACTGCTCATGTGATTGCAAGGAGCCACCTCTTTCTTTAGGTGATCTCCCTCTGCCTCTAAAGGCTCCAAATCCTTGCCGTCCTTGCATATTTGAGATGTGGTAAGCATTTTGCTGATGTTCTCTGTGTGTGTTTCAAGTGTCACCTTCACCCCAAAAAGCTCCATGAGCTCTACTAACTCTAGCTTGTTGACTAGAGCAAAAGATAGTGTCTTTGCCCTGAGATGTGCTTGAACCTATATTGAAGCAAAGCTTTACTTATTCATGTAGCAACAATGCAAGTAACTCATCCCAATCAAGGAGTTTAACTCTCATAGAAATTGATGTATCAAATGCCTTATACTTCTTGCCTAACCCATTTAATGTCACTTCAATCATATCAACCTTTGAAACATGAGATCTAATAGTAGCCAACTTGGCAACTATGGTCTTTATTTCTGTCGTGTATGCTTGAATGCTCCTTCCATTCCTAGACATGTTGTTGAACTGCTACTTCAGCTGTATCATCTTCCTTGCATGCATGACATTACCATAATTATTCATGAGTGCATTCCAAGTATCCTTTGGGGAATGGAAGCTGGTAATATGCATAGCCATTGCATCATAAATGAACAAAGAAAACCAATGCAGTACTTTTCTATTATGCATCTTCCAGTGGTATTCAAGATTACCAGGGCGATAGATTGTTTTCTATGCAGCATGTATCAAAGAATATACCTAAGCAAGGAAAAGATGAGAAAAGGTACATAGACTCAGGAGCATCCAATCATATGACTCCTCATACCAAATGGTTTGATGAGTTAGTAGCAGGGTCTCGTGGATTTGTTTGTATTGGTGATGATACACAACATGATATTCAACAAACAGGTGTGGTTTCGTTGCTCATGCTACCTAATGGAAGAAAGAAGAGCCTACATGATGTACTACATGTACCTTCTATTACTAAGAATGTACTATCAGTTGGACAGATGATAGAATAGAATCTGCAAGTCAGATTCAACAGGGATGGGTATTTTATTGAAGAATATAGCAATGGTTGTAAAGTGATTTCCAAAGGCAAGAGAGATGGAAAAATGTTTACCTTGGATGTATCTTGGATGTATCTATCCCAGAATTGAAGGAAGCCATGTTTGCCCATGATAATGAAGCACATCAAGATATGGAAATTTGGAGCAAATGCATCAGTTATGTTAATGTACAGAAGCTGAAATATATGCAGTAGAAAGAGGTTGTACTTGGCTTACCAAAGTTCAAGTATGTTGATATTGGACATGTATGCTTTGCTTGTCAGTTTGGGAAACAAGCAAGATTCTTATTCATTAGACATGTGAGAAATAGTTCTTGGCCTTTGCAGTTGATACATTTGGATGTATGGGTGACTGGCCAAAGAGCAAGACACTTTTTAACCAGGTTGTCAAGCCAACTCCTAGGCGTTGTTGCATTGAATAGGTGATATTGATAACTAATTTCTATTATTTATCCTAGCCTTCCTCAATATTTATGACACTCATTCATAGTAGTCCAACTAACCTAATATCGAAAACTCAGTAAGTTCACTTAATCTTGCACTTCATCTCTATCTCTATACTAGACACTAGAATACTAAAACTAGGAATTTTATCCCTTCGAGAATTAACTTCAAAGCATAAATCCAATAGTTCTATCTAATTCCTTTTATTATCAAATCAACTAACATTCCTCAATCCCATAAACTCTAATTTTCTTTTAAAAACATTTTCCTTGTCCAATATTGGTATAACTTAATACCTCGTCAATACTTTTAATTTGCATAAAGTTAGACACATCATATTTTGTATTAATAATATTCAAAGTAATAATATCAAATAAAATTTATTTTTTATAACCCCAATAAAATTTCATAAAACATATAAAACTGTATTCATAGGTTTTTTATACAAGATTCTAATTTTTGTTGAATTAAAAAAATGTTTTTTTATCAAAAAACACCTTAATTTTCATCCAAAATAATAGTTTTTTATTTTTAAGACCCATTAATTTTTTTAAAAAATTCTAATAAATTTTTAAAATACTTTCACTAGTATATACTTCATTAAAAAATTTTCACATCTCATAATTGTTTTATCAAACATTTTATAAAAAATTATCTATATTATTTTAAGCCATTTTTTAGTATTTTGAATTGTTTTTTATTTTTAAAATATAAAATAAGACCTACATAAATTCTAAAAAATATTAAGAGTTGAAATTGAGGTTCAAAGATATTTTATAAAAATTATAAACCAAAGAGATATTGATGCAAATTAACTTTTTTCTATTAAATAAGTTAAGGCACTTACGTAAAGTAAAAGAATCGTAATTGTGTTTTTGGAAACCGTATCCTTTGCATTGCCAAGGGGAGTCTATCCAATCATTCCAAATAGCGAGCTCATCATTTCCCCTCTCCTAAGAGATCCATTGGCCAATTGCATTGTTGCCATAGGAATAGCCACATGTAACTCCTTTAAGAGTTAATCTTGATAAATTTCAAGCTTAAGAGCTTAGCCTCCATGGTTTTATGTTGACTACTAAGAGAGTGGAGGAGAGTAATGCAATATCTCCATCATTTGTCCACGTAATCAGGAGCCAAGTAGAGAGATTGGAAGGCAACATGGAATTCTCCGACTCTACCACTTCAGATTAGGAAGGTATATCGAAGCTCCAAAACTTGAGGTGGGAGGAGAAGACATAGCAATGGCTATTGGAGAGGCATTGGCTTTAATTCTCTCCTCTTGCCCTCTCCAACTACAATTTTTCTTCAAATCCCCTAGCCTGGATGGCTTCAAAAAGCCTCTTAAATCTCTCTCTTTCTCCAATTGATGGTACCCCCTAGGAAGATGATGGCACCCTCTTCTTCCTTAAGTTTGCTCTCTCTCTCTCTCTCTCTCTCTCTCTCTCTCTCTCTCTCTCTCTCTCTCTCTCTCTCTCTCTCTCTCTCTCTCTCTCTCTCTCTCTCTCTCTCTCTCTCTCTCTCTCTCTCCTACTATAGGATGGCATCCCTTTTCTTTATCATGACTCTCTAATTTTCCATGAACTCCCCTCTTCCTCTTCTCCAATTGGCCCCCTTTGGACTTCCTCTCCCCTTCCTAATCCTCTTCCACCAACAATTGATCTTTTTATTGCATGTTTTTGTTGTAGATACATTTATAAACAATAATGCAAGTGACCCTTTTTCTCCATATTCCAATCTCTAAGTTGCACATCAAGTTGGTGGCAAGTGCATGGATGATCACTACAACTCAATATTGATTTTCGTTTATTTCTTCAGGGATAAGTAACCATATTAGTATCTTGTCACATTAACTCAAATACTCATGGTCAACTAATTGTTATATCCATGTCATTAACTCCATTTACTCGAAGATGTCTCATATACTTTGGCATTGTAGAGTAGTGACTCTCCTTGTCCACACTAGCATTGCCTTTGTTCTTTGACTTGTCCCTCCCCTCCATTAATCTTTAATGTGATCATCTTGGAAATACAACTCTCTCCTTACCATATCCCAATGTCTATCCTATGTATGATGTGCTGAAAATTTTGCTAGTTCTACTACTCCTATCTACTATCATCATCAAATGACAAAGACCACTTGTCCAATCTGTGCTATCGAATTCATGTCCTTTCCTTTTGCCAAGTCATACTCGACTATACACTTAATCATCAGTAACCTTTCAAAAATAACTCATTTGGATTTGTCAATATATTCTTTATGGGAAAAAGGTCAAATGATCATCCAAGCCAAAATTCTAATCCCTTTTGATTAGATAAAACTATCAAATTCTACTTGGTATTTTCCTAAGTCCACCCTCTAGCACAAAACTCCTTCGAACTAGGATTTTCCACTTGCGGGACTGCAGAGACACGTCCTCCAGAGAGGAAATATTGAATGCATGTGCATTAAATTGATATGAAAAGTTGGTAACAATGTGCCAATTGTATACAATGTTGCTAAAAAATTTTGCAATGTTAGGCATTGTTTCTAGGTGTTGTCATTTTCTCCCCCACTTAATTGCGAAGTGACCTCATGAGCACAACTACATCACGAACATCCAGCATCGCGAACACAACTACCATGATTTTCTCCCCCACTTAATTGTGAAGTGGCCTCATGAGCACAAGTACATCATGAACATCCAACATCATGAACACAGTTACCACGAGCACTGCGATGCCACCTCAAAAGAAAAATATACTCTCCCTCTCTTAATTGCGAAGCATCCTCGCAAGCACAACTACAAGAACTACAAAACCACACAAAGAAAACTAGTAGACATTGAAAAGATAAGAAAATATTTACTGGTGTCATATTATAAATCCAGCAAAGTAAATATTCAATTAAGTTGTGTAAAAACTTGTGCATACTAACATTCCCTTTCTCACTCTCCCCACTTAAGTGCATAACAAAGCTTCATCTAGTGCATAGAACATACCAACTAGGAAGCTTTCTAGAGCCACTAAACAACAATAATCCCTCTATGCAAAAAAATGGCATACTAGTATCCTACTAGGAATATTGCTTCCGAAATAGCCGCACTAATAAGGTCCATGACTAACAAAGAACCCAAACAAAGCAAGCTAACATTACGACACCAAATAGGACTCCCATGATTTAGTTGCTAACCCTCCATATTCTACTAGAAGAACAACCAGTCAATGGTCCCTAACTTCCAACTGTCTAGAGTTTTTGTTTTTGTTTTTATTTTTTTTAATGGTATTTTCTCTCTGTCAATGGAAAAAGAGTATATACATTGATTCTCCTGCCCAAAAGGTCCCACCCCAAAGAGATACAAGGCATTGGACGTAGGGCACCTGTCAAGGAAATCCTGACAGCCTACCAGGACCTCAGAGGCGATGGTTTTCTTCTTTTGTTGTTTGTTTTTTCCCTTTAACTCTACAGTCTCAGGGCTTTTTTTCCTTTCTTTCTTTTTTTTTTCTTTCTTGCTTTCTAAAGAATAGATATATAGGCTCTTTCGAACATTTATTACATGGATTAGATTTTAAGTGGTTTTTTTTTGTAAGGACAAACTAGAAGGCTAAGAATGCATCACTTAATTGAACAGTCAAACATTTCAGCTCAATAACTTTGCTCGAGAAATCTAAGCTAGCACATAATACTAGTCACTCTACCTAGGCAAATGATAAGCAAATATACTCATTAGCTTAGCATCTCTCATCCACGGTACTCCTAGTTAGAATTTCATAGAGAGAACCTTGTTATTTAGCTACCCCCACATATTGCTAGAAATGCGACAAAAAGATAGGGAAAAACTCTATTGGATTCCCAATCAGACTTCCATACCATGAAATTCACTATGTCATGCACACACATCACCCCCTTTCAATCACTCCATGGTGCTCAAGTCCCATCCCATGTGGTGTACTCGCATATAGACTAAATTGTGTTTATATATATCTCTTGATTTATGTGTGTTTTAAAAATTAAGGTTTGTGTTTCTTCTATAGGTAGTTAGTTTGGAAAACTCTAAAAGATTTCAATCAAGTTATATTGTTAACATTCCCATATTTCAAACCAATATAAAGAGATAAATTAGAGATGAAACAACCTATTATGTACATGGATATTGCAACTCCAAGATAATTGCAAAGATAAGCACGTAATTGTTTGCAAATTGTAACAATCATCAAATCTGCAAAAAACTCAACCACTAACCACTAACCCATTAATATGTTAAATCAATAAAGAGTGAAATTCCTTTGAAAATCAGTCATCTAGTCAAACTGCCTTATAATGAGCTCCTAGCTCTGAAGGAGTATCCCAACCGTGCATGCAACTAATTACCTAACCACGTGAAGACTAACTAAAAAGTATGCTAAAACCTAAAATGTAAAGGTATCAACCAAACCAATTTTTTTGTTTTTTTTCCCTTTCAAAGGAGTACTTGTTTTGTATGTTTTTTTTTTCCAAATTGTTGGGACCTAAAATGGGCTCGACATTGGCTCTCTAGCACTAGTCGGACCTCTAAAACACACAAGACACCCCCCACGACCTTGCGGGGCTAGGAGCATCTAAGGCTCACACTACACTAAACTCTAATATTGATTTTGCATTTGTAATACAATACAGTCCAATGTTTAACTTCCCCTAATCCTCCAAGGGAGATCTCATAACATATAGGTATAACACCTCGTATCCCAAACATAGGGAAGCACCTCTTGGCTGACTCCTGCGGCTCCACTGCAACTCTCCTACATCTCCGGGATTGGCCCTAAGATGAGCTGCCTAACATATAAAACGTAACACAAAACTCTACTCTTTTCTTGTTTTGTACGATCTAGGAGCATAAAGATTCTCACCAAATAGTCCCAAGGAAACCGTACAACTAACCTACAGCAAAGGCTCCTTTTCACTCCACGTATAAGTCATGTCCTAGGAAGACAATTACTATGCAATCCAGGATTGATACCATGTCATGTGTCATGCATAGTGCATATGATCCTAGTGCATAAACAATATTTATCAAATTAGCATTTTGTGATGTAAAAAAATAGTCCTTTCATGATCTTCATTTAACATATGGTTCGATGTATGGAGACTAGAACTGATTTCTCGTGCTACTAGCCCCTTAAACTGAAATATCGCAAATCTAAACTGAAATATCGCTATTAGCCCCTTAAACTAAAATATTGCTACTAGCCCGTTAAACTGAAATATCGCCACTAGCCCCTTAAACTGAAATATCGTTGCATAGGCGTAGGGTTTTGTTTTTTGTCATTTTCGATATAAAAAGTAATAAAGACGCACTAAAACATTAAAAAAAAGGGTGATTTGAGGCTGAACCTCATGCCTCAACCTTGCCAAACATGCAAGGACATTAATCATATTTTTCCTTAATTTTCAACGTGTAAAAACCTATTTTCCCCCCATTTTTAAACTATTTTCACTATTTATTTATGCATAAAAATAAATTATTTTTAATCTATGTTTAGTGACTGATTATGATAGCTGAGAAATGGTTTTTATCATAATTTTATCCCATGTGCATCTCTTTTCCCCACCCGAAACCAACAAAATCTTCATTTTTACTCTAAAAATACGCTTTTCGAGTTATAATTTAATTATTGCAAGTATTTATTATTACGGGTCTACATTTGTTTTATGCACAACCCTCAATAATAATGCAAACAAGATCCAAACAATTTTTTGTTCCATATGAATTTCATTTAGACCATCAAACATTTTCCTTTGTAAAAATAACGCATACCGCTTACTTGTGTGTTGCATGTTTTTTGATTATTTTTTTGGATTCCCAACAGAATGACTAGTAGCAAATCTTCAATACTGAACATCTCTCCTCAATTTCCTCTTGATCGTGGAGCAATCCGGTTCATGCTGGATTGCTCCTCGATCGTGGAGCAATCCGGTTCATGCCAGATTCGTCATCACATCCTCTTCTTAATTCTTGCCATGTGAAGCACCATTTGGAGGAGAGAGATGGAGGAGAGAGAAACACTGGATTTCTTGCAAACCATTCGAGCAACCATTTCTTGCACGAGAGGTGGCGTTGGAAAGTGAAAATGTCAAGTATCTTGTTGCCAAGATCAAATTATAGGGGTACATTGAGGTGCACAGTCCCCCTTCTCCAAAAACAACATCACCTTGCAATGGCTTCTTCTTCTCCATGCGCGGCTGCTCAAAAAGCGCCCCCTCCCTCCCCCCCCCCCCCCCCCCTCCCACCCCCACGAAATCTATTTTTTGGGGGGTGGCCCCAAAGGTCACCCCCTTTCACTTCTCATTTTGGGCCCCCTTCACACAAAGTTTGGCCATTTGCCCGGTCATTGGCGCGTACGACATCCGATTTGCACTCTGGAAAATCCTGCACGTCCATCTCGAAGTCCTCCACTACTTGGCACCTCTGCCAATCCAGTCCGGTAGTTGAAAAAATTATGAAAATTCTGCAGTTGTCAGTTGATGTATCTTGAAGCACTTTCAAAACCCATCTCTGACTTGCTGCTTAAAATCGAACTATTTGCATCTGCTGCCTTCAACGGGGTTCAATTTTCTAACACTTTTTTGGGGTAAAAAAGAAGCTCTCATTGGCAACCACGCGATAGGGGGACTTAGCCCGTTGAATCCCACAAATAGATGTGCACATGCATAATCATAAAGAGCATCAAGCTGATATAGAAAATACAAAACAAAACACATCACAACTCTCACCTTACCCCCTATCAAAACCAAGGCATGAAATCCATGAGGAGTAGGCCTAGCATAATCTGACAGAAAGCCCAAAGCTAGTCACGAACCGACTGCTCCAACATGGCCAAGATAAAAAGAACTATCAGAGAAGTCATCCTAAGTGGTGTTCTAAACTACCTTCCTAAGTGAGGACAACTCAACCAAGAGCTCCTCCTAGGCGAGGACTCCTATAGCCTGACAAAGAAATATTATGTTTTAGCACATTTTCCTTTTAGGCCTTTAATTTCCATATTCTGGAGTGTAAAAAGGAGGGAGCTAAGCATAGTGACCCAAGGAGGAGGGAGCTGATCATAGTGACCTAAGGGTATTAGCCTCTTGAATCCAATAGCTTCTTTATAATATCAAACCTTGAAGGGATTAAATAGGGGGCCAAATGACCTTCGATCGACGAACTGAGAATTGCATTGGATCCCTGATGTCTAAATGCATCTAGGAAAACTCTAGCTCGCGCCATCCATTACTATTTGATTTTTCATGAAAATTGGTCTTAGCGCTTCCCGGGCACTTTCTACTCCAAAAATAGCCTCAAATACTTCAAACACAACTTGAAATCGGCTCTTAAAATGCAACTCTCAACAAGGTGAAAAATTGTTGCTGACATGAGTTGTAGCTTCTGAAATAATAGAAGTCCATCCAAAGTTCCAACTATTAGTGTGTTTGGCTCAACAACTGAGAAACAATGGATTTGCTCAATGATTTAGAAAGTCAAGAGTGATCTCTTCTTGGCAATGATAGGTAAGGTTATGAGATAGATGTATGGATTCTGGATTTCCCTTGACCAAGAAGTCTTTTGAACATGTATCTTGACCATATCTTTAATCAATGAGTATGTTTTCACATTCGCATTGTTTCTAAACTTCTTCTTCTGGGTATTTATCTTGCGTTGAGTACTCTTCAACATTCTTTTCTCCCACTCACAAAGTGCCCCTACGGTGAGCTACTTTCACAAACCCCCGCGCATATCCCATGCAATAATGTGACTCACCAACCAACCTTAAGTAGATCAAAGGCACATTAGCTTGTCTACTTAAGATGATCGGAGGTATTCTTTGCTTGATCACTTGTGGCTCAAAGGTTTGAATGGTTAAGGAGACTTGGGCTTATACAAGATGACTTTAGCAAAGATTGTTACAAAAGAACTTTACAAGGGTTACATGACATGACTCAAGAGAGTTATAAAAGAGAATGCATAATTTCTAAAGCAATCCTTCATAAGTTGAAACAATAGAAGGAGCCTTCTTAGATCCCTTGTTTTCTTTCTTCATAAAAGTCGTGGATAATGGTACCTAAGAACCTACCAAAGCCCTTGCAAGAAGACACTTAATTCTTTTCTGATACTCACTTTTATTTTCACTCCAACCTTCACTTATTTATATTTTGTTGATTAGATGCCACCCCCAGGAAGACAAGGCATCGGCCCTTGGGGTGACTCGTCCCTAGGAATCTACGAGGCCTTCGCAAGGCAATGAACAAATGCTCAAGGATTTTTTCTTTCTTTCTTGTTCTACTTTTAGAGGGGTTAGAACCCCTTTTTACACACCTCCGTATATGTATTTTTTGATAGCTTCAGAATGTGTTCTTCTCGTGATATTTAAGGGCATGCTTCTCTAAATGCCTCACATGAACAAGAACTCCTAGAACGATTGCCTAGCAGGTCAGCAAAACAGGGTCACTAGAATTGCCTTCTAAAACATGTCTTTAAGCGGCCTGACAATGCCTTGACAGGAGGAAACGACTACTAGGGCCTCCATCAGCCATACTTGACCTAAATCCAACTTCATGCCTTTGCCAATCCCCAACAAACAAAAAGAAATTAATTCTTAATACACATATATCATTATTTTCTTAAGGAAAAAACTCGGGAAGGGGGCGAAACTACCTGGAATGGCCATAAGAAGCTCCTCCTCAGCAAAGGCTCCCTCCAGTGACATCAACCTGTATGATGTAATCACTAAAATAGAAAACCATTAAACATACCTACACCAGACAAACATAGGGCCCTCCTGGCCCAAAGAGATCAAGCCTTTCATAACCACCTAACTGACCCTCTTGGCCTAATGTAGTTTGCTCATATAGATAGGTCATTCTAATCCATACAATACATGGTCTTCTTGGCATATACACCACATCCTATCAAACTACCCAGGATACCAAGGATAGCATACAATAGGACAGGTAGCCCCATGCTACTCATGCCATGCAACTCAAGGCTTGATCTTGGGCTTTTATAAATCCACTAGCCCAAGACTTTTTACTGATATAACCTTGATATGGCCTATCCTTCCTTGGGCACCATTGGCTAGCTGAATGACATCATTGGGCTCTCATGTCCCACATTTATTGTCATCCAAACGAACTAGTCGTTCAAGCGGCTTAGAGGCTCCTTCGGTAGAAAGAGCCATAGTTGGTGCTCATTCAAACGTTCCCTATTTGGGTTAGTGTTGCAACCCAAATTAGGTAGGGCTTCAATCGTAGATCCATCACATGACTGTATCCTAGAGTGGTGCATATCGTCAGATGTATCATTATGGCCCTTTATCACACCTATGTGGGAATTGATCACAATATATCCGCATGGTGTTATTGACCTTGTATCTAATGCACCAGTCATCTTTTGAGAGATCTTGGGTTTCCAAACCCATCTCACATCCCTTCTTACATTCATAGGCTGCCTCGATTTCCCACATTGGTCCAATAGACTCACTATGGATTTATCACTATTACCAGATGGGCTCACAGCCTTATGGCTTCTATTTAGTACAGGTGGACCTTTGGCATGCCGCATCTTCTCTACGTGAGATGTCTTTACTTGCCTTTGTCCACTTTGCAATTGCCTATTTATAGGAACCATGCCCTTACTGAAAGGAACAACATCTACTCAGAAGCATGACTCATTTAAAGATGGCAAAGGTCTCTTTAGAGCCTTTCCACTAGCAAAACTAGAACCACCCATAGGATACTTATCCACACTCATAGGCCCAATGGCTCTATCAATGTTAGTATCACAACTACCTGTCATGGGAGCATTGCAAGCCTTGATGGAACTTACTGGTCTTGGAATCTTTTTATCATGCGGGGGTATATTATCCCTACTTTTCTACTTAGAGATTTTGGCTACCAAGGTTCCCCTCATAGGCTGCTTTGGTATCAATAAGTGAGTTGTCTCCTTGTAAAAATGGTTGGAAGTTAGGATGCACTTGTACTGAGCAAGGAAAACTCCAAACGTTTTTCCAACATCTTTGAATATGTCTCTCATAATCAATGGCATGCATCTTTGCTTCCCTTAACGACTTAGGATTTTGCATTCCCACTTGGATTTGCATGTTAATCTCTAAGCCACTCAAAAAAAGTACACAGCACATTACCAGGCAATGCAGTAGCTCTTCTTAGCCAAAGCCTCAGAATATCATCAAAGGCTTTAGCGTATTCTTTAACAGAAGGATAGGACTCGTGCCTAATCTACATCAGCTACCCTAAAACTTGGATCATAGGCACCTTCTTCTCATATTCATCTAATAATCAATCACTCAACTCCTCGCACAGGATTTAATGGATCCCCTTGGGAGGCTCCAGTACCATTTTCTAGCCTCTCCCTTTAGGGTACTTGAGAATATGAGCATTCGATGAATATCATCATAACCACTTGCAAAGCAAGTTAGGCTGTATTCTCATGAATGCACCATCAGATCCTCATCAAATAGCCCATGAAACAGTAGGAGATCCCTATAAGGAGGCATGAATTTAGTCCTTTCCTCTGGGATTAGCAATGGGGCATTAAAATCCTTGTATTTCTCTTGACCTAGTACAAGCATGTTAGGGTCTTTAATTTCTTCCACTTCCATCTTTACTGGTGTTGAAAAGTCATTGGCTCCATGAACTTCCCTTTCTGCCAACTCATAAAGTGGTTTAGGGAGGCCAACACTATGCAATATGGAATCTATCCCATCATCTGCTAGTGGTGTTTTAGTGAGCCTCTTCTCATTTGCCCCCACTTTGCTCGAACTTACGATAGATCCTAATAAAGTCTTCCGTGCTAAGAATGGTGTTCCACACACATAAATCATCAAATGCTTTATGGATCTTAGCAATCACACTATGATACCCAACTGCATCAAGCACTAGCATAGGATGTTTCTTGAGATCATAGTTAGCCTATCCTCTTATGTGCATATTGACCATCATTGTCACAGTCTTTTCTTCTATGACATTATCATCATGAATGATCATAGATGATTGTGCCATGTTAGCATTACTTTCACTTTCTCGTTCCTCTAATCCCCATGGGCTGTTAATCTTAGAGGTAGCTCCATGGATATTTTCCCATAGTGACCCAAACTCAAGCATGGTGTCACTTTCGAGGAAAAAGCTAAAATAGTGCATCACATGCCACGTCCAAGATCCCAGTAGACCATTTAGGATAGACAGTATCTTTTGGGTTTTGAGGATTTCTTGGATTAATTGTCATAATGATGACCAAAGTTACCAGTCTAACTTGACATACACCACTTCAAGGCAGCTCTCAATTAAAGCATAAGGCTAACAGGTCCCGTATATGACCAAGATTCAGAAATGGCCACTTCTAGGTAGCCCCCACAGCAAACAATACACCACTTGTTGAGACCTAAAATGGGCCCGACACTAGCTCTCTAGCACTAATCGGGACCTCTAAAACACACAAGACATCCCCCACGGCCTCGTGGCCAGCAGCATCTAAGGCTCACACTACACTAAACTCTAATATTGATTTTGCGTTTGTAATAGGACATAGTCCAATGTTTACCTTCCCCTACTCCTTCGAGGGATATCCCATAACATATAGGTATAACACCTTGTATCCCAAACATAGGGAAGCACCTCTCGGTTGACTGCCCTGGCTCCACTGCAGTTCTCCTACATCTCGGGGATTGGCCCCAAGATGCTTTGCCTAACATATAAAACGTAACACGCACGAACTCTACTCTTTTCTTGTTTTGTACGATCCAGGAGTATACAGATCCTCACCAAACAAACCTAAGGAAATCGTACAACTAACCTACAGCAAAGGCTCCTTTTCACTCCACGTATAAGTCATGTCTTAGGAAGATAATTGCTATTGCTATGCAATCCAGGACTGATACCATGTCATGCATCATGCATAGTGCATATGAGCCTAGTGCACAAATAATATTTATCAAATCAACATTTTGTGATGTGAAAAAATAGCCCTTTCATGATCTTCACTAGCTTCGATGTATGGAGACTAACACCGATTTCTTGTGCTCCTAGCCCCTTAAACTGAAATATCGCAATTCTAAATGCAATGCACAGTCAAATATTTCAAAGATTCACACCTTCTCAACCCTCTTAATTTCTTAATTTCTTAACATCACCCTTTCCCTCAAACTGTTTAGGTTATGTTGTGTTGCATAGGTATAGGGTTTTGTTTTTTATCATTTTTGATATAAAAAGAAATAAAGATGCACTAAAACATTAAAAGAGTGATTTGAGGCTTAACCTCATGCCTCAACCTTGCCAAACATGCAAAGACATTAATAATATTTTTTCTTATTTTCAACGTGTAAAAACCTATTTTTTTCCATTTAAAGCTATTTTCACTATTTATTTATGCATAAAAATAGGTTATTTTCTTATCTATGATGAGTGAATAGTTATGATAGCTGAGAAATGGTTTTTATCAGAATTTTATCCCATGCGCATCTCTTTTTTCCACCCGAAACCAACAAAATCTTGATTTTTACTCTAAAAAGATGCTTTTCGAATTATAATTTAATTATTGTGACTATTTATTATTATGGGTTTGCATTTCTTTTACGCATAGCCCTCAATCATAATGCAAAAAAGACCCAAATTTTTTTTGTTCCATATAAATTTCATTTAGACCATCAAACATAAAAATAAGCAATTTTCATTTGTAAAAATGACGCATACCGCTTACTTGCATGTTGCATGTTTTTTGATGATTTTTTCAGATTCCTAATGGACTCCTAACTAGCAAAAAATCTTCAATACTGAACATCTCCCCTCAGCCTCCTCTTGAACTGGAGCAATCCGGTTCATACCGGACAAGCATCCATCATCGCATCCTCTTCTTGATTCTTGTCATGTGAAGCACCATTTGGAGGAGAGAGATGGTGGAGACAGAAATACTATATGTCTGGCAGACCATCTGGGCAGCCATTGCTCATGCGAGAGGTGGCGATAGAGAGCGAAAATGTGAAGTATATTGTTGCCAAGTTCAGATTATAGGTGTACATTGAGGTGCATAGTCCCCCCCTCCAAAAATGACGTCGCCCTGCAATGGTGCCTTCTTCTCCATGTGCAGTTGCTGAAAAATGCCCCCCTCCCCCCCATGAAATTGATTTTTTGGGGGGTGGCGCCAAAGGTCACCCCCTTTCACTTCTCATTTTGGGCCCCCTTCACACCCCATTTGCCCGCAGGTCTTTGGCCATCCGACATCCGAGTCACACTTCGAAAAATCCTACGCATCCGTCTTGAAGTCCCCCACTACATGGCACCTCCCACAATCCAATCGGTTAGTCAAAAAATTTATGAAAATTGTACAACTTTCAATTGGTGTATCTTGAAGCACTTTCAAAACCTGTCTTTAACTCATTGCTTAAAATTGAACTATCTGCATCCGCCGCCTTCAACGGGGTTCAATTTTCTCCTAAACTTTGAGGTTTTTGGCAATTTCTTTTCTAGGGTCAAAAAGCAGCTCTCATTGGCGACCACAAGATAGGGTGACTTAGCCCATCAAATCCCATGAATAGATCTACACATGCACAATCATAAAGAGTATCAAGATAATACAGAAAATACACAACAAAAAACATCACAGCTCTCACCCTACCCTCTGTCAAAACCAAGGCATGAAATCCACAAGGAGTAGGCCTAGCATAATCTGACAGAAAGCCCAAAGCTAGTCACTAACCGACTACTCCAACACGGCCAAGCTAAAAGGAACTATCAAAGAAGTCATCCTAAGTGGTGGTCTGAACTACCTTCCTAACTGAGGATAACTCAACCAAGAGCTCCTCCTAGGAAAGGACTCCTATAGCCTGATCAACATATATTATCTTTTAGCACATTTTCCTTTTAGGCCTTTATTTTCCACACTTTGGCGTATAAAAAGGAGGGAGCTAATCGTAGTGACCCGAGGAGGACAGGGTATTGGCCTCAAGGCCTGTCTCAATATCCAAGAACCTACCAAGCCCTTGTAAGGCGACACTTAATCCTTTTCTAACATTCACTTTTACTTTTGTTCCAACCTTTGCTTATTTGTATTTTATCGGCTAGATGCCACCCCCAGGAATACAAGGCATTGGCCTTTGGGCTAACTCGTCCCTAGTAACCTACTAGGCCTTCACAAGGCAATGAACAACTGCTCAAGGATTTTTCCTTTCTTTCTTATTCTATTTCTAGAGGGTTAAAACCCCTTTTTATACACCTCCGTATATGTATTTTTTGATTGCTTCAGAATGTGTTCTTCTCATTATATTTAAGGGCATGCTTCTCTAACTACCTCATACAAATAGGAACTTCTAGAACGGCCGCCTAGCAGGTCAGCAGAACAGGGTCACTAGAACTGCCTTCTAAAACAGGTCTTTCAGTGCTTGACAATGCCTTGATAGGGGGAAACAACTAATTGGGCCTCCATCAGCCATATTTGACCTAAATTCGACTTCATGCCTTGATTGTTTCCAGTCCCCAACAAACGAAAAGAAAGTAATCCTTAATATGCATATATCATTATTTGCTTAAGGGAAAAAACTCGAGAAGAGGACGAAACCACCTGGAATGGCCATAAGAAGGTTCTCCTTAACAAAGGCTCCCTCTAATGACTTCGTCAACTTGTATGATGCAATCACTAAAACAGAAACCATTAAACGTACCTACACCAGATAGACATAGGGGCCTCTTGGCCCAAAGAGATCAAGCATTTCATAGCAACCTAATTTGCCCTCTTGGCTTAACATAGTCTGCTCATATAGATAGGTCATTCTAATCCATGCAATACATGGTCTTCTTGGCATATACACCACATCCTATCAAACTAACCAAGATACCAAGGATAGCATACAATAGGATAGCTAGCCCCATGCTACTCATGCCACACAGCTCAAGGCTTGATCTTGGGCTTTTGTAAATCCACTAGCCCAAGCCTTTCTACTAATATAACCTTGATATGGCCTATCCTTCCTTGGTACCATTGGCTTTTTGAATGACATCATTGGGCTCTCATGTCCCACATTTATTGTCATCCAAATGAATTGGTCATTCAAGTGGCTTAGAGGCTCCTTCCGTAGAAAGAATCACAGCTTGGTGCTCAATCAAACATTCCCTATTTGGGTTTTGACATAAGTCAATGTTGCAACCCAAACTAGGTAGGATTTCAATCTGAGACCCATCACATGACTATATCCTAGAGCGGTGCATATTGTCAGATGCATCTTTATGTCCTTTTATCACACCTACGTTATCCGAGGGGTTTTTGTCGAAAGGTCGAATCCACCGGGGATCAGAAGTAGAAGGAAGTAGAGATAGGAGATGGAAGAGAAGATAGAGAATGCCCAAGTAGTAAACACGACAAAAACAAATCACAATGAATTAATTCAATATGTATTGAAAGAATCTGGGATCTTTGCACTACTCAGAAGCAATCTCCAGGCATTAGTTCTCGTGAAGCTACTTCGTAGACCAAAAACATGGATAAGAAAAATCAGCTCTTTCGCTGCTACCTGGAACCCAATTCTGATGGCTCCGTTGGCTCCGAAAGGGGGATAAAACTGCAAGACAACCGGTCACAAATCTCCCAGATCACTCCTTCCTCTTTTTTCAGTTCAATCTATAGTTTTCAGCCTGTTTACAGTGATCGCAACGTGCGCAATTTCGTCAATCTATCTTTTTTATAGAAAAACTCCTAATTGCCTGAAAAAGCAACTAGCTTTTTGCATACCATCCTAATCTAGAAGCGTTTTCTAACTTTTTCGGACTTTTACAATAAATAATATAAAAAATAGACTAAAATTATCCAAAAATCTAGTATTTTTGGATAATCCATGCAACTCACACTAGTACTAATGGCTCAGATCACATTGACTCTCTAGATCAATAGAGAAGTTGGATGATGATGCGTTCCATACTTTTTCACATTGTGTCCTCATAGCATCATGACATCCACCCCCTTTGAACCTGCACATCCTCCGGTATGTGCCAAAATCTTAGTTGTCACAGGATTCTGAGTCTTCCTCATCCTTTGCAACCATATCCTTTACTTCTTCATCCTCCATATCTTCTTGGCTAGCCCTTGTATTATGGCCACTATTTTCTTCCAATTTTGGCAACTCATAGGCAGTAGATTCCCGCCTTTTGAATAATTTGATTCTTTTCCCTGCTACCGAAAGTTTTATGGCTATCCCATCCAGCTCATTTAATGCATAAGTAGCATTATCAAGCATTTGTCTTACCACATAGGGTCCAAACCATCTTTTGGAAACTCTACTCATGGCACTATGCTGGTTATCTAAACTGCTATCATAAACCAATACCCAATCCCCATCTTGTATGGTTCTTGGTCTTAATTTATGTCTTTTGTCAAACCATTTCTTGTTATGTATCCTTGCTGCCCTTAACTTTGTAATTGCTGCCTCTATGTCTTCTGACTTTCTTTCCAACTGTCTAATGCGTAAGGCCAACAACTCCTCTCGATTAACTCCTCCTCCCAAGGTAACACACTCCATGTGACTGTCATCTCTTCTATCGGCATGATAGGTTTTTGACCATACATCAATTCTGCAGGCATATATCCTATAACAGCACTATGAGTTGTTCTGTCAGCCCACAAAGCATAAGGGAGCAATCGTGGCCACTCTTTTATCTTCTCTCCACATGCTTTTGCCAATGCCTTCACAATAGGTGGATGACCTCTTTCACTTTTGCCATTTTCTTCAAGGTTATAGGCTGAAGTTAAAGCAAGCTTTATCCCCAACCGTGCAAAGAAATCGTGAGCTTCATCTGCATCCAGCTCACCCCTATCTGCTGTAATTTTTCCCACACAGCCATATTGACAAAAGATCTCTTCTAAGAGAAAAGTACATACGACATTTGTCATCTTAGTACGTAGAGCTCTCCCTTCCACTTGATTAGCCAAATCTTCACGAGCAAGCACATGATACCTCATTTGCCAAAGACCTGTAGGCATTGTGACCAAATCCACCACCCACTTAAAATGAAGAGACAATGGATATGTGGGTTGCAATCCATCCCGATGTCTCACAGTTGAATACATTTGACATGTCGTACATGTTTTCACAAAGTGAGCAACATCCTTATACATACCCTGCCACCAATATCTTTATTTGATCTTTGTAAAAGTACCCAAAACACCTCTATGACCAACCCACAAGCTTTCATGAAATTCTTGCATTACTTTTACTTGTGAAGCTCTGTCACCCAAAACTCACAAGGCATACCCTGTTTCTTTTTAGCATGTTTCCATAAGTATCCATCTTTGAAGAAAAATCCATAGGCTTTCCTCTTGATCTTCTTAAACTCCTCATCTGACCATTCATCTCTGTTTGTTAATGTACTGAGATATTGACCAATTCTCAGCTACTCTCCTACATATTTGTCTTCCAAAAACACTTCTACACAAGATGCAAAACTCCTAAAGTGTCTTCTCTTTATTGTCCAAGCTTCTGTTAATGCTATAGCAACACCTTGCATTGCTAAATTCACTCTTGCAACATCATTTTTAGCCATAAGAAAGTCATCTTCTTCCTCCTGATCCATCATCCCATTTTCATTCTCATAGCATGCTCGAGATAACATGTCTGCCACTAGGTTATCTCTTCCTACAATATGTTGAAATTCAGGGTTCAAAGATTTGATGTATGCAATCCATTGGAGCATAGCAATGTTCGGGGTAGCACAACTAGTAATCATACCCAATACCGACAAACAATCGGTTTCAATGACTACATGAGCACCCATAAAATACTCCTTATCACATTTAAGGGTTGTCACAATTCCCCACAATTCTCTTTTAACCTGTGGATATCTTCTCTGTCATTCAATCAATACTTTTGCACCAAATTGTATTGCATATCTTTTTCCTTCCTCATCATCTTGCCAAATTGCCCATCCAATCCCGATTGGGCTTGTATCAACAGTAATAATGATAGGCTTTCCATGTGAATAGTTAGCCTTTCTCAACGTAGGAGCAGATTTTAAGAGTTGCTTTAATTTCTTCATTGCTTTCTGATGCTTCTTTTCCCAATGAAAATTTTGACATTTCCTTAGAAGCTGATAAAGAACATCAGCCACATGTGCAAAGTGAGGAATCCATATCAAATAGAACACACATGCACCCAAGAATCTACGCACCTCTGATACATTCGTGCATGCATCTCGCATTCTATCAATCCCATCTATTTTTGCTGGTGATGGCCTTCGCCCATAAGGCCCACATATATGCCCAACAATCAAAACCTCTTCAACTCCAAAGACAGACTTTTGTCCAGAAAGAGTTAAATGCACCTCTTCTAGACGTGTCAAAATACTCTCACAATCCACAATATGGTATGCAACAAACTGTCTACATCCATGAACATCCATCTCTTCATTCTTTTCATCCACTACACACCCTTTGATTGGAACATCATCCAAGAAGGATGATAGTCAATTGTGGTATAAAATCCCTGAGTACCCTATTCATAGCATTTGTCATGTGTGCCATTGAGTTTGTTGCACCCTGTGGGAGAGTACACATCCGTACTAACCCCAAAGGAATCTTCATGGTTGTGATATCCCTGCTTTCAATTGCAAGCTGAAATTGATCATAACCCGAGTAAAGGTCACCCAAAGAATAGATTGCTCTGCCTACAAAAGCCTCCGCAAATTCATCAATCACAGGACGTGCACCCACATTTCTTATGGTTACTTTATTGACTGGTTGCATGTCTTGAATAAATCTCAAAGCCCCATTCTTTTGGGGCACAGTAAACCAACGATTTGAGTACGGGGCTGAAGAAGGCTCCAAGATCTTCATGCGAATCTTTTCATTTAGCAAATCCATCAGCTTTGGCAAGTAAGCTTTAGGCACTGGAATAGGCCTCAAGTTCCGTGGTACATGTGGCACAGTAAATATGACCATAGGAGAGATAACATTTGGATCCACACAACCTATTTCACTTGGTTGAAATGCAAATGCCTTCCCATGTCTAGCCAACATCTGCATAAAACAGTTTCTATCAGTAGGCAAAAGAAACCCTTATGCACCAACTTTCAATTCCTGTAATGTTTCAGATGTAAAATGATGACCTATATCTTTAGGATCCCGTAAGCTTGGCTGCCTTGACACTTTTTCATACATATCCTCACCCTCTGGTGGAAGTGGTAAAGTAATTGGTTTCACCTTTTTGTCAATTGTCTTATACTTTGTCTCCACAAGTGCTTCAGCCCATTGTAATCCTTCCTGCTGAGCAAACAATGCTATAACATCATACATATCCAAAGAACATACAGACAACACTCTGTTTTCAGCCTCATTTTCTGCATGTATAGTTGCTAAAATTTTAGTCATAGTGTCAGTAATATTCAGCGCGTAAAAGATGCCTAAAATGTCATCATTTTCAGCTAACAGGCCCAATGATTTCAGTTTCTTAATAGCCTGTTTCATAGATATGCGTTCAGCCCTACAGATAGCTTCCATAGGCTTAAACCAACATGGACTGTTTGCTGTAAACTGAGAAATACCAATAGTAAATACATGCTTCATTTCATCAAGAGGCAAGTACACCCTCTAAACAGCACTACTGTAGCCCTGCATTATAGTAGTGCTTAATGAAAATCCAGGTCTTTGAATTCCCTTGCATTTGGAACCAAAGGAGACTCTCGAAGCGTATCACAATTTCTAGGATGATTGACACAAACAGTAAGAAATTGGACTGCTTTTCTCCCATCCTTGCTTTTGACTCTTACATAAGCAGAACCATCATCAAGCACCTTTGTTTCCATATGCACATCTATAATATAGGGTTGTCCCAAAATCACTGCATATAAGGAATTATCTTGCACAAAGAAGTGTTGCTCTTCCTGTACATCACCAATTATCACTTTTACATTAGGACATGCAACATAGAGCTCCCTTGAAGAATTATTTGCAGCCCTCATATGCCAACCATGATCAGTGTCCATAGGCCATGCACCATTTTCATACAATCCCCGCTCAATGACATTTATCTCAGACCCATGGTCAAGTAAAGCAACACAAGGAGTTTCACGCTCCCCTATTTTCACTACCGTTTCAATGGTAGCTCTAGCCCAATGATTTCTTGTGTAGTGACTTCGAGGAATAAATCCTAGAGTCTCTTCTCTATATTGTTGCATTTGCCTTACTCCACCATGCATATTGCTACAAGACAATGCATTTTCAGCCACTTTCTTCCCTAACAGAGGGAACAATAGCAGGTACAGCCATAGGATTAGCCACAGAAGTAGGTGGCTTACTGGATACATCAACTGTCTTGCCTGTAACTGTGGGCAAGCTAGAGACATGCAATCTTTCTGTTCTTCTATGCTTCTTCACAAGTGCAGTAACAGCTTTCTTGATAAGTCTCCACTCTGTTTTCAAACCTGTCTCTATTGTCTGATTCTCCAGAAAATCATCAAGCTTCTCTTGAAGCTCAGGATCAGCTATCTGTAGAAACAATTCAATTTTCTGACTTGCAAGAGCTTGCTGTTCTGCAAGATCCAACTGCTCAAATTGACTTTCAAATTCTTTTAACAATTCTGTAGCCACAAGACCCTTATTGGGTTGTATAACCCACTCCTGAAAAGTCTTGCGCATAATCAAATTGGTGTCCTCAACGTAAAATTCTTCCCTAAGTGTCTTCTTGAAGGCTACCCAGTCTGCATCCTGCAAGTATAATTCAGTAATCTGTGCTTTTAGTTCATGAACAGTAACACATACAAAATACAGGCTCCATGCAGATTGAGCCACTCCAAAGAATTCCATCTTCTGAGCATAGGTATGTACATATGCAGATACATTCTTGCCATTGAATAACTTCACCTCACGCTCAACTTCTTGCAAAGCATTCATCACAACACTTTCTGTTTGAGTTGAAGCTTGCATCACCTCCTGTTGTTGTTGTACCTGCATAAGCATATTCATATTTTGCATCAACTGTTGCAAAACATCATAAGAGATTGTGTTCGAAGGTTCTCCCATATTATCTTTCTTTCTTCTGTGATGACCTTTCACGTCGGGCTCACCAATGTCGAAGGGGTTTTTGCTGAAAGGTCGAATCCACCGGGGATCAGAAGTAGAAGGAAGTAGAGATAGGAGATGGAAGAGAAGATAGAGAATGCCCAAGTAGTAAACACAACAAAAACAAATCACAATGAATTGATTCAATATGTATTGAAAGAACCTGGGATCTTTGCACTACTCAAAAGCAATTTCCAGGCATTAGTTCTCCTGGAGCTCCTTCGTAGACCAAAAACGTGGATAAGAAAAATCAGCTCTTTCTCTACTGCCCGGAACCCAAATCTGATGGGTCCGTTGGCTCCGAAAGGGGGATAAGACTCCAGGACACATGATCACGGATCTCCCAGATCACTCCTTCCTCTTTTTTCAGTTCAATCTGCAGTTTTCAGCCTGTTTACAGCGATCGTGACGCGCGCAATTTCATCAATATGTCTTTTTTATGAAAAAACTCCTAATTGGCTGAAAAAGCAACTAGCTTTTTGCATGCCATCCTAATCTAGAAGCTTTTTCTAACTTTTTTGGATTTTTACAATAAATAATATAAAAATAGAATAAAATTATCCAAAAATCTAGTATTTTCGGATAATCCATGCAACTCGCACTAGTACTAATGGCTCAGATCACATTGATTCTCTAGATCAATAGAGAAGTCGGATGATGATGCATTCCATACTTTTTCACACTGTGTCCTCATAACATCACATCAATGTGGGAATTGATCACAATATATCCACATAGTGTTATTGACCTTGTATCTAATGCACCAGTCACATTTTGAGAGATCTTGGGTTTCCAAGCCCGTCTCACATCCCTTCTTACATTCATAGGCTGCCTCGATTGCCCACATTGGTCCAATGGACTCACTCTAGATTCATCACTATTACCAGATGGCCTCACAACCTTATGGATTCTATTTAGTATAGGTGGACCTTTGGCATGCCGCATCTTCTCTACGTGAGATGTCTTTACTTGCCTTTGTCCACTTTACAATTGCCTATTTATAGGAACCGTGCCCTTACTGAAAGGAACAACATCTACTCAGAAGCATGAGTCATTTAAAGATGGCAAAGGTCTCTTTAGAGCCTTTCCACTAGCAAAACTAGAACCACCCATAGGATACTTATCCATACTCATAGGCCCAATGGCTCTATCAATGTTACTGTCACAACTACCTCTCATGGGAGCATTGCAAGCCTTGATGGGACTTACTGGGCTTGGAATCTTTTTATCATGTGGGGGTATACTATCCCTACTTTTCTACTTGGAGATTTTGGCTACCAAGGTTCCCCTCATAGGCTGCTTTGGTATCAACAAGTGAGTTGTCTCCTTGTAGAAATGGTTGGAAGTTAGGTAGGATGCACTTGTACTAAGTGAGAAAAACTCCAAAAGTTTTCCCAACATCTTTGAATATGTCTCTCATAATCAATGGCATGCATAAAATTAATTTTATTTAATTAAAAATATTAAAAAATCAAGGATCATAATTCGACATTTTTCTTGGATTGACAAGGATTATAGCCACCCTTCATGGAAGTTACAATGTGAATGAGAGTTATAAGCCATATTAATCACTAATGTTAATGTGTATAGTATGGATGGTCAAAAGATATTATATTTTTGGACAAAACTAATATATTTTAGATATTAATTATTGTAAATATCCTAAAAAGCTATATAAATTTCTAGAATAGGATGTCATGTAAAAGAAGCAAGTGGTTTATTTAGCTTGTTTTGGAGATTTAATACAAAAAAGAAAGATTGGCGAAATCGCATGTGCCGCAATCGCAGTTTACAGGTAGTAAACAACACTTCGAGAACAGGGAGAAGAAGAAGGAGTGATTTAGAATATTTCTAAGCAAGTGTCTTGTCATGCTAATATATATATATATATGAAAAGTTTCAAGAATACGCATTAAACTACAATTAAGCCACATAGATTTTATGCATTTGCATCTATTTGCTTGGTTAAAATAATAGGAAATCCTATTACATCTCACAAAACATAGATTGAACTTGTGATAGATTATGTAGGGTTCCTAGGAAGTTGAAAGAATTTCAAATCCTAAAGAGTTGAAAGAATTTCAAATCCTAAAGAGTTGAAAGGATTCTTCTCAAGGCCCATCTTGCTTGAAGCTTAAAGGAATTCAAAGTCCTTAAGTAACTTTATGAATTACGTGACAAAACCCTAGTTCAAATGAATACATAGGGTTTTGTTGTAGGGAAGCCAATGTCCCAAATTGCAGTCAACATTGCAAGGATATTCCTTCATTCAAAAGAATGAGAAAACTAAATTAGGTTATCTCTAGAAATCTCGGACAATAACGGGGATAAAGCAGAGACTAGATGCTATCACATTAAATTGGAATTTCATTTTGGGTAGAGAGAACAAAGAATTATATTGTACATATTGTGCACTTCTTCTTGTGTTTGTACTTAGGAACATCTATTTGGAAAAGGAGTCATCTAACAAAGAAATTGATAAGAAGAAAATCTTTCAAATTGGATTTAGGTTGAAACACCTGGGAAAGGCGTGTTGAGCACCCCCAGCTAGCCGCCAATCCTATCCAACGGGGGATTTTATATCCATGTCGGGAATGTGGACCGAACCCGTCGTGAGAGGTCTCTGCGTAGAAACATCTATTCATAGAGGATGCTCAGGTGCCAGGGGCTTTGGGTCCTACTTAGATGGTCTATGTGACTCAGGAAGGAATCTCGAGGCCTTGTTACTAGTGCAAGGGCAAAAACTTGGAGGAAAAATAAGACACATCCTTATGGATTGCGGGAATTGTCCTATAGAAAGGATTTGTGTCTCAGTTGAAATTTAAATATAAAGTTTCCTTTCAAGAAATTTGTCTGATTTGTCTTCATGTCAGTGTATAGAATTACTAAAGGAACATGTGACTAATGGGTTGATTAAGGAAGCTACTTGTATGTGTTACCACTAATGTGCCCTTACGTAAGTAAGAAACTAAAGCTATCAAGGAAAGCGGGTGGGCGGAACCCCCGACGGGTCTGCCCTATGGCAGGGTGATCTTAGAGAACTAGGAGGCTTCTCAGCATTCAAATCGCGATGACGTATTGACCTTAGATAATGTAGGGTAGAAGCATGGCTCATATCATTTTAGGGGACTAGAATGGGACTTTACCCTATAGGTAGAGAGGTTAAGTGATGCATCCCTCTTGTTTCCCATTCTCTTTGAACCAAGTCTCCATCTTGGTTTAGATGCTCTACGCAAAGTAAATCAATGCCAGAAGTCTATAGAATGACTTGACCATTAGAAACCCAGGAAGATTCAAGTCAATCCTAACAAGGTTTTGGCCGATACGTTTTGTTGTAGAGTAGACTTGGGAGTCACTTACCGACAAACCTTGTGACATTCCATGGGAGTGCCAGGTGGCATTTTTTAGATCAGACTCTGATGGACTACTAAAATGTGTCATGACCTAGGCACGTTACAGGACCAACAGGTGATGGTTCATCTACTGTTAGTCCTTGGACAGGATGACTCCGTAGTCATGCTACTATATCTACTGACATGGATATTTTAGTGAGAGGGAGAGATTGGATAAAGACAAAGAAAATATGTTTGACTATGTGAGTGGCTTGCTTACAATTAGATATGAGTCACCTAGCAATCTTGATAGTGAATTGAGCATACCATTAGTTATGACACCTGGTGCAAGGCAAAGCAAGTATGTGCCGCCTCATGAGAGACAAGCCCAAAGTGCACCGCAATTGAGGAGGTCTAAAAGGATAAAAAAACCAATTGATAGATTGACATACAGTGGGTATTCAGCTAGACATTATGCATATATAGAAGAAGCTCAGTGAGGTAGTCAATGAGAATTGGTGTCTTGCCATGGATGAGGAATACACAACATTGGCTAAAAATGAGACATGGAAATTGGTCTGTTTGCCTAAAGGAAATGTACCCATTGGCTACAAATGGGTTTATAAAGTGAAATGCAAGTCTTATGGTTGATTGGAAATGTATAAAGCATGGCTAGTTATAAAGGGATATGCATAGTAGTACGGCCTAGGTTATGAGGAGACTTTCAGCTCAATTGCCAAGATGGCAAAGATGAGAGCATTCATTGCATTAGTGGCTTCTAAGGGCTAGAAATTTTGGGAGATGGATGTCAAAAATGTATTCTTGAATGGTGAATTTCTTGAAGAGGTGTATATGGAGCATCTTGAGGGTTATGTACACCCTCACTATCCCACATATGTGTGTAAGCTGAAAAAGGCCTTATATGGGCTAAAACAGGCACCGACAGCATGAAATGCTTGCATAAGCACTTATTTGCAGCAGCTTGGTTTTCAAATAGGTCATATAAATCATCACAACCTATTTACAAAGAAGATAGAGCATGGTTATGCTTTTTTGGTGGTTTATGTCGATGATTTGATCATCACTGGAGATGATGATCATGGGATTGTTGAAATTAAAGCAATGTTATAGGAGGCTGAATTCAAAGTTAAGGATCTTGGTGAGCTGAAGAACTTTCTCAGGATTGAGGTTGTGTCTACACCTCAAGGTATATGGTTGTTGCAAAAAAAGTATGCTCATGATATGTTGCTGAAATATGGCATGGTGGAGTGTAAAGCCATGGAAACACCATTGGATCAAAATGTCAAACTTGTAGTTGATGTTGGAACTGAGATCAAGAATGTCACTATGTACAAATAGATGGTGGACAGCCTCATTTGCCTTACTATTACCCGTGTTGACTTGAGTTATGAAGTGGATTTGATAAGCCAGTTTGTGTAGAAACCTTGTAAGCCACACTTAGATGCAATCGTGAGTATTATGCGTTATGTGAAGGGTACTGTTGATTATGGGTTGTTTTATGAGCATGGAAAATCATTTGACTTGACAGGTTATATGGATGATGATTGGGCTCGTTGTGTCTATGACAAGTGGTCAACCAATGGTTATGCTTTTAGTTTGGGTAGCAATATGATCAACTGGAGTAGTAAGAAGCAACCAACTATTGCTTTGCCTAGTATAGAGGCAGAATGCAGGGGTGCAACCTTAGTGGCATGCAAAGAAATTTGGCTTGTGAAACTGCTACATGACTTGGGTATATAGTTGGACAGAAAACTCACATTGCATTGTGACAATCTTAGTAGTAGTGTCACTACAAGATATAGGCCTTATATCGGCATTAAAAGTGACGAAAATGTAAATAACAAAACTTGCCCCCGTCATCGCAAAAAAGCATTGTTATTGGTGACACCATAGAATAGTCGGTATTAGCGTCATTATCAATGTCGCTATTTGCATCGGTATCATCATTTGCGATACTAATACCGATGCAAATAATGACATTGATAATGGCACTCTGCGACGCTAATAATGACACAAATAACAATGTGTGTAGGTAGATTTGCGACACTAATAGCGATGGTAATAGAGAAAAAAAAATTTGTGGCAGGACATTATTTGGGCCATACAAAATAGTTTCTACACTGTGTACAATGCTCATGTAAACAAAAACAAAGTGTACTTAAATCATAACACTGGTACATGAAATAAATACATGATCACATAATGAAAGCGACTGGTACAATCATGACAAGTTATCACTACTACATAGAAAATGTCCACAGATCAGGCAACCAAAAAAGAAGGGTGTGTGAACTCCAGGGATCCAAGGGCGAGCTACATATCCTCGCCATCCGAAAGCTCGTCCCGACACAAAGGAGCATCAAATGGACTCTGCAAAAAAAGAAACAACTACACATCAGTCCACTATATAATAATGCATTCTAATTAAACATGGTAACTACGGAAAAGAAATATGAGTGACTTACAGGGCTGCCACATCTATACAATCAGTCACTCAATGTAGTGAGACTATGCCTCTCTGCATATTGAGTCTCAAGGCCGGTCAGATCGCGATTTGCAATGGAGTGCTGCAAAGAAAACAAAATACTAACTGTTAGAAACATGATTATCAGTACAAAGGATATTGCAAAAAAATAAGCAAGAAAAACAAAAGAAAAACTTACAAAGTCCTCCAAATATGTCCTGTGGCCGCCACTCCCAAGATGATGGACCACTTCGGCCTCTAGTCATGCCCTCGCCGCCTCGTGCTGTTGACTCCAATGTCTTGGAGAATCTGTACTCTCCTCCCTCAGTCAGCGCCAGTCGTCCGCGTCTAGCCACTCGGGCTTTGCAGCCCCACTCTTGAGTGCCTTGCGTGTGTTTGATCGTCTGTGTGACATATATGCACGCATGCAGTCCATAATCTAGCCCCTAGAAAATCTACCTGTTGTGGTTGGAACACTGAAAACTCCTCATGCAAGGATGCTACTATGTAGTCCTTTCTCCCCTCTGGTATGTTTTTTCAATGATCTAAGACGTTGTGCCAAAAAACTTGTTGGCACAACTCTCTCATGCGAGCCATCACCCTCCTCCCCTCATCATTCATAATGATGGCTCTTGACCTATCATCGACAAGATAGGCATATCCCTTTGGGGTATGCCTAAGATGGGTCCTCTCCCACCTGCGTCCATACTCCTGGGTATATCCAGGAGACCCCTGTACATCCGGTGTACCGACGAGGGTAGTATCTATCGGTGTAGCATCCATAGGGGTGCCACCTGCTGAAGACGGCTGAGTAAAAGCTGGAGTCACTGGAGTAGACGTCCCCATAGGTGTGACAAATCCTAGAGGTGATGCAACTCCAGTAGAATGACGAGACGGAGACACCGCGTCCGTGCCTCCACAGCAACCACCTGAGCCACGCTCCCTGGAACCACCACAAGAGCGAGGAGTCGCACCTGTATCCTGTGCCAACCGTGGGCTCACTGCCTCTGTATCTCTACAGCATCCCCCTGACCCTGAAGCACCCCCTCCCTGTAGCCCAAGTCTGTAGCGTTGACCTCGTTTGCTCGAAGCTGAAGCATTTGATCGTGCCAAAGTAGATCTAATAGAGCGGCCTGACGATGTCCGAGGCAGCTCCTGGTCCGCCATGTCTTTGAATCTTGTCATTTGATCTTGAGACATGCGAGTGAAGATATCCTACAACTCCTCATCGCTCATCCCTCGACTCATCCTGAAAAGGTCACCTACATATGCAAAAAATGATGTTAGCATAATCAATTTAAATCATACAAAGCATGGTAATATAGATCCTAAAAAAATGATCTCACTTAAAATGCATATCTTATGTACCCTTATAAGCGATTAGTCAACGAATTGAGTGAGTGGATGCTCCAAGTATGAAGCATCCTATGGTCCCATGTCAATCTCCTGACACAACTCCCCATACACTGGAAGGTCGATAGACATGTCACCATAAAAGGATGAGTCCACCTCATTCTCAAAGAATTCTTGGACTCTTGTATTTCCATCATTGTTAGCCAATGTTGGCTCCTCTACATGCTCCAAGCTTTTGATGGCCTCCACCCCTTGCAATATTGACCCCTCTATTTGCATATTGTCTTCATCTATCCTCGAAACATCGCTTTGATCATATACTCTCGCACTTCGGGGAGTTGAAGGTATAACATACCACCATCGAGGTTGTCGGGGGTTTGGATAGAAGATTACCTGTTCACAAACAAGTATAAGAGAGATTAAACTATTGTGAGATGTATCATGTCGTAACACAATCAACAGAAAAATGAGTTCATGCACCTGTTCACAGTGGGCTAGCAACACAAAGGTGTTGCGCAAATCCGTCCATTTTTTTTCAGAATCTATTTCAAGAAATCCAAATGGACCTCGTCGAACTGTTGCTCCAGCTCCTTCAAGTACCACTTTGAATCACTGCACATCGAATACTATCATGAAGAAGCTACGGTAATCCACCGTAACAATACTTTGCAAGTTTCCAAAATACTCCATCTCATCTATAACCATGTTTGGATCCGTTGCTCGTCATCAGCTCTCCTGCTCGAACCTTGCCATGATACCACAGTCCATTGTGGAGTGCATTTTGTCAATAGGCTCCACGTGAAAATGCCATCCGTGTGACCATGCTGTACTATATATTTTGTATTGTACATTGAAACACTCAAATTAGTTGTCGCATATAAAATATAAATACGACAAATCCTAAACACGTCATCACCTTTGGACTACATCCCCTCGAGAATTCCCACTCCTCAATTGAGACCTCTGCCCCTTCGTGAGACGTTGCAGTCAAAGATCCATGTAACTATCACATTGACATGAACCGTGGCATCTCCTCCATGCCCTCGGGATATCGAATTGGTCGATGGCATGTACTACGTCGAAATTCAAATTGCACTTCCTCTCGATCTTGCCTAACGATTTGGTACTTGGCGAGCCACGTCTCCATAGAGGCATGGTGCAACACATAAAAGCGATTCACCTTCTCCTCCATTGTAGCATCCATTATTTTTTCTATCCCATTTCCAACCACCACATCTTTGGTTAGTCTATCATCTTCCTTCAACCACCATTTCATTTTCTTGTCTGGATCCACCGTTGGTAGCCATTATGAAATATGCACTAGCACCTCAGACACCAACCAACCTTCAACCATGCTACCTTTTAGCCAAGCTCGTTGTCGCACAAAGCCTTTCAGGGTTTTCATGAAGCGCTCCAAGAAGAATATCCATCGCGTATGGACAGGTCTGATAATCTCCACTTCATCTACAAGACGCACAAGAAGGTGGATTTGTATCGTGAGCATGTTGGTAGGCAGGTATTTCTCAAAGAGACAGACCATCTCCACTGCTCCCGGCCTCACATATTCAATAGAGGACATCTTAATCTCCTTTTGTGAGATCCATTGCACAAAAGTCGACAACCTGTAAATGGCCCTGCGTATTTCTAGAGTAAGGCATCCTGCAATCGTGATCAGTAGTACAAACTGCCACAAATGAGAAAGCATTATGAACAATGGCTACACTCCAAATAACAAAATGTGCACGCCAATTACAATCCATTCATAGTACAAACCTGACATATCTTATGCCAGTCATGGGATTTTGGCCCTGCTAATTGGTCGTCTTTAGAAAATGCAGACCTGAGAGAATGCATCATACCTGTAGACTTGACTACTTGCTTCACAATGCGCTCTTCTTTAGTGGACAAAACCCAAGGAGCGTGAGGTAGCTACACACGACCATCAGCACTTGACTGCGGCCAAAGCACCTCCATCTTGCCTACCTCCTTCAAATCCATTCGTACCCCTATAATGTCTCTCTTTCCTGTGATGTGGTCCCATAGCAAGCTGCCCACATTCTTGAAAATATACATGGGATCCAACAAGTGGTTGATCTGTAAGTGGGTCCAATATGGCAACTTGTAGAAAACTGAGAACGGTCACATTCCATTTGGATGTGACTCCGCATGGACCATTTTCAGCTCGTACCAGCTTGCAGCATTCATACGTGTTGGAGGTCGTCCAAGAAAACCTTTCCTGAGTTCATGACCCTCTAGCAAGAAAGTAGTCTGTCCTTGATATACCATCTTCTTGATGGTTCGTGACCTTCGGGAGTCTAACTGTGGCCCGCACAATGGACATGCATGATAACCTGAGGTAACCAGACCTATTCCAACACCTCTATCCAGTGAATACAAACTTGAACAAGATAAAATATAGATATTACCAACGAGAATGGAAGCCTATTTACTTGAGCACTCTCCAAATCCCAGAAAGTCATGCATCATCCACATGACAATGGCTCGAATATTGGCAGACCGTCGAGCATCGCGCTTGCTCATATCTTGCACGGTGACCCCCTCCTCCCACAAAATCTTAAGCTCATCAACTAATGGACGAAGATACACGTCCATATTTTTGACTTTGTAGCGTGGCCAGGGACGAGTAAGCTAAGGATGAGATGTCCTTGGTTTGTAGAAAGCCATGGAGGGATATTGTAGTTGACAAGGACTATAGGACACACACTGTAAGAAGTTGAGCGCAGACCGAATGGGTTCACGCCATCCATTGCAAGACCGAGCCGAAGATTCCTTGGCTCTCAGGCAAAGCTTGGGAAGGTAGAGTCAATGTGGCTCCATGCGCGTGAATCCGCTGATATTCGTTGAACTCCATCTGTGGACCTATTCTACGCATGCCACTTATCAAGCTCGCCATGCCGGATGTACCTAACGTACAAAACATGTGGTTTATGCACGGGATAAGCGGAAAGTGTCTAAGAACTTTTTGAGGGATGGTTTGCTCTTGCAAGTCCTGTCGATACCTATGAGCACCACACTTTGGACATGTCTCCATAGTCTTGTATTCTCCTCGAAACAGTATGCAATCGTTGATACATGCATGGATGCTATTGTAGTCCATGCCAAGCTTTTGTAAAACATGTCGTACATCATCACAAGACTCAGGCATGGTATTTGTATATGGTAATATATGATATTTCAGTAACCTGAAAAAAATCATAAAACACTTGAAAAAAGCACAAATGTTTTTAATGATAGTGCCGAAAAGACATCAACAAAGTGTACGTACAAGGTACCTAAACAACTCGGTCACACTTACATCGCTCCATCCTTATTTTGCTTGCATACTTAGGAGTGCAAGCAGTGTCTTTAGGCAAGATACTTGGCGCCCATCATATAATGGTATGGATGCTTCCTCTCTAAGCGGATCAGAAGTCTCGACATCCATGGGAATCAATGCATCGATCATTGCCTCCATCTCAGGCTCCAAGATTGTAGGTAGGTCTGGAAGGCTGCCTATCTCCTCTGGTATTAACAGTATAGATTGGGTAGTACTTTCCAAGTGGTGGATTAGCTCAGGCACTCCATCCATCGCATACCCACAAACTCTTCTAATTGGCCGCAAAGGGTGCACTTCTCCTTGGGATGAGACATCACCTCCCTGGATAAAAAATTTTCCAGTCACACCCAATCTTCTTGTATATGGTATTCAATTAGCTTGCGAGTACAATGCATAATTGATATTAACTTTTCTTATCGTTTGCTAAAAATCCAAGATCGCCTGATCAATTATCTCAAGTTGAAACTTGCCCAAGCGTCGTAATTGTTCTATAGACAATCGACATTTTTGTCTAATTGCTAGCTTGCATTGAGAGCAAGGACATGGGACACGCTGATTAAGATATGCCTCGTGATCTTGAACAACAAGACCTTCATTGTTTTCCATTTTGTCTATGTTATGACAAACAATTTGTTTTTGTTATCATTATTTTTTTCTTTCTTAAATTGTTTGAGAAGGGATTTCTTCTCTTGTAACTCAGCAAAAATTAACGTATGTAAAGTCTCCATCCACCCACCCACAGATTAACATATATATGTCGGCTCGTGATGTTGGACGGGACCTCGCCACCACTCTCTCTTTGTTTTTTATCCATTCATTATCTTCTCTCCTTCCATCTCTCTCTCTTTTTCTCTTTCTTTATTATGTTGTATGTTTATTCCCTCTCTCTCGTTCCTTCTTCTTTTTTCTCTTCCTCCCCCTCTCTCATTTTTTTAACGATCACGGCTACGAATACAATGAAGACCACAACCATGACCATGACCACGATGACCACGACCACGACTACGACTACGATTATGACTACGACTATGACCACGACCACGATTATGACTACGACCATGACCACGACCACGACCATGACTACAACTATGACGACCACGACCACGACTACGACTACGACCATAACTACGACTACGACTACGACCACGTACCACTACTACTACCATGACTACGACCACCACATCTACCAATACCACTACCACTATCATGACTACAACCACTATAATAAACAAGAAAAGAAGAAGAAGAAGAAGAAAAAAAAACAACAACAATTACTACTACTACTACTACTACTACTACTACAATAAACAAGAAAAGAAGAAAAAACTACTACTACTACTACTACTACTGCTACTGCTACTGCTACTACTACTACTACTACTACTACTACTACTACAAAAAACAAGAAAACTAAACAACAATAAACAAGAAAATGAAAAAAAAAACTACTACTACTACTACAATAAACAACAATAATTAATTTCCTTTTCTCTCTTCCTCTCCCTCTCTCATTTCCTCTCCCTCCCTCACCCTCTCCCTCTCTTTCTCTCTTTCCCTATCAGGTTTAATGTTTTTTCTCTCTTTTTCTCTCTCATCTCCCTCTCTCATTTTTTTCTCTCTCCTCTTCCTCTCTCATTTCTTTTTCTCTCTTTCTCTCCCTCTCTCATTTCCTCTCCCTCCCTCACCCTCTCCCTGTCTCCCTCTTTTTCCCTATTATGTTCAGTGTTTTTTCTCTCTCCTCTCCCTCTCTCATTTCCTTTTCTCTCTTCCTCTCCCTCTCTCATTTCCTCTCCCTGCCTCACCCTCTCCCTCTCTTTCTCTCTTTACCTATTAGGTTTAATGTTTTTTCTCTCTTTTTCTCTCTTTTTCTCTCTCCTCTCCCTCTCTCATTTTTTCTCTCTCCTCTCCCTCTCTCATTTCCTTTTCTCTCTTTCTCTCCCTCTCTCGTTTCCTCTCCCTCCCTCACCCTCTCCCTATATTTCTCTATTTCCCTATTATGTTTAGTGTTTTTTCTCTGTCCTTTCCCTCTTTCATTTCCTTTTCTCTCTTCCTCTCCCTCTCTCATTTCCTCTCCCTGCCTCACCCTCTCCCTCTCTTTCTCTCTTTCCCTATTAGGTTTAATGTTTTTTCTCTCTTTTTCTCTCTCCTATCCCTCTCTCATTTTTTCTCTCTCCTCCCCCTTTCTCATTTCATTTTCTCTCTTTCTCTCCCTCTCTGGTTTCCTCTCCCTCCCTCACCCTCTCCCTCTCTTTCTCTCTTTCCCTATTAAGTATATGGGTTTTTTCTCTCTTTTTCTCTCTTCTCTCCCTCTCTCATTTTTTTCTCTCTCCTCTCCCTCTCTCATTTTATTTTCTCTCTTTCTCTCCCTCTCTCTCATATACGCTCCCTCCCTCACATTCACCCTCTCTTTGTCTCTTTCCCTATCACGTTTAATGTTTTTTCTCTCTTTTTCTCTCTCCTCTCCCTCTCTTTTTTTCTCTCTTTCTCTCATTTTTTATCCCTCTTTCATTTTTTTCTCTCTTTCTCTCATTTTTTTCTCTCTTTCTCTCCCTCTCTCATTTCCTCTCCCTCCCTCACCCTCTCCCTCTCTTTCTCTCTTTCCCTATTATGTTTATTTTTCTCTCTCTCCTCTCCTTCTCTCATTTCCTTTTCTCTCTTCCTCTCCCTCTCTCATTTCCTCTCCCTCCCTCCCTCACCCTCACCCTCTCTTTCTCTCTTTCCCTATTAGGTTTAATGTTTTTTCTCTCTTTTTCTCTCTCCTATCCCTCTCTCATTTTTTTCTCTCCCTCTCCCTCTCTCATTTCCTTTTCTCTCTTCCTCTCCCTCTCTCATTTCCTCTCCCTCCCTCACCCTCACCCTCTCTTTCTCTCTTTCCCTATTAGGTTTAATGTTTATTCTCTCTTTTTCTCTTTTTCCCTATTAGGTTTAATGTTTTTTCTCTCTTTTTCTCTCTCCTCTCCCTCTCTTATTTCCTTTTCTCTCTTCCTCTCCCTCTCTCATTTCCTCTCCCTCCCTCACCCTCACCCTCATCCTCTCTTTCTCTCTTTCCCTATTATGTTTAACATTTTTTCTCTCTCCTCTCCTTCTCTCATTTTTTCTCTCTCCTCTTCCTCTCTCATTTCCTTTTGCTCTCATCCTCTCCCTCTCTCATTTCTTCTCCCTCCCTCACCCTCTCTTTCTCTCTTCCTTCTCTCATTTTTTCTCTCTCCTCTTCCTCTTTTATTTCCTTTCGCTCTCATCCTCTCCCTCTCTCATTTCTTCTCCCTCCCTCACCCTCACCCTCTCTTTCTCTCTTCCATTATGTTTAATGTTTTTTCTTCCCCTATTATGTTTAATGTTTTTTCTCTCTTTTTCTCTCTCCTCTCCCTCTCTCATTTCCTTTTCTCTCTTCCTCTCCCTCTCTCATTTCCTCTCCCTCCCTCACCCTTACCCTCTCTTTCCCTCTTCCCCTATTATATTTAATGTTTTCTCTCTCCTCTCCCTCTCTCATTTCCTTTTCTCTCTTCCTCTCCCTCTCTCATTTCCTCTCCCTCCCTCACCGTCACCCTCTCCCTCTCTTTCTCTCTTTCCCTATTATGTTTAACATATTTTCTCTCTCCTCTCCTTCTCTCATTTTTTCTCTCTCCTCTCTCTCTCTCTCATTTCCTTTTGCTATCTTCCCCTCCCTCTCTCATTTCTTCTCCCTCCCTCACCCTCTCCCTCTCTTTCTCTCTTTCAATGTTTCCCTCCCTCTCCCTCTCCCTATCTCGTTCCCTATTATATTTAATGTCTCCCTCCCCCTCCCTCTCCCTCTCCCTCTTCCTCTCTTTCTCTCTCTCTCCCTCCCTCTCCCTCCCTCTCCCTCTTTCTCTCTTTCTCTCATTTCCTCTCCCTCTCTCAATACACACGAATTATACCTCATTTCCTCTCCCTCCCTCTCCCTCTTCCTCTCTTTCTCTCTCATTTCCTCTCCCTCTCTTAATACGCACGAATTATACAAAAAACGAGTAAAGAGAGAGAAAACTCCCTCTGCCTCTCTCATTTTCTCTCCCTCCCCCTACCCCTCTCCCTCTTCCTCTCTCCCTCTCCCTCTCCCTCTCCCTCTCTCATTTTCTCTCCACCCCTCTCCCTCTCCCTCTCCCTCTCCCTCTCTTTCTCTCTCATTTCCTCTTTCTCTCTCAATATACACGAATTATACCTCATTTCCTCTCCCTCTCTCAATACACACGAATTATACCAAAAACAAGTAAAAGAGAGAGAAAAAACTCTCTCCCTCATTCATTTTCTCTCCCTCCCCCTCTCCCTCTCCCTCTCTTTCTCTCTCCCTCCCTCTCCCTCTCCCTCCCTTTCCCATTTCCTCCCTCTCCCTCTCCCTCTCTTTCTCTTTCATTTCCTCTCCCTCCCTCTCCCTCTCCCTCTCTTTCTCTCTCATTTCCTCTCCCTCTCTCAATACACACGAATTATACCAAAAACAAGTAAAAAAGAGAGACAAAACACAAAAGCAAAGCAAGAATGGACAATGCACTCACCGTAAAGGCTCGAAGAAGGGTTTGGCAGCTCCTCTTCGCGACGACAGCTCCTCTTTGCCCTCCATACACCTCCTCCTTTTCTTCGCGAATGGCGGTGGTGGTGGCGATGGTGGTAAAAAGCATTATTTCTCTCTTTCTCTCCCTCTCAGCAAGATGCTCGCTGTCCCTCTTGCTCTCCCTTTTGCTCTCTCTTTCGTGAATGCGCGAACAATGATGCGCTTGGGTTTCGGCCTACTTTTTTTCCTCTGGGTACCGTCGCTATTTGCGTTGCTATTTGTGTCGCTATTAGCATCGCATTTGCAATGCTAACAGAAAAGCAAGATATGAAAACATCACAGCTAGACAAGGCCATGCAGAATGGTTGGCAACCCAAGAGAGAGATGGCAAGAAATGGAGACCTAGATAAAGCTAATACTTTTGATGCATTTAGAGTCCATGAGAGAGCATAGGTACCCAGGATATGACACATCAATACTCCTATCTTTAACATGAGATGTCTTGCAAATTTTTTTTAAAGTTTCCAAGGTTTATCACTATATTTTTCAAAGTCGATTTTGAACTATGTTTTTAATTTTAAAGTTCATTTACACTACAGTAAGTTTAAAAGTTTTATACTTAAGTCAAGTCTCTCCTTTCATTTTTTCCCATTACTCTTCACTCTACCCTCCACGTTTTTATCCTTCATTATCACAACCATGGCACGTTCCAAGCTTCCTATCAAGAAGGCACCTGCAAGAGCAAGAGCTCAACACTCTTTTGAATCTAGTGAGCGTACTATGAGTGACAAAGGTCCCTTGGTGGCCGACAATGGTGGCCCTATTGTAGCTAATAATGGTGGTGCTACTATGTCCAACAATGGTGGCCCTAGTGTGGTCAATAATGATGGTTCGCGATTCTCCAAAAATGGTGGTCCATGTGCTCCAGTTGCTCTACCTCCCACTACTGCTTCAGCTAGTAATATACATCCTCCAACACATAAGAAGGAAGACGGAGACCAAGCATAGCTGTGCTATGTGAGATAAGGAAATTTCACAAGAGTGCCAACTTTTTTGTTCCTAAGGGACCATTATCTAGGTTGGTGTGAGAAATACTACAAGATTTGAAGTTAGGGCATCATCACAAGTTCTTTTCAAGGAAAGAGGCAAGGAATGTGGGGTGATGGTCAAGCCAAGCCTTGCTTGCTCTCCAAGAAGCAGCTGAAAGTTACTTGATTGATCTAATGGGTGATTCTCAAGTTTTAGTCATTCATGCCCGACGTATCACTATTAAGCCCATAGATATGGTTCTTGTTCGTAGGATCCGAAACAACAAGGATGCATTTAATCTTAATGTCAATAATATGCTTTGAGAAGCTACTTTGTAATTAGATCTATGTTTTTAGCTTAGGTTTGGTTGTAGATTGTAAGGAGGTTAGTTTTGGTTTATCTTTCCAGTAGACCTTCAAGTATTTGATAGTAGTGGTCTACAAAATGGAGCTAAATTTTGCCTAGCTCTAGTTGTACTTCGTGCAATGCACTATCTACTATGTATTTCATGGTTTCATAATGCCAAATCTGATATTTGTTATTCTATTTTGCCATGATTTGCATTGTGCATATTTTCAAGTTTCTAATTTTGAAAGTAGTTTTGTTAAGGATAAATTCAATGCACAATCATGCACACATCAGTGATCAGTTGTACATGGGCCGATGCACTATATCTTTACTGTATTTAGCGATTTGGCAACACTATATCCGATATGCAATATTCCATTTGACCCATGACTTCTTTTTTGTGAATTTTTAAGTTTCTAATATTTCACATAGTTTGGTTGACAACACATTTAGTATACAGTTGCGTACACTCGGTGTGGTGGTAAGTTTTTCTGTTTTTATCAGTGAAGTATAATCCAATTAATGCATTTTGAAAAAATGATTGAACCGTCAATTTTATAAATCGAAATTTGGTGAAACTTCACCACATGCCGAGCGTCATAAAAGCTCATGGATATTTAAAAATTGGCCCCATCAAAAGTCTCTAGGACACCTGTTTGGAGGCTGGCATCTCGGGCCCTGAATCCCCAAATTCGGGGCCCTAGACGCCAACCTCCGGACAGGTGTCCTAGAGAATTCTGATGAGGCCAAATTTTTTTTGGTAGTTGATGTATCCTAGAGGAGTCCACAGGTAAAATTTCATGTCAATCGGATCACTAGTCATATTTTTCCAAATCTTGGATACATTAATTCAGATTTAAGGGTTTTTTGAAAGTTATGCTATAAGTTTAAAGTTTCACCTCATTTTACACATTTCACTTTTGAGTTTTGGGTTTTCTCTCCTAGAAGACATGGCATGCACCAAGCAAGCAGCCTGGAGACACCCCCCTAGAAATCCTATGTAGAGGCCACCTCCCCCAGCTCCACCACCACCACCACCACAGCAGCATCGCAAGCGTCGATGGAAGCCATGCACAGTGGCTCTTCATGAGATCCGCCATTACCAAAAGACCACACACCTCCTGATACCAAAGACTCCATTCCAGAAGCTAGTGCATGCGATTATGGACGGCATACTCATTAAGAATAGTAGGAGGCACTTTCCAGATGGAACACACTTGCAACAACCCAATCGCTGGACTGCCCAAGCCCTCCTTGCACTATAGGAAGTTGTCGAAGCTTATGTCATCGACTTGTTCGGAGACTCGGTCTATGCAGCAGTACATGCAAGGAGGGTCACCGTCACCGATAGGGACTTACGGATTGTGGGTTCTTCCGGTAATGGAAGGATAGTCCTTGTGGAGATCAACAACGATAGGGGTGTACTACCAAAAAATATACGGAATGTAGCTTTCAAAGAGATTTTGTAAAACCCTAGTTGTAATGGATCCCATGTAAAATGTTATGAATATGAATATAATTTTTTTGGTACGTCTTATTTTTGTTTATGGATTTGTTATTTGTTTTATTTATGTCTTTGAGTTATCATTACATGCATTCGAATGAATACATATTGCGCACCAACTCGATAAAGCACTATGTATTAAATTTAGGGTATGAATCGTGTTGCGTATAAATTTGATAAATAAACGTAATATTCAAGTAAAAAATAATAACAAATGGCGTGTATGAAAAACTACATTGCACGCAAATCCAACAAATATCAATTTTTATTACTTCAAGAGAAGATTACAAATTATATTACATTGGTGATGAGATATCATTTGGCACTAAGTACATCTACTCTCTCCTAGGCTTCTTTGAGCTAGACTCCCCATGGTCAGAGCTATTCTTGATCATAGGCAGCAACACATTTTCCCCTAGTAGTTCCTGCTTAATGACATTGGGGTCTTCAACACCAGCAACCATGCTACGGGCCACCATGGAAAAAAGTGGCCCAGACCTAGTACTAGAGAATAAGTAGAGGAGCTTTGAACGTCAAAGCAACACTACTTTCTCCAAGCTAGAGTTCATTGGGATGGTCTTAAAGGGCCCAGCCTTTGTTAGTGCCCTCAACTTCAAGAAGTTCTCAGAAAAAGCCAAAGAGCATGTCTTATGGAATACAAAAATGTCACACACAAGCTGGCCAATATACTCTTTCAATGCTGAGTCATGCACCCTTCCTTGGCTACCAAATTGGCCACTTTGTATAGATGAAAATTCATCTATATAGACAATGTCCTATATCACACAAGTTCAGTGTCAAACTCTCTATGCATGGAGTGTGGTAAATATATATACATCGGATTTGTGTCCAAATTTACCAGTAGGGCCCCTAGGGCATCGGGAGTGTGCACATCAAATTTTTCCAGGATTGGGTCCCCAGAGCTGCCCTGGTGGCCGAAGGCTCGTATCTAGGGGCCTGAATCTGCAATTTACTAGTATGGCACAATGGTTAAGCTTTGTGCTGCCTCTACTCTCGGATCGAGTGTGATCTCTTCAGGCTCCCTCTCGAAATACTCTAGCTGTGGCCAAGAGGGTGTGTCGATGTCTTCCTCACTATCCTCTTTCACCTCAGTGCACAAAACATAAATGGCAAATTCTACATCGCACTCGATGAGATCCATTGTGGCATGGTCCTGGGATGAGGTGGGCAGTGCTCACGAAGATACTACCCCACATGCATGAGGGCTTGATTTATTACCTTTTCATGGCTTGATCTAGCACGTAAACTATATAGGAAATCTATGGGGATCCATATGAAAGTAGAGTTAATAATAGAGCAGGTGAGAGGGTTTGCCGCATCACAAAATGATGCCAGTATACTAGAGCTAGGGTCTACGACAGAATGCAAGCTCTCTAGACTCAAGGTCGTGCAAAACCTAGGGTCTATGGTGGAAAGAAAGCTCTCTAGACTCAAGGTTGCACAAAACCTAGGGTATAACTAGTCTCCTATGTGTGCATAGCATGTGGAGCTAGTCCATGTAGCGAAGGCCGGAGTGGTAGCCATGGCACACAAAGAGAGAAGGGAGGAGAGTATGTGTAGGAAAGTAGAGAATGAAAGTGACAATGAGTTTGGAGTTATACCTTTTATGCATATAGGGTTTTAAATAAAGGTTCTTTTTTAACTCTAAAGTTTAAAATTAAAACTCTTACCTTAGTTTCTTTATTTCAATACTTTAAAGTAAGCGTTAAAATTACTCACACAGACAAATGTTTCGTTTTACATTATTATATCCTCGAATATACTTGGATCGCTAAGTATATGCAAGTCCAACTACAGAAAATATAGAAAAAATTTTAAAAATGAAATATGAAAGATCTTCAAAATCCCTTAGATCCAATTTAATATTTAATTTTAAGAAATAAGTAGAAGAGATGAGCTATAATATATCATTATGTAAAGACAATATTGCATAGATTATAGAACTCCAGCCTGCAATTTAATTATGATTTTAACCAACACGATTGACTAATTACAGTATGTATTATCGGACGCTTGGATCATAGTAAACTAAGATTATCTAAATTGAAATTACTCAGAATTTTTGAAAAATTTTATATTCATTCTTTATATAAAAAAATTTACAAGGATTCCACTATCTCAAGAATATGTGGAGAAGCACATTGTTTACATGTCATAGATTGCTCACAACGAATCCTGACCTTTCTATTATCTAACTTGAAATAGAAGTTGCAGAGGGGCTCATTGGACATTAATTGGATTTCTTGTCTCAGAAAAGAAATGGGCCAATGGCTCTCTGCACTGACCACAAAAGGATTATGACCATTCCACAATGTAACCACATCCATGAGAGTTGTATGTGTCTCATCTCAGGTATCTTGATCCAAGCTGATCCACTCCCCTCGCAAAAGTTGCCATCTTCTATATCAAAAGTGAATGCACAGAGTTTGCCTAGCAATGAAATACCTATAATAAAAACAAAAATAATGGTAAGTAAATGCAAATAACACAACAATTCATCTAAGCAAGACCTATGTCAATCAAATCAAGGCATTCAAAGTAGTAAAAAAGATTTACTTGAATGTGAGATCAGATTGGTTGACCCTACATTCAATTGTCTCATCAAAATGTGTTCTTTTGACTCGCGAAGACTCACCCAATAGTTGACTAATCCATTCCTCAGATGGACACTTGCATTGATAAGTAATCTTTATTTTCTTTAGAACATCACATGAACTAAACAAATGTGCAAATAATGAGAATGGAATAAACCAACTAAGATGCACATCTTTGGACATGTGGCTCTCTTTGCAAAGATACATGTGGCTCTCTTTGCAAAGAAGCCCAAAGATGTTGAAGAATTTGAGTTTTTAAAAAATCATTGTTCTCCACCCTCAAAGACTCTAGGAGTAAAAAAACAAAGGAAAACTCAGTATGCATATAGCTTTTATACATTTTGTCCAAACGAGATAAAATTTAACCATGGAGCAGCAAAAAAACAAAACAACATACCTGTAACTTTGTTTACAAAGAAACCGTAAGATGTTGAAGAAGAAGTTGAGTGTTCAAAAGATCATTGTTCTTGACTGTAAGAGACTCCTAGAGTACTAAAACAAAAGAAATTACATGTTAGAGAATGCACATAGCTTGCATAAGTTTTGTCCAAACGAGATAAAACTTTACCATAAAACATCCATGGAAGAGAACAATATACCTGTAAAGTTTTGTGAAGAAAATCTTAGGGCTTTGGTAGAACAAGCTCTGCTCTCATAAAATGTGTGAAACTCACTCTATGTTTGTATAGAGGAAATGAAATTTCACAGGGTTACAAATAGGGCAAGCAACAATGAGGCTGTAAGATTTCGTCAGGAAAGAAGAAGTGGGAAAGAGATATGATAAATTTGAGATCCGCTTAAGAAAGAAGGGGAAACTGAAAAGGGGAGAAATGAAAAGTCAAAAATAAAAAAACAAGAAAATGAAAATTTGAGTCACAAACTTCCAAGAAGTGTCAACATTGTATTCCCCACATTTTCCCTTATTTTATTGCTCAGGGAAGATTTGGGCCAAGATATGGCTAGAAAATTCATGTTACATGAATCTGGAATCCCAGGTCTCTCATTGGTTAGGCCTATATTTCTTTATTCACTCCTTCAAGGGAAAAAAAGAGAATCCATATTTCTCCTAATGTTTTAATCTCATATCTCACTTGACATCCGCTTTTCCTAGTGAGTATCATGGACATGGAATCTCAATAATACTCTAAGCAACCAGCATGAAATGCAAAAATTTGAAGGAAACTTTTAGCTCATTCCATGCAATCCAATAGATTCAAAATTGAATCGATAAAATGGATGGGAAGAGGGATTTACCATGTAGTAACTTGTTGCTTGACTTATCCTTTACAATGGATTTATAATTACTTTTCGCTATGCACAACCAGTTATTGGAAATGTATTGGATAACATCGAGGAATATATCAACAAATGACTATTGAGCAAAAGAATTTCATGCAACACCATAGTAAATTGGATGATTATTGAAATGAGAAAAGATACATGATTCATATAAGCAATGAAACTTCAATCTAATCTATTAATAAATCTTGCATCTCTCCAATAAGTGGGATGATTGCTCAACAATAAGATGAAAGGAAGGGAGACCAAGATTTAAGTACCTTTTGTTATTCAAGGAAGCTTATTTTGGATCAGTTTTGACCATATTTTCTTTAAAGTAGTTCCAATATCCTCCCAATATATGAATCCTTCAATTAGATATGTACTAAACTCTCTTTAATCCTCAATGATGGAAAATTTTAATGGTTGTTGAAGAATCCCCAAATCCAAGCTCATAGGAAGCTCTTTGTACCAAATGATCCCCGATGAGACCAACCTTTGTGAAATTTCCAAGTAACCCTATTGTAGATGAGATCCTTGGCCCCCATGAAGCAAAAGCCCTTAATCTTGAAGCATTCTTAAAGAGAAGTGTTTACTATTGTCCATACTTCATAATAAAGGAATGAAGCGCAAAAAGAGAATAAAATAGCCAAGTCTTAACTTGAATGGGTAGAAGTGGAGCCCTAAGAGGAACACCAAGTAAACAGGGAATCCACTATAAGAAACTCTATCTTATATCATCAACAAGCATGTTTTTCATAGTTTATGTGACCACAACAAGGAAAAGAACACTAATCCTCTCAAATCTTCACGCAACTTATTCTCCCATGGATTTAACTTGAACAAAATCAATTATGCCCTTCATTTTCTTCATAGAATTCATTAAGAGACCACAAAAGCACAAGATAATACACACTTTGAATGGAAATCACACATAGTATTCTTCTTCAATAGTTCCATAGCTTTCTCTCACAATCTCTTGCTCATAGGTACATTATTTGCATAGATTTAGCTATCTCTCACTCTCTCTTTGTCTCATACATGTTCTCCCTCAATAGTACAATGGGATAATCAAGCATAATCATCCATAAACCCTCTTTGGTCGTGGATACCCCTCCCAAGAGGTATGTCTACTACTAAAGGTCACCAGAATCACTACAGTGTGCTTTCACAGTTCAACAGTGTCACTGTCACTTCACTCTTTACTTGAGTCTTTAGCAGCTACTTCTTCCACTTCTTTCAGCTATTTTAAACTTGTACTCATCTCTTCCTAGGGTTAGAGAAATTCCTTAAGCTACATATTCATCCCACATAACACTTACAGAGGCATACAAAACAGAACGGAATAGAAACAGAGGCTCTACAATGATCAAGAGAGGGTTAACCAAAAATCATACAAAAGCCTTTAGTTCAACTAAAACCATTCAAAACCATTAAGGATCATTCATTAAGCTTACAAATGCTCTCAAACTCTATCAATCATAATTCCAACCTCTCATACAAAACAAAAATAGAGCAAAATAGAAGCTTAACAGAACCCATCAGACACTAATAGGACATCAACAGAACATATCAGAACATCATATCTTCACTGGAAACATCATGAGCTTCTTAAACCTATTCAACATTATCCAAAACACTTCCAAACACTTCCAAACCAACTAATTATCATACAAAATCCATCAAAAATCAATCATTCAGTCCTCAAAAACAACAAAAACAGCCAAAAAACAAGTCATTTCAACCATCAACATATCCCCACACTTAATCAAGGAACGTCCTTTGTGACCTAGGAAAAAGAGAATAGAGATTCAAAATATAGCTCATCTTGATCTTCCATAGCATCTTTAAGAAACATCATCCAAGCACGATCCCAACTCATAACTTGTATCTAAGAAAGAATACAACGAAAGGAAAACACCTCTATCCATTAACACAGCTTTGAAATAGAAAATCATGATAAGATTTTAAAGGATATAAGAGGTTGGTTTCCACCATAAGCATCCATCCATTAGATAGAATCACAAACCACCGTCAATCAACTTCTCATAAGTAAGGATGCTTGGTGTCCAATTACGTCTCTTGAAGTGAGTGTGATGCAAGTAGGTTTAGGTTTCATTTTCAAAAGAATCCAAATGTTGCAAATAAACTTTTCAATGTAAGAGAGGATATTACAAAAATGAGAAGAGCTAGGTGATCTCACACTTTTCAGGATGGATGTGCCTGAAAAGATCCATAAAGAAGAAGATAGGTACTTTCCTCTTTAGACATATTGAGGAAAAAAAATGATGGATTCTTTTCTTGAACAACCGTTTTCAAGCCTACATTGGCTTAAAGTCAAAAGCATCCATCATAACTCCAACATGAACATTTTCATGATGTTCAAGAAATCTACTCTTGTCCAAATTAATCTTTTTATAAGGTACAAAAATTTAGAGATTAAGAAAATTTCATTGGTTGAAAGTGACATGAACGACGCAATTTTAAGACTTGCATTTTAGAAAATGTTTGGACTCAAAAACCTAGTCAAAATTGAGCAATAATCCTAGGGATTATATAGACCATTTAGGAACGCGAAGTTTTTATTGTTCTATATCCCAAATATGGTTATGATACATCTTTATCAATATCACTACTTAAATTATGTCAAATTTTACTAGGCCACTTTTTATAGTCCATCCCATAGACTAAAAGGCTCATGCAAGCATTCATGTGCATTTGGTTTTGGCAATCTAGTACCACTTTTCTAATACTCCCTCTTGGTGGGAGCTTAGCTTACAATCCTAATTATGTTACACAAGGATGTGATTCAAGATATCATGCTTTAGTCAAGCAATATCATAAACGTATAGGTAAGTAACTATAGACATAGATATGTGTGAGTTGTTTTCCACACATGCATGGATTTTGGTGTGTTAATTCATCAACTCCCTCTCTTAGACCTCCCCTATTAAACTAGATTATCACTTGGAGAGACATAAGGCGAGTAAAAGGTGTGGAAACTACCTATGAATGGCATGTTAGAGAGAGAGAGAGAGAGAGAGAGAGAGAGAGAGAGTGTGTGTGTGTGTGTAATATTTTCGCTCAAAATATTAAAGAACCTTGATCATCGCACGCCCATGCAAAAGCTGTGCAAAGTCATGTTCCGCAACGGAATAATGATAGTGACAAAGTCCTTACCCCGCACGCGCAATAATGAACCTCATCCGCGTTGTGAAAATAAGGCCAAGGTTTTAAAACACGCAAGCCGCACGAGAAACACCCCTTACGAAAAGGGGCAAATGGATAATGATTAAAGTAGTGCAATTTTTTTTATTAATATCCCCTCTCCCTCCCTCAGCCGATGCATGGCAGGGGAGAGGAGTGTGAGAGGGAAGGTGGGTAATCCATGAGTGGTGTGGGGAAGCATGAGGGGGGAGGCATGCACACAAGCCACGTGTGTGGCTACCTCTCCCCCCTTAGCCTATATGAACCACCCTCCCCTTGAGCTTGAAAAGGAGGAAAAAGACAGTCGTGAGACGCTGTGCTGCAGTCACCGTTGCCACCTTAAGACACCACGCAACCCGCCATCCTCGCCGCCATGGAGATCGCCAGGCTGCCGCCGCCCATCCCACCGCCATCATCGTCATAATTCCTCTCTCCAATCATTACCCTCCCTCCATGTCATTCTGTAAGAAGAAGAAGCTTCTTTAGAAGCTTCTTAAGATAAGTCTCCCATAAGCCTTGTGCATACGACTTTTTCCCCGTTTCTTAAAACCCACATCTGTAACGGGAATTCTTGCACGAGGGGAAAATAAGCAGATTTTGAGGCTGGTTTGCCAAAGCTTGGAGGAAGTGCAGAGATCTCATAGACGCAAGGACAAACCGCAGAGTCCAATTTTCACAACATCAATGATGGCTCCAAAACAAAAGATGCAAGGCACACGCATGGAAGTCTCCAACCCAAGTTTAAGCGTGGACATCCCTATGATGAGTCCTCAAGCCCAGGTTCTTAAAAGAATGATTCCGCATTAAGGCAATGCATTAGGCATGTTAAATTTTCATGGGAAGAATGCATTTACACATGTTTCTAGTTCACGTGGTCTAGTTAAGGAAATCATCTCCTTGAACGATTCACAAGAGTTAGTGCATGTCATGCAATTGGGTTGCTTGCATTTCCAAGTTGCAAATCCCAAGCGCATATTGATTAGGTTTAAAAGATGAAATTGTTTTAAAGCATCTTTGATTGGATGCGGAAAAGAAAAGCGCATAAGGCATTTAGGTAATAATTTTCCACTTGTAGATTCATATGACATAATCATTGCCACTATTGTCCAAATAGTTGCATTGCATAGTAATGAAACCATGAACTTGCCTGTTACAAGCAAAGATGCGTGCATTTTAAGTTGGATTAATTGTCGTAGAACAGATTAAGTCATCATTATTCTTATGATATTCATCATGCATGAACTTCAAATGTCGAAGTTGTATCTAGAAAAGGTTTATGCAAGTTATTTCCCAAGTTGTCAATCATCATGATTTTAGCAAGGAAAAGAAATTGCAAACCTTATAGTTGCACAGAAGTAATGAATCGCATATTTACACGTAATTTGATGTCTTGCAACTATTTACACATTTAGGACAAGTTTAGCATCTCTAAGAAAAGATCATTTCTTGTCGCAAGACAATTAGACCATTTTAGCTAAATCACTTGTAATCACATAACCCTCAAGAGATTCGTAAAGCATACTAGTTGGTACAATGAACACTTCAAAGTGCTAGCTAGGGTTTAGTACTTTAAAAATTCTGCCTAGTATCGCACTTGGGACGCCAAGTCGAGACCTTCAAACCCAAAGGTCCTACCCGCATTCACGGGATGTTTGGGTTAATTGGACGCCCATACAATAACGATCTAGGGATTTACCCTAAGGATTGTTCGACCTAATACTAAACTTTCGATTAATTTTAGAAACCCCAAGGCCAAATGTTGTTGGCCTAGTAAGGTTAGGGATTGGGTTGGGTCAAGAGGACTCCCAAACCCTACATCTTAGCCAAACATATTTCTTGACCAAGAAACACCGTTTGATGGGAGAAACGATCCCACAAGTTAAGTGCGACACTTGTGCACCAGTTGCAACGTCGCTTGGCTTTGTATTTTAATCACAAGATAGATTTTCCACTCGTTAGAATAAGGTTGGCAGGTTCTAGTGCAAGCCTATTCTGCAAGAGGATGAGTAGACATCCTGCTACATCACCCTTCTTGGGCTGATTTGCCAAGATAGGGTAACTATGAATTTCCTAGCAAGCAATTGACAAATCAAGTAAGAGCAACAAGGTCGCTAGGATTTACTATCTTAATTTAAGAAACCTAAGGTGTTGGTTAATTTGGGTTAACATGGTATAATCCTAAACCAAGGATACAAGGGTACACAAACAACGAAACCCTTGGGGATCTTGCCAAGTTGCAACCGATCGCGGATCGAATGCTAGATGCATTCGGAGAGAAGGATTCTCTCCTTAGCACTTGGCCAAACAAATGACCACTGGATTGATTGTGTTTGTACAATTTAGGAGCACTATTTGTATTTCTTTGCTCAAAGAAGTAAAGATGGAAAAATAATTAATGCTACAGGTTGAAGGCCTGGAGGGAGAGGCAACATCAGTTACCCCCGACTGTCTGCTTGACCCTAACCAAGGGGCTTGTTAGCCGCACCCGGATCATGTACCGAACCCACCGCGAGAGATCTCTCTGTTGGGCGCTACTTGGAGCATGAGGACGCTTGGGTACAAGCGGGGGCTCTGGCCGTAAATCCCTTGCCTTGCGGGTCCTGCACAAGAGGCCAATGTGACTCGGGATTGGATCTCGAGGCCCCCATACTAGTCTACGGGCGAAAACTTGGATTAGTAATCCCTGTGGATTGTTGGATTGCCTTTGAACGGATATGGATTGGCTTCGAGCGGATTATGGATTAGCCTACGGTCTGGATTATATGATGTATTCCAAAGATAAATAAGATCAAATGTTGTAAAGGAACTTGTTTGACATTGTTTTACTATGTCAATGCTAAGATTACGTGAAGGAACCAGTGACTAATAGGCTAATTAAGGAAGTTGTTTTATGCATGTCCAACTAAATGTGGTAGGGAATTAGACAACTAAAGAAACCTTGAGGAAAGTGCGGTGGATGTGGCCATGGGTCCGTCCTATGGATGGGTGGTCCCGGTTGGCCGGGAACTTTTCTAAAAGGAAATGAATAGCAAGGAATGTTGACCTAGAGTCTAGGTTACTAGAATCTCGATTTATGTTTTTTTAGGGGAACGGAATGGGACTATGCCTTATGGGAAGAGAGGTTGAACTTTGCATCACTCTCGTTTCCCATTCTCCTGGAACCAAGTGCAGCATGAATCCGCTTCGACCCTGACGTTTTTGCGTAAAGTAGTTCGCCTGGGGTTCGACGCTAGTTACTCTCTAGGAATTTGACCACTAAGAAAACTCCGATTCAAGTCGATCCTAAGTGGGAACGGCTGGAATGCTTCCGCTTCGCGGCAGACTTGGGAAGATCTAGATCACAAACCTTGTGACATTTCATGGGAGTGCCGGGCGGAACTTTCTGGACTCTCTTCCCGATGGGCTGCTAAGACATGTCTTCCTGCAAGTGAACAGGTGGACACGATGTTACAGTTGGTGTCAAAGCAAGCCAACAAGGATTTAATATTTTCAAGAAAACTTAATGGGGAGAAGTAGAGAAAATATTGCTGTTAAGATCGTTTCCTTACTTACTTATCAATGCTGACTTGCATAGTCGTGAAGCATGGAACAGATTCTTGGTGTTCCAAGTTATGTTTATGACCGCAATGCGTGCTTAAGATTATCGACAGAGGATCGATATGATGAATATCCTAGACCGCATCTATAATCCTTCACCCCTGTACATGGAACGGAGATGGACAAGTGATTCAAGAATTTATTACATAGCTGCCCACCGATTTGCATACCTTCGAACCAACCTAAAGTGAATCAAGTGGTTCGAGGGCCTGAAGATTGTGAAGTTGTTCATCTTTGTTGAGGCTCACACAAACACAACCCTACATGTCGGAGGTTGGAAGGTCAAGCAGAACACATATGTGTACGAGAAAGTGACTCGAATAATCCATGTCGACAGAATCAAGGTGTTGGGACATTACGAGAAGAACGGGTACCAAAGAAAAGGATACCCTAATCTTCCAATCACCTCGATTCTTGAAAATCCATGACCCCAATCCATACTATTACTCAGTTCCCGTAGTTGAATGCAACACAATCTTATTCTCCCCAAATTAATGTATCAGCTTGTTTCATCTTCCCAAGAATAATTGTACTCCGAAAGGGCTATGCCCATATGAATGAAATATGACTCTTTTTATCAATGATTGTCTTGATTGCGAGTATTGATAAAGAAATTAAGTGATTTGGTCACTTGACTAAAAGCTAAATTTGGCATGAAATGTAATTTGAGGAATGCTTAGAAAGTTTTAACGTAAAGAAACTTATTGCCCAAGCACATCCTAAGGTGGAATTCCTACTGGGAGGAAAGTTAACTTCGGTCAGATTCAGGGTTATGAACCTAGGTATCCATGAGTGTTTGCTCGGAATGGATTGGCTTAAACCTAATGATGCCCACATTCACTATGGAAAGGGCCAAGTTTCCTTTTAAAATTCTAAAGGGGAACTGGTCACAACTCAAGGAGAGGCTAGAAAGTCAAAAATTCAATTGGCCAAAGCATCTCGGATAATAAAGGGAGTTAGAAAGGGACCAACTATCTATTTGATTAAGCTAAATAAGCTAGATCAGAATCAAGAGTCTAGTGAAGAACCTTCATGGCTAAAGGAGTATGTAGACGTATTTCCTGAAGAGCTGACAGAACTTTCGTCCCAAAGGGAAGTTGATCATGAAATCAAGCTGGTGCTAGGAGCTACACCAATTGCAAAGAGGCCATATAGAATGTCCATCCCAGAAGCAATCAAGTTGAAGGAGCAACTCAAGCAACTATTAGACCAAGGCTATATCCGTCCTAGCAGTTCGCCATGGGGAGCTCCAGTGCTGTTCCACAAGAAAAAGGATGGAACACTTCAGCTATGTATTGATTACGGGGGGTTGAATCAATCAACCATTAAGAACAAGAATCCTATTCCAAGAATAGATGAACTTCTTGACCATCTTCAAGGTGTGAAGATCTTCTCCAAGATTGATCTCAGGTCTGGATACTATCAGATAAGGATCAAGGAAGAGGATATCCCAAAGACGGCATTTAGCACAAGATATGGACATTTTGAGTTATGGTCATGTCATTCAGGCTGACGAATGAACCTGCCACCTTCAATAGGTTAATGCATGATATCTTTAGACCATATCTTGATGACTTCGTACTCGTCTTCTTTGAGGATACCTTAGTCTACTCCAAACAGGAAGAAGATCATGAACCCTAGCTTCACATTGTCCTTGAGACAATGAGGGCACACAAGATTTATGACAAGAAGAAGAAGTGTGCATTCTTCAAACAACAGATTGAATATCTGGGATTCATTGTATCAACGGAAGGGATTTCAATAGACCCAGCCAAGGTCAGAGACGTTCTAGAATGGCCAATACCAACAACTGTCAAATAAATATGCAGTTTTCTTGGATTGACAGGATGGTATAGGGTCTTTATCAAAGACTATGCTTTGATTGCAGTGCCACTGACCAATCTACTGAAGAAGCAAACATCAATTGTATGGTCAACTATACTGAACAATCCAACTTTGATAAACTAAAGCAAAGCTTGGTATCAGCACCTATCCTAAAACTTCCTGACCTTAGTAAGGAATTCGAAGTGATAACTGATGCTAGCACACTTGCCTTAGGATGTGTGCTTATGCAAGAAGGTCATCCTGTAGCATACTCTTTGAGGAAATTGAAGAGCCATGAAAGAAACTATGCTACCCATGATCTGGAGCTGTTAGTTGTCATCCATGCTCTCAAGCTTTGGAGACACTACCTGCTTGGTAACAAGTTTAACCTAGTGACGGATCATAAAAGTCTCAAATGGATCTTTACCCAAAATGAGCTCAACATGAGGCAACGTCAGTGGATTGAAGTGCTGGAGGAATATGACATTGAAATCAAATACCGGCGTGGAAAGGAGAATGTAGTTGCCGATGCACTCAGTCGCAAGGCATTTCTGAATTCTTTGATCCTGCAAGATCCAGTTAGATCTCTAGCCACAAAGGTATCCATGCCAAACAACCCAATACTTGAGCTAGCTAGAGAAGAGGCATGCCATGATCTAACCTATCAGAAGATGCTAAGGGAGATCTCTATCAAGGATCAAGACCTGAAGCTACACGCAAAGTATCTAGAATTCTCTATCAATGGTGGACTTATCTAGTGTAGAACGAGATTATGTATACCGGCAAGCCAGTCCCTCAAGCGGGAAGCTCATGACTCCCCTTTTTCAAGACATCCTGGCTATGCCAAGACCCTCAATGCAGTTAGAAAGAGCTATTACTAGGAAAGGCTTAAAGGTTACATTCTCAAATATGTCACGGAATGTTTGTCTTGTCAACGTATTAAGGTCGACCATGTCAAAATGCCAGGGAAGTTACAACCATTTGACATTCCGCAAATGAAATGGGAATTCATTAGTATGGATTTTGTTGTTGGCCTACCCCAAGTTCAGGGAGGGTACAACTCCATTATGGTTGTGGTGGATATGCTCACCAAGGTTGCACATCTTATCCCTGTTAAGAAAAACTATAAAGACTTAGACATTGCAAGGTTATTTGTCAATGAGATATTCAAACTGCATGGGTTACCTAGAAGAATCATTAGTGATCATGACTCAATCTTCACATCACACTTCTGGAGGGCTATCTTCAAAGCCATTGGGACTCAACTCTGTTTCAGTATAGCTTACCATCCCCAAACTGATGGTCAAACGGAGCGAGTCAACCAAGTCATTGAGGATATGCTAAGGGCACAGTGCTGTCACAAATCCAAAAAGTGGATTCAATATTTGCCACTAGTTGAGTTTGCCTACAATGCTTCTTATCAACAAAGCATTCAGATGACCCCTTTTCAAGCATTGTATGGGCACGACTGTCGAAGTCCTTTAAACTTCTTGGATCCAACCTTGAGGGTTGAAGCTTCAAAGCAAATGCTGGAAGATTTGGATGACCAAATGAAGTCAATAATACAGGACATCCAAGCCGCCAAGGATAGATAGAAGGCATACGCAGATTCGAAACATCAAGATAGATCCTTCCCTGAAGGAGATATGGTCTTCATTCGCATACGCCCAAAGAAGAGTTCCCTATCCTTGGGTGAATGCAAGAAGCTAAGTCCAAGGTATTATGGACCCCCTACAAGATCCTCAAGTGCCTAGGACCTAATGCTTACAGACTTCAACTCCCCGAGAATCTAAAAGTTCATAATGTATTCCACATCAGTCTACTGAAGAAGTATGTACCTAACCCTAGACACATATACTTGATGATCAACAAGTTGTAATGCCTAGCCAAGGAGTCCTTGAGCTACAGCTTGACAGGATCTTAGATGTTAGCGAGAGATATTTGAGATCCAGAACCTTGAGACAATACCTCATCCAGTGGAAGGATTATCCCAAGGAGGATGCCACTTGGATGGATGAAGGTACTCTCAACCAACAATACCCCCAGTTCTTCTCGAGATGAGGACATCTCGATTCCTCTAAGGGGGAGAGAATGTAATATTTCCTCTCAAAATATTAAAGAACCTTGATCACCGCACGCCCACGCAAAAGTTGTGCAAAGTCATCTCCCGCAATAGTGACAAAGTCCTTACCCCGCACGCGCAATAATGAACCCCATCCACGTTGTGCAAATTGTTGAGATATCGAGCTCCACTCGTGATATGCCAGGGTGACCGTTGTGCGTTTATGTCACCGACTTGTCAGTTGTAGATGCAGTTGGTACACCACCCATGAATAATAGCTAGATGATAGCTATCCTTATCTATTCTAGTTCATGGCTCAGTTAGTATGCCACCTTAGTTAGTTGTCTTTGGTTTGAGACCCATATATAGGGTTCTTCTATTTCTTTGTATGAGACTTCTTTTTGGCTTACACAACTAAGAAGAGGAAAATTGTTTTCAGCCTCCATCTTTGTGTGTATTCCCCCATTGTGCAAGCAAGAAAGCTACAAGTGAGACTCCTTCCTTCTCTCCCACAATCTTTACATGGTATCATAGCCTTGTTCGTGGTAAGGAGCTCAAGAAAGCAAGCCAAGTTCGCGGTGTTCTGGTAAGAGGAGCAGTGTTGCTTTCATTTTCTGTTTTGGGAGCAGATCTCTGTAGGTAGCACAGTTGAAAATTGCAAGAGTGCATTGTCTCAGGTTGAGACGCCCTTCGCGGTGAAGCAAGAGGGCAGTATATGCTATGGGATAGGGATTTAGCTCTTGGTGACCCTGTTTTTTGGAGGCGGAAGTTTTCTGCACGCACTCAGGAAAAGGCCCAGTTTTATGCTGTGCAGCCACTGTTCTACAGGTCGGTGAAAAGTTACTCTAGAAATTGCATCGTATGCCTGTGCGCAGAGACATTGGGAGTTACAGAATCATCCTTGTTTTCTGTTGATGCAAAATCGTCACTAGGAAGTGACTATGTGGTTAAATACCACTTTCGTCAGTTTTGCAAATTTGCCCTTGTGAGGCTGAAGCTATGTTCTCTGCAGTGACATAATTTTTTGCAGTATTCTGTAATGGCGTCTGATTCTCTTTCACAGATTGTAACTGAAAAGCTTGACAAGAACAACTTCCAAGCATGGAAGTTTAGAATGACAAATTTCCTTATGGGAAAAGGATATTGGGAATTTGTTGCAGGAAATGAAGAAGAACCTGTTCTTCCTAATGTTCCCAATCAACAGCAAATGCAGGCATTCAAAGCATGGCATGAGAGAGCCAGGAAAGTTATGTACTGGCTGTCTATCAGTATTTCAGACTCTATGATTGTGCATATTCAGGATGCAAGTACGCCAAAGGAGGCATGGGATACTTTGTCAAAATTGTATAGCACAAATACGCAAGCCAGAAAAATGTAGCTCAAGCAAGAGTTGCATAATGTGCAAAGAGAAAGTATGAGCATCAATGACTACCACATGAAGGTGAAGAAGATTGCAGATGCACTTGCTTCCATTGGGTCGCCAGTGGAAGATGATGATTTAGTTTCTGTGACCTTGAATGGTCTAGGAAAGGATTATGCACAGTTTCGGACATCCATTTCAGTTCGTGAAAGATTTCCTGATTTTGAGGAGTTGATTGCTCTTCTAATTTCTGAGGAGCAAAGAAATGGTGGTGCATCTTCTTCAGGAGGAACTTCAAAATAAACTGTCTTCTACTCAAATGCTGGAAGAGGTAGAGGCAGAGATAGAGGAGGCCGATTTGGAGGCCGTGGTAGAAATCAGAATATGCATCAAACTTAAGAAAACTAGTCCTATGGAGGAGGACGTGGTAACTCTAGAGGTAGGGGGAGCCAAAGAGGACGTGGTGGATGGCAAAGAGGCCAAAATGCAAACAGCAATGTTGAATGCTACTACTGTGGTAAAATGGGTCATATGGCTAAAGACCGCTATAAAAAGCAGAATGACATCATGAATGGGAAATTGCAACAAGGGAATTATGCATCTTCTAGTAGACAGGGTGATGACAGAAATGAGCATTTGTTTATGGTGCAGCACATGAACAATTCTATGACAAGTGTAGAAGAAAGCAACGATGTGTGGTATGTTGACTCAGGTGCATCAAACCACATGATAGGTCATGCAGAATGGATGGAGGATGCAAGGAAAATGGAAAAACCAAGATTTGTGGACACTGGTGATAATACTGCACATCCTATTATGCAGATTGGAAAAATTCCTTTGTCTATGCAGGATGGGAAAAAGAAATACCTGTCCGATGTATTTCATGTCCCGAATATCACCAAGAATCTGGTTTCTGTTAGTCAAATGGTTGAGCAGGGCTTGCAGGTTAGATTTAATCCTCATGGATGCTTTGTTGAGGATATGAAAAATAAAGGTCGCTTGATAGCAAAAGGAAAGAAGAAGGGCAGAATGTTTACATTGGATGCAAACATGCCTGAATTGAGTGCAGCAATGCTTGCACATGGGACCGGTGTAGTTGCAGATATTGATATCTGGCATAAACGCATTGGTCATGTTAATGTACAGTGACTTAAATCAATGCAGGCCCAAAACATTGTTGCAGGATTGCCTAAATTCAAGGTTGCAGAAACGCATAAGGTATGTGAAGCCTGTCAGTTTGGAAAACAAGCAAGGAAACCATTTCCTAGACATGTTCAAGAGAGTAAGAAGCCATTGGAATTAATCCACTCAGATGTGTAGACTACTAAAGCTGCATCTCTTGGAGGCTGTCATTATTTTGTCACTTTTATTGATGACTATAGCAGAAAAGTTTTGATGTTTTTTATGAAAAAGAAAAGTGAAGTTTTTGGGTATTTCAATACTCTTAAAGCTATGATTGAAAAAGAAACAGGACTGCAAATATAAATGCCTAAGGTCAGATGGAGGGGGAGAGTACCTCTCAAATGAGTTTGCAAGGTTCTTGCAGGAGCATGGCATAAAGCAGCAATATTCATGCAGTCATACCCCACAACAAAATGGAATTGCAGAAAGGAAAAACAGGCATATTGGAGAGGTATCTCGTGCCATGCTCAACGAAAAAGACTTGCCAGATTTTTACTAGGCTGAAGCAGTTGCTACAACAGTCTATATAATGAATAGGACTCCCACTGCAGCAATACATGGGATGACTCCAGAGGAGAGGTATACTGGTAGGAAACCAGATATTTCTCATTTGAAAATTTTTGGTTGCATTGCCTATGTACATGTGCCAGATGAGTTGAGATCCAAGTTGGATCCAAAAGGTGAGAAGTGCATCTTTATTGGTTACTCTCTGCAGCAAAAAGGGTATAGATGCTATAATCCTTCTACTCGTAAGTTTACAGTGAGCAGAGATGTTGTTTTTGATGAGATGAGTAGTTGGTATAAACCAGTAAATGTGATTGATGATGTAGATGCACAAAACGGTAATGCTGCACAGAATTCACAGCAGTAGTCACAAAATATTAGTGGACCTGGAGCGTCCTCTAGCAGTGGTTCACATTCTTCGCCATGGACAGGTAGATTGAGATTAGGAGATTCTCAAAGCAATGCAGATAGTGGTATTTAGGTATCACGAAAAGGAAAAGAGAAGGTAGATCAGCCCATGTTTGATGTGAATGCAGGTCACTCTTATGTGGATGGTGAATCCAGTGGCTCAGAACAGAGCATTGATGATGAGTTGGGTATTCCTTCTATTGTTACACCTGGAGTGAGGAAGACCAGGGATGTTTTGAGAGCACCTGGGAGTGAACCTACTTTGTGTAGGTCTACCAGAGCTAGGTATCCTGTGGATAGGCTGAAATATGATGGATTTACAGCCATTCACTATGCATATATGGTCAAAGTGATACAGGAACTAGAACCCACTTCTTTTGAGCAAGCCATGGGAAAAGAAAAATGGGAGAAAGCCATGGATGAAGAAATGGATGCCTTGGAAGCAAATGCTACATGGGAATTGGTACCTTTGCCTAAAGGTAAGAATGCAATTGGCTGTAAGTGGGTTTATAAGGTGAAGCACAATGCAGATGGTTCTGTGAATAGATACAAGGCAAGATTAGTAGTCAAGGGGTATGCACAAACATATGGCATTGATTATGAAGAAACATTCAGTCCGATTGCAAGGATGGCAACCGTAAGAGCAGTCATTGCTATGGATGCATCAAAGGAATGGTCTTTACATCAGATGGATGTAAAGAATGCCTTCTTGCATGGTGATTTGCAAGAAGAGGTATATATGGAGCAGCCACCAGGTTATGTGCATGTTGTTCATCCTGAGTTTGTTTGCAGGTTGAAGAAAGCATTGTATGGCTTGAAGCAAGCACCTAGAGCATGGTCTAACAAGATAGGACAGTATCTTGTCACTATTGGCTTTCAGATTTCCAAGGCAGATTTCTCACTTTATGTGAGAAAAACAGAGAAAGGTATTATGCTACTTGTCATTTATGTTGATGAATTGATTATGACAGGTGATAGTGATGAAGATATCCTTCATGTGAAAATACTATTGAAGCAAAAGTTTGAGATGAAGGATTTGGGAGAGCTGCGTTATTTCTTGGGAATTGAGGTGATTAGATCACCAAGTGAGATATAGCTCTTGCAGAGGCAGTATGGGTTGGATATGCTGTCCAAATATGGGATGACAAGCTATAAGCCTATTTCAGTTCCTTTGGAGCAGAATGTGAAGCTGAGCACAGATGTAGGTGAGCTTCTGGAAGACCCTACTATGTACAGACTGTTGAGATATCGAGCTCCACTCGTGATACGCCAGGGTGACCGTTGTGTATTTATGTCACCGACTTGTCAGTTGCAGACGCGGTTGGTACACCGCCCATGAATAATAGCTACATGATAGCTATCCTTATCTACTCTAGTTTGTGGCTCAGTTAGTATGCCACCTTAGTTAGTTGAGTTTGGTTTGAGACCCATATAGAGGGTTCTTCTATTTCTTTGTACGTGAGTTCTTTTGGCTTACACAACTAAGAAGAGGAAAACTGTTTTCAGCCTCCACCCTTGTGTGTCTTCCCCCATTGTGCAAGCAAGAAAGCTTCAAGCGAGACTCCTTCCTTCTCTCCCACAATCTTGACATGGTATCAGAGCCTTGTTCGTGGTAAGGAGCTCAAGAAAGCAAGCCAAGCTCGCGGTGGTCTGGTAAGAGGAGCAGTGTTGCTTTCATTTTCTGTTTTGGGAGCAGATCTCTGCAGGTAGCACAGCCGAAAATTGCAGGAGTGCATTGTCTCAGGTTGAGACGCCCTTCGCGGTGAAGCAAGAGGGCAGTATATGCTGCGGGCAAGGGCTTTAGCCCTTGGCGACCTTGTTTTTTTGATTTGAGGCCATTTCGGGGCCTGTATTGCAGACGGAAGTTTTCTGCACGCACTCAGGAAAAGGCTTAGTTTTCTGCTGTTCGACCACTGTTCTACAGGTCGGTGAAAAGTTACTGTAGAAATTGCATCGTATGCTTGTGCGCAGAGACATTGGGAGTTTCAGAATCATCCTTGGTTCCTGTTTATGCAAAATCGTCACTAGGAAGTGACTGTGTGGTCAAATACCACTTTCGCCAGTTTTGCAGATTTGCCCTTGTGAGGGTGAAGCTGTGTTTTTTTGCAGTGACAGAATTTCTTGCAGTATTCTGTAATGGCGTCTGATTCTCTTTCACAGATTGTCACTGAAAAGCTTGACAAGAACAACTTCCAGGCATGGAAGTTTAGAATGACGAATTTCCTTATGGGAAAAGGATATTGGGAATTTGTTGCAGGAAATGAAGAAGAACTAGTTCTTCTTGATGTTCCCAATCAACAACAAATGCAGGCATTTAAAACATGGCATGAGAGAGCCAGGAAAGTTATGTATTGGCTGTCTATCAGCATTTCAGACTCTATGATTGTACATATTCAGAATGCAAGTACGCCAAAGGAGGCATGGGATACTTTGTCAAAAATGTATAGCACAAATACGCAAGCCAGGAAAATGCAGCTCAAGCAAGAGTTGCACAATGTGCAAAGAGAAAATATGAGCATCAACGACTACCACATGAAGGTGAAGAAGATTGCAGATGCACTTGCTTCCATTGGGTCGCCAGTGGAAGATGATGATTTAGTTTCCGTGACCTTGAATGGTCTAGGAAAGGATTATGCACAGTTTCGGACATCCATTTCAGTTCGTGAAAGATTTCCTGATTTTGAGGAGTTGATTGCTCTTCTAATTTCTGAGGAGCAGAGAAATGGTGGTGCATCTTCTTCAGGAGGAACTTCAAAAGAAGCTGTCTTCTACTCAAATGCTGGAAGAGGTAGAGGCAGAGGTAGAGGAGGCCGATTTGGAGGCCGTGGTAGAAATCAGAATATGCAGCAAACTCAAGAAAACCAGTCCTATGGAGGAGGACGTGGTAACTCTAGAGGCAGGGGGAGCCAAAGAGGTCGTGGTGGATGGCAAAGAGGTCAAAATGCAAACAGTAATGTTGAATGCTACTACTGTGGTAAAATGGGTCATATGGCTAAAGACTGCTATAAAAAGCAGAATGACATCATGAATGGAAAACTGCAACAAGGGAATTATGCATCTTCTAGTAGACAGGGTGATGACAGAAATGAGCATTTGTTCATGGTGCAGCACATGAACAATTCTGTGACAAGTGCAGAAGAAAGCAATGATGTATGGTATGTTGACTCAGGTGCATCAAACCACATGACAGGTCATGCAGAATGGATGGAGGATGCAAGGAAAATAAAAAAACTAGGATTTGTGGAGACTGGTGATGATACTGCACATCCTATTGTGCAGATTGGAAAAATTCCCTTGTCTATGCAGGATGGGAAAAAGAAATACCTGTCCGATGTATTTCATGTCCCGAATATCACCAAGAATCTGGTTTCTGTTGGTCAAATGGTTGAACAGGGCTTGCAGGTCAGATTTAATCCTCATGAATGCTTTGTTGAGGATATGAAAAATAAAGGTCGCTTGATAGCAAAAGGAAAGAAGAAGGGCAGAATGTTTACGTTGGATGCAGACATGTCTGAATTGAGTGCAGCAATGTTTGCACATGGGACCGGTGTAGTTGCAGATATTGATATATGGCATAAACGCATTGGTCATGTTAATGTACAGCGACTTAAATCAATGCAGGCCCAAAATATTGTTGCAGGTTTGCCGAAATTCAAGGTTGCAGAAATGCATAAGGTATGTGAAGCCTGTCAGTTTGGAAAACAGGCAAGGAAACCATTTCCTAGACATGTTCAAGAGAGTGAGAAGCCATTGGAATTAATCCACTCTGATGTGTGGACTACTAAAGCTGCATCTCTTGGAGGCTGTCATTATTTTGTCACTTTTATTGATGACTATAGCAGAAAAGTTTGGGTGTATTTTATGAAAAAGAAAAGTGAAGTTTTTGGGCATTTCAAAACTCTTAAAGCTATGGCTGAAAAAGAAACAGGTCTGCAAATAAAATGCCTAAGGTCAGATGGAGGGGGAGAGTACCTCTCAAATGAGTTTGCAAAGTTCTTGCAGGAGCATGGCATAAAGCAGCAATATTCATGCAGTTATACCCCATAACAAAATGGAATTGCAGAAAGGAAAAACAGGCATATTGGAGAGGTATCTCGTGCCATGCTCAATGAAAAAGACTTGCCAGATTTTTATTGGGCTGAAGCAGTTGCTACAGCAGTCTACATAATGAACAGGACTCCCACTGCAGCAATACATGGAATGACTCCAGAGGAGAGGTATACTGGTAGGAAACCAGATATTTCTCATTTGAAAATTTTTGGTTGCATTGCCTATGTACATGTGCCAGATGAGCTGAGATCCAAGTTGGATCCAAAAGCTGAGAAGTGCATCTTTATTGGTTACTCTCTGCAGCAAAAAGGGTATAGATGCTATAACCCTTCTACTCGTAAGTTTACAGTGAGCAGAGATGTTGTTTTTTATGAGATGAGTAGCTGGTATAAACCAGTAAATGTGATTGATGATGAAGATGCACAAAATGGTAATGCTACACAGAATTCACAGCAGCAGTCACAAAATATTAGTGGACCTGGAGCGTCCTCTAGCAGTGGTTCACATTCTTCGCCATGGACAGGCAGATTGAGATCAGGAGAATCTTCTCAAAGCAATGCAGATAGTGGTATGCAGGTATCACGAAAAGGAAAAGAGAAGGTTGATCAGCCCATGTTTGATGTGAATGCAGGTCACTCTTATGTGGATGGTGAATCCAGTGGCTCAGAACAGAGCATTGATGATGAGTTGGGTATTCCTTCTATTGTTACACCTGGAGTAAGGAAGACCAGGGATGTTTTGAGAGCACCTGGGAGTGAACCTACTTTGCGCAGGTCTACGAGAGCTAGGTATCCTGTGGATAGGCTGAAATATGATGGATTTACAGCCATTCACTATGCATATATGGTAAAAGTGATACAAGAACCAGAACCCACATCTTTTGAGCAAGCCATGGGAAAAGAAAAATGGGAGAAAGCCATGGATGAAGAAATGGATGCCTTGGAAGAAAATGCTACATGGGAGTTAGTACCTTTGCCTAAAGGTAAGAATGCAATTGGCTGTAAGTGGGTTTATAAGGTGAAGCACAATGCAGATGGTTCTGTGAACAGATACAAGGCAAGATTAGTAGTCAAGGGGTATGCACAAACATATGGCATTGACTATGAAGAAACATTCAGTCCAGTTGCAAGGATGGCAACTGTAAGAGCAGTCATTGCTATGGCTGCATCAAAGGGATGGTCTTTACATCAGATGGATGTAAAGAATGCCTTCTTGCATGGTGATTTGCAAGAAGAGGTCTATATGGAGCAGCCACCAGGTTATGTGCATGCTGTTCATCCTGAGTTTGTTTGCAGGTTGAAGAAAGCCTTGTATGGCTTGAAGCAAGCACCTAGAGCATGGTCTGACAAGATAGGACAGTATCTTGTCACTATTGGCTTTCAGATTTCCAAGGCAGATTTCTCACTTTATGTGAGAAAAACAGAGAAATGTATTATGCTACTTGTCATTTATGTTGATGATTTGATTATGACAGGTGACAGTGTTGAAGATATCCTTCATGTGAAAATGCTATTGAAGCAGAAGTTTGAGATGAAGGACTTGGGAGAGTTGTGTTATTTCTTGGGCATTGAGGTGATTAGATCACCAAGTGGGATACAGCTCTTGCAGAGGCAGTATGGATTGGACATGCTGTCCAGATATGGGATGGCAGGCTGTAAGCCTATTTCAGTTCCTTTGGAGCAAAATGTGAAGCTGAGCACAAATGCAGGTGAGCTTCTAGAAGACCCTACTATGTACAGACGCATAGTAGGAAGTTTGATTTATATGACTATTACCAGGCCAGATTTGAGCTATGCTGTTGGATTGGTAAGTCAGTTTATGCAGGCTCCAAGGAAACCACATTTGGATGCGGCTAGACGCATACTCAGGTATGTGAAGTCCACATTGCAGTATGGACTATTTTATGAGACTGGGGTTCAGATACAGTTGCATGGATACACTGATGCTGATTGGGCTGGTAGTATTTCTGATAGACGATCTACCAGTGGATATGTATTCTCTTTTGGGAGTGCTGCAGTCATTTGGAGCAGCAAGAAACAGCCTACAGTTGCCTTGTCGAGCACAGAGGCTGAGTACAGGGGTGCAGCAATGGCTGCATGTGAGGTAGCTTGGTTGCATAAGCTACTTTATGATATGCATCAGTCTACAGATGGGCCAGTTGTCATTTATTGTGACAACATGAGTAGTATACACTTGGCAAATAACCCAATCTATCATGCTAGAACAAAGCACATTGAGGTGCATTATCACTATGTGCGAGAGAGGGTTTTACTAGGTCTTATTGATCTAGTTTATGTCAGCACAGAGGATCAGGTAGCTGACATATTCACGAAGGCATTGGGTGCAGAGAAGCTGCGCAAGTTCAGAGACCTGCTTGGTGTGCAGGAATTGGGATTGAGCTCGAGGGGGAGTGTTGAGATATCGAGCTCCACTCGTGATACGCCAGGGTGACCGTTGTGTATTTATGTCACCGACTTGCCAGTTGCAGACGCGGTTGGTACACCGCCCATGAATAATAGCTACATGATAGCTATCCTTATCTACTCTAGTTTGTGGCTCAGTTAGTATGCCACCTTAGTTAGTTGAGTTTGGTTTGAGACCCATATAGAGGGTTCTTCTATTTCTTTGTACGTGAGTTCTTTTGGCTTACACAACTAAGAAGAGGAAAACTGTTTTCAGCCTCCACCCTTGTGTGTCTTCCCCCATTGTGCAAGCAAGAAAGCTTCAAGCGAGACTCCTTCCTTCTCTCCCACAATCTTGACATGGTATCAGAGCCTTGTTCGTGGTAAGGAGCTCAAGAAAGCAAGCCAAGCTCGCGGTGGTCTGGTAAGAGGAGCAGTGTTGCTTTCATTTTCTGTTTTGGGAGCAGATCTCTGCAGGTAGCACAGCCGAAAATTGCAGGAGTGCATTGTCTCAGGTTGAGACGCCCTTCGCGGTGAAGCAAGAGGGCAGTATATGCTGCGGGCAAGGGCTTTAGCCCTTGGCGACCTTGTTTTTTTGATTTGAGGCCATTTCGGGGCCTGTATTGCAGACGGAAGTTTTCTGCACGCACTCAGGAAAAGGCTTAGTTTTCTGCTGTGCGACCACTGTTCTACAGGTCGGTGAAAAGTTACTGTAGAAATTGCATCGTATGCTTGTGCGCAGAGACATTGGGAGTTTCAGAATCATCCTTGGTTCCTGTTTATGCAAAATCGTCACTAGGAAGTGACTGTGTGGTCAAATACCACTTTCGCCAGTTTTGCAGATTTGCCCTTGTGAGGGTGAAGCTGTGTTTTTTTGCAGTGACAGAATTTCTTGCAGTATTCTGTAATGGCGTCTGATTCTCTTTCACAGATTGTCACTGAAAAGCTTGACAAGAACAACTTCCAGGCATGGAAGTTTAGAATGACGAATTTCCTTATGGGAAAAGGATATTGGGAATTTGTTGCAGGAAATGAAGAAGAACTAGTTCTTCTTGATGTTCCCAATCAACAACAAATGCAGGCATTTAAAACATGGCATGAGAGAGCCAGGAAAGTTATGTATTGGCTGTCTATCAGCATTTCAGACTCTATGATTGTGCATATTCAGAATGCAAGTACGCCAAAGGAGGCATGGGATACTTTGTCAAAAATGTATAGCACAAATACGCAAGCCAGGAAAATGCAGCTCAAGCAAGAGTTGCACAATGTGCAAAGAGAAAATATGAGCATCAACGACTACCACATGAAGGTGAAGAAGATTGCAGATGCACTTGCTTCCATTGGGTCGCCAGTGGAAGATGATGATTTAGTTTCCGTGACCTTGAATGGTCTAGGAAAGGATTATGCACAGTTTCGGACATCCATTTCAGTTCGTGAAAGATTTCCTGATTTTGAGGAGTTGATTGCTCTTCTAATTTCTGAGGAGCAGAGAAATGGTGGTGCATCTTCTTCAGGAGGAACTTCAAAAGAAGCTGTCTTCTACTCAAATGCTGGAAGAGGTAGAGGCAGAGGTAGAGGAGGCCGATTTGGAGGCCGTGGTAGAAATCAGAATATGCAGCAAACTCAAGAAAACCAGTCCTATGGAGGAGGACGTGGTAACTCTAGAGGCAGGGGGAGCCAAAGAGGTCGTGGTGGATGGCAAAGAGGTCAAAATGCAAACAGTAATGTTGAATGCTACTACTGTGGTAAAATGGGTCATATGGCTAAAGACTGCTATAAAAAGCAGAATGACATCATGAATGGAAAACTGCAACAAGGGAATTATGCATCTTCTAGTAGACAGGGTGATGACAGAAATGAGCATTTGTTCATGGTGCAGCACATGAACAATTCTGTGACAAGTGCAGAAGAAAGCAATGATGTATGGTATGTTGACTCAGGTGCATCAAACCACATGACAGGTCATGCAGAATGGATGGAGGATGCAAGGAAAATAAAAAAACTAGGATTTGTGGAGACTGGTGATGATACTGCACATCCTATTGTGCAGATTGGAAAAATTCCCTTGTCTATGCAGGATGGGAAAAAGAAATACATGTCCGATGTATTTCATGTCCCGAATATCACCAAGAATCTGGTTTCTGTTGGTCAAATGGTTGAACAGGGCTTGCAGGTCAGATTTAATCCTCATGAATGCTTTGTTGAGGATATGAAAAATAAAGGTCGCTTGATAGCAAAAGGAAAGAAGAAGGGCAGAATGTTTACGTTGGATGCAGACATGTCTGAATTGAGTGCAGCAATGTTTGCACATGGGACCGGTGTAGTTGCAGATATTGATATATGGCATAAACGCATTGGTCATGTTAATGTACAGCGACTTAAATCAATGCAGGCCCAAAATATTGTTGCAGGTTTGCCGAAATTCAAGGTTGCAGAAATGCATAAGGTATGTGAAGCCTGTCAGTTTGGAAAACAGGCAAGGAAACCATTTCCTAGACATGTTCAAGAGAGTGAGAAGCCATTGGAATTAATCCACTCTGATGTGTGGACTACTAAAGCTGCATCTCTTGGAGGCTGTCATTATTTTGTCACTTTTATTGATGACTATAGCAGAAAAGTTTGGGTGTATTTTATGAAAAAGAAAAGTGAAGTTTTTGGGCATTTCAAAACTCTTAAAGCTATGGCTGAAAAAGAAACAGGTCTGCAAATAAAATGCCTAAGGTCAGATGGAGGGGGAGAGTACCTCTCAAATGAGTTTGCAAAGTTCTTGCAGGAGCATGGCATAAAGCAGCAATATTCATGCAGTTATACCCCATAACAAAATGGAATTGCAGAAAGGAAAAACAGGCATATTGGAGAGGTATCTCGTGCCATGCTCAATGAAAAAGACTTGCCAGATTTTTATTGGGCTGAAGCAGTTGCTACAGCAGTCTACATAATGAACAGGACTCCCACTGCAGCAATACATGGAATGACTCCAGAGGAGAGGTATACTGGTAGGAAACCAGATATTTCTCATTTGAAAATTTTTGGTTGCATTGCCTATGTACATGTGCCAGATGAGCTGAGATCCAAGTTGGATCCAAAAGCTGAGAAGTGCATCTTTATTGGTTACTCTCTGCAGCAAAAAGGGTATAGATGCTATAACCCTTCTACTCGTAAGTTTACAGTGAGCAGAGATGTTGTTTTTTATGAGATGAGTAGCTGGTATAAACCAGTAAATGTGATTGATGATGAAGATGCACAAAATGGTAATGCTACACAGAATTCACAGCAGCAGTCACAAAATATTAGTGGACCTGGAGCGTCCTCTAGCAGTGGTTCACATTCTTCGCCATGGACAGGCAGATTGAGATCAGGAGAATCTTCTCAAAGCAATGCAGATAGTGGTATGCAGGTATCACGAAAAGGAAAAGAGAAGGTTGATCAGCCCATGTTTGATGTGAATGCAGGTCACTCTTATGTGGATGGTGAATCCAGTGGCTCAGAACAGAGCATTGATGATGAGTTGGGTATTCCTTCTATTGTTACACCTGGAGTAAGGAAGACCAGGGATGTTTTGAGAGCACCTGGGAGTGAACCTACTTTGCGCAGGTCTACGAGAGCTAGGTATCCTGTGGATAGGCTGAAATATGATGGATTTACAGCCATTCACTATGCATATATGGTAAAAGTGATACAAGAACCAGAACCCACATCTTTTGAGCAAGCCATGGGAAAAGAAAAATGGGAGAAAGCCATGGATGAAGAAATGGATGCCTTGGAAGAAAATGCTACATGGGAGTTAGTACCTTTGCCTAAAGGTAAGAATGCAATTGGCTGTAAGTGGGTTTATAAGGTGAAGCACAATGCAGATGGTTCTGTGAACAGATACAAGGCAAGATTAGTAGTCAAGGGGTATGCACAAACATATGGCATTGACTATGAAGAAACATTCAGTCCAGTTGCAAGGATGGCAACTGTAAGAGCAGTCATTGCTATGGCTGCATCAAAGGGATGGTCTTTACATCAGATGGATGTAAAGAATGCCTTCTTGCATGGTGATTTGCAAGAAGAGGTCTATATGGAGCAGCCACCAGGTTATGTGCATGCTGTTCATCCTGAGTTTGTTTGCAGGTTGAAGAAAGCCTTGTATGGCTTGAAGCAAGCACCTAGAGCATGGTCTGACAAGATAGGACAGTATCTTGTCACTATTGGCTTTCAGATTTCCAAGGCAGATTTCTCACTTTATGTGAGAAAAACAGAGAAAGGTATTATGCTACTTGTCATTTATGTTGATGATTTGATTATGACAGGTGACAGTGTTGAAGATATCCTTCATGTGAAAATGCTATTGAAGCAGAAGTTTGAGATGAAGGACTTGGGAGAGTTGCGTTATTTCTTGGGCATTGAGGTGATTAGATCACCAAGTGGGATACAGCTCTTGCAGAGGCAGTATGGATTGGACATGCTGTCCAGATATGGGATGGCAGGCTGTAAGCCTATTTCAGTTCCTTTGGAGCAAAATGTGAAGCTGAGCACAAATGCAGGTGAGCTTCTAGAAGACCCTACTATGTACAGACGCATAGTAGGAAGTTTGATTTATATGACTATTACCAGGCCAGATTTGAGCTATGCTGTTGGATTGGTAAGTCAGTTTATGCAGGCTCCAAGGAAACCACATTTGGATGCGGCTAGACGCATACTCAGGTATGTGAAGTCCACATTGCAGTATGGACTATTTTATGAGACTGGGGTTCAGATACAGTTGCATGGATACACTGATGCTGATTGGGCTGGTAGTATTTCTGATAGACGATCTACCAGTGGATATGTATTCTCTTTTGGGAGTGCTGCAGTCATTTGGAGCAGCAAGAAACAGCCTACAGTTGCCTTGTCGAGCACAGAGGCTGAGTACAGGGGTGCAGCAATGGCTGCATGTGAGGTAGCTTGGTTGCATAAGCTACTTTATGATATGCATCAGTCTACAGATGGGCCAGTTGTCATTTATTGTGACAACATGAGTAGTATACACTTGGCAAATAACCCAATCTATCATGCTAGAACAAAGCACATTGAGGTGCATTATCACTATGTGCGAGAGAGGGTTTTACTAGGTCTTATTGATCTAGTTTATGTCAGCACAGAGGATCAGGTAGCTGACATATTCACGAAGGCATTGGGTGCAGAGAAGCTGCGCAAGTTCAGAGACCTGCTTGGTGTGCAGGAATTGGGATTGAGCTCGAGGGGGAGTGTTGAGATATCGAGCTCCACTCGTGATACGCCAGGGTGACCGTTGTGTATTTATGTCACCGACTTGTCAGTTGCAGACGCGGTTGGTACACCGCCCATGAATAATAGCTACATGATAGCTATCCTTATCTACTCTAGTTTGTGGCTCATTTAGTATGCCACCTTAGTTAGTTGAGTTTGGTTTGAGACCCATATAGAGGGTTCTTCTATTTCTTTGTACGTGAGTTCTTTTGGCTTACACAACTAAGAAGAGGAAAACTGTTTTCAGCCTCCACCCTTGTGTGGCTTCCCCCATTGTGCAAGCAAGAAAGCTTCAAGCGAGACTCCTTCCTTCTCTCCCACAATCTTGACACAGATGCATAGTAGGAAGTTTGATTTATATGACTATTACCAGGCCAGATTTGAGCTATGATGTTGGATTGGTAAGTCAGTTTATGGAGGCTCCAAGGAAACCGCATTTGGATGTGGCTAGACGCATACTCAGGTATGTGAAGTCCACATTGCAGTATGGACTATTTTATGAGACTGGGGTTCAGATACAGCTGCATGGATATACTGATGCTGATTGGGTTGGTAGTATTTCTGATAGACGATCTACTAGTGGATATGTGTTCTCTTTTGGGAGTGCTGCAGTCACTTGGAGCAGCAAGAAACAGCCTACAATTTCCTTGTCGAGCACAGAGGCCGAGTACAGGGGTGCAGCAATGGCTGCATGTGAGGTAGCTTGGTTGCATAAGCTACTTTATGATATGCATCAGCCTACAGATGGGCCAGTTGTCATTTATTGTAACAACATGAGCAGTATACACTTGGCAAATAACCCAGTCTATCATGCTAGAACAAAACATATTGAGGTGCATTATCACTATGTGCGGGAGAGGGTTTTACTAGGTCTTATTGATCTAGTTTATGTCAGCACAGAGGATCAGGTAGCTGACATATTTACGAAGGCATTGGGTGCAGAGAAGCTACGCAAGTTCAGAGACCTACTTGGTGTGCAGGAATTGGGATTGAGCTCGAGGGGGAGTGTTGAGATATCGAGCTCCACTCATGATATGCCAGGGTGACCGTTGTGCATTTATGTCACCGACTTGTCAGTTGTAGATGCGGTTGGTACACCGCCCATGAATAATAGCTAGATGACAGCTATCCTTATCTACTCTAGTTCGTGGCTCAGTTAGTATGCCACCTTCGTTAGTTGTCTTTGGTTTGAGAACCATATATAGGGTTCTTCTATTTCTTTGTATGAGACTTCTTTTTGGCTTACACAACTAAGAAGAGGAAAACTATTTTCAGCCTCCACCTTTGTGTGTATTCCCCCATTGTGCAAGCAAGAAAGCTACAAGTGAGACTCCTTCCTTCTCTCCCACAATCTTGACAAATAAGGCCGAGGTTTAAAAAAATGCAAGCCGCACGAGAAACACCCCTTACGAAAAGGGAAAAATGGATAATGATTAAAGTAGTGCAATTTTTTTAATTAATATCCCCTCTCCCCCCTAAGTCGATGCATGGCGGGGGAGAAGAGTGTGAGAGGGAAGGTTGATAATCCATGAGTGGTGTGGGGAAGCATGAGGGGGGAGGCATGCACACAAGCTATGTGTGTGGCTACCTCTCCCCCCCCCCCCCCCCCCTTAGCCTATATGAACCACCCTCCCCTTGAGCTTGAAAAGGAGGAAAAAGACAATCGTGAGACACCGTGTTGCAGTTGTCATTGCCGCCTTGCAACGCCACGTAGCCCACCATCCTCACCGCCGTGAAGACCGCCAGGTTGCCGCCGCCCATCCCACCGCCATCATCGTCATAATTACTCTCTCCAATCATTACCCCCCCTCCACATCATTCTGTAAGAAGAAGAAGCTTCTTAGAAGCTTCTTAAGATAAGGCTCCCATAAGCCTTGTGCACGCGACCTTTTCCCCGTTTCTTAAAGCCCACATCTATAAAGGGAATTCCTCCACGAGGGGGAAGGGAAATAGGCAGATTTTGAGGCTAGTTTGCCAAAGCTTGGAGGAAGTGCAGAGATTGCATAGAGGCAAGGACAAACCGCAAAGTCCAATTTTCACAATATCAATGATGGCTCTAAAACAAAAGATGCAAGGTGCACACGCGGAAGTCTTCAACCCAAGTTTAAGCATGGACATCCCTACGAGTCCTCAAGCCCAGGTTCTTAAAAGAATGATTCCGCATTAAAGCAATGCATTAGGCACGTTAAATTTTCATGGGAAGAATGCATTGACGCATGTTCCTAATTCACGTCGTCTAGTTAAAATACATTTGGGAAATCATCTCCTTGAACGATTCACAAGAGTTAGTGCATGTCATGCAATTGGGTTGCTTGCATTTCCAAGTTGCAAATCCCAAGTGCATATTGCTTAGGTTTAAAAGATGAAATTGTTTTAATGCATCTTTGATTGGCTGCGGAAAAGAAAAGCGCATAAGGCATTTAGGTAATAATTTTCCACTTGTAGATTCATATGACGTAATCATTGCCACTATTGTCCAAGTAGTTGCATTGCATAGTAATGAAACCATGAACTTGCCCGTTACAAGCAAAGATGCGTGCATTTTAAGTCGGATTAATTACTGTAGAACGGATTAAGTCATCATTAGTCTTATGATATTCGTCATGCATGAACTTCAAATGTCAAAGTTGTATCTAGAAAAGGTTGCATGTCATATTAAAGCCTGAAAATTCAATTGCATTAAATGAAAGGTTGTAGGCATAGCTCCTTGATGTAAATCTATGTAGGTTTTATGCAAGTTATTCCCAAGTTGTCAATCATTATGATTTTAGCAAGGAAAAGAAATTGCAAACCTTAGTTGCACAGAAGTAATAAATCACATATTTACACGTAATGTGATGTCTTGCAACTATTTACACCTTTAGAACAAGTTTAGCATCTCTAAGAAAAGATGATTTCTTATCGCAAGACAAGTAGACCATTTTACCTAAATCACTTGTAATCACATAACCCTCAAGAGATTCGTAAAGTATGCTAGTTGGTACGATAAACACTTCAAAGTGCTAGCTAGGGTTTAGTACGTTAAAACTTCTGCCTAGTATTGCACTTGGGATGCCAAGTTGAGACCTTCAAACCCAAAGGTCCTACCCGCATTCACGGGATGTTTGGGTTAATTGGATGCCCATACAATAACGATCTAGGGATTTACCCTAAGGATCGTTTGGCATAATACTAAACTTCTGATTAAGTTTTGAAACCCTAGGGCCAAACATTCTTGGCCTAGTAAGGTTAGGGATTGGGTTGGGTCAAGAGGACTCCCAAACCCTACATCTTAGCCAAACATATTTCTTGACCAAGAAACGTCCTTTGATGGGAGAAACGATCCCATAAGTTAAGTGCGACACTTGTGCACAAGTTGCAACGTTGCATGGCTTTGTGTTTTAATCACAATATAGATTTGCCACTCCTTGGAATAAGGTTAGCAGGTTCTAGTGCAAGCCTATTGTGCAAGAGGATGAGTAGACATCCTGCTACATCACCCTTCTTGGGCTGATTTGCCAAGATAGGGTAACTATGAATTGCCTAGCAAGCAATTGACAAATCAAGTTAGAGTGACAAGGTCGCCAAGATTTATTGTCTTAATTTAAGAAACCTAAGTTGTTGCTTAATTTGGGTTCACAAGGTATAACCCTAACCCAAGGATACAAGGATACACAAACAATGAAACCCTTGGGGATCTTGCCAAGTTGCAACCGATCCCGGATCCAATGCTGGACGCATTCGAAGAGAAGGATTCAATCCTTAGCAGTTGGCCAAACAAACGACCAGTGGATTGATTGTGTTCGTACAATTTAGGAACACTGTTTGTATTTCTTTGCTCAAAGAACTAAAGATGGAAAAATAATTAATGAATTAGGTTGAAGGACTAGAGAGAGAGGCAGTATCAGTTACCCCTGACTTTCTGCGTGACCCTAACCAATGGGGTTGTTAGCCGTGCCGGGAACGTGGACTGAACCCGCCATGAGAGGTCTCTCCATCGGGCACTACTTGGAGCAGGAGGATGCTTGGGTGCCAGAGGGGGCTTTGGCCGTAAATCCCTTGCCTTTCGGGTCCTACAAAAGAGGCCGACATGACTCGAGATTGGATCTCGAGACCCGCATGCTAGTCTACGGGCGGAAACTTGGATTAGTAATCCCTGTGGATTGCTGGATTGCCTTCAGGCAGATATGGATTGCCTTTGGGCAGATTATGGATTAGCCTATGAGCTGGATTATATGATGTATTCCAAAGATAAATAAGATCAAATGTTGTAAAGGAACTTGTTTGACATTGTTTTTCTATGTCAGTGCTAAGATTACGTGAAGGAACCAGTGACTAATAGGCTAATTAAGGAAGTTGTTTTATGCATGTCCAACTAAATGTGGTAGGTAATTAGACAACTAAATCAATCTTGAGGAAAGTGCGGTGGATATGGCCATGGGTTCGTCCTACGGATGGGTGGTCCCGTTGGCCGGGAACTTTTCTCGAAGGAAATAAACAGCAAGGAACGTTGACCTAGAGTCTAGATTACTAGAATCCCGATTTATGTTGTTTTAGGGGAACAGAATGGGACTATGCCTTATGGGCAGAGAGGTCAAGCTTTGCATCCTTCTCGTTTTCCATTCTCCTTGAACCAAGTGCAGCATGAATCCGCTTCGACCTTGACGTTTCTGCGTAAAGTAGTTCGCTTAGGGTTCGACGCTAGTTACTCTCTAGGAATTGGACCAATAAGAAAACCCTGATTCAGGTCGATCCTAAGTGAGAACAGCCGGAATGCTTCCGCTTCGTGGCAGACTTGGGAAGACCTAGATCGCAAACCCCATGACATTCCGTGGGAGTGCCGGGCGGCGCTTTCTGGACTCTCTTGTCGATGGGTTGCTAAGACATATCCTGCAAGTGAACAAACTGACACGTTACACACACATACACACACACACACACACAGGTCTAAGTATTGACTCCCCTACCCCCACCTTTCCTCCCATCCATTCCCTCCCCTTCCCCATTCCCATGCCCCACTCCATAGCCCCCTAGGTCCTCTCCTCCACCGCCAAAAGTGTGGTTTTGAAGGATTTAGAATATACAAACCCCTAATATGAATTTTACATGAGGTACATTTATAAACCCCTTGTGTTTTTGAAAAATTATAAGTCAATATACTTAAAATACCCTTTCTTTTGAGCTCACATGGTACATTACATGTTCTATAAGGTGACCTCTACTCCCCAGAGATGTTATAGCATAAAATCTTACAACCCTTTTCAAGCACATTGAGTTTGTGGAAAGGTATGGAAGAAAGTATAGAAGAGAGCCTACATTTCAAACCACTTATGGGGATAGCCAAGGACTGTTTGAAAGTAGAGCCAAGTTGGTAATAGCTATGGTAGCAATCATACACCTAGTGGAAGCTTTAGAGTACTAGTCTATCCACATTCAATGCTACTAAGAAAAGAGTTGATTATAGGTCAATCAATGATAATAAAATAGTGTTCTAATATGCTAAAAGGAAACATCCACCATCAAATTCTCTTACAACTAATGTGAAGTTTATTCCTTTGAACCTTTATAAGGAACACAAGGAGAAAGGACCTCCAAACTTTCGTGACTTCTCTCACCTCTCTCCTATCTTTCTAGTCTCTCTCTCTCCTCATGAATCTTTCTCTCTCTTATGTACTCTTCTCTCTCCTTCCTAGTCCTCTTCTTTACATGAGTTTACAACCATTGCCAAATTTTGCAATGAAGCAACATTGAGGTATAAACCCCAATTGATCAACATCAATGGGACAATGAATTCTTCTTCATTCAAATGTTCTCAATGCTCATTTAATTGGCTATCTCTCACATATGATTCTCTGATACATTCTCTCTCTCAAGTATACAATCTATGTACCTCTCATTTATTACCTAACAAGCTAATCCTCAAGATATAAGAGCTAGAAGCCTTTTGCTCCCATCATTGTATTATAGATGGTAGGATGAATTTTTTTGATTGCTTGTTGATCCTTACATAGTTGTTAATGGCTTCGAGATCCTAACTCTAAGCCCCAATGGTTTTAAGCTTCAATATCTAATGGGAACATAGAGAGAATTAAATACAAATGTTAGCAGGCACAAGAATGAGCTTTCTAAGCATTTTTACACTTTATATAGATAAGATTAGGATTTCTTATCAACCTTAATTACGCTCCTTTTTATTACAATTGTTGGTATTTAGCCAAGACCTTCATAGGTTACTACAAGATTTATCTATTTATTTTTTGACACAAATATCACAAGAGATATCTTGGTGCTTGATTCTACAAGGAATGATTGAAAACATAGAACTTACAATTATGATGGTATTGCTACTATGTATGCAACAACCTTCTTGGTTGCTTTTCATGTTTTTGTTCTTTACTTATTGCCTTTTCTCTTTTTCTTTTTTTATCACTTTCTTAGCTTTCATTTCCATTACTTTTATTGTGGCTCCATAATCTCAATCCATAATTCTAGTAACATATCCCCTCATCTATGTGAAGGGAGAAGTATCGAAGATGACAATCTTACCCATATAAGTCCATTCTTAAGTTGATATTGGGAGTTTTTTCCCACTCCCCCATGCTATAATTTTTGAAATGTATAGTTGAATTCTTCATTTAGAAAGTAGGCTTTCTAGAGCTCCTCAATCGAGTCACTATGAAACTCTCATAAGGATGATACTCTACATGCCCACATTCGTGAGAGTGAACCAACCACTAAATTATCTTTGCCCCTAGTGTGAGAGATGTCAAAATCATACTTCTACAAGTTTCTACCCATCTTTTTTGCTTAGGATTCAAAGTAGATTGAGTCAAGAAGTATTTGAGGGCTCGATGGTCACTCTTCACTTTAAATTGGATGTGATAGAGATAATGGTGCCATTTCTTAGCAGCATGAAGACTGCTAATATCTCCTAGTCATAAGCTACAATGTCACCAAACAATACAAGAACAAATTCATCAAGGTTCGGCTTGAAAATATCATATACTAACGTGTTGAAAGTAGCTAGAATATTAGGTAGACCAAATGAAATTAGTATGAACTCAAAAAACCAATATCTGATGTTGAAGGTGGTTTTTGGGAGATCTTTATCTTTTATTCAAATATGATAGTGTGTTAACAGTTCTTAAGTCAATTTAAAAAACATTTTTACTCCTTGCAATTGATGAAGCAACTCATAAATCCATGGGAGGAGATGTTTATTTTTTATGGTTACTTGATTTAACCCATGATAGTCAATGTAAAGACTTAGGCTCCCATCTTTCTTCTCCTAGAAAAGTATTGGGACACCCTAAGGTGAGTTTGTGGGTTAGATAAATCCCTATTCCAATAGTTATTTTAGTTGTTCTTTTGGTGCAATGGCTTTGGAAATAGACATCTTATAGGGTCTTTTTGCAACCGACTCAGCTTCTAGGTTTAATCTAATATTATATCTACTTAATAGCTAGGGGATATCTTGGTTAGGTCTTCTTGGAACACATTAAAATATTCTCTAAGCCACAAAGGTTCTTTAGGGTCCATGGGTACTTCTACCTTATTTAGTTTGATTAGTTATATGGATAGTCCTTTTATTAGACTCTTATAATTAATCGACTAGCCTTTGCTAATTGTAATCTAGGTCCTCTTATCTTTCCATGGGTGAGGACGAAGGTTCCATCAATATCATTAAAGGTTATCTATCCTTCCCTAGAATGGATGCTATCTTGATTAGGAACTAGCCAATCCATACCTAGGGACAATCACAAGTTCCTAGGGACAAAACTCAAACATTCTCCTTTCTATATTGATTCCCTAAAACAAAGTTCTACATTTTTTATTGCTTGGGTTGAAAAAACTTCTCTTCCATTTTTCAATTTGACTATTAGCTTTCTAGCAAGTTCAACTCCCAATTTTAATTACTTTAAGTTTGAAAGGATTTACCTTGTGGTATATTGGAACTTATAGGATGGAGTATTGAGATCCACCCTATTGATTGTTGATGGTTTTATTGGATGGTGCCTCTTTCTACTTCTTTATATATGGTAGTGCCTTCTTCTTCTTACCTAGCTAGAAAAGAGAAATAGACTGAAGAAAAATAAAGGGAGAAAGGAACACATCATTGAGCTTTGATACCAATTGTAAAGAGGAGGACTAGAGAGAGAAGACTACAAAGAGGAGAGAGAAAGAGAGAATAGGAGAGAGAGAGAGAGAAGAAGAGAAGCCTATAGAGAGGAGAGAGAATGAGAGAGAGAGAGAAAGAGAGATACTAGAGTATGGGAGAGAAAGGTAGGAAGATGGAGAAAGAAGGATAAGAAGCCATGGAAGCTTGCATAACTTAAAGAAACTATTGTTTGATAGTTTCTAGAAGCCCTAATTGAGTCTCATTACACCTTTTATACCATGTCAATGTGACTCGGTATATTCCCATGGTTCCCGTGCAATCTTACTTTTTAAACAAATCCTCTTTGTATACCTCCAATAAGGAGTAACTTCAACAATCATAGTCAAGGACAAAGCAAGATGGTGTGCAAGTGGTCATAAATCCTAATTACTCAGGAGACAATAAGTACTGGTATAGCAAGGAGGGCTATAGTTAGTTGGTAGTGTTCTTGGGAGACACACAAGAGCTATGGTTAAAGCTTTGGACATATCTAGAGATTTTATGGACATATCTAGAGCTATGGTTAAATCTTTGGACATATCTAGAAATTTTATGGACATATCTAGAGACAGTTCTTGGTAGATAAACCCTAAATACTCAGGATAGCCAAGGAGAGGCAGTTCCTGCGCAGTTCTCTCCCACTTCATAAATCTTACAAAATAAACCCTCTAGAGTAAATAAACCGTAATTACTCAGGAGAGACAGTTCTCGCGCAGTTCTTTCCCGCTTCATAAATCTTACAAAATTTCCATTAAAAATTCCTGCCTTTCTTGTCTGCTTTCATCCATAATTTATTGTCCAAAGACCGTTTAAATTTTTTGTCTTACACGCCAAAATTCTTCAATGACAAAGCAAGGTGTTTGTCATTTGCAAGGCATCCTAAATCTTCGGATTTCTCCATCAAGCAATCATGGCCAATTTCAACTCTGCATCACCGTTTCCTGAGCCAATCTTGGAGCAGCATATGGATTTAATATCGATGAAACTTGAAGAAGAGCGTCAACACCGCGTACAATTGGAGCAAGAACTGAAGTCCCTCAAGCGTCCTGCCACTGAAATTTCTACCAATGACGACAACCTAGTCTGCTCCATCAACGCTACTTTGGATGTCCACGCTAGCCGAAAGGAGTCCAAAATAAGCAAGCGTACATTCAAATTTAATTCTTTTGATGGTGTTAAAGATGGTCGCAAAATTCTGTCATGGTTAAGCCAGTTCGAAGCTTATTTTAACAATGAGAAATACTCGGGCAGTGATAAAATTAAATGTGCATCTCATTATTTTATTGAGAAAGTTACATTATGGTGGGATGTCATGCGTAAAAGCATTGATCCTCCTCTCACATGGAATGACTTTCACAAGAAGGTTCTTGCAAATTTTCTCCCTACACAATTCGAGCTCCGCATGCAACAACAATGGGATCTATTCATGCGACAGGAACGTGAGTCTATCCCTCAATACACAGAAAGATTTTGGAGCACTCTCTTGCAACTCCAAATGGTGGAGCCAGGCCGAATCTATCTTCAAGTATATGTCCGGCTTAATTCCATCCATCCAAGCCAAAGTCAACATGTTCAAGCCCAATAACCTAGAGAAGCCATATCCCTAGCTCATGATGCTGAAAAGAAGCAGTCTAAAGACCGAAGGCAATTTCCAGCATGCAACGGTAACAACATGGGTAACTTTCATTTAAATTATTTCCATAACTTCAATTCTCAATATGGAAAGAATCGTTTTAACCGACAACCATGGATGCAAAATGTTCAATCACTTTCCAATTCTAAACCTCCCAAATTACCTTCAAATTTGCCTAAATCTGGTGAACCTAAAAATGTTAACCCAAGTGTCTCCAATGCCATTTCCAAAAATGTAATTTGTTATAATTGTAAGCATCCTGGTCATATTGCGAGTCGTTGTCCCATGGGCAACACATGTGATTGGAAGAAACCCACAGCGCATCTAAATTTTCTTGCAGCTGAAGAATCCAATGAAGACTTTGAAGCAATGCGTGGATTCGATGAGGCTACACTTATCGGTGAAAATTCTAACGAACCTGAAGACCTTGTTGGTAAAATTTCTTTGCATGCCTTGTTAAAGATGCGATGTAAAATAAATAATAATGATATGACTGCTTTGCATGACGATGGTAGTACTCATGATTTTGTTTCAGAAAAAGTAGTTAGAAACTTACAACTTAAAACTATTCCATCTACCTAAAATTAAAGATGCATTTCTAGGACAATGATATAATGGTACTAAAGAAGTTCATAATTTAGAAATTTGTATTGGATCTTATAAGAAATAGCAAAATTTTGTAGTAGTACCTTTGCAATCTGGTGACGTAATTCTAGGAATGCCATGGCATCACCAATTCAACGCCAGTATAGATTACAATACACACTCAATGCACATTGAGCACAAAGGTAAACAAATTTTACATGAAGGGTTAACAAAAACTGAATTTTTTCTAATTATTAGTCATACACAAGCGAAGCGAGCTTTGCATAAACAATTAAAAGCTTTCTTAGTATGGATTAATGAAGTTGATGTTACAACAATTGAATTAACTCCAAAGCAACAACATTTTATTGCTAAATTTTCGGATTGCTTTTCTAATGATTTACCTTTACAACTTCCTTGATCACGACTTGAAGACCAGCAAATTGATTTACTTCCTAGTAGTTAACCACCTTGCAAAGCTCCCTATCGCCATAACCAATTAGAACAGAAAGAGATTCAGAAGCAAATTGAAGAACTTCTAAGTAGAAAATTAATTCGTCCAAGTAGTTCACCTTTTGGAGCTCCTATATTATTAGTTAAAAAGAAAAATCAAACTTACCGCATGTGTATAGATTATAGAGCACTTAATAAAATAACGGTTAAAAATAGGTATCCAATACCTAGAATAGACGACCTTCTAGATAAATTACAAGGAGCTACAGTGTTTAATAAAATTGATTTAAAATCAAGATATCACCAAGTTCGTATGTCTACTTCTGACATATTTAAGACAGCTTTTCATACACAATTTGGACATTATGAATTCTTGGTAATGCCCTTTGGACTTACCAATGCACCATCTACATTTAGTAGAATGATAAATAGAATATTTTTGCATTTTTAGTATTGTGTAATAGTCTTTTTCGATGACATTCTTGTTTTCAACAAAACTAAAAAAGAACACAAATAACATTTATATTTAGTGTTTAGTTTATTAAAACAAAACCATCTATATGCTAACCCTGAAAAAAGTTCTTTCTTTCAATCTGAAATAGAATATTTAGGACATATCGTGTTTGCCAAAGGCATACACATAGATCCACGTAAAATTGAAGCAATTAAGTCTTGGCCAACACCTAAAAATGTCCATGAAGTTCGTTCATTTCTAGGACTAGCTAGCTTCTATAAAAAATTTGTTAGAAACTTTTCATTGCTTGCTTTACCATTAACTCTTTTGTTAAATAAAGGTCTTGTTTATCGTTGGGGTGATAGCCAACAATGATTTTTTGAAATACTTAAGCATACACTCACACACGCACCAGTTTTACAGTTACCTGATTTCAATAGACCATTCTTTCTTATGGTTACTGATACAAGTGGTTCTAGCATCGGTGCAGTATTAATACAATACAATCACCCTATAGCATACTCTAGTTGTAAACTGAAATCATCTGAAGTTAAATATAGTACATATGGCAAAGAATTACTAGCTGTAGTTCATGCATTGCGCATATGGAAGCATTATTTAATGGGTTCAGAGTTTATGATTAAAACCGATCAACAGAGTATTAAACATTTATTGTCACAACCACAAATATATGATAAACACATACAGTGGGCATCATTTATTCAATCCTTTCATCCACTCATTCAATATCAACCAGGTAAAGAAAATGTAGTAGCCGATATCGTAGGTCATCATTAAACAATATTTTTGTCATTTCTACTTCTTTGTTAGACACAATGAAAAATACTTATCTTCAAGATCCCGATTTTCATGATGTTTGGGTAAATTTATCTAACAATCAATGGATCCCTACTAATAACTTTTTAGTTTTCGATGGTTTTCTGTTTTATGAAAAACGATTATGTATTACTAAACCTTTTTGTCATTTCATTATGCAAGAAGTACAGGAACCTCCTTATATGGGACATCGTGGTACTATCTCCACACTTAAAAATTTACATGAAGATTTTTTCTAGCTAAATATGCAACGTGATGTTTCTACTTTTGTTTTTGATTGTATTGTATGTCAACGCATAAAAAGACATCATGGTAAATCATATAGTTTATTACTTCCATTACCTATTCGTAATTCACCTTAGGAGCAGATTTCTATGGACTTCATTACATGTTTACCAAAATTTCTTCACAAAATGATATGATATGGACCATAGTTGATAGATTTAGTAAACAGGCTTACTTCATTGCTTGTAAAAAGCCGCTAACTTATTTCTCAAGCATATTTTGGTGCACCATGGATTGCCGAAAATTATTGTGTCCGACCAAGATCCTCGATTCTGTAATAATTTTTGGATGACATTGTTTACGAACTTAGGAACTAAGTTTGATTTTAGTTCTGCATTTCATCCATAGACTAACGGTGAAAGAGAGGCCACAAATAGCACAATTTTGGATTTAATCCATGCTTATACAATTTCTTCTCCAGCCACATGGGATAATCATTTGCACCTTCTATAGTTTGCTTACAATAATGCCACTCACACTGCTACACAAAAGGCACATTTTGAAATTGTTTATGGCCACAAATTGTCAACTCCCACATTTCGTCTAACTTAGAAAATACCTTCTGTTGACGATTGGATTCAAAATCATTCAAGTATTTATGAGCAAGTTAAACAAATACTAGCAAAGGCCCAACAATCATATGTGAAACAAGCAAATAAAAAGAGGCAAGCTATGATTTATAAGGAAGGAGATTATGTTTGGTTACGTGTTGAAAAATGTAGACTCCATAGTGTAGAAAAGAACCCAAATGTTAAATTAGCTCCTTATTTCTATGGACCTTTTAAAATTCTCCATTCTATTAATCCTAATGATTACAAATTAGAGTTACCTCATCATTGGAAAATCCACAACACTTTTCACATTAGTCTTTTACGTCCCTTCAAAGGTTCTCTTCCTATTCACCATGAGTATGAATCACCACCCTTGATTATAGATGACCATGAGATCCTAATCCATGAAACGATTCTTGATGTTGACTATATGACCACTAGAACTAGAAATACTTATACTCATTATCTTGTTAAATTCCACAATCACCCTGTTGAGGAAGCTCAATGGATGCATGCTCGTGATTTACGACCTTTTTTCAATTTATTGTCTCCATATCCAGCCAATAGCAATTGAGAACAATTGCTATCCCACCCCTAGGGTATGTTGCCAGGTGGCACCTACGCAAAGGGATGAGCGCCTTAAATGGTTCTCTGTCAATGCGGGGCATGTTCCTAAGAATTGTCTTAGGTGGAAGGTCGATGGGGATGCCTATCCTTTCCAGGCATCGATGCAAGTGTGAACGTGGGTGGTACCATTTTATCCACACAAGTATTAACGTCTTCGTGAACTAATTATTGTATGGAATTCCAAATTAATTGATTTATGAGGCTAGCTGAAATTATTCAATTGGTTATTATTCTAACATGATTTTCTGAATTTTTGGTAGCTGATGTGTAGAGCAAGGAGAATTGGAAAGGCACGCCATGTGCAAGCATTCTAAAGATTATTTCCTCAAGAATTTATTAGGCAATTATTGGATTATTATATTAGACACACCGCTATTTCTTATAAAGCATGCGCATAGCCTCTATGTAAATATTTATTAGCAAAATAAATTTTTAGAAGATATGTTCAAATAAAATATTAATGGTTCTAGAGAGTTGTGGGATGCACAACTGCTAGCATCCATTAATTCAGATTACTCTATCTCTTTTTCAATTTACTCAAACTCTTTATACAAAGAGTGATTGTAAAGGGCCTAAATATTAGGCAAAGAAGATTTCATAATATTATTATAAATACGGCATGAATGGAGCTGCCCACTTCATGTCGGGGGGAGATTAAACCCAATCTTGAGTTGTTCATATTACTTTACCTTTTCTTTTAGTCTATTTTTCAATTTCTCATGAGTCGTATGCAATTTTATGAGTAAAAGAGAGAAAAAGGAATCTTCTTCCATTCGCTACGCGCAAACCACGCATCCATTGTTCACAACAATCACAACTTGAATTAACTAAAGGAAATGCTTAGCTCAATCCCTATCCTTGTATGCATTGACTTCTCAAAGGAGTTGTCCTTTCATTATGATGCTAGTGGAAGGGGTACATGTGCTATTTTGCTACAAGAACTTGGTGTCATTGCTTTTGGGAGTAGTAACCTTGATGAATAGAAAATACAAATGAATGTTTCATCTTAAAGTTTAGTATGTTTCACATTACCTTTATAAGTTTATCATCATTGAGATAAATAAACTGAACCAAGAATAGAGTCATTCACTTCTTTCACTTTATTCTTGTGAATTTAAACACACTCAGAGTCCAAAAATGACAGATCAGATCTTTTGTTAATATCACCAAGTAAAAAGCAACAAACATTGAAGCCCTTAAGGTCAACCCTTTCAAGAAGGGTAGATAACTCATCTTCGAATTATGGGAGTTGTTTTGCTTCATTTTTTTCCTCCTTCTTTCTTTTATACTACCTCCATTTATCTGCGTGCTCTTTTGTGGCCTTTTCCTCTTTCTTATGTTGTCTTGTTTCCTTTTCATGGGTGACATCTTCACCCTTAAAACTTGGATCATTTTTCTTCTTTCTATATGGAGGGACATTTAAAATATTGAAAGCCTTCACATCACAAACGGGGACTAGCTCAAGGGCCTTTGAAAACCTGTATCTCAATATCTTGAGAATTATCATGTCTTTATCCATAAGGGTAAGCCTATGTGCATGAGAAACACAGATATAAGAATCTTGGAAAAACTCAATCAAAAAATCTTATGTAGCCTCCTGAATATAGTTGAGAGCTACCCTATTCCATCTAAAACTATCAAGGCTATGCTTGTCACAAATTTCTTTGACAAGCATCTGAAAAGATGGTTTTGGAATTGCTTTACTCAAAGCCTTCATTGCACTTCTAATCTCCTTAAGGCATCTAACATTCTGTGAGAACCTTCTCCTTGGCTTTGATTTCCTTGTAAGTTTGGAAGGCTTGGAGGACTGATGGATCTTTGAGGCAAGACCTCTAGGATCAAATTTATGCTTCCTTGCAATGGCCTTTGTTCTAGCCATCTGAAACATCCTAAAAGAAAACAAATAATGCAAGAAAATTATGATAGAACTCTAAATTTCTGACATAATGTTATCTAAAATCGCCTAGTAACAAACAAACACTAATCACACATTCTACCTTCAATTTGAATAAAACAATACAAGCAAAAGACGTATGAAACGTGAAGACTCCTTCTAAACAAGAGAAACAAGCACCTCTCGCGTTTCGCACGTCACTCCTTCTTAGGATGCATATTTGATCAAATATAATAAATGTCATGAAGTTTTACAAGTCTATAAAAATTCTATCTTATTATCAATAAGAATCCTAAAAATAGAACATCTTATTATCATGAAGTTATACAAGCCAGGATTGAATATCAAGTAACTTGCATTCCAGTGTTGTATGAAATGCGAAAGAAGTCTTTTCTAAGGTAAGAACCATGAGTTATCCCATTTCATACGTCACTCCTTTTTAGGGCATATATTTGATCAAAGAGAATAAATGTCATGAAGTTTTACACGTCTCAAAATAGAACATCTTATTATCAACAAGTATCCTAAGAATAGAGCCTCTTATTATGATGAAGCTTTTCAAGCCACAATTGTATATCAAGAAACTTGCATTCCAGTGACGTATGAAACACAAAAGAATTCTTGTCCATGGAAGGTGCCATGACCAAAATTGCATTAGTGGAAAAAATTTCCATTTGAGGAAACTTGCATTCTCAGCAAATGTATGAAACATGAATGAACTCTTGTCGATTGGAAGATAATGAGTAATCGTGTTTCATACGTCGGACCATTTTTTGTATAATTTGGCAAGATTTGGAAATGGTTGTGGAGTAACCTTAAAATTTTCTAAGAACTTACATTTCTGAGGGTTTGGTGCATATGATGGGCGAAGAAACCTTCTTTAGTCGCCTTGTGCTGAAGAATAACTTTGGACCATGTCTTAGCGAGCTTGCATCGATGTGATCGAGCATAGAAAGAGATTTTTCTTTGAAAAAAATATTTTGTGGTTCAGGATTTGGTTTTAAAAGGATGTTGATTTACACATGTGTGTAATGAACGGGGATCACAGGAACATGGCATGGGAACATACCAGTCACACTGACGGTATATAAGGTATAAGAGGGTATTTTGAGGCATCACAGAAATTATCAAGAAACTCTCTTTTCACCTTCTCAAGCTTCCATGGCTTCTTCTACTTCCTCTTCTTCTTCTTCATTTTTCCCTCTTTCTCTCTCTTCTTCTTGCCTTTCTCTCTCCTCTCCCTCTTCTCCTGTAGTCCTTCTCTCTCTCCTTCCCCTTAGTTAGGACAGTTAGGTCTCTTTCACTAGAAGTGGTATCAAAGCTTTGTCATTGATCCTTCTCTTTTCCCATAGATTTAGGGCTCTCACAGCTTCCGACAGTTAGAAAACTCCAATTACGTCTCTCTCACATGTACATAGGAGTACTCAAGCAGGCTGTCAGCCCTCTTGAAGACTATGGCAGCCTTTCTTGGAGCTTTCCCAAGAACCATGGACACATCTGAAGGCGGGTAGACAAATTTGACAGGTCGTCACTAATTTTCATGTAAGTTTCTTGAGGGTTTTGGGCAAAAAGGAGGGTAGCACAGTTAGAGAAGGCCAAAAGCTCAGTTACTTTTCAAGAAGACCTTCTCTCTCCTCCTTCCACAAGCTGTCTGCAAGCTCCCATGGAGGAAACCAGCCCCAAATATTACTCTCCCCCTTCTTCCATGAAGCATCAGCCTTTCCCCTTCACTTTCTGAAGCTCAAGAGCCACTGATCAAGTAGGGCTGAGCTGGGTGGTCATCCCCAACCCTCCAAGAGCAGCCTCGTAATTTGCGGCACAAAAAATGGGCTACTTCCTAGCCTGTTGGATAGCTCCCCAGCCCTCTTCTCCTCCCTGGATCTCACTCCTGGCTCTTGGCAAGTCCCTTGGTAAACATTGAAGGCTTCCTCCTCAGCTCTTGGACTCCTCTTTCCACTTCAAGAAACCCTGATCTTGTGCAGTCCATGGCAGCCATGAAAGCTTGACATCAAGCTCAAAAATCTTGAAGATTTTGGTCTTTTCTTGGTCCCTAGGAGTCCCTCTTCAAGCCTAGCTCAAAATTTCAGCCATCAAGAAGCACAGGAAGAAGATTAGAAGAAAGATTTGAAGACACGCACTTGTGGGCAGCCATGGCTATGGAAGTAGAGCTTCAATTTCAGCAAGAGCTCTTCATGGGAAGGTCCTGAGCCATCCTACTACAAGCTACAGCCACAATTTGGAGCTCATTCTCAAGATTTGAAGGCTTCTTGGAAGCAAGAAGACATTATGGAGTGCTCATTTGGAAGGAATCACCCCCTTGATCTGTCTATGCAAGCAGCACCCTTTCCCCATGGAAGAATCCTTCTTCTCCAAGCTTGACTTGATCCTTTCTTGACAAAGCACAACCATTTTGGAGCTATGGAGCATGCGGGATCTAATTGGAGCTCTCATGAAGGACTGAAGTGGCATTAGTGGCTGCCTTCTTCTTCACAAGACTCAAGGTAGCCGATTCTTGGCTTTCATTCTCTCCATTTAAGCCTCTTGTTGAATCCTATCCACTTGTTTGATGAGAATGTATGATTCCAAGTAGGTAATAGGAGTCCCAGACATTGTATGCATGCTGAATATTAATCTTAGTCATTTCCCTTTGATCTTATGGCATTGGAATGGATTTCACTCATGCTGAAGCTTCATTGAGATTATATTTTTACTTACCCATAACCCATTTGGCTTCTTGTGAATTGGCTGAGCCAAGAATTTATTTTTTAAAAATCCATTGTATAAGGGTGAGTAGGCAGTGAGTCACTGCCGGTAAGCTCTCTATCCCTATTCCCCATTCCAATTCCATGCACTTCATGAAAAGCCCAAAATTTTGATTCCTAAAATGCATCTCATGCTAGGTGTTTAATTGATAAATGTCTGCTAAGTATATTCCGAATGAGGAAAAGCCCGATACCAAGTGAGGTGGCAAGACAAAAGAGGGTGACCCCCCCTTGCCATCAAAGACCCTGAATGGGTGCACAACCCGGCCCGGGGGGAACTTTGCCCACCTCCCGGTGATCTGGAGCCCAAAGAATTATTGCAGGTGCAGGTACATTTGATGGAATAGCTGGAGCCCTGATTATTTGATTCTACAGCCCCTACATGCATTGGTAATGTCATGAATCACTTGGTAATGTATGGTGGATGCATGCAAGAAGGGCAGGGTATGCAGTCATGGAAATGGTCTCAGCACTAGAACTATGGATACAAAGGATGTATGGCTTTATGTGGCACTAAGGACCACCGTTGAGGCCCTGGATGTCTGGGATAAGACCCTCACCATTGGGATAAGGTATGCTCCTTGAGGAAGTCTTTGCAGGGTATTACAGATAGTCAGTCCTACATAGTCAGCCCACAAAAGTTGATTACATCAAAGTCTTCTTTATGGCTAAGTGTAGGATCTATAGCTTGATTCGAAGAGGGCATCCTCCCCTTCGATCTAAATTAAAAATCTCCCCATTCCGCTATATGGTTTGGGAGATACGCTTAGTTTTGTGCTCAGAGGTACTGTGGGACAGGCAGCAGTCCTACACAGTCATCCCGCAAAAGTTGATTACAGAAAAGCCTTCTTGTGTGACTGAGTGTGGGATCTATAGCTTGATTCAGAGAGGGAATCCTCCCCTTTGATCTGAACTAAAAATCTTCCCATTCGGCCCTATGGATTGGAAGATACACTCAGTTTTGTGCCCAAAGGTACTGTGGGATAGGCAACAGTCCTACATAGTCAGCCCACAAAAAGTGATTAAAACAAAGTCCTGATCATTTATTGTCAGAGATATTTTTACATAGCCTCGTAGAGGGGATTGAGGGATTTCATTTGAATCAAAAAGTTTGGCGATCATAGCTTTCTAGCTCAAGATATCGTCATTTCTGTAACAAGGGGTCTAGTGGACTGCACTTGGGATGGCAAGCCACAAGGGTAAAGCAAAGGATGAGGAGGACTTTCAGCATGAAATAAGGGACTCCCGTGCCTCAATGAATGATCCTAGCTCAGCCCAAGAGGATCGTGAAGACATGTTTGAAGAGGGTGCCCTTGAGATAGACCGCTTATCTATGCTCAACCAAACCTTATGCCAACATGAGACCCATCATGTTGAACGACATCGAGAGATGGAGCAATGCCATAGGGAGATGGAAACCCGCCAAGATCACCGTCATTCCAAGATGATGGCCAAGATGGACTTACTTAGAGCGCATGGGCGCCCTCATCCCCGCCATTGCCCCCCCCCCTCGGATCAACCCATCCTTCAAGCCCATCCTTGGCACCCCAACTCCCCGATAAACGGAAGCTATTTGCACACTCAAGGGAATGGCTCCAATGCAAATCTTGGGCAGCATGGAATGCATGGAGTACATGGGCAGCATGCACATGGCAATGGGCAGCATGCATATGGCAATGGGCAGCATGCATATGGTAATGGGCAGCATGGACATTTTGGATAGCAAGGTCCTAATGGGCAAATTGGTCCTCATGTAATGCAAGGGCAGCATGGCCCCCATGGAAATTTTGGACAATCGAGGATTAGACAGCAAGGCATGTATGGGCAGCATGTAGCACATGGCATTCATGGGCATCAAGGCCCCAATGTGCTACGTGACAAGATTGTGTTTACTAAATTCAATGGGCATTCCTTATCCCCAGCTCAACTAGAGGAATGGACCTCTAAATTGGAAGCCTACTTTCTCATCTACCCCCATACCGATGAGGCGAAGATTATTTTTGCCTCCCTTCATTTAGAAGGTTTTTCCCACACATGGTGGAGATTCGTTCAAAGAGAAAATCAGTAGTTTCGTGATTGGGAAGAGTTCAAGATGCATATGATCCAAGTTTTTGTCTCCCCGGTGGAAAAAGAACGCTTGACTAGGCAATGGTATCAGTTTGATCAGCGAAATCTCACCGTGAGGGAGTACACCAATCAATTTATGAACCTATCCATGTATGTTGAGGCAGTTAGTGATGAGGCCAAATTGCATAAGTACATTTATGGGCTAGATGCGCATCTCTCAGCTGATGTAATGGCTCAAAAGCCACCCACCCTATTTGCAGCCATAGAATTGGCTGAACGCTATGGTCGGAAATACCGTCGCAATGATGGCATGCAGCCCATTGAAGGACAACAAAGATACCCTATCAGGAAACCCCCATATGTTAGTAATTATCACAGCAAAAATGCAGGGAATGGCAGCCCAAAATCCCTACTTACCCCACTTTTAATGTTAAAAGGAAATATGGTAGGCTTGGGACAGCGCCACCCTCCAAAAGTGACCCAAAGTATGCTGAAAATAAGACATGGAATGGCTTCAGTCCTAACGGTCAGGAATTCATTCCTCTTGAAGTTGTCAAGGATAGAAAAGCTAAAGGCTTGTGCTTTAAATGCGGGGATAAGTACACGACTGATCATGCATCCAAATGCCCCTTTAAGAATGCCATTGTCAAGTTTAATAGCATGTATGTGCTAGAAGATAGTGACAAGTTAGAAGAGGACTTGTATGACAACTCTCCCATGATGACACTTGCTGAAAATGCTGAATATGAAGAGGATCTTGATACCAATCAGTTTTATGACTCACCGGACGGGTTCCCTTTTGACCCCGGTGGTTGCCCCATTGATGACATGCTTGGGAATGTCCCTTTGCACCCCTCATTCACCACTATATCAGCTTTCTCGATCTCCATGGATGCATGGACCGGCTCTAGGAGCCTCAACACCCTACGGGTACATGGTAACATTGATGGAAAGAGTGTATACATCCTCATAGATAGTGGCAGCACGCACAGTTTTGTGAAAATCGACTCTTGGCCATTTGACATGTGTTCCCATTGAATTACAGCAACCTCTTTGGGTTCAAGTGGCCAATGGAAATGAGGAAGTGAGCTCCCATGTATGCACACAAGTGTCTCTTATGCTGGCCAAAAATTACACAACAAAAGTGGACTTAATTACCCTTGATATGGGCCCCGTGGATGTTGTTTTGGGATATGATGGACTTCAGCAGTTGGGAAAAATCTCTATGGACTTCTCTCAGCTGTATATGGAGTTTGTAATGCATGGACAGCTTGTACACTTGGAGGGAATCAAAGAAATTGCAGATTTTCAGCTTATAACAGCAAGACAACTCAAAAAGGAATTCAAGAAATGCTCCCAAATCTTTGTCTTGCACTTGCTTAAGGATAATGATGACCAACACACCTTGGGGAAGCAAAATGCAGCACTAAAAGCACTTTTGGCTGAATATGAGGACCTATTTCAGCCCCCGACTACCCTTCCCCCTCAGAGAGTAGTGGATCACCCGATTGACTTGGAGCCCCATGCCAAGCCCATCAATAAACCCCCATATCGACTCTCTAAATGTGAGAGAGAGGAAGTAGAAAAGCAAGTCAAGGAGCTCACTAAAATGGGATTCATAGAGCCTAGCTCTTCCCCTTATGCCTCCCCCGCTCTATTGGTTAAGAAAAAGGACGGATCCTTCTGGTTGTGCATTGACTACCGTGATCTCAATAAGATTACCATCAAAAATAGATACCCCATCCCTCGAATTGATGATTTTCTTAATGAACTCAAGGGAGCACGCTACTTCACCAAGATTGATTTGTGATCCGGTTACCACCAAATCAGAATGAGAGTGGGTGATGAAGTCAAAACAGCCTTTCGGACTGACCGTGGCTTGTACCATTTCCTTGTCATGCCATTCGGGCTCACTAATGCACCCGCCACGTTTCAGAGCTTAATGAACAAAATATTGCAGCCATGGCTTTTCTAGTTTGTGTTGGTATTCTTTGATGATATACTCATTTACAGCAAGTCAATGCATGAGAATCTAAAGCATGTTAGGCAAATTTTTGATATACTAAGAGAGCACCGGCTATTTGCCAAAGAAAGCAAGTGTATCTTCATGCAAAAAGAGGTTGAGTACTTGGGACACATTGTTAGTGAAAAAGGCATCCAAGCTGATCCTAAGAAAGTGCAATGTGTCTGGGAGTGGCCCATCCCCACTACCACTACCTCCTTGCGTGGTTTTCTTAGCCTCTCCTCTTTTTATCGGAGATTCGCCATTATACCACAATTGCAGCCCCGTTAATAGACAAGTTGAAAAAAGAGGCTTTCCTATGGGATGAATTGGCTGATCGCAGTTTTCAGTAGCTAAAAGACTTGCTCACTTCATCCCCCATCCTCGTATGCCCCAATATTTTACCATCCAATGTGATGCTAGTGGATGGGGTATTGGTGCAGTCTTGCTGCAAGAACACAAGGTAATAGCATTTGAGAGCCAAAAATTGGATGATAAAGAGAGAGAGTTGCATGTTTATGATCAGGAGATGTTGGCAATCATTCATTCTATCAAAAAGTGGCATTATTACTTGTATGGCAGCAGATTTAAGGTGAAAAGTGACCACCGTGTGCGATCAAATACTTCTTGACTCAGCCCAACCTCACTCCCAAACAACGTAGATGGGTGGCTACCCTACAAAACTATGACTTTGAGATTACCCACACATGTGGCAAGGACAATGTAGTGGCTAATGCAATCTCTCGCATGTGGGCATGCAAGGTTCATCCATCACTGAACTCCACCATGATTGGATTGAAGAGCTCCAAGACGCATACTGGCTTGATGCTGAATTCAGCCCTCTTTTCCAGAAATTACATTAAGGTGTCGTGGATGACAACTCCCAATATGAACTCCACAACGGCCTCATTTGGATCCATGGCCGTATTGTGATTCCCCATGCCTCTCCTTTCACCCAAAGGATCCTTGAAGAGATGAATTCTTCACCGATTGCTGGCCACTTAGGGGTCTTCAAAACATATGACCGAGTTTCAAAAAGCTTCCATTGGATGTTAAAGACTTTGTGTCTAGATATGTGCCTTGTTAACAAAATAAAGATAGAACTCTTAAACCGGGTGGATTGTTGCAGCTCTTACCTATCCCCGAAGGAAAATGGACCCACATTACCATGGATTTCATCACTGGTTTACCTACAACGAAGAAGGGTTGGGATAGCATATATGTGGTAGTTGACCGACTCACTAAAGCAGCCCATTTCATCCCTACAAAATCCTAGTTAACAGCATCTCAAGTTGCCATTCAGTTTATGGAGCATGTTTTTAAGTTGCATGGCTTACCCCACGTCATAGTACATGATCGGGACACCAAATTTATGAGTCAATTTTGGCAGATAACTTTCAGCTCCATGGGGACCAAATTGGTTCCGTCTATAGCCTATCATCCCCAAATGAATGGGCAGACCAAGAGAGTCAATAAGTGGCTTGAAATCTATTTGCGACATTTTTGTCATGACGTGCAAAATTCTTGGGATGTATGGCTGCACTTGGCTGAATTTTCTTATAACAACTCCACTCATTCGAGCATTGGAGTCTCTCCCTTCGAAGCATTGTATGGTTATCGGGTGCCCCTTCCCACAGTGATCTTCAATGAAAAGCTCAACCCCCTTGGAAAAGAAGAGTTGGACCTCATGCAAGCTTTGCTTCAACAATGCAAGGTAAACCTCAAAAGGGCTCAAGAGCACATGAAGCTCCATGCTTATGCAAAAAGAAGACCCCTTGACTTTCAAGAGGGTGAATTGGTACTCCTTAAGGTCCCCAAGTCCCGTTATGCTATACTAAAGGACAGTTCTTGCAACAAGTTGGCACACCGTTACTATGGGCCCAACAAAATCATTAAGAAGGTTGGGGACTTGGCTTACCGTCTCCAACTCCCTTCCACTACTAAGATCCATGATGTCTTCCATGTGAGCCAATTGAAACCTTTCATCGGCACTCCCAAAGATCATGTAGAGGAGCTACCACCCATAGATGAGGAGGGCCTTATCCAGTATATTCCTAAAGCAGTCATTGGGCAACGTGAAAAGCAACTCCGTAGCCATTCCATACACGAATACCTGATCAAATGGCAAGGCCTACCAATAGACGAAGCCTCTTGGCACCCAGCATCTATCTTGGATGAATTTCCACACCTCAAGGAGGCCGTATTGGCTGGAACTTAACCATGACACCTGTTTTGGGCTACAGTCTGCGTCTGGACAGCCATCTGTTTTGCACCAATTTTGGCCCCAGTACATTTTCAGCCCCATCCCCCATACATGGAGACTGAAAGTACACCTTGAGGGCTCCGTGTCAACACCTTACTTGCCCCGATTGGAGTTCCCTAGAGGAAGTTATGGCTCTTTTTTCTCCAGCCATACCCTCTAGGACAGCACACTAGTAATTCCTAGACAGCCCTCTATTTTGTAACAGTTTTGGTCCTGACCTAATTGCAGCCCCGCCCCACCCACATGGGCTGAAAGTACATCTCATGGGCTCCGTAAAGACACCTCAATTATCCCATTCCGAGTTTCTCACACAAAGTTATGGCTAATTTCCTACAGCACACCATTACGATACATGACCACATCCCTTGTTTTTTAGGATAAAAACTTTATGAGATGGGATGGTTTGTAATGAACGGGGATCACGGGAACATGGCATGGGAACATACTAGTCACACTGACAGTATATAGGGTGTAAGAGGGTATTTTGAGGAATCACAGAAATTATCAAGAAACTCTCTTTTCACCTTCTCAAGCTTCCATGGCTTCTTCTCCTTCCTCTTCTTCTTCTTCCTTTTTCCCTCTTTCTCTCTCTTCTTCTTGCCTTTCTCTCTCCTCTCCCTCTTCTCTTGTAGTCCTTCTCTCTCTCCTTCCCCTTAGTTAGGACACTTAGGTCTCTTTCATTACAGTGTGGCTACCCTAATGCATAATAAATTTCACATGTGTGATGGGAAGGCCGTTTTTGCATGGGAAGTTGTGCCACGTGTCTCTTTCTTTTTTGGAATGATTGTGCTTTTATGGCTCCTTTTTTGAAGTTAAAAGATAATTCTTAGCATTTTCTTTTTCATTTTAAGCTTAGCTCCTTGGAATCAATGCATCTTGGACAAACGTGCGGTGACCATTGACATATATATATATATATATATATATATGCATGACACTCAGGATTGAGTTTTCGACGTATTTTGTCTTGTCTTCAATGAGCTATTTTATCTTGTCTTCAATGAGCTCAAATTTAACATGTTTGTCATGCTAGAGATTTAGAAATGCAAGATGAATGAAGTGAATTCAAACTTTATGCAATAGAGAAAGTTAAAAAAAAAAACAATGTCTCATTGATCAAATTTTGTTATACATCCATGACTTATAAAACGCGAAAATGATGATCCAAAAAACCGCTTCATAGTTCATAAAATCGTTTTTCACACATCACTTAAAGATATTTTGATGAAATCACATTTAAAACATCCAAAAAAATTGTCCAAAAAAATGCATCAAAAAGATCAAAATCCCATCATTTTATGGAGACTATTGTGAATGTCATGTTGCCTCTTATGTTGTCCCTCAAGGTGAGCTCTTGATAATTTCAATGAAGTATTTGACATTTTCCAAGGTAGGAATATCCTTGCTTTTCCTCACACCATTCAAAATCATAAACTCTAAAGGAAAGACCTAGCTAGGGGCAACTGTGTAAAACTAGTTTCATAATATGAAAAAAGTTTCAGAATTCCTAGTTTCATGACATGTGATAACAAACTTTTGAAATTACATAAAACTAGGAAAGATCAAATTCTAATTTTCATTTTTCATAAAATGAAAAAATATAATTTCAAAAAAATTAAGAAGTTGTAAAATCTTGTTTCATACATTTATGAATCAATTTATCATCTTCAATACCTCGAAATTCAGGGTAAGAGGGAAAAATGACAAGAAGAAGTTTGTTACTTGAGATTTGCCGTCCTTGCTTGTTGCTGAGAATAAATGGTCTATTGTTAGAATACACTTAGTAAAGCTTACTATGCCTACAAGATAAAATAGCTCATTGAAGACAAGACAAAATACGTCGAAAACTCAATCCTGAGTGTCATGCATGTCAAAATTCAAAAGCAGTACCTTGTAGCTTTTGACTAAATTTTTTTGGCAATCTTTCTTTAGTCTTCTAGATATGAGCAGATGTGGATTGGTATATTATGCCCCTAATTTTAATTTTTTTTTTCTAGATTTTTTTGGTGAGTAATCAAGATGACTAAAATGAAGTTTTCTTTGGAGGGAATGGAGGAGGAGGATCTGGAGTATACTTGTGATAAAAAGCTCTTTAATTTTCTTCGTGCAACTAGAAACTCATCCAAATTTATTTACATCAGAGATATACTTAATGTTCCCTTTTATTTGCAAGAGATCATGAAGGATCTTGAAGATAAATTGAAGGATTATAGGGAGTTTTATCATAAACATGTGGAAGGCTAGAGATTGAGGGATTTTTCCATTATAGCAATGTAATGGAAGCAATCAATGCGGCTAGAACAACTTTGCAAAAAAGATTTGGAATTATTGATGAGGAATTCAAGAAGTGGAAAGTAGATTGTCCTTTTCATCAGAATCAACATCAATGTCTTCTTGTACAGAAGGATGTTGGATTTCTCGTATATCTTCAATATATGGATAGTTGTTCTTCAAATACAATACAAGAGAAGAAGATAGAGGATATTGCATGCAAAGACAAAGAAGTTGAAGAGAAGGGGGAAATGTTTCAGGAAGATATTGATAACCAGTTAGTATAAGGATTTGATGTTGCTTTGTTTAAAAGTGAGAACATTACAAAAGTGGAAGAAAAGGAGATAGAGTTGAGTGCAAAGGTTGAAACAGGTTCTCTTGCATGTGTCCCAACATTTCCTAGTTATCTCAACAAAAAGAGATATGTATTGCTAAATGATATTCAACAAATTTTTTATCTTAGAGAAGATTACTACTTGGCAATCCTTATAGTATGGAGTCACAATGATAATAATTTTATAGGTTATGAATAGGAATTGCTAGCAACTCTTGATGTTGAGGGAGAGAATTTTCAAGACAGCTCTATAGCCTTGCATTCTTGTATTAATCAGATTGTGGAATATGAAAAGGGGGGAAACCTACAGAGGAAGAATTCTTACAGATTTAGAAGAGACTTGGTATTGATAACATGGGGTATGAAGATAAATTGAAGTCTCCATTAGAGGAGAAACCCAAAAGTTCAATAGATCTATATGATGATAGTCTTCTTGAAGAAGATGAAAACTCTAAGGTATGAAATGTAATTCTAAGATATCCATTGTGATTTATATTAGAGTATGTTATGCATTATAAACAAATATTATTGGATATTTACATACTGACATCTTATACTATTGTGGTTTATTGTGCAAATAGAAATTGAAGATGCAAACAAATTTCTTGGAAGAGCTAAGGGCTCAAGGCCATTGAAGCTTGGCAAAAGTCAAGGCCTTGGTCCTTATATTGGAAGCTTAAATAATCAAATAGTTGCAATTTATCATAGCAAGTTATCAAGCTCTCCAAGCTTACCAATAATGGCTTTAAAAGCTATCTCGAAGGTGATTGGACAAGCTTTCAATAGAGGTTCAAACAATATAATTTTGGTGGAGAAGGAAGAAGCTGTAAGCGTTTTTGGCTTCATGTCTGGATACAATGGATCTAGGGCAAGATACTTTGGAGTTCTTGGCTTTTATTTGCTCTCCCATGTAGGAGATGCCAAAAAATTGAATATCTTTCTAGGCTATAGGGAACAAGAGTTCTGAAATGTAGAGGTCTCGTTGAGTGGGATAAAACAAAAGATTCCTTTAGAGGACCTAGTGAATTTCCTGAAACTAAAGGCTCTTCTACAACAGAGTCAGACTAAAAGATGTTAAGGGTCTCTTGAAACCCATCTTTTTCCACCTCTTTGTCTAGTTTGTAATCATTTTGAATATCTTTGCTTTGCACAAGACTTTAAATATCCCTCTTTTCTTCTTTGGGTAACAATGGTTATAGTCTTTGCCAAAGATGATGTATTACATGATGCAGTTGTGTCTTTGAGCTTGAATTTGTGCCAAATTTGTCTGTTAGAACCATTGAAAGACTTCTATTAAATTGTTTGTTATGTATCTTCCACCTCCATGTCTTGTGTGTCTAAAGTATTTTGTTCTTTCTTGATAATGTGATTTTTCCATACCTTGGGTTGACCAAATAGATAGAGATCCATATTTCTTAATAAAATATGGAGCATGGTTATATAAAATATGATGCATAGTTAACAAATAAAGAAATTCAATAAAAAAACCCTATATGAGTTCGACAATAAAGAGACGTACATATGCAAACTTCTTACCATATAGTGAGTGAAATGTTGATTGCCCCAAGCTTCTGTCATTGCCTTTTTAAAAAGGTTCAATTGGTTTTTGAAGTCTTTGAGGTCATCATCATTCCACTTAGTTTTATCACAATAAAAAAATACTTTGTCTAGTGTTTCCCAAACATTGGCTTTTCTATTCTGAGCTTGTCCATTATCAAGATGATCCTTAACTGCATTATGTAGCTCATGTAAGAAGTTACTCATGAAAATATATGCATCACGTGGGTTCAAAATAAAGTATTTTTAAAATACAATTTTTATACATTTTTTACATATAGAAAGGTATAGTATAAAGGGGTTACTTACAGATTGAATAGAAAAGGGTTATGTTTTATTGAGGAAAAATTCACAGATAAGGATATTTATAAATAGGCCTTGAACACATGTGATGTAGAGGATATACATATAGTAACTTCCTTGAGTTATGTAGGCACTTCCACTGATTGTATCTAATAGTTGAGCCACCATTCCTAGAGTTTATGTTACCAAGGCTCCCATGAAAGTCTAGGAATCTCCTAGCCTTCACTCCACCAATAGATGGCTTTTTGGGGACACAATTGCCATCCTTAGACTTTTGAAGATCTGGTTCAATAACAACATTACCACCATGCAAACCAATTACAAATAAGACTTTTTCAATCTTTGTTATAGCATCTGTTCTAGCTGATAATGGCTTTAGCTTTCATCCAAATCCTATATAAAGTGTATAGATATGGGCATTCACTAAAGGAATATCTAGGACTGGTTTTAACTATGAATCCTTATTGTGCCTAGAGGGAGCTCTATTCCAATTGCTTGCGTTCAACTCTATGGCTAGGACATGCAATACAGGCAAGGAGATCAAGAGTCGGCTCCCTTTTATACATTATATATATATATATATAAGTGTCTTCAAGTCAACATCTATGTGCCACTCAATCTTATAGTTTCCAAATCCTTCAACAAATAGCTCTTCTCCTACTTGTTTTCTTAATAACATTAGGTATTAGTGTTCGATGAAAAATCCAATACAATATATCAAAATCCTCTATATCTACTTTGAATGATCCTAGCCACCAGATGTTGTGTTTCGATTAAACACTAAACGACATTGAGTGATTGTAATGATTTGATGAGAGTGCTCTATTCATCAAGGTTATAGAGACCTTCTCTATTTTTGTACATTTTAGAGTCTCACTTTCATCAAGTTTAACCACAAATCTAGCCACTCCTTGTGCCTCTTCTAGTGACAAGTCATATAATCTAATCATTAAACATTGTAGGGTGGGAAAGGCAAGGAAAATATTGTTAAATTCATTGAATATAACTTCTTTTTCTTGCTCTTGAAGCTAGCCTTGATATGGAAAGGCTCACCCAGAATCTCCATCACTTTGTTATTCACTCTTTGTCTGATAGTTCTAACCACAAATGGCCTTGGAAGTATGCATTTATGTACTTATCCTTGCTTCATATTTGACTATAAGAGCTAGAAAAGTTGTATATAGGCATCTCGACTGATACTAATATTATCTATTGTCTTCTATACTAACTTAATATCCAAAAAATGATCCTTTATAAATGACTCCAAGCATTGTTTCTTCACCTTTTTAAATTTCTTCCTCTCCAAAATATCTTTTGAAACTACTAAAGGAAAAAGATGATAATAAAACTGAGATGCTTTCAAAGAATCTCTTTCACTTGCATTTGGTTGAAGAAGAGACCTAACAAAATCAACATCACAAATCAATATAATTAATTATTTTAAAAATCATATTTCATATTTTAAAGTTGAAAAAAATATACCTTGCTGCTTGGATTATTTTACTACAACCACCTCCTCCTCGTCTAAGACTCTCAATATTTCTAAGAGTCTTTTTTCAATTTCGAAGGCCTAAAATAGTTTGCTTTTACTGATAAGATTTGATGTGTTTCTCCAACGATTGATCCTCTATTGATAGCCCTCTAGCTTCTGTAGTAACTCGTTCTTATGTTTTGATAAAAGATGGTTCTCCAATCTGAGGACATCCTTTTTTGCAACCAAGTTAAGTGTATAACCTAGAAACCCATTACAACCATCACCAATTAACCTCAATAATGAAGAGCTATTATAGAAAGGCGGAGTGCTATTTTTGCTAGGATCTTTGGGATATAGCCTACCATCTAACCAAAGATCAAGATTATTCTTTCCTTTAGACCTAAGTATATGTTTCATAGACTCTGTAATAGTAATGGGTTTTGTTCTCTTCCTTATTGGTTCATACTCACTATCCAACTCAATATGAAGATGATAGAGAGGCATTTTACTAGAGCTACAAAGATCATTGGATGACTGATCCATAGCTAAGGATATGATTAGAAGATTGGATTGAAAAACCATGTGAATTAGTAACAAGAAGGAAAACGAAGAAGAAACTAATAAGGATGGGAAAGAAAGAATAGAGTGAGAATGGAGGGAAGTAATCAAACTTTGAAAAAATTTCAAATTGAATATTAGTTTTCACTTTAATGAGGATGAGTAAGATCTTCATTATGACAATCTTTGTCACCTTTATGGCGGCCTAGATTTATAGGTTTGATGTGACCATGAGAATATCGCGACAATGACTTATTAACAATTTTTTATATATTTACTTACCAAAATATAAAAGGTTTTAAAAATATAAAAAATGATTTTGTTTCCTAAAGTATTTTCTCTCTCTAGGATTGATTACAGGGCATTTTTGAGACCTCAAAACTCCCCTAATGCCTCAACAAGCACCATTTGGATTCCATGACTTAACAGATACAAACACATGCTCCTACCCTACTGCACATAATGTAAATGGGATCTAATATCCTAATGTTATTGCTTGTCAATTTGCAACATTGCACAAGCTTGGTAAGTTTTATTTTGAGATAACATTAGTGATTCCTTACACTGAGAATAAGCTTAAAGCTATTAGGGATAAAGTGCTTCAATTTTTATAATACATTAGTAAGGTTTCTCTTCAATCACTACTCTTACATCAAATGTTTTGGTTTTTCCAATTGTTGTATATGCTGGTCATAGTTTCTTTGTTTGGGATACTCATAACTTTTCAAAGGTCAGGACCTCTATTCCAGTATTGTTTAGGCCTATGCTTCTTAGAAGTTGTTAAGTTCTCTCTTGAGTGGAAGATTAATGGTATCTATAGCCTCTTTAACACTATCTCTTTTGTGACCTTAGGAAGGTTTGTAGTGCTATTAAAGAACTTGTAAGTAATAACTTAAAAATGCTTGGGACTGTATAGCACATATTTGAATGCATGGCATATATCAACTTTGTCATAGGCTAGATCTGTGGCATGAGACATAGCATGTATCACTTCTCTATTTTGCTGAAGTATTTTTTAAAAAGGCCATGGTAGTTATGCATCATAGTTCAAAAGAATCATACTCTATCCTCTAATCTGATCATGTGGGGAATTTCCCCTAGCACATTGTGCCACCCTCCCTTGTTGCTTATAGCCACAAATCCCACTCGTGCTGATAAGTCACCTCCTTCCTTGAAGGAAACAAAGAGTGGAAAGGAATCACCTCATATTTAGACCTGGTCCCACCCTCCCTCATTGATCAATGCCAAGTTTGGATCAGTTTTGGGTTGCATGAAAGTGTATCTTCCATGTTGGGATGTTTTTCTCCCATTTTGGGTTGTTTGGGGCAAATTTGAAAGAGAACTTAGTTGTAAGTAGGGGATAGGTGCGGAAGCTCTAGGACAGGAGGGCAACTTGATGTTGAGTAGATTTTGGGGCTGCAAATGACAGGATGCCCTAAAAACGAGGTTATCGATAAGTTGTTGGTGCAGAAATTAGGGTTTTAGATAATAGGGGAGCCCTAAAAACCAATAAGTGACCTTATTTTTTCTCTCTAAAGAAACAACAAAGGTTGTTGTTATAGCACTTTCATGGCAACATATTGAATGTCTCTCTCTCCTCTATTGTGTTTTGCCTCATCTTAGCAAAATTGAAGATATTCAACATTGTTTTATTGAAATTAGGCCTAATTACTACTACAATTAGGGTTTTTGGTTGTCTCAAGAATTGCACCATTGAATATTGGCATTTCTTAGTTTTGCTCACCTGTTTGAAGGTGGACAACTCTTATATGCTCGTGGAGGTTTGGCAACAATGATGGGTCATTGGCGTCTTTTGCTTGGTTGGAAAGCATTGGAGAAATAGAATCTTCAAATTGCACTAGAGTATTATTTACTTTTACTTTATTAAAATCACTTTTTAAATCAAGTATTCTTCTATTATTATTTATATCAAAGATATAGAAATGTCATTCTATGAGATTTTATTATGTTATTATATGCCTCCTATATGCTAAGTTGTATGATAAAGTTACTACATAGATGTTATATGTTATAATTTCTTATATGCTAACTTTTTTTGTGAAGTTACTATATAGATAATGTCTATTTATGAAGTTATTATAGAGTAACTTTTTTTATAAAGTTACTATATAGATAATTATGATAATGAACTTCCTATATTGTAAGCTAATCAAAAAAGTCTTTCTATATAGTAAGTTAACTAGAAAAATCTTTCTATATTGGAAACTATCATTCTAGATTAGCAATCTAGTAAAGTTTGATTTTTCCTATATTAGACTCTTTCTAGTTATGTGGAAATCTAACTAGCAAATTCTCTTTTTTTTCCTATATATAGTAAGTGGTTTAGAGTTTCTTGTGTCAATTCCATATTAGACATTGTAAAAACGAGGCCCATTCCATAAGTATGAATGGAGATAGAAGCAAATAGCAAGGGCACTTTGGAGGGAGGAAATCATCTCTCTCTCTCTCTCTCTCTCTCTCTCTCTCTCTCTCTTCTATGTTTAGTAGTGAGACTATCAGAGGGGAAAAGTGGGGCCAAAGACCGAGTGCTCAAGGTGGAGCTCTATATCCGAGCATTAGGACTTACATTTATATCTCTGCTTTATATCCATATATCTCTATCTATCCTATTTAACTTACCTTCATCTCTATCTTGGGCTTTCCCTCCATCTTCATGATTATCCTTTCCATCTTGATACCAACAATAATTGGATACTTACCAAGTTTTACGAGCCTCAACAGCACGATAGTACTCAGAAAAATTGTGTGGGTAGAGATGCACCCAGGAATGAGAAAATGAGACCAAGGAAGAAGGAGGCCTAGGAGGGAAAGACTGCAAACGTGCAAGGCTACCAGTTCCTACGGTCAAAGATGGTAAAGGGAAGAATAAAGGCACTTAGTCGTTCGATGCCCCTAGTTTTCTATCTTACTCGTGAGTCGTCGTGGTGCCACTGCCCCCATTGTCTACACTAGCTCGATGGTCTACAGAAGTTCTAGTGCCACTACCCATCATTTGCACCAAGTACATGCCACTACCATCCTCAATCCCGTCATCTGCACCCAGCCAGATGATCTGACTGCAGAAGTACTGCCCATCATCTGCACTAGCTGGATGACCTGACTACAGAAGTTATAATGCATTGATGCAAGAGTTCTAATGCACTAACCAGCTAGACGAACTACCAAAAATCCATGTCACACTCACCCTGCTGCCACTTTCCATCATCACCACCCGAATGAGTTGCCCATGCACTCGTGTCCACTCTCCCATTGATTTTTGACGTTAATTATGAGAGTCATGATTTTTGACGTTAATTCTCTACTAGTGGCAAGGAAGCGGAAGGCAAAGTACACTAGGCACATTAGGCAAGGAAGTAAAAGGTGAAGGCAAAGGACAAATACATAAGTGCCTAACAGCACACAACGTATCTATGTGCGCACACATTGTCTCTATAGTGTAACATTAGCATTCGCATGCATGGAATGTTAGGTTGCTTCACTGTGAATCATGTAGGCAAGCAAGTAAAAGGTGAAGGCTCTTCCCATCTACCTACCCCCAAAAATAAAATACTTAAGTGCATGACACCACACAACGGATGTGCACGCACACTCTCTTTCTAAGTGTAATATTAGCATTCACATGCATGGAATGCTAGGCCGTTTTGCGACAGATCATGCAGGTAAGAAAGTGAAAGGTGAAGGCTCTTCCCACTCCCCCCGCCCCCTTAATCTCTCTCTCTCTTCACCCCTCTCTCTCTCCCACTCTCTCCTTATTCTTCTCTCCCTTCTCCCTCTTAAAAATTGTTTAAATTTAAAAAATAATTTTCTATTTCCTCTTTTCCCCTATCTCTCCCTCTTTTCCTATTTCTTCTTCTTCTTCTTCTCTCTCTCCCCACTTTTCTTCTCTCTTTCCCCTCTCTCCTCTCTTTTCCTTCTCTCTCTACCTCCTCTTTTTTTCTTTATTTTTCTTTCTCTCTCTCTCTCTCTTTAATTTTTTTTCTCTCTTTCTTCTTTTCCTCTCTCTATAATTCTCTCTCTCTCTCTCTATTCAAAAACACACAAACACACACTCTCTCTATGTTCAAATTCTCTCTCTCCTTTTCTTCTCCCCGCTTTTCTGCTCTCTGTCTCTCTCTCCCCTTTTCTTCTCTCCCATCCCTCCTCTCTTTAGTATTTAAAATTAATAAATCACATTAAGATCGGCTGTATATATATATACACACACACACACACACACACACACACACACACACACACACACACACACACACACACACACACACACATATATATATATATATATATATATATAAGCTTCAACTAAAATCTAACATTGTTTTGTGGGCGTAGATTAATTTAAACTTTATATTCTAGCAAGTATTTTGATAGAGTGTTTTAAAAAATACTTGTTTTGACATGCAAAATAGCCTTTGATAAGAAAAACAGCCATCAAATCCATTGATGCATGAGAGAGCTCTCGAATTGATTGAAAGGATGTTTGGGACATTTGGATATGCTCAATGCCCCACCCTTATAAGGCGCCACCAATGATCCATGGTGCTCAAAGTTGTAAGGCCCCCATTATGAGGAGAAGCCATATGTGAGCCCAGACATTGGTTGAGTCCTGACTTGTATGTCACATGAGGTCTATGTGACCGGATGGCAAAAAGGTGACCGTTGTGGGTCTAATCTTTGGGTTAGACAAAGTAGTTAAGTTGGTAGCAAATCGAGGCACATTGCATCCAGTTGCGACATAAGAGAGTTATCAGGGGCCCTAGCCAATGGTAAAGGGAATATTCCATAGAATATTCATTGGCCAACTAGTGAATGGGCACATGGAAGGTCAATAGACACATGTGCATATGGAAGATCAACAGACACATGTTCATAAGGAAGGTCAACAGACACATGGGCACATGGAAAGTCAACAGACACAAGTGCATATGGTAGGTCATCCATCATGACCCCCCTTCACAAGCTATAAAAGCTAAATCCCTTCATAGACATCTACTATCTATCTTTCACCCAGTCAGGGTTGTTCCAACTAGCCTTAAGCTCTTCACCCATCTTATGTCTAGATCGTCATCTAAACTTCACAGTGGAAGCGCACGGGTGGACAGAGCCATCTTTGTATCAGTTGTTTGGAGATAGAGAAATTTTGTTATTCTCCTTTTATCTGTTGTGTACTCTCTATCTCTTTCTCAGATTCTGTTCATTGCGCCGTGTAATTTTTTACATGGTATTAGAGCCTAGGGGGCTCTAGGGATCAAAGAGTGCGCAAGAGGCAAAGGCTTCAATAGCAAAGAGGAACAATGTCATCTTTCGGAAGCAGTTCAAGCGCATCAGGAAGCGGTGCAAGAGGTGGTGTTGCTGTACCAGCTATTCAAACACTGAGGATTCGTCCACCAACCTTCAACGAAGGCAAGTTAGATGGTACAAACTACACCTTGTGGAAGTTCAAAATTACAACTATCCTTGATTCTTATGAGCTTTTAGAGACTGTGCTGGGGACTGACGCAAAACCATAGCCTACCCCCGACCCATCAAATTCTAGTGTGATAATTTCTCCAAATATAGATCTTCTACGAGCTTGGAAACGAAGGAATGCAGATGCATTGTGTGCCTTAGTTACAAGCTATTCTGATAGTGTTTTGACTTTGATTCAGCATACAACCAAAGCATCATAGGCTTGGAATGTACTGAGGAGTCAGTATGAAACACGAAACCAAACAAGGATTCAAAACTTGGAGAATCAACTAGCAACGGAGAAGCTTGCTGAAGGAGAGACAGTTGAAGCATTCATCATTCGGATTAAGAATCTGTACGACTAGATGGCTGGTGCTGGGATACAAAAGACTAGTGAAGAGCTAGCTCGGAGATGTCTTCGGAATTGTCCACAAAAGTTTGATGGACTAGTAAGTGCCCTTAATACTCAGGTGAGACCTCAAGCTTTGACTTTTGAGGAGTTTTGTGCATTATTGATGGAGGAGGAGTTGAGGCTGAAAGCCCGAGAAGGAAGCAACAATGGAGATGCTGCATTCTCTGCCAATGCAAAAGGCAAAGGTGGTTTCTCCACAAAAAATGATGGGGACAAAAGGAAGAAGGGTAGTAAGAAGAAGTTTCAAGGAGAGTGCTTCTACTGCAAGAAGAAAGGACATGCAATCGTAGATTGTCATGTCAAGAAGGCAGATGAAAAGAATGGTACCCTTCAAAGTAAACGGAAAGAGATAGCAAATACGGTTGAAGCAGAGTTGGAGTTATTCATGGCGACCATTGAGAAAGTGTGCTCCTCGGCGCAAGAAGAATCTACCACTGACTCATGGATGTTGGATAGTGGGGCCTTTCGTCACATGACCAACAAGAAAGGTCTATATAGTTCTATGCATGATGCCAGGAGGCATATTCCACGGTGGATTCCGTGAGGTTTTACGGTGGATTCCGTAAACTTAAATGACCGGGGCTCATACACAAAGAGGATTCTTTGTGCGAGAAGTTGATGGGGACGCCTGTCCTTTTCGGGCGTTTCATTAATTTAGTGTGTACATGGGTGATTCCATAGTGGGTGATTCCGCAAAATGCATATTAAATTAATAAAGGTTTATGAGTTTAGAGTGCGCACTCGTAATAAATTAAGGTTAGGATTTATTTCTAACCAGTTGATTTATTTATGTAGCTGAAGACTGCTAGGTATTCACTTTTGTCGGTTTAATTGTGTTATTTTACTAATGATTGTGAATGCTTCAGTTGATGTGTAGAGATAGCAGCAGTGGCGGAGGAAAGCATTGGAGTCTAGCGGGTATTTGACATTTGGACTATATTTTGATAGGCGCCACGCCTATATTTTGTTATGTCTATTGAGACATTGATTATCGATTATTATTTTGTATGCGCTTATGCGCCCAGATATGTTATTTCTATTTGGACATTGAGATTGGGCGTGCCAGACACTATGGGCACCGTCCATTAGCTTTATTTTACTATTTTTATAGAAAACAAACTCAAAAGCTAAAAAGCTTGTCATATTTTTGTAATTGGGCTATTATTGAGCATGAAGATTGGAAATATACATAAAATACATGCTTTGTGAAGCGCTCACACAAGGCATGGGGGAGATTGAACCCAATTTGTCTCTTGCCTCTTGCCTCTTGTCGTGCTTGCTTTTACATGGGTTTTTGTGCTAAAAAGTAGAGTACTTTGTTCTTGGGGACCTTCCGGGATTCACCACGCGAGCTATCTGCGACCGATCTGTCCACCAGTGGTATCAGAGCGGAGCAGAGATCAAGAGCTTCCAATCGCTACCAATCTCGGGCGAAGGCGGAGCTCCAGGAACAAACGGCCTCTACAGTCAACCTCGTCGCGAACCGTCGATAGAGGCAGACTTCTGGCGATCAAGAACCCCTGTTTCCACTGTCAGATCGCGAAGGACCAAGCTCTGCAGGCGGAGGACCACGCATCCATCTCCTTCATAAAGTCATGGATATACAGTAAGAAGCTCATATCTTTTTTCTTCCAAAAAGCTTAGTCTTCAAGCTTAAAGACTTAGGAATTGAAGAAGTCCCACAAAAATTCACAACGAGGTATCTGAGGATGCCCGCAAATTTCGCGACGTCAGCAAACATCTACCCACATCCTCCACGAATTGCGCCGTTTTCAGTCGACTCTCCCTCCTTAATAAGCCTAAGTTACTAAGCTTATTAAGCTTAAGCTTAATTACTTAAGCTAAGTCACACAACTCTTATCAAGTCACATTTGGCAGACAAGTTCAGTAACTCCGGGTCTCGCACTCCTGAAGTCAAGTTCCGTAAGTCGACGGTAATCAAGTTTTGCAAGTTCTGCAAGTCGGCCTAAGTCCAGCAAGTCAACAACTCTGCAAGTCTGTTAAGTCTGCAACTCTACAAGTCAGACTAAATCAGAACGGCTAGTGCTTAAAACTCATAGAAGACTTGTTCGTATGCAAAAACTCTGAACTGGAAAGTTGTTCGCAGCAAGCTGTTCTACCTATCTACAAGTTTGTTGAAGTACTTTCAGCAAACAGAGACAGAAATATTGCAGAATTTCTGAAAACTGAAGAAGAAATACCCAAAAATACATAGCCTTGTAACCCCAAATTTGAGCTACGCTCATCCCGCTAACTGATTTTGAGTGAGAAAGGTTTGTTGAGTTTTACAGGATGACTACCCCACATATGGATGATCCTATGGCTGAAGACGATCTACCCGAGCCTACCATGGAACAAAAGCTGGATCTTATCATGCTGCAATTGGAAGAAGAGCGAAGAGCTAGGCAAGCCTTGCAAGCGCAATTGACAAAGCTACAAGGAGCGTCCACTGACAAAGAAGAACCCCAAGCTGAAGATTTGATTCGCCGTACCATCAACACCACTCTTGAAGCACAAACCATTCGCAAGGAATCCAAGATAAGTAAACGAAGTTTCAAGTTTCGCACTTTCAATGGCATAAGAGAAGGAAAGACTGTTTTATCATTCATTAGCCAGTTTGATGACTATTTCCATGAGGAAACTTATCTCGAAAAAGATAAAATCAAGTGTGTTACTAATAATCTGATAGACAGAGCATCACTTTGGTGGACTGTAGTCCGCAAGAGTATAGAATGTCCTGCTACATGGGAAGATTTCAAGAAGAAGTTCATGCAAAATTTCCTACCACCGCAATTTCATGAGAAGGCTATCAAGCAATGGGATTTACTTCAACAGCGCGATCGTGAGCCTATTCCACAGTATACAGAGCGTTTTTGGAATGCACTCCTACAGCTACGCATGCTTGAAGACGTACCAGAGACGACACATAAGCGGAAGTATATGTCTGGACTTCTTGGACATTACTACGCTGAAGTGAATATGTTCAAGCCTGCTACCCTTGAAGACGCCATCTCCTTAGCCCACGACACTGAAGATAAGTTACGCGGAAGAGATCGACGACCATAGCCATTCCAAGCAAACGGTAATTATGGATCTAAACAATTCAATTCCAATTTCAGAAGGTTTAATCCAGGTCGTTTCTCATCACCATCTTTCCGCAAAAATTGGCCTAAACCATCTGCATTACCATCCACTGTCAATCCAAATCCTAAGCCTATTCCACAAGCAAATCCAAATATACCCAGACTCCCAGCCATTGCAAATAATGTGACCAAAGCCAAGCCCATCGTATGCTACAAGTGTCACCAGCCAGGGCATCTCGCAGCAAATTGCCATTCAAAGAAGCCATCAGCACATATCAACTACCTTGGAGCTATGGACGAAGACGAGCATGAGGATATGCCAGATTTCACTGAAGATGAGGATGATCCTACTACTACTTCCGACACTTTACCAGGTATGCCTACTTCACATTCATTGTTGACTATGAAATGTATGGTGCATGGAAAAGAAAGAACTATATTGCATGATGACGGTAGTACCCATGACTTTATTTCACCAAAATTGGTAAAGGAATTAAAATTGCATACTGTACCTACGCACTTTCGCATAAAAGCTGCATTTTTAGGCACTAGGTACAATGGCACACAAGAAGTTCAAGATTTAGAAATTCAAATTGGTCCATATATTGAAAGAAGAAATTTCTTAGTTGTCCCATTACAGTCTAGTGACATTATTCTAGGAATGCCATGGAGACACCAACATAATCCCAATATAGATTATTCCACACACACAATGAATATTAATTTTCAAGGAAAATCTATTACCTTATTTGGTATGCATACATCTCATATTTTTCCACTGCTTTCGCATACTCAAGCAAAACGTGCACTACGCAAGAATACTAAATCATATCTCATTTGGGTGAATGAATTGCACGCAAAAGAAACTCATATGCACCCTAAGCATAAGGAATTTCTCGCATATTTTAAGGACTGTTTTGCAGAAGACCTACCACCAGGTTTACCTCCATCACGTCCAAAAGACCATAAGATTGACCTAATACCTGGCACACAACCACCTTGCAAAGCCCCATATAGGCACAATCAAATAGAGCAAAAAGAAATCCAGAGTCAAGTTGAAGAATTACTAAATAGAGGCTTAATTCGACCTAGCAGTTCTCCATTCGGTGCACCTGTGCTCTTAGTCAAGAAAAAGAATAATACTTATCGGATGTGTATTGACTACCGAGCATTAAACAAGATCACTGTAAAGAATAGGTATCCTATACCTAGAGTTGATGACCTTATGGACAAACTGCAAGGATCTTCTATATTTAGTAAAATTGACCTTAAGTCTGGATATCATCAAGTGAGGCTAGATAGATTCGACATATTTAAGACTGCATTCAGGACACAGTTTGGCCATTACGAATTCTTAGTCATGCCATTTGGATTAACTAATGCACCTGTCACTTTCAGTAGAATGATGAACCGTATTTTTCTAAAATATAAGTATTGTGTGATTGTTTTCTTTGATGATATTTTAGTGTTCAGTCAAAGTGAAAAAGAGCATTATGAGCATTTATCATTAGTTTTTCAATTACTGAAAAAAAATCAATTGTTTGCAAATCCTGACAAGAGTGAATTCTTTAAGACAGAAATAGAATATCTAGGTCATATTGTATCAAAAGAAGGAATAAAAGTTGATCCTAAGAAAATTGACGCAATATTGCATTGGCCTGTTCCTAACAATGTACATGAATTACGCTCATTCCTTGGTCTTGCTAGTTTCTATAGGAAGTTTGTACGTAATTTCTCATTACTTGCTTTACCATTGACCAAACTTCTTAAGAAAGTCATTGTTTATCAATGGACTGAAAACCAGCAGAAATCCTTTGACTTACTCAAACGTGCATTAACCAATGCCCCTGTTCTACAATTGCCTGACTTTAACAGACCATTCTTTTTAGTTGTGACCGATGCTAGCGGATCAGGAATAGGAGCTGTATTAATGCAAGACAACCATCCAATAGCATATTCTAGTTCTAAGCTGAAACCCTCTGAGCCCAAATATTCCACTTATGACAAGGAACTCTTAGCAGTTGTACAAGCATTAAAACAATGGAAACATTATTTAATGGGTTCAAAATTCATGATAAAGATCGACCAGCAAAGCATTAGACATCTACTTAGCCAACCCCAAATTTCTGACCGTCATATCAAATGGGCTTCATTCATTCAAAGTTTCCATCCTATCATTCAATACCAACCTGGAAAAGAAAATGTAGTTGCTGATGCATTAAGTAGAAGACCTACAATTCATAACATTTCTATCATATCTTTTGATTCTTTAATTGCTATGAAAGACACATATCACCAGGATATTACTTTTCATATTGGCAAAAATTAGTTCAAAATAATTTCATTCCTGTTGATTCATTGTCATATAATGATGGATTCATGTTCTTTGAAAAGAGACTGTGTGTTACTATTCCATTCCGATCTTTTGTTTTGAATGAAATTCATTGTCCCCCATATCAAGGTCATAGAGGTATCATTTCTACATTACGCATGTTAACTGAAGATTTTTATTGGCCGCATATGGATGCAGATGTATCTAATTTTGTTTTTGAATGTTTGATTTGTCAAAGAATAAAGAGACATCATGGTAAACAATATGGATTATTAATGCCTTTGTCTATTCCATCTAAACCTTGGGAACATATATCTATGGATTTCATTACTGGTTTACCAAATACTAAATCTAACCATGACATGATTTGGACAATTGTAGATAGATTTAGTAAGCAAGCATATTTCATTGCATGTAAGAAAACTTTAACAGCATCACAAGCAGCACAGTTATTTTTTAAAACTGTTTTTACTAACCATGGATTGCCGAAAGTGATTATTTCAGATAGAGATTCTAGATTTTGTAATAATTTTTGGATTACACTGTTTGCAAATCTAGGCACAAAGATTGATTTCTCATCTGCATTTCATCCAGAAACAAATGGACAAACAGAAGCCACAAATAGCACCATTCTAGACCTTTTACGTGCATACATTATCTCTAAACCTCAGACATGGGATACTCATTTACATTTATTACAGTTTGCATATAACAATACACCGCACACATCTACAAAGAAAGCACCTTTTGAAGTTATTTATGGATATAGATTATCTACACCTATTGCATCCTTGTCTAATAGAATACAGAGTGCTGATGATATTGCTGTTATGCATAACACTATTTTTGATGAAGTAAAGGATATGATTGCTAAAGCCCAACAATCATATACCAAACTAGCCAACAAGAAAAGACAAGCCATGAATTTCAAAGTTGATGATTATGTTTGGCTTAGAATAGAAAAGCGTAGACTGCAAAGTGTAGATAGACATCCGATTGTCAAATTAGCTCCTAGATTCTACGGACCATTTAGAATCATTCATAAGATTAATGATAATGCATTCAAGTTAGAACTGCCATCTCATTGGAAAATTCATAATACATTTCATATTAGTTTATTGAGACCATTTAAAGGCCAATTACCTATCCACCCTGTCTATGAAAACCCACCTTTACTAGAAGAAGAGATTGAAATACTTGAACCAGAAGCCATCATAGACACTGACTACATGACCACTAGAACTGGCAGAAGGTATTCTAGATATCTAGTGAAATTTAAGAACCATCCTATAGAGGAAGCACAATGGATGCACGCTAGAGACTTAAATGCTTTCCTCACTCTATTAGCTCCACATTGAGCTAATAGCAATTGAGGTCAATTGCTATCCCACCCCGGGGGTATGATGCCAGGAGGCATATTCCACGGTGGATTCCGTGAGGTTTTACGGTGGATTCCGTAAACTTAAATGACCGGGGCTCATACACAAAGAGGATTCTTTGTGCGAGAAGTTGATGGGGATGCCTGTCCTTTTCGGGCGTTTCATTAATTTAGTGTGTACATGGGTGATTCCATAGCGGGTGATTCCGCAAAATGCATATTAAATTAATAAAGGTTTATGAGTTTAGAGTGCGCACTCGTAATAAATTAAGGTTAGGATTTATTTCTAACCAGTTGATTTATTTATGTAGCTGAAGACTGCTAGGTATTCACTTTTGTCGGTTTAATTGTGTTATTTTACTAACGATTGTGAATGCTTCAGTTTATGTGTAGAGATAGCAGCAGTGGCGGAGGAAAGCATTGGAGTCTAGCGGGTATTCGACATTTGGACTATATTTTGATAGGCGCCACGCCTATATTTTGTTATGTCTATTGAGACATTGATTATCGATTATTATTTTGTATGCGCTTATGCGCCCAAATATGTTATTTCTATTTGGACATTGAGATTGGGCGTGCCAGACACTATGGGCACCGTCCATTAGCTTTATTTTACTATTTTTGTAGAAAGCAAACTCAAAAGCTAAAAAGCTTGTCATATTTTTGTAATTGGGCTATTATTGAGCATGAAGATTGGAAATATATATAAAATACATGCTTTGTGAAGCGCTCACACAAGGCATGGGGGAGATTGAACCCAATTTGTCTCTTGCCTCTTGTTGTGCTTGCTTTTACATGGGTTTTTGTGCTAAAAAGTAGAGTACTTTGTTCTTGGGGACCTTCCGGGATTCACCACGTGAGCTATCTGCGACCGATCTGCCCACCAATGCAGCCTCTACAAGAATCCATCACTATGACGGTTGGAAATGATGCAAAATGCCCTGTTGCTGGGTCACACGTACTATTTCTTTTGTTGCTACAAATGGTGAAGTCAAAAAGCTTTCAGATATGTTGTATGTTCTTGAAATTAGGAGAAATCTTGGTCATGAAGTGAGGTTCAAGAAGGCAGGTGCAGAAATTCTTGACAGTGCTAGCAAAATTGTTGGCAAAGGAGAAAGAAAGAACAACATGTATGAGCTAAGTGCTCTTACAGCCACCGCTAGAATGGGCATAAGTAAGCTTTGGCATGAAAGGTTTGGATACATCGGATTTGCAGTGTTGAAGGAGATGCAAAAGCAAGGTATAGTTGCTCACCTTCTTACAGTGACTAAATTGAAGGAACCATGTGAAGCTTGCATGATGGACAAGCAACAAAGAAAGGCATTTCCACAGGAAAGCAAGAATAGAGCATAGGCTCCTCTAGAGTTGGTCATGCTGACTTGTGCGGTAAGATGCCTACACAGGCCTTGGGGGGATCTTCTTATTTTATGTTGATTGTCGACGACTACAATAGGAAGATGTGGGTGTAATTCCTTCGTGATAAGGCTCAAGCTTTTGGTAAGTTTAAAGAATGGCTAAAACTTGTTGAGAATGAAATATAGAAAAGTGTAAAGAAATTTAGAACAGATGGTGGTGGTGAGTTCAACTCAAATGAGTTTGAAGACTTTTGCAAAAGCAAAGGGATCAAGCAGATCTAACTTCACGAGTCCTTTGGACGGCCTCAATTGACGACGCCTCACACACCTCAACAAAACGGTCTTGTGGAACACAGGAATCGCACCATTGTGGAACTGAAGCTGTTAATACTGCAATCTACATTCTAAATCGGATCTACACAAAGGCTCTCAAGGAAAAAACACCTCATGAGGCTTACACTAGTAAGAAACCATCTGTCTCACATTTTAGAATTTTTGGATGTGAATGTTATGCACATGTTCAAGATGAGAAGAGAAACAAGTTAAAACCAAAAAGCAGAAAATATTCTTGGGTTATAGTGATGAGCAGAAGGCTTACAAATCATATGAACAAGAGGCAAAGAAGATCATTCCGAGTCGTGATGTGGTGTTCATGGAGGAGCAGCATACAGTGGAGGAGGAGAAGGCAAGTTCTTCCACTTTATCATCAAGCAAAGAAGTAGTCCACTATGAACATGTCTTGAGAGCTGTCCCTAAGGAGGAGGAAGCATCATCTTCAAATGATGAGGAAAAAGTTCACCAACCTGACAGCACCCACCGCAAAAGCCATTGCCGCATTGGGTGAAGCAGCTCTATGACCACAATAATCCTATGCCTGCATCTGTTGAGGAGAAAGCAGACGGACCAAGGAGGTCTCATAGAATAGAGGAGCAAAGGAGGGCTTTTGCTCACATAGTCATTATGGCCTTGACGGCTGAGATTATGAGAGAAGTAAAGGAGCCAACTAACTTGGAAGAAGCACTTGTAGATCCATCATGGAAGGTAGCTATGCAAGCCGAGTATGACAGCATAATGAAGAATGATACTTGGGAGCTAGTGGATCGGCCAGTAAAGTGGAAGGTTATTGGCACTAAGCGGATCTGGAAGGTAAAGTACAAGGCTGATGGTACCTTAGAAAAGTACAAAGCCAGGCTGGTTGCCCAGGGATTTTCACAGGTTGAAGGGTTTGATTTTCAAGAGTCATTTGCCCCAACTGCCAAAATGACCACTATTCACATAGTACTTGCAGTGGTCGCCCACAAGCAGTGGCCAGTTTACCAAATGGATGTTAAATCAACGTTCTTAAATGGTGATCTCAAGGAGGAGGTGTGTGTGGCTCAGGCATTAGGGTTTGAGACCCCCATTCTGAGAACAAAGTGTGTAAGCTGAAGAAGGCATTGTATGGGCTAAAACAAGTCCCCAAAGCATGGTACCAGCGGATAGATAAGTTCTTTTTAAGCTTAAACTTCAAAAGATGTGCCTCAGATGCCAACTTGTATGTTTACAGGGATGGTAAAAATTCTGTAGTGATTGTCCTATATGTGGACGACCTTCTTATTACAGGTGACTATGAAGATATAATCAACCAAACTCGAAAGGCTTTGTGTTTTGAGTTTGAAATGACAGCTTGATGCACTATTGTTTGGGGATTGAAGTCTGGCAAGAGCCAGGAAGGATCTTCATCTCTCAGAAGAAGTATGCATGGGAGATCTTGCAGGCGTTTGACATGACCGAGTGCAAGGAGATAGCTACACCTATGGAGGTAAATGCAAAGTTATCCATTGAGGATACATTAGCACTAGTAGACATTGGGAGGCACAGGAGGTTAGTCGGCAATCTGATCTACTTGTATAACACCAGACCAGATATCAGTTTTGCTGTTGGTGTTTTGAGCAGGTTCTCAAACAAACCTCATGGGAGTCATTGGAAAGCTGAGATGAGGGTGCTCAGATACTTGAAGGAAACTCTTGACTATGGTCTCACATACAGTTTCGGAACTTCTCTTGTGGGGAATTGTGACTCAGATTGGACAGGAGACCAGTGATTCCAAGAAGTCTATTTTTGGTTATTGTTTCTCTTTAGGTTCAAGAATTTCCTCTTGGATTAGTGAGAAGCAGCTAACAATGGCATTGTCTTCTACCGAAGTAGAGTACAAGGCAGCTTGTTTTGTTGCATGTGAAGCAATATGGTTGAGAAGGATCCTATGGCATATGGGAGTGCAAAATCCAAAAATTTTAGAAAATCTTCTAGATTAGGATGGCATGCAAAAAACAAGTTGTTTTTTCAGCCAATTATGAGATTTTTCTTCCAAAGCCAACAGAGCCATCAAATTTGGGTTCTGAGCAGCAAAGGAGCTGTTATTTGGATCTACTTTTTTAGTCTACGAAGGAGCTCCAAGGAATCTAATGCGTGGAGAGTGCTTCTGAGTAGTACTAGACAAAGGATTTCAAGTTCTGTCAATACACATTGATTTGATTCATTGTGCTTTGTCTTTGTCGTGTTTACCTCTTATGTATTCTTTATCTTCTCTTCCATCTCCTATCTCTACTTCTTTCTACCTCTAATCCCTGGTGGATTTGACCTTTCGACAAAGACCCCTCCGACAACATCCATGCTATTTTTGAAATATTGATAGTAAATAATATAGTTATGATGTTTATATTGTACCACCCATTCGATATTATGATCTATGAGCTTTCAAATTTGCATTTTATCTTACTACTATATTATTTTCGTTGTAGATTCCGAAAAAAACCTCCATAGGACTTCCTGAACCTATCCCCTTTTCCAAATCTCCCTTTTGAATCAAAACCTCTTTTCCTCCCCTCTTTCTCATGTGTAAACTCTCCTTTTCTTTTTCCCCTCCCTTTTTTCATTAA